>NC_138518.1:62975355-65653674 GCF_000230855.2 Cajanus cajan
TGGCCGACGTTCCTCAGGTTAGATATCCCTCACTCTCTTATCCAACCTCACACAAAGCCCCTAGTCGGTTTTGCAGGAGAGCGAGTACACACTCGAGGATATGTGGACCTACTGACAACCTTCGGAACCTCTCCCGACACAAAGAGAATTGTGGTCCGATATCTCCTCGTGGAAGCCAACACGTCCTACAACATAATCATTAGGAGGCCAACATTGAACCAACTTGGAGCAGTGGTGTCTACCCCGCACCTCACCATGAAATTCCCAGGATGGAAAGATTATTTCTGTCAAGGCAAACCAGAAGACAGCCCGGCAGTGCTACACCGAGAGTCTGAAAATCTCTCCATCCGGCGAGCATTGCAAGAGTGATCACCCCACAGTGGCTCACATCACCCATGTGGATATCACTGACCTCGATCCAAGGTCTGACTCCCATGATGAACGACCGAGCCCCATCGACGAGCTTGACGATCTCCAGATCGGGAAGCTCCCTGGCCAGTGCACAAAAATCAGCAGGCAATTGAACCCGGAGTTACGACAACAGCTCGAAGCTGAAATTTCCAAAAACACCGACCTCTTTGCATGGTCCAGTGCCGACATGTCAGGTATAGATGCTAACTTCATCTGTCACAGGTTGGAAATTCACAAGGAGGCGAAGCCAGTCGCCTAGAGAAAGAGGAAGGTCGGTGGTGAAAGGCGGGAGACCATCGTCACCGAAACGCAAAAGCTACTGAACGTAGGATTCATCCGTGAAGTCAGGTACACCACGTGGCTGGCAAACATGGTCTTGGTGAAGAAGAGCTCGAGGAAGTGGCACATGTGCGTCGACTACACTGACCTGAACAAAGCATGCCCCAAGGACTCGTATCCCCTACTGAGTATCGATAGACTGGTCGATGGAGCATCCGGGCATGCCCTCCTTAGCTTTTTTGATGCTTATTCAGGGTACAACCAAATCATGATGTACCTACCAGACGAGGTACACACGTCATTTATCACCGACCACGCCAACTTCTGCTACCGGGTGATGTCATTCGGTCTAAAAAATGCAGGGGCCACTTACCAGCGGCTGATGGACAAGGTTTTCCACCAGCAGATTGGGAGACACATGGAAGTCTACGTCAACAATGTGGTGGTCAAAACCACCTCAGCTGAGGGTCATGCTGCCGACCTTGCCGAGGTGTTCAGCTAGATCAGGAGACACAACATGCGTCTCAACCCAGAGAGGTGCGTCTTCGACGTCCAGGGAGGTAAATTCCTTGGTTTTATGATTACTAGCAGGGGGATTGAGGCCAACCCGGAGAAGTGCAAAGCCATCATCCAGATGCAAAGTCCTCAAACGGTGAAGGAAGTCCAACGCCTGGTAGGAAGGTTGGTCTCACTATCCCGTTTCATCCCCAAGCTCGCGGAGAAGGCAGGGCCCATCTTCACTCTCCTACGAAAGCCAAAAAACTTTGAGTGGACAGACCGATGTGAAGAGGCTTTCAAGAGCTTCAAAGCCTTCCTCACGACTCCACCAATCCTCCAGAGGCCGTATCATACAACCAACCTCCTCATATACTTAGCTGTGGTAGAAGGCGCAATCAGCGCAGTTATAGTGCAAGAGAACCATAAAGTGCAGACGCTAGTCTATTTCATCAGCCGAGTCCTCCAGGACACCGAGAAAAGATATCAGACGATTCAAAAACTTGCACTAGCACTCGTCACCGCAGCTCGGCGCCTCCGACCTTACTTTTAGAGTCATCAGGTTATCGTCAAAACCGACTACCTAATGATGGAGCTAAGTTGAAGAAGATTGATGAACTTCAACTCCTCCATGCTTGGACCGAATGTTCTTGAGGTTAATCCTTTGGAGAAGCTTGAATCTCCATGAAAGAAGCTTCCATGGAGGAGAAGCCTTGAAGAGATGGTTCGGCCACTTCTAGTTAGGGTAGAAGATTGAGGAACCAAAACAAAGGTTGAAGAACCTTTGAGGGAAACCTAGAGTGGAGGTGCTCACGGTTTTGGTGACTCTTGTTTGAGAGAGAAAATTCAGAGTTTATTTCTCAAATATGACAAAAGTGTCTACAAAAGAAGCATTTACAAATATATAGAAAAGAGGTGGCTTCTAGGAGAAGCTAACCTTAACCATGGTTCACTAGGAACCATGGTAAGGTTTACTTAATTCCTATAGCTTTGGCAAGCTTGCAAGGGAAGCTAACCTTGACCATGGTTCACTTAGGAACCATGGTAAGGTAAGCTTACCTTACTTGAGTTTAGAAGCTTGCAAGGCAAGCTTCAAAAACTCAAGAAGGAACTACTAATTTCGGCCATGAAGAGAGCTAGGCGGCTTTGCACTTAATTTGCTCCTTGATTTAATTTGCAAAATCTTGATTTGGTGTAGTTAGGTTCATCATATGATGATGAGACCTAGCTACATCAAATCTATGAAAAATTAGGAGCAAAATGAGTCCAATATCAAAAATTTAGCCTAGGCCCAATTCTGGCCCAATTACTAGTCATACCTCAAGCTTTGCTAAATGTACCCCCTTTTTCCTACTGAAAAAATACAAAATGAATGTGTCAACTGGGGAGGTTAAATGGAGCTAAACTCTCCAAGTAACCTACCTTAAAAACAATATACACATAATAGGAAAAAGCAAATAAAGTGCCTCTCAAATACAAAGGCAAAAATAACCTATACAATAGACTATGTATAAACTGTACAATATGAACAAATAGAACTAGGCCTTCTCTTCATGATAGAGCATTCCAAGTGAAGATTATCTTGGGCCTAACAAGCCCATTAGTCTTCTCAAGATCCAGCTCTTCCTGTATCCTCCTAGCCATAGCTCTGGTCACTGGGCCCTTGGCCCATGGTCTATCATCCCCTCCTTCTTGAGAAGGATTTGTCCTCAAATCTGTAGGTTCTTCTTCCTCATCATAACCTGCAAAGGGAATAAGATCACTTATATTAAAAGTGTTACTTACTCCATAATCACTAGGAAGATCTAACCTGTAAGCATTATCATTAATTCTTTGGAGGACTTGGAAGGGACCATCTCCTCTTGGGTTGAGTTTTGACTTTCTTTGAGAAGGAAACCTTTCCTTTCTCAAGTGAAGCCAAACCCAATCCCCTTCCTCAAAAATGAGGGTTTTTTTCCCTTGCTTCTTTCTAAAGCAGTTCTCTCATTTTGTTGTTGTATATGAATTTTAACCTTCTCATGTAATTTCTTAATAAAGTCAGCCCTAGATACCCCTTCTTTATGAAAGTAATGAGAAGAATCTGGTAGAGGTATTAGGTCTAAAGGAGTGAGAGGGTTAAAACCATACACAACCTCAAAAGGTGAGATTTTGGTAGTCTTATGGACTACCCTATTATAAGCAAATTCAATGTGGGGCAAGTACTCATCCCAAGACTTATGGTTACCCTTAAGGACTGCCCTTAACATTGTAGATAGGGATCTATTAACTACTTCTGTTTGCCCATCTGTCTGTGGGTGACAAGTAGTAGAGAAAAGTAATTTAGTTCCTAGCCTACTCCAAAGAGTTTTCCAAAAATGGCTAAGGAACTTTGTATCCCTATCTGAAACAATGGTTTTGGGAAGACCATGAAGTCTAACCACTTCCTTGAAAAAGAGTCTTGCTATGTTGCTTGCATCATCTATTTTGTGGCAGGGTATAAAGTGGGCCATTTTACTAAATCTGTCCACTACCACAAAAATAGAATCCATGCCTCTCTGGGTCTTGGGCAAGCCCAAAATAAAATCCATACTGATATCAACCCATGGAGAGTTAGCAACAGGCAAGGGTGTATAGATGCCATGAGGCATTACTTTAGACTTTGCTTGTAAACAAGCTATACATCTAGAGCAAAACCTCTCAACATCCCTTCTCATATGGGGCCAAAAGAATTTTTCTTTTAGAAAACTTAGAGTCTTTTCAACTCCAAAGTGCCCCATGAGACCACCCTCATGACTTTCTTGAACAAGGAGTTTTCTTATAGATCCTTGGGGTATACAAATTCTTCCCTCTTTATATAAGTACCCCTCAGAAATATAGAAACCTCCTTGAGGCTTTGCTAAGCATTGGGTATAATTTTCTTTGAATTCGAGATCATTAGTATACAATTCCTTAATGTGATTAAATTCCAAGATTTGAGATCCAAGGGAGATTAACAAAGTGTGTCTCCTAGAAAGGGCATCAGCCACAACATTATTTTTCCCTTTCTTGTATTTAATCACATATGGAAATTGTTCTAAGAACTCTACCCACTTAGCATGCCTTTTGTTTAGCTTGCCTTGGCCCCTCAAATATTTAAGTGACTCATGGTCATTATGAATGACAAATTCTTTGGGAATAAGGTAGTGTTCCCAAGTTTGAAGGGCCCTAACCAAAGCATAAAGCTCCTTGTCATAGGTAGGGTAGTTAAGAGAGGCACCTTTGAGTTTTTCACTGAAATATGCAATAGGGTGCCCACCCTGTAACAAAACCGCACCTATGCCAACTCCAGAAGCATCACATTCTAACTCAAAAGTTTTTGAAAAATCTGGTAGAGCTAGAAGTGGTGCATGAGTAAGCTTATGCTTTAAAGTTATGAAGGCATTTTCTTGTTTCTCTCCCCATATAAATTCCACATTTTTCTTGACTAAATCATTTAATGGGGAGGCAAGTGTGGAGAAATTAGGAACAAACTTCCTATAGAAGCTTGCCAAACCATGGAAGCTCCTAATATCTCCAACACTTTTAGGAGTGGGCCATTCTTGGATGGCCTTGATTTTCTCGGGGTCCACATGAACCCCTTTTTTACTAATTATAAACCCTAGAAAAACTACACTATCTACACAAAAGGTACATTTTTCTAAATTTCCAAAAAGTTGATTTTTCCTAAGAATATCAAAAACTTGCCTTAAGTGTCCTATATGATCACTTAGACTCCTACTGTATATGAGAATATCATCAAAATAAACTACTACAAATCTACCTATACAATCCCTAAGGACATGATTCATGAGACGCATGAATGTACTAGGAGCATTGGTGAGCCCAAAAGGCATCACTAACCATTCATATAATCCAAACTTGGTCTTGAAAGCGGTTTTCCATTCATCTCCTTCTTTGATTCTAATTTGATTGTATCCGCTTTTAAGATCAACTTTAGAAAATATGATGGCTCCATGAAGCTCATCTAACATGTCATCAAGCCTAGGGATGGGGTGTCTATATTTCACAGTGATGTTGTTGATGGCTCTACTATCACAACACATTCTCCACTTGCCATCTTTTTTTGGAACCAACAACACTGGAACAGCACAAGGACTTAAGCTCTTTCGAACCCAGCCCTTCTCCAACAAATCTTGGACCTGAGACTCAATTTCTTTAGTTTCTTGGGGGTTGGTCCTATAGGCAGGCCTATTAGGTAGGCTAGCTCCAGGCACCAAATCAATTTGATGTTCTATTCCTCTAGAAGGAGGAAGGCCCATTGGACCCTCGGGAGGAAATAGATCATCAAATTCTTTTAAAAGTGTTTTTACCCCCTTAGGTAAAGTCTCATGTCCACTAGATGTGGCAGTGCAAGAAAGAGTTCCTTTACAGAGAAGGAAATAAGAGGGTTGTTGAATCAAGAGGGTTTGTTTGGAAATTTTATTCTCTTGATTAACGACCTCTAGGGAGGGAACTCCTTTCTCCCTAGATTCCTCTCTATCCTTAAGTTTCACAGACTTTTTTTTTTCTCTCTTTTCTTCTTTTTTTATAAATCTCTTTTCACTATCTCTTTTGAGTTTCATTTGTTCTTGATCCTCAGCCACCTGTTGAGGAGAAAGAGGATGAAGCACAAACTTTCTTTCCTTATGAGTAAAGGTAATCTCGTTAGCAAGGCCATTGTGCATGGTTTTCTTATCAAATTGCCATGGCCTTCCTAATAAGATGTGACAAGCTTCCATTGG
This sequence comes from Cajanus cajan, assembly GCF_000230855.2. NCBI lineage: Eukaryota > Viridiplantae > Streptophyta > Magnoliopsida > Fabales > Fabaceae > Cajanus > Cajanus cajan. The sequence continues at coordinate 62,981,280 of NC_138518.1, forward strand.
TACTACATCACATAGCACCTCATCTTCATAGTTCCCAATGGAAATTTTGACCTTTACTTGTTGGTCAACTGCTAAATCACCATCCTCATTAAACCAATGGAGTTGATAAGGTTTAGGATGGGAATTAGTAGTTAAACCCAACTTCTCAACCAGCCTAGTGCTACAACAATTACACCATGAGCCACTATCAACAATGAGAGAACATGCACTGTTTGAAACTTTGCATCTAGTATGAAATATGTTCTCTCTTTGTGATAGAGTATCACTAGGTTGGTTGTTGAGGAGTCTCCTAATCATTAAGAGCTCCCCTTCATAAGGAAAAGTAGACTCTACACCTTTCTCTTGATCACTTGCTTCTTCCTCACTATTACTAGAGGAAGTAGTAACCTCATCTTGGCTACTATAAATGTCATGCCCCCTCATGATCATTACCTTCTTTGTGGGGCATTGGGAGGCAATGTGGCCTCTCCCTAAACATTTAAAGCACTTAATATCACTAGTCCTAGAACTAGTGTGTGTAGTGTCCTTTCCCTTTCCCTTATCTTTTTCTGTGGCTAGATTTTTGGAGGGTTCAAAAGTTTTCTTCCTTTCAAAAGTTTTTCCCTCCTTCTTGGAATCTTTCTTTAGAAATGAAGAGTTGGAGCTATTTTTGTAAGATTTCCTCATTCTTTGTTGTTCTACCCTTACACAAAGTTGGACCAAGTCATTTAGGTCCCTGTAGGGTAGTAGCTCCACTTGGTCTCTTATTTCTAAATTAAGACCACTCAAAAATCTAGCTACAGTAGTAGCTTCCTCTTCCCTAATACAAGCCCTCATCATTAATAGCTCCATTTGTTGCCTGTACTGTTCTACAGACATGTCTCTTTGTTGGAGCCTTTGGAGCTTATTCATAAGCTCCTTCCCATAGTAGGTGGGAATGTGCCTCCTCCTCATTGCACTTTTAAGATCATTCCAATATTGAATTGGAGGATCATTGTGGAGGCGTCTCTCTCTCTCTAGGGCTGTCCACCAATACATGGCATGCCCTTGGAAGCTAAGGGCAGCCAAAGGTACTTTCCTCTCTTCACTTACCCTATGGCAAGCAAAGAGTTGCTCAACCTTCATTTCCCAATCTAAATAAGACTCCACATCATCTTTGCCAAAGAATTGTGGGAGGTCAACCTTGACTTCCCTTGGCCTAGTAGTTCTCCTAGGAGTATGTTGGTAGTGATCCCCTTGATTCATGCTTTCATTAGGGGATGTGTATTGGGAATGTGAGCTCCTACTCTTTTTCTTATGTTTCTTCATATCTTCTTTCAATTTTTCCTCCTCTTGCCTTAAAATTCTCAACTCTTCCTCAAGATAAGCAAGTTGTCCTTCTCTTTCAATTCTTTCCTTCTCTCTTTGAATGGACTCTTGCTTTTTCCATAGTTTAAGTGATTTGAGCTCTTTAGTAATGTAAGAAAGACTTTTTGGAGAGCCATCACTTTCACTATGGGAGGAATCTTGAGACATTTTAATTCAAGAGATATTTTTCACACAAAAATAGTTTTTATGAAAATAAGGTTTTGGAGTGCTTTAGACTTGGCACTTAGAGGTCTAAGAGTACAAATTGAACTTTGGAGGGAGGTGAGCTACTAAAGAGCCACTTAATAACCAAGCCTCTTCAAGTAAAAATCTCTAAACCCCCTTGTACTTTTGTCTTGCACAAAACAATTTTCACAAAGAACTTTTCTAAAGAAAATAACAAGCAAGTGCCTATGTGTACAATTTATAAAATGCTTGAAAACATAAAGAGCATGAAAACATAAATTGCTTGAAAACTTAAATGACTGAAAACATAAATTGCTTAAAACATAAAGTGCTTGAAAACTTAAAGACAAGAAAACTTAAACTAGACGTTTAAAGCAATAAAACCTAAGTGAGAGCTTGAGAGGTACCAAAGACCTTCAAGGACCACTCTCACAAGCACTACACGTGATTTTACTATGGAAACTCTTAAGGAGAGATGGAGTTACACCAAAGGTACTCCAAGACACTCCTTAATAAAGGCCTTGTACAAAAGGTTGGAAATTAAAAATTACAAGACAAATGAAATTCAAATTTTCCTCAAATGAAATGCAAATTCACACTTCAAATGAAATGTAAATTCACATTCAATTGAAGTTAGTGGCTGCAATTAATTTCAAGAAAACAAATCAGCCACTAATTTAGAGACAAATTTAGTCACGGATTTGTAAGGAAAAACTAGTTTAGAGACCAAAAAAAATTCCGTCACTAAATTAATCTCTAATTTTCACAAAAATTTTCACAATTTGCTTTGTTCTTCTTTGCTCCAATTCAGCCTCCAAACTGCAGCCTCACAAGGTGTTTCACTCTTCTTAGAAGCAACCTTGGTGTTAGTCACTTCTAGGTGTTTCCAAGAGCCTAGCCACCAAGAGAGAACAAACTCCCTAAGCAACCACCAAAGCCTTCAAGTGGATGTCCTTTGCCTTGGCCTCCTACACCTTTCAAGAAGCACTCAACCACCTTCAAGACTGAATATTAGTGCTAAAACTGAAAATGAACAATTTAGAATGGCTACACCAAGTGGTAGAAGAAAAATGAGACAAAACTAGAAAGAGTTCCACAAATTGACAAGCAAAAATTAAGGCAAATTTGGAAGCTAGTACACACAAGAGTAACCTAGGAAAGGCACTAGAATGGATTACAAAATTAAAAGCTAAGATTATGAACAAAAACAAGACACAATATGTGGCTGGACCAACACAAAAATGTCACACAAAATAGATCAAAACCGAGAGCAATATTTTCTCAAATTTTCACTCCTTTGGCTTTTCTTTTGCTATTTTCTTTCTTTTTCTTTTGCAAATTATTTTTCACTTATTTTTCTTTGTATGTTAAGGAGTTTCAATGCCTTTTAAGTACTTATATGTCTCGGTTTCAATATAGAAAAACTGCAGCAAAATTATGACACAAAACAAGAGGTGTTCACAAGTATGTTTTTCCACTAGTGCTTCACTATTTTGTAGTATTTTTTTTAGGTCAAATTTTAAGCACTTTGTTTCTTTGTTTTTATCAAGCAATTAGGACACTCACACTCTGTTTTGGTTCTGTTTTAAGGTCCAAAAAGTTTCAATAAGTTTCAGCCACAACACAAGACACAAGGAAACCTAATAGGAGAGTGTTTACAATTTAATTTGACAAAACTTTTAATATGACATAATAGAAACCTAACTCTAGGAAATTTGCTAGAACTATTAGCAAATTAAGAACTCAAACATGTAAAGCAAAAGCACATATAGGAAGGTTCAGATTTATCAAGAAAATATTCAATAATTTTCGGACACAAAAAACAAAGCAAAAATTAGGTCAAACAAGCTATTCTAGGAAGTTACAACATATAAAGGACTACACATGACTTACTAGGACAAAACAAGTGATTCAAAACCAAAATCTATGCAATATGAATGTTGTCCAATCACGGACACATGTTATAGAATGGAGAGACTCAAGTACAATTGAAAACGCACAAGGTTAAGAATACCTAAAGCACAAAACCGAAAATGATTCAAAGGAATAGGAACAAGCAAACATGAATCATTTACTTCATACTTGACATATAGGATCCATAAAAAATTTTATTAAAACTAGATCCATGCAGCCAACACAATTATAGACAAAATAAGGAAGGAACAACACGGATTCTATGAAGAAAAAATTTAGAACACATAACCTCAAGAGCACTAGGCTCTAGATACCAAAAATGATGGAGCTAAGTTGAAGAAGATTGATGAACTTCAACTCCTCCATGCTTGGACCGAATGTTCTTGAGGTTAATCCTTTGGAGAAGCTTGAATCTCCATGAAAGAAGCTTCCATGGAGGAGAAGCCTTGAAGAGATGGTTCGGCCACTTCTAGTTAGGGTAGAAGATTGAGGAACCAAAACAAAGGTTGAAGAACCTTTGAGGGAAACCTAGAGTGGAGGTGCTCACGGTTTTGGTGACTCTTGTTTGAGAGAGAAAATTCAGAGTTTATTTCTCAAATATGACAAAAGTGTCTACAAAAGAAGCATTTACAAATATATAGAAAAGAGGTGGCTTCTAGGAGAAGCTAACCTTAACCATGGTTCACTAGGAACCATGGTAAGGTTTACTTAACTCCTATAGCTTTTGCAAGCTTGCAAGGGAAGCTAACCTTGACCATGGTTCACTTAGGAACCATGGTAAGGTAAGCTTACCTTACTTGAGTTTAGAAGCTTGCAAGGCAAGCTTCAAAAACTCAAGAAGGAACTACTAATTTCGGCCATGAAGAGAGCTAGGCGGCTTTGCACTTAATTTGCTCCTTGATTTAATTTGCAAAATCTTGATTTGGTGTAGTTAGGTTCATCATATGATGATGAGACCTAGCTACATCAAATCTATGAAAAATTAGGAGCAAAATGAGTCCAATATCAAAAATTTAGCCTAGGCCCAATTCTGGCCCAATTACTAGTCATACCTCAAGCTTTGCTAAATGTACCCCCTTTTTCCTACTGAAAAAATACAAAATGAATGTGTCAACTGGGGAGGTTAAATGGAGCTAAACTCTCCAAGTAACCTACCTTAAAAACAATATACACATAATAGGAAAAAGCAAATAAAGTGCCTCTCAAATACAAAGGCAAAAATAACCTATACAATAGACTATGTATAAACTGTACAATATGAACAAATAGAACTAGGCCTTCTCTTCATGATAGAGCATTCCAAGTGAAGATTATCTTGGGCCTAACAAGCCCATTAGTCTTCTCAAGATCCAGCTCTTCCTGTATCCTCCTAGCCATAGCTCTGGTCACTGGGCCCTTGGCCCATGGTCTATCACCTAATCAGGCAAATCCTGATAAAACCAGAACTCGCCGGGCGGATGATAGCGTGGTCGGTTGAATTGTTTGAGTTCGGCATCCAATACGAAAGCCGTGGCACTTTGAAAGCTCAGTGCTTAGCCGACTTCGTGGCCGAACTTACGCCAACCTCAGTCGAGGAGCCATAGGTATGGACTTTGTATGTTGATGGGTCCTCCAACTCTAAGGGTGGTGGTGCAAGTATCATCTTGGAAGGACCGAACCAAGTCACTTTGGAGCAATCCCTCAAGTTTGGTTTCAAAGTGACGAACAACCAAGCAGAGTACGAAGCACTTCTCGCAGGGCTAAGGTTAGCCCATGATCTCGGAGCACGAAGGGTGAGTTGCAACAACGACTCAAAGCACATGGTGGAGCAGCAGCGGGACATACCAAGCCAAGGATGTCCTTCTACAGCGGTATTTCCACATGGCATCACATCAGATCTCTTCCTTCGACGAGTTCACTATACAATATGTACCGCGAGATCAGAATACCAGAGCTGATCTCCTATCAAAGCTCGCCAGTACCAAGCGCCCTGGACAGCATCAGACCATTATCCAAGAAACCTTGCACTCACCTAGCCTGGACGACAAGGTCGTCAACTCCAGCGACAGCGAAGAACAAGGGTGGATGACAAGTATTTGGAACTACTTGAAGGTAGGAATTCTACCCGAGGATAAAGATGAAGCTCGGAAGATGAGGGGCAGGTCGGCTAAGTTCGCAATTGTCAGAGACGAACTGTTCAAGCGTGGCATCTCCACCCCTTTGCTCAAATGCTTGACTGCACCTCAAGCAGCTTATGTCATCGAGGAGATCCACCGAGGTATATGTGGAATGCACTCTGGATCACGCTCGATGGCAGCCAGGGTACTCCGAGCTAGGTACTACTGGCCCACCTTGAAATCGGATTGCCAAGTCTACGTGTAAAAATGTAAAGAGTGCCAGCAGTTCGGCAACGCGCATCGACAGCCACCCGAAGCTCTCCACCAGATGATGTCCCCGTGGCATTTCACCTAGTGGGGAATGGACATCCTAGGGTCGTTCCCCCCCGCGAAAGGTCAGCTCAAATTTCTCCTAGTGGCAATCGACTACTTCACCAAGTGGATGGAAGCATGCCCACTCGCCAAGATCACCAAGGAGAATATACGGAAGTTCACCTGGAAGAGCATCATATGCAGGTTCGGAATTCTTCATTCCCTTGTCACCGATAACGGCCGTCAATTCATCGCGCAAAGCTTCGAGGACTTCCTTCGAGAACTCGGAGTTAAGCACCTTCCGACCTCGGTAGAACATCCGCAAACTAATGGCCAAGCTGAAGCTGCAAACAAGGTGATACTCCAAGAGATCAAGAAGCGGCTAGGGAATTCCAAGGACAGTGGGCTGACGAACTTCCCAGCATCCTCTAGGCATACCATTGCACCCCCCAGTCAACAACACAAGAAACGCCTTACAGGCTGACTTACAAAGCTGATGCAATGATCCCTGTGGAAATCGGAGAGACATCTCACCGACGCCAGGTCTTCAACAGCGAGCAGAATGCTCAAGAGTTAGCAGCTGACCTCGACTTGATTGACGAGCTCAGAGACGAAGCTCGGATTCATGAAGAAGCCTGCAAACTCCGAGCTTCCAGAAGATACAATACGTGAGTGCGACCTTGCTCTTTCTGAGTTGGTGACCTGGTATGGCGACTGTTAGGCGAAGCGCGGAAAGACACATCAGACGGAAAGCTTGCACCCACCTGGGGTGGCCCATTCCGAGTTTTAGAAGACGTGGAGAACGAGGCATACCAACTAGAAGAACTCAGCGGAATGTAACATAGAGAAAAAAGAACTCAGTAGCCAGAACGGGCCGTTCCAAACTACTGAAGGAGAACAGGCCGTTTTAGAGGGAGAACGGGCCGTTCCGAATGGAGAAAGGGCCGTTCCGGATGAGTCCCGAAACGAGCCGTTCCGAACTCGGTATGGGCCGTTCTGGGGCAATCTGAAAGTCTATAAATAAGGGTTTGGGGCCTTCAGGAAAATGTGAGTTTTCAGAGAGAAGTTTTAGAGAGAAGGTCTCTGGGTCAGTGAGCTCCTTTTTCTCCCAAATTTCTCTGTTTGACTCTTTTTTTTCCTCTAGATCACTAACTCCTTCTAACTTTTCTTGAAATTCAGATTATAAAGCTTGCTTTGGGAGGATTGAAGTTTTGGGTTAAGCTTTGGAAGGGAATTCTATTTCGTCTTAATTGTTGGCTTTTTGGCTGATCTTCAGGTGAGGGAAGCTAGAATTTTTGTTATTTAAGTTGCATGTGAGATTAGAAATTCAATTGATGCCTGAAAGTTGAGGATCCATGGCTGGATCGGAGAATTCGCTCATTTTTCGAGGTTTTGGGAAAATAGGATTTTCGGGTGGAATTGATGCATCGGATGGGTGCATGTAGATTTGGAGTTTGTTTTTGTGTTGTATGGAGCCTATGCATTGTATTTTTGTGTTTGCATGTGGCTGGATTTGTTGGTTTGGATGAGAGTTTCTGAACTCTCTGACTAGGATTAGGCTAGGCGCAAGTTGAGCGCGCCAGACGTGGAAGAGCTTAGGGCTCTCGGGTTGGATGTTAGGCCAGGCGTGATTTGGCTACGTTAGGCGTGGAGACTCTTAGGAGTCTCTGTCTCAAGGACACCGAGCGTGAGTTGAACGCGCTAGGCGTGGATGAGTCTTAGGACTCTCAGGTTGGGATTAGGCTGGGCGAGCTCAGGCTGTGCCGAGCGTGAATATGTTTATAAATAATTGATGCTTATGCATGTTTAAAGTTGAATATTTGGATCATGTATGTATGATATATGATGTATGGTTAGGTGTGATTCATATGTATGCATAGTGATAATATATATGAATGTTTGAATATGATATGACAGGTGTATATGTTCATATGGTATGTTTATTGATCATAATGGTGGTAGACCATGTATGATGTATGATGCATTATTGCATGTGATGTCTTATGACATGTGTATGATTGTTGATCATTATGGTGGGCAGACCATATATGATGTATGATGCATGATTGCATGTGATGTCTTATGGCATGAGTCTAGCCTAGGACTTGAAGAGAGGAAAAATATTTTCAAACTGGAAGAGCTCACATAGAGTCTCTTGAGAGTGGTGCTTGGATAGGCCACTAATATATGAGAGTGGTGCTCTGGGAGGCCACTAGTTTTGGGAAAGTGGTGCTCAGATAGGGCACTGGGTTGGGTGAGTCTCCTCTAAGTCCTTAGCTAGTGTTGGAACGAGGTATGAGGTCGAGGGTTATTCCTTTAACCAAGTGTTCGGGAAGGTGCACGGATCCTTGCAGATAGTCGGTGGGCGAACTCCACAATTGACTTGGTTAATGCATGCCAAGGTCGTGGTAAGCCCGTACCCAACTGTGCTATACTTGACGGTGGACCTGGACTTTCAATTGTGTAAGTGGCATCATCCGAGTAAACCCGAGTGAGGATTATATATCCTGTTTAGCTGTGACCGAGCGGACGCATTGGGCGTGAAAACGGTTGGGTTGGTTTCGGTAGGATGGAATGTCACTTATACAGCTCTATTGTTGTGGAGATCTCCTAGGTGTATACGTGACGACGCATTAGATGATTGATATGCATTGATATCTGTCATGAGATGCATTTATTGCATGATTATTAATATGATGAAGTGTAGTGTTTGACTTCATGATTGGTGAATTGTATTCTATGCATGAGTAGTATTGGATAGAGTGTATGGTGTGACTCTATGAACATGATTGATAGTGGGATGGTGTAGTATAGATTATTGTTCTATACTTGTATGATTGATTTGTGAATTCTAGCTTACCCTTCTGTTTCCATGTGGTGGAACTGCGATGATCATACTTGGTATGGGAGCAGGTCAGGGCTAGCTTGGAGTTGAGGTGACCGCAGCGAGACAGGGAGTTTGATCCTCGTGTTAGGGTTACCATTTTAGGTAACGGTTTTGTCCGTGCTTGACCGGCACTAGGGAATATTATTTTTGGGATGACTGTACATATATGGCGTTTTATTTTGTATTTAAGAAATTGTTATTTTTTATTCTTATATATACCTATATGTATGAGTTATCCAACTTAATATTTTCTTAGTTCACTAGTAGTAGTACGATTCCACTAAGTGTAGAGACCATGGCGGGTCGTTACACGGAAGACCCATCCCGCGAACTTGGAATGCCACGCATCTCAAGTTCTATTTCAGCTAACTTTGTATGAATGAGCTGTGCACTCTTTTCCCGCCTCAGTCTTTTATCCCAAAAAATAGAATGGATTTTGGCTGAGAGGGTTTTTAACGAGGCACACGTAATATCAATGAAATAACTCATTCTTTTCCATTCATATTCTCTTAATTTTGCATCGTTTTACCATAAGACGCTTTATTCTAAATCGAGGTCGAGTTCGAACCTTGGTAAAACTTATTCTACTTTACGCTGAGGTCGAGTTCGAACCTTGGCACGATTTATTTCATCCTAAACCGAGGTCGAGTTCGAACCATGGTACAACTTGTTCTACTTTACTCCGAGGTCAAGTTCGAACCTTGGCACGATTTATTTCACTCTAAACCGAGATCGAGTTCAAACCATGGTACAACTTATACTACTTTACGCCGAGGTCGAGTTCGAATCTTGGCACGATTTATTCCACTCCAAACCAAGGTCGAGTTCGAACCTGACTACGATTTATTTCACTCTAAGCCAAGGTCGAGTCCGAACCCTAGTAAGAGTTACTTTACAGCGCGGTCGAGTCCGAACCTTGGTACGATTTATTCTAAGCCGAGGTCGAGTCCGAACCTTAATAAAAGTTACCCTACGCTAAATCGAGGTCGAGTTCGAACCTTGGTACGATTTGTCTCACTCCAACTCGAGATCAAGTATGGACCCCGACAAACATTATTTTTATTTTACACAGAAGTCAAATTTGAATCTCGGTCTGAATCGCTCTATCTGGCCAAAGGACGAGTTCGAACCCCAATACGAATTATTTACGTCAAGCCAAGTTTGAGCCCCGGAAAAGCACAAAACACACAAGTGCAAAACACATAAGTTCAAAAATAGAAGGTTAAATAGAACCATCGAAAGCACGAAGACAAAATCTAGAAAAACGATATATGTACAACGAATTCCACGAGTTCAACACATGAATTCAAGAAAAAGAAAAACAAAGCAGAACAAAATAACCTAAGCTATGACAAAATCGGCTTAGGCGGAAGCATTTTCGCTCGAGTTGTCCTGGAGGTCATCCTCTTTCCCCAGCCTCCCGAAGCGCACCTCTTTCTCCACATGCATAGCGGAGAGGTCGAACCCCGGTGCGAGTAGCCTCGCCTGGCGAGCTGCCTTGAGGAATCCCCTCTTGTGCTCGAACAGGACAGCCCACTTAGTCTCCTCAAGCTTCTTCTCCAGCCCCGCCTTCTCCGCAGCCATCTTTGCGAGGTCCACCTTAAGTGCGGCGACCTCCTCTTCTTTTCTACCAAGAAGCACCTCATCACAAAGGCACTTCTCAGCTGCCGCCACCAGATCAGCCTTGAGGGAGGTTACCTCGTCTTCCAGGGAACGAACCCGACTCTGGGAAGAATTGGCGAGCTCCCGCAACTCACTCACTTGGGCAGCGTGAGTCTCATTGCACCATAGAGAAATCTCTAAAGACTTCTGAACTCTCTCCAGCTCCCTCCTAGTGGCTTGAAGCTCGGCCTCATTTTGCAGCTTAGCATCCCCGAGAGCTCCCGCCAAGGCCCGGTTCTCTTCCGTCAAGGCCTTGTTCTCTTCTTTCAGACGCTGGACTCGGCCCTTCAGCTTCGCTAGGTCCTCCTGCTGCTTGGACCACCTATGCTTCTAGTGATCCACGATGGCAATGGTCCTCTGCAGGAAGACCTCAGCAGAATCAAGGCCTTCCACCGGCCTGGCCGTCTCGATCATGGCTTGATCGGCCGAACTCAGCGACTCCTTGGAGAAGAACTTCTCCGAGGTCACCCCCGCACTCCACAGAGAATTTATGTCCTCCAAAGCGCTCACATGATCCAGCCGCACCCGAGAACGATCCTTCCCGAAGCGATGGGCGAGGTACTGACTTCGAGGGCGCTCCTTCGACGAGCCAGACGGCAGCGCCGAGGTTGCGGGAGTAGGTGTCGGGACCTCGAAGCTCGGCCCCTTGCCGCGAGCATCAGTAGCAGTAGACGTCCCCTGCTCGGCAACGGGGGCACCCACCCCTGGTGCCTCCGAGCTAGGAGCCACCGAGACCTCGGCAGCACTCCTCACCTGCAGAAAACGGTCCTAAGTCAGAAAATTAAGAAAAACGCAGCGTAAAAGGAAAGCCACAAAGCAAGGCACCAACCTCGGCGGCTAGACGACCTGCTCGACAGCTGGGGCAGCTACCTCGGTAGCCTAAGCAACCTCCTCGGCGGCCACTTGGGGAGCTCCCTCAGGCGGCGAACTCCCCGTGAGGTCGACCGCATCGGCATCAACAGCCTTAAAGGTCACCTCCTCAGCCTCTCGAGGGGCAGAGGTCCCCCTGACCTCCTTCTCTCCCCTCTTTCTTTTTTGGCGGGTCTCCAGGGGGGCTATCTCCTCCTCCTAAGGTTCAGGGACCTCAATCTCGGCAACATTGTAACGCGACTTCAACTCGCGCCACCTTTTTTTGCCCATTATGCCTACAAGTACAAGGATCAGACACATCAGCAAAAAAGAAACTTTTACAAATCCTAACAATTTAAAAGAGACAAGATACTCACTCTCTAGACCCCTCTCCTTGTACGCCGAATTAGCAAGCGACAGGACGAGCTTGCAATCCAAGGGACGAGGGAGCACTTCAAGGTTTGCAATAGTAGTAGACTCTGAAGCCGACAAATGTAAATTCCCCACCCCATGAAATCTAGCCGGGGATGGTCGCCAATAGAAGGGGAACTTCGGCAACCCGCCGAAATAGAAAACCCCATCCTCCAACGGGTTAACATCTACAAGCGCCACCCGGAAGAACTCTTATTTAAAAATTTTATACGACTGGGAGTAAAGGGAAAATAGACCCCCAGCCTTACTCCCACTCAAGGATGTCAAGCCATAAGGAGGAACACCCATTTTCAACTGGTAAAAATGGAGAAAAACGGGCAGAGACACCTCTATCCCCAAGGCCGAACATAGGTCTTGAAAAGCCCGCAAAAAACCCCAACTGTTGGGATGCAACTGGCAAGGTGCCGAGTTGATAAAATTCAAAAAATCACACTCAAATTGTGAAAAGGGAAGACACACGCCTAAATCCCTAAAAAGACACTGGTACACATAAAAGAAAGGAGGGTCAGAAGGACCCCCCATATAGACACGCTCATCGGGCCGACATGGCTCGAGCCGGATGAACTTGGAGACGGAAGAGTCACAGATCCTATGCGATTTTCGCATCGCATTGATCTCCATGAACGACCTAAACACACTCTGGAACTCCCCCACGTCACTCCTAACCCAGTTGTAGCCAGGAATGCCAGGGATGGGCTCCTTAGGCTGGTTCTCCGCCTATTTCTTTTCAGCGGCGGCCGTCCCGGTACCACCGTCTTGCCGCGCGCCTTGCCCTTGCCCTTAGCAGGCATAGAAGAAGCGGCACCACTATTACCAGCCATCAAGAAGGAGAGAAGATTTGAGAAGAAGGAGAAGATAAGGAAGTCGAAGTACCTGGTACTCCTTTGACAAAGAAAAGAACAGAGACATAGAAAGCAAGGACGGAGATGGCAGAAGCTAAGGAGCAGAAACCGGCGTGTACAGGAAGCCAAGAAAGAAAGAAAATGAAAAAGAGTAAAGTGGATGGGAAGAGGCGTGAGGAAAGGAAAAGGTTTTCCCCAAAATTCAAACGATCACAACACGTGTCAGCCAGGGGGCATAACTGACGACACACTTAATGAGCCCCATTATGACAAACACGGCCATCATTACATAACTGTCACTTCCCATTAACACGCCGCCCGCGCGTTCTCGAGAACGAGGCGACAGTTATGACACATGACATATTGACAGACAGGCATACGCGAAGGGTCACGGCCCCTTGACGAGCTCGGTCTCAGCTCCTCGACCCACGGTCTTCGAGCTCGGGGGGCTAGTGTACTATCCGTACCGCTACGCCGAGCTCAGCGCGAAACGACCTCGGGCACGCGCTAGGTGATGCGTACCAGCCATTCACTTCTAGTTATATATATATATATATATAACTTTTCATTTAAAAAGTTACAAATAATATTATTAATATAAAATAACTATTAATGTTAATCATTTGTTTCATGTTTAAATTTTAAATATACAGCCAATTTAAAAATTTGAAAAGAAATTGTCGAATTTAAACATAATTGCCTCTCATCCTATAGTAAAATATATGTGGAGTAAAAATAAAAATAAAAAATATAATTAATTATTTTATAGGTGTACTATTCGTACTGCTATGCCGAGCTCGAGCTCGGCGTCTCAGCGCGAAGCGACCTCGGGCACGCGCTAGGTGATGTCAGCTATCGACATACAAAGAAGATCGTAACTGATCTCAGGCCCAAGGCCCAACGAAACCCTAATTCACACTAAGGTACGTGCATTACTTATACGAGACTTATATTCCCACAAACCCTAACTTTGGCATCGGAGTCTCTTTTGCAGGTACCACCCCCATCTTGGAGCATCAAACGTACCAGTAAAGGAGGCTCACCGATCTTATCCAGCAGATCGTCTCCTAGGACCGATCTCCGGTAAGAACAATAGGTATTCATCGAATCAAATCAAATTGGCAAACATAATAATTCAAATTGAATAAATTAAGTTGGTTTTGATTTGTTTTATTGAGTTCAATCCAAACAAACCAATTAATTAAACTCAATGTTAATTAGCTTAGAAAATAAATTTACACATTTAAAATTCAAATCAATCCAAACCAAATTCATTACTTTATATATCATTATTTTTTATTTTTTATTTGGTCAACAATTAATATGTATTTTGGTTAGTTTGAAGACATTTTGTGTTAGAATATGTAGATTTTTTCATTCTACTTATTAAATACTTAAAGAAAACATAAAGAATTATATTACAATATATTAAGTAACATTTTAACTCATACATTTGAAATTTTTAAGTAGATTAAGAAAAGAAATCAAGAGGAATTATATTGCAATTCTATCAATTTAATTAATTTTTAATAATATATCAATTTAATTAATGTTAAAAAATTTAATTACTTTAAAAAATAATAATTTAATTTTTTAAAAAGAATCCATTGAATATCCGATGATCCGAACCAAATTAATCCAATTGATATTAGATTAATTCGGTTCGAGTTAACCAAAAAAATTTATAAAATTTGAACCAATACAAACCAATTAAATTTAATTGGTTCAAAATAGATTTTTTCCTAAACTTGAACCAATCCTACTTGTGAACATCTCTAATTTTTTTTATGATTAATTTCTACAGAAAACATAACTAATCCTATTTAATGAAATTTTCTCTTTCAACTGTGTTTTATACGCTAATAAAATTTGCTTATCAAACCTGCTATAAAAGATTTGATTTCAGTTGCACTGAACTTCTCGTAAACTCCTAACTATAGTTGCGCGAAGTCCTAATTTAAAAGATAGTAACTAAGACATCTTCAAATGATGAATTAATAAACTGTAATAGAAAACCATAGTTAGCAAAGTAAGTAACATGATGATAAAACTAGGAGTACTTCAGTTTGAAGTTTATGCTGATGGGCCATCCCCACTTGCATTGCATGTTGCAACATTGGAAGTCAACGAAATTGTGTACAAGTAGGGTGACCGTAGGTCAATTATGAACACAGAAGAATGGCAAAGAAAACAAGCTACCCTATTGTATTGGCGACTCTTATTAATGTGTACTATACCAGAGTTTAGGAAATGTTGGGCTATCTATGTTAAAGTGAAACATTATGCAGTCAAATATGGTGGATTGTGTTAGCTAGCCTTTCAATTATGCCAGGTGAGGTGAGAATGGAAGAACATTCAGTCTTCGTCTATTTTTGGAACAGCATGTTGAAGAATGAAGTTTCAAAGCACATGCCTGTGGTTAAAAGAATCTCAGGGTGGTCCAATGCAAATTTATTCTGTCAGTATATGACCTATGAGGCTATGACCTAACCTTGTACATGTATAGGCTTCTCAACAGTATGCACAAGAATATATAAATGCAAATATAATACTTCTTCCCCTTCCATTTTATTTTTAAGTTTTAACAATTTTAATTTATTTTAATTTTATTAACGCTTTATGATATCCAAATAACATTAAAAAGTTATTTTATATTATAATCTTAATTATTATTAATGTATTATTTAATTAATTTATATTTTTCTTGTGTCAAAACCTTAAACCTTAAACAAAATGGAATGGTTGAACTGATAAATTATTAGTTGGAATAGTACTAAATTGATTTTTCTTAAAAATATAATGTCAGATTTAAATTTTGTGAATATAAAAATGTGATTCATTAAAGATGATCTATCACGTTCTCTGTCAAAAATTAATTATCATCAAAATTGATACCCTGTTGTACTGTTGTTGGTGGGCTGAATTTCCTGCTAAGGACACGGTACTGAAATAGAAAGTTTTTGAAAGCATATATTTTGGTGCCGTCCGAGATATTTTAATTAATCTTATGTAATTGTAATTTTATGATATGATATTTTAATGATGGAAGACTTAATAGTATCATCACTGTTTACAGCTTGTTGATTTTGTCAGGGAATGTCTATAAAGATTAAATAAGAAACATTTTTGCGTTACAATGTGAAATACATTAAAAATATTTATTTCACTATATAAAATATAAAAATCATTTGGTATTATTTGTTTAAGAAAAATTTAAAATTTTAGTAAGATATTTAATACTTTTAACCACGTATGCGATATTTTAATCGGTTCTCACTTCTCACACAGCTATTATATTTTGAGTGGTTCTTTACGGCCATTAAGCATTTGATCAAAGCTTCATCTTTCCACATATAAATACTCTTCCAAACATGTATTCCACTGAAATTCATAGAAACAAATGTGTTAAACTAAGCAGTAAGTACCGTGCTCTAGCTAGCAAGTATCAAATGATGGTCCAAAATAGAACATGATCAATAATAATAAACCATAATGTTGAATACGGTACTTACTAGCAAGTATTATCAAATAATGTTGGTCCAAAATAGAACATGATCAATAATAATAAACCATAATGTTGAAGCAATTATTCTTAACTGTACGTCATTCACCCCATATTCTATATTGTTAAATAGAACAAATTAAGACACAACAATGCGGTCATTTATAAGTTATCTATATTTTAAGAGCATAAATTGGTCAATATAGTATGTTTGACGTGCTCATTAAGTGCTGCGAGAGACTACAATTTGTAGGCTTCAGGGTAAATTAATTATATTTTTATTTTGTATAATTAATTTATTTTTCTAAAACAATACTCTTTTGATTATTTAACCTCCTTTGTTCCTGCTTAATTTAAAACCATTTTTATTCACCATCCATTAAAGTTAATGATAATTATTTCGTGCGTTTGATATATATTAGAAGACCAACAAATTAAACCAAACAACGCAAAATAAGTAATTGAATCACAATACACTTTTTTATTCTAATTATTATACAACATATTAACTTTTTTGTTTTTCCATGAAAGACTATTAGTTTGGTACAATAATGAAAATAATAATGTGAAATTTAATGCAATATTTGCGTTGAAGGTATGAATATGGCATTGGATAACACGTTCGTATATAATGTAATTAATTATAATCTTAAAATTGAATATTGAATATATATATATATATATATATATATATGTATGTATAAATATAATATTCAATTTTAAGATTATAATTAATAACATTATATCTATAATTAAATTACGTACTCATATACATCCTTTCTTAAAATATAATGAAGAAAAAATGTTTATTATTTAAAATATAAAAAACTTAATTAATTTCAATTTATTTAACGATATAATTTTTGAAATACCGTCAATTAATTGAGATTTTATTTCTAATAAACATTTTTTCAATGAAAGAGTTTTAAAAAAATTAAACAAAATTAATAAAAACTACTTTTTGCTAACTTTCCTTATTAAAATGAGTTAGGTGATATATTGGATTGAGATTAAAAAAAAAGTCTTGTGAATTTTAAAAGATTTTGAATAAATTTAATGGTTTTAAATATTTTTTTTATAAATTTTTTTAGGAATGTAATGACTTTAAAATTTTTTAATCAAAATTTTGTAATATGAATATTAATGGATTTGTATCTTAAAAATTTATAAGATTTGAAATAATTTTATTATATTTTAAAGGACAATGTGGATTTTTTTTAAATATTAATAAAAAAAATAACATAAATGACAAGGTTTGAATAATAAAAATAAAATAAATAAATTTTAATTTTTTGATAAATAATTGATTTTGGTTTCACGTCTTCTTAAATAACATTTTATACATATAGTTTTTTATGCATTTATATTTTCTCATTCATATATTGAATTTGAATAATATGTTCAAATTTGTGATATTCATTAATAGATAGAATTGTCAAAATATATTTTTAATAAATATTTAAAATTTGATATTTCAATATTAAATTTTAATAAAAATAAACATTTGTTAAATTTTAATAATTTAAAAATTATAACATTATATAATTTAATAATTCAAAAAAAATTAATTATTTAATAATTCAAAAATAAATATCAATAAATTATACATCAATGTTGATAGATAAAAATGTGAGCAAAACTCCTTATAGATAAAAAATGATAGGATAAAAAAAATAATGAAGAAAAAAATAAACAGGAGATGAATAAAAAAGAAAAAGAATATGAGATAAAAAAAGATGGGAGGAAAGAGAGAGGAGAGAGAGAGAGAGAGAGAGAGAGATGAGATAGGAAAGAGAGAGGAAAAAAAAAGATTAGAGATATAGAAAGAAAGCAAGAGAGGAAAAAGAAAGATAGGCTACAAAGGCGAAAGAGGAAAAAAAACAGAGAAATAAACAAAAAAAAAGTCATGCGAAATCTTAATAGTTTTTATGAAATTGTTAGATGAATAAATTATATGTAATTTCTACTAAAAATTTTCACAAAATTTATCTATCAAAATAATTCATTGAAATCTCTATATTTTTTAATATCAACAAACTTTTTTAAGTGAAAAAAATTCAAATTGAATACTATCAGATTTTGACCTATTTTTTAAAAAATCTTGATTGTTTTAATTGAATACTACCTGATTTTAATATACTCTTGGAAAAATCATAATTATTTTAATTGAATATCATTAGATTTTTTTTTATATTAAAAAAGAATATTGATTGAATACTACAAGACTCATTTTATAATAAAAAAAGTTTTTTAAATTTTTTTGAAACCTTAATCCAATACACCCTCTTATTTTTTATTTTCATTTGCTAATATTAATGATGAGAAAAAATATATATATATACACAACCACCCTCTTAGGTCAACATTATATTGTTTATTGTGTTGTTGGAGTCCAATATTCATATTGTGTTGTTATGATGATTAATTTATGTTTGAGAATGTTGTGATGCTGAGTTGATATTATGTTGTGGTAAATTGAGTTGTTGCGCTAATATGTTGTATATTGTTATGTCTTATGTTGTTAGTGTCAGAGACAACGATATGTTGATGAAATTATAGTTGTTGATGTTTTTACATTAAATACATGTTCTTTAAACTCTAGCTTATCCTTGTGTGTTTTTATGTTGTTTGAACTGTAATGATCGTATGTGATATGTGAGTAGAGCATTGATAAGATAGAGTTATAAAGTGGTGCCAAAACTGGATGTTCTTTTGAGAACTACCTTTCTAGGGTAGGTTTTTTTTTTTTTTTTTATATTGTAGAGTTGTTTGACCGACTTTTTAAATTGTATAGGTTACTATTAGTTGGATTACTCTATCTATATTGTATATGTACGTATGATAGAGAAGATTTACTATTATATGCATAATATATAATACGTATTTAGGCACTAATATACTTACAATTCTAAGATGTTAAATTTTTTGCCATTAGTAGTTGTACATGTACCATTTAGTATACGAGCCATAATAAGTTCTTACACTTCTCATCATAAGTATTTTACAATAGATATTATTAAAAAAGTAATCATTTATATACACACAAACTTGATTAAATAATGTAACAAAATTATTTAATTTTTCTTTTTTAATTTTTATTATTTATTTGTTAGTATATAATTAAAGAGAAATAAAATAAAGGTATCTAACTGACACAAAAGTGTTGCTTGAATTCTTGATTGCAATTTGCATTGGTTAATAATAATAGAATGTGATACTTGATAACCTAAATTATATTATTATAATGGATTAAAAAGTAAAAAAAAAATTATCAATTTCAATAATTACTTGATGTATATGATCGGCTGAGGCTTGTGTTGTTGAAAATTTTCGTCAAAATGGAATTTAATTACAACACCTTTGTGCCGGTGTTCATGGGAGTTTGTAATTCCGCATTTAGATAAGTGAAGGATGGAGTGATTTGAAATGTAGATTATGCAATTTATTCGTGTAAAAAAATGTTTTATCACTTAAAATTCCTAATATATATAACCTAGTTTTTAAAATTTTTAAAAAAATTAAGAGGTGGTTACAACTCGCAAAATCACTATACTTTAAGGTTCAACTATATGCAACCAAAAATTTTAAATACAATTACCTAGATTTAGTATGTAAACATTATCCGGATATATGTACAATAATATATATAGATATATATATATATATATATATATTCACACACCATGTAAAAAATTATCATTAATAACTAAAGTAATATAGTAACTATATAAGTATATAAATATATACAATAATCTAATATTAAAATAATTTTAAGTCATTGATCAAACAATATAACTGAACCAACTATATTAGAGTAATTTAAAGGGTCAACACTACCAACATTCAACATGGTCTCAAAACAATTCCACCTCCAACTTTTTCATGTCTTGCTCTCATATAAATATAATTATCGCAGTTCAACCATAAAAAAATGCAAACATAAACTAGTATTAAAAAAATTATAGAAGTATTAGACTAGTTATACAACAATTTAAACAATTCAACGTTCAACAACCACCATCAACTTGCAACATAAGCATCAAACTAATAACAAATCAATATGGAACATGAAAAACATAACACCATTTATGACATAAGTAACATATCAACAATATTGCAACTTAACCACATAACAACTTGGCATATGCACCACACAATTCAATAGTTCAACCACATATGCACAATTATCAAAATTACATGTGGCATTATACATTCAACTAAAAGATTTCTTACAACAAAGATAAATAATCGAAGTGTTATTGAACTAATAACAACATAATACCTACTAGATCAAGAACTAATTTAAATATTAAAAAAATCCACAACAACAAGATTTTTCGAATTTCGTAAGTTAAACTAGGAAAGTCTAGTATTTTTGTCAAGGTAAAACAACATGGATGTGAGTCTACGACGATGTTAGCATGCATAACAAAACAATCTATGGGATTAACTCGCTGACTTTCCTCCAAATACTAAACTTCTTCCAATACTTATTGGGATTTTGGCTCTCAACCTTGTAGTTCACTCTAATTGGTCGCTTTGTACACGTGTGACTCAACTTGGCCCCTATATCGTGGTTGCTTTATGGACAGTATGACTCGACTTGACCCCATACCGCATCAACTAAGTTTCTAGAGAAGACTCAACTATCCACATCAAGAGTCAACTTCTCAAGAAGGGTTTTCGACAATTGGGCTCGTACAACACCACAATAATATCCTCATAATTAATGGGATATTCAACTTTTTCAAACACTTTCTGTGACACTCTCTAGCCCAACATACATATACAATAATTATAAAACATATTCTCGAAGTAAATAAAATATTTTGAATTAAAATAATAATTCCACTAACATAAGAGTAGAGAATTCACACTCGTAAACGTAAATCATGGTCAAATGCGAAATTTATAAGAAAATGAAACATGAGTTTTTTCAAAACAAAATAACAATAATAAAATCCTAAACTAAGCCTAGTTATGCCCCAATGTCACATATCCTATCAGAGCACGCTCAACTAAAGCTTAAGCCTCATCACCAACATCATCACGCTGATGATTACCTGCAACATAATTTAAATACATACAAAGAGTAACAGGGAGTGAGAAACATCTCACTCAGGTTCAAATGCAGAAATAAATGTTAAACAACACACACGCAACAAACATAATACAAGTCACAAGCACAAATCACATACAAATAATACACACACACAATCAGTATCACATGCATATTCATTTATCATGCAATGATGTCATGGACTTGACTCATAAATGCATGCATGTGGCACTAGTCATGTGTCTCATAATCACATATCACATGGTATGCTATTGAAGCAACATACATGGAGTAGTCTAGGAGTACATGTCGGCTCAACCGTGCACTCTCAACTAGAAGGATGTATTGTTAGGGTCTCGTCGAGATAGCGAAGCCACACAAGATACGTCCCATGCACACAAACGGACAGAACTGAGCCTTTCAAACCGCGCTATCCCTTAGGACTCCTCCGAGATGTTTCACCCGAAGGGCCTTCCATAAAAGTGTACTTCATATCATACCACGTCACATAGATGCATATGATGCATGTCACACATTCACATGTTCATGGACTCAACATTTCACTTGTCATATCTCATCATGTCACTTGTTCTCATATCACATTATCATACTCACACTAGTACAAAAATGACTTTTAAAATCGGGGTTTTAAAATCGGTCATAAGGTAGCCGATTTTAAAAGTGATGCGGTGATAATTTTGTAAATAATGGCATTACTTTTAAAATCAGTTACTGAACAGCCGATTTTAAAAGTAGCATCAGAGATTTAATCTACTATCTCCGCTCCCATTTTCCCCCTAGTTCCATTCTCTACTCTTTGGCTTCAATAGTTCATATATTCTTCTCTTTACTCTCTCGAGCTCTCATCTAAAGTATGCAGCTTCTCATTTTCTCGGAAGAATACAATATCAAGGTAACATTCTCTTTTCATGTCTCTTATTTCATTTTTGCTGGGCGAATTTTGAGTCTGGAACGACCCTAGAACGACCCGTTCTGCTTGCAGAACAGCCCATTCTAATTGCAGAACGGGTCATTCTGCAAGTAGTACGGGCTATTCTGCAAGCAGAACAGCCGTTCTAGGGCCGTTCTAGACTAAAATTTTAGGCATTTTTCAAATTCCGGAACAGGCTTCATTATTAACCCTTCATTTTTGCTTCCCTATAACGTTACCATCCATTTTTTTAACCAAGCAGCAAGTATCACATAATTGTTTCTGAAGTGTCATTCATGAACTGCTCTATGCTCCTCACTTTGAGCAGTTGCTTCAAGATCCACATGCAAATTATGTTGTTCAATCAGCTCTTCGACATTCTGAGGTTTGTAACATGACCAATTTATATTTCTTTCACTTTGGTTACGCTCCCTATAACCATATGAAATGCATAAAATTATCACAGTTGTATCTATAACCTTTTTGGGTTTGTCAACGACATTTGGTTCCTCTTATCTGCTTTGTATTTCTTATCTCACTATTGCCTTTTACTTCTAATCTAGGGTCATGTGCATAACTTGCTAGTTGAAGCAATCGAGTCCCACAAAGCAATTTCACAGAATATCCCGTATTCCAAGAAGATTTTCTCGTAGAAGCTTTTGAAGAAATGATGTATATTCTTCCCTTAGCAAGAACTGTTGTTGTTCTACATGAAAAATCATTTTGGAGTTTGCCACTGAAAAAATGCATTGCATGGTTATTTAACTGTAAGTTGGGATACTAATAACCATACAAAGGAGACAATCTATTTAGAATTGCTTATCCATCTACTCAGCTAATCTTTTTAAAAAAAAATAGAGAAAAAGAAAGAGCAGAAAATTTGGTATATATAGTTTTACTCATTTTGTAGTTTAGGATGCATCATAATTTGTAAGTTACTTTGATTACATATATGGTTGACATTTACCAACTCTTGTCATTTGTATGTAATTTGGTATATTAAAAACATATGAATTGTCTGGTATTTTATTAATTTGCAGGTTTTGTTCAGGGATCCTCCTAAAATAAGTCAAATATTTAAAAAAAAAATAACCACTTTTAACATCGGTCATGCCATGACCGATTTTAAAAGTCCTACTTTTAACATCGGTCACTGTTGACCGATTTTAAAAGTCTCACTTTTAACATCGGTCACTGTTGACTGATTTTAAAAGTCCCACTTTTTAAAATCGGTCAAAGAATCGATTTTAAAAGTAAAAAATGACCGATTTTAAAAGTGTTTTTTCCACTAGTGTCATAATCACAAGATTACATATAAGAGATTTTCATCCTCATCATGCTCATAGAAACACACCACTTACATTAACACAATAATAAGGCAGTTCACACCATTAGCACCTTCAAGCATGGCTTAAAACTTTTATGTTTTCAAAATTAAACACATATTTACACTCAACAAACATCAAGGAACACAATAGAAAACTCAAACATCAAAATAGAAAACATTCATATATATTTTGCCTATATCTGGTAGGGTTTCTTGTAGGAACCCATAAAACACTCTAATTCCTATCAAAGTACATTTAAACTCAAAATTAAATATACATTCATGCTCAGTAATCATCGGGGAACGCAATAGAAACACAAAAGTTAAAACAGAAAACATTCAAAAATTGTTTGTTTCTCATAGTGTTTCCCGTAGGAAAACCATATAGCACTCTAATCCATATCAAAACATATTCAAACTTAAGATTAAACATACATTCATGCTCAGTAATCATCAAGGAACACAATAGAAAACTCAAAAGCCAAAATAGAAAACATTCAAAAAATTTCTGTTTCTAGTAGGATTTCCTATAGGAACCCATAGAGTACTTTAATTCATGTAAAAAACTATCTATATTCAAAATTGACCACATATTCACACTTAGAATCACACAAGGAACGCAACAGAACATTTAGAAAACAAAATAGAAAACTTTTATAAAGTGTCTATTCCTATACGTATACATCGAGCAAAGGATTGAGGGCCAATCTGACTACCCAACAATTATTTCCACACCTTGAGTGAGATTTCTCACTCCTCCTTACCTTGTTGATTAGAAAAAGATGAACCAACTCTGGGTGGTTTCCTCCTCGTTCAGGTTCTCCGAGTTCTGAAGAGCGTATGTGAAAAGTGTAAACTTAAAATCTGATCCATTCTCTCTTTTTTAAAAACTTAACCTCCTTTTAACGCTTTAGTAAAAATACTTTAACCATGATTATCTTTTTCTTTCTCTCAAATATTAAAACTTATAATTAAATAATATATCTAATAAACATATTTCTTCCAATCCAAATAATTATAATAAAATACAATATTTAATAATAAACAAATATATAATATATAAAATATATCTATTTCTTCCAACACAATTATAATTAAAATAAAATGGCTTTTTGACCATAGTGGGGTTGTTTTAGAAATATATTACGCAAATGGGATTGTTTTGTAACTAATTACACCTTTGAGGCTGTTTATAACGGTGTCGCTATGGGCCATAGCGACACCCATGACACGTGGCCTTTTTTTTTTGTTTAGGTTTGGCTGGAATGAGCCACACTGGTGTCGCTATAGGCTGAGCCAGCACACTTCATTGACTAACAAAAACAATGTAGCCCATAGCGACACCGTGTAAGAAAAAAAACAAAAAAAATGAAAATAATATAAATGTAAAATAAAAATAATAAACTGAAATATTTATTATATATTTATAAAAATAAAATTAAGTTTTTTAAAAATATAATTTTAAATTAAATTATATGAATTTTTTAAGAGAGGCGCTATGGGTTATAGCGACTTGGTGTCGCTATGGACCATAACGCCAACCATTTTGTATAATTTTTTTTTTTGGAAATAATCATGTTTTATTTTAAAATTTTCGTTTTTATATTTTTAAATAAAAGCACAGAAATTAAATAATTTAAAAAACAGTAGGCCAAAAATACGTAATTAAAAAAAAGAAAAAAAATTAAAACTGGTGTCGCTATGGGCAGCTACACCGTTCTTGTTTTACTTTTATTTTTTATAAATATTTTATATAAATTTAAAACTATTTAATATAAATTGTATTTTATATATTTATGGTTCAGGTAATTTTATTTCTTTTTATTTTTTAAGTGTATTAATAATTTTTTATATGTTAATTTAAAAATACTAGGCCAAAAATACGTAACTAAAAAAATGAAAAAAAATTAAAACTGGTGTCGCTATGGGCAACCACACCATTTTTGTATATTATTTATTTTTTAAATATTAACATTTCATTTAAAAACTTAATTTTTATATTTTTAATTAAATAAGTACAAAAATAAACAAATTTAATTAAATTTATATTTTCAGCATTTTGTTTAATATAATTAAAAATATATATTCAGTAATTTGTTAATAAATTTAATTAAAAATAATTAATTATGTAGTTTAGAGAAAATTTATTGTTTAAGTGTATTAATAATTTTTTATATGTAAATTTAAAAAAAACTGGGTAAAAAATAAGAGAAGGGAAAAAATGTAGAAAAACACAAAAAAAATGAATTACAAAATAAATTTTAAAAAAACACTGGTAGAATAAATCTGGAGAAAAAAATGACCCAATAACCAAAAAAAACAAAAAATTTGAAGAAAAAAAAACTGAGATAGAAAAAAAACGAAAAACAAAAAAAAAGGCTGATGTCGCTATGGGCCATAGCGACTTTTTGTCGCTATAAATAGCGAAATTGTGTCGCTATAGCCCATAGCGACACCAGCCTTTTTTTTTTTCTTTCAAAATTTTCATTTTTTTGGGTTATTGGGTCTTTGTTTTTCTCCAGATTTATTGTACTATTTTTTTTTTATTAAATTATTTTGTAATTCATTTTTTGTGTGTTTTTTATTATTTCCATTTATATAAATAAATTATGTTCCTAGAAAAAAATTATTTTTTTCATTTTTTATTATACACTGTACACAATTTTTAAATAAAATATATCTGTTAAAAATTATTATATACTCAACATTCCAGTAAATTATTTCACAAAAATTTATTTATTTCTAGTAAATTATTTTTTTAAATTATTAACTTAATTTATTTTTTTAAAATTTTAATTTATATTATCAATTTCATATAAATTTATATTTATAAATTTATTATTTCTGTAATTTCTTTATTTTATACACATTTTTTTTATCTATTTAAATATTTATAAAAGTGGCGCTATGGCCTATAGCGACATTGTGTCGCTATAGGTCATAGCGCTATTATTTTTTACGTTTTTATTTTCTTTTTTAAATTATTAACTTATTTCTTTTGTTCAAATTTTAATTTATATTATGAATGTAATATAAAATTATATTTTATTTATTTATCTTCTCTGTAAATTCTTTTATTTTTATATATATTTATTTTTAAATTTATGTATTTTAATATTTAAATAAGTGACGATATGGCCTATAGCGACATTGTGTCGCTATAGGCCATAGCGCCACTTTTACAAATTCATTTTTTTTAAAACTATTTACTTATATTTTTTTTAAATATTTTATTTTATATTAAAAATGAGGCGCTGTAGGCTATAGCGACTTCATTGAAACCGTTTTTTGTCGTCATGGGCTGTAGCGACACTGTAAATATGGCTTTCATGACTTTCATGAACTTAAAAAATTTCACGTGTCACTGGTGTCGCTATGGTCCATAGCGACACCGTTAAAAAGTGCCCCAAAGGTGGACATTGTTTAAAAACAGCCTCATTTATGTAAATAATTTGGGGAAGTGCCCCGAATTGGTCAATCAGCCAAATAAAATATATAAATAATTACAATAAAACACATAATTTTCTCCAAATACTTATTATAACAAAATATCATAAGAATACATAATTCTCTAATAAATATTATACAAAATAATTTTTATAAATATTTATTATTTAATTAAAATACTCATAAGTATTAAAAACCTCTAAAATATTCTATAAAATCCATTTAATTAATTAAAACAATTATAAGAAAATAATCCCAATAAATATAAAAATAAATAATAATTAAACTATTATATTAGTAGAAAATTCGAAATGTTGCACTTTCTCCTTTTTTTTTGGTAAAGAATGAAAACTAAAACAACAAACAAACTCAAAACACCGACTCTCGCCCTAATGGTAACAGGATAAAGTCTGAAGGACTCCTCCAAAATACATTGAAACCTATGTTTCGTACACCCCAATTAGCAAGCGTATGAGCTACTGAATTTATCTCTCGAGGGATATGACTGACGTAAACGACCCATTCCTTAGCTAGCATGCGCTTAATACGACGAATAACATCATAGTGCTTATGCAGGTAATCCCTATCCGTTGGCCGATCTTGAAACAACGTAACAGCGCCCAGGCAGTCACATTCACAACTCACCTTCCGAAACTCACCTTCCCAACAAAACGCTAGGCCATCCTCCAAGGCCAACAGCTCAGCACGTAACGCATCACCATGTAAAACTCCACGCGAGAAACCCCCCGCCACATACCAGCCCAATCTCGAATTGCTCCACCCATCCCCATAGCAGAAGTCTCACTCAACCAACTCCCGTCCGTGTTTAGTTTGACCCACGGATGCTCCGAAGGACTCCATATGGCATGCTCCACCCATAAGCGCCGCTTAGCATTATACACACTAGTCTCCACCGTAGACAGTGTCACCTTTCGACGGACCACCGAAATCGTCCAAAGGTCGTCGTTAAACAGCATATTATTCCTAAACCGCCAAACCCACCACAAGGTAATGGATAGCTTAATAGCCTCTTTATGTAAAATAATCCCCTTCAACCACTGAAAACAATCCATTACAGAGAAAAACCACCCCACACTGATCTCGCTAGACATCACCACCTCTCGCGAATATGGACAATCTCGAAGGGCATGTAAAATGGTTTCGTGAGAGCAAAAGCAACGCGAGCATGTCCCAGATTCGGCCAACCTCCTATCAGCCCGAACCTGATTCGTTGGAAGTGTTGAGTGAAGGCATTGCCACAGAAAGAACTTAACCTTCTCAGGGATCCTTAACTTCCAGGTCTTCTTCCAAACTTCATCCCCCTCTGTTGACAACACTGTGGTCAGAAAACGATACCCAGAAGCCGCGGTATAGCAACCCGAGCTATCTCCCCTCCAAGCAAAGTGATCCAGCCCCAAAGAGGAATTGACGACACTCAACCGTTGGACCGAAAGTATCAGCTCCGCCGGGAGAACAGTATACAAGGCAGTGAAGTTCCAGTTTCCACTAACCCAGCAGTCCGCGACCGTTTTATTGGTGTCCGCAATATGAACGAATGGCACTCTCCCGCACCAAAGTCTAGTACCTGACCAGTCCGTGTACCAAAGGGATGAGGCCCCCGACCCCAGCTGAGGCTCGAATCCCTCACGAAGAGAAGGAAGGGCCTTAATAAGACTTGACCAGGTTGGAGAAGCACCCCTCCTGTTCTGAGCACACAGGATAGAGTTCCCATGTAGGTAACGATCACTGAGGAGTTAAACCCAAGGCTTCTGTGGAGCGGTAAGCATATCCCAAACTAACTTCCCAAGGAGTGATACATTCACCTTTCGTGCCTCCCTAACCCCAAGGCCCCCGAACTCTTGGGGTTGAGTAACAACATCCCAACTCACTGGAGACCAAAATCGAGTGTTGTCAGATTTCGCCCAGAGCATACGACGACAAGCCTGATCGATTCTATTGCACACTGCTTGAGGAAGCCACAATGTTTGCATGCTATAAACTGGAATAGAGGAGATGGTAGACTTCACCAAGCACAACTTACCTGCCTTATTAAGAAGTTTGGACTTCCAAGCCGCAAGTCGAATCTGGATCTTATCCAGCACATCATAAAAATCTGCACACCTCGGCTGACCATGCGTCATGGGAACCCCCAAATACTTCCCGATCCGAGCCGTGTGACCAATCCCAAGCAGTCCCTCTAACGTATCTATCCTTCGTAGTGATACCCTTCTAGAGCTCACAAACTTAGACTTAGTCAAGTTGACTCTCAAGCCTGATGAGCGCGACAACTCCTCCAAGGTTGACGCCACCAAATGAGCTTGGTCATCTGAAGCTTGACAAAACAGTAAGATATCATCAGCAAAGAACAGATGTGATAGCGATAACCCCCCAGGGGAAAGCTGAATCGGTTTCCAAAGACCCTCCTGGAGCAACTCAGAGATCCTAAGGGCTAGACGCTCCATGCAGAAAACAAACAGATACGGAGATAAAGGGTCTCCCTGCCGAAGGCCACGAGACGGAACAAAGGACGGTAAAGTGCTGCCATTCCATAGAAGTGAGATGGACGAATTCTTCAACCCCCACATGATAAGTTGAATTGTGATTCTTGGAAACCCAAACTGCACCAGCATAGACTCCAAAAAATCCCACCTGACCCTGTCATACGCCTTTTCAAGGTTAATTTTTAAGGCCAAGGAGCCCACACCTGAGCCTTCCTTCCGTACGAAGTGGAAGGCCTCTTGAGCAATAATATTATGATCACGAGTCCCCCTCCCAGGGATAAAGCTACCCTGGAAAGGACCAATGACGTCTGGCAGGAAAGGTCTAAGACGAGCCACAAGCACTTTAGAAATAACCTTCCAGGCAACATTACATAAGCTAATAGGACGAAATTCTTTGAGACTAACCGGATGGTCCACCTTCGGAATTAACACCATTTGTGTCTCCAAGAGTGATATGTCCGAGTACCCCAACCGAAAGGCATCCTTCACTGTGCGCCATAATTCATCACCCACAATAGGCCAATACTGCTTGAAGAAGAACGGTTGAAACCCATCCGGCCCTGGTGCCTTGAACGACTTCATGCTCATCACCGCCCGGCGAACCTCCTCCTTCGTGACTGGGGCAGTTAAGGCAGATAGGGCCTCCCCACCCAGGCCAGGTGGAACCCCCGCATGCATGTCTAGAGGCCCTTGAGCGTTGTTAATCGAGAACAGCTCCTTAAAGAACCTGACTGCCTTCGTTTTCATTACCACAGGATTCGTGTGCCAAGACCCATCAGGCAACAACAACCCCTGTATTTTGTTCCTCCGTCTTCGCGCAAGAGTTTGAGCGTGGAAGAAGGACGTATTGCGGTCCCCAAACCTCACCCAACGCAATTTAAACCCCCGCATGCATGTCTAGAGGCACTTTCTCCTTTAGTTCTAAGTTAATCAACACAACGCAATTTAATGCCTTAAGTATTCTCAACACCATCACTTCATCATGTAACCATACAACTATCAACAATTTAATCATCAATATATATTATCCAAAATTAATGTATTAAGAACTAACAACATATATCAACATACAACATGTAATAGATTCAACTAACCTATATATGTTCAACACTTAGGCAAGAAAACAACATATTTTCATTAAGTAACTCTCGCTTGAAGTCATTGTCCTCGTGTTCGGCATTATTGAGCCAGAGAGTCTCTGACTTGTCCATGCCTAACACCAATCTAATCGTAACGTCACTAAACTAACACTCGACGTTGTCTAAACAGAGAGTTTTTATCTTGATCACGTCTAATACTACTGAACTCCCTTAAAAAGAAAATTTGAAATCTCAAAAGAAAATAATAGGAGAAAAAAGAACTTTTAATCTCCAAATGCTTCTTTCTAAAATTTCTTTAATTTTCTAAAGAAATTGAATTTATAAAATTCACTTCTTAAAAAATACCTTTTATAAATTTTCAAAGATTCTTAAGTAAACAACAAATTAACATAAAATAAATCAATAAATTTAACAACAATTAATATAAAAATGTAGAATGATATAGGGGCTATGGCCTCCACCCCTCAACGTGGGGGTCCATCCTATACGAGAATTTTTAATTTATATTATAATTTCTTTCCTAAAAAAGTTCCTGCTGCTAGGGAAACCAATACAGACTTCAACAGCTCTAATATGAAAAGACAAAATAGAAGTTGAGACCATAAGCAACATAATCAACTTGGAATAGTTTGATAAAATTTGCATATATCTGCACATGATTTTCAAACAAAAAAAAAAAGATAGTCAATAACGTTACATTTCTGAGATACCTCTGAAAGGCTTGTAGTCATAATCGTTTTCCCTTAAATTTATTTGCCCACAACGACGTGAAAACACCGTTTGCCGTAAAGAATAAAGTAATGGTATACGACGCTATCAATTCAAAACTAAAATGAAAAGACAACAAATTAGAACGTCATCGTCTCAATCAAATGAATAAATTAAATTTATAAATTTTTATAAAATTTTAAAAAAAAAATGCAATATTTTATTGTATAGATATAAATTAACATATAATAATATATATTAATTAATTTGTAACCAAATATTATATAGTTTTTAAATTTTGTAAAAATAATTAAATTTGATTTACTCAATAAAAATTTTAATTTAATTATTAAATCATTAAAATTTAATAAATTATTAAATGGTATGATTTTATTAAATAGATATTTTTATAATATATATATATATATAGAGTGAGAGAGAAGAAATTTATTTAGTGTAAGAATAATTATTTATATAATTATTTCACCCAATAAATTATAATTTATATTATTTTAATGATTTAACTGTTAAATAAAAATATCTTAATAAATAAGATATATCTGTAAATTTTATAAAAATTAAAAATTATTTAATATTTTATTATATTAATTTAAATTAATGTATAATATATTTTTAATTTAATAATAAAGTCATTAAAATTTAATATAAATAATAAATTATTAAGTCAACTAAGTCAATTAATAAATTTATCATATTGATATATATATAATATATAATATAAAGATATAAACTAAATTTATCATATTGCTCAAGATCCTAACATGGCATTGAGTCCGAAAGAAGCAAAACAACAAGTTTGAAGGTGCTGTCCAGATCATTAGACAAAATATACAATCAGCAGTTAGTTCCGCCTGTTTTTGCAAAGTCAACCCACACGAAAATTGCTTCCTTGAGGATGTGTCACACGAAAATGGATTTTCTCTTCTTTTTTTTTTCTCTCTCTATTTCTTTTATTTTTTTTAAATTTTCATAAAATTAATAAAATGAAATTAATAGATATTTTAAAAAGTGTGATATTTATGTTTTAATAATAAAAAAGGAAAAAAGAAAATAGAAAAGATCTTTACTCATGTCACACTTTAACTGTTCCAGCTGTTGATGTTATGGATAAGATCAGCAAATACATGCAGATGAGGTTACTGCCCCTGTTAAGCTTAAGCCAGGTTCACCGAATCACCGCTGGCTGGAGTAACAGCTGTAAATAATATTACAAAAAAATATCTCTTTTTAGTTTTTTAATAATCTCTGCCAGATAACAATCTTACGGAATTAAATAGGATACAAAGTATTTTTTACAACACCGTTCTACGTTCTAAAAAATTCAACGATGATTATTGTGATTTATAGATAAAAAAGAGTATAATGTTGATTTTTTTATCTCTTAAGAACAAGTGTGATTTTGTGGTTGAGAATAATTTACAGAAGTCAAGACACTTCTACCTTCGTATCTAATTATGAGACTTATTTTAATTAAATTACACTCTATAAAAAAATTAATTAATTTAATTAAGAGTATTAAATTTATTAATAATTTAAATTACTTTTTCAAAATTATAATCAACATCTCTTAAATTAATCTTCTCTTAATTAAATATCTTAGTTTAATAGTTGTAAGTCTTGTCTTAAAATATACGGGATCAACTTAATATTCTCAAAGATATGACACAACAGAAACCTAGAAGGATCACTCCCCACAAAGTATCCTAAAAGACTCGACCGGCTCTGATACCATAAAAG
This sequence comes from Cajanus cajan, assembly GCF_000230855.2. Classification (NCBI taxonomy): domain Eukaryota; kingdom Viridiplantae; phylum Streptophyta; class Magnoliopsida; order Fabales; family Fabaceae; genus Cajanus; species Cajanus cajan. The sequence continues at coordinate 63,014,119 of NC_138518.1, forward strand.
TGTAACGACCCGCCACGGTCTCTACACTTAGTGGAATCGCACTACAACTAGTTAACTAAGAGAATATTAAACTGGATAACACATACATACAGGCATAAATATAAAGATCGAAATAATTAAGTTTCTGTATATAAAATATAGCACCATATATGTACAGTCATCCCAAAATATTCCTTAGTGCCGGTCAAGCACTGACAAAAAAATGTTACCCAGAATGGTAACTCAAAACACGAGACTCAGCTCCTCGTCTCACAACGATCATCTCTACTCCCAAGCTATCCCTGACCTGCTCCCATACCAAGTATGATCATCGCAGTTCCACCACATTGAAAACAGAAGGGTAAGCTAGAATTCAAAGATCAATAATACAAGTACAGAGTAAAAATCTATACTACACATGCATCCCAAATCCTGTCCCTAAGGAACCTTTCATCTCAAATAATCATTCATTCACCAAACATGAAGTCAAACACCACACTTCATCATATTAATAATCATGCAAGGAATGCAACTCATGACAGATATGCATACATATCAATCATCTAATGCGTCGTCACGCATACACCTAGGAGATCTCCATAACAATAGAGCTGTACAAGTGACATTCCATCCTACCGAAACCACTCCAACCGTTTTCACGCCCAATGCGCCCGCTCGGTCACAGCTAAACAGGATATATAATCCTCACTCGGGTTTACTCGGATGATGTCACTTACACACTTGGAAGTCCAGATCCACCGTCAGGTATAGCACAGCTGGGTACGGGCTTACCACGACCTTGGCATGCATTAACCAAGTCAATAGTGGAGTTCGCCCACCGACTATCCGCAAGGATCCACGCACCTTCCCGAGTACTTGGTTAAGGGAATAACCCTCGACCTCATACCCCGCTCCAACACTAGCTAAGGACTTAGAGGAGACTCACCCAACCTAGTGGCCTATCTGAGCACCACTCTCCCAAATCTAGTGGCCTCCCAGAGCACCACTCTCATATATCAGTGGCCTATCCAAGCACCACTCTCAAGAGACTCTATGTGAGCTCTTCTAGTTCGAAAATAATTTTCCTCTCCTCAAGTCCTAGGCTAGACTCATACCATAGGCATCACATGCAATCAGACATCATACATCATAATGGTCTGCCCACCATCATGATCAACAATCATACACATGTCATAAGACATCACATGCAATAATGCATCATACATCATAAATGGTCTACCCACCATTATGATCAATAAACATACTCATGAACATATACACATGTCATATCATATTCGAACATTCATACGTATCATCACAAAGCATACATATGAATCACACCTCACCATACATCATATATCATACATACATGATCTAAAACTTCAACTTTAAGCATGCATAAGCATCAATTCATTCATAAATATATTCAAGCACAGTGCCGTCAACTCGCGCCTGGCCTAACACCAACCCAAGAGCTCTAAGCTCTTCCACGCCTGACACGCTCAACCTGCACCCGGCCTAAAACTATTCAGAGAGTTCAAAACTCTCATCCAAACTAACAAATTCAGCCACATGCAAACAATCTAGCTTCCCTTACCTGAAGATTGGCTCAGATAGCCAAAGACTGAACAAAAGTAGAATTTCCCCTCGAGGCTCAACTCGAAACTTCAATCCTCCCAAAACAAGCTTTCTAATCTGAATTTCAAGAAAAGACAGAAGGAGTTATTGATCTAGAGGAGAAAATGAGTTAAACAGAGAAATTTGGGAGATAAAGGAGCTCACTGACCCAGAGACCTTCTCTCTAAAACTTCTCTCTAGAACCAGAACTCCTCACGGCCCCCCCTCACCCTTATTTATAGGCAATCCGGAGTGGCCAGAACGGCCCGTACCGATACCAGAACGGCCCGTTCTGAACTCCCAGATCACGCACAAAATCCACGCCCAGAACGGCCCGTTCTGAAATCAGAACGGCCCGTTCCGGGACTCATCCGGAACGGCCCGTTCTCCCTCCGAAAGGCCCCGTTCTCCCTCCGGAACGGCCCGTTCTCCTTCCCGGAACGGCCCGTTCTCCTTGCCGGAACGGCCCGTTCTCAACTACAATATGTAGTTCAATTCAGTAGTGTGGAACGGCCCGTTTCAGTTTGGGAATGGCCCGTTCTGGCTACTGAATCAGCCTCTCTTCTTCTTTTTTTTTTTATTTTTTTTATTTTACAATGTGACAATACTCCCCAACAAATAGGAATTTTCGTCCCCGAAAATAGGCTTACCTGAAAAGAGGAATGGATACTGTTCCTTGAACCGACTCTCTTCTTCCCAGGTTGCCTCACCAGTAGCTGCATCCCAAAGAATCTTCACCAAGCTAATGGACTTGCCTCGAAGCTCTTTCAACTTGTGATCAATTACACCTACCGGTCTCTTCTCGTAAGTCAAGTTTTCTCTAACTTGCACCTCATCCATCTCTATCACGTGACTCGGGTCTCTGATGTACTTTCTCAACTGTGAAACGTGAAACACATCATGCAGGTTGGACAGAATCGGAGGTAACGCCAACTGATAAGCTACTGGACCTACACGACGAAGGATCTGATAAGGACCAATGAACTTCGGTGTGAGTTTCTTGGCCCTTACAGCCCTTCCCACTCCAGTAGTGGGTGTCACCCTGAGAAACACATGCTCTCCCTCCTCAAACTCTAGAGGTCTCCTCCTCTTATCAGCATAAGACTTTTGTCGATTCTGAGTAGCTCTCAACCTCTCCTGAATCTGTCTCACCATCTCAGTAGTCTGAAGAACTAACTCTGGACCAACCACTACTGACTCACCCTCCTGATACCAACATAATGGAGTACTACACCTCCTGCCATATAGAGCCTCAAAAGGTGTGATGCCAATACTCGCATGATAACTATTATTATAGGTAAACTCTACCAATGGCAACACCTCCTCCCAACTACCCAGATGGTCCAACACACAAGCTCTCAGAAGATCCTCTAGTGACTGAATTGTCCTTTTCGACTGACCATCTGTCTGTGGATGATAGGCGGAACTCAACCTCAATCTCGTTCCCAACGCCTGATGTAGAGTCTGCCAAAACCTTGAAGTAAACCTTGGATCTCTGTCAGAAATAATACTGGAAGGCACTCCATGCAGCCGTACTATCTCTCGGATATATAACTGTGCAAGCCTCTCCAAGGACCACCTCTTGTTGACAGAAAGAAAATGAGCACACTTTGTCAACCTATCAACAATCACCCAGATAGAGTCACTATTCCTAGTTGTCCTAGGCAATCCAACCACAAAGTCCATAGTGACACTATCCCACTTCCACTCAGGAATCTCCATCAACTGTAAAACCCCTCCGGGCCTCTGATGCTCAATCTTCGCCTTCTGACAAGTCAAACAAGCGGCTACAAACTCTGCTATCTCCTTCTTCATACCAGGCCACCAAAAACTTTTCTTGATGTCTTGATACATCTTAGTCATACCAGGATGTATGCTAAGACGACTCATGTGTCCCTCCTCTAGAACAGCTCTCCTCAACTCTGAATCACAAGGCAGACAAATCCGACCTCTGAATCTCAGAATCCCATCAGTACCAAGCTCAAAACCAGCTGCCCTCTCAGTACCAAGTAATCCCAAAGTCCTTAACAACTCTGGGTCCTGTAACTGTTTAGTTCCCACCTGCTTCAAGAACTCATTAGTTATGGTGATCATACCACAGCTAATGTGATCCTGTACAACCTCCACCTCTAGTCTCAAATCTCGGAACTGCTCAATCAACTCCAACTCCCTAATCATCATAGCCAACATGTGAATGGATTTCCTACTCAATGCATCAGCTACCACATTCGCCTTTCCAGGATGATACATCAACTGGAAATCGAAGTCCTTTAGAAATTCCATCCACCTCCTCTGCCTCATATTCAACTCTTTCTGATCAAACAGATATTTCAAACTCTTGTGATCACTGTATACACTAAATCTCGCACCATACAGATAGTGCCTCCACGACTTCAAGGCAAATACCACAGCTGCAAGCTCCAAATCATGAGTAGGATAATTTCTCTCATGGGTCTTCAGTTGCCTCGAAGCATATGCCACTACTCTCCCTCCCTGCATCAACACACAACCTAACCTCTGGTGAGAAGCATCACAGAACACATCAAAATGCTCACCAGTGTTAGGTAACCCCAAAACTGGAGAAGTGGTTAACCGTCTCTTTAGTTCCTGAAAACTCTGCTCACAAGCGTCCGTCCAAACAAAAGGTTGATCTTTTCGAGTCAGTTGAGTCAAAGGCATTACTATTCGAGAAAAACTCTCAATGAACCTCCGATAGTAACCCGCCAACCCAAGAAAACTCCTAATCTCTGTAGCAGTCATCAGACGCTCCCACTGAATCACAGCCTCCACCTTGGCTGGATCTACTGCAATCCCCTCTGCCGATCTCACATGCCCCAAAAATCTCACCTCGGACAACCAAAACTCACACTTGGACAGTTTGGCATACAACTGTCTCTCTCTTAACACCTCCAAAACCGACCTCAAATGCTCACGGTGATCCTCCAATGATCTAGAATACACCAAAATATCATCAATGAAGACCACCACAAATCTGTCCAAGAACGGTCTAAAGATCCTGTTCATGTAATCCATGAACACTGCTGGAGCATTAGTGACACCAAAAGGCATCACCACATACTCATAGTGACCATACCTAGTCCTAAAGGCAGTCTTCGGTATGTCACTCTCCTTCACCCTAATCTGGTGATATCCGGATCTCAAATCAATCTTTGAAAACACGGAAGCTCCCCTCAGCTGATCCATCAAATCATCAATTCTCGGAAGGGGATATTTATTCTTTATCGTTAATTTATTCAGCTGCCGATAATCAACACACAAACGGACCCCACCATCTTTCTTCTTCACTAACAGTACCGGAGCACCCCAAGGAGAAACACTGGGCCTCACCATCTGTTTCTCTAACAAATCCTCAATCTGTGTCTTCAGCTCTACCAACTCAGCTGGAGCCATCCTATAAGGAGCCACTGATACCGGTCCTGCACCTGGTACCAGATCAATGCTAAACTCAACATCACGCCTGGGTGGCAATCCTGGCACATCATCTGGAAACACCTCAGGAAATTCATTGACAATATCGATCCCAACGATAGCTCTCTCTGTCTCAATACTCAAAGCTGCAAACAACATGAAGCACTCAGCTCCATCCCTCATCAACTGCTCAGCCTGACCCGCTGATACCAACACCTCATCCTCCAACTGAGGAAACATCAACTCTCTCCGAGCACAATCTATAAGGATGTGATGGGCAGATAACCAATCCATCCCTAAGATTATGTCGATATCCACCATGGGTAACACAATCAGGTTCACTCGAAACCTCCTACCAGACACTTCTATCGGGCATCTCACACACATCTCTGACGTCACCACAGAAACTGAAGCCGGAGTAGACACAAACAAATCAACATGCAAGGAAGATACTGACAAACCCAATCTCTTCACACAATCAACAGAAATAAAAGAATGCGTGGCACCAGAATCGAATAAAAATAAAACATCCTTACCTGCTGTCTTCCCCTTTCCCTTCACTAAGTCTGATGAAGTGGAAGCCTCTGCACCTGACAATGCAAACACTCTCCCCGCAGCTGTAGGTCTGGGTGGCCTCGGGGCACTCCCAGATGAAGTCGGCGGTGTCTGACAATCTCTAGAGATGTGGCCTGACCTACCACATCTAAAGCAAACATTCCCCGGAAGGGAACAATCTCTAACCATATGTGCTCCTCCACATCGGTAGCACCGCACTGACTGTGCTCCGCCCTGAGGAGTAGCAGGTCGAGGTCCCCTACTAACAGCTCCTCTCTGAGACTGTACAGGTCTGTCATAGGGTCCCCTCTGCTGGCCTCCCCTCCTGGACCCAGATGATCCCTCTTGAACTCTAGCAACCTTACCGCTACTACCACCACCCTCCAAACTCTCAACAGTCTTTGCCTTCTCAACCAAGGCAGGAAACTCCACTATGGACATGGGGACTATAACCCTCTTCAGCTCATGCCTCAATCCCTCTGCAAACTTTCTACATCTCCAAGCCTCAGATATGGCCTGAGAGTAGAAACGAGCTAGATGCTCAAACCTCATAGCATACTCAGAAACAGACAAGCTCCCCTGATGCAATCTCATGAACTTTGCCTCCTTAGCGTATCTAACGCTATCCGGGAAATATTTCTCCAAAAAGACCCTCCTGAAGCAATCCCAGTCAACAGGCACACCCCTGCACTCTAACATCTGCCTGGTGCCTCTCCACCAGTACTCAGCCTCGCCCCCCAGCATGTAAACTGCATAAGCCAACTTTCTCTCATCAAAAGATCCTAAAACACTAAAGATCTTCTCCATATCCCTCAACCACTAATCCGCCACATCAGGATCTGAATCCCCTCTGAACTGAGGAGGCTGACATCCCCTGAACTCTGCTAAATCTCTCCCCTCCTGAGAGACCACCGGTCTAGCTGCCTCAGCCGCAGCTCTACCTGCCTCCATATGAGCAAAGTGAGCACTCTGCTGCTGCATCGCCATGGCCATCATCTCCATGGCCCTAGCAATCTGGTCATACTGGGGTCTCACCATACTACAAGAATTCAAACATCCTATTAGTAACATAATACCCCTCACAATTCACCAAAGGCTAGCACATATCAAAGATATGACACAACAGAAACCTAGAAGGATCACTCCCCACAAAGTATCCTAAAAGACTCGACCGGCTCTGATACCATAAAAGTGTAACGACCCGCCACGGTCTCTACACTTAGTGGAATCGCACTACAACTAGTTAACTAAGAGAATATTAAACTGGATAACACATACATACAGGCATAAATATAAAGATCGAAATAATTAAGTTTCTGTATATAAAATATAGCACCATATATGTACAGTCATCCCAAAATATTCCTTAGTGCCGGTCAAGCACTGACAAAAAAATGTTACCCAGAATGGTAACTCAAAACACGAGACTCAGCTCCTCGTCTCACAACGATCATCTCTACTCCCAAGCTATCCCTGACCTGCTCCCATACCAAGTATGATCATCGCAGTTCCACCACATGGAAAATAGAAGGGTAAGCTAGAATTCAAAGATCAATAATACAAGTACAGAGTAAAAATCTATACTACACATGCATCCCAAATCCTGTCCCTAAGGAACCTTTCATCTCAAATAATCATTCATTCACCAAACATGAAGTCAAACACCACACTTCATCATATTAATAATCATGCAAGGAATGCAACTCATGACAGATATGCATACATATCAATCATCTAATGCGTCGTCACGCATACACCTAGGAGATCTCCATAACAATAGAGCTGTACAAGTGACATTCCATCCTACCGAAACCACCCCAACCGTTTTCACGCCCAATGCGCCCGCTCGGTCACAGCTAAACAGGATATATAATCCTCACTCGGGTTTACTCGGATGATGTCACTTACACACTTGGAAGTCCAGATCCACCGTCAGGTATAGCACAGCTGGGTACGGGCTTACCACGACCTTGGCATGCATTAACCAAGTCAATAGTGGAGTTCGCCCACCGACTATCCGCAAGGATCCACGCACCTTCCCGAGTACTTGGTTAAGGGAATAACCCTCGACCTCATACCCCGCTCCAACACTAGCTAAGGACTTAGAGGAGACTCACCCAACCTAGTGGCCTATCTGAGCACCACTCTCCCAAATCTAGTGGCCTCCCAGAGCACCACTCTCATATATCAGTGGCCTATCCAAGCACCACTCTCAAGAGACTCTATGTGAGCTCTTCTAGTTCGAAAATAATTTTCCTCTCCTCAAGTCCTAGGCTAGACTCATACCATAGGCATCACATGCAATCAGGCATCATACATCATAATGGTCTGCCCACCATCATGATCAACAATCATACACATGTCATAAGACATCACATGCAATAATGCATCATACATCATAAATGGTCTACCCACCATTATGATCAATAAACATACTCATGAACATATACACATGTCATATCATATTCGAACATTCATACGTATCATCACAAAGCATACATATGAATCACACCTCACCATACATCATATATCATACATACATGATCTAAAACTTCAACTTTAAGCATGCATAAGCATCAATTCATTCATAAATATATTCAAGCACAGTGCCGTCAACTCGCGCCTGGCCTAACACCAACCCAAGAGCTCTAAGCTCTTCCACGCCTGACACGCTCAACCTGCACCCGGCCTAAAACTATTTAGAGAGTTCAAAACTCTCATCCAAACTAACAAATTCAGCCACATGCAAACAATCTAGCTTCCCTTACCTGAAGATTGGCTCAGATAGCCAAAGACTGAACAAAAGTAGAATTTCCCCTCGAGGCTCAACTCGAAACTTCAATCCTCCCAAAACAAGCTTTCTAATCTGAATTTCAAGAAAAGACAGAAGGAGTTATTGATCTAGAGGAGAAAAGGAGTTAAACAGAGAAATTTGGGAGAGAAAGGAGCTCACTGACCCAGAGACCTTCTCTCTAAAACTTCTCTCTAGAACCAGAACTCCTCACGGCCCCCCCTCACCCTTATTTATAGGCAATCCGGAGTGGCCAGAACGGCCCGTACCGATACTAGAACGGCCCGTTCTGAACTCCCAGATCACGCACAAAATCCACGCCCAGAACGGCCCGTTCTGAAATCAGAACGGCCCGTTCCGGGACTCATCCGGAACGGCCCGTTCTCCCTCTGGAACGGCCCGTTCTCCCTCCGAAACGGCCCGTTCTCCCTCCGGAACGGCCCGTTCTCCTTCCCGAAACCCGTTCTCCTTGCCGGAACGGCCCGTTCTCAACTACAATATGTAGTTCAATTCAGTAGTGTGGAACGGCCCGTTTCAGTTTGGGAACGGCCCGTTCTGGCTACTGAATCAGCCTCTCTTCTTTTTTTTTTATTTTTTTTTATTTTCAATGTTACAAAGTTACATGAAGGAATTGGGTAGAAGAAGAAGCTCGTAGGATTATGAGTAATTTTATAATTATTTCTGTTTGGAGAATTATTGGTCTTATGTGATTCTGTATGAATTTAGGATTATGAATATATATTTAATTTGTAAGGATGATGATCTAGGAGAGAGAACGAAATTGTAGAAAAGTGTCTGTGAGTTAGGTTTTAGAAGACAATTTTATAATTATTTCTGTTTGAGGAATTGATGATCCCATTAGATTTTACATGTATTGAGGATTAGAAATATATATTTAATTTGTGAAAATGATGATTTGGGAGAGAGAACGAAATTGTATAAAAGTGCCTGTGAGTTTGGTTTTAGAAGACAATTTTATAATTATTTATGTTTGAGGAATTGATGATCCCATTAGATTTTACATGTATTGAGGATTATAAATATATATTTAATTTGTGAAAGTGATGATTTGGGAGAGAGAACGAAATTGTAGAAAATTGTCTGTGAGTTAAGTTTTAGAAAATTGGGAGTTTTACTATTTGATTTAATATTGTATTAAATTGGTGAATTAATTGAGTTTTATATTATTGTTATAATGAGTATTCATGGTGAATTGCTTGATGGGTATGTGAATCATTGCATTGTGTGAACTTATTTGTATGTAATGTGGAATTTGAGTTATGAAATGAGATGTGTGGAATGTGAATGAGATGTGAGTTTGGATTCTCGCACTGATGACCAGGGGTGAGCACGACCCTAGGTTGCTAAAAAGGGTAGCGTGACCTTGGCACAGTGTTATGTCAGGGGTGAGCACAGTCCTAGGCTGCTAAAAAGGGTAGCGTGACCTTGGCATAGTGTTATGTCAGGAGTGAGCACAGTCCTAGGCTGCTAAAAAGGGTAGCGTGACCTTGGCACAGTGTTATGTCAGGGGTGAGCACGGTCCTAAGCTGGAAAAGGGTAGCGTGACCTTGACATAGTAAGATTTGTGTGAATTATGAATGTGAAAATGATAATATTAATTGCAAGATTTGAGATGAATGGGTGTGATTGCGAACTATGATGTGAAGATGATGCATGATTGATAGAGTTATGATATATAAAAATACTTGTAAATATTTTATTATGTAATGAGATTACATTGTTGTGTGTTTGTATGTGCTTTACATATATATATTTGCTTTTCTCACTGTACAATTTGTGGATATTTTAGGTAAGGAAGATCCGACTATGAGTAGCATCTAGAATGCCAACAGTTAAATTAGGGGTATGCTCTGATATTGTGACATTGGGGCAGAGGATTTCTAGGACAAAATTTTTATATGAATTTGGAATTGTAATGATTATTATTTTTAAAACAATTTGTAAAGTCTTGTGTTTCATTTTTCTAAATTTTTATTATTGTGGATATTGAAGAGCATTTACGAAGCTTTTATTTGAACCCTTTTGTTGGAAAATTTATTTATAACATTGCATTATTACGATATATAAATTGGGGTAGTAAGGGTGTCACAATTCTTCTATAGTAAACGAATACATGCAACAATATTGTTTATAGGATAAAAAACCAAAAGTTGTCAATCAGCGCTGCATTAAGAAATAATTAGTGACGAAAGATACTTTATTTAAAATTTACAATCAATTATACAAATGTGCACATAATCTGAAAAATAAGGGACTCGTTAAACTTGTTTATTTGACTCATACATCCAATTTCGGATGTAAGTTTGAGTTTTTGTAGCCTTGTTCTCGCTCCTTTGGATGAATTCATGCTCTAGAAATTCATATGTGTCAAGATTCCCTTTATCCACTCATAATATATGGAGAATTCTATAAAGTTAGAAAAAATATTTAAATTGAATTAAAAAGAATTCAAGTACTTACATCAATCAAAACTACAAAATTGTTATCTTTAGCATTGTGTACCAATTACTAATTAATCTCTATTTGATTTATGTATAAAGGTACTCTACTAGACTTTCCAAACACTTCAGTGGCCTAACAAACCTGTTTGGATTGTATGTCATTCGTATCTGCAACTAATCTCCAAAGTCCTTGTATCGAGGGTTGATCTTCAGAAAGGAAAACCATAACCTTCTCTTTAACCCTTAGATATAGGCCAAAAACATCCTATTAAAAAAAGGTGGAAATTTGTAGTGCATTCTAATAAAAAAAAACAAGTTAAAATATAATATGGTTAATTAAATAAGATACCTACATAAATATAACCTTCACCAACCTATAAGGCTACTAAAGGAAGGTGTTTAGGGTTTGTCTCACAATCTAAATCTCCTGTTTGGACACAAGAACATAACCTCTAGTTGTCTAACATAAAGTAGTGAGGACCCTAACCATATCATCTCTTAGAGCTTGAAGGTGTACAATGAACCCTAACTTGTGAATTCTTCTTATGGCCACTAGGTAGAGTGGTCCATCAATCAAACAACTTACACTCATTAGACCTATTAGTGTGAGTGTCACTAGTAGAAGAATAAGCAGCAATAGAAGACCCCTTTATGCTTCTACAACTAGTAATTGAGGCAATCAATAGAGCACTCTATTGAAGTTAAAGATGTTAGTTAAGGGACAACATATGCTCCTGCATCTACTTTTGCATGTCCTCTTGCAACTGTCTAAACTTCTTCTCATAACTTGCCTTATTGGCAACTTTAACCTCAAAAATCTTCATTTTCGTCATTTGTTCCACCATATCAAATGACAAGGAAGGAGGTGATTGTGGTCCAAACTAACTTCATAGGTTGTCACTCGTAAATATAGTCCAAACCTAACTTAGATACTCAAGTTTTCCAATAGCAATAGAGAGTATATAAACTCTTACCCATTAATGGAGTGTTCCTCGTTGTTTAATCCCCAGTATACATTAATAAGTTATAATTAGCATTTAGAAAGAAAGAGAATTAAGCATCATATTATGTTTATATATATATATATATATATATATATATATATATATATATAGACACACACAACACACATTTAGAGGAGGGATTCACTTATGTTACTCAATAATTCATGATTTTACATTAAATTTCAATGATCCAATTATTAAATTAAAAGTTATTAATATATAAATTAAGTTTATAAATTTTTAAAAAACATTAAAAAAAAGTATTTGATATTCTATTTTATTAATTTAAATTAACATATAAAATATTTTTATAATTATTTATTAATTTGAATTGATGAAACAAAATATCAAATAATTTTTAAAATTTTAAAAAATTGATTTATGTATTAATAATTTTTAATTTAATAATTAAATTATTAAAATTTAATATAAAATATAAGTTATTAAATATAATAAAATTTATTTTATTTATTCAAACCGAATTGAACTCCGATTCATTGATGAATTTTCTATTTTAAAGAAAGATTATTATCTCAAGACGTTGAAAGACTTCTTTATGTTACGTTTTAAATTAGTTTCCAGCTATGGGTCCATGTGGTATGGTCTATCCTCGTCTATAATATCTACATTATTATTTCATTATGGGTGATTATCTCAACTATACGAACACTGCATGTTGACATTTTGCATTGCTATTATTATTACTTATTAGTATTGTTTTCTCATATTTTTATTTTATTCTATGTGGTATTTCTAGGGCGTTGACCATCACCTTCTGCAAGCCAAGGTTCTTTCTTGCTCTCTGCACTGTTGTCATGTAATTGCATTGAGCTTATCCTATGACGCTGTTATCTCTGACTCTCTACTATCCGATTAATTCTTGTAGTAATAGGAACTCAACATTTTTTTACTTTTTTTCTTTTGACAGGGAACAGTTATTTAGCTATGAACCCTAAATAATGTTTTAAGAGTATTAATTAGAAAAATAATATAAATTTTATTGAAAATAAAAAAAAATTACTATATAAATTAAGTATGTTTTATATTTACTTTTAAAAAACTACTAAGAGTGTTTAATAAAATATATGTAATATTTTTAAGTAGTATTCATTAATATAAATTAATTTTTTTATTAAAAAAATGATGGAAAGCGACAGTATATACTATATAGTATATACACTGACAGGTGACAGCATACACAGACATTTACAATGTCTTACTCTTGATGATTAACTTTTGTTTTAAATTAGTTTAATAATATATGTCACTTTCACAATTTGATTTAGCTAACTGTAAAATACGTACTTACAAAAACTACAATGCGTATGGTATGGTATTTTATATTGACGTTTAACAAAACTAATATATCATGCCTTTCGTTTGTCTATAATACTTGTTTAAATTTATTTTATATAAATCAAGTAATAATTTTTTTTTTTATAAAATAATTTTAACATTTTTTATTATACATTCTTTTATTTTTGTTTTATAATAAGTATATATATTAGTTGTCATAAATAAATTAATTAAAAGTTAGATAAGATATAAGAGTATAATTGATAACATAATAATTAATATTATTTTAAAGTTTTAAAATAATAAATAATAGAAATAAAATTTTATTAAAAATTTAATAATAAAAAAGAATAGAACGATCGAGTATATGACAACAAAAGTATTTAGAATGATTGATATAAATTATTTCGATATAAATTTATTGCCTCTCTCTCTCTATTAAAATTTTAAAAGTCATATTAAATATCAAATAAAGATTTTAAAAGTCATATTAAATATCAAATAAAGATTTTAAAATTCATATTAAATATCAAATAAAGAATTATTTGTGTGTGTTAAATTAATTAATTTAAATTCATCATCAACATTTTCAAATATTCACACAAAATATTCATAAATGTTAGTCTATTTATAAAACACAATTTTGAAATAAATTTATTAAAAATTAAAATAAAATTTATCAACATATATTTAGGTTGAATTAAGAATATAAATAACATTCTAAATAGAAAAAAAAAATTCTTTTTTAAATAAAAACAAATTTCAATTAATTTTACCTCATTTAATAATATATATTCTACCTAAAATATCTCTACTTTAATGTATAACTTTTCAATTTCACTATTTCTTTTAACATTTATAATAAGGATAATTTAAAATATATATATATATATATATATATATATATATGAATTATTAACTAAAAAAAACCATTAATATAAACAATTAATTTTTGTTAATGAGTAAAATTATTTTTTTATTGTTTATAATAGAGAACATAAGCGTATAAAAACATATAAAAAAATTATACATGCTTTAAATGATATAAATAATGGGTACACATCATATGGTACCGTTTCAACATAATGATTAGTTGTATAATGTTAGTTTAATTTCATTAATTCTTCAATTATGTTGGTTCCGACTCCAAAGTTGCTATCCCTACGTGGGAAAGCGCATAGGTAAGTCTTGAACGCACGTGGGAAACGGGTGACTTTACGTGGGAGTGAGAGGGACCCATGCACTCCAATGGAGACTAAATTAAAGCCGAAATGACATGATACGATATGAACAATAGGAACAGCCACAATTGCTTACATAATACATACGTGCTTAAGTTCTTTCAACCTTCCGTGTTTGAATGAATATTGTTATTCAGTGTCTAAATTGTACATGACTTCACTTCTCATTTATTCCTCACTAGGTAAGATTTGCATGGTTGCTACTACCAAATTTTATTTTAACACCCACTATTCAACTAAGCTCACTCTAGCTAGCTCGCATGTAAAGTTAAACTGAAAAGAAAAAAAAATTACTATTAGTACGTATATTGTTTTGTGATCATTGAGCAAGAAGGAACAAGCAAAGGGAAACCTGAAAAAAGATGGAAAGTGGAAAGAAGAAAAGATGTGTCACAAGAAAATAGAAGAGAATAACAAAGTAAAGAAAACTTAAAGAGAAGTTTGTATTGAACAGTGCAATGAGAAAGAGCAAAATAAGGAAAGAATGCAAAAGAACAATAATGTACCCAAAAAAAAGTGTGTATACGTAAAAGAAATTATCCATTTGGTTTCCCTATTTCCTACCTTGGGATCGATTTCTTTTTCTTTATAGCCAACTTTTGTTTTGTACACAACTTATTTATGAGATGCTTCTGAAGAGAATTTTACTTATTTTTTTCCCGAGAGAGATTCTCATTTCTTTTTTTACTTTTGTTAAAGCAGCGAAAATGCTCTCTTCAATCTTCATGCACTCAAGGAGATCAAGTGTCCGTTAAATCGGTTAATCTGGCTTGCTCCACAGATTGAAAAGCATATGAAAATCATAGAAAGTATCTCTTGTCAATTGGCGAAAAGAATTTTACTCCTTTCGGCCTTTTTTATAAGACCTAAATATGAAGTGTTGCATTCTTATAAGAATTCATTTAAAATATAATTACTTTGTCTCACAATTGGTTGCAGTTTAAAAATTTTATACACGGATTAATTAAGGATTACAATAAATATATTATTTTTGGATACAATTTTACTAAAATAACCCACTTTATTAATAAATACATTATTTTTAATTGAGTTTGTTGAATAATTTATAAAAATATAAATAAGAAAATATTAATTAATATTATGTTAAAAAAGTTAAAACATCATTCATTTTACAATCACGGTGGGATAGAGGAAGTATCTTGTATTAATTACTTTTTGACAACAAATATTGTTAATTAATGTTTTCTCTTGATTCAATAAGTAGATGATAAAATAAGAGTTTCATTAATGTTAAAGGTAATTTTAAAAATCTTTTTAGGACAAATTAAATGTTATTAACAAAATTAATTAACTTTCTTTTGACAACTAACCATTTATTGATTTAGTAAATTAAGTAATTTGAATTTTATAAAAAGGACCCGTTGAACCTTAAAACGCATCTTAAAAGTTAATTAATCCAATATATTATTACTATATTATTTTAAAATCGACTAAATTAAAATTTTAGTGATCTCACAAATTTTAATATGTAATTTTGATCTCCTAGAATTTAATTCAATAATTTTACCCTTTTAATCTAGTAAAATCTATTATTTTGATTTAATTATTAAATCTTTATATGTTAATCATTAAAATTGTAACATTGACTTTGAATTGTGACATTAAATGTTTGGAATTGATTCTTCTAAAATGAAAGAGTGTATTTTAGATAATAAAGTGTAATCATAATTGTTGATTATAAAATCAACGATTAAGATATATTTATGATAAAATTGATGCTTGGAAAATAAAATCTAAAATTAATTATAATATATCAAACGTTGAGTTTTTAATCAATGGTTATTATTGTATTTTATTATTTAAAGTGAAATTTTCTCACTTTAGAGGAGCTTGATCCTAAATGTTCATAGGGTGAATATGAATATTGAAAGTATAATTCTAGTTAAATATTACTTTTGTCTCGTAATAAGTGCCATGTAAAAAAGAAAAAATAAGTTTCAAACTTAGTGTCATCATAGTTAGTTTTTCAATGTGTTCCCATAAGAAGATAGCAACCGGAGATCACTTAGTAATGAGTACCCTAAAAGAGTTTAGTCGCAATCCTGACATAAAATTAACATTCAAGAGTGAGAAAAAAAAAAACTCCCCTTCACTAGTCCCCTTTCTCCTTATTTATATAGGTGTCATATCTATGATACGAATCTTTGATCCTAATCCCCTGAAATACGCGCGGATCTCTCCCTATAATGAGCCTATGAATCGTATTTATAATTATAATTGAATCTGCGCAAGAATAATTGAAATTACAACCTTGACTAGTTTTATTGGAATTCACTCATTAATACGTCGATGACTAGTCCTAAAGTTTGGGTTGCTCGATCGAATGAGGATTGGGAAGGTATGTGTTGTTTGGTTTGCTCGACTGATTGGGGATCAGGAGGGTACATAACCCTTCTGATTCAAGCATTAATGACACGAAGAGCCATTGATCAGTCAGCTCAGCCAATTAGAGATTGAGAGGGTACATGACTCTCTTGGCTCGAGCATTAACGACGCGAAGAGTCATTCATGGGTCAACTCGACCAATTAGGGATCCGGGGGGTACACAACCCTCTTGGCTCAAGCGTTAGTGACGCTAAGAACCATTGATCGACCAGCTCAACCAATTGGAGATCAAAAGGGTACACGACTCTCTTGGCTCGAGCTTAACAACGTGAAGAGCCATTGATCAGTCAACTCACCTAGTTGGAGATTCGGAGGGTACACAATGTAAAATTAATTATTTTTTTTTCATTTATACCCTTACTAATATTCTTTAATTTGTAAAATTATTATTATTTTTTATTTATTAATTTTTCTTAACTTGTGTAAAACAACTTAACATGACATGTATTATGAGATGAAGAGAGTAATAAATATTTGTTGTCACATCATTTACTTAATGATGAGTCGTGGTCAAGTCAAAATTTTAATTGTTAATGAGTGAACATTTAACCGTTAAACCAAGATTATATTTCTTTCATCTCATGATGACAACTATCTAAACATTTTACACATAGACAAAGGATAACAATAAATGTAATTTTTTATACAATTTTACTAAAATAATCATTCATTCATTATATTGTAATAGTTGAATAATTTATAAATGGATAAATTAGAAAGAAAAATAATAATACTATATTAAAAAATGAAAACATTATTTATTTTAAAACATCTTTTAAATGCTAAAATTATAGTCTTTGTAGGATAAAGAAAGTAAAATTTACAAAATTGAAAGATTAAAATTACTAAATTAAAAATTAAAAGATCAAATCATGAATTAAATATTATAGAAAAATAAATATATAATTTAACTAATTAAAAATATTATAATAGTGAATCGGGTTAATTTTAAAACGGAAACTGCCATTTAGCTAAAATTCTTTTCACCAATTAGCAACCGGGTAAATAGACACTTTTATTTTTAATGATTTTTACTTTGATAATATCTATACTAATAATAAAAAAGAATGATTTTTAATAACTATATATAATCTCTAATAACTGTATAAATCATTGATAAATATATTATTTTTTCTGTTTTTTAATAAAGACATTTAATACTTTTTTTCATTAGTATATAATAAATGGATTTGAGCATGCATAAATATATAGTTAGTATAAAATAGTAAAATATAAGAAAGGAATCAGTTGAGTTGTAATTTCATAACTTTAAGAAATCCTTTACTTAAAATGAGTTTTGTATATGCTGTGATATCTATATCTGTATCTATATATATATATGAGGAGAAATTTGTTTATTCTAAGAGTAAGTTTACTTATATTTACTCTGTTTAATTACTCATGTTCTACATCAAATTTCAACGATCCAATCATTGAATTTAAAATTCTTAATGCATAGATCAAGTCTGCAAATTTTTAGAAAATTTAATAATCATTTGATACTTCATTTCATTAATTCAAATTGACGGATAATCATAAAATCATTTTATACATTGATTTGAATTAATGAAATGAAATATCAAATAATTTTCAAATTTTTTGAAAATTTATAAATTTGATCTATGCATTAAAACTTTAAATTTGACGGTTGGATTATTGAAATTTGATGTAAAATATGAGTTATGGAATGAAGTAAATCTAGGTAGACTTACTCCTGGAGTAAACGGATCCCTCCTATATTGGAAAGTTTACCCTTGAAGTAGATGTTATGTTGTTTCTCCTTTAGTATTTTGTTGGTATTGTGAGTGGACAAAGTTGAGACACACATGTATGAAGTGACTACAATATAAAGGCCAAGTCAAGTTATACTGATTACAAATGACCAACCAAGTAAAGTACAAAGTCAATAACTTAGTTCTTAACCAAGTATCGAAAGGTTGAAGTATTTGGAGAGTAGTCAATGGGCTAATTCCATAGGAGGTTTGGTTAAGCTAGTTAATGTCGTGGTAAGTTCCTACCTAACTATTTTATCCTAACATTAGCATTATACTCCTTTGTTTTATGTGGCGACATTTGAGAAACTGAGTTGTTGTTTTGTGGATTTTTATTCAATTTATTGTTAATTTAGTAAACCCAAAAAGATCATCTTGTGTTGTCGGTTTGGTAGGATCAAGCTGTTTAAACTATTCACCCTGTGTTGTAAGAACTCTCCTAGTTAAAATGTGTGACGATGCATATAGTTGTTGTGTTGAGTTTATTGTGTTGTTCATATGCTATGTTAAACTGAGATGATTTGTGCTACTATGTGGAATCAAAGTTGTATTGTGTTGATTTGTATTGTATACTTTATTGTTTAGTCACTGTGTTGTTAAAGATGAGATAATGATGTGATGTTCCCATGATGTATTTATGTTGTTTCTTTTTACCCTACCTTACCCTTGTATGTTTCCATATGATGTAGACTACGATGATTATATGTGGTATAGGAGCATGATAGGGATAGGGCTAGAGAGTTGTTGTGGAGGCCACTCAGAAGTGCATGAGTTGGAGGCCATTTTGTTGACTACTCGGTGGTGGTAGATTTGTATAGGCAGTGTAGTTGTTTGATTGACAACTTAGGATGTATGGTTTACATTTATTGGAGTATTGTATTTATATTGCATTTATGTATTCGGTTGATTTCCTTTATATGCTTGCAGTACAATACATGCTCTACTATTTGTATGTCTATAGTCTTAAGTGAGATGTGTTCCGTTGTTAGTAGTTATGTCGTATAATGTAGAACTAAGTTGGGTCATTACAGTTTCATGTTTTTTCAACCTTACAACATTCTTTCTAAATTGTCTCTTAGGTAAAAACATAGTTATTCTTTTTAAGTAGTCTTTTCAAACTTTTAATTATTTCATAAAAAGATACTTATGAGTAAACTTGAAAGGCATATGTGACTTGTCCAGTTACATGGATATGCACGATATTAACCTTTGTGGGCTTTTAGACCAATCTAACCTAATCCATTTTTTTTAGGTTTCTATTTTTTCAATTCAACTTGGGCCATGATAGATCACTAGACCAAACTGGCTGTAATTAAAATAAGTAAAAAAATAAAATCCAAAAAATAAAAAATCAAATCTACTTTTAAAAATGAAAAATAAACAAAATAATTGTTGTGTTTATAACAATAAATAGATTTAAAATCTCAATATGAAGCTTGTCAAAGTTGGCAATGGGTCACTAGAAGTAGAACTACATGATTGCTATTTTCTTCCTCTACATATGATGTTAAACCCCTATTTAACGAATGAATAAGGAGAACATATAATTTTGTTGCTTCATTATTTGAAAGAAACAGTATTTTAAGGGAATAAGAAACCAAAATTTAGAAACAATGTGTGTCGTGTGAGGAGGATGAGAAACAACATTTTTAAACGTGTCATATGAGGAGGAAGTCAATCTAGTTTGAACTTATTTGGTTAGTCGAATTAAACAAATTAGATCTAATTAACCTTTTCTACTTAAGTCATCTTTTTAAGCTCATCATGACCTTATTTATGAGTTGATATAACCACTTGATTGAATTTAAATTAACAACTTAAATGATATGACATTAATTACTGACATCAACACAATAACATAATTTGATAAAGTGAATGACATATAGCTAATATAACACAAAAGTGTTATATGAAAATAAAAATAAAATAAAAAAATTATCAGAATGTGAAAGATGAAAACTAAGTCCTTCACCTTTATTTCTAATAACAAAACTTAACTACTAAATTGATAATTTTTTTTAAATGTATAAATAAAAGTTATTATAAATATAATTTCAATATAAATTAAAATTACACACGAATTTATTACTAATAAATAAAAATGTATATATATGATATATTATATTTATTATTAATTAATAATTTTATTGATAAATTAATACTAATAATATTATTAGTATATTAATATTATTATAATATTTTAAGATTTTATAATCATTGAGATATTTAAGTTATATAAATTATAAATTTATTCATATATCAGAAAACCTATATTTAGTATTTCTAAATAATCAATATATATATATAATATTAGTATTAATAAAACTATTAATAAATTAATACTAATAATGAACCCAAAAATTAATATTTACCAAAAAAATAATAGTAATAATATTCACCAAAAATAATATTTACCAAAAGTTGTTAAATTTTTTTTATCTAAACTATGAGTGATAAATGAATCTATTTATTCATCATCCATTTGATATAAGTACATCCATCCGTTACAATAAAAATAAATATTATGTTTCATTAAAGATAATTTTATTTAAATTAGATAAAATTATTATAAATAATAAAGTTTCTTAAAATATTTAATATAATTACATATCTAAAATTTAAATTAAAATAATCTTTTACTAATTGAATCACATACTCATTAATAAATTTGTTAAATTTATAATAAAAAATTAATATAAAAACTAAAATTTCACAATTACAACAATTCATTCTATTGAAATTTGATGAATCAATATTGCACTACCATGGTACTTATGAAATCAGAAATGCATTTAACCCGTATAAACATAAATGCAACTCATTAACTACTTTACTGTTTTAAATAAATTCTGGCTTATGACGCGTTGCCAGCAGCATTCATTCTGGAAAGAAAATTGGATTTAACTCTTTTTTTTTTAAGTGAATCATCATTTTGTAATTTGGAAAGTTTACAATTAATTATTTTATTTTTAAAGATGAAAACCATTGTTTTCGTCCGTAAAAAAAAAGTATAGATTAATTTAATAATTAAGTTAACTAAATTGTTCTGGAAATCGATCTAAAAAGAAAAAAAAAATACTAAATTGGTCAAATTTTTATTCATTAATGTACTAGTAAGCCCATTCGGCCACCTGGTTCGGCCGTTCGACCACCTGTTGATTAGCCCATAATCAAGGATTAAGAGCTAATCACACTAGCAAGCCGATTAGAAACGTATTACCTAATCTGGTAATCCTGTTGCAGGGCCCATGGGAATCTGGGCCCATAAATGTCAGTATAAATAGCACAGGTCACAAGGTAACGTCAGTGTTCATTAATTATTATCGATATTTGTGCTTTGTCCTAACTTGAGCGTCGGAGTACCTTTTGCAGGCACCTTCCCCTCACCGGAATATTCGATCGGAGCTCTCGTTCGACCCTCAGAATACGAGAATACAATTAAAAAAATCATAATGTTTTCCTTCTAAAGATTAAGGTCACAATATCTAAATAATCAAAATAATGCTTTAATGAATGAATTTTCTAAATATGAACACTCCCACGTTGTTCCCACAGTGGGGGAAGGGGATTCATTGATCCAAGTATCGAACATTGTTGTAAAGGCAATCATAGTCACGCATGGATCCTTAATCTAATCCTTTGAACAAACACTTTTTGCAATGAACATTGAACACCGACTTTAGCCACCAATACCAACTACCCTTCCATTAATCCCCCAACTCTTCCACAACGGATAGAATCGATTATCTAATTGCCACTTTTTGTTCCCAATGTAACTGCTGACATGGCAGCCACATCCCTATAATAAATAGGATCCCATGAAAATTGAAAGGAACCATTTAATACATCCCTACGAAATCCGAGTATAATCTGACGTGTGAAATCCACCAACTGTGTAAAGAGAAATTCTTCAAAAAGGAATCCTAGTTTTGGCAATAACAAAATGGGTTTCTAAACCTTTTATTCATCTTCATCCCTTTCCCGCTGAATTTCAAATTTTGTCGGCTCATCTAACGTTGCCCATCTTTTCTATGCTTCGTTTCTACTCAATCCAACTATTTAATCATGCTCTTTTTCTCCATAAACGTAGTTTTAAAATTCAACCATCAAATACTTTTTATTTATTAATATCATAAAATAATGATTAAATTATACTTTTAATTTTTTATTTTTGTTAATTGGTAATTTTGATTTTCTATTCTAAAATAAAGGTATTTAATTTTTTTTATTTTTAAAAATTTAAAATTTTGATCAAATCGTCAATTTGATATTTATTAATTATTAAATTTTGACGGTGATTTATTACTGTTTAAAATGATATGATATTTAGTAATATGATATATAAAAATGAAAAATGAAAATTAATATTAAATTTTTTTTTGTTTGTTTATAATTTTTTTTATTTGATTATTATATCCCTCAAATGTTAAATAAAAATAACTTCTCATATTTTCTTTCAATAATCATCCACGACTATCTAATATTTGTTTTGTATAATTATTAAAGACACAGAGTGTCTCGATTCTTATAATTTTAATAATAAATCTATTTATATTTTTTTTAAATATCGTATTATTAAATGTCACATCACTTATTTATAAATAAATGTTAAAACTTAAAATTTAATAAGTGTTAATTTGACAAGAGAATTAAAATTTCGTATTTTTAAAATTAGAAGAACTAAATGTCATTATTTTAAATAGAGAAACAAAAACTACAAATTTACAAAAAATAGAGAGACCAAAAGTATAATTTAACCTAAAATAATTAAAACTTCCAAAATATGTTGACTAATTAAAGTTTGTTTTAAAAGTGGTAATTATTGTTATTAACTCATTAAAAATATTTTTTGTGTAATTATTAAATAATTTTTACTATTAATAAAAGTGATACCTCTTTTTAATGTACACATTTTATTGATTGTTTTGTCTATTGGTTTCAAAATATTATTTCTCTCCCATAATTTTTTCATTTCATTTTTATTCTCTCATTTTGCTTTTTTATAAATTTATTTTTTCAAACTTGTCATGCCTTCTAAATAATTACTCAACAAGAGAGTTTTTAAAGATTTTTCTTTGATGAGAGAATTTTTAAAGATTTTTTCAACTTATTGTCTAATTAAATTTTTGTTTATCATAATTATTTATGAGTTATATTTTAATTTTTTAAATAAATTATAAATAAATAAAAATAATAATATATTACAATATAAATTATTTATAAAAAATTTAAAATATAATTCATATACTTAAAAATATCTATTTATACTAATTTTAAATATAACTTATATATTTAAATATAATATTTATTTTTATATATAATTTATTATAAATCTTACTTACATATAATAAATATTTAACTTATATGATTCACAAATTAAAATGCATTATAAAAAGTTGTTTGCACTATTAATATTTGGATTGAATTCATTTATAAAACTCAACAAGTTAAATAATTGAAGAAATCTTTTTACCACTTATAATGACCGTAACTGACTCAAACAAAAAAAAAACTGTAACTGTCTCAAACAAAATTAATTTCAGATATATGTGATATAGACTAAAATTATATTAGGATTTATTTATTATCTATTGAAAAGAGATTGCAATTTTTTTTTATTAGTAAACAGAGATAAAAATAAAATATGTGAATCAATTACTACAAGAATGCTTCAACTAAATTAGTTATCTCAAATTTGAATATCTAATATACGATTGTGTTAAATATTTGAATAATTTTTTTTATATCTATGTATGAATACAATGTATTTTTTTTTTTACACCTGTATATTATTCTTAAAATATTGGTTATTAAATAGTTAGCTAGGAAAAATATATGTATACATTAATGAATTGCTTTTTAAGTAAATTGATTGCAAATCAAGCATCAAATGCTTTTACTTTTGCATTCAATTCTCTTTAAAAAAAATTGTAAAACGTAACATTTTTCAGGAGATAGAGATGCTTGTACAGTTCAGGCAAGTGAAATAAAAGTATTTAATAATCGCCCTATACCCGCTCTAAGCTTAAAAACTTAGTTCCTTTAAATTTACAAATTTAAATTTAACCTAAAACTTAAATTATGATTTTATTATATGGCATCAAGAAGATAATATTTATTTTATATAATTAAAATTTATATCTAACAATTTTAAATATATAAATTATATTTTAGATATTATAATTAATTTTATTGTTATATATAATATTTTTAATTATTAATAATTTATTTAAAAAAAACAATTTAATTTACTTTTCCACAAATTAAGTTATTCCTCGACCACAAGTGGATAGTTAATCTTTAGATATACTAACTTCCTATAATAACATTTTTAAATAGCAAAGGTATTCGCCTATTATATCATAGCATAATAGTTTAAAATTCAATTCATGAACAAAAATGAAAAATGAAATTAAAAGAAATAAAAGAATTAGCAAAAAAGATAAATTAGAGAAAACTAGAGATTAAATAAAATATGGATGCATAAAAATTACGGTTTTAAAAAAATCCTTAAACAGTAAATTGTTTTAAAAGAATTGTTGAAAGCATATTATCATTTAACAAAAAAGACTAATTTTATGGATAGAGACAGAGACATAGGATAATTATATGATCATTGACAGCTCAACCGGTGATGAAAGTCAGCAAGTGAAGGAGAATCTCTCTATATAAAGACTCGCCACTCCTTCTTGTTTTCATTGCTCTTCACTTTTCTTCTTCTCTTATCTCCTTTTCCTTGTTTCTCTCCCATTGAGGACAGAAGAAATGCCTGCGGTTGTGATTAGCAGCGGAGGGGGCAAAGAGTACCCGGGGAACCTCACTCCCTTCGTGACGGTAACATGTATAGTGGCAGCCATGGGTGGCTTGATCTTCGGTTACGACATCGGAATTTCTGGTACTTAATTAATAAACCGCATATGCCTGCACGCACTTATGTTAGGCTGTTTTGTTTTTTGTCTGTTTCGATTTGGCTTTTGTTCTGGGGGAGTGTGTGACGTTTTGCGTTTTAATGTGGGGCGTGATCAGGTGGGGTGACGTCCATGGATCCGTTTCTGGAGAAGTTTTTCCCGGCGGTGTACCGGAAGAAGAACCTGGACAAAACGGCGAACCAGTACTGTCAATACGACAGCCAGACACTGACGATGTTTACCTCCTCGCTGTACCTGGCCGCGTTGCTCTCGTCGTTGGTTGCATCCACCATCACGCGTAGGTTCGGTAGAAAGCTCTCCATGCTTTTCGGAGGCCTGCTTTTCCTCGTCGGTGCTCTCATCAACGGCTTCGCTCAACACGTTTGGATGCTCATTGTCGGTCGGATCTTGCTCGGCTTCGGAATTGGATTCGCCAATCAGGTTTTTTTTTTTTTTTTTTTTTGCTTTTTCTTAATTTTAAGGTGAGGGGTTCAAAATGTAGTAATTCAAGATAATTCTGTTTTATCTAATTTAACAGTATAATACGGTTACTTTCAATCTCATATAATAGGGAGTTTTTTTTTTTTTTTTTTTATAATATATTTTGGGTTTTGTTTTATTGGATTGAAACATGGAGGTATGGGTATGTCTCCGATATTCTCTCGCTGTGTAGTGCGAAGGCTACAGAGCAAGTCAAAATCTTTGTTTTTTCAAATTCAGACGTTAAACCATTCAGATTGTGTTTCATACGTTTTCTTTATTGCCGTTTTGATCATTTTTTCCTTAATAATTGAAAACTAGGACGTGTTGTCGTTTAATTTGTCTGTTATGCTCTGTTTGATACCGAACATTTTTTTTTCCAGATCTGCTTATTGATGAATGATGAATATTTATTTTAATTGATTCTCTTCTACTGGGGGAAGGGGTATATATGGAAATATAAAAATGAAAATCCGTGTACGTTTTATTGTATGACAAAAACAGAGAACCTTTGGTAGAAAGATGCTGACACGCAGTAAATATACGGTTACTCAATTTTAAGGCATGTTTATAGGACGTGTTTAGAGTTTTTTATTGACTCAAAAAGTCATCGCACATAGCAAAGAAAATATTGGTTTTGGGGACTATTTTTCTACTCTACGCAACATATTGGCTATTTTTGACTCTGCCTTTTGAAACTCAGCAAATTGGACTTCTTTGGTTGGTGGTATGCAAAGAGTATTTCCTCATATTTTACCCTTAAACTAATGTTGCCATTGGTAGCTGAATTAGGACAAAGACAAATTGAGCTTGATTCCACTAGTTTACTACTAGTGGCTGAATTATTGTGCCCCGAGTTTCTTTGAGTGTGACACCCTCACCACTTGTTCCCACGTTCCTTGAACATCGTTTTCCACGGTGTTGAATAATAAAAACAGTGAATTCATGAAACATAGTTTTTAGTTGCCAGGCTTTGTTTTCCAAGTGACTACTTTAATTTCCCCAAAAAAACGTTACACAAGTTGAGATGAAGCCATGATCCTACACATTTTTTAAATTAAATTCCATAACAACATGTGAACTCGTAGTATTAGTCAATTATTTTTACAGCATGTTGTTACTTTTTTTTTTTTTTCTCACATTTTACTAATCATTATTAACTTTTGGATTTTAACAGTCTGTGCCACTCTACCTCTCTGAAATGGCTCCATACAAATACAGAGGAGCACTGAACATTGGGTTTCAATTGTCGATCACAGTTGGTATCCTCGTGGCCAACGTGTTGAACTACTTCTTCGCCAAGATCAAAGGTGGTTGGGGATGGAGGTTGAGTTTGGGTGGTGCTATGGTTCCTGCCCTCATTATCACAGTTGGATCACTAGTCCTTCCTGACACCCCCAATTCCATGATCGAAAGGGGTGATCGTGAAAAGGCCAAGGCTCAGCTCCAGAGAGTTCGTGGTGTGGATGATGTTGATGAAGAGTTCAATGACCTTGTGGCTGCTAGTGAAGCTTCCAGCTTGGTGGAGCACCCTTGGAGGAACTTGTTGCAAAGAAAATACAGACCCCACCTTACTATGGCTGTGTTGATTCCATTCTTCCAACAACTCACTGGAATCAATGTGATCATGTTTTATGCACCTGTGCTGTTTAGTTCCATTGGATTTAAGGATGATTCTGCTCTAATGTCAGCCGTGATCACTGGCGTTGTTAACGTGATTGCTACTTGTGTCTCAATTTATGGTGTTGATAAGTGGGGTAGGAGAGCCCTTTTCCTTGAAGGTGGAGTTCAGATGCTCATATGCCAGGTACCCTTTTGCTTAATCTTCAATGTACAAATGAAAATTTTCAACTTTAGTGTGTGAATTAAATTGAGGCAGCTTTTCTTTTTCTCTTACTAGAGACTAGTCTCAGTTGTAGTACTGTGATGATTTTCCACTAGAGAGATTGTTCTTATAGCATGTGAGTTATTGGTTATGAAATGGTTCTTCTAATATTATGTATATGTTGGTGTGTGTAGGCTATAGTGGCAGCTGCTATTGGAGCCAAGTTTGGAATTGATGGAAACCCTGGTGAATTGCCAAAGTGGTATGCTATTGTTGTGGTTCTTTTCATCTGTATTTACGTGGCAGCATTTGCGTGGTCTTGGGGACCTCTTGGTTGGTTGGTGCCTAGTGAGATCTTTCCATTGGAGATTCGTTCCGCTGCTCAAAGTATCAACGTGTCAGTGAATATGCTCTTCACTTTCATGATTGCGCAAGTCTTCTTGCAAATGCTTTGCCACATGAAGTTTGGACTGTTCATCTTCTTTGCCTTCTTTGTGTTGGTCATGTCATTCTTCATTTACTTCTTTTTGCCTGAAACCAAGGGCATTCCAATTGAAGAGATGAGTAAGGTGTGGAAGGCACATCCATTCTGGACCAGATTTGTTGAACATGAAGATTATGGCAATGGAGTTGAGATGAGGGGAGCCAGTAAAGTGTAGTTGGTCCTTCTTTTTCTTTTTTCGCTAAATAAGTAGCACTTTTTTTTTTATATATATATATTTTTTTTTTGGATACATCATACTATTGATGTTCGAGTCCGTTTCAGTACATTAAATTGTTCTTACAAATGAAAGGTTTTTTTTTTTTTAATCGGTCTCTCGCTTAGTATGTATGATACTTTTCTACATTAATCCAACTGCACAAATTGTTATTCGCATTTAAAAACATCAAATTGATCAAGTAATAAATTCAGTGGTAATTTGTACATTGCAAATATTTATTCGAAGCCTTTTACGTTTATTTATCATTATTTTCTTATAAATCACTAGAGTCTGTTATGTAAATAAAAACTTAAGTTTGATTATCATATTTAATAAATCATACTATTAATGTCCTTTGTCAGATTCAATGTATTGAATTATTCCTAACTGAAAAATTTTAAGTGTTAATTTTCTTATGGTTCTCAATATGAACAATTTCACATGATATTTTTCCATATCAATCCAACTGCAAAAGTTGTTGTGCGCATTTTGAAACATAAAATTGAATTAATGACATGGTAACTAATATTTTGTGCATTTTGAAACATCAAATTGAAATAATGACATGCTAACTAATATTTTAAAATCTTCATCTAATTTCTCGTATGTTTCTTTAATATTCTATTCTTATCACATGCTACAATATTACAGTGACGGCTTTGTAATTTACGTTCAAATGAGCAACGGGGATGTCCATTGGTTCATTATCATTAACGATTGAAAACAATGTTCGCTGTGTGTTTCCATCTATATAATGAGCACGGATCAAAAAGAATCATGTGTGACAGTATAAATATAAAGATATCTGACACATGCTCTGTTCGGTTAGGTGTCTTCTTCGAATTATTTATATGACAGGATCAACGCCTAAACATTTGGTGTCAACGCCTAAACATTTTCCTTTTCCTTGTTTGCATAAAAGAGTATATATAATTAAGAATTAAAAATAAATAAAATTATATATATATAACATCATTATAAAAGTAAAATATAAACAAGTCGTGTGTGTATATATATATATATATATATATATATATATATATATATATATATATATATATATATATATATATATATATATATATATATATATAATGATAATATGTAAAAGAAAGAGATCAAGAGAAAAGAGAAAGAAGACGACATATAAATTACGTGGTTCAGTAGTGTGACCTATGTCTACGAGCAATCCAAGAGTTTCTTATTTCTGAGTGAATAGTAATAATGATACAGATGCCTTTTAGTATTATAATAGTGATAAAATATAACAGCTTCATTACAACCCAAATAATAGTGGAAATAGTAATAGACAAAATTATAAATTCAAGGCATCTCAACAATTCTCCACCTTGACTTGAATTTTTCCAAGTCACCAGTAACCAAGAATAACTCTCCTGCCTATTCCCCCCGAAGGGTCTCAAGCAATGCGAACATTCACCAAGTCCAAGCTATGTTTAAACTTTTTAAAAGACAAAGGTTTAGTCAACATATCTGCTAGATTATCTATAGTAGCTATCTTCTCTATGGAGAACGATTTTTTTTCAATTACATCTCGTATGAAATTCAATCTGACATCAATATGCTTTGATCTTTCATGATAGACTAGATTTTTTTTGCCAAACACAAAGCACTTTGACTATTACAATAAAGTATACGTCTCTGCACATTCAAACCCAAACTATCAATTAGACCTTGCAACCATATACCTTCTTTAACCCCTTCTGTCAAGGACATGTATTCTGCTTCAGTGGTAGACAAAGCAACAGTAGGTTGAAGTGTTGTTTTCCAACTTACAGCACAACCATAAAGAGTAAAGATATAACATGTCAAAGATATTCTCCTCACAAGATCTCCACCATAGTCAGAATCTGCATAGCCAATAAGACCACACCCAATATCATTAGAACCATAAACTAAGCAGATATTACTAGTACCTTTCAAATATCTCATAATCCACTTCACAGCCTCCCAGTGAGCCTTTCCAGGATTACTCATAAATCTACTAACCACACTCACAACATGAGCCAAATCTGGTACTAACTCCTAGGTTTGATTTTTCTTAAGTGAATGCATCTCCTCATCCATGGCAATAAGTCATTTCGATGCTTCTTTACTTTGAATTGCCTCCTTATAGGATTTAGGCTCATCAAAATCAAGATTTGCACCAACTACCAAGGCATATGCAACAGAGTTAGCATCAAAAACATTAGTAACATCTGCATACCTCGTAGATTTTCTAATTTCCCTCATTGTTCTCCTTGTTGCTATGCTTTGAGACTCTTCTTGAACATTACTGGATTGTTCCACAGGATTCAAATTTTCTTTATTTGAATCTTCAACCTCAAGCTCCACCTTCTGATGAACTCCCTTATTTGTACTTTTATTTCTTGCAAGATTTTCAACCTCCTCTTTCTGGTCAAACATAGTAGACTCATTAAAAGTAACATCTCTGCTAATAACAAATTTTTTTGTTCTGTTATTTTCAGTACACCATAATCTATATCCTTTGACACCCGTAGGATACCCAAGAAATATACATTTCATTGCCCTAGGCTCTAATTTACCATTATTAACATGAGCATAAGAAAGACAACCAAATATACGTAAGACAAAATAATCAGAAGGTTTACCAGACCATACCTCCTGAGGAGTCTTTAAGTCAATTGTAGTAAATGGAGACCTGTTCACCAAATAAGCAGTAGTATTAACTGCTTCAGCCTAGAATTCTTTTGAGAGACCAACATTTAAACGCATGCACCGAGCACGCTGAAGTAGTGTTTGATTCATCCGTTCAGCAACACCATTCTGTTGTGGTGTATGTCTCACTGTGAGGTGCCTGACTATACCTGCTTCTTTACAGTAATCATCAAATAATGCATTGTAGAACTCCAATCCATTATCTGTTCTTAGAGTCTTGACTAATTTCCTGGTTCTTTTCTCAACGATAGTCTTCTACTCCTTGAAACGCCCAAACACTTCATCCTTGGACTTCAAAAAATACACCCAAACATTTCTAGAGTAGTCATCAATAAACGTCACAAAATATCTGATCCTTCCATGGGATTGAACTGGGGAAGGACCCCATAAATCAGAATGAACATATTGCAATATTTCGGTTGAGGTGTGCTTACCGTGACTGAATTTTAGCATGTATTGTTTACCCATAACACAAGATTCACAGAACTTCAATTTCCCTGTCACCGCTCCACCCAACAGTCCTTGTTTACTCAACACTGCAAGTCCACGCTCACTCATATGTCCCAACCTACAATGCCATAATTTTGTATTATCATGTTGCTCTAAGGAATGGGATATAGACACCGTTCCCTGAAAGGAATTGCCAAGCATAACATAAATTCCATGTTGTAACTTTCCTTTCATAACAACCAGAGTACCTTTAGAAACTGTAATTTGTCCATCATTTCTTGAAAAACTGTACCCTTGTTTATCTAAGGTACCAATAAAAATCAGGTTCTTCCGTAAGCCAGGAACATACCAAGCATCAAACGTTCTAACCATGCCATCATACATTTTTATCTATACAGAGCCACTTCCTTTTACTCCAAGCTCTTCATCATCACCTAACTTTACATTACCATTCCATTCTTTAAATGAATTGAACAACTTCCTGTTAAAAGTCATGTGATAAGAAGCTCTGGTATCCATGACCCATGTATCAGCAAAACCATTAGTATTGATCGTCAAAACATCTCCGACATCTCCTTCATCTAAACTCTCACCAGAGACAGTTGCACTAGAACGAACAACAGCTGCACTGACATTACTATTTCTATCTTTCTTCAGTTGTGGACAATTCTTCCTTATGTGCCCCACCTCTTTGCACTTGTAACATCTCACTTTCTTTGAATTTGAAAGTGAATTACTGCGTGTATGACCCTTGCTATTATTTCCTCTCTCCATGCTTCTGCCTCTGTTAACTATCAGACCTACATCATCCACATTAGAACTAGAGACTACTCTTCTCTTCAATTCTTTAAATTGTAAGTTGTCCTTCACATTGTTGACAATAATACTATCCCTGCCATACAACATAGTATCAATAAAATTCTCATATGATTTTGGCAGAGAGCATAACAAAATAATAACTAGATCCTCATCATCAACTTTAACTCCAATACTTTCTAGGTCCAAGATAATTCAGTTAAAATTATCAAGATGATCTCTCATAGACATATTCTCAGACATCTGCAAGGTATAGAGACGTTGCTTTTGATACAACCGATTGGTTAGGGATTTCTTCTAGAATTTATCTTCCAACATCTTCCACATCCCTGCAGCCATTGTCTCTTCACCTACCTCTCGTAGAACTTCATCAGTCAAACTCAAGAGAATCAAACTGTGCGCCTTTTCCAACATTGCGTTCTTTACATCATCAGTCATAGTCGTGGATAATTTATCTGCACCCTTCAGTGCTGCAGCGCAACCCTGATGCACAAGAACCGCTTTCATCTTCAATTTCCACAAAGTGAAATCATTCGATCCATTGAATTTATCAAATATCGAATTTGTACGAAGACATTGCGTTTCTTCAAATCAGGCCCTAGCGTAACCTAGAGCTCTGATACCAATTGTTATGACAATATGTAAAAGAAAAAGATCAAGAGAAGAAAGACGACACACAAATTACGTGGTTCAGTCAGTGTGACCTACGTCCACGGGCAGTTCAAGAGTTTCTTATTTCTGAATGAATAATGATAATGATACAAATGCCTTTTAACCTTATAACAAGGATAAAATATAATAGCCCCATTACAACCCAAATAATAATGAAAATAGTAACGGACAAAATTATAAATTCAAGGCATCTGAACAATATATATATATATATATATGTGTGTGTGTGTGTGTGTGTGTGTGTGTGTGTGTGCGTGGATCAAGTACATTTATATAAACTACATACAACAGTACTACTATCAACAAAAGATGACACCCTTGTCAACAACAGCAACTCCTCAAGTCTAATCCTGATCTGTTCCTATATAACAATCATCACAATCTAAATCATAATGGAAATAGAAGAGTAAACTAGAGTTTGAAAACATGTAAGTATAGAAAACAATTCTATAATGTACGACATTACACCACAATCATATGTGAAAGCTACAACACTCCAAGCAAACATGTATTTCATCTAAATCATGTCACACAAGACATTAGCAATGCTTATGAACACACAATTGGACACCCATCATATGCAAATACATCAATCAATGCGTCATTACGCATCCACCTACAAGCATCTCCTAACAACATGAGCAGTCTAAGTGATTTTTACCCTATCGAACCAACCCAATCATTTTCATGCCCGAAGTGTCAGCTTGATTACAACACAATGGGATATTAACCCCTTCTCTAGTTTCTCGGATCTCATCATTTACACTAAAAAAGTTTGATTCCACCGTTACGAGTGATACAATTGGGTATATGCATACCGTTACCTTAGCGTGCATTACCAAGTCACATGTGGTGTTAGCACACTGACCATCCTCGAGGAACTATGCGACCTCTTCATGTACATGGTTAATGGTTATAACTCTCGACCTCTTACCTTACTCAACCACTAACTAAGGACCTAGAGGAGACTCAACACACCTTAAAATTCCACTCCAAGAAACACACCTATTCAAAGAAGGTTTTCCAACAATGACCTACTCGAACACCACTCCAACATACCCTATATTGGATCTTCAATTTTCAATTGAATTTCCTCTCTTGAAGTCCTAAGTTAGCAAACATGATTAAACGTCATACCGCATTCTTAGCATCTACACCTTATCATGCATCTACCATATACATCACATCCAATTAATGTATATAGAGATTAACAACATAATCAACATAATCATCACATCTGCTACTTGTTACTAAAAAATATATATCTTTAAAATAATCAATAAAATATTTTAATAATACATTTTAGTTATTTGTAACAATTTTTTCTTTTAAAAATTATAAAAATCTGCGAAATAAATTTACATAAAAGCTTGAAAGTTATAAAATTAAAATTCAAATATTTTTCACAATTATATTAATAACAATAAGTGAATTTAGAAACTAAATTTAAAACGTTCAATCAGATAACTTCAAAGTTTAAACAATAATTATTAAAATAAAATATTTTGATTACATACAAATCAAAATAAAAAAATAATAAAGTACAATGCTAACTATTATAAATCTAAACATAGTCTAAATAAAATCAAATTTATACAAGTTCAAATAAAATTACAAAAGTCAATAAAATCACGTTCAAGACAATCTTAAAAGCATTTTAAGAATTAGAATATTAGCAAATTCAACACAATAAAATTAATATATATATATATATATATATTTGAGGATATTTATGTAAATTAAATATTAGTGGGCATGTATTAACAGGTACAGATACTATGATACATGCACCTACCCTGTTAACATAGGGTTGAAAAAAATATGCATACTCATTACCTGCAAATATCCATTTACAATATTTATTTTCTACCAGCTGCGAGTTTATCTATAGATACATGTTTTTTCCTCTTTTTTTTTTACACCTGTAAGCTCAATTGTTTAGTGGCTTATAATGTGACAATGTATTTCAATTCCAAGAATTAATGTGATTGTTTAGTTGAAAAACATTTAATTGGATAAAAAGTACTACCTCAATTCCTATTCATAAGAGACAACTTATAACAATTGCTTATTTTTTTACAAGATCTAACTCATATTATCTCATATATTATTCTTTTTAGAGTAAAACATCCTTAGTTAAAGTGTGTTCTCATAAATTGATAAAATTGCATTAAATTATTTAAAGAGTATGCACTCTAATTATTTAAAAGAAATATGAGTATTAAATAAAAAATCGAAATAATGTAGTCTTTATGGATCGAATCTTCCATATTCATATAATGTACATATTTTCTATTTTTCTCTTGAATGAAATATCAATTATAGCAACGATTTCATTAATTAGATATATTATCGTTAGTATCGATCTTTTTTCTTATCTAATTCCTCCACCATTGCAAACCCCAATAATATATGAGTATTAATTAGAAAGGATAAGCAGTATAAGAATAGTTTTAAAATAAAAAAATATAAATAAAATAAATTTATTATTATTAACTAAATAAGAATGAAGTAGATAATTAAATCTAATATATAAAAATGAATATAGTATAATTTTAATTAAAAAAAAATAACACAAAGTACTTGTAACTAAATAACTTTATACTGTATCTTAACTTTACCTTTTCAAAAATAATTTTTTTTAATGCTCATTGCACAAATGAGGGAACAGTTTTCCCAAATAATTTGACAATTCAGTGTGGCGAATTGTGTTTGGAGGCGAGCTGAAGGTGCTTGAAAATCCACAATTAATCTAACAACCAATTATTGCAAGCTGATTCAATCATATTTCATGAAGACATAATGGAACTGCCACTTATAAAAAGTGTATGCAAGTCAACCAGAAATGAACTCAAAACCAGACGCAACTTTTCACCTTTATTCCCAATTTTTCTCTAGTCTAATAACGCCATGTGAGACACAAAATAGGTTTGGCGTCAAAATGATTACGTTGTTTGAAATTGGAAGTTTGGAGTCACTGTATGCTCTATTTTTTTTTTTGTTTGTCTCTAGAGTATCCACCATCGATAGTGGTGATGAATCTTCTCGCTACGTTGGAGACACCTCAAAAAATGGGATAACTAATTTTAAGATTTAACGCGACTGCATACACAAAGCAGAATTCGAATCCTTGAGAAAGTAGAGCCACTATATTCTAAAACCCATTAAGAACTAAAATGTTTTTTTTTATTGATTCGATTAACCACAAAATCTAACGCACGCAAGGTTATAAATTATGGTTGTAGATGCGATTGCAATTATTTGGTGATCCTTAACATTGTGAAAATTACAGAGGAAAAATATAGCTGATGTAACTTCAATTTAGAACATAAATCATGATATTACGACCTAATTGCAATAATAAAAACCATGATCTAATGCACAGTCGAAGCCACTTGTTTGATGAAACGGGCAACAAGAATAAAGTTTTCACATGCTTTTTGAGCTTTTTCTTTTAATCTTTTATGTAATCATGAGAGTGTAAGAACTTTCGGTGGACAAGCGTGACAAGAAATGAACCAATGATGCAACATAGCTGATATCATATGAAGGAACAAAATCTTAGAAAGGAGAGGTATCAGTCAATCACTCACGGTTTGTGCACTTAAAAGGGAAGTAGAAAAGCACGAGACTAAGCACTTTCCTATTTATTTTGGGCTTTTCTTTCATTATTTTTTTCATCAACTAGTATTCCCAAGGATATGTTTTTGGATAAGACAGAATTTATGAAATGGGGGTATTTTTTTATTTATTATTATTTAACACCCATTATCTCTCTTTTCCCCTCTTCTTATCAAGGTATCATATGCCTTCTCTTTTAAGGGCCCTTCCCACAACTTTTACTTGTTGGCCACCAACATATTTGGCAAATGGAAATGCTTCTTCACGTCACTTGGATGAAAATCACCTCGTGTCTAAAAATATATAGTATTAAAAAGAATCAAATGGTTCATGACTCATGACTCATGAGTAAAATTTAGATAGAATTTGTGATACTCTCTACTCCAACATTAATACACAAAATATTGTTTTTTTTCTTTTTGAATAAATAAAATCTTTCATAGTTAACATCTTTCATGGATAAAATAATTGTCTCAAATATCATAAGGTAGAAGATTCACATTCGTAACTCATAAATCATAACAAGTCGACATGTAAGTATTAAAATTCAAGAAAATCATATAAAAGAAAATATAGATTAATTCCAGCAAAGGTGGCAGTGCCTCCTAGTTAGGAATTAATTTATAACTTTCAATTCATGTAATAAAAATAATATGACAAAGATGTACATTTTGGTCTTTTCTCAAGAACGTTCAAAATTACAAAAGAACAGAAAATTAAAGCTTTTTAAAATAATAACATCCAAAATAAGCCTAGCTATGCCCGATGTCACATCCTATCAGAGCATGCCCAACTGAAGCCTTAAGCCTCATTACCAACATCCTCATGATGCTGATCACCTGCAACATAATTTAAACATATACAAAAACAACAAGGGAGTGAGAAACATCTCACTCAATTTCAGGTGAAGAAATAAAGGTTAGATAGCACACACACACAACAAATATAAGTCACATGTAAATAATACACATACATAATCCACAACACATATACACTTATTTATCATGCAATGATGTCATGGACTCGACTCATAAATGTATGCATGTGGCGCCATAAGAAAGTTTCACATATCATCACTGGTGACCCTAAGGTACACCTGGTTACATCACTGGTGACCCTAAGGTACACCTTGTTAGCATGTTACGTCGTTGGTGACCCTAAGGTACACCTTGTTAGCATGTTACATCGTGGGTGACCATAAGGTACACCTTATTAGCATGTTACATCGTGGGTGACCATAAGGTACACCTTATTAGCATGCTACATCGTGGGTATGCGACCTCAGCGACACACCTGGAGTAATATATGCATATGATGCATGTCATACATTCATAATCTCACTGACTCAACATTTAACTTATTACATAATTTTATTTAGTACATCATGTCATTATTCTTCATATTCTCATAATCATAACTTGTCTCAATAGTCCATTCTTAGGTCTCATGTCATTTGTCCATATTTCACATGGTCATGTCATAAATACTCCTCATAAGGTCCGCACAGGAATTCACAGAGAACATTCTTTTTCATATTAAAACTTATTTATTTTTAGCATTAATTCCATATTCATTTATTACTTTCAAGGAACAAAGTAACAAGGAACAAAGTAGAGCAAACAGAAAAACAGAACAGGCAAGGGATTGGGGGCCAATCCGACAAACAAACTATCCAACAATTATCCCCACACCCCTGAGCGAGGTTTCTCACTCCCCCCTTACCTGGATAAGCAAGAGATGGAACTTGGGCAGGACCTCCTCCTCTGGATTCCCTCTTTCTTTCTCTTTCTCTCTCTCTCTTTCTTTCTTTCTCTCTCTCTCTCTCTAAAAATTTTCACCCTTCTCAATTATAATTTTTCACCCCCCCCATGCCTCCTATTTATAGGCATTCTAGGGTCCCCGAAACGGCCTGTTCTGAATTCGGAACGGCCCGTTCCGAATCCTTCGAATATAGGCAAATTTTTCCACTGGAACGGCCTGTTCTAAAATCGGAACGGCCCGTTTTCAAAGAGCAGAACGGCCCGTTCTGGGGTTCCTTCTAACACATATTAACCATAAGTGGAACGACCCGTTCTCAACACCAAAACGGCCCGTTCTTAAATCAAAACGTCCCGTTCTGAGGATGATTTTAACCCACATTGACCATACTTGAAACGGCCCGTTTCCAACTAAAAATTTTAGGCCATTTTATTACCTTGAAACGGCCCGTTCCACTTTTTAGAACACCCGTTCCGCTTTTTGGGAACAGCTCGTTCCGCTTTTCGGAACAGGCCGTTCTAGACCTAAAAAAAACCAGAATTAAATTTTTATAAATAATTTAAATTATTACAAACCTTTAAAATATTCTATAAAGCCCCTTTTAATTAACTAAAATAATAATCTTCATAAATATAAAAATAATTAATAATTAATAGTTTATTAGTAGAAAATTTGGGGTGTTACAATTCTCCCCTCCTTTTAGAAATTTCGTCCCCGAAATTTATCTGAAAACAGAAATGGATAAGCTTCTCGCATCTTGCTTTCTAATTCCCATGTAGCACTTTCTTCAAAATCTCCTCCCCAAATAACCTTAACCAAAGGGATTTCCTTTCTTCTCAGTTGTTTCACCCTCGTGTCATCAATCCTTAAAGGAATTGTTTCATAGGTAAGATTATCCTTCAACTGAATGTTGTCAGACTCAATGATATGGGAGGGATCATGGACATACTTTCTGAGTTGGGAAACATGAAAGACACTAGGAAGATTTGAAAGAGATGGAGGCAAAGCAATTTGATAGGCTACTTCACCGATCCTTTTAAGAATTTGATAAGGACCGATGAAACGTGGAGTAAGCTTACGGGATTTTAGTGCTCTACCTACTCCTGTCAAAGGATTGATTTTAAGGAATACATGATCACCTTCTTTAAACTCAAGGTCTTTTCTCCTCTTGTCATTATAACTTTTTTGCCTACTCTGGGTTGCTCTCATCCTCTCTTGGATCATCTTAACCTGTTCAGTAGTTTGTTGAACTATCTCAGGTCCTAACATGTCATTCTCTCCAGGTTCTGCCCAACATAAAGGTGTTCTACATCTCCTACCATACAAAGCCTCATATGGTGCCATCCCAATACTGGAGTGGTAGCTATTATTGTAGGTAAACTCTATCAAAGGTAGGAAACTATCCCAACTACCCCCATGTTCTAAGATGCAGGCCCTCAACAAGTCTTCTAAAGATTGTATGGTTCTCTCAGTTTGGCCATCTGTTTGTGGATGATAGGCTGAACTTAATCTAAGCTTAGTGCCTAAAGCTTTATGCAAACTCTTCCAAAATCTAGAGGTGAACCTAGGATCTCTATCAGACACTAAATTAGTAGGAACTCCATGCAACCTCACAATCTCACTGATGTACAACTTGGTTAACCTCTCCAAAGGATACCTAATATTAATGGGAATAAAATGGGCAGACTTAGTCAATCTATCCACAATGACCCATATAGCATCCAAGTTCTTCACAGTCTTAGGTAACCCAACTACAAAATCCATAGAGATGCTATCCCATTTCCACACAGGCACATCTAAAGGTTGAATCAGACCTGAAGGTTTTTGGTGTTCTACCTTAGCTTTCTAACATACTAAGCAAGCATACACAAATTCCTTCACTTCCCTCTTCATCTTAGGCCACCAAAACATCTTCTTTAGGTCTTGGTACATCTTAGTGGCTCCTGGATGCATACTAAGGATACTCTTATGACCTTCTTCTAGGATTGCTCTCTTAAGCTCTGGCACACTAGGAATGCACAACCTATCCTTAAATCTCAACACTCTATCCACTCCAAATCTAAACTCACTCTCCACACCTTGATTCAACTTCTCCACTTGTCTCAATAAGAAAGGATCTACCTTCTGACCTTCTCTAATCTCATCTATCAAACTATTAGTCACTCTCAAAGCTCCCAACTTAATACTCTTAGAGGTCAACTCACACCCTAAGCTCATATCCCTAAACTCCTCAATCATATGCAATTCCCTAATCATCAAAGAAGACACTTTCAAAGATTTTTTACTCAAAGTGTCAGCTACAACATTAGCCTTGCCGAGGTGATAATTCAATTGAAAGTCATAATCCTTAAGAAACTCTAACCATCTCCTCTGCCTCATATTCAATTCCTTTTGGTCAAACAAGTACTTAAGGCTTTTATGGTCACTAAAAACCTCAAATCTAGACCCAAACAAGTAATGTCTCCACAACTTAAGTACAAATACTATTGCAGCTAACTCAAGGTCATGGATAGGATAGTTTTGCTCATGAATTTTAAGTTGTCTTGAAGCATAGGCTACTACCTTACCCTCCTGCATAAGCACTCCTCCTAAACCCAATTTAGAAGCATCACAAAATACCTCAAAAGTCTTACTAGGATCAGGTAATACTAACACAGGGGCACTAGTTAATCTCTTCTTAAGCTCTTGAAAACTTTCCTCACACCTAGAATCCCACATAAAAGGTTGGTCCTTCTTTGTCAGCTTAGTCAAAGGAAGAGCTAGCCTAGAGAAATTCTCTATGAACCTTCTGTAATAACCAGCTAGTCCTAGGAAACTCCTAATCTCAAATACTGATTTAGGTGTTCTCCACTCTAACACAGCTTCTACCTTAGCAAGATCTACAACTATCCCACCCTTGGATATCACATGTCCTAGAAAGTTCGCACTATCCAACCCAAATTCACATTTTGACAATTTAGCATACAACTGCTTTTCCTTAAGGGTTTGAAGAACGATCCTAAGGTGCTCAACATGCTCCTCCCTAGTCTTGGAATACACTAGGATATCATCTATGAAAACCACTACAAATCTATCCAAGTAAGGGTGAAAGATCCTATTCATGTAGTCCATAAAAACACCACGTGCATTAGTCACACCAAAAGGCATAACTAAATACTCATAGTGCCCATAGCGGGTCCTAAAGGCAATTTTAGGAACATCCTCAGCTCTCACTCTAATCTGATGGTATCCTGACCTTAAATCTATCTTACTGAACACACAAGCCCCAACTAGTTGATCCATAAGGTCATTTATCCTAGGCAACAGATACTTATTCTTAATGGTCACTTTATTCAGTTGCCTATAGTCCACGCACAACCTCATGCTCCCATCTTTCTTCTTAACCAACAAAACAGGCATTCCCTAAGGTGAAACACTAGGCCTAATGAATTGTTTTCCTTGCAGTTCCTCTATTTGTTTCTTAAGCTCAACTAACTCTGTTGGGGACATCCTATAGGGTGATATAGATATAGGTGAGGTACCTGGTAATAAGTCTATGCTAAACTCAATCTCTCTCTCAGG
The DNA here is from genome assembly GCF_000230855.2 of Cajanus cajan. Taxonomy (NCBI): domain Eukaryota; kingdom Viridiplantae; phylum Streptophyta; class Magnoliopsida; order Fabales; family Fabaceae; genus Cajanus; species Cajanus cajan. Next base: position 63,056,160 of record NC_138518.1, read on the forward strand.
TGGTAAACTAGACACATCCTTAGGGAATACTTCTGAAAATTTTATCACTAAGGGAATCTCATCTAGCTTACTATCAGTCTCAAGTGTTAAGGAAGCTAAGATCATGTACACTCTTTCCTTATCTTTTAAACAAGTTTTAATGTCAGCAGCACTAAGAAATTCCGTACTCTTACATTCACCAAAGAAAATAGATTTCTCAAAGCAGTTTAAAAGGACATGGTGAGAAGATAACCAATCCATACCAAGAATTACATCTAATTGACTAAGAGGCAAACAAATTAAGTCAACTAGAAACTGCTTATCAGAAACTATCAAAGGACATTTCAAACACACTAGGGATGTAGTCACAGGACCATTAGTAGGGGTTTCAACAACTAAATCAAAATCTAGCAAAGACACAGGCAAATTCAATTTTTGGACACAAGAGACAGAAATAAAGGAATGAGTTGCACCAGAATCAAATAGTACAACAAAAGGAGTCTCAGCTATGAAACAAGTACCTTGTATCAAATTTTCTGACCGAGAAGCTTCAGCACCACTAAGAGCAAATACTCTCCCTACAGTCTTTGGACGCTCAGTTTGCGAATCCAATCCAATAACACGTGTTTTTCGTGGTTTAGGACATTGGGTGCTGATGTGACCCTTGCCACTGTAATTGAAGCAGGTAATCTCCTTGTCAAGACACTCAGACTGATTATGACCAACACGTCCACACTTCCAGCATCTTCCTGAAGGAGTGGACACAGACCCTCCAATACTTCTAGTAGCACTAACAGTGGATCCTCTAGTAAGCGACTTGCTTTTATTAGCAGCAGCTTTACTCCCTTGAAATCTATTAGAAGCAAAGTAAGGCTTACTCCTACCCGAAGTACTAGAACTTACAGCACGGATAGGACCTCCAACTCCTTTATAAAAAGCAGCACGAGCACGGTTGTCACGATCATAAATGCTACACTTATTAACCAGAGTGGGAAAGTGATATATCTCCTGATAGTTAATTGCAGTTTTCACTTCAGGACGCATACCATTTACAAATTTTATGCATTTAGCTCTTTCACCACCATCACCATGGTAGTGTGTACAATAACGAACCAAAGCATCAAATTTTGCAGCATACTCTGCCACTGTGTCGTTCTCTTGATTCAGTTCAAGGAATTCCATTTCTTTCTGGCTCCTTACATCATCCGGGAAATACTTCTCAAGAAAAGCTTTCTTAAAGTTGTCCCAATTCAAGTGCACCCCTCCATCAATCATCCTTCGAAGTGCTCCTTCCCACCAAAAGTGAGCATCAACAATCAACATGAAGGTGGCCAACTTTACCTTCTGAGTGAGGGGACAATCCATAACATTGAAGATCTTCTCGATCTCCGTTAGCCAATTCATAGCAGCATCTGGGTCATATCCTCCTTTAAAGATAGGTGGGTGATTTCGTTGAAATTGCTCCAACCAGTTAGGAGCGACCTCAGCCCTATTGTTATTATTCATAGTTTGTGTTAATGCTTGAAGAGCATCAGCAATCGCACGATCATTTCTACCAGCCATAGTCTAAGAAAATAATACAATCAATAAACATAATCAATCATCATACTAGCATACCAACAAGTTTCACAATCAATTCAGTCCATCATTCCTGTACCAAATAAGCATAGTAAACTCATAACTCACGGTCAATTAGATCGACCTGCTCTGATACCACTAAATGTGACACCCTCTACCCCAACATTAATACACAAAATATTTTTTTTTCCTTTTTGAGTAAATAAAATCTTTCATAGTTAACATCTTTCATGGATAAAATAATTGTCTCAAATATCATAAGGTAGAAGATTCACATTCGTAACTCATAAATCATAACAAGTCGACATGTAAGTATTAAAATTCAAGAAAATCATATAAAAGAAAATATATATTAATTCCAGCAAAGGTGGTAGTGCCTCCTAGTTAGGAATTAATTTATAACTTTCAATTCATGTAATAAAAATAATATGACAAAGATGTACATTTTGGTCTTTTCTCAAGAACGTTCAAAATTACAAAAGAACAGAAAATTAAAGCTTTTTAAAATAATAACATCCAAAATAAGCCTAACTATGCCCGATGTCACATCCTATCAGAGCATGCCCAACTGAAGCCTTAAGCCTCATTACCAACATCCTCATGATGCTGATCACCTGCAACATAATTTAAACATATACAAAAACAACAAGGGAGTGAGAAACATCTCACTCAATTTCAGGTGAAGAAATAAAGGTTAAATAGCACACACACACAACAAATATAAGTCACATGTAAATAATACACATACATAATCCACAGCACATATACACTTATTTATCATGCAATGATATCATGGACTCGACTCATAAATGTATGCATGTGGCGCCATAAGGAAGTTTCACATATCATCACTGGTGACCCTAAGGTACACCTGGTTACATCACTGGTGACCCTAAGGTACACCTTGTTAGCATGTTACGTCGTTGGTGACCCTAAGGTACACCTTGTTAGCATGTTACATCGTGGGTGACCATAAGGTACACCTTATTAGCATGTTACATCGTGGGTGACCATAAGGTACACCTTATTAGCATGCTACATCATGGGTATGCGGCCTCAGCGGCACACCTGGAGTAATATATGCATATGATGCATGTCATACATTCATAATCTCATTGACTCAACATTTAACTTATTACATAATTTTATTTAGTACATCATGTCATTATTCTTCATATTCTCATAATCATAACTTGTCTCAATAGTCCATTCTTAGGTCTCATGTCATTTGTCCATATTTCACATGGTCATGTCATAAATACTCCTCATAAGGTCCGCACAGGAATTCACAGAGAACATTCTTTTTCATATTAAAACTTATTTATTTTTAGCATTAATTCCATATTCATTTATTACTTTCAAGGAACAAAGTAACAAGGAACAAAGTAGAGCAAACAGAAAAACAGAACAGGCAAGGGATTGGGGGACAATCCGACAAACAAACTATCCAACAATTATCCCCACACCCCTGAGCGAGGTTTCTCACTCCCCCCTTACCTGGATAAGCAAGAGCTGGAACTTGGGCAGGACCTCCTCCTCTGGATTCCCTCTTTCTTTCTCTTTCTCTCTCTCTCTTTCTCTCTCTCTCTCTCTCTCTAAAAATTTTCACCCTTCTCAGTTATAATTTTTCACCTCCCCATGCCTCCTATTTATAGGCATTCTGGGGTCCCCGGAACGGCCTGTTTTGAATTCGGAACGGCCCGTTCTGGATCCTTCGAATATAGGCAAATTTTTCCACTGGAACGGCCTGTTCTAAAATCGGAACGGCCCGTTTTCAAAGAGCAGAACGGCCCGTTCTAAAATTAGAACGGCCCGTTTTGGGGTTCCTTCTAACACATATTAACCATAAGTGGAACGACTCGTTCTCAACACCAAAACGACTCGTTCTTAAATCAAAACGCCCCGTTCTGAGGATGATTTTAACCCACATTGACCATACTTGAAACGGCCCGTTTCCAACTAAAAATTTTAGGTCATTTTATTACCCTGGAACGGCCCGTTCCACTTTTTGGAACGCCCATTCCGCTTTTTGGGAACAGCCCGTTCCGCTTTTCGGAACAGGCCATTCTGGACCTAAAAAAAACCAAAATTAATTTTTTATAAATAATTTAAATTATTACAAACCTTTAAAATATTCTATAAAGTCCCTTTTAATTAACTAAATAATAATCTTCATAAATATAAAAATAAATAATAATTAATAGTTTATTAGTAGAAAATTTGGGTGTTACATAATTAAATATAAATCCGTGAGATGCGCTGTCAATTATACAAATAACATTCCAAAAAATAGAAACCAAATATTTGAAATCAATACTACAAACACTTATAACTATTCGTTGCTTATAAGATATGGCATGTGTATACTGATAATGAAAATTGAGCATTACTGATAATGGTAACAATCCACGTTAGGTTGTATAAAAAAATTACTTTATTGGTTTGAAATTGGAAATCACAACCATATATGTAAAGTAGAGAAAATATGTTCTTCTGTTTTGACAGATAAAAAAAATGATAGAAGAGAACTAAGTATATTAAAGTTTAAATTTTGTGATATGAGATCACAAAGTTCAAGCTTCATAAAACTTTCTTTCTTTTTGTTTTTTGAATGAAATAAAACTTTCTTTCTTAGCTACATACAATTCTATAAAATTATGAACAATTTTTTATTTATTAATTGCCATTTTATTCTTTTTTACAATTGAATGTTTCGTCATTTTATAGTTTGATTATTTTGGGGCTAAATTTAATTTACCGATGCGAACAAAATAACATATAATTTTCAACATTTTTTAATTAAAATAGTAAATGGGTTTGGTGACAACTGGCAGAGACCCGCTTTGTTCTTATAGAAACAGTGAATCAGGATTGTATTTGGGTTCATGATATATACACCTCCTTTTTTCTATAAGTACACCTTTTTTTTTTAAAAAAAAATTTAAATTTTTAAATTATTGTTAATTTTTAATTTTAATTTTACATCCACAACATTTAATTTCGTACTTTTTTTTCATTCATTTTATCTCTTTTTTTCAATTTTTATATGCATCCCTTACCTTTCTTTCATTCACCTATTTTAATAGTATTAAAAATTAAAAGAGAAAAAAAAGTGTGTAATAAAGAAGAAGAAAGAAGAAAATTGAAAGTTGGAAGTGTAAAATTAGAAAATAAAAAAAACTAATATTTTATATTTTTTAAAAAAATTAAGGAGGTGTACTTATAATAAAAGGAGGTGTATATATCATGAGCCTTGTATTTGCCAACAGAAGTTACATGGCCCATATCTATATGTAATGGTAGCAATATAAAAGCCCATTTTATTTACTACACAAAAGCCCAAACATATCTTCCAAACTTCGCACTACCTCTGCCCATTTTAACCCAGTACAGTTGAATCACATTGTCAGATGCACCCAAGAATTTTCACAACTTTTCTTTCAAAATATATATATATATATATATATATATATATATATATATATATATATATATATATATATATACTCACAAAATTTGAGTTAGGGTCTTAGTTAAACATAATTTTTTTAGATTAATGATTATGAGATCAATATTCTTTTTAATTAAAATTCTCACATTTGAAATATATTAAATAATGAAGGAAATATACTAATTTTTTTAATAAAAATTTTAGATTTTTAATATGCAAAATTACATATAATATTAAATCATGCACTATATGATGAAGATTTTAATCCTATCAAAGCGATCTTATAAGGATAATTTTATTGGGATTTTTAACATCTTATTTGGTGTGGTCTATATATAATGTGTAAATACCAAAACTCTTATTTCTATTATTTTAATGGACAAAACAGAAATAAAATAAACTAAGTAATTATAACTATTCATGAATGGTTATAAAGTTTTAAAAACATGACTACTTATTAAAGGACTCTCAATAATTATCTATTATAAAAGGATTATGGTCATTGAGTTATATGCATCAATTTATTTTTATTTTTTATTACATCACATCAAGAGAAATTTTGCATAAGAATTGAAAGATCAAAGAGTCCAAATTATTTCTTCCCAAATAATAATTCATGGATAAATATATGCTTTCACTCAAGTCATATTTTTATTCTTGATGATTTGACATAAAAAAAATGACAACGATGTTGGTTATCATCTAGTTCTTCCTCTTTTCTATTATTTATTTATTTATATACATATATATACTTTTCTTGATAATACTTATTAGTATATATATCTCGTTAACAATTTATTTAAGCAGCTAATTAATAATCCATTAGGATCATGGTTTTATATAGTAATATTAATGATATTTTGATTTAAGCGTTAGAGTAGTTATTTATTTATTTATTTGCATATACTTCACCCATCATTCATGCAGTTAGATAAACTGAATCTTTAACTGATAGAATCAACCTATGTGGCCAAATTTCAATTCGAACAATAAAGCAACTGATATAGATAAGCTAATACTTAATCCAGGAGAGAACACAAACAAAACTTTCTTAATGTTGATATTCCTTATTTCTCCTGTTATGTTTATAGATGATATTTTGTTTTATCCATCTCTTGCAGATGATATGGATGTTTTAGACTTTTAGGCTTCTCTATTATTAGGTTATCTTCAACGAGGGATTCTTAGAATAAGAATCAGTTTTTTTTTGTCACCATTGGAGTATTGTGACATGAATATGATGTGTAGAAACTATTTTTATATAAAAATTCTCAAGAACTGAATCTTATCAATTAAAAAATATTTTTTATTATTCTTTTATTATAGTAAAAAGAAAGCTCCTAAATCTTAAATGATATTAATAGAACTAAAAAAAATAGATTAAAATTTAAAAATAGATTCTAGCACAGGAGATGCTCTAATATGCATATTTGCAATGTAATGGGATTGTCACGTCCCTAGTTGTATAGCTAATAACATCTGGAATTTGTATATTCCTGAATAGCAAATTAGAACCCAAAGTTGTTAGGTTTGAGTTACATCATGTTGAATCCTAGCATTAGCCTAGGTTTAAATAAATTATTTATTGGTTTAAATCGGACAAAATGGTTACAAGTAACGTTAAAAGAATACCAAGTTGCATTTAGAAAAGGTAACTAATTTGAGTTATTACAATATTTGGAAGCCCAATACAGAGATCAAACTTAAAATATGAAAACCTTGATGGGGACACATCATACATCAAAGTCAAAGCCACTAGATATAATTAATCAAACAATAAAGGAAGTGCAATAGCTAGGTTTGGACAAGGACTTATTGATCATATTGCAATCCACCAATAATGTTTGTTAACAATGGTATTGTCAGCCACAGTGCAAACATAATTTCTAGGGAAGTAACAAAGTTCAAATGCTGAAGACATGAAAATTCTCTTGAAAATTTCTAGCTATGCTTTATGTTGGGAACATGCAGCCACATCCAAATATCAGAATCAACACACAGAGACAGAGCTATGGATATTTTATATATAAGGTTAATTATTTTACATAACCATTCAGTGTTTTGTTAAAGAACGAAAATTTAAAAGTTGGTTTTGGTATATTGTGCAAGAAGGGAAACCCAAAATAAACTGGAATGTGCAGATGGTATAAAGACCATCATGGATTTACCAATGAATAAAACTGCATCTAAAGCTTTTGTCAAAAAGACAATTTTGTCCATCTTTTATTTTCTTGCATTTTCTTTTTCATATTGGGCTTCCTTGATCCCATTTTGGATAAAAATTAAAAAGAAACCAGACAAGTTTTTGGGCTGAGACGACTAGTCCATGAAAATTATTATTATTATTAAAATTAATTAATTATATATATATATATAAATAAATAAAAATGAATGGAAGTTGTTAGCCAGGTTACAAGAAATTGACATAGGTGAATCCAGAGGTTAAAACATTGACTTAATTTACTGTGCCCGTAAATAGGATAGAAGAAAATGATTTGGGGTTGGAAAAGATTTTGGGAGGAATGATGAAACAATTTGTTAGTGAAACGAGAGAGTTGAGTTGAAATCAGAAAGCAGTGGCAACAAAGAGATACAGAGAAAACAGAGAAGCACTTTTGAGGGTTAAAAGCATTTGTTTAGAACTTCTCTACCCAAAATAAAAAATATTTTACAATAAAAAAACCTCTCAAAAACACATCTAAACCTGTTTTAAAGAGATTTGTATACAAACTCAATCCAGTCCACTATCACGTTTCAACATGTTTTCTTTTTCCAGATATTGAGTAATAAAATATGCATCATTAACACGCTGTATTTTATAATAGAAACCAGAAGTGAAAGAATAAAAATAACAAGGAGTAAAGAAGTATGAGCAAATATTTTTTTTTTGTTTCATTCTTATTTTCTATTTTTTAAAGTTTACATATCTACTAGCTAGTTAGGTATAAGTTGTGGTCGTGAAAGCTATACGAATAGGAGTTTTCCTTCTTTCAGATCGATCTTCAATTGTATTTTAACCTTTTAATTTATGGGAATAAACTCCCTTTCCTGATCATGCAAAATCATCCTTTTTTTTCACGTGTTCAAAGCATTACTGATTTCCTGAAACCAGAAGTTTTGTTCATGAAAGTTGATTAAGTTTCCTCGGAGAGTGTTTTAAGATCAACACGAGAAAAATTTTTTAACATGAAGAGCACTTTAAGGTCATAGAAAAAGAAAAAATCTTTGATGGAAAGATGTTTTAAGATAAAATTTCCTTGGCGTGAAAAATGTTTTAAGATTAACACAAGAAGAAAAAAACTTTGGTATGAAGAACGCTTTAAGTTCAAAGAAAAAAGAATTCCCTTAACGTTAAGAGCCCTTTAAGATCAAAATAATAGAAGAAATTTTTTTGTATAAAAAGTGTTTTAAGATAAAATTTTATTAGCGTGAAAGATACTTTAAGGTTGACATAGGAGAAAGATGTAAAAAAAATACTTTAAGATAAAATTCTAATGATATGAAGAGTGCATTAAGTTAAAATTTCCATAGTATGAAGAGTGTTTTAAAGTCGATATAAGAGAAAAAATCATTAACATAAAGAATGTTTTAAGGTAAAATTCCCTTAAAGTGAAAAACACTTTAAGGTCAACAAATCCAGCATAATGTGAAAGACAACTTGAAAAAGACGTGAGTAGAAACAAATTGACCATTAAAAGATGTTGTAGGATTAGAAACAAATTGATCACTACACAAAAGTTGACCTGGAAAAGATGTGTGTAGCATTAGAAACAAATTGACCATCATGTGAAAGATGACTTAGAAAAATGTGCATAGAAATGGAAATAAACTGATTACCATACGAAAAATAATTCAAAAAGACGTGTAAGATTAGAAACAAATCACGCAAAATGCAACTTATTAAAGATAGGAGTAAGATCGATTTGCAATCCTCCACCACATGCAAAAAATAAAGAAATTACAGTTGTAGGGCAAGTGTATCATTTAAGGTGAATATTCTGAGAAGTCTCAACTAATCAACAAAATATGGAGAAGGTCACTTAAAGTTAGGGAGAGAGTGTATTATCTTAAAAATATTCTAAAAGACCTCAACTAATCAACAAAAAACGAAGAGAGCCGCCTATAACCTTTATACACCTTGTGCTAAAGGTTGGAGGGCAAATATACCATCTCAAAAATATTCTGGAGACCTATCCATTGTACAATGCTCAAGTTAGTAGTACGTATTTAAGGATTACCAAATATTTACCGAATTAGGAGATTTAATACAAGGATCAACATTAATGATGTACAAATTAAATGTTATAATGCAACACCATCCATTTCAATACTTTAGGATAAAAACTACAAAAATCATAGATTCATAAATATAAGATAAATAAGTATAAGACTTTGTTTCAAGGTTAGGACACCCTAAAACACACATTTTTGAAGTTTTAAACTTGGATAACGACGAAATCTTTTCTAATGTCTTTTTCATACCGAAATAGATTAGGATTTAAAATTACTGTAAATGGTAACAATATTAAATATAGATGAAATTTCATGATGATAAACATATTAGCTAGTAGTATTTATTAAAATATATAAATAATCGTAAAAGGGGGAGTAATATACTCATATATTTACAAATTAAAATAAATAACTTAGTAAAATTATTACTTTATGCACTCTTTCAATTAAATTTTTTTTTATAATATTTCATATCTCTCTCTCTCCTGGATGTACAATTTACACATTATTTTTGCAAGTTACTACTAAATTAAATATTTTCCCTATCAATCATCTCAAATTGAAAAGATAAAAATAAAAACTCAAGTTTATGTGTTATAGACAAAACAAAAATATAAAATAAAAAAATAATGACACATTACTAGAGATGACAAGTAGACCTGTATATATGTGAGTAATACTCAAAATATCCCAACTTTGATAAGACATACCCGATTTAATCGAATTCAAGTACGAGTAATATTTGTACATATACTTGTAACCATACCTATTTTGAATTTCTAGAAATGTGATTTTCTTAAAATTTATTTGACATATATTCTCTCTCATTCTATTTCTCTTTGTCTCGCTCTCACACACACAAACACTCTCACTCCCCCCCCCCCCCCCCCAAAAAATTCTCTCTCCCTTTCTCCTTCTATTTCTTTGTCTCTCTCTCTCACTCCCCCTCACTCCCATATCTTTATTTCTTTTTATCTTATCTTCTCTTGTATTTCATTATTTTTTGACTTTATCAATTTTAATAATATTATTAAAATTTGTTTTTTTTATAATTTAATAATATTCATTAATACTTTTTAATTAATTAATTTATTTGAATGAAATGAAATATATATTCTTATCCTTCTTAATTATTATGTCACATTTTTTTTGTTCAATTCTTTATTTAAATAACTTTAACTAAAATTTTAAAAATAATTAATGTCACATTTATGATAAGATTTAAATAAATAAACATATATAATAAATTTATTTCAATAAAAGATATTTTTACAAAGTATTTATATTCCCAGAAAATCTATAATTCCTAAAAATCCTATATAAATATTCTCATAAATTTTTATAAATTATCAAACATTTTTTAACTATTCCATGGATCATAATTCTCAAAAGTTGTAATTCTCATAAATGATAATTAAAAAAGTAACATCTACAAGATTTAGCATAATTTGTTCCCCTATGGTGATTACTGGGTACACAAGAATAAGATAAATTCAATGTTAACATTTGTATAACCATTTTATGGCAATACAGCAATACCAACTAACCATTAAAATAAATATCTTTTTATCTTGGTTTGACGAGAATCTCAGCCATCTGCATGACTGCATCGAAATGAATCATGGCAACACAGACCGACAGCAAATCATTTATCATGAGAACTTGAGAAACTATTTCACATCAATCCATCAAAATTATTCCCACGACAAAAAACCCTAAAAACAAAATAACATTTATCTACATAGAGAATGATCAGATCATCACACCCACGCATAGTTTTCTCCAAAGTATACTTGCCATTCACCTGAAAATTTTCTAAGAAAAAGACACTGATTTTAATAATTGTTTCTCTTAATAAGATAACACTTTCCTTGGATGCAATGTCATTACCTATAGGTATTACAGACCAACGCCCTATACAGAATCTACAACCACCTCACCCTGCTGCTTTGCGAGATATCTTTCCCTCCTCTCTTTCTGAAAACAAAATCATAGATTATTAATAGATGAAGCATTTGCCAAAAGTAGCATTGCAAGGAAAACTTGTAATCAAAAGCCAAGTAGACACCGACCCATTCATCTATGACGAGCCCTTCCCCGATAATTTTAGGACCTGCATCTTCGGCAGGTTTCTTGCGCGCCTCAAGGGCAGCATCAGCATCAGCCAGCTGTCGGTTCAGTTTCTCTAAAGCCTTACGGAGCAAAAGATAGACCATTGTTAGTATGCAATCATATAATGCATTATATGCAGACATCTGATAAACACCATATCTGATACTGAATGTCTCAACCACAGTAAAGCAGAGGATATATAAACAAATAAGTGCATAAAGAGAGAAGAGAAAGGAAAAAAGAAGCTTGTAACCAGTACCAACAATTGCTAAAAATACAAATGGATACCGAAAAACTCAGAGAACTCACAGGACTAGGACGCTCTGGATCTAGAAAAATAACTCGCAAAATCTGCTCCACTGCTACTTGGTCCTTCTGCTCTTCAAACTGTATCCAAAGGAGAGAAAAAAAATGCATTTAAAAACAAAGATAAATAAGATCCCATAATGTGCAAGATATCTTCATATCAAGCAGAGAAATGGAAACACTTGAGGGACTGAAATGAAATGTACAGCGAAGCATATACTACAGAACTCAAATTTTGATTGTGCACAATATTGTGAAATGCTCGAGAGAGACAGAGAATCATCCAAAAGAAAGTGAACCTTCGATTGTTGATCATAATAAAAGTCTTAAGTCCTTATACTATGCACATTAATCTACTAAATTAATCTATTGAAAAGCTACAAAGATTTTAATGGTTAAAATGACAAAACCTACATGCATAGAGTAAACAACAAAAACCAAAGAAAATACATCCGTGTTAATCAATTGTAACTAAACTCAAGGAACAAAATATTTACGACTGTAGAATAAATACGCATATTATATGTGCATGTGTATGATAGGTAATTTGAGATATACAGTAGCAAGATAGTTAGATGCCCATGTCATAGAAGACTGAAGAGGCAGGAATAGAAAGGGGAAAGCAGGCAAAACAACAGTAATAACAAAAATAAAACCAACATAAGCAATATCTTATTCATGACAATTGTAAGTTTGTAGCCAAAATAAAATTAACTGACCAGTTCAGGAACGTAATCAATTGATCCTTTCACCTTCAAGCTCATGATTTTAAATTTGAGTCCAGTTTTTTCAGGCTTTTCATTATTTTCTGGTACCTCTACAAACTTGAACACTAGCAAACAAAATACAAATCAGTGAGATAACTAGACCTTGTATTGATGACAATCTATTGTCGCAAACAAAAAGGAACATAGACAGAAATCAAACTGTTTACCTGTTGCTATGATACTCTCACCAGGTGCAAGGATAGCCCCAGGAGGACGCATGAAACAGCTTTTGGGTGCAGTTGTTTGAAACTAAACATGCATATATAAATATCAAATGATAAACAAAGAAATCTTGTAAGAATAGATAGTCTAATTCCAATACTGATTAAGAATAGGTGATGATCTCAATAAGTTATAAAGCAATAAATTAATGATTTTCCTGCATAACTGTGACATGGTAACAGCAAGAATACACAGTTGAGTTTAAGACTCGATGAAAGTAAGTCAACAACAAAATTGCTGATGTATAAAAGAAAATTATAAACACAGGAATAAATAAAACGATGACATGTTTCACCATACCTTGAAAGCTACATGAGATTTGCTGGTGTTTTTGATCCTGATGGCACTCCTAACCTGTTTGCCTGGCTCATCTACATAAGAGTGTAAAGAAATGAGAGAAGTCATAAAACACAAGCATAAGCAAATAAAAAATCATATGGAACATTAGAATTAAAAAAATTATTAAATGGAAGATAAAAACAATGCCTACAGTATAAATGAACTCAGAACTATTGATGAACACACATGGATATCTGAGACTGTCTGTATATGTATTACTGCACTCACAAGTGGAGGCACAGAGAAAGGCAAGAGAGACAAAGTGAACACGTATTTCTGTCTTATTTGTCATGTATCTCTGTTATATGACCTAATACTTTCAAAATTTATGGTTGCCACGCCATTAACACTTTCTACTACATGAACCATTGCAACTTATGATTGGTATCACAGCCACGCAAAATTTAATGAATATGTCATCTACCATGCAAAAGTATCTTTTTTCTCAAAAGGCCAATGTTTGGTAATTCCATAGCGACACTTGGTAACTTCCACCACATGCAAATTAAGATATTATTGCTACCATTCAAAGTCAAATGCTTAAACCTTGTATGAATAAACTTTTCCATAAACGCTGGTAGGAAAAGAAAAATAAGAAGGTAAAATGAATTGAGTTTCTCTCAAAAGTTAAAGTCAACATATTTTACAGAGAAAATGTAAACTTTTGAAGAAGTTAGATGAGAGAGTGTTTATAAAAGCTAAGTGTATAAATTGATTTTAACTTATGGGAGAAACTCAAATCATTTTACATTCTTATATTCCTCCACTATAAGTGTTTATATAAAACTTTATAAAACCAGAGCCTTAATACAGGGAAAATGCAGAAGTATAGAAGCATGTAATTAATAAGTAATTAATATGGAGAAAATAATTCATCTCTAGCATTTATCCCATACAAATTGTCCATACCCATGTTATTTTAAAGACGCGAAATCAAGATGAACACTTCTTTGGCCAGACAGGCCTATTGTACTATGAACAACCTCCAGATCATATTAAGGGAAATGATTTAAATACAATAAGTGACAAAAAATTGAAATGCAGGGGAAACAAAGTTCTCTTTTCTTGCTTTCATAAGGATATTCAACAACAGTGTGTAAACAAAACCAATGTCATGTTTTGTGGGAACGATTGTTTTGCACATCCGTTCCAACTAAACATTTACAGTTTCCATCTCTAGAATGCTAAAATCCACTTGAAATAACTATAATCAGAAAACAACAACAGCAGAGCTAAAAATATTGAATAATTAGCTTCATTCTAATTGAATAATTCTAAATACCCCATATAACATCCTCCTACTAGTCCTCATACTTCCCTTATTCGATGATTTTTTTTTTGTTACAAAAAGTTTAGATTAAGACAAGGCACGACCCCATGCAAGTCAGAATCAACCACCAAACTCTTTGAATATTTCTAGCTAGATTATGGATCGCCTACCCCATCCATAGCACAAGTTTGCATGAAAGGATATAAAACACAAGAGAAACCAGATTCAATCTCAGGTTCTAGCTAGTAGGAGCAAAGGGACCTAACTAGCTGTGCTACCCTCACGAGCCCCCTTATACAATGAATATTAAATACGTTTATAGGACCTCTTTGAATAAATTTTAAATAAAACATTTATATGAGAAGAAAAAATGAAATAAACTTCTCCAAAAACTAAAATTAGTTTATACATAAACTAATTAGTAAAAAATGACTCATATTAACTTCGCCAGAATATTTTTTTTAATTTATTTATAAACTAATTTTAGCTTATAGAGCAACTCATTTCTTTTAAATTTTATTTTTTTCTTATTTTCTTCTCCTAGAATCGTATTTTCATGATATTAAATGCATTTACTTTCTAATTAAATACTTAACTTATAAGGTAAGAGGAGGATTTGCAAGAGGATATAGCATTACTCTTCCTAACTTGCTATACCAAAACCTTGAGGTTGAGCTCGTTTTCAATTTTGGAAAGACTTGGACCATGATTATCAAGGCACAGTTACCTTCCAAACGAATAATCAAAGAAAGGAAAGTGCAGCAATAAAAAATACAAGCCCTCTTTACCGAAACCGATAGCTATTAGGTTCTATTTATGGAAGAGTGGAATTAAAGGCTTAAAGTAGCCTTATTAAATTGCAATTAAAATTAGTAAACAGAAATTAAAGTGAGATCAGAATAAAAGCAGTTATTGCATGCAAGCATGAACAGGCACATAGCTAAATAAATAAAATTGGAGAGGGAAGGAGAAGGTATACAAGGGAAGTAAAGCTTGTTGGAGGGATCAAGCTTGAGACGACGTCGTGTTGGGAGAAGCGATCTCGCAACGGAAGAAACGGAATTCGAGGTGTGGGAAGTGGAACCCTCGAGAGGAAGATTGTGAGGGTTGTGGTGATGGTGGTGGTGGTGGTGGTGGTGGTGGTGGTGAAGGTTAGCGGAAGACGAAGACGACGTCGTGTTGGTGGAATGGCGGAAGGGAAGCTTGAAGAAGTTCCAGACCTTAGGTTCGGAGTGAGGCTTGGGTTCAGCTACGGCCATGCTCTCTCTTCTCCGGTTCGCGAAGGAGGAAGCAAATAAGTGAGGAAGAAATAGAAAGCGAGCGAGCCTTGACTTTTACTTCGCGGATCACACTTTCCAAACGTCGTCGTTTACTCTGTCTTCTTTTCGCAAATTCTATAAGTGCTGCAGACGCGGATGTGAGGGGGGTTATGAATTGCGATGGAGAAGGGTGTTTCGCGTCCACGCGTTTTTTCCTTTTTTTTTTTGTTTCTTTAACCGTTTGCTTAGTGCAATCACTGGGAAATGTGAACGCAAAGTCGCGGTGATGTGCGAGGAAACCATGGATTAGTGGGGTCCCTTTCAAGTTTCAAGTAACTAGTAACTAGTGTCTATTACACGTTAAGCCGTTGACTTCTCCGTCAATTTCTTCTACCTTCTTAGATCATTTTCCCACTTTTAGCTCTTTGTTTTTACTCATTAAAATAACAAACTTAATTCATAAGGATAATTAGAAACCATTTTAAATTATATAAAAATTTAAATTTTCGAGGAAAATTGAATCAACTCCTGAATTTAACAAATAGGAAGAACAAAAAATATATATATATACAGGGGCGCCGTCTTTTACAATTTTTTTCAAAAGTGTTGAATATACCATTTTAAGATATTTTTCTTTCCTTTGTTTGGGATATAAATATAAATATATGAATGAATATATTAATGACGTGGATGTGAACGTTGTGGATGTGAGATATTAGCAGTCCTATCCTTAGGGCTAAATCAATTGGCGCTTTCATCGTATTCTATTCTTTTAGTAATGATTATTATTAGCATACATGCTGTGATTTTCGACCTAATATAACATAAGAAAGAATATGAATAATTGGACTAACAACGAGGGATTTTGGTAATTTGTGTAAAGCTATATGTCTTAACGGATGGAAAATAAGAAAACAAAATACGTTGTTTGGTGTATATGCAAAAAATTATTTGTCGCAACATCAAATTTAATCCATTACGTGTAACACTTTTAGAAAAATTAAGGTAAAAAAAGAAAAAGAAAAAAAATAATAAGTGTTATCTTAGTGGAAAAGGAATTAAAAGAGTACATAAAAGAAAAGGTAATTGAAAAAAGTGGCAATCCTTTTTATAAGCTAAGATATCAACAAGAAGGTACAAATCTTCATTAGCATCAGTATATTGGATACAAGTTTCTAAGAGTTTATTTATTAACATATCATTAGCATTAGTATATTGGATACAAGTTTGTAAGAGTTTATTTATTAACCTATACAATTTGATTTTTATCTTAATGGTAAATTATTATTCCTATAAGGTAAACCCTTAAATAAACTTATCAATAAAGTCATATTTTGATGTAACTAAAGTTAAACCTTTAAAAATGTCTTAATAACTAGATAGAATATACTTAGACCATATATTTTTAATCAATATCAAGTCGACTTAACAAAATTTAAGTCTATATTTTAACCTATTTTCATTTATAATTGTGGGCGATTCTTCCTCTTCCAATAATTGTTTATTTATTTTTAGTTTCATCAAATTGAATGCCATTCCATCCTTTCTCCTCCTTCTATGATTCTGCCTTGAAAAAAAAAAAAAACAGTTGAACGGTGTTCCAACCATAAAACAAACTTTAAGCATTTTTTAATTCATTTGTGTCTAGTTTTAAGAACGTGGGCCTGGCCCAGTTCATGATTCCTTACTTTGTGTGTTTTTGCTACTGTTTGCAATGCTGGGCTCGACTCAGTCCTAAAGAAATATGACTTCTTGTTTTCTCACTTTAATTGATTATTATTCAGCCTTGATGTCTACCATTTTACAAGAACACAAAATATGGCCCAAAACCACTTTTAAATACTAAATTATTAACTTAATTGAGTTAAATGTTTGGTAACGGTAAAATACTTAAAACACAAATAAAAATAATGATAAATAAAACAATTAACGTTAACTAATTCTTCTTAAGTTGTTAAAAAATGACTGATATTTGTTAAGTTGTTAAATGTTAAAAATAGAATAATTTCAAACATGACTCAAGTATTTCAAGTCAGGAAAAAATAAATGATCAGTAATTGTTAATGTCACATAGATAAGACTCATGTAAAAACCTTAATTAATTTGTTATAGGCAATTTGACATGTATTTGTATTAGATTCATTGAATATTAGAAAAATAAATCTATATATAAGACTTTGTAATTTACTTTTCATTGTTGAAGCATATTAAACGTCTCATACATCAATGTGTATTAATTTATTCAAACAAGTTAAGTGTGTTTTCAACCATTTTTAAATTAAAGTCGTTAATATTTCTACAAAGTTTATCTTACTTTTTGATTTACATTTAAAATTGTGTGCTTTACAAAGAACTTTATCTGATTTTCATTTCCATTCTTGTTTTCATTTTCAGTCATTTTTACTCTTGCATTTCACTTTGATTTCAATTAACATCTTAATCAACTTTCAATTGCATCTATCTCTTTCTTGTCTTCTCCATTTCTCTTCATATCTATGCAATTTAATTTTACAGGTTTTTTAATTTTCCATTATTGTTTTCTGAATTTACTTTCAAGTTTATTTATATTATGAACTTTTTATTATAATTCAGTTTTTTGCAGTTTTAAAATATTTTCTTTAAATTATTTTCAATTTAATTGTTTTTTTTTTTAACTTTTGCATTTGTTTTTTTTTTTTAGGTTTCTTTTATACTTTTGTAAGCATAAGGTATAGAACAGCAAATTACATGATGAAAGTTAAAAGTACTGTGCTCACAACCCAAATTCATACACGTTGAGCATAAGATTTTGATCCATACATGTTGAATGTTGTTGGATTACTAAATTCAAGTAGATTTTGATTCTAAATCTCCATTACTATCATTTAAAATTAAATACTTATGCACCGATTTCAAGTTCAACTCAAATCGTAAACCTTAAAAAATTGAAACAAATTTTATCATCAATGATTAAGTAATGTTTTAATTTCTATTAAAGAAATACAAAACTATTTCAAGAATAACGTAATCTCAAATTTCTCTGTATACGAAGAGATATAAGAGCAAAGTTAACTTTGTGGAGTTCAAATTTTTTATATAAAATTAGTACTTTAACATGTGTAATGTATAAGATAAAATTTTATTTTATATAACTAAAAAATCATAATAAATAAACATTTTAAATATATAAAATTAAAATTTATAATAAATGAGTATTTTTATCAAATACATTGTATTTTATATATATGTGATAAATAATTTATATTTTAATAAAAACATTTTAACTATTTATATTTAAAATATCATGATTTAATTTATAAATAAAAATAAAATTATAAATTAAAAGAGATAAAAAAAAAAAGTTAAAATAATTATAAAACACAACATTAAAAAATAAATACGATTTTTTTTCAAAAAAAGTTATTCTAATTTATGTATAAAATGTTCTCCTTTTACAGAATCGGGTTGCTAAAAAAATAGACATAGGTTTGAACTTTAACATATTATCATGTTTAAATAAATAAAACAAATCTTGGGTGAGAATCTCCGTACATGACTAAATTATTATTTGACTTCACATCTTTGTTGATACAAGGTTTCGACGTTAACTTGAGTTCCTACGCATGTTTACATCACATTAGAAGAAAAATAACGAAGCAAGTAAATTAGAAGAAAACGACAATTATTTAATAATAATTTAGTGTAATTATTAATATTTTGATAAGCATCATTCCAGAGATGTGCTGAATTTGGCTAATCCAGTGACGTTGTCTTACTGTTGCACTTCTTGTTTGAGGACACGTCTCTGGCGACTGCAATACGCAAACTGTAACATTGGAGATCGATATCTATTAAAAATACTCAAATATTCATCTCCTAATTTTTTTAAGGTAATATTCATATCCTACTTAGTAAAATTAATTACATTTTAAAACTTAGACATAATTAGTCCTTCATCATGGTATAGGTGCAAACTTTTTCTGACTGCCAAACTCAATTTCTCTTTTTTATGCTGCTATCTTTCTCTTTCATTTTTGTCATCTCTAGCTAGTTTACATTGATTATGTTCTCATATTAATAGATTAAAAATATGTTGAAAATAAGAGTCATGAATTTAAAGTATAGCAAAAATTTGAGATAACTAAAACAAGTCATTTAAAATGAAAAGCTTACACTATTCTTAGACATGAATCGATCCAAGGTAATAATTGAAAGCACATTATTGAAAATTTTGTTATAAGGGCTAAGTTAAGGGAATTCTAATGAAATTTAACACTGAATTACCATCAACATGTCAACAAACTAAAGATACAAGAGATATATAGTGTATATAGTATCTGGATGAGGCCTACCATCATGGGCCCAAGTACTACTGAAACATGAAAGCAATAATAGAGTTTGAGTAGTTGATCAGTCCGCAGGGTAGTGACTCAACCTGTTGGGTTGGCCTTCCTTGTGCTTGGGCCTAGCTACTTCTAGAGGACCCATTGTTCCACTAAAAACAACAAATTATGATTAAACTTAACCAAAAGTAGGAATGACAATGGGATAAGATAAGTATGAGTTTCATTATTCTCATTCATGTCTTAATTCTTATATCTTATACTCGTTCTTATCTCCATATTCGATAGATATGAAATTTATATTATCATTTTCGTCATTATCGGATATCAAGTATATTTATACTCTTATACTCGTTAAAAATTAATTAAATATTTTTTAAAAAAAATATAAAATAGTAATTATAAAATTATATTAGGTAAGTTTCATTTAACATAAATTTAAAATAGAATAAGAATTATATAAATGTTAAGTAATTTTTTTAAAAAAAATAAATTAAGTTTTTAGAAATTTAAAACAATATGGATATAAGACAGCATATTCATACTCATACTTAGACAAACTAGATATTCTCCGTCAATATTGGGGTGGATTCAAGTATTATCCATGGTACATATTTACTTATATATAAAAAAGGGTAACATAAAAAAGGGGTGATTTCTCAAATACATTCTTTCACACATTTGAGAATTATCATGAGTTAAATCTAAGGTTAATTATTCATAAAATTAAATCTTGGATGTTTTCTTATGACATTTGTCCTTTTTTAATGTATTCTAAAATTTATTGAGATTTCATAACAAAATCAATATATATTGGAAGGGAAAATGGGACAAGGTACAAATATTTACATTTGTGATGGAAAATTGATGGAGAAGGAAAAAGATCAAAGTGAAGGAAAAATGATTTTTTTTAAGTATGTGTAATAGATAAAAAAATTTGTGTGAAATAGTAAAATTTAAATGTTGAAAATTTGGTTTAGATCTACAACTTAAAACTTCAACGTTTGGGAGAGTAAATGGTGAGGAAATGTGACCATATTAAATGTCTCCCTCTCTTTGTAAACTAAATAATCTCTTAAAAATTAATTTTTAGTTATTTCTCTTTTGTTTTCCTTTGATTAAACAATTTCTAAATTTATTTTATTTTTTACTTATTTATCTTTTTTTCTTTTCTTCTTTTTTTCAATTTCTTTCTTCTCTATCAAACACATCAAGACTATGAAATTAATGTTTGAATTTTTGTTATATATAAACCACATTTAAAGTAAATTTTTTTTTTACTTATGTTCAATTGCATATAATAGTGTGTGCAAACAACTATTCAAAAACAACCTTATCTGATTGGATCATAATCTCCATTCTTTCTCTAATTTATAGGTCATTCCTATTTGTCACTAGATTGATACAATGAGGTGCTATGTAGTTAGAGCTGTCAAAGTGGGCCGGGACCCGTGGGCCAATCCGGCCCACCTTGAAAACGGGCCGGGCCGGGCCAAAAAAAATTGAAGTTTTATAGTAGGTGGGTATATTTCAACCCGGCCCACTTTGACCCGGCCCACCCGGGCTAAACCCGTGGTGGGCCGGGTGGCCCACCAACCCACCATTTTTTTTTTCAATAAAAATTTGAATATGATTTGTAGTTTATTTTGTATGATGATATATTGAAAATTTTTATTTTAAACTTTTATCATGATTTGTATTTAATTTTGTATGATGAATTATGACTTATAACTATTAATGATGTTAATTTTATGACTATTATGTTAATTTATAATTAATTTAAAATTTTGAATTTTGTTAATAATTTTTTTTTAATTTTTGGTGGGCTGGTGGGCTGGCCCGTATAACCCACCAACCCGTGGTGGGCCGGGCCGGGCCAAATTTTTTTTGAAAAAATTACAAGTGGGCCGGGTTGGGTTGGCTCGTTTTTAAAGTGGGTCAAGGTGGGCCGGCCCACATGGGCCGGGTTGGCCCGTTTTGACAGCTCTATATGTAGTGAATATCTTCTTTAGATTAACATATTTGTCAATGTCATTCTCATTTGCCACTAGATTAACATAATGAATGTTATATATGATTGATAAAAAGTTATCGCCTGACCAAACTCGTTAAACCCAAAGGCAAAAGATAAGAAATCAGATAGAGATAATTGAGTTACAAATTCTCATCAATTTGAAAATATATTAAAAACAGCTAAGTGCAACTGGTCCTCCCTCCTATGATTTCATTTCCCCGCCATGCATATCATCATCTCACCTTCTCAAGGTACAATCTTTTAATTTTCATCTATTTATTTCTCCCCCTCTCTTGCTTTGTCACTCCCCTTTCCTACCTTGTCACTCCCTTCTCGCTTCTATGACAAATCAAGGAACTCATCTAATGAACCCGATAAATTCAAGAATCGTCATTCGACTTACCCGATGTAATAATCGGTTGATTATGGATTATCTAACATTGTACTAAGGTTGCATTGGGTGAGTTGTGAAGGTCTAGTTGGAGGTCCAATTGACCTTGAGAGAAGTTTCTGTTGAGAATCAAGTCTCATAAACTCTTTTCTTCATATTCTAGAGATAAGTTTTGTAGAGAAGTATTCTAAGTTCATGAATCTTCTTCTTCCTAAACCTTCTCTTGATTGAATGATTCTTTCCTCGAAATCCCTAATTCCTTCTTGTGTGTTTTGATTCAAGTTTAGAAGCTTGAATCTACCCTTGTTCCGTTTGAAGTTCTTCGAAAAGCTCAATTCCTTTGTTCTCTTTTCCTCATCCTCTTGGTGTGATTGTTGAGGTAAGGGAAGTTAAGAGTGTTTTAATGGATGGTTGAGTTGTACATGTTAAATGGATTGCAGATTGCTTGCATTTAAGCGTTGAAGTTGCATGAATTTGGGGTTGGTAAGTTGAACTCAAGTGGTTGGTCTTGTGGAAAGGGGATTGGTGATTTCTCTAATTTGTGGTTACATGTGCTATTTTAGCTTGATTTTGAATCTTATATGATATTTATGAGTTGCTAGATGCAATGCATGTGTTGGATTCCTGTATTTTAGGTCTTGGAGACAATTTTCATGATCTACAAGTGCAGATTTATGGTGTCACATCAGGTGCACCTTTATTGCACCAAACATGAAGAAAGAGACTCATCTTGGGTTGGGATGACGTCAGACAGTTTGAATGACGAATGACGTTGGACGTGATAATGTAGGAAGGCCTCTAACTTAGTGACATTAGGTCCTAGTTGGGTGACACCAAGCGTGATCAAGACAAAGACTTCCTGCCAGAACGACGTCAAGTGCCATTAAAGTGATGTTGGGCGAGAGTCAAGTAGAGGCTCCCTACTTGATATGAGGTCGGACGTGGGTTTGTCACACTAGGCGTGAGGTTCCAAGGGATTTCCACCTTGGTCACGTGGGGTGCGGTTTGCATGGCGTTGGGTGTGAGCGAGACAAAAAGTTCCCTACTTCGATGGCATCGGACGCGAGGTATGTTGCACCAGACGCGAGATGCTTGGATGATAGGTGTGTTTTGGAATGTTGTATGATGAACATGAGTAGATGTATGCATTTTATTGCATGTTGTATGAAGTATGATGACTGTAGTTCTATGTATGTTGATTGAATATGAAATATGTAGATCTTCATGGTGTTAGATGATGATGAGCACATGCATGTTGAATATGTGTATGATGTTGTTTATCTATATATGTATTGACTGGATGTGATGCATATAGATGATGTATGATGAGGTGTGAATGTTGATAATGCAATAGAACATTAATACATGTTGGCTAACTTAGGACTTTAGGAGAGAAAATTGTTTTAAAAATTGAAGATCCCACAAGGGAATCTTAGAGTGGTGCTCGGGTAGGTCATTGTTGGAAAATCCTTGTTGAGTAAGTGTGACTATTAAAGTGAGTTTTAAGGTATGTTGATGTTTCCTCTAAGTCCTTAGTTAGTGATTGAGTAAGATAGGGTGTCAAGTGTTACAATCCTTAATTAAACACCTGAAAAAGTTACGTGATTTCTTGAGGATAGCCAATGAGTTAACTCCACATGTGACTTAGTAATGCATATCAAGATCGTGACATGTCTATATATCTAGTTGTACCACTATTAATGGTGGAATCAGACTTTTCTAATATAAATGACAAAATTAAGAAATCATATTATTAGAATTGGTCACTACCAATATTGTTGATTCCACAAAGTGTATGGATCATGAAGAAACTCAATTTTTTATTGGTTTCAAAAAACCAACCCATCTGAAACTAACTACTTCCCAGGTCTTGTGCCATATAACAAGTATCGTATCTAAATTAACATATTTGTCAAGTTTCCTTATTTTTCAAATTACATATATAATTTTATTGTTTTAAATATCTGTTAAGAGAAGAATAATATATAAAAGAATAAAATTAATTAATAGTTTACTCAAATATGCGATGAATTTAGTGGGAGATTCATTTTATTTGAAAAAAAAATTGTACTTCTATTAATTTTTTAGAGCTTTCGTAAAATGAATAATTATTAATTTTATTCTGACAAAAGTTGAACAAATATATGATATGTCGTTTTCGCTTTCAAGTGGGGCAGATATCATGCCTGAAATGTTGAACTGTTACTTGAGCTCCCTCTTTCTAACTTCACGGTTGATGGACATTATGCATTCCCTATATCTAAATTATATTATCCTGTCAATCAGATTTTTATATTTTTCCTTAAAACAAGAGAAAATTTTCATTTATCACGGTCTAAAATATAAATTTATACTGTTAATCAATAAATAATTAAAATGATTCTTTGGGAGATTTCTAAAATAATTATTGTAAAAATTAATTCTATATAATTATTTTTAATTTGATATTCGTACGAAAAATTTATTTTACACAGCATGTATGCAACACATTTTTTTTATCCTTAATCTTTGTTTTCAGAAATATAACAGAGAGAAGTGATCGTTAATTTACCTAAATTTATTTCATTTAATAACTCATGTTTCATATTAAATTTTAACAATTCAATTGTTGAAATTACCGTTTTTAATACATAAATTAAATTTACAAATTTTTAAAAAATATAAAAATTATTTAATATTTCATGTCATTAGTTCGTCAAGTTAATTAAATTAATTTAAATTAATGAAATGAAATATTAAATAATTTTTAAAATTTTAAAAAAATTGCAAATTTATTCTATGTATTAAGAATTATAATTCCGATGATTAAATTATTAAAAATTGATAAAGAAAAATGAAATATTAAATAAAATAAGTGTAAGGAAAGTTAATCTTCCCTCCTAGAAAACGGTTTCCTGACCCAAAATTAAGGTTTCATTCTGACAGCCCGTTGGATGAATGGGAAGCATGTATGAACATTAGTGTAGCAGTGTCAAGTTATTACTCATGAATCATGGATCAATATATTTTTGCTGCAAAAAGGTGAGGCTTGTTCTTTATTCTTTTCTGACCCGCACACTACTCCTGCTGTTCCAGTTCAGATTGGGAAGTGGAGAAAATAAATTAAAACGTGTTATTTAACCTACATAGTCAAAAATGATGACTACTTTCTCAGAAAAATAAGGGTAACTTGACTATGGCCAAAAAAATATACATTTGTTTAGCTAAGAATACCTAATGTCTAATGGGCGGCGATTGACAAGACAACATGTATGTTTACTTTATAATTCAGATTCTAAAAAATAAATAACAAATAATATTAAGATATTTTACTTCAACTAAATACAATTACGGTTAATCACATTAATCAACACGAAATTGTTTTAATTTAATCCATCGGTATAGTTTAAGGTTTGTGTTTTTAAGTATATAATTGTATTAAATATTCAAAAAAAGACTTGAGTTACAGTAATTTGAATTTAAATACATTATTTTTAATAATAAAAAAATACAATATTTATTAAAAAAAATTAAATGTAATCAGAAATATTTTTTAATGAGACTTATTAGAGTGGATTTGATAAGTTATTATAAAAATTTAGAATAATGTTACATGTACAATAAATCAACAACTTATTCATAACTTTTGTGTCATTCTCTTTATCATTTTATTTATCATGAAGAGATATTATTCATGATGAAGAAAAAAAAATAGTTTTGTACAATTTTTATTTACATATAACATTACTAAAAAATTTATGAATAAATTTGACTATTTTATAGATTAATTTAATAAAATTTGTTTAATAAAATAGTTTATTTAGCATTTTGTAACTTATTTTTATAAGCTACTTCGACTATTTTATATATAACTTATACTTTCTCAATTAAATTTTTTCTTTTTAAGTATCTCACTAGCTAATTTACTTAAAATTCTCTCTCTCTCTCTCTCTATATATATATATATATATATATATATATAATTCTATAAACACTCATATATAAACACACACATAAATAATTATAGTTAATTATAATCAAATAACTAAACAAATCATTTAAATTTTTTCTACTAATTTACTTAATGTATTGTAAAAAAAAAACTTAATATCATTAAACACTCTCAGCTTACTCATTTAATTTTTTTAACTTTTAGTTTTTCAGTTCTTAACTTGTAAATTTTCAACTAATTATTATAAGTTGATTTTGTGAAACACACTTTCAAATAACTTTTTTTACTGATAAAAAATATATTTTTATGTACCAAAATATTAGTTTCTTTTTCAAACTCATTTTTTTAGAGTAAAGTATTTTTAACATGATATTAAAATTTATAATGTTATGCTAGGAGCAGATGTCCAATTTCTGGAAATTCATAAGTCCCTGTCTAATGAACTGTAACTTAGTGTGACTGTGTTACTTTTAGTCAAACAAGAAACTAAAATGAAATGACTAGTTTGAATTGTAATACTCATTCTAACAAATTGCAGCTTAGCATAGCTATACTTTTCTTTGGTCTAACAAGAGATTAAAACGAAATAGTTAACAAGTTGAGTTCATGCTTGAAAAATAAAATAGTTAACAAAAAACAAGATAAATTAATATTTGGAAAATTATTCTTACACACAGTTTATTATAAAGATTATAATTAATAATTAATGTGTAAGGCTATAAGATTATATAAATATCTATATATAATATAATTTACCTTTAAATATATAATTAATACTGTATAATAAAAATATTATTTTGTTTGAATGTGTATATATTAAAATATTACACTAACTACATTGATTAAATACTATCAATACTTACATTTGATTTTATTATACTTTTATATATTTACTAAAAATATGTATATATTATTAAATACAATATAATTATTACAAAATTTAATACTTGTGTGTTAATTTAATTTATATTCTACGTATAAACGTATATATAGAATTAAATATAAAGGCATATATGTGTGTATTTATATATATATATATATATATATATATAATTTATTTTATAGTTCCTATTTTCTTTATTGTTTTAATAAATTAATTGAAATTTAATTATATATTATACAATTTTTAATTAAGTAAATGACTGATAATAAATTAAAAATATTTTAAAATATATTTTAATTAAAAAAATATTTTTATGAATAATTAAATTAAAATTTTTAAGTTAAATACTCTAAATTATATGATAAAAGAAAATTAATATAGTACTTATATCTTAAAAGTGTAATATTTACATTTGTTAGGAGATGAGAGTTTAATTTATATTAATGATGATAAGTTATATGGATTAGATTATATATTCAATACAATAAAATAGACTTTTAGTGATATTTAATATTATATTTAGTAGCAATAAAAATGGTCGCAAAATATTTTACCAATATTTTTACATTAGCTATTGTACGCATAAATCCTTATAATGACTAAAAAAAATGTATGAATTTTTGTGACATTTTTTACTTCAGTGTCAATGTAGACTTATAAGGTGAGGGTTATCCTCGAATTATAACATTTTAGAATTCAACCTACAAAATTAACATATAAGGTAAAAGTTATTATCCACTTATATACTTTTTAATTATCTTATTTTTTATTAATGTAAGACTTAATTTTTTTTCTCAATAAAATGAATTAAAAATTACGCTCTTATAAATATATTTTTAATAACTATTATTTATTAACCATTAATATTTTTATTAGATAATCAAATAGAGACAATTAGTTTATTATCATTAAATAATTATTACTAATAGTAAAATTTATTTTAGTGTAAATATATTCTTAGTGATTATTATTTATTAGTCATTAATATTTTTATTATATAATAAAATATAGTTAATTAATTTATTATTATTAAATAGTTATCGTTAATAGTAAATTTTGATATAATAATTTTAATATTAAAAGAGAAGACAATATAATACTTTTATTTCTTGGAATAGGGTAACCTAATTTGCTCAAAAATTTAATGGACAAAAATATACCATTATATAAAAAATATTTTTAAAAACTATTAAAATAAATTTTAAAAAATGAGAACAATAGGGACTAGGGAGATGCCATTTTAACTTACGTTAGTTACGTTCGACGCATATGTTGCCATGTATATCCCAACCTACATTTTTTCTGTCTGAAGTCTGAGCCAACGTCGTTGGTGAGTAACTATTATAGAGGCTTTGCTGGGGAGTGATAACTAGGTCAAGGATGAGGCGTAGGGGTGTTCATGGATCGGTTTTTTCAAAAAATCGATCCAAACCGAACCGAACCGTTTTATAAAAGTGGATCGGTTAACCGATCCATTTTTTATAAAGTGGATCGGTTTGGTTTTTTTAAAATATGGATCGGTTTTTTTGAAATTGGATCGGTTCGGTGCGGTGCAGTTATCCACTTTTTTACTCATATATGGATCAGTTTTTTTAGAAAACCAAACCGAACCGAACCGATCCACTTTGTAAAAATGGATCGGATAACTGAACCGGTTTTATAAAGTGGTTCGGTTCGGATTTTTTTTCAAAATAGATCGGATTTTTCAATATGGATCGGATCGGTTATGGATCGGTTCGGATCAATTTGAATTTTTTGCACACACTACAAAAAAATCAAGTT
This sequence comes from Cajanus cajan, assembly GCF_000230855.2. Taxonomy (NCBI): domain Eukaryota; kingdom Viridiplantae; phylum Streptophyta; class Magnoliopsida; order Fabales; family Fabaceae; genus Cajanus; species Cajanus cajan. The sequence continues at coordinate 63,084,999 of NC_138518.1, forward strand.
TTAGCGACCACCAAAATCGGTCGCTATTTAGGTAAATTCAGTCGCTATTTCATTCAGCGACCGAAATAGCGACCGAAAAAATCCGTCGCTAAAACCCTAGTCGCTATTTCAAATAGCGACCGAAATTTTTTCCGTCGCAATTTAGCGACCGAAAAATCAGTCGCTAGCCAATAAAAATCCGTCGCTAACATTTTTGTCTCCTAACTTTTGGAGACCAATTTTGCGACCGAATTTTTTGGTAGCAATTTCCGTCGCTAGTTTTTGTATTTATTTAATAAAAAACATTTTATAAATCAGTCGCTAAATCGGTCGCTAAAAAACTGAAATAGCTACGGATAAAATCGGTCGCTATTTCAGTCGCTAAAAAACTGAAATAGGTACGGATAAAATCGGTCGCTATTTCGGTCGCTAAAAAACTAAAATAGGTACGGATAAAATCGGTCACTATTTCGGTCGCTAAAAATTTGAAATAGCTACCAATTATTTTGGTCACTATTTCGGTCGCTAATAACTTGAATTAGCTACAAATAATTTCAGTCGCTATTTCGGTCGCTAAAATATACCAGTATTTTTTAATTTTTTTTATTATAAATTTATACCTGTTAACGAATATGAAATTAATAATATATTTATTACACAATTTATAATAATAAACTAGAACATACTAAAAGACAAAATCTTATCAAAGAAAATTTATATTATAGTGAAAACTAAATAAAATATAAGTATGTCAATATAGTATGCTAAAAACACAATAATATCATAAAACGTTTAAACTTGAACAAAGTAATAGTCAAATACAATAAAATATCCTGAAACAAGTAAAATAAAGAAGCTTAATTAAGGGTCTTCTGCTATGTCATCAAGAGCATCATCAACAGAATGGTCAGGATCCTGAAATTCAAGTATGAAAAGTGAATATAAAAGATCCAATGAAGAATATAAAAGCACATTTCAAATATACATTAAAATTTAAAATAATTAACTGAATAAAATAGGAACTGAATATGCATAGGAACTGAATAAAATAAAAAAAAATAATCATTTTTTCTTAAGATCATAAATTTTTCCACAATTGAAGATCCAATTAGCTGAAAAGAATAAGAACAATTAATGTTTTGTATCTTTCTAATCTAATCACATGGTGTGTTAGTGGGGATGGGGGCACTGAACCTGATAATCATGGCAGGTCAGCGAAGCACAACATATTGTTTAGATATTTTAACATTTGTTTTCATGAAATTAATGGGAATAGACATTGACTTTAATTAGAATTTAAAGATGATAATGTAATGCTAGCTGCTCTAAAACCACAGAACTAGCTATTTGATTTTGTTTTTGCATGGAAACTGTTTGAATATGGAATGGTGACTAAATATTGTTATTTGTTACCGTGATGTAAATTTTGACAGAGAAAATCAACAAATCAAATCAATAAATCATGTAGCTTTGCAAGCAATGCTGTAAAAGAGATACCAAAACATGAACCACCTTAAAAATAAATAATATATTTAGTAAAAAAACTCTAAAAAATATTTCTAAATTGATTCTTATTATGAGTAAAATAGGAGAGAAAATTTTACATATGTTATTACTAATACCTAACTATTTTTTTAATCATTACTTTAGCTCTAAATTTCTTATCCTATACATCTTTTTATTTAAAAAATAAACAGTTATTTAATATTCACTAGTGTAACACAAGTATTTCATATTAAAAAAAAATTATTCAATATTATTATTTGATATGAAGTTTTAAACATATTTATGTTTGAATCTGATAAATTATAAACAGTAAAATTCCTTCTCAAAATATGACATGTAACTCAACTTCGTAATTAAGACTTGGAGTGGATGTTACTACTTTAGTTGGAATCGTTGTGACGTGATTCAAGTGGTTGTCTCTCTCTAAATACCTATGGGATTCCCTTTCTCTAAATATATGAATCTTCTCACACCCCTTAACTCAATTAAACCCTCCAAAACACACATTTTTCCTTATCCAGCGGGCTGGTGCTCCCATGTTGTTCCAACCAAATCACCAATACTATAAACAACAACATTAAAACCTACAAATTAAAGTACAACGCATGAAACCTCAAAACATGGCATCTCCACGCGACACCTCCAAAACCATAAAGCTGGTGCGTTACAACAGCAGAGGGAACACCACCAAGCCCCTAAACGCACCCTCCAACCTCATCCTCTTCCTCTTCCTAGATTAACACTATCTTATCAACAAAAGAAATTACAAGGCAGATTAACACTACAACTTGAAAACATTAAGTATAACAAGCTTCTCTTCCCTCCAAAGCCCAAAGTATACAAAGTGCATTTCTACAAGTTCAAAGAAGCATTCAAATTTATGTATTAAACTGGGCACAACAGACTGAATCAGCCTTCCAAGATTAAACTGTAAACAAGTTCAATTCAATTACTCATATTTTTGTTTAAAAAAACTTAAAATATGTATTAAAATAGAAAATTAACCTCACAGTTTCTGAATAAGTATTTTCATTAAAAGTAAAAAGGTCAGAATTACAATGGGTGGAACTAAATATCATGCCTCGGGGAATCTCATTATCGCCTGGTTAGCACTATCAGGATCAAGAGGAAGAATTTTGTAAGGGACTAAGATCTCTGTTTTCTCAGCAACTTTATCTTGGGTCTCCAAAATCTATAACAATGGCAATGGCAAATCAATCATGTGTGTAATGTAAAAGCATGTAAAACCTGGCAAGTTGTACAAATGTGCATAAACAATAAAGGTTCACATAGCAGGGGAACCCAATTGGAGGATGACGTCTTAGGAGCCATTGAAAATAACCTCACGATCAACTTCCATAGATTGTGTCATGTTAACAGCCTTCAAAACCTCAAAAAGAACATTAGCTGTTTGATATGCCTAGGTAAATTGTGCCCTGAAAGAAGAGACAAACTATTAGTCACACAATAGCTGGACAACATATCAAAAAGAAAATTATCTGGAGAATCTACCGGTCAGCTTTATCAGCAGCATTTTGTAAAGCTTGGATGTACTTTTTGTAGTAATGCTGATAAAAACTCTGCATCTCACGAGCATCACTTTTCTTTACCCTTCCCTTCAGAGTTGGATCATTTTCCTAACGACCATGGAACAAATTGACCCAAAAAAATCAGAGACATAGCATAAAATAATTTAAATTAACACACAGGACTGTCAAATTTCAATAGACAGCAAAGAACACACAACACAACTGAAGTGTACCACATGCATTTTTCAAATCATCAATGTATAAACTCGGTTTCATCAAAAGACATCACAGTAAGCTATATATGAACCAGATCGAGTGAAAAATGTATACGGCAGAAGCATAAAGAAATGAAGTAAGAGAATGGTTACTCTTTCAAGACGTTGAAGAAGAGCGGTTTTGAATTGGCGAACACCACGACCACTTGAATTGGGATCCAACCTATGCGCTTTCTCAAAGGCGTAAAAACGGCCTACAAGATCAACAAACACTGTCATAAGAAATTCGGATAACAAAAAAGGAAAGAAAGAAATAGAAAGAGAAGAAAGAAACATACAGAGATAAGCAACCCTGGGATGAATCTCGATGAGAGACGAAGGCACGACCTCACTGTCAATGAAAGACTCTCCCAAATTCCCCGCAGTCTGTGTCCGCATGATCCGCCTGAGCTGCGGCGCCTCCGAAGATGGTCCCGCGCCTCCCCTCGACCGATTTAATAAAAAAATTTAGCGACCGATTTTAATTCGGTCGCTAAGTTTGTTTGTATTGTTTAGCTACCGAAATTTAATCGGTCGCTAAAAATTTCAAAAGTTTAGTATTAGCGACCGAATTAAATTCGGTCGCAATTTTTTGATAATTTTTTCAAAATTGGTCGCTAATTCCGTCGCAAACTACGTTCCCATGAAACAAAATTAAACAGCGACTGATTTAGCGACCGATTTTATTGCTACCGATAAAATCCGTCGCTAATTCCGTCGCAAAACAGCGACTGATCAAATTCGGTCGCTAAATTCGTCGCTAAATTATTCAGTCGCTAATTCGGTCGCAACATAGCGACCGAACCGAACCGTTTTATAAAAGTGGATCGGTTAACCGATCCATTTTTTATAAAGTGGATCGGTTTGGTTTTTTTAAAATATGGATCGGTTTTTTTGAAATTGGATCGGTTCGGTGCGGTGCAGTTATCCACTTTTTTACTCATATATGGATCAGTTTTTTTAGAAAACCAAACCGAACCGAACCGATCCACTTTGTAAAAATGGATCGGATAACTGAACCGGTTTTATAAAGTGGTTCGGTTCGGATTTTTTTTCAAAATAGATCGGATTTTTCAATATGGATCGGATCGGTTATGGATCGGTTCGGATCAATTTGAATTTTTTGCACATCCCTAATGAGGCGAGCTATTGAATTTTCATTTAACTTCGACAAAAACAAATGATCCTATCACGTCTGATCGATCAAGCCTAGCTATTCGATCTAAATTCATAGAATAAAAATGAGTGAACCATATGATTTTATTCTATAATATCTGCTATAAACATACAGTAAAAATAGGTCATATGCTACATAATAATAGACACAAATGTTATGACATGAACTCGACAAGCAAATTAATTGGGATGACTTCTACATATTCTTTTTGCATTCATCATAGTAAGGTGATTTTGTCAGAAGGAAGAAAAGTGATTAGTGTTATGTTTTTTTTTTTTTTTTAAGGTTTGTGTTTTTTTAAATGAAGGTTTGTGTTTTTATATTTAAAAAATTATTTAATTTTTGAAAATTAAAGGGAAATCAGAAGCATAAATTTTGTCACTCTTTATACAGAATTTCAAGAACATAAACCGAATGAAAATACTGTAATTTCTTAAAGTGTTAACGAAAATAATTTTAAAAAACTAAAATTTCATCTCAAAGCCGAATAATTATTTAATTTCATAGTTATAGATTTTATCACTAAAAAAGGTCATATGATAACGTTTAAAAATCAAGTTTATCTCTATTAGTGTAACATTTATTAAACAAAATTTAAACCACTAGTATAAACAGTATAATGTTTACTAATAGTATAAAACATTACTAACCAACAATTCTGATAACGTAGAAAATTAATATATTATCACCTTTTTTAAGATAATTAGATTATGATTTTTAGCAAGAAAGGTATGAAATATGATTGAGAATTATTAAAAAATATTTTTAATTTAATCTAATTATACGGTTTACAAATTATTATTATTTTTATTATAATTAAGTGTTATCACAAGTAAATAAGAACATTTCCTGTGTAATATGGAATATTGGAAAGAAAGACATGTGTTCTTGGGGTTACGTGGCCTGTGATGTGTTGATTACAGCTAATATGAATCCAGAAGGCCTGGGGTCACATTCTCCGGAAAACGATGGTTACAATTTGACTCTGATAACGTTAAAAGTAAATGCCAAGTTAAATATGAAGCGCACAACGTACAAACAAACTTCAATTGTGATGAAAAGTAAAGATTTGATTTTCTTGGGTAATATTAATTAATTCACGCTACGTTGTATAATTTGCAATGCAAGATAGAAAGAGAGAAATAGAGAAACACGTAAGAAAATTTATTAGATGATATGAAGAAGGGACACGTAGCAGAAGAGATAAGAGAGGCCGGCGCCAAATTCAATTGACTTAACCTTTTTCTTACCCTGCTTCTCCTTAATTGCTATTTATAGTACGTACGTCCCAGAGTCTCATACAAATTAATCATAACCACATTTCTCTCCCTTTCTTTATTTTCTCACGTATCCACGCTAACTAGCATGGGGAGATCACCTTGTTGTGACAAAAATGGCCTCAAGAAAGGACCCTGGACACCAGAGGAAGACCATAAACTCATCGATTACATTCAGAAACATGGCTACGGCAATTGGAGAATACTCCCAAAGAATGCTGGTATGACGTCATAAATTTAATCATCTTCATTTTAGCACAAAAAATTAACATCAATGGTAGTGAGAGTTGAGGTAGCTAGCATGCACACAAAGTTAAATCTTGGAATAATAACTTTTGTTGTTGCTTGTATTTGAACTAAAATGAATGGCTAGCTTTTGCTTCCTTTTTGATTGAGTAGGGTTGCAAAGGTGTGGAAAGAGTTGCAGACTTCGTTGGACAAACTATCTCCGACCAGACATAAAGCGAGGTCGGTTCAGTTTTGAAGAGGAGGAGGCTATAATACAGCTACATAGCATTCTTGGGAACAAGTAAGCCTCTTTGTTGCTTTTGGTCAAAACTTCATGAGTCAAATATTATTATTGTTTATGAAAGTGGGTTTTGAAGCTTAATAGTTAATTGATATTATTAATGGATTGTGTAGGTGGTCAGCTATTGCTTCTCGCTTGCCCGGAAGAACAGACAATGAAATCAAGAATTACTGGAATACACACATTAGAAAAAGGCTTCTAAGGATGGGAGTTGATCCTGTGACACATAGGCCAAGGCTTGATCTATTGGACCTCTCTTCCATCCTAAGTTCATCCTTCTATGGTTCAAGTTCCACACAAATGAACATGCAAAGACTATTTGGCACACACACACTGGTGAACCCCCAGCTTCTAAAGTTGGCCTCGTCACTCTTTTCCTCTCACCAAGGTGAACACCTCAACATGTGTGCACAAAACGGTGAAGAGAATCAGCTTTGTGATCCACAAACTCAGAACCAAATCCCACACTTGGTACAGAATCAGGACTTGACTCAAGAAGCATGTGAAACAGCTTGCAGCACGATGAATATTCCCCCTTGTGTTTCGTTGCCTTTCACTCAATCACAGTTGGCTGAACTTGAATCCAATATGAACCCATACCATTCAATTTTCCATGACTCTGGCTTTCAACAACAGTCTCAGATAAGTGATTGGCATTGCAATGGAATTGATTTAAGTAGTGTGACAAAGACAGAGAGTTATGTTCCTCAATTACCAAGCTACAATTACCCCGCCTCTGATTATAATGCAAATCTTATGGACCCTCCAATGTCATTCCCTTCGGTTCTCTCAACGCCTTCGTCGAGTCCCACACCGTTGAACTCGAACTCGACTTATGCGAATGGGTGCAGTGGCACTGAGGACGAGACAGAAAGCTATGTCAGCAGCAATTTGTTGAGATTTGAAATCCCAGATATGTTAGGTGTGAATGAGTTCATATAATTATTAATTAATGTATTCACATCATCAAACAATCGTATTGAACAAAATTGGATCAACCAAATGCATCGACTGTGTTGATACTTGTAACATTTTCTAAATTTTTATTAGTATTGGTAGTTGACTTTCTTCATCGAGGCTTTCCATGTGTTAGGAAGCAAGTAAAAAGGGCTTATCCCTTTTGTAATTATTTATTGTTTAAAGTTTCTATTATTGCTATGTTACTGTGGGTGTCTGTTTTCTTCCTAATATTAACAATCTATTATAACATATATTAATCGGATTACATAAACAAAGCCCTCATCCAAAACAATTACGTACGTAAGTCACTTCAACACAAGCAATGAGTCTTATGCTCGACAAAAGATCAACATATATATAAAGTTGAAATGCCAAATCGATTTATTATTTAATTATGTAAATAATGCATTTTCCTAATAATTAAACAAAAATACATAGAGAGCGCAATTTTAATAAACTATCGATTAATTAAAAATAATCTCAAATATAGTTTTTTAAAACAATTTTATAAAAATAAAAGATGTAAGCATTCATAACTATCCATGACTGAGTGACAGGAGGATAAACAATTTTCATACTACATGTTTTTAATTAATATTACATTATATACACACAATTAGAAGTTTTAAAAATACACGTTGTTATGTCGGCTGAATGCTTCTCAAGATCACTTTTTTTTTCTTTTTTTTATAGTTATTTTATTTGTATAGTTGGATTTGGAGTATCTTGAATTAGAAAGATTTGGCAAATTAAAATAGAAAAGATGAGAAGAGAAAATTTAGGAGTGTACGTAGTAGGGGACACAGAGAGGAAGTGTGCATTTTAGAAACAATGACGATTGAGGAGAGAGGCAAGAGTTGTGGTTTGAGATATTCCGACAGTGAGTCCAAAATGCCGGCGAGGTGGCCGGAGATAAACGCCGGAGCACGTGAAATGGACACGTGTCGACGACACCTGTTGTCTTTTAACGCAGTGACAACGAATAAAGTACTATAAAATATGATTTTGAATGGCGGGTTTTGACCAAAACACTAGGGTACGTACGTGGCCGTGCGCCAGCGGCGTCACTGCTATTTGTAGGGCCCACCACACAAGCAACGATTGCTTTTTCATTGAAAATCATGGCATGCATCTTGTGCTGTTTTTATTTTTATTTTTATTTTTTTCTGGAAGGTTAGATTGTATGGGATAATATTAATTGCGTCAGCAGTGGGGACACGTGGGCTCAATAATACAGGGAGGAACAATTTCGGTTAACCTGTTGGCTAGGCTAACGGGACAGTCTTATTCACTTCAAGGTAAATATATTTTAGAATTATATAAAAATTCTTGTTAAGTTGGTTAACGCAATTAATTAGATATTAATATGTTAGATTGGTTGACACAAATAATTACATATTTGGTTCGATGTGAGTTCAATACTCCATAAGACTGTTAAGTTTTTGTACCATCCTGGATACAGGGCTGAGATAATGATAATATCGCGGTTACTGTAAAGAGTAATGATGGCCACCTTGGAATGAGGAACCTTGTCCACCTCAGCACCTCGGTATAAGGTACCTTGCCCACCTCGGCATAAGGGGATCATCAGACACGTTGGTATGTGAATAACTTAACCACAATTAACTTACCACGGATAACGACACAGCAGTTACATGAGGTAACCATACAGCACAGGTAATAAGAGAGAGATGAATGAAGGTAGAACACAGACTAACTTGATCGTCAGAGTCCTTTTTGCAGATACATCCGAGGAACGCGAAGACAGAAGATCAGATGTTATAAGGAAGACGACTTACGTGAAGAGACGAGTTGAGATCGGTAAGAACATTTGGCGACTTACGTGAAGAGACGAGTTGAGATCGGTAAGAACATTGGGCCTTGAGTGGTCCTCGGCTTTCATATCTAATGTCATACTCAGACAATTTAATTGACCAAGCTGTCATTCGACTAGCTAGATCAAGCTTCCTGAGTATTTGCTTGATGGGATAGTCAGTCTTGACCACAATTGGGTGACTCTGGAAATAAGGACAAAGTCGGCGAGCCGAGGTCACCAATGCCAACGCCAGCTTCTCAATTGTTTGATATCTTTTCTCGGTATCCTGCAAAACACGACTGATGAAATAAATGGGAATTTGTTTTTTACCATCCTCTTGTACAAGCGCTGCGCTAAGAGCATTATCAGCTACAGTAAGGTATAATAAAAGTTGAGCTTGGTTGCGTGGCTTAGACAAGATGGGTGGAGCAGACAAGAACTCCTTGAAATCGGCAAAGGCTCGTTCACATCGGTCGTCCCACTGGAAATCTTTTGGCTTTTTGAGTAGAGAGAAAATAGGTTTGGCTTTCTCTGCCATTTTGGGAATAAACCGAGATAACGAGGCAAGTCGACCTGCCAACCTTTGCACCTCCTTGTGATTTTGTGGACTGCGCATATTAATCAGAGTTTGACATTTATTGGATTCGCCTCGATTCCCCTGCAAGTTATCATAAATCCCAAGAATTTTCCACCTTGGACGCCGAAAACACACTTCTCGGAATTTAATCTCATATTGTGGCGCCAGACTTGTTGAAAAATCTCCGCTATGTCTTGAACATGATCAGCAGGTGACTTGGTTTTAATTACCATATCATCAACATAGACCTCAAGGTTACATCCAATTTGCTTGGCGAACACCTTGTCCATTAATCATTGGTAAGTTGCTCCTGCATTCTTGAGTCCAAAAGGCATAACTCGATAACACTAATTGGCACGCTCAGTGATAAACGCTGTATGGTCCTCATCTGGGGGATACATTAGAATTTGGTTGTAACCTGAATATGCATCAAGAAAGCTGAGCATGTCATATCCTGAGGCTCCATCAACTAACCTGTCAATGCTGGGGAGTGGGTATGAATCTTTGGGGCAAGCTTTATTCAAATCTGTATAATCAACGCACATATGCCATTTGCCATTAGATTTCTTAACCATAACAACATTGGCCAACCAAGTAGTATACTTAATTTGGAATAATCCCCCTTCTTTTGAACTTCCACTCAATGAAACCCACCCAAAAGGTGGTTCTCCTAATTTCACTTGATAAAAATGCATAAATTTAGCTAAACTTATCTCTATTCCCAACACCGAACACAACACCTGAAAAGCACGAAGAAACCCCCAACTATTTAGATGTAATTGACTCGGTGTTATGTTGACCTTCTTTAAAAATTCGCACTCAAATGTTGTAAAAGGCATCAGCACCCCTAAGTCCTTGAATACACAGTTATACATATACACGCTAGGCGTCACCATTGACCCCTCAAAGAACACACGTTCTTTGGCTAAACAAGCCTCTATTAAGACATGCCCTAACATGGGAGGCACACAAAATCTCAAATTACATTCTAACATCCCTACCCCTGTCGCATCCTCAAATTTGCTACAGTATTGACCAACATCACCTCTAACCCATTCATACCAGTTACTAGTATCTTTGGGTGAGAGTCTTTACGGTTGTTTCCTCCCCGTTTTCGAACCGTGATTTCTTCCGCCTCAGTCACCTTATCTTTACCTTTAGCACTCCTCACACTACTTTTACCCATTGCAAAACACAACACACAAAAAAGAAGACTCAAAGCAAAAGATCTTGGTAAATACCTGGAATGGCGTAAACACCCACAAACATTGTAACTTCACACCTCACTTCAATAAGGGGCGTAAACTCGAGGCAACAAGTAATGTTTCAATAGAGCCTCTTTCTTTAAATAATTATTATTACGACGCTTGGGCACCCAAAACTCTCCTTTATTTTCTATACCGCTTCTCGAGGGAGCTGTCGTTTCATATGCGTCATGGCCATTAATGACACGCTCTCATATCTACTGTAATATGTCCTTGAAACGACACCCCTTTATTATTAGTTTACAGCTGTTAGAACTCAAACGTTTCGCGCCTCCTTATTATTAATTTACAGCTGTAAAACTCAAACGTTTCACTTACTTTTACTTCTGCAACCTTAGGTTTACTGTTAATCTCTTGCACTCTTACATCGTTTAGAGCTTGGGGGGCTTGTGTACCATCCTGGATACAGGGCCGAGATAATGATAATATCGCGGTCACTATAAAGAGTAATGATGGCCACCTCGGCATGAGGAACCTTGTCCACCTCAGCACCTCGGTATAAGGTACCTTCCCCACCTCGACTTAAGGGGATCATCAGACACGTTGGTATGTGAATAACTTAACCGCAATTAACTTATCACGGATGACGACACAGCAGTTACATGAGGTAACCGTACATCACAGGTAATAAGAGAGAGATGAATGAAGGTAGAACACAGACTAACTTGATCGTCGGAGTCCTTTTTGCAGGTACATCCGAGGAACGCGTAGACAGAAGATCAGACGTTATAAGGAAGATGACTTACGTGAAGAGACGAGTTGAGATCGGTAAGAACATTTTGCGACTTACGTGAAGAGACGAGTTGAGATCGGTAATAACAGTTTTTATGCACCCAAACAAATATTAATACACATATTTTATGCAATTAAATAATTTAAATTAATTTTAGTTATAAATTTATACCAAAATATATAGAGAATTTAATAAAGGTATATTCTCATTATACAATTGAAATTTTACATTTAACTTCTATAAATAAAAAAAAAAGAATAAATTATATTTACATTTTTTGTATTTTTTTGAGATTGCACTCGATATCTCTCTCTCATTTGACCTTTTTTATTTAATCTATTTTGAAGAAACTCTATTAAGTGATAGATAATATGTTTTTATGATTATTCGTCAATTTAAATTAATAAAATGAAGTATCAAATGATTTTCAAAATTTTTTAAAAATTTACAAATTTGATCTATGCATTAAGAACTGTAAATTTAACAATTAGATCGTTAAGATTTGATATAAAACACGAGTTATTGAATGAAGTATGTCTACCTCCTAATATATATATATATATATATATATATATATATATATATATATATATATATATATATATATATATATATAGATAGATATCTTAACATTCAAATTACAAGCAACTTTCCCCACATAGTGAGGGATTGTCGCTTCTCATGATCTCTATTGCAAGCTGTTAACTTTACCCAAACACGTTTCTATGATATTTTAGATAACTATACTTGGATTAAGAATGACATTCAAAACTTTAACTCACATGTGTTTTGTGTCGTTATTTGGTGGGCATGGAGATCTTGTAATGGCAAAGTTTTAGCTAGCAACCATCCCGTCCTTTTTAACGAACAACAACAAATATAGATAGAATTAATCATCCATACATTACTAGTGTAAAGTTTTTTACACTGACAACCAATCATATCTTTTAAATTATTTTATTTTATTTTATTTTATTAAATAAGCAAATAACATGACACTATTAAAATATATGATCGGTTGTCAATGTAAAAATACTTTATACTAACAGTGTATATGTGATTAACTCATATAAATAATGGTTGGAAACATCTTTCTTTGTTTTTATACAACTACATCAAACAATCACCCCCAATAAATTCAATACACCGAGTTCATTGGCATCCTGGTTATGACAATGTCATGGTATATACTAAATGTAGTTGGAAGTGGCTTAGGAAACCTTGGGAGAACTGATTTTAGAGGCCTCATGAGGGATGAAGATGTTGCCTAGAGTTTTGAATTCATAGGCTACTTGGGCACTTCTACTAGGGCCTCGTCATTGGCCTGGGATTTAGGACACACATAAATGTACGTTGACTCTATGCAAGCAATCCACATTATCAAACAAGAAGTTCCGATCCTCTTACTCATATCTATGTCATTATTTGTTTGAATGTCTAATAAAGTAATAATTGTTGAATCGTGATTGGAACTTTCAAATCACCCATAATTACGAGATGGTAACCATTGCTAGATATCCTTGCTAAGATAGGTTCCTCCATGATGAAGCTATATATAATGATAATGGAAAATGTACCATCTACAATGTCCTTGGCTCTCCATGCAGACATTATAGGAACTAGTTTTATTCGTTTGTCTTTTTTTTTTCCCCTGCTTCTTTTTTTTACCATTCATTTAGCAAAAGAAAATGTACACGCAGTTATTTTCAATGAAATAATAATACTTAGATTTAAGTTTCTATAATACATAACAAGGTCTGTCGACAATAATTAGCATGTTTTCATCTAAAATTAAAAAATAATAAATTTTTTAGGTTATTTTTCATTTTATAAGAAAAATATGTAATTCTTTAAAACAGGTTATAACCTGTGATGATCAATAAGGTCAACTTTCATTTAGCTAGGGACGGATCTATTTATTGGAGTGTGGAGACAATTGCCTTCACTAACGTTTTGAATTTATTTATAATAATATATGATATAATTATAAATTATTTTTATAATTTGAAATACTGTAAAAAAATTGTAATGAGAATATTGGCTTCACAAATTCATTTGGTCTTATTCTTTTCTCTTTTTTAATTACACATCAAATACTTCTTTTATTTATATTTTATATTATTAATAAAGGAGATTTTTGTATTGGTAATTATGTTTCATTCTCTCATTTTATTGAACCATTATTTACCCTTAATAGTAATACAAATATGGTATTTAAGTCTTTTCTCTTCTCCACTTTTTTTGGTATATTTATTATTTTCTTCTTGTATTTTTAAAATAAATATATATAGGGAAAAATAAAGTATTTTTTCTAGTTGTTTTATAATTGTAGCTCACGTACTATTCCTATGTTAAGTTAAAAAATTTATCTTAATTTTTCACTACAAACTATATTTTTTTATTTATCTTTATATATAAACTTGAATTTTTTTAATCGCATATCCAAATACCGCTTTCTTTTATCGCTAATTTTCAATAATAATTTAAATTATCAATAATAAAAATAATTTTACATTACAATTCAAATTATTCAATATAAATTCAAAATTTGATTCATATGTATTTAAATATAATTATTTATTATGTATTTTAATAATACTATGATTTTTGTATTAATTTTATTATATGAAATAAAATATGTATTATATAATAGAAAAACTAATATATATAACCCCACTATTTAAAATCTCTCTATCGGCCACTGCTTTCATTGTGAGATAAAGGTTATACTTTCCCGTTCTAGAATGACCCTTAAATGATCTATTCAAAAGCACGTTTAAGCATTTGTTTATCTGTTTAGCATGTGCTGCATGCATACATTTCTTCAATAGTTATCATTATCATAGATGACAAACAGCATTTCTAAAGCAAACAAGAAGTAGTGGCAACATGTTTATGGTCGGTCTGCGTGTTCTACCAGATCGCTTCATCTCTAAATTTGCAACATTTTTTCATGTCCTTTTGTGTATATATATGCAACTTGGAACACGTCTCTCTGTGATACACCCACAATTGGCTGCGCACGTTTCTAAATTCTAACTTCTTACCACATTCACTCAAAATATCCGAACCCCAAAAAGTGTGCAATATTAATATACGACAAACTTAACTTTTTTTTGTTCGTGTACTTTCCATTTTTTTTATCTCACTGATTACAATTATTAAAACAATAAACAAATAATATTAATATTATAACTTTATTATATATAATTTTTCCTTGGTCAAATTCTCTTTTTTATTTATTTTTTCTTTATCATGGAAATTGTCACTATAAAAAATGTTATACGTAATGACATATAAAAAGTGTCATTATAGGTACAATATATGTAAGTATATGTTTATTTGACATATAGTTACACACAACTTTAGTGTTAATTTTGAATGAGATTTAACAACATATTTTGTGTGTCATTATAATTTATACTTACATTTTTTAATAATATATCAAACATATATTATAATTATTATGTGGGTAAAAGTAAATTTTAATGACATATATAGTGTCATTATAGGGTGTGTGTCACTGTATGACAATTTTGTTATAGTATATTGTAAAAAAAGTATTACTAAAATGATAACAAATTAATAACAGTAAGTTTTAAGTTTTTGGTCATCGTCTTTTAGACACAAAGTAGTTACCAATTTTATATTTGAATCTAATTCTACTTGGATTACTCATGCTGGTATAATAAGTTTCAAGTTTGACTATAATAAAATAAAAAATTAATTTAATAAAAAATGAATCGGTACAATTGATACACTCTCGTTTTGACAATAGGCATAAATTAATTTTTTTTTCTAGGCAAAAGTTCATAATATTAATAAAAATAAGTACTATACAAAGGATACTTCAACCCATACAAAACTAAAACATAATAGAGTACATTGATAATATATCACCAATTCACTAAACACAAACAACTAAAACAAACTATATCCTTGTATGAAAATTTAAGCTAGTTACAAAGAAATTCACTAAAACTCCAAAAGCTAATAACTAACATTTGATTTCAATAATGGTGACACACGAAAACTAGATGTAGCAGACCTATAGCACATGGACGTGGAGATAATGGCAATTAAAAAGACACTAGCCAAATACTTATGATGCCAAAACAAGGAACGAGAGTTTGCAAATTATAACCAAAACAACAGGCACCCTTTCACGAAACAACAAACACAATAGGTAGCAAACTCAACTTAAAAAAAATTAAGACATGCACATGTTTGTGTTGACCAAGAAAAGAATTGATAATAAAAGTTATGATCTTTAGCCTTCAACCATTTTTAGGAGCGTAGTTTTATCAATTCAAGCATATCTGTTGTAGAGTAAATGTTGTCGGAAAAAACAATTGCATTCCTTGCTAGCCATAAGCTCTAGAGGACAATCAACCATATCACAGACCACTTATATCTCATGCATGTTTGGATTACAATTGGGCAACCCCAAAAATTGTGCAAAATGAGCAGTGTATATATTTGGCAAAACAGAAGAAAAATCACACCATTCCAAACAAAGCATCCATACATTGTAAGCAAAAGAACACTCAAACATAATATGTGAAGCAGTTTCCAACTGATGTGTACACCACACCAAACAGCAGAATTTAGGATAACATTCCTTTTAGCAAGATTTACTTTTGAAGGTATTCTATCAAACATCACCCTCCAAGCAAAACAAGGGACCTTAGAGGGAACTAGTCTGCACCAAATTAAACCTATGCAAAAAATTTCTAACCATCAAAGATAAAAATTTTAATATAATAAAAATTTTATTTATTAAATATTTCCTACTATTTTTTAATCATCAAAGATAACTTTTTTCTTAATGAAATTACAAATATCTTTTATGAGAGACAATCTTATTTAAACTGAGTACAATTAAAATAACAAAAAAGAAATCTTCTAAATTAATATTGTTGCATACTGAAAATTCGAAATGAAATAATCGATTTAGCTAAAAGCAACCCGCCAATTAATTGTTAAATGACATTTTTTTTACATTGTTTTTGGTATATAATGATGTTTATTAACATTGTGATCAGTATATTCGTATTTAACTATATTGATAATTAAATATTCTCTTAAAAAACTATATTTATAAATTTGTGAGATTCTAAACAATTTTGATTTGCATGTATCTACATCAATATATAAAAGAGATATCTCTCTTCCTTTTCACTTTTATTAAGCTTTTTATAACTTTCTATTATATTTCATTATTTTTCTACTAGTGTATTTCTTAGAGATTAAACAGGAGTGCACCAAAAAAAGAGAGAAAAACAGGAAGAAAAAAAAGTGTATACTGAAAAGGTAATTATCCATTACATACTTTTTTTAACAGCCTAGTATGAGTAAAATAAATTCCTCCTGAACGTATTTTTGCCTAAAACTTAAGACATTAAATACACTTTAAATATCTATAATATTCCTCGACTGTTTAATACTAGTAGTAGGTTCAATAAATGCGAAGCTGCTTTTTTTTTTTTTTTTTTTTAGATCAATTAAACTTCTCAATCATTAACTGGCCGAGAACATGCAACAACATGAATCATGAACGTACGGTTTCTCACAGTTTCAGTGATCCTTGCGGTAGCCAAGTTAGGTGCGACATATGTGTTTGGTCAAACATACATGTTCAACCACCTATAACCATATATGGTTGGCATTAAATCCCCATATATGATTCGAAGATTCCCCAATTACCCAATTTTGGGTTACCGATTCAGCAGGTCACCAATCCCCTTCTCTTGTGCATGTAAGCTGTTCGTCATTTTTGCGTCGACAAAGTTTATGTACGTCCTATTCATCATTGAAACTTGAAAGATGAGATTTGTATTTTTCAACTTGTCCTAAAAGCAAAGGACATTATTCATTTCCGCATATTAGAAAAATTATTCTACATTAATACCCGAGACATGGATGGTTCATTAATTTTTTTTATTTTATTTTTGAAATTAAAAACAATAAAAATTTATCTAAATTATAAATATAGTACAATTTTAGATGTAAGAATACGGCATTGCTTGTGTTGACTAGCAGCCGACCACATCAGAAATGATGAATCAGAGAGACAATAACGTTTGTGTAATTCTACGATCCTCTCGCTCGCTCGCTTTCTTTCTCGACCGTCCAAAGAAAAACCTGCTTCACAGCTTTTTAAGGTAAAAAAAGTGGGTTTGTGTCTTTATTTCAGTTTCTCTCTTTATTACTTCCTTCTCTTATAATAATATCTGCCCATGTTTTCTTTATCTGTTCCTTTTTCTTTTTTTAAGTTAACCAAAGATATTTTTTTTATCACGAGTTAATAATAAAGACTAATTATTTAAAATATTGAAATTTATTTAAGAGACTAATTTAGTAATTATGT
Source organism: Cajanus cajan (assembly GCF_000230855.2). Taxonomy (NCBI): domain Eukaryota; kingdom Viridiplantae; phylum Streptophyta; class Magnoliopsida; order Fabales; family Fabaceae; genus Cajanus; species Cajanus cajan. Next base: position 63,102,971 of record NC_138518.1, read on the forward strand.
GATATATATCTTGATTCTTTGTCTGTTCTTTTGTCTTCTTTGTGATCAAGTGGTACGTGGAGAAAAGTGTGCAATGCGTAGAGAAAATTTTGGATTGGTCGGAAACTTTCTCTTGCGGCATTAGGGCCTTAATTATTGTGTGCGTCTCTCTCTATATATTTATTTATTGCAACTCTGAAACGAATAAAGGTTGCTATCCAGCTTTCACATACAAAAAAAAGTGAATTACCTTTGTCCTTTGTTTTTTGTCGCTAATGTAGAAGCAAAAGTTTTGCTTGGTGTTATGGGGTTGGGTAAGGCAACTACCCAATGTTTTAAGAACTTCAAATTATTAATGTATACTACTATCATCATAGCTTGATCAGAGTTTGATAACAGTCCATTAGAACTTTAACATATGTGTAAAATCCAAAACCTAAGCTTTTGGAGTCAATACACCTTTTTACGGATTTGAATTTGTGTCTCAATTATTATTATTATTTTTTTTTTTCTATTTTCGAGTGCGTTTGTGGAAAGTCAGAAATGGGGTAATTCATCCGCGGGAAAGCTTGATTCTTTGCTTTTCAATTATTTCGAATGTCGTCTTATAATTTTTTTTCAAACAATGACATTGCAGGTATTACTTTTCATTAAAATAAAATAGTTTATTTTACTAAAATCGTTGACAGACTCTCACTATATATGCACTAACAAGAAAGTTTCAACAATATATATACTTTTGAGCTCTAACTTAATTTGCAATGAGATCCAAAGTCCAAAATAAAAGGCTTATTGCGGCTAAGATATTCGGTATTAATTCTCGCAATTTATATGATTTAACAAGTGTGTTTGATGTCTTCAATTGACATAATACAATGCCCCACTACACATCATCGAGAAAAATTCAACAATATTTACTTTTAAATTCTAACTCAATTTGCATAGATCCAAAGTCCGAAATGAAAGACTTCTAGCGGTTTATATAAGATTTAACCCACCCCCTAAGTTGAAACCAACTCAAAATAGATCAAACACCTAACTAGAATTGTCAAAGGTTTCCACGAATACAAAGTGCACCTAATACGCACTAAAACGTGCTCTCTGTGGATAAGATGACATCATTAGTACAAAAGTCAGATTATACAAAGAAAGAAGGGTACATGTATAATTAAGTGAACGAGTGTTGTTTAGTGGGAAACTGTTGAATTACTTCAGACAAATCTGCAAGCTAGTATGGGCACATTGGAGCTCCTCCGTGGTCAATGAATCCCACTATAGTAATTGGAAGTTTAATGAGATCTATGTCACATGGGTGTATAAATCGCCACTCAACAAAAACTCGCCAAACAACTAAATAAGATGCATAGGTGGTGTATATAAATATATAGAGATCCATTCATGTCTATTTTTAAGATATGACGATGATTGAAAGTGCCCTATATTCAAATATCAAAGTTTTACTCTAATTTTCAATCCACCACAAACGAGTGACTGTTCCAGAAAAAAACACAAACTTTCGGCGGGGTTAGATCATGAAATTGAAATTGGTTTCAGGAACGACTCTTGTCGTAATCCTGCAGTGATGAGAAAAGCCACGTTATTAAGTTCGATCAGTCCAATAATTAGTTTAATGATGTGATTGACCGATAAACTTGTTTTGATTAGTTAAAGATTGCGTGGAACTAAAATTGTAGTTTTAGCCAAAGTGCACCTGTTACCTACACTCTGTAGCACCAATCCTTTCCTTATCATATATCATATATCATATATTAGGATATGCACCAAACAAAAATGATGTACAACGAGCAGAAGTCAAAATTATTATTTGGACAACGAACTCGGTCACTACTAGGGATGTTACCCAAGATTTATTATTTATTTCTTTTTTCTTTTTTTACTATGACAGAAATATTTATATAGTTTATTGAAAATTAGTTTTATTCAAAACTTTCATTACATTAAAATTATCTCTTTTAATATTATTTATTTTATTAAATTTAAGATTTTGAAGTTTGATAATCAATCGCAATAGCAACATACATCAGTACAATCTCATCAATTTAACTGTAACTATGGGTTAAATTTACGTTCCTTGTAGTCCAAGAATTTGTCGTAAGCAATTAAACATTAAAAACGCATATTTAATTACATATTTATTAAACTATGCCCATTTTATGTTGACAAAGTTATGGGTTCATTCCAACTCTAATTTAAAGATAAGCAATATGGTAAAGGGTAAACTTTTTATGAAGTGAAAACACAAGGATTTGTATAGCGAAATTACTTAACTACTTCATCTGTTTCTGAAAAATGTTACTTTAATAGTTTTAATTTATTATAAATTATTTGTCACTTTAAAATATATTAATTACAATTTTCATTTTATCTTCTTTTTCTTTAAATAATTATACTCATAGGATAATTTATATAATAATTTGTACAAGTATCATTTGTATACATCAAATAATTATTAAAATTTTAATTTATCTTTTCATTTATTTTTATTTTTGGGTCCACACACAATCCGATTTTCCAAGTATAAATTATTAGATTCAGGCCTTAATAAGCCCACCCAACTAGCGAGTTGATATGGGCCTTAGGGGTTTGGGGAGTTTGACTAGGTTCCTTAACACTTTAAATACAGTGGGGCCTGAGCTTGGGGCCTTGGGCTTATTTCTACAGCTCCTTCTTAAACTTATATGAGATTTTTTTTTTCATTCTCTCTTTTCTCATACTCTCCCTACAATTTTTAATATATATATATATATATATATATATATATATATATATATAAAGACAAACAAAAAGGAACACATTCTATTATGTAAGACATAAATGATATTAGTTAACAAAAAAGAAACAAGTTGAGAGAAGTTATTCGTCTAAACTCGAAGAGATTAATTGCATCTAACACTATGTTTTGTCAACACAAATTAACTTCTTTAAAGATAGCAATTTAGTTTAAAGTACAATATTGAGTCATCTTTATAACCAAGTAATATGAATAAAAAATATTATCATTATATATATATATATATATATATATATATATATATATATATATATAAGTTTTATTTACTTTTAACCTCTCTGGATCATCAAAATCCTTTTTGTCTAAAAAAAATAAACTAATATTTTTTTTTCTTAAATTTTTATCTCACAAATGTTAATTTTAAAACTATTTAAGGAGGTCCTTAACACTAGAGGTAAAATTCTTCTAAAAGAGATCTACTAACTCTTATTTAATCAAGTAAAATTTTGGATTAAACGATATATTATTGTATTTTGACTAATTACAAAAATGAATAATGGTATTTTGTTTGAAAATTTTCATCATATCATTGGTTTCGTGTCCAGTAATCACGGGAGTGTCATTTCATATATACCATTTTGTAAATGTCTATCATCAATTTAAGTGTGTATTTGAATTCAATTATTTTTAGAGACAACTTTAATAATCAACTATATATATATTGTTAGTTTATTTTAATACAATAATTAATTAAATTAATAATAATTTAAAAGAATTAAATTATCATTTCTTTATAAATTATTATTTATAATAATTTTTTTTACCTCTATAATAATTATATTGAAAATAACTTTTAATTAATTAATGATATAAATATGTTTCCACTAATAATAAAAGAATTAAATTCAAAATTTTAATCATAAAATGTAAATTGTTACTTTTTTTTTTATGTACAAAAAAAATCCTTTTCATTGTAATAAAAATAATTTTAAGATTATGATCTTAAAGGATATTACTGTCAATTCAAACAACTTTTTTTCGAAAGTATCGGTCCTTTTACAATATTTTTTTTGTTGTTACAATATTTTTTTTTTAAAGAATCTATTGATCCTCGTTCAGTATATTTTTACTTGTGAAGTAAATATTAACTATTATTTTCCTCAAAATTGAATATTATTTATATTCTTAAGACATTAAATATACACACATGAAACAGTAACACGTTTGGTTTACCGTTACGAATTCCAATATCGTTTTTTTGGATTAGGAAGGAAACTCAACACATTGCGTACACAATTTTATACCAAATCAAATTAAAATGGGAAACGAAATAGTAGAATCAATCAATAAATATCTCAAATAGCTCTTCAATTTTTGGGTCGTCATCGATTAGGGTTCGTGCTTGTTATTGCCGCCTCAGTGATAACAATCGCGCCAACTCTTGAACGATCCAATTCATCTTCACCTTCTCCTCGCTCACTTTCAGATCCTTCCAATTACGCTTTCTCACTTTGACTGCCGCCACCAAACTAGCATGTTCTTCAGTGCTTTCCTTACAGGTTCCAATTTTGTTGCATTTTCTTGCTACACACTGCGCATATTCCATAATTAGTAACGGATCACGCGTTTCCTTCGTTAAGGAGGAATTTTTTATTGCTTTCTGGAACCATGGAGACTTGGGGTCTTTGATGGGAATATATGCCTTTGGAATTTTATTTTTCTCTTTTTCGTTTTGTCATTTTCAGAGTATGAATCGTTGAATTTTCTATGCTTGTTTATTTATTTTATTTTTAATTTTGGGGTACACAGAAAAGAAAGGGGGTACACAGAAAAGAAAGGAGTATAGAACAGATGGGGTAGTGGGGGATTCAATTTCCAAGCAATTTGCAATGTAGGATGGATTTGGCTTTGTTGAATGCTTTGAGTGATGGAATTTTCTCAATGAATTTTTATACATGTTTGCCTTTTTAATTATCTTACGGAGGTTATGATCTATTGTCTCCACTTAGAGTTCTCCCCACTCTCCATTCTCAACTTAAAGCTTTCCATTTCGTAGCTTCAAGGATGCTACACTTGCTGGTTTTCATTCCTTCACTTGTTATTGACTTCTGCTTTTGATTCTTTCCATTATCCCCTTTAAGTGCTAGTTTTAACTACTTAACTTCCCTGGCTCACTTAGTGCTTACAGTAACGTACAGAATAAAAAATAAAGCTTCTTAACTTCCTGCCCCTTCAGTTAATTTGTGTGTCTCTTTTAGGCCCATAAACTATAATTGTTTTTGGGCTTGTGTGCATGGCACTGATGATGGTGATTCCAGCATGACTTGCTAGTTGCTACAAATGAAAGGCAATAGACACAACAATTTTATTACCTTCTATGGGATATATATAAGCAAATCAAGTTCCCTGTAATGCTTAGTATCCACTTTAGGATAGTCAATGTAGGACTGTTTATATTTATTCATTTATTTATTATTTAAAGCTTTAAGTATATTGATATCCTTCAAGAAGAATGTAGTAATACATAAATGTATATATACTGGCTGATCAAAAACCCATTGATTTCTCTTATGATTTCATAATTTGTTTCCTTTTTTTTTTTTTCCTATCACAGCATTACTCTTTGTATATCTACGTCTACAAATTGCCTTAGATTTATCACTTGTAAATTTTCAGAAAAAGGAAAATATTATAATTGTAAAATTTGAATTGGCCACCAATTCAGCAAGGAGACCAGTTTGCTGGGTAACTGATTTGAGTTTCAGGCAGATAATTGGCCCAAAATAATATGAATTTGAAACTGAAGCTTAAACCACTCCACAAAGTGAGTAGTGGAGGGCACTTATTTTCTGTATCGAATTTTGAATGATTTCATGGTTATGAAGGAATTGACATATAGCATACTAGTATAAAGTTAAATGTTAAATGCATGTCAACTTATACATCTTTTGTCTATCGAAGAATATAAAAGAAACTGTTTGCTTATCTGTGTTCTAATTGACATAACATTTGGTTTGCAGATATTTGATGCTTGGACGCGTAGGGAAAGCTGCTCAATCTATTCTTAGAACTCACAGAAGCAAATATTTTGAAGCAAGTACAAATGAGGCTTTTACCTCAGTGGGACCGAATATCAAGCAATGCAGGATGTACTTGCAATATAAGTTTCCTAGTGCAGGACGTAATTCATTCTTGTGGCACTGGACAAGAGGAAACTTTCACAAAGGCTGTTCTTTTAGGAACTTCTCTGTAATTTCAGTACGTAATGTTGCAGCATATAATTCTCGAATAGCTTTGAAGTTTCTGTATAAAAAATACTCTTCCAGTGATCATAAGAGATTTACCTCCATAAATATGATTGCTCAAGCAATGAGCCTGGCTTTGGCTCGTTCGTATTTGCTGGTTCCTGGTTTTTTGACATTTGCATGTGGAAAGCTAGCATTGGCTCAACAAAATGGGGCAGAGACAGAATTTTACCCATCACAGAATGCTTTGTATATGCATGCACAAGATGGGTACGGTTACATGTTTGCATTTGTATTCATTGTAGTAGAAGGCTTTGTCTTGTTAGCAAGAGCTATCTACCTGGCCATATTATTCTCTCCAAGCATGCTGATGGCACCACTTGTAGATTATTTTGGACCAGAATTCAGAAAAATGTGGTTACGGGTTGTTCATCGCACACTAGAAAAAGCAGGTCCAGCGTTCATAAAATGGGGTCAGTGGGCTGCTACCCGGCCTGATCTGTTTCCTCAAGATCTATGTACCAAGCTTTCTGAACTTCATACCAAAGCACCTCAGCATAGTTTTAGCTACACAAAGAAAACTATAGAGAGAGCATTTGGTCGAAAGATTTCTGAAATTTTTGAGAATTTTGAAGAACTGCCTGTTGCATCTGGAAGTATTGCCCAAGTGCATCGTGCTTCTTTAAAATATCGTTACCCTGGTCAGCAAGCAAAGCCCCTGGTGGTTGCAGTAAAGGTTAGGCATCCTGGTGTGGGAGAATCTATCAGAAGGGATTTTGCTATTATCAATTTGGTGGCAAAATCATCAAAGTTCATCCATGCACTTAATTGGTTAAGGTTGGATGAAAGTGTTCAGCAGTTTGCAGTTTTTATGATGTCTCAAGTTGACCTTGCTAGGGAAGCTGCTCATTTGAGCCGCTTCATTTACAATTTCCGTCAATGGAGGGACGTCTCTTTTCCTAAACCTGTCTATCCACTTGTGCATCCTGCAGTTTTGGTGGAAACTTATGAAAATGGTGAAAGTGTCTCACATTATGTTGATGAGCTTCAAGGACATGAAAGGATTAAAAGTGCTCTTGCTCATATTGGTACTAATGCACTTTTGAAGATGCTTCTGGTAACATATCTTTCATTTACAATTTCTTATTATGGTGTTTATATATCTTGTGTTTGATGCTAGACTCATTTTAAGGCTTATTTTTAGCATTGGTTTGTTATGTGTCATGAAAGAATCAGGATTGATTACTGATATTTCCTGAAATGTGAGTATGTGTGAGAGATTAGGAGACCAAAGACTTAGTGGGTGCAGCAAATATTCATTTTCATTTTTTTTTTGCTTTAACCAAGTGTGTTTATCAAACTGAAATATTTTTGTAATGTTAACCAAAGTTTAGGTTGAGTTTAACTGTGGTTAATGAGCCTAAAATCGTAGCTAAATTGATCAAAATTAACATTTTTCACTGTAACTCAGACATCAGGGATTTAGTATATGTTTGGATGCCAGTTTAAAATTACATTCAACAGAAAATTGTGTTCCAATGCAAAAAGAAAGCACTTATGGGTGTAGTTTAGTTTTTTTTTTTTTTATCAACCCCAGTTGAGTTTAACTCAACTATTCTCAAACACACCCTAAAGTGATACAAATAGTTTTGAGAGGATAACCTGAGAAAATGTTAAGTTATGAGGAATAAAGTGTAATTTAACCTTAATATGTTTACATCCTAAATTTTAGTATGAATGCGAAGAAGCCTTGGCTCTTTCAGTAGTTTTGAAGTTTTACTTTACCTTCTAAAACATGAGATGTCTTTTTTCAGGTGGACAACTTCATTCATGCAGACATGCATCCCGGAAATATCCTAGTACGGAGCAAGCCTCAGAGACGGCTCTTCAAATCAAAGCCGCATGTAATTTTCCTTGACGTAGGCATGACTGCTGAACTCTCTGGTAGTGATAGGGTAAATTTAGTCGAATTTTTCAAAGCTGTTGCCCGCCGAGATGGTCGGAGGGCTGCAGAGTGCACACTCAAGTTATCAAAGCAACAGAACTGTCCAAATCCAGAGGCATTTATTGAGGTAATTGTTTTAACTTGCAACTTTCTTTTTTGGTAAGAACTATTTGATTATTGATTTCTGTTGAGCATTACACTAGGATACAAAAATAATTTGTCATGTTGAAGACACACTCACACACTTTCAATTTATTTGTTTTGTTGAATTCAGAAGACTGGTTTGTTTTGCGGTATCTATTCATGGTTGATTGACATATGCAACAACATTTCATTTTATGACAATTTTGCGGTGCAGACTTTTGATAGACTGCTTGATTTACCATAGATATATGTATTTTGTTTTTCTTATTTAAGTTCATTCACAGAAATTCTTGGTCATGATTCTGTGCCATTTTTGACATTTGGTTTGCTCTTTGTTTTCTAACAGGAATTGGAAGATTCATTCACTTTTTGGGGCACTCCAGAAGGTGACCTGGTCCATCCTGCCGAGTGCATGGAGCAATTGCTCGAGAAAGTTAGGCGTCATAAAGTTAACATTGATGGCAATGTTTGTACTGTCTTGGTGACCACCTTGGTTCTTGAGGTGTGGTATACCACTGTAGAAGTTTTTGGAAAACACCGATGAGAACTGAAAGCATAACAGTTTTTTAGACGCAAGTTTAGGAGTATTTTTTGAGTTTCTCTACCGAAAAAAAAATCTTTATTTTTAATAGAGAAACTTTTAAAGGCACTTCTAGTTTTTATTCAATCAGACTCTAAATTATATTTAGAACATTTCCTTTTCTAATAGCTGATGTGATTTGCATGATATTTTAATATGGTTAAATATGTGATTTTGTAGGGTTGGCAGCGCAAGCTTGATCCTGGGTATGATGTGATGAATACGCTGCAGACATTGCTGCTTAGAGCTGACTGGGCAAAGTCTCTTTCGTACACAATTGATGGGCTCATGGCCCCTTGAAGAGGAGGTTTCTTTGTTTGTTTAGACTCTTAAAATTTTTTTGACCAAAACCTGAAACAGGATACGTACTAACGGGCACTCTCAAATTTGCCCATTATTTTTTCATTGTCTTTTTGGGAAGCTTATTCCATGTATTTTTGTTGAATTCCAGCAGTTATTACTGTGTGCCTGAGCATCACAGTTTACGAGAAAAGCTTAATAAAGCGGTCAAATTTTGTTCCCATTATACTGTTGTACTCGCAGAAGCTTGATAATATTTTGGAACACTCTTGATAATATATGGTTTACTGACACATACCAAGGTAGTCGCAATTAATAACCCTTGTGACGACACTTGCTGGTAGGATAAAGTATATAAAAAATGTGAGGATCTTCAAAGGGCTTAGAGCATTTCCATCTCAGCAAAAAAAAAAATTAATAACTTTTACACACTATACATGGCTCAGATTATTTCCTACTTCACTTAATACTTTACTTTTTTGAAGTTAAGTAATTCATTCCAATCCGGTAGCTTTAAAAATCTTATTACGGAAAATGATAAACCTTGCGAATTTAATCGCCCAAAAGATATTATAGTGATTTCTGTCAAATTCTTTAATTTTATTTACTTTTTAACTCAAGTTTATCCAATAAAAAATAGAAAAGTCAAATTTGTGAATTCTTACAAAATAATTTCAATAGCAATACTGTTTTGCTAAACAAGTGTCATAAAAAAAATCCCTACATTTCATACATTTTTTTTTTACATAAACGTTTGTTTTATATTATTTGAATTTTTTTTTAAATGGTGCATATTTAAGCACCTTGTACTTAAAAGGTGTTAAATAAGCATCAACTCTGGTGTTTAACAAGAAAAGGTTGATAACCTCCCGTTCGGACACCTCAAATTCTTATTTAGCTTTTCTTGTTAAGCACTAGTATTTAAGATTTTTCCATTGGGGAATTGTTGTCCCACTTATATGTATTTATATGAAATAAAGATATAATGTAATGATATGGGATTATTTGTGGGATTCATTCATTCAATAAAAGTTTGAGTTACTGATTGGAGAGATGAATTGTTTAAATTATAAAAAGTATTTGAGCAATAAGTAATTGTGAGACCATTTAAGAACATTGATAAAAAGAAAATAGCATTGATAAAAAAAAAAGTGAAAAAAATGGAGTGCTGGAGTACTGATGGCCTTATAATTCTAAGGGGCAGAGTGTTGATCTTGTATTTTCGTAAAGAATAAAAAATTTAAAAATGTCTATATATCGTAATTGCTAAACACTCATTTTACTCTTTAAATTTGGATTGTTATTAGTTTCTGAAACTAAAAAATCGCCAGAGAAATTCCTGAAAATGTAAATTCACGGTTAAAACTAAAATAATGTGTGACTAAAATATATATATATATATATATATATATATATATATATATATATATATATATATATATATATATATATATATATATACACATTCAGAGATTAAAATAACAGTACATAATTAAATTTTAAAACTTATTTGACAATTAATTTCAAAGGTTAATATAAGTAACGCTTTTCAAATCTAAAGATAAAAGTCAATGCTTACTCAAGGTAATTAACTAAATCTCAAGAAATCTTATTCAATTATATTTTAAACAAGAACTTTTATTTTCTTTCCTCTTATTTATTTTATTTTATTTTCAATTGCTTTAAAAATGCTTTCTTGGAAAAAAGATTTGCTTTCACTTGTTCTGTACTTACAAAATGAGACGCAAATGATCGAAAATTTGACGGCAACTTATCTTTCTCTGGTTTACTAACATTATAAATATAATGATAATAAATTATAATTACATCACTAATTTTTCTGTTCTTTGTTTCTACACGAGAAACTGTGATATTGATTTTTAAACTTGTCTTAACCGTTTCATTCTTGCCCACTAAACCCAGCCCGTATGTAAGCCTCCCAATATCAGTGCTAAATGATTGATCATAGAAAAATCTTAATTATGAATGGAATCAGTTTCGTTAGAAATGTAAATATACCCTAATCATCAGCATCCAATATCAAACTCATTTACAGAGGAAGTGAAAGTGTGTCCATTGTCCAGTAGCACACTGATGCAATCAATTCTGGGGGCAATCAAATGGACAGCTTTACAGTGAGTTATGAGCTTTAAGAGATTATGTTCATGATTCAACTTCAATACAACATTCGAGTGTTAACAATTGATAAAGATCGCACGTACTTGACCGTTTCAAAACATGATATCAGTTGTGACGAATGGGTGAAAAATATGTCGACAGCCTAGTGTGGTACTTCCAAAATTTGAGCTAGGACCAACAAATTGAACCTTTTCAGATTCTTCTCGCTTATGCTGATTTACCCATCTGGGAACCTGATTTTGGAACCGGTTTCAAATGCTTTACCCTACTTTGATATGATCATATGTGTTAATCACGCTTTATGGATGATGGAAAACATCATCTACAGTTTAGATGATAGAGCAAACGAATATCACCGAGCTTAGCACTTCCAAATGCTAATGAACATGGAAGAGGGATGAACCATGCAAAGTAACCCGCTTTGGCAACCAAGGTTAGCACACTCTGGGCCTCAGCCTGACAGATAAGGCTGCGGATTGTTAGATTTATAATTATATAATTGGTGTCATTCCAGCTGTAGTCCCAAAAACAAAACTGTAGCTCAAAACAATCTACCAGGGTTGAAGAATCAAACTTTAAGCATTTTCAAACTCACAATACTCATCGATCTACCCGCGTGATTATTGAGCATACTGGAGAACTACATTTATTTCAATTGATATCAACCTATTCCCTTGCATTTAAAATTAATGGAAAGAAATTAAATTTTCATTTTTCTCACTCTAAATAAACAACTCAAGAAATATACACAAACCATAAAATTTATTTCAAATTCAGGGCATAAACATCACAGCATGAAAAAAAGAAGGACAAAGACGGAAATCAATCAATTTAATAAGTACCTTACTAGATATTAATGTGTCTGAGCATTATTATATACAAGAATGAAGATGTGGAAGTGAGGTTGAGACATGAGATCTCTAGAGCCTCAGAGGCATGTAAGTATATTTTAAGCTGGTGCGATCATGTTTTGCTTGTAAGGTGACGTACTTCTTTAATTGCTGTATTCATGCTATGAAGCGCCATTTTCTTTACCTGTTTTTATGTATGCCAAAAAAAGAGGAAGGCTAGTCAATTCTGTGCAACTAAAAGGAGAAGGCAGGAACTGGTAAATAATTCAATACAAGTTCTACCTCCAGCACGTCTGCTTTCGCTTTATGGTTTTCAGGCAATAGTCGAACCTCATCAATCAACTGGATACCCTCGGTAACATTTTCAGGGGACACAAATTCCAATACCGCATGAACACAAGACTGGATCAAGGAACAAATGCTTGTCGTTCAATCATACAATTCAGAGTATATAACAGGGCTATACAAAGACTAAAATTGAGATAATGAAATCCTTCATGAGCAATTATACGGAAAGTAAGACCATTAATATTATTATTGTGTAATCATCCTTTTGCTTTCCTTCTACATTTCATATAAAATGCAAGTGTTGATGGCTAAAAACATCCATACATTCTTGAGAAATCATTTGCTAAAAGGTATAGCTTAACATACATTGAAATTACTTGAAAATTTTCAAATTATAAAAATGTCCAAAAGCATGGATATCCAGTTCAATAACAAATAAAATGCAATAACGTTTCTGTTTTTCAAGCTAGCCAGAGAAAAAATTTATGCTAATGCACAAAACCTTAGAATTTCTGATCTGATATGCACATCCGGCAGGAATGATGACAGCTTGTCCAACGTGTTGCTGAAAACTCCATGGTTCAATCTCTGCAATAGTGACAGGCATGTGTCAAACGAAGTTATCTAGGACTGTAATGGATGATCAAACAGATACAAGCATATTTACTTACTAAATTCCTCCTTTAGTCTCATTTTGTGAGTACTGTCAAGGAAGATGCTCTGATCTAGAATTGGATGAACCATCTGCTGCAGACAAGAGAAAATGAATAATCATCAACTCAATCAAAATCCTTCCTCGGAATTGTCTTATTTTGTACTTACTTTCTTGTAATAGTCATTGGTATAAGAAAATTCATCATAGTGCCTTTGAAGGTACTCTATGAGTTTTGGTACATCTTGTCTACGAAAGACATCCCACTGGGCACCAGATTGCTCAGTAAACTTATTTTTATTTCTTTGTGATCTTTCAAAGGGATATCTAGGATTGTCGTGATTAGACAATGCAGTAGTTTGAACTGTCCCATGGAGAAGTAAGGCAGGTCCAGAATCAGAATCAGAAACATCACATTCTCCATTCTGGGAAATATTGCTGTTTTTGCTCTGACTAGAAACGTTTTTTGCTTCAGTTGAGATGCAAGATGTTCTATTGACTCTCCTGAAAAAGTTTGATCCTTCATCAACCATACTCTGCAAGTCTTTTTGCTCCATTTTTTCAGCATCCAATAATGTCATTCCATTCACTTTCTGTTCCTGTATCTCCACAGTAGCAATAGTCTCCATTTGACAGAGAGTTTTGTGCTTTTTCAGTAACTTTCTTATTTTTGTAAGCTGTTCTGTAGAGAGGGGGACATCCGTGGCATGTGTCATAATATTAACCTGGAATTACAAATCAGACACAGAAAACAGCATGGATATCAAACAAAATATTCCTTTTACAAACTAAGTGCAAGCAACTGCTATTTGAGAGTGAGAAGGAATCAGTTGCAACTTTTAATTTCTATGAAAGCTAGAACAGGTCCTAATAAATTGATTATGAATGACTAAGGATTTGACCAAGTTTTATTTCTGGTATGGTATCTATTTTTCAGCATGATTGAGTACTGGTATTCAGCGTAGAAATGAACATCAAGGCTGTTATAGTCCAAAATGTAATTGTAGGATTTCGAAATTACATGAACATAGGATGCACTACTACTTTTATTGAGAAAACATTTCATATTTTCACTTCCAGACCAAAAACAAGCATATATACAGGGGACAGGATTTTCATTGCAAATAGTATAAAATTTGCAAGGGAAAAACAATCTTTATGAAAAGCAAACATGCTGAGAGGATGCTTCAAAAGATGAGATCCACTTTAAGTTGTCATCAAAGGATATATACACATACATTTTTTACAAAAGGAAAAATAAAAAAGAAGCTTAGTTCATAATATTTGAAATCACTTGAACATTATATTGTTCAAAACCAGTAATTAATGACTGAAAAGTGCAGGATAATATCACTCAAGATATATTTAAGAATAAATGAAGCATAACATAACAAGGAAGGACACCTACCACATCATACGAGTCATAGCAGAGTTTTGTAACAGAATCAGTTTCTTTGTCAGCAGAGTCATAAGATATATAGACATATGGGCCAATATCATGTTTTGCACTCCCATGTGGCAAATTTGCCACTAAATTCAGAGGACCAGACAACGGGTGCATGTATTCTTGAACTGGTAGGGCATCAATTACCTCAGCAAAATGAGCTGGAAACTGCTCTTTGAATATTTGGGAAGACAGCCACCCATTTAGTTTCAGCATCTCATGCCAGGTGTTTCTCTGAGGACGACGTTTCACAGACCCAGTAAAAAACTGCCTAATGTTAATATCCACCTGCCAATAATAGTGCACTTTTAACAATGGCAGCAAAATCATTACTATGAACAAGGTTTACAGGCTACACATATACAATAACTATACACTAAATTTCAGACCATAATTAAAAATGCATTAAATTGAATAAATAATATTTTAAGGTAGTTTAACACTTTCTGGTCAAATAACGACATCAATTTAAAAGAATTGTGACACATAAAATATGCAATTAGATGGTATACTGACCTCCCACCAGTCCAAACAAGATGCAAGTAAATCTTTATTATTCTCATATCTTGTAATGCTCTGCTCAAGATAAGTACAGAACATTATTACTGGATCCCAATTGAGGTTTGATGTATTTTGGAGCACATCTTGGACAACTATAGGATGGCCTTTTCCCCAGTGTTTCTGAAAGTGCTCAAAGTTATCACCACTAATGTCCAACACCGTGGGACAAAACAAGTAATTATCATTGGAATCTTCTCTTAGAGCTGCTTCATGTAACTGTTTGTATCTGTTAGTGCTGTGATCAGTGTCAAAACACAATGAGCAGCTAGAACTTTTATCTGAAGTTTCAGGGAAGTCATAGCTGCAAACAATTTCTTCCGCCTTTACTTCCATCTCTTTGATCCAACTAGAGGTGAAAACAGATCTCAAATCAAGGTGACAATTACCACAACCACCAAGCTCTGTAGGAGGGCATGATAAACTATCAATGTCATTACAATTTGTCCACTCAGGCAATATTGAAGTATCAGTTAAATTGCCACTAGATATGGCTTTGTCACCCAAAGTATGGCTCTCACTAGCATCACAAGCTTTCATTTTATCAGGTTGCTTGAACATAGATGAGTTAATTTCTCCAGAAGTTTTTCCTTTACTTAACTCCTGACAACAACTTAAGCATAGCTTATATGAACAACCAGGACAGCTTCTATGGAGATCCAAAATGGGTGTTTTGCAGTGATTGCTGGGACAAATGTAACATTAGTTAACAAGCAGCGCCAGAAAATCATGTCACTTTTCTCAATAGCACCTGGAGAAGAGAACTTACCAACAACTATTCTCATTGCAGCCAAATTCAACCTGCTTGATTTGAATATCAGAAATATTTTTCCCTGCCACACACAAAGGAATCTAAAACAAATGTGTTCCAATAAAAGAAAATTGCTTCAGAAAACATTAATGTTTGAAGAACAAAAATAACTACCTTTAATTTTTGCTTCTGTTTCTAGCTCAATATTCTGATCTTCACTTATTTGCTTTAGTACTGGAAGAAGCATGCAGATCAAATAATGAAAATGCAGTATTCTATCAACTCTGCTTTTTCCAGTCAAATATTCCTGAAAAACAACAGGCCATAAATTGAAGCATCAGTATATGCTACAAATGAAACAGTTCAAGCAGAAGAGCGTCCATGTTTGATGTCAGACCTTACTTTCACTGTCTTTACATTGACTTGCTGAGCAGACCTTACAAGTGCAAGTTCCGCGACAAACTGGACATGCCTTCTTAACTTCATTTTGAGTGTCACAATACCTAAATTTGTTCCGAAAAATATTGACAAATGTCTCATGATATGAATAAAATGTGATTCTCAATTCAAAAGGAACAACAGGCAACAGAAATTATATTGGTAAACATCTTAGCACTAATCATTATTGATCCATCTGCTATTATTATTTCTAAAAACTAGTAAAAATAGATAATATGCTTGAAATGTGGAAATCATTTTTTCTTTTTAAAATTTTAATTATTCTTATTAAACACTGTTGATAACAATAAACATTTCACACATCTCTATTAACCACATCAAAAGGGGCATCCTTACTAGCGTGTTTGGACACATGTCTAATACACACAGATAATCGCACCAATTTTCTTGAAATGTAGAGGAAGCTGTATTTGTCACTTCTGGGCTATGCGCATATAACATTCAAGATTGACACGGAAACAAACACCCTATTCATCTAAGCAGAAGGTGTGGCTTATGAGAAGAGGTGTTCAATTAACCAAACCATGCCTTTTAAATTCAAGCTTCTGCATTGCCCCAAAAAATTAACCCCAGGAACAGCCTTAAAGAATCAAAATCAATATTTCTTCAATCGTGAACAAATACTCTATAATGCACATAAAAAAACACCTCACAGATAACATCAAACTATGAAACAAGAGCAAACAGACACAGATAACATCACAAAGGTTTATCATTCTCATGCTCAAAATTGGGAAAGCGAACTGAATTCAACAATAACAAACCGCTCTTTAATGCAGTTCATGCAGAAAAACTCCCTCTGACAGCTCGAACACTGGATGAGGTTACCAGACTCACTTCTCTGACACCAATGGCACTTCTTCCTCTTACCCTGACCCTTGGTCAAATTTGACCCGTACGGCACAATCTAAACAAAAGCAGAGTTAAAGAATTAAAACCTCACAAATACAAAAAGATATGTCACAATCTAATGCTGTGCTGAACTCACCTGCAACTTCCCCACAGGGACCCTATCAACATTCTTGGACCTAAAGTAACGAGGAGTAACAGTTCTGCAATCAACACCCACTTTAACATCACAATGAGAACCCACATTGTTGTAATCACGATTCGGCGAAGCCGGAGAGATTTCCATTACACCATTGGGCAATTCCCTCCTCAGCTCTCCTTCACCGTAGCACAATTCCTCTTCCTCTTCCTTTTTCTTCTTCTTAACCTTCTTCTTCTTCTTCTTCTTGCTCTTGCTTTTGTTCTTCTTCTCAGCTTCTCTCTTGAGAACCATCCTCAAAAGCTCCAACTGCACATCGCCTTGCTTCAACTCCTTCTTCTTCCTGGCGGCGGAGGAAGCGGCAACGACCAACGCGTCGGAACCCTCGGAAAGCTTGCGCTTCTTCTTCACGATTCTCGAGGTTCTCCGTACCCTAGATTCGGCATTGTCGAGAGCGTTAGGCTCCTCGCTCGGTTTTCTCTTCCGGTGAAGCTTCAGGGACTCGGGAACCTTCTCCTTGAACTGGCGATGGCGACCTTGGAGGTAGTGAATCTCGCAGAGCTTCAGACTGTCCTTCACTCGCCGCCGGCACCGCCATTGGCGCCCGTCGGTGCGGCCGCAGCGGAGATGGTCCGGCAGAGGCTCCTCCGCTTCCTCCTCCTTGGGTCTCTTCGCCATTGAATTTTGATTTTCCGAGAGAATTGGGATTTTTTTTTTAACCTAGGCGCGCAGAGAACCCGTGTTTTGTTCTCTGCAGCGAGCGAGCGCAGAGGAGAAGGGGGAAAAAAAAGGGTTTTTCTGTTTTCCAGGCCCAAAGAGTGTTATTTATTGGGAAGAAAAAAACAGTGAGAATGAATGGCATTGGCATTGGCAATGGCATATTCCCGTAATTATTGGCAACTGCAGAGTCCTGTTTGGTCTCTTAATCTTCAACGTTGGGATCATTGATTGTATCAGCGGAGATCGAGACTAATCGAAATCTTCTGATCTTATCATAGATATCCAAAGTATTTCTGTCAAATGCTGCAGGGTATTCAAAAAAAAAATAATTATTATCTCATTTTTATCTTATTTTTTCTTCTTGGTTTTTTTGTAACCAGTTTTTGCTTCCAAATTATGTAACTGATCTTTGGGGTATTGGAATTGGGATTTTTTTGGGCATATTTGCATGTTTTTGAGTTACTTGGGCTGAAATCAACCGCATTTGTATTAATGATAGTGTCATGATGTGTTGCATTTGGCTTTTGATCAAGCAATTTGGATGTATGTTGTGTGCATGAATTCATGACTGAGCAATGCTGTCACCAATGTCATTTGTTTGGCTTGTAGCAGCCTTTGATGTTTGCCTTTGTTCTGTAGTGTCTTTCATATGCTAATCCTGTCCAATCTCCTCCAGGGTATTTAGTTTTTTACTACATAAGATCAGTTTAGAAGTATGCTTTATTGTTTTACGTTAATTTGTGTTATACTTGTCAGTTGAAAATCACTTCTTTAAAAAAGAGACAGAAAAAAATCAGCAACAATTTTCCATTCAACCTTTTCCTTTTAATATTTTAGTTTTGAGTGACAAGAATTTAGAAATCATAAATATTCCAGCAATCCATCAACTAGAACCTTTATTTTTTCCAAAATTAACCTATGGTCTTGTGATATAGTTATCTTACTATAGAGCACAAAAATCAACTTATAAAAGATTATTATAACTTAACACGTGAATTAAGTGATAAAAGATTGTTTCAATTTAATAAGAAATTAAAAGATTGTTTCAATTTAACAAGAAGTTATTATAATGATAATATAAAGTTATAATCTAAAACTTTTGTTTATATCATTCTAACTTTTTACTATTAAGATTATTTCTATTCGATTCAAGCCATATTTTATCGGTTGAAATAATCTTATTTGATTTAAGCATGCTTGTTTCAATATACGTAATTCACACCAAAAAAAAAATCAGAAAAACGATTAGGCTTTACATTTTTTTCCTCATGCAGTAGATTAGCTTACTTTGTTGTAGTTTAGTGGTGTAATTAGAGCACTAAGAAAGAGTACTTCTTTTGGGCTGCAAATTAATTAACTGTTAGTTTGATAAAGGTATAAAGCCCAGTTATCTTGTATCTACATTGAATTAAAGTATTGGTCACACAGTTGAATGCAGATAGAGTACTATCACGCTGCTGCACATATCTGATGTAAAGAGAATCTTTCACGATGGAATATTGACACATACCAATTTGAGTTGTTTGTTTGTCAATTGTTGTTAAGCTTTTGATTCCATATAAATCAAAGAGTATGAACAACATGCAAACTAATAATATTTGCATTGCAGTTGTATTCCAAAAAAGTTTAATTGCTTCAAATATTTATTAGGCTATACAATTTATACTATATGAAAACTTCTTAAAAAGTTTTTGGAAAAGCAACGAAAGTCATGTTGCATTGTTGCCTCAATATGGAATATGACATAAATACTTCTGCAATTGCCACTGCATTAAATTTAAAGGCGGTAACTTTTTTTTTATTAAAAATAATAACCTCCTTTGAGTACAGCTACCATATCAGAAAGCTTTTTCAAGTACCCGAGTTCTTTTCAGTAAGTCTTAACCATGGCTAGGTCAGAGGTTAGAAAATAGTGTGGGACTACCATGGCACTTGGTCACAGGTTGGATCATGCAAAGGACTTGCAACAATGTTGAGAGTTGCCCAAACAAAAACTATGGAACCTTTGGCACTAATATCACATTAAATATTAAATACTTGGGTCCATGCCAATTGAAATATAAGTTTGTTGTTATTATTAACTTTGATGTTGAATAAGAGAACTTTAGGCTATGTTTTTATTGTAAGCTCGACACACTTGGAGTTGGGTCAAATAAGTATTTTGAATAGAATTTGATTCCTAAACAATGTTTTATTTTTATTAGGAGGTACAAAAATCACATTACTTATTTATATAAAATTTAAGTAG
Source organism: Cajanus cajan (assembly GCF_000230855.2). Taxonomy (NCBI): domain Eukaryota; kingdom Viridiplantae; phylum Streptophyta; class Magnoliopsida; order Fabales; family Fabaceae; genus Cajanus; species Cajanus cajan. The sequence goes on from NC_138518.1 coordinate 63,123,014, forward strand.
TTTGTATAAAATTTTAGTAAGATCAACTTGTTCAATTCATTTTTTTTCAAAAAAGATTGAAAGTGTTATTAACTAATTAGTCTATTTGAACCCATACTATTTTAACCTATCAACAAACATGCTCGTAGTATAAGATAGCCTATGTGACTTACAATTTTTCTTTAGTATGGTAAAAATATGTAGAATTTCAAATTTATGTTTCATTTTTGTATGAAAACGATGAATGTTTAGGACTCGTCATTTTAAGTTAGAAAATTATTTTCTTTAATGTTTTTTACTTTTTATATTTTTTTCTTATTTTTAAACTTTTGGCATATCAACCTATTAGTCCACTGAGTTCATCTATAAACGGAACACACTAGTTCATTTTTCCATCCCTATTTCTAAGTTTATTTTCTTATAGCTATATTGTTCAAAAAATGCAAAATTTATATAATTTATTTTTACACTTACAAAGGAATTAGGTGTCTCTGTGTGTTACGGTCAAGTGAACAATTAATACAGAAAAGTAGATGAACTTGTTGGTGAACCTCATTGACATTAAACAAGCATACAAAAATTCAAGAGAGAAATTTAAAAAAAAAATTGGTTTTACATTTCATGATCTTGAGACTCTCAACTGCAATTCACTGAAAAAGTGCACTTTTGGCAACAAATTGGATGACCCGTTAACCATTTATTTTTGTCTGCACTGCTGGATGGCATAATGTTTTTGATAAATCATGGGATACCATCAACTTTGGATTTCTCATCTCTTTTCTTCAGAGTTCATCCTATATTATGTGTGCTGGGAAACAAAAGAACAGAAATTGTTCCTCTATTCTGATCATAAGAAATCTACAATCCAATTCAAGAGACAGTGTCAATAAATTGTCATCGACATGACATGATGATTCATTCCTGAATTTTTGCAATTACAATACCTGAGAATAATGGAAAATGTTAATCATGCACTCTATTTTTGAGCTGTAAGAAAGGTGACAATAAGGCCTTAGTTCCTGAAATAAAAATGGCTAAAATTTTGTGAAAATAGGAAAAAGAAATAGATAAATGGATGCCAAATTTGATATGTGCCCGATAACTAAAAATCCTAAAAATCAAGAAAAGGATGAAAGTAATATAAAGAAGCACAACCTGTCTTGCTTATTTGGATGCTTTTCACTTCTCTCAATCCCATATTGCCAGAAAAACATGATTGAGTGCAGCATTGATGACACTAACACCATGAAACATCTTCCTGAGAGACACAAGTGAGAGAGAATCTTCATCAACGCTGCACTCAATGATGTTTCTCTAATATGGGGAGTTTCCAAAACTATAGGAGATCCATTTCAAGTATTACAAATTCCTTTGTCATTGCATTTGTATCTATATATATTATGATATGAATATCGTTGGTAATTAAAACTTTCATAGAGAATGTTCAATGTAGTACACCAACCATTCGTTCGTACTTCCATTTGATTACTAATTGACTAGTAGTTAACCATTAATTGCTCTTTTATCTATCATTATCTGCTAAATATTTGCCAATTTAGCCATCATTGGAAATTATTGTACTGGTCAATTGTACTACAATGAAATCTTGTACTGCATGACATTATTTAGTATATCTTCTATTAATTCTATTTTGGTTAATAGTTATATATTATTTTTCAATTCTCATTCCCCACATCTTGTTGCAAGTCTGCGTATTAATGAGTTCAAGGTAATAGAGCATTGCACGTTTAAAAATTAAAAAACAAGAGACCCTTGACTATCATTTTCTTGATATGTATGAATAGAAAAATCAAAGGATTATAATTGTGGTTTTTTTTTTAATATTAACAATAATTTGTAGTTCTTTATGGCATTTTTTGACAATTCCAAATTTATCGCGAAGTATGGCTGGTTGATCAATGATCAGTGTAGAAATTTCGTATGCATGTGAAAAATGTCATCCAGCAACCTAGAAAGGAGATAACGAGCCTTTCATAATGAAATACAATTATGCAGACAAAAAAAAAACTGAAATATATTTCCACTATAGATTGTTTATGGTCTTTTCTAAATTTCAAAGATTAAGATTTTTAAAAAAAATAATTTTAGAGTCTAAAACAATAAATGATTATACTTTAATTTATGTATATCATAAATTATATTAATATAATTTTATTTTTTAATATATTTTATGAACTTATTTTTACAAAAATATCAATTAAATAACAATATTATTAATATATATGTATAAAAGGAATATTAACAGTGTTGAATGCTATATTAATTAGTATTTTTCAAGTCTAATTTACTAATATATATATATATATATATATATATATATATATATATATATATTAGTATCATTTTCTATATATTATATTAATATACATTTAATTTTTTTTAAACATAATTTGTAAATTATTTTTTATAAAATATAAATTAAATAATAAATTGTGTCATCCTAATAAGAAAACAATTATTTATTAATATATTTGTATAAGGCATTAAATGCTACATTAATGAAATATTTATACAAATATTTCAAAGAAGTAGATTTTTTTTTATAACGTATAATACAATTTTTTGTAAATTAATTAATGTTTTGAAAATTTTATTTACAAAAATATTATAAGTATGTTATTAACTTCAAAGGTATAAATAGAAAAATAGAAAATGACTTTATAATTTTCAATTTCATAAAATTTAGAGAGATAAATAAGACAAAATAATTATAGAAGTTCAAGATTAAACATTTACTTCTGATCATCCCACAAGTTTGGGATCCTTTCCCGAGTTAGAGATTGAAGTCTAAGTAGTTGAAAGAAGATTATGTGAGTTTGAGTTTCAGATCATAAAGATTGAAGCTAAGAAAGTTGATAAATATCAAATATATATATATATATATATATATATATATATGTGTGTGTGTGTGTGTGTGAGGAGGGTTCAAACGACACCGATGTAATTTTTACTAAGTGTTACACTACTCAATAATTTTATATTAAATGTGAATTTTAAAAATTCAATCGTTAGATTGAAAGTTCATATCTCTTAGATCATTTATATCAAATTTTATATTAATCTAAGATGATTTGATACTTCATTCTCATAAAACAAAATTGACGTAATATATACATTTCAAAATATACTAAAATATGAACACTTTGATTACCTTCAAGTTGTTCAATTTTAACAAAATTTGACATATATGATCTAAGAGATATGAACTTTCAATCTAACAGTTGGATTTACAAAATTCACAATTAATATAAAGTTATTGAGCGGTGTAACACTTAGTAAAAGTTACACCGGTGTCGTTTGAACCTTCCTCTATATATATTATTTAATTTAGTCAAATATTAATATATATTATACTTCTAAATCTTGTTTTTAATCACAAAATACTTAGTCAAGACATAATTTCAATATTTAATTTAGTTGTTTAAATATTAGGTATTCGATTCTCACATTTCTCTTTTCTCTCCATGTCCTAAGCTGGGTTGTGGTTAATGGAAACCTCTCATATTTGTGTAATTTGCACCTAATTTTTTTACCTTCCTAGTTTGCAAATAACTATTTTGTCAAAATGAAACAACAAAGCTACATGCATATGTTGGCTTACAAGTTCCACATGTTTGTGTGAGATGTAACAGTCGGGACACACTAGAATCAGAGGAATTAAAAGATTTGTACAAGTGTGAGATTATACGGTAGATAATAATTTTAAAAAAATTAATTTGTACTATCTATGCCAAAAAAAATTATTTATTTTTAGGTACTCATCACTTAAGAACTTCACAGTGTGTTTCTCTCTGAGAAATTTATGAATGAGTAACCTTCTAGGAAGTTTTCCAAAAAAGTGTGAGTGAAGATAAAACACATTGAAAAGTTTTGTGTTGATTTATGGGGTCATTCATTTATTCTAAAGGTGGATGAATATCCCAAAAAGAGCTACCCACAAAGGGTTCTAATCAGTGAAGGGTTTTGACCAATAAAGAGTTGTGGAGTGTCACTATGTGAAGTACCATGGAATGAAACCACTGAGATGTTAAATTTGATGAATGTTTCAAATGGTATCAAGGAAGTCCTCTCTCTCTCTCTCTCTCTCTCTGAGTACGATGTGGTTCAAAAACGAACCTGGCAAAAGCTAGTAGGCTCGTAACAATTGTGACACAGTATAATGAAAGAGATTCAAAGATTTGTACAAGTGCGAGATTGTACATTTGAAAATGACTTAAAGAAATTAATTTGTATTATCTATATCAATAAGATGTATCTACTTTTCAGTAATTTATCACTTAAGAACCCTATAATTAAGCATATTTAGCTTGGAGTAATATAAGGATGAATGATCTTTTGAAAAGTTTTTCAAAAAGTATTTAAATGAGAACAAAAGACGCTAAAAAATCTTATGTTAATTTGTGAGATTAATTATTAATCCTAAAGGTGGATAGATATCGAGAAAGAGTTATTCAAAAAAGTTTTGACCAATAAAAAGTTGTGTGAAGTATGATGAACATACGAGAGTTTTGTCTCTTTACTTGCTCTTAGCCTAGGGTGTTTACTTTTTTTTTTTCCACACGTCTGTTAAAGCTTATTAAAGAAATATTTTATATTGAGTATTTGGATCAAATACAAACCAATCCTAAACATTGTTTTATGTTACCGTTAGCTTTTTCACGTATATGTTTAATTGAACAATGTTTTCTTATAAGTAATTATAAGTTTATTCTCTATAAATAAATAATGTTTATTTGGGCCAACAAACATGGGCTTTGAAAATAATAAGTTGTGCTCTCACATGATTTTGGGCGTATAGGCATGTGTTTTGGACTAATATCTATATCTATATTAACAATAAAAGATTTTTTTTTATTTGGAGTTCACTTTTGATTTTCCTATTTTATTTTTAATAAATATATATAACCTCTAATAATTATATAAATTTATTATTTTTTTAACGGAGACATTTAGTGCTTTTTTTTTTCTCACTGGTTTGTCCTAAGGAGGATACACTCTGTCTCTTCCATACACAAAAAGAAGAAAAAAGAAAGAAAAAAATTTTTGACAAAGGAGAAAACAGGAATCATACTAAATCATTTGATAATTGAATGAAATTGGAGACACTCTTCGTTCATATAAGATTCATTGTATTCAGGGACTCCCGTAGTGATCAATATCTTCACTCAATTGCGAAATTTATTTTATTATTTTTTCCATATTATATTGTCATTTGTGTGTCATTGTGTTTAATTTTTGTTCACATTATTTTTATTAATGTGAAGTAAAAGATATATTATCTTATTTTCGCTATTCAAAACTTCTAAATAGTAACTACTAGTTTTAAGAAAATATTTTGGGAGTTCATTTTTTTTTTTCTAGCTTTCCTACGTGTATATTTGAAAGTACAACTAAGAAAGAAAGCAACTCTCGTTAAGACAATATCGAAAGTGTATATTTAATTTGAAGTGGGATAGTAACACGTTCTTTCACACACATATATATTACATTTTTTTAATAAATAAACTATAGCATCATGTGTCATTTCGTAAACCTAGGAATCCGTGTCATTTTCCTATTATATCGCATGAATAAGAAATTAACATTGTTATTCTTAATTTAATAAAAATGACCGTATTATATTATTTTATAAAATTAAGATATCAAATTAAAATTTTTAATAATAAAGAGATCAAATTAAATAAATTAAATTAAATGAGAGACAAAAAAGTAATTTAACTTAGTTAAGATTGATATATCAAAATTAAATGCATATTTCAATGTAATACTTTTTATATAAAAAATTTATCATATCATATATAAAATATGAAGATTAATTTTTATGTGATAACATCATGTCAAGAGGTCAAATTTAAAAGGAGTCAAAGAGAAGTGAGTTAAACTTAAAAGAATAAGACATAAACTTTTATATTGATTTTGAGTTCTTTTTAGTAGTCTATTTTCTCTTTTTTGTAAATATTTTTTTCTTGTAAATATTTTCTTATTTTTAACCTTGAATTTTTTGACCAATTAGTATAAGAAGTTATTTCCTTGTAATTTTTTTTAGGAGTGTAAATATTATTTTAGGGGATGTAATTAGAAAATGAGATATAAACTTATTAGACTTAAATTGACCCGTGAGAGAATCATGGACGTGAGGTTCCTATTAGGGATAACAACGGGGTGGGTTGGGCACGAGTTTCATGATACTCGTCCCTGTCCCCGCCAGTTAAACTCATCATCGTCCCTGTAGCCGTACCCATCGAGTATATGATTTTCATCCTCATCCTCGTCCTCGTCGGGTGTCAGGTATACCCGGATCCATATCTGTACCTGTCAATTTTTTTATTTTTTATTTTTTGTAAAAAAATATATGATATTTTTAAATTATTTTTTTATTATTATAATTATAATTAGATTATTTTTTTATCTCATATTATAATAAATAATCACACATAAAAAAAATTAAAATTCTTTAATATAATTAAATTGAAAGTGGGTATTAAATTAAAAATGGGAACGGGGACTGGTACTGGTATGGGTACGGGGCGGGTAAGTACATACTCATACCCGTACCTGTACCCGATTTAATATATTGGGTTTTACTCGTACCCGTATCCATACCTAGTCAAACCGGGTATTCCCCGTCAAAGTTGGGACGGGTTTGGGTATTACTCGCGGGTACGAGTATATTTGTCATCCCTAGTTCTTATATGTGGACGTCTACTTGGTAGACAAAGTGCTCACATGTTCTATCGAAACTCCAATAAGTCACATGTGTTACACCTAATTGCATTTTTGACATCTTGTTATGTGAAAAACCCATATTCACTCTTCTAAATTTAGGATGTTGACATAAATTATACATACTATGTCTTGTCATGTAGTAAGTTTCTATTGATTTTTCTAGATTTAGGATAATGATATTTTTAAGAGAGAAATTTAAAATTCAAATTATAACTAAAGTTAGTAGTCTTGAATATACAAGTTAACATAACTTAGGTTGAATATACAAGTTAACATAACTTAGGTTACATGTAACCACTGTCAATTTAATTTACAATACAAGCAATCAAACTCTATATATACATGTTCTCTTTCTATGGCGAACACTTTTGATTGATGAATGAAATTGAGTTTCAATTTTTTCTATTAGAAGCTTTAAATCTCTCTTAAGAAAATCTACTTCTTATGAACTTTTATTAAAGAATTATTCCTTGTGACAAGTTTTTTACTTCTTGCTCATCTTCACTCTCAAGTGGGGCATCATCACCTTTTGTATCTCCATCATTTTTTAACTTACTTTCAAGCTTAATTTCATAAATGAAGACTGAGAATTTCAATAGAACTAGTAGGAGAGAAAACAAGCATCTTCTCTATTAATTTAATCACTATGAAATAAAAAAAATATATTTTTCTTATTTAAATTTTTTTAAAAACTATACAATTCTATATTTAATAGGTATTACTTATCTTTTCATATATAATTTCTAATAAATATGAGTAAATAATAGTATGTTAAAAATATTGTGTTATATAATATAACTTGCACATTTAAAATGAATTTAACTCATAAAAACGTAATATACCTATTCTTAAGCAACATAACTTTTTTTAGTATAAGATATAATAATTTTAAATTCTGAGTAGTCAGTACGTAGTCATTTTAATAATTAAGAGTGATATGTGAATGTACTAATTGGTGCACTTTTTTTTTAACCGTGCACTATATTTTTTTAAAGTATATAAGAATTTCTTCTTGTTATCATATACTCTAATCACTTGTTTTTAAATACTATGTTAATCAACACGCGTGAGTGATGCGTGAACGGACGCAATTTTGTGCAATTTATTTGTTTAGGAATAGAACTAGGTAGCCATTTTTTTTATTTTCAATTTAATTTTGAAGAAATTGTTAAATAATGCTTTAGGATACTGGTTAATAAATAAAAAAAATAGAATAATACACTCGTTCATAATTTCTAATGTAACTCCAACACGATCTTCAAAATTAAAAGAACTATATACTCAAGAATTTTGGCAACTAATTAGTGACAGCACAAAAGATGTTGAGACGAATATTGAATATCAACACCATAATTTTGTTTCCATTCAAATCTTATTATTGAATATATATATATATATAAATAAATAAATAAATGAGGAGTAAGTCTATTTAGACTTATTTTGTTCAACAACTCATGTTTTACATACAATTTCAACGATTGAACCATTTAATTTAAAGTTTTTAATGCATAGATCAAATCTACAAATTTTTAAAAATTTGAAAATTATTTGATATTTCGTTTTTATTAATTTGAATCAATATATAAAATAGTTTTATAATTATCCGTCAATTTGAATTAATGAAATGAAATATCAAATAATTTTCAAATTTTTTAAAGATTTACAGATTTGATCTATACATTAATTAAGAACTTTAAATTGAACAGTTGAATCGTTGAAATTTGATGTAGAACATAAGTTATTGAACGGAGTAAGTCTAGATAAACTTACTTCTATAATAAAAGGATCCATTCTCACATATATACATATATATACCACCACAATTTTATTTTCATTCAAGTCTTATTTTGTAAATCAAATTTTTAGGACGAACAAAATTCATCTACAAATTATCTGAATTCTAGTAATATTAAAGAAGAAGAAAAAATAAAAGAAACTAACGGCCCGTTTCAAAATTGAATAACAGAGGAACAGTACTTTTTTGAAATTGAATAATATGATATTGGTTTGTCTTTACTGCGATGTTTAAACTTATAAAATTGTTTTAGGCACCGTCCACTCATGGTATAGCCACACACGTCCTTTTAGTTGAAGGCAACTTGCCATAGAAAGAAATTAAATAAGCAACTTTCCATTAAAAAAGAAGAAGAAGAAGCAACTTTTCATTCAAAAATATCTGATATATCGATCTTTCTTCATCAATCGTCAATGGTTAAAGTGGATAATGCCTTTATTTATATACAGCTATAAGATATCCTTCAAATAAAGGGATACCTCTAAAACAAAAAGAAGCTAGACATGGTACACTCAATTTTTGGAGATAAAAAGTATTTTCAGATATTTTTAAAAAAATTCGATATCTTTTCAGAAGTTTCTCTGGTAATTTTTTATTTTCTTTTAAGATTGTTGTGTAAATTGTTTGGAATAACGAAAGCTATTATATTTTATGGATATATATAAGAATATCTTTTATATGTATCGAAAAGAATTATCCTTTTAAAATCTAAAAATTACAATTCTTGTCCTTGCTGCTTTCAATTTCTCCTTCTTTAAGAATGTTGACCATTATTATTTTAAATGTCCAAATTTGCCCTCGAATCCTAAGAATGGGATTTTTTTTTTTGAAAACAAAATTAAACATTAAACAAATTAAAAAATAATTGATTGAATTGTGAACGAATATTTTGCTCAATGAAAAATAAGTTCTCAATTATCATATTAATTATAAGCATTTTGTATAGAAAATATCCCATTTATAATTTATTTAAGTTGATAACTCAATGTCAATATATACTTAGCTTTTGTAATATTATTATATTTTTACTAATTTTCTTACTCTTATTTTTACACATTAATGATTAGAGTGTGTAGTGGATACATTAAGTGTTCAAAAGTTCAAGTGTGCAAAATTTATTATATTTAATAATATTTTTACTGATTGTCTTACTCTTATTAATAATATAATTAAATATAATGAGCTTTACACATTAATTTACACAATTTCAACACAAATCATAATTATGTGTCTATAAAATATTATATTTAATCATATTATTAGTGAATTTAAGCATTACCAAATGTATCATAATACACAGTAGTTAATTTATTTTTGGCAAACCAAAAAAATATAATTACTGCAGTCCACAAGAATTTATAAAAAAAATTTAACAAATATTTTTTGTAATAAAGATATACAATCCTTTTCCATTGGATCGATTCTAATAAAAATAAAATGATATTTCTAGTCACAATTTGATATTCAAACTAAAAATTAAACTTTAATTAATAATCTTTGATTAAACAAAAAAATGTGAAATAATATATACTTCTTAATATGAGGTAGCCTATCAAGTTCACACTTGAACATACTAATTTTTCTAGTGAGATATTCTAACTCTCGTGCTGGTTGAACACAATGAAAGAAATAGTGACACACGCAAAACCTTTAACATTCAAGTTAATTAGTAGAGATTTGGTAGAGATATCAAAATAAAAAGATAATGGAGCTTATTATAACAAGGAAATAATTGTATAGTGGGGGACTCCTACGTATTTATTGGTGATGATGTCTGACTTTGGATTAATGGCTATTACCAATCATAGTGGATTGTTGCTAATTTATCAGTAATCACATCTTGATGAGAGATGTGAAAAGTTAGACATTTGCTAAAACAAATTTGGTAACAAATGGTGCAAAACGTATACAACGAGAATGTCTTTTTATTTATAGTGAAAATGTTGAATTTCGATTTTTAAATTAAAATAAATAATTTTATTATAAGATTATAAATAAATTATTATATACATGATATATTGTCAACATTATAATTCTCTCGATTATTATTGACATTATTATGATTATTATAATTTTTTTTATTATTGTTATTATAATTATTATCATCGTTATTATTATATAGTTGTTGTTGTTATTATCACTAGTAACGATGATGATTTGATGAAAATATGATTGTAATAATGATGATAAAATTGATAATAATAAAAATAATTATACATAATTTTATTTATAATATTTTAATCTAAGTCTTTTATTTTAATTTAAGAGTTGATATGAAAATAACATTTTCATTATATATATAACAAGTTGAAGGATGACAATTAAATAAGGATCTATTGTTAAGTTTGTTAAAATAAATATGTAAGTAAAATTGTTATATATGATCTTATTTAAATAAGTTTTTCTAGAAACACCTTCTAAAAGTAAGAAAAATAAATAAATTTTTTTTTCACAAATTAAAATTAACTTATACATAAATTAATAAAACTAATTACTATAAATTAATTTTTACATAAACTAATTTTAATTTATAAAAAAAACTTATTTCATTTATCTTTATTATTTTTCTCTTGTACCGATAAATTTGCTATAACAACCGTCTATATATTACTAGTGTAGAGAAATCACAAGCGTGAGTTTAAAATGAGGATTTAGATTCCAACTGGAAGCATGACATGAAGGTGATGGTACAACCTTATGTTAAAACTGCTGGTGTTGCAAATCCTAGGTGCACTTGGTAACCAGGTAATTAAGAGAACATCCTTGTTTTTAAGTGCAAAGGTCCAAATAATTAATGAACATTATACTTTTATTGTCACGATTCCAGCAAGAAAGGATAAAATATTTACATTAATTAGAATTAACTGTATAATCAAGAATGAAGAAGACTTTTTCAATTAAAAAAAATTACAATGCCAACAATATATAAAAAACGATTTTATGCATCTTTCCATTTCGTCATTAATAGTTCAAGAGTAAAGAGGATTAACAATGCTTATACTAACAATTTATTTTTGAAGGAAAAACTATAAAAACTATAAAATTTATTAAAAACTATAAAAATTATGAATAAGATTCAATGAATAACAATGATTATAAAATTTTGTGAGAATAAATGTTAACTAAAATTTAAAAATATATTTTAATTTTTTGTAACTTAATTAAACTCTTGGTCGCTCAAGTTTTAATTATCATTTTGTGTGAATTTTGTTACCCAACTTTTAAAATTGTAGATTTTGGCATTTAATTTTTAAATTTTTTGTACATTTTATCACATTGTTAATTGATCATTTATCTTCATTAGTGGACAAAAGATTTGAAACATTAATAACTAACATAATATATTAATTGTAAATATCACATATTGACTATTAAAATAAATTGTTGATATAGTATAACAGGTCAAGTTGATAATCAATAAAATATATTAATTGTTAATGTGTTATGATCAAATAACAGATGATAAAATTTGTAAAAATTTTAAAAATTAAGTGTTAAAATGTCCTATATTTAAAGTTGAATGACAAAATTTTTAAAAATCATGAAATTTAAATAAAAAACATTTTTAACCAAGAATAAGTCTCCATCATATAACTTTTACAAATTGTCATTGATCCTTAAGCTATGGGTGGTGTGGACCAATATTTAAAAGCGAAAAGTACTCCTCATAAGCATAAGTCTCGTGCATGCTCATCACATAGATAATGCCCTACCATAATTTTAAGGGCCACCCATCGGTGTTCTCTATTATCTATTCAACTAACCAATTTGTTTTAGACCCCCCTAACCAATCATGCAATTTTATTAACTAATACAAATATTACTAATTACTTTAATTTGCCGGCCAGCTGTTTAATAACTGAAAATAGATAATGTCAATTGTGTCATCAATCCCAACATACATTTGTAGCCACTCATTCCTAGCAACAACGACAAGAAACCATAAATTTCAGTTTCCTTATTCGTTGACATTTTTTATTTAATTTAGTAAAAGTGTTTAAAGCTATTTTTCATTATAAATAAAATTAAATAATAAAATAAAACTACCTTCCCATTTTTTTCTCTAGTAAATAACCTTTCAAAGAGATGCTTCCACGAAATATATTTGCATATTCACATGCTCTCCATCAACTCGTTAAATATCATTAAATTAGTTTTAAAGTTTGACTATGACACCTATTTGGAAACCATTATTTAAATTTATATTCATTTAATCATCGCTTTCGTTTCAAGAATTATTTAAATTTAGTTTATATATTTCTTTTGTACAAATAATTATTCACATGCTTCCAAATTTGAAGGTCTATATATGTCTCTGTCATTTTGGAAAAATCAGGGAAATATTGTCCTTTGGACGGTTAAACTTGAGGATACATTTAGAAAAGTTAATAATAATTGAGTGGATGTAGCTAATAATGCAGTTTGTCATAGGATTTGAGAGGTTCTTCTCCCTTCAGTTGAGTCATATCCTCGTGGATGATGCTTCTGGAATAAGTTGTGGTTGCTTCTGCAATTGTTTAGTGATCTTTATTTTTTGTTGTACCATTTTTTTTTTTGGTCTATGGAGGTCAAATAAAGTCATGCAAATTATTGAGGTTTGATTTAGTTTTGATTCTAAAGAAAAAAATCTAATGTTAAAAAAATTAAATTACTTTAAATTAAAAAACAAGTTTTTAAATGTTAAATAGTACAATATTTTTTTTAATATTAGTATATGTATGAATTTTAAATTCTTTTGACGTATGAAAATAATTCAATTACTAAACTTTTATTTTCGTTAAAATCAAATATACTCACAACAAAATTGGCGTTAAAGAATTTTTAAAAAGTAAAAAAAAATTACTACATAATATTGTACGTATACAAATTGATTTTACTTGCTTCAAGGTGACACCTAGATTAAACCAAGAGGTTATAAATATCCTCTAATCAAACAAAAAACAATATGTTATATGAACTTTAATTTTATTAGCTTTAAAACTCTTATGATGATACTATTCATGTTAAGTATTATCGATTTGAGACAATTGTTTTAGAAATGTATTGTAGTCTAACCTACTCAACCATATTAAGTTTGATCTAAGACTTGTATAGGTAGACCAAAGAGCAACATATAATCGTATACATCGACCTAAGACTGATTTTTGTAGTAGTGTAGATACGTTTAAATCAATCTAATCATGCATAGAGTGACCTACTTATGCTTAATGCCATGAGTTTCGAAACAATCTATGTATCCACGTAAGATTTGAAACTTCTCTTCACTATAAAGCCAATCTTACATATCATGATAGATATACTTTTCTTTACTTTACATACTATTACTTTGTTAGATATCATTCAGGCAATCATGTCTCTAGTTAGTCAAGATTGGATCATTATTCTCTAACACTCTCGGGGAGAAACACTTGCGCCAACTAGTTGGCAAGCAAAGGCTCTGCAGGAGAGCAAGTTCTAACAGTCCTCATAGATATTCCACAAGATTTGGATCTGCATCTTTTTACTGATGCTATAGGAATAGTGTGTTATTTATTAGGGAAAATTAGTCCCTTTCTTGTATACGTTCTTTAGTTTTCCTATTAATTTTAAAAAATACTATTACTTTGTTTGAATTTTCAGTGACTTACCATTAAATTATTTGTAGGTGAACACCACTATCGAACCTTATTACTCAAGTGTTGCTATGCCAGAGTTAGACTTGTCAGTATGTTTTGTGGTTGTTGTTCGAACACCGTATCTTGGTAAAGATGGAATCAAATATTATAACACTAAGAAATAAAAAGATAAAATTTTCAAATTAATATTCAGATAACTAACAAATATCACATACATTATACAAATATTTATAAATTTAGATAATATAATATGTAAGAAATAAATTAAACTGAAAAAAAATTAATAGAAATGTTATAATGCATTACACAAGCATGAAAAATTAATACTAGGCAAAGTATTATAAAACAATATACAAAAATAAAAGAACTGAACATATATATTTTAACTGAGTACTTATTTTTGTATGGAGAAAAATGAAAGCGTTAAATATTGATATATTACATTGATATTAAGTTACTTTTAATACATTATATATTATGAAACATTAATTTTATTCCATGACTTTACAATTATTTATTTTAATATGGGCAACATAGGGAATTTGAGGGAACAAGTGGGTGATTGGTGAAGGGGGTCCCCTATATATAAGTGGATAGAGCATGCAGTGCAATGCCAGCGGGGAAGGTACGTGTCTGACACCGAATCCACATTCTAACGTGCTCACAAACACCGCCGGAGAATGACGTCACACTCACACTCACACTACCCATCCGATTTAGACGCCGACTCCGTCACCTCCTCCCCCCGCTCCGACACCTTCCACGAGGCGCCGCCGCGCCTCCGCTTCATGTGCAGCTTCGGCGGCAAGATCACCCCCCGCCCCAGCGACAACCAGCTCCGCTACGTCGGCGGCGACACCCGAATCGTGGCCGTCCACCGCTCCATCTCCTTCGCCGCCCTCATTCTCAAACTCTGCAAACTCTCAGGTACAAAACAAAACCACTTCCTTCTTTTCTTTTATTTATTTATATCCTAGTAATAATTTAATTAATTTATCGGGTGCAGGCATGACCAACATAACCGCCAAGTACCAGCTCCCGAACGAGGATCTGGACGCGTTGATCTCCGTAACGACTGACGAAGACGTGGAGAACATGATGGAGGAGTACGACCGCGTCGCACAGAATCAGAACCCGCGATCGGCGCGGCTTCGGCTCTTCCTCTTCGCCGAAGGGGAAGTCTCTCGAGCCAGCAGCATCAGCTCGCTCTTAAACGGCTCAGCAAAACGCGAGAACTGGTTCCTGGACGCGCTAAACGGCGGCGTTTCAGGCCTCGAGCGAGGCCGCTCCGAAGCCTCTTCCATGGTCTCGGAAGTACCCGATTACCTCTTCGGGTTAGACAACTCCGAAGACACACAACCACGACCCAAGGACCGACCCGTTGTTCTCCACGACAACGTTTCCGTTTCGGATCCGGGTTCACCCGCCCCGGTTGCCTCTTCCCCTTATTGTTCCACGTCATCCCAACCCTGCGTGCCTTCTCTCCCGAACCTTCCCCCGGTTAAAACCAAACTCTCCAACCCGGTTCCCCATACTGATTCCAAGGAAATTCCAATTGAACCTGAACCCGAGCCTCATCCCAACCTCAACCTCAACCCCAACCTAAACCCCTACCCGCCTAACCCTATGGTTCACTACCCTCCCGAAGCTCCTTATTCGGGTCATTCAGTACAACCGGTTCCGGTTTTCTACGTTCCTGGTCCGGTTCAACCGGGAACTGTTCCGGTCCCCATGCAGACACCCTACCCCTACTCTCAACAACCATATCATGCAATGGTGCCATCCCATCCTCAGCTTCCATACGGGTACCATCATTTGGTTCCGGGTTCGGGTCAAGTATATGGTGCAGGCATGAGGCACGTCACCCCACTGCAACCGTATAGTCCTTCCGCCGCTGCCGCGGTTCAGGACGCTTTGAAACAGCATGTATATCACGCCGGTTCGGTTCCCATGATGGCGGTGACCGGTGGGGATGAACCGCAGAGAGGTGGAGCGGAGTTTGTGGCGGGTCGGGGCTCCAACTCGCTAAATAGCTGAGCCAGGTTTTGTTTTGGGGATGGTAAATTAATTATTACACGATCATGCAAATTGCCGATGGCTAATTCATATCCATACGTGCCTGCACTACGTTTTTTTCCCCTTATTTGTTGAATGCATTTTAAGTCAAAATTGGTAATTGCATAAAATTGTTTGAGCAAGTAATCTCAGGTTGTATATTAAAATGGAAAATAATAATAAATGATATTTCGTTCTTATGCTTGTTATATATAGTATGCTACCAAAAAAAATATTATTTTTAAATTAAGCAAGGTTGTGCGATTGAGAGGTGGAATAAGTTAATAAGAGGGATTACAATTTGTTTTTTTAAAACTGCTTTCTAAAAATTTATTTATTTTTTATTCTCTTTTTTCCTCCATTATTAATTCAAATATACTCGAGCGTAAATCATCTCTCTTCAATGATGGATATTTCTCCATCTCTTATTTCCACAAGCTACCAAAAGGTGGGAATCTTTTGATCTGATCTCAACATATCTAAAGGAACGAGCTAGCTTTGTATTTTTTCTATTAAAGAAATTAAAGAAACGATCATATTTTATAACTATTATTGGATTATTGGATAAGGAATGTCTCATGTCTTATTATTATTATTATTGCTTCTGTAAACTTCCACCAAGAGTTCAGCATTACAATTTCGTTTTCTGTATACGACAATTTATTTCTTAGGTGTTCATATGTTACCTAGCTACAATGAATGTGCATTATTTTTTATATAATGTTAAAAAGTAATTAAAGCCGAAAACAAAGAGGATATTATATATATATATATATATATATATATATATATATATATATATATATATATATATATATATATATATATATATATATGAAAAGTTAAGCTTATGCTGCGAAGAAAATGGGTAGAGGCATATGGCACCATGATCATCGATTAATGTCGTTGTCAACATCTGCTTTTGATAGTGCCACGAGTGCATTATTTTGGGTTGGGACACATGGCACATAATGTAAGAGCAATATTGTCTAGTATAAACATTTAATCAACCAACCAACAAAAAAAAACCATTTAATTAACCATTCATTTGTAAAGGTATTTTTTTTAGAGTATATATATATATTTTTTGCAATCACACATTAAAGGTTGTTTTATAAAATTATATTTTTTTTATTAGAAAATAATATTTAAAATATTCATAATATTGCACCTAAGTTTTCTCTATTAAAAAATATTAATGAAATCATTTTATCAAATTAAAAAATATAAAAAACATTTACCAATGCATTAGAAGCATAATTTACTAATGTGATCAAGAGATTCTATGTTGATTATTTTAGACATTCAATATCGACTTAGGACTTGACATAAATCCCAATGATATAAAATATCTAAAGTTCACTTTCTATTTTCTAGATCGGCTGGTCAACGCATTAGAAGCATAATGTTACTAATGTGATTAAGAGATTTTATGTTGATTATTTTAGACATTCAATATCGACTTAGGATGTGACATAGATCCCAATGATTTATGATGCCATTATTTATTTTTTCTTCAAAATAGATATTTTAAATTTCTCACATCTAAATGATTTTACAAATTATTGAAATTTTTACTTTTATATATATATATATATATAAACAAATGCAGACTATAAATAGCTAGTAATTAAGCTTGCTTAAAATTTTAATCCTAAACTAATATAATTGTATGAGTGTTGCTATTACATGTCAAATTTACATTAATTATCTTTACAAATAAGATATTTAACTTAAGTCTCTTACTTTTTTCTTCATTTAAATTATCAAAAGTAGTTAACTTTTGTTAATATACTTTTTATGTTGATAACTATTTAACTAATTAACCCAATTATATTTTCTTGTGACAGCCGACAGGTGCAATAGGAAATTAAGTGGAAAGAATCAAGACTTAAGTGAGGAATAAAAAAAAAACTTATTTTAATTTGAAAGTAAAAAAAAAAAAAAAAAATGATCCCAAAAGTTGAAAATTTGTTGGGTGAAAAAAACACTTGCTAGCTGAATTTGGTAGCAAAGGCCAATGACGTAGTTTGTTAGTCAATTGTTGGGTAAAACTTCTCTAGATGGATTGACTTGTTACTTCAGGATAAAGATTGATTTGTTACTTCAAGATAAAGAACTCTCAGATTTGCCCAATAAATTTTTGTAACCGAATGAATTTTGACAAAAAAAAATAATAATAATAAGGCGCTCTGTCCTTGATATAAAAGGGAGAAAAATAACCCCAAACGTGTGGTTTAGCGGTAGGGGTTGATCCACGCTTAAGCAAGGTCAGGGGTTCGAATCCTGCCTTGTGTATGCAGCCACGTTAAATCTTGGGGCTAGCTATCCCACCCTTTGAGGTGCCTCCAACGTAGCGAGGAGATTAGTCACGGCTGTCGGCGGTGGATACTCCAGGGACGAACAAAAAAAAAAAGGAGAAAAATTAGATATTGGGAACTCGCTCACACTTAATCAGTATCTCTCATCTTGGAATCTCTCTCTTACACACAAAGGCATGACCATTATTGGAGGCTCTTAAAGGTTTTCCAAGACTTTGGAAACGAAAGAACGACAATTTCAACATAGGATCTTCAACATTTTTTTTGTACTTTTATGATTTAGCTCTCATGGGAATGAATAGCTAATCTCCTTTTTTTGGAATCGGATATAATCTATTTTACTTCATGTAACTTTTGATTATCATATATATATATATTATGATCTCTTCTATATATTAGTAATCTATTTTTGTTCTTAATGTTTTTATGTGTTACTTATTTTTGTAATATGATTTTGGATTTAGAACTCGTTTTAAGAATTTTTTCTAGACCATGATGTGAAATGAATAACCTAATAATTCAAATTGTTAGGAATAAAACTAGGTCATTGATATAAAAATAATTTTCTTAATGCAAGTTCTTCAAGAATTGATGTTCAGGTTGGAAAAACTTAGAATGTCTTTATTGAAAAATTGATATTAATTGAATCTAATCCTAAATATTATTGTAAAAGGAGGGTTAATGTATGTATCTTATTAAAGGTTACAGAAGAGTATAATAAGTGAAACTCAATTCTAAACTTGTCGCATATGGATCTCTTTAACTACTTACTTTGTTCATCTACTTGCTTCCATTTACATCAATTTACTTTCTTATTGAATGAATCAAAACAATGAATCCTATGAATATTTTGTGCATAGTCATTATTTGCTTAGTTAAACTAATTGAAAATCAAACCAAACCTCTTGAGCCAGTAATTATAAATTATGAATTTTCAATTTATGAAATAAATGCACAACATAATGGCATTCCTGTACCATCTTCAAACTAATCAAAATATATTACAGGGGTTTGTAAAATTAGACCCACCCCATTAGTTGAGACTAAAAGAAGATTATGTACATGAGCATATTAACATATCCTTCCCCAGAAGGAATTGAATTTGAGACAGCATATCGTTCTACGTCCAAACGAGAAGCCATCCCAGAAAGATACAGTAAACAACAATTGTTTCCCAGTGCCTCCAACAACATAATGTTGAGTATGAACCGTCTATGCATGGAGGAATGCTCACAACGTTTCTTCTTAGCAAGAAATTCAATGGGAACTTGAAATGTGTGGCGACATTTGTGTTTGTTTAAGATGAAGATTCATTTCAACTCTTACTCCCAACCTTGAATTCAAGATGGATTGCTGCCATTTGTGTCTGTTACCATGCAACTTTCGTTACTAGACTTGATGCAGACAATAGGAGGAGGATGTAACTCCAAGAGTCCTTTGCTTTTTCCACCAAAGCCACCTATGCATATTTTGTCTCCTCGACCATGCCATATTCCATCTTGAACATTGTTCATCTCAAGGGTTCTAGACTCCTGCATCATATTATGAAGATATGTTTAATGTCGCCATTGACACCAATTATTGTATGCCCCATTTTAGTTATAACCACCATTAATTTTAAAGATATTTTAACATATTTAGAGCATCTCCTAATATTTTTTTTTTTTAGATTCTTAATCTTAAATTAAAGAATCGATTCTTATTCTGGATTACCATCGGAGAAAACAGCTGACAATATAACATGGCTTCCGGTTATATATAAGATCATGTTATTATACAAACAATTTATATATATATTCCCATGATTAAAATAATATTTTGTGAAATTATAAGTGGGACTTATATTTTAAGTTCTTATATGATTCCACCATTGTAGTTGAAAGTTCTTAAAAACAAATCTTAAATTTGACGCATATTAAAATGAGTTTAATAAGCTTCACTTTAAGCCTACGTACTCTAGTTTTTATCATATTTGATAATCAAAATAATTCTTCAAGCTAACTTAATTAGTTTTCTGAAGTTCAAAATAACTTAATTGAGAAGGGAAATTTTCGAAAATGACCTGAGATAATGTACAACAAGGACAGGCGAAATGGTAAAGGAAATCGTCCAAGGAACTATCACTTCCCTGAAATGGCAAAACAACAGTGCATGAGTTGGTCAAAATATAACAAATAATTAAAGCAAATAAATCATTGATTAACACATGTATAATCGTGCATTTCAATCCAGAGTAGGGTACGACTCAATGTCTCAATGTCAACCATATTTACGTGGGTCCAAAAATGCATATAGAAATTGTTTTAATTAATCCAAACAAAACATACTAAAAAGATTATTAGAGACACAGCAACAAAATAGATTAACTCATACTTAGATGCTTTACGATTTTCTATGATAATAATTATAATTTCATTGCAGATATTTAGAGAAATTATAACACAGTAATATCCATTATAACTATTTATTAAACAAACAAAATCACCCATGGTGCAAAAAAGAAAACATTTACACACCTAATTAATCCCTTGAAAAGTCAAAAGCAATCACCACACAACAAAGTATTCATAAAGAATTGCAGAAAATAGTGACCTTAATGTTGAATTTGTGTCTTATACGTGTCCGGAAGAATCCTAAATATGCTCCAATAGAAACAACGAAGGCAACCGCCAGGTATAGAAAGCAGTGACGTCTCGTGACAGCAAAGCCAACCAAGTTAAGAAAGGCACCGATAGCTAAAAGAAAATAAATTGAAGCCTGCAAAATACGAAAAGGAAGTTCAAATTTCAGAGACTTATTACCAAAAATATAACTGTCTATTCTAAACACAAAATAATTTTTTAAACTTCTAACCCAACTTTCTTAATTTTTACCACCACAAATGATCTTTAACTTTTGAATCAATGTTAAGCCTGTCTACATACCTGAATGTGGCAAGAACCTAAACCAGCTCTCTTCATGTTCTTCCCAAATCGGTAGCAAGGACAACTGCAACACCCAAATTAATTATTATTTACCCCCTATGAATCCACGTTAATTCTCCTGATTCCTACTCTTCAAAGTGAAACTGAACCCATGAACATAATCATAACTTTATAGGAAAATAAATTAATGATTAAAAACCTAAGCAAGGAGGAAAAAAAAAGAATAAATTTTCTCCCCCCCATTTCCTTCAAATTAGCTACCTTGTTTTTTTTTTATATATAAATAATATGTTTGAATATATGTTAAAAAAAATTTAATTTTTATTTTTTTAAATAGAGTTTTTTTATGATAAAAAACACTTAAAAATATTTCCAAACTTGTATCTAAATAAACACAATGTGTTATGATTCATCGGAAAACAATTGAATCGAAGAAGAAAAGGAAAGACATAGCAAATCAAACGTTAATGAAGAATGATGATTACCATGTGGATTCAAGAGCAACACGATGATGATCAAAGCAATCAAGTATTTCACCTTCCCACATTCTGAAAACTCCACCAAACTCAGCACCCTCTTCTTCATCCTCTCCATCTCTCAGCTTCCCCCATTTGCCATGCGCAGCATGCAAAGCGACGGTGGAGCAAAGCGCATCAAAGTCCAGCAACCGCTCTTTTTCTTCCTCCTCCTTCATGAGCACCACCACCCTCTCTTGCTTCTCCAAATCCCCCATTGCGTCAAATAAAAGTTGGCACTTTTGGGAGATTTGCTTTGCGGGTTGGTTTTCAAGAAAAGGAGGAAAAGAAAGACAGAGAGACATGAAACACAACGATATTATTTAAAGAACATGATAAGATAACGACGATTCTTTTATTGCTGTTTCACGAATCTCTTTGGTTGGCGGCAAATAATTGTTGTAGGACCCAAAATATGCATCCATTATAAGGGGCGCAGCTGTTGCCACGTGGTAAGTGGAATATAGTAGCTCATTAAATACCAAATTAACGGTGCTGTTGATTCATCTTCTTATTATATTCCTTTATTTTATGTGGGCGGGTATATTTAATAATTAATTAGTCATGTTTTGGTTTGTATGATTTGTTTTAGCAGTCACATACCTAACTAGCAAAAATAGCACGCCATGGTTTCCAATTTGCCATTGCCTTCTCGTTAATTTGCATTGCTTTGGAGAGTTTTGGGCAACGGGACAAAAGCACCGATGAAATTTGACAGTCCAATAGGGCAACGGGACAAGATCACCAATGAAATAGTATTATATATTTGCACTTGTATGTCAACTAGTGACACTTGGAATTGAATATCATCAACTGAAGGTTTTGTTGTTTTGAACTAAAGATTGTAGTGAGAAATGAAGGGGTTGATAAAATTAAATCTTTACGGCACAAAATAATTTGTTTGTAAGATGGATTTAGCGGTATTAATTAATGTGTGGATAAATATATGATTAAAAATACACAAAAAAAATCATGATTTTAGTTATAATAAATTTTTAAATTTATTAATTTCAAAATTTTAAGTTCCATAATAATGTATGACTTGCTTGAGTATAATATTATATATTAATGCATTTGAATTGGACGGTTGACTGTAATCGAAATTTGGTCAGCATTGACTAAAGGCAAAATTTCAAGCGGATCAAGATATATATGAGGTCTCTAAATGATTTTAAATGGAACAAGGTTAACGTATTGTGAGAAATGAACAAGTATCTAATAAGTTTCATACTCCTTTCATCCCATAATTATTATATTTAAAAAAAGTAAAATAAATTATAAAATAAAATTTTATGTTAACTTTTTAATATAATATTAATTACTTTTTTATTTATACTCTTCATAATTATTTTTTTTAAAGTGATTATTATATTGTATCATTGATAATAAAGAAAAAGTTAATGTAAAGATTAATGTTATAATTGTTTTATCTATTTATTAATTGATCTAAATTAAAACGACACATATTATAAAACAGAATAAGTAATATTTTGACACACAGGCCAATAAAGAGTTTATTAGAGTGACATATCGTGTAATAATATTTATAAGCTAAAGTAGAACGATGTTATTGTATTTATAAGAACATGAGATGAAAAATGAATTCTCTTGAGATGAGACCTATTTGTCTTTTTGAGGGCAACAATAATGTATCTTGAATCTTGATGTAGTACTAAGGCAACTTTATTACATAAAAAGGTGGAATCTGCTTGCCAAGAATTCATATTAGGAGTCTTATACCCAAGTCAACGATTGCGATTTAAGTTGACTCAACATTTGAGCTAAGGGATAGTCTATTATAGATAGGTGTCTAAATGACGCAAACTATTTGGATTCGATTCGTGAATTACTTGTTCAATTATTTTTTTTAATTAAATAAATTTAAGCTTAAAATTATGCTTATAATTTAAATTATTTAAGCTGATCACTAAGATTAGCCTAATGGTTAGGTGTGGAGGGGTTTGGGTAGTTAAAAACATGAGGACCTAGGTTCAATTGTCATTGTGACCATCTTTATAATTTTTCCTATCTTTACAGAAAAAAATATCTAAGCTCAAATTAAAAAAAAAAACTCTTCAATAGCTTGTTTATATTTCTTTTATGAAAACATTTAATTTTTTTTTAATATTAAGTACAAATTTCATTCTATTGATCTCATATATTTTTGCATTAAACTCTCTAACACATGTTATCTCAACTTTGAATATTTTATTAACTTCAATTTTCCTGAAATAAAAAAAAACTGTTTCTTCTTAAAAAAATCTTAAACTAATTTTAAAGTTTCTTTCTTGTAATAGTCAATAAATTATAATTTTTATTTACTAAATTATGAAAATATATTAGTATAAAATAATTTAACCTATCACATGATAAATATATTTTTCTATTAGTACATAATTATCTAGTATTAAGATAATTATCAAATGTTATATTGATCAAGTTAAAAAATAATTTAAGAAAAAAATTATAAAAGCAAAAATAGTTAGTTAAGTTAAAAATCAACTAAACAAGGCAAGTTCAAACTTATTTTTTAAAAAAAAAAATAGGTAAATCTCAAATTTTCAATCAGATTTCATTAAATAAATTAGTCAAATTTAGACAATCAATTTTTTTTTTTAATATATAAGTCAAGCTTAATTTTCAAGAATTTGGCTTTGACTCGAACATTTATACTCTTAAGTAAAATACTTCCACATTATCATCCTGATAGATAATTACTCCACATCAACAATACTTATTGCATTAGTATTTAGGAGTCTATTAATGAAGGTGAATGATCAACTAATAATAGGATAAAATATTTAAATTTAAAAAATTGATTGAGAAAATATACTAAAGAGAAAGAGAAAGTTAAGTAATGAAATTTTAAAAATCATTAAAAGTTGAGGGGTAAATAAAGTTGAGGGGTAAATTTTAAATTTTGTTAAAAAAATTATCATATATTATTACATAAAATTTATTTATTGGTGTCTCTGTTAATAAAAATATCACATTAAATTCAGTTAATATTACATAATCGTTTTAATTTATTATTCTTAAATATATTATTGGTAATTTGAGAGATTAAAATAAATTTTTTAAAAATTATAAGGATTAAAGATAATAATTTTAAAATTTAAAAGATTAAAAATAAATTTATCTTAAATTTAAAGAATTAAAAATATATTTAAGTCTTAATTTTATATATTATTATTTTGTTAATGGTTGAAAAATCTACCATGACGTGAACCAAAGGCGAAAACATTCCAATCCAAGGTTGGTACCTGGAGTCTTCTCATATTTTAGTGGGAGCTGTTAAAGTCAATAATATTAGTCACGATAAAATTCATTAATTCAATGCAATCAACTCCGAGGGTAGAAGAATATATTCAGGGGAATCGCTATATACCTATGATAATTAAAAGGTTTTGATATTTTAAATTACATGAACAAATAAATTTAAAAGAAATAAATTTAAAATAATATAAATTTTAGATTAAAAATTTATAGAAGATGAATTAATCAAAAAGATTAATTCAAAAAAAATAATCAAAAGATCATAACAAATTTTATTTATATATAATAGAATTAAAAAATTAAAAAAATATAATAATATTATAAAAGTATTAAAATACGAAAGAAAAATAATAAATAATACAACTAAAAAACTAATTTATACTATAAATTCAAAAAATTAACAAAAAAAATAAAACATATTAATAAAATATTAATATTAAACTATTTAATTATAATACATATTATATTAAGATAAAATTTAAAAAGTATAAAAATAATATAAAGATATAGAAAATTTTATAAAGATAAATTATTAAAAATATTAAATTAAAATAAAAATAAAACAAGTAATTACAATAAAAAAAAATTAGAGGACTATACCTGTACCCCACAATTATAGTGGGTACCTAGAATTTTCCTATACTCAATTAAGAAGGTACAACTTCTACGTAGAAAATTCTCATATTCGTGTTTCAAATTGTCCTTCATTAACAACCACGTGCTTCAATTTTCCTTATTTTCACCTACTTGTGTGTCCGCTTTCACAAGTTACAATTTCCTATTCATCGTCACCACCTAAACTGGTCAAACCTATTCTCTCTAGTTTCTCCATTCATGTCAACGTGGCACCTACTTGGTCAGATTTTAGCAGCATTAGGCGGCGTTGAAGCTTCTTCTTCTTCTTCTTCAATATTTACTCACTTTTCATCTTTGTTATTACTTACCCAAACGCCAATCCACGTAGTTTTCTCTGAAATCTCGAGTACATGGGCATGATCACCACACGCAACAACCATGCAACTATTCTGCTCCTTTTATTCTTTTTCTTCTGTTTTCTCACTTTGTTATCCCATGCAGCCAATTCCATCACGGACAACATAATCAGAGACGATGATGATGGTGCTGACAATTTGGTGTCAGAAGATCTCAACTTCGAAATGGGTTTCTTCGGTTTTCATAACTCTTCAAGGTACGTTGGGATTTGGTACCACAAGGTTCCTATTCCAACATACGTGTGGGTTGCTAATAGAGACAAACCCATCAAAGGAAGAGGAGGTTCAATCAGAATCAAAAGTGACGGCAACTTGGTTGTCCTCGATGGAGAGAACGAGGTTTGGTCAAGTAACCTTAACCTGTCGAACTCGAATCCGGTGAACAACTCACAAGCTGTTCTACGTGACAATGGGAACCTTGTTCTTTCAAACAACGACAAAGATGTGTGGCAGAGCTTTGACCACCCTACTGATACGTATCTGCCAGGAATGGAACTGCCAGCTAGTGATAGAACGAGCATGAAACGTTCCTTCAGGTCATGGAAATCAGCGACGGATCCTTCACCGGGGAACTACACAATGGGGGTTGCTTCTGAGGGATCAACACCACAGATTTTGGTTTTGGAGGGAGAGAAAAGGAGGTGGAGAAGTGGGTATTGGGATCAAAGAGTGTTCACTGGTGTGTCCAATATGACAGGAAGCTCTCTATTTGGTTTTGGACTTAATACATACCCTAATGGAGAGAAGTACTTTGTATATACATGGAATGATGATACGGTGAGGTTTCAGATAAGTTGGGATGGGTTTGAAAGACGGCTGTTGTGGAATGAAGATGAGAAAAATTGGACACAGACACAATATGAGCCTTATAATGAGTGTGAGGAGTATAATTATTGTGGCAGTTTTGCAGTGTGCGATATGGCTAAATCACCTGTTTGTAGTTGCATGCAGAAGTTTAAGCCAAGGAATTGGGATGAGTGGAATAGTAGGAATTGGTCAAGGGGGTGTGAGAGGATGACTCTACTGAAGGCTGAGAGTGAGAGAGGTAATGGATCTGGAACTGAGGTTAGTGTTGGAGAAGATGGTTTCTTGAAGCTAAACAGTATGAAGTTGCCGGATTTCGCACAGTTGGTGGATGATACTGGTGATGAGGATTGCCAGAGGAATTGTCTGCAGAATAGTTCTTGTACCGCGTATTCATATACTCTTGGAATTGGGTGCATGGTTTGGTATGGGGATTTAGTTGATGTTCAATACTCTGAAAACTTTGGAACTGTACTCAACATCCGTCTTGCTGATTCTGATTTAGGTAGGGTAAAGTGTCATTTTTTTCCATTAAGATTTTAATTTTGATTACAAATCCATTATAAGCATACAGGGGAAAAATATCTGTTAATTTGTTGTCTATGAATATGATGATAAAGAAAATCACACTTGATATCTCACACAATTTCTCACAGGCTTCCCTGATTGTCAGGTTATAATTACAGCATATGATTTCTCTGTTTTCAAATACAGGCGATGGGGACAAAAGGACAAAAATTTGGATAATATTAGCCGTTGTGGTGGGGCTGATCTGCATTGGAATCGTTGTATGGCTGGTATGGAGGTTTAAGGCAAAACAAAAAGGTAATATATTTATTTTTCGTTGGTAATGTTTTTATCCCTTTGATGAATGAATGAGAAGGTGTTGCGCACTGTTTCTTATTATTGACATATATATTCTCTCTTCCTTTCTATTTGCCAACAGTTTCATCAGCTTCTGGATACAACAATAGCGACGTGCCAGTCTATGATCAAACGAGGAGTACAGACTTATCAGCAGAATTTTCAGAATCAACTGATTTAGGCTTGGATGGGAGTCAGCTAAGTGGAGCAGAACTTCCATTTTTCAATTTTAGCTACCTTGCACTAGCAACAAACAATTTCTCGGAAGAAAATAAGCTTGGACAAGGGGGATTTGGTCCTGTCTACAAGGTAAAAATTTAGCATTTAAAGTGTTGGTTTACCTTAAGAATAATGTTATTAAGTTGTATGATAATAGGAGAGAAACATAGAAGTATGAGATGTAATGGGTGATGTGAATGAAATAGACATAGAGAAAAAATATTGTTATATAAATTATTGTATGAGTTATTATAGCAATATCACAACTCTTTTTGTAATGCAAGGTTAATAGGTTCGCTTATTTCATTTAACAGGGGAAGCTTCCAGGGGGAGAGCAAATAGCTGTCAAGAGGCTTTCAAGAAAATCTAGCCAAGGTTTAGAGGAGTTCAAGAATGAAATGATGCTGATAGCCAAACTACAACATAGAAATCTTGTTAGACTATTGGGATGTTCCATTCAAGGGGAAGAAATGATACTGGTATATGAGTACTTGCCAAACAAAAGCTTGGACTGCTTTTTATTTGGTATGTCTTCATTGACTATGCATATTCTTTTTCTGCATCTTAAGTATGAAACAGAAGCTATCAGTTCATGTTCATAACAATTGGCTTGTTCTTATAACATCATGGCAGATCCAGTGAAGCGAGAACAACTAGACTGGACAAGACGCTTTGAAATAATTGAGGGCATCGCAAGAGGGCTTCTTTATCTGCACCGGGATTCAAGACTTAGAATAATTCATCGCGATCTAAAAGCAAGTAACATTTTGTTGGATGAAAACATGAATCCAAAAATTTCAGACTTCGGCTTGGCCAGGATATTTGGCGGAAACCAAAATGAAGCCAACACAAACAGAGTGGTTGGTACATAGTAAGTTTGCTTTGATTTTACTTGATTGATAAATCATTCTCTTAATTCTAACCAGAACTAGACTACAAATTAATCCCAATATAATATCTTATATTTGTGATGCAGTGGTTATATGTCCCCAGAATATGCAATGGAAGGTTTATTTTCAGTTAAATCTGATGTCTACAGTTTTGGTGTATTGCTACTTGAGATTGTGAGTGGCCGCAGGAACACTAGCTTTCGCAACACAGATGAATCAAGTCTCATAGGATATGTGAGTAACTGTATTTACATTAGTTGGTGACTAAACTCTAAAATAACTTGTGCATGAATATATACATAGGAGCTTTAGCACTCATGTCATTGCAAGTTTATGGTATTGGTTGAAAAGTGGCCAAATATCTTAGTGAAATTTCGAAGGTGTCTTGAAAAGTTTGCATTTAATGTTTGTGAAATTAACATTATTTAAAAGGACAAGATTTAGATAGAGTTTGATTTTAGTAACATGCATAATAAATATTTTCATTAAATGTCAATGTGTATTAGTGAATTGAGATTTCAGTTCTGATTGAAAAACAACATCAACAATATCATAATCCAAGTTTTATCCTATTTAAAATTCTTGGTTTATTTGAGTGGTTAAAGCTAATGCTTTATGATGAAAAATGGGTGTAGGCCTGGCACCTTTGGAGTGAACAGAGAGTAATGGATCTTGTTGACCCTTCCATTCATGATTCAATTCCTAAGAGTAAAGCTTTGAGATGCATACACATAGGAATGTTATGCGTGCAAGATTCAGCTTCTCGTAGACCAAACATGTCCTCTGTGGTGTTGATGCTGGAAAGTGAAGCCACGGCTCTCCCTTTGCCTAAGCAACCTTTGCTTACTTCCATGAGGAAATATGATGATGGAGAATCTCATAGCGAAGGCCTTGATGTGTCAAATAATTTGACAGTCACAATGGTCACAGGGAGATGAAAGCATTACATTTTTCCCTTTCTGTTCATTTTTTTTAGATTCACTTTCACTCTACAGTACAAAGCATACAGTTTTCTTTTTAATTTTACCCTCCTTTTGAAATGAGCCCCTGAATTTTGAGTGTATATATAATTTATAAGGGGTTTTTAACTTATTTTAAGCAAAAAATGAGGTTAAGCAATCTTATTATGAATGATTAATCTTATTGTAAATGATTGGTGCAATTAGAAAATCGTACCAAAGTATATAAGAGAATTGAGGCTACAATCATTTACAATGAGCTTGTTTAACTTTGTTCTTATTTGGAATAAGTTACACAAATTTCCTTGATTCTTGGTCAATAAAAGAAGTATTCTAGGTTGACGGTATTCATATGTAGAAATCATAGAAAACTAGCGGGAACTATGTACCGTGTAGCATTTGCATTTTGATTTGTTCTTTTCGAGACAAAGTTTTGATATGCTATTATGTATACAGTTGTATATTGTTGACAGATTGTTATTTATATATTTTTGGAGGAGCATCTTCATTTTTAAATATCTCTGTTGAACTCACATATGACTTGTTTTGTACTTATCTCCAAATAGCATTTGGAGGATTTAAAAAAAAAAAAGACTTTTGGAATATAGTATCTCCCACCGTGTTATAAAACTAGTGCAGTTTTCTGTACAGTATTGCATTTGAATTTTCTGTATCATGCGTAGAGTTGTGTACTGTTGAAAATATTATATCTGATATTGAAGGTAAAGCAGCATGTTGAAGATAAAGTTGAATATGGTAAAAGATTCTTATATATTTTTTAAAGAAAGACAAATTTCTTTCAATTTGCCAACCTTTTTGTTTGAATGGGATAAATAACACAACTTGAAGTACTTTTTTCACAAGAAAATTTCTTCCAATTCTCCAAACATTCATATGAGGCATATATAATATTTTTGTTATTTATCCTATTCAAACAAACTGATTGGCAAGTTGAATGAAACTTGTATTCCCTTAAAAAATAAAAGAAAAAAGAATCTTTTATCATATTGTTTCTACACTTGCCTGAAGCCTACACCCATCACTTTTAAAAGATTTTCAAACAATGTTCACTTCTAGGTTTCTAGCCACCTTTACTTTCACGTTTTCTCCCAAAAGCAGCAGGTTAAAGATAAAGTGTATCAATTTAGGTGTAAAAAAAGTAATGTTGTTTTGGTACAATGCACAGATCAGACTAATTCTTATTTTAACAAAGTTATTTTCACATGACTTTTATTATTCTTATACCATTTTCTTTAGAGTTAATAATAGAACAAGGATTATGTTATCTTATTTGTATACCTATTGTTTGCGGTGGGATTCGTTTTAAAGGTTCTTTTTATTTAGACTAGCACACAATGTGTTTCAATTTAGGTACTTCACTGTATAACCACGTTATTGAGAATTAGGAGTAAAGTAGAGGTCTCAGAAGTTACTTGTTTCCAAATGTTCCTCAATTAATATTAACAGGCAACGTTCATGCACGCAAACAATAATATGAACCGAATGAACAAATACATATATTCCCAATACAAATCATGGTTCGTAAATAGTAAACATCACAACATCATCAGAAACGTATGTGAATGAAAGTTAAGTGCTTACAAGAGACATTAAACTAAACTAATCCTAATCTACAAAGGAAAAAGAAGAGTGGTCAAGAAGCAACCATACCCAAACACGATTCCGTACACGAAAGCCATATGCGCAGGCGGAGAGTGCTTCAGACCTCTATTCAAGTATGAGTTTTTCCGACCTCTGTTACGGTCCGTAATCCTTGTATTTATAGAGCAATCAAGAGCGGTTAATTTTGTGCACGTACACTTCTAACTCATAACTGCTATCCACTATGCTTGCTACGTGGTCTTGAGTTATAACTTCTTTTAACCGTCCTCCCACGTTCATATTAACCTCTCGACCTACCTGTCCACACATATGTTAACTTCTCGATTTAGATGTTTGACCACCTTCATGTGACCATTGGTACTACACTTTTACTAGTTTTCGAGCACAACTCTTCTCGATCTCGAATATTTGCCACTGGAAGGTGTCCATCTTCATATCATTTTTCGAGGAATCTACATGATTGTTTCGACTTGTTTGTAATTTTTCGAGTGGGTCCAACAAGTGCCCCCCTAGGAATTCGATCTTGATATATGTATCGATATAAAGAAAGTCGAATTCCTGTACATTTAAAGAGTTGAATCCCTGTATATTTACTTGAAGTACGTTTACTTGAAGCACCTTTTTCGATGATACCCTAGTCTGGCTCGTTTCTGGATTCGCATTGAATGTATATGACCATTGCAGCGATATTAATGGCAGAAACGGCGCGTGCTTCCTGTTTTTTTACTGTTACCGAAATATTTTGGCAGCTGTTACAATCATTTAATTTGAATTTTTCCCTGTGGGCTCATTTACCTTAGGCCCATTAAAACCCTTTTTACCTCGCGTGAAACTCATTTTTACCATTGTTTTTCTTCGCGCCCAAGCTTCTTTTGCTTTCTCTCTGCCTTTTCTCTAGATTTTCTTCTTCGGTGAATCCTGTGCTTTCTTCTCCGGTGAACCCTGCGTTCCTTCTCACAATCTTTACTCTTGTGACTCAATGGCCTCTTCTGCTGCTTCCAGCTCCGCTGCTGTGATCTCTACAACTTCTCCTGCTGCTGCCTCTACCTCTACTCCTGTCTTAGCCACAACCGCTGCGTCCACTATGGCCACTGTCACTCCTACTCAGGGCACTCCTTTGCTCATTACCAATGCTCAGGTCCGCAAGGTTTAGGGGGGCAATGATACCTTCGTTCCTATCCCCGGCATGGAGGAGGCCAGTTTGAAGATATATCAATCTCAGGTACTTCTTCCTTTCTCCCTAGAGAATGGTTCTATCCATGCTTTTCTTGGTCCTTTTGCCGGTCAAAACAGCAAGAAGTTTGGTAATACCCTTCTTCCTGAAGACGCCACCACCATCCCTTTCATTTATTCACCCAAGATAGACCTAAATCTCTTTGCTGATACCACAAAATTTTTTAGAGCTTTTCCCCCTGTTAAAGAAATGCATTTATCCTGGCTAACCCGTATAGAAGCCTCTATGTCTTCTGAATGGAAAGAGATAGGTATTTTTGAGTTTATCCAATTAGCCAAGTTTGACCTTCACCTTTTTGATCCTCAAATGCTCCTTTCTGCCATTTTCTTTTGGAATAGAGAAACTAGGGCTTTCGAGTTCCCTTGTGATTTTGTTTGCCCCACTTTGCTCGACATTGCTGCTATCACAGGGTTACTGCCTCTTGGGGAGAGGTTTCATCCTAATGCTTTTGAGGAAGAAGTCTCGATCAAGGATATTTCGATCACCTGGGATAAAAAAACCTATCTGGCTTTCATTACTGCCCATATGGGACAACCTGGTACACCTGTTTCCTCTTCAGAGCACATTGCTTTTCTAATGTATTGGTTGTCGGCCTGTGTTTTCTGTACTCCTTCCCTCCAAGTCCCAAAATATTACTATGTTCTAGCTCAGGCCCTTCATCTGAAGAAAAAGATATGTTTGAGCAAGTTGCTTCTAGCTTCCCTATACACATGCCTCGACGAAGCTTCTGAGAGTCTTTCTCGAGAGTCGGGGCCTCGAAATCTTTCCGGTCCATTATGGCTGCTCCAACTATGGCTCAACGCCATTCTCGAGAAGAGGCTCTATTTACCTTCAACTCCAATTTCACTCTGTGAACTCGAAGGAGCTCGTTTGACTACCCTTACCCCACGGAAACGTCTGGTAGATAATTTTGAAAAATATATTAGAGCGTTTCTTAGTTTCACTGAGTTCACCGAAGATTTAGCCCCTTTTCTTCGACAAAATTTAATAGGTCCAGTCTGGCTACGTCAAAATAATCAGGTTGGGAGCATCAATCCTTCTTCGACTGACATTTGGTTTGGGTTCTTATCATGGGACGTCATCTTCTCAGGCATGAGGCAAAAAGATGTTAGACTCTACCCTTACCAACCTCAGTTATTCGCTCGACAATTTGGGCTTTGTCAAATGAAGCCTCTTCCTCTTCGTCGCAAGGAAAGCATCGATGCAGATATTTGTGTCGACGAAGGGAATTATGAAGAAGTCCTCAATTTCATCCTTCGACCTGACAAAGAGCTCAAGCTTACACCCTCCACTTTTTCTCCTTCATTTTTGGTTTCACAATGCTACCTTCGATGGTGGTGTTATTATGTTGTAGATAAACTCATCAATTTTGATGGTTTTTTGAAGAAGCTGATTAATTCTCCTCTCTCTTGTTCGCAGGGTCCCAAACAATCAGGTACTTTCAAGAATCAAATTATAATTTATCAATTCGAGCAATTTTTTAAAGTTTGTTATCAACCCGACAATGTGCATCGAACCATCTTTGATGCTTCTGTCTCCTTATCGAAAATGGTACAAAGGAACATCCGCTCGAAAAGGGTAATAAACCCTCGAGGTAAAACCGTTTTCGAAAAATTTTGTCCAAAACATATACCTCCTCTTCCAAATGCTCTTTTTGGTTTAGTTAAGCATTTATCTCACCCTCCATGGGTGAAAACACTCGACCCATTTTACCTCGAGCGCAAGGAGATTCCCGTAAAAAATCGAGTTACCTATGTGCGATGTTCCGTGTATGATTTTCCTCGAGGCAAATGGTGGCCACTATGTTGGGTCAATAACGTTAACCCTCCTCCTGGTAAACAACTTTGGCCAAACCCTTAACTAAACATTCGATTTTGTACTTGTCTCATCTTTTCCCTCGAATTTCGCAGATGTCATTCCTCAACGTGTTCCACAACATGTTGAGCCAACTCCTAACTGGGAAAGTGATGATGATGCCCAAAAACCATCATTGAAGGGTCGGAAAAGAAAGACCGCTTCTGAAAAAGCCACTCTTCATTCTGAGGTACAGTTTTTTACTCACCATCTCTTTGAGCCTTTTCGATTAATTCTCTTCATTCATTTTATCTTTTCCTACTTTTCGTATTTCAGAATATCAAAATTTCTAAGAAACAAAAAGTGGGTTCAAGCAGTACCAAGACAGTAAGAGAGCTCTTTTACCTTAAATTTTCTTATCCCTTTAAATCCTACTCATTTTGTTTCCTTACTTTCAGGTTTCGACCACGAAGAAGCAGGATAAAGGAAAGGGAAAGTTGGTAGTTTCTCTCACTAAAAAAACTCAGAAACCTCCTACTGGGAAGCTTCTTCAAGATGCTATGAAATCAGTACCCAAGGTATTCAGACCAATAATTTGTTTCCGACTGGATTTTTGTTAAATCTTTCTAACACTGTTTACTCATCAGGGTATTGATATCATTGATGTTGATTCTTCTCGAGACATCTCGAGAGATATTCCTCCTGTCACTGAGGCGTCCCAACAGGTTCACTCATGTTCTTTCCTATTTCATCGTCTGGCTCGAGATTTGTTCAATAACACCAAATGTTTATGATCTTCTCTTTTGTTTATAGTTGGTCACGTCTCAGTTGAATGTTACCGAGATGGCTTCGATAATGGCCTCCATCCAAATTCCTCCTCAAATTGAAGAGGATAAGGTTCCCCAGTCGGAACCTTTAGTCAACGCAGAGACCTTGCACGACTCTGTTCAAGGTGATCCCTCTTTCGAGCTACAACCTCCATTGAGTCCGAACAAGGGTATATTTCTTTCAACTTTACAACTTTATCATCATTTTTAATGAAACTTTCTAATGTATTTTCTTTGTACAGGTTCGACTGAATCGCCTCGACCCTTCACAACTTCCCCTTCGACTCAAGGCGGGGTCATTTCTTCTGTCTAAGGTCTTTCGTCAATTCCTTCTCCGGACCTGGACTTGATGAGCTTTTTCGATGAAGAAGATGAAGATATCAATAGTATCTTCAAGGTCTTGGATAATTGGACAAGTGGTCCTTCTGGGTCGGAGAAGGAGAAAGAGAAAACCGTCGAGCACGTCTTTGAGGTTCCTTCATATCAACCTTTGCTTGATTCTTTTCGAACAAAGGCATATGTTGATGATCTTGATCAGGCCTTCCTTATTCCTGAGTTCAAGACAGAGGTTGAACAAATGATGGACGATCTTTTATCCTACTCGAGTCTTCCTCCTGAGGTCCATTCCGAGTTGCAAGAGTTTGTCAAACCTTTTAGCCTCGCATGGGACCTTCGATCTCAATGGTCCACTTCCTTTCAAGAGGTAACCCATGTCGAGGTTGAAAGCGAAGAAGACCGTGCTAAACTCGAAAAGCTCCGAACTGACTTGCTTATGATCAAAGACTCAACGGCGGAAATGGTGTCTTCTCTGCAAAAATTACAACAAGAAGAGAAGGATATAGAAACCACCATCAAGTCTCTCCAACATGAGTTAGAGAAGGCTCGCTCGAAGAAAGATGCTATTAAGGTTCAAAGTCAAGAGATCAAGCAGCGTCAAACGGGTCTCAAAGAGGAAGGCAAGGTTATCTCTTCTCGACTTGCGAAGACCTTAGAGCAGAAAAAACATTTGGAAGCTCAATGTTCCTCTCGAAGAAAGCGTTTGGACGAGGCTTACAAGGCTTTCAATGATTTTAAATCAAAGTTTTGTAATAATTAGATTTCTTCTATTTACCCTTGAACAATCAATATTTTATCCTGTTATGAAAGCACTTTAAATATTTTCCATTTATTACTTTGCTTGCACTCGAATTTACTTCTTTGATCACATATGCATTACTTGAATATATTTGCTCGACTACAAAGGGACCTTCCCAATTATAAGACCATTTACCTAGATATTGAGATTTTTGCTCCATGGGAAGAATTACTTTTAAAACCAAGTCACCCACTCGAAAACTACGTGCTTTGACTCTCTTATTGTATGATTTCTCGACTTTTTCCTTCTGTCGAACAATATTTTGCAACGCAATTAACCTTTCCTCCTCTAAAGAAATCAACTCATCATACATTAGATTCCAATAATCATCAGTAGGTAATTCATTCTGTTTCTGTATATGAATTGATTGTAAGTTAATATCAATAGGAAGGATAGCTTCATGCCCATACACTAACTTATATGGAGTAGTTTTTGTAGCATCTCTCGGAGAATTTCTATAGGCCCATAGTATTTGAACAAGAGTTTCATGCCAACTTCGAGGCCTATTTGATACGTGCTTTTTAATTAGCCCAATCACTACTTTGTTAGCTGCCTTGACTTGACCATTTGCTTGCGCATAATATGGTGTTGAAGTTATCAACTTAATCCCTCTAGATTCTGTATATTGAGCGACTTTTCGACCTGTGAAAACTGTACCTTGATCAGTTGTAATTGTTTGGGGAATCCCAAACCTTGTAATAATGTGATCTTCGATGAAATTAATTATGTCATTTTGCTCAACATTTTTTAAAGGAATAGCTTCAACCCATTTTGTAAAGTAATCTATGGCAACCAAAATATATTTGTGATTTTTTGAAGAAGGTGGGTGTATTTGTCCGATTAAATCCATTGCCCAACCCCGAAATGGCCAAGGTTTGATGATCGAATGCAACTCACTTGCTGGTACCTTTTGTATTGGTCCATGTTTTTGACACTCCTCACACCTTTTTGCGAATTCGATACAATCTTTAATCATAGATGGCCAATATAAGCCTTTCCTTGACAAAACCCATTTCATCTTCTTTCCAGCTTGATGTGCTCCACAAATGCCTTCATGAATTTCTGCCATTGCTATATAACCTTCATGGTCTCCCAGACATTTGAACAAAACTCCGTCGAAGCCTCTTTTGTACAATTCATCGTTTAGTAAGAGATAATTGAGAGCTTGGAGTTTAATCTTCTTTTCGACCTTTATATTAGGATTTCGCAAGTATTCGATCAATTTGCTCCTCCAATCTTGTTGACTTGCTGAACCTATACTTAGAATTTCTCGATGGTCTAACACTTCACTCTCTGTATGAATCAGATATTCGAGACACTCTTTACTGATTTTATATCCAGAGACTATCTGAGCCAACTCATTTGCAATAAGATTTGAGTCCCGAGGAATGTGTTGTAACTCTACTTCACCAAACGTGTCAAGTAACTGCACAGCTCGAGTCTTGAATTCAACTAATTTTTCATTTAAACACTTATACTCTCGAGTTAATTGTTTGATGACCAGTTGTGAATCTCCTCGAATTACCACATTTTTAGCACCCAATTCTTTAAGAATCTCAAGTCCAGTAATGAGTGCTTGGTATTCATTTTCATTATTCGAGTATCCTGTATTTGTTTTGAATGATAACTTAGTCGGGACCCCTCCGGGAGAGATGATTAAAAGACCTATTCCAGCGCCTAACTCGTGTTTCGAGCCATCGAAATATAATTGCCAAGGCTTGGTGGTTAGGTAATTAACTTCTTCAGTTTCATTCGAATGATTTGCAAGAAAATCTGCAATTATTTGTTCTTTAGTTGCTTTTAGCGACTCGAAAGTTAATGAGTATTCAGTTAACGCGAGTGCCCATTTGCTGACTCGAGAATGTAACACAGGTTTACACAACATATATTTTATCACATTACTTCGACAAAGTATTACAACATCACGAGTCCTAATATAGTACTTCAACTTAGTACACGCAACATAAAGACTTAAACATAATTTCTCTAAAGGGGTATATCTAAGTTCTGCTCCTACTAACATTCGACTTAAATAGTAAATGACTCTCTCGATGCCATTTTCATCATCTTGCGCCAGCATACCCGCAATAGTCGAATCATTAGCTGAAATGTACAACTTCAGTTGCTTCCTTTCAGAGATTGGTGCAAGCACTGGAGGATGAGCCAAGTAATCTTTGATATCATCGAACACTTTCTGGTGCTCTTCATCCCATCGAAATTCTTGCTCCTTTTTTAAGCACAAGAGGAGAAAATACTTTAGTTTTACCAGACAAGTTCGATATGAATCTTCGCAGAAAGTTTACTTTACCTAGGAGAGATTGAAGTTCCTTCTTGTTCGATGGAGGTTTAGTCTCCATGATAGCTTTCGTCTTATTTCGATTAACTTCATTTCCTTTCTGGTGTATAACAAACCCCAGAAATTCTCCTGCTGAAACACCAAAAGCACATTTTAGTGGATTCATTTTCAAACCATGTCTTCTCATTCTTTCAAAAGATAATTTTAAATGGCATAGGTGATCCCCTTTTTGTTTCGACCCAACAATTATGTCATCAATATATACTTGTACAAACTTACCAATTAGATCATGGAATATTAAATTCATTGCCCTCTGATAAGTAGCACCAACATTTTTGAGTCCAAATGGCATCATCACCCATTCATAGACGCCTAAGGCACATGGACATCGAAAAGCAGTTTTCGACACATCGTTAGCTGCAATATAAATTTGGTTATACCCAGAATAACCATCAAACAAACTCATAATTTCATTACCTGCAACGGCATCTATCATAGTTTCAGCAACGGGCATAGGGTACTCATCCTTGGGAGTTGCCATGTTGAGATCTCGAAAGTCAATACAAACTCTGAGTTTCCCGTTTTTCTTTATAACCGACACTATATTCGAGATCCAGTCAGGGTATCTCGAAGTTCTGATGAACTTTGCCTTCAGCAATCTCTCAATTTCCCCCTTGATTTTCTCGATTACTTCAGGAGCAAATCTTCGAGGGCTTTGCTTCACGGGTTTCTTTCCTGGGATCATGGGTAGCATATGCTCCACCAATTCTCGATCTAGTCCTAGCATTTCATCATAATCCCATGCAAAGCAATCTTTGTATTCATGCAACATTCGAATTACCTCCTCTTTCAGCTCCCCTTGCAAGAACTTGCTAATATAAGTTACTCGCTTATTCTCGACGGTTCCCAGATTAACCTCTTCGAGAGGATCTTGGGATTCTAACTTATGTTCTTCATTAGCGGCCCTTTCGAACCCCAAGGGTGAATCATCGAAAATACAGTCCAGTTTGAGTTTTAGTTCTTGCTCTTTACCTTCTTTTGTCTTCTCGACCTCTAGGTCTGTTTTTTCTTTTTGCTTTTCATTTTTATCTAAGACTCCTTGGTCCCTTTGATTTTCTGTTTTTTGTTTTTCTTCATTCTTCTTTTCGATTTCGAAGTCTTTTCCCTTCTTCTTTTGTTTTTCTTTCCTTATTGACTCGAAATCTGTCTCCTCTTTCTTTTTTTGTTTTTCTTCGGCCAAAATGGCCGTGCTAACCTCATTGTCAAACTGATCTTTCTCGGCCAAGTTGGCCGTTTGATCGGCCACGTAGGCCGCTATTCGAGCTAAGAAGCTCGAGTAAGGATCTTCTTCCTTCATTCATCCAGTGGAGCCGAATCCTTTTCGGCTCGAATCACAAATCCCTTTTTCACATCCCAGCAAAAGGTTTTCTTGATTCCTTCCTCTTCGTCCATCACACCAGAATTGTAAGCCTCGAAAGGCTTGGTCTTCGCAAAGGCCGTTAGTTGCTGGTCAGCAAAATACATCTCAACCTCGTACGTTTTCTGATCGGCCTCGAGGACCTCTAACCCTTCATCATCGTTCCAGAAGAAAATCTTCTGATGCACTGTCCAAGGAACGGCCCCTACTCGATGGATCCACTCTCGACCTAACAGAACATTGAAGTTTGCCTTAGAGGGCGTCACTATAAACATAGTAGTCCTCTTCACACTCCCAATCTGCACATCGAGCAGAATCATACCTTCAGGGTTTGAAGACTTGCCTGCATAATCAGAAATCATTATATTGTGAGGTTTCAGATCAGTCAAAGATTTCCCAAACCTCTTCAACATGGTTTTAGGCAGGATGTTCACAGCTGCGCCCCCATCGACCAAGACCTTATTCACTTCTTGCCCTTCGATCATCAAGGTCAGCAAGAGGGGCTTAAGGTGCCCTTTCATTTCCTCCGTGGGAGAATCGAACACAGTAGAATTGAACTTGGAGACAACCCTCGAGATCTGATTCACCCATATAACCTTGGACTCATAATTAGGGTCCTCAAAATAATCCTCTCGATGGATATCCTCTTGTTCATTCACAGCCTCCATGGCCCCAGCATACTCAGTTGGCAAAATGGACACTATTCCACAAATATCCTCTAGAGAATCCTCAAATTCGCTCTCGAAGCAGTCTGTGATCATATCTTCATCATCCTCTAAGAACTTCTGAGAGGATTCCCCTTTTTGGGGTACAGGAATCGAAAAACGATTTCCCTTAATACCTTCAAAAGTAGCTTTTCTCATCCTTTGCTGTCTCCTCCACTGAGTTTTAGTCAGGTTGTTGGAAGGTTGTCGAAAACTGCGTCCATACCCTCCGGTACTTGTTTCCAAATGTTCCTCAATTAATATTAACAGGCAACGCTCATGCACGCAAACAATAATATGAATCGAATGAACAATGCATATATTCCCAATACAAATCATGGTTCGTAAATAGTAAACATCACAACATCATCAGAAACGTATGTGAATGAAAGTTAAGTGCTTACAAGAGACATTAAACTAAACTAATCCTAATCTACAAAGGAAAAAGAAGAGTGGTCAAGAAGCAACCATACCCAAATACGATTCTGTACACGAAAGCCATATGCGTAGGCGGAGAGTGCTTCAGAGCTCTATTCAAGTATGAGTTTTTCCGACCTCTGTTACGGTCCGTAATCCTTGTATTTATAGAGCAATCAAGAGCGGTTAATTTTGTGCACGTACACTTCTAACTCATAACTGCTATCCACTATGCTTGCTACGTGGTCTTGAGTTATAACTTCCTTTAACCGTCCTCCCACGTTCATATTAACCTCTCGACCTACCTGTCCACACATATGTTAACTTCTCGATTTAGACGTTTGACCACCTTCATGTGACCATTGGTACTACACTTTTACTAGTTTTCGAGCACAACTCTTCTCGATCTCGAATATTTGCCACTGGAAGGTGTCCATCTTCATATCATTTTTCGAGGAATCTACATAATTGTTTCGACTTGTTTGTAATTTTTCGAGTGGGTCCAACACCTATATATTGCACTTTTGTTTCAGCTGAAAAAAAAACCAAAAAATAAAATATATTGAAACGTTACTTTATTAATAATAATGGTACATAAATATTTTATTAACCAATAAAAGAAAGTTAAGAACACACTACCTCTATGTTTTAGTTAACAGGCAGAGTCGAAACTTAGTTCCAAGATCGTCCAAACTTTTCCACAAATTTTACAATTTAATTAAAATACATTAATTATTTACAACAAGGTTATTGAATTTTTTTTAAGATACTAGTATTTTTTAATTAACTAAAAGTATATATTAATAAATAATTATTATAACGATAATATTCATTTTTTATCTTCATATTTTAAAACTATTTAATTCCTTAACTAATATATTTATTCAGAAAGATGGAGAGTAGCAGTGTGGAGTTGTGTTGCAGTTGTTGCAGTGGGAGTCAGTGTGATGGAGCAAACGAAGAAGCTAATAAAAGGCGTTTTGAAGAACAGCAATAACCCAGAGTTGGCATGGCATCTGGTGAAGCGTCTTCTATCTTCTCCTTCCTCCTCCTCTTTCACTCACACTCACCAACTTGTTACTATCACAACACGCATCCTCGCCGGCGCCAACATGCACCGCCAACTCCACCACCTCCACCACCTCCTCCTCTCCTCTCACCCCAACCACATGGCCCACTCTTCCATCACTTCCATGGTCCGGGTCCTCGCCCAATTGGGCCACGTCGACCAGGCCCTCTCCCACTTCAAATCCCTCCGAGCCCAATTCCCCTCCACACCTCCCTCCCTCCCCTTCTACAACCTCCTCCTCCGCTCCACCCTCCGCCTCAACCGCCCCGACCTCGTCACCTGCCTCTACACCGACATGCTCGCCGCACGTGTCGCCCCTCAAACCTACACCTTCAACCTCCTCATCCGCTCCCTCTGCGACTCCCGCGCCTTCGACCACGCCCTCCAACTGTTCGACAAAATGCCCCAAAAGGGATGCCTCCCCAACGAGTTCACTCTCGGGATTCTCGTTCGCGGCCTGTGCCGCGCCGGCCTCGCCAAACAGGCCTTCAACCTCCTTCACAATAACACTTTCTCCCACATTGCTAACAGGGTCGTGTACAACACTCTTGTTTCTTCGTTTTGTAGAGAGGACATGAACGACGAGGCTGAGAAGCTTGTTGAGAGGATGACCCAGCAAGGTCTGTTGCCTGATGTGGTTACCTTCAACTCCAGAATCTCGGCGCTTTGTCGAGCCGGGAAGATTCTAGAGGCTTCGAGGATTTTCAGAGATATGCAGATGGATGAGGCATTGGGCCTTCCTAGGCCCAATGTTGTGACTTTTAATTTGATGCTTAAGGGCTTCTGCAAGCACGGGATGATGGAGGATGCTAAGGGTTTGGTCGAGACCATGAAGAAAGTTGGCAAGTTTGTCTCTTTGGAAAGTTATAACATTTGGTTATTGGGGTTGCTTAGGAATGGAGAGTTGTTGGAGGCTCGGTTAGTTCTTGATGAAATGGCGGCCAAAGGTGTTGAACCGAATGCTTACACTTATAACATTATGATGGATGGGCTATGCAGGAACCATATGCTGTCGGATGCAAGAGGGTTGATGGATCTCATGATGAGCAACGGGGTTTATCCGGATACGGTTACCTATAGTACTCTCTTGCATGGTTATTGCAGCAAAGGGAGGGTTTTTGAAGCTAAAAGTGTTCTTCGTGAAATGATAAGGAATGGTTGTCAGCCTAATACTTATACTTGCAACACATTGCTGCATAGCCTGTGGAAAGAGGGGAGGACGCTGGAGGCAGAGGAAATGCTGCAGAAGATGAACGAGAAATGCTATCAGCCGGATACTGTCACCTGCAATATTGTGGTCAATGGTCTCTGTAGAAATGGAGAATTGGACAAAGCAGTTGAAATTGTAAGTGAGATGTGGACTAATGGAACAACATCCCTTGATAAAGGGAACTCGTTTGCCACTTTAATTAAGTCAATTGGTAATGTATCAAACTGCTTGCCTGATGGGATCACATATACAACTTTAATTAATGGTCTTTGCAAAGTTGGGAGGATAGAGGAGGCCAAAAAAAAGTTTATTGAGATGACAACGAAAAACTTGCACCCTGATTCTGTTACCTATGATACGTTCATACGGAGTTTCTGTAAACAAGGGAAGATATCATCAGCCTTCCGTGTCTTAAAGGATATGGAGAGAAATGGTTGCAGCAAGACTCTTCAAACTTATAATG
Organism: Cajanus cajan; assembly: GCF_000230855.2. Taxonomy (NCBI): domain Eukaryota; kingdom Viridiplantae; phylum Streptophyta; class Magnoliopsida; order Fabales; family Fabaceae; genus Cajanus; species Cajanus cajan. The sequence continues at coordinate 63,167,158 of NC_138518.1, forward strand.
CATTGATCCTGGGTTTAGGAAATAAGAAGCAAATATTTGAGATGTATGGATTGATGGATGAGATGAGAGAAAAAGGGATAAGTCCAGATATTTGCACATACAATAATATAATCAGTTGCCTCTGTGAAGGAGGGAAGGCAAAGGATGCGATTTCTCTTTTACACGAAATGTTGGATAAGGGCATATCTCCCAATATATCTTCCTTCAAAATATTGATTAAAGCCTTCTGCAAGTCTGGCGATTTTAAAGTAGCTTGTGAACTATTTGAGGTAGCTTTGAGTATATGTGGACACAAAGAAGCCTTGTACAGTTTTATGTTCAATGAATTGCTTACCGGAGGACAACTCTCGGAAGCAAAGGAGCTATTTGAAGCTTCGTTAGATAGATATCTCGCATTGAAGAATTTCATGTATAAAGATTTGTTTGAAAGACTTTGCCAGGATGAAAGGTTAGCAGATGCTAATAGCCTTCTTCATAAATTGATTGATAAGGGATATGGCTTCGATCATGCATCATTCATGCCGGTGATTGACGGCTTAAGTAAAAGAGGAAACAAGCAACAAGCGGACGAACTAGCAAAGACAATGATGGAATTGGCATTAGAAGATAGAACTGACGATAGGACTTACCAAAGCAGAAAGAGAATCATTCATGGAAAACTACATAAGGATGGAGGAAGTGACTGGCAGGACATAGTTAACAGGTATGGCCATATGGGTTATGAGATGAAAATAATCAATTACGCATTTTCTGGAATTCTGTTCATCTTTGGAAAACCAAGATTTTTAATTTGATGGTTTGGGTTTTCCGGGGTTAAATTATTTATTCAATTATTTTCTTGTTGTCTGTTTTGAACAATGACGACTCAAATTACTGAAGTTTGTAAGAGAAAATTGTTTTCGGATGATTGGAACAATACCATGTTGTAGATTCTGTGGGCTCACTTGTAAACCTTACTAGTTAGGCAGTTTCCAACTCAACCTGGTTGACAAACTCACACAAAGACATTTTATATTTTCATCATCATCGTCTTTGAAAGAGTTGATTTATCATGTGACAACTGACATTTAAAGTTGTCACCTGTTATTATTTTGTCATCTCAAATATATTAGTTCTATCAAACTATATGCGAACCGGAATCTTACTATTTTCGTCAAGACTTTGATTGTCACGAGTTCTATAATGTCTGTGGATTTTTAATGAGCGCTATCCAAAATTTACTTATGCTTCATATTCTTCCATCTTCACTAATGATCTATTACCTACTACTTGACAGGGATGGTGGCAGTGGAATTGCACTGAAAACTCTTAAGCGTGTGCAGAAAGGCTGGGGTCAAGGAAGTATAACTAGTTTGCAGTCTCAGCAGAATGATTTTCTTGATTACTATGAGTAGCAGATCTGAGAGCGTAAAGGTTTGAGGTTTGAAATATTAAAGACCTCTTTGTAAGTAAAGCAGGTCAAAGGGTAAGGAAATGTTGAAGACCGAAGGTTGGATTAAATTCAAGGTTTGTGACTCTTTGTTCTCATATGCTAAGGGAAGAAAGATCTTTATCTCTGATGCAGAATGTTAAGATTCTTAGTGAATTGAAAAGGGTTGGATGTAGCTGATACGCTTTTTTGAAGGTGAATCCTCTAGGTAAAATTAATAGAATAACTGTAATACTATAACAGTATCTCCTCGAGTAATTATAATGTACAGGGATTTTTTATTTAGCATCGTATTTAACATTCAAAATGTAATTTATATCCATAGTATGTGCATACTATAATTCAATTATGGATATGTTACACGTATAAGGTTCACCAATGAACCCAAGTTTATAATACATCCTTTAGGCTTAATAGGTTTTCATCTCTGGTATTTTCTTGTCCATTTTAGTTCCTACTTTTTGAATTTGTTTTAGTTTCTGAATTTACCAATTACTTAAATTTTATCTGAACAGTGATTTCCCATTTAAATTATCTACTAAACAGCGCATTGGTTTGTTTGAAAACACTGATAGTACACAGTTTTGTTCATTCCCTTCTCTTTATATCGGTATATCCTGTTCTCCTTCCCTATCTTAGTATGATTACCATACAACATTTTTTAATTGAAATTTATAAATATATTAAGGCTAAACCCAATGATTTTGCACACACACACACTATATAGTTTTTTATTCTAATTTTTTTTATTCTAGTCCTTGTAAAATATATTTTTTGAAATAGTCTTTGTAAAATTTTCCTTTTTTATTTTGTCCTTATAATATGCTCATTTTATTTTTGTTCTAGTAATATGTGAATAATTTATTTTTAATTTTCACTATTTTTTCTTAAAGAAATTAACTCAAAATGAACAAGATATTATAGGAATTAAAATGAAAAAATAGATATATTAATAGAACTAAAATAAAATTATAAGGACTATAATGAAAAAGTAAAATTTCAAGGAATCATAAACCCAATCCCAATGTAGCAACAAATTTCTAACGGTACAACAAAAGTAAATATATAACATCCAAAAGATAAAAGATAAGACCTAGTCAAAGACGTTTTAAAACCAATTCACGCGTTAAAAAGTTTCCAGGCAACTGAACAGAAATCAAATACACGAAGTATGGAAAGTGAAGGAACAGTGTAAATACCGGAGAAAACCATGTTCCCTAACTAATCAACTCCCTTTCATCGTCTTCTAATCTTAATTTTTGGGTAACGTATAGCAACTTTATTTTGTTGCAGAATACTTAAAATGTCATCTGAAAATATTAGGAATGAAGCAAAGAATCTTAAACTTAATGAAAGAGATCTATCATGGACAATAGCTTTATTCATATTAGTTTCCTACTAACATAACATGAAGTTGGTGCCATAGACAACAACATTATTATTCCCTAACACAACTACTACCTAGCTAGCAAACTCCACAATTACTAATTCCTAACTAAACATATTGGTTGGAACAAGCTTGAACCATTGGCTTTGGGGATTGTCCAAACACAAAGAATCCTCATCTCCTATGCAGATGCATTTGTTGGTCACTATCTGGGAAGTATTGGAATCCCTCTCCAAGCACAAAAGCCCCCCTTTCTTGTCCAAGGTAGCTAAGTGAAGACCAGTCATTGAAACAGTTTTCCAAGAACTTTGTGGAGACAGACAATCTTCTGAAAGAGTTGGAGGAAGCCCTTCACCAGCTGCCTTTAGACACAACGCAGAGTCCATCAACCTAATTGGAGATCCATTTCCTTCGAAATTCCATAGCCTATTAGTCTTACAATTACCCATCACAAGCGTATTAGTATTATTCACATGAACACAGTAACCAGTCAATGGATGGAACATTATATGGGACTTTGAGGCCTTTGAATTTGGATCTGCATAAGAAGTAAATCAAGTACATTTTAGACATACAATGCAAAACATACATGTAACATATATTATTATGTTTACAAATATACCAATAAGTCTGATTAGATATAAGTTTAGAAACGTTTTTTCAAAAAGTAGCCTGTATTTAAACAAGCTTTTTGTATGATGAATATACCTTGAACCATCCTTTGTAGAAGCTGGAATTTTTGGGAGAAATGTGGGTCTCTATAACTTTTCCAATCGTCGTTCATGACACCATAATGTTCCCCAGGTCCAACTCTGCCTTGTCTATAGTAATAGCTTCCTTGGAAAGCCCACAAGCTCCATTCCAAGTCCACGGAGGCAAAATAAGCCGCAACGCATGCAAGGTATTTGTTATCAGCAGAATCTGCACCGGTCATGTCGTAGCCAAATTCACTCACAAGCAAAGGTGCTGGATTGTCACCACTCAGAAGAAAGCTTGATTGGCTGTGCAACGTTTGAAGGACAGAGTGGCACACCCAATTCACTGGCTGCAGATTCCACTTTTTTGAGTCTCCTGAGAAGGAATATATATGCGACTCATACACGATTTTGTTAGTGAAGTTTAAGCCAAGAGCCTTGTTCTTCAAGAAGCTAAGGTCGTTGTCAAAGCTTATCCCTGAAATAACAACTAGAAAATCGGGGCTGATTTCGTGAATTGTCTTCGCTCCTTGCGTCACGTACTTGTACCAATCCGGCAAGTTTTGACGTGAACCCCTAAGCTCGTTTCGCAAGTCCATCGCAAATACCTACGTAACACATGCAAAAATATAAAGCATTAAATCACTTAAAGGTAATTTCTTTTTTATACCCAAATAAATGAATCACTTCTATTTTCTCTATCTCTCTTCTTCTTGTCACATATGTTATCAATTACTTATTTCTTTTTTTTATTTCTCTCGAGCTCTTGGGTATTAAAAAAAATTCCATAAAAAAACCTTGACTTTAAGATATATCACATTGAATAAATTAAATATTTTTGCATTACTTACATTGCGTTTACCCTTGAAGTGGTGGGCTATAAAAGCCAAGCCTTGAATCCATTCATCAGTGTTGAAATGTCTGTCACCGAAGAATCCATTCTGATCTTCCTTGGAACAGCACCACTTTGGCAAACTAACGTGGTTATCAATGAGCACCATGACGCCGTGTGCTCCTAGAGCATCAACCACAGCCTCATAGGCTTCAAGATGGGTCATGTTCAAGATGGTAGGGTTGTGTTTGTCGATTGCTGTCACCATCTCAGGAATGTCAAGAGTGGAGAAGGTGTGACGCACGGTTTGGTTAGCATGGCGAGTGAACATGTACGTGGCATAAGACAAACGAACACAGTTGAACCCCGCTTTGGCCACGTTAGCGGCGATATCATTCAAGGGCATTTTGTTAAGGCCCTCAGCAAGCATTGGCTTGGCATGAGCCACCCAATGAGCGCAGTGAAGCTTCACGCGTTTTCCTGTTGCATCGTCGATGATCCATCTCTTCTGAACTGAGAGAGGCATGGAGTAGCAACATGATGTGAATATGGCCAAAAGGCACCACAAGAGAAAGGAGGTTTTACTCATCTTTCTCTTTTTTGACTAAGAAAAGTAGAAAACACTTGGTTACAACCTAGCTCTATGTCTGTTTATATAATAGTTCTAACTTTTTAAAACTTTAAATGTTTGGTCCAAGTTAGTTTTGATTTAGTTCAGCTTAACACTTTAACTAACTTAAAACAAATAGAGAATATTCTCTTTACTTGATCCCTTACTTTTTCCTTTTTTTATTTGTATAATAAATATTGATTGGTTGATTTTTTTTGTTTTAGTTTGACTATATACAAAATTTCATTTAATTTTTTTTTCTACTACTAGTATTTCGGAAAACTGTTTTTTAATCTGTATTTTTATTATAAAAAGTAATTTTTTTAATTCGTAAACTGTTTAAGATATTTTAAACTAAGCTGATAATTTCTACCTTTTCAATTTAAATTGTATTATAATAGTTTTTTGTTTTAAAAAAATATTAATAATAAAAAATAAATTTTAATATAAATTATGTTAAAAGAAAAATACTCATCTTCTATATGTCTATCATCCCTAATAAAAATTAGTTATTATTTTTATTGTGAAAACTTCATATCATATCAATATTATAGTTATAAAAACAAATATTTTTTTTTTATAAATTTAGTTATAATAAAATTTCATTTTATATTTAAAATATTTATTTATTATAAATTACTATGGATATAAATAAACATAATTATCTAATTTATCATGACTTCACCATAAACTCTTTTCTTATGTTGTGTTGTGTACACACATTACACACCTGTTGCGAAAAGTTTCATCTTACTTTCAAATTGCAACAACCCTTGCTTCATTCTTATCTTATCCGAATTTTCCTCACTCTCCAAACAGAATGCGTTTTTTTTTTTTAATCTCCATAACTTTGGATCTCTCTGACTTTATAACAAAACACCTCATGTTCTCCTTCTCCATAACATTGAATATTTCTAGATCTTTATCTCCCTCAAACTTTTCTTAAACCCTCGTCTGAAATTTATAAGGTAGATACAAGGTTTAAGAAGAATATGTTACAATCATATGATTACATCATAGATGGAAACATTGTGGGTTATAATCATTTTGTTAAATTTGAGTCTCAATATCAATCAACCTTCTTTCAAGTTTTATTATGCTGTAAGCATTTTTTTGGGACTAAGCTCTTACGGAGATTCATGGTTTCTTAAACTTTTGAAGCTTTTTATTTATTTATTATTATTATTATTATATAATTTAATGTATTCAGAATTAAGTTCAATAATTAATTGGGAGAGATGGGTCTCATCCTCGAAGGATTTTCCGATTTTGTCTTCTGAATCATATGATTTTTCCTAACTAGGAGTCTGAAACATCATTGACTTTTAGTTTCTTGATCTAAATAAATAATCTTTCATTGTCTGCACATGTAGGAAATGAAATTGCGAGTGATTTGGAAATTGATAAATTAGGTAAAATTATATTACTTTTCTATTTTATTTTTTGCAACTTATTTTTCCATTTAATTTGCGGCTGGATATTAAGTATTTTAATCATCAGGATATTGAAAACGATAGAATTACCACTTATAATTGAAAGTGTTGAATCTATATTCAAGTATGGGTTCTAATTTTTGTCCCGAGGTATCTTTCACATCTTCACTCGAGATATGTATCATTTTAATTTTGCTCTCCATAATGCGCAGATCCGGGGAAAAGCTACTAAACAGTGAAATAAAGTTTTAGCTGGATCATTCCATATCGGAGATTAACTTAATTGAATATTGAGTAAATTATTTAAATACAGTAAAAGATATTGACATAATTTTATATTCCTGAGTCCTGACTTATGTTATCACTAAATTTTTTTAAAAATATTTGTGGTTGTGTTGGAGGTACTCCAAAAATCCGCGGGTACGAGACAAGCTATTAAAGACAACGCGAGAATTACTCTAATCAAACAGAGACTGAGTTACACTTTACAAAATCCATGAATAACGGGGTTCTCAAAAATGAGGATTTCGAGAGAATTCTTATTGATATACTCAAGGGTCGAAAAAAATGATAAGAGGTTACTAGTAGTTAGAGTTGGTTCAGAAAGGTTACTTACATAGTTACATGTGCATATTAACTGCTCTCAAAAGAGAATATGCAAAGATCGACTAAAAGCTGTTGAAAAGTTATTTAAGTGACATAGTGGGAAGCGGTTGTCCATACCATGTCAAACCTATAGAGAATTAACCGTTCTCATAGAAATTCTATAAATAGATGAAGCAAACTCATTTCAAAAGGTCAAAAACATTATACTTGCAAAATCTCACAATGTTCTGCCCGCGCATATGGCTCCTTTGTACGAGACTACCAAGTAATGTAATTTAGTCAATCATCAATAGTCCTTACATATTGTAATTATAACTTTGTGAATAATAAAGGACATGTACTGTCCAGGTCGTAGTCCAACCTGATCCCCTTATCGGCGACAGGGCGATCACAACCCTCTACTCGGTATTTGACCGACTGAAAGCTCAGCTTGGACCTAGTCGGTTAGAACCTGACTCGGCTTACTAGCTCGATCCCACTCGCCCATAAGGGGGATACTCGGCATTTGACTGATTGAAAGCTCAGCCTGGACCTAGTCGGTTAGAACCCGACTCAACTTACTAGCTCGATCCCACTCGCCCATAAGAGGGATACTCGGCATTTGACCGACTGAAAGCTCAGCCTGGACCTAGTCAGTTAGAACCCGACTCGGCTTGCTAGCTCAATCCCACTCGTCTATAAGGGGGGTACTTGGCATTTACCCGACTGAACCCTCAGTATGGACCTAGTCGGTCAGAACCTGACTTGACTTGTCCTCACTCGCTTCGCGCCCTCGTGATAAGAGCGGTTAAGGGAATCCCTTCATTCTCGGGGCCCAACAGGCCCATGAACAAGGTACCATAAAACCCAAAACCCTAGAGTTGAGAAGACATATTACACTTTTGAATGCTCTGACTTTGAGGCTTGACCTAGAAAAAAACCCTAGTGCACCCTTTGACTGGAACAGGACATGATTTCTGTAATTCATGTAAGTGTTGTTCATTCAATTCATCTTAATATCTATATGCATGGAACTTGTTTGGTGATCATCATCAATAAGCATGTGAAGATCTCTACATTTTAATTTATGTTCAAATTATTGATTGGTAACTAGAAAATTTATCATTTATACTGAAATATTGCTAGTTTAGATAAAAAAGAACCTATAAACAAAAATTACCACAAACATGTTAACTTTGATTTTATATAAAGTCGTATCTTATTTTAAAGGAAACTTTTATCATAAATAAAATAAAATAAAAATTTCACTAACAATTACGCATATTAGAAATTTGTTTCGAGAATCAATACAAACTAATTCTGAAATAAATATCTTCTTACAATAATCCAAACCAATAGATAAAGTTTTTATTTATTTATTGTGGGGCTTAGAATTAAAAAAGTTGTTTGAATAAAAAAAAAAAAAACCTCTCACGTTTCCGGCATAAGAAAAATGTATAACTTAATTAAACACTCAATTGTATATTATCATGATTTCAATTATGATGGTATTATCAACACTAATTATTTGATATCGGAAGCTCATCGTTATCAAACTTTTGCATACCTTAACAAGCATAAAAAAAAATTTGTTCAAAAAACATTTAAATTCAAACAACAAAATAACCATAAACACACACAAATTAAAAGATAAAGGTTTTGAGAAGAACCGATGGTTAAGAAGTGAAAAAGCAAAAGTTTCAAGAAGAATAAGATTGAGAAGCAATTAACTAAAAGTTTAGAGAAGTGGAGATTGGATAAGGCTACACGAGTCTCGAGAAGAATTTAACAAAAAAAATTTAATTTTTATCTTATAAAAATATTTTTAGAAATGTTTATCCAATTAAACCTTAAATTACTGAAAGTTTTGACAAGAACAAATATTATACTTTTGATTTATATTTCTATGTTATGATTTAAAAAAATATATGATTGTTGTTTCAAAGAGTAAAATTCTTTTACATCAGATAAATTTTACCCAAGTCATAATCCAATTTTACTATTATCAACCATTATGCTATAACTCAGCAGTTACATATAATTATGCGTAACTTTTGAAAAGGAAAAATGAAAAGACAATCAAATAAGACATTAATTCTTCACCTAAAAAAAATTAAGCAAAATGAATCATTGGAAGAATTAATCAAATGATGAAAAAATTTATTTAAATATATTTTTCTTAATTTTTAATCTCACTTTTAAAATAAAAGTAAATTAAGGTAATTTTCTTATACATAAAGTATTTATTATTTTATCACTTCAAATTATCATTTAAAAATTGAGTTATGTTTCTAATATAAGATTGTTGACACCAAGCCCAAATTTACAGAAAGTCCTTAAATATAGACAATTTCAAATGCAATATGAAAAATATACTAATAAAAACTATTCAAAAGGTGTATTATGTGTTTGTTTATCTTGAACCGGAGATTTATACTTGTTTAATGACCATTATGAGCCTCAAAATTTGTAGACTTTTGTGGAGATTTATGAATTTTGTATTTTAATGCTCAATCATTCTAATTAATTGTTGAATTTTGTGTCAAATATAAATTTTGAATTGACTAATTGTTGACCTATTTTGCAAGTTGGGGGTACTCGAAATATATAGCATTACTCATTAACAAATTATTGAAAACGTATATTAGATCAGAGTAATTTCTCATAGAAATGTCAAAAGGGAACACTTAATCAGAATATTTTCTCGACAAAATATTGAGAGAGAATAATGATTCATCGACCTTGAACGTAAAAACTAAATTAAAACACTCTCTCGATAAAATGAGAAGAAGGTATACTTTTAATATGAGAGTAAATTAAGAGTGAAACTTTATTTTGAAAAAATGAGTAAAGCGTTATTGAAAAGGAAAAAGAAAAAAAAGAAGAGCAATAAAATCCACAGGGAAATGAGTGTCTGGGTGGCTGAGTCAACTAGCTGTTCTTTACTGTCTCCTGTGAAACCAAAAGTAGAATAAATTGTTTGGACCTTTTCCAAGTACTTATTATATCTAACAAAATTAAACCCTCTCACTCTCCAAACATGAGAGGAGGAGCTTCCTCTAACCTCTTCACTTTCTTTCTCTTCTGCCTCACTTCACTCGCTCTCTCCTCAGACACCTTAACACCATCCCAATCCCTCCCAACCAACCAAACCCTCCTCTCCCCAAACGCGATTTTCGAGCTTGGCTTCTTCTCCTACACCAACACCACCTGGTACCTAGGCATATGGTACAAAACCACCCACAACACAGACAAAACAATCGTCTGGGTCGCAAACCGCGACACCCCACTCCGCAACAACATCGGATTCCTCAAAATAGCCAACAAAGGAAACCTCGTCATCGTAAACCAATCCCAGAAACCCGTGTGGTCCACAAATGAAACCGGCGCCAGCGACCCAATTCTCCAGCTTTTGGATTCGGGGAACCTGATCCTCAAAGAAGCAAACCAAAAGGACCCCACGAAACCCCTCTGGCAGAGCTTCGACCACCCCACAGACACGTTGCTACCGGGCATGAAACTAGGTTGGAACCTCGACACGGGCGTGGAGAAACACATGAGCTCGTGGAGGGTGACAAACGAGGACCCTTCAAGCGGCGATTTTTCCTTCAAGCTGGATTACCAGGGCCTGCCGGAAATCTTCCTCTGGAACAAAAACCAGAGAATCTACCGAAGCGGGCCCTGGAACGGCGAGAGATTCAGCGGGGTACCCGAGATGCAACCCGTAACGGACTCCATCAAGTTCACGTTTTTCGAGGACCAGCACCAGGTCTACTACACATTCTCCATCGGAAACCAGTCGCTATTTTCGAGACTCTCCGTTACCTCCGACGGGGAGCTTCAGCGGCTGACGTGGATAGAGAGCCGCCAGGCGTGGAACAAATTCTGGTACGCTCGGAAGGACCAATGCGACAGCTACCGAGAGTGTGGGCCCTACGGGATCTGCGACACCAACGCCTCGCCGGTCTGCCAGTGCGTGCGGGGGTTCCGGCCGCGCAACCAGCCCGCGTGGAATCTGCGGGATGGCTCCGACGGCTGCGTGCGGGACACGGCGCTCGCGTGCGGGGGCGACGGCTTCCTGCGGCTGAAGAACGTGAAGCTGCCGGAGACTACGACGGCGGTGGTGAACCGGAGCATGGGTTTGGCGGCGTGTGGGGAATTGTGCGGAGGGAACTGCTCGTGCACTGGTTATGCGAATGTTGATATCAGGAATGGAGGGAGTGGTTGCGTCATGTGGGTTGGGCAGCTATTGGACATCAGGAGATACCCTGCCGGTGGCCAGGATCTCTATGTCAGATTGGCGGCTAAGGATCTTGGTATGTCTCTTCTTTCGCAAATTATTACACTTTTTTTTATTCTAATCTTATAAATTATTTTTCTAATACATTCTCTCAAATTACCAATCATACAATAGTTTCTGAAAATAGAAAGGATCATGGGATATTCATATTGATAAAGTGTTTAAACCCTAAAGTATGCACCATAAAGACTAGAGAGGATATTCAAACGATCACCTGGCTATGAATTATGAAGACCGAAATAGAACTCGTTTGACGCGCACACCTTACCTTTATTGTTGTGTTCAAATTAGTCCATGGGCCTGTAGTTGTTTAGCAGTACTTATCTGTCATGTTCACAAGGGGAAGTGTTCGGTTAGTAAGAGTAGAATAATGATAATGATAACTTTTGCAAAGAAAGTAACTTTCCAATGAAGTCACCTGAGGTGGGTGAAATATTAAAATGGAATATAAGATTTGAGTTGCAGTAATTGTGAAGTGTTGTTGTAAAAGACTTGTGGTCAAAGGAAAATTTAAATGAAATATTTTATGAGAACATGACAGCATGTGATACACGTTGGCTGATTTTGACTTTTGTCTTGGAAAATATTCGTACAAAGAAAAATATTTTAAGGTTAAATTGGAAATGAAATTGTAAGTTGTAACCTGCTGTACAAAAGTAAACTGTTTTTGCCCATATAGATAATTAATTAAACGAAAAATAATAATCAGAGAGCGAGAACTGTATGTCATTATGAAAAAAAGTGATAGTTAGAGAACATTGAAAGTGGACAAAGTAACAGGTTTTGGTTTTTGGAATTTAATGAGTTGGAAAGTTGAGATTGTGGATTACCTGGTGGTGGATTTAGGGTGTTGTCCTGCAAGTGCAATGGGAACTGAGTGAGACGTTGCAATGAGAATGTGAATGCAATGCGGTGGCAACAAAAACCCATGAGAGTCTTGCGTTGTCCGTAGCCTGTAGCTGCTCCACGTGCTCTTCAATGTTTCCGGTCCCATTCTTTTTAAATTTTATGATATTAAATATTTTGATGTATCATTTTAACGTCTGCTGTGGGAACAAATATTATCAGTTTTAGAAGAAATATTAATTTTATTAGTTGGTAACTTCCCCTTCCTATTGTGAATATTGAAGCATTCCCAAAATTGCAAATGTTTAGCAAGTGTGCATTATAGTAAATTCATTTTTACATAATTTATGGTTTACTTTATAAAATTTTCCGAACAAAATAGAGTAATTTCATAAATGAGTTTATTTCATTTGTTTGTAGTGTTTTCTTATATGCATCTTAAAATGTAGTGTATGTTTATAACTTATTACCTTTAATAATTTAATAAAAATCCTTATTTAACTCCTCTTTTAACACTAAAATATTTATTTTAATTTTTAATAAATTTAAAATATTTGATCTTTAGATAAAAAAAATATTATAAACATTAACAAAAAATAGAATTATAATTAAATAAGATATGTTTATCCCTATATATAAATTAAAATAAAATTTTATAAAATATTATAAACATGTTATTATAAATTTTTCAACCAAATTAATAGTTGATTTCTATCAAACACTTCTAATTTAATAACTTAGTTTAGTAATTTTTACTTAAATTTGATTCTTCAACTTTAATTAACTTTCCAACTTTCGGTTATGAACATAACCAAAATTTACTAAATTCTGATGCACAAAGCTAAATATAAATAGAATTACACAGTCTGTAAATTTAACTCACCATGATTGTTTATTTTTTTCTCTTCAAAATCATTGTTGTCGTTGTTGCTAGTTAGATAATACCATTATTGTTGTTGTTAGTTTACTGTATGGTGAGATTAAGGTTATGATTATGATTGTTGATTGGGATGATATCACTGTTTAAAAATTGCTTTCACTTACAAAAAAGTAATTTCTAATTAACTAATATTGCATCAAAATTACACTGAAATTTAGTTTATTAATTACTACTAGTTTCCAAACTAACACGGATGAACTAACCTTTCTTCTCACAAACCAACACGGATGAACTACCTTCCAAACTTAAAAGAAAAAGGTTGATGACGAAAGCCAAACTTGGCATATATTGATGGTTGTTTGTTGATGAGAAAAATAAGTGCTTAACTGCATGACTAAGTGTGCCGCCCTAGCCTTGATTTGTTGCGTGAGTAAACGAAATTAAGTGCTTAATTAGAGGACTCAGCTAAAGTTTTGTGGGCCCACTCCAACTCCAAGTGTTTTCGTTCTCGTAATTTGTGTCCAGGACGGTGACGTGGACCCACCCTGTGATTTTGTTTTTGGTCCAATGGATCCGCTAAATTTAAAAGTTTGGCTTTGCATGGGTCGGACGTGGCCCAACCTTTTTGACTTGTAAGTTTTTATTGGCTCACACTTGTTGCTCCTGCTTTCTTCTAGTGCTCTTTGCACTTTACTCTCTTTTATATTTATATGTTTACTAAAAGATGATTTTGCATTTTTTTATGAAATCATTGTCCCATTCACAGTTATCGAAACTAAATTAAATAGTGATGCTCTATTTGGTCGCAATAGTTCCACTATATGTTTTAATAGTGACTACTCGAATTAAGCGCATGATCACCATTTTGCTCAAGTCAAATCTTATCTTATCAAGCATGAAATCCTATTGAAATTTGACAAAAGGAGGGGTTATTTAAGAGGGAATCAGAAAATATTAATGGCTGAGGAAAAATGTTTGAATCATCTTCCGAAGGGACCACGAAATTTTTAAGGATAGAGTTTTGGTGAATAAAATGGAGCCCACCACCTTCGGTGGTGGCAGCCAAAAGGAAAATTTGTATCTATTTTGGTGGGAGTAGGTGTCTTCAAAATGTTGCACATTTTCCTCAAACGGGAGAGTCCAAATTCTACTATTACTACTATGAAAAAACAAAATCTTAGTCCACCTTTTTTTCCCTTCTTAGCCTTTTTGTGACTATTTTTTAATCTATGATTAAAATATAACAGTTGGTTTGATTTTACAAGGACAACAAAGGAAAAAGCAGAATCATTTTGAAAATAATTGGTTTCCTTCTCTAGCTTCTTTAACAAATATCATATTGTTAATCGACACACATCCCTTTTGTTGCATAAATTCCATGCAAGCAGCATGAATGTGTTCCCTTGCACTTAAAACTAATGATAGCAGTTTTTTCCTTTTTAACGAGCTTATTTGTTTGTTTAAAATTGGTTACTGGAAGCTTGACATGCCTTTATGTCTGCACTATTCTACTTCAAATGTAAAGTGGATATATCTTAACTAAAAAACTATTTCTCAGGTGACTTGGGGGTTGAAGGTGGTTCTCACAAGACAAGCGATACAGTTAAGAAAGTAGGCATCATAGTTGGTGTTGCAGCTTTTATACTATTGGCATGTTGCATCTATATCTTGTGGAAGAAGAGGAAATTGCAATGTATATTGAAAGGGAAGACAGAACATAGAGGTAATGCACAATTAGTGTCCCGCGTATGAATGCACATAGTATGTATGTGCAACCAACAACCATGCAATATGAATTATGATGAAATGTTTTACTTGTTCCAAAACCAGGTTTTTCGGAAAGAAGTCAGGATTTGTTAATGAATGAGAGAGTGTTTTCAAGTACCAGAGAACAGTCTCGTGAAAATAACCTGGACGACCTAGAGTTGCCATTTTTTGATTTTAACACCATAACAATGGCTACAAACAACTTCTCTGAAGAAAATAAACTTGGACAAGGAGGCTTTGGTATTGTTTATAAAGTAAGTTGTTTTTATAGCTTCTGCTGCCACCTAAAACTCACTTATCATTAACACAACTGGAATAATTGTGGTTATACTTATACCAGGGCAGGTTGATGGAAGGACAAGACATTGCTGTGAAGAGATTATCAAAAACTTCTGGGCAAGGTATTGAAGAATTTAAGAATGAGGTCAAGTTAATTGTGAAGCTTCAACATCGAAATCTTGTCCGGCTGCTTGGTTGCAGCATTCAGGTGGATGAAAAGATGTTGGTGTATGAGTACATGGAAAATAGAAGCCTCGATGCCATTTTGTTTGGTGAGTTATTTCAACATTCTGATTCTTAAGCTTTGTTTCTGTTTTCTTTTCACGTGTTTGGTATTGACAATAACCATGATGCAGACAAAGCAAAAAGATCCTCACTGGACTGGCATAGGCGCTTCAACATTATATGTGGAATAGCTAGAGGGCTTCTTTATTTGCACCAAGATTCCAGATTTAGGATCATCCACAGGGATCTCAAGGCAAGCAACATTCTACTTGACAAAGAGATGAATCCAAAGATATCAGACTTTGGTATGGCTAGAATTTTTGGCACAGATCAGACAGAAGCAAATACTGTGAGAGTTGTTGGAACATAGTGAGTCCACTAACATGTCACCATGAGAAACTATTACATGGTCCTAGAATATCACATGTCTATAGTCTCAATTAATCATCATGTGACATAACAAAATTTTCAAATTACAAAAAACAATTAATAAGACTTATTGCATGTCACAAAAACTTGATTACATGTCACGTGGAGATCGATGATAACTACGACATGTAATGATTCTTTTACCAAACACTATTACTCTCCAAAATAAGACCCAACGTAGGGATATCTACAATCTATAAATATGTTTTCTTATATGCAGTGGTTATATGTCGCCTGAATATGCCATGGATGGGATCTTCTCAATAAAATCTGACGTTTTTAGCTTCGGGGTGCTTGTGCTGGAGATCATAAGTGGAAAGAAGAATAGAGGATTCTATTACGCAAACAAAGAATTGAATCTTCTAGGGCATGTATGTGGAATCATTATTTTTTACTCTTTCATTAGTATGCTACTTGGTTAAATATAATGTCCTGTTTGCTAGCAAATAACTTGATTGTGCTTTGTTTCTTGTAGGCGTGGAGGGTGTGGAAAGAAGGAAATGCGTTGGAACTGATTGATTCGTCTATTGACAATTCATATTCACCATCTGAAGTTCATAGGTGCATACAGGTGGGGCTGTTGTGCGTGCAAGAGCGTGCAGAAGATAGGCCAACCATGTCTTCAGTGGTCTTGATGCTGAGTAGTGATACTGCATCAATGCCAGAACCCAAAAACCCAGGGTTTTGTCTAGGAAGGAATCCTTTGGAAACTGATTCTTCTTCAAGTAAACAAGATGAATCATGCACTGTGAACCATGTCACTGTCACAATGCTAGATGCCAGGTAGTGAAACAAGTATGATCTCATCTAGCTACAAAATCAGTATATTCACAAAAATTCTTTGAGATATAGTATGATCTCTTTTTTTTGGGTGTAATATAGTAGAGATGCCTTCGTTAAAGTGTACTATACAGTTTAAGATATTTTTTTGTTAGACATTCGGATCCGGTTTCATTATGTACTTACAGGGCTTATTTATTTTATTTATTCTAAGAGTACTTTAACTATCTTGCATTTACAAATAAACATTCTAAACTTTTAATTCTATCCTAATTGGTCGAAAAATTTTATCTTGTCAGTAAATAGATTTATGAATTTTAATTTTGTTATAATTGTTCATTAAACTTTACTCTTTTCAAAACAACTTAAATTCAATTACATCTTTATTAATTTATAATTTATCTCTAATGTGACATTGAAATTAAACTATTAAGATGGAGAAAAGCTCAATTTATTTATTTATTTTAAATTTAGAACTTACATTGGGATTAAACTTTGAATTTAAATTCAAGGTAGTATATAGTACGATAGCTTTTTGACAGCCTACAGCTACAGTTTAGCTTTAGATTAATTCCTAAAGTCTAAAAAAGACGAAACAAAAATGAAAGAAGTAACATCAATGCCTACTCTTATTAACAAGATTTATAGTTCATGTTTATACAAAAATCTGCTTAGATTAGAGCAGTGTAGCTATTCAACAAGAAGTTAAACGCAGGGAACCTCGATCCCGCATTACCCTTGATTTTTACATCATTATTCCAAATTGTATAATACATGAATTATCATATACAATATTTTGGCAGTATTTATTGTTCGATTTATGACACTAACTCCATACAATAGCATACAGGTTTTCCACATATTCCAAGAACCTTTGCCTTCAGCGAGCATCAATCATAGTGATACTTACATCATTAACTGAATAAAGTCCTTCACTGGTTGATGGATTTGAACTCTCATAATTAGTTTTCTTGAAAATAAAAGCCGGTTGTTTTGGAGCAGGAAGAGTTGAGTCATTACCCAACATGAAAACAACTGCTGACATAGATGGTCTGTCAACGGCATAATCTTGCACACATAAAAGCCCAATTTGGATGCATCTTTGAACTTCTTGGTCACAGCATGAGTCTCCTAAGAATTCATCAACAATCTCCATGGTTTTGCCTTCTCTCCATAGATCCCATATCTACATTAATTCCAAGTTACCAAGTTAATTGGACTATTAAAAGGTATCTTTAAAATGGACCATTGTTCTCAAAAATACTAACATGTCCAACTAAATTTGTGGCTGTAATGTCTTCGTATTGACCACTATTCTTTCTGCCTGTGATGATCTCTAGAAGTAAAACTCCGAAGCTGTATACATCAGACTTTATCGAAAATTGTCCTTCCATGGCATATTCTGGTGACATATAGCCACTACAAAAGCAAAACAAAAATGATATCATTAAAATCTTAATTTTAGTAATCATGTGAAATTAGGAGATAGGTAAATTCTAGGAATGAACTATTTGCTAATATACCGTCTAAATAGCTTTAAAATTGGTGTAGGAATCTAAGTAACATATAATGCAATGAACCTAATTAATGTTGTGCGTGTTATTGAGTACTTACTATGTTCCAACAACACGATTTGTGTTTGCTTCAACTTGGTCTCCACCAAATATTCTTGCCATCCCAAAATCTGCAATTTTGGGATTCAATGAAGAGTCCAGCAAGACATTGCTGGCTTTTAGGTCTCTATGAATGATTCTCAATCGTGAATCTTGATGAAGGTACAAGATCCCTCTAGCAATCCCACAGATGATATCAAATCGTTTACTCCAGTCTAGTTGAGACCTTTTAGCTTCATCTGGACCAAAAATTCAAGGTATCAAGAGTGAAGCATGCTGGATCAGTTCTGTTACTTGATGCATGAAGATGTCACTAAAAATTGTTAGGCATTGACAAAACTACGTCCAATGTGAGAACTCGAGCACAAAACAGCAAAGGTGGAAACAAGACGTACCAAAAATTAAAGAGTCCAAACTTTTGTTAGGCAAATACTCATAGATTAACATCTTCTCCTGTCCTTGAATGCAGCAACCTAAGATCCTCACAAGATTTCTGTGTTGGAGCTTTGAGATCAAAACAACCTCATTTTTAAACTCTTCTATGCCTTGTCCAGAGTACTTTGACAGTCTCTTCACTGCTATTTCCAATCCATTACTCAACAGACCCTAAAGTCATCATCCAAAGTTAAAATAGTTTGCCTTGGCCATTATTACAATACACATTACTTGGAAAATTATGTAATTAATTAAAGTGATGTGTAACTTTTAGAGGTGACATTGGCACCACCGGGCATTAAAAAAGTGCAAATTGTTGTTGAATTTGTGAGTTGTTAAGAAGAATGGATACCTTATAAACAGAACCAAAACCTCCTTGGCCAAGCTTGTTAGCATCAGAGAAATTGTCTGTTGCAGCAGCTATGGAGTTAAGATCAAAGAATGGTAAATCTGAATTTTTTGTAGATTCAAATTCTTGTAGATCGGTAGAGTCCTCAAAGCTAAGACGGAAGGAGTACTTGCGGTCCCTTCTTATCCCTATCATCAAACAAGGAAACAAACACATTAAAACAAGTTGTTAGAATTTAGAACCCCTAGTTTGATAAAAAGTAATTTAACTTGCCTTGTTTCCTGGCTTTTATAAACCAATACACGAAAATAATCCCCAAAAACAATATGAAGAAAGTAGCAATGGATAAAACTGCCACCATTCCCTTCTTGCCTAGAGAACCATACGGATGTTTTTCATATTTAGCTGCAAAATGCAAATGCAAAGATATTATAAGTAGAAGAAATAATGATAAACAAATCAAGCAAATACTAAAATTAATACTTGAAGACCAAAAAAAAGTGAGTTTCTTTTTGTATATAACAAATATCAATAAAAATTACAATTACGAGAAGGTTGAGAATAATTTTTTGGTGAAAAGAAAGAAAAAATGTATTTGCCTAAGCTTTAAACACATTCTTCTCTTTCTTGTGGAAAATTGTATCTTAAACTTGTACCTAAACTGGTACATCTATATATAAGATAAAGTAGCCGGTGAGCCTTGCCTTAATCTTATTCTAAGTGAAAAGGTGAAAGTCTAAAAAAGAATACTTAGTGTTAAAAAGAATATTTGTTGTGTAATGTAATAAAGAATACTTGATGTTGGAGTTTAAGAAAGTTTGGTGTAAACAATACTTGTAACTTGTTGTAAAAATTTGAGCATACTCTCAAGTTAGAGATAAAACAATATAAAACACTTCATATGAGTTTTTTTAATCTTTATTCATATATTTCTTTTATATTTATATTTATACTTATACTAGTATTTTAGTTTATTAAATGTGTAGGATAATTTTAATTTTGGAGCATAAAAGTTTATATACCGTATGGGGGCCGACCTGGCCGAATACCCGACCACTAGAATACTTGGGCCGAACACCCGACCCCTCGAACACTTGGGCCGAACACCCGACCCCTCGAACACTTGGGCCGAATACCCTCAAACACTTGGCCGAATACCCTAACATACCGATCACCCGAGAATCGAACGGAGTACGTCGGTATGCTCGGCCAAAACCATGTGCCGGCTCCAAGATGATTTCAAAGAGCTTAATTAACGTAATGCATTGGATTAGCCCCCTAATTTCCTAACAATCGACAACGACTCACCCGATTCCTAACCCCGAAAGCAACCCCGTCATGACCAACCAAGAGCGCTACCCGTACGGGATGCCTCAGACCCAACCGGAACCTGTGATACAGCAAGTCCAGCCGAACACCAGTCAAACTCAACCGAACTTTCAAGACGACTTGCGAGCACTTCGCGAGGAAATGGCGGCCATCCAAAGGAAAAGAGAAGCCGACGCCCGAGAGCTGGCCGAGCTACGCCAGCAAAATGCCGAGCTCCGGCATCTGAACCAAACATACGTGCCGTCCACTCCTACGCTCGTGGAAGAGTCCGCCTATCACGCCCCAACAGACCAGGTCACCCGAACCCCAGTCACTTCTTTGATAGCCAACAAGGCCGACACCACCGTTCACTCCCTAAGGCATCCTTTTTCCAGAAGAATAATGGAGGCAACACTGCTGGACCATTGGAAGAGCATGCCGATCGAGAAGTACGACGGATCATCCGACCCAGAAGAGCACTTGAATGTTTTCTTGACTCAAGCAACTCTCTCCACTCAAGACGACTCGGCTTTGTGCAGAATATTCCCTACGTCTCTGAAAGGAAGGGCCCTGGTTTGGTTCACAAGGTTACCGAGCTCTTCCATTGACTCGTTCAACGAACTGTCGTCTCAATTCACTCTCCAGTTCGCAACGAGCAAGCCGTACAGGACGACCTCACTAGCCTTAGCAGGGGTTCATCAGGAGAAAAAAGAGAGTCTGAGGACTTTCATGGACCGGTTTAATAAAATCGCTATGGAAATCGGCGACCTCAACCCTGCCGTGGCAATGGACCGGCTGAGCACTGCACTCAGGCCCGGACCCTTCGTAAACAGTTTGTGCAAAAAACCGTCGGTGGATATGAATGACCTCCGACGCCGAGCAGAAAAATACATGCAAATGGAGGAGTTGGCGGAGACCCGGAATCAGGCCAGAGCCGAGGAGGGTTATAGCCGAAAGGAGCCCGGACGAGAACCAGTGAGGAAGACCAACGCCGAGCCCCTAAATACCCGCCCCCCAAGAGGACCCCGCTATACAGCGTATACTCCCCTCAATGCAAGCAGGGCCAAAGTAATGGAGCAGGCTCTTGCGTCAGAAATCCTGGCGATGCCGAAAAGAGCGAACACGCCCCCTAGAGCCGACAAGGCAAAGAATTGCCGATTCCACCGAAATCGGGGGCACTCCACCGAAGAGTGTTCGGCATTGAAGGACAAGATCGAGGACCTCATCAAACAGGGTCACCTCAAAAGCTTTACCACCTCCCAAGACCACCAGTCAAGGGAAAGAGAGCATTTTCGTGAAACTCGTCCACCGAGGGACCGACGTCGCCGATCCCGTTCGGCTGAACGCCGAGACCGATCACAGCGTCCCAGGGAGGACAACGACCGAACACGGAAGGTGATCAATACAATAGCCGGGGGCGTTGCCGGAGGCGACTCCTCCTCTTCAGCACGAAAGCGACACCTCCGAGCTATCCGATCAGTGAATAATGTGAACCAGCCAAGAATGCCAAAGATGCCACCCATCACTTTTACTGACCGAGATTTTCGTGGCGCCGACCCTGTACAAGACGATCCCATGGTAATTTCGGTCGAAATGCATAACTACATCGTGAAGAAGACGTTGGTCGATCAGGGGAGCTCGACCGACATCTTATATTGGAACACGTTCATGCAACTAGGAATTCCAGAAGAAAGCCTAGAACCATATCACGAACCGTTAGTAGGGTTTTCTGGTGAAAGAGTAATGACGAGGGGGTGCATCGACTTGTACACTCGCTTCGGTTTCGACCAAAAGTCTTCCCGAGAAATCAAAATCCGTTACATCGTTGTGCATGCGAACACATCCTACAATGTCCTGCTCGGCCGACCCTCCATCAACGCACTCCGAGCCATCGTCTCGACCCCTCATCTGTGCATGAAGTTCCCGTCGAGAGATGGACAGGTAATAAGCGTTCATGCCGACCAGAAGACAGCAAGAGAATGCTATCTCTCTAGCCTAAAGGTCCGTCCCGTATCCGACCCCCCGTCAACGTTGTCAGGCGTAGATGTAATAAGACAGATGACAGAAGGCTTAGATCTCGACCCACGCCTGGGTGAGAAGGATCGAATCGAGCTAGCCGAAGACCTCGTTCCTTTCCAACTCGGGCAAACACCCGAACAGGTCACACACATAGGATCTCAGCTGAACGAAAACGATTCGAACCAGGTGAAGCGAGCGGTTCAAGACAACAGAGACTTGTTTGCATGGAAAGCGTCGGATATGCCGAGGATAGACCCTAGATTCCTATGTCACCGACTAGCAGTATGTAGAGACGCTCGACCAGTCGCACAGAAGAAAAGAAAAATGGGCGACGAAAAGAGAAAGGCAGCCGATGCCGAGGTGAAAAAATTGTTGCAAGAAAAGTTCATCAGAGAGGTCACTTACACGACTTGGCTAGCCAACGTAGTGTTAGTCAAAAAAGCCAATGGGAAATGGAGAATGTGCACCGACTATACCGACCTCAATAAGGCCTGCCCCAAGGATGCCTACCCACTCCCTTGTATCGATCGACTAGTCGACGGAGCGTCCGGACATTCAATCTTCAGCTTCTTGGATGCTTATTCTGGTTACAACCAAATAAGGATGCACTCGGCCGACGAGGAGAAGACGGCGTTCATAACCGAGAGCGCCAACTTTTGTTATAAAGTGATGCCATTTGGGTTGAAGAACGCTGGAGCGACCTACCAGAGGTTAATGGACAAGGTGTTTCAGGGTCAAATCGGCCGAAACATCGAAATATATGTGGATGATATGGTAGTCAAGTCCAACTCTCTGTCCGGACACTTAGCCGACTTAGCCGAAATCTTCGGTGAACTCCGCAAGCACAACATGAGACTCAACCCCGAAAACTGCACCTTCGGGGTCAAAGGAGGCAAATTCCTAGGTTTCATGCTATCCGCGAGAGGCATAGAAGCGAACCGAGACAAATGCCAGGCCGTGTTAGACATGCGAAGCCCGAGCAACCTCAAGGAACTGCAGCGCCTCTCGGGAAGGTTGGTCGCCCTATCCCGATTCCTCCCATGGCTAGGCGACAAGATCAGTCCGATGACAAAGCTCTTGCGAAAGGCTTCGGCCTTCTCATGGGATGAACAATGCGAAGCCGCCTTCGCAACGTTGAAGACAACCCTGGCGACCCCGCCGACCCTCACGAAGCCTGATCCTCTAAGTCCGCTACTTGTGTACTTGGCCGTGTCCGAGGAGGCGATCAGTTCGGTTCTGGTGCAAGAAAAGGAAGGCACCCAGGCTCCTATATATTTTATCAGTCGACAACTACAGGATTCTGAAACCCGATACCAATTGATAGAAAAGGTGGCACCCAGTTTAGTACATGCTTCCCGACGCCTACGTCATTACTTCCAAAGCCACCGAGTTATCGTGCATACCGACTGTCCAATCGCTAAGGTACTAAGCAAACCCGAACTCGCCGGAAGGATGATGGCCTGGTCAATGGAACTCTCGCAATTTGATATTACCTTTAAGCCGAGGGGACCGATCAAGGCCTTATGCTTGGCCGACTTCATAAACGAACTTCACCCTCACGACCAATTTGAACAACAGTGGTGGACCCTCCATGTAGACGGATCCTCAAACAACCAAGGGAGCGGGGCAAGGGTAATCTTAGAAGGACCGAGAGGGATAACTTTAGAGCAATCTTTGCGCTTCCGGTTCAAAGCTTCAAATAACCAAGCCGAGTACGAAGCTCTATTGGTCGGATTGAGGTTGGCTGAGGACATGGGTGCATCAAGAATCAAGTGTCGCACCGATTCCAAGGTAGTGGCCGAGCAGGTGGGCAGAAATTTCCAAGTAAAGGACCACAACATGATGAGATACTATCATGCCTATCAAAAATTGAAGGCGAATTTCCAGGAGGTGTTGGTCGAACACATCCCCCGGGAAGACAATACCCGGGCCGACTAGTTGGCTAGGTTGGCCGCAACCAAGAAGCCGGACCACTTGAGAACGATCATTCAACAAGAGATCGACCACCCCAGCATTGAAGCCGAGATGTTAGCAAATGTTGACGCTGAGCTAGCCGATCGTGACGATCCCCCTGATTGGCGGGATGAACTGAAGGCATACCTCACCAGCAAAATCGCACCCACCGAACCGACCGAGGCCAAGCGATTAAGAACCCAAGCCAGTAGATACGTTGTCATCGCCGGCCAGCTGTACAAACGCGGTTTCTCTACCCCACTACTCAAGTGCCTAAATCCCGCCGAGGCTGACTATGTGACGCGAGAAGTACATGAGGGTATATGCGGACTGCATTCGGGGGCGAGGACGACCGTCTCTAAACTTCTACGTGCCGGGTACTATTGGCCGACTATGAACACTGACTGTGCAGCATTCGTAAAGAGATGCCAGCCATGCCAGAGACATGGCAACTTTATTCATCAACCGGCCGAGCAGCTACATTGCATTCCTCCAGCCTGGCCGTTCGCCACGTGGGGGGCCGACATACTCGGACCATTCCCACTTGCCAAGGGACAATGCAAGTTCCTCATCGTCGCCGTCGACCTATTCACCAAATGGATCGAAGCCGAGCCCTTGGCATGCATTTGGGCTCATCAAGTCCAGAAATTTCTATGGAGGAACATCATTACCCGGTTCGGTGTCCCGCACACTCTGGTGACCGACAACGGCCTTCAATTTACCAACCGAAAACTAAATGAATTCCTGAACGGCTTGGGCGTACAACATAAGGTCACGTCGGTCGAACACCCGCAGACGAATGGTCAGGCCGAGTCGGCCAATAAAGTCATCTTGGTAGAGTTGAAGAAACGCCTTGGAGAAGCAAAAGGGGCATGGGCCGAGCAGTTACCCGAAGTGCTATGGGCCTACCGATGCACCCCTCAGTCGACTACGCAAGAAACTCCTTTTCGCCTAGTCTATGGATCCGATGCAATGATCCCAGTGGAAATCGGGGAACCTTCGTTCTGCCGAGCCCACTACGACGACTCAAACAACGAAGCCGAGCTCCGGGCAAACCTGGATAGCGTGGAAGAAATTCGAGACCAAGCACAAGTTGTGGTCGAGGCCACCAAACAACGTTACAAAAGAAGATTCGACAGCAGGGTAAAGCCTAGAGAATTTCGCGCAGGCGATCTCATTTGGAGAGCCACAGGCGAGGCAAGGAAAGATCCGAGACATGGGAAACTCGCCCCAAACTGGGACGATCCCTTCCGAATCTGACACAACCTGAACAACGGAGCGTACAAGCTGGAGCACCTATCGGGAGAACCAATTCCGAGAACTTGGAATTCTTCTCATTTGAAAATGTATTACAGCTGATGTAACAGTGCACTCTTTTCCTTAGCCGACTCTTTTTTCCCTAAGGAGGGTTTTGGGTCGGCAAGGTTTTTAACGAGGCACTTCATTAATAAAAGTTCCAAAATCTTATTATATCGTTTGCAATTTTATTGTATGCCCAGGTCGAGCACTACGCATGGAAGCAGTGACACCAACCAACGTTCGGTCGACGATGAAGAACACACTCGCGCCACAGGTTTCCCTCCCGAGTACCCTCCTCGGCCAAGGATGTGCCTGGGCCGAGCACTATGTCGACGGCGACGACACCGACCAACGTTCGGTCGACGACGGAAAACACACTCGTGCCCCAGGCCGAGTACTACGCACAACGCGTACTAAAACCCGAGCAATCCTCGGTCAAGTTTGAAATGTGCACTCGCGCCCCAGGTTTCCCTCCCGAGTACCCTCCTCGGCCAAGGATGTGCCTGGGCCGGGCACTATGTCGACGGCGACGACACCGACCAACTTTCGGTCGACGACGAAAAACACACTCGTGCCCCAGGCCGAGTACTACGCACGACGTGTACTAAAACCCGAGCAATCCTCGGTCAAGTTTGAAATGTGCACTCGCGCCCCAGGTTTCCCTCCCGAGTACACTCCTCGGCTAAGGATGTGCCTGGGCCGATCACTATGTCGACGGCGACGACACCGACCAATGTTCGGTCGACGACGAAGAACACACTTGCGCCCCAGGCCGAGCACTACACAGAACGCGTATTAAAACCTGAGTAATCCTCTTATAAACACAAGCCGAAGCTTCGTGACCTAACGTTCACGAAAACCGAACAAACTAGTATAAACAAACAACGTGCATCGAACACTGTCACAAATCACAAAATCCGACCTCTCGGCCACACATACAACTCGGTTTATGTTAATATCATTGAACACGTAAACACGGAAAGTTGAAAAGCAAATTCAATTAAGTATTGCCGACCAAAGCGGCTACTTACAAAAAATTAAACATCTACCGGCGCCGATGGCCAAGTTACAAAAAGGCATTAACGGCCCGGTTACAAAAAGCAAGCAAACCTACTCTACCAGAATCGGTTCCTACACCGCGGTCGAGACTTCCGGATTACCATCACCTACCACGTCTATAATTGGATCATCTTCCTCCGAAGGCGGAGGTACCGGCCCCTGCGTGGAGATGCCTCGGCGAGGAGCCTCGCCATCAGGGCTGGCTCCCTTTGGGAACTCGGCATAACTGATGTACTTACCCCCGTAAAAATCTCGACTGACGTCAAAGTTAAAGTCAACCGGGATCTCGCAGAAGTACTGGGCTTGCCGGACTGCTTGCTGGAACCCCGCATCATGTTGTTCGAGGATCTTTTCGGTGGCCTCGGCTTTGAGTTTGGAATGCGCCTCGGTCAACCGAGCAATCTCAGCCGCCGCAGCCGCGACCTCAACTTTCATCCTCTGCACCGACAGCTTCAAGTCATCGGCCTCCCTCCTATAGCCATCGGCTGATTTCTTTAGTTCGTCGGCCGACTCTGTAGCTTTAGCATTCGCAGCCAAGGCCTCCTTCACTATTGCCTCGGCCTCCTTTAACCGGGTCTGAAGTCGCTCAGTCGAGACTGCCAACCTTATCATCACGTGCTTGGCCACCAGCGAAGTCCGCACGTCGAGCTCGCAGAAGAGCTTGTACTTGGCCTCCATAGACATACCTTCCAAATACTGGAGCCCCCCTCCGGTAGCGAGATCCGGGCTAACCAAGTTCTCGGACTGGACGGCCGGGGCCAAAAAATTTGACCCTGCAACAACGGCCGGGATAGCAAACCCCCCACATCTGGACTGTTCCAGCGTTATTTGTTTTTGGCGTTTCAAAGAGGTGCCCGGCTGATCGGTTTCCACGTTCTGGTCGGTCTGACGTGGCCGAGATGTCCCTGTCCTCTTTCTCTGGTCGGCCAACGAAATTATTACAGGCGAGGGCTTATCCCTTGTAATCCTCAATGCCGACTTCGCCGGTGGCACCTTTCCACTAGCCTTGGCATCTTTGGCTCGCTTGGCGAGCATGGCGGTCACGTCGAGATCCCCTCCGGCCATCAATCCTGCAACGAAAGAAGTTTTAACATCAATTCAAAACACTGCTACACTACCGAAGCCTAAAACACATACCTAGCAAGGCCATCTCGAAGTGAGACGTTTCGAATACGTCCAAGAGGCCTCGGACAGGTAAGCCCTTCGGCAAATTATTAAGAAGCTCCACAATTTCTTTATCCTCGGCGGGGAGCTTGGAAAAAGGTATCGCCTCAAAGCGCGTCGGCCGCCTCGTCCAATAGAAGGGGAATAGCGGATTGTCCTCCCGGTCAAAGAAGCAATGTCTCAAGTCCGAACCCCAACGAACCCACTCTTAAATCCCTTATAAGAGGAGGTGAATGCTCGGAGAAATCCACGCTTCGGCACTCGAGCTAACGACACCCATTTTACCGGCTTGCTCAGCCTGCAAATGTAATAATAGAGGAAGGCGAGAGGTCGAGGTGTTAAACCGAGGCATAAGCATAGATTACGGAACGCTTGCATGGCCGCCCAAGCGTTAGGGTGTAACTGCATGGCCGCCCCTGCCTCTCCGACGACGATCAGGATGTCACACAGTTCTTACCGTCTTCGTCTTTCACATCCTCGACGCTGCGGGGGTTGTATACCGTATGGGGGCCGACCTGGCCGAATACCCGACCACTAGAATACTCGGGCCGAACACCCGACCCCTCGAACACTTGGGCCGAACACCCGACCCCTCGAACACTTGGGCCAAATACCCTCAAACACTTGGCCGAATACCCTAACATACCGATCACCCGAGAATCGAACGGAGTACGTCGGTATGCTCGGCCAAAACCATGTGCCGGCTCCAAGATGATTTCAAAGAGCTTAATTAACGTAATGCATTGGATTAGCCCCCTAATTTCCCGGGGCCCAATCCCTAATCACGGCCCAATAAGAAGTCCTATAAATAGAGTCCCAACGAGGTACGTAACCAACTTTCAACTACCACATTTATTACGCCGAGCACTTACTTGAGCGTTGGAGTGTCTTTGCAGGCACACCCTCCCTCACATCGGACTACCTGGATAGGAACGAGAAGACCGAGACCTAGGATTAGACCCGCTACAACAAGGATAGGTGAAGTGTGTATCCTAACACAGGAACAGTTTAAATTAAGGTAAAGTTAGACTCAATCACCAACTTCTTTAAAGATTTACAGTGAAATTATAGACCATTTATCCCTTTTCCAAGTAAAGTTCTTATAGAAGAATATAAAACATAAAGAAAATTGCACTCCATCCAAGTTTCTACCTAATAAAAACAAATAAACTACTTAACCAACTTAGTCACTCTTGTAGTATTATATATATTTTTTATTATTTTATAACTAAAATGTATATATAATAAATATATTCTTTTGAAATATAAATCATAATTAAAAATTATAAAAATAAATAAATATTTTTAAAGATTAAATTGTATTTAATATTTTTGACAAATAATTTGTATTATGATATAATTTTTAAAATATTAAAGTGAAATTTAGAAATAAAAATTGAAACAGATTAAAAAGTTGAGAAAACAATTTTTCTCTTAAATGTTATAGATGTGTGAGTTGACTTGTACATGAACAATTATTCAAATACTTTTTTGTATACAGTAATAACAGTGAAGATAGAAGAAGCTCAGACCCTAAATGTAGCTGGAAGTGGATATGGTTAAATTTTTGGAATTAAATAAGGAGAGTAGAGTACCTAATTCAAGCGCATCCACACGAACGTACAATGTTTGTCCGACTTGCGTGTATGTCCTGGTGTCCTCCATGTCACCGTGCCAAGTAAGACACCCACTCTCCGAGCTCTCATTCGCACTCGTGTAAGCCGCACACGTGCAATCCCTCAAGCACCTCTCCCTGCACTCACGCATCCCCATCATCGGAGCCACGCGCGCCTTCGAAGTGTCGGGCACCTTCACACGTGCCACCCCCACGAAGCCCTCCCCGCTCCCGCACGTGGACACGTTCCTCTTCCGCACGCACCCACCCGACCCGTCCCTCAGGTACCACTCCCTCTCGGACCTGGGCTCGAACCCCGGGAAACACTCGCACACGAACTTCTCCGCCTGGTACGGGTCGCAGTTCGAGTTCGACCCGCACCGTCTGAAGCTGTCGCACTCCTCCTTCGGCCCGTTCCATATCTCAAACCACCTCCGCTCCTCACCCTGCCACGTCGTCCTCCTCACGTGACCTGTGTCTTCCAGCACCATTCTAGAGAAAACCATCGGGTCTTTAACTCCGTACATTATCCAAACCTCGTCCTCGTCGTTCACGAAGCTTATATTGAAAATGAAATTCGGAGTCATCTCGGGTACCCCGCTCCATCTCTCACCCGTCCATGACCCCACCCGCCATAACGGCACCTTGTCTTTGTAAAGAAACAGTTGTGGAAACCCGGTCGGGTCGATTTTATATGTCATCTTCCCGGTTCCCGGGTCATCCGCGGATTTCCAGGATATTAAAAACCGGTTCAGACCGGTTTTGCGGTCCACCCCGAGTTTCATGAAAGGAAGCATGGTGTTGCTGGGGTAATCGAAACTCTGCCATAGGACGATGCTGTTGTTGTCGTTTTGGATCAAAACTAAATTTCCAGTGTCCAAAAGCTTGGCTGAAACTGCAACGTTGCTGGATGCGATTGAAGCGTTGGAGGACCAAAGGGTGT
Organism: Cajanus cajan; assembly: GCF_000230855.2. NCBI lineage: Eukaryota > Viridiplantae > Streptophyta > Magnoliopsida > Fabales > Fabaceae > Cajanus > Cajanus cajan. The sequence goes on from NC_138518.1 coordinate 63,197,392, forward strand.
TGGTTTTGGTGTTGGTGGTGTTGTGGTGGAGTACGAGGTTTCCGTGGGTGTTGATGGAGAGAACACCGGAAGTGTCGATGAGAGGAGTGTCTCTGTTGGCGACCCACACCACCGTTTGCTCGGAGATTTTGTTGTACCAGATTCCAACGTATCGGTTTGTGGAGTTTGGCGGGCTGAAGAAACCGAGTGCAAAGTTTCCTCGGTCGCTGGAGAGCAAAACGTCGCCGTCTTTGATGGGGTGGTTTGCGGTGATGGTGTGGAGTAGTGAGTGGCAAGAAGGGTAGAGGAACGTGAGAAGAAAAAACGGAGTGAGAAGCTCTTTATGAAAGGAAAACAACTTCATGGTGTTGCAGTTGCAGATGCAGTTCAATGTCGGTGTTTAATTGTGAATGGTGTTTGGGAAAACCTTATAAGAATTATTTGGACGTGGAATTTCTGTTACTTGTTATTTATGAGGGTGCAGATATTTTTTCTGTGATAGATAGATAGCTATGGGGGAAAAGTTGAACGTACGTCCGGCTGGTCATGCACGTAATAAGTATCATAAAAATTAACAATTATATCAACTAGTTTCTGATATTTTTGATTGAAAGACAAGAATAATCTATTTTTCTAATTTTATTTTATAAGTTATAAGTTGTTTAGGTCATAAGTCTACTATCATCGTTAGTGTCACCGTTAAAAGGTGTCTCGGTAGATTAAGGAGATAGAGTAGTTTATACCTGGATTAAAGAGAGAAAGTGTTTATAAACTACCCTTAATCTCGACTCTTAAACGATGTAAAATTTTTAAACATATCGGAACATAAGTAATTATCATAATAAACATAATTGCATAAAATTATATATCTAATTAATATATATTAATCATGCGTAAAATAATATTAATTAATATTAGATATTTCAAAGAATGTGATATTATTATTAGTTAATTACTATTAAATATTATAATAATATTATTATTTATTAATCACAACTCAATAATTGTATATAATTATTTTTTATTTTGAATCAATAATAAGATAAAATTAACTACACTTACATATGAAATTAATGACTTATGATATCTTTAACTACGTGTAAGATAAAGTTGACTTTATAATATTACACATCTTGATAAATAATACCCTCGTAATATACTATACTACTAATTCTATATCAATAATTATGTAATTATTTTTAAGTATTTATGTAATATAATTAAGCATATTTGTGTATATAATTAACCACATTTATTAGATGGAGGCTGGGCGTAGGCTGAAAGTAAAAATCTAGTGGTACGTTAATCGAACTCTAGCTAGATATGCATGAGTTGTTCTGGTAGTGGGGTCCTCCATGTAAAGGAGTGTGATTGAGACACACAACTAAACTTTGAATTATTGGTAGCTTGACATTAAAATCTTGCCTATTTTATGTGGCTCAGACAGGTAGACAGATTAACCAGTTCAATTTTAAGAAGCAGGTCTAAATTTAATGTTCGTGAATAATTCTGCCAAAATCAGTAGTTTCACTTTAATGCATGTCAACGCTAGTGAAATATATCAACCTTAAAAATGTTATATGTCACGAGGTCTTTTTATTTTACGAATATATCACGAGGTTTACACGAAATCGAGTACAAATTTCTTATTAGCTATAAATTAAATAAATTGGATAAAAATCAAGATAAGTGGTTGGTATTTTTTTTATTTTTATTTTTATCTCACGCATACTATCTCTATTAATATATCGATTATAGTGATTCACACATGCACCTAATAACTTTAAACATTTCATTAACACCACCAATAATTTCTTTTCTAGATCTTTATTTGTATAACATCATTTTACTATTATACTTATATTAATTTTTCTTTATTAACATTCGTTAGCCCAATTAGTATTATATAGTTGATTTTTAAATTTTAAGATTTTGAGTAAAAAAAAAAAAAAAACCTCTCAATTTGATAAAAAAAAATTGTGGGAGATAATTTTAATGTAGTAAAAGTTTCAATGAAAATTAATTGGTAGGTATCCTTGACCCTACAATGACACAATATTTATCAATAAAAAAATTACTTTTATTTATATTATAAATATAATATATATTAATATATTATTAAAAAAATATAAATATAGATTATAATGACACATAATATATGTCATTAAATTTCATTCAAAATTAATAATAAAATTGTATATAATTATATCTCAAATAAATTTAATTATACTTACATATATTATATTTATATAATAACACTTTTGTAATTAACATTTCTCATAATACATCTAAGAGAAAGAAGAGAAAAAAAAAAAGGATATACCATAAATTATAAGGATAATTTGTCGTGATACACATCATGGTTTTTTTTTTCTCCAGAATAAGAATAATGAACTTTGAGTGAGTCCTAATTTTTTTCTTCCCTCGTTTTCTTGTATATCAAAGTAGGAAAAACTTTTTGATAAATATGTGTTCCTTCTTTTTCTCCCCAAATGAAGGCTTCAGATTGGATGTCCACTAATTATTTTCCTTTTCGTGCAAAACTTGTACGTACTGCACTCAGCCGATTTTCTATCTGTATAAGGAAAATGTTGCATAGATTCATTCTATTTAAAACCTATTAAGAGAAAGAAAATAACTCTATTTATTAGCACCTACTAAGAGGCAGAAAAGTATAAGTGTAACATGTGATATAATACATTTAAAAAAATAGAAAAGAAAAATAATATGTTTAACGGTGTATTTGAAATATCCAAATTCAATATGGGTGTGTGGTTTAGTTGATAATATAACCTGAATTTTGTGAAGAGTACCTAAGTTCAACTCAACTCCTATAAAATATATTCGTTGAGGACAGCGAAAAACTTTAATTGTGGCTAATCAAAGATTAGTAACATACATAGCTAGCCCATAGAATCGAAGCTTATAAAGATATGCTGAGATTCTACCGGAGAGCCAAATTAAGGACCTAATTACAATGATTAATAAAAAAATATATATGTTTGCATTATAAATGTGCTCATATATCATTATTGGTTTATGTTTAATGCAAATAATTAACTAACTAATAGCAATCAAATGTGAGACAGATGGTTAATTTTCTCTTCAGAAGATGCAACCTCATCTGTAAGAAAATATAAGAATAAACCATCAATTTAATCTTTAAAATACTCTCCTAAATAATCTTTAAGTTAATGAAATTATATAATTAATCCTTACAGTATTGAATATCATAATCAATTTAGTCCCTTATTTAATATATTGTACTAGAATTGATGGTCTAAGCTGAAGAATTTTTCAATAGTTGAGGGACTATATAACATAATTTTTAATACTTTAAAGCCTATCTATATGATTTTAATAATTTAAGAACTGTTTATAAATAAATAATATAAAGGGAACAATTTATTTTCTCCAAAATTTTCCTCCAAAAACTCTTTCCCAAAAAATAAAAATTCTTCCAAAATTTTCCTCCAAAACTCAAACAATTATTAAAAATAATTATTGAATATCCATTTTTAAACGACTATTTTAAATATTTGGAGAACTGCTTTTACAAATAATCTTTATACTTGTGTGTGTTGAATATTAAAATTATTTTCATTATTTGGTGTCAAAAAAAATTATTTTCATTAAAATTAACGAAAAAAATGAAAAAAGAATACTTGGACAAAAAATCTAATCACTAATAGATTTAAAATTTAAATAAAAATACTAATTATTAAAAAATTTAAACAATATAATATTTGGAGAGAAAACTCATTTTAAGTTTTTAACGTCTCCAAAACTTGGTGTGAAAAAAGCTTCTTCAAAATTCCTATAACACTAATTTACTAATAATAATTCTACTTGATTAACGTTTCATTACTAATTAGATTTACAAATTTATTGATAGTAATTTATATCAAATCACTACTAGATTTAAAATTCAAATAAAAAAATTATAAAAAAAATTAAACAATAAAAAAATGGACAGAAAACTCATTTTTAACGTTTCCAAAATTTCTATAACACTAATTTATTAATAATAATGCTACTTGGTTAACGTTTTATTTCTAATTATTAATAATACTAATTTATCAATTACTAATATTACTTGATTTAAAATTAAAAAAAATTATTAATAAAAACAGATCAAGAATTTTTTTTACAAAATTAATGATAAAATAAGATATAATATTAATAAATTAATTTTTTTATTAATAATATAAAGAAGACAATTTCTTTCTTTAAAAACGCTTCTCTGAAAACTCAAATAATTCTCATCCCATTCACATTTTACTAAAAATATTTTTTTTTATTTCTAGTTTTGATATAATTTAGAGTTTAGACAAATAGCCTGCTTTCAAAAATTTGGTCAACATATCATGTCATATTTGGGTTAACTATATCATGTCATATTTGGTTAACTAGCAAACTGATTTGGGTCAACCGCGTTGTCATCTCTACAAAAATTTGATTTTATTAAGATTTGGTAATGAACTAACAATGTCGTCCGAATACTTGTCCAGTCATATTATTATGCACCTTTATTAAAAAAATGTAGAAAACCAAGTGCGTGTTGGGACTCTCTGAGTAATATGTAATCATTAAAAAAACAAAAAAAAAATTATGACAGCAATAATCATTCAAAATTTAAATAGTACTTTTTGCGGTATATTAATTTTAGGGTTTAGGAGACCGTACCGTTACCGAAGAATTTAAATAATTCTCACCGAAGTTGACTTTTTTTTTTTTTTCTTTCTTAAATACATTTTGTAGTCTTGGAAAATTAGTGAATTTTTATTCTCATTTCCGTAAAAGAAATTATCCTTCTAAAATTTATGTTTTGTTTTTATTCTTATGTATTGTACCGGAGAGACCGTATCGGTCACGTGGGCCAACACGTGCCATTTCGTCAGACACCCATGCATAGCCACGTACAAGCATCACCATCAACGTCGGCTCGGCATGAGGCCGAGAACCGACATCAGTCTGGTTAATGCAAATATGGACCATCATCATTCATCGAGTCGGCTCGGTCAGGTACCGTTCCGACATAGAACATACCGGAAGTATACAGGCTGCCGTATACGGACTAGACGGTTCGGTCATTTGCCGTTCCGACTAGTATTGATTAGCCGGCTCGGCCTCTTGCCGAAGGGTTAAGCAAGTCATAACAAGTAATCACAATCAAGAAAGGTAAGTACATGATTAAAGCCTAAACGACCAATTAGTACCGTATTACCTAATTTGGTAAATATCTAAGAGGGCCCATCACGCTCAGGCCCATGTCAGATGCTATAAATAGGTCACACGTAACAAGGTATGTCACTGTTCATTCATTACCCTAGAAAATCGTGCCCACACTGACTTAAGCATCGGAGTATCTTTTGCAGGTACCTCCCCCTCCGAAGAATCCACCTGAAGCTCTCGTTCGGTCCTCATATTCCCCTGAAGATTACGAGTGTACCCTCAGGCAGGTACATTTTACGAGTGTACCCTCAGGCAGGTACATTTTGGCGCCCACCGTGGGGCCGAACCGATAGCTCTCGAGAAAGATGTATCCAGCACTGTTTCGACGTCATGGTGAAGACAAGGAAGACTAACGCTGAACACCAGTCCGAGGAGGAGCATCAGTCCGGGGCCGAAACGGTAGAGGAGACAAACTTGACCGATGTGGTACGACAAATGAAAGAGGAAATGATTGCCATGAAACAGCAGCGAGAGAGAGATGCCGCCGAAATGGCTGCATTGAGAGAAGAGAATGCTGCCCTGAAAAACCAATACCGAGATCCCACATGGAAACCATCCGAGACGACCCATACTCAGGGGTCGTTTCATTCACACGGACACCACACCCCTGCCAACCACACCTCTATTGCCACCCCAGCCGCTCATGCTTCAGTTAGTAGGCCGATACTGTCGATGCCGGCCGGAGCACATCGGCATCCCTTTACATCAAATATCATGCAGACCGCGCTTCTTGATCATTGGAAGTCGTTGCCTCTCGACAAGTACGATGGGACCACTGATCCCGATGAACACGTAGATGTGTTCTTGACTCAAGTCACTTTAAGCACAACCGATGATGCCGCCCTATGTCGAATTTTCCCAACATCGCTAAAAGGACGAGCTCTGAGTTGGTTCACTCGGCTTCCGGCCAACTCAATTGATTCGTTTAGTACATTGGCCTCCCAATTCACAATTCAGTTTGCTACCAGTAGGCCTCACCAACTGACCTCGTTGGCTCTGGTAAGCATTCGTCAGGAGAAAAAGGAATCCCTTCGGACATTCATGAGCCGATTCAACAAGGCGGCATTGGAAATCCGAGACCTAAACCCGGCCGTCGCCCTGCATCATCTGACTACCGCCTTGAAGCCAGGTCCCTTCGCCAACAGTATTTGCAAGAAGCCACCATCCGACATGGATGACCTTCGGCGACGAGCCGATAAGTATATGCAAATGGAGGAGCTAGCTGAGTTCCGCAACCAAGCTAGAGCAGAAGTAGCGGCAAAGCCTGAAAGGCCAGTCGAGAATAATTTCCGAGGTCGCCCGAAAGAATTGGTACCTCGGGAGAGACCCCCTCGTGGCCCAAGGTATTCCCAGTACACACCACTTAACACTAACAGAGCGGCCATACTCGAGCAAGCGCTGGCCTCGGACGTGTTGGCCGTTCCAAAACGAGCTTCGACCCCCCCCAGGGCCGACACAACAAAATCTTGCCGCTACCACCGCAATCGGGGGCATTCGACAGAAGAATGCGCGGCTTTAAAAGATAAGATCGAAGACCTAATCAAACAAGGCCAGCTACAGGGTTTCATCGACCGACCGCACACAACTCGGCACGCCGACCGGTCAAGACGGCATGACCCTGAGCAAAGGAGAATGGAACCACGTCAGTATAGAGAACGGAGCCGGTCCAGAGAAAGACGAGATGTCGAACCCTCGTCACAGCCTCGGTGAGTCATCAATATCATAGCAGGTGGATTTGCTGGTGGTGGCTCATCTTCCTCATCGCAACGGAGGCATCTACGGGCCGTTCGGCATGTTCACGCCGTTGAAACAGTCCGTCGGCAATTACCTACTATCACCTTTACCGAAGCCGATTTCAAAGGCATTGATCCGGAGCAAGACGACCCAATGGTAATCAGTGTAGAAATCCATAACTGCATTGTGCGTAAAACGTTGGTAGATCAGGGAAGCTCGGCAGATATCTTGTACTGGAACACGTTCAAACAGTTGGGTATTCCAGAATCCGAATTGGTCCCCTACAACGAGCCACTGGTGGGGTTCTCTGGTGAGCGAGTGAAGACGAAGGGGTATATCAAGCTGTCCACACGGTTCGGATTTGATGAAGTTGATCACCGCGATATCCCAGTCAAGTACGTAGTGGTGCATGCCAACACATCTTATAATATTCTGCTAGGACGACCGTCCTTGAATCGGCTCGGAGCCATTGTCTCCACTCCTCATCTGGCCATGAAGTTCCCGGCTGAGTCCGGACGAATCGTCACCATACACGCTGACCAGAAAACGGCGCGCGAATGTTATTTTAGTAGCTTAAGGTTGCCGAGAATGGAGGAGCCAACCGAACCGAGAAGGGTGCACTCGGTTTCGCAGCAGTCGGCCATCAACCTCGATCCACGAATCGATCAGGAGGAGAGGGTAGAGCCCATTGAAGATAAACAACCCTTCCAAGTAGGAACGACAAAATCCCAAGTTACTTACTTGGGAACCTATTTAACCGAAGGGGAGCGCCTAGCCATTCAGCGTGTGGTCCTCGAGAATAGAGACTTGTTCGCTTGGCACCCATCTGATATGCCTGGCATTGACCCCAATTTCCTGTGCCACAAGCTCTCCGTTAGCAAAGAGGCTAGGCCGATTGCTCAACGGCGCCGGAAAACGGGGGAAGAAAGAAAAACCGCCATCGAAGCAGAGGTGACCAAGTTGCTAGACGCTCAGTTTATCCGAGAGGTGCACTACACGACTTGGCTGGCTAACGTGGTCATGGTTAGAAAGTCAAATGGGAAATGGCGTATGTGCACCGATTATACCAATTTAAATAAAGCTTGCCCAAAAGACGCCTACCCACTCCCGAACATCGATCGGCTCGTCGATGGGGCATCCGGCCACAAATTCTTGTCTTTTCTGGATGCTTACTCGGGATACAACCAGATCCGGATGCACCCCCAAGACGAAGAAAAAACTGCATTCATCACCGAAACAGCCAATTACTGTTACCCGGGTGATGCCGTTCGGATTAAAAAATGCCGGGGCCACATATCAACGTTTGATGAATAAAATCTTCCACAACCAGATCGGCCGAAGCATGGAAGTATATGTTGATGATATGGTGGTAAAATCAAGTGATGTATCGGCACATACGCATGACTTGGCCGAAGTGTTCCAGGCGCTTCGGCAACATCAGATGAGACTCAACCCCGAGAAATGTGTGTTTGGAGTTTCGGGCGGCAAGTTCTTGGGATTCATGCTATCCAACCGAGGCATTGAGGCGAATCCGGATAAATGCCAAGCCATCTTGGACATGAAAAGCCCGACAACGTTGAAAGAGGTTCAAAAGTTAGCCGGACGGCTCACTTCGTTGTCTCGCTTCCTTCCCTGTTTAGCCGAGATTGCCGGGCCGATCCTACTCTTGCTGAAGAAAACGGAACGATTCAAATGGACCCAAGGGTGTGAAGAAGCTTTTCAGCAGTTTAAAAACCGGCTCGGCATGCCCCCAGTATTATGTAAACCGGTCGTCGATGCAGATATGATTATCTATTTGTCGGTTTCGGACAGCTCCATCAGTGCCGTTATGATGCAAGAAAACCAAGGTCAACAGCTCATCTATTTTATTAGTCGGACGTTGCAGGACGCCGAGCGACGTTATCAATTGCTCGAGAAGGTTGCCCTAGGACTCGTCTACGCCGCCCGACGGTTGAGACAGTACTTCCAAAGCCATAAGGTTGTCGTCCGAACCGACTGTCCGATCGCAAAGGTCCTTCGGAAGCCAGAAATTGCCGGCCGAATGATGGCGTGGTCGGTTGAGTTATCTGAATTTGACATATCCTTCGAGCCAAGGGGCCCTATTAAATCACAACACTTGGTAGATTTCGTCAATGAGCTCACTCCTCCAGGATCTTTCGAAGACCAACCTTGGATCCTTCATGTGGATGGATCATCTAACGCCCAAGGTAGTGGTGCGGGCATAATCCTCGCTAATCCTTCGGGCATCACAATTGAGCAATCCCTTCGGTTCGGCTTCCGCGCGTCCAATAACCAGGCCGAGTATGAAGCTTTAATAGCCGGACTTAGACTAGCAACAGAGATGAATGTTAAGAAGGTCATATGCTGGACCGACTCGAAAGTAGTTGCCGAACAAGTCAACGACAACTTTCAAGTCAAAGATGCTAATTTGTTGCAGTATTATCACCTCTTCCGAAAACTCAAAGATGATTTCACCGAGGTTCAAATTCGGCATATTCCAAGAAGTAACAACGAACGAGCCGATCAGTTAGCTCGGCTCGCCAGCACCAGAAAGCCAGGACAGCTAAGAACAACAATTCACCTCGAAGTCCCCTCTCCAAGTGTGGCCGTCGAGTGCATGGCTGCCGAGGTCGAAGTTCCAAGCTGGCTGACTCCTATTCGGAACTTCATCCTCCAGGGAGAATTGCCAACTGATTCGGTGGAAGCCAGAAAATTGCGAACCCAAGCAGCTCGGTACTCCATCATAGCCGGCGAACTCTACAGGCGCGGATTCTCCACCCCGTTGCTTAAGTGTATTGACAATCTCCAGGCCGACTATGTGATGAGGGAAATTCACGAAGGCATCTGCGGATCCCATTCCGGAGGCCGAACTCTTGCGGCAAAGGTATCACGAGCCGGATATTATTGGCCGACTCTAAAAGGAGATTGTGCTGAGTTTGTTAAGAGGTGCATACAGTGTCAACGGCATGGGAATCTAATCCATGCCTCGGCCGCCGAACTACACAGTATCAGCTCTCCATGGCCGTTTGCGTTATGGGGAATTGACGTACTTGGCCCATTCCCCATGGCGAGGGGACAAGTTAAGTTCCTTCTCGTGGCAGTAGATTACTTCACAAAATGGATTGAGGCTGAACCACTTGCTTGCATCTCTGCTGCTAACGTCCAAAAGTTTGTATGGAAGAACATCATCACCCGTTTCGGCATCCCATATGCCATCATTTCAGATAACGGTCTCCAATTCACGGACAACAGGTTCAACTCATTCCTCGAAAACCTTGGCATTCGGCACAGGTTCACATCGGTTGAGCACCCTCAGTCGAATGGCCAGGCCGAAGCGGCCAACAAGGTTATCCTTACCGAACTGAAAAGAAGACTCGGCTCAGCAAAAGGAGTATGGGCTGATGAATTACCAGAAGTCCTCTGGGCATACCGGTGCACACCACAGTCCACCACTAAAGAAACCCCCTTTCGCCTAACATATGGTGCCGACGCAATGATACCGGTTGAAGTAGGGGAGCCATCATTCAGACGACAACATTTTCAAGAGGACTCCAATGACACATCTCTTCGGGCTGAACTAGATGTTCTTGAGGAAGTACGGGACAATTCGCAGGTAGTAGCCGAAGCATGCAAGCAACGCATGAGTCGGCGCTTCAATTCTAACCTCAAACCAAGAACATTTCACGACGGAGATCTTGTATGGAGGGCAACCGGCTCGGCAAGGCGCAACCCGTCTGAGGGCAAACTGGCAGCCAATTGGGACGGCCCGTTTCGAGTGCGCCACGCTCTTCATAACGGGGCATACAAGTTGGAGGAGTTATCCGGCAAAGTCCTCCCACGAACATGGAACTCTACGCACTTGAAGACTTACTATAGCTAGTTGTCTATTTCACAAACTTGTAAACGTTGTAAGGGTGCACTCTTTTCCTTGAACCGGTCTTTTTCCCTCTTAAAAAATAGTGAAAAGAGGTTTTGGCCGGCAAAGTTTTTAACGAGGCATCCATTTATCAATAACAACACGATTCAATCACTCATGCTTTAATTAATTATTCAAGTCTTCCCTCCCGAGATATCTCTCGGCCAAGGATGTGGCTTTAATTAAATTATTCAAGTCTTCCCTCCCGAGATATCTCTCGGCCAAGGATGTGGCTTTAATTAAATTATTCAAGTCTTCCCTCCCGAGATATCTCTCGGCCAAGGATGTGGCTTTAATTAATTATTCAAGTCTTCCCTCCCGAGATATCTCTCGGCCAAGGATGTGGCTTTAATTAAATTATTCAAGTCTTCCCTCCCGAGATATCTCTCGGCCAAGGATGTGGCTTTAATTAAATTATTCAAGTCTTCCCTCCCGAGATATCTCTCGGCCAAGGATGTGGCTTTAATTAATTATTCAAGTCTTCCCTCCCGAGATGTCTCTCGGCCAAGGATGTGACTTTAATTATTCAAGTCTTCCCTCCCGAGATATCTCTCGGCCAAGGATGTGGCTTTAATTAAATTATTCAAGTCTTCCTTCCCGAGATATCTCTCGACCAAGGAGACGGCTCACGCAAATTAAGTTGTTAATCACCACAAGAGTTCACGCCAGTTATAACATAAAGAACGGAGAAATTTCATTAAAAGAGAAGGGTACATTATCAATAGGCGCTATCGGCCCCATAATACAAAAAAAAAAACATTTAAGACACTACTTCTGCCTCCCCCTGAACTGGACCATCCTCAGGCGCAGCCTCCTCGTTCAGAGTCTCCTCTTCGTTCGGCCCAGCTGGCCGAGCCGGAGCCTCCTCGTCGGCTTCCTGATCAGGTGGAATGGAGGTCATATCCACCAACTTCCCTTGGAAAAAATCTTTTGTCATGTCCAGGTGGAAGTCAGGAGGAAAGTCGCCGAAGTAGCAAGCCTGCCGAGCAGCTTGAGCAAAACCGGCCTGATGCTGACTGAGAACCTTGGCGCGCGCCTTTTCCTGATAAGCACCAAAGGCAGCCTTTTCAGCATCCAGCTCCTTGCTCAGAGCTGTCACCTTATCAGTCTCGCCCTTCAGAGCAAGTTCGAGACGCTGTACCTTTAAGGCCAAGTCATCAGCGGTTCTTCCTCGGCGATCCATCTCGGCCTGGTACTTGCTACTAGCCGTCTGGGCGTCGGTCAAAGCAGCCAGTGTCTCTTGAAGAGACTTCTCCTGCTCAGCTAGCTGTTTGCGCAACTCGTCAGCCTCACCGTTCGGCTGCATGACAATACTCTGTGCCATGGCCACAGCGCGCACTTGGAACTCACAAAAGAAGCTCCATTTCTGCGCCGAACTCATTCGGCTCAGCAGCCCCTGGCCTACCTCGGAGGTCAGGTCTTGACTCGGGAAATCCTGAGCGTTAACATTGCCAGCCAAGAAACTTGGTGCCGACAAGCTTTCGGGAACAGGGGGGCTGGCCACTCGGCGCTGTTTTGCCCGGCGACTCTCCTCCTCGGCCCTAGAGTCAGACCTTCTTTTTTCAGGTTGGGGCCGGGTGGTCTTCTTCGGCCGAGACGTGGGTCCGACCCCGCTACCTTGACCAGCTGGTTGATTCACGCGCGCGGCGGGCGCAGGCCTATTCGCGGTATTCGATGCAAGTTGGTTCCGAAGCAAGTTGCGGATATCCAAATCATCATGAGCCGCCATTATACCTGCACATCATTAGTCAAAATCAATGATAACACTTGAATTCAAACAAGTAGGAAAAATACCATACCGATTAATTCTTCGACCACATCGGCCGAATCAAACAATCGGACAAGAGGACGGCATGGTAAGGGCCGAGGCAACTTGTTTAAAAAATCAAGACTTCCTCTCTCCTCTGGGGACATGCGTGACTTGGAAACCGTGTCATACTTGCGCGGCTTCCGGGTCCAGTAGAAGGGAAATAGTGGATTTCCCTCAGCGTCAAAGAAATACTTATTCCCTGGTTCCGGCCGAATCATCACCTTCATAAATCCCACTTTAAATTTTTTGTAGGAGGTGGTGAAAGGTTGTAGTAGACAATCACTGTGGCGAATCAAAGACAGCCACTTGGCCTTCCTCGTCGGCCGAGAAGTATAGAAATGCAAAAATAGATGTGGAGTAGGAGAAAGACCGAGACCCAGACACAAATGCCTGAACCCTTGCATAGCGGCCCAGGTGTTCGGGTGAAGTTGACTCGGCGCCACATTCAAAAGCCGAAGTATACCCATGAAGTAATTGTCAAATGGGAGAGATATCTTCAAATCCCGGAACATATAATCATACACATAGAAAAAGGGGTATTTAGAAGTCCCCTGACTCAAATAAACAAAATCCGGATTGGACACCCCGTCGCCTCGGCATGGTTGAAAGAAGATGGCAGAAGGCTCCTCATCTTCAGGAAAGTCCAAAAACTTCACGGCCGATACAAAATCCACCAGAGATTTTTTACTTGTATACCGAGAGTATACACTACCAACTTCACCGTGCACCCATGAATATCCTGGAGTTGATATCGGAGGGAACACTCTTGATGATTCTCCACCCCGACTAGGTTGCTCATCGGAACCTACAGCTGATGCCGAATCACTCCCACTTTGAGAATGACCGGACCCAGAAGCCGACTCCACGGAATTGTCCCCATTAGATGCCGAAGCCGATGGTGCATCCCGGTTCGGTCCTCATATTCCCCTGAAGATTACGAGTGTACCCTCAGGCAGGTACATTTTACGAGTGTACCCTCAGGCAGGTACATGTATATTTAAATTTGTGAGACTTTCTATCTTGTATAATAACACTTATAAATAATTAATAAATAAATTTTGACCAATATCAAAGAACTTAATATAAAAAGAAAACATTCACAAAACATATTACTTATTAGAAGAAATCACATCCTTCTAAACTTGAAAACAAATAACATACAAAATTTAACAACTAATTCTATGGATAATAAGAAACTATTATAATCCTGAAAAAATATATAATTCATAAACACACAAAAGAACTTTAAGAAGTAAAAGATCCTAATTTAAGAATTTCAATGTCATATTTTATTAGTGTTCCATTATAGTATTTCACAAAGCTCATGTCTCGTCACCAACATCATCATCATGATGATCCTCACCTCAAAACACACATAGAAACATTACAACAATAACTAAAGAGAACAAGAAACGCCTCATTCTGACTACCGGTGTGAGATATAAATGAATATTAGTTACACATAGCAAACATATCATAAGCATGTGTACATGTAATTAACAATGGTATTAAGAATATAAATGGAGCAATATAACTTCAATTAAACGCAATTCAATTTGTCAACATAAGCAAGCACATTTTTTGCTTATACACTCAATGAAGTGGATATGAACTCATCTAGATCTATATGCATATGATGTCAAGAGTCTCATAACTCGTGACCTAAAAGCTAATACTTATGGTCTGAAGGTGATTACTCATGGCCTAAAGGCAATTAATCGTGGCTTGAAGGCCATTAGTCATGGCTCAAAGGCTAATACTCATGGCCTAAAGGCGATTACTCATGGTCTGAGCGAATAAACATGCCCCAAAGGCTATTTACTCATGGTCCAAAATACTTGTATCTTAAAGGCGAATTTTCATGACCTAAAGGTGAATATTCATGACCCAAAGGCGAATACTCATACTCACGATGCATATTTTACATACAACACTATGCAAAACTTTATCTTATAGACTCAATTCATGCTTATATTATTCACTTAACACATCATTTTCATGTCAATCTTATGCATACACATCATCATCTCGCCAATCTCATTCATACATATCATCATCATCGTGTCATTCTCATATCACACATTATCATCTCATATCACATATAGAGTTCTCATATTACGGATAAACATTTCATATCACAAGTGTGAGACCCTTTCTTTTTCTTTCTACCCCCCTGACACCCTCACTCACTCTCATACCCTTTCTATCTCAAAACTCTCTACTCCGTTCCTGATTCTTGGTGGTGATCTCTTTAGGTTAGGTGCTAAGTAGTTGGATTGTAGCTGGTGGGTGCGGATCTCTTCTTCCTCCTTTTCCCCTTTCGCTCAAGCTCTTTTTCACTCTTTTCCTCCATTCAAGTTCCCGGAAGCTCGGATTCTTCACCGAGGTAAGGGAAGTTAGTTTTGTGGTTGATTTTGGTTGAGAATGAGTTGTTGTAAACTCATTAGCTGTTGAAGTTGGTTGACGTTTGATGATTTTTGTTGAATTGCTGAAATTGGGAGTTTTGGGGGATTTTTTGTGGGTTTGACAAATTTTGGGTCTTTTGATTGTTTTATGGTTGCATGTGAAAAAGGTTGGTGTTTTTGAACTGTTGGTTGGAAATGTGGCATCTTGAATGGTTTGCATGTGTTGAAATGGTGGATTTTTGCAGGATTTGGTTAAGTTTTTCGAAAATGGAGTGTTGTTGCTGAGCCTCGCGCTGAGCGCAGTTCTTCGTGCCGGGCGCGTGGCCACCAGGGGACCCCATTTAGCCAAGCTCGCCGGGCGCAATGATGAAATCGCTGGGCACGCTTGGGAATGTGGGTCTCTGGCTGGCCCGCACTGGGCGTGACTTGGACCACGTTGGGCGCGATACCAGTTGAAACATGTTTTGGGGTTTTTGGTTCTGCGCTGAGCGCGACCCTTGTCGCGCTGGGCGTGAGACTCCTTGGGAGTCTCTGCCTTGTGGGCGCTGGGCGCAATTTGAATTGCGCTGGGCGCGAGACCAAGGGGAGGTCTTTGCCTTCCCTGCCCTGGGCGCTGGGTTAGGTACGCCGGGCACGTGAGACTCCTTGGAGTCTCTGCCTGGCCTGCGCTGGGCGCAATTGGTATTGCGCCAGGCGCGAGAGAGCCTTGGGCTCTCTGCTGAGTCCCGCCGGGTGCGGGCATGCTTGCACTAGGCGTGCTAGCCCCCTGGTGCTCTCTAGTTGCACTGCGCTGGGCGCAACCACGAGTGCGCTGGGCGCGGAGATAAGATTTTTCTATATGTTGGTTAATGTTGTTTTATGCTTAGTTGAGTTGAAATGGATGAATATAATGTGATGACTAGTAGATGATGTTGGTTGATTGATATTGAGTTGTATCAGGTGTATATTGTTGTAAATTGATATGTTGAGTAGTAAAGTTGTATTGTGTTGCAAGTTGATATGTTGAGTTGTGTTGCAAGTTGGTATGTTGAGTTGTAAAGTTGTGTTGCGTTGCAAGTTGGTATGTTGAGTTGTAAAGTTGTGTTGTGTTGCAAGTTGATATGTTGAGTTGTAAAGTTGGGTTGTATTGCAAGTTGATATGTTGAGTTGTAAAAGTTGTGTTGTGTTGAATGTTGATATGAGTTGTTGTAGGCCATAAGGGCTAAGTTGTTGTAGGCCATAAAGGCTGAGTTGTTGTAGGCCATAAGGGCTGAGTTGTTGTAGGCCATAAAGGCTGAGTTGTTGTAGGCCATAAGGGCTGAGTTGTTGTAGGCCATAAGGGCTGAGTTGTTGTAGGAGATCTCCGAGGTGATATGCGTGACGACGCATTAATTTGCTAATGGCTGATTTGTTGTATAACCGATGAGATTTAGACTGATGCTTTGTTGATAGTTGAAGTTGTTTCTATTTTTTTTCTTACTAGACGTTGATCTTTTTATGCTAGCTTACCCTTTGTTGTTTCCATGTGGTTGGACTGCTATGATCGTACTATGTACGGGAGCAGAGCAGGGATAGGTGTGTGGTTTGTGGTGAGCCTACAGCAAGCAAGCGGAGATGACCTTATTGGCTGTTATGTTGTTTCAGCTACTTGGTGTAGCGGTTAATGTTGTATTTTGTTTTGGTTTGGTTGTTTTTGGCACACTCTAAATCGAGTCGGATTGGGACTTTGTATATATTTATATTCTAGATCCTATATTTATATACTTGTTCTTTCTGCCTGGTGTTTCCGGTGTACAGTGATATGTGTAGGACCTGCCGGGTCGTTACAACAAGCATCACATAGAAGCATCTTATATCCTATACAAGAACAAAGTCTCAAGCACAATGTCTTACAAACACAATTTCATACTCACAACTCATCACATATTCATGTCATTCAAACCACATAATTATCATAGAAATTTCATACACACTTGGCTTAATGGCTCACAAGTACAAACATCTCAATTCAATATAACAATTCATAGAACAATAGTTTACACATAATTTTAGCCCTTAACACTTCTCATATACCTATTATAATTACACTTAAAACTCTCACATAGCAAATCATAATACAAAGTTTGATCTTAGATCCCTTGAGTTTAGAGTTTTAATGTTAAGAAACAAAATATTTTTATAAAAAAATGTATTCAAAAATGTCTTCAAAAATACTTATCAAATAAAGTGTAAGATGCAAATCGTCTATAAGATGATATAAGTCAAAAAAAGTATACAATGTCTCAAATGCATTAAATGTATTATTTATTAAGACTAAGGAAAAAATTTGTATTGAATACTTCATTTTTAATAAATCGAACCAGAAAGTCATCTTAAAACTCACAAATTTGTTAAAGAGAAGAACCATGTTTTCCATTAGAACCAAAATCCCTAAAATCATGGAGAAAAGCAAATAAAGTCACTACTACAGTTGTTCTACACTAACATTGTTTTTGCAAGCTTCGTTTAGTATGGAAAGTTGATAAGTAGCCTCCTTGATCGAATAAAAGATTTCATTTGATGAAATGCATTTAATGCTCGTATTAAATGAGTTAAACAGTTATCTCTCATCATAATGAAAGACG
This sequence comes from Cajanus cajan, assembly GCF_000230855.2. Classification (NCBI taxonomy): domain Eukaryota; kingdom Viridiplantae; phylum Streptophyta; class Magnoliopsida; order Fabales; family Fabaceae; genus Cajanus; species Cajanus cajan. Next base: position 63,215,074 of record NC_138518.1, read on the forward strand.
ATGAAAACTAATGAAACAAACTTGTGAGCTGAACTCAAAGTGTTGCAATGGTCCTCTTCTCCAAGCTACTATATAAGAAGATCAAAAGCTCAAGAAATAATAGAGGACACATATATAGATATGATTGCGTATAAAGTTCGTTCTTTCTTGTAAATGCTTATGCTCAATATTCGTTGTATAATGTCTAAGTAAGACAAACACAACATTTGTGTAACCTTCATAATCATTGTTATAAGGTTGAACCTGTAGAGACTTGTCTGAAAAAGAATACTTGCTTTGAGTCTGAATAGGTTTGATTGTAAAATAATACTTGGTTGTTAAGCTTGGAAAGACTTGTTGTTAAAAAAATACTTGGATAGTTACTTAAAAAGACAAGTCAAAGAATACTTAAGGTGACTTGTTGAAAGAATACTTGTATCTTTGTTTAAAGATAGTGAAACTCAATTTGGTTGGATTGAGAACTAGACATAACTTGACCTTTGCTTACTAATTTCATTATAACTTGAGTTCTAGACCTTTTTTTGGAGTGATTCTAACACCATTGAAAAGATACAATCCAAGATTATAACTCTTATGAAGACATCAAAAGTGAATTTAGTCATTTTAGATGTTTGCACAGGCATGCAAGTGGGTACACGCACGTGCCAGTTGCTTCACGGACCCTTTCAGATTTGATTGCACAATCTTGCAACATGATGCATGGACATGCCATTTGCTTCCTAGGAGACAAATTCAATGTAATGAACTGTGAAAATTGCACAACTAACACCCAAAACACAATTTTATATCATCAATCAACCAAATGCATACATCACTTTCACAATTCATCATCAATTTTATCAATTATTGTCATGCTTTATAAATTATGGGTTTCTATAAGCACTTATAGATTAAAAAATAATCCAACTCAACACAATTCATGTCATATATAATACAAAGAACATCCACAAAACTCATATAAAGCATACGAAGTAGAGATTTTCATCATAAAAATCAAAATTATGAATTCTCCCAAGAACAGGCAATGATGTTGGGGCCAACCTCGCTACCTAATAGATAGCCTACACCTAAGAGAAAGAACTCTCACTCCATTTTACCTCGATAAATACTTAATGAGGCATAAGGATCTTTGAGGTGTGTTACTTATGCTTTTGCATTCTCCTCTTGTAATTCTTGAGTTGAGAGAAAAATAAGAGCTTAAGATGGAAAATGTAAGAATGAACTAACACCTTGAGCTCCTCACAAAATAACTCCTAACCTAACTCAACTCCTCAAGTTAAAAGATTTAACCCCGATCACACTTCCTTTCCCTCACATTTAATTAAAACAATTATAGATAACCCTCAAAAAATTCTCATATGATATATTTAATACGTCTTTCACAAAATTCTTCTTAAAAACATTTTAATCATTTTCAAAAAAAATTATTTATTATATAAAACACTTTTAGTTATTTTAAAGATCTCTATATTATTTTGTAAAATACCTTTCAATTAATTAAAACATGTCTTATTATTAAAAAAAAAAAAAAAAACTTAGGATGTTACAAAATTAATCTCATCTTCATATTCCCATCACTTTGGATACGGTGTGCTATACCCACGAGTAGGTGCAACTCTATACAAGACTGACATCGAAACAACTCAAACAAGTGGTCCCAGAATTGCGTACATGACCTCATCCACATGAAAAACCTCATTTTTTTTTTTAATATTATAGCTCATTGATCTCTAATCAGTTACCTGTTGTTTTGTAAGAAAGGACATTGCACAAAATGGTTTTGATTTTTTATTAAAATATTACTAGTTTTAAGGAAATAAAATAGAAATGTCACGTAATATTTCAGACCAATTTCGTGAATTGCCCTTTGGCCTGTTGCATAAAACAGCATAACTATTTAAAGCTTAAAGAACACATGCAAAGCAGAACAAACAAAAATGACACTAAAGAGAGGACTTTCAGAAAAGTGGAGCAAAAAAAAAAGCAACATTTGTTTTGCCCAACCACACATTGTGAGTATAAAATTGGACCACTATCATGGCCATATGTTTAGAATTTATAAGGCCTGAGGCAAAATTTATATTTAAAATTTATTTTAATATAACTTTTTTTATTAATTTAAAAACTATTTATTAAAATCTCATTTTAATATTATTTCTGATATTTCACCATAATTTCATTCAATATATTATTGTACATGGATAATCTTAAATGAGAATTTGATGGTTTTAATTTCTTTAAAATTGTCAATAATATTTTAGAAGTAATTTGTATTTGAAAAAAAAACAATATAGTGTAATACTTTTAGTAGAGTGTGAACTTTTTTTGTAAGTAATTTTTGCTATATTTTTAAAAATAAATCAAGATTGTATTATTTGTTAAATTTTTAGTTCATCTTCATCAAAAGTTTTCAATTTTAGACTTCAAATGAAAATTAAATGTGAATTTATATTTTGAAATTATTTGATTTGTCTCTTAATTAAAGATGTAAATTAATCTAATATGTACATACAAAATGATCAAAATGAAAAGAATTTTTAATAAAATGGGTTATCATATCATTAAAATTGTCATTTTTTTTATAAGCAGCAACAGAAGCCATTAATATATATATATATATATATATATATATATATATATATATATCGTAATTTCATTAATTAAATTTAAAATCTACTAATTTAAAGGTTTTTTTTATAGAAAAGAGAGAGATAAACCCTAAAATAGATACAAAATAATTTTTGTAACTTTATAAAATAAATAATGAAATTACCCTTTAATAATTTATCATAACACTTTTTATTCACATCTTAATATAATATAACCTTAATAATAATAATAATAATAATCATGGATTCAGAAATTTTAAGTAGTGGGGATAATATTTAAACATCAATTTATAATATTAAATATATAATTTCATATTTTTATAAATATAAATACACATCAGATTATTTTCTATGAGATTGTATAATTTAAAAATATTAAATGAATTTTTTTTATTTTAAAACTTTCAAAAATATTTCTTTATATTAGTAATTAAATGATTATTTAACCATTTATATCTTATATATCAAAATTTTATCTTTTCTTTTCTTTTCAAAAATAATATAACATGAACTTGTGTCAGTCATCACTCATTAATTCCTTTACTAACTTAACGTAATTATAACTGTTAGTTAAATTTTTTGTCTCATAATAAATGTTGACATAGTTAATTTTATATAGATTAAGATATTTTGTGTTTAATTTCTTTTATTATAAACAATATAATACAATTCATTTTCTAAAAAAAATATTACAAAAAATATAAATTAAAAATAGATAACTAATATTATATTAAAAAATTAACATGATATTTATTTTAAGACTTATTTTTATGAAATAAAAAATATTATATATTATAAAATAAATACTTCAAAAATATAATATATTGACTGTAACTTCCTTTTATAAATTAAAAATACAGAAAAGATTAAAAACACTTAATTTTTTATATGATAAGTGTGAGAATAATAATAATAATAATAAATATTTGTGCCACTTAATTTATTATTATTATTATTATTATTATTATTATTATAATATAACTAAATATCAAAAAGTTAGTGGAGTATTTGTGCCACTGTGCACAACGTAAATCCATCCTTGATAATAATAATATATGATACAACACTTTATAACTGAATTTATTATCTAATAATTTAAATTAATAAAAATAATTTATTAAAATATATAAAATATAAAATTTATATATTTGGGAGCCTAACGCCATGACCTTATTCGCCTTGTCTCCACAGCTCTGACCGCTATTGCTCATAAATCTATAACATTATTGAAAGGGATACGTGTTCACATTTTTTGGATTTTTATTATCTCTTAAATAATTTATTAAAATATATTTTTTCTTTTTAACTAATTTGTATAACTATCTCATTATTTTAAAGTTAATAGTACATATATTATTTTAGTTTTTACATTGTTTTATGATGGGATATCGATATGAAGTGTTTGACATTCAGTGGTTATGAGTAAAGAATATGTTGAATAATATTGATATAATAACTAGAAACTACTACTAGGGTTGAGTATTAGAAATTTGGAACCTAGAAGGCGAAAGTAGTTGCATATATATATCTATCTATGACGGGGCATGTTATATACCAGTAAAAACGGCTCCAACGGCTTTGCACATGTCGCTTCCCATGCACCACGTTTCTGTCCTCTTTGACAAACAAAACCTCATCACAACCCCACATCCATTTTTCTTTTCCTCTCTATATAGCTACAAAGTAGAAACATAAAAAAAGGTTAAGTCTTTTCCAAATTTTGTCTCTGAGGCTCACATTGCAGACTTATTCTTATCCATTCAAAGTAACAATGCACATACCCCTCTTTCTGTCCACTCCTTCTTATCATTGAGATTCAATGTCATCATCGCCTTCGACACAGTTGTTGCATGATGACTTCACTGATCCAACATCATTTTTCTTTCTGAATAAGATAGAATGTTGTTTTCGCTCATAAATGCTACCATAGTAACCTCTAATTTATTAAAACACTGTATTCTTAATATTATATCCTTAAATCATAAAACTAATTAAAATAGTATATTCACCTTCAATCATAGTATATTATACGATATATATTTTAAGATAAGTTATATCAACATCAAAACTATACCATGACAATTAAAACATTATTTATTATGTCAACAAGTTGTATCATTAACACATAACTTTTAAAAAAAATTAATTTTTTAAAGAATATATAAAATTAAATCAGGTTGAGATGATCTAAAATATAACTCTAATTTGTCCTTAAAATATACCAGGTCTAATTTTTTAAACCAAATTAATCAAAAGTCCTTTGGAGTTCAGCCTGGTTGATATGTAGAACATGACGAGTCATGAGCACTCTTATGGGTCTAATTTTTTTTAAAATAATTAATGTTATTAATATTTTCTTTCATGATGAAAACATATTTTTAAAATAAAATTAATAATTGTTGAATGTAATATAAAATATTTTTTACAATTTATATTTCTCACAAAAATTATATATATATATATATATATAAACAAATATTTAATCAAATTTAAAAATAATTAAGAAATATATTAAAAATCATAATAATATAAAAAAAATGTAAATTATCAATACCCATGCGAAATAAGATTATTGCACATTTCGTGGGACTAAATGTATTGGCAGAGCCATGTAATTTTGGCAAAAGATGAGAATCTTCCTTGGTACTTGGAAGCTGATTCATACTCAATAATCCCTATATTTTAGTTTATATCCATTTCTATGTTGGACATGTCCTTTTCAATACTTAACACACTATTGGCTTCATTAGCGGCATTTTTTTGTTGCTTGGTACCTGATACACACAATCATACAATAGTGGAAACATATATACTTTGTTTACTACACTTGTTCGGATCACGCCCTGTTTGTCCTGTTTACACCAGTTGCCCTGCAAATAAGGCATCTATAATTCTTTTCCTATTATATTATATATATTGCTATGCTCGATCTTAACAATTAGTTTATTATTAACACATAATTTTAAAGGATGTTTTATAATAATATTTATACTAACATGACCGAGTTAGTATACTCTAAATCCTAAATTCTAAACTCGGTTAAGGATACAAAATATTGAGATAATATTCAAATGATATACTCAATGACAGTGATATGGGCACACTATACTGGTTAAAATAAAGTCACTTCTTATGAAGGTTCAATGAAAAAAGATAAGTTGAGTTGCAACATTCATAACATAAAAATCATAACAAATATCCAATTCATAAATAAGATAGTGTATACTATAAATATTAAGAGATATAAAAAATATAAAATAGTAATTTAAGCATCAAAACTCTTTTTACAAGTATTTTTCTAGATAAAAAAAAGAGGAGGAAATACTATCTCCTATGAGAACAATATTTATTTATTTTTTATAAAAAATTTACCCACACTCAATATCTTATATAAGACACCATCAAGAAACAATTTCGTGCAAGCCCACTTTTTTAATAAATATAAAATATTATTAATTAATGTAACTAAATATATTATTTTACAGTAAAATCTTAAATAAGATTTCAATACCAAAAAGGGTTGAGTATAGTAATTAGTAACAAACTAGTCTCACAAATTACAGTGTCATGTATAGTAATTAGTAACAAACTAGTCTCACAAATTACAGTGTCATAAATCAAAGTTCAATTCTTTTATTGTTAAAAACATGATTAGTATAACCGTATTTCAAACAAAATTGTCTCGAGGAAAAAGAAAAATTAACTTTCAATATGAAGATGGACTTTAGTCAAATAAATAAACCCAACACAAACATTATTATATATATTTAAAATAAAGCATAATTATTTCAATTCGTTTTTACCCTCTCCGCACCCAATAATTAATGTTCCTATGATCTCCATTACCAGTTTTCATATTTTGCTGATGTGGTTGCAACTTTTTAATTACGAATCTCTCCATCATCACCCTCGTATTTGCCTTGTAAGTTGTAACCATTGCCACTAGTGAGTTATAACTATCATTTTCAGCACCACAACACCATTCCTTATCTAGTTATCTATATATATAAACCACTACAACCATCCAACCCCACTATTGGAGCATGCACCTCACGAATCAAATATGCATTTGGGTTATTAACTTTTTATATGATCATGCATCAAATAGAATAGAAAACAGTATTAATTAGCTTTTCATCCTCCCGTTATGCATGCCTCACCCTATTTTATATATTATCCTCTTTATGTCATCCAATGCATGGGAAGATGCCCGTATAAAGTGGATTAGCTACAGATACGTGCTATAATTCTTTTACAAAAATTAAAAACTACAATTTAAGTTTTTTTTTTTATTAATAGGAAAGCTAAAAAATAAAAATAAAAAAAGAGAGAGACAAAACAAATAACTGATTATCTTTAAAAAAAAAAAAAAAAAAAAAAAAAAAAAAAAAAAGGCTCTCGCGGATTTAACAAATAAAAGTAAATCAGAAGGACACAATAACAAAATAGTAAATTAATATACATTTCTCTTTCATATTTGATACATTTTAGTATACATGCATAATCTTACAATTCAAAATAATATATATATATATATATATATACTTAATTTATAATGATATCATTATTATTTTGCAACATTTTCTTAATATAATGATATTAAAACTTTATAAAGATAACATTAAATGAAAAAGAAGCAGATTTAATGTATTAAAAATTAACATATTCATTTTATATTAATTCATAGAATATTTAAAATAATTGTAGAGAAAGAATTTAGATTTTTCTTTTTTTTTTTGAAAAAGAATGGTGATCTATATATATCCACACATATTTGAGGCAGATGTATTTGTAAAGCCGTACACGAAAAATTTAAAGATCACCTCATTTGAAAGGTACCTTGAAGCCAAATTAAAGTCCTCCCCTTGTTATCCCGTCCCCTTGGCTTCTTGGCACAACACCGTTTGCATGTGTTAGAGCTACAAAAACCAAACCAACTAGTAGAATACCCCAAAAGCACTCCCTTAATTAGCTTGATTAGAATTTAGAGGTGACAAAACCCCCCAATATCGGTCATAATAAGTTATTCAAATGTTAAAGCATAAATAAAAATATCAGATTCAATTCAAGCTTCCAAAGGTGAATGTTATTGAAACATTTTGATAAAGACAATTTACTTTGTTGAAGGTTAAAGGAAGATCTCAACAACTTTAAAATGGTTAAGTCATTTTAACAGCTTTATAGTTAATTCATAAGTGATTAGTTACATGCCCTCTTCTCATCACAACTTTTATAGTAGAAATGACGTCCAAGTAACAACTATCTCCAAAGAGATGGTGTGAAACCCATGTCCTTATCCTTGTAAAGAGCATAAAATAAATAAATAAATAAATATATATATATATATATATATATATATATATATATATATAACTAAAATAAAGGAAATTATACTAGTGAAAAAAAAGTGAAACAATGCCAAAGATATGAAATCAATTGTAATAAAGGGACCAATTTAATAGAAGAAGTGATGACATTAATTTCATCACTTTTAAAATCAATTGCACTATGACCAATTCTAAAAGTACATACAAAATAACTATTGCATTAACCAGTTTTGTATATGAGACTTATATATTAAATCAATTACAAATAAAAAATTGGTATCTATTAAATTGATTGTACAAAATATTGAATTTTTTTTGGTAATCATGATATTAATACAAAATAATCATTATCAAAAATAGTAACTAATTTTCATTGAGGATTATAAACACACACAAAATATGTAATATTGTAACTTTCCCTTCACTCTCTACCATCATTTTGTAAAATTATGCATCGCACCAAGCCGAACCCCGACGCCTTTGTGCCCATTCCCAAATCATGCAATTCTACAACCATGTACCCTTTCCAACAAACACAAACATAGTCACAACCACCTTCAAGTTCCCCATTTTAGTAGTGAAGCAACACCTCTTTGAGCATTATGCCATGTGCCCTAATGCCACCTTGCACCACATCAATTGTAAGAGTTTGGGACTATGTGAGAAAGGTGGCAAATTGTCTGGTAAGATTTTTTATATGGCTTGCTATTGTTGACATGGTCAACAACTCCGACAACAAGTTGCCTCAGGGCAAGGTGACCCGTGAAGTTGTTGACAAGGTGCACATCGTCATTGTCTGGGGAAGGACTTGGTGGAGCCATGCCATCTTGATGAACAAGCACAAGATCCAAGAAGTCCTCAAGGTTGCTTCTTGATCGTAGAAAAGAACACGAATAATGTTTGAGCAATACTAAATAAATGCATAAGCAATCAATTAAACGTGCTCAAGATGCAGGTTCAAGCTTAGGCTCCTCCTCCTCCTATAGGTTTGAAGGTGGGGAAGTGGGTTGGTGACTAGCTATAGGATTTGTGGTGGGGTGGGTGGTGTCAATGATTGTTGAAGGGATATACAAAATTGGTTGCCCCACCAATTTTGTATCCTACTTTTAAAATCGGTCCAAAATTGATTTTAAAAGTTCTCCCCTATAACATTAGCAAGTATAAAATTGGTTGTATAATCGATCTTGCAGGTCAAAAATAATAAGTTTTAAAAGTCAATTTTTCACTAGTGTGAAGAACATTATCATAAGAAACAAAAGGAAAATAAAAAATTATTTTTAAACTTGGACAAATTGTTGACTCAGTAGAGGTCTAACCTGATTGTTAGCTCGAATTGATTTTACATCTAAGTATCGATCGAAATGACTAATTTGAGTTGAATTTTAAAACACTACAAAGAAAACTATAAAGAAAAAAAAAAGAGAGAGAGAGCAAATAATAAAAAGGATCATACAAGCAAGAAAAATTAAGTTAAAGAAAACTAATTTCCCTTGTACAAATAACACAATAATATGAAATTTAAATATCTCAATAATTATGGACAAGTTTATGGTAAAAATTGGTAATCATGGTAAGACATTTAAAACAAACCCAATACATGAAACATATGTTCCCCAAAATACCTATATAACAACACCAAACTATAATTTTTTGAAGGAAAAAAAAAAAACAAAGGGTGGAAACAAAAGTTATTGCATGTGACCTCATTAATCCTCCACCAAACAAAAACATTATAGTCACCTTAGCATCTCAATTTATCAAGATTAAGCACAGTTCTTTTAAGATGAGTCACTTAAGGCCTAATAAATGACCCTTTTACTTCAAGAGGCAACATTAAAATCAAAACCGAGAATGAAAAACAAGAGGCATCACCTAACCTTAGCTTAAGGGATACTTTCACCATTAGCAAGAAAGGCCTGGAAGAACTCACTCTTAGAAAAATATCTCATCATTATTGAAGGAAAAAACTCCTTTTATTAACCTATGATATCATTTTAAAGGTTGTATGACAAGGCATTCTAGATCATTCTTAGATTGTAGATAACAAAGATGATTTTCAATCATTAGATAATTTGTCAACTTTCATGTCTAACTCTATCTAAAGCTAGGAACCCACTCAAATAAAGTAGTCATCCACTTTGACTCATATAAAGGCTAGGATGTCAAAGTGGGTTGAACTTAGGGTTAACTCACTTATCTTGTCAAAAAAAGTGTTAAGTTAGGTAATTTAACTCTTCAATCCATATAACCCAATATGCATAACTCATTAATCCAATGAGTCAAAAGACAAGTTGGATTGAGTTAACCAATAATTTTTTTATGTTCTTGTTAAAATTTAATTTAATGTTAATTGGACATAAAATTTTATGAAGTATTTTAGATTCATATTATTTTATTGTTTTATTCTACATTTGTTTGACCCTTGATGATAATTTCTGTAATAAAAAAAATGTTAAGATAAACACTCTTGTGATTATGACAAAGAGTGGAGATAGGTCAAAGGCCACCAACCTAACTTGCATCAAACTTAACTTAACTCATTTATTTATTTTAAAAAAATGCTTGATCGTTTAAAAAAGTCTATTTAAATAAAAAGGTCAAGTCTTAAACTTTTAGGAATGGTTAAGTCTAATAGGTTGATCTATTTAATACATATAATTAATATTATCTATTGTATTAATACATAATTTTTTTATTATTTAAAATAATAGTATAAAATTATATGATTACTAATAGGCATACTTAAGCTTATAGGCTTATTTAGATTAGTAGTCATTTTGGTCTTTTTATTGGCCTTATCACAAAAAAAAAAAAACTTTCAAATTAGGTTAATCCTTTATGCAGATCAAACAAACATTCAAATAAGGTATATAACAAGTAAATAACTTAGACTTAGACTTTATTTTTTTTTAATGAGTGTCAAGCTCAATCCTATTAAAGTTTTATGTTTACCTTATTTTATTTTATTTTTATTTATTTGGTAAGTTAACTTATGAATCATCTATTGTTTTATATTTATTTATTTGTTTTAAAAAAAAGTGGCTCAACTCAACTCAAATACAATCACTACAAGCTGAATTGAATTGAAATTTTTAATCTAATCTTAAAATAGATTCAACCCAATTCAACTCATTTTTTAATTCTTAAAGAATAAATTAGTTTGTATCCTAATAAAGGTTAAAGGAACTTAAGAGCTATATATTACACATTTTGTGGTGGTTTATTTGCAATAGTTAGAAACCCACAAAATTATTAAATAAAAAATCAATTTTCAAAAACTAAAATTAATTATTTATATTTTTTTATTTCTCCCAAACCAAATGTCAAAAAAATTATTATAATTCTCACTTATTATTATTCGCTTTATTTCTCTATTTGTTTTTATTACTATTTATCGTATTTCCTTTTTATTCATATCCTACCATACATCTCATTCCATGAGATATTGATTAAGACAATAATCGCGTTGGGCCACTACTAAACAGTGTTGCCAATCAATTAGGCATCAAACGTGGAAACCACCTCATAACACCTTTCATCTTTCAAAATATTTATTTGAAAAATAGCATTATATTTTGTCACAAAAAATTGCTAAAAATAAAATTGTGGATGTGTATCCACATTCCACATACGTAAAATACGAAGCAAAGAAAGAGAAGGATGAAAAGAAAAGGAGAAAGAAATGGAAAGAGAGAGGAGAGAAACGTGTCGCACAGAGCGTGATTGGCTCACAAATTTGGGAGTTTTCAATTGTTGACTACTGCCCTTACTCAATCACCGGTGGGCCCCACAGCCACGTCGAATTGAGTTACACATATCGCCATTTCACTTTCAATGCAACTCTTCTAACTTTTTCCCCCAAATTAACGTTGCTTATTGTCCTTATCTTCTGTCTTCATTAGATTAGATTATTGCCCCTTCGTGTAATTTTCATTTTCAGAATTTGGATTTTGGACACGTTCCATTCGTTTAAATAAAATTTCTACCATTTTTTCATTTTCAACATGAAAGATTCCTTCTTTGTTTTATTTGTAATAAGGATTCAAAACAAATACTATATTTATTAGAGTTTTTCTAATGACAAGTGATTTTAAGTTCAAATGTTATTCTCATTGTAATTTTTATAAATAAAAATATAATATAAAATAATATATACAAAAAAATTTATAATTTTATTGTTGTCTTTATAATTTTTACTGATAAAAAATTAATATAAAATTTAATTAAAAATAAATTAATCATGAAAAGATAAAAATTATCGGTTGCAGTTATGAAAAAACAAAGCAAACACTATATATTCGGTATCTTAATTAAGGAGTCAAACAGAAAAGATTTTATTATTTTAATAAAATATTTATTAATTTCTTAAACAATGTCTTGAGTGTTTTTATTGGAAAAAAGTTACTGTATTATAAATCACTTTTTTTTTTAAGTTTTCTTTAGTGGTATTTCATGTTTTTAGTAAGACTAAAAATAAATTAAAAAAATCATTAGTAAGAATAGTTTAACGGTTATATTTGTTAATTAAGGATGAATATTTAATCTCGATTTCAGTCTTAAAAATGAAGCCATGAATAAAGATATTATTTTATGCTTAAAATCGTTCCATTTAATAAAAAAAAGGTAATATTTTTTTATTATGCCAATAAAATTACTAAAATCGTGAATGAGTCTGTTATAATTGATACGTTTTTATTAAAAGTATAATCATAGAAGGGGAAAAAAACGATTATATTAAGTACTGAATTTCTTGTGATAAATGTTAAAATATACATATTTACTTTAATATATGAATATTGATAAAAAAAATATTTTTTAAAATCTAGTTTTCATTTGAACATTTTTCAATTCTTTATAAGTATACTGTATAGAAAGTGATTTATACCAAAGTAAAAAATATATATTGGTAGTAATTTTATTCAACTAATCGAATACTATATATCAAGATATCTTTTAATAAAAAAAATTAAAACTGTAGTTTTCTATTTTATATAAAAATGAATAACATTATATGTTAAATTATCGAGTACATCTAATCAAACACATGAAAACATATAGTATTTAAAATAAGATATGCACTACTATTTTTTACTTTATCAATCATTAGGAACTAATGTTAATGTGATTTTCAGATTTTTAAAGTGATTATTACTAAAAAAGATAAACGTATTATTTATAATAATTTGTGATTAAATTACAATTTTAAAAAAAAAAACTTTACAAATGTTAGTAATATATGTTTATTTTATTTTTTAATCACTATAACACAAATAATAGCTATTTATATTTCTTAATCAAGTTATTTAAAAATTAAATTCTATTCTTGAGTATGAAATATATTATATTAAGAAAAAAATACTCATCTTACATGTATTCAGTTTCTAATAAAGATTAAAATAGATATTTTGTATTAATATTATAGTTAAAAAATTATTTATTTATTGTCTTCTAAAAAGTGGTCTAGAGTTGAATTATAATTTTAATTTTATATTTTCTTTAAAAAGTAAAAAATATTATTTCTATATATATATATATATATAAGATTTAGTAATTATTATTAAAATAATTTTTAAGTAAAGTTACTTAATTGAATTCAATAATTCATTATCTATATTGAATTTTAACAATTTATTTATTTTTTATACAATAATTGAAGTGCTAAATTAAATTTTTTAATAAATAAACCAAATTTATAAATTTTTATAAAATTTAAAAATTATTTGATAATTTATTACATTAATTTAAATTAACATATATTAATAATAATATATTATTTATTAATTTAAATTTATATAACAAAGTATTATATATATATATATATATTATAGTCTAATCTTATCGCATTAACATCTAAGTAAGCTTGTGTATTCTCTAAATTAAGTTCAAAGGTTTAAAGAATATTTACTAAGAAAATATTGTAAAACAAATGTAGTCAATAGAAAACTTTCAACATCATATAAAATAAAATTAGTTTAATTAATGTTGACACGTGAATAAAATAAAATAAAATATTTTTTTTTACGTTTGTCTCGTTTTAATATCATTGAATGAAGTTAAAGTTTATAACTTCTTAATTTCATGTTTTTCATTATCGTAATAAATTATTTATGGAAAAATATGCTTTTACTCCCTAAATTTTTTTAATTTAGTTATAATCCCTTGAATTTTATTGAATTATTTTATTTTCTCTAATTTAAAATACATAAAGTTCTACATCTTTAAATTAGAAGAATTAAAATATAATAAATTATTTGAAGAGACAAAAATTAAATTTGACAAATTTAAAATGGGCAAAAGCATATTTTATACATTATTTATTGATATTAAACGTAATAAATTATTTATTGATTGATGTCTTGGTATTCATAAAAAAAGAAGCATAGAAGCATTACGTGACGTGTCATGTTACAGTACTCATGCTTTGTTGTCAAGAATTGAAAAAGATAATGGAGAATTGGACATACTTTGAAAAGAAACGCCATTCTCTTTCCCTCTTGTTTCCGGTAAAGTAACCGACAGAACCACACAACGTTGAAAACATGATGGCACATCGTCCCATGGAAAGTCTTCATTGCCCTTCTCTCTATATTTTATCAAACTCTAAAGTTAAAACAAAATAATAAACCAACATTTAGCATCTGTAAAACTAGTCTAACACTTATTAAATGGGCAGTGATTCACATGTAATAATCATACGTGGATAATTTTTTGTGAGATCTGTTTTTAAGATTAAAGATCATCTCTTCAAATTAATTCAAGATTTTTTAATGTCTTCATTCACATACTTTTTTTTTTGAAAAACTTCTCAATAAGAGTAATGGCCCTGGTCATAGTCAAGATGGGCGATTTCTAGTGACTATATTTTAAGGGACACCAAAATTTTATTTTTAGTTTATATAAATATTACAATAAAATTTATATAATTAAAATTATTGTAAAATAAATTAATCACCAGCAATTAATTAACTGATAGGTAATGTTTCATTTTTTTTCAACAAAAAAATACTCACAATTTTAGGAAAATTTATCTATAATTTTAGAAAATTAAATTGGTGATATTAAATGTAAAGAGAAATATGTTATTGAATTAGGGAGGTGTATTGGATTGCGATTTTATAAGAATTTTTTTGCACAAATTTTTTTTGTACTCTTTAAAAGACTTTATAACAATTTAATCACTTTTAAAAAAAATTCAAAAGACTTTGTAAAAATGTAATGACTTTTAAGATATTTTTTAAAACTTTTTTAATCAAGATTTTGTAATATGGATTTTAATAGATTTGTATCTTAAAATTTTATAAGATTTGAAATGATTTTGTTAGACTTCAAAGGACAATATGATTTTTTTTACAAATACAATTAATAAAAATTAACATAAATGACAAAGTTTGAATGAAAAAAATAAAATCAATAACATTTCAATCTTTTAATAAACAATTGATTATGGTTTCATGCATGTCCTTGTAAGTAATATTTCTCTACATACAATCTTTTGTCTTTATATTTTCTCATTCATGTTATTGAATTTGAATATGTTCAAAGTTATGATATATTTATTAATCGGTATAATTATCAAAATATATTTTTAATACATGTTTACAATTTTGATATTTCAATATTACATTTTAAAACAAATATTGATGAACAAAAACAAAAAGAGAATATGAGATATAGAAGACATGGGAAGAGAGATGATGTTGTTATTGGATGATGTTGTGAACATTGTTGTGTTTGAACTACAAACATGTGACTTTTGTGTGATACAATGTGTTGTTCTTGTAAGTGGATCATGTGGTAGTCACGTAATGTGAAGTCTAAGATGAGGCTTAGTTGCGTTGAAATTTGGATGAGATTGTCTAGCCAGTTGTAATTGTTGTTATATTAAAGTCTAGGTAAGATTGCCTAGTCAGTTGTAATTGTTGCAATATTAAAGTCTGTATGAGATTGCCTAGTTAGCTGTAATTGTTGCGATGCTGAAGTTTGAGCGAGATTGCCTAGTTAACTATAATTGTTGCAATATGAAAATTTGGGCGAGATTTCCTAACAAGTTGTAATTGTTGTCATATGAAAGTTTGGACGAGATTACCTAATAAGTTGTAATTGTTGCAATATTTAAGTCTAAACAAGTTTTCTTAACCAATTGTAATTTTTACGATATTAAAGTCTGGACGAGATTGTCTTACAAATTATAATTTTTACGATATTAAAGTTTGGATGAGATTGGTTATCCATTTGTAATTATTACAATATTAAGATCTAGGTGAGATTGTCTAGCTAGTTATAATCGTGTGATATTTTAAGTTGAATATGAGATATGAGTATGCATTGCATCTTGTGTGAAATGCATATAGTTTAGGAAGTTTGTGTTAATTGCATTGCTGTGAACATGATGGTTGTGTATTGAATGGTTGTGGATCATAAATAATGCCTATGATGAGTTGTGAGATTATAGTTGAATGTGCAATTGTTTATCTGTTGATCCATATATGTAAATGTGTATATAATATTTTTTGTGTACAGCCATCCGACCATAAATTACACTAATAGCCAAAGTGAGATGTATCTCACTTTTCTTTTCTTTTTGTTGGTGCTTGGTGTATACTTGTAGGTGAGGTTCATCATGAGGATGATGAGACTTAGGCCTTATACTAGGTTGTGCTATGATAAAATGTGACATTAAATCTAGTAGTTAGGATATTATTTTTGTTAGTTGATCTTCATGTGAGAACCTTATGCTAGATTCTACTTTGTATTCATTCTATTAGACCTTTATTTTAATTATTGTTTTGGTTTCGTTGTTTATGTGATACCTTTATTCGATAGGATTTGCGAACTTAATTTTATTTAGTAATATTATTTCTGTTATCTTGTTCCATATCCATTAATTTACAAGTTAAGTTAACATGTGGGATAGAGAATGTCACATTCACTTTCATGTAAAATAATTAGATAACTCATTAATAGACTTAGTAAATTAAGGATATAAAAACTTACTAGTTAATATATTTAAAGGTAGAACTTTATTTTATTTTATAATTATGATAAAAGTAATACTTGATATATATATATATATAAAAGTTAATCACATATACACTGTCAGTGTAAAATTTTTTTACACTGACAACCAATCAGATCTTTTAATAATATAATGTCAGTTACTTATTTAATGAAATAAAAATAAAATAAAATAATTTAAAAAATCTGATTGGTTGCCAGTGACAATGTACTGGTAATTAAATATATATATATATATATATATATATATATATATGTGAAGTTATATTATTTTTAATCTATGAATCAAACTTAGTATAAAATAATTTAGGGTTTAAGTTTTTAAGGTTCAGAGTTTAAGGTTTAGGATTTAGTCGTGTTCATAAATATACATTAATTAAAAGTTTAAATATAAATTTTCAATTAAAAATCCTTATTATATTAAAAAATAATTAAATTCATTTAATATTTACTTTTAAAATAATTTGAATTTTTTAATAAGATATATTCTATACTCCCGATCATACTATAGATTTATAAACACACTACAAAGTGAAAAAAATATTTAAAAAGATAGATATAAAAAGTGAAAAAAAAGTGGGTTATTTAGTTGTAAGAAAAAAAAAGTTGTAAGTCTCGCACACATTTTATTTTTACTCAATTGTGTGGAAAGGACATACTAAATTGTAATTTATGTCAAATTATTTAAAGTGATTTTGAATTGCGAGAAATTTTTTTTAATTGTTGTAAAAGTTTTGTGACTGACACAATCATTAATTTTATATTTTTAATATATAGCAGTTGTCACTAACAGTCATAAACTTTTAAATTCGGTAAAAATCTGTTTCAATTTATATAACTTATATAAATTTGATTTTTATCATTAATTGAGGATAAAAAATTAAACATTAAATTGAATTAAACAGGATGTAATTGAGGATTTGATGGTTTGGACCCAAAGATTTGGTTTATGATATGTGTTTTCACATATAAGAATATGTATGAATAATTTGCAAGAAAAAGAAGGTGAATAAACTAGTATATAATGAAAAGTATAAAAAGACAATCCAGAATGAGGAAAATGACATGGTGGAGATTAGTGCGTTGGAGGGAGGGTATTGTTGTCCGAGAATTATAACTCCCTGCGAAGAAGCTAAAAAGGAGCAATGGCGGAAGTGGGATATAGAATACTAGAATAGAGATAGAGGCGTAAAAAGCAAAAACCCCATAAACCCTCTCTCGGTCACACTTTGACAAGTAAAGAGTGAGAGCACAGTAGCATCAATTCAATGGCGATTCATCTGCCAGACCACTTCAAGTGTCCAATTTCGCTGGAAATAATGTCGGACCCTGTAATACTGTCCTCGGGGCACACCTTCGAGCGTTCCTCAATCCAACGTTGGCTCGACGCAGGCCACAGAACGTGTCCAATTACGAAACTACCCCTCCCGGAGCACCCTTCACTAATCCCCAACCACTCCCTCCGAAGCCTAATCTCCAACTACGCCCTCCTCGCTCCCATTCACCACACCATTTCCCAACCAGAAACCCTAATTTCAACCCTCGCCTCGCCCTCTTCCCCACTCGATTCCAAAATCGACGCCCTCCGCCACCTCACGCGCCTCTCCAAGCGCGACTCCGCCTTCCGCCGCCGCCTCGCCGACTCCGCCGCCGTCCCCGCGCTCCTCGCCGCCGTAGACCACCCCGCGCTCCAGGACAAGGCCCTCCCGCTCCTCCTCAACCTCTCCCTCGACGACGACTCCAAGGTCGGCCTCGTCGCGGAGGGCGTCGTCGCGCGCGTCGTCGCCGTCCTCCGCCGCCCCGCCGCCTCGCCGGACTCCCGCGCCGTGGCCGCCACCATCGTCACCAGCCTCGCCGTCGTCGAGGTCAACAAGGCCACCATCGGCGCCTTCCCCGCGGCGATCGGCGCGCTGGTGGCCATCCTCCGCGACGGCAAGGGCCGGGAGAGGAAGGAGGCCGCCACCGCGCTGTACGCGCTCTGCTCTTTTCCGGATAACCGGAGAAGAGCCGTGGATTGCGGCGCGGTGCCGATTTTGTTCAGGAACGTTGAAATTGGGCTTGAACGCGGTGTTGAGGTTATCGGCGTTTTGGCCAAGTGCAAGGAAGGGAGAGAGCAAATGGAAGGTTATGAGAATTGCGTTCATATTCTTGCTCGCGTTTTGAGGAATGGAAGCTCCAGGGGGGTTCAGTATGCGCTGTTGGCACTCACTTCGCTCTGTTTTTATAGCCAGCAAATGGTTTTAGTGGCTCTGGAAGAAGGGGTTCTGGAAGCTTCTATTGGGTTCGTGGAAGATGATAACGAGAAAGTGAGGAGGAATGCTTGTAATTTGGTTCGGGTTCTGCGTGGCACCAACAACCACAACCGGGTCAGGTGATGATGGCAAGTATCAGTTTTGATGGGAAGAAATATTTGTTTGTCTCCTCTGTGGAGGTGAGTTGTTGTTTTTATTTTTATGTTTAGTTTATTGGTTCTGCCTTGTTGGGTGGGTCCTCTGTACAAAATGGAAAGATCAATTTTTTCTTTTGTTTTGAATGTGATAGGGTTCTTTTGTATCTTGTATATTGAATAATGAGGATGGGCTAGCTCTCTGGTGTTAGATTAGCTGTTCTGATTGGAAAGTTGATCATCCTTTGATTTGTAGTGCTTCATAGTTAGAAAATTTCTCCTGGTTTCGACTCTTGACATCTTGATTGTAACTTCAAAGTTGTTTTTTCAGATATCTTTCGTTTATATTTAGATAGTGATTCTATTGAAAAAGCACTGCGCATTGAAATTTTGGTGTCAATGTAAGTATAGCCAAGGTAAAAGGTAGTGTTTCTCATTATATTGCCCTTTGGATGAAAGAAGAAAATGAATGTTTGAATTATAGATATAATTTTGAATGTTCTGTTTCTAAATTTGTCTATCTTCACTACTTTTCTGAGCTACCAAACAAAGAAAAATTGCAATCACTTGAAAAAGAAATTTCTCCATGCATGTAATTTTGTTCTCAATCCAAACTTAAATGTGCATTTTAAGAAGTTAAGAAAAGAAAGACCTGACGAATTTGTAGTAAAAAAATTTAAGAATTATGAGGCATGGCTTCTAAACTTGCTTCATTAAGCCATAATCGTCCCAGATGATTAATTTTGACCAGAAGGCTCAATGCTGTTATTGTGTTTAGGTTAATAGGAGATCAGAATTATTTTCCTTGTCATGAATGCTTTAACCTGGAGGATATCAACTTGTAAGTCTGTTTGTTTTCACTTTTCACCTTAAAAATCTGTTCAGCAAGACAGCAACCAGTTATTCCCACAATATCGATGCAAGTGAAACCTCTTGTTCTCTTGAATTGTTACCCAAATGTACAGTTTGAGCATTTAGTTTATTATATCCATCATTAATATTATGTTATGCAAATATTTCAACATCTGGACCTTGAATTGTTCTTGCATATAAGCATCTATGAAATAAATTCCTAATGATTGAAATTTAGAAAACCATCCCATTTTGTTATTACTCTATTCTTAATATTTATAAGATGCCAAAGTTTAAATGTTGCCTGTTCAAGAACAAATAGCAATGTTGGTCAAAAATTTGGAAAAAGCCATTTTTAATATATCATGATGTATGCAAATAAATGTTCAGTTTATCAGTGAAACTATTGACCAAAATACTAAAATTGAAAATGCCAGCATTACATACGTATATTAATAAAATAAATAACATCATTTGTTTCGGAACATAAAAGGTTGCAGGAAAACATTTTTAGCCCTCAAATACACTGATTGTAAAAGTACTTCAAACTTGTGATTTAAGTTGAGATGGTTCTATACACTGGTTGTCATTTTATTTCAATTCTCTATCACTCTTCTTTCTTTGAAACGAATTTTGCTTTGACGGGTACATATATAAATTTGGCTTTTATGTTACTGTTAGGATTCTGACTTAAGTAACATTTGATTGATTGTTTACTCAAGATGATGTAGCTACTTGAAATGGGAGGGGATTGATGGTTTAGTCAGAAGCATTTTCTCTATTTAGCTAAATTCTTTACAAGATATGTTGGGCAAATTGGGTAAGGACCCTACATCATGTGATCAGTACTGCTTTATACATATTTAACTATTTGGATAGTGGTTGGCATGTAGCATAAAGAACTTCATCCATGTAATATAATTGCTTTTATCTACTAATAAAATGTTTTGTTTCGGAGTAAGGGAAGAGTTATTAATAATTGATCCTTGCACAAGTTACTCCAGCATTGCAACAAAAAATCATTTCCTAGAATATATTAGTACTACAAACATTATTTTGGCAATTAATTAATTGGCGCGTATGAGTGGTTTGTACCCATGCCGTGGCGTTAATTTTAGTTGCTAGTAATTAGAGTATACAATCCATGCCTAGCTTGAAAGACTACTCTCCGTTCTAATTTAGTGTAAATGCTCTATCGATTTTGATATTGTTAAAAGTTTCTCAGAGATGCTAACTGAAGATTGAGGATGTGCTCAGGATTCAGGAGATATCTTATGTAGGTGTTATCTGCCTAGTGGTTCGAAAGAGTGAGACATTCTTAGTGATTTTCACTATGCATCGCATGCTGCTCTTAAAATTTTGTTGTCAGATTTAATATAAAATTGCACCATAATTTTTTCTCATTGATTTTCTTACATATAAAATACTACATACGTGCTTCTTCACATGTTAAAGGAGGTTGCTAAATTGTTAAACTTGACCTGATAAAACCTGCTTGAGTCACGATGAGCGTCTTGCATTTTCAAAATGCAAGCTTCTGCTTTGTTTGGTTTTGTGGTGGATAGCATAGCAATTGTTTTTTGTATCCAATGATGGCATTTGGCAGATAATTTGGTTTGACTTCCAATGTTTTACCTGAGATTGTTAGTACAGATTGTTGAATGTTCTTGTGATTAAATTAAACAATATTGATGTAGAATTTAGTGCAATGATTTTTTAAGATTACGGAGCACATGATTCTTAGCGAATTTATTTTTTATTCATTTGAGAAGAGTTAAACTGTAGTGGTAGTTGTATTACATTATCAAACTCTATTTGGTGTGGATTCATCTTCACGGGACTCACGAGATTGGTTTGGTCAACACACATTTCTTGGCATTTGATAGCTTTCTAGATGTATAGATTCTTTTCATATCCCCTACCCCTTCCTTTTTCTCTGTTTCCGGGTTTTCTCTTTCTTTTTTCTCTAGGCTGAACGATTCCCTGCAGCTGAAGGCAACGGGGGTTTATGGAATTATTCTTATTTATATTAAAAGAGTCATCTCAGCCTCTCTGAAGTTGACTTATTATATTGGGAACATAAAAACATTTTTAATACAAATTCTATTATAATTGTGGTACTACGTGAGCAGGTACTATCGGATTTTGATTGCAAAGATTATATTATATAACTCAACCAGTTTGATGCTTTTATAATTGACATTGTCTCGCGCACGAATCTAGGTGATGCTAGCCGGATTTGTCAACCGTGTGGAGTGGTTATCCCTAGAAATCAAGAATTTTGTTTCGAAATATTTTACATTATCCTGTTACTTCTCAGATGCTTCCCCTATTAGAAAACTTTTGTGTGGGTGTTTCTTACAGTTGGAGAATGTACGTTGCTTCTGTTGTATTTTACGTGAAAATTATAGTTAGTAAATTTTAGTTTGTATTTGTTAAATGTGAGAGAGAGTGATTGTGCTCATGCATGTGTAGGCATATTTAATTGCGTTCAACTAGTTATATTAGTTTTTTTAATTTATTTATCTAGTATATGTAAATTGTGATGCTAAAATCGCGAACAAATAATGTTGAGGCCTCAGATAAAGGATTTATTTGTGGTATGAGCAAGTTTCTCAAGACAGCAGGTATTAGAATTATAGTAAGACAAATTTTCTAACCTACGAATTTAGAGAGATCGAGAGGCACAAAAAGTTTTCTTGCAAACAAAGAAATTTATATCACTGGATAATAATTAAGATGTTAAGGATAATTAAAATTAAGAAAATAATTGAAATTTATTTATTTTGCAAGTGAAGAAAAAAATCACTTAATCCTATACGTTACAAAATGTTAATTTATAGTGGGATAAAAGATAAGGTACTATTAACCGCATATTTGGGTAAGAGTAAAAAAAGGAAAAAGGTCATAAAAAATTTCTCTAAAATATTTAAAATTTAAAATTTAAAATAATTTTTTTGATTTATTTTAATTATGATATTGGTATGAAATATCAACCGTAAAAAACAATGGCTATTTTGCATCGGAAATTGTGAGCACACTTAGATATTTTTTTTTCAATATAATTTATTTCATATCAAAGATCGAGAATTGAATTCCAAATATATTGATTAAGAAATACAAGTTGTTATTATTTGTGTTAACCAATATTGATATCTTAGGAAAAAAATATTAAATCGTAAAACAAGTTTCTTTGAAGCCCATTATTGCATGGGCAGCAGCAGCAGGACGAATTGCTGGATTTTGCATTGTATCTGGCCCATGAGGCTTAATCTAATGTGCGCGAGCCCATCCTTCATATGGTGGGATAAAAGATAAGACTTCACTAATCAGTAATCACATCTTAAGCTACGAGACAAAGTCAAGAAAACGGTTATAAAAAAAACATTATCTAGGAAATTCGAAATTTAAAACTGAAATTAAACTTTGAAAAATTATTAAACTAGAAAATAAAAATTCTTTGAAGCCCATTGTCACATAAGTTCTGGATTTGCACTGAATCGGTTCTACAAGGCCCAATGTCATGTACTCCGGCCTTTGCCTCTTACTATGAAATCCTTTAAAATAAGTTGATTTTTAAACATTATAAAAGATGTAAAACCAAGCAATGTGGACAAATGCCTTTTAAGATACCCTATAATTGCATAAATCTTCTATATACCTCAACAGGCTAAACATTTAAGAAATAAAGAATAAAAAAAATTCTAAGTTCTCGCATAAAATGTAATGCATCAAACATCATTTAGCAAATTACGTAAATCAAACATTGATTAATAAAAACATGAAATAACGTTATTTGTGTAACAAAATATACAAACCCAACAACACTTTAGGTGCGTTAGTGGTATATATCAATTACATTATACTATCCCGTTTCTTATTATTTTGCACTATTAAGTCATGTGTGTATGATACATATGGGAACTCTAGATATTTTGTTAGGATTTCATACAAGTATATCCACCTGACATTCATATAGAAATTTCATCAACTACGGTGTATAGATCATACGTCATCTATAAGACATATTTATTAAAAATTTTGTTATAAAACTTAACCTATTATTAATGAAGTATTTTGCACTTTTTCATATTATAGAAAGAGGTTAAAATTAAAATTAATTTTAGTACTAATAAAATTAATCAATGACTTCTTATTCATTTGAATCCTCCTCATGGAATCTCTAATCATAAAAAGGTTAGATTCCTATCAATTGTTTGTTTTTAAATGGTTTAAATCCTACTCTTCTCACTGTTTCAAATATTGATTTCCTCCCTAGGGATTTTATTAAATAATTTGATAAATTTTCTTTTAACTTCACATAATTAATGGACATTTTTCTATTCTTTAGCAATTGTTTTACCATATTATGTCTCAATTGTATATATCTATTTTTTCTATTGTAAGTTTTGTTCTTAGCTATAATTATTGTCGATTAGCAAATCAGAATGCATTGACATTCATGAGTTTGGTTTCATTCCAAAAGAAATGTTTGATAAGAAGTTTTTTATGAAGTGAATGTTAGGCAATAAAAAAAGACAGTTGAATTGTTATTTTCTTTTAAAAATCTATTCGTTATGAAAATCTATCCTTCAAAAGGTGAATCTTCTGAGTGTTTAAAAACTTAGTTTTCTTATGAGGTTATCTTCTAAGTAGTTTAAAGAAATAACAGATTATGCAATAAAGATATACAAAGCAATAACGAAACTTTAACAAGTAAGGAGATATAATTAGAAAGATTGCATACTAATTTTTTATATTGGTTCACCCCAAATAGGGCTACATCCAACCCTACAACCTTGTCAGATTTTCCACTAAACATAGTCATTGTTGTTCAACTTACACCTTTAGCAACATGCTCATACAAATTCCTCACTACATAGCGATCTACTATTAGTGATTTCCACTTAGACACTTGCTAAGATTTCTCCCTCAACAGCTTGTTGAGTAAACTAATTGTACAACTATGACACACTCTACCTCGCATACGTATATAAATTGAAATTCACAACGAAGAATATAAAAATATTCAAATCCATGCATAAATAATCAAAGTAAAATCTATACATGAGGTAAAGAGTTTCACATAACAAACTCTTAAACAAACTCCATACTAAAGCAAAAATATAAAATTAAAGTAAATACTATCATAAGAATTAATAATGAACATCCCTAACCTAAGTTCCAATATCATATGTCCTATCAGAGCACTCCCATGACAAGGATTAAGTCTCGTCACTAACATAATCATTATCATAATGGGCCTCACTTACATTAACATTCATGGCAACAACATGGAACAAGGGGAGTGAGAAAACTACTCACTCTAGCTCATGACATGAAATAAGAGATGAATACTCAAACACACTCAATACAATATTTATAGCAATAGCGTCGGTATTAAGCATATATTTAACACTATCAGAAACAATAACTCATCCACAATAAATCAAAGCATTAATCCCCAAATATAATTTAGTCACATGCGAATATGAGATGCAATGGACACTGTAATATTCCTAAACTCTAATATAATATTATGAAATTTTCTTGTTATTATTTTATTAGAATAATGATTTTAAATAAACTCTAACATAATATTTTGAATTTTATTGTTATTATTTTATTTTTAGAATAATGATTTTAAATTTTTATTTTTATCACATTTAAAGTAGATAAAGATGGATATTTTATTTTATTACTTTATAATAGAAATACTTGTTATCCAATTTTAATTTTTTAAAATAATATGTGTATTATTATATATATAATTATTAAAATTTTAAATGTTTGTAAGTGATTATATTAATTTTTTTTATATATAGATAAATATATTATGAATAAAAAAATAATAAATAAATAAAATAAAATAAAAATTCTTAATTCTGTAATGAATTACAGTGAATTTCAAAAGATAAAACCACGGGATCTTTTGTTGCAATAATGAATCATGAGATTTGCCGCAGGAAACTTAGTAAACGTAGGAAACTTAGTTACAAGACAGGAAACTTAGCTATATCTTAGTTAGTCAACTTAAATGAAAGCTTAGTCAGTCAATTTGACGTAGTAGATAAGTGTTGCAGTAATAAATCAATCGCAGTAGATAAGTGTAATAAATCAATTTGACGCAATAGATAAGTGTTGCAGCAATAAATCAATTTGATGCTAGATAAGATATCATCACATGATATCATATCCAAGAGCACGAGATGCCTATAAATAGCAGCGACAATTGAACATTTGGAAGTGGGGGGAGAGAACATCAAAGAAAGAAAAGAAAGAAAAGAGTAAGGAAAAAAAAAAAGGAACATGAGGAGAAAAAATTGTGGTACCCTGTTTTAGGTTATCGATCTTTAGAGCAATTTTACATCTTTACTAAGGTAAGGGGAACGAGAACTTTATCTCTTTAAAATTTTATATACTATTATGTTTATTTTATTTATGTTATTTTTTATGTATATTTATTTAGTGAAGTGTCCCTAACCTCATTTATTTGCTTAACCTATGATTATTTTTACTCATAATAATTAATAAGATGTTTATATTTTATATTGTTTAATTATTCTATAATGATTATCATTTTCACTTATATGATTGATACTCTTAATATATTTTTTTTACATAAATATATTTATTGTAAATATATTTTATCATCAACTATAATATAGTTTCAATATCTTTGACTCGTATTGTTGTTATTTCTTCATATATTTATGAAGATAAATATTATTCTATGGTCATAGAAGATAAAGTTTGAATTATTTGTAGTTGGAGGTTTAACCTTGGGAATTTAAATGAGTAAGGAGTTAAGGTTAAAAATCCTTGTTGGTTGAAATTATAATGCTCATTTATCCTGACTAGTTACTGCAAATGTAATTCAAATTTTTATATGTATATTTTCTAGTATTAACTATTGCTACGCATGTTATGTGATTATAAATATTTCTTTGAAAATTGTTTTCACTCCTTATTTTTCTTGTTTAAAATATTTAATTAAATATGAAAAATAGATGGATCTACCAATCGTACCAGGCCCTTTCACTTCCGTTATTACTGCAGTTTTTCGAGTACCAGTTGGGGTATGGACGCGTCTGCAAATGCCGTTATATTTCAGGGGATAGGATTATCAACTTTTGTATTTTCACCAACTCAACAGAATCCCGTTATCATAGATGGCTAGATAGTAGTCACTTTTTATTTACCTCCAACGAATCATTTTAATCCTATAGTGAACTTGTATCAACCCGATATGTAAATATTATAAAATTAGTGTAAGAAATAAGTAGTTTAAAAGTATGTACATTATTGTAAATATTTTTGTTTAATATATGATGCAAATATAAAGTGTTATATGTAAGCAAGTTTATAAAAATTTTCTTTAATAGTATTAATAATATAATGTACATAATTATTATATACATATAATATTGGAAGTAATATTCACGCGACTATGTGATTACAGACACGAACTCTAGATTTGCATACATGTAGTATCAATCATAAGATATATGCAATGTATATTAATGATTTGTCGATTTACATGCATATTATGCATGTCACAATTGTCTCTCTAATATATAATAATTCCCTACACATACTCAACAATTTGTCATATGTAAGATTTGTCATGCATACTATTTGCCATTCATAACACACTACAAGAAAAATATAAATTTTCGAAGGAAAATTTTCGACGAATATAGATCCGTCAGAAAATTTATATTTTTTTATGGATATTTCTGATGGATTTATTTTTGACAGAATTTTCCGTAAAAAATTTACTACGAAAAAATAAATCTGTCAGAAATTTTTGATGGAAAATTTCTTACAGAATATTCCGTCAGAAATTTCTGACAAAAATATAAATCTGTCAAAATTTATTTTATTTTTAATTCTTATTTTCATTTTCTAAAATTGGAATTTTTATTTTTAATTCTTATTTTTTATGTAATCATTTTTAATTACTTTTTATTTAAAAAAAAAAAAAGATAAATAATTATCTTAGGTGTCACCTACAACAATTACGTACTATTATTGTATTGATATTTAACACTAAATTTTTTTTTTAGTTTTTTAAAATTAATATTATTTATCTACCTTAAAATAATCAAACTAGTGAATTTATATTTTAGAGGGATGAAAATCAAAGAAAAATATTTTACTCATTTTACAAGTACGAAACAATCTTTATAAATCTTACAAAGATAAAATTAATTTGTACAAGTTATATTGACAACATACATATACATTTCGGTAGCTTACTCATTAGAACTTTACAGTTAAGCATGCTTGACCTGGAGTAGTACAGGAATGGGTGACCTTCTGTGAAGTTTCCCAGAAATTGCACAAATAAGGATAAAACACGCTAAACAGTGAAATATCGTGAAATAGAACTCTTGAGAGGCCAAATATGAGGGTTGTTACATTAATAAATTTATTAAAATTAAAAAAAATTATAATTTCTGTCAGAAATTTTCGACGAATTTTTTTTTCGACGCCACTTTTTTCGACAGATTAAAATCCCGTTGGAAATCCGTCGAAAAAAAAAATCGGTCAGAAATTTATTTGTTTCCGTCAAAAATCAACATTTTTCTTGTAGTGAAAATTCACCTTACATTCTATTTGTTATACACAATTCAAGTATCTCATTCAATCAATATATTCAAGAACATCCGTACTTAATTTATATGCATCAATCATTAAAATCACTCAAACAACCCATTTCAATTCAAGTAAGGGAACAAGTTTAATACACAAGGTGGCACCCAACGTGAACCAACCCACACTTGGCACGGCTCATCCAGAGAGCACTCATACTCTTAGGATGATTCATGCTTGGCATGATTTGTAGCACACCTAGCGAGATAGCAACAAGGAGTTCTCTAAAGCTCCCACGCCTTTGAGCTTTAACTCTTGCTTACTATGAGTGGCATAGAGGCTCTTAGCCTCATTAGTGTCCAACGATAAAAGACTTGTGCCCAACGCGAGCAAAACAAAGAGCAAACTTGCTCTTGGGCACATCAGTGCCTAACACGACAGACATGACACCTGGCACCATCGTAGAAAACCCAAATCAACAAAAAACACTAAGCATACAACTTACGAGCCAAAATTTTCATATAATAATTCAATTGATAAAACACTCCAAAATACTCATACAATACTCCTATCAATAACTATTCAAGCACATACTCTTAAGTTTTCACAAGAATCCACTGGCAACTCAATTCATACCCAAAAGGGGCTTGATGCACGAAATCCACTATAGATAATCACAATTCAAAATAATTCAAGACCATAAGAATCATGAGGAAGACAACAAACAAGAATATAATACAATTGGGATTTCCCCTTCATACAACACATAGAGGTTGGAGACCAATCTCATTATCCAACAATTATCTCACATTCTAAAGCAAAAATTCTTACCCCTTTACCTTGTTTGGCGTTGGGTGAAGAACACAATTCTCTGGAATGATCTCCTATAGCCTCCTCTCCTTTTTGTTCTTCAGAGTACAAAAATGTGAAAACGTAAAAAAGAAAAATTGGTGTATCCCCTTTAATTTTAAAAACTGACTCAATATTCCTTTAACCTAACTAATAGTTACTCACACTAACTCAAGTTACACTTTCTCTTCCCTCCAAATACTCATAATAATAATAATAATAACATTATATTATGTTTTTGATCCTTATATAACTAATTAAATAAATATCAAAATATTTAAATTTAATTATCAAAATGATCCATATAAGCAACCCCTTTAATTTTATAATAAAATATGTATAAGTAATTTAATTATGAAAACATAGGGTGTTACAACAACACCTGCTATGGTTACAATAGGTTCTCCTAACTGGAGCTTCCACCAAGGAAGATTCACACTTCATTTTTTCCATTACAAGAATGATTGCAAATGTAGAAGTGAAGTTCTCAACAAAAATAAAGTATGAAGCAAGGATTACAACTTGGAAAGCTTGTGTTTCAAGTACTCTTTTTGGTCTTGCTTGCTTCAGAAATGTAGCCTTGGTTTTCCTTGTATAGCCTTCAAAATAGGTTCTTTGGCGCTTGTTTAGTTTTTAAGCAATTCTTACATCAGCTTGTACTTTCATTTGTAGTGTTGTCATCAATTCATTTAGAAGTTGTTATCTTTTAAGTTACCTTCTGAGCAACCTCCTCTTCAAACCTTTTGAGTAGAGTCTTTTGTACCAATCTCCTAAGGAGCATAGTTTTAATTGAAACTTTCTAATGAGTGGTTCAAAAAAGTGGAATCTTTAGCTAAGTCTTCAAGGCGAGAGAAAATGTTCATCTTGAACTCCTTGATCAATAGCCATTATCTGCTCATCAATCAACTAAGACCAATGGGGCTACATAACAACTCAAGTAACTTGAATGTTTTTTTGTTGAATCTTCTGAGTTGTAAGTTTCTAAATACTAAACAACATAAATCTGAAACACTTAAACAAATTTATTAGTACTCCATATGAAAACTCTTCATAGTTAAAATTTGAAATTAAGATTTTGTCATTATTAAAATATACACTAACATGATTCAACATTTTAACCACTCAACTTAAATACTAGCCATGTTTAGAAATACAAACTTTTACTTTATTATTGATCTACCAATGATATTTGTTTCGCTAATCTCCACATAATCACACCACCACCAAGTGTAAACATAATCATTAGTAAATTTTGTCTCATTTGAATCAAGGATCCAATTAGTATCATTGAACTCTTCTAGGTAAACAAAAAAATTATTATACTTAATGACATAAGTCATGACACCTATAAAATATCTCAAGACTTTGACAAGTGTATCATAATGATCCTTATTAGTAGAGCTGTCAAAACGGGCCAGCCCGGCCCATGTGGGCCGGCCCACTTTGGCCCACCTTAAAAACGGGCCAACCCAACCCGACCCACTTTTGATTTTGTCAGAATTTTTCTGGCCCGGCCCGGTCCACCACGGGTTGGTGGGTCAAACGGGCCAACCCACCAACCCACCAAAAAATTAAAAAAAAAAAATACTAACAAAATTTAAAAATAGGGTTAAAAATTCTAGAATCAGAATTATTAAAACCATCTTCAACACTAGAAAACAAAGTTAAAATCTGCCTACAATGATTATTAAATAATTAATATCTATGTAATAAGATATTATTAGGGACACGAGTGTGTTATTAAACTATTTTCCCTCAAATCCTTCAGTCTTTGACTAGAGGCAATACCACCATTGTAACTGGAAAAATACAATCACATACACCTCCTCATCCTCCCTCTCTCTCTACCCACTTGGTTTATTGGAACTCTCGTCCTCGTTCTGTGAAGACAATGACTCCCAAAAGCCCAGCATTCCCACACACTACAAATCATCTCTCGGTCTCAAAATCAATGACACCCCAGAATAAGCAACTAGACCCATCAGACTTTACTGTGTGCGGTGGAGAGCAAGATTAAGCGGAAAGAAAGGAAGGAAGCGATAAAGAGAGAAAACAGAGGAGGCACCTTCGTGAAGCTGAAGCAGACTGTAGTGACGAGGCGACGAGGTGGAGCCAACTACGGTGTGGTCAGCGTGTTGTCTAGTTGATTTGGGAATAGGGTTTTGACTATTGTTTTTTACAATTTGGGTTTAGTGTGTGTGACACTGTGACTGTGTGTGCGGTGTGTCACTTTCTACGGTTGCAATAAAAAAAATAAGTGGGCTGGTGGGCTACCCAGCCCACCACGGGTTTAGTCCAAGTGGGCCGGGTTTAAATTTACCCACTTACTGTAAAAAATTTATTTATTTTGGCCCGGCCACGGCCCGTTTTTAAGGTGGGCCGGGTTGGCCCACGGGCCACCGCCTATTTTGACAGCTCTACTTATTAGGACTCCAAGTATACCTTCTTAGTGTACATATTGCACATGCAATATTAGATCTATAAAAATTTATGAAATGTAGAAAATTTCCAGTGATTTCTTTAGGTAAGAGTTATCATCATAATGAGTACTCACTAACTTAGAGTCATTATAACCAAATTTATTAAAAAAGATTCTTAACATACTACCGTTAGGTTAGTAATATATTATCACATTTCCTTACAATTAATTATAACTTCTAAATTTTTAGTTGTTTCACCCATGTCTTTTATATCAAATTGAGATGCAATAAATGGTTTAGTCCTAAAACCTATATAATTACATGTACATACCAAATATTAACATGTCATCCACATATAAATAAATAATCTCACAATCACTATTCACAAACTTTGTGTACACACATCGATCTACATCACTAGAAAAAAAAATCAATATTAAAAAAATCTAATCAAAATTTTCATGCCATTGTTTTAGTGCTTATTTTAGGTTATATAAGGAATTCAAAAGTTGGCACATTATTTTTTTTTGACTGAGTATTACACAATATTTAGGTTGAGTTATATAAATCTTTCCTCTAAATCACCATTCAAAATAAGGTCTTTACATATATATAGAGATACTTATAGATAGACATTACTTGGATAGACAAAATTCTAGTAATAGCCTAATAGAAGCAAAACTTATATGTGAAATTGCTAGCCACAAATCTAATCTTATACTTTTAAATTAATCCATCGAGATTATATTTTTCTTTAAGATTCATTTAAATCTAGTGTGGAGTGTTTTGTATATTTAACTTTTCCAAAAATTTGATATAAAAAATGTTAATTTCTCATATTTGATTTGTCATTTAAAAAATAACATTCTTATGAAACATTATTTCTTGGGAATAGTTTTTGCATAAGTTTCCTATGAATTTATTCTCATGGAAAGGTGTGAAACTAACTTTTTCAAGATAAAAATAAAATTTTAATGTAATAAAAGCTTTCATGTTACATTTATTTACTTATTTAATGTAGTAAAAATTTTAATTCCTATGTAACATTTATAAACATTTTCAAAAATATTTATAATCAACCAAACAGATTTTTATCACTCTTAAAGATAATGATTCCCATGAATCATGAGTCCTATGCATAAAAAAATTTGGTACAAAGATAATGATTCCCATGAATCATGAGTCCTATGCATAAAAAAATTTGTCATGTACCAAATGCTCTCTTAAGGTATTGATTTAGCATCCATCCATATATTTAAAATATAGGTAAATGACTATATATTATTAGGTAATATATCAATAAATGCTCAAATTATACAAAATTTAACATGCATAATTTAAAAGATGATATACAATTTTTAATAATTTAATTAATCATATTTATTTTGTATACAAATCAACTTTTATATATAAAATACGAATGACTATCTTACATGAGAACATTTTTATGGACTTTCCTTCGATGAGAGAGTATTTAGATATTCTTTTCAATTCATATCTAATTTGATTATTATTTATTATAATTATTTATAAATTAAATTTTAATATTTTAAAAATAAATTATCAATAAATAAAAAAAATTGTACTACAATATAAATAATTTATCATAAATAAAAAATATAATTTATATATTAAAACATAATATTCATTTATATACATAATTTATTTTAAACTTTAGTTATACATAATAAACATTTAACCTATACTATAGATTACATGTGCTAAAATGTTAGTCTATGATAAATATTTATCTTGTGCTCAGATGCCATTTATATTAAGCATTAAAAAATTAATAACTAATATAATTCATGGTCCAAATAAATTTGCGGTTCTACCAAATATTTTCGTAATTGAACATGCTATATCTATATCATTACTGCTTAATTTCCTATTAAATTTTATAATTTATTTTTTATTAAGAATTTTATATTTTTCTCTAGATTAAGTTATATTTTTGGTATATTTATTTTGAAGATTTAATTTGGTTTTATTATTTTTAAATGGTGTAATTTGACCATATAATTTTTTAAAAAATATTTAACATTACCCTTCTATTTAAATTGATATTAACAAAATTAATGGTATAAAAAAATAACATTAAACATCTTTTAAAAATTAGAAAAATAAATTGAATCCTTTAAAAAAAATATGACGAACTTAAACATACTAAAAATAAAGAGACTAAATTGAATTAAAAATTATTTAAATTTTTTTTTCTAGATAAATTTAATTTCTTTATTACTTATTTAATAATCTATTTTATTAAATAATCCCTTCATTTTGAATTATTTTTAAATTTGAAGTATTTAATTTGTTGTCATTCATGATCTTATTAAAGTAAGTAAAAAAAATTGAAATTTATCTAAAAAAATAAATATTAGATAAATTTTTATTCAATTTATTCATCTAATTTTTATTTTCATCTAATGTCATTAATACTATTAGTGTCAATTAAGATAGAAAGACAATATTGAACCTTTAAAAAAAGAAAAAAAATCAAACTAAACTTTTTAAAATAATAAAACTAAATTAAATCCTAAAAACAAATAATTAAAAATTAAAAATTTAATTTAACCTTTATTCAAACTATTATTATCGATTTGAGTTATCAAAATAAAAACAGCGATAGGCTGTGAAAAATAGCCCTGATAGGGATTTACAAACTTAGAGCATCAAGGTTCACAATTTTGGCTTTAAGATTTTGCTTCTTAATATTTTGGGTAACTTAATTTTACGTATTAAATTCATTGATAGTTTCCTAAAATTATATAAATTCTATATCTCACTTCATTAATTATGAATTAGAATTTGATCTTCAACCTGAATGAAGGTACAACTTGAACTTTATTTATGTAGAGATTAATCCAATAGAGATGATTCATGTCTCCTTGTATATAACCAAAATATAAGAAACCTATATCTCTCCAAGAATGAAGTACTTTTGGATAAAAAAAAACTACACAATGATCATGAGAATGCAATATGGGAGCCATATATGAACAATTGTGGAAAGATGATGAAGAAGGCTTCTAGAGTGGTATTCCCTGAAAGGGCAGCAAAAGACATTAGGGGTGATGATTGCAAAGTAGAACTGTGGAACGTTGAGTGGTCCATCCACCATATTGAAATTAAGAGTAAAGGGGAAAAAAGAAAGAGAGAAGATGTGAAAGGAACATATGAGAAGACCTATTCTTTCCCCTCCAAGCAAGCAATACTCTATTAGGCATCATGGTAAGGTGGACATGCCGTTAATTTTTATAGCCCCTTAAGTATTTGTGGGACCATGTCCTTCACATTCTCCTTCTTTGGTTGAGGTCAATTCGATAAGAAATAAGAAAAAGAGAATCAAAATAAGAGAGGAAAAATAAGTATATTAATTTGGTTGATGAAAAATAAGAAAATCAAAAATTAAAATGTGGTGACTTTTATTCTCTTATTATATATATAAATATACCGAAAAAATTAAAATATATTTGTATATTTTTTTTCAGTTTTTATTTTTATTTTTAAATGTCATGTTACTAAATGTTATATTACTTAAGTATAAATAAATATTAAAATTTAACCATTAATAGATGTTAATTTGAAGGGAGGACAGAAATTCTATATTTTTAAATTAGAGGAACTAAATATTTTTATTTTAAAATAGAAGGACCAAAATTATAAATTGATAAAAACAGAGAGACCAACAATGTAATTTAACCAAAGTTTTTCAAGTTTTGTCAAAATATTCAGTTTGTTAAATTTCGTCAAAAAACTTGTAAGAATAATTTCTAAGAAAACTTGTAATACATTTTTTAGATAATAATAACTTCTTGTAGACATAAGTATAAGGGATCGAACTATGTTATATAGTTTTTATGTGACATTTTATATTCTTTTATGATATTTCTTGTTTCTTTTTGTGCATAAAAAAATTCCAACAACTTACGAGAGAGAAATGCTAGCAACACACTCTATTATACACTCTTTTAAACACATTCTCTCTAATTAGTATTTTAACAAGTACAATACACATGCTAAATATCTATTATATGTTACAAAAATTTATAATAAATTATATATATGAAAAAATATTAGTTTGAATATATAAATTATATTTAAAATATGTATAAATAGATACTTTTAAACATATAAATTATATTTTAGATTTATGATAAATAATTTATATTGTGGCACAATATTATTTTTATTTA
The DNA here is from genome assembly GCF_000230855.2 of Cajanus cajan. Lineage (NCBI taxonomy): Eukaryota > Viridiplantae > Streptophyta > Magnoliopsida > Fabales > Fabaceae > Cajanus > Cajanus cajan. The sequence continues at coordinate 63,251,326 of NC_138518.1, forward strand.
TTGATAATTTATTTTTAAATATTGAATTTTTTTTGGTCCATGAAAAAAATATTGAAATTTAATTATTAAATAATTATGATAAATAAAAATCGAGTTAGATTAAAAATTCAAAAAATTCCTCAAAACCCTCCCATAAAAAAAATTAAAATTACTTTCATGTAAGATAGAAGTTTGTATTTAATATATAGGGATTGATAAATATTAGTTTGAATATATAAATCATATTTAAAATTTGTATAAGCAAATACTTTTAAACATATACATTATATTTTAGATTTATGATAAATAATTTATATTGTAGCATAATATTATTTTTATTTATTGATAATTTATTTAAAAAATATTAAAATTTAATTTATAAATAATTATGATAAATAAAAATTAAATTTAATAAGAAATTAAAAAATATCTCAAAACTCTCATAAAAAAAACCTCTTAAAATGTTCTCTTGCATGATAAGTTTGTGTTTAATATATAGAAGTTAATTGGTTGAAATTTATTAGAAAATACAAAATTCGGTAGCTCTCACAACCTATTTAATGCCCATATCTCTCTCTCTTCCTCTCCTTATTTCGTAGTTTTCAATAAATTTTGACCAATGAGAGTGGGTGTGTTAAGAGGTGTTTATTAGAGAATAAAGAGTGTGTTCCTAACACTCCTCCTTAAGAGCTATGTAACTTTTTAGCTTCATGTATTCTTCATGTTCTAAAACTAATACTACCTTTGATCCTAATTATATGTAACATAGGATAAATTATCAAGAACAAATAAAAGTAATTAATATGATTACTTTTAATTAATTCTACCATACATTCAAGTTTTATAACTATTTCAGTTTGAAGATGCATCAGAAGTAATTTAGCCGCTTATTTAAAGTCAGAGTATTTTTTTTAGGTTCGTCCCTAGAGTATCCACTGCCGATAGTAGTGACTAATCTTCTCGGTACGTTGGAGGCACCTCAAAGGGTGGGATAGCTGGCCCCAAGATTTAACGCGACTAAGTCAGAGTATTCAAAAGTGTATTTTGTTTGTCCTTTCTTAGTTGCTCTAGGATTTGGATTTTTATACTTAACCATCATATGTTTATGGACTCCGAGAATTTTGGAATTTGATACGGTATTTACTTATCATTGAGTATCATATATTAATTTGTGATCTTGATAATTAAATATAAGATTTTGGGCTAGATTATCTAAGGTCGGACTAATTTCGACTTCCTTTAAGCGTGATCAATTAGTCATATATTAAGTATGAGGTATTAGATTAATCTTATCAACCCCTTATTCCTAACTTAGTCAATTATCTATTAGGTGATGAGGTCAATTTGAATCCAATCCAACTTAAGAATGGAACAATTTGTTACTTATCTTCATCTTTTTCAACTTGGCGGGTCCATGTCAAAATATATCCGAATAATACATTTACCCACCAACCTCGAGCCTGAAAGACATAGAGATTAAAACAAAACACTCTTCAAACATATAATATTAGTAGTATCCTATTGAAATATATCTAAGAAGGTGCAATACCATATATATATATATATATATATATATTACTTTAAATGATTATTATATTTAATATTAGTTATAAGTAAATATGTAGGAAATAAAGTTAACAATTTTTTATTTTTTTTTATTTTTATGTTTTACATATTTTAAATGATATAAATTAGTTTTTTTTTATATATACCTTTTTTTATGATTAACATTCCTACTCCATAACTATATAATTGCTCTTATATTACATATTTTAAGATACTTAATAAGTATATTTTATACTTAAATATTAGGATTAAATATTTATTAAGGAGTGTAAAAACTTTAAACATTAAAAATTATGATTCGAAGAAAGTTCTCGCTTTCTCCAAAATTTAGAAGAATTTAATGCATACAATTGAGACATTATTCTTCTTTTTTCTCTTATAAAAGAACACTTTTAATTCCAAGTGTGCAATTTCTATTATTTGGTTTTGAAAATATTTATGTTAGGATAAAATCTGACCAAAACTAATCATCAACTTTTTTTTTTTTTTGAAGATTTTTGAGAAAATTACATACCACTTATTTCGTTTTCAGCCCAAATTCACATTAAAGAACATAAAATACGAGAAAAACATTAAACTTTGCATCAATTTGTAAACAAAGAAACAAGAACATTGTCATTAACATACTTTCTAATAACTATTCTTAATACATTTATTTTTATCGGTTAAAATTTATTAAAAATTATAAAATTATGAGAATCATTATGCACCAAATTTTATATTTTACAATAAATTTAAACCGATAAAAAAATGTGTTTAAAAAAATTGTAACAAAAAATCTATTCCCAGCATTTGTCGATAAACAATCAAAGATCGAACAAGAAAGGCTCTATATCTTTTTCCACACCTTTATCGACATTTTAATGAGATCTGAGTAGCAGATGCTATATGAAGCAAAGACAAAGATTTGGGTTCACATTATTTTGTAAGATTTGGGTTCCCATTATTCAGCAATTACCATTTCTGTGTGGAACTGCTTTGGCTTCCATTTGACCAAGACGCAGTCCAATCGAACATGTGTCACAAAAGTATTCACGCGCTCCACTATTATGTACATCATTAGTCATTACAACTACAACACAATATCAAAGTACGGTTTCAGTTTAACTGTACACACTTTCACAAACACACGCAATTAAAGAATGGAAATCATCAATCATATTATCCCTGTCAAAAAGCAAGAGTGTGTTAAACGTTGTAACCATCCAATTACATATGGATTACTACGTTGAAAAAACTATAATAAAATGATATATAGCTAAAAGAGCCATCAATTCAAAAATGCAAATGTGAATTGAGATACTTTATTATTATTATTATTATTATTATTATTATTATTATTATTATTATTATTATCATATTGTTAAGAAATATTCCCTGCTAAGTCTTTCTAGGTTCAATCCTTATAGCAAAGGTTACAGAAGATTATGAGGTTATTTTGTCTCTTTTAGACATGTTGCAACAAAAAATGAAAGTACAAATAGTTTACAAAGAAGTATATACAAAATTCATAGTGAGTGTTTCTTTGTATGCATGTTTCTGTATCTTCTTTCTTGAAGGCTTGATCTTTATATAGTAACTTTAGAGAAGATGATTATTGCGACACTTTGAGTTGAACTTATAAGTTGTTTATCTATCTTCATTGTTGATTCTAGAGGAAATAGGTCACTGTTGCTTCATTAAATGAGAACATCAAATATTTTTCAGTAAAATGTGTATCGCTTATTTGATATAGGAGACTACTCTTCATCATTTCATCTAAAACGAGAATAGCATAAGCAATGTCAACACATAATAGTTCTTGTAGAGTCTTTTTCCATTTTTCTGAGATATATAGGATTTTGCCTTTGATTTTGACAGAAAGTCATTTTGAGAGTTTTGAGACATCTTTCTTGATCGATCTATTATGGAATGAACCATTTAATGAAATTTATTGTTAGTCTCACTTAAAAGTATACGTTTAATACATAATGAGACAAACTATATGCTTCATTTGATTCTCTTCATCTTACCGACGATATACATTTTACACTTTATCTGATATAGAATATTTTACAAATAATTTATTTTTTCAAAAGAAAATATTTCGTTTGTTATCATTAAAATTTAAAGGATTCAAGATTGTCTTTTGACTTAATAAAATTACTTTTTGTACATGAATTAAAATAAGATTTTATTTTGTAAATATTTCAATCTTTCTGCTCTACCCTATATTTATTCTCATTTGAATACTCTTCTTTCATAAGAGGTAAATTTCAAAATTATTATTTATTTAATTAAGCATAGTTTTATTAACTTATATAAAATTAAAATGATTTAAATATATTTTTAGTTCTTCAAATTTAGGATAAATTTGTTTTTGATCCTTTAAATTTAAAACTTCTTTTTCTAGTTCCTGTAATTTTTAAAACTCTTATTTTAGTCTCTCGAGTCACGAATAATATATTTGATAATGATAGGTTGAAATAATTATGCAATATCAATTGGATTTGATGTAATATTATCACTAATAGAAACACTAGTAAATAGATTTTGTGTGATAGTATTTAATAATATTTGAATATAAGGATTAAAATAAATTTTTTAAAATTAAAAAAAAATTAAAATATCAATTTAAATTTAAAGACTTAAAAATAAATTTACCTTAAATTTGAGAAACTTAAAATATATTTAAATCTATTAAAATTAATACACCTTATATAATAATTATCATAATAAAAATAGTTTTGATATTATCAAAATAACCCGAATCCAGTAATTATATAATTTATAAAGTTTTATTAAAAAATGGACCATTAAAAAGAAAGCGAGACTTTTTTTTTTAAAATATATCAAATTTTTTTATTTATTTAAATAACCTGGGCCAGTTATTATTTACCTAAATAACCCACTTTGAAGTCCAAGTGAGAAATCAGTTCCTGGGTAACCGATTCCTCAAAGAGATTTTGAAATTTTTTTTGAAAATCTCTTTGAGAAATCGGTTACCCAGTAACCGATTTCTCACTTGGATTTTTTTTTGGACTTTTTTTTGGGTTTTTTTTAGATTTGTTATTTTTTTTTTCAATTTTTAATATTCAGAATTTTTAAAAAAAATTATAATGAATTTTTTAAAAATTTATTTAGTTTTTGTTTTTATTTTAGATTATAAAAATCTATTTAAAATAAATTTTAAGGAATAAAATTTAATAAAATTAATTTTAAATAGAAATTTAAATAAATGAAAATATTATGATAAATCACAACTTTAAATAAAAATAACTTTAATTGAGATGAAAAACTTTAAATAAAAACAAAATAACAACAACAAAATAGGAGGTCGAATAAAAAAGAATAACAACAGAATTACAATCCATGAAATTACAATCCAACTTTAATGATGTTTATGCCCACCAGTTCCACACCTTGGAGGTTGTCGGTTCCTTGTTGGGTTTTGACGACCAATGCGTGGTTGTTGTGGTTCAACTTGCTCCTCATCATGTTCTATATTAACAGTATCGGTTGCTGGATTTAACGAATCACTTGCACCGACCTCAGAGTGATAAGAAGAAAATGAAGGAAAATTCATGCTTTGCATGTAATTATATGCACTTTGTGGCATGTGTATGTCGACGCCGAAAAGATTGCTCATGAAGTCCCCTATTGGAGTTGTTGTTGATGGTGGGCTGTACATGAATTGTTCATGGTGCGTATGAAATGGTGAATTAGACTGGGGATGTTGTTCCACACTATAAAGTGGGTGGTTATCTCCAGCCATTGGGAATGTTGTTCCAGTTATTGTTGGGAGTTGTGTACTAGAAGTGGATGCATGAGATGAAGAATACTGGCTACAAAGAAATAATTTAGAATTAGCACGAAACCATTGCAAATACTCAGGAGTGTGTTGGAGAGGCCCTTGAAGTGGTTCCCCAAAAATAACATGTTTGCGTCTATCTTTCCAAATGGAAATCCAGTTTGCATGTTGTTCAACCCAGTTGGTGTCGCTATGTCCTCTCATGTCTATTTCGTGCATTTTATCAAGATTATGAGCTTCATTGGTTGCCATAAGCCAAATTGCAATTGGACTCTGTCTATTTGATGTCAGACTACAACTGCAAATGAAGTTAAAGCAGTACAAGAAGTCCATATTCTAAAATCCTTAAAAGCACGTGTTGACAGTGAGGACTGAAATTCCCTATATGGCATCTATAGAAACTAAAAAAGAAAAAGGTTTAGGATATGAATCAATTGAGTATAAAAGAGTATGTTTGAGAGAATTTTACATTGTATTACCTCGTTATGGTTCATGTTGTCATATATTAATCTGTAGCCAAGTAAGTCTCCATGAGGTGTGCCTGAAAATCTTAGCCCTCTTCCTGACCACCTAAAACATTTGTACATTGATAAAATTTTAGGTAAAAAATTTTATTTGTTCGATGTATTAAAGTGGTATAAAAATTAATCCATACCTCGATGCTAGCGGAAATGTAATATCCCGTTGGACTCTTGGTTGGATGGAGGGCATGCAATACCAAGCCCAACATTGTAGAAGCAAAGAACATCCACCCATTTTCTTTGACGATGGATAAATTTCCCTACACATTTCTCTGTACAAATGTGCCAAACAAGTTGAATCCCAACTATATCGTCCTGCACGTTCCAAGTCAGCCAATAGTAGTAAATACATTAAATGAATTATGTTACCTGACTTGTCTAGCATAATGACACCACCAATCAACCCTAAGATATATGCCCTACAATGTTGGTGCAATTGTTGTTCAGTGGGTTCATCTGGTAGTGCAATTGTATGGTCTCTTAACCATTTTAGTTTTATGCTTGAGCCAACTAGAGCTTCCCCTTCCGGAGGTACAAAGCCTAACAACTCATAACATAATTCATCTCAGTCAAAGAAAGCTGGTCCTGTGATTGGTTTGCCGTTGATCCTTAAACCCAATTGTAGTGCCACATCTTCTAAAGTGACCGTGCACTCACCAACTGGGAGGTGAAAAGTATGTGTCTCAGATCTCCACCTCTCCACCAAAGATGTTATCAAAGAATCATCAATGCTTTGTGCAGAGCGTCAAGAATCCAATGACTTTGCTTTTGTCCACATTAGGTTGCTTTAGTTCTATATAAACCCTAAACACAAGCTAAAAAAAATGCAAGAGATTGAAACATCCAATCAATGGAGTCGTTAACTGTTCTAGCCACTATTTACTATGATGGACAAATTGTCTCCACTAAGCATGGAGATACATTTGTTAGCAACGAGGTTAAAACCCTACTAGTAAGTAACATGATGAATTATCAACAACTTAAGCAGGTTATTAATAATAACTTTAATCTTTCTCATTACAAAGTTGTCATAGATATTCACTATCGATACCCAAATTCATGTATCAGTGGTGTATATAAATATACAGCGTGTTGTCTTAGGGATAATGAAGATGTGGAGTGTATGTTTTCATTGTTCACAGAACTGCACGACCTAACAGGTCTCGAATTGTATGCTACCACGATGTATATTGGATTATTGCATGGGATGGAAGCGATTGAAAGATACCTTGACCAAGCAATAAAGTTAGACAACTAATATTATATGATTTAGATTTTATGTTATTTATCTATTATGTTTGAAGTTTGTTTAAATTGTGTCTTTTTTTAAGTTGTTTTCATTTTAATGATGTAACTGTTATAATTAGTGTACTTAATATATATTTATTATTATATTACAATTTTCAATTTTCTATATTTAATAAATTTAATTTAAATAATAAAATTCATTTTATAATTCTAAAATTTAGTATAATAAATAAGTTTTAACATTTTCTTTATATTTTATAATTTTATATATAATTCTAAAAATTATAATTAACTATATTTATTTTAAAAAAATTTAAATCAGAAATATTATAATTTATAAATAAATATAATATTAATTTTATTATTAATTATTATTCTTTATGAATTATTTAATTTAAATATTAAATATATTTTTTAAAATTAATTATACTTTTTCAAAAAATCTAAAAATCAAAAAGTGAATAATAATTTTTTTTTTTACTTTACAAAATCTGGAAAAAAAATAGCCCAAAAAAATGAAAAAAAAAAAGCCTAAGGCTTTGTTTGGATTTGAAGATGGAAAAGGGGGAGTGGAAAATGATAGATTTGAAGGGAAAGTGAGTGGAAAGTGAGGTTGTTTGGATTAAGGGAAAGTGAGTGAAAAATGTAGAGAAAGTTTGTGAATGAATTGATTGATGTGATAGATAAAAATAAATTTTTTAATTGATAATTGTGAAAGATTACTATTTTGCCCTTAGGTTAAAATTTTTTATAATTATTATAATTAAAAGATAAATATATAAATTTTAACTAAAAAAATTATAAAATATTAATTTAAAAATAAATTAATTTAAATATTTACTTTAAATTTAATGATAGATAAAAAAATAAAAATTTAATAGATGAATATATAATTTACACTTTTACCCTTGGATTAAAAATGAGTATAATATTATTTATTGTAATTAATAATAATTACAATAAAATTATATTAATAGGTATAATTTAATATAAAAAATGATAAGAATAATAATAAATATTAGAAAAATAATAAGAATCATAATAAATAATAATGATACTAATTATAATAAATAATAATAATAATATTAATAAAAATGAAAATAATAATATTTATAATAATAAATAATAATAACAAAATATATTATGATAATTATATTTTGTAACAAAATATATTATGATAATTAATTTTTACCAATTAAAAAATTAACAAATTTTTAACATTACAAAGTAGATGGGTGATATAACCGAACTTTAATATATATCAAAGTGAGAACATAAAAATATTAATATTTAATATTATTATTTTATTTATATATATAAATTAAATAAATATTTAATTTATATATATATATATTAAATATTAAATATTAATATTAAATAATTATATTTAATTTAAGGTATTATATATTAAATATTAATATTAATATTAAATAATTATATTTAATTTAAGGTATTATATATTAAATATTAATATTTATATATATATATATATATATATAAACGGTATTAAATAACCATCATTAATAACAAATTAATGACCCCAGAACGGCCCGTTCCGAATCTGGAACGACCGTTCTGGACTCATTTGCCATGTCTCATTGACATACCTGGAACGGCCTGTTCCAAAAGTGGAACGGGTCGTTCCAAAAGTGGAACGGGTCGTTCCAAAAGTGGAACGGGTCGTTCCAAAAGTGGAACGGCCCGTTTTGATTTCGCATATTTCTCATAAAATGCATTTTTGAAACGGGCCGTTCCGGGTTCCACTAGCAGCGAAAATACCCTGCATAATCGATTATGCTTGGAGGCATAATCGATTATGGCCTTGTATAATCGATTATGCCTCACCCATAATCGATTATACAAGGCCATAATCGATTATGTGGCCAACCATAATCGATTATGCTCCTTCGTATATACAAATGAGATCAAACTTACCTTCAGTGGAGGAGCTCCTTCCACAATCACTCACCACCAACACCCACCAACCACCACCAGCAGCCACCACCAGCCACGTAACGTCGAGAATGAGTCACCAGCCCGTGGAGAACGTGGAGAATCAATGAGCAACACCAACCACCAGCGTCGAAATTCTGTCAACCATAATCGATTATCCTATGCTGCATGGCACATGCATGGGAGGGGCATTTTCGGTTTTTCACAAATCCTACGTGTCTTTCACCTCCTTTCTTCCCTTTTGTGCGAGGAGAGCAACAGTGCTTCTCCTCGCTTTTCTTCGTCTTTCCTTCGTTCCAAATCAGGGGAAATAAACGGATACTTTCCACGCCTTTCTTTGCTCGTGAACAGTACTTTCTCGGAAACAAATACTACCTAAGAGAGAAATCGGTTACCGGTAACCGATTTCTCAAAGGAACTTTCAAAAAAAATTTCAAAATTCCTTTGAGAAATCAGTTACCCAGCAATCGATTTTTCATTTGGATTTTAAAGTGGATTATTTAGGTAAATAATAACCGGCCCAGGTTATTTAAATAAATAAAAAATTGATATATTTAAAAAAAATGTCAGAAAGCGATGTTGTATTTATTAATTTTAATATATGTGATCGAGAATCTTATTTGAATTTGTTTGGGGGGACTAAATTTACGGTGAATAAAATGAAGGAGAGTGTGACTTATGATAGACGGGGCATGCACTATATAAGCATAGGTACCCTGTCAACGTTCTCATCCACCTATACCAATACCCACACCTTCTTTTCCTTCCTCACAGAAATACACACCATCCATCAATGGCTACCACTAAAGTTTACATTGTGTAAGTCATTTTTCCTCTTTCTTCTTCCTTCCGTCTTTCCAACTCCAATCTGATTTCATTCGGGCCATTTTTCTATCTCTCTCTGCCTTTGCTTTATTTTCCCCCCACAAACATATAATGAATGGTTGGAGGATTCTATTCTTCTTTTCCCCTTTGTTGATCGCTGTTTATTCAGTTACTCTCCTATTCTGTTTATGATTTTTCGGTGACTATAGCTATTTGCTTCCCTTCCAAGTTTGTCAATTTGTTGTTATTAGTCTGAGTAAGTGTTGGAATTTAGATAATTGGGAAGTGGGTCTTTCTGTTTTTTGTGCATTTTGTGTCTTTCTTATTGTACCATTTAAAATTGCGTAAGGTCAACTCTGCGTGTTAGTGCCACTTAGTTATTTTCCTTGTTTCAAGTTATTGACTTTTTTTTGGGGGGGTTGATAAAGAGCAGTTCTCAGATTTGATGCTGTTCTTTTATCCGCCTTGGAAATTTGGGGGATTAACTGTGCTGTTTGTCATCAATTAACTTCTTGTCATGAATAACGTATTTCTGTTGTGTGCGCCTATTTAGAATCCAATCAAGCTAAATTAGAAAATCTCATCAATTGAATTGCTTAACCCACAATTTTTTTGTTTGAGCATGAGGGTAAGTTAATGTTGCCCCAAGGAGAAAAATTGACTCAGATCTGTTTTCTGGTTCTCTGTTGATTGATCATTTCTTCAATCTGTTTTCCCCTCGTATTTTTCCATTTGGAAAGGTTGTGAGGGTATGCAACTGAAGGATAGAGAGTTTTGATGTTGAGGACTTTTTTTTCTTTTTTTTTTTTGGGAAAGGAAAACCATGGGGTGAGTGGTTTAAAGGGACAATTTACAACAGAGAAAGCTATGATGGTGAACCCTCCCTCAGACCAACCTTTTCTGAAGAAGGTTGTAAAGGCAATATCCATGGAAACGAGAGTGCAAGCCCCACGCACTTTGTTAGAGTGTGGTCCATACATTCATCATTATTGATCGATCACTCTTCCTTGGCTTGCAAATTCCGATATAACTTTAGTATTTGAAAATGTTTCTTTGGCCCCAACCATTTTCAAATACAAACGAGGCAAGCTTAGTTAAATGGTTTTTCTTACTGTAGAGAACGTGCTGTCAATGTCATCATGTCTTGTCTGGTACTAAAATGCTTATACTTGTCCTTGGTGATTGATAGCATAGTGCCACCATAATCCTCTGTTGATGCATTAGTGGTAGGTACAATAATCTTTCCTAAATCAGTGAATCACGCCTTGTTTCGGGTTATGATGACTGAGGACTTTGATTGAGCTTTGGTGTTATTGAGCCAATATTAAACTTTTACTACTGAGTTCTTTTGTATGTTCTTTTCTTAAAAAAAAAAAAAAAATCAAGTAAAATAGTGCCTCAACCCTTTGCTGGCTTGGGCTCATTATTAATTTAGCATCTTTTGGCCTATGATAACGTCCTTCTGAAGTTGTACTTAATGTCTATCATAATGCTGTGGCGTGAATCTGATTAAAATTTACTTTGCTTGCTTACTGTTTAGTTACTATTCTATGTACGGACACGTTGAGAAGCTAGCTGAAGAGATTAAAAAAGGAGCGGCTTCAGTTGAAGGAGTAGAAGCAAAGCTATGGCAGGTTTGTAATCACAAGTCTTTGAATTATAAACCTCTCTAAACTTGTGCTCAGTTATTTCACATTTGAAGATCAGTTAACGTCTATCTTCTATCTCTCCAAGATTGGCTTCTAGCCTTCTAGTAATCAAAGTGTTCAAATAACCACTGTATAACTTTTAGATGCTTCAACCTAGTTGAGAAATGTTATAGCAACATATTTTCTAACACATACTTCGTTATTAGCCGAAATTCTTAAGGTACCCACAATAAGATGTGTGTCACTTCCCCTATTTATTGAGAGTCAGGTAAATCTCACTCAATAACGAAGAATAAGATAAAAGAATGAGTTATAAAATATGTTGCTAGCATTTTTTAACCATTTAACCAAGATATATATGCTCCAAAATCCATTAGAACTTATGACTCAGAACAATCTGAGAAATTTCATTCTGTACTTGTGATGATCTTATTCACACAGGTACCTGAAACACTGCCTCAAGAGGTCCTTGGGAAAATGGGTGCACCTTCAAAGAGTGATGTACCAGTTATTACACCCAATGAACTACCTGAGGCTGATGGCTTGTTGCTTGGTTTCCCCACAAGATTTGGACTAATGGCTGCTCAATTCAAAGCTTTCCTGGATGCAACTGGAGGCCTATGGCGCACGCAGGCACTAGCTGGAAAGCCCGCAGGAATCTTTTACAGCACTGGTTCTCAAGGAGGTGGACAAGAGACTACTCCGTGAGTTACTGAAATGCTGTTTAGTTGGGCGTTTTATACACCCATTGCACAGTTTTTTCACGTCCAAATCTTAAATTAACGCAGAAGTTACAAGAAACAGCTTCCACTTGACGTGAAAAATCGCATCACAAAATTCAAACCAAACATACTCTGAATCTCTCAGTTTGTTTCCAACATTTATTTTTTTGCTTTTATTCCAGTGATCATCAGTTGTTGTCTGATGTTAAAATTCTGCAGGTTGACATCTATCACTCAGCTGGTTCACCATGGGATGATTTTTGTGCCCATTGGTTACACATTTGGTGCTGGTATGTTTGAGATGGAGAATGTGAAGGGTGGATCCCCATATGGTGCAGGTACCTATGCCGGGGATGGATCCAGACAACCTACTGAGTTGGAATTGGCTCAAGCTTTCCATCAGGGGAAGTACTTTGCTGGCATTGCTAAGAAACTCAAGGGATCTCAGTGATCTTTATACTCCCCCGTTTGATGTTTCTACATACTTAAGCAAAAGAGTGATGTGCATCATATTCAGTTTCCAGTTACTATAATATCGAACAGAATAAGATGTTAATTAGAAAGAATGAGAGAGAGAAAATAATCAATATTTGGGTTCAATATTATTGTGTTGTCATAATGTATCCTCAAATACAATGTTATTGTTAATAACAAGAGTTTGGCAATTGTTACTATTTTGATTGAGATCAAAGTGTTTGGCGTAATATAGGTAGGACGGTACTAATCAACGACAATGAAAGTATATGTTGTTTTTTCGATATGATAAGCTGAAAAGCCATGAGTCCATGATCTTGATTATCTAACTAATTTGAAAATGATATCCTCATTCGTTTCTATTGAAAGAAGGCTTTCTCATTTTAACTGAATTTTATGCGCGTCCATTCTTGATGGGTAAACATTACATACACATTTAATTTCATCTATAATCTATTCTATGACAATAAAATATCTTGATTTAGCTTTCACATTTATTTATATAATTGTATGATTTTATCGCTTGACTGATAAGTAATTTTTTCACCCGTTACGCTGTATCATTAACCACAAAACTAACCCTGTATCATTAAATTACCAACAAGAATGTAACAAAAATAATTACCCATAAAAAAGGAGTATTGAATTATCATCGGAGAAAGACAGATTTTATGAAATGGAAAAATAAAGAATAAGTACTGCATCATAGATCAAATGTTCATTTTGTCATAATAGTGTTACATTTTTACATTAAAAGTTAGTTTGATAAAATTAGCTTATAAGTTAATTGAAAATTTATAAGTTAATTAGTTGAATTAAAAGTGTTTGGATAAGATTATCTAATAAATTAGTTAATAAATGTAAAATTACATAAAATATTTTTTATAACGAGAGTGAAAAAATGATAGGATGAACAACATAGTTTGTAAATTAAAAAGGATAAAAAAAATGACTTCAAATAAATTAATAAGGATAAAGAAGAAGAAAGAAAGAAAAAAGTCCCAAACTTACAAGCTATATAAGCTATTTCAATTAGTTTATGAAAATAAATTATAAACTCCTAAAATAAGTTCATTGCCATATTAAACAAGTTTAGTTTGACCAAACTAACTTATAAATTAATCAAATAAGCTAATAAAATTATACAATACCAAGTCAAACACACTCAAAGTTATTGCTCCTATTATTCAAACTATATAAAAATTGTGATTTAATATATTTATCTTCAAGTTAGCCCTTAATAACTTCCAATTAGTTCTTTGTAAAGAAGAAATTGATAGCATTAGTCATCATGTTGCATCCAAAATTGTATAGAGATGTCAAACAAAATTTTAAAAATATAGTTGAAAATCGAGAGTTGTCACTAAAATTTACTTTATTTAAAATTAGTGGAGTCAAATTACTTAATATCTCTCATGGATTCAATTTAATACACACATTTTTTTGTTGTTTGCAGTAGTTGTTGAATCTTGCCTGAATGAGATTTTAATAACGATAAATTCTTAGCCTCAAATTTTATATAAGAAGAATACTCATCTATGTGCTAATAAATTTGTTCAAGTATTTCAACAAAAATAAAACTGATCAAAAGGCTATATGATTTAATAATTTCTTGAACAAAAAGCAATGATTCATAAGACATCTTTATGATAACCTATAAGAAGATTCATTATTTATCAAAAATTGTTGTTTAGTACAAATGATAATGTTTGTCCCGAGTAAGTAAATGACTATCTCAAGTTGCTTATTAGAAACCTTCAAGTGAAACAATTCTTCATAGGAGACATGTCTTAAAGACCTAATTTAGAAGACTACTATTTCAAGTTGTTGATTAGAAACATGCAATTAAAACAATTCTTCACAAAAATCTAGTATTGAAGACCTTATTCAAAAGACTTGAAGTAAAGATCTACTTAGAAGACATCTCGTTTGTAAAAGTTGACAAAAAATAAGAAAAGTATAAGTGATGTTAGTAGTAAACAAAAAGAACAAAGCAAGTCCCAACAGATCTATTTGTTGAGAGTCTATAAAAGAAAGACAATGATCTCATTTTGAAGCAAGAAAGATCAAAGAAAAAGAGAGATTACTCAAACTTGATAAGATAAATCCTTTGATGCTTCATCCTCTAATTTTTCAGGGGCTTCTACTTCATATTTGTAACTCTAATATGTAATAAAAAAGAAGTGTAAAATCTTTTTTAGTGGAAACTTCATTAGAAGAGTTTTACTTGTAGTCTTTACAATTTGCAAGAACACAAGAAACACATTCCTATAAACACTTCCTACCAATAACTAAGAGTGCAATGGTGTAGGAAAATAAAGTAAATCATAACAGGTGTTGTGTAGTCTCATAGTAGATGGTTGTGAGATTGTTTTTCTAAACAGGTGGTTGAGTGAAGTTCCTCAGCATGTGACTGAGTGTTGTTGCTAACAGTAGGTGATTGTATTAGCAGGTGGTTGAATTTAAACAACAATTAGTTATGTTTCTAGTTAAAAAGCCTACAAAGTTGTATGGAGACTGATTGTAGCTCAGTTAGAGTGAACTAGTATAAATCTTGTGCTTAGTCTCTCCTTCCTTATCTCTTTTACTTGTTTATTTGACTCATTGCATTCACCATTTTATTGCTACATTCTTTATTTCATAAACAAGTAAATTTAGAAACAATTTTTAGAAAAATACACTAAGTATCAAAATTAATTATACTCATATGACTTACCTTCTAAGAAGTAGATTTAAAAGGAATAAATTTTAATAGAAAACAATTTAACCCCCTTGTGTTCTGACATTCACTTCAACAGTTACAATAAAAAAAAGTGCACTCAATTTGAATTTTTGTGTTTAGCTTTAAAGGAAAATTATAGTTATTGAAGAAAAAAATGTAAAAACTACAAATAAGAGTATTAATAAATAAATGAAAGATATAGTTATTAAAGAGGTAAATGTGTTTTGAAAAATCATGGAAACCAAAAAATGATTTTTCCTTTATTTATCGTTAAAGATAACTAAGGGAAAACTACTAGAATTTATCCTATTACATGCGACTTTTCCTGCGAATTTTTATGAAAATATCGCAAGAAACGTTGTTCCTATAAATTTTTCTGTGAAATTTTATCAGCAGGTAATACCTTCGTGGATAATATATTTTTGCGAATTTTAAAATTGGCAGGAAATTTTCTTGCGAAATTTCTCGCGAAAAAAATTTGCAGGAAAGTTTCCTACAAAAGAAATTTATAGGAAAGTTTCCTGCAAAAAAAAATCCGCCGGAAAGTTTCCTACAAAATAAAATTCGCAGAAAAGTTTCCTGCAAAAAAAAATCGCATTTTTTCGCAAGAAATTCTGCAGGAATATTTTTTACGAAAAAAATTAAAGAAATTACTATAAATTCTATCAATAATTCTTCAACTTTCAAATGCTCACAATGAATTCATCCGAAACATTTGTTTCTATGCCTCCAACATTAAGGTAAGTGTTGCCCCAACTTATATACTCTTTAATTATTTTATTTTCAATCGATGTGGGACTTGAAGTTCTTTTAAAATATTAAAATTATAAATTTAAATATTTTTTTATTTTTCCTGCAGATTAAAATTTATAGGAAAATCCGTAGAAAAAATTACTTGCAAAATTTTTCTACAATTTAGTAAACGTTACTTTCGAATTTATTTTTGCAAGAAAATCTGCAAGAAATAAAATAAAATTGTTACAATATTTTTTGCAAATTTTTATCATGGAAATTTTTTTTTATGATCATTAAAATTGTAGCAAAATTTGTAAGAAATATCTGTAAATTATTTTTCGCAAATAAATTTGTAAAAAATTTCTGCGAATATTTTTTTTCAGGAAAATTCGCAGAAAAATAAAATTTTTCTAGTAATGGAAATAAAATCTTTATTTAAAAAACTGGTATTTAAAACGGAAATCTTGATGAGGAGTTAATTACCGGTGGAAAAGGTGGTAACACCCTTTATTGTTTATTATGAAATGGTTACTTCATATTTAATGTACAAATTTAATAACTTAAAAAAGAAAAAGAAAAATATATCTACTCCTTTGAAATAATAATAATCTATTTCTTGAAATTGAGTGGCATGAGGAGAAATCAATGTAAAATCAAAAAGGGAGGAGACATATCTTACTGCATCAAAATGTCTACTGGCTGACCATATAACTAATCCTACAACTAATGTTGTGAGGCTTTGGACGAATCCTCCTTCTTTGAACGAGAAATACAAATAGTTGATCGATGTTGGGTTCCTCCATGATCATGTACTGATCCTTCGGCACGTCAAACAACTCCCTCCACATTTATTCAATAGGTTAGGCGGAGTACCTTCGATTCGTACAAAAATATAATTTTATATTTTTCTGTACTAATTTCTACATAATCGATATAATAACTGCAGTCACAATTTTAAAATTTAGAGAATTTTTTTAACAGTTGTACTGCTCGATCCAATAGAGTCTAGCTCCTCGAAGACATAACTTCACTAATCTGAGTACAACTCGCTTAAAATATGAACATCACCCAAGCATCACCCAGAGAATAACCTTGTGCCGTATCTCCTTGGACACATTGAAGACTGACGTACAAAGGTAATATCTCAGTCATTAAGCACTATGTATACACATAAGAGTATAATCGCAAATATCATGTAAGATTATCTCTTGAAATCATGCAATACTATTAAACCATTTATGTATAGGAGGATCATATATCATTCTACTCTAATTTCATTTTTAACCTAAATCCTAAACTAGGACCAACCAAACAAGAGGTACCCAAAGCAACAAAATTGAAGAAAGAAATCAACAGGTCGTCAAGATTCCCCTCAAATGACAATAAAATAATTGTTGAAACAATTCTAGTAATTATGCTTTTGAGATATGAAGCTTTCATATCAGTCTTGGAGAATACAAAAGATTCAAGTAAGATCACTCGGCATAAGTGTTAGATGAATTGTAAGCATTAAAACAAAGAGACTTATGGGACAAAAGGGAACTTAGGAGGGTATATATTTAGCTATGTTGCACGAACATGGCATGAGACTGTCGTGTCCCTAAGTCTGACACTCTTTAGGAGTGGACACGCCGTGGATGCACTTCAGACACTTCGCTAGACTGTGTCCACACAAATTGGACATGTTTCCATCATGCATACCTACAAAATTGACGTGTTTCTATCGTGGACACCTACAAAACTGACGTGTCTCCATCGCAAACACTTGCAGATGAACACATCTTTATCTTGATGTATTATTCAATACGTGAATTCGAGATTTTTTTAAGAAAAGAATAAATCTCAATAAAAACATAAACAAAGAAGGGATGATTTGAGAATTTTTTTTAAACAAGAAGAATAATAAATCCCAATAAAAGTAGAAACAAAAAAGGGAGAATTTGAGATTTTTTTTTAAAAGAAAAAGAATCTTGATAAAAATAGAAACAAAGAAGATAAGATTTGAGATTTTTTTAAAAAAGAAAAAATTTTGATAAAAATAGAAATAATGAAGAGAATTATTTTATCTCTCCTTATTTAACTTTCACATAATAGAAAATAAAAAAATCTTAATAAAAATAAAAACAACGAAGGCAGAATTCGAGAAAAAAATTATGAATATGATATCACTTAATAATTTTTTTTCTGAGACCTAGTAGGTTATTGTTATATTAATATATAATATTTTTTTATCATGTTATTTATATTATATATATGTCGTGTCTTATATTTTTTGATTTTGACGTATCCTCGTGTCCGTGTCATGTCTCCGCATCGTGTCTGAATCCATGTTACATAGATATTTAGTCAAGTGGGAAAAAAAAACAATGGTGAGAAAAATAAGAAGAATGAGTCATTCCAAAAGAATGACCAAAATAATAACACTAAAAAAAATTCACCATGTCCTTATTGCAAAAACATTAATCATCCAGAACAAAGATGTTGGTGAAGGGTTAACGTAAAATGTTATAAGTGTAGGCAGTAAAGATAGGTTGAAAAATTATGCACATCTCATAAGTAACAAGAAGAAGCCATCATTGTTGAAAATCAACAAGAAAAAAAATAATGTTAATGTCATGCTTTACAACTAAAAAACTCTCAAAGACTTGACTTATTGATAATGATTGTACAAATCATATGACTTATGACCGAAAACTCTTTAAAGAACTCAACAAAATGATATATCTAAAGTTCAAATGGGGAATGAAGCACACCAAAGACAAAGGAACAATTTCTATTAAAAGTTATTCAGGTTTGAAATTAATATATGATGTTTTATATATATTTCTAATATTAATCAAAATTTGTTTAGTGCTGCTCAATTGTTGAAAAAAAGTTACAAAGTATTATTTGAAGATAAAAATTACGTGATTATAAATATAAACAACAAAGAAGTGTTCAATGTTCATATGAAAGATAAGAATTTTGCTTTAGATTTGGTGAAGGATGACTTAATTATAAATGAAGATACAAGTGAAGAGTATAAAGATACATGTCTTCAAAAGAAGTTTGATGAGTATGATGAGAATGAAATGATGAAAAATCATATTCAAAAGATAAGTTCGAGTCAAACACTAATTAGATGATCTCACTCAAGAAAGATTGTAACAAAAATCACAAGCAAAATAAAAAGAAGAAAACAATCAAAAAGAAAAAAGACAAATTTTGAAAGTGAAATTCAAATTGGATGATACAATATTGAGTCAAGGAAGAATGTTGGGAATATGTCCAAATATCTTTAAGGAGAATAAATTAGTTTTGATAAGAATATTTTATTTATGTTTCAAATATTTAGATTTAATTTGTTTTGATTATTTTAGGAGTTTTTCCCCTTATTTTTATCATAAAATAATATCAATATTTGATTCTTGTATAACAATTTTTCTCTATATATAGAGAACTTGTACATTCTCCTATAATAAAAAAATATCTTTACAAAATACAAATACAAATATCTCATTAAGTAGAGCACAATCATCGGAGAGCAGTGATAGGATATGACTAATGGAATACGATGATAAAGAATAATAGACATGATAATTAAACTTGCACATGTGAGTACAGGTCTGTCTTTGACCTGCCTTTGAAGGAAAAGATATGCTTTGACTAGATATAAACTCAAGTATGCCTTTTCCTCATCTTAAGAAATTGAGTTTGAGTATGTGTTCAAATATATAAGTCTCCACCCCGTCCCCATACTTGTTTTGTTATAATTTTTTTCTACATTTTTTGTTACAACAAAGAATATATATATATATTAAATTTAAGATTTTACTTTATAAATATTTAAAATACAAAATAATATTTTTATAGTTAAATAATTTAAATTATAACAATAATTAAGTAACAAATTTAAAATTATGCATTTAACTAAAAATATAATTAATTCTTAATTTTTTATATTTGTAAGTTCTTTTTATTTATTATTTTTATATATTATTTACATCATAATATGATTATTTACTTAAAAATTTATTTTATTTAAAATGTATAAATAAAAGAATTATAAAAAATATATATTATGGATTCCTAGTGAGTTCACCCTAACTCAATAAAATAGGAATGAATTTTAAAAATATAATCCTATCTCAATTTACGAAAAGGGTTTGTAGCTTAGTGTGGGATATGATGGAGGGGGTGGGGGAGAGTTGGCAACAGGGTTGAAAAATGGAGGTGAGGAAAATTTTATTTTACCAACTCTTCTACATCGATTAAAAGCAATTAATGTAGAAAGTTTTTTCATTTAATATCACAGGCATCCATCTTCATCTTTCAACCGATGTTATACACCCTTCACTAGTGTAAGGAGAATAATTAAACAAATTTGATGGGAAAATAAATGGAATAAATAATTTTAAATAAAATAGAGAAATAATAAACGCTTAACTAATTTTTTTAATAAAAAATAATAATTGAAGAAATCAGTAAGTAATTTGTGTTAATTACATAATTATAAAAAATAGTATTTTTCTTAAAAAATTTCCTCTTAACTTCGAAATGTTACTAGTGTGTAATTATTTA
The DNA here is from genome assembly GCF_000230855.2 of Cajanus cajan. NCBI lineage: Eukaryota > Viridiplantae > Streptophyta > Magnoliopsida > Fabales > Fabaceae > Cajanus > Cajanus cajan. The sequence goes on from NC_138518.1 coordinate 63,272,070, forward strand.
CGTACAATTGGTACTTGTTTTAACTAGAAAGTTTAAGAGGAATATTTGTTCCTCAATAAAGCCTCATGCATCGAATATATATTTTAGTTAGTAGCAGGGATTACAAATAAATCCGTACCTGTTAATAATATTTGAACTCATCCTAATTTTGATAGAAAATACTCGATTTGATCGAGTACGAGTACAAGTAAAATCTGATATATTAAATCGAGTACGGGTATATACATATCTGTCACGTACTCGTTCTCAATTTAATATCCACTCCTAATTTAATTGTGTTAAAGAAATTTAATATTTTATTATGTGTAATTATTTAGTATAATGTGAAACATTTATAGTTGTTTAATTATTAAAAAATCTCTTGATTAAAATATGACTAGAGAAACAACTTAATTATAATTATAATATAATAAAAAAAATAATTTAAAAATATTGTGTATATTTTTTGTAAATAATAAAAATAAAATATTTTTTTACGGGTACGGATACAAGTATACCCGATACCCGATAGGGATGGAGATGAGAATAAAAATTATATATATGATAAATACAGATACATAGATGAGTTTGAGTAGTAGAAATAAAAACAAGTATCATAAAACTGGTACCGCACCGCCGATACAATTCCTAGTTAAAGGAGGCCTCATTCCAAATGGAAATTTACTCAAAGTTACCGTACGGTTTTCTTAGAAATTGTTGATATGTCTGCATCTCATCTCAACCAACTTCACTCTGACTTTTCAATTCTTGATAAAGTGGCTCATTCATCAACCCGTATTGCTATTGGACGTTAGAATATCAAATCAACTTGTTCTCCAAAAGTGCGTATATATATATATATATATATATATATATATATATATATATATATATATATATATATATATATATATATATATATATATATATATATATATATATATATATATATATGAGAAGAGATCTGTTTATTTTAGGAGTAAGTTTACCTAAACTTAATTTGTTCAATAATTCATGTTCTATATTAAATTTCAACGATCCAAAAATTGAATTTAAAGTTGTTAATGCATAGATCAAGTTTGTAAATTTTTAAAAAATTTAAAAATTATTTGATACTTTAATTCATTAATTCAAATTGATGAATAATCATAAAATCATTTTATACATTGATTTAAATTAATGAAACAAATATATAAAATAATTTTTAAATTTTTTTTAAAAATTTGCAGATTTGATCTATAGATTAAGAACTTTAAATTCAACGTTAGATCGTTGAAATTTGATGTAAAACATGAGTTATTGAACGAAAGTCTAGATAGACTTACTCTTGAAGTAAACGGATCTTTCCTCATATATATACATATATATATATCTATAATGATATTTTTATATAACTATATAATATTTATTATTTTTTATAATGAAAGGAATGTAGTTGATATGATTTCACATGACAATTAGGGATGACAAATATACTCGTACCTGCGAGTAATATCCGAATCCATCCCGACTTTGACGATGAATACCCGGTTTGACCGGGTACGGGTACGGGTACAGGTAAAACCCGATACTTTAAATCGGGTACGGGTACGAGTACGATATGTACTTACCCGCCCCGTACCCGTACCCATCCCCGTTTCCATTTAAATTTAATACTCACTTTCAATTTAATTATATTAAAGAATTTTAATATTTTTTATGTGATTATTTATTATAATATGAGATAGAGAAATAAACTTAATTATAATTATAATATAATAAAAAAATAATTTAAAAATATCATATTTTTTTATAAAAAAATAAAAAATAAAAAAATTGACGGGTACGGGTACGGGTATGGGTATACTCGATACCCGGCGAGAATGGGGATGAAAATCACATACCCGACAGGTACGGGTATGGAAATACGGTAGGTTTAACTCGCGAGAACGGGACGGGTATCATGAAACCCGTACCCGACCCACCTGGTTGCTATCCCTAATACAATCCACTTGGAAACAGATAACACGTCGGTGGGCAATAGGTGGCATGCAAAGTGTGGTTAGACAATATATACCTCTTGGCCTTTGTTCTTGCCTGTTCATCTTATTACCAACTAAAAGTTGATGGATCGCCTCACGCGGAAACATTAACTTTCAATTGATTAGTTTGGTTGGATTTTTTTTATCAAGTAACCATTGGAGATTATGGTTGAACTTTCAAAGACATGTCATTTAGCTCTCTACAGCCTACTAGTGGAGTTTTTTTTTTTTTTTTGACATAATTCACGGTAATGTTTCAAAATTGATTTCTAAAAATTAATATACACTTACAAAATGTATAAGAATTTTTATTTATTATTAAATTATAATTATTTTTATTAGAGACAATCATAATAATCAATTCAAGTAGAATAATTTTGAAGGATAATGCTCTAGCTCTTTGAAATATTTAATATAATTGTATATTTAAAATTTAAACTCAAAATTATTAACTAAATTAAAATAATTAATATGAATGTATCACTTAAGTCACTTCCTGATCGATAATTTATATCAAGATTATAAGTTAAAACATCATTATCTTTACTGTTGAAAGAAAGAGAGGTTTTTTTCTCCAATAAATAGTGTTTTAGGATGAGGGAGTGTCGACTTTATAGCAAGTAAAAGTGTCAAACCACGCTAAACTACCATTTGCTTCTAATAATCACACTTATACAAATGATTAATAAATCAAATCATGAACTGCATGCTATTACTGACGGTGAGGCCATCTGCCATTAGAGGTCAAATCATTACTAATAATTGATGGTAATTCATCATTGTTTTCCTTCTATTTTTATTTTCAATCCTATCTGAAATTTTCAAACTATTGGATTTCATGCAAGTTACTTCACTTGCTTTATTATTTATATTTATCTAAAATTAAATTATTTATATTTTAGATTCTGTTAATAGTTTAGGGTGCTCTTAAATAATTTGTTCCTTCACAATTCATACTTCTACAGTAATGTTTGTGTAACTCTGTAGTTATCATTTTTGACCGTATATTGTAAAAGTCATTTTCTTATTTCTTTTTTTAAAGTAAAAATTAAGTGTATAAAACATCACTATAAGATAAAAATATATCAACAATATTGACATTTCAAAGTTTATCAATCATTTTCAGCACACACAGGAATAATATATAAAAATAAAAATAAAAAACCAAAAACAAATACGCATGGGGACTAATCATTTTCTTATTTCATCTGTTTATTTAATATTGTTATTGAATAGTATAATGTTATTTAATTTAATAGTTCACTAAGTAAAGATATTTTGGTAAATGATTTACATCTCACGTATAATCAAATATTTTTTTTCTTATTAATAGTGTGTCAATTTTATTGCTAAATATTTTATTATTCTATTATTTTCATTGAATTTAAATAATTTTGCTCCAATCAATTTTAATAATTTTGTTGTGTTTATTGTTATATTGTCTTAAAAATATTTTTTTAAAAAAATCGCTTAAAACTATTAACATGTAGGTAAACATCTTAATTATGCCTTTATTCAATAACTTCTTTTTTACTATAGAGCTTATGTCATAATATTAATTTGGTCACAAAAATTATTGAAATAAGTGGAAAATTTATTTTGATTAATTTTTACTAAAAAAAACCTTATTGAAATAAGTTTAAAAGAATTTATGGTTTTGTTTATAAACAATATACTTATATATTAATAAAAGAAGAGGTAGCTCAACACAGCACAAGATATACGTCAAATTCAAGAAGAAACCCTAAACATACAAAAGGTATTCAGAAATCAATGCCTCCATTAGAATTGCTAGCAAACCCCCTCATGAGACTACTAAAAAGTAAAAACTACTACCCTATAATTTATTTTCACCGTAAACTCCCTTACCCGACCAAGTCCTTTGAAAACTTGGTATATTTCATAAAATTTCTAAATAATTATGTTATTTCTATATACTTAAATAAACTTCATAAAAATTATTCCAAACACCTCTTGAGTGTTTATAATAATGATAAATTCGCTTAACATGAGGATAATAAAACAAATAAGAGACATCATCAAATTGACGAGTGTTATGTAGTTGGTTCTCAAGTTTAAATAAACTTAGCTGCCGAGGCACCTGTGATCTGTTGGTAAATTCATGGGCTTTACCCACTTCTCCGTCTGTGACAAAGTCCAATAAATATAAAGGCCTTGTTTTTATGGGCTTAAGTTGAAGAAATTTTGCAAAGCAGTATTAGTTAATAGGTAACCATGTTCTTCTTCTGTTACAACGAATAAATATGGGGCTCATGATATATATACCTTCTTTTTTTTATAAGTACACCTCCTTCTGTTAAAAAAAAATTATAAAAAATTATAATTTTTTTAAAAAAATTTAATTTTACACTTTCAACTTTCAATTTGCTACTTTCTTCTTCTTATTCACACACTTTTTTTTTTCTCTTTCAATTTTCACATGCTACCAAAATAGGTGGGGTGAAGGAAAAATAAGGGGGTGCATGTAAAAATTGAAAAAAGGAGGAAAGATATGTGAAAAAAAGTACTAAATTAGATGTTGTGGATATAAAATTAAAAAAATTTAGAATATTTTAAAATTTTAATTATTTTTTTTTTAAAAGGAGGTGTACTTATAAAAAAAAAAAAAAAAAAAGGAGGTGTATATGTCATGAAACTAAATATGATCTTATCAATTTGGGCTCAACTCTGGGCTTTTCCCTCCCTCTCCTTAATGGAACAAAGCATCAAGCAATTTTGGTGGGTATTTTTTTTCTTTTTCTTTTTATAAAAAAGGTATTCATTAATATTATTAAAGCTTGACTTGAAATTCAAGGGGTGCTCTTGTCAAGAGACAAAATAAGTAATACAATTTGTTGATTAATTAGCCAAATAGATGTCCCCCCTTGCATTGTAACAACACTGTCTCCTAACCCATCATAAAGCTATATAATAGAAGCCCAATGGGAGACCCATTACACATTTCAAAATGCCGATCATTGTTTAGATGCCAATGGACGAAAAAATGAAATCGCAAGTGGCGAGATTCAACAGAACTTGTGGTCAGTATGGCTTGTCAAGCGAATAAGGTCCTATTTATTCAAAAGCATTTTTAGGAAAATAAAAATAAAAAGAAAAATTAAAATATTTTGTATTTATTAAAATTATGCATAGTATTGAGATATGTTAAATTTATGTTTTGTCATAACTATTTCATATGTATATTTGAATTATTTTAAGATATTAACGGGTTGTTATATTTTATCATTTTACAAGACTAAAAGACATATATATTCGATAACTCTCATTCAAAATTAAGAAATTCTTCAATTGTTTTTAGACATAAATTACATTGACTGAATCACGTAATTTGTGTGTTGTTTTCTTTCTTTTAATCTCTTTCTTTTACATATTATCGTAACATAGATTAAAAAAAAAATTGAAGAAGTTAATAGAAGATGATTTTTATAAAATAGTTTAATGACAAAAAAAAATTATTTTATTTTTCTTATTTCTCTCTTTTATAAGACTTTTGAAGAAGTTTATCCCATCAGAATCTAATTCTTATCCTGTCATAATTAAACACAAGAATTTATGTCTTAGTTCCACTTAAATGCCCCTCTTGTTTGAATTTAGTTCCATCTCATGTTGTAACGGCTTAAATTTTTCAACTGCATTCTCCAAGAATATTTAGAGTATGTTTACTTATCCATTGCTTGATTAATCAAAGCCTAATGTTTTATGTGCAAACCTTTTGTTTTTATCAGCAACATTTATGCGTAAACTTTGAACAAATACTTAACTTCAAAGTAAGCCAAACCGAAGTTATCTCAAGCCTCCAACTTCTTATGTATTCTTCCAAGAGTGAAACTCAATAAATGAACAAGACCTTACATGTTAAATAGTTATGTGAAGAAAACCACTCACAACTAACTTCTTAAAAGGATTATGGCTGTTTAGGTTACGGAAAATATGATGCAATAACATGTCTATAGATATCTTATGTCACGCGCTATACTAATGTGTTCAACGAGATTATATTCAATATGTAAGTTTAGAATATATAAGTTTAGATTTTAGACAACCTAGCTGCTAAACATTAGTGCTCTCTTTTGTTTCCACGACAAGTTTGGCATGGAATCGATCACATCGATATTCCACATTTGTTCTTCCTATTATTGTAACTTTGGGAATAACCAATGTCAACAAGCATTGTCTTGTTTAAGTCAGTATCTGTACGTCTTTCATCCTTAAATAGTAAAAATCCTTTTTGTCTCCTTTACAAATGTAAACAACTCATTCATGTCAACTAGCAACTTGAAAGCACTGAAAGGTATATATGTTACGGACCAAAAAATTAAAAGAAAAAAAAAGTACACATGTTTGGATGGAATAGAACAAAAGAAAAGGGACATCTCGTAGTTTCTTTAATTTTGGGAGGTTTGAAACCTCCAATCTAAAACAGAATAAAAATACTATCACTTGTAATATTATTTGTCAATAGTATTTCATTTCCTTGGTAAGTGGTAATATTCAAATATTAATATTATCCAAACGGAGGGTTATCATGCCAGCCACGAAGAGTATAATTAATTTGCTACATCAACGTTCTTCGGAAGCCCTGAAGAGGTAATGTAGTGTGCAAAGGGAAATTGCAAGATCAGATTCAAAGTACCAACAAAGAAGGAATAAGCTTCTTTTCCTTTTGGTGAAAAGAAAGAACCCTTTTCAGGTGGGAAGAAAAACTTGTATTAGAAGATTGAGACAGAATTGTCATTGATTAGCCAAAACAAGAAAAAGAGAAAGTTTTGTATCAATAAAAGACGAGTGAGGACTCATAATATGCATACTTTAATAATACTCCAATGATGCCTCATGCCTTTTCGTTCCCCAACTTTATGAAATTCCTTTTATGTATCTTCTCTTCTCTTGCATTAAGAAATCAACCATATAAGTTTATGAAGAAATTAAAGTAATATGATTCACGGGTGAAGGTTATTCGCGATCGATGTAATGAGATTTAAAATGTCATAAACAGAAGTGAAGAAAGGGGTGCCAATTAAATACCTATTATCAATTAGATTTTCAATTATTTAAGTGGTCTTCCAAAAAAGAATATTTAAGTGGCACTTTTTTTTTTTATGTTTAATCACTTCCTCATGCAGGAATTCTTGAGCTTCAAGCTTGTTTCTGTTTTGTTAATTGCTTATTGATGAGCCTTCAAATTGTTCCACTATTAATAATGAGTCATACAAGAGAGAATAAAATTAAATGTTCCTTGTGTAGAAAAATTGGACACAAATAATTGAGTTTCATTCATTAAACTTTTATATTGTTTTATTTTACGTAGTTGGTTTTAAATAAATTAGTTTTTTTTTTGTTTCTATTTTTGAGGTCTTTTAGACTAGTTTAGATAAATGTATACATTTACTCCTATATAATAAAAATGATTGGTTATTTTGCGTAAGTATTTTTAGAGCCTCCTCTTTAACAAAAGTATTTTTAAGATTTTTTATTTTATTTTTTTATGTAATTTAATTTTTATTTATCATATTTATTTATAAATTAAATCTTTAAAAAATAAATTATCAAAAACTAAAAATAATATCATATCAAAATATATATCATTTATTATAAATATAAAATATAATTTATATTTAAATTATATATATATAATTTGTTAAAAAATTAATTGCATATAATAAGAATTTAGTTTGTGAAATGCACAAATTAAAATATTAGTTTTAAAAAGCTAAAGAAAAACACAAAGATAATATATATTAAATTTAAGTCTTTACATTTCTTTTTTAATTTGATAAAGAGGTATAACTCATTTGAGTTAGTCCTTATAGGATAATGTGCACCTACCTTTAATTGTGACTTCATATTTAAGCAAAAAATTATTTCATACTTTTATTCTTATGATTCTCATATTATGAAACATGCACTCTTTTATCAAATCAAATTAAATTTGTATTTATTTTCTTAATTAATTATACATTAAATGATATCTTCACTTTTCCTAATTTTTTCGATGAATATTAAAATTTCTTCAAGCAACATTTTAATTGTAAATCATCATTAAATTTAAATATAAGAATATCAATTTTTAGAATTATAAATAATAAAAATATATATTTTAATTTTTATTAAAATAAATTTTCACTAACTAAATTAAAATTTTGAAGTATCTTTTTTTATTTATTTTTTACATTCTAATAAAAATACTCATGTAATTAGAAACATAAAGTTTTATATAAATATATAAGTACCCCTTGTTTAGAAAAATAATTTTTGTTTGTTAGTTTTTAATAATTTAAAATATAATAATAAGTGATTATTTCCAGAAGAAAAAAAATGTATATACTTAAAAAAAAATACACTATCTTCTTACAAAGAATCAAACAAACTTTGCTGTAACTTTAAAAAAAATCTAAAACACTACAACAAAATTCATTTTTACCGACAATTATTTACTGATAATAAATTAATTGCCTTTGTTTTATTATTTAATAAAAGTATTAGTGACTAATATATAATGGTCACTAAAAATATATTTATATCACACTAAAATTTACTATTAGCAACAATTATTTATTAAGAAAAACTTTAGTCCCACGTCGACTAGAAATAAGATAATTAAAGAGTATATAAATGAATAATAACTCTCACCTTACAAGTTTGTTATGTAGGATTGAGTTAGATCTATAACTTATTATTCTAAATTAGTATGAGATTACTCACTATTATCAAACTCAATAATCCTTAAACTTAAGAGGGTCGACTATTGATCATAAAATAATATATATATATATATATATATATATATATATATATATATATATATATATATATATATATATATAATTAGAAGATAACCTTCATCTTAAAGTCCCACATCAACTAGAAATAAGGTAATTAAAAAGAATATATAAGTAGAAAGACAACTCTCATCTTACAAGTCCCACATCGACTAGAGATAAAAGTCCCACATCGACTAAAAAGTAAAAAATGTCACAAAAAAATATATACTTTTTTCGACCATTATAAGGGTTTTTACCAACATTTTGAATAATTGCCGCTAAATGTTTTAGCGACACTGCAAACAATGGCTAATGTGAAAATGCCGGTAAAAGATTTTGTAACAATTTTTATTGTCACTAAAAGTCATATTAAATGCCACTAAAAGTCTATTTTGTTGTAGTGAAAGTTAAAGGTAAGGTTATTAATTTGGGTTAAATTGGCCAAATTAAGTTGAACAATTACATTTCAATGCAATGGAGATATAGTTGAATTAATTAATTAGATTAATTTAATTATTAATTGACAATTTGTTAATCCAATTTAGTGTTTTATTGATATACTACAAGAAAATTATCATATAGTGACATTAGGGATGACAATAAGCCCTATGGGGGTGGGTAGTAGTAAACCCGCCCCTGTCCTGCTGGATGAAAATTAGCCACATACCTACTTCATATTCGCGCGGGTATCCATTAAGCAGATATCCATGAATTTCTTGAATACTCATAGATATCCATGGATATCCATGGATATTTATAAATTTTTTAAGAAATAAAAAAATTATATTACAAATAATTTTATGTTTATATTTAATGTCATTGAAATATTAAAAATAAAATTTCAGTTTTAATTTTGAACTTGTATTTAACGTTAATTTTGTTGAAATAATAATAAAAATGCAAGATAATCAATAATTTAAAATATATCAATCTCACAAGTAAGTTACAATCTCATCACAAAACTACAATAATTCAATCTTATAATTCTAAACGAAAGTAAACAACTTGAAATACATAAGTTTTATTAGTCCAATCAAAGCTAGTAAATTAATCAAATTACATCCAACATAGTTCTATAACATGCTTAACACACGTTGGTAATTTCATCAACCTCACTTTTGTAACAAAATAAGATGAGAGTGTAATTTTAGGTTTATGTGATACAATGATAATTAGGATATTTAAGAAATATTATTAAATGGGTACCCGCGGGTATGGATATCATACCCGCCCCCGCTCGTTTATAAACGGACAAAAAATTATCCGTCCTCATTATCCGGAGGTACCCAATTAACGTATCCATTTATTATTAGTAGCAAATTTTCCCCGCAGATACCCGTGGGTGTGGGTATTTTTGCCATCCCTAAGTGACACACACCCTATAATGATACTTTATATATCACTAAAAATTACTTTTACCTACATATTAAATACAAGTATGTTGATATATTGTTATAAAGTGTGGGTATAGACTATAATGACACACAAAAATATGTTGTTAAATCTCATTCAAAATCAACACTAAAATTGTGTGTAACATATGTCAAATAGATATATACTTAATATATTATATTTATAATGACACTTTTTGTATGTTACTGTAAGATGTGATAAATCTCACCACAATTTGTGTGAGGCAATCAATATGATTTAAAGAAAAAGATTACAATGTAAAACAGGAAATTACATCATAATAATGAGAGAATAAATCATAATAATGAGAGAATAAATGATAGGATATTAGTCCTGATAACTAGCTCTTAACACCCCCCGTCAAGCTAAGCGTTGGATTGAGACCAACATGAAGCTTGGATCGAAACAATTCAAACAACGGACGAGGCAACGCCTTTGTAAAAATATCAGCAAGTTGTAGAGAAGTAGGAACATGGCGAACAGCCAAGCGACCAGAGGCAACTAACTCACGGATGAAGTGACAATCCAAATCAATATGCTTAGCACGCTTATGAGCAACAGGATTCTGAGCCATAAACAATGCACTTTGATTATCACTGAGAAGGAGAGGAGTCGCAGACAACCCAACACGAAGTTCACGAAGGAGATTGAGCAACCAAACAAGTTCAGAAGCTGTGTTGGCCATGGCCCGGTACTCAGATTCACAACTAGAGCGGGCAACAGTAGGTTGTTTCTTGGCACTCCAAGACAAAAAATTGTCACCAAGAAAAATAGCATAGCCATAGGAGGACCGACGAGTGTCCGTGCAGCGAGCCCAATCAGCATCACTATAACCAAGAACCGCGGGAGAAGGTGAGTTGCGAAACGTAAGTCCAAAATGTTGTGTACCACAAACATAACGGAGAATACGTTTGACAGCTTGAAAATGATCAATAGTAGGAGCCTGGAGAAATTGACTTACCGTGTTGACGGCATATGATAAATCAGGGCGAGTAATGGTTAAGTATTGTAAGGCCCCAACCAAAGAGCGGTACTGAGTTGGATCAGAGTAGACCACTCCATCACTGACAAGATGAAAACCGACAGCCAATGGGGTAGAGACAGGTTTGGCCTCAAGCATCATAGCTCGGGAAAGTAGATCATGAGCATATTTGGCTTGTCCCAAGAACAAACCATCGGCAGTATAAGTGATCTCAAGACCAAGGAAGTAGCCAAGCTTTCCTAGATATTTAATTGCAAACTCAGCATTAAGACGAGCAATAAATTGAGTGAGAAAGGGGGGATCACTTCCAGTAAGAATAATATCATCCACATAAACCAAGAGGTAGAGAGTGATGCGCCCGCGATAGAAGAAGAACAAGGATGGATCAGCCCTGCTGCAAATAAAACCAGAGCGCATCAGAAAAGAGCTCAAACGTTCAAACCAAGCACGGGGCGCCTGTTTGAGCCCATATAGAGCCTTGTTCAACCGGCAGACATGAGTCGGAAAACGAGGATCAACAAAGCCAGGAGGTTGTTCCATATAGACAATTTCAGTGAAGTGGCCATGAAGAAAAGCATTTTTTACATCCAACTGATGAAGTGGCCAGCCATTAAGCACGGCAAGTGATAAAATAAGACGAATAGTAGTAGCCTTGACAACCGGACTGAAAGTGAGTGAGTAATCAAAACCTGGAATTTGCGTGAAACCTTGAGCCACCAAACGCGCTTTTAAGCGCTCAATAGTGCCGTCACTTTTGTGTTTGGTACGAAAAACCCATTTACTACCAACAATATTAGTAGCAGATGGACGAGGGACTAAGGTCCAAGTATGATTGTTACGAAGAGCAGAGAGCTCATCCTCCATTGCTGCCAACCATTGAGGATGCTTCATGGCGGATTTAAAACCCTTGGGATCAGAAGCAACATGCAAAGCAGTGAGAAGAGCAGTAGGCTGGTGATGAGCGAGGGCATAACGCGGATTAGGCTGAAAAATGCCATTCTGTGATCTAGTCTGCATAGGAACAGCAACCGGGGCTGGTTGAATAGAAGCATCAGAAGAAGCAGGCAACACTATAGGAGAGGCCGATGCTGGGGATGGAGTTCGTGGAGGAGAGACAAGTTCCGATAAAGCAGGTGCAACAGGTGGAGCAGGATGGGGAGCTAGAGCAGCATCCAAGGAAACACATGATGGATAAGACAAGGTAGTAACTGGTGGTGGTCTCGTCGGAAGACTAGAGGAAGCAGACATCGAAGAAGACTTGAAGCCTGTGATTGGTTCATAAAATGAAGAAACCATAAGATCGATGCTAGAAGAAGGAGAACCTGCAAAAGGGTAGCAAGTTTCATCAAATTGAGCATGGCGAGACACATAAATCCTGGAAGTGGTCAGATCTAAGCATTTGAATCCTTTGTGATGACTACTATAACCCAAAAATATGCAAGGAGAACTCCGAGGACTAAATTTATTTTTCATGTACGGGCGCAAGCATGGAAACACACGACAACCAAAAGGATGAAAATTAGAATATGTAGGCGCAACTTGAAATAGAAGTGTGAATGGAATCTGGCCGGATAGCACCTGAGAGGGAACACGATTAATAATATATACCGCAGAACTAAAAGCATCAACCCAATAACGAGTAGGAACATGTGACTGATACAACATTGCAAGACCAATCTCAAGAACATGTCTATGTTTCCGTTCAACCCGACCATTCTGTGCTTGAGTATGCGGGCATGAGAACCGATGAAGCACACCAGAAGAAGCAAATAAATCCTGTACTTTGTTATTCGTGAACTCGGTGCCATTGTCACTTTGGAAAACTTTAATAAATCGAGAAAATTAGTTTTCCACAAAGACTTTGAACCGAACAAGCACATCATAAAAATCTGATTTATGTCGTAATGGATAAAACCAGGTAAAGCGAGAGAAATCATCCACAAAAATAACAAAATAAGAATATCCAGCAACAGAAGCAACTGGAGAGGGTCCCCATAAATCACAATGAATAAGATCAAGAACGGCAGAAGCCCTTTTATTATTGTCATAAAAAACCAAACGTTTACTCTTAGCCATCTGACAAGTAGTGCAACAAATTGGCTTAGGCAAAATAGACGAAACATTTAAATAACCTTGCTTATTTAACTTATTAATAACATCAAAATTAACATGTCCCAAACGAGAGTGCCAAAGTTCAAAAGAGGCACGAGGCAGTGAAGAACTAGTAGTAAGCAACGCTTGTGGTCCTTGATCCATCACATAGAGTCCTTGATCACATCGTCCCCTTGCCAGAACTCTGCCTGTCTTTCGATTCTGAATAACAAAGGAGTCATCCACAAAAATAGCTTTAGCATGATTATCACGAGTCAGTTTGCTAACAGATACAAGATTTTTAGTTAGATTAGGCACAACCAAAACATCTGACAAAGGAACAGTATGTGATAAAGAACGAGAACCAACATGAGTAATATTTAAAGAGGTCCCATTACCCACAAAAACACGATCAGTACCATTATAATTTTGGGAATCAGTCAACTGAGACGAAGAAGGTGTCATGTGAGATGTGGCACCAGTGTCCATATACCAATCTGACTGGTTTGAGGTGTCCACCGAGCAACTGGCAGCAAATGCCTGAGCCAAATTAGCAGACTCAGAAGACCGGTCCCAGCGAACAGGACATTTGTTAGCATAATGACCCTGTTCACGACAAATCTGACATCGAGGGACATAAGAGTTGCGACGACCAGAGTTGTTGCGACGTTGACGAGAACCACCATTAGAATTGCCACGGTTACCACCATTAGAACCATCATTAGAATGTCCACGGTTACCACTGCGAGACGACTGATTGCCAGATGAGCGAGGTTGATTGTTTGCATAGAAGGCAACTGGCTGAGAGGGCGTTGGTTCCTCAAGAGATGCCTGAAAAATAGCATGGCTTTCGACCTTACAAAGAATATCAGTAAATCGAGGCAAAGGTACCTGATCAAGCTGACCCGTGGAAAAATTTGCATAGGAGGGACAAGACCACGAAGGAACCAGTGTACTTTGTCATCATTAGCAATAGGAGCACCAATAGCAGCTAACTGATCACAAATAGCGCGAAATTTCTTTCCATATTCTGTCACAGAGATGGAACCACGACGCATGAGTTGAAGCTCATCACGGAGGCGCAGTTCACGAGCCTTACTGCGTGAAGCATAGGCAGTATGCAGAGCATTCCAAATATCCCGAGCAGTGTCAGCACTAAGTGTCTCAGAGAGGGCCTCCTCGGTCAAGGAAGAAAGTAGGAGACTGGTGACATTTCGATCTTGAGCTTGCCATTGAGCGAATCGAGGATTTGGAATAGAATCAAGGATTTGCGACGGTGGTTCAATAGAACCATCAACAATGTGAAACAAATTCTGATTTTGAAGAAGAGAAGTAACCTGTTTACGCCAGAGAAGAAAATTCTCAGAGTTAAGCCGAATGGTGATCATGTGAACCAAGGTAGCAAACGGCAGAGACGGAGGAGTGATATCGTCAGCCATGAGAGAGGACCGCAAACAGAATTGGACGATCGCACGGTTGGGGGAGAATGCACGACTGTGGTGGCAGATGACGACACAAGGGTTTGGAGGCTAGGGTTTGGAACCGTAACCTGATACCATGTAAGATGTGATAAATCTCACCACAATTTGTGTGAGGCAATCAATATGATTTAAAGAAAAAGATTACAATGTAAAACAGGAAATTACATCATAATAATGAGAGAATAAATCATAATAATGAGAGAATAAATGATAGGATATTAGTCCTGATAACTAGCTCTTAATAGTTACTATATGTAACATTTATTGTAATGGTAGTATGTCAAACAATTGTATCCATTAACAAACTTGCAATGTATAAAAATTATTTTAAAGTTATATAATACTTGTTATTAAAAAATTATTTTGTAATGAAACACCTAATAAAAATATAATATTTATTACTAAAAATTATTTTTATTTACATTGTAGATACAATATATGTTGATATATTATTAAAAAATATAAATATAAATTATAATAATATAAATATATGTTGATGAACCTCATTTAAAATTAACACTTAAATTATGTATAGATATATGTCAAATTGATTTATATATACATATTATATGACACTTAAATTTGTTTGTTGTTATATGTAATATATTTTTTTTTTGTAGTGTTTACTTTTCTTTTTATTTTATTTTAAAAAAATATAGATGTTTTAATCACAAATGGCTCCAAAATGAAAGTTTAACAATTAATTTTAAAATTGACAACAACTTTGTGGCCGATAGTAACTTAACATTGAGAGTGAATTCCCTAACTTTGGATATACTTAAAAAAAATATATATATATTTGCTTCGGTACCATTTTTTTTAAGGTGTTTCGGTACCCTTTATTATCCTTCAATGACTGTTTGACACGTGCTATTCTTTTTCACATCAGACTTGCAATGTCATTTTTAATAAAATGTTTGTTTATTTTTCGTAATATATTATTTGATTTTTGTAATGTATTTTTTGAAATTTCAAAACCATCATGCACACCTCAAAACAACTATGGGGTTGTTTCCTCGAAACCATTTGGGTAATCCAAAGCTATATACCCGCTAGGAAGTGAGTTATTCATTCATCCATGTTTCATAGAGAATAAGAGCAGTTGTTAGTTAGTTTTCTGTTAATCCGTTTGAGGCTTATTTTGGCTGACTCTTATTATATATAAGTGTGTAGAGGCTTGCTATTTGAAAAATAGAGAATCATTTTATTCAGACATTCTTTTTCTCCTCCACTCTCTTTTCGTTTTATGGTATCAGAGCGATCTCAAGGAAAGCTCCGTCGTGCCACACTCTGATCCAACATGGCTGAAGAAGAAAGTTCTTTAAAACAAACCAACATCAAGAAAGGAGATGAGTCATAGAATCCCAACAGCCCCTACTATCTTCATCCGGGTGAAAATATCAACACCCTCACTGTTTCCCCTGTTCTTGATGGCCCAAATTACCATTCTTGGAGCAAGTTAATGAAGAGAGGACTTCAATCAAGAAACAAATACAAATTTGTAGATGGAACGATCAAAGAACCACCAGCCAATGACTCCTTGCATGATGTTTGGATAAGGTGCAATACTATGGTCATTTCTTGGATAACTCGATCTGTTTCTTTGCAGATTGCACAAAGCATTGTATATATTGACAATGCACAAGACTTATGGAAGGATTTGAGAGACAGATTCTCGAAAGGAGACCATTTCAGGATGTCTGACCTCCTACAGGAAATTCACTCCATCAAACAAGGAGAAAGAACTATTTCCACTTATCATACAGATTTAAAAATTCTATGGGAGGAGTTAGAAATCCTGAGGCCCATCCTAGCATGCTCCTGCACAGTAAAATGCACCTGTGACCTAGTGAAAACTGTGAGAAATTACAAGGAAACTAAATATGTCATCTGCTTCCTCAAAGGCTTGAATGACTCCTACAACACTGTCAGATCCCAGGTACTAATGATGGACCCTTTACCTAACATTAACAAAGTTTTCTCTCTTTTTTTGCAACAAGAAAGGCAGGTCTTAGGGACCTTGCTTCAGGAGGTCAATCTGGTGGCAAGCATAACAAACAATAAACAATCTTTTGGAGGAAGAAATGGATGCTCATCCGGAAGAGGAAGAGGAAGATTTAATCAAAGAAATTTTAGCAACCAACCACAAAAAATCTGCACATTTTGTGGAAAAGAAAGGCACACAGTGGAGACGTGTTATTTCAAACATGGATTTCCTCCGAATTTCAATTTCAAAGATAAAAGACAAACGTCAACTGTGAACTCCTACACCTCAGATTCCTCTACCTCACCTAACACTGTTGAAGGCAGTGATCACAAAATTACTGGAAAGGAATACACTGAGGTAAGCAGTACCATTACAACTGAACAATATAACCAACTCATGGAGATACTCAAGGGATCAAATGTAAGTGGAGAAACTCATGCTGTAGACAATCTCCAACAACATCCAGGTAATATCTTATCTACCCAAAAAGAGCAAAAATTACCTGATAATGTTTGGATACTGGACAGTGGCGCCACTGACCATGTATCCAACTCACTTTCTTGTTATGATTCTTATAACACCATTGAGCCTATAAGAATTAAATTACCAAATGGATTCATTACTCAAACACAGATTTCTGGTACTGTTGCTTTCTCTGGCAGATTTTTTTTACAAGATGTCTTATACATCCCTGATTTTAACTACAATATTATATCTGTTAGTAAAATTGTTAAAAACTTCAATTGTAAAATTGTCTTTGACAAGCTGTGTTGTTATATCCAGGATCACAACAACAAACTGATGATTGGTCCTGCTAATCTTCAATGCAATCTGTATATCCTTCAAAGGCAAAATTTTTCAGAGAATAAGATCGTTAATTCTGCTAGAACTTCCACTGACAACAATATGAATAATTCCAATTTTGATTTGTGGCATTATAGACTAGGTCATCCATCTGATTCTGTTTTACAACAAATAAAAGGACAATTTCCATATGTTAAGTATGATCACAAACTTGTCTGTGACTATTGCCATTTAGCAAAACAATGCAAGTTATCTTTTCCTATTAGCATCAACTCTACAGCTTCTTGTTTTGATTTGATACATATGGATATTTGGGGTCCCCTTTCTGTTTGTTCCATCCATGGCCACAAATATTTTCTAACTATAGTGGATGATTTTAGTAGAAACACTTGGGTTTTCCTTATGAAAGCTAAATCTGAAACCAGGACCCTTATCCAGAACTTTATCTCTCTAACTTTTACTCAATACAAAAAGAAAGTTAAAATCATAAGGTCTGATAATGGCATAGAATTTCGCATGCCAGATTTTTATAACAGTCAAGGTATTATACATCAAACATCTTGTGTGGAAACACCACAACAAAATGCTGTGGCTGAAAGGAAACATAGACACATTCTAAATGTGGCCAGGTCTTTATTATTTCACTCCAATCTACCTAATGTTTACTGGTCATATGCTGTTCTTCATGCTATACATCTAATAAACAAGTTACCCACTGCTGTGCTGAAAGGCAAATCACCTTTTGAAATTCTCAATAAAAAAAACCCAGCTTATCTTGATCTAAAAGTCTTTGGCAGCTTGTGTTTTGTTTCTACACTTACTCAACATAGAAATAAATTAGATCCTAGAGCTAAGAAATGTGTCTATCTAGGAATTAAAGTTGGTACGAAAGGTTACATTGCCCTAGACTTAACCACTAGAGAAATTCTTATTTCTAGGAATGTGATTTTTTATGAAAATATATTTCCTTTTCACAAGGTTCCTGACATTAATAAACAGGTTGATTCTCAGGTGAGTGAGAATTTTGATTTTCTATCAATTGATATTGACCTACCCAACAATTATCCTATGGAGGATGATGTTTCTGACAGCCAACTTGGTTCTGTTATGCCCCAAGTCACTCAAGGTGAGCTTGGTTCCCCTACACCTCCAAACGTTGACCTTCGAAGATGAACCAGGCATAAGCAAGCACCAACTTACCTGACTGATTATCACTGCAACCTTTTACAAAATACTGAAATTTATGATTCTAACAATATAAGGTATCCCTTGTCCTCTGTTTTATCTTATCACTTTCTGAATCCTGAATTTTTAAAATTCAGCCTTTGCATCACTACTGAACTTGAGCCCAAAAACTATCAACAAGCTGCTCAATTCCCTCATTGGATTAAAGCAATGCAAGATGAACTTGCGGCACTAAAAATGAATAAAACTTGGTCTTTAACCCCTTTACCCATAGGAAAGTCTGTTATTGGATCCAAATGGGTGTACAAAAACAAATATAATTCGGATGGGACCTTGCAAAGATATAAGGCCAGATTACTGGCAAAAGGGTATAACCAAACTGAAGGATTGGATTACTTCGACACTTTTGCTCCGGTAGCTAAATTGACTACTATAAGGCTACTCCTTGCTATTGCCGCTACTAAGAATTGGGTTCTTCACCAACTTGACATCAATAATGCCTTTTTACATGGTGATTTAACTGAGGAAGTTTACATGGAAATTCCACAAGGACTTGCTGTTCCAGATCCTGCAATGGTTTGTAAATTACACAAGTCTATCTATGGCTTGAAACAAGCCAGTAGACAATGGTTTGCTAAACTCTCTACTTTTCTTTTTAATCTTGGATACAGACAATCTTGTTATGATCATTCCCTTTTTATTAAGAAATTTAATTCTAAGAGTATCATCATTTTAGTTTATGTTGATGACCTTATATTGGCAGGAGATGATGCAAAAGAAATTGCTTCTGTCAAACAAAGCCTTGACAACACTTTTAAAATCAAGGACCTTGGCAGCCTCAAATACTTCCTTGGTCTTGAAGTGGCAAGATCAAATTCTGGTCTTACCATATCTCAAAGAAAATACACTTTAGATCTAATTTCTGACTTTGGTTTGCTTGCAGCTAAACCAGCCCTTACACCTATGGTCAAGACTACTAGACTAGCTCATGATGACAGCCCATCTTATGCAGACACTACTGGATACAGAAAGCTGGTCGGGAGATTACTCTACCTCACCAACACCAGACCAGATATTAGCTTTGCTGTCCAACAACTCAGTCAATTCATGAGCAATCCAACTGAGTCACACTACAAAGCCTGTATTCGTGTCCTCAGATACATAAAGGGTTCTCCAGGACAAGGCATATTTTATTCTAGCAATTCCACTTTACAACTAAAAGGATTCAGTGACTCAGATTGGGGCACATGCCCAGATTCTCGAAAATCTATCACAGGTTACTGCATCTACCTAGGGAATTCTTTGGTTTCATGGAAATCCAAGAAGCAACCTACAATTTCAAGATCCTCTTCCGAGGCTGAATATCGGGCCTTAGGTACTACTGTTTGTGAATTACAATGGTTGACCTACCTATTGGATGATATTGGAGTTTCCCACATTCAACCAGCACTTCTCTATTGTGATAGTGCATCAGCCAGACATATTGCAGCTAATGCAGTATTTCATGAAAGAACCAAGCATTTGGACATTGACTGCCATTTAGTTAGGGAGAAGCTTCTAGCAAAACTTTTCCACCTTCTTCCTATTAATAGCAAAGAGCAACATGTTGATCTATTTACCAAGCCTCTTGATCCTACTCCTTTTTCTTTTCTTCTTTCCAAGCTTGGAGTTTTAAATATCTACTCTCCAACTTGTGGGGGGTATTAGAGAATAAGAGCAGTTGTTAGTTAGTTTTCTGTTAATCCGTTTGAGGCTTATTTTGGCCGACTCTTATTATATATAAGTGTGTAGAGGCTTGCTATTTGAAAAATAGAGAATCATTTTATTCAGACATTCTTTTTCTCCTCCACTCTCTTTTCGTTTTAATCTCCATTAGTGTTCTTCACAACATCTCACGTTGTCCCAACAACATGTTCCTTGAAACCATTAATGGTAAATGAAACCGTTAAATCTTGATGTCAAGTGTGTATCTCATTTGTTGCGTTTTCATTTGTTTGTCTCTGTTTTTTTTACAAGATTCGTGGATACTCCTATGATGCATAGTAGTCCGATTTTAAACAAGATTCTAAATGCTTACTATTGTGAGCTCCAACGTTGTCTGTTTGAATCAGCTTGTTCGACAATGTGACCACCGTCTGTTGTCGGAGGAGAGGTTTCCAAAAACACAAATGCACAAATGAAAACGAAATGATAAAAAATAAAAAAATAAATAAACACCCACTTTTATCATGGTACACGGATTTGTTTTCCAAATGTGGCTTTAAGCCACATGGTTATTTTGAGGTCATATGGTAATTTTGATATTTCATATAAATACATGTACCAATTTCAATATTAAAATAGAAAATGATGACTTGGCCAAATTTGGTGACACGATGTAAATTCAACTTACAGAACCAAAACTCCCAAATATGTGAGGGTACCCTAAAAATTCCCTAAAAGAAATAATTATTTTATAATATTACGACTTTTGGGTAGGGTGGATCAAGAGATCCAACTGAAGTGATTTTCCTATAATATATATATATATTGTTCCGGTATACTTAAAAGTCTCACATCGCTTAAGAGTCGATGTTAAGGATAGTTTATAAATATTCTTCCTCTTTAACCCACCGAGGTACCTTTTCAAGGGCAAAATCATGACGGCTCAACGAGCACCAAAGCGGACATGCGGTAACCCTAACGATGACAGCGGACTTATGGTAGGATCATTGGCGCTAGAAGGAGGGCCCAGGCCACTCTTGCCCCTTAGCATCGACTGAGGGCTTGTTCCGGTATACCTAAAAGTCTCACATCGTTTAGAAATCGATACTAAGGGTAGTTTATAAACACCCTTCCTCCTTAACCCACGGTGACCCTAACGATGACAGCGAACTTATAATAGTATATATATATATATATTTGATATGCTGTATCTAAAAGTTAGTTTAACATTAGGAAGAAAATTTTAAAAGTAATGAATTATGATTTGGAGTTTTTAAATATAGTTAAAATTTTCCAATTAATAAAAAAATTAAACTAAGAGTAATAAATTGTTAATATATTTTAAATATTTAACTAATTTTATAATAAAAATCTTAATTTTTATATTTATTTTTGGCAAGTCAACCTACGATCTTATTAAGTGGAATAAGTCAATTTTTTTTTTTATCTCATTTATTAAGAAGCTAACAAGCCTACTAATTTTTGCCGTAGTATTTTAAGTTTAAATATCGTTTTTCAAATGAACCTATGAAATATTTGACAATTTTGATTAAATACAGCTACCTAACTTACGTAGACTAAATTTTAACTTGTTGAATGAATTAACCTTAATTAAACTTCAAAACAATGAAAAGGCACACATAAACTTATAAATTCTTTTTTGAACTTTTATCAAATACACAACAATACAATATGAAAATCAATAGGAAAAAATTATTGGGATTAATTGGGACTTCACTAAATCACTGTCACGTATATATTAACATCTCAAAGGATATGTTCATCTATATTATCCACCATTCAACCTTATATCATCATATATTCTTAAAGCCTAATCCCTTAAAAGTTTGAGAGAAAATAATTCACCCAAATCACTAATCTTTAACTAAGTGAATGAAATACAAACATTACAAACAAATAAATTAACATGAATGTCTATTAAGTCATATTTATTCCTAAATATCATATTCATTGGGTGTTTTAACTCATACATAACTCAATAAAACATAAGACATAAAACATATAGTCTAATGAAGCATAAGTCATGATGATCATTGAAATTGATGGTGAAATGAAAAAAAAATGATGAATAAGCCTCCAAGAGCTTCTAATCGTCACCATTAGCCTCCAAAAGTATTTCTTCAAAGATAATATTGAAGGTACAAAAGTGGGTGTCCTAATTTATTTTATTTTATTTTTGTCACTTACTCATGAGTGTCAAGTGCACTTTCACTTAGTAAGAAACTAGGTCTCATTAAGTGAGATTCTTGGATTTGAAATGGGATCAGACAATCAAGGAATTCTACTTAGTGAAAATTGATGTCTCGTTAAGTAAAAAACTTTGACTTGATCTTTAATTTGTTGACTCTTTAGTTAAGTTAGACTTGTGACTTGACTTAGATAAAGTACAATTTACTCATGAAATGATCTTTAAAGTCTTCCAAATTTCTTCTTCAATCTACAAAAGAGAATCCAAAAAGTATAATTAACCTATAATTAAAATTAACTTGAGTAAAATAAAAAAAAAACTATGAGAAATTAGACTAATTTGAAGCCAACAACAAAAGAAATTAGCTAGGATAATTACTATGATTTATATACTTAAAATCAAATAGATCAAACAATTATCACCCTCATAATTGTCTGATCAACCCACCTTGTCCTATTTTCATAGGCTAGTGGTGAATTTGGTCAAAATGAGTCGATCTAACTCGCTTCATTGTCCTTATTTTTAGTAACCTGAAAATATCAAGATGCTGGGTCAAAACATTTTTTTTTATTTACAATCCTATAACAATTTTACTATATTTATTAATATGTTTAGTTTTAAGAATTTATTATTTCAAAAATAAAATAAAAATATATTATTATAATTATGAATTTTCTTTTTGGTACAACTCTATAAAAATTAAATTTAAGACCATGGTTGATTAACTTATATTTGTTAAAATAAAGAGCAGTGCTTCATCCTCCAAAAAAACGTCTGAATCACGTTCCGAAAGGTTAAAATATTATTATTTTATAATAAAATAATTATACAATAATTATTTAATTTAATATTTTATAATTTAAATTAATATTTTATTTTTTCGGAATGATTTTTAGAATCCTTTTCGGAGGATCTATCATTTTTCTAAAATAATTAATCATAAATGTGGGATTACTTTTTTAAAGAATGAATTTAGGATTTATTCTTATTAAGGTGCTAAGATAAGAGGCCATTTGAGAATAAGAGTATGTTTGACAAAATATTTAAGTGACTTATAAGTTTTTATTGACTAGTTTTTAAATTAAATTGATCAAAATAAGTTTGTTTGGTACAATAACTTATTTTAAAAGTTTATATATTTTTTCATAAGCTAATTAAAATAACTTATTGCTCACAAACTTTTACTTTTTTTTTATCTTTTAATTTACTTGATTTTTTTAACCTTTTTTAATTTATAAATTTTTTTAATTATCTATCAATTTCTCATTCTCATTATCAAATAAATAAATATATCTTTTTAAGTTAATATTCATTTAGTTATCATTTAATCTTATTAAACACTTTTAATTTAATCAGTTAACTTACAAGTTTTTAGTTTTTCAACTTCTAACTTATACGGGCTCGTATTAGATTCTCTATGAACTATATTCAAACTTTCTATTACAAATACTATGATTTCGAGAAAAGAAATAGAGTGAATAAAAATAGACTTTTATATAATAAAAGGTTTGAATTATTTTGTTTAAAAGAAATAGAACGAACATAAAACATAAGTAATATGATAAATTTGTTTAGTTTTAATGAAATGAAGAAATTGAAATATTTGTAAGATTAGTATTATGTCCCTTTTAATATATGAATATATTACCTGCGATTACACAAAAATCTCACTTTTGATATGTAAGATACACAGAAGATTTAGTACAGACACAAAAATAAAAACGTGATCAGTTAAAAATTAATACTAATCAATTAACCAATTTAGAGAAATTTCGTTTTTGTAAACAATTAAGAACAATATGTGAAGCTCCAATAACATACATCACTAACACTATAGTGACTGGAACTTCCAATTTCAATCGATTAAAACTATTTTAATCGGTTACATCCACAAAGACACATAATCTGATTCTCAAATCAAACAAATAAAGACAAAAAGCATTAGAGACGAGGCTAAAATAGTCACACGTAAATAAGCATTTTATTTCTCACTTATCTATGCTAGTTTTTGAGTGAGGAAAAATAAAATGAGTGCTACATGTCTACAAATTATCTCTCCTCTATTTCATCTATACAACAACTCAACCTTTTAATTTCCCACCTATTTTCTAATTTCCTATTTATTTCTATACGAGACCAAATAAAGTGTAAGTCAACTCTAATGAGTTTATTATTATCCTAATTATTGAGGGGGAAAAACAATAAAATAATGAATTAAGACTGAAGAGGGGAAGTGACTCAAGTGATTGGCTCCTTACCTCATTAAGAAAAATAAGAGAGTATAAATTACATTAAACAAAAGAAATGAATATTCTACAATATATAATCTTCTTTAATTTTCTTATTTGTCTTAAATAAAAACAAATTGGCGGCAGGCCTACAATGATATAAAATATATTACTATCATAACTAACAAATTCGTTGTCAGGAAACAATATAAAAGACATTTAATAAAATTACATCCGCTAAATTCTGCCACATATATATATTCTCTACCAGAACCAGCAACACATTATCTATAATCTATTGTCAAATGTAGCTGATACTCTCACCAAGTACCAACCACAAATTAACTAACATATGGGGTTATTAACCTTGTAGCACCCAGTTATAATAAACTATATATGTTATTTATTTCTCTTCCAGTGGTCTCTAATCATTTGCAACCACACATCATTCTGCTTGTGCATGGCCCAGCATCTTTGAAGGGTCACTTCGTTTGTTTCTTTTCTCGCTTTTCCTTCTTTTCATCCTTTGTTTTCTTCACCTTTTCTCTTCATCAACTGTGCCTTCACATTTGCTTCACCCTCCTTTACACATGCAAATAGTTAATAATACGTCATCAATATAATGATCTCCACTGGTCGAGTCTCTTTGGCTTTATCTTCTACCTTAAGAGTGCGCCTCTGAATGTAGGCGTCCACAATTCAGCACTAGCAGTGGTTTCTGTTGCCACCGGAAACGTGCTTGATATCGGTACCAGACATAGCCCTCGGCTTTTTAAATCTTCTTGTGGTCCTTCTGACTCTTTCAAATCATCACAGCCCTTGGAACAAATATATAAATAATGTTTTCAACCATAGTAGAAATAACAACAAATATTAAAAGACCAAAATGTCACACTAATAATAAAAATATATATTAATATTAGTCATTACTCATTAGTATTATGTACTTTTTTTGGGTGAGATATATTAATTAGTATTATCGTTAGTGTTATTAAACTATTTATGATGACTATCAGTATATCAGGTGTGGAGAATTTTATTATAAAGAGGGTAAAGTGAGTAAACTTTGGTCATTAAATCAAATAATAAAAGGTTAATATGTGAATCATTTAAATAGTTTTGTCATCATTAAATAACTTTTAATCCAAACGTATAAGGTTAATATGTGAATCTTTTAAATAGTTTTGTGATCATTAAATAATTTTTATTCCAAACGTATAGTTTATATTCACTTTTTTTTATCCTCTCAAACAAACACTTATACATATCCATGCACCATGTTCTTAGTCTAAACTCACAAGTGATGAGTAAACAATAATAGTTATGTAGATATATAACTTACTCTAAACTTATAATCTATACTAATAATTTAATTTTAATTAAAGAAAAATTATAATAATTGAAAGCAATACTAATGATTAATATTGTTCTACTATTAATAATGGCATTCATTTGGTAAAAGAAAGAAAACTATTACTAGATATAAGTATTTTGGAGTACCTGTTGCTGTTGAATGGGAGCTCCATTTTTCATGTATGAAGTACTCAAACCCTGTAATTCAAGATGTGAAGATAAAATTTTAAACGCAACATAAGAAAGGCATTATAATTAAACTTGCCTTTTAGAAGATTCATATATGGTACTCAATAATTAGGGTTTTCTTCAAAACAATGTTGGATCAATGGAAACATACATTGACTTGGTCGTGAAGGAACTTAATGTAATCAACGGCTTCCTGAAGAACGGATGCTGTGTCGGTCTGTGATCAACAAGAATATAATATCTGGGTGAGTTTTTTACTTTTTTTACCTTTAAACGTCGTCAAGAAAGTAATTAAAGATTTCGATTCTAGCATAGTCGTAATTAAAAAATAAAATAAAAAAGTGAAAGAGACATATCTAAAAAATTTCACCTTTCCGAAAGGTGAAACTAATTGCTGAAGAGCAGTGACCCGGTCCCCTAGCTTCTCTTTCCGAACCTGTCCATACATGTCAAGTTGATTAAAATCTAAAGTGAAATTATGATAAAGTTGAACAATGTTGTTGCATAGTGAAAAAGGGTTTGATGAAAAAGAAAATGTATACTATAACAGTACAATACCTTAAAAGTTGGTAATGGGGATGGAGTTTCAATTCTTGGCCTCTTTAATGGTGGTTCACAAACATTTTTCTTCGCCATTGATGCTGAGTCTAGAGTTTCTTCACCGTTGAGCTGCACTTTCAATATATATATTTTCACTATAGTCCCCCATAGAAAACCCTAGCTAGACATGGATATTGGATATATATATTTTAATGAACTTAAAAATTTGTATATATTAATTGAAACATATACGTACCTTGTTTAATAGAGTTCTTGGGCAATTGGGTTTCTCTTCATCAAAGGTTGGCGTTTGATATTGCGATTGTGGTGAAGCAAAAGTACCTGCTCTTATGTCGTTAAGTGCCTCGGCGGAAGCATTCCAGAAAGTGGTGTTGTTGGAAAAGGGAAGTCCAATAGGGTGGTTCTTTGCAATTGGTGTGGGCTTCAAAAAAGTAGAGACTTTAGGCCATGTTGGAGGTAGTTCAGTGCAGGGTGTCCCATAAGTTGCTTTTGATGAATAGGACATGGGACGGTTGGTGAAAAGTGAGTGCTGAGGTTGTGGATGAGGATGAGGATCAGGGTCATATAATAAGCCTTGTAACGTTGAAGGGTTACCATATGATGAGGCTGATCCAATTGATAACCCTGTAGTGCTTGTTAAAGAACTCAGACTCTGGTGGTGATCTGCGCAAAATTCCTTGTTCAATGGCTTGAAATTATCATCAATTTCGTTTCCACCACCAGAGGAGAAGCTCTTTGGGATCCAATCCCTTTGTGAATAATTAGAAGAATCTATTCCCGTTTCTTCCTGAAGCATGGAATGGAAATTGCTCTCTGCCCTTCCATTACAACGACTATAGGATAAAAAAAAGACAAAACATATGGTCATGGTTACGACTAGGAGAATCCAATAGGGAAAGAAACAGTTAAGAGCTATAGTATACACCATATATGCTTTGATAAGATCAAGTTACCTTTTTCAAATGAAATCAATGAGAAAAAGTTAAGAGAAATAAAACTTTTTCAACCCTAGTGGAAGCGCTGGACCATATACTATAAACCTTCCACTAACACATATTACATGTAATCAAAATTGATATTTCTCTCACAAGAAAATCTTAGCAATTAACACAGTAAAGTTACCATATATCTATTTGTGATGCCAATATATAGTGAAACTTACAATAATAGAGGCTGATTCCAATTCTGTGATGTTGAAGATGTGAGGCCAAAACCCATCATCTGTAAGGTGGAATCGATCAATATGCTACCACTTCCACTCATGGCTGATTCTAATTCACTCTTATGTGGCTTCTGTGCTTCAACAAAACCAAGGTAAGTATCTGAAACCAAATTGTTGGTCTCTTCAGCACAACACTTATTAGTTGGTTTCAAATCTATGCCAGTAGTTTGGCGAGTGGTATAGTTTCCTGCATCATTAGCTGCCACGGAACAAGGAGAAGAAGATATCAATGATGAGCTTAGAGGGAATACACTTCGTGTTGAATCAATTGTACTACTCCACCAGTTTTCGCCACAAATCCTAGCTTGAAACTCCTCAGCCATATTGGCAAGCCTTTATTTCTGAGCTTTGCTTCTTGATTTACGTGCTCTATAAAAAAAATGGTATATCACATAGCACTATAGGCTTATTTGAAAAACATATGGTTGGAGGTTGGGCGATTTTATATATGAAACGGTTTGAAGGGTACTACGGACAGTGGAGATTATTACCGGAATCCGGTTGACATTACACCCAGATGATTGGACAAATGAGAGAGAGAATTATGAATCATATTCTAATTCTTCTTTTTCTTTATAAAAAAATTATATATATACATGGCTGTAAATTTATTTCTTTAATTACTTTAGTTGGATTGTTTTCTTTTTGTATTGGTTAAGTTAAATTATAACATAATGATATTCTAAAAAGTATATGTTATATAATACGTGTCTTGTGAAAAATGTGTTCCTTTTTTCTTTTTGATATAGAAAATGTGTTCCTTATGTATGAAGGGATGCGAGTATAATGGTATTCATCTGACGTTTGATCTACATTTCAGCCTTGTCATGATTTGTATAGGATTGAAATCTTATATTAAAATATAAAATAAAAAAAACTGTGAACCTAATCAATTTTTTAGAGGAATAACTTTATTACATTATACCTTTTAGAGAAGTTCTTAAAATATTGAGTGTAAATTGCTTACTAACTTCTAATTAAAAAATGAATTTAATTTGTAAAGGTTAGCTAATAATGAATCTAATTATATAGTTAAGTAAATGATCTATCTTCATTTCCCTCTTGGTGACGTTTTCGTCCTGTAGTCCATTTTATACTTTCTTTAAGAAAAGGAACTATTGTGTTACTTTTTTAAAATAAAACTTATGCAAAATGAGTAAATGTTACATATATACCGAATAATGAAAGTTAAATTTATAAAAACTATAAATTAAATAATAAAAATGATATATTTCTATAATTTGGCTTTTGAAATTTTATTATTTAATAATTTGAAAAATAATAATACAATATATTTTAAAAGAAGAGCCGAAAAAGAATCGCCTGTATACATACATAGCTTTTAAGTAGTCCATTACTTTTTCCCCATTGCTGACATGATAGACAATTATTATAATCCAAAAATCTGTACGCTGAGATAAAATCGAGGACCATTTTCATGGTAAGGTTATCATTGCAGACGAGGTAGTACCAGTACTAGGACAACTAGCTGGGCCAATAACCAAGCTAGTTGCTAATGTACTAATGTTTCCATTTTTCCAAATCGGAATTAGTTGGCCAGAGCACTGTGGGGACGTGAGTAAATGTCACGTGGGTTAGTGAAACTAAAACCAAACTGAAAATTTTAACAAAAATACTTAACCTCCCACAACTAGTAAATAGTTTTAAAAACAGGACCGGTCATCGAACCGGTTAAAGTATTGGATCAGTGGGTCAAAGATTGAACCAATGGGTCACTGGTTGAACTGCATGACTCGATTTTTATTTATTTTTGTTAAAAAATATTCATATTAAATATATTTATACTTATAAATTTTAATAAATTCATATCTTATTTTAAATTTAAATTTTTCTATCTTATTTAAAATTATTTTTATTTTTATTTTGTAAAAAAATACATAAAAAAATTACATGTTAAACGGTATATTAATACAAATTAAAAATATAAATAATATGTACATATATAATATGCTTGCAATTAATATCACAAAATAATATATGTAATATTTACATAGATATTGAATTATTAAATATATAATTTAAAATTAATAATATACTATAAAAGTTATTTAAGTTGTATATATTGCAAACAAATATATTAGAACAAGTAGTCATTGTTATATTTAATAAGACTCCTTGTTTTTTCATTAAGAGATTCAATTTTCATTATTATTTTTGTGATTTATGGTCCCTTAAAAAATTTAAAAATAAAAAAATAAAAAAAAAAGTGGTTGAACCAGTTTGACCCACCGGTTCACCGGTTGAACCGGAAAATTAACCGGTTCAATCCGGTTTAAAACGGGTCGACTGCATAACTGATCCAACTTCAGATTCGAACCGGCTGGACCACCGGTTCCCGGTCCGACCGGCCGGGTCGGTCCGGGTTTTAAAACACTGCCAAGAACCCTATTCAAGTGTTAATGACCATATTAACAAAATTATTTACTTATTATACTTTGAAGAACAGATAGAGATCGAAACAATAATAGGGGAAATAGAATTATATTTCTTGTTTCTTTCACGATTTAAAAATCTTTGCAAAAAATCTTTTCTTTATTTACCATTATATCTACTACCCAATATAATAGTCAAGATATTCACTAATAATAAGTTTACAAATTTTAAAAAAATTTAAAAAATATGTAATACTCTTTTTCATCAATTTAAATTGACACATAATCATAAAAATATTTTATATGTTAATTTAAATTAATGAAATGAAGTATAAAATATTTTTAAATTTTTTTAAAAATTGTAATTTTTATGTATTAAGAATTTTTAATTCAATAATTGAATTATTAAAATTTGATGTAGAATATAAGTTATTGAGTAAAATAAAATTAAGTACACTTACTCTTAAATTAAGTAGATCTTTTCTCATAGTTAAAAAAGTTTAATTTAATTTTTTTTTTAGTAAAAATCACGGTGATAGTAACAAGATTTGAAATTAATTTTTTTTACGTATTAGTTCAATTTTCTCATCAATGAGTCAATTTTAATAGTTGCAGCTTAATCGATTGAGTAAAAAAAAAAAAGTAGCAAACTAGCTAAAATCAAATAAGTAATATTTTAGGATCATAATATGCTTGAAAGTCAACTCATTTTTGAGATAAAGTATTGTGATGGAAACGTCAAATATTGTTTCTTCCTTCCAAATGCTACATTCCAATTGCTGGGCACCATAGAAGGTTAAACTGCTCCTTCCTATAAATTTATAATAATAATCAGATTGTCTTATTACTGTTTAGAAAAAGAAAAGGAGAATGATAATAATCATTGTGTAACAAACTAAAATATATATATATATATATAAGAAGATAAAATTGACAGAAAAATTGAGTTGAAAGGAAGAAAAGGACCGTCGTAAATAATCAATGTGATATACTATAAATGTTAGCATGCTGCGGCAATAGATAAACTGTTTTGACGTTAATAAAACAAGGTTTGGTGTGCTTCCGTTGTTTGCCATTGCTTCATCTTTCTTAAATATTATCTTAATGTCCGTAATAGTACAAATAATCAAGTTCTGTTCAACTAATTATATATAAGAAAAGTTGTGTTAGTTCCGAAATTCTCAATTTTATATGTTAAACAACGTTCCTTTATGCTTTTCTTTCTTCCCGACTGAATTATCATTGACATACAACTAATACAATTAAGTTGGGTACTTAAGAATTGTTCGAGGTTATTGCGTTTTTTTTTTAGAAGTAATTTTTAAAATGAAATGTGTATTCGTTAAAATGGAGTATTGAATTAAATTTTATTCAATTTCAGAAGATTTTTACTCAAAATTTGAAATTTAGTTTTGGATTAAAGATTTTAATTTTAAAAAAATCATTTAAATCTCTCAAATTTACCAAAAGGCATAACAATAACTATTTTCATCATCACTTTCGTCATTGTTATTATTATCACTAATTAACTATATATATAATTACTGTTATTCAATATATGATGAAATGCTGTATATTCTTTTTCTTATTCCGTGAAAGGTGTATATGTACATTGTTTTATAGCTGTCATCTTGACAGTTAGTTTATTATAGCAAAAGAAATTAACTAATAACAGAACAAACACAACTAACTGTCCACAATTGGACTATTACAACAGATGCCCAATAGGCTAACAAAAACAGAACAAGGCCAACATTCCCTCCCTTAAACTGAAGCTAGTGATAGCTCCAGTTTACTTTGCAGTTGAAATAATTTCCTTCAAAGAACACATGCCCAAATTGCTTCTTATCCTCATGAATGATTCTTTCTTCAGAGCCTTAGTTAGAACATCTGCAAGCTGCTCTTCAGTGGTGCAGTACTTTAGTTCAATGATGCCTTCTTTACACAAATTTCTCAGGAAATGAAACCTCACATCAATGTGTTTGCTTCTCCCATGCATTACAGGATTCTTGGACAGTTTAATAGCTGAACTGTTATCACATAGAATGCTAAGACTCTCTTCTAGTTTCACACCCAATTCTTCTAAAATTCGTTTGATCCATATCCCTTGGCATACACAATAGGCAGCAGCCACAAACTCAGCTTCAGTGGTGGAGAGTGTCACAATTGGTTGCTTCCTAGAAGACCAAGATATTGCACCTGAACTCAGCAAGAAAACATAGCCTGAAGTACTCTTCCTATCATCTTGATCACCAGCATAATCACTATCACAATAGCTGGTCAAGTCTGTCTTGCCTTGCCTCCTATAATGAATTCCCAAATCTGTGGTTCCTCTAAGATACCTTAGAATTCTTTTGGCAGCAACATAATGTGTTTCCTTTGGATTTTCCATGAACCTGCTCACCATACTTACAGAGAACATGATATCAGGCCGAGTTGCATTTAGATACATTAAACTCCCAATCAATTGCTTGAACATGGTTGAGTCTATTGCTTCCCCTTCATCATTTCTACTTAGCTTACTGCCTGATACAGTTGGGCTGCACACAGGCTTGCAATCAGCCATGCCAAACCTGTCTAGAACCTCAAGAATATATTTTTGCTGGTTAATGAAAATAGAACCCTCCCTTTGAAGTACTTCAACACCAAGAAAATATTTCATCCTTCCCAAGTCGCTCATATCAAATTTACCCTTCATAGATTCCTTGAAATCATTTAAAGCAGTGATATTACCTCCTGTATAGATGAGATCATCTACATAGAGGCTGACAATAATCATGTTACTGCTGTCAATTACCTTGGTATAGAGTGTGTGTTCATGAGCACATTTAGTGAAGCCTTCACTATTAAAGTAATTATCTATCTTGCTATACCAAGCTCTAGGAGCTTGTTTAAGGCCATACAAGGCCTTCTTCAATCTGTAAACCTTTAGCTCCTGTCCTTTCTTGACATAACCTTTAGGTTGATCCACATAAACTGTTTCTTCAAGGTCTCCATGTAAGAAGGCACTCTTGACATCTAGTTGGTAGATATTCCAGCCATTCTTCACTGCAGTAGCAATAATAGCTCTAATAGTGTCCCATCTTGCAACTGGTGCGAATACTTCAGAGTAATCTATGCCATGCTCTTGAGCATATCCTTTTGCTACAAGTCTAGCCTTGTATTTTTCAACTACCCCACCTTCATTAAACTTAGTTTTGTAAATCCATTTAACACCAATCTTCTTTCCACCTCGAGGCAAATCCATAAGCTCCCATGTGCAATTTCTTTCGATGGAAGCAATCTCTTGATCCATGGCCAACTACCATTTTTTGTGTTTAACAGCTTCTTCAAAAGTGGTAGGATCAATGGCAACACTAGATGCTGAGTTCTGCACAAATTCACTTCTGAACAGATCACTCTCACCCTTAAGCAAATTTTTTTCATTTTGGAGGTCAGCAATCATAACATAGTCTCCTGTCCACTTGGGAGGTCTTCTTTCTCTTCTTCTTTTCTCAACTTCAGGACTTTCTTCCATTGATTGCTCTTGAGAACTTTCAGTTTCAGTTTCACAGTGATCATTCAAATCCTGAGAAGCATCAGCAGCTTCTATAGGTTGTTCTGCAGGAGTTTTGGCAGCTTCATTTTCTTCAGTTTCACAAGCTATGGGAGTTGTCTTCTCTGTGTTATTCCAGTTCCAAACTTCATCCTCAGCAAAGATCACATCCCTGCTGATTACAATCTTCTTAGTACTAGGATTATAAAGCCTGTAGGCTTTGGACTCCTCACTCACACCAAGAAAGACACATTTAGAGCTCTTGTCATCCAGCTTCTTTCAATTAGCATCAGCAATATGCACATAGGCTATGCATCCAAACACCTTTAAGTGTCTTACAGAAGGTTTAATAGAACTCCAAGCTTCTTCAGGAGTCAAATCTTTAACAGCAACAGTGGGACATCTGTTTAGAAGGTAAACCGTCCACCTTACAGCCTCTGGCCAGAAAGATTTGTGGATTTTGGCTTCACAAAGCATGGTTCTCACCATATCCATGATAGTCCTGTTTTTCCTCTCAGCCACCCCATTTTGTTGGGGTGTATAGGCTGCAGTAAGTTGTCTCCTTCTATTGCTGTTGGAAGTCGGTGTGATGGGTCCACAAATGTCTGAATGAATTAGCTCCAATCTCCTTGTAGCTCTCCATGTGCTTTGCTTGGAGATGGCATCTCTATGTTGCTTGCCTACTGCACATTCAGGACACACCTTGTCCATTTCTTTCAGTTCAGGCAGTCCCTTCACCATAGCCTTTTGATTTAATAGTTTCAAGCCACCATAGCTGAGATGACCATATCTTTTGTGCCACATTTCTGTTGAATCGACATTAGAGGTTTGAATACATGCTGCTTCAGTAATCACAGGTTTTGCCTTAATTGGAAACATCCTGTTGTTTGCCATATATGAAGTCATGAGCAGCCCTTTCTCCTTGTGATACACTCTACATTTGTCATCATCAAAAATGATTTTCAGCTTCTTTTGTTGCAGCTGTCCAATACTTAGAAGATTGTTCATTAAATTTGGTATGTAGTAAACCCCAGTTATTATTTGAATTCTGCCTTCAACACGTAATTTTACATTGCCTCTACCCATGACAGATAGAGTTCTTCCATCACCCAATTTTACCACTTCTCTAAATTGCTCATCGAGATCAATAAACCACCTTTTAACACCGCACATGTGTGTGCTGCAGCCGGAGTCCAGGAACCAACATTCTTGATCATTTTCTTTGCTTCCTTCCAATGCCATTAAAAGCATCTCTTCCTCCTCATCAAAACCGGTGTAATTAACTACATCTGTTGCAAGGTTTGGACATTCGTATTGGTAATGACCAAACTTGTGACATTTGTAGCATTCAATATGCTCCCTTGATGCTTGTCTTCCTCTTCCTCTTCCTCCAAAACGACCTCTGCCTCTTCCCTTGAAGGTGCCACCAGTGACTTTTAAGGCCTGTTCATCATCACATTGAATCTTCATTCTGCTTTCTTCCACCAGCAGACTGCTTTGGAGTCCATCAATTGTCAATTCTTCTATGTCATTTGCTTGCTCAATCGAACAAATAACATAGTTGAATTTTGTAGACATTGATCTCATAATCTTTTCAACTACAGTAGTTTGAGTCACTTTCTCACCATGAAATTTCATCTTATTCACAATGGATAGGATCCTTGCAAAATATTCATTGACATTCTCCTCAGTCTTCATCTTTATGGCCTCAAATTCACCTCTTAAAGATTGAAGTTGAGCACGTTTAACTTTCGTAGAGCCTTGATATTTTTGCTTCAAAGAATCCCAAATATCCTTAGATGTATCAACACATAGGATAGTTTCAATGATACTTCTCTCGATTGCTTGGAACAGATAGTTCTTGGCCTTCAAGTCTCTTATCTTTGTTTCATCATAAATCTTCTTTTGTTCCTGCGTAGCCGTGCTTGCAAGTGCAGGAATTCCATTCTCCACTACATCCCAGTAGTTTTTCGATCGCAACAGGTTCTCCATCAACATAGCCCAGTGATCATAATGCCCATCGAAGCGAGGGATAGCTGGTTGAACGTAATTGTCTCTTTCGCTATCTGCCATTGATACAGCGTTTAAGAACTGCGGTTCTTGATTCTTGATTTAGGTCGTTGGATCGTAAGCTCTTGATACCAATTGTTATTCAATATATGATGAAATGCTGTATATTCCTCTTCTTCTTCCGTGAAAGGTGTATATGTACATTGTTTTATAGCTGTCATCTTGACAGTTAGTTTATTATAGCAAAAGAAATTAAGTAATAACAGAACAAACACAACTAACTGTCCACAATTGGACTATTACAACAGATGCCCAATAGGCTAACAAAAACAGAACAAGGCCAACAATTACCACCTTTAGTAAATGAACATTTTTGTCCCAATCATCATTTTTATTTGAGTTATTATTATTATAATTATTATTATAATAATAAAGGATTCATTATGCCAACTAAAACATATTTTATATATTGGATAAATAAAATAATATAAAAAGTTTTTACTTTCTATGTTTGTTAACAAATCAACATAGAAAGTGTTTTTTTTTTAATATCGATTACAATGATAATCAACATAAAAAGTGTTTTATCTAAAGTACTCTCTCTCTCTCTTCCTCTGTCATCTTAAGCAACAAATCCTCCTCTGTTATCATTGTGCTACCAGATCTTTCACCTCTTGTGCTGCTGAAGATCTCACTTTGAACAAATTCAAAGTCAATGAAATTTCAGTAACTTACTATAAGAAAATTGTTATATAATGACACACATTCTATAATAGCATAATATTTATAACTAAAAATTACTTTTACTTACACTATAAATATAACATTTTTCTATATTGTTAAAAAGTGTAGGTTATAGTAACACATAATATAAGTTAAATAAAATTATACCTACATATGTCACATTTATAGTGACATGTTAAACAGAGTTATACATACATATGTCGTATTTATAGTAACATTTCTTTTGTAAGTTATTGTATGTAACATGTTAAATCAAAAAACAATCTTGGATCCCTCAAGCTTCAAAGTTTTAATGTTAACAAATAAAACATTTTTATAGGAGAAAATGTCTTCAAAAATATCTTTGAAAAATGTTTATTAGATGAAGTGTAAGACACGTATCATCTATATGACGATGGAAATCAGACGAAGCATATAATTTGTTTCATATATATTAAATGCTTATTATTTATTGAAACTAATGATAAAGATTGTATTGAATGTTTCATTCCTTAATAGATCGAACCAAAAAGCCATCTAGGAACTCACAAATTTGTTAAAAAGAAAAAATCATGCTTTCCATCAAAACCAAGATCTTTGAAATCATGAAGAAAAGTAGATAAAGTTACTACTACAACTACTCTGCACTGACATTAATTTTGCAAGCTCCGTTTGGTATAGAAAGTTGATAAGTAGCCTCCTAATTAAATAAGAGGTATCATTTGATAAAATACATTTAATGTTCATATTAAACGAGTCAAACAATTATTTATCATCACAAGGAAAGACAATGAAGACAGACAAAATAAACTTGTGAGCTGAACTCAAAGTATTGCAACAGTCATTTCTTTAAGCTATTATATAAGAATATTCAAAACTCAAGAAAGCATATACATATACAAAGAGTGACATAGACATAGACAGATAGATATACAATACATAAAAGACATGTATAGAAAGAAACATTCTCTGTACATTATAATTTTTTTTTGTCAAATCTTATTACTTTATACAAGTTGTATAATGTCTAAGTGAGACCAATACAACATTTAAGTAACTTTCATAACTATTGTTATAAGTTTGAGTTTGGAGAGACTTATTTATAAAAGAATACATGTTTTGAGCCTGTAAAAGCTTAACTATAAAAGAATACTTAGTTGTTAAGTTTGGAAAGACTTGTTGTTAAAAGAATACTCGGATAGTTGCTTAAGTCAAAAAGTACCTAGGGTTAATTCAAAAGTAGCGCGCTCATTGAAAAAGTACATGTATCTTTGTTTAAAGATAGTGTGATGGAGATGGTAAGGAAGAGTGGATGTGAATCTTCTCCTTAGCTTCTCCTAGCTCGGATCTTCTTCAAGGAAATGGAAACCGAAGATGAAGAACACTTGAAGGATGAAGGACTCTCGGATGAACTAGGCCTAAGCCTTGGATGGAAGCATCCAAGCTTAAGGATCAATGGACTACTCACTTCAAAGAGAAGGAAAGTGATGAACTCTCCTAGGGTTTTTGAGGTAAGAAGCTCGGTGACTTTGAAAGGAAACTCGGCACAAGGCTCTCAAATTTCATAAAATGTTCAAAGTGTGTACAAGAGTTTGGAGGGAGGATTAAATAGAATCCGGAAATGGAACCACTTGGGGCCAATGTGAAGGGTTCACATGTGGCGCCAAGATTTTAATTCAAATTTGAAAATTTGAATTCAAATCTCACACTACATGCATGTCACCGGCCACATTAGGTGCTAAGTGAATTAGGATTTGATTTAGCTTGAATTTAGGGTTGCATTTGGGTCACACATGTGCAGCCAAGGTGGCACCATCCATGTGACTCCAAATGTAACTTAAATGCAAGCTAAATTAAACCTAATTTAACCTAATTCTAGTTAACAAGTTTTCCTCCTTAATCCTATACTAATGACCTAAATACAATGGTCAAAGTAATACAATGAAATAGGAAATATTACAAGGAAGAAAATGAGCCCAATATTAGGTATCAAAAGCCCAAAGCCCAAGAAGCCCAAAAATTATAAACCCTAATCTATGGTCAAAATACAATACCAAAGCAAAATAACTTCCTATTCTAAGAATGTACTATAAAACATGGTGTTTATTCAAGTAAGGTCCAAGTGAGAAGCACCCTAGGCCCACCAAGCTCATTGGGCCCACTAAGCTCTGAAGCAGACAAGTCTTCAAGTAATCTCCTGGCCATAGCTCTAGTGGTTGGGCCTTTAGCCCATGCTCTTCCATCATAGTGAAACTTAATTTGATTGGATTGAGAATTAGACGTAGTCTCAATGGTTGAGATGAATCAGTATAAAAATACTTAATATTTCATCTAACTACTTTCGCGCTTTATCTAATTAGTGTTGCTACTTTACTATAAAAAAATGTGTAAATTTTTTATATATACTATTCAACTTCCTTCTAATATTTATCTTTTCTCCACACATTTCTTTAGTGACTCCCCCGACCCCCCCCCCCCCCACGATAAATGAAAGCACCAACAATGAAACACTTAACACAAGAAAATAAATAGAAAACACAAGAAAAAAATGAGAGAAAAAAAAAGAAAAATTAATGATGAGACATAAATGAAAATTAACCAAAAAATATAAGATAACAAAAATAAAAGAAAGGAAAAAACGTACATAACCATGTGCACGAGGAGGGGTTGGAGGAGGAGGATAACTTATGGGTTAAGGAACATAATAAGGGAGAGGAGAGTTTGTTAGAAGGGAAAAACCAATGGCGGAGCACAAATGGAAATGATGGAGTGAAATCGCAAACTCATTTCTATGACTTGCTACAGTGATTTACTTCACTTTTTTATATGTTAGTTATAGTTTTATACGAGATAGAAAATACTTTTTATATCAAATGCTTCCCAACCGATATAAAAACTATATTTTATTACAATTAACACACAATTGACATAAAAAAGTATATGTGACGTAACTGACATTATTAGAGAGTGTAGGCAGGTATAGTAATCGCAAATCCAAATTGATCAAAATAGACTCGATGAGTTTGAATTGGAATTTTTTTAAGTATTCGACTTAAACATAACCTAATCTGATTAAAACTCAACACTTTACAGGATAAATAACGGGTTTTGTATTTTTTTTATATCTATGATCCACCCAGTCATATATAATAATAATAATAATAATAATAATAATAATAATAATAATAATAATAATAATAATAAGTTAGTGTATGAATGATATTTATTCAAAATAATACTCACTCTTTCTCAGTAACAAGTTTTGTGTTTTTGGATTTATCGCATTGAAACAATATAACTTATTTATTTTAGGTTTTATTTTGTATTAATGTTAGTTGTTTGAGTTAATAACAATATAGCAAATCAATAAATTTATTTTAAAATTTAATTTGTACTATTATTTTCTTTGAGTTAATAATAATGCATTTACAACAAAATATTAAATGATTTACACCTATTATGAAACATTTAAATTTTTACAAAAGAATAAATAAATTTAATTATGTTGATTCACTCAACTCAATCGAATCCATTCATGATTGGGTTGGATTTAAAAAAAATCACGAATTCAACCTAATCCAATTCATTAAATTTTGATCAGGTCAAATAATAAATTTATCCAAATCCAACCTAACCCAACTCACTTGCACCCCTAGATGTGATTAATAAAGTGCTTTTATTTTATGTCGACTATTATAAAATCATGTTGATCACTATTATGCACTAGTGTTACCATTGTGACCATTTTCACCATCATTATTATATTCTATGTTTCTACTCATCATATATTATTGTTGTTGCTATTATTGTAAAATAAAAAAATATTTAAAAAATCATGATAAAAATCTAAAAAAAAACAAATAAATTTTAAATTTTTGTAAAATGAGCAAGTTTTGATTTTAGTCCCTGTACAAGTTTTCTTTGTTTTTCATTCTTTTAAATTTGCAAATATTGTTTATGGTTCTTATATAGTATTTTTGGTCCTTACAAAATGAGTAAATTTTAGTTTTGGTCCCTGCAAAATATTTTTCATTGATTTACATCTCTCTAAAGTCGCTAATTTTAGTCTTTAGCAATGATTTTAAGATAGATAAATAATATCTATTTTAAGGACCTATAAAATAATTTAAAATTATAACATATTAACACGATATTACTAACACTTGTAAAAAATACTTGAGATGATTACTTAATATTTTAATAAATAAATAGTTAAGAATGATTATATACTAGAAGAGACTAGAGCAAAAAAGAGTCAAGTTGAACTAAGTTTGATTCAACTTGCCTTGCAAAATGATATTTGGCTTATCTTGTAATTCGACTTGAGTTCGACATGGACCTTCTTTTCCAATTTGAACTTGACTTGATTCAAATTTATTAGCAGCTCGGTTTAGCTTGTTATTTTGAATCACATGAACCAAAAGTCAATTTTTTTTATTCTTATCATTTAAATTTTTTAATTATAATAGATTTTAGATAAAATTATTGTTTATTTTTTAAAAGACAAAACAATTTATCTTATTAATTTGGTAAGATTATAAGATACAACTTCAAAGAAACAATTACAACCAAAATTTATATAAATAAAAATTATTTCACCTTCATAAAATAGTAGAAAACCAAATCCATAACCATACAATTTGAAAGTATTCACTTCTTTTATTATTAATAATAACTTATAACTACATTTTAAAAGTTATTTTAAATTTTAATAAGTTGAAATTAAATAGAAAGTTAATTATATAAATTATATATTTTTATGTAACGAAACAAATTACACATAACTCAAGTTTGACTCATTTATTTATTGAGTTCAATTTTTAACTTAAGTTCAACTTATTTAGTTTATTCAAGTTCAATGAATTAATTATTGAATTAAGTTTCAAACTATTTTTAAACTGATTCGATTCATTATTGTAACAGCCCAAATTTTTACTGGGCTGTGGGCCCAATTCGTTGCCTGGAACGGGTCGTTTCGAAAGTGAAACGGGCCGTTCCGGAATAAAGAATTTGCCTAAAAAAATGTAGTTGAGAACGGGTCGTTCCGGTTGGAGAACGGGCCGTTCCAGTTGAGATTTTTGCTTGGTTTTGGAGGGTCCATAGCAGCCGTTCCACTTTTGGAACGGGCCGTTCCGGATTAGCTGAGGTAGATTCCTATAAATAGGAGGCCTTACCTCTCATTTTCTCACATCTCTCATTCTCTCTTCCTATTATCTTCTGTTCTTTTTTCTTCCCCTCTTCTTCTCTCTGAAGACCATGGGGCACTTAGAGGAGGAGACCAAGAGATCCCTGTTGTAGTTTCAACTGCTGTTTATCCAGGTACGGGGGAAAAGGAGATTATTTATATGTGGAGTTACATGAGGGAATTGGGTAAAATAAGAGCCCTTAGGATTATGAGTGATTTTATAATTATTTCTATTTGAAAAATTATTGGCATTATTTGATTCTGTATGAATTTAGGATTATGAATATATGATTTATTTGTAAAAATGATGCTCTGGGAGAGAGAACGAAATTATAGAAAAGTGCCTGTAGGCTAGGTTTTGGAAAAATTGAAATATTTCTGTTTGAGGAATTAATGATACCATTAGATTCTGTATGTGTTGAGGATTAGATATATATATTTAATTTGTAAGAATGATGATCTGAGAGGGAGAACGAAACTGTAGAAAAGTGCTTGTGAGTTAGGTTTTGAAAGAATTGGAGATTTTATTGTTTATGTTAAAGTTATATGAAATTGATAATTCCATTGTTTATAATATTAATTTATGAATGTTATTATTGTATTGATTGATAAGAATGAATGATCTTGATGTGAATTACTTGAGGGGTGTGTAAACCCTTATTTTGTTGGGCTTATCTGTTGTGTATGTGAGGTGGAATTGTGTACGTGATGTGAATTTGAATTATGAGATGAGATGTTGTATGAATGTGATTATGATTGTGATTGTGGTGCCTCACATCAGTGACTAGGGATGGCACGGCCCCTGGGTAAGTGGTACTATAGGGAGGGCGTGACCTTAACATGGTGTGGGATGAGTAAGACAGTTAACACACACCACTTATGTCGATTATGACCCCTGGCATAGGGTTAATTGCAAGAGACTATATGGATTTTAATTTGATTGTGGTTCCTCACACTAAAGGATCAAGGATGATATGAACCCTGGTAGTTGATGTTTCAGGGACGAGCGTACTCCCGGATGATCAGGGATGATACGAACCTTGGGTAGGTGATGCTTCAGGGACGAGCGTACTCCTTAATGACTAGGGATGGCACGACCCCTGGGTAAGTGATGCTACAGGGAGGGCGTGACCTTGGTTTGGTGTGGGAGGCAATTAACTTGTATCACTTGTGTCAGATGTGGCGAGGTCTTGACATAGTGTTAATTGTAAGATTGGTGTGGATTATGGATTTTAAAATGATATTGTTAATTGTAAGATTGACATGAATTATGAATATGGAAATGATGTTGTAAATTGTATAATTGTTGTGGATTATGATGGATTGAGATATGTATGTGAAATGAGATATGTTAAATGTGAATTGAGATGTGAAGATGATGAATGATTGATATATATATATATATATATATATATATATATATATATATATATATATATATATATTATTAAATAATGAATTGTGATGAGATTATATTGTGATGTGTTTGTATGTACATTGCATATAGATATTTTCTTTTCTCACCGTATAAACTGTGGATATTTTAGGTGAAGAAGATCCGGCTACGAGTGACATCTAGAATGTCAACAGTTAAATTATGGGAATGCTCTGATAATGTGACATCGGGGCAGAGGATTTCTAGGACAGAATATTTATATGGATTTGGTATTGTAATAAATGATTTTAAAATTGTAAACTCTTAAATTTTACCTTTCAAGTTTTATTTTTCAGTCATTTTCTTATATTGAAGAAAGAACAATTTTGAAGTTTTATGTGAACCCTTTTACGAACCCTTTGAAAAGTTTATTCTTCTTAATTAAATTATATTATATATATGTTGGGGTAGTAAGGGTGTCACATTTAGTGGTATCAGAGCAGGTCGATCCAATCGGCCGTGAGTTATGAGTCTACTATGCTTATTTGGTAGATGAATGATAGAATGAATCGATTGTCAAATTTATTGATATGTTAGTATGATGATTGATTTTGTTTGTTGTTATTTAATTGTGTGTACTCTAACAATGTTTTGCATTATGATGATGATAACGATGGTGATGTTTCCCTTGTATTGTTAGTGTTGTGCTTACACTTATATTATTTTTT
The DNA here is from genome assembly GCF_000230855.2 of Cajanus cajan. Taxonomy (NCBI): domain Eukaryota; kingdom Viridiplantae; phylum Streptophyta; class Magnoliopsida; order Fabales; family Fabaceae; genus Cajanus; species Cajanus cajan. The sequence continues at coordinate 63,316,210 of NC_138518.1, forward strand.
CATAGTTTGGTTGAAAGACATGATATAGCTTAGTTGATGCTATTCATGATTGTTCATTTGTTTTGATACTTATTGCTTATGTAAGAAGTGGTGGTTGAGTGGTATCGCTCGTGTTGTGAGCATATGTGCCAGTAATAGTGGACGAAGCCTTGTGCTAACCAACTAGAACTATTAGAACCTTAAATGTGGGTAAGACATTGATTTATTGAGTGTATTAAGAGTTTACGATTGGTGGAGTTTCTGAAAACTATAGTTGTAGTGATTGAATCCAAAAGGTTATGTGTTGAGTATTAGAGCTTTGAGCATTCTTGATGAAAGGTCAAAGTATTGGTGATTCCCTTAAGTTTTGATACTTGCATATTAACCTAGTTAGGGTTAGGTTGCATGAGGATTTTATTTCAGTTATAAGCCTTTTATGCTGAATGTGTGAGTTGATTTGGTTTAGAATTGTAGTGAAAAGCTTGGATATGAGTTTAAGGTGGAAAGAAGTGATTTTGGAATGGTTGAGGTATTTTGTGGGATGTTAGTACACTATTGCTGTATGGTATAGGGAATATTTCCGTTGCAGTTTTGTTGTGCCAATAACAGTACCGTATTGACAGATTTAGATTTTATAGTCTTCACAAAAGTTGTATCCTTGAATGTTATCTTTCCAATGGAACTGGAATCAGATAAAAAGGAGGTCTAGAACTTTAGTTATAGCTACTTTAGTGATCAAAGGTCTAGTTGTAAGCGCCGAATATATCTGCTGAGGTTTTTGAAATTTTTAGCTAAGAAGATGATCTTTTTGGAATCTTATGTCTTCATAAGAGTTGTAGCTTATTTTCTTAGCTTTCTTTTGAGATAGGTTTGAGATCATTTGGATGAGTATAACTCTCTGTGTGTCAATTGCTTTTATAGTTGTGGAAGGTGGGTATATGTTGTCATGATGTTTTTGAGTTCTTAGGCATAGCAAGCATAAAAATAGATTTGGATATGATGTTTTGAGGTTTTGTCATTGAGAGGTTGTTTAAGATGATATGATGCTATGTGGTAAAGTTGGTTCATGTACGTGCTATATGGAGTAAATGGTGATTGATTCGTACATGCTTAGGAATGGTATATATGAAGGTTTAAAGTAGGTATTCTAATACGATTTGATATGCATGTGTGTTGATATGAGGATAGATGACCTTATGGATCATTTAGTGAGTGTTTATGTGTTTAGTAAGATTGACCTTAGGGTGTGATATCATCATATTGGAGATGAGGATGAAGATGTATCCAAGACAGCTCTACACTAATTTATCTAAGTATGATTTTTAATTGTGTGAAGTGAGTTTTCTAGGTCCTGTAATTTCTGGCGGAGGTATAACGTAGATCTATCTAAGATAGAAGTTGTGCTTAAGTGAGCGATACTATTAGTGAGGTTAAGAGTTTCTTGGGTTAGCTCATTACTACTAGAGATTTATTGAGTAAATTTCTAAGATAACATTACTTTTGACTAGGTCGTCTAGGAAGAGTGTTGTCCTTGTGGGGGATAGTAAGTATGAGAGTAGTTTTGAAATTCTTAACGAAAGATTGACTAGTGTTAATACTACTAGATTTTAGTAAGTCTTTTGTGGTATATAGTTATGCTTCTAAGATAGGTTTGGACATAGTGTTGATGCAAGAAGGAACAATAGTAGCTTATGCTTCTAAGAAATTGAGAATTCATGAGAGGAATTACCTTACCCATAACCTTGAGTTAGTGATTTTGTCATTTATACTAAGATTTGGAGACACTACCTATATGATTCTAAGCTTGAGGTATTTAGTGATCATAAGAACCTTAAATATCTTTTGACCAAAGGAGTTAAATATGAGATAAAAGAGATAGTTAAAATTTCTTAAGGAATAAGATTTTGATCTTATTTATTATTTGGCTAAAGCCATTGTGGTGATCGATGTTTTGTGTAGGAAACCTTTATATTTATCTTCCCTTATGATTAGAGAGATGAATCTTTTGGCTCAAATTAGAGACTTAAGTTTGGCTTATAAGGTTACCCTTAGTAGTGTGAGACTAAGTATGACTTGAGTAGTGAATGGATTGTTGAAGGAAATTGGAGAAGCATAATTTTGGTGACAAGATATGAGGCTATAGGATAAGGTGATGGATGAGAGTTTGACTTGGGTATAAATGGAGTGGTGAAATTAGAGATCTGATATGTATACCTAGTGAACTTATGCTTAGGTGCTTAATCTTTAGAGATGATCATAGAAGTAAAACCAATATTGTGGCAGATGTGGCGAGGTCTTGGCATAGTGTTAATTATAAGATTGGTGTGGATTATGGATGTGGAAATGATATTGTTAATTGTAAGATTGACATGAATTATGAATATGGAAATGATGTTGTAAATTGTATAATTGTTGTGGATTATGATGGATTGAGATATGTATGTGAAATGAGATATGTTAACTGTGAATTGAGATGTGAAGATGATGAATGATTGATATATATATATATATATATATATATATATATATATATATATATATATATTTTATTAAATAATGAATTGTGATGAGATTATATTGTGATGTGTTTGTATGTACTTTGCATATAGATATTTTCTTTTCTCACCGTATAAACTGTGGATATTTTAGGTGAAGAAGATCCGGCTACGAGTGGCATCTAGAATGTCAACAGTTAAATTATGGGAATGCTCTGATAATGTGACATCGGGGCAGAGGATTTCTAGGACAGAATATTTATATGGATTTGGTATTGTAATAAATGATTTTAAAATTGTAAACTCTTAAATTTTACCTTTCAAGTTTTATTTTTCAGTCATTTTCTTATATTAAAGAAAGAACAGTTTTGAAGTTTTATGTGAACCCTTTTACAAACCCTTTGAAAGTTTATTCTTCTTAATTAAATTATATTATATATGTGTTGGGGTAGTAAGGGTGTCACAATTATCACTCTTAATAGAAAATATAAACAATCTTTCTAAATTTTAAAAGATGAAAAACAAAAAATAAAATTACAAAAAACTAAAATGAAAACCTATTCATTAGTCTAAAAACATATTAATTTAAACCCACAATAACAATAATTATCCTAATTAGGCATGCGGCAATCTTGTACGGTAGGCCCAAAATAAGTGAGCTTCTCCTCATTGGGTATTTCTTTTTACAGTTATTACTTTTCTCTTTATACCTTCCTTCAATGTTTTTGTATTTTCATATAAAATTATTCTTAAAAATATTTTTCGGAAGATAATTTTGAGAAATTTGCAGATGTTTCACAATCTGAAATGTATTAAATACATTTTAAAATTAATTTTCCAAAAATTAAGAATTTAAATATCCCAGAAATTTATTTTCATAATACATAATAGCTTTTGAAAAAAATATTGGAATAGATTTAATATATTTCAAATGTTTAATTTAAATAATTTCCGAAAATATATTATATTTCAAGAATGATTCATTTGGACATTTACACGTAATATTTTCTGGAATGTTAAAATTTAATTAACTAGTAATTCTTATATATATATATATATATATAACTGCGTACAAGAAAGGGGTGTGACATTAGCAAAGGGGGCAGGGTGCAACCCTTGAAGAAAAAAAAATTATGTATGAGGTGGAAAAGATATTGAGAGAGGAAAAAGATGCAGAGACACTAGAAAAGAAAATATGATTAATAGAGAATATTTAAAAAAAATAGAAAAATAAAATGTATTAAAAGCCAAAGAAAAATCAACATTTGTTATTCCAAGTAGTAGCAATTTACATAATAAATTATTTAGAGTTTAAATTCTGAATTTTATTATAAAATAAATCATATTAAAAAAAATACTCATAAAAGAGATTAGTCGTGTGAATATTTCGTATTTATATTATAATTAAAAAAATGCATATAATTTACTTTTGGTCATAGTTTTAAAAACCGGACCGGTCATCGAACCGGTTAAGGTACTGGGTCAGTGGGTCAAAGGTTGAACCGGTGGGTCACTAGTTGAACCGCATGACTCGATTTTTATTTATTTTTATTAAAAAGTATTCATATTAAATATATTTTATACTTATAAATTTTAATAAATTCATATCTTATTTTAAATTTCAATTTTTCCATCTTATTTAAAATTATTTTTATTTTTATTTTGTAAAAAAATACATAAAAAAATTACATGTTAAACGGTATATTAATACAAATAAAAAATATAAATAATACGTACATATATAATATGCTTGCAATTAATATCAGAAAATAATATATGTAATATTTACATAGATATTGCATTATTAAATATATAATTTAAAATTAATAATATACTATAAAAGTTATTTAAGTTGTATATATTGCAAACAAATATATTAGAACAAGTAGTCATTGTTATATTTAATAAGACTCCTTGCTTTTTCATTAAGAGATTCAATTTTCATTATTATTTTTGTGATTTATGATCCCTTAAAAAAATGTAAAAAAAAAAGAAAAAAAAAAAAGTGGTTGAACCGGTTTGACCCACCGGTTCACCGGTTGAACCGGAAAATTGACCGGTTCAATCCAGTTTGAAACGGGTCGACTGCATAACCGATCCAACTTCAGATTCGGACCGGCTGGACCACCGGTTCCCGGTCCAACCGGTCCGACCGGCCGGGTCGGTCCGGGTTTTAAAACACTGCTTTTGGTCCGTCATAACAACCCAAAATTCTTTGTTCACCGGAGCCCAAGGAAACTGGCTATTGAGAAGTTGGATCCAATAAACGATTAACACGCGCCTTATGACTATCATCAAGAATTTCCATTCCATCCGAATCCAAGTGGAAGGGAAGAGTTCATAGATTCTATCATTAAGGATGTGTTGATAGGTGAAAAATACAATAAAAAATAAAGAAAAAATAGATGAATAAAGTTATCTAAAAAAAATAAAATAAAAATTTGATTATTTAGCTTGAGAGAAATAGCGAAGAAAAAATAAAAATAAAATAAATAATTTTAAAATTATTTTATGACAAAAATATTTTTTTTTATGTAATTTACATTCGTTACAATAGATTTTAATCAATTATATATTTTTTCAATCGATTAACATTTTTTGCATGTGTGTACGTGCGTGCGTGTGGTTGTTTAGTAATAGCCCATATATATATATATGTGTGTGTGGTTGTTTAGGAATAGCCCATATATATGTGTGTGGGGGGGGGGGGGGGGGGGGCGGGGCGGGGCGGGGTGGGATCTCAATGATAGAATGTATTCAAAATAGTAAAATAGCTCATAGTCATCTAATCAGTAACTAAAATTCCTTTATGAGTTATTGTCTCAAAATATAATATTGACATACAAAGATCAAAACAACTATATAAGAGAGTTTGTCTTAAAACAACAAAAAGCCCAAAGTTATGAGACCAATTTATCTTAGACTTCCATCATTCTACAGATGGCTACAACAACTCTAAGCTACCCATTCTCTAGCTAAACCTAATCTACTCCCATGTTAAGGTAGTACCATTGCAGTCAACACAATAAATAACATGATAAGCTTGGTAACTACAACATAAGATATAATAATATGAAAGTGCATAAGGAATAAACACAACATAAAACTCAAGCCTCAAACTACCCTCAAACAATCCCATCATAAGGAAACCATGCACAACCACAACACAACTCATTGACATATGTTACATCTTGAATACTAAACAACAATGTTTCTATTTGCACCATGTTCCATCACACACAAACAATGGATATCCCTTATTTGAGCAGTTTACTTGAATCAACTTAATTAGGTAGTAATTGTCTTAGTCACTTAGATACCATCGACATAGTCTTAGAAGGTCCAATATCATTATCGGGATCAAATGGCTCGATGTAAGCCTACCACAATATTGGTATATAATAACCAAGTTTCATATGGAGTTAGTTTATTATCTTACTCCAAGATACCACGTATCATTATAACACTAGGTCAAGGTGCACCCCAAGTGACCACTCACGACTTATGTGTCAACTCAACATTAAGGTTTAGGGAACCCATACAAGGTCATTCAACAATTAGCATGGAATAACTCACTGCACTATTTTCACAACATCATTTAGAAGAGAACTACATTTATAAGAAAAACACATTCCCGTCTAGGACTACGAAGCATGAAGCTCCTAGAGACCTAGTCATTTGGAATCTCTCATTGAACAACTAAACTTATCCTTCTCCTTTAAATTGACTTAAAGGCATTTTCAAAAATAACGTGGGTGAAAGGGATCCAACCTTCCCAACACTGCACCCAACTTCATGAATTAGGAGTTCAGGTCTTCCCTATATTCACTCTAACAACATGCATAAGCATACAAATCAACTACAACCACCATAAGCTTGTGCCATGATCTAAGCACACAACAACATATATGAAAGAAACAAATAATAATTAACATAAACATCATCAACATTGTTGTCATCATATTGTAATCGTCATCAACATCATATATCATATTCATCATCAACATCATATATCATATTCATCATCAACATTATTTAACATCATATACAAGGTCTATACATCAGTTCCTAGCCCACCTAGGACATAAGAGCACCTTCCAACTAAAACAACATTTTCACTTAGTGAGCTTCAGCTCCCTAAGCAACTCAAGCTTTACACTAGGTGAGAAAAGACTCGCCAAGCACCTAAGCCCTCTATGGCTCCTTTCTGAGTGAGTACTAACTTGTTGAGTGACCTTGACCCTTTATGGGTTCTCTTGCTGAACTAGAAGAACTCATTCAACAACCTCAAACTTTTGTGGTTCCAATCTCGTTAAGCGAGCATCCCTCGCTCATCAACAAAATGCTTATATCGTTGAGTGAGATTGATCTTATTGAGCGAGGACCTGAAATTTGGGTTTTGGCCTTCAAACTATGAACGTTCGCTCAATGAGAATCATCTCACTAAGTAAGAATACACAACACCTACATGGTGTTTACATACGCTAAATCTTACCAATACTCAAATCCTTCAAGAAAACCATAAAACATATGAACACAAAATCTTAAAACACAAATCTATTCAAGAATAACACATGCAACAACATTCTAACTTAAGATCAATTTCATCTTCATCTCCCAAGACCCCAAAACTCAAGAACATGCATCTCCTTAATCTACAACATTCATCCATCAATTCAACTCAAATCAACCACATCCGTGCTTATAAATCAAGCTTCCCTTACCTCGATTCAGCTCCTTAAGTAGAAGAAATTCCATTTGTTGTTCTCACAAAAACTCAACTTTGATTCTTAAAAGTCTCAACTCCATTTTTCTTTGGCTTGAAGACCCACCAACCCTTAGCCTTGAGGAAGATCTATGGGCACATAAATGCTAAAATGTTTAACCTATAGCTTAAAGTTCCTAGAGATCCTCTATCTAATTTATCTCTAGAAATGTTGAATTATGAACATATGAAGTTCATTTCTCAAAATTCGTTTTATATGCCTTAACACTCCTGGGGTCAACTCTTAAGCACTAAAGTTATATTCCCTATAATTAAAGCCAAGAGTCATCTAAACTCTAACCATCATCACAATACAAGTAAAACAACATAAAACAACTTAAAACAATATAAACACCAATCATATTAAATATACATAATTAGAAAACCATAGTGTTACATTTCTTATCAACCAAATCACTCATCTAATTTTTACTCTCTCATTTTCACTCTATCTTTCCCGTTTCTCACTCTCTACTCACTAACCAAACAAGAGATAAGTGCATGCTCAGTGAAAAAATATTAGTTCTTTGACATTGAATTTTGGTATATATAACACATATTATACTAAATTTATCGAATACACTTTTAAATAAAACAATGTTATATATATATATATATATATATTATAGTATTCATAATATTATTGATAAATTAATGCTAATAATATTAATAATATATTATTATTTTCATATTATTTTAAAATTATATAATTTTCAATCAATTAAAGTTATATAAAAAATATAAAGTATAAATTTCCTTCATATATTAAAGAACATATATTTATTACTACTTAATAAATAATATATATTATTAATATTACTAATATTATTGATAAATTAATATTAATAATATTTTTAGAATGAAAAATTAAAAATTAAAATTACACATATATTTATATTTATTTATACTAAGTAAACCATTAAATATAAATTACTATCTCCTTTTTATAAGATATCCGTTAATTAATTGACAAGGATCAAAGAAATATGCTAATTTAGTAAGTAGTTTTAAATTTTTCTTAAATTTATTTAAAGTTTCTAAATTAATGATATGCACCGCAAATCAGAATCAAATGAAATAATACACAATATTATTAATAATTTTAAAAAATAAAATAAATTACAATATAATATATATGATAGTTCTATTAAATTAATATTAATGAACATAACGAAAAATTAGATTATACTAATATATATTAGTAAATATTTATTATTGATATCCAATAAATATTTATAATAATTTAATATTAATTACTAAAATAAAATATTAAATAATTATAAATCAATAAATATAAAATCATTATTGAATGAGAAGTTTTTGTTTCTCAATTCTCCTTTCACATCTATGCATTTTTATTTGTTTTTTTAATAATAAATAATTATTAAAAATAAGCTTGACTAATAATATTAATATCAAAATATAAAATAATAACAATAAACTTTTTTCATCAATTCAAATATACTAAAAATAAAAAATAAAAAATATTAATATCACTATAAAATACATACCCATTTTAATAATTATACATGTCAAAATACTTTTCATTAATATTATCCAAACAACTTTCATTTCAATAAAGTACCTTTGAAATAAAAGTATCTAAACATAAATCAAGTTATACTAACTAAACTTAAGTTTATAAAATTAAGTTCAACTAAATTTAACTTTTTTTACTTAAATCCAAACATGCACTAAGATTTTGTAAATGCTTTTTTACAAGTTTTGCATGTCACATAAACATGCTATTATTTAATTTTTAATAATAATCAGTGAGGTGAAAATATTTTTGTGTTTTTATTTATTTTTAAATTTTTTTTTTTTGAAAGTAAGTATAAAAGATGAGAGTCAATAAGATGAAAAATAAGATATGGGAAGAGCTAGAGAAGAAAAAAATAAAGAGAATTGTATGAGTAGTGAAAATTTTTATTTGCAATAAAAATGTAACTACGACATTTTTTTATAAAATATTAAAAGATTAAAATGTAAAAAATAAAATTTTAGATAAAAATAAATGAGTTTAATTTTTATAGAGATTTTGAAAGACAAAACAGTTCTATTAAAAATAGAGACCAATAATAGTTTGAGAGAAAAAAATATTTTTATTTATTTATTATTATAAATTATAGATAGACATTATAAATAAATATCAATAAATCCAAAGAAAAAAAGTTCAAGAACCTATACTCTAATACTTTATTTGGATTGAGAATGAAATAGTTAAATAAAAGGAAAAGAAAAATAGGAAGGATACAAATGACAGAAAAATAAAGAAGAAAAAAAAATATTATTTATATAAATAGAAATAAGAATGAAGGAAGTGAAAGAAAAAAAAACTTTTACATGGATAAATTGAAGAAATAGTGAAATAAATTTTATGAATTTTCATATACTAATTAAAAAGTTAAATTTAGTAAAATATTAAACTTTTTATTCCATTTTTTTTTAGCATAAAATAGTTTATTATTTTTTAGCATAATATCTTATATATATATATATAAATTATTTATATATTTAAGAAAATAAAGGTAAAAAAAGAAAAGAAAAGAAAAGGTGAGGTTTTCCTTTTTTCTCATTTCATACCAATTTGAGAGGAAATTTTTACTAGTGATGGCAAAACGTGCCAGCTTGGCTTGCCATTGGCCTGCCAAAAACTGGCTGGGCTGGGCCGGCCCGACAATGTAAAACAAGCTGGGAATACTGGCTCGCCCCGTCTAAGGACGGACTGGCGGGTTGGCGGGCCACATAAAAAAAATGGAAAAAAAATATTTATGTTCAAATAAATTTTTTTTGCTACAAATAAATAAATATAACCATATAAAATTAAAAATACATACATATTGTACATAATATATGTTCAATAAAAGTAAATTACAAACTTAGAACAAAATCAAATAGAAATTAGTCCACTTACACCAAAATCAAAATCAAATTATAAACTTACAAATTACTTATAAACTAAATTTTTTGATAGTCCACAAAACAAGTTCAAATACAATTAATTAACTTTGAATTTTTATTTTAAGAATATTAGAAACTCTCTTGAAAGAAGTTGTCTTTACTTTTTTTCTTGATCATCTTCATCCTCATCTTCTACATTAAAATAAAATAAACATAAAAATAATTAAATTAAAAAATATATATATGCGGGCCGAAGAGTTGTGGCAGGCCCGCCCGCTATTTGACCCGACGGGTTGGCAGGCTGGTGGGTTGAAATGATGGGCTTGACCCGTCAATTTTTGGCGGGCCAACGGGCCAGCCTGCGGACCACGACTCACTTTGCCATCCCTAATTTTTACGAGTTTTACAGAAAAACTTCTCCTTTTCCTATTTCTGTTCTTTAATAAATTTAAAATTTCTTTTTTTTTTAAATCATACATCTCTTCTTTCCGTTTAATTTTTTTCTTATTTTCATAAAAAGGGGTAATGGAGTTACAACGTGAAAAATAAACATGAGCTGGCAGTGATCATATAGAGAGATCTTACATTAACTCTATGTACGTAGCGTTGTCAATTCTTGCATTTTACACACTAGTGGAATAATGGAAATAATTATAAATGAAAAAATATTAAATAAAACTGTAATTATATTTTAAACAAAAAGAAAAAGAGAACAGCAAGGAAAGCTATTGATTTTAGGTAAAAAATGTGTGCTGAGATTCTGAGTATAGTCAAATAATATCGATCTTCGTTAGTTGATATTTTCTGAATAATTATGATATTTGTATGTTAAATAATTCATCTTCCTTTGTTTTTATCATTCCATAATATTTTAATCATGAGAAGATATTCCTGAAAAGGGAATAACCAAAAATTAACTTTGACATTTTGCTTTCCACAGTTGACAAACATTCATGTAATTATCATATTTCTCTGCTTATTATTTTATATTTTCCATATAATAATAAACCAAAATATTATTTAAAAAACGTCGTTATTTTTTCATCAGTCAGATTTTAATATAAATTTAGAAGATTATTGTTTGGTAAATAAATTTAATTAGAAATTTAAATCACTAAATCAAGGCATAATTACTTATAAACCGGAAAAAAATATATTGACAAATATTAGTTTTTGTATAACACACTAGTTTATACCTCATTATATATGAGTATATAAAGAAAAGAAAAAGACCACATAAATCAATTTATACATATTATTTCAATTTAATTAGTTGTAATCATACAATTTAATAATAAGGTTAAATTATATATTATTTTATCTCATTTTTTAAATTTATTTTAGTCTTTTATTAATTAATTTGTTACACTACTCTTTTATCTTTTATATTTAGATAAATTTATATTTTTAATTTTGCGATATGATTTTAAATTAATTTTTGACTAATTTAATACTTGAAAATAATTATGATACTAGATTTACTTATATGAAATTTAAAAAATTCAATAGGCATTTGAATTTAAAAAATCTATAAACATAATAAAAATATGTGAAAAATATATCTCATAAATAATTAAAAAATAATATAAAATAAATATTTTTTAAAATTTTGTAATTACATTTTAGACTTATTTTTATACAATCTTTATCATTTTTATAAGTTTTTTGGTTTCAATTTTAATTGAATTTAATAATATTCATATATTTAGATCTAATGAGACGAGATTCAATTCTAAAATCACTCAAAATAAAATTTAAAGTTATGTTATAAAATTAAAAATAATCATTATTCTAAAAAAGACAAAATCTATTTTTTTTTTCTTTCCAATTTTGGATTTCAAATCTATGTGCTTTCTGGTTTCATTTCATGTATATCACCACGTGAGAGTTGTATGGTCATCTCACCCCAAGATGCCAACTCAGATCCTGAGAAATCTCCTCACTCCTCAGTCCTTTATTGAAATAATCATATTTCAGTCACATCACATCACATCAATATTCAATGCAAACTTCAAAATGAAACCTTAAAACCCCAAAAGCAGTGTCCTAAATATTACATTCCCCCTTGTCCCCACGATGTCTCTAACTCCCAAATCTTGTCTTCCCATATACTTGTTGGTTCTACTTCTCCTTCCCCTGATAGGGACAGCAGAGTATTCTTCCCTTCACAAGGTCCTCAACAGCCATGGCTTGCCAGCAGGGCTCTTCCCTCAAAGTGTCAAGTCATTCAACTTGGACCAAACAGGTCGGTTGGAGGTGCATTTGGGTCGTCCCTGTTTGGCTCAGTACGAAACAAGGGTGTTCTTTGACAGTGTGGTGAGGGCTAACCTTAGTTTTGGACAACTAAAGGTGTTGGATGGGATGTCTCGAGAAGAACTTTTCTTGTGGCTACCTGTGAAGGATATCATAGTCACTGATCCTTCCTCGGGTCTCATTGTTATTGATATTGGTCTTGCCTTTAAGCACCTTTCCTTGTCTCGGTTCGAAGACTCTCCAATTTGTAGATCTCACTCAGGTACATCACCTACTCTTTCTTTCTCTTTAATTGGTTCATTTCAGTTGATGGATGATCATATGTCCCCAATTCATTGAAACCTTTCATTTCAGGAGGAATTACTGTGTAGTTTGAGATCATCGCATACTCATGATTCCAACCAATTTTCATGTGATAAGTAACCAAAATTTTCAATTTACGAGAAAGAATTATTAAATCCACTACTAATCATATAAAGATTGGCTGAAACCGTATTGATTGAACGTATAATGATTTTTCCTCGATCATTAAACCCTAAGCACACACACTGTCTATCTATCTATAATATTCATTCAAACACTATCTTTCATCTCAAACTTAATATAATTTTTTTAATTCTTTAAACAATGATAATAATTATTAATATTATTAATTATATTCTATGAACACACATATCTTTGATCTCAAATTTAATGCAATTTTTTTTAATTCTTTTAACAATGATAATAATTATAAATATTATTAATTATATTCTATGAACACATACATTTTAAAAATTAATATAGTTTAATAATTCTAATAAAAAAATATTTTTTAATGTTTATTATCTACCTTCAATTTAGGGAGAAAAAGTCAAGACTACCGATATCAAATTAAATAAAGCTTATTAAAATTTAATTTTTATCATGAGGATACAATTTTTTTTTTCTTCCATTGATGCTCTTTTAAAATTTTCAACCATTGGTTTTCAAATAAAAAAGTCAAAATTAAATGAATAAAATAGTAGAAAGTTATTTCATATTTTAAAATTTTCTCCAAGACAATAATTGATTTGCTATATGCACGATATTCAAATCCAAAACAATTAGTTTTTTTTACGAGAACAAAAACAACTAATCCTAATTCAATTGAATTTGTGATATAATTACTAGTATTCTCAGTAAAATAATGTTTATAAATCATACTATATTTTATGAAATTTAATCTATATATTAATTTCAATGTCATTTTTTTTATATTTGAGTTCAAAGCTAATGTAAAAATTTTAAATGGGTAATTGAACTTATTAAATAACCTACAACAATATCTATCTATATACATGTTTTTAAATTGCATAATTTAACTAAGAAACTAACTTTACATAATTTAGCATCACTTAAAAAAAATTGTCATGTATAGACACATACTCTTTTTAGCGACACAATATTTGTCACTAAAATTACTTTTATCTATCCTATAAATGTAATATAATTGATATATTGTTAAAAAGTATAAATATATCCTATATGACACAAAATATGTTGTTAAATTACATTTAAAATCAATACTAAAATTGTGTACAGGTATATGTCATGTAAATTTATACCTCTATATAAATTAAAGTTAATGCTTAAAAAATATTAAAAAAAACTTAGGATTTTAATGGAGCCTGGTCGATTCATTGGGCTTTATGGCTTCCATGGCCCTTGACCGTTACTATCGTATTTATGTTTTTTTTTATTTTTGTTTAATATATGGAAAATAATTTTGATAGCAAAATTGGATGTGGAGTGCAGGTCTCTTGCTTAAAGTTGGTGGAAGGAGGGGAATTGGATTTAAAGATCAAAGATGAAAGGTTGTTCATTTTGCTAAGAATGGCTTCTTCTCCTTTTCAATTTAGGTTTCTCTTTTCTGGGTTAAGGGTTTCCCTAGAAAGAATTATGTGAAGAAACGTGCAAACCCAAAATGTATAATGCTATCCAATAATTGCATGAACTGGATCACAAGATAATCAATATTACTTGCAAGAGAAGAAATTGTACTCTGTCCATTAGGATCAACTTTTAAAACGTTGAGGAAAACTCTAATTCAACTAGTAAGCACTTGTTATATATATGTGTATGTAGTCCTTTAATTTGATCATTTTTATTTTTCAAATTTCAATATTTTAGCACTTGTTTTTCAAATTTCAATATTTTAGCACTTGCTCCAAGTTTAGATTGAAGGACTAAAATGTTGAAAATTTGAAAGTAAATTGATATAATTAATTAAGTACCAAATTGATAAAAATAGATAAATTAAAGACTAAAATAAGATTTATTCCTTTTTTCATATAGTCATGCAATGAAATTGTATTCATCCTTTTTTTACTCAACACATATAATTTGTTCATTAATGCATGCATATTTTCTTTGACATACTGCACAAATATTTTGTATCTATTGGGGGTACACTTAATCTTCTCATATCTTGAGGGTCGAACAAGAGCTCCACACCGAGAGACAAGGGAGAGGTACTTCGACACTCAAGTCAGAAAGAACACGAATATTGATAGTAGCAATAAATGGACAGTAATCATACCTCATTTTGTGTGACTATTTATACTAATTGTAATGGACGTAAGCATGGTGGGTCTCATTCCATGATTACCAAATTAGGTAATACGGTGACTAATGACGAATTATCTCTTAACCTTGTATTATCTTCGTTAGTCATGGTTTATCATAACAAGTCGCTAATGTCATCATTTTAGCCTTCTTGATCCTTGGCAAGATCGAGAGGACGCAGACCATTTGGTGAAAGCCATACATCTATTAGTGACCAAGATGTTCGGTATGCTTGAACGTCTCATCTGTATCGACGATCGAGGCAACCGACCTCTTGCCTGGGATAAAATTGTGTTTGATTGTCTCGGTCACCGACATGCCCGAGATGATCTTAAGAGTCATTTGAGAAGACACTACAATGCACGTATGTTCGAATGTCTTAACTGTCGATGTGACCGGGACAAGGTGACCGAACGATTAAGTGTTGAAGTAACTAGGAGAGTTGGTACATGGCGTGACATGCTCTATATCGCGACACGTGATCGTCTCATTAATATAAGAATATAGTGGATGTTTAAACAAACCAAAATGCAAATATTTTGTTCTCTTTCGTTCTACCTTTTCAATTGATTAACCTTATTTTTTTCATAATTTTTGTTTATATTAATATGAGTTATACAGTAGAATTCATATGTTATGCATTTTTCTTTTTCATATATGTTATGCATGTTTGCCTCTATTTTAGCAACGAGGGTGTGACTTGATCACGTTTGATAGGTTCCTTATGCTTGAGGGCCGGATGGGCCAGGAGGGTGCAAGGCTCAGAATTTAGAGACATATTGCTCTAATATATATATGTTTCATGTGGAGTTATTCAATGGGTTTGATTAAAAAAAAAACGCATAAGGATAACTTTAATGTAATTAAGATTTAAAAAATAATAATTTTTGATAAATTCAAAAGATATTTCTGTCAATACTATGGTATTAAAAGAAAAAAAAATAAAATCGGTGACAAGTCGTTCAGAAGAGAATGAATGAAAATGTTGCATTTTTTTAACTTATTTTTGGAAAAATAAGAAATGAGTATGAAGTCTAAACCTTTTAACATCAAATAAATTATTAGTGTGTCAAATATTAAAAATCACACTAAATAGTTACTTAAGTATTGAAAAATCCTTAAATTAATCCTGAAAATTAGTAAATTATAATAACAAGGATTAAATTGATGGACATTAACATAAGTACTTGTCCTTTACTTACACTTGCACGATCGCGTATAATATCATTATAGTCCTGCTTATTTCATTATCAATGCATTTTTCTTGAAATTTCAATAAATTATCACAGTTTTACCATTTTTCAAGCTCTGTACATGCACCTAGAAACGGGGTCGAAGTATTCAAATAATTTAACTAAAAAACTAAAAAATTAACCCAAATCCATCGTGTCAAAAAACATCAAATAATGGTTTATCAAGTTTTAACTCCAAAAATAGATAGATGAAAAAAACTGGATTGATGACTTTTCATATATGCTCCATTTAGTAAAAATGAATATTTTAGCTTAATTTTGGGATATGGATATCAATAAAAATATACATAAATTAGCAAAAGTGCTGGTCATTATTGTTAAGTGTAATAATTGACTAATGAATTGTTAATAATTCGTGTATGTTTGGTTAGATGTGGGTTAATTTGCTAAGAGTGCATTGAGTGGGAAGCATTAATTTGTTTATTCAATGTTATTTTCCTTCGTTGATGTGAAATTGGGCAGTAGTGTGTGAAATTAACAAACTGTGTGTTGGTTTTTGATTAGTAATCCACAAAATCACGATCCACAGAAAAGATAGAAATTTATTTATTTATTTATTTTTTATTTGGTGTCTTTAAAATGTGTATTTTTTTTATTCAATGAAACTCAATAATATAACAAAAAATGTTTTGAGTGATGTTTAGTTTCACGCTAGATTATTAAAAATTATGTTGAAATATTAATTAGCATATTTTAGGTAAATTTTACTAAGCAAACAGTTATTTTAGTGCTTGAAATTTAAACACAGAGTCATATTAATCTATGAATCAAAAGAATTCTTTTTTTAAAAAAAGTCCTTAAAAATATAAATTGACAATTACATTAGGTTAAAATTGAAAGAAAAAAAAGTGATAAAGAGATAATATTAATATATATTTATAAACCAAAATAATCATAAGTAGTTAAATTTAAAGTTTTTTTTACATATATTTTAAGAACTTATTTGACATTTTCTAATAATTTTAGGAATTAAAATAACATGTTTCTCCACTTCTAAAGTTAACAAGTAAATTGATAATCACATTGATCTAAAATAAAAAATGACTAAAATGATAAATTATAATGAGTAGTTAGATTTATAAATATATTTAATATTTTATTTATTTTAAAAACTAATATAATATGATATCGCCTATAATTTTCAAGAATGAAAATTTACAATATTTTTATCCTCTTAATGTATCATGTTAAACATATATGACTTGATTTTAACAGTCATGTGATACTAATGTACAAAAATTTAAATTTATTATACATAATAATTATAGAATTATATATTAGGTCAATATTAAAATTTAGAACATTATATCAATATTTATGATTAATTGTTATAAAATACTTATTTTTTTTTTTTATAGATATCTTTGTAATAAATTTCTTATCACAATGTTGGTCCCAAACTTACTTATATATGTCAAGAACAACTCTTTCATCAGAACTATTTTTTGTCACGGCCGTCTCTTAGATTAAGCAAAACTAATAGTCACAAAACTTATAAGAGTCTTGTGGGATCCTATCTTTTCAATTTCTAAAATTACAACTTAATATTCATCCATCATACATATTAAAATAATTAGACTTCAGATAAAAAAACTTAACATACTTGTTTATTAGGCTTGACCCAATAGTTAGGTATACTTACACAATGATTTCCAAACCTGTACTGGGGAATTCAATATCCCTTTGGTCAGTGCACAACCCGAAAGGGTATTCGGCCACAAGGAAAGTCGGATACTTGTCACCACCGAAGTCACGTCACCCTAGGTCGAGCAGCCACCTAGTCACGAAGGCCAAAGGTCGAGTACCAGTTCGGCTAATGCATAACCCGAAAGGGTATTCGTCCATAAGATAAATCGAATACCCCCTATTATTGAAGTTACATTACACTAATTTTGGTTAGATAATAGAGGTTCACGTCGGCCCAGATTAAGGTATGAAACTCAAGTTATTAATCTCTTAATCAAAAAGGCCCATCAGGCCCAAATAAGTCACTATAAATATAATATTGATGGGACATAAAGGTGGGTATGATTATTTAATACTACAATATTTATTACTCTGTACCGAGTACTAACTTGAGCATCAGGGTGCCTTTGCAAGTACCATCCCCCCTTTCGGGATAAGGATTCAGGAAGTTATCACCTCAGCTTGGAAGAACATTAAGTGTCAGAGAGCATCAACGTAAGAGTGTTTCCCAGTAGGAACATTTTAGCGCCCATCGTGGGGCTGATACCTACACGATTTCGACCCCCTAAGTCAAGATGGTAGCAACTAGAAGCCAACAAGAGAATATGACTATCAACAACTTGGGAATGCCCTGAGAGCCAAGGCAACCAAGAAATCAAACCGAAGGAGAAGGGATGGAAGAATCTTACGAAGACCGTTCTCAGTTGGCTAACCCATCCTCAACAATAGAACAAATGAGAGTTGAGATGATGGAGCTTAGGAGACTCCGGGAAAAGGATGCTCATGAACTCTCCGTACTAAGGAAAGAAAATATCGAGCTCAGAAGTGACAATCGATCGTGGTAGCCCACTTAAGGTACTCCCATCACTGGGTTATCTTAAGACCAAGACGAATCTTCAGGGTGGTATAAAGAGCCTAAGCTCTCCAACCAGCCCACCATAGCTACGATGATCACATTAGATCAACAAAGACAGCAAGGAAGAACACCTTTCGCCCTAGAAATAATAAATGCCCGCCTACCAAATAATTGGAAAAGTCTAGCTTTGGATAAGTACAACGGAACACTAACCTAGATGAACGCCTTGATGCCTTCATCACCCAAGTCAGCCTGTACACCGAGGAGGACACTGCATGGTGTAAAGTATTCCCTATGTCTTTGAAAAGATCTACACTAAGCTGGTTCACCAAACTCCCCCTAGGGTCGATTGACTCCTTCACTACTTTGTCAGCACGCTTCAATATCCGATTCGCCACAAGTCGACCACACAAGCTCACCTTCATAGCCCTGATCAACATTTGCCAAGAGAAGAAAGAACCTTTAAGGGCTTTCATGGAACGATTTGGGAAGAAAACACTAACCATCTAAGACCTGGACCCAGTAGTAGCCATGCACCATCTTACCACGACACTACGACTCAGACCTTTTGTGAATAGTATATGTAAAAAACCACCGCTTGATTTGGAAGAACTATGACAAAAAGCCTCTAAGTACATGCAGATGGAGGAACTGGCAAAGTTCCAAAATCAGACACGACCCGAACAAGTTCATAGTAGAAAGGAAGTAGAAAAAGAACACCCTGGTAGAATCCGCATGAATGATGCAAAAGACCGAGAAAAGGCAATACGGGGGCCAAGATATACGCATTACACCCCGCTCAATGCCAGTCGGGCAAAGGTTTTGGAGTAGGTTCTAGCCACATAAATCTTAACGGTGCCACGGCTTGCCATGTCTCCTCATAGAGAAAATCAGACAAAGACTTGTCAATTCCATCGAAATAGAGGGCACACCATCGAAGAGTGCACAACTCTCCGAGATCGCATCGAATACCTTGTGAAAATAGGACATCTCTGAAGTTTTGTGCAAATCCTGAGCAAACATTAGGCAGACAGCCAACCAACCCCGAGAGCTCAGCAATGGGATAGACAGGAAAGGTGAGCCACAAATTATAGGCAAAGAGAACGAAGTAAGCCTCATGAGCGCCAAGACAATTGTCGACTCGGTGATCCTCCAAAAAGAATAATCAACACCATAGCTGGAGGATTTGCAGGTGGAGGAGGAACATCCTCGACCCAAAAAAGACACTTGCAGGCAGTTAGATCGATAAACGTGGTGTCCCGAAGGGACCTGGTGTCCATGCCACCCATTACCTTTACTGGGATTTTCAAGGAATTGAACTGGTGCAAGATGACCCCATGGTAATAAGTGTCGAGATCAACAATTGTTTAGTAAGGAAAACATTAATTGATTAGTGGAGTTCAGCTGGTATCTTATACTGGAAAACATTTGAGCAGCTTAATATTCCCGATACAGGAGTTAACACCTTATCACAAACCCTTTGTTGGATTCTCAAGAGAAAGGGTAGACACCAAAGGAACCATCGACCTGCAAACCTACTTCGGGTTAGGATGAGAAGGACGACATGTTAAAATAAGATATGTTGTCATATAGCCAACACCTCCTATAACATCCTATTGGGGCGACCTTTCCTGAACAAGTTGCGTGCAATCGTGTCAACCCCACATGTGGTCATGAAGTTCCCCTTAGAATCCGAGGAAGTCAACACACTTCATGCTGATAAAAAAAACTACAAGAGAATGTTACTTCGCAAGCCTAAGATTGCAACCACTACCCAAACTGTCAAATGATATTAATACCATTAATTGGCATGTCCAACCATGCAAAGGACGATAAGGAAGAAACGACGAAGCTACGGGGTAATTTAATTTTTATTTATTATAATTACTTATGAATTAATTTTATTATTTTTAAAATAAATTATTAATAAAAAATAATTATTCACGGATACATCTGTCAGTAATAACGTCGGTAATTTCATGAGTATTGTTGATAATATTTTTAAAAAAGTATTTTAAAATGGTATTAAATAATAATCTTGTTTTATTAAAAATAATATAGTTCAAAATTGGTAAAATTATTATAAATGTTAAGAAATTTTCTTTTAATTTTAGACTATCATGCATCAATATCATTTCACTAATTATATATTTCTCAATTTAAATAAAATTAACTATTTAATATTAAAATATATTGATAGTAAATTATTATTTTATACTATCATTTAATTATAAATTATATATATATATATAATAGTTGGTATGGTAAATTAATTAGCATGAGAAAATTAGTTAAGTATTTAAGAATTTAATTTGTTAATCTTTTATCATTAAATTTTTTAAAGTTATCAACGAATTTTTTTTCATTTTCTATGAACAATGTTTTAGACAGATAATCCGTGGGAAATGTCTGTCTGAAACATCATAATTTTCTCACGAAAAAAATCTATGGGTAACAACCATCTAAAATTTCAGACGGAAAAAATTCATGGGTAATATCCATCAGAATCATTTATGTTTCAGATGGACACATATTCGTCAGAAAAATTCGTCGGTAATGTCATTTTTCAGACAGATATTTATCTGTGAGAAAAAGTTCATCGATAATAAGTGTTTTTTTTGTAGTGAAAACACGGTATGGTCACCCTCATCACCATCTTGGCTATCCTCATCATCTTGGATAGTGATGTCAAGGTCTTCAGGCGCAATAGATCGGGAAGGGGCCATCTCATCGGGTTCGACATCTTCAGGCATCTTGTTATACTCCATATACACCCCCTTGTAAAAATCCATGTTTACTTCAAAAGTGAAACCCGGGGGACATTGCAAAAATACTGAGCCTATGAATAATTTTATAAAATTTATTTAATAGTAACAAATATGAATTTTATTTATAGTATAATTTATAAATTATAAATTATTATTTTTGAAAATTATAATTAAATCAAATAAACATGTATTTTATAAATTTTATTTAATAATAGTAAATAAGTGTGAAATTTTAGTCCATATTTAAGATATATATTATTACTTTCATATAATATCAATGAACTTTAATAGCTTAGTGCTATAATATTATTATTGGAGTTAAGGGATTAAGAATTCAAGTCTCATTTTTTACATTTTGACGATTTTTTTTTATCTTATTTAAAATATTTTATCTTTATATTTTTTTGCAAAAGTGTCATTCCTAACAACTTTAAACATTTAGATAAATTTTCATCTTGTTTTAAAAATTTTATGTTATCATTTTTCCTAATAACCTTAAACATGTTGACATAACATTACACCTTTTCTTAGCGACTACTGATATTGTTGACATAAAGTAGTACATTTCCCAACAACACATAATTTTCGCAACAATATTAATTTTGTTAACAAAAAGAAAATCCTATTGTAACAAAATTTTTATGTCATTGCCAAATTCCTGTCTTTACCAACAACTCATTTTTTATTGTAAAAAAGTCGTTGCGAATAACCTATTTTCATGTAGTGGGTATTCGACCAGAAGGAAAGCTGAATACTCGTCACCACCAAAGCCACGTCACCCTAGGCCAAGCAGCCACCCAGCCACGAAAGTCAAAGGTCGAGTACCAGTTCAGCTAATGCATAACCCGAAAGGGTATTCGGCCATAAGACACAAGTGGAAAAAAAGCTTTTAAAATCGGTTATTTTTAACTTTTAAAATCGGTTCTCTAACCGATTTTAAAAATTAGACTTTTAAAATCGGTTTAACCGATTTTAAAAGTTAACTTTTAAGATCGATTGTTTTATAACCGATCTTAAAAGTCTTGGCTTTGTAAAAATTAAAACTGGAACGGGACGTTCCAGGTTGTTAAAATGGCCTAAAAATGTCGTTTGGAACGGGCTGTTCCATAATAGTTTGTCATGAGTTCAAACCAATCCAAAACGGTCTGTTCTCCTTACAGAACGGCCCGTTCTCCTTGCAGAATAAACCAACGACGAAACTAGAGACACGAGAAGAGCGTGATAATGTTACCTTGAGAATGAGAAGCTGAAGACTTTAGATGAGAGCGCGAGAGAGTAAAAAAAGGAATGGAGGGAAAGATCAAAGAGAATGAGAATGGAAGGAAAGATAAAAGGTTTCTGACGGTACTTTTAAAATCGGTTATTTAAGAATCGATTTTGTATGTAGTATACAAAATCGGTTCTTAAATAACCGATTTTAAAAGTAACACTTTTAAAATCGGTCATAAAATAACCGATCTTAAAAGTACTTTAAAGATCGATTAAAATTTAACCGATCTTAAAAGTGTTCACATTATTTACAAAATTGCCACCGCGTCACTTTTAAGATCGCTCACCTTATAACCGATCTTAAAACTCCGATTTTAAATCCAATTTTTGCACTAGTGAGATAAGCCGAATACCCCGTATTATTGAAGCCGCATTATGCTAATTTTGGTTAGATAATAGAGGTCCACGTCAGCCTAGATTAAGGTATGAAACTCAAGTTATTAATCTCTTAATCAAAAAGGCGCATCAGGCCCAAATAAGTCACTATAAATACAATATTGATGAGACAAAAAAATGGGTATAATTATTTAATAGTAAAATATTTATTGCTCTGTACCGAGTACTGACTTGAGCGTCGAAATGCCTTTGCAGGTACTCTCTCCCCCTTTCGGGACAAAGATTCAGGAAGTTATCACCTCAGCTTGGAAGAAGATCAAGTGTCAGAAAGCATCAACGTAAGAGTGTTTCCTAATAAAAACAAAACCCAAAATAGATCACACAATAAAATAGACTTAAAGGAACATGTATATTAGATAACATTCAACCAATTTTCATAAAACAAAATTACACCAAATAATAGTAGTCCAAATAAGTGAAAATTCTAACAAATAACTTATAATTTGATTATGTCCATAATCATAAACCCTATTCATATCATCTCTCTTTACTATGTGAAACATGTGAATATCTCAAACTTGAAATAACAATGACTTCTAATGTGATACTCCTTCTATACTTATATATAAACATAAAATATTAATTTTTTTTACTAAAATATAAACAAATTTCAACCAAGTCATCTTTATTTAATTCTTTTATTAAAAAAAATAACCTTAAGATAATAAATAAAAATACTATCTACAACAAATGTGAATAAGGATATTTAAAAAAATATGATATATTTTTATATGAAATCATGAAAATTAAATAAATTCAACTATTTTCTTAATTCGTGTAAAATTCTATTTTCTTTCTTCCCTTTAATTACTCTTTTAGACTTTTATTCCTATAGTTTAAAAAAAAATACTTCCTCTATTCTTTATTATAAAGAGAAAAATGATTTTACGTATATGAGTAAAATTAGTTATTTATATTAAATTTTATTAATATTATAATTTTATTTTTAAATTATCCTTGTTATACATATCAAAATAAAATAATACTATTGAAAGGTCACGCATTAAAAAAATATTTTTAAAAAATTATCAGTTAAAATTTACTTGTATTTAAAAAAATAATTTTTTTGTGCTTATAATAAATAAGACATGGGGTACATTTTAATGTCTCCAGTTAATTTGTTTTAGTCTTTATACATACTATTTTAGTTTTATATTATTATTTTTCCCTTCTTGCAGTTTTCTCGGTAGTTTCACTATCCGTATAATATTCTAGAATAGTGAAAATATATTTTTCATAACATTAAATTTAATGTTAAGATTTTTGGAGGGGTGAAAGAAAAGGAAGTTTTGGAAGAAAAAATGTGTCTAGTTTGATAAAAACTCGCGAAGAAGCTACACGTATTTACAATGTTGTTACCTACCAATTCTATGATTTGGGTGCATGTGAAAAAGTGAAAAAAGTGAAAAAAATAAGAGAATAATATAAACATCGAGAAAACTAAAACTACCTACTGAAATAGGTATTGAATTAAAGGAAGACAAGATGCTGCATGTAAAAATTGTAAAAGAGAAGAAAGGAGGTGTGTGAAAAAAAATAGTAAATTAAAAGTTAAAGATATAAAATTAAAAATTTTAAAAATAAAAAAAATTATAGATATTTTAAGATTTTTTTTAAAAAAAATATAAAGGAGGTGTACTTATAAAAAAAAAAAGAGTGTATATATCATTAGCCTTAACAATTTCCTCAAGGATGATGATAAACACACCTCCATTTTTTTATTATAAATACACTCCCTTTTTTTAAAAAAAGATATATTAAATCTCTAAATTACCCTTAATATTTTTCGGAACTTATAATTTTTAGATTTGTACCTCTCTTGTTCTTTCTTTTCCTCGCACCTCCCTTCTTCTTTCTTTTCCGGGCACCTCCCTTTTTCTTTCTTTTTCACCCCTTTCTTCTTCTCTTCTTCATCACTTTTTTCTTCGGTCTCCATCTTTTACCCTTTTCAATTTTTGCAATATCCTCTTCCTTTTTTGTTTTGTTCCGGAAAGTACTTTCTGGAATAGTAAAGTTTTTGTTCCGAAAAGTACTTTCCGAAATAATAAAGTTTTTGTTCTAGAAAATACTTTGCATAATAGTAAATTCTTATTCTGGAAATGTTTTATTACATAATTCCGAAAAGTACTTTCCATAATACTAAAGTTACTGTTCCAGAAAGTTCTTTCCAGAATTATATAAGAAACACACTTCCAAAAAATGCTTTCTAGATCAATAATTTTACTATTTCGGAAAGTACTTTCCGGAATGTTAAAATTAACATTTCGAATCTTATTTTCTAGAAGTATGACAAATTTAACTTACGTATTTCTTTATTTCCGTCGTCCACCACCATCTTCTACGATCAAAGTAGGTTAATTATATATTCCTGTTGTCCATAAATAATGTTAAATAAGTTAAAAAAATTATAAATATAGAATGTAATTTAATATATTAATTTGTACCCTGTATTGAATGTAGAGAATAATGAATATTGAATGAAAAATTAGAGTTTAAGAAAGAATAGAGTAGAAAGTGAAAAATAGGATTTAAAAGATAAAAATATAAAATATGATTATGTTGATTATAAAAGAAGAAAAATAAAGAATGAAAAATGAAAAAGAATAAAATCATTAAAGAATGACTAGAGTGATGAAAAAGGAAAATAAAACAAAGAAGAAAAAAAGAAGAAAAAGAATGATAAAATAAGGGGGTGAATAAAAAATAAGTTTAAAAATAAAACTTAAAATAAAAATTTAGTTAAAAGATATTTTAAGAATTTTATTTAAAAAAGAATTAAAAATATATTTATAAAAGATTGAAGGTGTATATGTCATCAGCCCTAAAACAGACAATCCAATTCCCTTGGGCCGCATGGCGTGGTCCAAGGTCCAAGCCCAAACATGGAAACACTTGAACCAACATTCAAGTGCTACACGCAGAGACCTTGTTCAGAAGACACAAAATGTATCGCGTTCTCCACCGCGCCCTGTGCACCGCCACAGAGCCCGCCACCGGCAGCATCAAGTCAATTTCGCAGGATCTCTACAAAGAATCCAAGTTGAAAAGCCTGGTCGACAAGTTCAAGAAAGCCTCCGACAACGACCGCTTCCGGAAGAAAACCGGCATCTACGAGGACACCGTGCGCCGCCTCGCCGGCGCCAAGCGCTTCCGGTGGGTCCGCGACATCCTCGAACACCAGAAGCAGTACTCCGACATCTCCAACGAGGGTTTCTCCGCGCGCCTCATCACCCTTTACGGCAAATCCGGCATGTCCAAACACGCGCGCAAGCTGTTCGACGAAATGCCCCAACATAACTGCCACCGCACCGCCCTCTCTCTCAATGCCCTCTTGGCCGCGTACCTCCACTCCAGGAAATACGACGTCGTAGAAACCCTCTTCAGGGACCTGTCCGCCCAGCTTTCCATCGAACCCGATTTGGTCACTTACAACACTCTCATCAAATCTTTTTGCGAAATGGGTGCCTTCGATTCTGCCTTGGAGGCTTTCAAGGAGATGGAGGGTAAGGGTTTGAAGCCTGATTTCATCACGTTCAACACTTTGTTTGATGGGTTGTACTCAAAAGGTCGTTTTGATGAGGGTGAGAAGCTCTGGGGGCAAATGGGTGGTTACAATGTTGTTCCTGATGTGAGGAGTTACTGTTCCAAGCTTGTGGGGTTGGCTGGGGAGAAGAAAGCTGGTGAAGCTGTTGAGGTTTTGAAGGAAATGGAGAAGGCGGGTCTGAAGCCTGACGTTTTCTGCGTCAATGCTGTGATCAGAGGTTTTGTGAATGAGGGTAATTTGGATGAGGCTAAGAAGTGGTTTGGTGAGATTGCGAACTTTGGTTATGACCCTCATAAGACCACTTACGCCACCCTTGTTCCGTTCCTGTGTGAGAAGGGTGATTTGAAGACGGCCATTGAGATGTGCAAGGAGATTTTCAATAACCGGTGCCGTGTTGACGCGTCGCTGCTGCAGGTTGTGGTGGATAAACTGGTGAGTGAGAACATGGTTTCAGAGGCCAAGGAGATTGTGGAGCTAGGGAAAACCAATAGGTATTGTCGCTATAAGCTAAATTTGCCGGGAGAAGAGTAGAGTTATGTTAGCACTTAGTTTCACTTTATTATTGTTCTTGCATTTTAAATGGTTTTGTGATAATGGTGATTGGAAATTGCCAAGAGTGAAATTTGTTTGGCATTGTGAGATTACTGACTGGTTGCTTCAACATGGCTTATGCAGTCTGATTGCACTGGTTCTATGGGTTGGTTTGATATCAGCCCTTAAATGTAGTCTCGGTTGAGATGAACTAACATAAAAACACTGTTTTTCCTAATTTACTCTTTGTTTGCTCTCTTACAGCTTTTCAATTATTTCATTATTTCGAAAAAGTGATGAATTTTTTATGAACACTATTTAATCTCCCTCTTACTGCCTCTCTTTTTTTTAACAATAATCATTGTATCTAGTTGGCTCCGAGTTATGAATGTGATAAGTGTGGAGACATATGGTATACATATTGTTGTATCTTGATGTTAATTGTAAAAGTATATGTTTTATTGTTTATTGGTGTGTGACTATTCAACCATAACTTGTAGCGGTAGCTTGGGTAAGATGTTTCTCGCATTCCCTTTCTTTTATTGTTTGTTTTGTTGTATACTTGTTGGTGAAATTAATTATAAAAATGATAATGTTGGAGATGAGGTTTAGACTTTGCATCAAAAGTATTTTGATAAGATTGTTTGTTTTGTTGTATACTTGTTGGTGAAATTAATTATAAAAATGATAATGTTGGAGATGAGGTTTAGACTTTGCATCAAAAGTATTTTGATAAGATGTGACATCAAGATAATAGATAGGAATTATATCTTTGTGATGGTTATTTTATATTAGGACTTACCTTCTGTTAGTTTAAATTAGTTTCAATATCAAACTTTCATTTCCTTGTAATTGCTTTAAACTTAGTAACTTAGTTTTTCTTATTGATGAGTATTGATTTGTAATGTGATGCTTCTACTTAAGAGTAGGTTTATTTTTATTTAGTAAAATTATTTGAACAATCTCTTTTGAGAATTATTGAAGTGTGGTGTAAAGAGTGTCAGATAACTCAATAAGAACTTAAATGACAACATTTTGTTTCATTTTTTGACCTGCCAATTTGAATTAGGAATATGAATAAATGACTAATTTCCTTTCATCAGTTTATTTTTTATAAATAAAACTATTTATTTAGACAATTACACTTTTTTAACTCAAGGGCTAAAACAATTAGGATTGAACTAGTAGTGAGAATTTGAGGTAGAATACACAGAGTCTTAAATTTGAACCTTAGTGTTATCATTGTAATTTCGATGAATAAAAAATAATTCAAGTGGTTCAAAAAAAATTCCTATTTTGCTATTATTTTGAAGATTAAATTAATTGTTTAGTCTTTATAATGTATACCTATTTCAGTATTAGTCTTTTTTAAAAATATTTTTTATTTTTATTTCTATTATATGTTTTTTCAGTTTTCATAAAATTTGAAAACGCTTTATATAAATATCTATTATATAGAAATATATTCATTTTAGCTCTTGTTAGGCCTTTTTTTCTAATATATGCTAATCATGTCATTATTGAACAGGTACACAATAAAATTGAAAAAGAAAATTAAAGGTTTAAATATTTTTTTACTCTTTATAAAATGAATTAATTTTGATTTTTTTCAATGAAAATATTTATTATTATTATTTTTCATCCTTTTAACATTTATAAACATGACATAAAAAAATATTTATAAACATTATTTTTTATTCTTGAAAAAATTATCAAGTTTTGGTTTTAGTCGAAGTAAAATAATATTTTTTTAACTTTCATTCTTCTAACATTTAAATAATTATTTTTAGTACCTAATGAGATATATAGATAAATAATATTTATTTTTATATGTTTTTAAAAATTTAGTAGTTATTATGCATTGACATAACATCGTTATACAATTATAAATAACATCTAGGATAATTTTTAATAATAGTATGTACTGAAAACATTAATTTTAAATTTTAAAAAAATAAAAAATAAAAAATTATTTTATAGGGATCAATCAAGTAGAGAATACATGTAGTATAAAAAAAATTAAAATTTATTCATATTATAAAAACTAAAAATATATTAGATTCAAAATTTAATAATATCAAAATTGATGAGAATTTTTGTTTAGAAATTAAAATCAAAAGAGGTACATTATAAAGACTATAAAATTAATTAATTTAATCAAATTTTCTAATTAATTTGAATTTGTTATTTTTTTTAAAAACAAAGTTAGAAGCTCCGATGCATATTTTCAATGATGTACGAAAATATCAGCATCTTTTGTTTGTAAGAGCACCTCCGGCGCGAGGTGCTTGTAGGGATGGCAACGGGACGGGGCGGGTACGGGTTTCATGATACCCGTCCTCGTCCCCGTAAGTTAAACTCATTCCCATCCCCGTCCCCATACCTGTCGGGTATAGATTTTCATTCCCATCCTCATCTCCGTCAGGTATCGAGTATACCCGTACCTGTATCCGTATCCGTCAATTTTTTTTATTTTTTATTTTTTGTAAAAAAATGATATTTTAAATTATTTTTTTTATTATATTATAATTATAATTAGGTTATTTCTTTATCTCATATTATAATAAATAATCACACATAAAAAATATTAAATTTTTTTAATATAATTAAATTGAAAGTGAATATTAAATTAAAAATGAGAACGGGAACGGGTACGAGTAC
This sequence comes from Cajanus cajan, assembly GCF_000230855.2. NCBI lineage: Eukaryota > Viridiplantae > Streptophyta > Magnoliopsida > Fabales > Fabaceae > Cajanus > Cajanus cajan. The sequence continues at coordinate 63,346,153 of NC_138518.1, forward strand.
GGGTACGGGGCGGGTAAGTACATACCCGTACCCGTACCCGTACCCGATTTAATATATCGGGTTTTACCCGTACCCGTACCCGTACCAGGTCAAACCGGGTATTTCCCGTCAAAGTCGGGACGGGTTCGGGTATAACTCGCAGGTACGGGTATATTTGCCATCCCTAGGTGCTTGTTGCGTGTCTTAGTTGTAAGCAACGGTGCTTACAAGAAATTCCTGTTGGAGTAAATCTACGTGGCAGCAAGGGTTCCTAAATTATTCTCTTTGTTGCTTGCAGAAGCAACGGTTCTTAACCCTGTAAAATTGAAAATGAAGAGATTTGATTGGATGAGGGTCATCCAAGGTGGAACAGTTTTGCAATCAAAAAAATTGATAAAACTTCCTTACCTGTTATTGCTCTTGGTCGACTCCCTCCGGTGGCCATGTTCTCAGAGCGCATGCATGTCTGGAAACCTTCATCGCGCGAAACCCCCTGACCGGAACCCCTCTGCCGCGCGAAAATCGCGACCAACCCCGTCAGCCGCGCGTAGAAACCCCCCACCGAACCCCCCAGTTGCGCGTGTGCAACCCCTGACCAACCCCGTCAGCCACGAGCAAAACCTCCGACTGGACCCCTTAGCCGCACACGGAACCCCCTGACCGACCGGACCCCCAGCCGCGTGCGCGGAATCTCCCAACCGAACCCCCTCAGTCGCGCGCGCGGTCCCCCCGACCAGCCCCCAGCCACCAGCCACGACCAACACCCACCAGCAACTAGCCACCAGCCACCAATCACAAGAGAGAATGAGAGACGAGAGAGATTAAGAGAAAGAAAAAAGAGAGCTTGAAAGAGAAAGAGGGAACGAGAGAGACGTTTATTTTTTATTTTTATATTTTATTTTATTTTTTTATTTTTTACATATATTTTCTATTTTTATTTTTTATATTTTATAATAAAAAATACATTTCGTAAAATTTTATTAAAAAATAATTAAATCAAACACATTTTCAGTATTTCTATTTTCTAAATAGAAAACAAGAACTCAAATTAAACAAGTTTTTTAAATCTAAAAATTTAAAAATAAAAATTATTTTTAAAGATAAAAATAGAAAATATTTTTTCAAATAAAATAGTCTTTTAATTTTTCATTGTAGAATATACTAAACTACTTCTTTTTATTATTGTGATTTTTTTATTATGTAATTTCTTTTATTTATTATTCATATTTATATATTATTCATAATAATTAATTTTTAAAAAATTTATAATAAAGTATAATATAAGGTGTCAAAAAGTGTAGTATGAGTTATAAAAAAATAAGAGTGCTTATAAGAAATTTTCATTGAAACAAAAATTATAAAAATATAATATAAATTACTTAAAAATAATGTGACATAATAAAACCCATTTAAAATAGTTAAGATTTGCTTATAAGGAATTCTTTCCTATCCTCGATGCTCTAACACTTTTATCAGTTTTATGCGAAAGAAAAACCTCATCTATCTTTTTCCTAAACGAGTCATGTCAAACACTTCCATCATGAAATCTTTAAACTTTAACATCAAATCATCACCGACACTAATAAAAGGAAAATGCTGTATCTTTCGGAGACCCAAAAATTATCTGAATGATTAAAAAATTATTATTTTTTAATAAATTTATTATAAAATAATTATTTTATAATAAAATTATTAAAATAATAATTTTTTAATCATTCAAATGAATTTTTGGCTTTCTTTTTCGGAGGTGTAGCAATCCTCTTGATAAAATAGTGTCCGAAATTGGAAGCCGAAAATTCATTCCATCGATTAAAAAATTATTATTATTTAATAAATTTATTATAAAATCATAAAATTATTATTTTATAATAAATTTATTAAAAAATAATATTTTTTTAATCATTCACACAAATTTTTTACTTCTGTTTTCGGAGGATACAGCATTTTCTAAAATGAAATTATTGTCAACATAAAAATTCACTATTAATGTTTTCCCTCCATTTTTTTTATCATATAAACTACAGTGCAAAACACATCATTGTAAAGAGTTAAACATTCCAAATAAATTAGCACCCTTAGACTTACTAATAAACAGATTATATTTACTAATGCAATTCTGAAATCCTCCTTCATGAATAAAAGAGAGCATTAATGAGACTAAACCAAGTTCGAGGAGCTTACTTTAGTTCATATATAGAGCTGCTGCAAGTTTTAAACCTTTGCCCTCCACCCTTTTGAGAAAGAAAGAAAAAACTTTTCCTTTTCGGTAGTTTTTTAAATTTCTTTCTACACCCAAAAATACTTGTATACAATATTATATTGTTTACGGTGAAATTCGTTCGTGGACTCTTTATATTCGAACTAGCACGTAAATGGTTTCAATTTAGGCTTCTGATTTAAGAACAGGAAATGGAGTGGACAATTTTAGTAATTACTTGTTTCTAATGATTCTTCAACAATTAACAAGCAATAATTTCCAGACATATAAATGCTAAGATGAACAGAATGGATAATTAAAATATTTGCAATACAAATCATGGCTCAACTTGCATACTGTTCCAGAATTACAATGCCAAAATGATATAATTTCATGGATTACAAGAGATAAATTAAAAGAGCTACACTAATTCTACTCCTAAAAAGCAAGGTAAAAATGGCCAAGAATTAGTCATACCCAAAAATGATTCTGTGCACGAAAGCCATATGCACGGGCAGAGAGTATTTGAGAATTTAGTTCTGACAGTATGAGTTTTTCCGACCTTTGTGACAATGCATGCTTCTTGAATTTATAGAGTGAATCAATGACGGTTAACTCACTTAGACGCTCGTGCACGTAGGCCACTATGAGATAACCGCTACCCACTATGCTCATTATGTGGCTTCTAAAGTGTAACTTCCCATAACCGTTCTTCGCGTATACTAACTTCTCGACTTGGACGCTAACTGTCTTTGTATGATCATAAGCACCTACACAACTTCACCAAATCTCAAACATTGTTCAACTCGAAATAATTGTCTTCGATCTCGAATCAGCTGTTATTGGCAGGAGTTGATCTCAATATATTTCGAGAAGTTTTATGTATGCTTCAAACTTTTCGACTATATTTCTAGCACGAATACATAAAACTCCTAATACGTTCCAGATAGGTGTTCATCCTCCTCCATCTTTCGATTAGCTTCATAAGTACGTCTTTCGATTTCCCTGATTTTCGAGTAGTCTCAACAAATGCCCCCCTAGGAATTCAATCTTGATGTGTACATCAGCCAGAAAGATTGAGTTCCTATCGAAGGTTGTTATTGATGTTTGGATAGTGTGTCGTTATATTTCTTCGATTAAAATCTATCCCTGTCTCATTTAATGCTAATGACCGTTTGATGGGAAATTGATTACCCTGACGGCGCATGCTCACTCTGCTCCATAAATTTGTCGTTGGGGAAAATATCTTTTGGCGGCTGTTACGGATATTCAAATTAATCATTTGAAATTGTTTGCCAAGCCCATTTGTCTCAAGCCCGCCAAAACGTTCAAAACCTTGTTTTTACCTTAGGGTTAAACTACTTTCATCGTTTGCTAAGCCCATTTGACTCAAGCCCACCAAAACGTTCAAAACCTTGTTTTACCTTAGGGTTAAACTATTTTCACCATTGTCTTCCTTCGTGCCCAAGTTTTCTTGCTCATCGCTCCTTCTTTTGCTCTGGTTCTTGATCTTCTTCTCCGGCCGTTCTCTCTGTTCTTGCTTTTGTTCGTTATGGCTTCTTCTGCTACGTCCACTTCCACTGCCGTGGCCTCTACCGCCTCTCCTACTGCTGTCTTCACTTCATCTCCAGTTCTAGCTACTACCACATCTCCTACTATGGCGACTGTCCCTATAACCACCATGGCCACTACAACCACTACTCAGGGCACTCCTTTGCTAATGGCCAACGCTCAAGTCTGCAAGGTTAAGGAGGGCGATGACACTTTCGTTCCAATCCCAGGCATGGAGGAGGCCAGTTTGAAGATATTTCAATCCCAGGTACTTCTCCCTTTCTCTTTAGAAAGTGGTTCTATTCACGCTTTTCTTGGTCCTTTCGCTGGTCAGCATAAGAAAAAATTTGGTAATACTCTTTTGCCTGAAGACTCTTCCACCTTACCTTTCATCTATTCCCCAGAGATAGACTTAACCCTTTTTGGGGATGCTACTAAAATTTTTAGAGCATTCCCTCCTGTTAAAGATAGGCATTCATCTTGGCTAACCCGCGTAGAAGCTTCCATGCACTCTGAATGGAAAGAAACTGGTATCTTTGAGTTCATCCAGCTAGCTAAATTCGACCTTCACCTTTTCGACCCCCAGATGCTACTTTCTGCTCTCTATTTTTGGAATAGAGAAATTTGGGCTTTTGAGTTTCCTTGTGGCTTCATTTGTCCCACCTTGCTCGATATTGCTGCTATAACCGGACTAATGCCTATTGGGGAAAGATTTCACCCTGACGCATTTGAAGAGGAAATTTCGATCAAGGATATTTCGATCTCTTGGGACAAAAAGACCTATTTGGCTTTTATTACTGCGCATATGGGGCAACCTGGTACGCTTGTTTCACCTTCAGAGCACATTGCCTTTTTAATGTATTGGTTGTCAGCATGTGTCTTCTGCACTCCTTCACTCCAAGTCCCAAAATATTATTATGTTTTAGCCCAAGCTCTTCATTCGAAAAAGAAAATATGTTTAAGCAAACTTCTTTTGGCCTCTCTATACACTTGTCTTGATGAAGCTTCAGAGAGCCTTTCTCGAGAATCTGGGCCTCAGAATCTCTCCGGCCCTTTATGGCTACTTCAACTATGGCTTAACGTGATCTTCGAGAAGAAACTTCGTTTGCCTTCCATTCCAATTCCTATCTGTGAACTCGAAGGGGCTCGTTTGACGACCCTTACCCCTCGGAAGCGTCTGCTCGATAATTTTGAAAAATATGTCAGAGCCATTCTTAGCTTCACTAAGTTCACTGAAGACTTAGCCCCTTTTATTCGACCAAATTTAATAGGTCCAACCTGGCTTCGCCAAAATAATCAGGTTGGAAACATAAGTCCCTCTTCGACTGACATGTGGTTTGGGTTTTTGTCATGGGATGTCATTATCTCAGGCATGAGGCAAAAAGATGTTAGGCTTTATCCCTATCAACCCCAACTTTTTGCTCGACAGTTTGGGCTTTGCCAAATGAAACCCCTTCTTCCTCGACGTAAAGAAAGCATCGATGCAGATATTTGTGTCGAAGAAGGGAATTACGAAGAGGTCCTTGAGTTCATCCTTCGCCTTGATAAAGAACTCAAACTTACACCATCCACTTTCTCTCCTTCATTCTTAGTTTCGAAGTGCTATCTTCGATGGTGGTGTTATTATATTGTAGATAAACTCATCGATTTTGATGGCTTTTTGAAGAAGCTGATAAATTCTCCTTGTAGACCCCTAAAATTGTCCGGGTCGGAAATAAAGCTTGAAGACTCTCGAAGACTGAAGGATAATCAGCCAGAAGGACTCCTCGAAGGCCCTAGGAGGGTTCTCTGTAGGTCTAGAGGTCTTAGAATAGCTCAAAATAAGGAAGTGGAGGGAAAAAGCCCAATACGGCCGTACTGAACTTAATACGGCCGTATTGAAGCTTCAATACGGCCGCAGCGAAACTCAATACGGCGTATTGAAGTTTCTGAAACTTCAATACGGCCGTACTGAAGTCAATACGACCGTATTGACACTTCAATACGGTCGTACTGAAGTCAATACGACCGTATTGACACTTCAATACAACCGCAGCGAACTCAATACGGGCGCATTGAAATTTCTGAATTTCAATACGACCGTATTGAACTTCAATACGACCGTATTGAAGTTCAAAAATTTCAATACGGCCGTATTGCCCCTGTAGGCCGTATTGCGCCTATTCCCTATAAATATGACGTCAATTGGACGTCATTCCACACTTTTTTAGATAGTTTCAACCCTCTCCTTGAGTATTCTGGGGTTTTTGAGCAGTGTTCTGCCCTAGAAATCACTCGGAGAGTTGATCCGACGAAGTTCTTGAGCCCCGAGCCATTTTGCTTGAGGATCGAACCTAGTCGAGGGGAAATCTTTTTGATTCCCTTAGTTAAAATTTTGTTCTAGGAGAGCGAGGAGCGGGCTTGTAGAGCGAGGGAACGCCAAAACGCTTCCCAGTTCTTTGCAATATATAAAAGCACGCTTCAAGAGGTTTCCCTTCAATCCTTCCTTTTACTGCTTTCTGTGTGCATATTTAAACTGTCATCATGTAGATAGTCAATTTATAATTGCTTAGAATAAATAGGGGTAATTTAGTAATTTTACGTTGTTATTTTAGAAAATAATCTGTCATAGGGAACCCGAAAGGGGCGCTGTGGGGTGCTAACACCTTCCCCACGCGTAACCGACTCCCTTACCCAACTCTGGTTGTAGTGGCCAAAGTTGATTTTTAAATCAATTGCCTTATCCCTTTTTCCAATGTTTTGAGTAAAACATTGGTGGCGACTCCACGAACCCTCCTTTTATGAAAACCACTAATCCATGGAGGGTCCCGCTTGGGATTAACATGGATTAGTGAGCCTTTTAATAAAATTGCTCGTTTGACGAGGTCTCAGTTTGAGAATAAGCCATTCTAGCAATCCACTATTTTTAAACAAATAAACGAGTCCAACCATCCTTCGCGAATGCCGAAAGCCCGTTTCGGGCCGGTGGCGACACTCCTCTCTCTTGTTCACAGGGGCCCAAGCAATCAGGTACTTTCAAGAATCAAATCCTTATTTTTCAGTTTGAGCAATTTTTTAAAGTATGTTATCGACCTGACAACGTTGGTCGTACTATCTTCGATGCATCCGTGTCTCTATCGAAAATGATACAGAGGAACATTTGCTCGAAAAAGGTAATTAACCCTAAAGGAAAAACCAATTTCGAAAAATTTTGCCCTAAGAAGATACCTCCTCTTCCAAATGCCTTTTTCGGTTTAGCCAAGTATTTATCCTATCCTCCTTTGGTAAAAACACTCGACCCATTTTACCTTGATCATAAAGCAATCCCCGTAAAGGATCGAGTTACTTACGCGCGATGTTCCCTGTATGATTTTCCCCGAAGGAGATGGTGGCCTCTATGTTGGGTCGATAACACTAATCCTCCCCCTGGTAAATGACTAAAACTAGGGAATCTCTCGAATTCTTGATTATACTCCACTCAATTTTCTTTCTTTTTCCATGTTGTTTACAGCTGCTATTTCTTAGCGTGTTCTACAACATGCTGATCAAACTCTCGACTGGGAGAATGACGATGAGGATGTCGAAGGGACATCCTTGAAGGGTCGAAAACGGAAGATCGTTACTGATAAGGTCTCAATACGCTCTAAGGTATAATTCGTTTTCGAATCTTTCTTTTCACTAGAATTTCTAGAATCTCTAGCCTTGCTTACCTTTTGGATTCTTGCATTTTAGAGTATTGAGACCTTGAAAAAACAAAAAGTGAACTCAGGCAGCACAAAAACAGTAAGAAGTTACTTCGTTTATTTCTTATCCTTTGTGATTCTTACCTATTTCGAGTCTTCATCATTAACTTGCCTCTTTCACTCGTAGGTTTCGACTACCAAGAAGCCAGATAAAGGAAAGGGGAAATTAGTGATTCCTCTTTCTAAGAAACCTCGAAAACCTGCTGGCGAGAAGCTGCTTCAAGACGCCATGAAATCCGTTCCCAAGGTGATTTAATTTTTTAGCTCAATTTCATTCTTCCTGTGCTTTCGACTTCCCTAACACCACTTAACTTCTCACAGGATACTGAAATCATCCAGCTTGATTCCTCTCGAGACCTGTCGAGAGATGTACCTCCTGTCACTGAGGCAGCCCAACAGGTTAATTTTTCTAACTTTCGCCTCTATGATTTTCCATTTAATCTTCTGATTGCATAACTTGTTCGCAGTTGACCACGCCTCAGTTGAACATTGCTGAGATTGCCTCTGTGGTGGCTTCGATAGAAGTCCCTCCCCAGGTCGAAGGGGACAAGGTTGTTGAGTCTGAACCTTCGACAACTGTGAAGACATTACAGGACTCTGCCCAAGGTGAACCCTCTTTCGAGCTGCAACCCCCCTTGAGTCCGAACAAGGGTACATGCCTTATCAACCTTATTAGTTTGTAGTGGTTCTTTTCGAAATTTACATATATTTGTTCTTCTTTTTTTTTTTTGTACAGGTTCGACCGAATCTCCCAGGCCTTTCACTACTTCCCCTTCGACCCAAGGCGATGCTACCTCTTCTATCCAAGGCCTTTCTTCAATTCCTTCTCCGAATCTGGATTTGATGAGCTTCTTCAACGATGAAGACGAAGATATTAACAGTATCTTCGAGGTCTTGGATAATTGGACAAGTGGTCCTTCTGAGTCGGAGAAGGAAAAAGAAAGAACCGTCGAGCAAGTTTCTAAGACTCCATCATATCAACCTTTACTTGATTCTTTTCGATCAAAGGCGTATGTTGAAGATCTTGATCAGGCCTTCCTCATTCCTGAATTCAAGACAGAGGTTGAACAAATAATGGACGATCTATTGTCTTACCCAAACCTTCCTCCTGAGGTCCATTTTGAGCCGCAAGAGTTTGTCAAACCCTTTAGCCTCGCATGGGACCTTCGAACTCAATGGTCCACTGCATTTCAAGAAGTAGCTCATGTCGAGTTTGAAAGTGAAGGAGACCGGGCTAAGCTCGAGAACCTCCATAATGACTTGATTTCAATCAAGAATTCAACAGCAGAGATAGTTTCTTATTTGCAACAATTGCAAAAAGAAGAGGCAGATATCGAAACCACTATCAAGTCTCTGCAGCATGAGTTAGAGAAGACTCGCTCGAAGAAGGATGCTATTAAAGTTCAGAGTCAAGAAATCAAGCAACGTCAGACAGGTCTTAAGGAGGAAGGCAAAATGATTTCTTCTAAACTTGCTAAGGCCTTGGAGCAAAAGAAATATCTAGAAGCTCAGTGTATCTCTCGAAAGCAAAGCTTGGATCAGGCTTATAAAGCTTTCAAAGACTTTAAATCCAAATTCTGTAATCATTAGATTTTCTTTTCTATTCTGTACTTCTTTCTAATTTATTTTTGGCTTGTATCGAACAATTAATATTATGTCCTCTCATGAAAATATTTCAAGTACTTTCCATTTATCACTTTGCTCGCATTCGAATTTATCTCTTTAATAACGTATGCGTTTTTCGAATATGCTTGTTCGATTATAAAGGGGCCTTCCCAATTATAAGACCATTTCCCCATATATCCAGATTTCTGATCCATGGGAAGAATCACCTTTAACGCTAAGTCCCCAACTCGAAATCATTGTGTTTTAACCTTCTTATTGTACGATTTCTCGACTCTTTCTTTTTGTTGAACAAGGTTTTGTATTGTGATTAATCTTTCTTCGTCTAAAGATATTAATTCATCATACATTAAATTCTAATAGTCTTCAATAGGCAACTCATTCTGTTTTTGCACATGGATTGATTGTAAATTAATATCTAAAGGAAGAATAACATCATGCCCATATACCAATTTATAGGGAGTAGTTTTCGTGGCATCTCTAGGCGAATTCCTATAAGCCCATAGAATTTGCACCAGAGTTTCGTGCCAACTTCGAGGTTTGTTTGATATATGTTTTTTGATCAAACCAATCACCACTTTATTAATAGCCTCGACTTGTCCATTTGCTTGTGCGTAATATGGTGTTGAAGTTATCAGCCTGATCCCTCTCGATTCCGCATATCGAGCGACTTTTAGACCCGTAAAGACAGTGCCTTGATCAGTAGTAATTGTTTGAGGAATCCCAAATCTTGTAATAATATGATCTTCGACAAAATCAATTATGTCTTTTTGCTCGATTTCTTTTAAAGGAATAGCTTCAACCTATTTTGTAAAGTAATCTATGGCCACCAATATATATTTGTGGTTTTTCGAAGATGGTGGATATATTTGCCCTATAATGTCCATTGCCCAACTTCGAAATGGCCAAGGCTTAATGATTGAATGTAACTCACTAGCAGGTACCTTTTGTATTGGTCCATGCTTTTGACACTCTTCGCAGCTTCATGCGAACTCGATACAATCCTTAAACATAGTTGGCCAATACAAACCTTTTCTCGACAAAACCCATTTCATTTTTTCACCTGCTTGATGTGCTCCACAAATGCCTTCATGTATTTCTGCCACAGCTATATATCTTTCGTGAGTTCCAAGGCACTTGAACAAAATTCCATCGAAACCCTTTTTATATAATTCATTGTTTAGCAAGACATAATTAAGAGCTTGTAGTTTGATCTTTCTTTCGACCTTTATATTGGGATTTTGCAAATATTCGATCAATTTGCTCCTCCAATCTGGTTGACTCGAGGAACCAACACTCATAATCTCTCGATGCTCCATCAATTCATTTTCTGTATGAATTAAATACTCGAGACACTTCTTACTTACTTTATACCCTGAGGCTGTCTGAGCCAACTCATTTGCAATGGCATTCGAGTTTCGAGGAATATGTTGTAACTCAACTTCATCAAAAGTGTTAAGTAACTGCACAACTCGAGTTTTAAATTCAATTAACTTTTCATTTAAACACTTATACTCCTGTGTTAATTGTTTGATGACTAATTGCGAATCACCTCGAATTAATACATTTATAGCACCTAACTCTTCGAGAATTTCGAGTCCCGTTATTAGTGCCTGATACTCAGTTTCATTGTTCGAGTATCTCTTGTTCGTTTTCAATGATAATTTAGTAGAGAGCCCTTCGGGGGAGATGATTGAAAAACCTATTCCAGTGCCCAATTCGTGTTTCGAGCCATCGAAATATAATTGCCAAGGCTTAGTGGTTAAGTAAATGACTTCCTTTGTTTCTTTCGAGTGGTTAGCAAGAAAATCTGTAATTATTTGACCTTTAGTTGCTTTTAACGGCTCGAAAGTTAACGAATATTCAGTTAGTGCGATTGCCATTTACCAACTCGAGAATGTAAAACATGTTTACACAACATATACTTAATCACATTACTTCGACAAAATATTACAACATCACAAGGCCTAAGATAATACTTCAACTTTGTACAAGCAACATAAAGACTTAAACATAGTTTCTCCAAAGGAGTATATCTAATTTCTACTCCGACTAACATTCGACTTAAATAATAAATGGCTCTCTTGATACCATTATCATCATCTTGCGCCAGCATGCCCGCAATAGTCGAGTCGGTAGCTAAAATGTACAACTTTAGTTGCTTCCCTTTAGAGAGTGGTGCAAGCACTGGAGGATAAGCCAAGTAAACTTTGATTTCATCGAACGCTTTCTGGTGCTCCTCATTCCATCGAAATTCCTGCTCCTTTTTTAAACGTAGAAGAGGAGAAAATATTTTAGTTTTACCAGACAAGTTCGATATGAATCTTCTCAGAAAGTTTACTTTACCTAGGAGAGATTGAAGTTCTTTCTTGTTCGATGGAGGTTTAGTCTCCATGATAGCTTTCGTCTTATTTCGATTAACTTCAATTCCTTTCTGGTGTATGACAAACCCTAGAAGTTCTCCTGCTGTAACACCAAAAGTACATTTTAGAGGATTCATATTCAGACCATGTTTTCTCATTCTCTCAAAAGATAATTTTAAATGGCTTAGGTGATCCTCTTTTTGCTTCGACCCAACAATTATATCATCAATATATACTTGTACAAACTTACCAATTAAATCATGGAATATTAAATTCATTGCCCTCTGATAAGTAGCACCTGCGTTTTTTAATCCAAACGGCATCATCACCCATTCATAGACACCAAGAGCACCTGGACATCGAAAAGCAGTTTTCGATACATCATTAGCTGCAATATAAATTTGGTTATATCCAGAATAACCATCAAGTAAATTCATAATTTCATTACCTGTAGCAGCGTCTATCATAGTTTCAGCAATGGGCATAGGATACTCATCCTTTGGGGTTGCTGTGTTGAGGTCTCGAAAATCAATACATACTCTGAGTTTCTCATTCTTTTTTATAACAGGCACAATATTCGAGATCCACTCAGCATACCTCGAAGTTCTAATGAACTTTGCTTTCAATAATCTTTCAATTTCTTCCTTGATTTTCTCGATTACTTCCGGAGCGAACCTTCGAGGGTTTTGCTTAACAGGTTTCTTTCCTGGAATCATGGTTAACCTATGCTCCACCAATTCTCGATCTAATCCTGGCATTTCATCATAGTCCCATGCAAAGCAATCCTTATAATTATGCAATACTCGAATTAATTCCTCCTTAAATTCCTTTTGCAAGAGCTTGCTAACATAAGTCACTCTTTTGTTCTCAACAGTTCCCAAGTTGATTTCTTCGAGGGGATCCTGAGATTCTAATTTATGCTCTTCTTTGGTTGCTCTTTCAAATCCCAGTGGTGAATCATCGAAGATACAATCCAACTTGAGTTCTAGCTCTTGTTCTTTGCATTCTATTGTTTTTTTGACCTCCTGGTCTCTTTCTATTTTTTCTTTTTCTGTTTGTCTCGAGGCAACTTGGTCCTCTCGGTTTTTCTCTGTTTTTTCTTTTCCTTCATTCTTTTCGATTCCGAAGTCTATCTCTTTTTCTTCTCTTCTTTGTTTTTTATCCTTTTCGACCTCGAAATATATTTTCCCTTTCTTTTTTTGTTTTTCTTCGGTCAAAGTGACCGTGCTATTTTTTTCAATTTCCTTTAAACATGCCTCCTCACCTTCATTTCCCTCGGCCATGTTGGCCGTTCGATCGGCCACATAGGCCGATATTCGAGCTAAAAAGCTCGAGTAAGGATCTTCACTCTTCATTCATCAAGTGGAGCTGAATCTTTTTCGGCTCGAATCACAAACCCTTTTTTCACGTCCTAGCAGAAAGTTTTCTTAATCCCTTCTTCTTCATCCATCACTCCAGAATTGTAAGCATCGAAAGGTTTGGTCTTTGCAAATGTTGTCAATTGTTGATCAGCAAAATACATACCAACTTCATATATTTTCTGGTCAGCCTCGTGGACCTCCAACCCCACGTCATCGTTCCAAAAGAAGATCTTTTGATGCACCGTGGAAGGAACAACACCTACCCCATGGATTCACTCTCGACCTAGTAGGACATTAAAATTCGCCTTGGATGGCGTCACTATAAACATGGTAGTCCTCTTTACACTCCCAATCTGCACATCAAGCAGAATCATGCCTTCAGGGTGTGAGGACTTTCCTGCGTAGTCCGAGATCATTATGTTATGAGGCTTCAAATCAACCAGGGATTTTCCAAACCTCTTCAGCATTGTTTTTGGCAGGATGTTCACAACTGCGCCTTCGTCGACTAAAACCTTATTCACCTCTTGCCCCTCGATCATCAATGTTAGCAATATGGGCTTAAGGTGTCCTTTCATTTCCTCTGTAGGCGAGTCGAACACAGTAGAGTTAAATTTAGGTACAACCCTCGAGATTTGATTGACCCATATGATCTTCGATTCATAGTTGGGATCATCAAAGAAGTCTTCTTGATGAATATCCTCTTGTTCATTCACGGCCTCTATGGCCCCAGCATACTCAGAAGGCAGAATGGAAACTATCCCACAAATGTCTTCTAGGGAGTCCTCAAAACCACTTTCGAGATGATTCCCCTTTCTGAGGTACAGGAATCGAGAAACGGTTTCCCCTGACGCCTTCAAAGGTAGCCTTACGCATCCTTTGATGTCTCCTCCACTGGGTTTTGGTTAGATTGTTGAAAGGCTGTCGAAAGCCACGCCCATAGCCTCCAATCGAGACTCTACCGGGCCCTGTAGTCGAATTTGGAGCTTTCCCAGGAATTCCTTGCATTGGATGTGCAGCATAATTCATTACCTGTTTTCCTCGTCCCATGCTTCCCATCATTGGCCTTGGTGGAGCAGTCCATTTTCCCATAGGCACATTCGCATTCGACACAAAAGTATTGCCGAATCTCGATGAATTATACATCTCCATTTTTCCTACTGGAGCATTATATTGAGGCATATGAACCTGCCTCATAGTTAACCCAGCATTTGGTCCAGCATTGGGCTTGGGTTTTTGTTGAATATTTTCAGCTTTATAGTTCCTCATCATATCTGATTCTTCAAAGGCTTTAGCAGCAGCTCTATCGAAAACAGCGCTGCATCGAGGACATAACATTACTTCCCTATCAACCTCTTTCTTTTTAGACAAGAATTTGACTAAGCTGTCTCCCTCTTTACGGTAGATGGGCTCCTGTTCCTTAGCGAAATCTTCCATTAATTCCTCGAGCTTTTCATCAGAAATGGGTTCGATGTTCTCATCATCCTCGACAGCAACATCCACCATGTTGATCCCCATCGGAACTGGTTCGACGTATCCAGTATGAGCAGCGAATGGGTTTGTGTCAACTTTCATGTCCTTTTCACCGAAAGCAAGGCGACCATCAGTAATCACCTTTTCGATCAAATCCCTGAAACGCACACAGTTGTTAGTCCAATGACCATACATATTATGATATTTGCAAAATTTCTTTCCTTTTCTCTGCTCGAATGATGGGATCTTATGATTTTCTGGGAGTACAATTTGTTTATCTTTTAGTAAGATATCAAATATATTTTATGCTTTAGTTACGTCGAAACTATATTTCTTAGTCGAATTTCCTTCTACACTATCTCCTGGTTTTAACATTTGACACTGATACGTGGGGCCAGGACACAGTTCTGCTAAGTTGATCTCAAAATCTTCACTCGAAACCTCACAGTTAGAATCTTCACTGAATTCAGAATTTTCTAAGTAAGCCACCTTTTCCTTTCGAACAAACTTATCAAATTTTCTTAATCTTTCTTTTTCTATTTTGATTTGCTCAATTCTTCTTACCTTCTCGGCTAATTGGGCCATGTCTCTCAACTGTTCATTCACTAATTTTTTGCGTATCGAGAAATCTAACCACGTTGCTGCAATCCTAACTAATTCATGTTCAGGTATATTAGTATAACATCAAGATTTCAATTGCCTGAATCTATTTAGATAGTCATCTAAAGTTTCGTGGTTTTGCCTCTTAATATTCATTAGATCGACTATACTCACTTTCGTTTCTTCTCTGAAGAAATGTTCATGGAAACTACCTTCTAACTGAACCCAAGTGTGTATCGAATTCGGGGGCAAGGTTGTGAACCATATAAAAGCGTGTTTAGTCAATGAACTTGGAAAACATTTCATTTTTAAATACTCATTATTTGCCAAATCCCCACATTGAACCCCATACCTAGCTATGTGTTCGACTGTTGACTCAGTTAACTCTCCCGCAAATTTTGAAAACTTTGGCACTTTTATTCCTCGGGGTAGTTCTACTTGAGTTATATAATCTGGGAAGGCTGACACAAAGTAAGGACGTTCATTTTGACCTACGTCGAATCCATGTCTATTCAGTATTCTTTCTACCATTTGATCTAAGTTGTCCTGTGATTCCTATTAGGTCGAACTACGTTCTGATGAAAATTCTCATTCCCCCCAGGATTTTCCATCTCATTCAGATTCGCGCTCATGGCTCTCGAAGGTGTCCCATCACCTAATTTTTCTCTTATTTTATTTATCAATTCATACAGAGGAGTCATAATATTCTGCATTGAGTTGACAACAAATTAATCATGTCATGATTACTATGGTCCATTTGTTGTCGAAGAGCCATCATGGCTTGGTTACTAATACCCGTAGGTACATAACTGCCTTGTCGAATCAGAGAGCCCTCCTGACTTGTTCCTACATGTTGATATGGGTCATTCATAACAAAACCCATGCCATTCGGCCTAGGATTATATCCCTGTGGGGATACATGCGTTTGTGGATTAGGTCCTATTAACGGTATTGACATTTCGACATGCACAGGTTGGGTATTTTGCCAATTCTGTGGCATACCCCAGGGATATTCCCTAGTGACATTCGCTAGTTCATGAGTAACATTTGTTTGCCTAGCTGTGTTTTCGAGTAAAACAGGGGATGAAAACGTTGCCCCCCTAGTCACGTTAGTCACATTATCGGGATTGGAATTTGCTTGCTCTACATCTACGTGATTATTATTGTTCGTGCCTGTTTCTCTATTAGATGTAGACATTGTTCTTCCACTCCTAAGTCTCATGCAACACACATACCCAAAACTAGTCCAATTATGATTTAAACGAGTCCCACCGGGCGTGCCAATTTGTTTACGGTGAAATTCGTTCGTGGACTCTTTATATTCGAACTAGCACGTAAATGGTTTCAATTTAGGCTTTTGATTTAAGAACAGGAAATGGAGTGGACAATTTTAGTAATTACTTGTTTCTAATGATTCTTCAACAATTAACAAACAATAATTTCCAGACATATAAATGCTAAGATGAACAGAATGGATAATTAAAATATTTGCAATACAAATCATGGCTCAACTTGCATACTGTTCCAAAATTACAATGCCAAAATGATATAATTTCATGGATTACAAGAGATAAATATTAAAAGAGCTACACTAATTCTACTCCTAAAAAGCAAGGTAAAAATGGTCAAGAATTAGTCATACCAAAAATCGATTCTGTGCACGAAAGCCATATGCACGGGCAGAGAGTGCTTGAGAATTTAGTTCTGACAGTATGAGTTTTTTCGACCTTTGTGACAATGCAGGCTTCTTGAATTTATAGAGTGAATCAATGACGGTTAACTCACTCAGACGCTCAAGCACGTAGGCCACTATGAGATAACCGCTACCCACTATGCTCATTATGTGGCTTCTAAAGTGTAACTTCCCATAACCGTTCTTCGCGTATACTAACTTCTCGACTTGGACGCTAACTATCTTTGTATGATCATAAGCACCTACACAACTTCACCAAATCTCGAACATTGTTCAACTCGAAATAATTGTCTTCGATCTCAAATCAGCTGTTATTGGCTGGAGTTGATCTCAATATTTTTCGAGAAGTTTTATGTATGCTTCAAACTTTTCGACTATATTTCTAGCACGAATACATAAAACTCCTAATACGTTCCAGATAGGTGTTCATCCTCCTCCATCTTTCGATTAGCTTCATAAGTACATCTTTCGATTTCCCTGATTTTCGAGTAGTCTCAACATATATATAATGTCATTTTTTTTATTTTCAAATAATTAATAAAACCCAATTTTAAATACCATCTCTGTCACCCAATTTTAACGTAATGAGAAATAAAAACTTTAATTTTTACTGTTATTATATATATACAGACGCTATTATGCATTTTTTTAATTATAAATCTTTATACTTTATTTTGTTATAATTGTAATTAACAGTTGATACTAATGTACGTTAACAAATTAATAAGAGAATGAGTTCAGCAATATTAATTACAAACAATATAGATTATTGTGTATGTTTAACATGTCTAATTTATTTTATTTTGGAAAAAGTATTTACTTTTATTAACTTTCGAGAATCATCTAGTGCATAAATTAACGGATACTTTATAGGTTTTTTGTGTGATATCAAATTCGATCTTTTAAGTACGTATTAACTTTAAATATTTGAAAAGAGAGCCTTTTTGTCAATGATAATCTTCCTCAGTTCAAAGAAGATTATTTGTGGTGAAATATACGTGTGACCTCTTGTATAAAACTAAGAAAAGACTTTAAAGAGAATTTCATATAGCAAATAATTAATTATTTTATTTTTACACGATTCTAATTAACTTGGCACAGCCTAATTGGAACATGAACTTTTATTTTTTGTTGCTGTTGTGATCCAGATTATACCCATACTTCGTCTCCAATAGATTATTTCATGAAACAATGGTCTTGTCTTGTGGAATACTCTGCACACCACCACCATAAAGCAAAGATTTCACATACTCTTCCAGCTTTGATGGGCTATTTGTGTCGTAACTGTACATCAGAGGTATCATCCGAGCAGCATTCAAGCAAAGTTTAGTGAAAGAAGATGGCAATGGATTTGCTTCAATAAGACATTCTTTGTTGAGTCGTTTCCATGCATCCGAAATCAAATGAGTGACATGCTCTCGTGCTTGTTCAATAGAGACTCCTGGGTGCTCCTTCATGTAGCACTTCAAATACGATCCATCATTACCATCACGATTAACATCCTGCGTTAATTATATTGAACTTCAATTAAATATATAAAGAGAGGCATGCAAGGTTGATGTTGATGTTTCAATATGGAGAAAACCTATGATCCAGGATTCCAGGTTGTACATTTTCCGATTCATTATCTATTATTTAATGTCCATATTCATATCCTTGAAGTGGAATAATGAAGTTAAGATAATGTATTTTTCTTCACACCTGGTCTCCTTCTAGGTCATCACAAAGCCTTAGAATCGTGGCTGTTGCAGATATAATGTTTGGGAATTCATCCATTAGAGTCACGTTTTCCTCCGTTATCCCCTCACCCATGAGAAAGAATGAGTGGACGAGAATAACATGCACCCCAGTGCTGACTATCGCATTCTCCAAGTACTCTTCTGCCCTTGGCACGTTTCCTGAAGCAAACCATTTTGCTTCTTCCAGGTAAGCATTCAAGAGCCTCACCCACTGTAATAGGCAAAATTGTTATAGATATACTTAATTAATTCTTGATATATGATATGATAGCGTATCTATGCATTGAATGAAATCAATCCGTGTTCAAAGTATTAGTGAGATTGTACCGATTTTATTAAGGAGGTTGTAGGATTGCATCCATGTTTGACGAGGGTCTTGAAAGCAAATTCGTTAGTTATGTCATAAAGGGCCTTAAAGCACCCTTTCATGTACTCTGGTAACTGCCCCATGCCTTCCATGTCCCACCTGCGCGCATATCCCTTATCTTAATTAGAAACCAAATAAATGATTTTTTAAGAAATCGAAAGAGAAACTAAAAGAATAACTACAGTGAAATTAAAATGGGTGCAATAGAAATTTTTGTAAGAATATCATTCATAGCATTATTAATATTTCATTTTTCTATTACATACTATCATATATGTATAATTTTTTTAAATTTATCTCTCTCGTTCTTCTTTTTTAGATTACAAATTTATTACTTACACCTATTACTTATTCTCTTATTTTCTTTTTCTTTTAATATTTCACTTCCTTCAAGTCATTTTATATCCAATAATAAATATCAATACCTCTTGACCACTTCCGTAAAGAGAGTAAGGTCATCAATACTTGCACAAAAATCAAATATATCATCAATGATATAGATAAGGGACAATGGTTTCGTGATCTCAATCCTTGCTTCGGAGAATCGTGGATCTGGTAAGCATGCCATGGGCCACATGTACCATTTGATCGGTTCATCTCTAGCGAACTTTAGATCCTTTGCCAAACCTAGGTCTTTCCACCATCTTTGACATTATTATTATAAAGAGACACACATTAGTAGCTAGTCATCATCATTAGTATCAAACTACATATATACTACCAAACATCATATTTTGAAAACTGGAAACACACCTGGAAACTGCAAAAATTTCCTTCACGTGCAAAGAGCTAACCATTTGGGTATCAATTTTGGACAACTCTTTTAAAGAGCTTGTCTGGTCAAACTGTAAGATTGTTGACGTAAACCTTGACAAACATTTATGAATAGGATACCTTAATGAATCTGCCACAACTTTGACTTGAGGATGGTCATAAAATGTTGAGAGCCACGTGTTAAGATACTGGCGACTGGACTCCTCTGCGTCATGAAGATAATCTTCCCCTTCTATGCTTAATTGAGAGGCTTCAAACAAACCAATTAACCCATATATGTCGTCACAAAATATTTGTTTCAGCATGCCTTTCTTGTCCCAGAACTTATCAAATATGTCTGTAAGATGCAGCAAACAATATAAACATTTTAATACACCTATATCAATACAAAAGAAGTGCAAAATACTAATCAATACACCTATATAAGCCAAAGTTTTATAGATTAACTATGTACTATGAAACATGAACAACTCACTTATTTGAAATGTCAACTCTCGTCTCACACATGTAAGATACTTCTAATTAGGTCTTTAATTAAAAGAGAAAAAAATTGTTGCCTCGGACACACATATATAAGTCATATATACCTCTACATTCGAACACTTGAGTCGACATATATCTTTATATAGATAAACAATATTATTCAGATATTTATAATTTTTTAACTTTTAGATGAGTCATCTTAAAATCTAATATAAAATATTAAAATATAACTTCTCTCGTTTTTTAAGGATTGATGTCATAGAAAATACGTAGAAGATTGATTCAAAAAGATAAATATATCAACAATTTAGATATTTGTTACGTTACTCGTATTTCATTTAAATCTTTCTATTTGTGTTTGTATACCGTGTGCAGTATCCTATATGTTAGAAAGTAGCCGTGTCGACGTCATGTTGGATGTTCGTGTGAAAGTTCATACTTCATCGATTGACCAAGTAATAATATATGCTCACTTTAGTAAATATTAATGCAAACCTTCATGGATGTAATATCCCTCTTGTCTTAACAAACGAAATTGAAGAGCAACTTCTGACAGTTCTTGATAATCATTTCTTCGGTGGTTGTGAGCTCTAAGCATCAGATGTTTCCTACTAAGAATTGTCTCAATTTCCTCTTTAAAATGGTGCTCAATGCCTAATCTTTGTAAGGAGTCCACCATAGATAAACCATGATCTGCATTTTCTCTTGCCTTGCTTACAAGTTCGCGCTTAACTTCCTCCAATGCTTTAGCATGTTTCAATTGAAGATCTTCCTAAAATGATTGGAAGATTCAGTTAACTACAAACAGTCTCAATATCAAATTAATTAATACTCCAATATGTTAAAGAATAAAGAGAGAGAGAGCCTTACCCTGCCTTTTCCATTTTGAGAAATGTGGATATTTTGGTTCAAGGCAATAATAGTAAAATGGATTTTACCACGGCATCTACAATAAGGGATGGACTTCACAGCTGAGCATTTGTTTGGAGAAAATATTGGCTGATTTACTAAAGCAAAGCTAGATTGAAAGAAAGCCATAGGTTTGGTGTTGAGAATGAGAATATGCAGGAAATAAGCAATATAACCTTATTTATAGGCTTTAGCTCGACAAGCATGTACGGCGGCGGGAGTCCCACTCGTGAGAAACATGCATGCATGCCTGTATATATATATGACTTCAAGGGTCGTGTGTGATGTCACTAGCCAGGACCACGTTATCATACGCTAAAATTACAAAAATATTTCATTTCATGGTTTTCCATAATTAATTATTGGAGGCACTGTATCAACAAATTATTGGATCTTATACTAGATCTGGTTCTCTTAATCAAGATCTTATATTTAAGTATGAATAAAGTATAATTGAAAAAAAAATTTCTACTAATTAAAAGTAATTAGTTAGATTCTCCGACAATAATTAGTAAACACTTTATACAAAATAGTAGTTATAAAAATAAAGTCAGAAAAACTTATGAGATAAGTTTTTGTTTTCGGTTCTCAAAACTATTATTGTTAATAATATTTTCTTGATATATAAAAAATAGAAAGTTACTAGTTTATTTTAAAAGTTAGAAATATTGTTCGTGTAAAGATTTTTCTTTTAAGAAAATTAGTCTCTCATCATATATACCCTTTCTCTCAAAATTCTTTTAAAATAATAACAACATATTTATATTCTTAGATGGCTTTTTCCTTTTATATTTTTAATCTTAAATAATAGTTTCCCGACCGAACCTTCGCCTACCCCTCACTTAAGACGATACCCCTCACTTGAGAAGATCCTTTCATTGCCAACCTTATAAGGCAACACTATTATAAAGGAGATAACTATATTAACTTTAGGGGCTATATAAGGCAAGGGGGTCTTTTAACTTTTCACTTGAAATTTTTTTTGGATCTCTATTAATGAAGGGGTCAACATTTCTTTGTCCTAGTATATATGCATATCATACCTAGTGAGTTGGGGAGCCGAGAATGGAAAACGTATGGACTATTGGATTCTAAAGACCATGCTTCAGGGTTTTAAACTAGTTTTTCACATGAATCTATATTATACAATGTTTGTCTATTATAAACTATATGGTGTATGTGCGTGTGTGTTTGTCGATCCAAAAGTGCTAATGTGTGTGTGTGCACAGGTGTGTGTACACGTGTGTGTTTATTGATCCAAAAGTTCTAATGTGTGTGTGTATTGTTGATCTAAAAGTGCTAATCAAATGCCATCCTTTGTTGGAAAAAAGACTTTTAAGATCGGTTATTTTTTACTTTTGGCTAAAGAACCAATCTTAAAAGAGACGATCTTAAAAATTGAACTTTTAAGATCGGTTATTTAACCGATCTTAAAAGTCCAGCTTTTAAGATCGGTTACGAAATAACTGAGCTTAAAAGTATCAGGTTTAATTTTAATAAATTTATTAATGTAACAACCCTTATTTGGCCTCTCAATGATGTTATTTTACGACACTTCACTTTTCAACGTGTTTTGTCCTTATTGCACATTTTCTGGGAAACTTCCCAGAAGGTCATTCATCCTTATATTACTTCAAGTCAAACATGCTTAACTGTGAAGTTTTGATGAGATAAGCTACCAAAAAGCAAATGCGTGTGGTTAGTATAAGTAGTACAAATTAATTAATTTAAGTCATCCTCAACTATACATTCTCATACTTATACTATTTTTGGATCCCTCTCATTTTAGTGTGTCTAAACCGCTATAAAAATACAAAAATTATATAATAATTATATTACCAAGAATAATAATTATATTATATTTAATATATATATATATATATATATATATATATATATATACTTACTTGTATAGTTAACAATCTACTTATTTTTATTTAAAATTAATATTATGATACAATTTAAATTATTTATTAAAAATTTAAAAGTTTAAATAATAATTTATATATTTTAAAATGATAAGGGTTATAATAACACCGATGTAACTTTTACTAAGTATTACATTGCTCAATAACTTTATATTAAATGTGAATTTTGTAAATCCAACCGTTAGATCGAAAGTTCATATCACTTTATATGTTTATATCAAATTTTGTTAAAATTGAACAACAACTTGAAGGTAATCAAACTGTTCATATTTTAGTATATTTTGAAATGTATATATTATGTCAATTTTGTTTTATAAGAATGAAGTATCAAATCATCTTGAATTAATATAAAATTTTGTATATATGAGTTAAGAGTAAAAAACTTTCAATCTAACGGTTGAATTTATAAAATTCACATTTAATATAAAGTTATTGAGCGGTGTAATACTTAGTAAAAGTTACACCGGTGTTATTATAACCTTTCTCTTTTAAAATTATTTTTATAAATTAAATTTTAATATTTTAAATAAATTATTAATTAACTTAATATATTTATTCATCTTGAAATATGACTAAGAGAGGCGCATCGAGGAAGAATGACTAAGGGAGAGCGTTGCATTTTTAAAATATTACAGTACTTTTAAGATCGGTTAAATTTTAACCGATCTTAAAAGTACTTTTAAGATCGGTTCTTCTTTAACCGATCTTAAAAGGTATGTCTGACACAAGTTTTAAGATCGGTTACAAAAGAACCGATCTTAAAACCACTTTTAATATCGGTTCTATTGTAACCGATATTAAAAGTTGTGTTAGACATACCTTTTAAGATCGGTCATAGAAGAACCGATCTTAAAAGTACTTTTAAGGTCGGTTAAAATTTACTTCTAAGATCGGTTAAGATCGGTTCTTTTGTAACCGATATTAAAAGTTGTGTTAGACATACCTTTTAAAATCGGCCATAGAAGAACCGATCTTAAAAGTACTTCTTTGACCAATCTTAAAAGGTATGTCTGACACAAGTTTTAAGATCGGTTACAAAAGAACCGATCTTAAAACCACTTTTAAGATCGGTTCTTTTGTAACCGATATTAAAAGTTGTGTTAGACATACCTTTTAAGATCGGTCATAGAAGAACTAATCTTAAAAGTGTTCACATTATTTACAAAATTGTCACCGCGTCACTTTTAAGATCAGTCACATTTTAACCGATCTTAAAACCCCGATTTTAAAACTAATTTTTGCACTAGTGATATAAGTGGAGAATAAATTCTTATCTTAAAAATCAATTTTTTGAAGTTAAGTTATACTCCAATCCACTTTTTAAAGATGATATAATAGCATATCATAATCTATTTTAATGATTCTTGTTGTTAGACTTATCAAATCACCTACTATAAAATTACTGACATATATCCAGTCCTACAAAGTAACTTCATGTTCAAGATGTTTAATTCTCGGAGTTCAACCCTCAATCACTTTAGTTCACTGAATGATTTTGTAGAAAAGTCAAATAGGTAACATGTATGTTTTTTTTAGCATGATATTGGGATTAGTAATGCTATCCTTAAACATTTATTTTCTTGACCCATATATCAAGTCTCTCTTCATATAGTATTGAAATGGGCGATCAAATTGATATAAATTAATAGTTATATTGATATGAAAGCGGAGCATATCCTTTTTTGGTGTGAGAAGAGGTGCTAATATTGGTATATATGATTAATGTCTTGAGCACTATTTCTTTATGCAGAGGTTCATCCAATCAATGGGTATATGGAAGCAAGATTAACTCATTAAGGAATTTTACAGTTAAATCAACTTATACTTTTTTAACAATATCGTTTGTTATCTAGGAACTCCCATTTTGCTATTTTATTAATTTTTTTGAAAGAGTTTTGTTCCTCTCAAAGTGTTTACTTATCCGGGAGGGTTGTTTTGGATAGGTTGTTGACTCATGTTATATAAATAGAAATTTAATCATTAATTATATCTACTTTTTAGCATTATCTTGAGAAGGAAAAGAATGTATTCCATTCATAATCTTATTTGGCACATTGTAATATGATTTATTTGAATTATGCATAACAATATAATGTTTAGAGTGTTCCTTTGGACTTCAATATTGATACTTTAGATTATTAAAGATTAGATTGTGAACATGCTTTAAGGCTAAGATGTGTAGTGCTTAATACTTATTTTCTATTTATCATGTAGCTTGTCTTAATTTTCCCCTTTGAATTGGCCTTGAGGAACTTAGGTTTATGGATTTGTACTCTATTTCTCAATAATATTTTGCTTAAATATTATATAAAAAAAAATGGTACCCTGACTTGGTTGATGTGTGGTTACCTACATCAAAACTTGGCTATCTAAGCCTTAAGACCAGCATGGCTAGACCTAGCATTTTGGCTATCAAATTTTATTAAAATTAAACAATAACTTGAAGGTAATCAAAGTGTTCATATTTTAGTATATTTTGAAATGTATATATTACATCAATTTTGTTTTATAAGAATGAAATATCAAATCATTTTGGATTAATATAAAATTTTGTATATATAATCTAACAGTAAAAAAACTCTTAATCTAACAGTTAAATTTACAAAATTTATATTTAATATAAAGTTATTGAGCGGTATAATACTTATTAAAAGTTAATATCAATATTATTATAACCCTCCTCATATATATATATATATATACTTGTCAATTATGGTACGTATGTATTATGATACGTATCTAAGCGTAGGCAAAATGTAGTATGTATGTTAATTGTATTTCAGATACGACAAATTATGGTTTGTTGAAGTATATATCTATGTATGAGCATCAGTCCGTCAAAAGCATGATCGTAGAATCATAGTTTCCTCACATGTCCGAATCGAGTAATTGGCCCCACAAAATAATGAGACAATGCCAACACAACTCGCCATGAATGAATTGAGTTCACTGGATCTGTCTTGAGAAAATTCTAAGCTATCTTCCGTGCGAAGAGTGTCAATTGTTGACGAGTAGTTGTATGAATGTTATTAAATTCAATTTGCTTATGAACTTGTTAACGTGTAACACTACTACAAAATATTATTTTCTTGTAAATTTTTTTATAAAAAATATTTGTAGAAATTTTTTGTTAATTTTTTTGTAATAGTAATTTCACAATTTTTTTTTATGAATTTATTTGCGAAAAATAATTTACATATATTAATTTCTTACAAATTTTTTGATGAAAAATAATCAACAAGAAATTTGTGTAAATTTTGCTATAATTTTAATGATCATAGAAATTTTTTCCATGGAAAAACTTTGCAGAGAATATTGTAAGAATTTTATTTTGTTTCTTGCAAAAATAAATTCGTAAGTAATGTTTACTAAATGGTAGAAAAATTTCACAAGTAACTTTTCCTGCGGATTTTCCTACCAATTTTAATCCGTAGGAAAAATAAAAAAAAAATATTTAAATTTATAAGTTTAATATTTTTAAAAAACTTCAAGTCCCACATCAATTGAAAATAAAATAATTAAAGAGTATATAAGTTGGGACAACACTTACGTTGATTTGTATAGTTGAGTATTAGACTTATAATCTACAATCTTAAAGTTTAAAAACTTATGTATCACTTGTTAGAGGCGTGAAAACAAATGCTTACAGATAAAATTTTGCAGAAAAATTCGTAAGAATAATGTTTGCTGCGAATTTTAATACAAAATTTGTAAAAAAAAATCGCATATAATAAAATAAATTCTAGTAGTGTAAGATCTGGTTTGGGTTCACCATTGAGTAGGAAAGAATACGATAAAATAGGATATAAAAATCAAATAAGATAAGAGTAAGATAGACTTAAAAACATAATAAACTTTAATTCTTTTCATATCATAATAATAAATTAGATAATATTATTATATTTTTTTGTATTTA
The DNA here is from genome assembly GCF_000230855.2 of Cajanus cajan. NCBI lineage: Eukaryota > Viridiplantae > Streptophyta > Magnoliopsida > Fabales > Fabaceae > Cajanus > Cajanus cajan. The sequence continues at coordinate 63,372,828 of NC_138518.1, forward strand.
ATATATACAAATACAATTAAGATATTGTATAAATTATATTTAAGTAATAAAATTTTCCGTTTAGTAAAGTTACATATAATTTATAAAAAAAAACTATTAATTTAACTTTAAAAATTTTAAATTAAAATATAATTTTAACTATATAATATAAAGTCATTTTTTTATTTAAGTAGTTATTTTTCTTAAAATTATATAATATTTTAAAATTATAATTATTTTCAAATATTTTTCTAAAAAGTATTTAAATAATAAACTTATATTTTAATATTCTAGTTAATAATATATTTTATATTTACATGTTAAAATTATTAAAACTATATAAAATAAAATGTTAAATGTAAAATTAAAAAAAAAAAATATATATATATATATATATATATATATATATATATATATATATATATATATATATATATATATATATATATATATATATATATTACATCCTCATGCCTCTATCCTCATAATTAAGGATAAGGATGTTGACCAACAATTTCATTCCAACTCATTAAGAGAAGCCAATTCAATATGACAGACTTGTCCGCCTCAGCTTTGTTCCTCACTCTTGGATAATGCCATGAGTATTACGTTTTTTTTTTGTTTTTTTTTTTTTTTCATGTAATCTCATTATGTGTGTTTTCTGACAGATAAAAAAATGCGTTGTCTGATGTGACACCCTCTACCCCGGATATCATAAATCAATAAATTTAAATAATATAACTTTAATAATCAAACATGTTTACAGAGTATCACATTTGTAACAAACATAATCAGCGGAAATTACAAAGAAATAAATCTCAAAGTTTTCAAAGTAATTTAAAATAACATTAACAACCTAATCTAATCTTATCTATACCCCGATGTCACATGTCCTATCAGAGCATAGCCCATAAAGAAGCCTAAGCTTCACCACCAACATCCTCAGCCTCATGCTGATAATCACCTGTATAACGGTTAAAGAAAAAAAACAACACAAGAAAAAGGGAGTGAGAAAACATCTCACTCGGCTCACAGTGTAGGAATATATACTAGATAGCCAAACACAAACAATACATACGTAAAATAACAATATCTCATATTTGCACATATATCATGCATTGGTTTTCTTAACTAGACTCACAAATGCATGCATGTGGCGCCATACGGAAGATTCTCATATCATCGTGGGTGACCCTAAGGTACACCTGGTTATCATATCGTGGGTGACCCAAAGGTACACCTAGTTATCATATCGTGGGTGACCCAAAGGTACACCTGGTTATCATATCGTGGGTGACCCAAAGGTACACCTAGTTAGTCGTGGGTATGCGGCCTCAGCGGCACACCTGGAGTATTGTATGCATATGATGCATGTCAAACAAGACTCTATGCATTCTCATATTACTTTATCACTTTCCATGGTCATTTCATATCTCATTAACATATTATCACATTTCATATCTCATGTCTCAACCATAGTTCATATTATCTCCTGGTCATTTCACATCATCATATTTCATCATCACATCATATCATATTATCATCATATCATATCATCACATTCACATTATCACATCATATTCACAACTTAACAATCATAGTCTCAACATAGTTTCTATTCATACACGTATATTAACCAAGCAATTAGAACATACAAACAATATGACATATAACAAACACAGGATTGAGGGCCAATCCCACTACCCAGCATACAATCCCACACCCAGAGCGAGGTTTCTCACTCCCCCCTTACCTGGATGACAAGCGCTGAAACTAAAGAAGATCTTCCTCCTCTAGGCTCCTTCTACTAGGATAGAACCACCTCCTATGGATTCCTCTAGGTCTTCAAAGAGAAGAAGAGGAGAAGAAGAGAGTATAAGAGAAGAGAAAATGAGAATTGAGGGATGGTTTGCAATGGAGAAGTGAAGGGCTATTTATAGCCTTCAAGACACATTAAAAAATGGAAAATAATGAAAAAATCTTAGACAAAACTAAGTGGAATGAATTAGTGAGATGAATTATTAAAGTTGGTGGGATGAATTAATGGAGTTGGTGCCATGTTCTTTTCCTCACCGACTTTAGCTACTGATTTGGACCTTATAGACAGCCGAATCTGAAAATATTTCCTTCATTAAAGTTGTAGGATTTTCTCTTATCTTTCCATAGCCACCAAGTTTGTATCATTTGAACAACCACCGACCAAGTTATACCCCACAAACCGAGGCTTGCCAATCAGTCCAGCGAGAAACAATTGTATCAATCAAATTCCAATTTTGACCTCCTAAACGACCGATTTTGCAAATGGCTATTTCTGTAAAAGTTGTGCGTTTTTCTCTTAGATTTCCATTGACACCAATTTTGCATCATTTGGACCATCACAGCCCAAGTTATGCCCTAAACACCGAGGTTTGCCAGTCAGCCCAGCGAAAACGATTTTATTGAAAAGAAAGTTTACAACCAACAATATACATATATTTCTAAAGCCTATAATTAAGCATAAATGGAGTAGGAATTAGCTACATTTGGAATAAAAGATAACTACCAAATATCATAATAATAATAGTAACCATTTTGGAAAACTGGGGTGTTACAATTCTCCCCTCCTTTAAGAAATTTCGTCCTCGAAATTTACCTGAAAATAGGAATGGATAAACTTCACGCATCTTGCTTTCTAATTCCCAGGTAGCATTTTCTTCAAAATTTCCTCCCCAAACGACCTTAACCAAAGGAATTTCCTTTCCTCTTAGTTGTTTCACCCTCGTATCATCAATTCTTAAAGGAACTGTTTCATAGGTGAGATTATCTTTCAATTGAACGTTGTCAGACTCAATGATATGGGAAGAATCATGGACATATTTTCTGAGTTGGGAAACATGAAAGACATTATGAAGATTTGAAAGAGATGGGGGTAAGGCAATTTGATAGGCTACTTCACCAATCCTTTTAAGGATTTGATAAGGACCAATGAAACGTGGAGTAAGCTTACGAGATTTTAGTGCTCTGCCTACTCCTGTCCAAGGAGTAACTTTAAGGAATACATGATCACCTTCATTAAACTCAAGGTCCTTTCTCCTCTTATCACTGTAACTCTTCTGCCTACTCTGAGCTGCTCTCATTCTCTCCTGGATCATCTTAACTTGTTCAGTAGTTTGTTGAACTATCTCAGGTCCTAGGATAACATTCTCTCCAGGTTCTACCCAACACAAGGGTGTTCTACATCTCCTACCATATAGAGCTTCATAGGGTGCCATCCCAATACTGGAATGGTAGCTATTGTTGTAGGTAAATTCTATCAAAGGTAGGAAACTATCCCAACTACCCCCATGTTCTAAGATGCAAGCTCTCAACAAGTCTTCCAAAGATTGAATAGTTCTTTCGGTTTGGCCATCTGTTTGGGGATGGTAGGCTGAACTCAATCTAAGCTTAGTACCTAGAGCCTCATGTAAACTGTCCCAAAATCTAGAAGTAAACCTAGGATCTCTGTCAGAAACTATACTAGTAGGAACCCCATGCAATCTCACAATCTCACTTATGTACAACTTGGTTAGTCTCTCCAAAGAGTATCTAATGTTAATGGGAATAAAATGGGCAGACTTAGTCAATCTATCTACAATGACCCATATAGCATCTAGGTTTTTCGTAGTTTTAGGTAATCCAACTATGAAATCCATAGAGATGCTATCCCATTTCCATACAGGCACATCCAAAGGTTGCATCAAACCTGAAGGTTTTTGGTGTTCTACCTTAGCTTTTTGACATACTAGGCAGGCATACACAAATTCCTCCACTTCCTTCTTCATCTTAGGCCACCAAAACATCTTCTTAAGGTCTTGGTACATCTTAGTGGCTCCAGGATGAATACTAAGGCTACTCCTATGTCCTTCTTCAAGAATTGTTCTCTTAAGTTCAGGCACACCAGGAATACACAACCTATCCCTAAATCTCAATACTCCATCTATTCCAATTCTAAATTCACTTTCCACACCTTGATTCAACTTCTCAGCTTGACTCAATAAGAAAGGATCTACCTTCTGACCTTTTCTAATTTCATCTATCAAGTTATTAGTCACCTTCAAGGTTCCCAACCTAATACTCTTAGGAGTTAGCTCACACCCTAAACTCATATCCCTAAATTCCTCAATCATGTGCAATTCCCTCATCATTAAAGAAGAAATTCTCAAGGATTTCCTACTCAAAGCGTCAGCTACCACATTAGCTTTGCCGGGGTGATAGTTCAACTGAAAGTCATAGTCCTTAAGAAACTCTAACCATCTTCTCTGTCTCATATTTAATTCTTTTTGGTCAAACAAGTACTTAAGGCTTTTATGATCACTAAACACCTCAAATCTAGAGCCAAACAAGTAGTGCCTCCACAACTTAAGTACAAAAACTATAGCAGCTAACTCAAGGTCATGAGTAGGATAGTTCTGTTCATGGGTTTTAAGTTGTCTAGATGCATAGGCTACTACCCTTCTTTCCTGCATAAGTACTCCACCTAAACCTGATTTGGAAGCATCACAAAATACCTCAAAAGTCTTGCTAGGGTCAGGTAATACTAACACAGGGGCACTAGTTAGTCTTTTCTTAAGTTCTTGAAAACTCTCTTCACACTTAGAGTCCCACACAAAAGGTTGGTTTTTCCTAGTCAATTTGGTCAAAGGTAAAGCTAATTTAGAAAAACCCTCTATAAATCTCCTATAATACCCAGCTAGTCCTAGAAAACTCCTAATCTCAAAAACTGACTTAGGTGTTTTCCATTCAAGAACCGCCTCTACCTTAGAAGGATCTACAGCTATCCCATCCTTGGATATCACATGTCCTAAAAAATTTACACTCTCCAACCAAAATTCACATTTTGCCAATTTAGCATACAACTGTTTCTCCTTAAGGGTTTGAAGAACGATCCTAAGATGCTCAGCATGCTCCTCCCTATTCTTAGAATATACTAGAATATCATCTATGAAGACCACTACAAATCTATCCAAGTAAGGGTGAAAGATCCTATTCATGTAGTCCATGAAAACACTAGGTGCATTAGTCACACCAAAAGGCATCACTAAATACTCATAGTGCCCATAGCGGGTCCTAAAAGCAGTCTTTGGGATATCCTCGGATTTCACTCGGATTTGGTGATAACCTGATCTCAAATCTATCTTACTAAACACACAAGCCCCAACTAGCTGGTCCATAAGGTCATCTATTCTAGGCAATGGATACTTATTCTTAATGGTTACCTTATTCAATTGTCTATAATCTATGCACAATCTCATGCTCCCATCTTTCTTCTTGACCAATAGAACAGGCGCTCCCCAAGGTGAAACACTAGGCCTAATGAATTGTTTCTCTTGTAGTTCCTCTATCTGTTTCTTAAGCTCAACTAACTCTTTAGGAGACATCCTATATGGTGCTATAGATATGGGTGCGGTACCTGGCACTAAGTCTATACTGAACTCAATCTCTCTCTCAGGTGGTAAACTAGACACATCCTTAGGAAATACTTCTGGAAATTCTCTCACTAAGGGAATCTCATCTAGCTTACTCTCAGTCTCAACTGTTAATGAAGATAAGATCATGTATACCCTTTCATTTTCCTTTAAACAAGTTTTAATGTTAGAAGCACTAAGAAATTCCGTACTCTTACATTCACCAAATGAAATGGATTTATCAAAGCAATTTAAAAGAACATGGTGAGAAGATAGCCAATCCATACCAAGGATTACATCTAATTGACTAAGAGGCAGACAGATTAAGTCAACTAGAAACTGTTTATCAGAAATTGTCAAAGGGCATTTTAAACACACTAGGGATGTAGTTACTGAACCATTAGTAGGGGTTTCAACAACTAAATCAAAATTTAACAAAGACACAGGCAATTTCAGTTTTTGGACACAAGAGATGGAAATAAAGGAATGAGTTGCACCAGAATCAAATAGTACAACAAAAGGAGTCTCAGCTATGAAACAAGTACCTTGTATCAAATTTTCTGACTGAGCAGCTTCAACACCACTAAGAGCAAATACTCTTCCTACAGTCTTTGGTCGTTCGGTTTGCGATCCTGATCCAACGACACGTGTTCTTGGTGGTTCAGGACATTGAGTGCTAATATGTCCTTTACCACTACAGTTGAAACAGGTAATCTCCTTGTCACGACATTCTGACTTGTTATGACCAACACGTCCACACTTCCCACACCTCCCTGAAAAAGTAGATCCTCCAACACTTCCAATAGTATTCACAGTGGGTTCTTTAGTAAAGGGTTTACTTCTATTAGTAGTAGACATACTCCCTTGAAATCTTGTAGAAGTGGAATAAGGCTTACTCCTACCAGAAGTACTAGGATTCACTGTACGAGTAGGACCTCCAGCTCCTTTATAGAAAGCAGCACGAGCACGGTTGTCACGATCATAAATGCTGCACTTATTGACCAGAATGGGAAAATGATATATCTCCTGATAGTTAATTGCTGTTTTCACTTCAGGACGCAGACCATTTACAAACTTTATGCATTTGGCCCTTTCACCATTCTCACCATGGTAGTGTGTACAGTAGCGGACCAAAGCATCAAATTTGGCAGCATAAGCTTCCACAGTATCATTTCCTTGTTTGAGTTCAAGGAATTCCATTTCCTTCCTACTTCTCACATCATCGGGAAAATATTTCTCAAGAAATACTCTTTTAAAGTTCTCCCAATTCAAGTGCACGCCTCCATCAATTATCCTCCGAAGTGCTCCTTCCCACCAAAAGTAAGCATCAGCTGTCAGCATGAAGGTGGCTAGCTTCACTCTCTCTGTAAGGGGACAATCCATAACATTAAAGATTTTCTCGATCCCTGATAACCAATTCATGGCGGCATCTGGGTCATAACCTCCTTTGAAAGTGGGTGGATTATTCCTCTGAAATTGCTCCAACCAGTTAGGAGCAACTCCATTCATATTATTGTTGTTCATAGCTTGGGCTAATGCTTGGAGAGCATCAGCAATCGCACGATCATTTCTACCAGCCATATTCTAAAGAAATAATACAATTAATAGACATAGGCAAGCATCATACCAACATAATAGATCTCACAATCAATTCATTTATCAAATAAACATGTTAAAAACATAACTCACGGCCGATAGAATCGACCTGCTCTGATACCACTAAATGTGACACCCTCTACCCCGCATATCATAAATCAATAAATTTAAATAATATAACTTTAATAATCAAACATGTTTACAGAGTATCACATTTGTAACAAACATAATCAGCGGAAATTACAAAGAAATAAATCTCAAAGTTTTCAAAGTAATTTAAAATAACATTAACAACCTAATCTAATCTTATCTATACCCCGATGTCACATGTCCTATCAGAGCATAGCCCATAAAGAAGCCTAAGCTTCACCACCAACATCCTCAGCCTCATGCTGATAATCACCTGTATAACGGTTAAAGAAAAAAAACAACACAAGAAAAAGGGAGTGAGAAAACATCTCACTCGGCTCACAGTGTAGGAATATATACTAGATAGCCAAACACAAACAATACATACGTAAAATAACAATATCTCATATTTGCACATATATCATGCATTGGTTTTCTTAACTAGACTCACAAATGCATGCATGTGGCGCCATACGGAAGATTCTCATATCATCGTGGGTGACCCTAAGGTACACCTGGTTATCATATCGTGGGTGACCCAAAGGTACACCTAGTTATCATATCGTGGGTGACCCAAAGGTACACCTGGTTATCATATCGTGGGTGACCCAAAGGTACACCTAGTTAGTCGTGGGTATGCGGCCTCAGCGGCACACCTGGAGTATTGTATGCATATGATGCATGTCAAACAAGACTCTATGCATTCTCATATTACTTTATCACTTTCCATGGTCATTTCATATCTCATTAACATATTATCACATTTCATATCTCATGTCTCAACCATAGTTCATATTATCTCCTGGTCATTTCACATCATCATATTTCATCATCACATCATATCATATTATCATCATATCATATCATCACATTCACATTATCACATCATATTCACAACTTAACAATCATAGTCTCAACATAGTTTCTATTCATACACGTATATTAACCAAGCAATTAGAACATACAAACAATATGACATATAACAAACACAGGATTGGGGGCCAATCCCACTACCCAGCATACAATCCCACACCCAGAGCGAGGTTTCTCACTCCCCCCTTACCTGGATGACAAGCGCTGAAACTAAAGAAGAGCTTCCTCCTCTAGGCTCCTTCTACTAGGATAGAACCACCTCCTATGGATTCCTCTAGGTCTTCAAAGAGAAGAAGAGGAGAAGAAGAGAGTATAAGAGAAGAGAGAATGAGAATTGAGGGATGGTTTGCAATGGAGAAGTGAAGGGCTATTTATAGCCTTCAAGACACATTAAAAAAATGGAAAATAATGAAAAATTCTTAGACAAAACTAAGTGGAATGAATTAGTGAGATGAATTATTAAAGTTGGTGGGATGAATTAATGGAGTTGGTGCCATGTTCTTTTCCTCACCGACTTTAGCTACTGATTTGGACCTTATAGACAGCCGAATCTGAAAATATTTCCTTCATTAAAGTTGTAGGATTTTCTCTTATCTTTCCATAGCCACCAAGTTTGTATCATTTGAACAACCACCGACCAAGTTATACCCCACAAACCGAGGCTTGCCAATCAGTCCAGCGAGAAACAATTGTATCAATCAAATTCCAATTTTGACCTCCTAAACGACCGATTTTGCAAATGGCTATTTCTGTAAAAGTTGTGCGTTTTTCTCTTAGATTTCCATTGACACCAATTTTGCATCATTTGGACCATCACAGCCCAAGTTATGCCCTAAACACCGAGGTTTGCCAGTCAGCCCAGCGAAAACGATTTTATTGAAAAGAAAGTTTACAACCAACAATATACATATATTTCTAAAGCCTATAATTAAGCATAAATGGAGTAGGAATTAGCTACATTTGGAATAAAAGATAACTACCAAATATCATAATAATAATAGTAACCATTTTGGAAAACTGGGGTGTTACATCTGACAGATAAAAAAACTTGATTTGAATATACTACTAATTTATTATTTTACTCATGTTTTTATTTTTATTTCTTATATATATTTATGAAACATTTATCATGTAACTTAATTGTAGTTATGAAAATATTATTGTTTTCCGGTAATTGTTTGAATAAAGATATATAAATGTAATTATGTACTTATCAATATTTTAATAATATATATTTAAAGACTTGATTTATTATTAACATCAAATACTCTAATATATTGTACCCAAAAAAAATACTCTTATATATATTTCTATTGTTTAAAATAAAAATTAATTTTTATTTTCTATGTTAAGTTCAGTAAATATTTTTGGGAAAAATCATTATTTTTTAAACAACTTTTTTTAAAAACATAGATATTTAAATACTAATTAAATCCTCCCTTTAATTAATAGATTTATAGATCTATCTGTAATCTAATTATAAACTACTATGTAGTTTGTGATACCCCTACATTGCATATCATAATAAACATGTAAATTAAAATTATACAAAATAGAATTCATAAATATTGAAATAATGCAAGTTCATCAAAAGGATATCACATAATGTACTAAACTAAAAACACGGTACCAACATAAATGTCTAATGAAAAATAACAATAGAAACTGACTACTGTCCTAAGCATGATTAAACAACATAATTCAAATCTTAACTCACTAGTGGAAAAAACACTTTTAAAATCGGTCATTTTTTATTTTTAAAATCGGTTCTCTGACTGATTTTAAAAGAGACGATTTTAAAAAGTGGCACTTTTAACATCAGTCATTGACCGATGTTAAAAGTATATCTTTTAACATCGATCATGCATCAACCGATTTTAAAAGTAAGACTTTTAACATCGGTCATGCATAAATCGATTTTAAAAGTTAGATTTTTAAATTGGCACGGGACGTTCCAATTTCCTCAAAAGGCCTAAAACTGTAGTCTGGAACGGCCCGTACTGCAATTAGAACGGCCCATTCTGGTTGCAGTACGGGCCGTTCCAGATTCAAAATTTACGAAAAAGCAAGACATGAGAAAAAATTAGAATATTACCTTGATATAATCTTGCAAAGAAAATGAGAAGTTAGGGACTTTAGATGTGAGTGCGAGAGAGAGTAAAGAAAAAAATGGAGGAAAAGATTAAAGAGAATAGATGAAAAGATAAAAGAGAATGGAGGGAAAGAGAATAAATATAGGCGTTGACATTTTTAAAATCGGTTATTTAAGAACCGATTTTAAAAGTAATCGGTTCTTAATTTTTAAAATCGGCTCTTAAGTAGCCGATTTTAAAAGTAGCACTTTTAAAATCGGCTCTTAAGGAGCCGATGTTAAAAATAGCTTTTAAAATCGGTTCTTAAGTAGCCGATTTTAAAAGTAGCATTTTTAAAATCGGTTCTTATATAACCAATTTTAAAAGTAGCATTTTTAAAATCGGCTCTTAAGTAGCCAATTTTAAAAGTAACACTTTTAAAATCAGCTACTTAAGAACCGATTTTAAAAGCTACTTTTAACATCGGTTCCTTAAGAACCGATTTTAAAAGTTGCATCAGAGACCTTTTAAAATCGGTTAAAAGGTAGCCGATTTAAAAAGTAATATCATTATTTACAAAATTGTCACCGCGTCACTTTTAACATCGGCTGCTTAAGAGCCGATTTTAAAACCTCGATTTTAAAAGTGATTTTTGTACTAGTGACTATACCCTAATGTAGCATCTTATAAGAGCATGAACACAATACAAAGTTTAAGTCTTGTCTCCATTATCACCAAAATCATGTTGAGTCTCACCTGTAGTAACATATAAAAAACAATAACACAAGAATCAAAGAGTCAGAAACATCTCACTTTGGTTCATAACACTAAACATAGTCAGATAACCATGCATACAATAATAACGAATTATAGTAATAACAACACATATCACCAACAAGATATAGCGTAACACAATCAAATGTTGAGCCATAATACAATTCATCACATGATTACACATTCACATATGTGATGCAGTGGAGATGGACTTCAAAATGCACATGCATGTGGTCCTAGTAAAACACATTGATTTGTTATTTTTTAGAAGGCACACGAAATAATAACTTAGGAGAACATGTTGGATCTCACCCTCAATGCACTCCACTCTAGTAGAAAATACACCAATGGCTCTTCAAGATAGTTATGCCAGTCAAGTTCTACCACATGGACATAAGCAAGTGAAACTAGATTTGCCAAACCCAATTATTCTTGAGGTCTTGAATCCCCAAGCTTTTAAACAAAGGGGACCTTCCTTAGCAATGTATTCCATATCTTATCCATTAAAACATTTATGCATATGATACATGTCACATAAGACTCAATACAATATCATGTTATTACAACACACATTCTACAATTTGCCAATTTTCCATCACATGATTGTCACAATATTCACATATGTTGATTTACCAATTTGTCAATACTATTTCACATCATTTACATCAATCATGCATCCCAATATGACAAATACAAACTCAATATATCATACTCAGTTATTCACATCAATTAGTACAAGAGTCATAGATATTAATCATACATTAGTAGTAAAAGTAGAGAATCACAAGGTAAAGGACAATGACCATCTCGCACCTAGTGCAATGCACCCAAAGAGCACTTGTAGCTCTATGGATGTTCCATGCTAGACATGATCAACATCATGCCCAACGTAAACCCATAAGGAGTCCCTTGGAGCTCCCACACCTAGTGTGGACCAACCCACACTCAGCACGAGTGGCATAGAGAGCAAATTGTGCTCTTGGCCATGACGATGTCTGATAGTCTAAGGTAACGTCTAGTGTCGCACCAAAATCTCCTAATTCTGCAGAAAAAGAAAACACATCCAATACACATAAATTTCATTTCAAGGATCTTAATCGATAAAAAGGTTCTCCAAACCAATGAAATGCATCTACAAACCAATATTTACACATTTGAACATAAGCATTTAAATTTCTACTCACAAACCTAAAACATTCTTTCCTTAGGGTTACCATAGGAACCCAAGGACAATCTAAGATCAGCAAAATTAGTTAATTATAGTCAATTAAACATACATACATATCAAAAACATCAATTAGACCATTGAAGAATCATATGGAAAGCATAAACATAAGTTAAGGCAAGGTTTGGGATTTATCCCCCATAATGCATATAGCAAAGAAGAGATTAGGGTCAATCTCACAACTTGACATACATCTCATGCCCAAAGTGAGATTACTCATTCCTCTCTTATCTTGATGAACACTAGATGTAGTGTGAAGCACATCAAATTTTCTAAAATTATTAAAATGATATTTTAATCAATTAAATGAGTTTTAAAAAATACTTTAAAGGCCTCTAATAATTATGACTGTTTTAATTGAATGATAAATGTTTGTGAAATTTTTTTTGTATAATATTTATTGGAGAAATATGTATTTTTATGTTATATTGTTATAGAAAGTATTTGGAGAAAATATATGTTTTTATTATAATTTTTTTTATGTATTTTATTTTATTTATAATTGTGTTAGAATAAATATGTTTATTTTATATATTAATTATGTGTTATTTTAATATTTGAGGGGAAGGAAGTACAACCATGATTTATTTGATTAACTAATGGGTTAAATGTGTGTTAAGAAGTTTTATGAGGGGTTATGCTAGTTTTATGTTTTTATGTTTCTCATTCACTATTTATGTTTTTGTACTTTGAAGAACTGGAAGAACCAAAGATCATTCCAAAGATTTGCGCCCTATTCATCGAGGTAAACAAAATGAGTAGTCTCGCTCTAGACATGAGATATATGTTGGGTAATGAGATTGATCCCTAATCTCTTATCTGCTCATGTATGTTGAGAGGGAGAAATCCCAATTCTAATTTATAAATTGTGAATTTGTGTTCTATGCTCTTCTTATGTGTCTTATTTGGGAAGAAAATTATACATGTAATTAATTTCATGTAATTTGAATTGTTAGAGAATCTTTGAATGCTTGTAATTCTTGTAAGTAATCCTTGACTTATCGATTAAAGTAAACATTGATGTTAATTGCATGAATATCTGAAATTGATATTGAGTAATTGATGATATAATAAAGTAGCATTAAGCTTTAATTATGATTTTTATCAATTGGTTTAGAGTTTTGGAGTTTTAGGAATTGTGTGATTTTTGTGCAATCTGTAGGTAATTCACTAATTAGTATTGTGTTGGGCATCAAATGGGCCATGTCGGGTGCCAATTGATGGATTTCCTATTTAGTTTCACCCTGAGCATGACCTTAGCCATGTTAGGTGCATGTGTTATAGAAAAAGGTGTTGTCCTCTCTGCACCGAACATGATAACATTAGAATTAGGTATCATTGTCTTCATATGAATTATCTCCTTGAATGTTACCTTTCCAATGTAGTTGGAGTCACTCAAAAAGGATGTATATAAGTCAAGTTATGATCAAATTAGTGAGCTAAAGTTAGGTTGTTAAATTTAGGTTGAAATGCTACGAATTTGTAATTTTTAAAAATAATAGATGACATAATTAACTCTTAAGGTCAAGATAGAAGTTTTATATAATTATCTTAACTTTATAAAATAATTAAGATGAACTTGATAACATGTATATAACTCTAGACATCGTGTTTGGACCAAACAATGTCATAGAAGATTTAGTTATGGAAATGCAATTTGTGAATAATGATGATGAATGACTTTACCCTTTAAGTATTTGATCTTATAAATAGTTTGAGGTACCTATATTAATGTTTAGGAAATAGAATTCACCAGAGAGAACAATTGTGAATAAGTTATAATGAGAGTTGATTGTTAATGACTTGAGGTGTTTTGGTGATAGCGATGCCCAAGGAATTAATGTGTGATACCAATAATATTGCTAGACTAGTTAAGTTATTAATGTAAATGCTTAGTTTGATGATGATCTCTTAGTGAATACGGTTGAGGTGTTAATATATATGATTAGATAATTTCATAATAATTCTATCTTAAGGTATATCGGATGATGTTGTGCATGAACTGCGAATATGTGACTCTTGTACTAATTGATATTGATAATAAGTATGATATGTTGAGTATGTATTTATTTTAATGTGAGACATGATTGATGTAAAAGGATTTGAATCGGTATTCGTGTTGACCAATTGTTGTGTGTGGATCTTTTGAGGTTCATGTGATGACAAATTGGCAAATCATTATGAATATGTGTAATGATAACATGATATTATATTGAATATCATGTGGCATGCATCATATGCATCCAAATCAGTAAATTTAAAAATTGTTACATATGCATGATATATATATATATATATATATATAATTGATTGCCACCACATGCATATACACATTGAAATCCATGTCCATTACATTATGTGTGTCAATTTGTATTGGTGTGATGAACATTATTGTTAATCATGATTGATCTTGTTGCTCCATCTTATTATTCATATACATATCTACTATTGTTGTATATCTTGTTGTTGTGTGTTTGACTATCCGTCTTTATTCTACATCGTGAGATAAAGTGAGATGTTTCTTACTCCTTATTTTCTATGTTGTCTTTGATATGTATGTCGCTACAGGTGTGGTTCATCATGATATTAATGATGCTAGTGATGAGGCCTAGACCTTGTATGAGAGTGCTCTAATAGAATGTGACACTAGGGTTTAGCTAGGATTCTATTTTGTTAGTTTCTATATGTTTAGGATTTCATGTTAGATTTCATTTTGTAATTGCTATATTGGAATTTCTTTTTGTTCTTTTGTTGGCATATTATTATGTGATATCTCTATCTAAAGGGATTTGTGATTTTTTTTAATCACTTAATTTTATTTCCGAACACTTTTCTATCGTTGTTATTTTATACATATATGTGGGGAAGAAGGTGTCACACAAGGCGCAAATCTTCAAGGTGATCTCCTATAGTCTCTGATTCTCCCAGTTCTTTAGAGCATGAAGCGTAAAGAGAGAAAAAATGAAAAGTGTAAGAATGAAATTGACATAACCCATTTTAACTCCTTAACCCAAAATTAATCCTCTAGTAAAACAATTAATCCATAGTTATACTTCCCTCCCATCAATATTAAAATAAAACATAATTAATTAAAACCCATATATTTCATATTAATAAAATGCACTTATTAAAATCAACCTAATTAATTATTATAAAAACTATTATATATTTATTTAGCAAATATTTCAGGGTGCTTTAACTCTCCCCTTCCCCCTCCCTTTTTGGAATTTTGCTCCCAAAATTACCTAAAACGAACAAATAAGGATAGGACTCCCACATCTAACTCTTCAACTCCCAAATGGCACTCTCCTCAATATTATCTCCCCAAACAACTTTAGCCAAAAGAAGTTTCTTACCTCTCAGCTATTTAACCCTCTTGTCCGCAATCTTTAAAGGAACATTTTTATAGGTGAGATTATCTTTCAACTAAATGATGTCGAATTCAAGAATATGAAAACAATCGTTACATATTTTCAAGTTAGGAAACGTGGACGGCACATGAAAATTTGAAAGAGATAGTGGTAAGGCTATTTGATAGGCTACATCACCAATCCTTTTAGGAGATGTTTGGTAGAAGTTAAGTTTTTTCATACACAGGAATCATGATTCTTGGGTATACCTAAAAGAGTTAATCACCTATACAATGACAATGTAAAAATTTTTTACACTGGAAACCAATCATATCTTTTAATAGTGCCATGTCATTTACTTATTTAATCAAATAAAAATAAAATAAAATAATTTAAAAGATATGATTGGTTGTCAGTGTAAAAAACTTTACACTGGTAGTGTATGGATGATTAACTCTACCTAAAATATGTTTGATTACTCATAAACCTTGGAATATTGATACAAAATTCTCGTGAATTAAATATTTTCATGTTTGGTTACAATAATATATTTTTGAGTATATAAATGTTGTTTTACAAAGATATCTTTGATTAAATTAACCTCATTAGATATATTTATTTACCCAAATCTTATTACAAATATGATATTAAACTTTTCTTATGATCTAATTACTCTTTGAAGATAATAAAAATTAATTATATATAAATAATTTATATAAAAATATTTTCATTTGATAAAACTTAAACTATTTTAAGAAGTTGAAAACTTATAGTTAAAATGATTTAAATACATAACTCAACTAAAGAAATAAACAAAGAAAAATTCTACCTTATAATTAAAATTGACAATGTTAAAAAATAATGAGATATAAGAAAGAGGGAGAGAGAGAGAGAAATTGAGATATGAGAGGGAGAGAGAGGGGAGAGGAGAAGAGAGAGAAGGGGGAGTGAGAGTGAGAAAAATAACAAGAAAGAGAGAGAGAGAGATAAATAAAGAAAGAGAAAAAGACAATGAGAAAGAGCGAGAGAGATACTTTAAAAAAGATGAAACTCAAATATATATATATATATATATATATATATTAAAAGAGATATTGTGACTTTTTATATAATTAAAACATTCTCTCAAAATTGGGAAAGTTAGTTTCACAACCCCCTCTAAGAATGTTTTTGTGGAAGAATAAGAAAAAAATGATTCCTGGAAAATAATATTTCCTAGAAATTTTTTTTATATAATAAATACTAAACATGAGAAACTAAAATATCCTTAATCTAAAATTCTTAGGAAACTAAAAACTTCTTTCTTACCAAACGTTCCCTTAAGGATTTGATAGAGTCCACTAATAAAACACGGGATAAATTTGCAACACTTTAAAGCTCTACCGATCCCAATTCAATGAGTTTCCTTAGAGCACCTCCAATAGGGGGTGCTTATTGTGTATCTTAAGAATAAGCATCAGTGCTTACAAAAAACTCCCACTAGAGTGATCCTACTTGGCAAGACAATTTCTTAAATTTTTTGCTCAGTTGCTTGGAGAAGCAACAGTGCTTAGCACTCAAAAATATGAAATAAAGAGGTTTGATTGGCTGATATTCATCCAAGGTGGAACATGGGCAGAGGTTTTGGAAACCAAAAAATAGAAAAAAACTTCCTTCACCTGGTTCTCCTTCCGGTGGCCAAGTTCTTAGTCGTCGTCGCACGTCCGGGCGGAGTGTTGTCGTCGCCGGCCGCGCGAAGCTAGCTGGGCACACGATGGTGGTGGCGGAAACCCTCTCACGCGGGCGCGGCTCTGCCCGTCATATCTGTAACGACCCGCCATGGTCTCTACACTTAGTGGAATCGCACTACTACTAGTGAACTAAGGAAAATATTAAATTGGATAACTCATACATACAGGTATAGATAAGAATAAAAATAACCAAATTCTTTAAATACAAAATAAAATGCCATATATGTACAGTCATCCCAAAAATAATATTTCCTAGTGCCGGTCAAACAGACAAAAATCGCTACCCAAAATGGTAACCCTAACACGAGGATCAAACTCCCCGTCTCGCAGCGGTCACCTCGACTCCAAGCTAGCCCTGATCTGCTCCCATACCAAGTATGATGATCGCAGTTCCACCACATGGAAACAGAAGGGTAAGCTAGAATTCACAAATGAATCATAATAATCTATATTACACAATCGTATTCATAGAGTCACACCATACACTCTATCCAATACTACTCATGCATAAAATACAATCCACCAATCATGAAGTCAAACACCACACTTCATCATATTAATAATCATACAATAAATGCATCTCATGACAGATATCAATGCATATCAATCATCTAATGCGTCGTCACGCATACACCTAGGAGATCTCCACAACAATAGAGCTGTATAAGTGACATTCCATCCTACCGAAACCACCCCAACCGTTTTCACGCCCAATGCGCCCGCTCGGTCACAGCTAAACAGGATATATAATCCTCACTCGGGTTTACTCGGATGATGTCACTTACACACTTGGAAGTCCAGATCCACCGTCAGGTATAGCACAGCTGGGTACGGGCTTACCACGACCTTGGCATGCATTAACCAAGTCAATTGTGGAGTTCGCCCACCGACTATCCGCAAGGATCCACGCACCTTCCCGAGTACTTGGTTAAGGGAATAACCCTCGACCTCATACCCCGCTCCAACACTAGCTAAGGACTTAGAGGAGACTCACCCAACCCAGTGGCCTATCTGAGCACCACTCTCCCAAATCTAGTGGCCTCCCAGAGCACCACTCTCATATATTAGTGGCCTATCCAAGCACCACTCTCAAGAGACTCTATGTGAGCTCTTCCAGTTCGAAATATTTTTCCTCTCCTCAAGTCCTAGGCTAGACTCATGCCATAGGCATCACATGCAATCATGCATCATACATCATAATGGTCTGCCCACCATCATGATCAACAATCATACACATGTCATAAGACATCACATGCAATAATGCATCATACATCATAATGGTCTGCCCACCATCATGATCAACAATCATACACATGTCATAAGACATCACATGCAATAATGCATCATACATCATAATGGTCTGCCCACCATTATGACCAACAATCATACTCATATGAACATATACGCATGTCATATCATATTCAAACATTCATACGTATCATCACAAAGCATACATATGAATCACACCTCACCATACATCATATATCATACATACATGATCTAAAACTTTAACTTTAAACATGCATAAGCATCAATTCATTCATAAACTTATTCACGCTCGGCGTAGCCTGAGCTCGCCCAGCCTAATCCCAGCCTGAGAGTCCCAAGACTCATCCACGCCTAGCGCATTCAACCTGCGCCCGGCCTAAATTCCAATAACAGAGTTCACAAACTCTCATCCACACCAACAAATCCAGCCACATGCAAACACAAAATACAATGCATAGACTCCATACAACTTAAATAAACCTAGAATCAACATGCACCCATCTGATGCATCAAATTCACTAGAACCCCCATTTTTCCAAGACTTTGAACAATTAGCGAATTCTCCGATCCAGCCATAGATCCTCAACTTTCATGCATCAATTGAGTTTCTAAACTCACATGCAACTTAAATAACAAACATTCTAGCTTCCCTTACCTGAAGATTGGCTCAGATAGCCAAAGACTGAACAAAAGTATAATTTTCCCTCGAGGCTCAACTCGAAACTTCAGTCCTTCCAAAACAAGCTTTCTAATCTGAATTTCAAGAAAAGTCAGAAGGAGTTAGTGATCTAGAGGAGAAAAGGAGTCAAACAGAGAAATTTGGGAGAGAAAGGAGCTCACTGACCCAGAGACCTTCTCTCTAAAACTTCTCTCTAAAAACTCCAAAACTCCTGAAGGCCCCCAACCCCCTATTTATAGACTTTCGGATTGGCCCAGAACGGCCCGTACCGAATTCGGAACGGCCCGTTCCGAACTCCCAAATCACGCACAAAATTAACGCCCAGAACGGCCAGTTCTGAAATCAGAACGGCCCGTTCCGGAACTCATCCGGAACGGCCCGTTCTCCCTCCGGAACGACCCGTTCTCCCTCCAGAACGTCCCGTTCTCCCTCCAGAACTTCCCGTTCTCCCTCCAGAACGGCCCGTTCTCCCTCCAGAACGGTCCGTTCTCCTTCCCAGAACGGCCCGTTCTCAACTACAATATGTAGTTCAATTCAGTAGCTTGGAACGGCCCGTTCCAATTTGGGAACGGCCCGTTCTGGGCAACTGAATCAGCCTCTTCTTCTTTTTTTTTTTTTTTTTTTTTTTTTTTTAACAATGTTACAATACTCCCCAACAAATAGGAATTTTCGTCCCCGAAAATAGGTCTACCTGAAGAGAGGAATGGATACTGTTCCTTGAATTGACTCTCCACCTCCCAGGTAACCTCACCAGTAGCTGCATCCCAAACAATTCTCACCAAGCTGATGGATTTGCCACAAAGTTTCTTCAACTTGTGATCAACCACAGCTACCGGTCTCTTCTCATAGGTCAAGTTCTCTCTAACTTGCACCTCATCCATCTCTACCACTTGACTCAGATCTGGGATTTACTTCCTCAACTATAAAATGTGAAACACATGCTCTCCCTCATCAAATTCTAGAGGTCTCCTCCTCTTATCGGCATAGGACTTTCATCAACTCTGGGTAGCCCTCAACCTTTGCTGAATTTATCTCACCATCTCAGTAGTCTGAAGAACTAACTCTGGACCAACCACTACTGGCTCACCCTCTTGATACCAACATAATGGAGTCATACACCTCCTGCCAAATAAAGCCTCAAAAAGTGTCATGCCAATAATCAAGTGATAACTGTTATTATAAATAAACTTTACCAATGGTAACACCTCTTCCCAGCTACCCAGATGATCCAACACATAAGCTCTCAAGAGATCCTCCATTGACTGAATTGTCCTCTCCGACTGACCATCTATCTGTGGATGATAAACAGAGCTCAACCTCAACCTTGTTCCCAAAGCCTGATGCAGAGTCTGCCCACCGGGAAGTAAACCTTGGATCTCTGTTAGAGATAATACTGTAAGACACTCCATGCAACCGTACTATCTCTCTGATATACAACTGTGCAAGCCTCTCCAAGGACCACCTCTTGATAGGAAGAAAGTGCGCACACTTTAACAACCTATCAACAATCACTCAGATAGAGTCACTGTTCCTAGCTATCCTAGGCAACTCAACCACAAAGTCCTTAGTGACACTATCACACTTCCACTTGAAAATCTCCATCAGCATTAAGCTCAAAGCACTAAGCTCAAAAACAGCTGCCCTCTTAATACCAAGCAATCCCAAAATCCTCAACAATTCTAGATCATGTAATTGCTTAGTTCCCACCTGTCTTAAGAAATCATTAGTTATGGTGATCATACCACAACTAATGTGATCTTGGACAATCTCCACTTCTAGTCTCAAATCTCTAAACTACTCAATCAGCTCCAAGTCCTTAATCAACATAACCGACACATGAATGAATTTCCTACTCAATACATTTGCTACCACACTCGCCTTTCCAGGATATACATCAACTTTGAAATCAAAATCCTTTAGGAATTACATCCACCTCCTCTGCCTCATATTCAAACTCCTTTTTATCCTTAAATACATTGAATCTCGCATCATACAGATAGTGCCTCCACGACTTCAAGGCAACCACCATAGCTATGCAAGCTCCAAATCATGAGTAGGATAATTCCTCTCATGAGTCTTATGTTGCCTCGAAGCATACACTACTATTCTTCCTTCCTGTATCAACACACAGCCCAACCCCTGGTGAAAAGCATCACAACACACATCAAAATACTCACCAGTATTAGGTAACACCAAAACTGGAGAAGTATTCAATCACTCCTTCAATTCCTGAAAACTCTGCTCACAAGCGTCCATCCAAACTAAAAGCTGATCTTTCCAAGTCAGTTAAGTCAAAGGCATTACTATTCGAGAGAAACTCTTCATGAATCTCTGATAGTTACCCATTAACCCAACAAAACTCCTAATCCCCGTAACAGTCCTCTGACGCTCCCACTGGATCACAGCCCCCACCTTGGCTGGATCTCCTGTAATCCCCTCTATCGATATCACATGCCCCAAATCTCACCTCAGACAGTCAAAACTCACCCTTGGACAGCTTGGCATACAACTACCTCTCTCTCAGTACCTGTAAAACCAACCTCAAATGCTCATAGTGATCCTCCAAAGATTTAGAATACACCAATATATCATCAAAACATCGAAGCTCCCCTCAGTGGATCCATCAACTCATCAATTCTCAATAGCGGATACCTATTCCTTATCGTCAATTTATTCAGTTACCGATTGCCGATAATCACACAAACGGGCCCCACCATCTTTCTCTACTAACAGTACCAAGGCACCCCAAGGAGAAACATTGGACCTCACTACTATTTCTCCAACAAATCCTCGATCTGTTTCTTCAGCTTTACCAACTTAGCTTGAACCATCCTATAAGAAGCCACTGATACCGATCTTGCACCCAATACCAGGTCAATGCTAAATACAACATCACGCATAGGTAACAATCCCGACACATCATCTGGGAACACCTCAGGAAACTCACTGACAATCTCAATCCTAGTGATGGCCCTCTCCATCTCAATCATTCAAAACGACAAACAACATGAAGCACTCAGCTCCATCTTTCATCAACTACTCAGCCTGACCCGCTGACAACAACACCTCATCCTCCAACTGAGGAAATACCAATCTTCTCCGAGCACAATCTATAAGGATGTGATGGACAGATAACCAATCCATCCCTAAGATTATGTTAATATCTATCATGAGCAACCCAATCAGGTTCACTCAGAACCTCCTACCAAAACACCTCTATTAGGAATCTCACACACATCTCCAATGTCATCAAAGAAATTGAAGCCAGAGTAGATACATACAAAACAACGTGCCCTGCAAACACCAACAACCCAATCTCCCCACACAATCAACAAAAAATAAATGAATGTGTGGCACCAGAATCGAACAAAAATAAAACATCCTCACCTGTTGCCTTCCCTATCCCCTTCACCAAGTCTGATGAAGTGGAAGCCTCTACACCTGATAATGTAAACACTATCCCCGCAGTTGTAGGTCTAGGTGGCCTCGGGGCACTCCCAGATGAAGTCGGCGGTGTTTGACAATCTCTAGAGATGTGGCCTGGCCTACCAAATCTGAAGCAAACATTCCCCGGATGAGAACAATCTCTAACCATATGTGCTCTTCCACATCTGTAGTACCGCACCGACTGTGCTCCGCCCTGAGCAGTAACAGGTCGAGGTTCTCTACTAACAGCTCCTCTCTGAGACTATACCGGTCTGTCATAGGGTCCCCTCTACTGGCCTCCCCTCCTGAACTCTAGCAGCCTTACCACTGCTACTACCACCCTCCAAACTCTCAACAGTCTTTGCCTTCTCAACCAAGGCAGGAAACTTCACTATGGACATAGGGACTATGACCCTCTTCAGCTCGTGCCTCAATCCCTCTGCAAACTTTCTACATCTCCAAGCCTCAGATATGGCCTGAGAGTAGAAACGAGTTAAATGCTCAAACCTCATAGCATAATCTGGAACAGACAGGCTCTCTTAATGCAATCCCTATCAACAGGTACACTCCTGTTCTTTAACATTTGTTTGGTGTCTCTCCACCAGTACTCAGCCTCGCCTGCCAGTATACATATTGCATAGGCCAACTTCCTTTCCTCAGAAGATCTCAAAACACTGAAGATCTTCTCCATCTCACACAACCACTAATATGCCACATCAAGATCTGAATCCCCCTTGAACTGAAGAAGCTAACATCTCCTAAACTCTGCCTGAGAGACCACCGGTCTAGCTGCCTCAACCGCAGCTCTACCCACCTCCATCTAAGCAAAGTAAGCACTTTACTATTGCATCACTATGGCCATCATCTCCATAGTTCTAGCGATATGATCAAACTGAGACCTCACCATACTAAAAGAATTCAAACATTCTTTTACTAACACTTTACCACTACAACTCACCAAAATTAACACATATCAAAGATAAGACACAACAGAAACATAGAAGGATCACTCCCCACAGAGCATCCTAACAGACTCGACCGGCTCTGATACCATAAAAGTGTAACGACCCGCCATGGTCTCTACACTTAGTGGAATCGCACTACTACTAGTGAACTAAGGAAAATATTAAATTGGATAACTCATACATACAGGTATAGATAAGAATAAAAATAACCAAATTCTTTAAATACAAAATAAAATGCCATATATGTACAGTCATCCCAAAAATAATATTTCCTAGTGCCGGTCAAACAGACAAAAATCGCTACCCAAAATGGTAACCCTAACACGAGGATCAAACTCCCCGTCTCGCAGCGGTCACCTCGACTCCAAGCTAGCCCTGATCTGCTCCCATACCAAGTATGATGATCGCAGTTCCACCACATGGAAACAGAAGGGTAAGCTAGAATTCACAAATGAATCATAATAATCTATATTACACAATCGTATTCATAGAGTCACACCATACACTCTATCCAATACTACTCATGCATAAAATACAATCCACCAATCATGAAGTCAAACACCACACTTCATCATATTAATAATCATACAATAAATGCATCTCATGACAGATATCAATGCATATCAATCATCTAATGCGTCGTCACGCATACACCTAGGAGATCTCCACAACAATAGAGCTGTATAAGTGACATTCCATCCTACCGAAACCACCCCAACCGTTTTCACGCCCAATGCGCCCGCTCGGTCACAGCTAAACAGGATATATAATCCTCACTCGGGTTTACTCGGATGATGTCACTTACACACTTGGAAGTCCAGATCCACCGTCAGGTATAGCACAGCTGGGTACGGGCTTACCACGACCTTGGCATGCATTAACCAAGTCAATTGTGGAGTTCGCCCACCGACTATCCGCAAGGATCCACGCACCTTCCCGAGTACTTGGTTAAGGGAATAACCCTCGACCTCATACCCCGCTCCAACACTAGCTAAGGACTTAGAGGAGACTCACCCAACCCAGTGGCCTATCTGAGCACCACTCTCCCAAATCTAGTGGCCTCCCAGAGCACCACTCTCATATATTAGTGGCCTATCCAAGCACCACTCTCAAGAGACTCTATGTGAGCTCTTCCAGTTCGAAATATTTTTCCTCTCCTCAAGTCCTAGGCTAGACTCATGCCATAGGCATCACATGCAATCATGCATCATACATCATAATGGTCTGCCCACCATCATGATCAACAATCATACACATGTCATAAGACATCACATGCAATAATGCATCATACATCATAATGGTCTGCCCACCATCATGATCAACAATCATACACATGTCATAAGACATCACATGCAATAATGCATCATACATCATAATGGTCTGCCCACCATTATGACCAACAATCATACTCATATGAACATATACGCATGTCATATCATATTCAAACATTCATACGTATCATCACAAAGCATACATATGAATCACACCTCACCATACATCATATATCATACATACATGATCTAAAACTTTAACTTTAAACATGCATAAGCATCAATTCATTCATAAACTTATTCACGCTCGGCGTAGCCTGAGCTCGCCCAGCCTAATCCCAGCCTGAGAGTCCCAAGACTCATCCACGCCTAGCGCATTCAACCTGCGCCCGGCCTAAATTCCAATAACAGAGTTCACAAACTCTCATCCACACCAACAAATCCAGCCACATGCAAACACAAAATACAATGCATAGACTCCATACAACTTAAATAAACCTAGAATCAACATGCACCCATCTGATGCATCAAATTCACTAGAACCCCCATTTTTCCAAGACTTTGAACAATTAGCGAATTCTCCGATCCAGCCATAGATCCTCAACTTTCATGCATCAATTGAGTTTCTAAACTCACATGCAACTTAAATAACAAACATTCTAGCTTCCCTTACCTGAAGATTGGCTCAGATAGCCAAAGACTGAACAAAAGTATAATTTTCCCTCGAGGCTCAACTCGAAACTTCAGTCCTTCCAAAACAAGCTTTCTAATCTGAATTTCAAGAAAAGTCAGAAGGAGTTAGTGATCTAGAGGAGAAAAGGAGTCAAACAGAGAAATTTGGGAGAGAAAGGAGCTCACTGACCCAGAGACCTTCTCTCTAAAACTTCTCTCTAAAAACTCCAAAACTCCTGAAGGCCCCCAACCCCCTATTTATAGACTTTCGGATTGGCCCAGAACGGCCCGTACCGAATTCGGAACGGCCCGTTCCGAACTCCCAAATCACGCACAAAATTAACGCCCAGAACGGCCAGTTCTGAAATCAGAACGGCCCGTTCCGGAACTCATCCGGAACGGCCCGTTCTCCCTCCGGAACGACCCGTTCTCCCTCCAGAACGTCCCGTTCTCCCTCCAGAACTTCCCGTTCTCCCTCCAGAACGGCCCGTTCTCCCTCCAGAACGGTCCGTTCTCCTTCCCAGAACGGCCCGTTCTCAACTACAATATGTAGTTCAATTCAGTAGCTTGGAACGGCCCGTTCCAATTTGGGAACGGCCCGTTCTGGGCAACTGAATCAGCCTCTTCTTCTTTTTTTTTTTTTTTTTTTTTTTTTTTTTAACAATGTTACAATATCCCTCTCGCGCGCGACTCCGTAGAAGCCTTTTCCTTCTTGGCCTTATCTTCTTCGCAAGCTTCATCCTCGCCCTCTACTTAGGGATGGCAACGAGGCAGGTCGGGTACGGGTTTCATGATACCCGTCCCCGTCCCCGCGACTCAAACCCATCCCCGTCCCCATACCCGTACTTGTCGGGTACGTAATTTTCATCCCCATCCCCGTCCCCGTCGGGTATCGGGTTACCCGTACCCGTACCCATACCCGTACTCGTACCCATACCCGTACTCGTCAAAAAAAATTTTTAATAAAAATATATGATATTTTTTAATTTTTTTTATTTATTATATTATAATTATAATTAAGTTATTTCTCTATCTCATATTATAATAAATAATCACACATAAAATATTAAAATTCTTTAATATAATTAAATTGAAAGTGAGTATTAAATTAAAAATGGGAACGGGTACGGGTACGGGTACGGGGCGGGTAAGTACATACCTGTACCCGTACCCGATTTAAAGTATCGGGTTTTACCCATACCCGTACTCGGTCAAACTGGGTATTCCTCGTCAAAGTTGGGACGGGTTCAAGTATTACCCGTGGGTACGGGTACATTTCTCATCCCTACCTCTACTCCTCCCATTCCTTCACCTTCGACTCTAGCGAAAGCTTATCCGCCGACTGAGGAAGCCCTTCCTCCTCCGTGCTAGAAGCCTCACCCTCGACGGTGGCGGCGGAGACAATCAGCGAGTGTTTGTTCCTCTGGGGTGCGGAGAGGCGAGCTTCGGTGAAGGGCTTGGAGGGAAGAGAAAGGTGCAGTCTTGAAGTTGAAAGAGAGGGAGAAAAATGAGAAGAAAAAAGAGAAAAGAGGAAAGTTAGGGAGAGTGAAGGGATGGTTATAGTGTTTGAAATTTTTTCTTCTATTAACATTTTGATTCGTAGTATTAAAACATGAAAAAAAAAATTTATGATTAAAATTAAATAAAATTTGTTTAAAAATTAAAAACAAAATTTGACAAAATTTTAAATATTAAAATCATATTTTATTTTATTTTATTATAATTGAAACAAGTTGTCATGACCTATTATGGGAGACTTGTCGAGAATTATTAACTGCTAACATAATTATCATTTTGACTATAAAATTTCATGTGTTATGTTTTGTTATATGAGACTTTTTTTATTTTTTTTTATTTTAAAAATAAAAATAAATTATAAATGACATAAAATTAGCTGTTGTTATTGATAATTTGACACTTAACCAAATCAAAAAAGTTCTATATGAGTAATATATTTTGAAAGGCCCTATATATATATATGTATATATATAAATTGCCTGGGCATAACAATTCAATACACGACATATCAATGTTTGTAATTTTATTAAGTATAGGAGAATAAATATTATTATAATTTTAATTTAAGCAAATTAGACTAGTTTTATTGTAATTGAATTTATATTGTTTTGTAATTTTATTAGTGCGTATTTAATTTTTATATTTAATTTTGTTGTAATTTTTGGTAATTCTTTTGTTTGTTATTCATATTTATATATTATCCATAATAATTAATTTTATAAAAATTTATCATAAAATGTAGTGTGAGGTGTCAAAAAGTGTAGTATGAGTTGTAAAAAAGTAGGAGTGCTTATAAACAATTTCTATTAGAGCAAAAATTATAAAAATATAATATAAGTTGCTTATAAGTGACATGGTACAGTAGAACCCATTTAAAATGGTTGAAAGTTACTTATAAGCAACTCTCATTGTAGATACTCTAAAGAAATATATGACTTTTCTCTTTAAATTCAATAACATTGACAAAAAAGGCATAATTAGACTAAATATCCTAGACCGTACGTGAACCCACCTAACCGTCCATGTTTAGATAGATCATAAGTGTAATGTTCAGCTGTTCCTTTTTCAACTTATCTGTAGGTAGAGATAGTGACCCTCGTGGTCATGGATGCTTCAAAAAGACGAAGTCGAATAGATGTATGTTTTGAATCTCATGGGACATAAATGCTTCAACAAACCAATATTTGACAGCATTTCCATAACTAGCAAAATAGGAACCTTTGACATAAAATTGTGGACCACGCACGCTTTTGATTTCTCCGGCCGGCCGGAAAATATAAACCCCAACTTTTGATTTGAGACTAGGGATGGTAACGGGGCGGGGCAGGGCGGGTACGGGTTTCATGATACCCGTACCCGTTCCTGCGAGCTAAATTCATCCCCGTCCGTGTACCCGTACTTGTCGAGTATGTGATTTTTATTTCCATCCCCGTCCCCGTCGGGTATCGGGTATATCCGTACCTGTCAATTTTTTTTATTTTTTATTTTTTTTAAAAAATAATATTTTTAAATTATTTTTTAATTATATTATAATTATAATTAGGTTATTTTTTTATCTCATATTATAATAAATAATCACACATAAAAAAATATTAATTTTTTTAATATAATTAAATTGAAAGTGAGTATTAAATTAAAAATAGGAACGGGGACGGGTACGGGTACGGGTACGGGTACGGGTACGGGTACGGGTACGGGTACGGGTACGGGGCGGGTAAGTACATACCTGTACTCGTATCCGTACCTGATTTAATATATCGGGTTTTATCCGTACCCGTACCCGTATCTGGTCAAACCGGGTATTCCCCGTCAAAGTCGAGACGGGTTCGAGTATTACCCGCAGGTACGGATATATTTATCATCCCTATTTAAGGCTCTTATAAGTGTCTTGTTTAGAGGGCGTGGACAAAGGTGAGTCGTGGATACAGTTGTTGGGATTTGTTTTCCCTTTTTTTATTCGTTCAATTTAGAACATAACACATAAATTGGAAGGAAAAAAATCCATTTTTATGTTTTAATTTTTAATATAATTTTTTTACTATACTTTTCTCTCTTATGACAAATGTTTAAAATATTTTTAAAAGATAAGCAGAGATTAGAATACAATTAAAATAATTATTGTTGTCTTGAATTTTTAAATAAATGAATAAAAATAAAAGTATCTTAGTTATTCAACTTTTGCTGATATTTATTTTTAGTTATTCAACTTTTTCTTCCATTAATATATTTTAGTTTCTAATGTCAAACAATTTTGTAACTAAAAAAATCAAGAACTAAAACTAAATAAAATGTAAAGAGAGAGTTAAAAACAAAAAATTGAGACAAATTTAAATGCTAAAAATATATTTAATTCTATTTAAAAATAGGGCTATTGTGTGGTGCTTTGAGAATTTACTTAGCATTGGTATGTACTTTGTGGATAACTATCATATAATTAATGGATAAACTGGAACTTGCAGGTAATGGTAAAATTTAGATGACATAGCCTTCCCAAGCTCTTCAAGATGCATTATGCTTTTGTGATTCTTGAACTGTACTAGTGTTGGAGCTTGATCATGATCCTTGCACTGATCATTCGTTGTTGTTAAAACATCCTCCGCAGTTAAATTTTCAAAATGTGCGAAATATCATAAATGGGTACTTTGGAATGAACGGGATACATTTAGCAATTACAGGTTGTATTTAGTAATTTGCAAATTAAAAATCCAAATCAGAATAACGCTACCAAGCATAGCACACGAGTCGGGCCGAGCCCAAAGGATGAACGGGACATATCTGGAGGGGCTTGGCACCAATGCTCCACATAATAAATAAATAAATAAAACCTTTGAAATTTAATTTACCAATAGTATTGGACCGCTTATTAAATGTGAGCCAATGTTTTTAAGCAGATGATAAACACACCTCCAACCTCGTATAAGCACACCCCCTTTTTAAAAAAAAATATATAAAATGTCTAAATTACCCTTAAAAAAAATGAAATTCCTAAATTTACACCTCTTTTCCCGCACCCCGCACCCCCCTTCCCCGTGCCCCACACCCCACCTAACCCAAACCCATTTCAATTCTCGCACTCCCCATTTTTTTTAATCGTTGTTATATACGTGGTTTCTGATCTGGGATTGATTCAATTTGGGGGTTTCTGGGTTTGTGATTGAAATGGTCTATTTTCATAGCTCAATCTCTCTCTACAACTCCTCCGTTGACCAACCCATGGCGATTTCGGCTCGAAATCGAGGCACCGGAAAACCCCCAATTCCCTCCAGGCTCCGCCGGCACAGCATATCCTTAAGAAGTTTCAGCAGCACGCACCTTCCACCCCCGAGTGGACAGCTTAACCCCTATTATCATGAGAAACCGCGTTCCCACTAATCATGGTAAGATGTGACGTTCTGGACCGGGCATGAGAGGATGCGGCGAAGGCATGTAGCGGCATACGTAGGGAATGGAAGCACCTTAGTCGGGGGATAAGAGTCCCGTCCCTTACCGCCTAACCGAAGATGAATGGGGGTGCTACGAGCCTCGCTTTCCATGCTGCTTTCCTAGTTCGTTCGCTTCCATGCCATTTCCATCCGCAATTATTAATAGTTTCAGTTTGATCTCGTTCCGCAAGAGGCGTGCAAACAGGTTTGCGCATGCTGAAGGTTCGGGCGCAACCCTTCTCTACCGCATTTATGGCCCAAAGCCAATACAAAGGATTTCGGTTCCATCTTGCTCGAATCTTACTGTACCCCCTCCCGATCAGTGGTGGCCGACGTTGTGATTTTCGTGGCGGTCATCACGGCGTTCGGATTCTTATTGTTCCCCTACGCCCAATTTGTGGCCAGTGTTTAGGGTTTAGGGTTTAGTGTCAAAATTGGTGTTGTGGTTGTGAATTTGATCAAAGAAGAGGTTTCTGTGAATTTGGGATGCGGGGAAGGGGGGTGTGGAGTGCCAGGAAGGGGGATGCGAGGTACCGGCGGTGTGGGGAAAGAGGGTGTAAATTTAGGAATTTTATTTTTTTTAAGGATAATTTAGATATTATATATATATTTTTTAAAAAAGGAGGTGTGTTTATACTAGGGTAGAGGTGTGTTTATCATCTGCCATGTTTTTATAAGAGCAACCTTTGTAATTTAATTTAGCAACTTTGGCCCTTCATAGTTCATGGAGAGGTTTTTGTCTTTTAAGTAGCTCCCGTTTCTCTTTCTATGGAGGATTCTAAGTTATAAAAATTATTTCTCTCACCAAAATGGTTGTCCTTTTTCTTCTTGTTATTCACAAAATATAGGATTTAGTCGTTAAACCTTTTTTAATATTCACCTTTAGTCTCTCGAATTTTTTTTTTAATTTTTGTAATATTTCAAAATTTTAAGAAAATGTTTAAATCTATTATTATAATTTTAATTGTTCTTAATTTAATTTAATATTTTAATTATAATATCTAATTTTTAATAAAATAAATTCAAATTAAAGTCATAGTTAATTGTTATAATATTTTTATTTTTTTTGGTAATATTCTAAAAAATTTATAAAATTTTAAATGATAAAAATATTTTATTATTTGAAAAATAAAATAAATCAGTACTCTAAAATTACCTATTAGATATAAAGTACAAGATATCATTCACCAACAATATTACATGTGTTAATTATGCATATTTTTTTATTTATTAATTTTTTGGTTACAAATACTTAAGTTAAAGTTTTCATGAATAAGTTTGAATTATATGAAATAATAATTTATCAAAATTTTAATGTTTTTTCAGAGTTCTAAATATAAAGAAATATAATAAATTAATAGTATATTATATAAATATATAAGGAGTTTTCCTTATATACATACGTAATGTATATAAATTTATTATAATAGAAATAATGTTATATATATAATTATTAGAACATAATACAAATTAAAATGCTAATAATAATAATAATAATAACGTATTAAATAAACGTACGAAATCCTATTGTCACCCTTTTTTTATTATTCCCTATGTTATTATTTATTTCTACGAAATCTTATGTTAATTTTTAATCTTACTACGATATGCTATTATCCAATTTTACTATGAAATTTTATGCTATTATTAGATACTACGAAATCTTATGCTATTATCCATCTTTAAGTAATCTTATGCTACGTAATCTTACTGACACCTTTGCTATTCACTCCTGCAGTAATAAATTAAACCAACTAAAACTTATGTCTGTGTAATACTTAGTTGGGTACCAAATGAAAAGAAAAAAAATACTTATTCAATACTAACTAAGTAATGATTACCCATTTCCCTATGAATAGATATGAAAGCATCAAATATGGGAAGTAGAAAATAAAAGAGAAAGAGTGAAAACCGTGAGAGAAAGCAAGAAGAAAGGAGAAAGAGTAATAACGAGATAAAGATAAATTTTTACTCAATTTTTTTTTACATTAAAATAAGGGGAGGAGACTTTTATTCTTTTAAATTTTCTATACTATTATATTTGTTTCTTTCATGTTATATTTATGTGTATTTACTTAGAGAGGTGTTCCTAACCTCATTTACTTGTTTTACCTAAGATATTTTTTACTCGTAATAATTAATGAAATGTTCATAGTTTATGTTATTTAATTATTTTATAATATTTATCACTGTCATTCACTAAATTAATATTTTTTAATACATTCCATTTTTGTAAACTATATTATATTAAATTTTAAATAATTAAAAATACTCAAACTTATTTAGTTTAATTATTTTTATATTAATATTAACTATAATATAGATTTGTTAAAATATCTTAAGCTTATATTGTTGTTATTTCTTCATTCATTATAAAGATAAATATTATTCTATGGTCATAGGGAATAAAGTTTGAATTAATTTATAGTTGGAGGTTTGACCTTGTGGATTTAAATGAGTAAGGACTTGAGGTGAAATATCCTTTTATTGGTTGATATTATATGATAATGTTCATTTATCCTAACTAGTCACTACTAAAATAATTCAAATTTTATTATAACATAAAAACCTAATATATATATATATATATATATATATATATATTTAATGTTAGTTATAAATAATTCTGTATATTTTATTGAATTAATTGTATTTATTGGATAATTGTTCTCACTCCTAATTTTTCTTTGTTTTTTAAAAAAATTGAATTAATTATAATACAAAATAGATGGATCTACCCGCGATTCCAAGCCTTTTTCCTTCGGTTATTCAGTAGTATTTTCTGTAACAAGTTGGAGCGTGGACGCAGTTGCGAATTTGGTTACCTTCCACGGTGTGGCATTGTCGACTTTTTCAACTTTTACATTTTCTCCGACCCAAGAATTTCTCACGATTATTGATGGTCGTATAATTAGTTACCTTCTATCTACCTCCAGCCAACCATGTTAACCTTATAGTAAATATTGTAATAGAAGTGGGAGAAATAAATAATGTGTAAAATAGTATGAGGTTTTAAATATTTTTAGAATAGTATGTAATGTAAATATCAGCTAACAACTATATGTAAATAAGTTTACAAAATTTTCTTTATCTTTATGTAAAATATTATTAATGATATAGTTGTGTTAATAATATATAAGAAATATATATTTAATATTATGCCTGATATTATATAAATTGGGTGTTACAGTTTTAACTCTTAATTTTTTTTATGAACAAAATTTTTTGACATTGGAACTTCAAATTGTTAATAGAAAAAAAATGTAAGACTAAAAGTTAAAAAATTTAAGGACTAAGAATATATTTAATTCTAAAATATAATTTAAATTTATGTTTCACCAAGCTTTCTCTTGCACTAGAAATGTAGAGAACTTATATGTATGTATGTATGTATGTATGTATGTATGTATGTATGTATGTATGTATGTATGTATGTGTGCGTGTATATATATATATAGAGAGAGAGAGAAAAAAAAGTTTAAATAACACCGATATAATTTTTACCAACTACTGTATCACTCAATAACTTTCAATTAAATGTGAATCTTGTCAATCCAATCGCTAAATTGTAACTTCATATCACATTACATGTTTATATCAAATTTTGTTAAAATTGAACAATAATTTGAAACTAATCAAAACTTTCATATTTTAGTATATTTTAAAATGTATATATTATGTTATCCTATAAGAATGGGATATCAAATCACCTTGAATTAATATAAAATTTTATAAATATAATTTAGGGACAAGGAACTTTCGATCTAATCACTACAAGAAATTCATTAAATAGAAACTGATTTAGAGACTAAATTTATATAGTCACTTTAGCAACTTATTTAAATACTATTTTAGAGATCGACTATAATTGGTCTCTAATTCAATCTCCATTATCATTAATATTTTTAATGTAATCAGAGACCAAACTTTTAGTAACTAATAGTTTAAAAAATATTATTTATTTAATTAGATACAACTTTTTTAGTCTCTAATTAAAATCTAATCTGAGACAAAATTATTGGTCACTATTAAAACACTTTAGAAACTAATATTTTAGTCTCAAGATGCACCACAATT
Source organism: Cajanus cajan (assembly GCF_000230855.2). Classification (NCBI taxonomy): domain Eukaryota; kingdom Viridiplantae; phylum Streptophyta; class Magnoliopsida; order Fabales; family Fabaceae; genus Cajanus; species Cajanus cajan. The sequence goes on from NC_138518.1 coordinate 63,407,278, forward strand.
AGAGACTAAATTTTCTAGTTTCTAATTTAAATATTACTAGAGATTGATTTTTTTGTCACTATTGACTCAATTTACATACCATTTTTTCAATATCTAATTGGTTTTTTTATTAGAAACCAATGTATCAGTCTCTAATAAAAATATAATAAGAAACTAATATTTCAGTCTATTAAATTATTTTAGACACAAAAATATTTGGTCTCTAATTAAAATACACTAGTAAATAATAATTGATTTTTTAGTCATTATTAACTCATTTTAATTTCTTTTTAGTATCTAATTGTGTTATATTCACTAAAAAAAATAGGTAATTAGTAGGGATTTTTTTCTCTCAAACTTATTTCTCTTGCAGCAAAATGAAGCGGTTTCAACACTTTTCCTTTTCGATTTCTCGATGTTGATTTTTTTTTCTCCTTGAACAGAGAGTTTCTTCGATGCAAACGTTCAGGGAGAAGGACAAGAAAAGATCGTAAACGAGGCGCAATCGCCGTCAGAGGTGCGTGCGCGTGGTGTTCTTGGTTTGTGGATTTGATTTTGTGATTTTTGCATGAACTATGCTAGCGATCGAAAGAGAGTGAAATTGAGAAACATACCTTTGTTTTTGTGTTGAGAATGTGAAAACAGAGGAAACGGAGGCGACCTAGGAATCGAAATCTGTTGGAGGCGAATGCCAAGTTCTGCAGAGTCTAGGTTCAGCTTATTCACAAACTCATACTACACACACAAAATCAGATAGTTAGTTAAGCTTTATGGAATTTTCTATACATAATTTCTCATTATGTTTTTTCTTTTTTAATTTATGTGACTTTCACATTGCAAATTGTACTTATTTTTTATTATTGTTGCATTTTTTAGAAATAAAATGGCTCACAGTGTTTTGTTATTGCTCTATAATAGAAAAATATGTATATGATTTCAACTGAAATGGGGTGGGAAATTAGAATTAAAGTTCCTCCAAGCTTCACTATATATAGATCAATTTGATTTTGTCCCAAAATTTCGTTTGGTTGCATTGTGGAGAGAAAAATATATAAAAATTGGGAAGCCATAAATAGTTATGGTGTTATTGAAAAAAAAAGAAAAAAACTAATTGTTAAGAGTTTCTTCAAACAGTGAACCTGTGTTTTCTCCCTGCTTTAGATCCAAAGTACTTCTACGTGGAGGAGTGTCTTGGAGTCATAAATCAAAATCCATTCTTGACCGTCTACTGTAGCTACTTTTGACGAAATAAAAAAGAAAACTATATCTCAAGTTATATTAAATAAATATTACTTGAATTCTTAACTGAGTTTGTACTAAAGTAATAATGGTGAGAAAATATTTGTTCTCTATAAAATTTTTTCTGTTGAATTTGGAAATTTTGTTCGGTTCAGGGACATACAGAGGGTTATATGGCGCTGCTTCATGTAAATACTTCTGCGCGAATCTTACTTCGTTGAATTTGAGCTATGCTGATGTCAATGTGCTTCAGCTTAAATCAATTATTCGACACGGTCATAAGCTGCAAATATTGTGGGTATGTATTGTGCCATTATGTGTTTTGATTGCATTCTTGTGGATTTGAATTTAGATTTGGGGCAGATTTGGAGCTGATGTCTAGGCTTACATTTTTGTGTCTCTGTATGTGTGTTTAATGTCAATACTGAATATATAATATTTTCTCATATTTTGATTGAAGGATGTGGTTTTGCTAAATACTCTTAGAGAGATATGGCTCTGGAAGCTATTAATGGACTTAATGAACCTACACAATGAGAGTAAGAATTTTTTTTTGTATTTTTGTTGATCCTGATTTTTTACTCCAACAATTTCTTCTTTCTTGTCACTTATATATTGCATTAACTACTCCAAATCAACAAGTTCCTCTCTTTGTGCAGCAACAACCACTTTAGCCTCTTCAGCAATCCCCTTCATTAGCTCAAATGTTGTCACAACAGACACAGACTTTGCAAGCAAGCTTTCATTCATCTCAGCAAGCCTTTTCCAGCTTCAACAACAATTGCAGATGATGCAACCTTCTAGTCAAGCATTGACATTGCAACAAAATGCAGAAACTACTAAAAAGCAGGTATGTTTTGTTAAACTCTGCCAATGTTATATTTTAATTTGAATTCTGTTAGTTGTTCCACATCTCTCCTAGTACAAGGTGTCACAAGTTGACTAGTATTCTTGCTTAATTTGCTTTGATTAGACTGATCTATGAAGTTTGGTTCAAATTAGTTGTACAATGAAAATAAACTATGCTGCGAAAATATATTGCTTACTCACTATTCTGAAGAAACGCTTTGGAAAAAAAATTAAAGTGGAATCTTCTTTTGGCTAACTTTTGACATTTTAACGTTATAGACCCACGTAGTTCTCCTATAATAGCTAGTATTTGATAAAATCAATAGAGAATTCACACATGTAATTCTTTTGTAATCTAAATGCTAATAAGCTTTCATGTAAAGTTTTTAACTTGGTTAAATATAAATTTAATCTCTCATAATAAGTTTATTTTTAGTTTTTGAAATTTAAAATTAATATTTTTAATAATTTTACAAATATTTATTTTAGTCTCTTTGTCCCACCTGCAACAACAAATTAGACAAATTATGCATATGTGAAGTTTTCACTAATATAGACTCTTATAATACTAATAAGTGACTTTTTTTTGCATGACAAATTTAGTAGATGGTAAATCGCAACTATGGTAATTCTTTAAATTAAAACTCCAAATGATATGTCCTTATTTTGAAGAAAGGTACCTCTCAACCTCTGGATATATATAAAAAAGGAAGAGATGATAAAATAGGAATGAAAACTATAGTCATTACTTGCTTCTCTTTTTATAGGTGATAAACTACAATTTCGGGATTTTGTTATTGGTACAGGCGTACAGCAATAAAGTAGAGTCAACAAGTCCAATGATGATGTAAATGTCTCTTCCTTAAACATTGTCAGTAACTTCCTTACAAAATTTGGGCAGGTGATGTATTTCTAAGCTATTACTATTACTTTTTTGCTTAGTTTTACCTTTTATTTTATTTTAATGGATCTGAATATACTTGACATGCATAGTGCTTTGGCTGATGCAAGAGACCATGTTTGGGAGATGACTAAAAAGGAAATCAACATCTTGCTCTAGAAGACATTATATTCTGCAATAAATTCTTGTTATAAACTAGAACAATTTTTTATTTTTATTTTGCATATATTTGTTGTTGAAAGTGTTCTAAATTTTTGTGTTTTTCTTAAGTTGTTCTTATCTTTGGGAGAAAGAAAGATAGAAAGACATCTGGTTGATTGATGTTTACTGGAAGTGTTAAAAGATAATTTGTTACTATATTAAAACTAAGTATTATCAAATGAATTTTTATAGAAAGTAATTGAAAGTGATTGTTTGAGTATTATAAATACAAACAGTTAAGATTGTATGTTTGGAGGATATTATGTGCAATTTTAAAAAATTAAAAAATTTAATTATTTAATTTTCATGTTAGTATATAGAGAATGTTGATTTTTTGCATAATAGTTTAACATAGAATAAACATGTGAAGTAAATAAATAATTATTATGTTTTATTAGAAAAATAATTGAAGTTATGTATGTGGTGAATTTGAATAAAGAAGATAATAAATATGAAAGAAATACTTTCTTTTTGTATTATATCAGTCACTTTGAGTCATAGAAAAATGGGTCACTAATTCAATTAGTTTAAAATTTGGTCACTAAAATGGTCACTTTAAAATTGGTTATTATAACAGTCACTAAATTGATTATTACAAAATAAGTTGCTAAGTTTGTCGTTATAAAATAGGTTACTAAATTAGTTGTTATCAAAATTTGTATCTAAATTGGTTACTATAATATTAGTAATTAAAACAGTCAGTATAAAATTGGTCAATGAGATGGTCATTAAAAATTGGTCAATAAATTGGTCATTGTAAAATAAGTTACTAAGTTGGTCATTATAAAATTAGTCACAAAATCGGTCATAAAAAAATTGGTCATTAAATTAGTTTTTAAATCGGATTCTAGATTGGTAGCTAAAATTAACAACCAGTAATTTAGCTACTTTCTACAATTGGTATCTAATTCAGTCACTTATTGATTTAGTAACTGATTTTATTAATTTGGAGACTGGAAATTTAGTCTCTAAAGACAAGTTTTCTTGCAGTGAATGATAAGTTATATATATGTTAGCAATAAATATCATAAAAATCATTAAAAAAAAATAGATATTATGAACTAAAATGGCACCAAATTACAATTTTAGTGATTAAAGTGATATTATGTTTATATTTTTTAGAATATTAAAAAATAAAATAAAAAATAAACGTCACTTAACAGAAAAAAAAAAAGGCTAAAATGAATGGCAGTTTATAATTTTGGAGAATATTATTTTGAATTTAGTTAAATTCAGTAACTAAATTGACAAGCAGTGACAATTTAAAGACTTAAATTGGCCATTTATTGTACTAGATATAATTTAAAGAACATTATCACAAAGCAAGGACTTGACTTGCTGCTCTAGCCCTGGAAGAGAGTGCTTGTCATCATAACTATACATCAATGGTACCATCCTTGCAAGATTGAGTGAGACCTTAGTGAATGCTGAATGGAAATTGCAACCAAACAGACACTCTTGGTTTAGACTCTTCCATGCATCACAGATCTTACTCATTACCCTCTCTCTTGCTGTTCTCATTGTATAGGCTGGCTGATCCATCATGAGACATTTCACGTACGATCCATCGTGACCTTGTTGATTTTCGTCCTTCACAAAATCACAAAAATAGTTCTATGCTTATCAAAAACAACAAAATTGTGTGTAACACTGAAATAGTATCTTTCACCGAGTCAGGACACTCTAACACAGTAATACTCGCTTCCTAACACTTTTATTATTAATAATCAAAATTTAATGAAAATCATAAATTGTACGGATAGGGTATCTAATTTTTAATGAATATCTTTTTTGATTTAATGATAGGACTTATTAAAATTTATAATTTTTAACCAATGATAGAAAATATTAAGTTAAAAAAAGTGTTAAAGTGACTTTAGTATTTCTTTAGTGGAGGCATTTGTCATGCTTTCAAGTTTCAACCTTAGTTAACGACATTTCCACATGAAATTCGTTACCTCTGCATTTCCCAAGTCATCCCAAAGTCGAAGAATTGTTGCAGGGGAAGAAATGATGCGAGGGATTGTGTCTATTATCTGAACATTTTCCGCGGTTAATCCATGACCCAATAGAAAGAAAGCGTGAACCATCACAATGTGCACTCCAGAGCTTACTATCCCATTCTCCAAGTATTCTTCAGCACAGGGAAAGGTCCCTGAGGCAAACCATTGTGCTTCAACTAGGAAGGCTTTGCACAAACTCTTCCACTGCAGAAAAATGAACAATCTATTTTACGTTCTATGATAATCAACACCACATATGAGTTAATTCGGATAAAGTTCTTGATAAATAAATAAAATAAAATAGGAAAATATAGTGATGTAAACTTCTTGTGTAAACTGCAAAGTGTCAGTTTTTTCAAAAGCTCTCTCATGTACATTGTGTAGAACTTATAAACCTTAAAAATGTCTTAAACTCTTAATGTAGTAAGGTTTTACATCGAAAAGTTTCATATGCTAAAACTAATCAAAATTGAGCCAATATGCAAATAATTAAAGAAGCTTTGTGAGTGTTCTTTTAACTAATTACCGCATTTTTTAGTGAGTCTATGGGATTCCACCCATGCTTCTGATAGACCTTGGAGCTAATTTCATTTGTGAGATTATAGAGAACCCTGAAACATGTCTTCATGTAATCGGGTAGTTGTTCAGTAGCTGTTATATCCCATCTGCATTATTCAACAGTCATTAATTAATCATTGTTTTTAATTTCTTTTCATTAATTAAAAATTAGTGATTGGTATTTAGTATTTTACCTGCAAACAGCTTCAGTGAAAAGAGTTAATTCATCTAGAGTCCCATAAATATCGAAAATGTCATCTATTATGTAGATTAAAGATATTGGTTTTGCGAGTTCAACCCTTTCCTCTGACAAAGCAGGATCCTCAAAGCATGCCAATGACCAAATGTACCATTTGAGTGGTTGATTTCTCGCATGCTTTAACTCCTTCGCTAAACCAAGCTCTGTCCACCATCTGCAAAACAATTGAACTAATGAGAACTAGGCTTTTGTAAAGAGAAAATAAACTAGTCCATCAAATTTAATTGAATTACATTTTGGAGAAAATTTATTTGGAGTTTTCAAATGCAATTGATATTATTCTCTTATGAATTAAATTTTTGCATTTATAATATACGTAAATGTATATTAATGATATATATATTAAGAAAAAGGGATTTAAGTTTATCTAAACTAAATTCGTTTAATAAATATTTTATATCAAATTTCAATAATTCAATCATGAATTTAAAGTTATAATGTATAGATTAAATTTGTAAATTTTTAAAAAAAATTAAAATTATTTAATACTTTATTTCATTAATTTAAATTAATGGATAATCATAAAATTATTTTATATGTTGATTTGAATTAATGAAATATAATATCAAATGATTTTCAAAAATTTTTAAAAATTATAAATTTGATTTATACATTAAGAATTTTAAATTTAACGATTAAATTATTAAAATTTGACGTAAAATATAAGTTATTAAATGGTGTAAGTCTTGATAAATTTATTCTCTGAATAAATGATTCCCTTCTCATGTATTAAATGCAAATATATATTATTGATGCAAAATTCAAATTCTAATTAAAGAACATTTCTAACCGCACTTAAGTTTGTTTTTAAATTTACATACCGGGAAATTTGTGCAATCTCTAGATGGTACAAGCATTGCAGCAAACTGAAATCCATTCTGGCTAGTTCTTTTAAGGAACCTAACCATATATTGGTGCCATGAAGATCACCAAAGAAATTTCTAGCGGTAAACATGGGCAAGCTTTTGTGAAAAGGTTGCTCTAAGGTTCTCTTCACAAACATGGCTTCGTGATTATGAATACCATCCACCCTTTCCTTCAAGACCTTTTCACTAAATTGTGCAGCTTCAGCAAGTATGTCTTCCCCTTCTATGCCTAAATGTGAGGCTTCATATAAATCTATCATTCCCTTGATGTTTTCACCTAGTTTTGGGTTGAATTTTCCCTCCTTGTTTGTGAACGAGTCAAACACCTCTGCCATGTTTAAAATGAACAAACATCTTAATCTTCCAACATCAAAAGGGAAATCAATCACTCTTAAAACTTTGGCAGGAAAGGGGAGGAGAGAAGAATATATAGTATTTTTCACACATTACATGTCATGTTATAAGTTATAGTCCCCGTTAATTTCCACATTACATGTTATAGAGTTTTTTAACCTTACAAGGAATAATTAATAAATTCCAATTGTGTATTGTAAATATTGGTCAGGATCCTATATAATAATTTCTCATAACCACACATTCTTTTATGGATTTTAGCATAAAAGTGGGTGCATATGAAATATGGTATAAGAAATATGGCACGTGAAAAAACATTTTTTATAGGGGATTAGAAACTAACCTGTGGGAACAAAGTAACCACGTTGTCTCAATAGCCTAAAGCTAAGTGCACTCTCATGAATATCATTACCATAACCAGCCGCAATAGTACTAGAATTCACATATTGCTTCCATAGGAATGCTTCAATTTCTTCTTGGAAGTGGTAATCAATATTTAGACGCTGCATGGCATCAACCATGTACAAACCTTTGAATGAATTTTCAGCCACAGTATTCCTAAATTCATTCTTCACCACCTCCAGTTTTTCTGAGTGATTAATGCATAGATCTACCTGCCAAAGGAAATAAGGAATTAGTTCAAGCTTTGATGGTATATATGTTTGTGTGTTGGTTATCCATTTCAAGTTCTAACAAGAAGATTAGAAGGACAGTAGTAAAATTTGAACATACAGATTTTACTTTTTCCCTAGAACTTTCTTCTGGAACAATGTTCCATTTGTTGGCAATATGAAGAGAATCACGTTTGACATGGTTGGAGCTTTGAGAAAGATGAGCTTTTGTTGCAATAATTTGAGGTTTGAAAGAAAAAATGCACGACTCGAAATGTACTCCCATGGCAAACAAAATATGTGAAAGCCAAGGCAGCACTGATAGATACTCGTGTCGTGAGTTGAACCAATTAGCTAGCTAGCTACATTTATATGGTAACGATTGCATTTGCAAATGAAAAAGTGTTAGGTGCATTTTGGCATCTCATCAAAGAAAACGTGTTACAAACTGACTATTGAAGATTGATTCAATTATTAAGTAACGGACTCATATATTGGATTTCATACTTAAATTTGATGAACTCCAACTCGATTCACATTAACTTTTTAATAAAAAGAAGAAAAAAAAACGTGTTGCTTAACTTGTTTGACAGTATGTCAATACAATGACTTTGTAAAAAAACAGTAGTCATCTTAACGATAATCGATGTCGGTGTTGTTGACAGAAATTTATATCCAAAATCGATATGAAATTTGAAATTTTAAAAATTGATAACTTCTTACCATATCGATTTAAAATAATAATATTTTTATTTGTTGCCAAGTAAATACAGTGTTGCAGTAAAAAAACAATATTTTTAACTTAATAGGATTTCATGTTTAGAAATTATATATACGAGGGATCTATTTGTTTTAAAAATAAATTTACCTAAATTTAGTTTATTTAATAATTTATATTTTATATTAAATTTTAACGATTTAACTGTTAAATTAAAAAAAAAATTTAATACATAAAGTTTATAAATTTTAAAAAAATTAAAATTATTTAATATTTTATTTTATTAATTCAAATCAATATATAAAATGTTTTAATGATTATTCATCAATTTGTGCAATTTTTTGGATGGGTTCATTATCCCACTCAATTAAAATTTTACAAATTGAGTTAGGCTGAGTTTGTGCAATTTTTTTAAAAACCCTACCCAACTCAACTCAATTACAAATGAGTTGGGTTAAATTAGGTTAATCAAGTCAATATAATTAAATTCATTTATTTTTAAAAAAATTTAAGTATTTCAAAATAAATGTAAATCACTTAATATATTACTACAAATACAATGTTATTAACCTATAAAGTAAACAATGATACAAACTAAATTTTTTTAAAAAAATATTAATCTGTTACATTATAATTATCAACTCAAAAAATCAATATTAATTAGTATAAAATAAAATTTAAAATAAATACGTCATATTATTATAATGCTATCAGCCTAAAAATATAAAACTTGTTCTTAAGTAAAAGTGACAAAGAGTATTGTCTTGAGCAAATAATCATTTAAATATTATTATTATTATTATTATTATCATTATTATTATTATATGATTGAATTGAATCGTGAGTTGAAAATACAAAATCTATTACCTAATATGTACAGTATTGGATTTTGATCAGATTGAATTAAGTATGACTCAAATATTGAAAAAATTCAACTCGTTGGGTTGGTTTGGATCAGTTCGAATTTGCTAAAATGACTAACAGATATAAAATATTAATTAAAATAATTAAAAATATTTTTACAAATATAATTTATTTAAATAATATATATTAATTATTTATACTATATATAAAGGGATACCTCCTTTTGGTTTCCACATTTTTAAACATATACACTTCTTTATTATATAATTTTTTTTTACCATTATATCTCTTAAACATAATATAGAAGAAAAAATATTTATAAAAAAATTAATTTTCTACTCTATCAATAATTAAGTAACCACATTTTATCTCTAATTTTGTTTAAGATTATTTTACTCTTTTTTAATTATATATTATCTCACTTGATTTATATTTTGTAACCTCTATTATATATTTTTATTTTTTATTTTTTTATTAGTTTTAAACAAAATGCATTGAGGCAAGAAATATAATTTACTTTTATAATTTATTTTTAATAATTATACTTTATTAAGCCTTTTGGTTTTCACATTTTTAGACATATATACTTCTTTATTATATTTTTTTTTTCCATTATTATATCTCTTAAAGGTAATATAGAAGAAAAAACTATTTATAAAAAAATTAATTATCCACTCTATCAATAATTAAGTAACCACATTTTATCTTCAATTTTGTTTAAGATTATTTTACTCTTTTTAATTATATATTATCTAACTTGATTTATATTTTGTAACTTATATTATTTTTATTATTTTTTATTTTTTATTAGCTCTAAACAAAATACATAGAGATACATAAATACGATATATACTTTACTTTTATACTTATTTTTAATAATTGTACTTTATTAAAAATATTACTCCTTTCATCTCATAGCAAGTGTCGTGCTAGACTATTTTACACGTACACAATAAAAGGCTAATAAATAAAATGAAAAAGGATAATAATTTTACACAATTAACCTTATGATTAATTATCTTTCCTAGAAATGATACAATACAACATATGACTTTCTAAATAATATTATGAGATACATGAATAAAAAAGTAATTAATATTATATTTAAAAACTAATATGACACTTATTTTGAAACATATATTTTCTTCAAACACAACATTTATCATAGGATTAAGAGAGTATAATTTAAAAACTAAAAAATAGAACAATATTGGAATAAAATCACTATTCATAATGTTTTAATTAATTAAATGAGTTTTATAAAATATTTTAGAAATTTTTAATAATTATAAGTGTTTTTAATTAAATAGTAAATATTTTTTAAAAAAAATTATAATATTTATTAGAGAAATATGTATTTTTATGATATTTTGTTATAATAAGTATTTGAAGAAAAATATGTGTTTTTATTATAATTATTTTATATATTGTATTTTATTTATAATTGTGTTGAAAAAATATGTTTATTTTATATATTATTTATAAGTTTTAAATATTTTAAGGAAAATGTAACCATGGTTATTAGACCACCTAAAGGTAAAATATGGGTTGGAGAGTTTTAAGAGGGATTACAATAGGTTTTACGTGTACACTTCTCACATTCATTTTCTCTTGTACGCTCTATGCTTTGAATAATTGGAAGAACCAAAGATCTATCACTGAAGTTCATCCTAGAGATTTGTGTCCTATTCGTCAAGGTAAAGAGGATTAAATAGTCTCGCTCTGGGTGTATGATAACTGTTAGGTACTGAAATTGGTTCTCAATCTCTTATTTGTTCTTCTATGTTGTGAGGGAGAAATCTCAATTCTATCTTGTAATCTATGAATTTGTGTTTTGTACTCTTCTTATGTGCATTATACGTGATATTTGAAATATATGTATAGTTAATTTCGTGTAATTTGAATTGTTTGAGAATTCACAAGTGTTTGTAATTCATGTAAGAAACCCTTGATTTATAGAGCAACATGAAAATTGTTGTATATTTTGAGATATTTCAAAAGGTTAATTAATTTGTGAAATTATTTTGAATTTAAATTTAAATTCAAAATGATTATTTTATTAATCATATGTTTAAGAATATAATTTATATCGATTTTAATGAGGTATTATAATCTAACTGTTGTAGTTTTAATTAATTTTAATTATCAAATATTTTAAAATTAATTAGTTTTAATTCTCGTAATTAATTATAGTCACAACGGTTAATATTCTCTTTCTATAAATACTGAGAATCAATAGGAGTCAAAGATATTGATCATTGCTCTCTTCTTTATTCTCTCTTTTTTTCTAGGTTAAGAACTTGTTAGTTGTGCATCCTCAATCTATTATTGGTATGATCCTATTGTATTTTAGGGGACTTGTATGGAGTTAATGGATAAGTCCTTTAGGACAGTACGTTGCATGCCTTAGGAGTTTGGATCAGTTTGTGTATTCAGCATCTATGGACAACAAAGATTGATGTTAATCGCATGAATACATAAAATAGAGGTTGGATTTTAGTAATTAATGGTATAATAGAGTAGTATCAAGCTTTGATGATGACTTTTACTAATTGGTTTGGAGTTTTGGAGTCATATTATGTGATTTTCATATATTTTGTAAGTTTCTCACAAACTAGTATCGCACTATATATGTCAAATGGGTTGCTCTGGGTGTCGTTTAACATTGTTTCAACGAGGTTTCATGCTGGATGTGACATTAGTCACATTAGGCATAGGTGCAACAAATAGAGGTTTTGTCTTCTCTATACCAAGTGCAAAAAAATGTTGCATCAAGCATGATAATGTTAGAATTATATTTTGTGGTCTTCATAGGAATTGTAGCCTTGAATGTTAGCTTTCAATGTCATTGGAATCATCTAAAAAGGAGATCTATAAATCAAGTTATGGTCGAATTAGTGAATAAAGGTCAAACAATCAAATTTATGTTGAAATGTTGAGGTTTTGTAATTTTTAAAATTAGTAGATGATAGAATTAACTCTTGAGGTCAATATAAAAGTTGTAGATAATTGTCTTTGCTTTCTACCAAAATTAAGATCAAGTTTAGCTTTAAGTGTTTGATCTTATGAATGGTTTGAGGCACCTATATTAATATTTAGGAAAGAGAAATCATGAAAAAAAAAATTGTGAACAAGGTTGTCAAACTCGAGAGTCTACACAAACTCGTGGAGCTCTCATAGACTCGACTCGTAGACTCGTAAGAGTCTACCTAATATTAAAAGATATTAAAAAACATGAACACACACAATATGATATCACTATTTCAACATTCTAAGTCTGAAATAAGTCAAATAACAACAATAAAATGTCATAATACAAATCTTAAACCATACATAAACAACAAAAAGTTGAAAACACATAGGTCCACAAATCAAAAACATAAAACAAGATCTAAATCACCGGTTTCAGGGGCATTTTTCCTTGCTCTGGAAGAAGAAACTGCATTGCTTGAAGACTTTGAGCCACCACCGGTTTCAGACATCTTGCTAATTTTAGGAGTAAGAGACTAAGTATATAAATTGTGAATAACACTAACAGACTAAAAAATCAAAAAATGCTAGAGTGAGAAGTAGCACTCACGTAGACAGACCGCGTTCGTATGCAGCAAAGATGCAGCGGAGGGAGAGAAAACAGAAACAGACTCGCGTCCTTCCCAGCAAGAGGACGCGCGTTCGTATGCAGCGGCGGCATTCGTATGCAGCGGCGGCGTTCGTATGCGACGGAGATGCTCGTTCCTAGTGGCGGAGATGCTCGTTCCTAGCAGCGGAGATGCTCGTTCCTAGCGGCAGAGATGCTCGTTCCTAGAGGCGGAGATGCTCGTTCGTAGCGGCGAAGATGGGCGTTCGTAGCGGTGGAGATGGGCGTTCGTAGCAGCAGAGATGCACGTTCGTACCAGCGGAGATGAGTGTTTGAACGCTCGGAGGGAGAGAAACCAGGTCAAAAATGTGAGAATGATGGAGGCATCTTCGCGCGAAGGGAAAAATGCCTAACCCTAGGTAAAACGACGTCGTTTTGGGCCATTTAGGGGTGAAAAAAAAAATGGAACCAGACTCGTGGACTCGGCCTCAGACTCGCGATTCTGACCGAGTCTACCCGAGTCAGCCCGAGTCAGCCCAAATCTACCAAAAAACGAGTCTATGAGCGAGTTAACCCGTTTGGCTATCCTAGACTCGTAAACTCGTACGAGTTTACGAGTTGACTCGCGAGTTTGACAATCATGATTGTGAATATGTTATAATGTGTGTTAATTGTTAACAACTTGAGTTATTTTGGTGATAGTGATGTCTAAGAAATTAATGTGTGATATCAATAATGTTGTTAGACTAGTTAAATTATTAATGTAAATTCTTAGTTTGATGATGATCACTTAGTGACTATGGTTGAGGTATTAACATATGATTAGATGATTTCATAATGATTCTATCTTAAGATGTATTGGATGATGTTGTGTAACTGTTATGCTTAAACTACAAATATGTGACTGTGATGTGGATAATTGAGTATGATATGTCGAGTGTGTATTTATGTTAATGTGAGACATGTGGTGTGAATTGGTATTGGTATTGACAAATCGTTGTGTGGATCTTGTAAGGGTCAAGTGATGGAAAATTGTAAATATACATATTAATAACATGATATTGCATTGAGTCTCATGTGGCATGCATCAAATGCACGCAAATCGCCAAATTTATACATTGATACACACACACACACATATATATATATATAGAGAGAGAGAGAGCAAGGATCCACTTACTCCAAGAGTAATTTTTGGTAAACTTACTCTACTCAATAACTCATCATCTACATTGAGTTTCAACGACCAACCATTTAATTAAAAGTTCTTAATATATGGATCAAGTGTGCAAAATTTTTTAAAAAAATTGAAAACTATTTGATACTTCATTTCATTAATTCAAATCAATGTATAAAATGTTTTTATGATTATCTATCAATTTGAATTAATCAAACGGAGTATCAAATAGTATTCAATTTTTTTAAAATTTTGTAGACTTGATGTATGCATTAAGGACTTTCGATTCAATGGTTGGATTGTTAAAATTTGATATAAAACATGAGTTATTTAGTGGAATAAGTCTAGATAGACTTATTCTCAGAGTAAATGAATCCTTCCTCATGTGTGTTTGTATATATATATATATTTGGCTGGTGTCACATGCATATGCAAATCATAATTTGTGTTTATTACATTACATGTGATGTGTGAATGTGTATTGTGTGATAAGTGATGCAATGAATCGTGATTGACTTAGTTGTACCTTGTTTTTATTTAATTGTATATATGTTGATGGTACTTTGTTATTGTGTTTGGCTATTCGATCTTATTTTATGCTGTGAGATAGACTGAAATGTTTCTCACTCCATGTTTTTTGTGTTGTCCTTGGTATGTATATTGTTGCAAGTGAAGTTCATCAAGATGTTGATAATGTTAATGATGAAACTTAGACCTTATGTAGTTATATTCTAATAAGATGTGATATTGAAACGTAGTTAAGATTTGTTATTCATGTTGTTTAATCGTGTTTTAAGACATGATATTTATTTTGTAATATTTTTAGTAAAGGTTATTATTATTGGAGTAACGACATGTTTAATTATAATGTTTTGATATATATATTTGCTTCCAAACTTAACATTACTTAGTGAATTTTCATATATGAACTCGATCAGTTTTTTATTAAAATGTTTCTTTATTATATTTTTTAATATATGTGGAATAGAAGCTATCATAAGTCATATCCATCAACATAACCTAATAGTCCAATTACACAAAATTACTATATTAACTAATAAAAAATCATAATACATAAATAATTAATTTAATTTAAGTTGATTTAATTTTAAAAGTGTAAATACAATATCTAAACCAATTAATTTTACCACAAAAAAAATCCAATTAATCAAAATTTCAATTAGTTTAACTTGAATATAACTTAAATTAAAAAAATCAAACTAATTTAATTAGTTAAATTTAGATCATTGAATTCTTCGAGTTCAACCAATGTTGGGAAAAAGAAATTAACAATTTAATATCCTTAACTTCAAAGTAAGTTCGTGGGTGGATACCGCCAAATATTTTGGTTGGTAAACATGCACTACATACCTAGTGTGATTGTACTATTGTCGGAATGAGAAAAGTGATAGAAATGTGACGTAATTTCTAATTGGAAATTTCACTAAACAGGGATAGCAACAAGACCTGGACTGTGGACTTCCATGCTTCACTAAACTAAATAATCGTGCCAATTATTGTTCAATCGTAATGGTACTGTTGCTGGTATGATTTTGACGGCAAATTATGTTGAAAAATGAGCATATGTACCAAAAAAAAGAAGTGGGTATGTGTCAACAGAAAGAAGTGAGACAGAGAAATGAAAATGTAAATATAATAGACAATTTGATAAAAAGAAATAAGATAAAAATAAAAAATTTGATAAATTTTTTTTTAAGATTTAAATATATTTTTAATCTCTTAAAATTTAAGATAAAATTTATGTTTAGTCTTTTAAATTTAAAATTAGTTTTTTTGTTTTTATAATTTTTGAAAATTTTATTTTAGTCTCTCCACAATATCATATCTAAAAATGATAAATTGAAATAATTATACAATATCAATTAAATTTAATATTATAATTTTTCTATCAAAAATACTGATAAGAAGATTTTATGTGATAATATTTGACAGATTCTCTACTCTCAATCAAAAATAATATATCTAAAAGTGGTAAATTGATGTAATATTAGTTGAGTTTAATATTATGTTATTACTATTAAAAATATTAGTAGATAAATTTTGTATTATAATATCTAACAAACTTCTTAAAAAATATTGAGTACAAAGACTTAAATAAATTTTTTAAAAATTATAAAGATTAAAAAAATAATTTTTAATTTGATAAACTAAAAATAAATTTATCAGAACTGAAAAATATATTTAAAATAATAAAATTTCTTTAGATTCCTAATATATTTCAAATGTCGATCTTTTGCTTTACTTCTTTCAAGACAGATTCTTATTGTAGGAGGGGAATTATTAACCAAAGACAATTCTCCATGGATTACAAATCAAATTTGTTGGTTTACGGAGATAAAAATCTTTGGTTCTTCACCATCAATATGAGAGAGTGTGCATTGCATACAATTCAAAATTTCAAACATCTATGATATCCAAACGTTAATTTACAGTATTTTAATAAAGTAAATTAAATAATTTTAATAGCTAACATCTCATCATCTAGTAAATGTTATGGGAGAGTTTAAAAACAATTTTTATTGTTTTAAAAAAAAATTCTTCGCACCTATGTAATTGAGACTAAAGAGTTGTGGACTGTCCTAACTTAATATCGATCAAATCAAGATTAAATGTCCAATGGATGATTGGCCTGATACTAATCATCTTGGAGCCAAGCTAAAATTAATCTCATAGCCCCTACCAAAAAGATATGTGAGAATTAAAGAAAAATGATAATTCTCACCATGATAAATGAATATTAATAATATAAGTTAAAGATAAAAGACAGATTCAAAATATAAGGAATAAAAGATAATATGAGACTATTATTTAAAGGGTACGATTAGATAAAAATAATTAGGTTTCTGTTGTAATCTCATTTCTATGTTCCGGATAAGAACATCCTAGATTTTATATTAGAACAATTTCATATAATTGAAATTTATATAAAATAGATATTTTTATTATATAAATTATATGAAATAAATACTTTTAATATATAAATTATATTTTAAATTTGTAATAAATAATTCATATTATGATAGGAGCTATTTTTAACTTCTACTAATTTTTAAAAAAATTAAAATCTAATTGAAAAAATATATATAAGAAGTTAAAAAAATTCTTAAAAAGTTATGATTAAAGAAAAATCCCTAAAAATTTATTGCTAAAGAAAACTCCCCAAATATTTTCCTATTCAATTATAGTTATTCTTATATATATAAATGTTTTTAATATTTCACATACTTTTATTCAAAAGAGATACAATTGGTTACCCAATTCCACGAGTTAAGGCATGAAAATTTAATCAAGCTAAACTAAATTTGCATATGGGCCATAATTTGGTATGCTTAAGTTGGTCCATCAAATCAGGCCAAATTAACCCAAACTTTTATTCTTCTTACATTTTTATAAGTAAAGTAATAATACTAATTTTGGGATAAAGTTTCTTGGTATTAATCCTAAGAAATCCATCAAGTTGAGTCGAATTGATCTTATTCTTTTTTTACATGAAATTTAAGAAATTAATCAAACCTAATTTGTGAACTATTAGAACCCAATTCATTTTGTATACCTCTATACTTACAATAGTATATTATATATCAATATTTATTTTGTAGTTACATTTTCATATTTTATTTTTTTTAAAAATACCTAACTTAATAATATAAGAAAACAATTCAAATAAATAAGGTCCCAAAATACAAATATTAATACTAAATAAAAATTAGGTTATAACCACACAATTTTGGGACTGAGTTAAGTCTAAGTTTTTACACCTCAACTCATATTATATACAAAATTAATCAAGGTTGTCCATCAAATCCAACACTTTTAATTTTAAGTTTACTTAATTTAATAACTTCAATTTTCATATCTTGTTAATGTAAAGATTTTCTAACCAAATATTAATTTGAAAATCTATCAAATATAACTTTTAAAATAGTCATTATCAAACTCAACAAATTTATAATCTCAAATTGAATAACAAACAATGTATTTTACGAAATTTGTTCATTTAAGTTAAATTCATTTAATATTATATAATATTTTTTAAAAACTTTTACTTTTAAAAAAATTATAAAGATATTATAAACTTGTTGACATGATTTATTTAAATATCAATATTTAAATATTAATGTAAGTTATTTAAAAGTATGCACTATAAAGTACCATTTAATTTAAATTTTTCATCTTTGAAGCTTTACAACTTAAATCGTACATAATTACCTGTATGTAAGTATTTCTAATTTATTCAAATATTAATTTAATCTAATTTCAACCTAATCGCTTTAGTTGACTTTTTTTTTTAATCAAAGTCATATTAAGTCTTTTATTGTTATTGTTATATTTTAACAAAATTATATTTTTATCTTTTATCTTATTTTAAAAATTTATTTACTTTTTTTATTTTATAGTATTTATTTTAATCATTTATCTCTTAATTTTGAATCGATTTAATCTCTTTGAAATAATAATTATCTTTATTTTTTAAATTATTTTAAATTATTTTTTAACTTATTTAAAATTTAAAATTGATCTCATAATATTCAATTATATATGAGGAAGGTTATAATAATACCAGTGTAACTTTTATTAAGTGTTGCACCGTTCAATAATTTTATATTAAATTTAAATTTTGTAAACTCGACTATTAAATTGAAAGTTCATATCACTTTATATGTTTATATCAAATTTTGTTAAAATTGAATAACTTGAAAGTAATCAAAGTGTTTATATTTTAATATATTTTAAAATGAATATATCACATCAATTTTATTTTATAAAAATGAAGTATCAAAGTATCTTAAATTAATATAAAATTTTATATATATGAAACGGTTAAATTTATAAAATTCACATTTAAAATAAAGTTATTAAACGATGTAATATTTAATAAAAATTACACCAATGTTATTATAAATCTCTTATATAATATATATATATATATCACATAATTTTTATTATGTTTATAACTCTTAAATTTGAACATCGATTCAATTTTATAATTTTTATATAAATAAATTTTATTTTACAAATATCACGTCTTGAATCAATTAAAAATAAAATAATTATTATTTTAAAAGATCAAATCAATCTAAATATAAAATATAAAATACCTAAATAAATATTTTAACAAATAAAGGACCAAAATGAATATAAGAAATAAGTTAAAAAAAATAAAAATATAATTTAACTTTTTATTTTTTATTTTAAACATATCAAATAAATAAGCGTTCATTAAAAATGAAAAAATTATCCTCCCTTTATTTCCCTTCATAACTTAACTAAAGATTCCATTAACATATTTCCGGGATTCGTGCTAAAGCTTACTTACTTAAGGAGAATACTTGAAGCTAGTCCACTTTGTGCGCATCAAGCACTGCATGCTCTATATCTGCAGCTAATTAGCACCAGAAACCTTAAACAGTTATTTGAAACATCACAGACTCTTACGGTGCCAGTGGCAAACGCTTGCAATGTGTCGTGGGAATGACGATGTTTGAAAATTTAAAACATATGTAAACACATCATAGTTATGCAACATCTTTTCATATTTAGAACCACATTTGAAAATTGTAAGTTGCGAATGATCGAACATGTATATATTCTCCAATATTTTTGAACATAATAAAGCAAACATGCATGTAATGAAAGGAGCAACTTCCTGTGCACCTTCTAGTCCTCCTAAAAGTGACTACCAATTGGAACAAGGGAGGACTTACCACCTTGAAGTTGCAGTATTTACTTCATCATCAATCAGATGTTAATGAATTTAGCTTCTTTTCATACAATTTGGCACGTCGAAGAGCA
Organism: Cajanus cajan; assembly: GCF_000230855.2. Lineage (NCBI taxonomy): Eukaryota > Viridiplantae > Streptophyta > Magnoliopsida > Fabales > Fabaceae > Cajanus > Cajanus cajan. The sequence goes on from NC_138518.1 coordinate 63,427,248, forward strand.
TCTAAGGCTTCAGCTTGTTTCCCAGAACGTTTCAAATTAAGTGCTTTGACTTTTTCTTCTTTGATTCTTTCTTCTAGCTGAATTCTCTCTTGGTTGGAGTTTTCAACTTTAGCATTGGATTTTGCAGCCTCTTGCCTTTCTGGGGATTTTGACACAACCCTTGCATTGTCAATTCCAACAGCTTTAAGAGCGGATAAGAGTTGAGGATCAAGAAAGTCCTCAACACTCACATCATCTACACCATCTGACTTGCTGGAATCTTGAGCTGTCAACTCCTCCAACTGGGTTTCAATTTCCTTTGCCCGTTCAAACTCGGCTTCGGCTTCCTCTATTCGGCCATCCCTCCGTAGCTTTAGAGCTTGACGTTTGTGCCCAAGAGACTCCTGTTGCAATTTGAATCGATCGCGGCTACTCAATGGTTTTGCACTAACATTTGACGATTCTTGTTTCTTTTGTACGACATTTGATGCATGGGAAACATTGCTCGCAGAGGCAGTGTCTGGCTGCATACTTTCATCCTCCAAGCCCTTCTCCAACAGCTTGGCCTGCCGGAGTTCCTCCTTAGCTTCTGCTAGTTTCCCTTCTCTTTTCAAAGTAACTGCTTTTCTTTTATGAGCCAAAATGTCCTGACGCAAGGTAAGATGGCGCTGAGAAGCATAATCCTGAACAGCATTTGACTCTTTCATGTTTGGCTTTTCAATTGCATCAGCCACATCTCTTTTTTGAGTTGTATTACTGTTTATGTATTCCTGATCTTGGTGGAAATTCACTGAAGAGTCCAAATGAATAGCAGGACCAGCTTGAGATGAATTAGCTAAACCAAGTTTATATTCTTTATGTTTTTGAGTCGAGATTTCAGAACTATTACCAGTAGGTAAATCTAGCATATCCATAGCGTGGTCAGATGAGGAGCTACGACCAATGCTTTTTTCTGCTTTCATCTTTTTTGAAAGATTTTCACTTGAAGTACTACCATCAGCAGATAATGAATGCTTACCATCTGCAAAGTGAGAGGTTGCGGGAATTAAATTATCAGACTTCCTTAAGATGGGAATATTTGTCTCGTTGATTCTTTCTAAACCAAATGTTGATTCGGAACTATTCTTACTTGACCAAACCACGGATGAGGCTGAAGCATTATCAACTGCAGAAGCAGCTTCCAAACTTCCATGCCTTTCCTGGAAGTCAGATGATTCATCCTTGGAAACTTTGAGTGACAAGTCCTTGCTCTGGGTCCCAAAATCTTCTATTTGGGCTTCCAAACTTTTGGCCTTCCTTAAAATTTCCTCAGCCTCTTCTATCTCTCCATTGCGCCTAAAAGCAAGTGCCTTCCTTTTCAATACTAGAAGTTCTCTTTGAATCTCTACCTTGCTTCTCAAAGCTGTAGCAGGAATGCCTGAAGAGAAATCAAGTGAAGATAGATCCACAGTATTTTTAGACCTACCAGTAGCTTCCTTAACTGGTTCTTCTTTTATGGTCACAGGTTCAGATTCATCATCCTTCCACCCTAGATTAGTAAGCATTGAATTCAGGACAGGGTCATGCATATCCTCTTCTGAAACAACCGCATCCCTTTCTTCATCAACTGGAGGATTGAAAAGTCCGCCTTTCATCACAGTAGCCTCAACCTGTGCTTTATCGTTTGCAGCTTCCATCCCTGCCATCTGGTCTTCTAATTCTTTGGCAATTTGAAGAACTTCCTCTGCATCCTCAGTTTTCCCTTCACGCCTGAAAGCAAGGGCCTTTCTCTTTAAACCCAAGAGTTCCCTCTGAATTTCAACTTTACTTCTTGGAGCTTGAACCAAGATATTTGTAGAATGCCTACTTAGAGAAGCATCCTTGACTGGAACAACATGATTATCATCTTTCTTCAAAGGCTTGCTTGGAGAATTAGAAAGTTCATTATTGTCATCTGTCCAACCCAAGTCACTAAGGAGTGAAATATACGTTGGATCAGTCATATCTTGATCTGTTACATCATCTTCATTTCCTTCCTCAAGTGGCACATCTCTACTGAAATCAGCATGCTTATGTGTTGTATGTGGAACATTATCAGCAGTATTTTTCTGTGATGCTTTAAGATTAGAAGCCTTATCCATCTCCATCAGCTGACGTTCAAGAGCTGCCCCCTTCTGCATTTCTTCTTCTGCTTCATTCATTTTCCCTTCCCTTCTCAATGTGAGAGCCTTCTTTTTCAAACTCAAAAGCTCTCTTTGAATCATCAATCTGCTTTTTGGTGCCACCGTGGAAGCAACATTATTAGTTGCACTAGTATTTGTATCATCTAGTTGAATGGAGTCAGATCCATTACCAGAAATTTCAGAACTCACAATTTTCCTTACAGCACTGGATTTTTGTGACAGAGAATTATAGTCTTCAGGTCCCGAGCTGTTAAGGCTCCTTTCTAATAACTTTGCTTTTTTCAGGAATGCCATTGCTTCTTCAGTATTACCTGCTCGCTTTTGATTAAGAGCCTCTCTTTTAAGAGACTGAATTTCACTAAGCAATTCTTCTTTGTCCAAGGTTTGAGACTTCGAAGATGTATTTTCAGGTTCAGTCCAACCTAATGATTCCAAGGCAACAGCTATTTCAGGATCCATCATATCATCATCGGTCACTTCAAAATTACCATCAAGGTCATCAGAAACGGCCAAAAGGCGTTCAAAATCAAAACCATGTCCATGATCATGCAGATCTGAAAATCCTTTATCATCATCCATGCCACGAATTAATGCTGATAGTTCATCATCAGAATCTTCGCCTTCAGCAAGGAGTTCCTGTTCTTCCAGTTCCTTTTCTAAAATTTTAGCTCTTTTTAACTCCTCTTTGGCTTCTGCAAGCTTACCCTCACGCTTCAGCATTAGAGCATTTTTTTTCAGAGCAACAACTTGGGACTTGTCAATCTTGCTGCCCTTTTGTTCACCACTTTTTGTAAAGATTTCTCCAATTATTGATGAGAGTTCACCCTCCACACTCAACTTTGATGACTTTTTGTCTTCATTATGTAGATCCATATCAGACCATCCAAGCTCTCTAAGTTCGGAAGTAAGATCATCATTTTCTCTACCAACATGAGAAAGTGACTTTGTTTTTCTGTCAGACTCTAGAGGAACACCTCTGTTATGCACATCAGATAAGTTTCCAGAAGGCAAACTCTTCTTACGAGTCTTCCTTAAATGAATTTCCAAAGCATCAGCCTGCCTCTCAAGCTCCTTCCCTCTCTTAAAAGCTCTCAATGCCTCCTCAGATTTTCCCTCTCCTTTCAGAATTTTATGCTTCTTTTTCTCCTCTAAAGCTTGCTGACGTAACTCATCAGGAGTGGTGGATCCCAAATCAACACCCGAAACATTAGGCTTATCATCTGAGACAACATTTTGTATGTCTCCATCAAAATCGGAAGTACTCGAAGAAGATGCAACACCAACTGATCTTTGTCTGCTAGGAACTTTGTCACTGGTTTGACCAAGAATCTGGTTCAAAACTTCATCTTCATCTCTAGGTGTTGATTTCAAGCTTCCTGAAGAAATTGAAAAGAATATTTAAAAGTATGGAACAGTGCAGTAAAATAGAATAAGATGTGCTACTCTAACATAAAATAGAATAACCTTGAAATCCATATTAAGTAAAATAAATAAAAATACCTCTCCCAGGTCTGCGTCCATGTCGCAACTCAAATCGTGCTGCCTCTTCAAGCTTCTTACAAGGTTCACATATACGCACAGGCGAATCACCTTGTCCGCGTAAAACCATTCTTTGTTGAGTACATTTGCCGCAAAAGATTCCCCCACACCTCCTACAGTGATGCTGAAACATAAAAGAAAATTGCAAAAATGCAAATAAATAAATTTTGGACAAAGAATTCAATTTTAAGTTCAATCAGCTTCTTCATCTAATAAGCAAACATGGAAAATCATCTTTCAGTACACAGCATGTCATGTTTCACAAAAATGATGAAATGAAATCGACATGTGTATTATTCATTTATTGTAACCAAGGATTCCCTGAAGCTTCAAACTAAAAGTCTGATAAAAGGATTCAACTGGGAAAGCTACAAGCATGATTAATTTTAAGTTATATCCTCTCTTGGGCAAGTGACAGATGCAATGCACAAAGGAAGGAGAATCAAAACTCTGTAATGTGACAAACAATTTATACTTCCTAACTCTACGAGAAAGCAAAGCAAAATTTTCACTTATACACTCCTAAGAGGAAATTGAGCAGCAAATGAACTGCTATTAAACATGGCTTCACATAGCAAAGAGAATTTGTCCATAGAATATTTCTCTTAATCACATTCACAGAAAATCCATGCAATTAACTAATCTGGTTAAGAAAATCAATCAGCCTAACCTGATTATCCCAAACAGATCCACGAAAGCCCCAGCTAAGTTCTAATCACTTTTCATTGAAAAAAATGTGCAAACTTAATACGAAATTGACCATCTGAACCATGTTGCCAATTTCTGATATATTAGGGAGCAAACATTTGGTATTTCAAGTTTAAAACTGTTACCGGAAGTTGTTACAATAATGTGGTCCATTTTTCAGCTTATATTCGACCCATTATCAAATAGCAACGTCTCTGAAACATATTTGGTTAGAAAAACCTGGAACCCACATTTGTGAACATTGCACCGTGTAAGTTGAGCTCTCTGATGGAAAGATTTCAATAAATACCACTTTTGCTATCTGTTTTGGTAACTGAACCTACTCTTTTCTTCCGTGTACAACACCATCGAGCATTAAGAGTGAGGGTTTGGAAAACCGAGTGAGAATATCATGCCGGTGCAACGACTACAACGAGAAGGAATCAAATAGCAATGGCAATAGATTGGTTTTTCTTAATCTCTTGTAGCCTCACTATATTGATCTGAACGTGTATTATTTGTAATGTTTAAGAGTCCATTTCGATACAAACTAGAAGCACTTTTGAGAGCTTCTCAGCTCAGTATTTTCCGGTAGCGAGGCTAAAGTGTGCTTTTAAGTTTGTATCCAAAATGGCTCTAACATTTTAAGATGCTTCAGTCTTTCGTACCATACAAAACAAAAATTCATAAATAAACACAAACGTCCAAACACAGGAAGCCAAGAACCAACTAGCATAACGACATCAGCCACGAAGTACTAACCATTCATGAATAATAAATAAGCGAAAATTTATCGAATTTCAGATTTTCAGAAATACCCACATAAAATCCAGCATTCTGAAGGGAATATTAAACATGGGTTTTGCCTCTAATTGCAAAAAGTGTCTACATGTAGCCTTCGGGAAAACCCCCAAAAGTAAATTATACAGGAAAAAAGTGGAAATCGAAAATGAAAAATGATAATTGGAAATAACCTTGCGATTGATGAAGGTGAACTGAGAGGTACAGCCCTGGCAGTGTGAGGCGTCGACCACCCAATTATTCCCTCGCAGCGAAGGCTTTGGCGGCAACCCGATCTTCTCCAACATGTTGCTCCTTTTTACGTCTTCTTGAGATCAAAAGGCCTAGAAATCAAAAAGAAAGATACAGAACCGCGTTTTGTCACAGTGATGAAAAAGTGAAGAAGAAGAAGAAAAAGTGATGATGGTTGGCGATGAAGATCGCAAAATGAGTTCACGCTTGGTTCCCGTACGCCAATTTGCTCGTAATTGTCAAATACAAAGTACGTCGTCGTTTTTTCTTAATTCAAAATATTTATAAATAAAAAAAAGTATATATTACGGATGAAACCAAAATGATATGGCCTATAAGTGATGGGCTAAGCCGCGAAGGTTTAAGGAATTTTAATTAACCAAAAATAAAAATAAAAAACTGAATCAATTACATAAATACTAATAAGATTTTGAGAAATTGCACAAATAATTTCTACTTTTTATTTTTATAATAATTCTTTAGTTATTTAAAAAGCATTACATTACATCTCTTACTGATTATTTGAAAAATATTATAATTTCATGTTAATAAAACATAAATGTTAATATAATCTTGCGAAATCTCAAAAAGTACGTGTAATTTATTTAAAAAAATTTGTTGACTTCAAAAAAAACATCTATACCTTTTACTAATTGGTTTGTGATCTAAAAGTAATTTGGATCAATGTTATTTACACGAATTTTTTTATGTTTATATCCATTTATTATTTTTGAAAAGACTATATTAATCCTCCCAAAAATACTTTTAACCCTTTTTACCCTCTCCCTCACTATACATCTATACTTTCTCTTTCTCCTTAAATATAATCATTTTGAAAGGGTTAAGGTTGACCTTGCTCATATAGGAATGTTATTCCATTGTAAGCAACGCCATATTTTGTGGTTTTGATAATGAATAGAACAAATACATAAGAGACAACCATCACTTTAGATGTTGAGTCATCTCTCCTACACATACATATTACTGGTGCACTATGTTACCATGAGTAGTCTTCTCCTGATGAGACAATTAATATCTTGATGTATGAGATTAGTGTTGATCACAACATTGAAGGAGTACAAGTGACATTCCAATGGTTGCACAACAAATATTGTTCATGTGTGGATGTCAATTAAGTTATCTTTGCAACAAAATCTTATTTCCTATATTTAGTTGGTTACACAACTTTTTCCCACTAGAGTCCCACACATGTGCTCGTCTTTTCCATGGGACTTTTTCACAATCTTTATAGAAGCTACAAGTATGTATGGAATTCCTATGTGTCGGCTTTCTTGAATGGCTAAGCTTAACATTGTCGACTTGTATTATATGATGCATATTGATTAGGGCGAAAAAGTATGTCGTGACTCGCTATCCTGTAAAAAATTAGTAGAACTAAGTGGACATTCTTGTTTATTGGGCCAATTAGTAGTCGAGATGGGTTGGCTTGCCAGTCTGCTTAATTATTAGTTTTAATTTATTTTGTAACTTGTGGTGTATGTCAGTTTGTGTTGCAGTGTAGTCTTATTATTGAAGGATTATTAGTACTTTAACACAATTTTGTATTATGGTATAGTCTTATTATTATTGAAGTACTATTAATGTCAGCTTTCTTGTATGACCAGCTTAGCATTTTTTACCTACGTCTAATTAGAAAAATTAACAAAGTTGAGTGAAGATTCTTGCCTCTTGGGCCAGGTTGACCTAGTTGTCTCGCTAACTTGCTTAATTTAGTATTATTTTTTATTTGTTTTGTAAATTGTGATGTATATTACTTTATTTTATGGTATAGTCTTATTATTAAAGGATTATAGTACCTGTGTTGTTGTTCTTAAAGATTATTATGATTTTGTGTTTATAATAATTTTGATTAAAAAAGAAAGACTTTTAGTAATTTGTAATTTATCATTTTTGTGTTGTAGTTTTGAAGTTGAATGACAAATTTATATCATAAATCTTTTAATTAAATTTTGCAATTGTTTAAAAAAAACATGAAATTTTGTATGTATTAATTTGATCGGTCCGTCAACCCATCTCTAAGTGGCACAAGTTAAGATGATGAAAATTTTGAGATAGAACCCTATGAGTAAAGGTGCTAAATGGGTTGGGAGCCAATCAAATTAACTTGATTTATTTTATTTTTATTTTTATTTAAATCTTAAAAAGGAAAATAATTAAAAAAAATATTATGCAAAATAGATCCCATAGATTTAAAGCTTAAAAATTATTAACCCCAAGCGTGTGATTTAGCAGTAGGGGTTGATCCACGCTTAAGCAAGGTCAGGAGTTCGAATCCTGCCTTGTGTATGCAGCCGCGTTAAATCTTGGGGTCAGTTATCTCACTCTTTGAGGTGCCTCCAACGTAGAGAGAAGATTAGTCACTGCTGTCGGCGGTAAATACTCCAGGCACGAACCAAAAAAAAAAAGGCTTAAAAATTATTAGCCTGATTTGGATCGATTCGTTCGTTTGGACCGGACTAAATTGGCATAACTCTTCTCCTAAAACGACTTTGGACTGAGTCATCTTTTACACCCTTTGAAGGACTTCATTGGCTCATTGGCAATAAGGTCAATACTAGATCAATTGCAACTAGAATTCCGACATCCTACGAGGAGCAAGCCTTCCAAAGCATCTCTTGTTTTCTAAAACTTTTTTATATCTCGTCCCTCGTTATGTCCCATCTAAGAGGGTTCTACGACAATTTAGTGACCTTACTACCAATTATTGCACAACACAAACAAATTTCCGTTGTAACTATTCACAACAGAAATGTCTCGGTATAAGATATATTTTTTAAAAAATAATATATTAAGCTGAAATGTAAATTTAACAAAATAGAAAGCGTTTGAGAATAACAAAGCCCAATAATGTGGTTGGAGTTACCATTGCAAAAAGAAAAAGAAAGTTTCCCCACTCGAAAAATAAAACTGAACGATTGACTTTGGCCTAAAATATTTGATATATTGTCAAAATTTACTGCTTTGCAGATAAACTAGCAATAAGCTGAGCAGTAAGGAATCATTTCAAATTAGAAATCCGAGATCATGATCCATAAATTGTCCAAGATAACTATGATGAAACTAGAACAATTTTATGGAGTTAATCATGCTACAATGTTTTCATTAGGCAACAGCCCTTTCACCTCCACCACAATGACCAAGAAAAATAAATTAGTGTTCTGGAAGCAAATGATATGGGGACAAGGGAAAAAAAAAAAAAAGGATAAAACATGGTGATTGTAAACTGGTATTGTCATAACTAACGCTAGGTAACTGGCAATCGTTTTAACTTTCTCACTCGTGCTTGTGATTGAGGAGAAAATAATCAAAGCCACAGCCCCTCCATGAAGTGTTTTGTAATTCCACTCTCCGTGAATCCAATGCTGTCTCCTAGAAATTGGTCTTTGATGAGTTTCAATTATCCACCAAAGACTCAATAACCATTGATCTGAGGCCTTGATGTAGGACCAACAAGTCGTGAAAAAGGCACCTGTGCCCTGCTGCTGCCAGTGTTCAGCCCCCTTTGACCTGGAAACCTATTATCATTTACTTTTGGATCTGATACAGATCTGGAGAATGCTTGAGCAAGTTCAACTGCCGAAGCTGCTCTACTGTGCCGTATGCCAGCAGCACCAGCCGGAGATGATCTAGGCTGCTCCACTGGCTTACGCCATGTCTCAGGTGAAGGTTGCCTCTCACTGGGCTGCTGCGGCCTATCGATCTCCCTCCCATTTCTCCGATTATCACCTCGCCAGTTCCTCCTCGGCGTATGAACCTTTTCACCATCTGCCCTTTGCTCCTTCCTTTCCGGTTTTCTGCCTGTCCTTTGATCAAGATGAGCATCCTCCGCTTTTTCACTGTACCGAGTCTGGGTTGAATGGTCAGGATGTTTCTCAGCCCTCAAAATATTGTTTTCAACCCTTCACACACCATGATTTATTGACAAGCATTGAATCAGACTTGGATCACTATTGAGTCAAATTGTATGGTACATAGAAAGACAAAACAGGCCCTTACCTATTTGAATGCTCGACCACATCATAATTGATTTTTGCAACATCATCAATCCCTCGGTCCTTCAATACCTGTGGGAAATAAAATAATGTCATTGCTGCAATTAGCATTACATGCCACATTCTACAGCACATATATTAGTAAAAACGGTTGTTTAACTGGATATCCCAACCACAACACCATAAAAAAACTAATAATAATAATAATAAAATAATTAAACTCAAGAACAAATTTTAACTGCCATTCAGGATAATATATTAAGGGAAAAACTTACTAGTTCTCGTGGGCGAGCTCCACCAAATAAAGCATTCCTGAAACATTTGCATAAGTCATTCCATTATTATTGTTACAGATATTGTGAATATATTACAGATATTGTGGATACATATATTATGGTTATTATCCTCACTATCAATTAGGGATATGATTAGATTAATTTCCATAATATAAGAGATTAGTATCTCTATCATTTATTGTATTCACTATATAAATAAGATTGGTGTGCGTACAACCACACACACAATTCCTGAATCACAACATGGTATCAGAGCTTAGGTTTTTCTTTTAAAATATATTTTTCTCTCTTCTTGCAAAGGCCCTTGCTGCCACCACCGGCTGCCGCTGGCCGCCGCGCCGGCTGCCGCGCCGGCTGCCGCTGGCCGCCGCGCCGGTGGCTACCGCCTCCGATCGCTGCGCCGCCGACCACCGCTTCCGGTTGCCCACTCTGACCGTCGTCGGCTGCTGCGCTGGCGGCTACCACCTCCGATCGTCGCACCGCCGACCGCCGCCTCTGGTCGTCGTGCCGCCAGTTGCCACGCTGCCGACCGTCGCCTCTGGTTGCTGCCTTCAGTTGTCGCCTCCGACCGCCACCTTGGGTCGTCACACCGCCGCCACTGGTCGCTTCCTGTCGCCGCGTCCAACTGCCGCTTCAGATTGCCACCTCTGACTACCACTTCCGGTCGCCAACTCCGACCGCCGCCTCCGGTCATCGCCTCCGGTCGCTGACTCCGACCGCCGCTTCCGGTCGCCGCTTCTGGTCGCCAACTCCGACCGCCGCTTCCAGTCGCCACCTACAACCGCTTCCAGTCGCTGACTCCGACCGTCGCTTCAGGTGGCCGTCGCCTCCGATCGCCGCTTCCGATCGCTGCCTCCGATCGCCGCCTCTGACCGCTGCCTCCGGTGACCAGTTAGCAGATATGTTCACAAAATCGCTTAAAGGACCTCGGATTGATTACATTTGTAAGAAGCTTGGTGCATATGATATATATGCTCCAACTTGAGGGGGAGTGTTACAGATATTGTGAATATATTACAGATATTGTGGATACATATATTATGGTCATAGTAGTCAATCCCGGATAGCGGAGCGGAGCGGTCGACCCTAAAAACGGGATAGCGGGATGACGCGGAGCGGGATAACCGCTATTTTAATATTAATTTATATATATTAAATAATTAATAATATATATATAAAAGCTAAAAAAAACTCTAACTTCATGCATTAAACATTTTTAATAATTAAAAGTTCATAGTACTCAAACAATACATAATATAAAATGTCTTCAAAACAAAGTGTTAAAGTTCTAAGTAAGTAAAAAATTAAACATTATAATTTAATCTTCTTCTTTATCAAGATTAAAGTCTTCCTCTCCCTCAAATTCATAACCCTCACTAGCATTAGAAAAATCTGCTGAATTAAATTTAATCAAAAATTAAAAATAAAATCTTCTGAATTAAATTTAATTAGAAATTAAAAAAAATTGCTGAATTAAATTTAATCAGAAATTAAAAAAAAAATCTGCTTAATTAAATTTAATTAAAAATTTAAAAAAAATTGCTGAATTAAATTTAATTAAAATTTAAAAAAAATTGCTGAATTAAATTTAATCAAAAATTAAAAATAAAATCTTCTGAATTTAATTAGAAATTAAAAAAATTACTGAATTAAATTTAATCAGAAATTAAAAAAAAATTACTAAATTAAATTTAATCAGAAATTAAAAATAAAATCTGCTAAATTATATTTATTCAGAAATTAAAAAAAAAATTGCTTAATTAAATTTAATGAGAAATAATAAAAAAATCTGTTGAAATATAAAATTAGAATAGAAAAGAGAAAGAAGACAGAGGGGGCAGTTGGAGCGGCGCAGCGTCGGAGTCGGAGCTGGAGGCGCGCGTCGGAGCTGGACGAGCTCGGAACTGGACGACGCCGGAGCTGGACGAGCGTCGGAGCTGGACGACAGCGTCGGAACTGGAGGACCTCAAAACCGTTGTGCATCGGAGCTGGACGACTGAAAAAACGATCATCCAGGGAGTGCGAGGCAGCGAGAGTAGAGAGAGAGGAGAGGGAGTGGAGACGTGAGAATAGCAAGATTTCCGCGAGAGGGGGGAAAAATTAGGGCAAATAAAGCCCAACGGGAAGACAAACTTACCCTTAATGAAGGGTAGGTCAAAAACGCGCCGCGATTTTCGCGTTTCTGGCCGCTCTGCTCCGCCACCGACACGGCCGCTCCGGCCGCGACACTCATCTACGACGCGACAACATCCAAATGGCGGGGTCGGGCCGCTCCGCTCCAGAGCGCCGCGATAGCGGCCGTTCCGCCCGCTATTGACTACTATGATTATGGTTATTATCCTTACTATTAATTAGGGATATGATTAGATTAGTTTCCATAATATAAGAGATTAGTATCTCTATCATTTATTGTATTCACTCTATAAATAAGATTGGTGTGCGTACAACAACACACACAATTCCTGAATCACAACAATTATTAAATAGCCAAATATTTTTTGCTTAAAGTAGCACTGTTATGCTATGCTTTGAGAAAAGACACAAGATGAAATTAATATATTACACAGTTCAACATAATCATTACTTCATATGCATTTTGCTTGTAAACAACTGCAGAAATAACCCTTCATATAGGCAGATCATGGCCATGATTGAGAAATGACTGTATTAAATATATGTATGATGTTTGATTACACCAAAAAAACCACAAGTGCTGCATACACTGGGTTAAAAAAAATGAAAAAAGGTCATACATTCTTTGTGTCATGAGGCTCCTTAGCAACCATTTCTATAGTTACAAATAATTCACAACAGAAAACACAAAGAATTCCTTATATGTAAGATGCATATATGTAATTCCAAGGTTTCCTTTTCAAATTTTGTTTCATAGAATAAAATAGAATAAGAATTTAATAAGAATGCACTGCAATGTAAATATCTTTTACACTGTCATCCAATCAAAAAATTCCCACGTATATTGACTTTTCCAATAATTATTTTAAAAGTCATATCTAGGGTGATTTCTACTTAGTTGACAGTCTAAAAAATTTTACAATGATAATGTATTAAATTAATCTCATAGAATAAATTTATTAAAATGAAAACTTAAATGTATAAGTAAGGAGCAGACAGGAAAATAGACAGAGATAGAGGAAACTGGATGAGGCTCATCATCAAGGAGTTAATTGATTAACAACTAAATTTAAAAAACAAAAAACAAAAAAAACAGGGATAATAATTTTTTCCTGTACAGACTGGGGAATGCTAACTAACCTCCTTCCTCTTATGTAGATGCTAACATACCACCATTTTCATCGGACAAAAGTAGCATTCTATATCTACTATTCATTAAAAAAAATTACAGAAATTTAAGTCCTTTTCTAGCGCCAATGGAGCAATGTAATAGTCTTTTGAGACTTAAAATCATTTTTCTTCCTTTGACTAACCTTCCCACTTCTCTTGGGAGCACAACTATTCCACAAAATTATAGCCTTTGGAAAATGGAAGTAACAAAGTCACAGGGAAACTTCTAAGATTTCCCATAATTCCAATTTCATGGACAACAAGAACGAGGAAGTTAGTATTCCTCATGCATGTACACAAGGGTAATAATCCCCTTTTTGTTATTTTCATTTTAAAATTGATTTAGAAATTATAACATATTCTTCTCTTTCTTATGTATTTTAGGAGTATGAATGTGTGTACTTGTGTGGTAAGTGTTGGAATCACATTTTCTTCCTTTCTTGATCATTGTAAACAGAAAATATTGAAGTTGCAGTAAAGGAGAATCTCTTTTCTCATAAAGAAAAACACAAGTATTCTCTACTGTTCTGAAGACAACCTAAACCTCTAAACTATTACCAATAGGTGGCTTGTATTTAGTTTAGGATTTGACCTGACATGTGAACCAACCTGAAAAACCCAGTATGTATGTAGGGGTTGTTTGTGGGACAGATTTTCCTATGTCCCTACCACCCCAAAATTTTGATAGGGTCAAATTTGTGAACCAGATACAACCCGATTAAAACCTGATAATATTTGGGACAAATTGGATCAACCCGACATCAACAATATATTAATCTTAACATTATATACCATTAAATGGTAGAAGTAAGAAAAGTATACACCTACAATTAAGAAATATTTTATAATATAAATTTTAAGATAAATGATATCACTATTAATATTGTATATTGTATGATATAGTTAAAACATTTATTATTAAGAGTTTAAGACAAGAAGTTGTATCACTAATACCTAATTGTTTAAAAAATTATATATTTTTTAAAAAAATATAACATTAAACTGGGTTAGGACAACCACAAGTATAGCCCGAACCCATTCTCAAAATACACCAGATCTAACTTCTTAAACTTGAACCCATCAAAAGTCCCTTCGAGCTAGGCCTGGCCGAGTTGGTGGGACAAGCCAGGCCATGAACAACTCTACCAATATGTATGTTCTACCAAATTAAGTATTCCACAGTGCATATTTGGAATATTACTGATTTAGGAATATTACTGTATTAAGACTTCAAGTGATGGGCTATTCTTGTAATCTTAGGCATCTACTGTGGTAGTAGACCGATGGCCATAGTTCACTATAAGGTAACCAACTGGCAATGTTTCACAGACAACACAAACACAACCACCACAAAGTAGATATATATACAATAGTTAAAAACTCTTAAATTGACTGTCTCATGAAACTGACCTGTCTCTTTCACTGTTTCCGTCCAACTTTTCAATGGGCTGAGACCTAGGCTTCAAATTCAGCTTTGGGCGCTGTCCTATCTCCTTCCCACTTTCAGTCCCAGCTGATACAGGCTTCATAAAATTGGCATGGCCATGCGCCTGATAAACAGCTTCAACATGGCCAGAATCATTAACCTGACGATTACCCTACCATGAAACAAATAAGAGAATTCATGAAACAAATATAAGAATAAATAGAAGCTGACCACCCGATCCTCCTGCCAAAATAAAAAAATACTCTTGTAGAAGGGAATCTTATAAGCTTAACTTGTGAATACCTGTGTATATTCCATAACAGCAGGTTCTGAACTTTCCAGTGGCTTTACCCTTGGCAGCAACTTCAGTTTAGGTCGCTCAATAGGTTCAGAAGGCATGGGGTGCTGCAAATCAGACCCAACAATTTTGCTATCATTTCGAGCCAGCTGACTCACGTCAGAGTGATAAGGTGCAGTTGTCGGCCGAACATCTGAATACCTGGAAACCCCAGATCTTTCATAATTCAACAACTCATTCCTACCGCCCTGCATCTGATTATCAATGCCTAAACCCCTTTCAGCATGTCTAGCTAGCATTGCATCATAATACTCCTTTTCACCCACTGCATCCACCCTATTATAAACACCAACGCCATTAACATTGGCACGTGGTCTATTCTCCACTTCAGGAGACCTAACCACCTCAGCATCCGTCTGATAATGCACAGCCTTTGACTGCCATCTACCAGAAGACACCTTCTCAAGCGCACTAGCATGCGCCAACTTCGAAGCAGCACTAGCACTAGACCAAGCTGGCTGCTCCGGCTCAACAGCACTTGCCACTTCTTTCCTCATTGACCATGCATTGGGATAACCACCACCACCACCACTACTACCAGCAGTTCCCTGCTCCTTACTACCTCCTAAACTCTGAGGATTCATCCCCACATGAGCCGCATCAGTAAGCCTCGCCGAGTATGAATTACCTGTCCCAACCGGAGTTTGAGACACTGGAGCCACTTGCCTGCCCAATGAACTCCCTCCCAGTCCATACTCCAGCCGCGCCTCAACACGAGAAGGCGGCCCACGGATGCTCTCATCACTGATTGTCCTCCTTGGAGCAGAAACACCATCAAGGGGCTTCCTCTCATCCTCATCAAAATTCCTGCCAATTGGGGCAGTGTGTGACAGAAACGGAGTTTTGTCGTCATAATGCCTAGTCGCCGGCGACGTGTGTGGCCGAGACCAATGATCCGACCGGCCCATCCCCGTCCCCCACGCCGACGGCCGATCATAACCAGGACGATCTGAAGCCCTCACAGTCCTGCAAAAAAACGAAATTAGGGGCAACACATTACTAGGGATTGCACAAAGCGACAAACAGATCCATCAATGAAAAAACCTCATCACACCAAAGGAAAAGAAAAACTATGCACAATTGGAATCCACAGATCTAATCCCTGTCTCAAACACCTTTTTTTTTTTTGTTTTCACAACCACAGCATCAACAGAGGTACCCATTCGCAAATAATCGAAGACAAGTCAAAGCAAAACGGAAAAATTAAAAATTTATAATCATATGTTGAAAACAAGGGGAAAAACAATAAAGGGGAGGTGCTTACACGCCGGGAGCAGAAGGTAGAGGGAGATCAGAGGGTATGGAGCCACCATGGAAGTCCTTGAGCGTCATGGTGTTGCCACTGACTTTCTTCTTCGACATTCTTCCTTTCTCCCTCACAAATTATTAAAAAAAAAAAAAATCAGAAAGAGAGAGAGAGAGAGAGAGAGAGAGAATCGCAATCCCAAAGCCTAAAACTGATTGAGGCTCGTGGTTGGTGTTGGAAGCGAAGGGTGGGAAAGGGGAAAGAGTGAGGAGGGCAAGCCCAGGAGTGAGAATGGAAAAGAGCAGGAACAAGAGCGCGATTACGATTGGTGATGGATTTGGGAAGAAAGTGAAGAAGAAGATGGGTGAGTAGTGTTTGTGTGAGAATGATTGCGAATGATATTTGATTGTGTTCAATTTTTTTTTTTTTTTTTTTTTTTGGGATTGTTATTGTGTTGTACGGTATAGTGGGATTGTCCATAGGATGTTGCCACGTAAAAGGACTAAACTTTGTCATTGTAGGATGCAAAACGAAAATCCTCCGATGTATAAAAAAGATGTTTTAAGAGATAAAGAATTATTTAAGAGATATTTTTCAATAATTTTTATATTTGTATAAAAATTATATAAATATCCCTCAAAAAAAATTATATAAATATCGGATCACAAGATTTTAAAAGATAATTTTAATCTGAATATATCTTATTAATTTTAATAAATTTTAAAATGTTTTTAGAAATATTATGATTTTTATGATTTTTTTTAAAATTTAAAATTTGAATTTTAATCCAAACTTTGTAATTCAAATTTTAATGAATTTTAATGAATTTATATTATAAGATTTTATGGGTTTCAAAAAAAAACATGGATTTGTAATACTAAAATATTTAATTAAAAAAATATAACATAAATAATAAAGAAAAGTAAAATCAAAATGATTTTTTATCTTTTGAAAAATAATTAATTTTATCTTTTTGATAAATTATTGACTTTAATATCCTCCTAACTAACATTTCTTCACATATTTAAAAAGTTATATTAGTCATTTATGTATTGACATATTCTCTTTCATACATTTAGATCTGAATAATATATTTAAAATTATGATTTTCATTAAATAATATCATTAAAGATAAATATTTTTTTACTAATTCTATTAAAAATTCATCGAAATAACATTCTTTACAAAGAAAGTTATTTAATATTACATACTAATAAAAGTTTAACTTGTGTCTTAAATAGAAATAGAGGCTGACTTAAAAATTGTGAAGCGTAATTTAAAAAAACTAAATATCTTCTCAATCATATTTGAAAACTTCATTTTCATTTTGAGGATTTTTAATATATGTTTCAAAATTTTATATTTCAATATTAATTTTTATTAAAAATAAATAGTTAATTTTTAAAATTTTAAAATAGATAATATTTAATAATATAAAAATCATTTTCAATATTTAATAACTAAAAAATAAATATTGATAAATTAAACATGAATTGATAGATAAAAAAAAGATAGAAGAAAAAAAAAGATAAATGAGAGAGATGAATAAAAATAATAAGAGAAAATAGATGGAAAAAAAATGAGAAAAGGGGAAAAGTGAAACAAAAAAAAGGTGGGAGAGAAAGAGAGAAAAGAAAGAAGACAAAGAGTAAGAGATAAATGAGATATATCAATAAAAAAAATAGAAAATAAGATGGAGAAGAAAAGAAGAGAGAGAAAAGCAAAAATGACAGAAGAGAAAAAGAGAAGAAAAAAATATGACGGAGAGAAGCAAGAAAAGTGAGAAAAGATTTAAAAGAGGGAAAAAATAGTAAAAATAGAATAGGAAAAAAATCCTACAAAACTTTCAAGATTTTTGTGAGATTGTTTGATAAGTGAATTACATGTAAAATGTACTAAAAAGTCTTACAAAAATTATTATTTAAAATATCCATTGAAATCTTTATATTTTCTAATATCAACATATTTTTTTAAGTAAAAAAAAAAGTCTTAATTAAATACCACCAAATTTTGACGCATTCCTAAAAAAGCATTCATTGTCTTTATTAAATGTCACATGACTTTTTTTATATTAAAAAAAATCTTGATTGAATACCACAAGACTTTTTTATAATAAAAAAATCTCTTAAAATTTAATAAAATCTTAATCCAATACATCCCTTTAAGTTTAATAAATTTTACTATAATTAACTTAAAAGATATAAACCAACACAAGTCAGTACAAGTGGTTAAGGTCCCAAATTGAACTTTTACTTTTAGTTTAAATCTCTTTGATGTTATTTTCCCTGCTTAGTGGACAACCCTTCTTAGGGAAGATGGTTCGATCCCCCTAATGCCATTTTTGTTACAGATATAATTGCATAAGAGCTAGTTAGTAGATTTATTAGTTTTGGTGTCTATATAAAGGCTTGATGTAATTTTTTTGTACACATATGATATATTCATATTTTCAATAGATTATTTTTAGTTTATTTTATTTTCCTCTACTTTACACCATGAATACAAAAAAAAATCTATTGATTTTTTCATATTCTTTTTTTTAAAGAAATTCAATTTGTTACCCTCTCTCTCACATGTTAGCTTGGGTGATTTTGAGAAGTACTAGTTGCATCGAAAAAATACACATGCTTGGTGTTGTGAGTTTTAGGCTCCAAGAAGTTCAAATGTCTTTTTCATGTTCCTCCAGCATAATCTACAAGTGTATTATAGTTTGTATCAGCGACTTGGTTTTGGTGTCATGGAAATTCCAATTTAGCATGATCTTGGGAGGTTCCACAAACATTTGTGATTTTCTTGAAGCATTTTTGCACTTTCATTTGGCTATTTTCGTTCTTGGTGGATGAAGATTTTTGTTTGAAGATTCTACATGGTTCCATAGTTATCTTCTTGATAATTGCTTCTTATGCATACCAAGTGTTCAATGATTTACTCCTTTGATGATTTTAGTATTCCTTTTTTTTTGCTTGATTTTTAGCTTCTATCATGTAAGAAGGTTAATAATTAATTTGTTTTATTTTTGTCTTGAGTGATTACGATTATTTTTGGCCTGTGCTAGTTAAGCTTTATTGCTTTTGCCTTATGGTGGTTAAGCATTTACTATTGTTACTTTTACTTGTTAGGTGGTTAAGGATTTTTGTTTTTGTTAAGTAGTTAAGCCTTGTGTTATGCCTTTTGCTTAATGGTTAAGCTTTTGCCTATTGAATCTTGATTATTTTAGTTTTTATACACTTTTAGTTGATATATTTTTAGCATCTTTTGTTATATTTTACTTTGTTTTGCTACTTGTATTTTTCATCCCAAGTTGGACATGTTGTAAACACATTCCAACTCGTGGGACTGTTAGAGATATAATCATATAGGAGTTAGTTAGTTAATAGAGTTATTAATTTTTGTTGTCTATTCAATGGCTCGATGTAATCCTATTGTACACATATTCATATTCTCAATACATTGATTTTTAGCTTATTATTTTATTTCTCTCCTCTAAACCATGAATTCTCACAACTTTACTCGCTTGGTGGACAACTCTCCTTAAGGAAATCTCTTGGTTCCTAGGGGCTAGTTAAGTATAATTGTAATTAGGTGAAACTATTTGCAATTTAGACTTGTGCAATAATCCTTTAAATGAGACTTTTCTGGTAGTCTTAGCATGTTATTGGTGCCTTCTGGTAGTATTGGGAGAATGTTCTCATTCTACCATTTTTTTCATAAAAAAGAAAAAAATTAAAAGATATGACTTAATTGATTTTCAATGTTAAATTTGACACATTACACAATGAAGAAACTCTTATTAAGGGTTGAGTTAGTATGCACATAATCACAGGTTCAAATTTTCTTCTTCTTGTTGTTGTGATTTTTAAGACTATTATTAAGACATGTAATGATCCGACAAATCATTACACTTACTACAATACAACGACTAAGTAGCAAAAAATATAAACATCGTTTAACCTAGGATTCACATGTAAGTAGGATCTAAATATTCAAGCAACAAATATATGTATAGGGTGTAGAAAACATAAATCAGTCTTTACTTATAACAACTTGAAAACAAAAAGCCCCTCTTTGAGATTACAACAAAACCATGTGTGTCTATATACAAATACCAGTATTAGAAATCAATAAAATCCTAAGCTTTCAGTCAAGCATCTATATAAAGTTGTAATAGACAACCTCCACAAAATGGCATCTCATGTATGGCAAACCATCATATTTTCCCTCTAACCTAATCATGACCTACTCACATAACAAGTATGATTATCACAGTCCAAAACATGAAAAAATAAGGGTAAGCTTATGTAAAAATATTCAATATATAGTATAAGAAGCAATAAGCTAATTATTTGAACACCATCAACTTAAACAACTCAACAACAATTATAGCTCAACTAGTCAACATAATTAGTTAACCTATAAGATTAACATCACAACATATATGTGTGTGTGGAGAAAAGATAAACACTAGGAGAGGAGTTGAATAGTTTATATTAAAATTCGCACATTTTTTGTAATGAAGTAATAACCCTAGTCAGATAAAGCAAGAAAAGCATTTAGATGGAACATTAGATATCTTTATACTGATTCGTCTCAACCACCGAGACTACTTCTAATTCTCAATCCAACCAGATTGAGTTTCACTATCCTTACACTTTTGGCTCAACCATAAGTATTAATTGACATGTTTTTTCAAGCAACTACCCAGGTATTTTTTTTAACAACAAGTCTCTCCATGCTTAACAACCAAGTATTACTTTTTAGTTAAGTCTCTCCTGGCTCAAGAACAAGTATTCCTTTTCAGACAAGCCTCTTCAGGCTCAACCTTATAACAATGGTTATGAAGGTTACATAGAAGTTGTGTTCATCTCACTAAGACATTATACAACCAATTATAGAAGAATGAATGTTTACAAGAAAAAATAGATTGACAAAGAGTGGGTTTCTATACAAATGCATCTATGTAAAATTAGCATCTTTGTCTTTTTTGTGCTTTGAAACTTCTTATATAATAGCTTAGAGAAAATGACCATTACAACACTTTGAGTCCAACTCATAAGTTTGTTTTGTCTATCTTCATATTTCCATGTGATTGTAGGTGATTACTTGACTTATTTAATGTAAGCATTAAATGTATTTCACCAAATGACACCTCTTATCTGATTAAGGAGGCTACTTATTAACTTTTCATACCAAACGAAACTTGTAAAAGCAATGTCAGCACAAAGCAGTTATATCTGTGACTTTATCTATTTTTCTTTGTGATTTTAGAGATTTGGTTCTGATGGAAAGCATGATTCTTCTCTTTAACAAATTTGTGAGTTATGAGATGATTTTCTGATTCAATTTGTTAAGGAATCAAACATTAAAACAAACTTTGTCATTAGTCTCAATAAATGATAAATATTTAATGTATATAAAACAAACTGTTTACTTCATCTAACTTACAACGTCTTAAAGATGATTTGCGTCTTACACTTCATTTGATAGGCTTTTGAAAGATATGTTCAAAGACATTTTTGCAAACATTTCTTCTTTATAAAAACGTTTTATTTGTTATCATTAAAACTATGAGTTTAGGAAATCATCTTTTAACTTAACAATCTCCCCCTTTTTGATGTTGACAAACACATTTTATTATTTTTGAAATGTTCATTTTTCTTTGTTCTTAAAAAGTATTTTGCTTTAGTAAAATGAATGGATTTTTGAAAACTCTACATTTTTGTACTTCTTAATTGACAATCTAAAAAGAGATGACCATGGGATCATCTTGATTTGGGTCCATGTCCTAGAAATCTTCATTTGTGAAGGTGATGGGGGCATGAATCTGACTATCTAAGCGATCTATCATGCATGGTCCTGGTGTTGTTGATGGCCCTAAGATGTTTTTTGGGTGAGGAGTTGGTAGGGTCGTTGCCAGCGAATTTGTCGATAATTCTTCTCGAAAATCATAATCAAGTATAATATATTCACTTAATATAATATCTTCACTTATTAGTAAAGGTGTCAAATAGGTCAGGTCAGCTTGATCCAACTTGACCTACACGGGCCAAAATGTTGTTTTAGGCTAGGGTAGCCTAAGCTATATATATATTTTTTTGCTATCAAGCCCAACCTGACCCATGTCGAGCCATTGTACCAAATTGGCTTAATCAAAAAATACTTTTTAAAAAATTAAATCTATTTTTACAATGAATAAAGATAAAAATTATAATATAATTAATTGATACTATATAATGTCATGAAACACCTAATAACTTTACATGTATACAATCTTCCACAACATTGTATTTGCATTTACCCACCCCATCAACTAAATCAATCTTTTTATAATAATTCTACACCTATGAGGTATAAGGCTTAGTTTTCTTAACCTTTCCTAGTATCTTGGCATTCTTCATCAATACTCATATTATTACTTTTATCACAACTCCATGAGCATAAACATGAGTGTGATTGGGTCTATCTTTTCGACAAATGGAACACAGTTGACGATTCTCCAAGTTAAGTCATCAAGGGTTTAACAAGAGCAACAAAATTCTCATAATGGCTAACTCTAACTCTAAGTTTATAACTACAATTCTATAAACGAATAAAAAATAGTGAAAGACTATTACTATTATTTTATAATACATTACAGATTTATATATTGATAGTAGATCATATTATTCCACTTATTGATTTAATAGGTTAGCTTATAAACTTGTGGCCTAGTCTGACCTGGGCCATTTAGTTTACTAAGTTTAGCAATCTAGGCCAAAATGACCTGCTCCTGTTTAGGTCATCATTTCTAAGGCCTAACCTGACCCTTATTTGTGGGCCAATACTCACTTATTAGAAACAATATCTCTGTTTATCAAAAAAAAAAATTTCCATACAATCACCATAATATATCTTCAAGATATCATACAACATTATCTCTAAACCTAGAAAGATAAGATCAATCACCTACGTATGAAGTACCAAGTATCATTATATCATAATCTCATTCTTAACCTAAACTCTTTTAACTTGAGCATAGAAGTGTCTTTATACGTGTTTTTCACCATCACTAATATTGGAACAATAAGAACGTCATTCACTATTGAAACACTAACAAATTCCAATAAAAATACTTACATTCTCTGCTTTTGTAACGTAGCTAGTAGACTGGAATAGGGCGTTCCCAGATTGGAACAGGTCGTTCCAAACTACTAAAACAAGGGTGATTTAGTAGCCCAGAATGGGTCATTCTCAAACTGAAATGGGTCGTTCCAAACTACTAAATAGGCCTATGAATCTTGGACTGGAACGGGTCATTCCAAAATGGTCATTGTGAGTTAAATTCAACTCCAGACGGTCCGTTCTAATTTTAGAACGGGCCGTTCTAGACGTGCCAGAACGGGCCGTTCTGATTTCAGAACGGGCCATTCTGCATGTAAATTTTACACATGATGAAGGAGCCCAGAACGAGCCTTTTCAGATTTGAAACGGGCTGTTCTGGCCACTTCAGACTTCTATAAATAGAGGTTGTGCAGTTGAGGAGAATGAGAGGTTTTTAGAGAGAAATTTTAGAGAGAAAGACTCTGGACTAGGAAGCTTGCTTTTGGTGGATTGAAGTCCCGGGTTGAGCTTCGAAAAGGAAATTCCAATTCTTCTCAATTCTTGGCTATTCTGAGCCAATCTTCAGGTAAGGGAAGTTAAATTGTATGTTGTTTGGTTGTATGTGAGTTTAGGAACTCATATGAAGTTGTATAATTACATTGAGTTTTATGATGAGTACAAAGTGAAATGAAGAGATGCATGTTGAGTATAGTGTTGTAAACTAAATGAGTAGTTGTGTCAAATAGAAAATGCGTTGAATACATGGTATGTTGCTAAAGTTGCTACATTTATGTGTGAATTATTTATATGTTGTAAAATATGATGAAATGATAATGTTGTGAGTTGTAAGAAGCATGATGTGAAATGTGTAGACGTGTTGAGATTTATACAAAATTTATTAGTAGACCATGTTGTTAAGTTATTAGAGAAGAGTTGTATGTTGCTATAAAGTTGTATGTTGTGCCATGTGTTGAAAAGATATTATTTTATGATGATTGAGTTATAAATTATGAGTTGAGCTAATAAGTTGTTAAGTTGATTGTGTTGTTTTAAAGTTGAAATGAGATGTTGTGTTGTTAAAATGTGTTGTTAAACAACGTTAATGAGTTGTTGTGCTGATATACCATGTTGTTTAAGTTGAAAGTTGATTGAAATGATGAGTTGAAAGTTGTGTGTTGTTTAAGTTGTTAAGCTGAGTTGTGCTGTTGAGTTGTAAGTTGATTCAGTTGTGATGATAAGTTGTTGATCACTAGGACTAGAGGAGATATTTTCGAAGTTGCTCATCCCATTGTGCGAATTAAGATAGTTGTGGTGCTCTGAGAGCCCAATTTATTGAAAACTCTCCTTGGAAAATTGTCCCTTGAAGTGGACGTTGTGTTGTTCTCCTCTAGGACTTAGTTGGTCCCGTGTGTAGGCAAGGTCGAGGCACAGGTGTACAAAGCGACCACAGTATAGGGGCAAGGTCGAGCTATACCGATTACAAAGCAACCAATTTGAGTATAGTACGAAGTCGGGAACTTAGTTCCTAACCGAGTACTATACTTCCTTGTTTAAGTGGCAGAGTTTGAGAAATTGTTATCGTGTTGTGGATTTCTATCCAAATTTGTTGTTTACCTAGCAAGCCCAAAAATGTTTTGTGTTGTCGGTTTGGTAGGACCTAACCACTTAGACTACTTACCACGTTGTAGGAGATCTCCGAGTTGAAATGCGTGACGATGTATAAGTTGTTGATGAGTTGATTTGTTATTGATAAGAGTTGTATCTATGTTGTTGTGTTGTTAACTTGTGATTGTGTTGTATGTTGATCCTGTTGAGGATGATGATAATGTTGTTATGTTGTAAGTTTCTTAATTGTATACAAGTTGATGATGATGCTAGTGTCGCTAGATTTCCTGTGTTGTAAGTTGTTTTAAACATGTGTTGTTGAGAGGTGTGTAACACGTGTGTTGGTTGTTGTTATGATGAATATGATAACTATTCCAATGGTTTGTACAGTAGTTGCGTTGAAGTGTTGATACAATGTTGACATGTAGAATCAAGTTGAAATGATGTTAAGATGTATAATATATGTATTGTTTATCTTTTGTGTCGGATGTGAAGATGATTATATAGTTGTGTTTCATATTTGATATTTATGAGTTGTTTATTGTCTTTAGCTTACCCTTGCATGTTTCCATGTGGTTTGGACTATGATGATCATACGTTGTATGGAAGCACGGCAGGGATAGGCTAGGAGATAACTGCTAAAGGTCACAGGAGGTGCTTGGAGATGAATATTTTTTTGTAGACTACCTTATAGTATCATATTTTATTGTATATAACTGGTTGTTGTTGGTTGCTTGATTAGCAACTTGTGTTGTAAATATTTTATTATACTATTTTAGTATATATATTCTAGTAGTGTGTAGTGTTGTTTTGTAGTGTGACGGCAGCGAGTTGTTAAAGCTTTTAAACTATAAGTATTATTTAGATTTTACTATTTTTATTTTTTAAAATAAAAGCATCGAGGCATAGAATGGCTCTTTTCAATTATATATATAATTTTGTTGTCTAGTGCATGAATTTGGAGGAAAGATTCCTGGCGGCCGAGTATTATTATTGCCATAATATTTGTCAACATGGACTTTGGATCCATTAAAGGTTTGGGCCAATTGGTCTGAGAGCACGAGTTCGACTGTCCATAGGCAGCATTTGTTTTTATTAAATTAAATGGCGGGTTATATTATATATTTTTTGCTAAATTATATTTTTTATTACTTATTTTATTTTTATTTCTTATTTTAGTTTTTGTTTTTTAAAATAATTTTATCTTTTAAATTTGAATCGGTGCAATCCTTTTGAAACATTAATTATTTTTAATTTTGAGAATCAATTTTTAATAATTTTTTTAACTAATTCAAAATTTGAAATTTATCTTATTAAATTCACTGATTTAAAAATTATTGATTGTAATTTAATTTCAAATCAAAAAGTGTTGTAAACATGGTAGAAATCATATAAAAATAAGTTTAAAAAATTTTAAAATAATTAATTTTATAGTATTTGCTAGTTCCATTTTGGTGTTGAACATCAATCAAAATTAATTATTTTCATATATGTGAATTCAATGTTACAAGTTTCATGCTATTTGATTAAAAATCGTATTGTAAAATTGAAAATAATTATTATTTTAAAAAAAGAAATTAATCAAAATATAAAAGGTAAACAAACATTTTAAGACAAAAATGAATATAAAAAATAAAATAAAAGATAAAATCATAAATTAATATATACTTTTCCTTTCTAGTTCAACATTGTTATTTCTAGGAAGTGAAAAAAAAATTGTACTTTCATGCATTTTTAAAATAAAAATAAAATAAAAGTATGTAGTTAACAACCAAGCAACTTTTGAGTAATTGTAATGATAGTTTTGACGAGTTTTGAAAAGGAAAATTTATGGAAAAAAATAAAATCTAAATAAAAAATGGTGAAGAGAGAAAAGATAAATTGAGAAGTAATTATAAAGATAGAGTTATTCATAAAATATGTAGACAAAATAAAATAATTTATTTTATTTTTACTAGTGTATTAAAGACACTATGTGTCTTTGAGTATTTAAAAAAAAAGTAAACAATTAATAATAAGAGGGTATTATTAGTTTTTGAATACTTATAATTAAAAGGATAATTTTTTAAAAAATGGTAGATAAAGAAAAAGTAATTTGTAAAATAATTTTAGAAATAAGATTATTAAAAATATAATGAGATACTTTCATTATTAATGGTATAGAAGTATAGATAAATATATACTAATAATATAGAAGTATTGATTAAGGATGCATATAAATATAACATGTGATATGTGTATGAACATATTTTGCTTATGAATGAATGTATGATAATAATTAAAGAATAAGGTTATGAAAAAATAGTCTTATCATGGAACAGATCGCTGACTAAGTTATGATAAACTTTTGCGAAATAAAAAATAAAACATAATCTTTTTACCAGAATGAATTGCGGTATATATTTTAAATGAAAATATTTTTGGAATTTTATTTTACAATAACGTTTTTAGCATCATAAAAAAATAAAATAAACAATAAGGCTTTTAGAGAATTCTATTCGATGATAATGTTTTAGGATTTTTTTTTTCAAATTTATCTCTTTAGATTTATCACTTTCATATCTAAATTGAAGTTAATTTAAAATACATTCATAATATTAATTACTTATTTTAAATCTAATATAAAATTTATATATTAAAATATTTATTTATTTATTTTTATAATATAACTTATATACTTAAAATGTTTATTTATAAAATAAATATTTATCATGTGTTTTCACGCATTAAAGTACTAGTATAGTAATGATAACAGGGACAGATCTAGGTTGTCCATAGTGGGGCACTTGCCCCCACTTCCATTTGATACATGCATATTTTCTTTATTTAAAAAAATTATATTTAAAAAATAAAAATTATATTTTAATAAAATCAACATATAGATTTAAATTATTATATGTATAAAATATAAATTTGGAGGAGATATTCATTTATTAGATGTTTGTCAAATTTTTTAAGGAATTTAATTCTCTTATATGATAAAGAATATTCATTAATAAATAACGAATCAATTTTTAAAAAAAGTTTAATTATACTATATATATATATATATATATATATCTTAATACTCATATATATAATATAATATGTTAAAAAAATTAATTTTTGATAAAATAAAATTTGCAGCATATATGTTTACTTTTTGTGTTTTCTATTTATTATATATGTTGATTAAAAAAATCAAAATAAGAAAAATTAAAAGATTTATGTTGTATTTAGAATTTTTATTATAAAATATATTTTAAAATAAATTATCATCTAAAAATACATATTAGATATTAAAAACATGTTTATATCATAAATAAATTAAACTTAATTTTTATAAAATTTAACATATTTATTTTTATATTTTTTTATTAGTGTTAAATTATTATAAATTAAGTTTTTAAGATTGTAGTTCTAATCAAATTCATGGCAGATAAATAAGTCATACTTAGGATATATATTTTTTAAAAATTTATGTTCAAATTTACTAAATTCTAATATAATATAGTATGACTTAATTTATTTTTATCTTTAATTGTAATCGTAGATATAAAAACTTGTAAAAAATAATTATGATATATATTTATACTTTTAAAATTTATATATAATTTTTAATACTACAAATATATTAATAAATATTGTTCCCACTATCTAAAGTTTTTAGATCTGTTAATAACAATTTATATTAAAAAGAGTTTTGGATCTTGACGTTCGGTAAAATTTATTGGGAATTCTATTGTTTATGATATTTCTTAAAGTCCCTTCAGAAATGATATTTGTTAAAATTTCAACACTTTTAAAAATATTGTCGGGAGTAAAAGTGTACTTTGACCTAAACATTTGACTTGTAAAAATTAAATTTTTGAGATTTGGCTTCACTAAAGTCGACGAGGAACAAATAAAGAATCAGTCTTTGACAAAAATAAATAATAAAAAAGTCGAATTGACTAATATTTTAACCCATTTATTATTTATGTATATGTAAGATTTGGCTGTCAAGTGAGGAGGTGTATTTCATATGTAAATTATATTTATAATCATTGATTTTTTAATCCGAGAATCAAATCTTATGTAATAAA
The DNA here is from genome assembly GCF_000230855.2 of Cajanus cajan. Taxonomy (NCBI): domain Eukaryota; kingdom Viridiplantae; phylum Streptophyta; class Magnoliopsida; order Fabales; family Fabaceae; genus Cajanus; species Cajanus cajan. The sequence continues at coordinate 63,456,035 of NC_138518.1, forward strand.
ATATAAAATTAATTACATTATCAATGATTTTTTTAATTAATAATTATTATTTTACTTATTTTTTAAACTGTAATTTTTCTCATTAAAAAAGTCAAATTCATGCATGTGAATATAATATTAATTGTTACTCTTATTTTTTTGTTATTGATTTTAGTAAATTTTTGTTTCTATTTGTTTATCATTTTTAAAATTTAAGACAATATTAGTTATTATTATTATTTTTTTTATCAATTATACTTTTATATTTTGTAACGACTTGCTATAGTTATCATATTTATAAATCAACTACTTCTAACAATAGAAATACAACTACTACTTAAGATTATATACTCATAATACATAAATATGTATATTATAGCATGTATATACGTAAATACAACTAAAACAACTATGCAAATATATGAACATTAATTTGATAAATATCGAATATAAATATCCTATGTTGTTGGTTAAATAATATTTATATATACCAATAAAATTATTCATTGACTACATCTCTAACAATATGACCTCATTGCAACTCCAAAAGCTCCCTCTAGCTAACTCTGCCTTGCTCTCATGAAAATTATGACTATCACAGTTTAAACCACATAGAAAACACGTAAATGTAAGTTAGATTTCAAAAACATGCAAGTATTGGAATAAACATTTATATTACTCATCATCATGTAAATCGAATAAAACATGCCACATGATTTACAACAGTTAACAAGTGACATATTACCAACATGTTTGAAAGCTAAACACCCAACCAAATTCAAACATTCATCACAATCATATAGTACAACAATATGCTTATTCAATGCATATGAACAACAATAACAACTCACATCGCACATTATATGCACTTAACAACTAATGTGTTGTCACATATTCACCTACAGAGATTTCCTAATACATTAGAAAAATCTAAGTGGCTTAACCTTACCAAACCAATCTAATCGCTTTCACACCCAATACGCCTGTTGGATCAACAACTAAAATGTGACCAATCCTTACCTCTGATTTCTAAGGTGTCGTACCTTACACTAGGAAAGTCTAGCTCCACCATCGAGAATAGTATAATTGGGTATAAGCGTACCATGACCTTGACATGTGTTACCAAGTCACATATAGAGTTAGCCCACTAACTATTCACAAGGAACCACACAACTTTTTCAATAATTAGTTAATAGTTTTAATCCTCAACTTTATATTTTACTTCACATTGACTAAGGACTTAGAAGAGACTCAGTAGAATTCATTCTAAGAGTTTCACACCTGCTCAAGGAAGATTTTCAATAATTGGCCTCCCAAAGCACCAAAATAAGATTTTTTTATATAAGATCTTCAACTTTCAAACAACACTCTCTCCTCTAAATCTAAATCAATTCTTTGACATAACAGATTGATATGGTATCATGTATGAGAATAAAATTCATCTAGCACAATCTGAGGTTGATTTTCTTGGACTATATTTTTTCCAAGGAACTTATCAACCTTAGCCTGACATAGCTAAAAAACTTCTCAATTTCTCGGATTAATCTTTGACAATAAAGTAGTTTCAACAATTTTTGGGGATTCTTAATTATATTTGGGACTTCATCCCTCGAGTAGCCAAGTATACTAGTTAACTATCAAAGCTATTGAAAAAGAATCATCCACCATGGGGACTAGAACAAACTCGACTTGTCCAAGAGTTAAAAAAGATTGTTCAAACTCTTATAGCATTGAAAACTCCTAAAGTAGGGGGAAAATCCTTTAAACTAATGCAAATGATCATTTTTTGAGAGTTGCTCTTATTGAGGAGATCAACAATAAGAAATTTTACTATGGACATGTCAATGGACAATTCAAAGAAGTGAAAAAGCATTATCACACTACCTTCAACGAAGTTTTGGCTATTAAAAATGGAGTTAAAAAAGTTTGATTTTTATTTAAGAGGATACCAATTTGAGGTTTAAATGGATAATTCATCTTTTTCAAAGATCTTGGAATTTAAAATCAAGATGTCTCCTAGTCCTCAAATTACCATATTAAAAGATTGGTTCTTAAGGTATGATTTTTTTTGTCAAACATATTAAAGGAAATAAGAATCTCACTCCTTATTTCCTCTTAAGGTATGGAAGAATGATTCAATTGATCACTATTACTCATAGTTTCCCCTTGATATTCATGGTGAAGCCTCTGCCAACTAAAGCCAAAGTAACTAAAGATTTCCCACTAGGATTAACACCTAGTTCACCTGATGGTATCCTATAGTATTCTTAATCTCATTATTAGTACTTCATACATGAAACTGTAAAGTACAAGCATACTCCACCTGCAATATTTAATCCTAAAACTCTTTTTGAACGAATCTTTGAGTTATTTTATGAACCATAATGGGATCTTTGTGAAGCCACACTTTGGCTTATTTGGTGTAACATCGTTCAGTATTCTATTCTGATTGTTGTAAAGACCAAAATAGCATATCAGATTCTCACATGTCCTTGCAAACAAGATTATTTCTTCTGGAATTTGTTATAATGGTTTTCTCCTTTATCTTGGTGGAGAAAAGATCTAAAAATGACCTTAGATCTTGAAGAAAGTATAGAAATTTCAAATGAGAAAATTAATAATTTGACTTCAATTATTATAGTGTTTTGTCCTTACTTTCAAAATCCAACCAAATAATTATGGTCCAAAAATGAAGTATATTTTTGGGGAAACTTTGAAGATTATCCTCGTGATCTATGAACTTCAACTTGTTTGACATCTATTTGAAATTAACAACTATCAACCTAAACAATCAGATCTCAATTAGGCAAGTTTGTCTCAAATACCCAATGATTGTTATCCCAACAACATGATAGTTCCTTTTGGTTCTTCATAAAAGACAAGATTTTTCAAGTCCACATTAGAAATCTATATTCTAGATGAAGAAAGTAGATGATTACAATGCATAGTTGATGAAATAAATAATGCATAAAACTATATATCCTTATCATCATCCTTTATATGGGAGACTGACTCAATTAGAGGTAAGACAATATATCTCTTTACTTTCGACCAAATCAAACTAAAGTGACAACTGTGTCTTCTAAGCATGCAAGAATCTCTAATGTTAAAAATGTCATGTAGATAAGGTTAGGTAAAAAAAACCTTATCATATCACTATACGTGTCATGTAAGTTATAATAAGGCTTTGTCAGTCACAAATAAAGTTAAGAAAGTGTCATATAAGTTAGGCAAGTGTCATGTAAGTTACAATAAGACTTTGTTAATCATAAATGAAGTTACACAAATGTCATATAATTTAGGTAAGTGTCATGAAATATGTTTTGTCTGTAGCGGACTTTCTCCTCTATAAATGGGCGATTGTAAGAAGGATCAAGGCAAGTATAGGTTGAATAAAATAAATGTTTCCTTTGAAAATGAGTTTATTCTAATCTTCTCATTCTCTCTAAAAACATATAGTATATTGTTCATATTATTAGTCTCCTACGTAGGTGTAAGTATACTCTACACTCTTCTCTTATGATGAGGATCTTTTGTATCAGAAAGCTTCTGAACTATGATCCAATTTAACGATTCTTTTGTTCTTGAGAAATATGCATATGATGCCTATAATAAGACATCATAGAGGACTCAAGTTTATCTCTAATCAGTGTTAAGTATGGTATTTGTCATAAGATTGAGAGGCTACTATCTAGTTGGAAGTTAAAAGAATCTCTTAAAATGTTTCTATCAAAGAATAACCCCTAAAAACGTTCTCGCACAAAATGGTTGTTTGCATTTAATATACAGGGATTAATTAAATATAAAAAATAAATTTCTAATTATTTTGCAATTTTCTTTGAATATATTTTGTAGAAGAAAAAAAGATTGTAAAAAAATTAAATATAAAAGAAAATACCTTTTAAAATTGAAATTAAATAAAAATAGCTTATACTTTACAAATAATCTTTAAAAGTAAATTATTTTTTATACATTCATAAAATCACTTTAAAAAAAAAGCATAACAAACACGCCTTTAACTTCAAATTAATATGCCTCAAAAGAGATTGTTCAAATAATTGATATGTAATTCGAAAATGTTATTCCCTATAAGTGTATTAATATTTATATTTTGTCATGTTTGTTTAATTAAAAGTGACAATACAACCTCCTCTTCACAAAAAAAAAAAAAGTGACAATACATTTAAAGTTGAGATTTTTTGTTAAGAAAGATGAAAATTAAGTACATTATATTAAATATGTATGCATCATTTAGCCAGTTAATTATTGATCTTAAATAGTGATAAATATTGGTGGAATTTAATTGTTGCCAGCTACATTTTTTCTCCGACTTGTGATATTTAATGGTTGTTTTATTTTGTTGCTTCACTAATAGTTCTTTCGTCGTCCAATTTGATCAAGATTGTACGGTGGAAAGTAACCAAATTCATTGAACTCCGCGAGCATAGCTGTGTAGACTCCGATGAAGGAATTTTCAAGAATAAATCCCTTTAAGTATTATTCTTTTTCTTAAATAATCGTAAAAAAATAAATTATATAAATAATTGACTAAAATATGTTTTATATCCTTCAAATTTAAGATAAAATTCTTTCAAATTTAAAATTATTTTTTTAATTCTTATAATTAAAAATATTATGTTAGTCCATCAGATCATAAATAACATATCTAAAAATAACATATTAAGACAATTATACAATATCATCCGGATATAATATAATGTTTTCACTATAGAAACACTGGAACGTAGATTTTATGTGACAGTACTTAATAGATTCCTTAATAAAATTTGAATATAAGGATTAAAACATTTTTTATTTAAAAATTACAGGGATTAAAAAGATCGATTTAAATTTGTGGGACTTAAAACATATTTAAACTCATAATTCTTAAGTATTTGTTCAGGACAACCTTAAGTACACTTACTAGGTCAAATATCCTTCCTAGAATTGAATACTCACTAGGAGCTAAATACTCCTACCCATAGACTATATTTTTATTATTGACAAATATCTCATCTATCAAGCTATGTGACATACGTACCAATTGGTATCCATTTAGGTAAAATTTTATATGATTTATTATTATCATTGCACCCATCTAGGTTTAGGGTCGATTGACCATGTTAGGTTAATCAAATGCTGATCAAGCTCATCATAAGAGGGTGATCGACTAATTTATCGTGTCGATTATGATGACTCAATTAAAACACACTATAAAGGATATTGTAACCTTATTGGTACGTAATCGATCTATCATATTTTATTGGCCAAATCGATCATTGCACAGTAAGGCTACCCTAATAAGTATGTGATAAACAATGACATAGTGATCTTGTAAGATAGACCTAATTTTCAAATCATTAGTCTTTTCATCTTTTAGACTCAAGACTAGGGGGCTATGTTACTCTTATAAGCCTAGGATCGACCAATAACGATACATTGTTCAAGACCGATAGACTTCATGTTAAGTAGATAGCCAACTGATGTGTCTCGCTAGTCATAATAACTCAAGTAAAGCGCCATATAAAACAAATTGTATCCTCCAAAGCCTTTGGCCGATCCACCTCCTAGGCCTGTGCACAATATAGTTATAAAAGTCACAACTATTACATAACATATAATCTTCACATTAAATATTAAATTAATGATTTTTTCACCCAAAAACAAGAAAATACATGAAAACAATGATTCCTTAACCATGCTCTTCCCACCACTAGCTAATCAATGTCAATTTCAACACTTCCTATAACACACTTCCCCCTTGATTCATCCACAATCTTGATATCAAGCTTCACTGGTTTCTCCACAACTGAACCAATGCCAAGTGAATACTTCATCATCACTACGTCCTTGCACGAGAATCATAATTATTCGAGATTATTTTCATAATATAACATTTCAACTTTAGCCTATTGTCATCCTTATCTCCGATCTTAAATAAATTTCTTCCAATTAAATCCACACGGTTTTTTTTTGGCAAGGAAGTTTGCGAACTTAGTAACTTTTATCTCTAAAAGAAACATTATGTTGACCATATCCTCACGCAGCATCTAGTGATTTGAGAATAAAGAAGTGTGAATTGAATTCAATTCTCACTTAAAGAAGAAGTCATTCTCATTTTGTCTATATTTAACACTTACTTTTTTTTTATTCTTTATTTTTTATATATACATATTTTAAAAATACTCCCCCAAATTAAAAAAAAAAGTTTACAAAAATTGTATAAGTTTAATGCCAATAAAACACTTTTCGATCCACTTGGTAGACGCATAACATCTCCTGAATTACTTTTGAATATGATTGAATGCATATTCATCTGTTTGGTAGGTGCTTTTTTAGACGATCCTCATCTTTTTTAAAAAGTATAAATTAAATTAAACTTTATTATAATAAATTTATGATAAAGACTTTTTTTAAAAAAAAGTTGCGAGGGAGATTGCAAATTTATGTGAAATAAATTAAAAATAACTATCTATAAGAAAAATAAAGGGAAAATATTAAATTATATCGATATAACTTTTATCAAATATTATGCTACTTAATAACTTTTAATTGGATTAGATTTTTTCAAAACTCACTGTTAGATTTTAAAATTTATTTTACTTGGATCATATATACAAATTTTGTATTAATTCAAGATTATTTAATAATTAACTTATATACATCAAAATCAACATATATAATGTATACTATTAAAAATATACTAAAATATAAATAACTTGATTACTTTCTTATTGTTATTGAATTTTCATAAAATTCAACATGAACGTTCAAATTAATAGAAAATTATAATTAAACAATTGGATTAATAAAATATAAAATTATCAAATGGTACAAATAAGTGTATAAATTACACCAATGTAATTTAACCTCTCTCCTAAGAAAATAAAATTTTAATTTACTACTAAAATATCATATATTTTAATTGAATTTAAATACATATGAGAAACGCTACTATATGAAATACTTGTCATACCGATTGATGAATGCTAACGAAGTTCTTTTTAACACTTTCTTAATCATTAATTAAATTATTTTTAACACTCTCTTAATCAATTTTTTTGTTAATTAATAATACAAAAACATTAAAGAAAATGTCATTAGTAATCTATCACCACCATCTTTCCTTCGAGTATAAAAAGTTTAAAACTTATTTTTCCCCCTATTTTTATGCCATTGTGATTCTTTAATTAGTGGTCTTCTTTTCAATTTGAACAAACATTATTTTTAGTGGATGATATATATAGTATTGCTAAAAAAGAAAATTAAAACATTAATGAATAAGATTATGAGAGCATAAAATAAATCATTATTCAATGATTTTGTATAAAAGTTATAGAATCCAAGAAAAAGTAAAGTTATACAATAACGAATAACGGTAAACGTAAGTTAAATTCTCGTAACATACATGGTAACGATATAATTTGGCCGAAAAAAGGGAAGATTGATTGTCTTTTATGATTGCGCGTTATCCTAAAGCGCACACTAATTTGATGAGAAGGACACGTGTCAAACGGAGGTGATTTGGGAAAATAGAAAATATGGAGAAAAAAACTCAAAACATGTACCTTTTGGCGCTCGATACGAAACGACACGTCACTTGGATCCACTTTTTCACACGTCAAACTCAAACCAATAATACGCTTAAAACCAATAATCTGCTTTTCACTCACCATTGTTGAACCTTCCCTTGTGTCTCTGTTTCGTTGACATGGTGAATATTCTTTCTCCCCTCTCTAAGAAAACTCTCTACTTATTTTTAATATTAAATTTAGATGCACCTTGTTATGCTTATACTTTTATTTTCTAATTAGATTAGACAATTCAATTTTTTAGAGCTCATTTTGCTTATCGTTATTGTAATTTATTTTTTCGATCATGATATTCAATAGGTGACTTCAAAATTTTGATGTTTCTATTAAGCGGATTGTTCGTTTCACCATAATGTGGTGATTGCTTGGGCTTTAAGCCAGTTGAGGGGATGATGAGATGATGAGATGAGCTATTCAGTTACGGCAAGTTTGAGATTTTAGATATTCCCCTTACGGAAGTCTTTTTGCATTGTGGGGTTCTCTCTCCTTCTTCCACCTTTTTAGAGTAAGTTTATCGTTTGAAAAATCTTCTTTGATAGAAAGCTGTTGCAATATTTTAATCAGAGAAATGAGGAATGTTTTAAATTATGATGCGGTTCTGTTTAGATCTTTGATATTGCGGATAATTGCTGACAAATGCAGTCAATGTGATCTGTGTGGAGAGTCCAAAAACCTTCATGTCGTCGGTGAAATTCATACGCGGGCAGTATTTTAAAACCTTAAAATATTGTTTGCTCGAAAGAGAACGAAGGAAAGGGAAGAAATTTTTATTTTTTATTTTTAAATTTTTTAGACGGTTACTCGTCAATTTTTTTAATATATTTATATTATTATATAAAATTATAAAGATAAAAAAAAATTAGTTTTCAAAATCCTTTTTCTATCTTCTCATATTAAAAAAAAGCTACCTCTTTTTTATTTTTTAACAAAACAAAATTTTTAACTTTTCAGTGTCTTCACCTACCTTCCCTCGAATGAATATATTAGTTGGGTGGTTGTGTTTCTTATTAGTTCTGTGATTTTCAGGTACAAGGGAAGACACTGAAGTAGCAAGAATATATTCTGAGTTTGCATGAGATGAAACGGCCTACTTTGACTCTGATAGTAGGACTTTGCTTAGGCTTTGTGACTGGGGTGGGTTTGGCAATTTCGATTGCAGTATGTGTCATATGTGGAAGGAAGCGCACAAAGGTTGGGAGGAGCAGTTCTCAGAATGCAGTGACCGTTCCTGTTAATGCCATAGCGGTTGATTCTCACTCAACATTATCGGACGGCCTGGAGTCTCCCAGAACATCTGAGTGGAGTAACACGCCTCTATGGTTGGAAAGACTAAGGAAGAAGAGCGCAGTGTCAGTATGTGGAATTCCCAAGTATTCTTACAAGTATGTTAACTTTTGTTGCACTATTGTTTCCTGCTTTTGTAGACTGTAAGTTTTTGTAAATTAATGTGCAGCCACTAGAATCTCTTGGCTTTTTAAACCATACTCACTATTAAAGTATGATAGATTATGCTTTTCTTAAGAGAGAGACGTTTGTACAAAAATAGTATTTCTGGAATCTGGATATATGCTTTTCTACTTTGGATTTCTGGAAGCAAATTAGTCCAACAATTGTGTATGGTAGACATAATTAAGGACTATGCGGTGACGCAAAGTGAGGATTAAAAAAAATGTTAGATTTAATGCTTCAATCAATGTTTTAAATTGGAGCTATGATTTTCTCGCGATTCTTGATATTGCAGAAATTCTGGTCAAATGTGACTGATGTACCAGCAATTGTGGTCATGTTGCAGGCGCAAAGGGCTCAAAAACTTTGACGTTAAGGCCAAAATAGCGGTCACTGACCGTATTTTAAAATCTTGGCTTCAAGTGAGAGCGTAATAAAATTGTCTAGATATTATAAATTATAAAATGTGAGATTGCACTAATGCAACTTCTCTGGCACATAAGAGGAAATCTATCCGGAAATAAAAAATGATTATGTGACATGACAGATTAGTAAATATATAATTCAGCGTGGAATTGTGAAAGAAAAGCACGGGGAGAGGGGGAGGTGGTTGATTTTAGGTTTTTGGATTGAATATATTGGGTCTTATATACATATATTAGTATCTTAGTGGCTGAAGTTGCCAAACATCTCTATTTTGCTTTTTAGTTGTTGCCATTAGTGCTGTGATTTTGCTCATTTTTAAATCTTTCGGTTTCTATGACCTTGTGACACCTTTTCCAGATATATACAAAAGGCTACTTCTAATTTCACAACCATCATAGGCAATGGAGCATTTGGTCCTGTTTATAAAGCTCAGATGTCCACAGGTGAGACAGTGGCAGTTAAAGTTCTTGGTACTAATTCAAGACAAGGAGAACAGGAATTTTTAACTGAGGTAATAATTGAGGATATGCTTAGGTTTCTATTAATGTGTCTGTATCCGTATGTCTGTATAAATTACTTTGAAAGTTTGTTTTTGTATTGAATGAGTAATTTTTTTTTTGTATGATAGTGTTGGTTAAGGATGTAACCTCCCAAAAGGATCCTCTGCAATGTGAATGTAACTGATTCTTTACCTTAAAAATATATCGGGGAATGCAAAACTAAACTATACATTAAAAGTTAATTTGGGTCAAAAACTCGCGGTGGTGCTGTATCTTTCTTTCTCCATTTAATGGAGGATTTTACTAATAATCTTTCACTCATTTTCCATATTATACACACACACACACTGCAGAATACCACTTTACCAAACTAATTGATCGTTGGTATATTCTAGAAATTTTACTTAAAACACATTATAATGTGCGGGAAGATAATGGGTTTGTGCATACTACATTTTCATAATTTTTTACAGTATGAAAATTTACTTTCAACAAAAATATCTCTAAATTTGAAAGGTATTTCTTAGTATGCAATTATACTGTTATCTTAACTTTTTTTCCCTTTCAAATATTTTGAATTTCAAACTGATAAAAATCTTCCAGATCACTTCCAGACTGGCATCTGAGTTGTGTATATAAGGTGTAATATGTACAAGACTTCAATTTTTCTCACACATTAATGTAATGCTGTGTCCTGTACTAGTTCTTGTACTTTATTTTCTCGTTGCAATAATGGTGGGAGGTTACTGTTATTCAATTACTCTACTGCTAACAACCTTTAATTTGCAATAAGATACTCAAACTGTTCTTTCCACATCTTTTCTTCCAGAGATTTACATATTGTCTGGCGATTTTAGATGGTAAGATGGTTAATATTCTTTCCTTTCCTGTTATCAGGTTTTATTACTTGGAAGATTACATCACAAAAACCTTGTGGATTTGGTGGGGTATGTGGCAGAAAGAAGACAACATATGCTTCTTTTCATTTACACGAGCAATGGCAGTCTTGCTTCCCATTTGTATGGTTAGAAAGAGAACAACTTTTTTCTTGTCATTTTATACTAGCATACAAAATTTGTTTTTATATTGCCCAATGGAGTAAACGTTCTCGGTGTCTAATGGTTACATTTTTTGTTCCTTAAAAAAATTAGTTTGACCTGATGAAGAGGTGATAAAGTTAAAACCACCGATAATTGCACTGATAAAATTAAAACATATATGATGTGTTAAAGTTAATCTGGTTATACATTGAATTGCTTTTCCATCAATTTTGACAGAGTCAACATATCATTATGCTTATTGAACAAAAAATAATTCTAGGAAACAAAATTTTTTATATTTTCTTCTAGAGCTTAGAAGAACTTTTACTTGCAATCTTCTTGTTCTCTATTTACTTATCTTTCTTTGTGTTGCTGATTTAGGAAAGCATGAGCCATTGAGCTGGGGTTTGAGGCTAAGCATAGCACTAGATGTTGCAAGGGGACTGGAATATCTACATTATGGGGTATATAGTACACTCAGATCTTAGTAACTAAATTGGTAAACTTACACATGGAGAAGATCTAATGGATTAAGTTTACTTTTGGTTTCTTATTTTTAAAAAACAACTTATTGCAGGCTTCTCCACCTGTTGTGCATCGTGACATCAAATCTTCCAACATACTTTTGGACCATTCTATGAGAGCCAAGGTAAGCTTTGCACATTTAGTTCGCACAAAGATGAAGAGGGATGTTCAATGCTGACGATACTTTAAAATGTTCATTTTGTGCATTATTAATGCTGGGAAATCTTTGTTTTTTGTTTTTTGTTTTTTTTTTCCTTGTTCTTTGTTCTTTCATTTATGCATTGCATTTCCCTCATTCTCCTTTTCTATATATTCATCAAAATGATACTAAGAATCTCTACTTTCTTCAAAACGTTGTTAGGAAGAACTAAACTCATAGTTTTCTTCATTCAAAGGAAGCTTTTCTGACAATGATACCTTATTTTGTAAATATGCTAATGCAGTTTTCCTTTTCCCTTATATCCCTTCACTTGTTTTTGTCCATATTGAAGCTTAAGCCTTTCTTTCCTATACATGTTTAACATCTATACTTAATTGGGCAGGTCACTGACTTCGGGCTCTCCAGACCAGAGATGATCAAACCTCGCACATCAAATATCAGAGGAACTTTCGGATATCTTGATCCTGAGTATTTGTCTACAAGAACCTTTACTAAGAAAAGTGATGTATATAGTTTTGGTGTACTACTATTTGAGCTTATCACTGGCAGGAATCCACAGCAAGGGCTCATGGAATATGTAAATCTAGTAAGAACAGTATCTGCATGTGGACTTCTATGTGTGTGCTTGTGCTGTGATGCATGCATGTATCTTGATGCATCTGAAAATGAGTAAAATACTAAGGATTGACATAACATTTCTTTCTGATTATGATTAGGCAGCAATGGAAGGTGAGGGTAAGGTTGGATGGGAAGAAATTGTTGACATGCAATTAAACGGAAAGTATGATTTGCATAATCTTAATGACTTGGCTTCACTTGCATTCAAATGTGTTAATGAAGTCTCTAAAAGCCGACCTCCGATGTACGACATTGTTCAAGAATTATCTCAGCTTCGTAAGAGGCATAGTAAAAATCATAGTCGAGCATCTTCTGATGCATTAAAGGAAGTCTCCATTGAAGTGGACCAGCTTGAAACTGACAAGTTTTCAACAATTGAGAGTACAAAGATGCTGCGCAGATTACATAGCCGATGATTTTTATGAGTTTGCTAGTGCTTTTGGAGTTTTTTTTCTTTTGTTCACTTAACGATTTAACTTCTTTACCACACTAGAACTATGAGATAGATGATTGCATAGCCGATTAATCCGTGAATCTGCTAGTGCTTTTGGATGCGAAATTAGTATATGCATTTTATTTTGTTTACTTAGCAATTCAAATTGTGAAATAGATGGGGTATAATATCGTGATTTTGTTAGGGGAATCCCGAATCCTACACACAAGTTCAATAAGTAAAAAGTATAGGTGGGGAGTGTGAGGGTTAAAAAAAGTATGTTGAGTAAACTTCATGGTTCGCGAGCATGCAAAAAAATGACTTATTTTCATCGTTCATAACTTTTCACCTCATCGCGAGCCTATTCTCGTGACAGTATAATCATTTGTAAGAAAGTTAATTGCTTACAGTGATTACCGATATGATAGTTATCAGATATAAAAAGGAATTAAATATATTTTTAGTCCCTCGTATTTAAGGTATCTGTCTTTGGTCTCTCAAATTTAAAATTATTGTTTTTAGTTCTTGTAATTTCAAAAAAATTTATTTTAATCTTTATATTCAAATTTTGTTAAGAAATTTATCAAACATTATTACATAAGATCTATCTATTAGTGTCCTTATTAGTGAAAATATCATATTAAATCTAGTTGATATTGCATAACTGTCTTAATTAGTCACTTTCAAATATGTTATTGGTGATCTAAGAGACTAAAATAAAATTTTTAAAAATTTAAGAGACTAAAAATAACAATTTTAAATTTGAGAGACAAAAATAAATTTATCTTAAATTTAAAGGACTAAAAACATATTTAAGCCTATAAAGAGGCTTTAATTAAAAACATGATATTGAACCAAATTGAATTGAATCGGACATGATATTGTATTTTAACTAATTCAAATTGCAACACAAGTTTTACTTTTTTCGAATAAGATGATTTTATGCCTAAAATCCGATCTAAATCGAATGAGGAAAAGCCCTTATGTCCAAATGAGTTTCTGATGAGCATGCCTGATTATTTAAGCACTTATTATATGCGCTTGTAGTAAAATCATGGAGAGAAAATTTAAGCAAAAAGCATATTAAAATCCAAACTCAATAGTGATTGAGCTCTCTTTTTAACAAACTGGGAATATCATAGATTGTAATTTAAGGAGGTGGTAATACAGTAGTGGATCGACAGTGACGAACCTACTATTCCCCTCGATTTATTCGCAAACTGCTACTACATAACAAGCTGAGAGTTTGCTAGACCAATAAAATTTTCAAAATTCAGTTCTTTAAGGCCCCTTTGCTCCGCAAGTACTCCAGAGTCAGATCATAAATCTCTTCAATCCCATACTTGAAACTGAATCCTTCTTTGACAAGCTTTTCAGAAGAGATTACCAACTTTGCCTTTGAGGGACAATCATCAAATCTGCAATTAGAAAATATACTTGTCTTAGAAAGAAACAGAGACATTTTCAACGGTTTGGGTAAGGAAGCAATCAGAATCAGTTACATCAAGGGTTAAAACATTAGTGCAGTATGAAGCCAAATCAACACAATGTAGATTCCTAATGCATGTCCATATAATTGGTTGAAACCAATACAAATGCAGAGAAATTCTGTGACAGATAGATATTGTATACGACATATAAATCCATAAAATTGTGCTTCTTATTTCTTTGACTTTAATCTCGCATCACAATATTTAATCTATAACTAAGGAAAGGGGTTCCGTGAATAAACAATAAAATGAAAAAGGGAATTGACCTTTGGTTAAACATTTCACACCAAATGTGAGGTTAGAAGCTTACTCAGTTTGAATTTTATACTGAGGGTATCTTTTGCTTAGAAACTTTGCAAGCTCAGGAACACTGGTATTGTGAGCACAGACAATGTAACGGCCAGAAGCTGATTCTTTCTCTGCCACAAATATATGTGCTCGGCAAATATCCTCCACATGAGTGATGGATATTGAACCTGACAGTAACTGCATGCCTTTCATAGCGTTTATGAGGAAATCATTGCCTGCAAGGTATAAATAAAGGTGCCATTGAAACATACATGGGTCATTCACTATGATGCTTTAAAAATTCAAGTACTTGACACGTCTAGAAAGTGCTTAAACCAGTAGATTTTGCAGATTTGAACCTGTTATGAGGGAGGTGGCCAGGCCAACACTTGATGGGATGTCAGGAGTGAGAGAAGGACCAGTTGTGAGAGTAGGTATCACAGTGATGAGATCAATGTGGTTTTCTTCAGCAAACTTCCATGCTTCCTTCTCTGCTAGTGTTTTGGAGACAGGATACCCCTGCATGTTTGGATGAACACTTTACTTCATAGTCTATCCAATTAGTACTAATCTTTTCTAACTACAAATAGCAATGAGGCAAGGCAGTGTGAAGAGTCATCCCTCATCTCCATCCCCATAAGCGTGTTTAGATTCATGTTGGATCATTCTAAATCACGTTAAAATACCAGTTAACGTGATTGTAGATAAATATTCACACATTTGGTCCCATGTTGAAGAATTGATTCCGAGTCTAAAATTGATTATGGGTCTGTTTGGGTAAACATTCTCAGAAGTACTTCTAAGAGAGAAAAATGAAAAGAAAAAAAAAAGTTTCTTCATAAGCTAAAATTAGCCTAAACTTAGGTTAATTTGTAGAAGTTTTTTCCAATTAGTTTCTTTAAAGTCTTATTTTTAATTTATGTATAATCTAGTTTTAGTTTATGGAGAAACTTTTTTCAATTTTACTTCCTATTTTTTTCTCTTAGAGGTACTTTTGGAGAATTTATCCAAACAACCTCTATGAGTTTAAGCAAATTTAGGTAAATTTTGCTTTGTGTAAGAGCTTTTATATTGAGCTGGTCTTAAGAGTAAAATCATCCAAACATAAATCACTTATTTTCAAAATTAATTTTAACCAAAATCAATTTCATTCAAAATCAATTTTGCAAACTCTAACCCAAACACACACTAAATAAGGTTAGACTTTTACCCAAGTGGGTGGCTTTGCATTTGTCAAGAACTCAACATCAGTCCAGTTGCTTTCATCCATAACCAGATCAGTCCCCTTGAGTTCGTTTATGGTTACTGCAGCTGCAGAAGACGTTAAGATAACTCGTTTAACTCCTTTTCCTCGCGCACATGCTTTCAACACATTCAATACTCCTGAGATTGCAGGCTTGATCATGTCATTCTGAATAGTAATTGCAAAAGAATTTCCTCATTAGTTTCTCTCTTTTCAACACATATGTATGTGTAAGAGCATTCAATTTGGTTGTTAAGTTTATAATGCAGTTTCTAGTTCAGTGTCCAATCTACCTCAGGATCTTCAGATGCAAAGTTGACAGGTGTAGCAAGCTGGAAGACAAGTTCACAGCCTGCTATCGGGGCATCGAAATCATTTTCAGCTGTTAATTCTGCTCCAAATATTTTCAATTCGCCCAAACTTTGCAGTGCCAAAAGGTGAGATATCTTCTTAGAATTATCTGCACAAACACCAACATAAGAACTTCTGTTCATAATAAAACTACATTTGGACTCTCATTCTTCCACACAATTTCAGAAGGGTAATCGGCTTATTACTTCTTGTCATAGTCTACCAACTAGTCTTTTTTTTTTTTTTTTTTTTTTTTTTTTTTTTTTTTTTTGTATCATGGTATTGGGAAGAATATCTCTGGCTTTGCTGGAAATAGTCTCCGTTAGGGACTAGTACTTCTTGTCATAGTCTACCAACTATATTAAGATTATCTCTTCTAATATCATCTTTTTATTAGATCTAAGATTCGAATTTAAGTCCTTGAGACAAGACTAACTACAACACCTGTCGGACCAACTAGTCTTAAAAGTACCTTTTCGTAGCTTTTGTTTTCAGTTTTTATTAGTACAAAAACAAAAGGCTATGAAAGAACTTTAGACAATAACAAGAGCAAGGAAGAATACCTAACAAATTGTACCTTTAAATTGCATAAATAAAATTATTAAGGTCAAGTATAGTTTTCAAAATGTTACCATTTTTTCTCCTCTTTTTATCACTCATGTCGCTTTCTAATCACAGTAGAGAGAAATACACATGTTCAGGATGGTCTTATCAGACAAATGAGTCTCAGCTACTAAGAATTAAAATAGGTGTGAAGAAGATTTAATTCTATTTTCTCCAACTTAAATTTTCTTTTCCACCCTCGAAACAAGCATTATATATATATAAGTTTTTGCCCTTAAAATATTTTCTTGACAAAATAAAACAATTTTACTTCATAGGGAGAGGAAGAGACCTGGGTCTCTAACAGTGGTATTGACAGCATAACCCTTTTGAAGCAACTGCTTGACCAACAAAGAAGCCATAAATCCACTGCCACCGATCACACATGCTTTCTTTCCGATTGGCTTGATGCTTGCCATGTTCTCTCTTTCACACACTTCAAACTTGAAAGAATGAAACTTACTCTTAGGACAGTTTTTTGGTCCTCCCTGAGTACAAAAGCTCCTTAAATAACTTTAGTGTTTCAGTTACTTAATACAAAAAGCTGTTTCTTCAAAATTAAAGGTGAACACGTGATAGAGTTTGGTGGTGTGTTGCTACCAACGACTCAACATCGACAAGTCTCCGGGGACAAAAAATAACTTTCACCTTTTATTAATATGTCTGGTTATTACTAATATTTTCTTCACAATCAAACATGCAAAACTGAACTGAAAAACTTAAACTCATCTACCATCATCTATCTAACGTTCAATCGTATAGCAGAAGCACGTACGAATATAGCAAAATAAATTTGGTTAATCTTATCTTATAAATAATTTATAATAACAAATGTAATTATATATAATTATGCATATTGTTAATATTAACTTATTAAGTATTAAAATAACATTAATTATTATTAGACAATTCGATAATTTTGTGACTGTTATCGCTGTAAGATAAAAATTAACCGCTCTTAAACATTGTAACAATCCCTATTATTATTAACTATACATTGATAATCATATTTATTTATCCTTAACCAATTGTGAGTTAAAGTAAATTTTAAGTTAAATGATATTTTTAGTCGTTTATATTATTTTAAAGATTTATTGTGATGATTTATTTTTTAAATTGGGTCAATTTGAATTTTCTGAAATAATTGTTATTTTTAATTATGTGATATGGTTTTGAGTTTATTTTAATGATTCAAGATGTGAAAATTGTATCATTAACCATTAAACACAACTTATTTAAAAATGAAAAAAATTATAAATAGGGTGAAAATCATGAGAAAAATAAATCTCAAATGAACCAAAAATGTCTTGAATAATTTATGGGAATTTAACAAAAAATTTATGGAAAGAACTGTTCATTACATTTTATATCTTTTTAAAGTATTTGTCATCTAAATAAAATATAATTTTTTTATAACATTGGCCTTTTTATCTTTAAATTCACTCATGAACATTTTTTATATTATAATCAGCAGGTCTGATTATTGGACAATTCTAACAATTTTCTCACCTCAATTATCAGTTTTAAGAAGAAAAAAATTGTCAACGTGCAAAATATTTATCCATTTCTTAATCTACATTACATAAGAGGTCTAGTGTCTAGTTTCATTTTAACCAACAACTTGTTGATAATTTTAAAAATATTTAATCTAAATAAATTATTTCATACCCTTTTTATTAGTTTATTGCATAAAATGATGTTTTTATACAATCCAGACAGCTACATCAAATTTTAAAATCATTACTTATTTACCGTAGTAAAACATCAAATTGATTTTATTAAAATTGGCTTTTAAAGAAAATCAATTGAAAATGTAATTGGTTATTAAACAAAAATTCACAACTAATCTAGACATGCACCTAGTCTAATTCATATAGTCAAATTCACATAAATATTACATGCATTTTCGGATACAAAACGTGCATAAACTTAAATGACAAACGGCCACACAAAAAAAAAATACACCGAAATAAAAAACTTAAATAACAATCGACAAACCATGTGTTATTTGTATTTCAATTTTCAATTTTCAATTATAGTTAAATAAAGGCTAAAAACCTAATTTAGTCCCTTGTTATAATTGTTTGTTTTAATTTAGTCTCACTTTAATTTTTTGTCTCAATTTAGTCCCTAATAAATTAAATTGTTGCAATGTCAGATTTTCGCCCAAATTATTTAAACCGAGTTGACTGTTGGCCTCGTGGATGCCACGTAGATGCATAGATAGATGCCAAATTTCTTTAATGCATCTGGAACCGGAACGATTCGTTCTGAAATCAGAACGCCCCGTTCTGGTTGCACATGTTGTGTGTTAATTTTGAATTTGGAACAGGCCGTTCCATTTGCAAAATTAACACACCACGAGTGCAGTAGAATGGGCTGTTCTGAATCCAGAACGAGGCCGTTCTGGTTTTAGAATGGGCCGTTTTGATTTTAGAAGGGACCGTTCCAAAATGCCAACCAACTTTCAACAAAATGTCGCAATGTGATTCAAAAATAAAATAAAAATTCATAAAATATCATAAATTCAAAGACAGAAATATGGTTTAGAAACTGAAAACAAAAATTCATAACATAACATAACATATACTAAAAAAGTTATTCAAAGAAATTACTAAGAAGAGAAATCATCTGAATAATACTAAAGGTGTCAATAATACATCTTATCCACCATATAACACTGAATGACTAATAGGATATCAGCATTATCTACCTGTACATGTGGTTGTGTGGTGAAATGTTTGTCCTGTGTATCGTCTTTACTTTAGGTTGTACCTCCTCAACAACAGGTTGTTGTTGTTGGGGTACATCGGTCAATGACTTCAAAGGGAAACACCATGTCGTTTCATCCTTGACGGTATAGTGCCAATTTGGTAGTAAGTGGTTCACTCCAGTTTGACTAATAATGAAATAAAACTTGCTATATTGTCCTTAGTGATACACTGCATTGTCCTTAATGATACATTGTATAGCCCAAATGTTTAACAATTGAAGTTATCAATCCCCATTGACAATATTACCAAATTCAGTGTTTGGAATGCTTTGTACCTTGGGTCTTTTTCCTTGCACGATTCACAACCGTGTTTGACATTCTGAACCAGAAAGGCCTATTCTGTTTCCAGATGCATTGAAAAATTTGGCATTCACCTATGCATCCACGTGAATAATAGTTAACTCTGTTTAAATAATTTATACAGAAGTCTAACATTGCAATAATTTAATTTATTAAGAACTAAATTGAGACAAAAAATTAAAATAAGACTAAATTAAAATAAAGAACTAAATTAGATTTTTAGCCTTAAATAAATTATATATGGGACAGTTATTCTCTGAAATGATAAACAGTTGCGTCAGTGTGGCATCACTGTCCTTCACTTCCAAAAAAATATACATGGGGCCTAAAGATATTGAATTGAAATGCACATAAATTCCAAGATTTTCTTGAAAGGTGCTTTTTTCTTTTTCTTATTTTCTTGCCAAAAGAGTAGAACTGTACAAGACCTTTCAATGAGATAAATTAACTTACACACCTAACTAAGGAATGGTCGTTTAATTATATACTTCTCAGTTTTTATTTTTTATTTTTAATATCAGTATCTTTTAATAAATACCAGTAGTACGTGCGTTTCACGTACGGTTTAAATATTTGTTATATATAATAAAATTTATAATAAATTATATGTACAAATAAACATTATATATATATATATATCCACATTATGTTTAAAGTTTGTATAAATAATTTTTTTAAAATATATAATTTATGTTTTAGATTTAAAATAAATAAATTATATTGTAACACAATTATTTTTATCTATTAATAATTTATTTTAAAAATATTAAAATTTAATTCATAAATAAATATAAAATAAAATTAGATAAAAAGTTAAGAGAATCTTTTCAAATTCTCTCATCTTCCTCTTGTATAAAATAATTATTTATATTTAATATATAAAAGTTAATATGATAAATTAAAAATTAAATTAGATAAATTAAAAGAATATCTCAAAACATTCCCATTCAAGAATAATAGTTAAAAACATTTTCATACAAAATAATCATTCATATTTAATATATAAAAGTTGATTTTAATTATATTATTTAATATCTTCCAAACTTAATTTATCAAGCTGTGATGCATTGGTTGTGAATATATAAATAGAAAAAAAAGAACTACCTGTTAATAAATCCAGGATTATTAGAGCAATATGCGGTGTAAATTTGGATTTTAGTGTCGTCATCGTAAATATGATGAATAAAGAAATATTACAGAAAAATATTCCTATCATTATTTTGAATAACTATATTAAAACTCTTAGAAATAAGAATGTAATCCTCTTTAACACAAAACTAGTGAGAATCTTGTATGGATATTTTAATTTAAAGTAAAAAAATTATAAGTAACTTAGATAAAGGAAAAAAGAATAAATTCAAAAAGAAAAATATAGATAGTTAAAATTTGTGATGGAAAATAAATTTTAATATAAAAGTAATTTTTTTTACCAATATAAAAGTCAAAACTTTAAAGTAAGTAAATTTGAGATTTAAGAATACAAAATCGTAACATATGAAAATAATTTATATCCTCGGAAAATAAGAATACAATTAATAATCTGAGAATTTCTTTAAAATATAATAAAAATATTAAATAAAGGTAAAGTCACATTTGTAAGAGAAAAATAAAGTATAATAAATAAAGACTCAAAATTTATAAGAAATTAACAATTGATAAACATCTTACCAATGGTCAATAATTATGGACTTTTATTTCTTTATTTGCGTGCATTACTTGCAATTAATTTTAAACATCTTACTAAAGATTTTAGGAATTTATGAGATGAAAAGAAGTTTTGAACATCTTTATTGTAGGCTTCGAAGCTTAGAAACTTCATCCAAATTTTTTAATTCAGGTACACATTATAAAATTTCAATAATAAATATTTAAAGTTAGAGTTTTTTTATACACACTTAGAAATATTTTTGAAAGATTCCCCGTAGAAATAAGCTTTTTATTTTCAATCGACAAGTTTTCAAAAAAATTCTTTTTTTTGTTAAAAATATGAAAGATTAGAAAGATGGTCGTAATCAGAACTAAATCTAGGTCTTTATACTTTTAACTACCCCAACCTCTCCCCACCTAACCACTAGATTAACCCCTGGTGATTTTTTCAAAAATCCTTTTAATTTGTATTAAAATAAACTTTTAATTATTTATAATGTCACGAGTCACTTGTTAAAATATACTAAAAGTTTAATACGTCACTTGGTAGTGGTATTTGATTGTTCAAACAATCTTTTAAAATTGATGACTCAAACCAAATCAAAAAGTTGGTTTGATTTTTTTTTCTTGATTAGATCAAATCAGATTCAAATCAATTAAATCTTAATTAGTTTGGATTACATATTTGCATTTTACAAATATGATTCAAGAATCGAATCAATTAAAATTATTATTTTAATATTATTTAATAATATTTTAATTTCATTAACAATACATAATGATTATATTATAATGCATAAAGACTACTTAGATAATAATTGTAACTTAGATAATTTAGTTATGTTTAAGGGACTTTCTTAATTTTAAATGTTCGAATACATTCATCTCAAATATTAGGTTATGTTTGATTACTTTAATTTCATATTTTCTACATTAATTTTTTATTATTTATATTTGATTGTTATTTACAATCTTTTAATAATATATTTTTATTTAAATTTTGGGATAAAATAATCTATTGCTTATATTTTTTAAAAAATTAATATCTACCATTTTTTTCTCTAGAAAAACAAATAATTTGAAGCTAATCAATCCATTGTTGATTGATTTAGTTTGATTTGAATCACAATTATTTTTTGGTAAATCCAATCTAAACCAAAACAAATAAAATTGATTGGTTTAGACTTTAATTTATCCAAAATCTAAACCAAACCAACTCATGAACACCCTTATCAATTGGTCCTTAAATTGTTTTGTAAAGTATTAATTAACTCCCTAAACTATTTTTTTTAATTAAGTCTTTCATCTTTGTACATTTTTTTTGTAATATAGTCATTGAGGTTAAAAATTTGTTTATAATATAAAATTTTACAAAATATTTTTGGATAGCACAAAATAATAATCTAACATGATTGTTAAAATAAGTGAATATTAAGAATAGTTACAATTTTTATTTTAGGGATCTAATTAAGAATCTTAAAAAGTTTATGAACCAAATGATGTATTAAACTTAAACTAAACTTTAATAAATAATTACATATTAAACTTTAAATTAAAAAGGAGTGTAAAAAAATAAGTTCATCTATTTTTTTTAAGAGACTACAAATATCTTTTGTGGGAAATAATTTTATTTAAGTTAGATACGATTACTATTAATAACAAAAATTCTTCTAAAGATTTAATGTTACTACTTATTCACTCTTATCATTACCACCATTTTTATCACTATCATCATTACAAAATATAAACATCTCCATTATTATTTATTATTATTATTATCGTCGTTACAAGTAAATCATTATTATATATGATTTTTATGAAAGAATAATTTTGCTATTGAAACATGATGTATATCGTATCCGGTCATGATTTAGTTCTCGTAAAATATTAAATATTTTATTTTCATTCTACCTTAGGTGCGAAAGAAACATGTAGTTCAATTATTCATTTAACTAACAAAATTTCTCCACTATTTCTAATTTCTCGACATTGACAAGAGGAGGATCTATGATCAAATAACATTTCATACCCTTATTTTGAAGTTATTCGCCTAATTTGTACTCAACCTGATAGTAGATTGCTATTACATAACAATGGGAGAGTCTGCAAGAACATCAAAATTTAGTTCTTGAGGGCCCCCTTACTCCTTAAGTACTCCACACTTTGGTCAAAAATTTCTTCAATTCCGTACTTAAAACTGAACCCTTCTTTGATGAGCTTCTCAGAAGAGATGACTAACTTTGCCTTGTAGGGGATATCATCAAATTAACCTACAATTACATAGTGGTGGTGCTTGACTTCAGTACAATAGAAAACATATATGTTTCTATACCATCAAATAAAAGTGCAACATGAAGTCCTTTCAAGCCAAATCAATACAATGCATATTCCTAATAAATTCATGTTAATGAAATTGTTCTGCATAATAAAATTTCTCTAGTCTGGCACCAGTACTTTAATTAAGGGGGTAACCTTATTGGTTAAAACTAACACAAATATTGAAGATAATTTCTCCTGCAAATTAGATATTGTCTGCCAAGTTTTAACATACAACTCATGAGCTTCTACTCCTAGCAGACTCAAATATAAACAAAAATAAATTTAATCCATGTTAATTACTGTTATTTAATTGTAGCAATTTCATTTGTAAAATATTTTTTCTTCTAAATTACCCTTCATTCAAACTTTATATCAAGAATAAAGAAAATGTCACCAAAAATAAAATCTTAATTAAATGAATAATACTTTAAAAATGATACATTAAATAAAGCTAAATTAGTTGAATTAGTTTACATATAAGACCGACATGCACACAAATTTTTATACTTAATATTTGAAAGAGGGGAGAGTATATCATAATTGAGACCAGTAGGATCAATTTGATTGAAGGATCAAAATTTCGTATCTTTAAAATTAGAGAGATTAAATGTCCTTATTCACACCAAATGTGAGGTTAGAAGCTTACTCGGTTTGAATTTTATACTGAGGGTATCTTTTGCTAAGAAACTTTGCAAGCTCAGGAACACTAGTATTGTGAGCACAAACAATGTAACGTCCAGAAGCTGATTCTTTCTCTGCCACAAATATATGTGCTCGGCAAATATCCTCCACATGAGTGATGGATATTGAACCTGACAGCAATTGCATACCTCTCAAAGCCTTTAAGAAGAAATCATTCCCTGCAAGATGTCAACAAAATGGCATTAAAAGTTAAAACATTCGTGAGTCAATTGGTGTAGTGGATGTGGTAGTTTTTGAACCTGTTATAAGGGATGTGGCCAAGCCAACACTGGTTGGGATGTCTTGAGTGATAGAAGGGCCAGTTGTGAGAGTAGGTATCACAGTGATGAGATCAATGTTATTTTCTTCAGCAAATTTCCATGCAGCCTTCTCTGCTTGTGCTTTGGATGCAGGATATCCCTACACATATATACATGAATTTTACTTTCATAATCTATATAATGAGATATGGTCTGTGTGATTCCCTTCTTACTTTTTTGTTTTAAAAAAATGTTTTATATTCACATTACACAACCAATTTCTCAATCAAACAATTTTGGAATGTGCTCAAGTACAAACAATTTTCAAATGTACTTAGAGATAATCAAATTTTACAAAACAAAATCATTTAACTAGTAAACAAACAAGGGCATAATCCTTTTCAATTGGGAATGACATTGAAAGTCTGTTGGGATACAAGTTTAGTAAAGTTTCATAAGACTTTTTATTTAGAAAAAGTTCTTTATTTTTAGTAAAGAAATTTTCAAAAGCTCTCCTAACTCTTAAGTATGTATTCAAACAGGCTCTGAATGAGACAGGGATTTGTGAAGTGTCATTGCACAAACCCATCTTAAGTTGTGATCAAGGTTTGGTTATTTACCCAACTATGTGGCTTTGCAGTGTTCAAGTACCCAACATCAGTCCAATTGCTTTCATCCATAACAAGACCTGTCCCATTGAGTTGGTTAATAGTTACCGCAGCTGTTGAAGATGTTAAGATGACTCGTTTCACTTCTTTTGCTCGAGCACATGCTTTCAACACATTCAACACGCCTCTGATTGCTGGCTTGATCATGTCATTCTGAATAGTAGTTTGCAGAAGCATTTTTTGATTAGTTTATTATCAATTCACACACACATGTAAAATTTAGAATGCAATTTCATTTCAGGGTTCAGTCTACCTCAGGGTCTTCAGAAGAAAAGTTGACAGGTGTAGCAAATTGGAATACAAGTTCACAGCCTGATAAAGGGGCATCAAAATCTTCTTCCACTGTTAAATCTGCTCCAAATATTTTTAGATTGCCCAAACTTTCCAGTGCCACTAGGTGAAATATTTTTTGGGGGTTACCTGCAGTAAATACATAAATTTTTAGTTCACAGAAAAATCTTATTTGGACTCTATCCTCTATTACTCTTCAATGCAACTCCAGGAATTAAGGACCACAAGTAACAGAATTTTATAAATGAGGGCTAAAATGAGACAATTTATTTTTGAGAAACTAGAACTAAATGTTATCTTATTTACATAAAATTAAAAACATATTTAATAACATTGATGGCATGAAACCATACGTGTTTGTGGTGAACTACCAACCAACAACCAGGACAGATTTCATTTGTTAATAGGAATTTCTCTGCTTTTCCACTTCTTATTTATTAATTTATTTCCTTTCATAACTACGAACAAATTATTCTGCAGTTTATTGGTCATAGTCATAGAGGATGAAAGATTAACCATATAATGTGCCCATTTAATATCATCTCCACAAAAGTCATTATGCTGTGCTGTGTTTAGTAGGTAAAAAGGAAAACACAGCATGGTGGTGCCTTAACACGTTTAAAAAATATATTTAAAAAAGGCAGTACAATAGTGCATTAACAGTTTAACACATAAAAAAATAAAATTAAAAAAGAAAGACACAACACAACACAACACACTATTCATTGCATCTTGTACACGTAGACAACATCTAACTTCCACGTGTACTGTACATTGAAGATGCAGTGGTTTACTGCGTTTTCAGTTCACACAGGACATTGTTGCGTTTTCTGAAGTTAACTACAAGAAAAAGTTTAAAAAACAACCCCAAAATAAGTAATAAGTTTCTATAAGAGATCATTTGGTTAAAGAGATTTTTTTTTTTTCAGGAATGAGTCAGTGAATTTACTCACAACTAAATATTAATTTGTGATAGACAAGTCGAAGCTTCTAACTGTTTAAATATTATTTTAATATTAACAAGAAATCAGGCTCCATGACTTAGAGCAGAGTTTAGAAATGATGAGCAACATAGAAGAGTAAGAGAGAGAGAGAGAGGTACATGGGTCTCTAACAGTGGTATTAACAGCATAACCCTTTTGAAGCAACTGCTTGATCAACAAAGAAGCCATAAATCCACTGCCACCGATCACACATGCTTTCTTTCCGATATGCTTCATATTGGCCATGTTTAATGTTTAAACACTCACTTCAAAGCCTTAAATGGAATGATTGTGGAATTAGAATTCAACACAACACACTCTCCCCTATAAATATTTTAAACCCAGCATTAGGATAGGCACGGATTGGATTTATAGAATATTTGGTTTCATTTTCTTTTTTAATCTTAAATCTAATTATCACTTTTCTTTAACAATTTTTTTTAAATTCTTATCTAATTTAATTTTTATTTATTATAATTATTTATAAATTAATTTTAAATTTTTTTAAAATAAATTATTAATAAATAAAAATAATATTATATTATAATATCAATTATTTATAAAAAATTAAAATATAACTTATATATTTAAAAATATTTATTTATATAAATTTTAAATATAATTTATATACTAGATATAATATTTATTTATATATAATTTATTAAATTTTTTAATTATATATAATAAATATTTAATTTATGCATATTTATCGATATAAAATATACTTTCATGTCATCGACTAATAAAATATATGTATATCAATATTATAAAATATAAAAGAAATTAATAAATACAAATTTAAAAAATAATAAATATCATTAAATTAAAATTAAAATTTCCACAATACCATAATATATACATTTATTATGTCAAGAGTTATCTTAGATATCATAAAAAATTAAATATATAATTGGTAATCAAATCTCATAAATGAAAAACACATACAATGTAGAAAATAAAAAAATTGAGAGTTTCATTTTGTAGAATATATACATTTATTATGTCAAGAGTTATCTTAGCTATTTTGTGTTTTAAAACAGTCCACTTGGGCGTCTCACCTACCCTTCAAACTCTCTTCTTTAACTCTCCATGCCACATGCTTGCATCTAACTCTTTAACTACCTACTAACTTCTTTCTTCTACATTTTAGTAAACTTCCACTTAAAAACAAAAGTTTTTTTTTTTTTTTTTTGTAGAATTCATTTTTTTCAGTGTTATTTTAAAAGTCAGTTAAGGAGTTTTTTATTCCCAATCTGTTGGTAATTTGGTAAAGTAGAATAATAAAATATAATTTAAGAGTCTCAAATTTAAAAATAAAATATATGAAAAACTAGAGAATTATATTTTTCTTATAATTTTTACCTTCTGTAAAATTATTATTTTTATCTATATCCTTCACAATTAAAAAAAAAATGTTGTTATCTTCCCACACTTTTATTTTGTCATTCGTTTTATTTGCTTTGGTATTTAATAATTTTCCTATTTTACGATATATAGTACACACAATGTTTAAAAAATCGGATCAAACCGGCTGGTCGAACCGGTAACCGGTGGTCCAGCTGGTCTGAATCTTGAGTTGGATCAGTTATGCATTCGACCCGTTTTAAATTAGAGTGAACCGGTCAGTTTTTCGGTTCAACTAGTAAACCGGTAGGTCGAACCAATTCAACAAAAAAAAAATTTAAAATAATTTTTTTAAAGTATTTTTTATACAAAATAAAAATAAAGATAATTTTAAATAAGATAAAAATTGAAATTTAAGATAGGATATGAATTTATTGAAATTTATAAGTATAAAATATATTTAACATGAATATATTTTTAGAAAAATTAATAAAAACTGAATCATATAATTTAATTAATGATCTACCGCTTCAACCTTTGACCCACTAACCTAATACCCTAACTAGTTTAATGACCGGTCCAATTTTTAAAATCATGAATACACATCCTAAAATCTGTTATAAAAACATTGTGTGGCAACAGTAAAACTTGTAAAAAAACAATTGAGTGGCAACTACAAAACTTCGAAGAAAACAAACTTGTTAAGTCCAAAGAACTATCGGTCAAAACGTAACGAAACTTAAAGCTGTTAAACTAAATCTGATTTAAAAAAAAATATTTATTATAAATTTAAAATAAAATTAAAAAGTAACCCAATTTGAATTTTGTTCTCTATAATTAATCTCCCCATGCGTAGAACGATTACAAAATTATAGCGTGACTAAGTTAAACATTATCATATGAATGAGATATGCTGCAGATATATATTGAAGACTAAATTACGTGCATATCCTACTAAATTATATGGAAGTATAGTTTTGAGAAATGGTGATTAAATTTATCTTCCCTATTTCTGAGTAAAACAAAGACTAAAAAGCATAAAACAAACCAAATTAAATAACCATGGTTGACGAAGTAAACAAACTAAACACTTTTCTCAAAATGAGCCGAAAGTGATAACAAACTCTCTCTATACATGATAGAGTACAGTAAACTAAATCTGTTTATCTCGTTGTTTCCATGCGCGTGAAGCTCTCCTTTGTTATCAAGTCTCAAAAGTCTTCCACCCGGTGTGAAGTCCCACATCGGTTAGGAAGGAGAACGAAACATGCCATATATATGGGTGTGGATACCTTCCTTGTGTGGACGCGTTTTGGGGTGGCATGCGTGCCATTGCCAGAAGCAAAACCGTGAGGACTGCGTCCAAAGCGGACAATATCCACATGCTGGTTGAAAAAACAATATCCACATGCTGGTTGAAAAAACCAGAATGAGGATAATAATTAGAACCAGAATAAATACCGTGAGGACTGCGTCCAAAGCGAACAATATCCACATGCTGGTTGAAAAAACCAGAATGAGGATAATAATTAGAACGCAGAATAAATAACTTGGTCCAAGATGAATGCACTTTGTATTCTTTCATTATCCATGGTTCACTCCTTACTGAGTACAAACAAAGACATTCTCCCATTATTTTTACATGATATATTGATTTTGATCTAGCTAAATCACGTGGCAGTGGAATCTCTGATAATCTCTTTTCCATCACATCAAAAGCAATAATAACCCAAACATCATCATAAGATTTATTAACCACCCAATGAAGAGCCCCATTCAAGAACGAGCCTTGTTCAAGTGGACACCCAACATAATCATACAAAACAGTGCTCTCAATGCAGTTCCATGAATTGGTCTTAAGGGTAAAACAATGAACCTCGGTGCACAACCTTTCACTTCCTCGTGACAACGTTATGATCACTACCACGTAGTCATCACTTGATGAGTCATATCCAATACCAAATAGATGTGCATCTAGCATCGACATTGGCACATTATTGATTCGTTTATGGAGACCAGTTGATGGATTCCATACATTAAGATAAAAACAGTCACGACACATGTTGCTTAAGAGTACAAATCCTCTACAAGAACTCACAATGCTTACCAAGCATCTGCATTTGGAAGCTCGTGTCGAAATTGGAACATTAAAGACTGTGTCCGGTGAATGATCGTGAAGTAATGAATCTAAGTTGATGGAATTAACTTTAGAACACTCAACATATCTAGGAAGAAGTCGGTGGGTGGGTGCAGCAGCTACCTCAAAATGAGATTTGGCGAATTTAGGATGAGAAATGAGAGAAAACCATGATTTACATACGCACTTGAAACACAATAGTGATTGCACCGGCAATTTCAACAAGATTTATGTGACCAAATCATCAGGGAGGTATAGAATATGAGGGAGAGTGATCATCGTCTTTGTCTTCTTTACACCACAATAGAACGAGTATATACATAATAGTACAAATAAAAATATAAATAAGAAAAATATTTTTCTTTTAGATAAATTATATCTTAGGATTAGGATAATCCTGATCGGTTTAGATTGACTTTGTGTCATTTTTATTTTTTTTTTAGATTAAAAGTTGGAAAATTAAAATTATTAACATTATTATATTCATTCTTATACATTGTGAATAGTTATAACATGCATACACTTAATTACTCTAAGTCTCTAACCCTAACAAATTGAGGGAGAATAAAAGTATAAAATTATAGAAATATATGTAGGTCTATGAACCGTTGATTATAGTGTTATAATATATACTATTAAGACTTAAATATACTTAGTCTAATAAAATGAATGAGTTTTGATTTTGATGCTGTAATTTTTTTTATAAAAGTTGTAAATATTATTTTAGATCCTTATAAAATATTTTAAAATCTTGTGAAATGAGTAAATTTTGATTTTGATTACTGTAATTTTTATTTTATTTTCATTCCTCTAAAATATAAAATCACTATTTTTTGCCTCTAATAATAATTTTAAGGTAGATAAAAGATATTTATTTTAAGAACTTATAAATTTTTTAAAAGTGTTACATACTAACATGATATTATTAATAATTATAGATGAGACCTACAATAATGACTTAACCTTTTAATAATAAATAAGTAATTAAAAATAATTACATAATAATAGGATTTAAAAATAATAGTTCTAAAATTTAGAGGGATGAAAACAAAGAAAAAGTTTTACAAGAACCAAAATCAAAGTTCTTCATTTTGTAAAGACTAAAATCATATTTAAGCTCACTATTAATAAATGTACACATTTAATTGACGATTTTTTCCTTAAATTTTAAACACTTTTTCTCTCCCATACTTTATTTACTTAATTTTTATTCTTTTTTCTCCACTTCTATGAAATTTAATTTTTCAAAATTGTCACACATGCTAATTGTTCATCACTCACACATATTTAACTTTAATTATCTTTATAATTTTTTTAATAAATAAAATACATGGAAACACGAAGTATTTTTTTAGGGTTTAAGGTTTTATTATGAAAAGTTTGACTAACCTTTTAGTCCAAACTCTATTTTATTATGGATAATTTTAAATCCTTATAAAAATATAAAGAATAATATATAACAATTGTCCAATTGGATTAGACAGAATTTTCAGTATCAAAATCCGTAATCTTATTCAAATTTATTGTATATGCATTTTTTCAAACTAATCCAAACCAATCCGATTTTTTTTTTTTGGATTATTCATTAGTTTTTGGAATTGATATGAATTCGTGACCCCTAAAAATTATTATAAATTTTAATTATAAAATAATTTAAGTATTCAAAAGTATTTATTTATTGTAAATTATCTTCTATACTTTATATAAAGGAAATATTTTCCTAGTAAACCGTTTTGATTTTCATTTTTTATTAGATATTCTACAACTTGATTGCTAAGAATAAAAAAAACTAGAAAATCAAAACTTTTTTAGCCCTTCACGTTATAACCTCTCACCCTCTTTGAATAACCACCAACAATTACTCAATCAATTACCTTCTTTTTATATATTTTATTTTAAAAAAATTTAAAACATGTAGCGTACCTCTTTTCCACTTTTCTTATGACATATTTATCCCTTAATAATTGTAATTTTCTTTTATTTATCAATGTCCTTAATTGTATTGATTCCTACATTTTCTCTTTCAATAACCATAACTCTCCTTTAAATAAAATCACTATTAATGTGTAAACTCAAAAATTTAAATCAAGTCAACTCTCTTTATATTATTCTCGTAAGTGTTGCAATGTATGTATTAAACTAAGCCCATTCTCCTTTTTTATTTAGATTTTATTTTTTATTTAAATAAAATATACATAGAAACAAACATCTATCCCCACTAGTAGTTATATAAAATAAACATCTATTAGGTTAAATGCTTAAAAAAATGTAGAGGATCAAAATTCTTTAAAAAGTATTTTTTTACATATTATTGACTTTGAAGCATAAATATTCTGTGAATATTCTTTTTGAAAAAAAATTGAATATAAATTAATCTGAACTGATTAAGTAATTAAATTAAATGATGGGTATAAACTCATTTTATTCTCCGATAAATTCACTTTAAAGATCCTAATAGGTTATTTCTAACCTAAATCTCCAAAATATTGATTTTTTAATAATAAATAACGATTAACTTTATTTTTGTAGAAAAAATAACTACATTTTCTATATAAAAAAAAAGTTATATGTTCATAACAAACTAACTTGAACTAAACTAAGTCTCTTGGTCCAAAGATTGTTAGGTCTGCCTTGGAATAGAGGGTCGACCAGGTGCTCCCAAGGTTGATTCTCGTCTTCGTCAAAATAATGTTTCGCCAGCAGAAGTCACACTCCACGAGTACAAATTAGTCATTATTTATCAATCTTAAGACACTAGGTGTGCCATGTAAAAAAGAAATTTGAACTGAATTTTGTTTTTTATAATTAATCATCCCATGTGTAGAACGGTTACAAAATTATAGCATGACTAGTTTAATATAAGTAAAACATTATGAATCAAATATAAAACACACACACACACATATATATATATATATATTGACAACTAAATACATATATTTCCAACTTAATTATATAGACCTATAATTTTGAGAAATTGTGATAAAAATGATATGCCCTATTGCTAAATAAAAATATAGATTGTATCAATATTTGAAGGGAAAAAATACTCTTAATGAGACGTTAAAAATCACCATAACAAGGATAAAAGTTTACTTTAAGACGAGTAAGAGTACTATAATACTCGGGACAAAACTTAGGTATAGCTTTTTAGGTACGATTGGTGTTGTTTTCCAATAAAAGTTGAAGTTCAATCTTGATAGTATGCATAAATATATATTAATAAGACTTGCATCAAATGCACTTGCATAATACTCACTTGAAACACAATAGTAATTTCACCGGCAATTTCAAATAGATTTCTGTGACCAAATCATCAGGGAGGTATAGAATATGAGGGAGAGTGACCATCGTCTTTGTCTTCTTTACACCACAATAGAACAAGTATATACATAATAGTGCAAATAAAAATATAAATAAGAAAAGTCCTTTTCTTTTACATAAATTAAATCTTAGGATTAGGATAATCCCTCATCGGTTTGGATTGACTTTGTGTCATTTTTATTTTGATTGAAATTCTCTAAAAAAAAATTACAACATGAATAAGATCAATATTGGTTTGAACCAGATTATAAGATTTATCGTTTAAAAACAAAAATTAAACACAATTAAAAGTTGGAAAATTAAAATTAAAACCATATCACATAATTAAAAATAACAATTATTTCAGAAAATTCAAATTGACCCAATTTAAAAAATAAATCATCACAATAAATCTTTAAAATAATATAAATGACTAAAAATATCATTTAACTTAAAATTTACTTTAACTCACAATTGGTTAAGGATAAATAAATATGATTATCAATGTATAGTTAATAATAATATGGATTATTACAATGTTTAAGAGTGGTTAATTTTTATCTTACAGCGATAACAGTGTCACAAAATTATCGAATTGTCTAATAATAATTAATGTTATTTTAATACTTAATAAGTTAATATTAACAATATGCATAATTATATATAATTACATTTATTATTATAAATTATTTATAAGATAAGATTAACCAAATTTATTTTGCTATATTCGTACGTGCTTCTGCTATACGATTGAACGTTAGATAGATGATGGTAGATGAGTTTAAGATTTTCAGTTCAGTTTTGCATGTTTGATTGTGAAGAAAATATTAGTAATAACTAGACATATTAACAAAAGATGAAAGTTATGTCCCCGGAGACTTGTCGATGTTGAGTCAGCTTTAATTTTGAAGAAACAGCTTTTTGTATTAAGTAACTGAAACACTAAAGTTATTTAAGGAGCTTTTGTACTCAGGGAGGACCAAAAAACTGTCCTAAGAGTAAGTTTCATTCTTTCAAGTTTGAAGTGTGTGAAAGAGAGAACATGGCAAGCATCAAGCCAATCGGAAAGAAAGCATGTGTGATCGGTGGCAGTGGATTTATGGCTTCTTTGTTGGTCAAGCAGTTGCTTCAAAAGGGTTATGCTGTCAATACCACTGTTAGAGACCCAGGTCTCTTCCTCTCCCTATGAAGTAAAATTGTTTTATTTTGTCAAGAAAATATTTTAAGGGCAAAAACTTATATATATATAATGCTTGTTTCGAGGGTGGAAAAGAAAATTTAAGTTGGAGAAAATAGAATTAAATCTTCTTCACACCTATTTTAATTCTTAGTAGCTGAGACTCATTTGTCTGATAAGACCATCCTGAACATGTGTATTTCTCTCTACTGTGATTAGAAAGCGACATGAGTGATAAAAAGAGGAGAAAAAATGGTAACATTTTGAAAACTATACTTGACCTTAATAATTTTATTTATGCAATTTAAAGGTACAATTTGTTAGGTATTCTTCCTTGCTCTTGTTATTGTCTAAAGTTCTTTCATAGCCTTTTGTTTTTGTACTAATAAAAACTGAAAACAAAAGCTACGAAAAGGTACTTTTAAGACTAGTTGGTCCGACAGGTGTTGTAGTTAGTCTTGTCTCAAGGACTTAAATTCGAATCTTAGATCTAATAAAAAGATGATATTAGAAGAGATAATCTTAATATAGTTGGTAGACTATGACAAGAAGTACTAGTCCCTAACGGAGACTATTTCCAGCAAAGCCAGAGATATTCTTCCCAATACCATGATACAAAAAAAAA
The DNA here is from genome assembly GCF_000230855.2 of Cajanus cajan. Lineage (NCBI taxonomy): Eukaryota > Viridiplantae > Streptophyta > Magnoliopsida > Fabales > Fabaceae > Cajanus > Cajanus cajan. Next base: position 63,491,237 of record NC_138518.1, read on the forward strand.
AAAAAAAAAAAAAAAAAAAAAAAAAAAAAAGACTAGTTGGTAGACTATGACAAGAAGTAATAAGCCGATTACCCTTCTGAAATTGTGTGGAAGAATGAGAGTCCAAATGTAGTTTTATTATGAACAGAAGTTCTTATGTTGGTGTTTGTGCAGATAATTCTAAGAAGATATCTCACCTTTTGGCACTGCAAAGTTTGGGCGAATTGAAAATATTTGGAGCAGAATTAACAGCTGAAAATGATTTCGATGCCCCGATAGCAGGCTGTGAACTTGTCTTCCAGCTTGCTACACCTGTCAACTTTGCATCTGAAGATCCTGAGGTAGATTGGACACTGAACTAGAAACTGCATTATAAACTTAACAACCAAATTGAATGCTCTTACACATACATATGTGTTGAAAAGAGAGAAACTAATGAGGAAATTCTTTTGCAATTACTATTCAGAATGACATGATCAAGCCTGCAATCTCAGGAGTATTGAATGTGTTGAAAGCATGTGCGCGAGGAAAAGGAGTTAAACGAGTTATCTTAACGTCTTCTGCAGCTGCAGTAACCATAAACGAACTCAAGGGGACTGATCTGGTTATGGATGAAAGCAACTGGACTGATGTTGAGTTCTTGACAAATGCAAAGCCACCCACTTGGGTAAAAGTCTAACCTTATTTAGTGTGTGTTTGGGTTAGAGTTTGCAAAATTGATTTTGAATGAAATTGATTTTGGTTAAAATTAATTTTGAAAATAAGTGATTTATGTTTGGATGATTTTACTCTTAAGACCAGCTCAATATAAAAGCTCTTACACAAAGCAAAATTTACCTAAATTTGCTTAAACTCATAGAGGTTGTTTGGATAAATTCTCCAAAAGTACCTCTAAGAGAAAAAAATAGGAAGTAAAATTGAAAAAAGTTTCTCCATAAACTAAAACTAGATTATACATAAATTAAAAATAAGACTTTAAAGAAACTAATTGGAAAAAACTTCTACAAATTAACCTAAGTTTAGGCTAATTTTAGCTTATGAAGAAACTTTTTTTTTTCTTTTCATTTTTCTCTCTTAGAAGTACTTCTGAGAATGTTTACCCAAACAGACCCATAATCAATTTTAGACTCGGAATCAATTCTTCAACATGGGACCAAATGTGTGAATATTTATCTACAATCACGTTAACTGGTATTTTAACGTGATTTAGAATGATCCAACATGAATCTAAACACGCTTATGGGGATGGAGATGAGGGATGACTCTTCACACTGCCTTGCCTCATTGCTATTTGTAGTTAGAAAAGATTAGTACTAATTGGATAGACTATGAAGTAAAGTGTTCATCCAAACATGCAGGGGTATCCTGTCTCCAAAACACTAGCAGAGAAGGAAGCATGGAAGTTTGCTGAAGAAAACCACATTGATCTCATCACTGTGATACCTACTCTCACAACTGGTCCTTCTCTCACTCCTAACATCCCATCAAGTGTTGGCCTGGCCACCTCCCTCATAACAGGTTCAAATCTGCAAAATCTACTGGTTTAAGCACTTTCTAGACGTGTCAAGTACTTGAATTTTTAAAGCATCATAGTGAATGACCCATGTATGTTTCAATGGCACCTTTATTTATACCTTGCAGGCAATGATTTCCTCATAAACGCTATGAAAGGCATGCAGTTACTGTCAGGTTCAATATCCATCACTCATGTGGAGGATATTTGCCGAGCACATATATTTGTGGCAGAGAAAGAATCAGCTTCTGGCCGTTACATTGTCTGTGCTCACAACACCAGTGTTCCTGAGCTATTGAGAAAGAGAAAAGCAAAAGCCGATAAAAGGAATTCTACAAGGATTCAACTAGGAGAAAGCATACAAAGGATCTTTTTTATGTATTCCTAAAATCACTTCCTCTCACTGCACATGTTTCAATTCAAAATTAAGATAAATTTAACCACACATTTTTATCACGTTTGACAGTTCAAAATCGATTCTATCCGAACCAATGTTCATCTATAAAAGAAACGAGTACTTAAAGTTACCTTAATTTTTTTTAAAATCCAATGAGAAATCCTGCAAGAGCAGTTAGACAGATATCATAGGACAATCCGTTATTTTTTTGTCACTTATATTTACTTGCATGATGATAACAAGTAAGTGTTCTATCTACACTTGATTTGCAAGTTAACCCTTCAAGTTTCAGCAATCCAACTAGTAAAGCAGCTCAAAATGACATGATCATATAAGGGCCATGAATCAACTGACACAAATTTCATCAGGAGAAAGAACCATGAAAACAAAGTCAATACAATTTTAAAATATTATTAGAAACTCAATACGCCAAGTCATCTGGATGCAATCTTCAAAGCGATGACTGCACAAAAACAGAGAATAAAAATCTCATTATCTGGAATCTTCAATTTGATATGAACACTCTTTCCTCTCTAATAGTCTCTTCCTTTCTAATCATAATTTTTGGCAAAATCAGAAGGCAGTACATAATATTAATTTGCACAATTTGATTTTCACTATTCAGGCTTGTCTAAATGACCATAAAGTTTTTTCCAGTGATAAGAAGCTTCTTCTGGTGTCCGAAAAGTCCAGATGTGTGATTTCAACTTTGCTTTCTCTTGAGCTTCCAGAACTTCCTGCATGCAGGAGTATGCGTTACCCAAAGGAAAAGCAAGATAATTGTTATGTCACAACAACTAAACCATGCAACTATGTAACATAATGAGTTAAAGAAATATTTACAACTACAAGTTCTTGCTCATTTCATGGTTCTGTGCTGTTCGCCATTCATACAAGTGAAACATGGGAATCAAGTAGAAAAGCAAAAGTAGCAATGAAGAGAAATAATTTTCTTTGATGGCATAAGAAATTAAAGTTGTAAGACATAGTTGGTACGGTAGATTCCTTAACTCTCTAGTCACAAATGTGAAATAACGTACAACCAAATTTGAAATACACATGTACCAGTATACAAATCATAAGAAGTCAAAGTCCTCTTAAGTCTCAATATCCCTACAACACAGCAATCAGTTGTTCTCGTAAGGCAGAATCAAGCTGCAGATGTACTTGAAGGCATATTCAAGACTATGCCTAGCACTAATATATGCACAGAACTGTCCTATATCACTTTCTCCAGCATAAAATAAGGAGGCTCTCCCTTTTTGTGCGTGCCAAAACAGTTGGAAAACTTCAGTTAAAAAACAATGTAACGTTAAAAATGAAAATGATGAGCAACTTACATTTTCAGTAAACCTTACAAAATTTTCACTGGCAATCAGATTGAAGCATTGATCACCTTAGTTTCTAACTTTATAAACTCTTGTCCAGTCTCAAACCTTGCAAAAGTCATTCACTGCAGCCTTTTTTAACTACATTTTTATACTGTCATTAAGGACTTAGTGACAGAGCTATCATAGCCAATAAGATCACAAAGATAAGACGTTTATAAAATCACAAGTGCAGCACCAACTACTGGAGCATGACAAAAGAATATAAAACCAATGTCTAAAAATGTTCTCAGCACATATAAACTATTGAAAACTCATTGGGGACCAACCTGGACATGAGATGCAGGTTTGGTCTTGAGCGTTAAGCAATCAACCATGGCTTTCCATTTTTCGGAACAATTGTCAAGAACACCAAGCCTGTAATACTGCTGCATTTGGTGAACCGGGGCTGCACACAATAAAGGCACAAACTTTATGGTTACTGGGATGACCCAATTGGAAAAGACATGGGCTTTTTAGGTTTTAGGGAAGTGGGTATTATTACAGTAGCAGAACCAAAGAGCATCGAAGTGAGCAGTGCACGATAATTTGCGATTAGGTGTGGAGCTTGAAGCTTCCTTCTCCATCGACATCGTATCCTATCCTCCAACAACCTCAAATATGTTTTGTTGAATGGCTTATGAACTTGTTATGATTCATCCCACACAGGAAATTCCGAGCAATTTGACCCGACTGATTTCATCTTTGAATCGGGTCGGGTACTCATAATTAGGTTTTATTTTAATTGTTTTTGGTTTACAAAAATATACTGGGCTTATATTGAAGCCCAAACTCAATCATCTATAGAAAATAATTTAGGCTAATGATATTATATATACCTATTTTTATAATTTATCTAAACTTTTCTTCATTTTTCTAACATACATTTTTTCAGATGACACATAAATTGATGACAATTATAATTTGTTTATGAAAAATTAAAAAAATTATTTTATCTAGCTATTTTAGTTCTTTTATCGAAAATGGGAATGTTCCACTAAAGACTATCTTATTTTCTTTTGCAAGCTAAAATATCATTCCAGGACCATTGATTTAAGAAAAAATTGTGGTAGATTTTGAAAATATTTCAATTTTTTTTAACTTCCAAAAAGATGCTCAAATATTTTTTTTTTTAAGTCTATTAACTCTTTAAAAAAACCTATATAATTTTAATAAGTGTTCCAAACATAGTTTTAATTTAAAATTTTCGTAAAACAAAACTGAAGCTAATAAACTCTATAAATATCAGAACAATTTCTTTAAAAGATTTAATTTTAATATGATACATTATTTGAAAGTTTTAGTTTTTAAATAGTCATTATTATAGTCAATTTTTTAATGATGTAAAAAATATAATAAACATAACTTGGATTATACTTTTTACATTAACGGTAAATTCTTTTTACAATTCAAGCACGTGCTCAAGTTAATTTTAATATTTGAAATAATTTAAATAGAATTATTGAGAAATGGTTTTTTTATTACCTAACCTGCAGTATGTTATACGTGAGCATCATTCTCCCAACTCATTGTGGAAGTTATTCAATTTCCTTGTTTGCCACAACGAAAATGACCCAACATGAAAAGGTCCATATTTAAACTTGAAACAACCGTATTACACAAATGAGAAATCAGAAGTTTTGATTTAGCCAACATTGTACAAACTCAAACTTGATTTGGGCTGCTTGAATGCTCAGCGATCTTATGCTAACCACGACGAGAAAGCAGCCGCAAAATTAGCAATTAAGAAATTGCTTTCTACATGCAATGTACATTTTGGCTAACAAATACTAAGATAAACAGTATGAATACATAATAATACATAGAATACCAACACTGAACCAAAAAATATATTTCGGATTCATGTCACCTAAAGGAAAAGACAAAGACTGTCGAGAATAACTTGTACTGAAATCAGAAATGTCTCATACTTTTCAGTTTACCCTTGGTTACAGAAGCCTTAACTTGCTCCATGTGACAGGAAGCTTTCTGAGGTCCACTCAACCCATAGCAGGAGTCATTTGCCCCTAATGTAACCGCAAAATATAAATAAATGGTACAGAGGATAGTTAGTAGAGCAAGTGCAGATAAGAGGAAGCGGTGCCTCTTAAAGAGTGTTGACCAACTACCCAGTTCATACTTTGTAAACTGCCTCTTGAAAGATGGTGACCTCATAGGAGGAGCAGATAAAATGGATTCAAGAACCATGGCTTCCACAATGACTATCTTGGGATTGCACTGCCTGAATCTGTACAACATGCCAAGCATTAACATGAGTGTGAGGAAATTTAATGAACCCATACGATGACGACAACAATAATTAAGAACAGTCTTATCTCACCAGATGAGATCAGCTATATGAATTACACAATGACATTAGACTAAACGAAAGCATAGTTATCAATCGTAGATAGCAAGGCGGCCAAGTGGGATAGTAGGTAGCGGAGCGATCGCTATCACAATATTTCCATATATAAAATAAATGATTTACATGACATATAAATAGAGAGAGAGAGGAGGCATCAAATTAATCTAAGGGTAACTTTAAGATAGTTGTTCACCATCCAAACCTTTTATTTCTCTCAATACAACAGTTCTATCGAGTAACTCTTGAAGTAACTTGGTCCCTTCATATATATATACATATGATATTTCCATAATAAAAGGCATATTCATAATTACTAATCAGAAAGTCACAATTTTAAGACAAATACAATAGTTAATAACAATAAGAGTCGAGAAACATGTGAAAGAAATAGAAGACATTTGGCAACTTATATATATATATATATATATATAGAGAGAGAGAGAGAGAGAGGAGAATCCATTTACTACAAGAGCAAGTATTGATAGACTTATTTTACTCAATAACTCATATTCTATATCGAATTTCAATGATCCAACTGATAAATTAAAAGTTAAATTTACAAATTTTTTTAAATAAATAAAAAATATATGATACTTTGTTTCATTAATCCAAATTAACGGATAATCATAAAAGTATTTTATACATTGATTTGAATTAACATAATGAAATATCATTTGATAATCACACTAGGGGATATGTGTGATTACCATTAGCTCAATTCTGGTTCTCACCTAATATGCTCTCTATGTCTACTTAAAAATCAGAGTCCCATTTCATGCAAAACCTAAGAGGAAATTCAGAATTTAGTAAAACGCCTTCCCTCAAATAAAACAGTCTCTCTCACCTTAGTCCTCCAATTCTATGAATAACTAAATGATAATGCCTCATCAAGATGAAAAAATCTCAGCAGTAAACAAAGCCATAAGTTCACACTCATTTCATCAGATACAGAAAGCAAGAAGATGGCAAAGTTGCATAACCTAAGAGTTACAGTTTCTCTGCTGTATTTACATTCAAACCTCAATCAAAACCTAAAAAATAAATATCAACGTGTGTCACCTCAATGCAAGAATGTACGTTGAAAATAATTTCTACAAGTTACTCACAGCTTAGGCAAATCCTATATAGAATTAGAAAATTCCCACATATTGAATAGATGTAAAACACCAGCTAATTGAAGCACTTCCACTACAATACAAAACAACATGGTGAAAGAAGTCTCCTCAATCATGCAAAGCCTAGAAAAACAGATGGGCAGGCATAAACTATCATAGTTTTTTTTTGTGTGTGTGTGTGCGCTTTGTGCACAATGCAGGCAATGAGTTTTGAACCTAAGACCTTATACAAATTGTCCATACCCTGCACTCAGCACAAAGCCAAACCTAGTGGGCCAAACTATCATAGAATCATAGATCAAACAGCCTCAGCAAAAATATTAATTAGTAAACAATCTCAGAATCTCTCTACAAAAAGAAAATATCAGAATTCCATCCGACTGCAGAGGCTGGAAGACACAATCAAAACAGAATAAATCAACATTTAAACCAATGCAACCCCCCAAAGATATCAAGAACAAATCTTCCAATGTAATGACTAATGAGAACATAAAAATGAGAATTAGTTTTTCTTCCTCGTATAAAAGACGAGATATGTGAACTTCAGCTGTGGTTAATACTGTATGAATCAATAGGAAGCCAATACTTTTCATTAAAATAATGTTCAAAACATTGTTAGAATATCATATTCACAAATCACAAGACATGGACTTTTGGTACTCCTGAATTGATTAAAACACAGCCACTAGACATGCAATGTCAGAAGACAACAGCGCCAATCCAAGTTGCTTCCATCCACATTTAACTATCCACAACAAATCACAGCAGTATTTTCCTGCTATTCATCATATTAAACCTAGTCCAACAGCCACGATTGCAATAATACGTGGGAAAATCAAATTAACATTCAACAAAATCAAGACGCACAACACAAGGAAAATCAAGAGCTCAAAACATAATGCCTCAGCAAAGTAGATTCAACACAATCTCGCCCACTCTCGGAATTACCCAGTTCATAAATCCTAATTATATTATATCAACTCCATTGGTCCAATCTACAGAAACCCAAACCCCAATCAAACAAGACAACACCCAATTATGCAAAGAAAATTAAACTGGTGAAAACCAGATCGAAAATTAAGCGAACCTGGTAGAACAGAGCACCTGAACAAAAATATTTGATTTGGGAAAAATTAACCGCTCCAATACCCGTAGGGGAAAATATCATTTTCCCCATTAGTGTATACACAAAAGATGGAAGGCGCAATAATAAGATAGCTAACGGAAAATCCACACATAAAAGCTGAGAATGACGAATGGAAAGGTTATTGGAGTGAAAAGAAGAGAAGAAAAAAGTGTTACCTTTGACTTCGAAGGTGGTGCAATAGCGTGTGTTTCGTAATGAAGAGCGTTAAGGTCGTAATGTATTCACCAACCACGAAAGAGATGGGAAAGGGAATGGGAATGTCTTAATGGCGTGATGCCATGTGAGACGAACCCTCTGCATCCAATCATGTCTTCTTCCTTTTTCGGCCTTTTCGCTAAATAAATCAACTCCTAATATAAAAGGAGCAAAAATAACAAGAAAAATCCCTTAAAATTATTATTGAATAAAAACTCTTAAAACACTTCTATTAAATAAATAATCAGAGTTTCTATCAAAAATTAGTTATTAAGATAGTAAATATTTTATACTTATGTATAATTTTAAAATTAATTGCTCGAATCATTTAGATATAGAGAGTGGGGGAGAAAAATAAAAATGAACAAATCATATATTCTATATTATTAAAATAAGGTATTTACAAATTTTCTTTGTTTGTTCTTAACAATTAGAAAATATGTTATTAATAATAAATAAAATAAAAATAAAAAACTTCATACAAACATAGCTCTAAATAAATACCGAAAATGGTAACATTAATGAGTGAATAGCATAATGTAACACCTAAAATTCAGTGTGTTTTCTTTACATCACCATCATAATAATAATAATAATAATAATAATAATAATAATAATAACTTGATTTATTATTTTATAAACAAAATAATCTTTTAAAAAAATTAACTTTGATCCTCTCCTAATTCTCTTTTATCAAAACAAATCTTATTTTCATTCTTTTTTTATAAAATTGTTTTCCTTTTCTTTCTCTGCTCTTCCTTCTATTTATTTTTCTCTATCAAATACAAGAATGTCTATATCTCTATTTTAATCATCATAAATTTTTAAACTCGTTAGAAAGTTATTTCCCATGTTGTGACAATTAACAAGTCCAAAGTTCAACTCTATCCATTGTTGATTTATATAAACCAATGTTTAATCGTAGTCAATTAAATCAAACATACACTGATAATAAATAAATAAATAAATTAGATGCCACCACAAAATTGTCTTCAACAAATTATCCTAAATCTTATAATTTGAGTTATAAAATTATGTTGACTTCTCTAAAACTTAATTTTTTAAGTTATATATAACATAATGTTAACTTATTGAATAACTTATTTCAATTTTGTTTCATATTTTTTCATTAAAAATATTTCTCAAAAAAACTTATCCAAATAAACCTCATTTCAAAACATCAACTCTTTTAACAATTTACACACAAATTAAGATACACTTAAGTTTAAAATTTTTATACATAGAAACTAAATATATATATATATATATATATATATATATATATATATATATATCACTTTTAATATTATTTTACTAAAATAGTCTCATTATTCCTTAAAAACATTACTTTTAATTATAGCTGATAAAAAAAATTCATAAACAGACAAATTAAGAAGAAAAAAAATAGTAAATATTAAATGAAATTTTAAAAATATTAGTTATTTTGAGACATTCTTCTGCAATCAGTTTAAGATAGAATAAGTAATATTAATGCTACGCTTAAACATGTCTTAGTTACTTAACTACATATAAAAATAGAATTAAAAAAAATAATATGAAGATACATTGAATTTTTTTGACAGCAGCTACATTGAAATATTAAAAAAAATTAAACAAAACTTAAAAGTCTAGAAAAATACTTTAAACTTTTGAAACATAATGCGTAATTATGAGGAGGTAGTATCTTGATTCACATTTATTATTTCGTTGGATAAGGGGCTATTTCAACGAATAATCCAAGACAAGTTTAAGAAGGGCAATAAATTCCAAGAAAAACATGACACATTTATTTCAATCTCTCCATTTAAATTTTTTCAATCTCCACTCATTAAAGGAAATACGTATCACACCAACTGTATGTCTGTATCACACAACTCAAGACTTAAATTATACACAAACAGATCAATCCCACTTGGTGCTAAACGAATTCCCATCACTTCAGAACAGGAAATATGACGAACCAAGGACAGAAGCATGATTTACACCCAAGTTACGTCCCCGGAGGCATTCCACATCCACCACATGCGAATGATCAATGAAGAGGTTCACCTGAACAACGGTGTTCAATGATGTCAACAAAGCGTTTATTCTTAAGTTTATGTAGTAAAAAGGGAAACTATGACTAGAATTATCTAGCAGAGCATTTACCTTAGGACCATATTGTTTGATGAACCACTCGGATGTTCTCTGATTTGATGCTTCAAACATAGTCTTCTCAAGACCAAGGCGCCCTATGATCTTCGCAATAATATCAGCACGCATGTTATCAGCATGTTTGCTGACATCATCAGCATCAATCATTATCATGTCTGCACCTGCTTCTAAACATCTTTCAGCCCTTCTGATCAAGAGATCCACATCCTCTACAAATTCTGTGAAAATAAATTCGAACTATGGTTAAACCAATATTTTGTGTTGATTCTAAATTTCTCATTGCCAATCAACCTATAGTCCAAAATATTAGATGTACTAAGTAACAGTGAATTAGTGCCTGAGAATTTCATTAGCACGACTCAAAACAGAACACAGTAGCATGTAAAATAATAAGTTTAACAACAATGTCTTCATACATAGATACCTCATAGGTGCTGAATCCCTATCCTGCCTCTACCCATTTGATTCTACAAACATTCATAGTAGATCTATGCGAAGGAATAAGGTGATGAATCCGTAATCTGCATTTCACCCATCTGATTAAGCAATTTATCTAAATTGAAAAACAAAACCTATCGAACTGAACATCTGAATTTAGATATTTTTCTTTCTTAAGAACTTTCTTTTGATAAAACTTTTCCTCAGAACTTAAAAACTTATTCTTTTGCTCAAATTAGGAAAGAAAAGATCAAACAACAAGAAGAAAGATAGAGAATGGCTAAATTTTAATTTTAAATGATACACTGTCCTAGTGTCACGCGAATAAGGGAAACAAATAACTATTGCATGTTGAGTATGAAACACAGTACACAGGGTAAATTGAACATACTTTAAACAATTACACAACATATCAGCCTTAACAACAACAGATTAGTGAATCCTCTTTCTGAATTCACAAATATTATATCATCAACTAGTACAATCTGAAACAGGAACATATTCATTAAGATTATTTCACATAACTTGTTATCTACTATATTTTATACAATGCAGATTCCAGAACATAGCATCTATCAGAGGGCATAAATATGATTAATTCCAATTCAAAAGAAAGATAGACAGACACGTGTAGATAGATGCAGAGAGTTAAATATCCTACCGAATGATCTAGGTGCTGGGGGAATATAAGCCCCATAAGCCCTGTCACCACCTTTGGGAATATCTGACTCATTAAACTTCACTTCAAAATGAGGCTTAGCTTTCAGACCACCACTTTTGACCAAGCGGACAAATCTCAAAAGGGTTTCCTCAGGAATCCCAAGTGAGCTCACATTGAGCTCAATTGTGTCAAACCCCGTCTGCTTGCATTCCTGCAACAACACACAAAAAAAAAATGTAACCAAATTACAACTCCAGCAATCACAAACCAAAACTCATCAAAAATAATAATAAGATGGGTAGACTAGAGACCTCCACATATTCTTTGAAACCTGATGGACCTTTGCGAATCATGTGCTCGGCCCAATCACCCGTACTGACATAAACATTATGCTGATGGGCCATGTCAATCACTTGCTTGATAGTAGCCTTTGGCATCAAGCTGTGAGAACCTCCAGAAAACTTCAACCCGTCAACATACTCTCCCATAGATTCGAAAATATCCTGCACAAAACATATTTCCCTTAAACACAGTGCTCCAAAATAATACTCTTTATCTCAATTTATCGAAATTACAGTGACGACTACATGGTTAAAACTTACCAGTTACCACCCTATGTATATTGTCACAACTACAATCACATGATTAGGTCTAATAGTTCTCTAGCTAAATTTATAATTTGTAGCGCAAGATAATGCAAACAATTTTCGTGAAAAAATTACATTATCTAACTAAAATATTCTCATCAATTATAATTTATATGATTATATCTACCTACACATTTATGAGAAAGACCAAGTAATATGCAGCACACAATTTGTGACCCGTACATTATTAATTCTTTGTCACTAAATGAAAAAATAAATAAATTTATGATTACTTAGATTAGCCAGAAATATGTAATATTGAAACATGCAACTAATAATTACTCCTCTAGTACCAATTGGAGACGATAGAGTGATGAAGTAAAAGGAAAATGGGATTACCTGGAGAAGGTTGTGGGAAAAGAGATTATAGTGAGGGCTTCGCATTTCGGTGACGCCAAAACGACGAGGCTTCACGGGCCTATCCTCGTTCTCCTCGAAGCTCTTCCATCGGTACGCTGCCATTAGTTAGCTACGAGAGGGGTTCCAATTCCGTTTATTCCTTTGCTTTCGATTTTCCCTTTCTCTCTCCCAATCCTTTCCCGAATGACTTTAGAAGAAAACAACATAGCCAAGCTCGGAACAGAGGAAATAGATGGATAGAGTTCTTTCTAGAAGACGCTCGAAATAACTCAACCAATTCGCTATTCTTCGACGCCATTTGCATCAGCCAGATTGTAACACGTATTTATTTATTTATTTTGGTAGTTTAATATTTAATATGTAATTTTATTAAGTTTTTAACTATTAACCACATTTAATGATCAAATCGCGAGTTACATTTCATAAATTAAAATTGTTTTTTTAATGAATTTAATATAACTATTTAATGTTAGAACAATTATTTAATTGAATTTTTTACAGCAATATTCATGACGTAGGCAATTAACAATGCGAGTTATATTTCAAATTACTCGCATAAAATTTGAAATCAAGTTAATTATGCATTAATGCACGAAAATGAATTCTCTTCATTTCTTTTATTTTTAAACTTTTATAAAAAATAAAAAAATAAAACTGAAGAAATTAATGCATATTTTAAGAAGTGTAATATTTATACTTAAAAAAAAATTTATAATAAAAAAATGGAAAGAAAGGGAAGTAGAAAGGATCTTTATTCTAATACGCCTCCCGTTATATTTGTTCTTTCTCTCACCACACCGCCTACAACAGAACGGATAACTTCAAAACCATCTTGATGTCATGGTATAAATGGGCTTCGCTACGTCCCGTCCAAAGCAAAACTCATGGGCTCATGTCCATGTCAAGAGAAGATTCCTAAATAAAAATACAAAGGATTAAACTCATGGGCGTCCAAACCACTTGCATGTAAATAGTTTTTAAAGCTAAAAAATGAAAATAATAATTTTTTATTTTTAAAAATATACAAATTAAACTAAAAATGAAAAATAAAAAGGAAAGGAACCACTTGCATGTAAATAATTTTTAAAATTGAAATATGAAACTAATAATTTTTTATTTTAAAATAAAAAATTAAACTAAAAATCACCCAAATGAGAATCTGTTTGGAGGTGATTTTTAATTGATTTTTTTCTATACAATAATTTTTGTTTTTTTATTTTAAAATAAAACCACTTAGAAAAATCTACTCCTATTAAATTTTGTTTAAGATGTATTTGTGTGGTAATAGTAATAGTAGTATCAATGTTAATGATAGTAATGAAAGTGATGACGATGGTGCTAATGATGATGTTGACATTGTTACTCATGATATTGGCAGTGATAACAATAGTAGTGATGATCATGCTACTAGTGATGACGGTGATAGTAATGATGATAATATTGTCGTTGGTAACAAAGACAATAAGGTGTTTAGTATAGTGATTGTATCAAGGTTTAAAGTGTTGGTGATGACCTTAATGATGGTGGTGGTGGCATTATTAGTGATAGTAACGAGTAATAATGGTAATGTCAATGATAGTGGTGATTGTAACATCTATTTTTTTTAAATAATAAATAAATTAGAATATTATAAGAAATTATTTTGTCAATAAAATAAAAGGGGAGATATAAATTAGAAGATTTTGGGCTAGACTTTAAGCCCAACTCAAAGACTAATTAAAAATTAAAAAAAAAAAGAGGGAAGGGATTAGGTTATTATTAGGGGTGAGCATTAAACCGACACCCGAACCGAACCCGAAAAACCCGAAAAAAAATATTGCTTTTGGGTGGGTTCGGGCGGGTCTTATGGGTAAATCGGGTTAAAATTTTGATTTTATACGGGTTATATTGGGCGGGTTCGGTTTTGAATTTTTAAATCCGCTAAAAACCGAACCCAACCGAAAATGAGATAAGTTTAAATTTTTATTACTTTTGTATAACTAAACAACAATGGTCCAAATTTAAAAGTCTTTATTTCAAGTATAATATAGCCATCAATTTGTAACTTATTTTTTTCCTTTTTCTCATAACTTAGATATTTATTTTGTCTTCTCCTTCCTCATTCAACTTCTCAACACACTAGTCCATTTTTAGAGTTATCTTTTTGCTTCTTTCTTTGTCTTTCTTTTCCATCTTCTTATCTCCATTTTGAGTACATTTTGTGTGACTGTGATTTCTTATGGTTTTGTAATCTAACTTTATATTTCTTTTCCATGTAACAACTATGAATTTTGTTATCTTTTATTTTTGCTTCTTTAGTTTGTAAATGTTTCAACTACGAATCTATTTATCTATTGTCACCTTCATTCTATTTTTATACACTATTTTAAAAATATTTTTTTATCATTTTAAGCTTCATCTTCGTTAAGATAAATTGGTCTACAAAAAAATTCAAACCCGATTATACCCACCCGCTTAAATCCGAATCCGTTTCAACCCGAACCGCCTCAAATCGAAAGCTCAGTCGGTCGGATATGGGTCACATTTTTTCAAAGTCGGTTTACAACGAGTTGGACATTTTTCACCCGAACCCGACCAAACCCACCCGTTGCTCACCCCTAGTTATTATGCGCATCTTCTAAAATTTAGAGCACTCGTAGAAGGAAACCTAAAGGAGACCACTGGGGAAGGCATGGATTAGTGACCAAAGCTATAGGAAGTAATAAGTTGTTCTACGAAATCTTCACTCTAGGTAGGGAGAGTGATATTGTTGAATCCGTTGGACATATATGAGGCATAAGGGTAAATGGGTGATCTCTAAGCCCAATAAATTGTTAAATTTGATCTATGTGACTGCTTAAGAAGGAATTAATGTTTTATTATCTTATACTATATGAATTTGAGTGTTAATTGACATTGGATTGAATTGTTGGTATAAATTAATGTATTTATAGATTAGGATATAATATGTATGAACTTGAGAAGTTTGATGGATTGAATGAGTTGCATGATTTGAGAGTATATTATTATTATTATTTGAGTGTGGATAATATAATTGATCGATGCATGATGAATTGAAGTAAAAGGATGTGCATAGATATATTGGGGGTTATGATTTGAAAGTTTTGATGTAATTTGTTTAATTTTGAAGTTTCTAGTATGAATATATCATAGTGTTTAGCTGATTTCTCTCAACATGATTAACCAAATAGATTCATTTGTTGGATTAGAAAATAAACATTTAGGACTATAGTTTAGACTTAAGAATTACATAAAAATGTTAAAAAAATTGAATTATTTGAGTTACAAGATGAGTATCAAATTCTATACACAAAATGTAACGTTTGAAACTTATAAGCATTGCGAGGACTATTAGATGACCAAATTAAGTTTTGTGGTATTTATAAAGATTTGTAGACTTGGATGTTAACTTTTCAATGATGTCGGAATCACCCAAAAAAGATGTATAGAACTCAAATTATGATCCAATTAGTTAATAAAAGTCAAGTTGTCAAAGTTAAGCTTAAATACTATAGTTTTGTAATTTTTAAAAATAGTAGTTGATAGAATTAACTTTTGAGGTCAACATAAAAGTTTAGATAATTATCTTAACTTTCTAATAAAATTAAGATCAACTTGATAGCATAGGTACATCTCTAAATAACATACTTAAATCACATGATGTCATAAAAGTTTAAGATAAGAAAAGATAATTTATGAGTGATATTAGTGAGTTGTTTTATTCTTTAAGTGCCTATATGTGATACAAGTAATAATAGTACATAATGTTATGATGTTTAAGGTTCGGTGATAATGATGTACGTTATAATTGAGTTGTTATGATAATGATGTTATAATAATGAATGCTATAATATGTGATGAATGAATAGTATGAGTAATAATAATGTATAATGCTATGTTGTGTGATGATGTTGTATGAAAAGTTATATAGATATATGATATGTTGAATTACTATGAGTAATGTGATGAGATATGATGGATAAGTCTAGTGTTGTGAATTGAAAAATGAATAATTGAATTATTGTATATTGTGGGAATGTTGATGATGAAATATGATGAGTAAGTTTAGTGTTGTGACACTCGAAGAGTTGAGTATGCATGGTGTTGTTGTATTAAGTGTATTGTGTCCATGCATTCATACTTTATTTTGTTGAATAGTGTGAATTTATGCAAGTAGTATATCATAAACCATCAACCTGTATTCTTGGGGTGTTATGGTGGAGAAACTTCTAATGAGAATAAGAGGCTACCATTGTCAACTGTAACACTTAGATAACACCCTGATTAACATCTCCTAGTTGAGGTGATTCGGGGATCACTATATTGATGGATGATCCCTACACTATTCGATGGAGTTGTCTTGTTCCATTATTCCTATTTATTTTGTATTCTTGATGATGAGGGGGAGATTGGTGTCACATACAAATAGAGTTATGAGCATACATTGCACGAGTCTTAATTTATCATTAAAATATATTGTATGACTTGCTAAGTGTGAATGATGAATGAATGCATGGAGATGATTATAGTAGCTGTATAAAAGGATACTTATATGAGTGTGAGGTGTGAATGATGTTATAGTTGTGTGTGCCTACCTTTGTACCTTATTTATGTTGCGTGCGGATTAGATGTATTTTCACTTCCTATGTTTATATGTTTGTATTTGAGATGAATGCAACTTGCAAGATTAGTATAGATACAAGAAGTTGTATTTGATGAGGTAGAGACATAAAAAAGGATCTTGCTCTAATTAGTGTGACATTTGAGCAAAGATTAATTTTAGTATTTTAATGCATTTCATTTGAACTATAACTCTTTTTGTTTAATTGTTGAAATTTTGTTTAAAAGGGTTGTTTGTGCCTTATTTGAATTTTATATGTTGTTTAATAAAGTTGTTGAAATAAATTATGAACCATTTTATATTGATGCTTAGAAAATTTTTCTTACAAAAGATTTTTAATTATTTAAATTCTGTTTGTTTAATTATTTGGAGTAGAAAGATGTCACACAATTCTCAGAAAGAATCATTGGCAAATGTAGAGATAGTTTATTTTCTAAAACTAAAAATCCAAATTTAAAAATCTTTATTCTTGGTTTTTGAAAATGAATGAAAAATGTTTTGAAATTGAATTATAAAACATTTTAACTCCATCTTTGCTATAAATGCTTTTGTTTTGAAAATTACATTTAAAAAAATAAAAATAAAAACTCGTAACCAAGTAAAATGGGTCTTTAACCAATAATGTCAAGTTCGATCCTTAGTATGTAATTATGCTAAACACAGAAAAAAAATTGTAACTCATAATGATCTTAATCAACATGAGATTAAAAAAAAACATGGATGAAGTTTAGCATTGACATAGGAAGAAGTTAAAATTTAGTAGTATCAGTTATCTTAATATTGGAGAATTTATGCAAAAATTACATACAAGGAATGAAAATCATTTATAAAAGAAAATGAAATTCAATGTTCAAAGCTCAAACAATCATTCTCATTCTTCTTCTCGCGTACGTATTCTTATATTATAATTTATAACTGTGAGGCCGCATTCATGAATGAAAAGTTTTTTCAGTAAAAGAAAACGAAAAGTTTTTATTTTATTTTTTAATTTGTTCTTATAAAACCACGTGCTTGTTACTGTATTAAAATTTTAATTCACTTTTTACTTACAATTTTTAATTTTTTCAAATATTGTTTCCTTTCAAATCAATTGAAACAAAATATATATTTAAAAAAATTAAAACATTATCAATTAATCCTAATTTAAATATAAATTTCAATCTTAAAATTTTTGTCACACCACGTCAATAAAGATAATTTATTTTCATAATTTCTTAGTCAATTATAAAAAAAAATCTCTTTAATTATTTCTATTTAATATAATAGAATATTTATTATTAAAAAAGTTGAAGAGACTACTGACAGTATAATATCACAGCTACAAATTACTGAAATTTAAAATTCTGGACAATACTGGGCAAAGCAAAGACTATTCTTTCTTAATCTTTAGTTTCCTAAGATATGTGAGGTGAAGAATTAATTATATATCAATTCATTATGATGAAACAATATTTTAGAGCAGTTTCGGTTGCATTTATCATCTTTTGATTAATGAAATGTTGGGAGGCTCCTCAGTAATATACTATTACTGGCTCCATTTTTCACGACCATTATCCAAAGTCCAAACAGATGAATGTGACCTTTCCTTGGTGGAGAAACACTGCTTTCCGTGTCCCTCATGGAAGGAATATTAGAAAGGGAAAGAGAAACAAAGAATAAAGTTAACTGTGAAGGGAAAGCAGCTTTTAGCCATAGATCACAGCTAATTTCTCTCATGTATGATAATACGCAGCAAACCTGGCCCAACCTTTATTCTTATTCCTCTATTAGATTAGATATGACATTGCTCCACTATTAAGTAAGGAGTTATGAACAAGGTATCGAACTAATTAACAACATTATTGTCTTGTGAGAATGGCCAAAAACTATGGCTTCCTTGTCTGCATTCTTGTCTTGGTCTTGGACATTGTTGCTGGCATACTTGGAATTCAAGCAGAAATAGCTCAAAACAAGGTACTCTTAAGTCTAAACATGTGTGCCTCAATATTGTTGAGAACATTAATTAATTAACGTGTGTTTGGGATGAAATTAAACAGGTGAAGGATTTGAAGGTGTGGGTGTTTGAGTGTAGGGACCCAAGCTATGAAGCCTTCAAGCTAGGACTGGCTGCTTCCATTCTCTTGGCCTTTGCTCATGCAATTGCTCACTTGCTTGGTGGGTGCATTTGCATGAGGTCCAAAGAAGAATGCCAAAGTGCCACGGCTAATAGACAATTAGCAGTGGCTTTTCTCATTTTCTCTTGGTACGTCTTTCTCAAACATGTATCTTTTCTCTTGATTGGTGCTTCAAATATACATGTCATATCTAGTTTCTATATGACATATTAATTTATGCGTTGTTCAGAATTTGCGGTCACTTCCAACATGTTAGTGTCATTATTTTGGTATGAAGAGTAAAACTTAGACTTAGTTCTTTAAGTATTTTTAAGTGTTAATTCCTAATTATTAGAATTAAAATTTTATTCTAATAATTTGTGTAATAAAAATTTGTATAAAAAATCAATATGGGTTATTAAAGTAAGCCTCAAATTTTAATTGAAGAAGAGTATATAAGAAATTGTAACTAAATTTTGTAAAAAAAAATACAAGGTGAAATGTTTTTTTTTCTCATAAAATAAAATCAATAAAGGAATAACCCAGATCCTCGTGACACGAGGCTTTGTTCTCTGGTTTGCATTTTGATCCATGTTTGATATATGGTCATTAATTCTATCAATTTGGCCACAAGTTGAGCTTATTATTTACCAAATCATGGCATAAATAGAATAGAATTTGATGTGTTTAGTTGCTAATTATTGGTGTTCATTGCAGGATCGTATTAGCAGTTGCATTCTCCTTGCTGATTCTAGGTACCTTAGCCAACTCAAGATCAAGAGAATCGTGCGGGGTATCAAACCGTCGGTTTCTATCGATTGGAGGGATTTTATGTTTCATACATGGGTTGTTCACCATTGTTTATTATGTTTCTATAACTGCCACACGAAGGGAAGAAAAGTCGAAGCATGGAAATCCCGGTGTAGACCACACTTGATACCATGAATCATTTATGAAAGTTTAATTCTAAGACCAAGGATTTCAATTGATAAGATAAGAATGTACAACCATTTACCTTTCATTTTTCTTTTTCTCTCGCTCTTATTCACTTTGCATGAGTTACTTAGCATTTTGGGATGTTGGCAAATGAGAGTATTTGGTTAGCTAGTTGCCCTTGATAAATGTTATTTTTTATATTATTTAACTTATAATAAACAAATATTATTGAATACATAAATTAATTTTCAATTTATAATAAATAATTCAAATTGTGATAAGAAATTATTTTTAACTATTAAATTTTTTAGAAAATATTTTAAATTGGTTGGTTAGTTTTCAATAATTATTTTTAATTATTTTTAAGTAAGTCTTTAAACCATTTTTTTAATTGGCTTCTTAGTGATATACTCTCAAAATAATTGTCACAAAAGAAGAAAAAATTTGTCCCCAAAAAAATTATCATTTTAATTTTTTAAAGTAATATATATATATATATATATATATATATATATATATATATATATATATTTTCATTTATAACCTTGATATTAAAGTTCTCCCTTATTTATTACTTTTTTGTAAAATTAAATAACGTTAATTTTGTAAAACTATCATTCGCTCATACATATTATTCCTTTTTTCTTGATGTATATAAAACACTCAAAATTGTCAAATTATTTGGAGATAGAATTATAATTTTTATTATATATATATATATATATATATATATATATGTATATATATATATTATAAGGTCCCTAGATTCCTAAAATTCTCATAAATTGTTATTTTTTATTTGTTTGAAGTTGTAAGAAACTAATCTCATGAACCTATATGTTTTAGTTTAGGGCCTCATTAATTTATTTCTAATTTACGGACCAACTTGAAAATTCCTACATAATTTAGAATCAATAGAGTAATTAACTTAAAAAAGTAATTGAAATTTAATCATAAATAACAAATTATATTGTAAGGATTAATAACTATGAAAATAAAATTACAAATAAAAATAAAAAATAATTTAAAATAATCGAGGGGAATTTGTTGACTATTTAAGAATAGCATGTAAAATGTTTAAATAAAAAATATAAAGAATATTAAGAAAGTCTACAAAGTTACACTATATTTAAGCCAAGACATTAATAGTATGTTTGGATGAGAGATTTTAAGAGAATAATAATTTTTTTCATGCATTTAAAATGTTTTATAATGAAATGATTTGCTTAAATAAATAATTTATAAAAAAATTGAAATTCAAGTATTTGTGAATATTTTTAAAATAGTAAAAATTTTAAATTCTTTCAAAAGAAAAATGTAAGTATTTAATAATTTTAATAATTTTTTTTCTCTTATCTCCTCTATATGTTTTTTTATCTCTCATTTTTCCTTCTACCCCTCTCTTATAGAGATAGTAAAATGGGTTAGGTTTGTTAGACTAGTCCAAACCCCTCTCATAAAAATATAAATATTTTTTAAATTACTATAATTAAAAATATTGTTTAAATTATTAAATACGATGTAATATTAAATTATTAAATATTTAAATCCTAAACCTTAAAAATGTGTGTTTTCTGAAATTTTCTTCCATGAATAACAAATTTTTAAAAAATTTAATAGAAGAAAAAATCAAAGAGTAAAAGTAAAAATTGACTAAATATCAAAAAATAAAAATATATTTAATCACACATATATATATATATATATTAAAATTAATTTTCCTTATATGAAATAAATTTTTCCATCCAAAATAAGAATTTAAAAATTAAAAATTTTGAATTAATTTACCCAAATAAAACACAATTGAACTTTGAAATCTCCTCAAAAGATAATTTAGAAACCTCACACTTAATCCCTTAAGCAAGCAAATTATAGTCACAATCATTGAAAAAAAGAAATTCTTACTAAGACAAAATGTTCATGTCTCAAGACTTAAGAGTTACATGATTATGAAACTCTAACAATTTGACTCGGCCGGAAGGTCTAAGTGTGTGTTTGAATTTAAGTTGAAAAAGTTAAGTTTAACAGAAACTTCTCATTCAATCGAAACTATTTGTTTAATGAGAAAGCAACATAAGTGTTACTTTGGATGCAACTACGTTTTGAAGATAATGAAGTTCAATGTAATATAAAAAAAATTACTAAACAAACGGGTACAACATTCGATAAGAATTGAACGTTCGTATGTGTACCTAAACGGTAAACCAAACATACCCTAAATTATAAAACAATTTTTAATGAGTGTCAATCACAAAAAAGAAAAAAAAAAACAATTCAACATAAATTTAAAAACTAAATTACATTAACAATCATTATATTTAAAAGGAGAGGGAGTTACAATAAGTTTTAACTAAGATTCATCTAACCAAATCAAAAATAGGCTTAAGCACTCTCGTGAATTCCCAAACACGAAACAAAAAGAATAAAAATATAAAATAGATAAGTCATGAAATTTCAAAGTTCCTACTTAATTCCCAAGATCCAAAGGTGAATCAAGTATTTTCCCTTGCTTTTGATTCTCAAAGAAGTCAAAAAAATATCCCAAAAATATAATTTCTCTCTCTTTTTTATACCGAGTTTGGAATTTTGGATTGTAAAATTACATTAGGCCTGTAATCATTGTGAAAACATACGGTTTGGAATATAATGTCATAGTTGTAGGCCAAAATTGTTAGAACAAAGACGAATTAAGGTCACTCAAAATTTATATTTTAATAATAACAAGCAAAGTTTTTGAAATATGAAATATCAAGTATTTAAAGGCGAGAAGTTTATGTTTAAGAAGAAAACACACAAAACGAAGTTTTTTTCTAAATAGATGGAACACATGATATGCATCACATCACTTGTCTTAAGTTTGCTTCAAATACGTTATTTACTGTTTTTGAATGATCTATGATTTAATGTAGTTGCATATACCTTTATGAGATGTTAATTAACGTATGGTTGAGAAGATTTTTTTTACTTTTTTATGAGAATTGCTATATATTCCAAAAAAGCAACGAAACAGCGTTCGAAATTTTAAAATATTCATATTTTTTTAATAAATTTATTATAAAATAACTATTTGATTTAATATTTTATAATTTAAATTAATTTTTTAAGAATTTGAGATAAGTTTCGGAGTATCATTTTGGAGGATCTAAATTTTTTTTTATATCTAAAAATTATGATTTCTAATTTTAAGAATTATAAATCTTAATAATCATATTTTCTAGAAATAGTTAAAATCTTTTTTTTTTTGGATAATCATGATATTTCTATAAATTATCTACAATCGAAAATAGTAACTAATTTTTGTTAGAAGTGTGTATGCATACATTTAAACAAGTTATTTTAGAAATAAATTTTTTCATATTTGATTACAATATACTTTTTTGGTATATAAATATTTTTTACAAAAATATCCTTTATTAGAATAACTTTTTAGATATATTTCTTTACTTTAATCTTATTATAAATATGACATTCAACTTTTTTTTAATGATCTAATTATGTTTCGAAGACAATTACATCATGAAGTTGTTGTCTACTTCTCAATATTTGAAAAATAAGCAATATAGATTGAATATTTTGGAAGAAGATGAATTACAACCATATATTTTCTATTTAAAAATAGAATATTATGATTTTTTTATATAATTAAAACTTTCCCCTTAAGTTTGAAAAGTTGGATTCTCAATTCTCTTGTGAATGATTATTTAAATAAGTGAAATAAAAATGATTTTTTGATAAACAATATTTTTTGAAAATTTTATTTTTTAATAGATACCAAACATCAAAAGTCAATATTTCAATCTAAAAATTTCTAGTAAACTAAAAATTTATCCTTATGAAATGCCCCCTTAAGATAGCAGTTCACTTAAAAAAAGACAAAACTTGCTATTTGAGAAGAGTCTGGTTAGCACAAAAGTTTTTTTTAAGGATTGAGACGCAAAAATGTTCCATTCCATCTAATAGGAAAAGTTGATAAGTAGTCTCTTAGATTAAGAAGTGAAATTTGGAGAAACACATTTATTACATTTATAACATCAATAATTATGGTTGTTAATCTCAAGTGACAACTCGTAATTACTACCGAGTTTATTAGATTGGTCAATCTCACCTATACAACTAAAAAATAAATTGGTTTTTGAGCAATTTAGAGCAATCTTGCCTAATCTTGAGCAATTTGCCTCCTTTATTACTAAAAGCAAAAATTAGTCTTTTCTTAATATTGTAATTTGCTATCTTATTTCAATATGAAGTTGAAATGTTGAATTATTATGTTATTTAAAAGTACTAGTAGAAAAGAAGACACCTTGTGCCTCCATGATAACTTCCTTTAAATATACATATATTAATGGGATAGTACGTGGTTATCAACCATTTAAAAAATAAGACTCCTTTGCAAAAAAAAATTGTCTTCTATCGTACAATTTATATAATACTTATAAAGGGTTAAATCTGTCATAAATAATATGTACATCATAACAAGGAATTGACTTTATATATAGGTATAAATATTATAAACATATTTTTTTTTATATTAAGTAAACTCTTATGAGTTTATGATTCGAGTTTATGATTCGAGTTTACGAGACCTCAACGAGACTATGTAAACTCTCGAGATTGGCAACCCTGTCAATGACCACTTCTCAAACTAAGAAAAAAAATGAAGCAAGTTTGCAAGTGCATCTTTAAGGATTTGCAACAATCATCTTTTAAGATTATCTATAAATATGAAACTTTGATCCATAGAGAAGCAAGTTATTCACTCTCTTTGTACTTAAATTATTAGTCTTACCATTAAAGCTTGATTAATGTATTTTATATGAGAAGCTTAAAGAGTTTTTTTTTTTTTTTTTTGTAAAGAATATTAGGTACTCTGAAACTTAAAGAAACTTTATTTGTAACAAATACCTAGATACTCTAATGAATGAATTTTTTTTTTTTTTTTGTAAAAAATACTTGAGTAATTTAGTTGAAAAGACAAGTTAAAGTCTACTAAAGTTTGAGCCAACAATGAATTTGAATGAATATTTTTGTGACTTTGATAAATTAGTGAAACTTGATTAAGTTAATCAAATTCAAACATATCTTCAATAGTAAAAATGAACTAGTACAAAATTGTATATCTTCTATTATGTGTTTCTCTTTAAGTATGTCCTTTTACTTGTTATGTTTTGAAACAAAATGTTGAAGTTTTTAACGAATATAATTCAACCCCTTTTTATGTTTATTAGTTATATATAATAAAAATTTAGTGTGTAAATTATATAGAGACCAAATCAACTCATTGAAATCTTAAGAAAAAATTATAAATCTTTTTAAATAGTATTATTATATAAACATGATTTTTTCTTTGCATTCATCATTAATTTATTATTATAATCTATAAATTAAAATACACACTTTTTTTTTTATAATTTATATTAGTCATTGCATTTTTCTTTACAAAGAAAACACAATTTTTAAAGAAAAATATTATAAAATATAATATAAAATATTTTATTATTATTAATATTTATTAAACTTATACACATAAACACACACATATACATAATATATAAATATAAACATAATAAAAATAATATTATTTAAAACAAATATTTTTTTATAAATTATTGAATATATATATATATATATATATTAATATTCATAATTATTTTATGATTTTTTAAATAATATATTTTATATATTCAAATATAATATAATTATAAAATTTTATTTTATTTTGGCTACTATATATACTAAAATACTAATTAAAATTTTGTATTTTTATTTTTTTATGGTTAAAGAATACGGTACTAGTTAATATTAAGAATTAAGAATAATAACCTATTTTTTTTTATTCTATTCCTTGTAGACGAGCGCATGTGACCGTTGGTTTCAAAATTTATAATTTGAAAATCGAGAGAACTTCCATTACCGGAAGGAAGTCGCAGTAGTAGTAGTAGTTGCTGGGCCACAGATCCAAATTCAAAATTCACGCTCCGCTCTCTCTTCCCCATTTCTCAACCCTAACTCAGTCCAAACCCCACTGCTCAAAACCCCCATCTCCGAAGCCACACATGGCTTCCCGCAACCCCTCCAACGTAAGTCTCTCCTCCTCTCACTTCTCCTCTTTCAATCCAATTTCTCAATCGCTTCCTTTTCCTTTCAGAAAAAGCTCGCCGCCGAAGAACCTTCTCTGGACAAGCGCCGAAAAATCGGAGCCGACAAGATGGGGCGACAGGCCGGAAGGGTCCGAACGCCGTTTTCAAATGTCAGCAATCGCTCAGACGCCAACGCAGCTGCCGCCGACGCCGACGCCGCCACCGTTGATTTCACTAAAGAGGAAGTAGAGGCGTTGCTGACTGAGAAGAAAAAGGGGAATCCCCATGATTCTAAGGTTTTGTGATAATGTTAATTAGTTTGATCCATGCGTTTTTTTATTTTATTTTTGGCGTCAATTGTTTTGTTTTATACTTGCTGTTTTGTTTGGCAGAAAAAGATAGAGAATATGACGGATCTTATTAAGCGTCTCAGGCTCTGTGTTCGGTGGTTTAAAAGGATTGAAGAAGGGTATGTTCAGGAAAAGGAAAAGCTTCAGTCTGAGCTAGAGGCTGCTGAGAAGAAGTGCACCGATACTGGTGCGTTATCTTAAAACTGTGTTTTGAAGCTATGTGTGTATGGTTGAATACAATTTGTGTTTAACTCATAGATAGGGACGCGAGTAATGATGTTAATGATTTGGTGTAGTTGAAAGCTTGTTGAGGTTTATGAGAGCTTTGTAGGATGAAAAAATGCTCTACTTGAATGACTCGTTATTATTTTAAACTACATCGTTCACGTGTTGAAATAAAAATTATTTTATCATAATGCATTTCTGTTTTCTCAGAGGCTGGGATGAAAAGTAGGATCGATGAGTTGGAAGAGACTGTATCTGATTTGAGGAAAACTATTTCCTCTTTAGAAGAAAGAATTTTGAAGGAAGAATCAGAAAAATTGGTAAGTTTGCTTGCTAGCTTTGTTATTGAATATCTAAAAAGATGTTACTTTATTGCCGGATGGACTCATTTTATGTGGCTGCACAACTAGGAAGCAATTAATTCTTATGGTAAAGAAAAGGAAGCCAGAAGTGAAGCAGAGAAAGTTCGGGATGAGAAATCAGCTGAGCTTCAGAAAGTTCGGGATGAGAAATCAGTTGCTGAGAGGAAGGTGATACTATGTTAAATTCTGCATTAATTAGCTATTTGTAAAATATTGAACTTTACCACCAGGTTATATACAAAATTATAGCCCTCGGGGAAAATTCTGCATTACATTCAAAGATGTTCATGTTAACTGTTATTTTCCTTCAGATTCCCTCATCATCTTTTCCTTTTAAAATTTGTTGAATTTTGCAGGCCATTTCAAATGAGGACTTGTACAAGAGATCCCAGGAGTATAATATGAGCCTGCAGCAGTACAATAGTCGTCTTCAGTCAGATCTTGAGACAGTTAATGAGGCACATAAACGACTTGAAACAGAGAAAGCAACCATTGTTGAGAGCCTTAGCAATGCAAGAGCCCACAACAAGGCATTGCAAGATCAGTTGGCATCTCTTAAAGTAAGTTGTATCTGTATTTTTTTTTCTCATGCTATGAAGTGTCATACGATGTTTTGTCAATGGAGAGTGTTGTTTGGTGATTTTTTTCCCATTGAATTTTAGAAATATTTAGAATCAAGTGAACTGTATATGTACATTTTGAATTATTTTTTTGCTACATTGGGTGTGGAATGGAAGTGAATAGATTGACATTGGTATTTTGGTAGCTTACCTTGCAGTATGTTGATGCCAATCTGCTGGCATTCTTTCTTCAAGCAAGCACTTGAGATTAAACTTGTTTATGATCAGGAAAAAATTTAGATTTGGAGTTTTATGTATTTTACTATTTCTATTGTTATTTATTATCAGTATCAACTCCATGTTGTCATCGCAAGTAACTTGATAGTCTTTTTCCTTTTTGTGTTTGTTGACTCTTATATTTTTTTCCTCCAGGTTTCACAGGACGAGGCTGTTAAGCAGAAAGAAAATTTAGCAAGTGAACTCAAATGCCTTCGTGAAGAGTTAAAACAAATTAGAGATGATCGTGATCGTCAATCGGAACAAGTAAATGCTTTGAATGGAGAAATAGCAAAGTTCAAAGAATATTCAGGGAAAACATGTACACAATTGGATACATTGATGATTAAAACAAATGCTCTTGAGGTTTGTTGTTTTGTTTGGTTCCCATCTATTTTGATCCTTTATTTTATTAATTGTGCCATCCTGTGCTCTGTGGATTTTGTCATAGTGGGGTTTCTTTATAGGAGACTTGTTCATCTCAAAAGGAGCAACTACATATACTGCAGCAGCAGTTGTTCAATGAAAAGGAAAAGTCAAAGGTAACGCAGTTGGCTTACCCTTATTATTATTTTTTTAGAAATAAATGATAAAATGTTTGCTGATTTTTTTCTTGCAGTGATTTAATGTTTTTGACAACTAGACTGACACAAATTTTCTTTCTTTCTTTTAGATGGCTGATTTATCTGTTTCAGAAACACGAACAGTGTTTGAAGAGCAGAAGAGAATTATACGTGAACTACAAGATCGATTGGCAGATAAAGAATTTCAAGTAGTTGAAGGAGAGAAGCTAAGGAAAAAACTGCACAACACTATCTTGGTATTGCTTGATTTACAAATTACACACACAAACACATATATATTGTAGTTGCTATAAATATCTGCTTACACTACCATGTAAGGCTTTATAGTTCAACGTTATCCAATTAATTTATATTTCCAGGAGCTAAAAGGAAATATACGTGTGTTCTGCCGTGTGCGACCACTCCTACCAGAGGACAGTACGGGAATGGACATGGTTGTTTCTTTCCCTACGTCAACAGAAACGCTTGGTCGGGGCATTGAATTGGTACAAAGCGGTATGTGCACAATCGTCTTTGTCATTCTCTCTGCTGGTATTGTTGATATGAATTTCATGTGGCATGCATGCTTTGTCAAGCATCACAATCCCATCCTTTCACGGTCCACAGGGCAGAAGTACAATTTCACGTTTGACAAGGTGTTTAATCACGAGGCTTCTCAGCAGGACGTTTTCATAGAGATATCACAACTGGTGCAAAGTGCACTTGATGGCTACAAGGTAAATCAGAGTTGATATCTTGGATGTTTTTGGGGCTTAAGAGAAATCAGAGTTGTTTATTTCTTGAAAAGTTGTTTCAGTCTTGAGATGCAGAGCAGAAGTGGAATGGATTATACCATTATAAACATGGGTTGATGGTGGCTTAACTTTTCTTTCATATTTTTTCTTGCTTTTTTTTTTTTTTTTGTATTGATTTCGGTCTAAGGCCATGTTTTGACACAGAGGGCTATGGTTTGTTACGGCAGGTGTGCATCTTTGCATACGGACAAACAGGTTCGGGCAAAACCTATACTATGATGGGTAGGCCCGATTCACCAGATCTGAAAGGATTGATACCACGTTCTTTAGAACAGATATTCCAGGCTAGCCAGTCTCTAAAAGACCAAGGGTGGAAGTACAGAATGCAGGTTTACTTCATCCTGATTTTCAATTTTCATGTGGGCATTGTGGCCACATTTACAAATGAAGACTGAAAAATTTAACTAAATATTTCCAGGCATCAATTCTGGAAATTTATAACGAGACCATCAGGGATTTGTTATCATCACATAAATCAAGTGGGAATGACCAGACGCGAATGGAAAATAGTGTTCCTGGCAAGCAGTACAATATTAAACATGATGCAAATGGAAACACACATGTTTCAGACCTCACCATTGTGGATGTTTCTAGTGCGGATGAGATTTCCTCCCTCCTACGACAGGCTGCACAAAGCAGGTATAGTCTTGTTACTCTTGTATTTGAATCCTGCATATGCTTTCTTTCTTGTTTGAAGTTAATTCTTTGAATGAACTTTCTGGATTAATATGTGCAAGAATGCATAATTATTCCATATGAATTTCAGATTTTTTTGAAGCTGTCATGTTTCTGTCTATGATATAACTGGAGTAAATATTAGTGTACTTACTTTATAATTGACAATGTGTTCTTGTTCATATTCATAAACAAAGAAAATAAGAATTTGTGGCAATCATGTTTTTTCAGGTCTGTTTTCCGAACAGATATGAATGAACACTCATCCAGAAGCCACTTTGTCTTTACGTTGCGTATATGTGGGATAAACGAGGTACATGCTTTTGTAATAAATTGGCATATTTTTTTTACTGTTCTTTTATTCTGACATTTTATTTACCGATGCTTTCTTTTCTCTCTATTTTGTAGAAAACTGAACAACAAGTGCAAGGTGTCTTAAACCTGATTGACTTGGCTGGAAGTGAAAGACTGTCAAGGAGTGGGGCAACTGGGGACCGGTTGAAGGAAACTCAGGTATCTATTTGATTCACGTTGTTATTTATGATCTTGAACTCTCTGTCAACAATTATACTTTCTCTTGATAAAACAATAATTTTTATTGCTGCCACATTTTCAGGCTATCAACAAAAGTCTCTCGGCTTTGAGCGATGTCATATTTGCTTTGGCAAAGAAAGAGGAGCATGTCCCTTTTAGGAATTCAAAGCTGACATACCTTCTCCAGGTTCTTTAACATATTAAAATTTGCATTTAAGTGAAAATACATTGCTAAAAACAAATGTAATGGCACGTGTCTTGGTAACCTATTAGAAAGTTGAAATGGGGCTGGGTTTGAGTATCATCTTTGTTCACACCAAACTCTTAATATAAGAAAAAAACTAAAATTTCCAATGATATGCACAAAAAGCCACAGAATAAAGGATAATTTCTAATCTAAGTGTCATCTATCTTCTTAACTATATGAATAAAGTTTATTAATGAAACTCCTCCGCATTTGGGAGTAACAGATGACGGTTGTAGCAATTTGAAAGGTGATAAAATTGGGCATGAGCTCTATCTTAAAAAATCGGTTTAATTTAGGAATCGTTTTATCCACTAGAACTCAAGGATAAAACCAATCACTTTACAATGTAACCTGAATGATATTGCCCCTAGCATTTCAATTTTGTAATGAAGTGAAGGGGAATGCGATGAACATATTCTATTATATTGTTCGATCACGGAAGATCTCAGTTCACAATTTGCTTTGACATGTTCTTGTAATGCTCGTTAACTTGTATTGTATGCATGGCAGCCATGTCTTGGTGGGGACTCCAAAACGTTGATGTTTGTCAACATCTCACCTGATCAATCTTCAACTGGCGAGTCACTTTGCTCTCTCCGCTTTGCCGCCAGAGTCAATTCTTGTGAAATTGGGATTCCACGCCGTCAGACTCAGACATCCACACGCTCCATAGATTCTAGGTTGAGCTATGGTTAAAAGAGCCCTGACCAAAATTAATTGTTTATTTGTTCTACCTTAGCGGCAGAGTGAATGATATTCTTGATGCTTTTGTGATAATTGTACGAGTGTAAAATTTAGTGCATTGAGCTTGTGTAAATTGGTTGTTATTGAGGCTTGGCTTTAGCCTCCAAATGTGCTTCCAATAATTTGTACTATTTAGGTGTGACATGATAGTGTTCAATTTATTTAGCAGCTTGTTGATTCTAAATGAAATGAAACTTAACTGTTTGGTGGACTCATGCTCACAAGGTTTTTAGAATGTTACAAAATTTGTACCATTTAGATGCGACATGATAGTGTTCAATTTATTTAGAAAATTCTTCTAAGACTGTTTACAAAATCCTGGTCCTTTTCTTCCCCACTACGATTTTGGGGTGCAACTTGGTTTTAGGCATGCCATTTAGAAGAGACAACAGCAAAATGAGCCAAGAACAAGACAACAAAGGGAAACTAGAAGAAAGTTGTGCTTATTTGGGATGAACTTGGGAATGTTATCAAATTACCGGCCCTCTTCTTCTCCCACTACTATTTTGGGGTGAAACTTCGTTTTCAGAATCATTACAAACGATAACAGCAAAAAGAGCCAAGAACAAGACAATAAAGGGAAACTGGTAGAATTCTGTTCTTATTTCTGATGCACTTGAGAAACTTGGGCAATTTTATATAGCTTGTGTGATCCATTTAAGAGGCCATCTTGGGGGAATTCTATTAAGGCATAATACGAGTGGTTAATAACTTATTGGCCTAAGTTTTGACAAATTTTCATGCATAATGGATCAAAAAATCTGACCTGCGATTACTCTATTCGTTAAGGAGAGATTATTTAATTTTTGAGATGCATGAACTATTGTTTCATACATATTTCAGGGAGTATGGATGATTTCTGCTTTTCAGAAAGTGTTCAACTTAAAATAATTGGTAAATAAAAGGAATCTTTTATGCTATTTTTGGAAAATATGATGAAATAGGTGAGAAATGATTTAATAAAAAATAGGTAAAAAAAATAGAGTGAAATTAATATTTTTTTAATAGAATGAAATTAGATGAATAATAGAAAAAAATGATTTAAAATTTAATTATATAGTTAAATATTTAAATAAAAATAAATTATTTAAACAATTACGATTTTACTCTTTACAATTTTTTAAATATACATTTTAGTTATATCTTATTATATAAATAAATAATATAATCAATTATCATTATTATATATAATTTATCTATATATACTTATACATATTATAAAGGACATATAAGATGATATAATTATTTTTTTTGTCCATTTTTAGTTGACCATTATATCCCTAAAAAGAAACCTTTGATATTTTGTGAATACCAATCATAACCACTCTTAAATTATCTTTTTTTAATTTTTAATTTTTAATAAACTAAACTAAACTAAATATATAAAATATAATAAACTAAACTTATTAAAATTTAAATAAGGTTAAAATACTTTTTTAATTTTTACAGTTTCACTTACTTTACCTTTTAATTTATATAGTTTAAAATAGACATTTTTAGTTTATATACTTATATTTTTCAATCTTTTGTCTCTACGGTATAAGATTGATCTTTTTAGTCTATATTCATATTTTTTTAATTTGTTTCGACAATTTTTTTTTTGTAACATTATCTTTTTTGTGTTGACGTGATAAAAATATTAATTTAATTTTATATATTTGATATTGAATTTATTTTGTTGGAGTTACTCTAAATTAGGTATTTCGAGACTTTGTGCCTTTTTTACCGTTACTTGTAACGCGTATTGTTGAGACACCATTTTTTATCATTACAAGAGTTAAAATCTTTATCATGTCAACACAAAACATATAATTTTACGAAAAAAAATTGATGTAGAGATTAAAAATATATTTTAACCTTTTATATATATATTCAAACATGTTACTCAATTATGGCCCTGTTTATAAGAACTTATAAACAATTTATTTGTACTTATCTTATTCTATAAGTGCTTATGATAGTATTTAGACAATCTTATAAAATATCTTATGAGTAGCTTATAAAATGTTTTGAACTTATTTTGATAAGATGTCAAATATAACTTATTACTTAACTTATGTGAAAACTTATTAGAAAATATAGAAGTTTGAATTCTGTCACGAACATAAATAGTTTTTATTTTTATCTTTTTCATTCTTTTACTAAAAACCAATTATATATATTTTTCATTACTTCCTCCAAAAGTTTTTGTTCATTTTTATTTTTGTTCTCTTCTCCTCCAATTTTTTTTCTATCTCTTTTCTCCAAAACTCACATTCTCCTATTATTAAAAAAATCTCATAACTTCTTTATCTAAAATAGCACATTTGAAATAATTTTGTTATTAATATTTATACAATATTTTTTTTTATCATGATTTTATAAAATATATATAATTGATTTTTAATTTTTAAAATTTATGATTCTTAATTTTAACCATAGTTATTTATATGATTAATTTCTCATATTTTATTGTTAATTTTAATTTTTTATAAATTAAAATTAGGTGAATGGTGATTAATAATTTTTTTTAATATTATTGTGATGTATAATGTTATTTTAAAAAATTGTTACTTTTTATATTTTGATTTTATTTTTAGTCAAATTTTAATTTTTTAATTTTTTTAATTTTTAAAATGAGATAACATCTTATAAGTATTTAAATAATGATACATGTTAAGTGTGGGAGAATGCTGAGTCTTAATTCTTATTTAACACCTAATATGTCTCAATTGAGTGAATTCTTGAAACTTTCCCCTTATATTTAGCTTAAAATTTGAAATGGAAGCGTGATCATGATTGTGAGCAATTAGAAGCTAAGTTGGTGTATTTTATTGCCGGAATTCTTCAAGTTTAAGGTCATAGAAGCAGGGGATCCAGAGACTTGGAGCTGCAGCTTCAAGTGTAGCCCTGGAGTTCCAGTATTGTGATGAAAAGCAAAGAGCAAGTCAAAGAGTTAGCACTGTAGTGCTTAAACTGGAGCTGCAACGCCAAATCTTTGGAAGGCAAAAGATCAGGCCCAGTACCTCAATGCTCAGCCCAAAGCTTCAGCCCAGAAGATTACTTCAACTTGAAGGAGCTTCTAGCACTGCAGCGCTAAAACTGGAGCTGCAGCACCAACTCTCTGGAGAGAAGAAGAAGGAGTCATGCCTAGCGCTTAGGCCAACGTCCCAGCTCAGAATATTTCTTCTTGTCTTTTGTGTGTATTGTCCATGGTTGTTGTTAACGCCAGAAACATGAGGGGGTTGATTCCCATTAGTATTGAATTCATTGTAACTTCTAACTCTA
Source organism: Cajanus cajan (assembly GCF_000230855.2). Taxonomy (NCBI): domain Eukaryota; kingdom Viridiplantae; phylum Streptophyta; class Magnoliopsida; order Fabales; family Fabaceae; genus Cajanus; species Cajanus cajan. Next base: position 63,525,923 of record NC_138518.1, read on the forward strand.
CTTTCTCTTAGATATATATGATCTTCAGTTCTGTTATTAGTGTTTGATTCTTCTCTTAATACTTAGTCTGTATGATCATCTGTTTTATGATTCATGGCTTTTGAACTCAGTTGAAAAATATTTTCAAAGACTTGCAATGAATCACACACTTAACATTCTCTTGCTTTAGGAATAAACGTGAGTTTGTTAACCATTTTTGTTCAAGGTTGTTCTTAATGAGGGTATTAATCTTAAAGGGTAGAGGAATCACATTTAGAATTAAGTATCTTGGGACTCAATTGTAAGACATCTCCGTGAGTTATTTAATGAACATGGAAGTAACTAATTGAAAATCATATTTGTCTAATGAAGATCAAGGAGTTAGAAAGTGCAAGTGAATTCGCTTTCATCTATATAAAGTTTTCTATCAATAATCTTGCATTAATGCTTATGTATGATTTCTTATAAATTGTAAATCAATATTACATTAAGTCTCCCTTGAAGCTTTATCCAAATCTATTCTGTTTAATATTGTACACACAACTTTTACCCGACTTGAATGGAAAGTAGAATTGTTAAATCATTCCGAGTCCTTAAGGACGATATCAATTACTACAATGAAATTTGGTCCATTGTTAAGGGAGAATAAAATTCTCAACAATACATCCAAACATTTTAGAATTTTATAAGTGTTTGTTAATATGTATATTCAAATGTATCAATTTATTGAATTTTAAGCACTTATAATATAAGTTCTTAGACTAAATTGCACTTTTGATCATTCTATATTTGTCAATTTGCAAATTTAGTTATTTTATTTTAAAATAGAGACATTTAATTCTTTTATTTTTTAAAAATATGAAACTTTGATTCTATTATCAATTCGATATCCATTAATTGTTAAAATTTTTACATTATTTAGTGACTTGTCACCACTAGAGTGATATAATATTTATTGATGTGGCATGTAGTGATAAAAATTAAAAAATAACATAAAAAATCATTGTTTATACCTATTTTAAGGAATAATTAATATCTATTTTATTAATAAATCTTATTTATATATTTTTTTACACCCAAATGTTATTTTACTAAATATCACATTATTTAAGTATGAGTAGATATTAATATTTAACAATTAATAAATGTCAATTTAATGAAAAAATTTAAAAATAATATTTTTAAAATTAGAGTGACTAAATGTCTCTATTTTAAAATTATGTGATGAATTGAAACAAAAATAGAAAAACTGAAAATATAAGTTGTTTCTTTAAAAATAAGACCCAATATATTATTATAATCATTAATAGTGATTATTTTTATACATAATCGACGATGACAAGTTTTTTTTGTTGGAAAAAAAATTAAATAAACGAGTGATGAACAAATAGTGAATATTGCCAGTCTTATTTTTTTTAAAAAATTTACGCAAATCATCTCATACTAGTGTGTAATTTTTTTGCATGGAACTCCCTCTCATTTACCCTTAAATCCACATAAATCATTGTTTCAAAGAACAATTTTTTTTTTTAAATTACATGTAAATCTTCTCTCATCTCTTCTATTTCACGCTAAATCACATATAGAAAATACACCATTATTAAGTTGAGTATAATATAACGAATAATTAATTTTAGTACTACTACTTTAGAAGAGCTAAATTCATTTTGCGTTTGACTCAATTTAGAGAATAAAATATAATAATAATCATTAATTAAAAAATTAATTATTGATAATTTAATAAATTTTAAATTTTATTTTACATAAACTTAATTTTATCACAATTCTCATAATTTTTTAATCAATAGTTATGAGTATATTTTATATTTTAAAATATACTCTCACTTCAAATGAGCTAAGTCTTTTAATTTTCTATAAAATTAAGTAATGTAATATTTGATTTTAAGGATTGTAAATTTTAAATTACTGCAATACCGGTATAAAAATTACGTAAATTTTATTTAAGGATTATTCCATTTTACTCGGTGAACATAAACCCCATTTTATTTTGCACCTCTCTGAACCGTAGAGTATTGCCCCAGTTGTAGGATTGCATATTTTATGGACCAAAACAAAAGCTTGCATATTTTGTTTTATCGTGGTTGTTTTTTTTCTCTTTCTTGAGGATCTTGGGATTGAATAAATCCCGAGAGAAATTTACTTTTTGAAAATTCAAAAACTGAAAACATGGTTCTTCAATTGGGATTTGGATACTAGTTCATTTATAACCTCTTCAATTTGCATTTTTATTTCTTATTTTTTGGTCTTCTAACTCTTTACGGCTATGGTTAGGCACCGAAGTGAGACTCTTTTCAAATATATATATATATATATATATATATATATATATATATATATATATATATATAAAAGGAGAGATCTTTTTACTCTGTTCAATAATTTATGTTTTACATCAAATTTCAACGATCCAACCGTTTAATTTAAAGTTCTTAATACATAGATTAAATCTGCAAATTTTTAGAAAATTTGAAAATCATTTAATACTTCGTTTCATTAATTTGAATCAATGTATAAAATGATTTTATGATTATCCGTCAATTTGAATTAATAAAATAAAATATCAAATAATTTTCAAATTTTCTAAAAATTTGCAGATTTGATCTATGCATTAAGAACTTTAAATTAAATAGTTGAATCGTTGAAATATAATGTAGAATATGAGTTATTGAACAGAGTAAGTCTATGGGAGTAAAATGATCCCTTATATATTATTTTCCTTGTAGACATAAGCTTGTGATGGAATCAAGACCACGGGTTAGGGATTTGAATCCTTTCCACTTCAACCAACCTTGTTAGGTTAAATTTCTTCTTATTTTGACAAATTGTCAAGAGAATTTCTTTCAACCATGATGGCAAGTTCTATTATCTGAGATTCTGAGAATATCATTAACAGCCAAAGATGCTTGGTTTCCCTACTAAGGAGTTTTGCACTAAATTTAAAAGGTCCAAAACTTTTACTCGATTGATAACTATATACTCTGATGTTGACACGCGAATTTAGCACACAATAAGATACTAATTGAGCAAAATTGTTTTTCAACAGGGTAGTTTGAATCCCATGTATCTCCCTGATATGTAGTCTTTCCAAGTTCGAATAACTCCGAAGCTAGTCATTAGAACAATACTTAAAGTCATGACTACGCTAACCGAAAATACTATTAAGGATGGTCTTCCATAGCTTTGAATTGCTCTTTGCACCACTAATAGCCCAATAAGTGATGCAACAAAACATATTACGGCCAAGATAAGTGCGGTCTCTATGTGATCCATGTCCAACAATAGATATTGCAAGGCTGACATGGTGGATGAGAAGAAAACCATGAAAGAACATGTTGCTGCTGTCACCTATACAACAAAATAATTTGAGTCAATACCAGTTTATCAACCCCAATCACTATAATCATTGCACTAGCCACTAATGCCTGATGTTAATGCTTATGATATACTACTACTATTTCAAAATTATTGATGTTTAATGTTAATGCAAAAATGTTATGGAACATACAATAAGTATAAAATATTAATGTGTTTAGTCTAAAATATCCTAATTAAGGTAATGGAACTTACCTCAGGAGCTATTCCAACATGTAGAAGAAGTGGACTTATCAGCATTCCACCCCCAATTCCAAAGACACCACCCAAAATCCCTGCTAGAAGTGCCATCATAGGAAAAATAAGTTTGTTTGATGGTCCATTTGAGGATAGGCATGAGCCCTGCATTAAATTTCATTGAATGAGGTTCCAACTCTAAGCAACATTCAAATATTAGTTATCAGTGTATGATGTTTACAAACCTCTTGCATGAGATTTTGGTCTTGATGGCTTTCTTTTCTGAATACAATCCAAGCAGTGAAAATTACAGCAAGAGGGATTTGAGCTGATGAAATAATCCAGTATCCCACACCACATGGCTCCATTGGAATGATACTCTATTATTTCAACATTTGCATCACAGGGTCATTCATCAGATGCATATATTATGAGACCTCCAAACCAGAGGAATACTCTACCACTAGAATTTCTGCTTCTAGTGTTCCACCACAATGAAAGGGACTTACAATCACATCAAAGAGAAAAAAAATCGAAAAAAAGGTCTCAGGGTCTATTTGATTCCGTCCTCATCTTTTGGTTTTATAAAATATTTTCGAAAATAATTGTACTCTGCTCTGCAATCTATTTCTCAAAAACAATTATCACGTTTTGAAAATTGTTTTCAAAACAAGTATTAAGAAAAATATAATCATCTGGGAGATGTTTTATCATACTCTTCCTATGTTTTCATCTTGTTTAACCTCTCTTTCAATTCCACACCTTATTTTGTACCTTGCACTGCCTCGTTTAATTGCTTTTTGAAAACTAAAAACAATTTTTGAAAACATAAATCAAAAGACACCTTCAATCCTGAATTTGGTAAACTCAGGGGCACTAATCTTTTACTCCTACACTCGTTTCTCATGCCTATCTATAACTTAACATGTTCCATATATTTATAAGTTCAGTTCTAACGTCAGCATCACAAATCATAGTAAGCCAAGAAGTAAACTAAGAACATGGTTTAATAAATATATAACATCACTACATAGCCATAAACAAGGAAGAACAAAATCTAACCTGTCCATATTTGTTTCCACGAAGAAGATAGAGGGAGAAGAAAGAGAACCAGACCAAGAGTAAGACCAGCAATTTGAACCAAGGTATCCTCACCCTGATATTTTCTTCATTAACCACAACCTGTTCTTCAATACTTTTTACCGCATCTTTTTCTTCTCCCTCCCTATTTTCAGAACTCCCATTTTCTAATAATCCACTTTCAAGCCCCTCAAATCCATCACTTTTCCTCCTCTCTTCTGATTCAATCCTCCAAAACAGAACTCCATTGTTACAGGTCTTTGAGGTGGACCAAGTGAGAAAAATAGCAAATAGCATAGTGATCAACCATTCAGGGAACACAAGGTTGCATATGACTCCAACACTCACTCCTAGAAGCATACATGGTTCTGACAAAAGTGCTATGTCATAGTCAACCAATAACCTGCCACCAAATTTAGGACTTGTGGCACAAAGATTGCACATGACATTTGCTATTGACCCCCCTGTGACCATAAAAGCTGACAAACTTGAAGCTGTTTTGAGGTCTAGGCCAGCTACAATAGTTAATATGGGTATGAAAAGTCCACCACCACCAATACCACCAGCACTAGATATAGAAGAAGCTATGAAACACAATACTCCTGCCACCACTATAGGGCCTGACATGTGAATCTGGGCTTCTTGGAATCCTTGTGCCCCATTTCCCCATTCATATATTTTATCTAGGAAATGGTCAATGCTCAGGGTGTTTAAAATAGTTTGTGTTTGTTTTGCATCACAAGGAGTAAAGGAGATGAAAGTGAGAATCAAACACGTGAGGCTGTGAATAATCCTCATTTGCTTTTGAGGGCTTCAGGCAATTGTAAGGAGTGTATGTGTGAATAGCTGAATGGCTTAATGCCTTTATATAGGGATAAGGAGGGACTGATGACAAAGCCTCTTTTGATAAGCAAAACGATTGGGATCACATGCACAAGGAAGACAATGGTAGGAGAAAAGTTGAACAAAAGAAAATTAGATTCTTCTAGGGATATCCTACCCCCACTATTCTATGTGGTGGCAAGAATATTACAATCACAACTTAGTTTCTGGTTAAAAAAAGGTGGGAAGGGATTTTAAAAGAGGGTAGAAGAGAGAATGGGAAGAATTAGGAGAAGGAGAAAGGTTAGAAATTTTGTTTAATTAAGAAAAAGGGAGAGATTTTAATGTAAGGGTACCATATATAACTATTTTCTAGTTTGATTCATAAAAGATTTTAATATAAGGGTATTATGCATAACTATTTTTTTTTTGTTTCATAAGGAGAGTAGAGAGATTTCAAAATTTAATTTACATTTGTATTTTTATAATTTAAAATTTTCAAATGCAAGTAAGAATACTTTTTTTATGTTTTACCAAAAATGTTTTGAATCTTTTTTCCTTCTCTCCAAATCATCTTGTATATAAAAAAGTTAAAACTAGACAATCCTTCTTGCAAATTAAACCAAATAACAAAAATTCATTAAATCTCTCTACATCCTTTTTTTTTTCTAATTCTTTTTGACCAAACACTGTATTAAGGGCAGACAAGAGGTGTTGACTTCTTTTCTATAATAAATTACTTATGATATATCTTGACTATTTATTATAAAAAAATGACCATGTTTTTGTTTTATTTCCAATCATAAAATACCTTGTATGGAAAATTTATTAACTACTATAAAAGTTATTATTTTAAAAGCTTGATATGATTGTTCTATTGATTGATAAAGGAAGGTATAACAGAAATGCTTGTATTGCATTGCTTATCCTAAAACAAACGAAATGGGGGCACCGAAAAAGGAATTGTACACTTGTGGCAGATAAATGGAGTGACTCTCCGCACGAGTTAGAAGCTGAAATTCTGATGTATTGACATTTCAACGGTGTTCCCATCTCTTTCATTTTTTTTTCTTTCTATTTTTATCCTTTCCTCTTAAATTAAATCACTTATGATATATATGACTTCTTTTATTTATTTATTTATTTATTTTTACTACAAGATTTATTTCTTTCTATATCTCCCAAGTGTCTATTAGAAGTGATTTTTTATGGGGTTCGTCCTGGCATAAAGAATGTTTTTTACTCTTTATTGTGCAGACAACTAAAAAGGGAATCTGGGATTGACAAATGCAAAGACAAAGAACGTGATAATTACAAGACAAATAATTAGATAAAGATGAAGAGTTGAATTAAATAAAGCAAATGATAGGAGAGAAGAAAACCTCCGCCGAGAGAGCGAAAGTACTACTACTATTATTTTTAAAATTTAATTTACATGCAGTCACAATCTAAATCATTTTTATATTATTATTATCTATAGTAAATTGTGATGTAGGATAAATTTGTTAACTTTATAACCTTTAAATATATTTTTAGTGTTATGACTTATAAGATGAGTGACTTATGATTTTCATTTTTGTTAAAATATTTTTATTTTTTATTCTTTTAAAATTAATAAATATTTTTTTTTCTTTGTGAAATTAATAAAATTTGATTTTAATTTTTGTAAAATATTTTTATTTTATTTTTATTCTTCTTAAATTTAAATTTATTAATTTTATTTTCTAACAATCATTTTAAGATAGATAATAATATTTATTTTGAAGATTTATAAGAATTTTTGGAGGTGTTGAATATCAATGTTACATTATTAATAGTTGTGAATAATATTTAAGATGGTTATTTAACCTTTTAATAAATAAAAAGTTGTTAAAAATAATTATATAAAAAAATAAAAAATAAAAATAATAATTCTAATTTTATAGAGACGAAAATAATAGAAAAATTTTATAGGACCAAAATTAAAATTTACTAAATTTATAAGAACTAGAAACATATTTAAGTAATTTTATAATAATTATTTTTAAAATACACCTAATAATTTCTAATTACATACATTAAAAAAAAACTTATACAAAGTCAGCATATAAATCTTTATACTGTCCTATCAAAATTTACTCTGTTGCGATATCCTATATTAATAAATAAAATGATACGATAGAAAGATCAAATTCTATTGAACATGTGTGAAAACAATTGAAAGTACAAATAAATTAAGTTTTTAAAATATTGATAACAAATAATACTTATTACAATTTTTAAATATATTAAGTATTATTTTGTATTCTATATTTATAATAAGGGTAGAGTTTAAGTAAATTTAAATTTAATTTCTCAACAAAGTGTGTAAACTGTTATTATAAATCTTTTGATATCACGATTCTAATCAATAAAAAAAAATTACTTTCGCACATACTTCAATTATTGGAAAGATCAATAGCAAAATTACTTTCGCAGATACTTAAATCAGAAAAACAATTAATCCATTAATTATATTAAAATTATTTATCATTTTTAATGTTTTTTATTTATCTCATTTTACTGGATATTTTAGTTATTTTTTCCCGTATAATTATAAACAATAATTAATGTTATTTTAAAAAATTTAAATGACAAATAAAGAAAAATAAAAACAACTTTCTTCGAAAGTTTCATATTATATTAAGTCATGTTTTGTTATTTTTGGTTTTACTAATATGGTAATGTTGTTAGATAATAAACTTGTTGGGTCTTTATGTTATTTTAACTCTTTTATGAAAGTATAGTTCAATCTTTTACATGTTGATCTTATATCTTTTTATCTTGACTCTTGTATCTCAATATTATTGTATTATTGAATTGGGTTAAACTCTTTTTCTTTTCTTTTTGTATTCTCTTCCTCCTTTCTTTTTCTTCTTTTTTTATGTTTGCATTGTTCGCATGATATCAGAGTTGGTTCGATCCAAACCATAACTTTTTAGATCTATTTATGAGTTAATAGAGAATAAAAAAAATCATAATGCAATTCACACACTCTGTATTTCACCATATCGTAGTTTTTCAATTTGGGACAATCTTAGATTAGTTAATTGTTGGATCATGTTAAAAATTGGTTACTAGGTTCAAAAGATGATTTTTTTTATCTAATCGGAATTTTCGTTTGGAGGTCAAGCGCAGGAGAAATGCTACTTGCACATAAACATATTTAGGGGGGGTTGCACAAATTAGGTTATTCATTGTCATTTTTTTTTTGTGATTGATGGTGATGACTAATGAAAGAGATGATGCTCTCCATTCTATTAGTGTACCACTGAATGGACATAATTACTTGTATTGGAAGGTTAAGAGGATGTGGAGATATGTGTCTAGAACCTTTGTTAACCTAAAGATAAACATCATGGAAAATATGAAATAGAGTTGGAATCCTAAGAAGCTAAGAATTCAAAGATAAAGAAATATAAGACCAAAATGTAAAAGATTGAACTATATTTACAAAGAATTAGAAATAATATAAAGGCCCAACAAGTATATTATCTAACATTCCCATTATAGTTCAGTTGAGATAATAGACTTGTTGAACCTTTATGTTATTTTCACTTCTTTGCAATGGTAGCTCAATCTTTTCTATGTTGATCTTATATCTCTTTATCTTTGAATTGGACTAAACCTTTTCTCTTTTTCCCTTTTTCTTTTCCCCCTTTCTTCTTTTTTCTTTCTTTATGTTTGTATTGTTCATAAATGTAATACTCGCTTTGATCTTTTATATTAGAAATGAATAATTAATTTACCAAAACAATAAAAGTAGTTAAGATAATTAATATTCATTAATAATGTCTTAAAATTAAATTTTATTCCAAAAATATCCTTTAAATTGATTGGTTTAAATAGTAGTAGCATTAAATGACACTATTCCTAATTCAAGAAATAACTTTTTTCACCAACGAATGCAAATTGTATTGTTAATACATTATTAAATGCATCCACTTGCATTAGTATATAAAAGAAAATTAATAATTAATACATCTTAAAATATAAATATTTTTTTTCTTATAATTAAAAAAATATACCCATTTGTTTCTAATATAAAGAACTAAAATAATGTTCAAAATATTAGTGGATGTTAATGTAGAACATTTATAGATATTAAACATGAAAGTAGGATAAGAATAAAATAATAGTAAATTAATAGTTTTAATTTTATTTAATATGTGGTGCATATCTAACGATAAACCAAATAGTATTATTGAGTTGTGTAAAATTATTTTTTATTTATATAGTTTTATTTTTCAAAAAATATTATACAAGATTTTGAATTTTGAATTTTGAATAATAATTATTTAATTTTAATATTTTAACTAATAATATAGTTGTTGTAAAAATAATAATAATATACTTTAATTTAATATGCCAAAATTATTGTAAGTATATATAAAATAATGTCTTGAACACAAATTTTATATATAAAACATACACACATATAATATTACAATACTCAACTTATAAAAATATAGACACATTTAATATATACATATTCTATCAAAGTTTATTGACTGTTATTTTCTATTCTTATCAAAATTCTGCAAGTACTTTGACAATGGGATGATGTCCTTACACTTCAATATCCACGGCAGTGGGGTCACTTATAAAGACACTTCAACGCTCAAGTTATAGGATAGTTTATGTTAAGAATTAGGTTAGGTAAGTGATTAATCTCTAAGTTTAGAGATGATGTTGTATGATGTCTTGGAGATATATCCCAATGATTGTGTGATATTGTTATTGATTAGTAAAGATATTGTTCCTGATAAGTGAGGATATTCCATTAGATGAATATAATATGTTTGATTATGATATTCTACAATATATTCATACCAAGATATCTCGCTAGCCATTAGGAGTTAATCACTTAGGGTTTCATTTTATGATGATGGACTAGAGGCCTAGTGTGGGTGAGCAAGTAAAGGCCAACTTGGCCTGATCAAGCTAGGCCGATACATAAACCTCCCGAGCTTCAAGCTCCGAGCTCTTTAGAGGGGAGGAGTTATGAGTTGTGCTAGCTTAAGTTGCTTTATTTCTCCTTGTGTCATGGTAGGTTGTCCAGCTTGAAGTTTGGTGAGACTTATATTATAGATTGAAGTGTGTTGCATATGCATAAGTTGTTTGCACATATATTGTTGGTAATCATTTGTTTTATGATTGCCAAAGATACTAAGCTTGTGTGTTTTGATGGAATAGAGAGGTTTAAAAACTCCAAAATTGTGAAAAATAGAGATGGTCTTTGTCATGAAACAGTGGAGAAAAATTGAAGATGAGAAATGAGGGTGTTTCTGAAAAGAAATGATTGAGCCATTTTGAAACGGCTGAGGGAAATTGGAGATTAGAATAATGATGTTTTCAGAAGGAATTAGCTAAGCAGCTTTGAAATGGTTGAACAGTTTGGTGCTTTCTGAATTAGACCTTTTTGTCTTCGTAAAAGTTGTAGCCCAAGATGTTAGCCTTCTAAAGGCTTTGAAATCACTTAAAAAGGAGGTCTAGAATTCCAATTATGACCTTTTTAGTGAGCAAATATAGTATATGATGGAGTTAGAACTTAAGGTCTTCATAAGAGTTGTAGATAACCTTTTTAGCTTTCATATGAGATAAAGATAAGTTTGATTGGAGTAGTAGAACTCCAATTGTGTTGTGTTATGTGGAAGTTGTCGTTGTATGTTAATTGATGATTAAACGTTGCAAATGATGTGTTTATCCCCTTATAACATATGGTAATATATGATGTCCTAAATCATTACATGATGAATTTTTTATATGGATATGGTTTATGAGGATGTTTAGTTGTTTACGTTGTGATTGAAGTTGTTATGTTGAGATTACTATACTTGTTGTAAGTTGCACTAGTTGTTAGAAATTGTGCTTTAAGTATTCAGTTGTGTTTGAAGTTGATTCAATTGTTAAGTTTTTTGGTTGTTTTCATTTGATTATCAAGATGTTGTTTTCGTTGATGTATGCTTAAAGTTGTAAAGATACCTTGATGCTAAGTTATTATATTGCCTTGATGTTTTAAGTTGTCTTATAGTTGTATATGGATACTGACAATTGTTAAAGTTGAAAGTTGTAAAGTTACTATGTACAAAATGTTGTGTTTATTATTATCATTAAGTTGAGAGTTGACATATATGTTGAAAGATGATTGAGTTGTAAAGAAGTATGTTGATATGACGTTATGTGTTGTATGGTTAAAATGTAAAATGTGAATGATGTTTAAGTTGTAATGATGTACGATGATAATTTGTTAAGTTGTTCATTTGTTAGACATGTGGTTGTGATACATGTCTATATTCAGATACATAGAAACTATAAGAGAGTTAAAGATGTTTTCTAACTTTAATATCTCATTATGCTGATATGCACTATGTTGAACTCTTTAGTAAGTAAGTTGACTTCTGAATGGGTACGTTATTTTTAGTTGTCTCCTTTAGATTCTATGTGGTATCTGTATGTGAGCAAGGTCGAGAGATACATGTATAAAGTGACCATAGTATAGGGGCAAGATCAGGCTATAGTAATTATAAGTGACCAACCAAGTAAAGTACAAAGTAGGGGACTTAGTCTCTAACCAAGTATTGGAGGATTAATTGTGGTATTAGGAGGGTAGTTGATGGGCTAATCCCATAGGGGGCTTAGTGTTGCAAGCTAATGTCGTAATAGGTTTAAACCCAAACTGTTCTACCTTGACATAGTACCATACTTCTTAGTTTAAGTGATGAAACCTGATAAATCAATATAACTTATTATAGTTGTTGTTTCTAGCTTTATGTTAGCCGCTATTTTTTACCTTAGTGTCAACTGATGTTTTTGACCATAATGTCAGCCACTATTTTTGATTTTATATTAGTGATTGTGATTTGGTAGGGTCAAACTACTTAAACTGGTCACCTTAATTATAAGAGATATCTGTAATTGATATGCGTGATGATGCATCAGTTGAATTTATATGTATGTAGATTATGTCATTCTGTTGAATGTGTTGAGGTGGATAATAATCAAATGAGTGTTTGTGTTATTCTATGTTATTTGTGATGTATTGATGATATAAATGTTGTCTGGTAATATGTATATGTGCATACTGAAAGTGGTTAAGTTGAAGGTGTAAAGATATCGAGGTTGTTATCTGATGAAAGTTGTGAGTGTGACTAATGATTATGTGTTATATTAGAATGATAATGAAGCTGCCTAGTTTTACACGTTATTTGAGTGCCTAAAGTTGTATGACAAGACTTGATATGATGTAATGAATGATATTCATTTTAAGTTGTTTATGTTGCATGTTGTTGTATGACATTGCTTTTATATCACAAGCTTACTCTATGTTTTCATTTGGGGTTTGAGATTGTTATGATCATACTTTGTATGAGAGTAGGACAAGATTAGCAGGTCAAGTGGTGTTGTTTGGCGGTGAGTCACGTCGAAGGTGGCTCTCTTTTGGATGTTGTTACCCTTAGGTAGCTAGGTCTTGCATAGACGCTTGACCAACAACTAGATTTATCTTGTATATAGTGGTTACTTATTTTGTATTAAGTATGTATATATGTTTAGGAACTATATGACTGCTTGCATGAGATTTACTTATTTGTTACATGATATCCTAAGCTGACATTTGATATTAGTGTTTTCGCTTAGTTGTTGTTAGATCGTAATAAGTGTAGTGACCAAACGGGTCATTACACTTTTATGGTATCAGAGTCAATTGAGTCTTTTAGGGACACTTTGTGGGGGTGGACCTATTGTGCTTGTATTGTGTAGTTGTTACGTTGTTTATGTTATGTGTTAGTTGATGTTGTGGTATTTGTTGAATGTTATCTAATAGGGGTATTGATCTTTGTAAAAGATGGTTAGGCCATAGTACGATTAGATCACTTATGCCATAGAGATGATGACCTATACGATGTAATAATAGACCGTTCACTTTGCACAATTGGAGGCATAGAGAGCTATAACTGGAGTAACAAGATCAACATGGTCTCAAGAGAGTAGGGACTTGACTAAGTCTAGGAAATGCCATCTTCCTTAATTCAGGGGAGATGTTGATCTAGAGGTGGTTGATTACTGGATTACTAGTTAGAGAAGATCTTTAGGATGTTAGGATGTATGGATGAGAGGAAGTTTGCTTATGCTGTTTACAAGTTAGTTGAAAGGCGAAGTATTGATGACAATGTACTTATCAAGTGTTAGTGGCCAGAGGAGTGGCAGTTGACTAGGAATGATTCATGGGAACGTTCCTTGAAAAGTATTTCTTAGAGAGTGTAAGACACACTAAAGAAGTTGAGTTCATGAGGTTGTTGTAGGGAAGGATGTAGTGTTTGAGTACGCCATGAGGTTTTAGCACTTGACATGTTTCTACCCCCAAGCTATCTCTGATGCATTGGAAGTGTAGGAAGTTTGTTAAGGGCTTGAAGTATGAGTTAAGGAGAGTGGTGATGTTTATGGCCATCATAGAGTTTCCAACCTTGGTGGAGAAGGTGAAAGTGGTGGAATGTCTAGAAGGCAACAGTAGAATGAGTAAGACTTCAGAGGGGCCAGTTGGGTTCAAGACAGGCAGTGCTTAGAGGAAGCCTTATGATAGACCCCAACCTCGTCAAGGGAGTTCTTTCACGAGGGGACTTGTTGAGGCACCAAAAGGAAGAGCATAGACAATTAGATGCTACCAATGTAGAGGACCATACATTGTGAGGTATTGTACGACTACCACGACAAAGTATTTTTAGTGTAACAAGTTTATGCATATTGCCAAGGATTTTCGAGTGGGGGTTACCCAGAAGAGGAGTGTTAGTGACATTTCCTTCACCATAGTACTGTAGTATCTAAAACTATGTATTTTGATAAATTGTTTTTAAAATTATTTCTTTAATTATTTTTTAATTTAGTTTGGCCAAAAGCGCATATATTAAGTATCTTAATTTAGGCGAGAGGGAAGGAGAGATTATATAATTCAAGAAATTGAAAAGGATTCATAAGGAAGTAGTCTAAATATCCTGGTGCAAGAACCATAAGTAATTAATTACAAATGATTAATTTGCGGAGTCACTTGCCACCGTGGATCGCGATCGACATGGTCACTAAACCATCATATCTTATCCGCAGGTGTGCGCATATATATATATATATATATATATATATATATATATATATATATATATATATATATATATATATATATATATAGTAGGAGATCCACTTACCCTAAAAGTAAATTTACTTAAATTTAATCTACTCAATAACTCATGTTTTATATCAAATTTTAACTATATAATTGTTGAATTTGTTAAATTAAAAGTTCTTAATGCATAAATTAAATTTGTAAATTTTTAAAATTTTTAAAAATTATTTAATATCATTTTTATTAATTTAAATTAATATTTTATGATTATTTATCAATTTGAATTAATGACACGAAATATTAAATAATTTTCAAATTCTTTAAAAATTTATAGACTTAGTTTATGCATTAAATTTTTTTAATTTAAAATGGATAAAAAATTAAAATTTAATGTAAAATTTGAGTTATTAAGTAAAATAAATCTAAAGAAACTTATTTTTAAAGTAAATAGATCTTTTATTTATATATATATATATAACTGTTGGAAGTAAGATACATGTGATTGAAAAGATAATAAGAATTGAAAGATATGGGGATAAGATTTGAATTGATCATTATATACGCTTCCTATTATCTATGTTTGCTTTTCTCCACTTCTACTATTGGAGGATAATTTTTAGGTTGTGTTTGATTTAATGCAACACATAGAATAAAATGATATTAACTGTCGTTTCTAAAATTCTATTTCCTTGAGCTCATCTCGTGTCTTAAGTCAAGGTTTTATGAAATTCTTTTGCTTGATATTCAAAAGAAATTTGTCACTTTAATTTTTTTTTAAATCAGATAAAAATTGTAATCGATCGAATGAATTTTCTGTTTTATTCAATATTTCTACTCCTCCCCACTCTTCTTGGTAGTATGGGTAGGTAAATGGACCGATCCGATTTGTTTAAAGTTTGGATTGAAAAATTTGTGTTTCATGTGTTAGATAAGTTTGATCTACAAAATAAATGATTTTTTTTTAAGTATGTGTTTGGTTCGCCAAAACCTATGGATAAACAAATTGGTTTATTATGGGTCTAAATAATAATTTACAATTTTTTAAAATAAAAAATGCATAAAATAAAAAATTCTTTTATTTTTAAGTTAAAATCAATCCCACTAAAATTTACTAATAGCATTTAAAATAGCTTTAAACACTAGATAATATAGTCTTAAAATTAAAAATATTACCAATACTTGTATAATAATTTCAAATGTTCAATAATAAAAATATTAAAATATCTTAAAAATAATCTAAATGGTAAATATATACCAAGTAAATATTATTTTAATACCATAATAATATAAAAATTCAAATACACAATTAATTATTAAAATCTTAATGAAAAATTAATTAGTAAAATTTGCAAATTAGTCTGCAAGTTCGTAAATTAAGTCATTTAAGTTTATAGACTCTATAAATTGGACTAAAAATTTAAACATAATTATACATATTTGAAGAAAAATAGATCTATTATCCATGATATTACACACTTATTACGAATTAATTTACGAATCCAAATCCATCTATTCACCCTACTTTGTAGAGAATATATAAAAAAAATAAAATTAATGAAGTAATTGAGATTGCTTGCATCTCTCCTCGTAATTTTATTATGATATTAGAATTGTCATATAAAAAAAGGATTGATTCTGTCACGAAAAAAAGACGAGAAAGATGAAAGCTTAAACTATGTATTAATTATAACTGAAATTCCTACTTCAATTTTATACGAGCAAGAGGACTGAAACAAAGACAGCAAAATCAAATTTTCTATCTTATCCGATAGGAGTATCAAACAAAGCAATGCAATGATATAACAATGAGAATAATGGATTGCTAGAGCCAAAGTAATATTAGTTTTATACTTTTGTCGAGTTAGGTCATGATGTGTGCTTTTATCCTGCAATTACTATTAGAAAAAAGGGGCAAAAAGAATGATTATATAAATTTCTAAAGCTACTTAATTTCTTTCTTGACCATATCTATTGTATTTTGTATTTCCCCACCTTACTCATATGTGAAGACAAAAACATTAGTGGGCAAGGCGATCGAACTCATCTACAGAGAAGGCAACTTCCCAGAGAATGCAGGTTCCACGCGGTGGGTGAATGGCTCTTCTAAAATGCATGATAAAGAGTTAAAGACAAATCACAAATGTCTTGAAAGTGCCCAATTTTTCCAATTATTCAAAAGCTGAACTGATAATGGAGACAAAAGCAGGAAACACAACCCTCCATTATATATATGTGCTTGTTGATTTTTTTAAAGCACTTCCAGAAAGCGATATTAATTAATAGCAGAAAGCTTCTTTTTCACTCTCAGCATGCATGTCTTTCCAATAATAAGCCGAAAGTAGGAATAAGTCCTTGTACTCATAAGATGCACAGGTCCAGTGTACTCAACTCGATCTTTCTAGATAATATCGAGTTTAAATTTTCTAAATGAAAACAATAGTTAAGATTAAATTTTTACTGAAAGTGATTATCTAGGTTTACTAATATCTACGTTTACTAATAGGTGTTAGTAATGGATGAATTTTTTTATTATCAATAATATAATTATGAAAAAAATAGAAATAAATCCTTGTGTACTAACAAGAATGTTACACGGTTCAGATAGACTTATTTTTAAAGAAATATTTTAATAAAAGTAAAATAAAAAAAAATTATAAATTAAAATTACCTTATGTGTAAGTAATTTTGTAGAAGTTTTCCTTTACTAGTTTTCAAAATTTTATTTTTATTGCATGTATAACTTAATTTTAATTTATAGAGAAATTTATTTTAATTTTTTTTTTCTGTAAAGTGTTTTTAAATAAATGTATTCAAATATGATGAAGGTTAAGGTGAAGAAGGAATTAGGTAATTTTTGATGCACAATTGTTATCTATCATTAAATTAATCTAGTTCTTAATTACAATTTTATGGTGGAGTGGCGGTAGGTAGGTAGTGATTTATTTTTTCCTTCACTAGAGTAATTTAACACCTTTCTTTCTTGACTATTCCTCTCTCTCCCCTTCCACTGCCATTTGCTGTCACCTTGGCCTCACTTGGGCAAAACTACATGGATGCACAACAAATGTTTCTTCTGATGATAACAAGTCACAACAAATGATGTGTAAATTGAAATGAATCGAAGATGTCTTGGAAAAGCTACGTAGATGAGCACCTCATGTGCGATTTCGACAGCCTCTATGTCATTTGCAAATTATTACTTAACTTTTGCGCTGCATTATTCTTTGAAACCAATAATTAATTTTGATGAATGTAAATTAAGGATCAAGAATTTAAAGCCATTCTGAAAGATTTTGAGGAATCCGACAGCCTTGCCCATATATTAATTTGAAAGAGTCGTAGAAAATAGGGGCATGAGATTAAAAAAACTACTTGTTCGATAGTGATTAAACTTGTGTTATTTAGCGTTGAAAAGATATAATCTTGTATACATGTGGCATTTAATTTATCCGGGGAGATATCTAAGATGTCTTTTCGAATCTCGAGTTCATTAATGCATGTGGATTTGAGCACGTACGTCCATTAAATATTTATCACGCTAGACAAAAAGCTATATATAACCAACACTAAACATATAATTTTATTTTCTTAAATATTATTTAAGTTGTATCGAACTTAAGGGTTATACCTATTACATACATATCGACATCTCATCAATCTTCATTATCAATATCCACTACTCCAAAATACCTTAATACGACTTGCAAATTGTAAGTTTTTGTGGTTTATATGGTTATATAGCCATTTGGTATATATAATAAATTTAGACCTTTTTTATTCATATAATTAAATAGATATGGTTTATCTAAGAGAATTCGCTTGTATAGTTAGTTATGTAAATGTGTCTCTTAGCATATATAAAGTGGCGAAAAAGAAATAAAGACCTAGAAGCTTAAGGGGAGGAATTGTCAATTTTTAGGATCTAGACAAGATTTTTAACAAACCCAAGTACCACGTACCTAATGGGCTCTATGATAGGAAGGTGGATAAATTGCATAGCTACCGTTTGTGTTGGTCAATGCAAAGTTTCAACAATTGGCTGCCACCAACCAGCACTTGGAAGTTGGAACAATGTGGACTAGCACCAGGAACCGACAGCCAAAAGACAGAATGTTAGTAATAGCAAATGATCATCGATGCATAAAGGAGAGAGCAGATAAGCTTTGCCCGAGTTGTGTCAGATATTTCAGGTAGATTGATCAGTTATAAAGTTAAAATATAATTAATAATTGAGGCTAATTCTCGAGTTTTTATACTTGAGTTAGATAAATTTATATTTATTTTCTTAAGATTGTTATTGAATTTATGGGTCACCTTAACATAGAGGTCGAATTTTTCGTAAATGTTCAGTTTGCAAATTTTATGCTCATGATATTCCATCCCCGATATAAGAGAAGCGTTAAAAATCTCATATTAACCGGTGCTATAATTAAAATAAAGTATATAAGAGTGATCAATTTTTATTTTATAATTAATTTTATAAAATTGAATTATGTCCAAATTTACATTTTTAAGATAGTAGTAATATGACTAAAATATAATATATAAGTGGAAATAATTTTGATTTTACTAAGTTGAGTTAGAATTCACTTTCTTATAAGAGTCTATCTCAGTGATTATTTTTATCAATTACTCACTATTTGACCATTATTAGATCATTTTCAAAAGTTTAACTTGCAAACTTTACATTCGAAATGTTTAGTCTTTGGTACAAAGGATTATGTTGGAGATCTCACGAAATAATAATAATAATAATAATAATAATAATAATAATAATAATAATAATAATAATAATAATAATAATAATAATAATAATAATAATAATAATAATAATCACTTGTTCACGATAATATTCTTTATTACTTTTATTTAGTATATTATGTTTTTGGATTAATAATATTGTAATAATGCAATATATTTATTTTAAATTTTATTTTATATTAATGTTGGTTACTTGAGTCCATAACAATGTAATAAATCAACAAATTTACTTTAAAATTTAGTTTGTAATATTATTTTCTTTATTGGTTAATAATATTGCATATGCAATAAGATATCAAATAATTTACATTTATTATGAAATATTTAAATTTTTATAAAAAATAAATAAATTTAATTATATTGACTCGATTGACCCAATCCAATTTAACCCATTTATTATTATATTAGATTGAATTGGTCTTAAAAAATAAAAATATACAAACTCTATTTAATTCAACTAATTAAATTTTGATAAGATCAAATAATAGATTAATTTAAACTCAATTCAACTCAACCCCACTTAATTATACCCTTCATTCCATGGCATTCAACTCTCACATGGGAATAAAAATTAATGTTATGGGCTTAATATGAAACTTCTCAAAGGACTTTACAGTTACATGTTTTTATCAAATGACGACATTGATTTTTACATTGACTTTCCTATTTTATTCTTAAAGCACGTTATTGATCTTCAATAAAATTAATTTTCATTCTCTGACCGTACATATCTTTTTATCCTTCAACTTATTTAAAATAACTATGTACTCCAATAAATAATTGCCCACTCTTCTAAAATAATATATTCTTTTTCAATTTTTCTTCTCACTCTATCGACTATCATAGACAGTGACGGATATAGAAATTTTAAGTAGTGGAGGCAATATTTATTTATATATTTGTAGTATTAAAAATTTATATATCACTTTTACGACTAGAACTAGGTTAGACTAAATTATTTATAATTTAATAAGTTTGAATTTATTTTTTACTGAAAATACATGTTCTAAGTATGATTTATTTATCTGTCATAGACACTATTTTAATGTTTGGTTAGAATTACAATCTCAAAGACCTACTTTATAATAATTTAACACTAATAAAAATTTAAAAATAAATATATTAAATTTTATAAAAATCAAATTTAATTTATTTATGATATAAACATGTTTTTAATATCTAATATAAATTTTTAAATGATAATTTATTTAAAAACATATTTTATAATAAAAATTTTAAATAGAACATAAATCTTACGAATTTTACTATTTTAATTTTTTAATCAATGTGTACAATAAATAGAAAGCATCAAACATAAATATGCATGCTCTTATTTTATCAAAAATTATTTTTTTTAAATATATTATATTATATATGTGAGCATTAATATATATATATATATATATATATATATTAAACTTTTAAAAAAATTAGTTCGTTATTAAAAAATATTATATATATATAAATTAATCTTCTTCAAAAATTTAAAAAATATTAATTAAATAAATAGACATCTTTTC
The DNA here is from genome assembly GCF_000230855.2 of Cajanus cajan. NCBI lineage: Eukaryota > Viridiplantae > Streptophyta > Magnoliopsida > Fabales > Fabaceae > Cajanus > Cajanus cajan. Next base: position 63,546,788 of record NC_138518.1, read on the forward strand.
CAAACTTAAATTTTATATATATAATAATTTAAACATATATAATTTTATCTTATAAAAATATAACTTTTATTTTTTAAATATATTATTTTTTTAAATAATATATATATATATATATATATATATATATATATAAAATTGGAAAATGATAGTGGGGGCAAGTACCCCCACAACAGTATACCTGGATCCGTCTCTGATCATAGATGATTTTTTTTCAAAACACTATATCACAACATGTAAATGACAAATTTTTTTTATTTGTACATATAGAGATACGAAGTGTCTTGATTTCGCTAGTGATATAATAATAGTGATGGTCATGAGTGGGGAAATGAATACCATTTATGATAGTTACTTTGCTAACGAAGCATTTGGTAGGAGAGAATTTTTTTCATACCTAGGAATCATGATTCCTGGAAATTACAAATCTTAGGAATCAAGATATATAAGAATAACGAAAATATGTTTGATTATCCATAGAGGTTCTTGGAAATATTCACATAGGATTCCAAGGAATTAAAGATTTTCATGTTTGGTTACAATAATATATTCTTGGGTATATAAATACTTTTTACAAAAATATCCTTTATTAAAATAAACTCATTAGATATATTATTTACTCAAATCTTATTATAAATATGATATTAAACTATTTAAAAAAGATAAAAGCTTATAGTTAAAATTATTTAAATACAGAATTCAATAAGAGAAATAAATAAAGAAAAATGTTACATAATAATTAAGAAGGATAAAAATATATTATTTCATTTCATTCATATAAAAAAATGAATAAATAAAAAGTGTTAACAAATATCATTAAACTGTAAAAATAAATAAAAAGTGTTGCGTTGATTAGATATTAATCTAATCAGCTTTGTTAAATTCTCAACGAGAAAAAAATTGTTAATGGAAAGGATTTGGGGAATGCCAATGGGGAGCCAACCACCATCGGAGCCGTCGGATGGGGGCGTTGGGAGTCTTAAGACGGGTCAGACAATGACCTTTAAGGAGAAGGTACTGGGTGCTCCGGCTATGCGGCCGATTGTTCGAGATCTTATTCAGGAGGGGGCGATGACGCTAGAATTTGAGGGTGGAGATCGGTTGCTACCCAAATTTAGCATTAAGACACCCACCCTTAAAAAGTTGTGTGAACCATGGGAACAATGTCTAGTGATCAAGCTACTAGGGAAAGAGGTGGGGTTCTTAACCTTGCGGGACCGGCTGCCTACTTTGTGGAAGGTTCAAGGAGGTTTCGAGTTGCTGGACGTGTCAAATGGGTATTTCATGGTGAAGTTTGACCTGGAAGCAAATAGGGATCGGGTCATGCATGGGGGCCGTGGATGCTCTTTGACCACTATCTAATTGTGAGACCATGGTCCCCGGAGTTCGTTGCATCAGCAACAAAGGTCGACAGTACTCTTGTCTGGATCCGGTTTCCAGGTCTCGGAGTTATGTTCTATGATGAGAGTGTTCTCCTAACAATTGCCTCAGCCATTGGGAAACCAGTCAAGGTTGACCTTAATACCCTGAACATGATTCGAGGTAGGTTTGCACGGGTCTGTGTCGAGATCAATTTAGAGGAGCCAGTCGTAGGAAGATTCTTCCTCAATGGTGTGTGGTATAATGTGGAATATGAGGGTCTACATTTGTTGTGCTCCTCGTGCGGCTGTTATGGGCATGTTCTACGGAATTTCCCGCATGTTATTAGGTCTGAGGTAACGGCAACTAGCGTGGGTGAGAAGGATAACACGGATCAACCGCCAAGGGATCCACTGCATGGTGCAGATTCTGCTGCTCCAACAGGTGAGGAATCTGTTCCGCGTGTCAGGGGGGCTGTCGCGCCTGATCCGCATGGAGATTGGTTGATTGTGAAACAGAGGAATCAGAAATCGAATCTCGTGAAACCGTTGAGCAAGGGCAGATCTTCCGCTCATAATGGGAGTGAGGCATTCACGGAGCAACATCATATTGTGCCAGGTTATTCGAAGAGGAGTGTTCACAATATGGCGGAGACACGTGCAGGATTTAAAAATCCACGTGAGCCGAGAGAGTCTCCACGTGAACAGGAGCATGCACTTGGCTCGTTAGTTCCTGATGGGGGCCACGGGATGCTTACGAATCAGAACTGCATGGGCTCCACGCAAGATCGGAAGAAACGTAGCAGAAGGGGGGAGTTAGGTGCGCACCCACAGCCCGTTCCAGCTGGCGAGTCTGCTTTAGCAGCTTCGAACGTGATTAAGGACCGAAGCCAGCGCAACAGCCCTCATCTCGGAGACCCACGCATTGTGCAAGATGGTAGGCAGCGTACGGCAATAAGTGTGCTTCAAACGGGGTGTACAATCAACGTAAATATTGATTCCGAGGACAACGTAAGAGAGGTTCAGGGGGAGGAGGATATCATGCAATACGACCAGCCATTGGAGACCATGATGGTTTGAGTATATGTCGTATCTTGCTGTTATTAATGACTACACATTTTAACATTGTGAGTTGGAACATTAGAGGGGCTGTGAATGCCAAAGGTAAAAGGAGGGTCTCGGAGTTGGTAAGGCTCCACCACCCGTCTTTTTTTATTGTTTTGGAAACTCATTGCCAGTTTTCTTCGGTGGAATCCTTTTGGAGGAAGATGGACTATCAGTTGTGTTATAGCGAGGAGGCTACGGGGCATTCAGGAGGTATTTGGGTTTTGATGGCGGGATCGTGCTCTGCCAACATATCTGAGTTTGCCTCTCACCCTCAGGCTATCTCGTTTAAGGTTGTGGAAGGAAGTAAGAGCTGGGTGTGTACGGCCGTTTATGCTAATCCTCGGGTGGACCTCAGACAGCAAGTATGGGCTCATCTCCGGGAATTGGGGGGGCGGATTAAGTTGCCATGGCTAGTGCTTGGGGACTTCAATGAAATTATGTTGTCAACAAAGTGTAGGGGTGGTCGTTTCTCGGTATCAAGGGCTTCACAGTTTCTGGAGGTTTTGAATGATTGCAACCTTCTTGACATGGGGGCCAAGGGTCTTCGTTTTACATGGTATCGTAATCAACATGGAGTGGTACTGGCTAAGCGGTTAGACCGTGTGGTGTGTAATGTTGCATGGCAAGCTATGTTTCCGGAAGCATATGATGAGAATCTGTGCAGGGTCTATTCTGACCATTGCCCTCTTCTACTGCGGCGGGAAGGCTCAAGGGACAACTCTCACGATCGACCCTTTCGTTTCCAAGCTGCATGGGCTACCCATAAAGATTTTGAGCGAGTTGTTAGGGAGGCGTGGTGCCGGAATACACTGACCCTTGCTAGTGGGTTACAAGCTATTCGTGTGGATGCCATCAAGTTTAATCATGAGGTGTTTGGAAATATCATTACTAGAAAGAAGGCTCTACAACGACGTCTTAAAGGGGTACAATTACAACTCGAGATAGGGGAATCTGATAGCCTGTCGCGCTTAGAAAAGGCCATTCAGGTGGAGTTAGACGAAACTTGTCTTCAGGAGGAGTTTTTATGGTTTCAGAAATCTAGAGAGAAGTGGGTGAGGTTTGGGGACCGTAATACGTCCTTCTTCCATGCTCAAACTCTTGTGAGGAGGAGGAAGAATAAAATCCAGGGGTTGTTTCTTCCAGATGGGTCTTGGCACATGGATCCTGAGGTGTTGAAAACTTAGGCAGTCCGGTTCTATATAGATCTTTTCTTGATTAATAATGACCAAGAATCTCTAGACATGCTTAATGGGGTTCCACCTGGCTTGGGAGTTGAGGCTCAATCTGCCTTAACTGCCCCAGTCACGAAGGAGGAGGTTCGTCGGGCGGTGATGAGCATGAAGTCGTACAAGGCACCAGGGCCGGACGGGTTTCAACCGTTCTTTTTCAAGCAATATTGGCCTATTGTGGGTGATGAGTTATGGCGTACGGTGAAAGATGCTTTTCGGTTTGGGTTCTCGGAAGTATCGCTATTGGAGACTCAAATGGTGTTAATTCCAAAGGTGGACCATCCAGTTAGCCTTAAAGATTTTCGTCCAATAAGCTTATGTAATGTGGCCTGGAAGGTTATCTCTAAAGTGTTAGTGGCTCGTCTTAGACCCTTCCTGCAGGATGTCATTGGTCCTTTCCAGGGCAGTTTTATCCCTGGGAGGGGGACTCGTGATCATAGTATTATTGCTCAAGAAGCCTTCCATTTCGTACGGAAGGAAGGCTCAGGTGTGGGGTCATTGGCGTTAAAGATTGACCTTGAAAAGGCATATGACAGGGTCAGGTGGGATTTCTTGGAGTCGACGCTAGCGTAGTTTGGGTTCCCAACCGTCACAATCCAACTCATTATGTGGGGGTTGAAGAATTCGAAAATTTCACTTCTTTGGAATGGAAGCACACTACCGTCCTTTGTTCCGTCTCGTGGCCTTCGGCAGGGAGACCCATTATCTCCATATCTGTTTGTTTTCTGCATGGAGCGGCTAGCCCTTAGGATCTCTGAGATGCTACAGGCGGGTCAGTGGAAACCGATTCAGCTATCCCCTGGGGGGTTACCACTTTCACACCTTCTCTTTGCTGATGATATTTTGCTATTTTGTCACGCTTCAGAGGACCAAGCTCGTTTGGTGGCGTCAGTATTGGAGGAGTTTTCGCGCTCATCAGGCTTGAAAGTCAATTTGACTAAGTCTAAGTTCGTGAGCTCGAGAAGGGTTTCTCAGAGGAGAATTGAAACGTTAGAGGGATTGCTGGGGATTGGCCACACAAATCGGATTGGGAAGTATTTGGGGGTTCCCATGACTCATGGGCAGCCGAGGTGCGCAGATTTTTATGATGTGATGGATAAGATCCAGGGTAGACTTGCGGCTTGGAAGTCCAAGCTTCTTAACAAGGCCGGTAAGTTGTGTCTCGTGAAGTCCACTATCTGCTCTATCCCAGTGTATAGCATGCAAACATTGTGGCTTCCTCAAGCAGTGTGCAATAGAATTGATCAGGCTTGTCGCCGCATGCTCTGGGCAAAGTCTGATTGCGCACGGTTTTGGTCCCCAGTGAGTTGGGATGTGGTTACTCAACCCTTGACGTTTGGTGGCCTAGGGGTTAGGGAGGCGCGAAGGGTGAATGTGTCACTCCTTGGAAAGTTAATTTGGGATCTCCTTACGGCTCCACAGAAGCCTTGGGTTCATATACTCAGCAATATATACCTACATGGAGAATCTATCCTGTGTGCGCAAAATAGGCGGGGTGCGTCTCCAACCTGGTCAAGTCTTATTAAGGTCCTTCCTTCCCTTCGTGAGGGATTCGAGCCTCATCTAGGATCTGGTGCTTCATCTCTTTGGTACACGGACTGGTCAGGTGCTGGGCTTTGGTGCGGGAGAGTTCCTTTTGTTCATATTGCAGACACTAACAGAACGGTAGCAGACTGTTGGGTTAGCGGACATTGGGACTTCACTTCCTTGTATACTGCTATTCCGGCGGAACTGATTCATTCAGTCCAGCGGTTGACTGTTGCCACCTCTTCTTTGGAGCTGGATCATTTTGCTTGGAGGGGTGACAGCTCGGGTTGCTATACAGCGGCGTCTGGGTATCGTTTCCTGACTACATGTTTGACAACAGAAGGGGATGAAGTTTGGAAGAAGCTCTGGAAGTTAATGCTCCCTGAGAAGGTTAAGTTCTTTCTGTGGCAATGCTTTCATTCAGCCCTTCCAAAGAATCAGGTTCGGGCTGATAGGAGGTTGGCTGAGTCTGGTGCGTGTTCGCGTTGCTCTTGCCCTCATGAGACTATTTTACATGCTCTTCGTGATTGCCCGTATTCGAGGGAGGCACTGTTGTCTGGTGGGGCCAGTGTGGGTTGGTCCTTCTCTGTAATGGATTGCTTCCAATAGCTGAAGGGGATTATTCTGCACAAGGATGCCGTTAAGCTCTCCATTACCTTGTGGTGGGTCTGGCGGTTTAGGAATAACATGTTGTTTAACGGCGAACTGTGGACGATCTCGACGGTCCGTCGGAAGGTGCTAATGTCTACGGTGGAGAACAGTGTGTACAACGTTAGGAGGCGTTTATGGGTGGAGCAATCACTTTGGAGGCCTCCGGAGCACCCGTGGGTCAAACTAAACACGGACGGGAGCTGGTTGAGTCAGAGTTCTGCTATGGGGCTGGGGGGAGTAATTCGAGATTGGGCAGGTATGTGGCGGGGAGGCTTCTCACGTGGAGTTCGACATGGTGATGCGCTACGTGCGGAGCTGTTGGCTTTGGAGGAGGGATTATCGGTTTGTTAGGAAGGTGGGTTTCGGAAGGTGAGTTGCGAATGTGATTGCCTGGGAGTAGTTACACTATTTCAAGACCAGACAATGGATAGGGATTATCTGCATAAGCACTATGATGTTATTCGTCGTATTAAGTGCATGATAGCTAGGGACTGGGGAGTTTACGTAAGTCATATTCCTAGGGAGATGAATTCAGTAGCTCATACGCTTGCTAATTGGGGTGTACGGAACATAGGTTCTAATGTATTTTGGAGGGGTCCTCCTGATTTTATCCTATTACCATTAGGAAGAGACTCTATGTCTTGAGTTGTCTGCTGTTTTAGTTTTCATTCTTTACCAAAAAAAACTGTAAAAATAAGATTCCCCCAATTTAAGATTCTTAAAAAGGTAAACACATTCCGTATATTAAACATCCTTAAGAGATAGATAGAAGAGAGAGAAATACGAGTAATGATGTGATAAAAAAAATGAAAAATATTAATGAGGTATTTGCATTGTTGTTCATAGAGCTGTCAAAATGGGTAACCTGGCCCGGCCCGACCCACAATGAATTGATCATTTGGTGGGCCAACCCAACCCAACTCATTTATTAGTGAGCTCAAAAAATTTGAACCCGGCCCGACCCACCATGGGTTGGTGGGTTAAACGGGTTGGCTCACATAATTTTAAAAAAATATAATTTTTTTAATATACAACTAAACGCGTTGGTGTTCAGTGCGAGACTGTGAGGTGGCCCGGGGTGGTGGTGCGCGGTGGCTCGCGATGTGTGCGGTAGCTCACGATGCGCGCGGTGGCTCGCGATTGGCAGTGTGCACAGTGGCGCGGTGGCTTGCAGTGCGTGCGGTGGCTCGCGATGAGCGCGGTGGCTCATGACGTGCGCGGTGGGGCTTGGTACTTGTGGTGCGGTGGGAGCTATGATGCAGTGCGGCGACAACTATGGTGCAGTGCAGTGGTAGCTATGGTGCGGTGCGGTGGTAGCTATGGTGTAGTGCGGTGGCAGCTATGGTGCGGTGTGGTGGCTGCGTGTGAGAGGGTATGAAAGTGAGAGGCATTGAAATTATTCTGATTGAAATTGAAATCCTATTGGGCTGCATCTACACATACACATTGGCCCAATAACTATTGTGTTTTTATTACGGGTTGGTGAGCCAGCCCGGCTCACCACAAGTTCAACCCGGGTGAGCCGGGTTCAAAATTGGCTCGTACTAAAATTTTTAAATTTTTCTTGACCCAACCCGACTCAAATCCGTGGTGGGCTGGATTGGCTCACCGGGCTGAGCCCATTTTGACAGCTCTAGTTATTCATATTTATTCACTCCTAACTAATATATATATATATATATATATATATATATATATATATATATATATATATATATATATATATATATATATATATATATATATATTTGGTAAAGATAAGAAAGATTACAAAGATGGTCACAATGAAGATTGAATCTAGGTTCTCATGCTTCTAATTACTCCAACCCCTCCCCACCCAACTATTAAACTAACTCTAGTGGTTAAACTAATTTTAATATATACTTTCTTGGTACTATTATTTAAAGCTTCTACACATTTTTTTTTTTTGATAATCCAAATAATTGAAAATAAAGGAAGTACAAGGGGTACTCCAACCCATTACAAAATACCACATGTGAACTAAAAATACCGTTTCACAACAAAGAACCTAAGCTAGACCATCACAACCAGCCCACAACATTGAAATAAAAATTGCAGAATCAGATTTCTCTAATAGACTCGTTTACTACCTGAATACATTTATCTAGGTGAGGCAAGCTGCTGGATTCATGGACCAAGAAGCAAAGTCGTACCTAAAATCTTTATGTCTTGTCCTTAACCAGTTCCAGGTTCTAATTTTAACCAAATCTACCATCTCCATTGCAGATATTTGAGTGGAAGAAAAGACCACTTCATTCCTAGCCAACCACACTGTCCATATGATGGCTAACCAAATAGATATCCAACAATCCTTTTTCTGAGAGTTACAAAAAGAAAGACCGGAGAATTGTTCCAAGTGCATTGCACAATTATTATGCATAACCGTGCTAACACCTAACCAGTTAAAACATTCCATCCAAACTCGAAAAGATTCATGACACTCAAAAAATATATGTGATATAGTCTCCATGTGGCCCGTGCAGCGAGAGCACTCGACCTGTGAACTGTTCAAGATGCCTCTAATAAACAAATTGTGTTTAGTAGCAACTCGGTTAAGAATTACCTTCCAAGCGAAAGCTGTAACCTTTGTTGGAACTACTTGCGACCATACTTTTGAAAAGATTTTATTGGATGCAAAAATCCTTTCATTTCTAATCTCCTTATATGCAGACTTGACAGAGTAAATACCACTGGGATCAGCAGTCCAACTCCAACGGTCTTCTACTTCAACCTTTAGATTTAGCTCACTGATTTCTGTTGTAATAGAATTCAATAGATCTTCTTCCCACTGAAATAACTCTCTACGCCATCTCCAACACCACTCAGGGCCTCCATTCCTCCAAACTAACAAATCTGAGATTTTAGCTTTCTTATTTTCTACAATGAGATACAATCTATTATACCTTTGTGACAACCTACCTCCTTGCAACCAATCTTCCTCCCAGAAATATGTATTTTTCCCTTTCCCAACCACCTTTCTACACCTATTTGTCATCCAATTGTTGGTAACCAAATTATCATTTTCAATGCTACACAAGTCAGCCCACCATCTAGAACCTTTCACCCTTGACCCACTTGAAAAGGACAAATGATCTCCATACAAGGAATTAATTACCTTTACACATATTAAAAACAATTATAAATAAATAAATTTTTTTTACAATTTTATTAAAATAATTCACTCTCTTAATAATGTGTTACGATTAATTGTGATAATTAATTAGTTTATATAAAAATGAACTAAAAAAATAATTAATATTTCATTAAAAAAAATAAGAACATCATTCATTTATTACATTTTCCAAATATTAAACTGCAGTGACTATGGGAAGGAGAGGGTGTAGATAGTAACTCTGCTGAATGAATAATGAAGACGTACCATGGACCAACATGCTATATGCCATGTTCTCTTAGCCCGAGTCTCACGAACCCATTTGAGGGTATATTTGATGAAGCCCAATTTGTTTTACACAAGAATGGCAAAACTCCATATAGATTTGAGGTCTGTCTAAAAGCTAAATTATCTATTTGATTATCTATCATCATTTCTGTTTATATGATTGTTCTCCGGGTATTTATTGAGTTTAATTTTGATTAATCTCGGTATAATTTTTTTTAACTCTATTGCATGATTAATAATAATTATGGGTGGCAAAACGGGCTAACCCGCCCCGTTTTGGCCCACCCCGCCAATGACCCGCCAAAAACAGGCTGGGTCGGGCTGGCCCGCCAATGAAAAACGGGTTGAAAATGCTGGCCCGCCTCGTCTAAGGATGGGTTGGCGGGCTAGCCCATATACCCAAAAAATAATTTGCAAAAAAATGGAAAAAATAATTTACGTAAGCAAGGTAGGCCTTTTGAACCATGCTGCCCAAAGATCCAAATGGAGAATCAGTAGTAAACTGTAATAGCATTTCTCTGTTGCCAAACATCACGTTTACTGTTGGAGGCAAACCTTTCACCCTCACCCCTGAGCAGGTTTGGCTTTGAAATTTTGATAAATTAAATTAAATGCAGTTTTTAGTAGAAATTAGAAAACGGTAGGGTTTTTCATAAACGGTGGGGTTTTTCATAAACAAACTTTCTTATCATTATATTCACTGTCGCATCATTGGAAAAATTAGAAAAAAAATAGAAATGGTAATAATAATAAATAGGCAAGACGCAGCACGGAATCACTTGTTTTACACGCACGCGTAATGCCTCCTTGTTCTGGACGAAGCCAAGTAGAAAGTGAAGGTGCTCTTCGGTGTCCGTGGTTGGAATGGAATTGATTTAGGGTTTTGGCTGAAACGGACTCTCCTAATCTCTTTACCTGTTGGGCCTGATTTTTTTTTTTATATATATATATATAAAGCCTATTATTTTATTCATACTAAAGCCCAATCATATGTGGGTTGGCTGAAACAGACTCTCCTAATCTCTTCACCTATGCGGGTTGGCGGGTTGTGACAGGCCAGCCCGCTATTTGGCCCGCTGGGTTGGCGGGATTGGCGGGGCGGGCTTGGCGGGTTGGCAGGCTGAAATGATGGGCCCGGCCAGTCAAAAATTGGCGGGCCAGCGCGCGGGCCCGCGGGCCACAGCCCATTTTGCCATCCCTAATAATAATGTAAAAGATTTCAGATTCACGATGACAAAGAATTAATTTCATGCACGTTTAATAAATTTAATCCGCAGGTGCTTCAGCGATATATATATATATATATATATATATATATATATTATTTTAATATTGATGACAATGACTTTTATTAAGTATTACATCACTCAATAATTTTATATTAATTATAAATTTTGTAAATCTAACCGTTAGATTGAAAGTTCTTTATTCTTAGATTATATATACAAAATTTTATATTAATCCAAGATGATTTGATACTTCATTCTTATAAAACAAAATTGACGTAATATATATTTCAAAATATACTAAAATATGAATACTTTAATTACTTTCAAGTTCTTGTTCAATTTTAACAAAATTTGATATAAACATATAAAGTGATATAAACTTTCAATCTAACGATTGGATTTACAAAATTTACATTTAATATAAAGTTATTGAATGATATAATACTTAGTAAAAGTTACACCGGTGTTATTATAACTCTCCTCATATATATAATATTGATAAATATAGATTAACAATTATTTAAGTCAAACAAGTAATACTTAATGCATAATATTAGTTTATGATTGTTGTTAATAATTAACTAAAACAATGCAACTTCAGAAAAGTATTTACTTTGTTGATTCATTAAAACTCAGCAAAATAACATGTTTATGTCTAATTCAAATTTGTACCGAATCTTATTTTGAAAAAAAAAATTATTATATTAAAAAATTAGTATGATACTTATTTTAAAATTTTTTTTAATATGATTTTATTATAAGAAGGAGAGAGTATATAATATTATTTTGATTCTTATTATAAATAACAAATATGAATTTTGGTTCATCCGGAGACAAGCAAATCATGTCGCTCACTCCTTAGCTAGGGTGTCAAGATATTATGCTAGCTCCCACGTTTATGATTTTATCCCAACATGTATTGCACCTCTTATTTTGAATGATATCAGTTAAGTTTATTCTCCTCAAAAAAAAAAAAACAAATATGAATTTTTCTTTAATTCTAATTATAAACAACAATTATTAGTCTTAAAAGTTACTTAGAATTATTTTTTTATATCTTTAATTTCTTATTAATTCTATTTCTTATATATCCACTCACTAATTAATATTAAATATCACAATCACTTAAAGTAAATAATATTTTTAAAATAAAATTTAATTTTTATGATAAAATTAGTTAAAAATAATCAACTTAATCATTTTCCTTGATTTTATGATTTGTCTTATTTTATTTATAATCAAGACCATGAACAATATTCATTAAAATCATATTTACTTTAAATAATTCTTATAATTTTTACAATGACTTTTGAAGAATAATTTTAGTGATATTTTCTTTAATAATTTCTTATTAATATTCTCGCATCAAATTTTGGCAGAATTAAATTTATTTTAAAATTATAAATTTTGTAAGTCTCGTATTCTTTTAATATTTTTTTTTTCAAATTTAGTAACATTCATTAAAATTTGTTATTTTTAACCTATAATAAAAAAGTATTTGAAAGAGTCCTACTCACTCATTCCACTTCATTTTTTCTTAGAAAGTGTTTGGTGGACTTTGCGGAGCATGCATCAAGTCAAGTCAATCAAAGTCTCCTCGTTCCACAACAATCAATGTGATCGGGCGTATACTCCCCGTTGATCAAAACCTTACGGCATTACGACTATTCTAGTCTTCGTCATCTAACTAAAATCTACGCATTTAATAACTTCGATGAATCTATTGAATATTTACATGTGGCAATAGGAGTAAGGGTCTACGACACCACACCCCAAGCTTCGTCATTTATGAAAGTAAGAGATATGTTCTGAATCGTAAACGAGTACAACGATTTTAACTTATATTGTGGTCATGCATCGACTCATTTCAACAGAACCTTATTATTCACAAAAAAACGACTCTTAAAAGGCTTTATGTTCTGAAAATTGCGTATAGCATTTTTTTTAATTAAGAGATATGTTCTGAATCGGTTCAATAATATATAATAATATTATTTTTCAAACATATTAATTACTCGGGTTTTAGATTGGTGAACAATTAATAAACTCATAAAAAATGAAATTACACAATAAGTTGGCCAATTTAATTTTAAATATGAAAATCAGGCTATGCGTATGCTTAGTCTATAAAATATGTTATGAAACATGATTCAGTCAAGAGACACGAGAGAGAAGAGAAAATCACTACTATGAAATTGATTAGAAGTAGAAAGATACAAAATAATGTTGGGCACATGTTCTATTTCCATAACTGATTTACATAACAATACATCTAACAAGATAGAGACCAAGCTTCAAAAAAAAGCAAGGTCAAGTTAGAGAAAAGATATTGTGACTGCCAATTGAGTTCCAAGTTGGTGTCATTGAATTATTGTTTTAAATCATTTCATCTAAATATGTTTGTGGAATACATAATCAAAACACTAGCTCATTCAATCTTCTTGCAACCCAGTTGATTTGATTGAACTGCTCTTAAGGAGGATCAACCTTTGCAACAAGTAGCTTCCAAAAGTCAGAAAAAAAGAAAAAAAAGAAGAAGAAACAATTAGCAGCTGATTTGGTATCTAGAATTCAGTCTAGAGCCGTCAAGTCCACCAAATTTTCATGAAGCTTTTATTCTGGATCTTTAAAAGCTTTGACTTGGTTGTTTCAATTATACTCTTAGTAACCTCTGTCTCCATTTTAATTCCTTCAACTTTTATTTCATTCTTTTAATTTTTACTTCCTTGAATTGTTGTATTTCTTTAGTGGATTTGGTTTGGTCCCCCACATTTTAATAAAAAAGATAATCAAAACACTAGGGCATCAAAGAATCTTCAAAAATGCCATCTCTCTCCCATATGTTGCTCATCTTGCTGTATACTTCAAGCATCGTGGGCCTTTTACAAGGAGAAGGATGAACACAGTCACATGCAACTTTGAGTAAAGCAGAAACCTCATCTTCAAACTCTATCTCCTTTAGAGATTTATCCATAACATCATAGAAGCCAAAAGGGTCCTCGAACAGATTAGTAGCATAAGTGTAAGTCGCAAAAGGGCCATCATTAGTATTGCCCAAACATTTACGTGTCTGGCCAAATGATTTCCCTCTAATAACCTCAAAAAGCAAAGTTCCAAAGTCGTACACATCCTTCTTCTCAAATCCAACGTTTTGGCCTAGATCATAGTTCATGAACATGGCACTTCCAAAATTAGATATTCTTGGCTCAAAATTGTTTCCTAACAAAATACTCTCGGGGGCAATACTTAGATGAACCATATGTAAGCTATGATGAAGGCAAGATAAACCTCTTGCAACCCCCAATGCAATCCTAATAACCACATGCCACCCTAATGTTGTCGTATGATTCAACCAATCAGAAAGACTTCCATTTGGCATGTAATGATACACCAAAATTCTTTCATTTCTTTCTTTCTCTATGCAGAAACTGATCGGGGACACTATGTTTCTGTGACTGTACCTCCCCATCATTATTTCTAACTCGAAACTTCTTATAAGATACTCAGAATCATAGAGTCTCTTAACTGCGAAGAACCAACCGTTGGGAAGTGTTGCCTTGTACATTGTCCCCGTACTTCCCACACCAAAGGCATTGTCCTTGCTAAAGTGTTTGGTTGCAACACACAGTTCTGTGAAGGTCGTACAAGTCAACCATCCAATTTCATGGATCTGTATTTGTAATTCACCCCAGAAAAATAGTATAACAAATTAAAGACAATAAGTCAATTCCAATGGAATACATATACATATATATATATATATATATATATATATATATATATATATATATATATATATATATATATATATATATATATATGCGTTTAATTTGGTAGGATTATTATTATGGTCAATGAAATTTTATATAAAGATCAAGGTAACCTGTATTCTACTCTCTAGCAACTCCACAGGTAGATCTTTTGCTATCCTTTTGGCTCTCTTTCGTTTCTGTCCATATGAATATGACACAATAGATTATCAATAATGACAACGATACAGCACTTATTTCGTAAATGTTTTTTAATTCTCATACAAAATATATATATATATATATATATATATATATATATATATATAAGATTTATTTACTCAAAAAAGTAAGTTTTTTTATTATAATTACTCCACACAATAATTCATTCAATATCATCTTTCCAATCAATAAAAAATTACTATGACTAATTATCAAAATAGCTTATAATAATCTATAAAGAAGTCCAAGCATACAAATTAAATTCAAAGTTACAAGGTGAAGCTTTACGAGTTTCTAGTTCAACATTAAAATGAACCTCTATATTATATTTATATAAGTAGAGATGGTCAATACTTTCTCAATTATATTTCAAAAACCACTTTAATTTGTAAATCACAATATTTTGCTATGCAAAATTGGATGTTTTCTTGAAAACAATTCGACACACTAGCATTTCTGCATACTGGATACAATAACATAAAGTTTGTGAAAACAGTGGGATGCACAGGGACAGACAACCTCTTGGATTTTTTGTCGTTTCAATTCCGGATGCTGCAATTTACACTTCTGTGTTGCTTTCTTATAACCACCCCTTCTACTTTCTCTGTTCTTGACAAGTTGTGCTGGTAGACAATAGGACATGTATATAACTATGAAAAAAGTTGCAGCAAAAACGTATCCAGCTGTAAGACCTTGCCGAAATGATTCATGGAATTGGTTCGAGGACTCCATCAAATTACTTTCAGTTACACAATATCAAGAGTCCACCACAGATACCGTTCACTACAACATCAAACATTAAAAACTAGTTAGCTATATATGTAAAATTCTACAAAATAGATGTACCAAGAAGTTGAATATTACAAAAAAAATGGAGATGTAAAAAATATCTGCTGGAATTTCACCAGAGAACTCCCTAGTCTTGAATGATCGGTGGCTCGGAAATAAAGCACGTAGAGTGTATCATATAATTAAGCTGACTTATGTAGTGGAAAAATTGTAAGTACTGCACGTACGTGTTAGTTTTTTCTTATTCGTTTATTTATGAACCCTTCTATACGCGTAGAATTAGACTTTGTTGACTACTTTGGAGTTGTTCCAAACTTGACGTGAATAGTTCATGTTTGGGTTAGTGCACACGGAAACATATTTCTCTCCTTTTGACGTAGATTTGGTTTGAAGACGTTAGTGTTAGGTTCAACTTATCATTTTGAAACAATCACTGTCTTCAATTTTTAAAAATAATTTTGATTTTTCTTTTTTTATGTTTTATTTAATTTATTTACATAAAAATTATTGATCACAACTTAAGTTTAAACCAAAAAATGTTATATATTATTTTTTAATTATTTATAAGATATATTTTTCACATGAGTTTTTCATATTTATTGTCCTTTTGGATTTGAAGTTGAGTTTTATAATTTTTATATAGGTAAATTTAATATTAATGTCTCACTTCTTAAATTAATTAAAAATTATTTCAAAATTGAGTCAAAAAATTAAAAGATATTATTGTTTTTTTTAAAATACTAATCTAAATATAAATAATAAAAAATTAAAATAAATATTTTAATATATAAAAGACCAAAATAAATATAAAAACATTAAGATAAAGGAAAAATATATATTTAGCTTAAATTTTATAATCTTCACAAATACTTAAATTTTCAATTTCTTTATAAATTTTATATTCAAACAAAACTTTTCACCACCAAGTATTTCAAATTCACCAAATATAATAATTTGTTTTCTTAAAATCTCCCATCCAAACATATTATTAATCTTTTATATGTTTAGCTACCTTTCTATTTATGATGACTAGTAGGGTGCTCTGTATATTTATTTTTGAGCGGTTTTGGAAAATGGTTGTAGAAAAAAATATATTAAGATTTTGAAGTAGATAACTGTATAGTCCGTATATAATTAGTGAGAGTTTTTTTTTTAATTATTGAAAGTGAATCTTTTAAAAATTATAAAGTGCCTGGTATGAGTTTAATATGAAAAAGTAATTGATGTAAGAGATGATATATGAAAAATGTTTCATTTTAAGAGACAGACAAATTTCTCATATTCAAAACGAATATGATATAATTTACACTCAACATAAAAAATCTTGTGCACACATAAAAATATTAGGGGTAATGTAAAAGAAAGATAAAAGGAAGTCACAGAATTCTTCGAACAGTATTTTTAGAATATTGTTTGGCATTGGCCTTGTGAACGCTTCTTGCTTTAATCTTTACTTTTGAATAAAGTAATAAAAAGGGAAAAAGAAAGATGCTTTAATGGTAAACGCCATCAACTTTGCTTACAAAGTATCAACAAATTGATATATATATATATATAGGACGGATCCACTTACAATACTAAGAGTAAGTCTTTTTAGATTTACTTTACTTAATAATTCTTGTTTTACATCGAGTTTTAACGATCTAACCGTTAAATTAAATTAAAGTTTTTAATACATAAATCAAGTTTGTTAAATTTTAAAAAATTTGAAAACTATTTAGTATTTCATTGTACAAATTTAAATCAACATATAAATTACTTTTATAATTATTTATCAACTTGAATTAATAAAATAATTATTCGATCATTGTCATGTGATCCTATGAAACAAGATTATTGATTGGGGACCAAAGCTATTCTGAATACTTGATTGTTGGCTAGGAGAGAAAGAGTTTGAGAAGATTGTAATAAATGCTTGGTCATCTATGAAAGATCATGGATGAAGAGCATTAATTCTTAAGGAAAAAATAAAGGCATTGAAAAAAAAAGATAAAGAAGTGAAATAGGGACCATTTTAACACAAAAATACAAGAACTAGAAAAAGGAAATGAATGATTTGGATAAGAAAGAAGAGAATATAAGTTTGATTGAGGAAGAAATTACACAAACGAGATAGTATAGGGATGAGTGATATGGATATTACTAGATTTGTAGAATTACTAAATTGTAAAAGGTTAAATTTTCCTTTTACATATTTAGGTGTTCCTATTGGCACTAATTCGAGGAAGATGGAGACTAAACAACCTATAATTGCTAAGTTTACAAAGAAGTTGTCGTCATGGAAAAAGAAATATTTGTCAATGGTAGGTAGGATTTATGTTATTAATAAATAATGTCATTGTCGTATTCAAAATTGATTTCGTAGACACTTGATGCTTGTTTATACTAAGAGATAGATAGAAGAGAGAGAAATATGAGTATCAAAATAAATATGATGTGATAAAAAATGAAAAATATTAATGAAGTGTTTGCGTTGGTGTTCATATTTAATTACTTATATATAAGAGATATTAAGGACTACAATAAATAAATCAATTTTTGATACAATTTTAGTAAAATAATTTACCCTCTCAATAAATGCGTTACTGTTATTGGTGGTAGTTAAATAGTACTACCTCCTTTCCCTTTTAACAACCGTTTAAGGTTTTTATGTAAAAATTAATAATACAATAAAATTTTCTGATTTCCATACAATGATTTTAATTTTTTTTATTATGTCTCTTTTTTTTTTTTTTAATACATGTTAGTTGTAAGTGTAAATTAAAAATTAGGCGAAATATAACATTATAAGTGACTAAATCATAATTAATATAGTCTTAAACTTTAAAAATGATAGATAAATAAAAATACTTATTTTCTAAAAAAAACTAACAATTAATAAGGAATAGAGATATAATAGTAATTTATGAAAGGATAGATTAAGAAAAATATAATTAATATTACATTGAAAGAGAGAACATCATTTCTTTTGTAATATTTTTTTTAAAATACTAAAAACTGCAATGATTGTGAAATAATAAATTTATTATTCATTCAAGAAAAAAAAATGCCATGGGCCAACATGCTACATGCCATGTTATCTTAGCCGGAGCCTCACGAACCCATTTCATGGTACATTTGATGAAGCCCAAATTTGTTTTACTGAAGAATTTCTGAGATCATCCGATGACCAAAATATATAAATTGATTTGAGGTTTTTTTTTTTTTTTTTTGGTTCGTCCTGGGAATATTTACCGCCACGTGATTAATTTTCTCGCTACATTGGAGGCACTTCAAAGAGTGAAATAGCTAATCCCAAGATTTAACGCGGCTACATACATAAGGCAGGATTTGAACTTCTGACCTTATTTAAGCGTAGGTCAACCCCTATCGCTGATCACATACTTGGGATTATTTGAGTTCCGTCTAAAAGCTAAATTATCTATTTCATTATCTGTCATCACATGTTCCTGTTTATGGGCTTCTTCTCACTTCTCCGGGAATTTGTTTTGAGTTTAGTTTTAATTAATCTTAGTATAAATTTTTTTAACTCTACTGCCCGATTAATGATAATGTAAAAAATTCATATTCACGACGATAAAGAATTAAATCCATTCATGTTTCACAAACTTAATTTTACCTTTTATTTTATTTTTTCTTAGTATTTTATTCTCAGATAATTTATGAAAAAATGATCTAAATATGCCTAATTATGTGACTAGACCCGCATTATATTTTCATAATATTACCGTAAAGATAATGACATTGTTTATTCTTTTTAAACAAATATTCTATTTTTGTTTTTATAGTCTTTATGCGAAGATATTGCATTCTTCTCTCTTTTTAAACATAATATTTGATTATTTAATTTTTAATATAATTTATAATACATTATGATTAATTTAAAGTCTATAAATGATTACGTTTGCAATGTTATTTGTCTTTATATATATATATATATATATATATATATATATATATTGATTTTATTATAGTTGATTTAGGGATTAAAAATTAATTATTAACCTTTGTAAACGAAGCAAATTTATGAATATCATGTTAGGAGGATTGACAAGTTGAGATTTGAGACACATTAACAATTCTCTCCTTATAACTATTGTGTGTCACATCATTTGTAAATTTAACAATTTATATTAAATCTTATATTTTTAATAATTTTTATAATATAAATTTAATTACATTATGTATTTCAATTTTTACATGATTTAAATATTTTTAAATATATTAAATATTATAATATACATTAAAATAAAAAAATAATAAATTATTAAATAATTTTGAAATTATATAAAATTTAATATACATAATATTACATAATTAAACGGTTAAATTTGTTAAATTTGCATTATAAAAAATTATTGAAGATGTAAAATTTGATATAAATTTTTAGATTTATAATGATATGTCTTAATAGATCTTGACTCTTTATATATATATATATACTAATATTTTAATATGTGAAATGTATATGTTAAATATTTATTATATAATTAAAATTTATAATAAATTATATATGAATAAATATTATATTTAAATATGTATTATTTAAAAAATTTATAAAAGATATTTTAAATAAATAAATTATATTTTAGATTTATGATAAATAATTTATATTATAATATAATAATATTTTTATTTATTAATAATTTATTTTAAAATATTAAAATCTAATTTATAAATAATTATGATAAATAAAAATTGAAATAAATAAAAAATTAAAAAAATTCTAAAAATCTTCCTGTCCAATAAAAACTTCTAAAAATACTGTTGGCAAGATAAAGATTTATATTTTGTGTAAGAAAGAGATTTTTATTTAATATATAAGAATTGGATTATTTTAAGATATTAATATTTAATTTATAAATAATTATCATAAATAAAAATTAAATTAAATAAAAAATTAAAAAAAAATTTACAAACCTTTTTGCTATAAAAAAGTCTCTAAAATTATTCTTGCACAAGATAGAAGTCTATATATATATATAGAAAGGTTATAATAATACCAATGTAACTTTTATTAAATATTATACTGTTCAATAATTTTATATTAATTATAAATTTTGTAAATTTAACCATTCTTTGCAAATATTTTTCTCCAGAGCAACCTCAACTCTTTTAGAAACCCCGGTGGGCTTACTAAGGGCAATTTTGATGCCTCTGTCAAGACAGGTAAGGGAACAGGTTTGGGTTTTATTTTTAGGAATCACTTGGGGGAAATCATGGCCTCAGCAACTAGTTAGAATCTTCACTGTTACCAGCCAGTGATCGTAGAAGGCATAACATTCAGATGGACAATTCAACTGGCAAATCAACTCTTGTTGAGTTCTGTTGTTTTTGAATCCGATTGCCAAATGCTTGTCAATAGTTGGAGAAAAAACAAAGACGTTGTATGTATGTATATGGGGGCAATTTTTTTTTTTTTCGTTTTTAGAGTATCCACTGTCGATAGCAGTGACTAATCTCCTCGCTACGTTAGAGGCACTTCAAAAAGTGAGATAACTGATCTCAAGATTTAACGCGATTGCATACACAAGGCAAAATTTAAACCTTGAATCTTGTTTAAGTGTGGATCAACCTCTACCGATCGATGTAGGGGCAATTTAATAGGACTGTAGAGACACAATATTATTACTGACAAAAAAAAAAATTCTTTTGTTACATACTAAAAGGGAGGGGGGAGACATAGTGACAAATTCTTTAGCCAAATTAGCATTTTCTTCTTTTGATCAAGTCTAGTTGGAGGCATTTCCTTCTCAGATTAACTTTGGTGTATCCCATGATATGAAAATATTTTCTTCCTTAATTTCTGGTTCGTGAATGAATTAGTTTTTCTAAAAAAAAATCTTTTAAGTGAGAACCTGACCTTATATTGATTTTTTAATAAAAAAAGTATAATTAAACATAAAAATTGATATATAATACACTCTTATCGTATTGTTATCCTAAATTATTTTACATAATTTTACATAGATCAAGAAAAACTAATAAATGAATGAAAGAAAATAGTAATTTTATAAATTTTTTTATATGATTACCTTCTTAACTATAAATATGGTGCAACACAAAGATTTATTTTTATCTTCTACATAATATTATTAGGAGTATAGATAAAAAATAGGTAATTAATATTGCTTTGAAAAACTAATTAATACAACAATTATTTTATGACTTATTTTTTCTTCTAATACATATGATATCCCTCTGAATCTATATATAAGCAAAAATAATCAATTTTACATGGATTAAGAAAATTCTTAAATGTATTTAATTTTTACAATTTCACATAAAATATACATTACATTTTCTATAATATCCTTAACTACATTCATAATAGATAGTGTTCTAATTTATTATGATAAGATTGTTTTTAAATTGAAAATATTTAATAAAATTAACAATTGAAATTTGCTTATATTTTAATCAAAAAATTTAAGCACTTTTTTATATATACAAGTCTAGAGGAAGTACTTATTATGAAATAGAGGAAGTACTATTTATTAAAATTATATTTATTTAATATAATTCTATTAATGTTCATTAATAAATTTAGCAGATAAATATTAGTGATATTTTCTTTAGCCTATTATTTTGAATTTTTTTATTATTCTAATTTTATTGAAATTTTCAAATATTTTGTGTCTAATTTTAATTTATTTAATAAATTTCTTTCTAAGTTTAGTAGTAAGATCTAACAAAGTTTATTATTTCTAAATTTCAATCTATAATAAAAGTATTGAAAAAAAAGTGTTAGGAAAGATATTGCCATTTTTTAATCTTGAATGCACCGAATAAAATGTAGAACTCCTGTATTTAAGAGTCCTACTCACTCACTACATTTTTCTAAGAAATTAGTGATTGGTTACTATGCGGAGCATGCATCAAATTAATCAATGTGGTTGGTCGTATACTTCCTATCAGTAAAACAAAATAGAGTTTTAGTGAAATTTATTAATATGACTTTTAATGGTAATAAAAATTGTTATAAAATTTTTTATTGGCATTTTTATAATGTATGTAGTGTCGCTAAAATATTTAGATACAATTATTTTAAATGTTGGTAAAATTTTTATAATGGTCAAAAAAAGTGTATAATTTTTTGAGGTATTTTTTTTATAGTTGATGTGAGACTTGTAAAATGAGTACAAATACTCTTTAATTATCTTATTGATGGTTGTCTTCTACTTATATATTTTTAATTTCTTTATTTTTATTATTATCTTATCTTATAATTAATTAATTATTTTATCAATAATCGATCTTTAAGGATTATTGAATTTGGTAATGATGAATAATTTAATACCAATTTAGAATAGTAAATTATAGGTATAACTTAACTGTATAAAACAAACTTGTAAGGAGAGAGTTAACATTCATTTATATACTATTTAATTATCTTAATTTTAGTTAATGTGAAATTTAAATTTTTCATAATAAATAATTATTACTAATAATAAATTTTAGTACGATACAAATATATTTTTAGTAATTATTATATATTAATCATTAATATTTTTATTAAATAATAAAATAAAAACTATAATTTATTATCATTAAATAATTATTACTAATAATAAATTTTGTTGTTGAGCATTAATAAAATTCATCGTAAGGTCAAACCTTGCGACATTACGACTAATCTGGTCTTCGTCATCTAACTAAAATCTACGCATTTAATAACTTCGATGAATCTATTGAATATTTACATGTGGCAAGGCCCGCAAGGGTCTATGACACCTTACCCCGAAGCTTCGTCATTAATGAAAGTAAACATAAAGAGTAAAGCCCCAGGAAAATTGGGAGGGTAATAATAATAATAATAAATAATAAATAATAAATGAAATTATCAGAAGAAATTAAAGGCAAAATATAAAGAATTAGAAAATTTAACGAAAGAAAATAATAAAAATATACTTTTACTAACAGAAAATACTAGTAATAAAATTGCAAACTACGTTCAAATGTGGTGGGTGGTTAAATCTTTGAAGCATGGTTCCTTTTCTCTATCCTTTTCCCATCGTTCTCCTCTTTTCCATCTTCTCTTAACCCATAAAGTGTGTGTCTGAATTGGCACGGAAATGGCTTCTAAAATAAAAGATGCTATAGTGATCCAGTGCTTCTTGTGTTCCTTGCTCAGTGTTTTCATGGTAGGTCGTGCTGTCGACAGTGATATCTCCTGCTTAAGATCCATCAAGGAGTCCTTGGAAGACCCGTTTAGTCACTTATCACAATGGAACTTCAACAACACGAGCGAAGGTTTCATTTGTGATTTTCCTGGCGTTGAATGCTGGAATAAAAATGAGAATAGAGTGCTAAGTATTAAACTATCAAACATGGGGCTGAAGGGTGAGTTTCCACGTGGCCTTAGGAATTGCTCGTCATCCCATCTGATATATTCACATTCCTCCCTTTCGTTACCACCATCGATCTCTCATATAACAAATTCAGTGGGGAAATTCCAGCAACTTTCGCTAACTGCACGTACTTGAATATTCTTAGACTTGATAACAACATGTTAAGCGGTCACATCCCACAGGAACTTGCGCAGCTTCAAAGGATTAAGTTGATTTCTTTTTCTAACAATCGGTTATCAGGGCCTGTTCCATTGTTCCCACCAGGGTTAGTTTCTGCGGATGATTTTGCCAATAACCGAATAAAACTTTGCGGAGAGCCTTTGCCACCTTGCCGCTCAAGCGATTTCCCTCGATCATTCAAACAAGGCCTGGTTGTTGGTTATGTTTTTTCAGTGACAGTGACTATGGTTATTCTTCATTACATGTCTTACTGTGCACCATGGCAACAATCAAAGCAGAAGAGAAACAAGGCTAAAGAATTCTGCAATCATATTTGTTCCATCGCAGCCAGGAAGGCACACAACTTGCTACTTCTAAAGAGTGAAGAGAAGGCAATCAAAGAGGTAATGTCTAGTCCCTACCACCCATTTGGTTTCAAATTTCTTTTGTTTTCAACATTTACAACTGATTTAATTAATGATAAAATTAATAACTTTAAATTATTTCCTCGTAATTTTCGTATCATATTCTCATTCCTAACAAAGATATCTCAATTCATAATGGTTGCATATAAATAATTTATAATGCAAATATTAATATATTACGTTAATAAATAGAAATGATCTAATTTTTTCTCATGTGTCTTGATGGATGATCAATTGTATTCAAATTTACATGAATAACCTTAACAAAATTTCATATAGATTACAGTATAGAAATAAAATTGGTAAAATCTGTCTCAACCACACCCCTTCTATTAAAATTATTAAGTTATGAATAATATATTATTTTTAGTTTAATATTACTTGTTATATTAAAAGTTAAAATATAATATTTTATTAGGTCAAAAATAAAATTTTTAATTTTTTTAAGGATTAAATTAAATTTTAAATTTTATGAAGACTAAAATCAAACTTTAAACTTTATAAGAAATAAAATTAAAATTTGAATTTTTTTTTGGGACGAAACTCCACCTCCCACTTGTCACATGTGCACTGATGTGGCTTTCTGTTAATCAGGTCTGCATTAAGTTAATATGATGTTAAATGTTTGGTTAAAAAATAACATGATTTTTTTAGGGATTGAGATAAGACAAAAGTTTTTGCATGGGTGAACAAAGTTGAATTTCAAAATTTTTAAAAGAAAAAAACATTGAAATAAGATTTTGTTCTGAACAGAAAAAAAGTGGAGTAAGTAGTTGCATGTCAATGTATTGTATAGTGGTAATGTATTATAATTACGTTTTAGCAATGGTTCATATATTGTTGTGCTGGCATCAGCAGATTGCTGCAGTAACGGAAAGAATGAAGTCCACGATAACGTTTAATGAAGTTAGAGAAGCAACTGACAACTTTTCTATAGACAATGCCATTGGGATTGGGGAAATTGGAATAATGTACGAGGGAAGGCTACTAAATCGTTGGCACCTTGCCGTTAAGAGAGTACTATCCGGTTCTAAACAATTTAAGAAGAAGTTTCTTTTAGAAATAAGGATTCTGGGTAAGTACAAACACACAAATATAGTTCCCCTACTTGGATTCGGCGTAGAGGGAAGGGAAAGGATCCTGGTATACCAATACATGTCAAATGGAAGGCTTTCAAAATGGTTGTGTCCTTTAGAAAGTGAAGTTCAATTGAAATGGCCTCAGAGGATCAAAATAGCACTTGGAGTAGCAAGAGGCTTATCCTGGCTCCATCATACCTGCGATTTGCATGTTGTGCATCTTAACATAAGTTCCGCGTGTGTCTTGCTAGACAAGAATTTTGAACCCAAAATATCCAATTTTGGACACGCCAAATTTATGAATCCCGGTCCAAACACGATGTTTTATGCATGTGATGGGAAGAAGGATGTCTATGACTTTGGGAGTTTGCTTTTGGAGCTAATTACAGGGAAAACATTTAAGGAGTTGTGTGGTTCATCCAATGCTACTTTTAACCTATCTGGTAACCCTTCAATTTTTTATAATGCAATCGATAAGTTTCTGACTGGGGAAGGTTTTGAAAATGAGGTCTACAGTCTCATCAAAGTTGCTTGTAAGTGTGTTCGGCCTTTCCCAGATGAAAGGCCAACGATGCTGGAAGTTTATAACAATATGATCGATATATGGGGGAACGACGTAAATTCAGTGATGGTACCGGCGCACTCAACATGTCTGTTTCTTCTACAATTACGGACAAAATTGTTGAGACATAGAAGACATCAACGGGCATACTCATCCCCTCAATTTTAAATATTGACCTTCTTTTATAATAGTTTTGTAATAGTTGGTTAATTGTTGTCCCATAAGGTTAAGATTGGTGGTCCAAGTCACTTTATATTTATTAATTATTACTTATCAAATTAAACTTTTTTTTGGTTGAAATTAAGCAAGTTATATGTAATTTCACGAAAATCTTTAAAGAGGTTGGTAGTTGACTTTGACCTGAAATCATATCTTATCTTAATCTAACTATTTTTTTTATTTATAATTAAATGTTAGATTAATTATTTATTCAATGATTTATTTTACATGGACCAATTTAGTCCTTGAATTTGTCACTACATGTCATTTTAATCTTCGTATGGCCACTTCAAATACTAGATTAACAAATTTCTCATTTTAGACTCCTTTAAAATTTTTTATATTATGTATATATTTTTTCAAAGTTTCATAATTTGAAAGTTAGTTTTTTACATTCTTAAAAATTCACTCTAAGAGACTGATCTCTAAAAATTATACAAATATAATATTTTTTTCAAGATTTGTCTTTAAAATATTTTTTATTTTTTTATTTTATCAAAATAGATTATTATTATTTTAAGAAACCTCAATTTAAGATTTACTTTAGTTCTTAAAATTTTAATTTGATATCATTTGAATCACTAAACTCCCAACTCAATGTCATTCAATTCCTAAGTGTTATTATAATTTTGTTTTAATTAAATAGTTGTAATTTTAGTCTCTTCATTAAGTTAAATTTATTTTCTTTAATGAAAGTGTATGTGACACATGGCACACATGCGAAATGTTATAGGTTCCATAAATCATGTGTGTAACACAATACCTTTCTAGTCTTTGAAATTGTAATGCATGAGTAATGTCACTTTAATTCTTAAAATTTCAACTCTATCATTTTAATTGCTAAAATTGTAACTCAATGTCATTTAGTTCCTAAGTGCTATTGTAATTTTGTTTTAATTAAATAATTGAAATTTGAATATATACACAAGAAAATAGATAATTAAGTTAGAGTTAGAATGTGTTGACACATCATGTGTAAGTCTAAAAATTATACCAAATTTTATACTTTCAATAACTTTTTGTGTAATGCAAATTAAATTGATCTAATTGTTGAATTATGAGATATTATACTCAAGATCTTGTAGATCAAATTTCACATGATTTGAAATTTATAGACATGTTAACCAAAAATGGATATTTAAACATATTTTAAATATCATATTATGTGTTAAAATAAAACAATGTGATGATGTACTAATTTTTTTTTGTAATCACATGAAAATTGATATACATAACCTTGAATATAATATAATTTAACGATTGGATTGACTAAATTCAATTGTATTATACAAAAAATTATTAAATGTATAAAATTTGGTATAAGTCGATAAATTTTTAGACTTACACTTGACATCAACAGATCCTGA
Organism: Cajanus cajan; assembly: GCF_000230855.2. Taxonomy (NCBI): domain Eukaryota; kingdom Viridiplantae; phylum Streptophyta; class Magnoliopsida; order Fabales; family Fabaceae; genus Cajanus; species Cajanus cajan. The sequence continues at coordinate 63,574,229 of NC_138518.1, forward strand.
CTAATTAAGTTATTATATTAAATAAAAAATATTAAGAACAGTAACATATATGGACTAAACCCACTAGGTCAAATTATCTAATAACTAGTAAAATTAATTAGCAAGGTGAGTTAGGTAGTTAACCCATCCAACTTGATGGAATGAAGTTAGGATAGGACACACATTGGATGTTAGGTTAACATGCCTAATTCATCTTTAACCCCACTAGTATTTAACTTATATATTAATAATTCTATATTTTTATATGATTAAAAAATGTACAATATATGTACATTTTTATAAAATAAAAATGAGAATTATGTTAAAAATTAATAAATTAGTATTCTTTTTAATATTTTTTATTTTTATTTAAATTCTAGTATTTTTAGTTGGTTTTGGTAGCTCATCTCACTATTTCATAACTCAAGCCCATACATTTTATTATTTGGCAGGTCAACATGCCAACATGCTAACCTACCTCTAAACAAGACAATCAAGTTATGTTTTCTAACTCATCTTTTGTTGTGTGGCTTAACTGTCCACTTCGCTTTAGGGTTGATGGTTTGAAACGACAAGACGGGTTAGCGAATTTTACCATTCTTAACAAATATATTAAAATCATATTATAAAATTAGTAGTTAACATTATATTTTTATTGTTGTATATATTCTTAACAAGAGTTTTCACATCATTCATAAACATTCATATTCAAATAGATTGATCAGAATATTATACCAAATTTGTAACTAGAGTAATAATAGGTTCACAATTGCATACATACACAACACTATAACTTGAACATACAACCTATGGGGCTTAGAATTCACCCATTTACCCTTATCCCTCATATATGTCTAAAGGATTTGATAATCTCGCTCCTTCTTATCTAGAGTGACAATCCTATTGAATAATGCACTTCTTGTGGCTCTAACTGATAATTCATGCCTCCTCCGACGACCTACTCTTAGTTTTCTTCTACGAACGTTTTAGGTTTTACAGAAGGTGCGTAATGATCTAACCCCCTCTCTATTTCTTCTTTTGAATTAGTCTCCGAATTTGGCCTAGAGTTCAACCGAAAATATTCTAATATTCTAATTTATCTTTCCCCATTTTATTTTATTAATAAAATATCTCTTATAATATTCTAACTATTCTAAATTATTTATTATTATGAAAAATGAGATGCTATAACCACAAACTACCAAAATCTATATATATAACCCTTGTACATTTTGGACATCACTTTTGAGTTGAATGAGAATTATATTTTCAAATTATCTCTTCAAAAGCACTAGTTCTTTCATTGGAGAATTTTCTCCTTAAGAACTTTTATTAAAGACCTTTTCCTTGTGACAAGTTCATCATTCTTGCTTATCTTTCTCTTGAAGGTGGCACACCATTCCCATACATTCTCTACCATATTTGATTGCTTTCTTTTACCTTTGGAGTCATGAATGAATATTGGAGGAACAATGAAGTTAGTTAAAAGACATTAAATTATGGACATCTCTATTCAAATGATATCAATCTTAGTCTTCTAATGAACCATTAGTGAGTGTGGCTCACACAGAAGACATAAGAATGATTCTTTTCTTTTGGTTCAATGTCTCTTAAGGTCTCTTTTGATGTAGAATTAATGTGTATTATATTCTAAAGCTTTTGTGCTAAATTTAGTATCATCCTTCTATTTATTAGACACTTTGATTATCTCAATATGATACACATGCAAATTAAAATGTGTGCTTCATTATGATTCATAGATTCTTCATTACTAGACTTATTAATTAAATTTTTTTGATGATATAATATTAGAGTCTTCATGTTTATCATAAACATTTAGTGATCTTGTTCTAATAATCCATTCTAACGAGGCATTTGAAGTTCCAATCTAATTTACTTCATCACTTAGTTGACTTCATCTTATCTCATGATGTGGACCATTTTTAAAAAAGAGTTTGATCATCCATTTCTTTATTTTGTAGATGATATAATTGATTATATGTGCGACAAGAATATAGAGATAAAGAAAAATTAGAAGTGCTAACACAATGTTTTATTTATTAATTAAGTGTCCAAAAATCATCACAATTTTAAAAAATATCCTATATATAAAAGTATATATTATTGCACAATTTGATGCTCCTTCACACCACATGAAGTATATATACAAAATGAAACATACATAAATAATAACAATAATAATAATAATCTAAAATTGAAACTAGAAAGGTCGTTGGTCTACAATATTGCCTACTGGGTCATAGCTACATATGACAAACATCCACCCATTGTCACACTTAGACCTAGCACACCCAAGATGAGTGGTGGTACTCCAAACAACCTTGAGTATAATGCAAGCACTCATCCATGACACATTTGTTGGTTTTGACATCATAAAAGGGCTTCTCCGAAATCCACATTTTCACTGCTTCCGTACCCAACAATTCGCCATAACCCTCAGCTAGGTTCTCCCCATAGGGCCCGTAAGAGTGCTCCATTTCACAAGTTTTGATTTTTGAGTTTGCATAATTCTGAGCATACGCTTCAAGGGTTTTGTTCCATTTTAGTGGTGGAACACCAACCTCTGCACGAGCCTTGTGTGTGCATCAAGGAAATCTTTTGGGAAATTTTGTGCCAAGGAAGTGCTACATGAGGAGAAAACGGTGAAGATCAACACAAGATTTGAGAACTTCATTTTTAATATTGTTACTTGGTTAGATATTGGGTAATGAATCGTGCTCATCAAAATTAACTAGTTCGAGCATGTGTTATTATAGGAGTGTCATGCATGGTGCAAATTAAACCATACGTACATAGGTAAATATAGTAATATTATTACTAATGTATAGTGGGTAGCCTCCTCTTTCGTTCATTATTCTCTATTTTTGATGCAAAGAATAAAAAGATTGTGCGAATGAGTTCCTTCTATTTTCTATATTTGTTGATGAAAAGCAAAAATAGAATCAAATGGACGATAAAGGCAAATGAGTTTTTTGAGGAGGAAAGTGAACATAATTGAATAGAAAGAGAATTTAAACACAACATACACGTGAATTTGCATGAATGTGAAAGTCTTGCTGACAATAAAACTGAAAGAATAAAACTGAAAGAATAATTGAAATCATATATTTATCGTCCAATATGTAATCCAACTTACTTATGTTCAGGGACGGAGCCAGGATTTCAATACTGGGGGGCCGAGAATTGGAATGATCAAATGAGGCGCTACATTTTTTTTAAAAAAAAAAAATTCCAAAGTGATACCACATAGCAGGCCGTACCAGAAGTCCAAAAGTTGAATAAAAAAATAAATTTGGGTTATTCATTTAATTATACATATGAGTTTATATTAAAAATAGGGGGTGCCATATAGTAATATATATGTATATAAAAAAAAATTAAAATTGTTGGGGGGGCCGTGGCACCCGTAGGTCCCCCCTTGGCTCCGTCCTTGCTTATGTTAATTTATGGTTGATATGTATCCTGCCATAAAATTGTTATTGAAAATTAAATTAAAAAATCAGCTTGCATCTTCTAGTTGTTTTCAATTTTTATGTTTTTCCTAAAAATATCCCTCTCATATACATACAATTTACAAAATAATTCTTAGATTAAATTATTTTTATGGAACTAGTTAAATTTTTTCAAAAAAAAGTCCTTATATTTTGAAAGCTGTTTTCAAGTCCTTGAACTTTGAAATTATTTTAATTGGCTTTATCTAGTCTTTTGTTGAAGCCCCAAATATTAAGTTAAATGAAAATTTTTAAATAATCTTAAGGACAAGTTGCTTGTTTAATTATTCATTTGGTGCCTAAACTATTTTTAAAAAAAAACTAATTAATTAGAATATTGACAAAATTTAAAAAAAAATGATCAAAACACGTTAGGGTGCGTTTATTAAATTAGTCCATATGTTAATTGAAAGCTTATTGGTTAATTAAAATTTTATAAGTTAGCTTTTTCAAAGAAAATTAGCTAATAATATAGTTGATAAATATAAAATAAAAAAATATAATTATTTGATTATATATGTGTATATATGTCACTATAAAAAATATGCAATTTAGCGACCACCAAAATCGGTCGCTAAATTGAAAAAATCGGTCGCTATTTATCTTAGCGATCGAATTTAATCAGTTGCTAAAACCCTGGTCGCTAAGTTATTTAGCGACTGAAAATTTTTTGGTCGCTATTTAGTGACCGAAAATTTCGATCGCTAATTCGGTCGCTAAATGGTTGAAATGATTAGTGTATGGGACCAAATTAGTGACCGAATAAATTGGTCGCTAAATATTTATTTTTTATTTTATTAAATTTTATAAACGTCGCAAATTTGGTCGCTATGAACCACTCATATTTGGTCTCTTAAGGATTTTATTTCACAATACTTAAGTTTTTAGCATGTTTTATCCTTAATTACACAATTTTTGAAAACTTCCCAGAAGGTCACCCATCCCTACATCAAGTCAAGCACGCTTAACTGTGAAGTTCTTATGAGATAAACTACTGAAAAGCAAATGCATGTTGTTAGTATAAGTAGTACAAATTAATTCATTTAAGTCATCCTCAACTATCCAATCTCATACTTATATTATTTTTGGATCCTTATCATTTTGGTATATCCGGACCGTTATAAATATATAATAATATATATAATAATTATATTACTAATAATAATAATTATATTATATTTAATTAATCTTTATTTATATATATACTTACTTTTATAATTAACAATCTACTTATTTCTATTTAAAATTAATTTTATGATACAATTTAAATTATTTATTATAAATTTTAAAGTTTAATAATAATTTATATATTTTAAAATGAGAAGGGTTATAATAGCACTGATATAACTTTTATACTAAGTATTACACCCCTCAATAAATTTATATTAAATGTGAATTTTGTAAATCCAACCGATAGATTGAAAGTTCATATCACTTTATATGTTTATATCAATTTTTGTTAAAATTAAACAACAACTTAAAAGTAATCAAACTGCTCATATTTTATTTAAAATGAATATATTACGTCAATTTTGTTTTATAAGAATGAAGTATCAAATCTTCTTGAATTCATATAAGATTTTGTATATATGATCTAAGAGTAAAAAACTTTAATCTAACGGCTGAATTTATAAAATTCACATTTAATTATATAAAGTTATTGAGCGATGTAATACTTAGTAAAAGTTACACTGATGTTATTATAACCCTTCTCTTTTAAAATATCATTTTTATAAATTAAATTTTAACATTTTAAATAAATTATTAATTAACTTAATATATTTATCCTTGTTTTATTTTCTAATTATCAACCATTAATAAAATACTAATTTAAAATTTAAATATAAAAATTCATTTAAAAATAAAGTTATCATAAGTTAGAAATATATATTATAAATATGGATCAAAATAAATAAAAAATTTTAAAATTCATATACTCTAATTAAAAAACTGCCTAAAAATCCAATCGTAAAAAAAAACCTCTAAATATTTTTTCACATAAATAACTATTGGTATTAATTATGTAGGAGTGCATATAAATATATATTTTTAATATAAATTAATGTCTTGCTCTTACAAAAAAAAGAAAATGGGATTAATACTTAACAAAAATATTATCATCACTTTTAAGCAATTTATAAATTTTTTTAAGTTTTACTTAGTGACCGAATAAAATTTCGTCGCTAACTTTAACTAATATTTAGCTACCGAATAGAATTCCGTTGCTAATTTTAACTAATATTTAGCAACCGAATATAATTACATCACTAATTATAACTAATATTTAGCGATTGAATTAAATTCTGTCGCTAAAAAAATCAAAATTTCTGATTTAGAGACCGAATTCAATTCCGTCACTAATTTTAACTAATATTTAGCGACCGAATTTAATTCTGTCGCTAAAAAAAATAAAATTTCTGATTTAACGACCGAATTAAATTCCATCGCTAAAAAATCAAAATTTCTAATTTAGCGATCGAAATAGCGACTGAATTCAATTACATCGCTAAATTTAACTACTATTTAGCGACCGAATTTAATTCCGTCGCTAATTTTAACTATTATTTAGCGACCAAATTAAATTCCGTCGCTAAAAAAATCAAAATTTATAATTTAGCGACCGAATTTAATTTCGTCGCTAAATTTAACTACTATTTAGCGGTCGAATTCAATTCCGTCGCTAAAAAATCAAAATTTATAATTTAACGACCGAAATAGCGACCGAATTCAATTATGTCCTTAAATTTAACTACTATTTAGCGACCGAATTCAATTCCGTCGCTAATTTTAACTAATATTTAGCGACCAAATTAAATTCTGTCGCTAAAAAAATCAAAATTTATAATTTAGCGACCGAAATAGCGACTGAATTTAATTCCGTCGCTAAAAAATAAAAAAAATTTATTTAGCGACCGAAATAACGACCGATTTTCTAGCGACGACTTATTTTGGTCGCTAAATCGGTCGCTATTTTGATTTTTCATAATCGGTCGCTAAATCAGTCGGTAAATAGCGACTGATAAATTTCGATCGCTAATTTCGGTCGCTATTTTACAATTTTCTAGTAGTGTGTATATGTATGTGCTTTTTTACTATTTAGGGATAATGTTTATTCAATAATTCCCAAAATTGGTGTTTTTGAAAAAAAAAATTAGAATAAGATAAGTCATGTTTGCAACACACGAATTGTAGAGTGAAAGTCGTGTACCTCAACCACAAGATTCACTTTAAAAAAATAATAATAATTAAAGTCATGTTTTGAAGTGACTATATTTTTGTTTAGTTTTATGTAAACCAATACTATTTTAATGTAGGGGAAAAAAAAAAAAAGAAAGCAAGTCATGACTCAAGTACAACTTTGCCATTATTTTAAAATATTAAAATAACGAATTTAGTGTTTTTAAACACTACCGTTGCTTAAAAAAATTATAGTAAAAATCGTATTAATTTCACAAGCATTTCAAAAAATTTTGAATAAAATTACCCCTCCAAAGTTAAAAAGCCATATGTATGTATCAGCATTTTGAATTCATAAATTTGCATAACATCATCCTATAAGTTATCGAGGACAATAGATTTTCAAAGTGACCCACCATGATATTGTAAACACTTTGAGATCTGCACAGGTCTTCAAGTTTTATTTCTTTTTAAAATTCAGAATGAGAGGAAAGGGAAATCCCTAAAAATTAATATAAAACAAGTATCTTTGATCTGTAGTCGTTGAAGCATTGAATATTGAGCTTAAGCAAGGGCTTATTGATATAAAACAAGTATCTTTGATCTCACTAAAACGTCCAAATTGGTTTGCTTAAGCGAGTGTTGCTTTTAAAAATTGGCTCCTCCATCACGATGAGCTTTCTAAATCTCTTTCGCATTTAACTGAAATCTTAATCATAATGTAGAAAAATTAAATTAAACCCTTTATTTCAACTAAAACTATTTATTTCTAAATTTATGAAAATTAACTTGTAAAAAATGTTCGAAAGAATAAGAAATTTAAAGTAATTGTCATAATCTGCTTACAAAAGTAAATCGTATATTGACAAAACATGTATTTTAATCACATTTTCAAGGTACATAATTAGTAGAATAAGTTAGAACACTAGAAATTTCCTTTTGACATTTTATTGTCATTAAAAGTTTACAACATCATCTCAAAGAGATTTGACCTTAACAATTATTTCCATTTTTTTATGTTCATGATTTTGTTAAAATTTTCTCCAATATTAATTATTTATAATTTCACATTAATCTTTTAAAAATTTAAAAATTATGCTTTTATTCTAGCTTTGGGTTAGTTACAAATTTTTTCTTATTTATTTCAAACTAATAATTATATCTCACTTTTAATTTTAAACATTTTTTATATTTTAAAAATTTACCTAGATTAAATATATACTTGTTTTGCACAAACAAATCAAATAAAAACAAGTCTAGCTTTTGTGATCATCCATTTTGCAAATAATTTATTGATGGTATGTGTGTAAAGAAAAGGAGGATATAGAGAAATTAGAAGTGTTAACCAAATGTTTTATTTATTTGGGTGTTTAAAAATCACCACAATTTAAACAAATATTATCAATACAAGAGTAGATTATTGGCATATCTGGTGCTCTTTCAGACCACATGAGAGGGATTGAGAGGTATGTAAAATCCCTCGCTATTTGAGAGGGATTAAATCCCTCGCTATTTGCGACGGATTTTATCCGTCACTAACTGGGATGAATCCCTCGCTAACTGTTTGATTACTGAATTTGAGAAAACTATTGTTTTAAAACTCTGGTAATCGATTACCTATACATGTAATCGATTACCAGACAATGGAAATCATATGTTCGAAAGTTATTTATATAAAAGGTTCTCTGGTAATCGATTACCCATTTATTGTAATCGATTACCAGAGACTATTATTGAAACAATATCAATCAAAACAAAAATATCAAGTCTTTTTTATGAAAAAGCATGATATCATTTAAAATGAAGATAAAAGAACAATACAGACATCAAGAGGAGTTCCCAAGATTAATGATGTGCTTAATCGGCAAAACAACACATGAAAAATAATGAATGACCTCTATCAGTGTAACTATGACAATAAAGCTTCATTGGAGTATATCCATAGCCATGATACTTTTCATCATTTAGAGATCAAAATCCACAAGGCACACATTTAGGCAAAGAAATGGTTTTACCAAGTGTTTTTACTGTTATTTAACCCCAAAATTAGAAACAAGACAGCTTATATGATAAAAACTACAGAAAATGATGCAGTAAACGAGGACGTTACTTGAAAATTTCACTGGAAATGCAGCAGTATGACCATTAAGTCTAAGTTTTGCCCACAAAGAAACACGGAGGTTTTATTTATTTCTATATCCAACTGGTGAATTTAAATTTTATTCAAGAGAATATTAAAGGAACACATAATTATTACCTGACGTGAGTTGCTCAGCATCCCTCTTGATGGCAGCCATTTCAACTCTCATTTTTTGCATTTCAGCCTGAAACAGAGAAACCAAACGTATCAATAATGGGAACGGTCTACTTCTAAACAGTGACATTTAATATGCATAAAAGATAGAAAATAATCAAAATATGTGCTCTAGTTATATTTATACAGAAAATCGAAAGTGCTTTGAATTGGTGGCAATAAACAACAAACGACATTGACTCTAAATATGCTATACACTTATCGATAAACTTTGTAGACAGTATGAAATATAAGGAAACCTAATAAAGTTAAAAAAATGGCCTACTTTCTTCTCAATAATCTGTTTAAATACCTGTTTTACTTGATTTGCCTCTTCTGGTGACTTTTTTTGTTCCCGGCGCACACGGGCTTCCATGTCTTGAAAGAAGAACAAGGTTAAGGTATGCTACAAATACCTTTGCATGGTGGGGGTGTTGAAGCATACCAAGCAGATCATGGTAAACCAGAACCTGCACGAACAATGAAACTAAATTAGAAATCTTCTGCTTTAAGCTTTACCTAGAAAAGATTTCTTTCGTCTCTTCACCAGAAGAACAAGTGTAAAGTAGAATTGAAACTCACAAGCAATGCTTTGTTCAATTATCTGAATAATGACTAAGGGGTAACCACATTAGAATTCCATCCCTTGCTATAAGCAGTAAAGACTAAAGAGACTCAAGATCAATCTTAAAATATTCTCAAAACTCAATAATTTCTACACGCATACATATGAAAGTGGAAATATCATTCAAGAGAAACAATTAATCACGAAACAGAAAGTCCAAAACAACAATTTGATGAAACAAATAAAACAATGATCATGCATATTTAGCTATACAAAATTGGTGCCACTGCCACCAATGTAGGCCGCACTCATCCTTTAGCCAAAAGAGCAATCAGGCCAACTGACCTGTCCACTGCAAAATGGTCCAGCCCCAATTCCAATAGTAGGAATTTGAAGGGCTGCTGTTGCTGCGGCAGCAACAGGTGCAGGCACACATTCCAGAACAACAGCAAAGCACCTTGCTTCTTGCAAAGCCAATGCGGTCTCTACAACCTACACAAATTCATTTCCTTCAGTTAAAAGACAACAATAACCATTCCTGGACCAATGAGCCAGATAAGAAGTTTGTCAGTAATATTTTTAACAAGCAAGCATATGAAGCATAACTCACCAATAAGTAAATTGGTGTTCTCCTTAAGTTTCTGCATCAAGACTTTCACCTGAGAATTTATGGCACCAGATAAACATCTCATACAGACTAAATGATCTAAAAAATGATTTAATAGCAACACATTAACATTAGTCAAGGAATCTTAGGCAATCATAAAGTTAAAAAAATTAAGATAGCCAATAACCTTCAATGGAATTTTCCTAAGTAATCATAATTGATAAGATGTTAAACCCACATAAATATTTATCATATTGCAAGTGGAAATGTTTAAAAAACATGAAAGATTATTGTTTTGTAGTTGTGATTTCTTACATCATTACAATAACAAAGTATATAAATCAAAGCATCAAAGATACCTCATCTTGTCGTCTAAGCCCTTCAAATCTAAATGGCTTCAAAACTATGGCAACTGTTAATCCATTCCTGGACCTTACAGTATCAAAAATATCAGCTGCAACAGTGTGGTACAAGCCATATCCTGCACTGGCCACCTAAAGAGGAAAAAAGGGGAGGGGGCGGGGGGGTGAGATGAAGGCCACACACAGTCAAACTATTTTAATGAATTCTAGTTGGAATCATGCATCTAATGATTTATTTTGCATAAAATATCTAACCATACACGGAATATAACATTTAGCCATGCCAACCAGCTTTACAATATCTTCTTTTTTTTTTTTGTGAAAATAGCTTTACAATATCTAAAAGAACACATAATGTGATAGGAATCAAGAGGGAGACTTGGGCCACCTGATACGAAAATGTGGAAAATGGACCCAAGGTTTTGCATGTTTATTATAGGAGACGTAAAAAACAGAATAGGGGGGCTGAGCTGGCAGAAAAGGGAGTAATTGAGTTGGTTATAAGGAATAAGGGAGGTGAGGGTGAGTGGGGGGATATTATTTTTTGTTATGTGGAGAAAGTGAGATCACCGAGAATCTTCTCTGGTGTGGGAGGCCATTAGGCTTGGGCTAATAGATATTCTTCTATCAAATTTTGCTTTCTATTTCCTGTTATTCTCTTATTTCATCAATATTATTTGATCATTTCCATTATTCGAACTCATCATAATGACAGAATTTCATTTGATCAAATTATTTATTTACTCTATGGTGATGAATAATGAATTGAAGTATCTCAGTTGACTAATGCCTGCTTCACAAAATCATCAGCTGAAATGGTTAAAGCAAACCATGTCACTTGGACACCCATGGATGAAAATGATCACTATTGAAACAAAGATTTTACTTCAAGAGTTTGAAGGTAAGGAATGTACAAACAAGGACAATAGTCTTTGAGCATGACTTCAAAAATACTGGAGATTTGACAATTCTTGGATGAGTTTCTGCAAAAGATGACCCAAACCCAAAATATCAGTACCTTATATCCACAGAGAACAACAACGGATATGTATGACTATTTGATTTGAAATACATGCTAAACAAGGCACTTTCCCCCATTTTCTTTGTCTATTCTCTTTTCATTAAAAATTAACTTAATGTTTGGTAGTGAGTTGCATATTATAATAAAAAAATTAATCAAGAACATAATAGTAATTTAACATTTTTCTATCAACTTAGATAATAGATATCACAAAAATATGCCCGTACAAGATCCGCCAGTACATGATTCTATGTTAAACTAGATAGAGTATAATTATAGGCTAAAAAATAATCACTGTAATATTAAATCAAAGGAAAACCTTCTTCAATTGACCTTTGTTGTAATTGCACCTCTTGTGATTCTTTCATAAGGACATTCCTGCAGAAGATGGCTATCTTAAAAGAAATTCAAAATGCAAACACGAAAAGTAAAAACAAATTTAAATTCCAGAATATCTATCACAGCAAGACCATGCACTTATCGAGGCATACTATTTTTTTGGTAAATAATTATTTTTAAACAAAAGAAACTATTAATGAGGGGGGAAAAGGAAAGTACAACAAAGGAGGAAAGGTATCATCCAAAGCATTAAAAAAAGGAAAATAAATATAAAAAGAATAATGAATAAAACAAGGTGGCCCAATCTCTCTACACATTGGAGATGGCATTCCATTCCATCGAAACAGTGCTGGGCAGAAGCAGAAAAAGACCAAAGAGAAGCTAATAGCATAATTTTTATCACATGATAAATTTAGTGCAAAGAAACGTGTTCCACCCAAACACCCTTAAAAGATACATGTGTTCCAGCACTAAACAAATGAAACAAGATGAGAAACGTTACAGAGCATTGGCGGAAGGAAGAGGAGAAAGACTGACAGGCTTATGAGGGTGGTGGAGGCGGCGGGGAGGGGTTCGTTGGATTGCTCGATGATGGCGTCGATGTCGGAGACTTCAGTGTAGGATTCGAGAACCTTCTTGCAGTAGAAGCGGGAAGCACTAGTCTCCCACCACGTAAGGCCGGATGTGGTGCCCGCGGAAGGTCATGAGCTTATCCCAGGGGCGCGCGAGACTTTTTAGGGTTTCAGCTTCAGGGGCGCGCGCGAGGGAAATTATTTTCGTTGAAGAGGGCTCCCTTCTCCCCTCTTTTAGGGTTTCTTAAATTACCCTTTTGCCCTTCTAGAAGGCTTGGGTCAAATTGGGCCCAAACTGATTTGAACATTGCAAAACAAGGCCCAAAACGTTTCCAGATTCCGTGGGTCATTTTCGGGCTCCATTTTGACCATCTTAGGCTTCGAATTAGGAGATGCACATTAGTGAGACATTTGTAGCTTTTTCTCTTAACTTTCCAACGCCACCAAGATTGCTCAATTCGGAGTCCTGTAGCTCTAGATAGAGCCAAAAAACCGAGCGAAGGTCAAACTGTCCAAAAACAGAAATTTGATTAGTTTTGCAATTAGGCCCATAATTCAAATGACAGGAAGTTTTTAAATTATAAGTTAAGAACTTATTAGTTAAGAACTGAAAAATTATAAGTTTGTGAACTAGCTAATTGAATTGGAAGTTTTTTGTAGGATAATTGATAATTATAAAATGTCAAGAAATAATTCTTATAACGAGGATGAGAAAATGACAGGAAAGATAAAGTAGTTTTTAAATTAAAAAGAATAAAAAATAATTTCAAAAAAATAATAAGGATAAAAAAGTAAAAAGAATAAAAAAAAGACTTACAAACTGAGTTATTTCAATTAATTTATAAAAATAAATTATAAACACCCATACTAAACAAGCTTATTTAATCGAATTAGCTTGTAAACTAGTTAAAATAACTTAATAAGCTACTTAAATGCCTTCTCTCAAACACAATCTAGATCAATAGATTTAAAAAAAAAAATCACTCTTAAGTATACCATATAACAACTCTCTGGTAGTATTGATTATTATTCTCAAATAACAACCGAGTGATTTGAAAAGATTAGAGTTAGTTCTTAAAATATTTTAATATTGATCATTCAATTAAATAAATTAAATTCACATAATCAAGTCAAGAGATCAAAGTAATTGTTAAATATGTTTTTATCTTCATTGTGAAATTTAAAATATAAAAAAAAAAGAAATTGATATATATATATATATAACAACACATAAATTTAGAAAAATTAAAGCTAACTATATATAATTTTTTATTCATATTTATCACCCGATTATATAAAAATTGAAAATGAAATCAAGATAAATAAATTCAGAAGATAAAATCCAGAAAATCAATCTAATTCTAAATATTTTGTTATATTTATAGCCTAATTCTAAAAGAAATATGGAAATCGAGGATACTCATCACTCATTTAAGTAAACATTGAAATTGAAATCAAAACAAATCTAGAAAGGTCAAACAAATTCTAAAAAAGAATATTTTTGTTAAAATTTAAATTCATATTTTTTACTATAAATGAAAATATATAATATAGTATGTGACAAATTATAATGCATATAACAATTTAAGAAAAAAATAGTGAAAATAAAAATAATTTAATTGGAAATAATGTTATAATTAAATTTATATTGACAATGAATGAAATAAATGAAAAATATAATAGATTGTGTGGCAAATTATAAAATTGTCTAAATCCTCAATTCTAGCAGATAAATTGACTATTTGTTTGAAATTTATTGTCTTGGAAACTTTTTCTTTGTCATATGAAAATATTTTGCACACATTAAAATTAAAAACAAGATTTTCTAGTAAATATTATCTTATATTAATTTTTAAAATTATTAAATATTTAAAAACTAGCTAATATTTATTTTTATAAAATTTATTTTAAAAATCTCAACATATAAATATATTTTTAAAATTAATTTTATCATGATGGAATCAAATTATCATATCTAACCTAATAATTTAAAATTTGAGATATTTGAATTGACTTAATTATCCAAACAAAATATTTTAAGAATGATAGAAATTGATATCAAAGTAATTCAAATACCAAGAATTTAAAATTCCTTGAATTTGTAAAATTCTTCATCCAAACACACCATAAGAGAATGCAATTGTAAGAGACAATTATATGAGTAAGATGTTTATTTTATGGATTAGAATACTATGTAGGTTCTTAAGAGAACCCTGAGAGAAACAAACAAACTATGCAAGTTTATATTTTGCTTTTTGATTGTTCTATTGTATTCCTTGTTGCATGACATGTATGAATATCTATTTAATTCCACAAATACATGAGTTTTGATTTGAATTAAACATGTTTGGTATTTCAATTATGAAAAATATTATGTTATTCAATTTTTGTTATTTGTGTTATGGTATGTGGGGTAGAGAGTGTCACACAAATGATATATATTTATTATTAATAAATACATAAATATATATATATATATATATATATATTATATTTTTATAATATTATTCATAAATTAATATCAATAATATTATTAGTATATTTATACATAAACTAATAATTTGATAAATATAACTTATTATATATTAATATACTTTTACAAAAATATAAATATACATATCTTATCTACTATATTTATATTTTTGTAAAAGTATATTAATATATACTAAGTTATATTTATCAAATTATCAATTTATCTATAAATATACTAAAATTATTATTGATATTAATTTATTAGCAATATTAAATTATTAATAATATATAAATTTTATTTATTTAGTAATAATAAATATATATCATTTGTTACATTAATAAAAATTATAGTATATGTTAACTTAAATAAGCAAAAAATTGTATAATTTTAAATTATATATATATATATATTAAAATTTTAAAATTATTAAATTTTTAATGGGAGAGATTCAAATTGCACAATTATGATTTTTGAGGGACTATAATTGTTCAATTAAAAATTAAACGACTAAAATTGCACAATTACAATCCTTTAGGGACTAAAATTATCCAATTAAAATCTTAGGGATCAAAATTGCACAATTACAATACTTGAGGGATCAAAAATGTAATTAAGCCAAAATTAAATTAATATTTTTTTTTTTAATTTCACAAGTTTTTTTTTAAATATTTTTAATGAATGTCTTAGTTTCTTATGTTCAAAATTGACAATTTTTTATTTAATAAATGAATTTCATAATTTTTTTAGTCCTTTAATGAAATAAAATATTTTTAATTATATTATTTTCTTAAAAAAAATTTAACATATTTTCTTTAATTATGCATAATTCTTAAATATAAAAGTTTCATAAATAAAATTTAATATTTTGAGAGGAAACAATTTGTCACAAATTTTTCACAAAATATTTTAACCTATTTGTGACGGAATTTTGAGAGGGAAAAATCCGTCACTAAATTGTTTCATTTTAGTGACGAAATTTGTGACGGATTTTTTAGAGACGAAGTTCATTCCGTCACAAAATCCGTCACAAAATTTTTTTTTTATTTAGCAATGAAATTTGTGACGGATTTTTAGAGACGAAAATTTTTCCGTCACAAAATCCGTCACAAATGCTTTTTTTTTTATTCAGTGACGAAATTTGTGACGGATTTTTAGAGACGGAATATATTCCGTCACAAAATCCGTCACAAAAGTTAATAAATTCTAGTCCGTCACAAAACTTAAAATTCTCTCACAAAATCCGTCACTATTATCAATACAAGAGTAGATTATTGGCATATCTGGTGCTCTTTCAGACCACATGAAATATATACAAAACCAAGCATAAAAACAAATAATAATAATAACAATAATAATAATTTTAAACTTGAAACTAGAAAGGTCGTTGGCCTACAATATTGCCTACTGGGTCATAGCTGCAAATGACAAAAATCCACCCATTGTCACACTTAGACCTAGCACATCCAAGATGAGTGCTTTTTCTTGCAACGACCTGAGTATAATGCAAGCACTCGTCCTTGACACATTTGTTGGATTTAACATCATAAAATGGCTTCTCTGAAACCCACATTTTCACTGCATCCGTACCCAATAATTCGCCATAACCCTCAGCTAGGTTCTCCCCATAGGGCCCGTAAGAGTGCTCCATTTCGCAAGTTTTGATCTTTGAATCTGCATACTTCTGAGCATATGCTTCAAGGGTTTTGTTCCATTTTAGTGGTGGAACACCAACCTCCGCGCGAGCCTTGTTGTGCGCGTCGAGGTAATCCTTCGGAGAATTTTGGGCCAAGGAAATGTTACACATGGAGAAAACGATGAAGATCAACACAAGATTTGAGAACTTCATTTTTAATATTGTTAGATATTCCGGTTCAAAAAAACTTTCTCAGATATTGGGTAATAAATTCTCCTTATCGAAGTTAAATAGTTTAAGCATGTGCTATTATAGGGGTATCATGCATGGTGCAACTTAAACCATAACGAGCATAAGTAAATATAGTAATATTATTACTATAGTGGGTACGTACGTAGCCTCCTCTTTCGCTCATTATTTTTTAGTTTTTAGGCAAAAGTAGGTTGAATGGATGAGCTCCTTCCATTTTCTATATTTGTTGATGAAAAACACAAATAGAACAAAATGAGTGATAAAGGTAAGTAGGTTTTCTAAGGAAGGAAAGTGAACATGATTAAATAGAAAGAGAATTCAAAAAATAATAATAATAATACATGCACTCCATTTTACATGAGCGTGAAAGTCTCACAGACATTGAAAGAATAATTGAAGTTACATGTTTATCATCCAATAATTTTGAGGTCAACATTCTATATATATCCCACTAGAAATAGTTGTTAATAATTAAATTAAAAATTCAGCTTGTAACTTCTATTTATTTTCAATTTCTGTTTTTCAAAAAGCAATCTTCTTGTCAACTTACAATTTTCAAAATAATTCTTAGGTTAAATTAGTTTTTGTGGTTTGAACGAATTTTCCTCAAGAATATTAATGCTTACATTATGCTTTTGAGCAATTTGTTATGAGTTTGAACCAATATTCTTCTCTCAATTTCTTTATCTTAATTGCATCAATATTGTCAAACAAGAGGTGGTTAGTTTCTTCCTTCCGAAACATGTTGAAGCACTATGTTAAAATTTTGGTTAGCATCCCAAATCTTTTAAGTAGTAACTTGGTAAGACTAGGTATCATTTCCTAAGATACTTGCATAATACTCATCACTCAAATTCAATTCTATCATATCTAGACTATAAAAATAATAAAATTCAATGAAAAATAATAAATTGATATTTTTAGGGGTTTGTATTTGATTAAAATTGCATAAAAATACATTTTAATTGATTTGATAAAAAAGACATTGGTGTTGATTTCACTAGATCATCCTCACATGCACCTATACAATTGATTATTAGTAATAGGAGTCAAGTTAATAATTAAAATAACAACAAATATTATACACACACTACAAAAATAATGCTAATTTTTGACAGAAATAAGTAAATTTTCGACGGATTTAAATCCTTTGGAAAAAAGAGCGTCAAAATACAAAATTTGTCGAAAATCCTTTATTCCGTCCAAAATTTTCGTCAGAAATATCCGTCAGAAATTTTTGACAAATTTTTTCGACAGATGTATCCGTCAAAATTTTTTTACAGATATTTCTGACAAAAATTTGTGTCGGATGATCCGTCGGTAATTTCCGATGGATACATCCGTCAGAAATTGTTTGAAGATCTTTATATGATTCTGCAGAAAATTTTTGTTTAGTTTTGATAAATTTATTAATGTAACAACCCTCATATTTGGTCTCTCAAGGGTTCTATTTCACGACATTTCATTTTTTAGCGTGTTTTATCCTTACTTGCGTAATTTCTGGGAAACTTCCCAGAAGGTCACCCATCCCTTCATTACTTCAGGTCAAGCACGCTTAACTTTGAAGTTCTAATGAGATAAGTTACCGAAATGTATTTGCATGTTGTTAGTATAATTTTTACAAATTAATTCATTTAAATAATCATCAACTATACAATCTCGTACTTGTACTATAATAATAATATATAATAATTTTATATTACGAATAATAATAATAATATATTTAATTATTATTTATTTATATGTACTTACTTTTATAATTAACAATCTACTTATTCCTATTTAAAATTATAATTTAAATTATTTAATTTTATAATTTATAATGACAATATAATTTATAAAATTATAAATATTTACTTATTACATACTTATAAAATAAATTTTAACATTTTAAATAATATTTTCATATCAAATTTTAAACCAGATATTAGTTATACAAAAATATTAAGATCATATAGTAAATTATCAATAATTAAGATTTTAGTTAAATAATTTAAAATAATTAATGTTTCAATTATATTTTTAATTAGAAAATAATTTATTTCAAAGCTAATTATCTTTTCTATATTAATTATTAGTAAAATTTAATAACTTTTAATTTAACAATTGGATCGATGAAATTCAACACACACCATGAGTTATTAAGCGAAATAACTTTACCAAAAGTTATTTTGTAAGTTATTTGATTTCTCCTCTCTCTCTCTCTCTCTCTCTCTATATATATATATATATAGATAGATAGATAGATAGAGAGAGAGAAGGGTTATACTAATATTGATGTAACTTTTACTAAATATTACACATTGCTCAATAACTTTATATTAAATGTGAATTTTTTAAATCCAACCGTTAGATTATTATAAAAATATAATAATATATAATAATTATATTACGAATAATAATAACAATAATATATTTAATTAATATTTATTTATATATACTTACTTTTATAATTAATTAACAATCTACTTATTTCTATTTAAAATTATAATTTAAATTATTTATTTTTATAATTTATAATGATAATATAATTTATAAAATTATAAATATTTATTTATTACATACTTATAAATTAAAATTTAACATTTTAGATATAAATTATTAATTAATTTAATATATTTATTTATCTTAAATCAAACATATAAAATTCAAAAAACATATTTATCCTTATTTTATTTTCTAATTATCAACAATTAATAAAATACTAACTTAAAATCTTATCTAATTATATCATAATATTTTCATATTAAATTTAAAAACCAAATATTAGTTATACAAAAATATTAAGATCCTATAGTAAACTGTCAATAAGATTTTAGTTGCTGGGTTGGAAAGTTGAAGGATTTATCGATGGTAGATCGCCTGATCAAGGCACGAATGACGGGCGATAAGGAGGACATCAAACTAAGATACCTCTGTGATGACATGGTATTAATATCTGGGGTAGAAGAGCAAGATATAGAGAAGATGATACAAAAAGAAAATGATAATTTTATAGAGCTGTTTACATCAATTGACAGATGCAGACCTGAAATGTGGCTAGGGAATCAAGTAACGTGGGTAAGATGTATTGGAGTGCCCGTCCAACACTAGAATTTGGATTGTTTCTCTCAAGTGGTGGGAAGTATAGGTAATCTTCTCTACATGGATAGCAATACATCGAATTTCAAGAGGTTGGATAGGGCGAGACTACTCATTCGAACATCATCTTATAAGCCGATTCAAGTTACTATGCGGATTAGAATCAATAGAATCATTAGGCAGGTGTAGCTGGTTGAAGAAGGGGTCTCAAAATCACTAGAGTGTAATTGTTAGAGGTGGAAGACAAACGATTCTATGTCAGAAGCATCTGGGGTGGCTAGTGATATTGGGATTGAAGTTCATTCTTCCTATTCTGAATGCTCATCAGAAACACTACGGGAGGTGAGGTCTATGGTGGAGGAAACAGTGAAAAATCATCAGATGATTAATGGTGATGACAGATATAATCAACAGGGTCACGTAGGGGTTGAAGATTCAAATAGTAATCCAATGGGTATTGCCCAAGGGGTAGTGGAAGGAAAAAAGACAATCAAAAGCTGATTTCAGATTCTAAAAGATCCTATTATGTGATGGAGTTATATGGAAAAAGGGTCATAGGGGACGGTCAGGAGGAAAGAACTGCAGGAAGAGACTACGACGCAAATAAAAACACTGGTTATGGGCTGGCAGCTCTAATGCATAACCAAAAGGACAATGGGTGTCAAAATTTGGGCTAGCCCAATAGCCAACAAGACAATAAACAAAAAGGACGTGTACAAGAGAGTGTAGAAAAGAAAAATCAAGAAACAAAGTGGCAAGAAAGTAGGCTGACTCTAATTGAAGTCCACTGCCCAAATCAGAAGGAGAGTGAAGCACAAAAAGGAGAGAAAGAGACCACGGAGGTACCAAATAAGTTGACGCTGCTACAGGAGAAAGAATTGGTAAAAAGTAACAATAGAATGGTTGTATTTGAGGTGGGCGAGACATCTAAGAGGAACAATGCAAAAGATATGCTGGTGGAATCTCATAAGGAGACTGAATTGAATACAACTATGCAAAGGGAAGGCAGTGAAAACTCAAAAAATCATGATCCACATATAGATGAGCAAGGGGTAAGGTTAAATGTCAATAGGAGAAAGGAAAGAAGAAAAGAGTTAAGACGGGCAGTATTGGCAGTAAGTAACTCCATATCAAACAGTAGCATAAAAAGCTACAATGTGATACTCTGGCTACGTAATGAGATATTAGAAGCAAAAAAAATATGGGAAATGGGGAAAACTCTTGGAGTCACACACAAAGGTGATCAAGAGGAGGTACAAAAAATCATTAGCATGGAGATTAGGGATCAAAAGCAAAGTGATAAGTATGGAGATGATAAGAGGGCAAATAAGGTAGGTAATCCATGAAAATTTTATCATACAATGTCAGGGGGCTTAGGAGGAAGCTCAAATGGAGGTATATCAGAAAATTAATTTGCAAGGAGGATGTGGAGGTGGTATGTATTCAGGAAACAAAATTCGTAGATATTAGTCAGTAGTTGGTGCAAACAATGTCGGGAGCGAATGATATTGAGTATGTATTTCAGCCAGCAAACAATACGGCTGGTGGACTTTTATGCAGCTGGAGTAAGTCCAAGTTTTCTATTACTAATCATTTCTCTAGAGAGGGGTACCTAGGGATGGAAGGGGTGTGTGTGGAAGGGGCCTACAACATCATACTAGTTAATGTATACACTTCTTGTAACTCAACAAAGAAAAGGCAAACATGGCAGGAATTGAAGGAGATGAAGGCGAGAAGTAGTGTAGACAACTGGTGTGTTATGGGGGATTTTAATAGTGTCAGAAGTTCGTCGGAGAGACAAGGGGTGGGAAGTGAACATTACGGGGCAGCTGATTCGCTTGAGTTCAATCAATTTATAGCTGATATGGGAGTCGACGACATTCAAATAGCGAGTAGGGAGTTCACGTGGTACCAACCTAATGGGATGGCTAGAAGTAAGATTGATAGGTTTCTAGTATCACCTGGATGGTTGGAGTTATGGTCGTCGTGTACACAATACATATTGAATAGAGATATATCTAATCATTGTCTATCATAATCAAAGAGGTCAATATCAACTGGGGACCCAAGCCATTCCGTATATATGATTACTGTATGGAGGATAAAAGCTTTAGGGATATTTTTGAGAAGGCCTAGCGAGAGAGTAGTGCACAGGGATGGGGTGCATACATATTGAAAGAAAAATTAAAAGAAGTGAAACAAAAGGTCAAAGAGTGGAAGGTGGAGGCTGTAGGGGATCTGCAGAGAAAAATAGACGCTACTGTTCAACAGATAAATGAATATGATAAAAAAGAACAATTAGGAATATTGAAAGTTGAGGAGATCAATCACAAGATGGAGCTACAACAACAATGTTGGAGACTTGCTCAAAATAATGAGTCAATCCTGAGACAAAGGTCGAGACTTAAATGGTTGACAGAAGGTGATGCTAATACTAAATACTTTCATAGAGTAGTGAATTGGAATAGGAAAAGGAATAATATTACAGGACTCAATATCAATGGTGAATGGGTGGAAGAGCCAGGCAGAATAAAAATTGAGGTGAAGAACAACTTTCAGCAAAGGTTTACTGATGAGACGTGGGATAAGCCAACACTTGATGGTGTGAACTTCAAATAGATATCTGAATTGCAAAGGAGTCTAATAATTTCCAAATTTGATGAAAAAGAGATTAAGGATGTTGTTTGGGAATGTGAAGGATCCAAAAGCCCAGGCCCAGACGGGTTTAATTTTAATTTTATTAAGTCATTTTGGGGGTGTATGGAGGGAGATATTACCAAGTGTATACATGAGTTCCATGAAAATGGAAAACTCCCAAGGGGGACTAATTCCTCTTTCATCACACTAATCCCAAAGAAAATGGATCCAATGGATATTTCAGACTTTAGGCCGATTTCTCTAGTTTGGGTGACATACAAGATCATAGCAAAAAATTTGTCAAACAGATTAAAGAAGATTCTACCTAAAGTTGTTGATGATACTCAAAGTGTGTTTCTAAAAGGGAGGAACATTTTACACAGTGTTTTAATTGTAAATGAACTGGTGGATGAGGTGAAGAGAAGAAAAGGAAAGTATTTTATCTTCAAGGTAGACTTTGAAAAGGCATACGACTCTATCAACTGGGAATTCTTATTCTATATGTTTCAAAGACTCGGCTTTTGTTCAAAGTGGATTGGATGGATGAAGGAGTTCCCTAGGTCAAGCCAAGTGTCCATTTTGGTGAATGGTAGTGCGATAGCAGAATTCCAAATTCAGAAGGGATTAAGGCAAGGGGACCCCCTTGCTCCTTTCCTCTATGTGGTGGCAGCGGAGGGATTAGCGGGACTAATGAGGAGTCGTATGCAAAAAAATATGTTTACTAGATATAAGGTGGGTGGGAGGCAGGTGGAGGTTAATATACTACAGTACGCCGACGATACCATTTTTGTGGGAGAGGTCACTCAAGGTAATGTTCTAACTATCAAATGTATTCTTAAATGTTTGGAACTTGTCTCAGGCCTGAAAGTAAACTTCCATAAGAGCAATTTTGGGGGGATAGGAGTAGAGAATGTGGAGTTGTTAAGGCATGCTTTAGTCTTGAACTGTAGGATCATGACAGTGCCATTTAAGTACCTTGGCATCCCTATTGGTGACAATCCACGAAAAGAAAGTATGTGGATGCCTTTGCTGGACAAATTCAACAAAAAACTTGCTCCTTGGAAGAATAAATCTTTATCTGTGGCTGGCAGAATTTGTTTGATAAACTCTGTTCTCACAACATTGCCTCTGTACTTTATATCCATTTTCAAAATGCCGAAGAAAGTTATTCGAAAGGTCGTTGTAATTCAAAGAAACTTCCTGTGGGGTGGTGAAGAAGGTATTCGAAAGATCTCGTGGGTGAGTTGGGAAAAAATATGCAAACCTAAGGACCAAGGAGGACTAGGAATTAAGAATATTGAGTTGTTTAATGATGCCTTACTTGGAAAATGGCGATGGAATTTGTTCCACTACAAGAATCAGCTGTGGGGCCAGATTCTAGACTCTAAGTACGATGGAGTGGAAAAGTTGTGTGTCACTGAAGATCAACCTAATGAATCAATTTGGTGGAAAAACCTTAGAAAGGTATGTGGTAGTCGAACAACATCACGGTGGTTTGATAATAATATACAATGGAAAGTTGGGAATGGAAAGCAAATAAGATTTTTGGACAGATAATTCGTTGGGTGAAGAGAGCTTAGCTGAGATGTTCCCAAGACTATACTTGATATCTAACCAAAAACACAAATTCATAGATCAAACTGGAGTATGGGAAGGACATACATGGTCTTGGAAGCTACAATGGAGAAGAAACCTATTCATTAGGGGACATACATTTGATGCAAAACATTTGATGCATGATATTGTGTCTGTCACTTGGACATGGCTAAGATTGGATAAAAACTTCAATTATAGTTATGTTTAGTGGAGCTGAAACCCTAGTCCATGTTTACTCTAGGCCTGCCATATATCACAATATTGAGACAAATGGACATTACATGTTCCTTATTGTTAACTGAAATGTATCTTTTGAGGGAAAGATGAGCCTATGGCCCACGTGGGTTTTTTTTTTGAAAGGCAAAGAAAATTATATATATATGATGTTGGTACCAGGGGTACCAAAGGCCCTTATACAAGATTTGGTGTGCTTAATGGCCACACACCCTTATACATTACATACCAGGAAACACCACTCCTATTTATCATCAGCCAACTAGCCTTGTTATGCAAAGTCTCCTACCCCGAGTATGCATAGGCCAATATTCATTTGCCACTGAGTGAATGAATAAGAAAATGATTTATCAAGAGATGCTAACCACGACCAAGAGAACATTATTACCTATTGTCCAAGCTTTTGTTCATCGAACTCACCTTGCTAAAATACGCATTGGTTTCTCATATTCCATGTACACCAGCACATCGCAACCCACAGTACCCACCATCATTTGCCCACGTGGGTTGATTTCATATTGTAATTTCTTTTGCATGGTTAGTCACTAATATAGTCAAATTGATTATATTATATCTAACCAAGCTTTTTATCTGTATATACGGTTCATGGCACCCCTAGTGCCATATATTAATATATCTTTGCTTTTCAAAAAAAAAAAAAAAACACATACCATGAGTTATTAAGCAGAATAACTTTATCAAAAGTTATTTTGTAAGTTATTTGATTCCTCCTCTCTCTCTATATATATATACACTAATACCGGTATAACTTTTATTAAGTATTACACATCGCTCAATAACTTTATAAAAAATGTGAATTTTATAAATCTAACCGTTTGATTAAAAGTTCATATCACTTTATATGTTTATATCAAATTTTGTTAAAATTGAACAACAACGTCAAGGTAATCAAAATGTTCATATTTTATATATTTTGAAATGTATATATATATATTACATTAATTTTGTTTTATAAGAAATCATCTTCGATTAATATAAAATTTTGTATATATAATTTAAGAGTAAAGAATTTTCAATTTAACGGTTGGATTTACAAAATTCTCATTTAATATAAAGTTATTGACCGGTGTAATACCTAACAAAAATTATACCAGTGTTATTATAACTCTCCTCATATATACATATATACACATATATATATATATATATATATATTTAAAATTTTATTGATTTTTTTAATATATGATTGCCAATTTTTGTAAATAAATTCTTACATTTTTTACAAATATAAATTTGTCAGAAATATTCCATCAATAATATAACTTTTCCTACGAATTATTTTTTCATCGAAAACATAAATTTTTCGACCGAAAAATCCATAAAAAATTTTTGACAGAAAAATTCGTAGGTAATTTTTGATAGATTTATCCGTCAAAAATTACCAACAAAATTTTATCCGTCGGTAATTTCTGACAAATTTTTCTGTCAAAAATTTCTGACGGATTTTTTCGTCAAAAATTTCTGATAGATTTTTCTGTCAAAAATTACCGATGGATAAAAATTCGTCAAAAATTTCCGATGGATATTTTTCGACAGATTTGTATGTGTCAAAAATTATTCGTCAGAAATTTGTGTTTTTCTTGTAGTGACATAACTAGTAATAATATAATACATATGAACATTATTTATTAAACACATAACTGGTTTTAAGTCTAGATATTTTCCCATAATCCTTCATCATCATCATCTCGTGTAGCATGTACATCAACACTCTTGTTGTCCACATTCAACCTAGGCATGCATGTGGAGACAGAAAAATTCTAAAAAATATCAAGTGTTGAATCTTCATGGTCATAAGTACCATGCATTCTTTTTCTTGTAGAACAACATACCAATTTTCGTGAACAAGATTAGTAACATAAAACACTTGTTTTGCTTGGTTTTGCCATGAAGAATGGATCGTCTTTAGAAGCCCACACTATGAACACTCATGTAAGTTATGAAACTCTTTCTTGTACAAAATGCAATTGTTGGGATTTTTTTATACTTCATACCCATCGGATGTAATATCTTCTTCGCATCATAATTCTGTGTCAACAAAGTGTTACCTTTGGGAAACATTTCAGTCAAAAACTCAAGCAATTCTACGAGGATTTTATCAGTCCATCCATTTTTTTCCTTAAAATTGAACAATCTTAACACCACGGACAATTGTGTAAAATTAGCATAGTTTGGATACAAAGGTTTCTCCATATCACTACACAAATTATCATATACATGTGCACGTTTGAAAGAATCATCCCCAACATAGCAAATCATGTGCTCTAGTCAATCGTCCATCTTTAAATCGACTTGTTGTTCTTGTGTTTGACGCACTTGTATGCATAACATGTCTAACAATTCACCATAACATGTCTATACTGTGTAGCTTTTAAGGTACCCATCACACAAAACATGTTCTCGTATAATGTCTAATGAATGCCTTTGCAAATTGAAACAATTTACACAAGGACAATAGAACCTTTTATTATATTGTTTGTAACATTTCTTTGTGCAAACTAAAAAAACTCTTCCACTCCATTCTCATATTTAGCAGTTGTGCATAAACATCCATCTTTTATCAATTAGTGCATTCATCTGACATAAAACATGTCAAACTCACATTTTAATACAAGGTAGAGCCCTACCCATTCAGAAAAGATAATTCTTTGTACCTAATTAATGCATAAAGGTAAAGTCTCATACATTAAAATTGACAAAATTTTGGTAGCATTTTGCACAAGTACACAAAAAAACAAGTGGTGACATCAAATTCACTACAATCAAGTATGCAGCCAAATAACAAGAAATACAGTCAACTGAAATTTTATCAAATTTAAAATAAGACTTAATCTCTCTCTCTCTCTCTCTCAATATATATATATATATATATATATATATATATATATATATTCAAACTGTCAAAATGGACAATTCAAGATTCAATACAATCATTATATATTAAGTGTGTAATCAATATTGTATTTAATCTTAAATGAGAAACTAAGAATCCTATCAACTATAATATAATTAAATTAACTACACACACTACAAGAAAATGGTGAATAAGCGGCAGAAAATAAGCGTCGGTTAATAGCTGAGGCAAATAGTGTCGGAAAAGTCGACGATATTTTAAGATGTAGCGTCGAATTTTTCGACACTAATTTAATTTAAATTTAAATTAAATTAGTGTCTAAAAAGCCGACACTATATTTAAAGAATAACGTCAACTTTTCCGACACTAAACTTAATTTAAATTTAGTGTCGAAAAAGCCGACGCTACATCTTAAAATAGCGTTGGCTTTTCTGACAATATACATGCTCTGAGAGAGATAAAGATACTTTTTTCAATGTTATATACGCATAATGTGTTCTAGTAAACTTGGTTATCAAGTTCACTTAAGACCTTAAGGTTTACGGATCGAGTCCCGGGAATGTTAAAAATACGAACGAATAAATGATAAGCTGAGAAAAGAAGATAAAGAAAAAAATAAAATAAATTTTGTGTCAACATACTTTCGACTTAACCTACAATAAAAAATTAAAATAAATAAATTTTTTATTGACGACTTAGCCGACACAAAAAAAATTGTATCGACTTATTTAGCGTCAGCCAAAAACTGACGAATAACCGACAATATTATATCGATTTTTATGATTTAGAGTCGGCTTTTGGCCGACTCTAAATCAGAACATTCTTGTAGTGACAATATGTATATATATGTGTGTGTTATTAACTATTTTATAGATATACAAAAATTCTTAAGTTATCATGTTAAATAAACCCAAAAATTAATTTGGGTTTAATTCACTACATTATGCACAACTAATTTTTTTTGAGTTTATATTTTCTAAATTAATATCTACTAAATAAAGCCAAAATATGTTATAGATTTATTGAAATAGTCACAAAGTTAAATAACAAATTATGTCAATTAACACCCAAATTAACAAGTATATAGGAGCTAACAAAAGCTAGCCCTAAAACAACCCCAAACTAAGCCAAATTAACACCCAAAACAATCTCAAACAATCCCAAACCAAATAGCTCCTATGTGCACAAAAATTATCACAACATCAACCCCAAATCAACTATGAACCAAACACTCAGAAATCACCCCTAAATACCCACAAAACAACCCACCACTTGGCTTCAGCATTTATATGAACAATTGGCATGCTTCATCAAAAAACCTCTAAACCACAACCATTTTATCATACCATCTTCCCAAATCACTCAAAATCATCAAAAAAACAACAAGCAACTATACCAAGCAATTCAATACAACAAAAGTTAAACAAAAAATGGAGGAATGCAATGAACCTGGATGAGACACCTGAACTAGAAGGAAACACTAGAAGGGATGAGAATGTCACCAACGAGTGAAAATGACAGTGTTGGGAGTGGACAAAACCAAAATCTTAAACAAGGGGTTGGCACAATAAGAAGGAAAGAGATAATGAACAGTAACCATGACAATAGTGCAAATTGAATTTGCACTGCCAATGACCCTATTAAAAGCACTTTTGAGTGGTGTTTTATCCATCATAGAGTATTTCTTTCTATGATAGGTAAGTCAACATCCATCATAGAAAGGTTGAAGTCAGAGCCTGATAACACATTCTATGACGGGTGTTGACTTACTTGTCATAGAAAGAATAATCTATGATAAATAAGTCAATATCTATCATACGTTTTAGCATATTTACAACTATGTTGTCATGTCCATTTTATGTCGTGTGGATAACACCCCAACATAAAAGATGTATCATAAAATGTTGTTTTTCCACTAGTAAAATTTGAATTATAACCAATAACCCATAAAATTACTTAGACCCTAATTTCTTAGATGTGAAAAGTGTTTTTAGGAAAGGTATGAAACTTGAATTATTTCAATAATTGATTATTTTTATTATTGATTATAATCAAAATGAATATATTTTTTTGGTAGATTTGTTAAAAAGTGATTTTATGATATTTAATTTTGTTTAACTTTTATATAGTTAATCAGTTTTAGAAAAGGGAAAAAAGCAATTAATTGAAAAATAATTACGAGTCTTAAATTTTTATATTATTATTCAAAATAAAATTTATTTGCCTAAACATTGAACTTTTTTTTCTCTCTAAAACCATTTTTTCTTTCAAAACTACTGAATTTATTGGAAAACATTTTTCCCAAACATGCACCGAGTCCTTTGATTCATCTATCAATTACTTGAAAATGTTAAGAAAACAACTTACATATTATGATAAGAGGTCAGAA
The DNA here is from genome assembly GCF_000230855.2 of Cajanus cajan. Lineage (NCBI taxonomy): Eukaryota > Viridiplantae > Streptophyta > Magnoliopsida > Fabales > Fabaceae > Cajanus > Cajanus cajan. The sequence goes on from NC_138518.1 coordinate 63,603,826, forward strand.
AAATTGGCTAATACACCTTAATTACTCTATCTCTAAATATAAGTTTTACTAGTTTCTCTTTCAATATTCACAATTTCAAAATCATTTTCTAACATCTTTTTTTTAATCCTAAGAAATCATATTATATATGAGCGACCAAGTCTCAATAAGAATAGAAAAAAAACCTAATAGTTGAATAAAATCTTGAATAAACAATTTAGAAAAGATATGTGAAACAAGGTCTAATTACATTAATCTCCAACAATAATGAGTTTTGTGAAAAGTAAAAAAAGATGAAGAGAGGTAGGAAATAGGTGTGGTCATGGAAATGCTATGCAATTGTTTCCTAAAGAGGTCATAACTCCATTTACCAACCTTTAAATAATTAGGTCACACCAACCTCATGCTTAAGCGAATCAATATGTGTCACTTAATCAAAAATGGAAAATCATTAGAGTTTGGTTCCCTTGAGAAACTTTGATACCTAGCTTAAGCTAGCAAAGACGTGTGAAGGGTAGACCTATGAAAGTCATCTCTCTTATGTGTGAGAAGTGTTCTGATCTTAAGTGAGCCTTAATGATAAAAAATAAAAAGAAAAAGAAAAAATCTCTTTGAGCTCGTTTAAGCATTAAAGATCTAGCTTGAGCGATACTTGTTGATGAAAATAGGTCTCTCTAATCTTGCTTAAACAACCAAATTGATTTGTTTAAATGAGAGTTACTCTTTAAAACTAGATCATCTATTTTGAACTTTTTGAATCTTTCTCTTTAACTAAACACATAGCTAAAAGTTAAATTAAACTCTTCATTTCGACTATAACTATTTATTTGTAAATTATGAAAATTAACTTCAAGCAAAGGTCCAAAAGCATAAAAAAAAGATTGTCGTAAAATATTTATTAAAGTAAATCATATATAATAATTATCAAAATTCCGAACTTAAAACCGTTTGCTTATCCTTGAGCAAGAGTAAGTCAAAACTAAATAAAATCGAAAGCAATAAGCACATAAAAGAAAGATTGGATTGACATCAATCACATTCAATACACCACTATGCATGGTTTCACTTCAAAACTCAAGATTACGCGATTCCAAAAACCAGATCCCCACTTATGCAATCAAGTTAATAGTGTAAAAATGCAAAAATTTCCCTAAAGACAAGTCATTAAGTAACCATATGTGACATTTGTACCTCACAGGAAGCATTTCACTAAAACACACAAGTATATATCCAAATAAGTTATCTCTTAAGGCACACACTAACTCGTGGCAACTTTTTTTTTCACCGCTCAACAAATTTCATGAGGATTATTAAAGACTTTTATTGGCTTGTAATGTAACTAAGCTACGGAGAATAATGATTTTTTTTTCTTGAATAAAAATACCAAAAGGGGACATATATAGGAGAGATTAATTTAAAGCAATCAATTCTTCTCTCTTCTCAAAGTCATAAAGCAACTGCATGTATATTGTATCCCAAGTTGTTCACAATAGCGACAAAAGCGACAAAGTTATTCTAATTCACCCTTATTTCAATTTTTTTTTTTTTTAATATTTTGTAACATGCAATGAAATCTGAAACAAATGTACATTTTCTCTTTCTTTTGTTCTCTCTCTCTCAGTCTCTCTCTCTTTCCAACATATGTATGACAACCACACTTAAGCGTTTAACATATCTAGAAGCTGAGGCTTATTGATACAAAACAGGTGTCTTTGGTATCACTTAAACATCCAATTGATTCAATTAATAGAGAATTGCTCTTCAAAATTGGCTCTGGTCCGTCATGAGCTTTCTAAATCTTCGTCTCCTATAACTGAAAACTTACCAAAACTTAGAAAAAAAAATTAAATTAAACTCTTTATTTCAACTAAAACTATTTATTTGTAAATTTATGAAAATTAATTAACTTTAAGCAAATGTTCAAAAGCGTAAGAAATTCAAAATATTTTTCATAATATGTTTACAAAAGTAAATCATATATAACAAATATCACATTAGAAATTTGTCATTTAAGTTCCTTGCTCTGTTTGCATCATCTGAACAATTCTTCATATGTAGCCATTAATCTTGCCTACCTTTGATCGTATTCAGTGCGATATGTTACTACACTTTGACCTTCTGGAAGCATAAATAATTTAGTATGTTTCTGGAAGTTGTCCTTCTTATTGTTAGATCACGGAAAGAATATATGCATAATATCTGCATAATCTTTTATTATAAATTTTACCTTAATTGTAGCCTATTTTCACTCATATTCTGATGTATATATTTTACCAATGAATAAGAATCAGGCACGCAGGATTTCCAACATGGTATCACGAGCCTAGGTCTAATCCTAGTTAAATCAAAACCCTAGCCGTCCCATCAAGCTCTGCCACATCTCACTTCCTTACCCTTCTCTCTACTTCCTCTCATAATCAATGGCCGAACAAACCAAATTCCATCCTACCTTGGCCGTAAATAATGTAAAAATTTCATCTCCTTTACTTTAGAGATGGACAAGGGACACTATTCTTTGTGGGTGGAGTTGTTTAAGATACATTGTCGAGCATACCAAGTTATTGATCATATTATCCCACCAAAATCAAAGCCAACCGAGCAGGAAACACAAACAAATGTCAAGACTGATAAAGCATTATGGTAACGCTTGGATGCAATTGTCCTTCAATGGATTTATGGTACGATTTCCACTGATCTTCTGCACACCATCTTGGAACCAGATTCAACTGCACAATAAGCATAGGAGCGATTGGAAAACATCTTCCAGGATAACAAAAATTCTCGTGCCGTTTACCTGGAGAATCAATTCATTCATGTTCATATGCACAATTATCCTAACATCTCGGCCTATTGCCAAGAACTCAAAACGCTTGCCGATCAACTCTCTAATGTTGGTGCACCGGTTTCAAATCAAAGGTTAGTTCTTCAATTAATTGCAGGTTTAAATGAGAACTACGATGGTGTTGCTACATTCATTCAACAGAGTAATCCTTTACCGCCTTTATACGAGGCACGATCGAGGCTAATCCTTGAAAAAACACGCAAGGCTAAACAGGTCACTACCACTGCCAGCGCTGTTGGCACCGCCCTCCTCACCACCAATGGTTCCAACGATGATGCCTCTGCCTATGGACAAAATTTGATTGCAGGTTCTGGTAATACATCAAATCGCAACAATAATGGTCCGAAACGCAGTCAAAATTGCAATAATACTCGGGGTAAAGGAAAAGGACGTGGTAACTACAACCATGATGGTGGACAGCAGCAACAACAATGCCCATGGCAGCAACAACAGCGTCCGTGGCAGCAACAACGTCCATGGCAGCAACCATCTCAATGGGCACCATACCCACCATGGGGGCCTTGGGGACAACAAGCATGGGCTGCTCCCCCACCTTGTCCTTACCCCACCTCATCTTGGGCTCGTCCACCTCATCTTGGGCTCGTCCACCTCCTGCTCATCAGCCTGGAATTCTCGGCAAGCATCCACCTCAAGCATATAGTGCACAAGCGCCACCTCCTTCGACCTATGCACCTACCGACATTGATGCGACAATGCACCATTTATCTCTTAATGTTCCTGATGAAAACTGGTACATGGATACCAGTGCAACTTCGCACATGACTACATCTCCAGGTACTCTCTCATCTTATTTTAATATGAGCACTAACAAAAATATCATTGTTGGCAGTGGACAGGAAATTCCAATTCGTGGTTTTGGACAGACATTCCTTTCCCCACCTTACCACCTTTAACCTTAAACAATGTTTTACATGCCCCAAAATTCATTAAAAATTTGATATCTGTGCGTCGTTTTACCATTGACAATAATGTCTCTATTGAGTTCGATCCTTTTGGTTTTTCTGTGAAGGAGTTTCAGACGGGGATCCCGCTCATGAGATGTGATAGCACCGGAGATCTATATCCTATCACCACCACCACCAGACATTAGCCCACCTCCTCATCCACCTTTGCAGCTCTCTCTCCTGTTTTATGGCATAATTGTCTGGGACACCTAGGAGCACCTGTTTTACACTCCCTTAGGAATAATAAGATTATGGACATCACCAATTTTAAGTTCGACAGGCCATAAGTATTATCTTCTTCTCTTGGATGATTACACTAATTTCTCATGGACATTTCCACTTGGAAGAAAATCACAAGTTCATTCCACTTTCTTGTCTTTTCATACACTCATTCGAACCCAATTTGAGACAAATGTTAAATGTTTTCAATGTGATAATGGGAGGAAATTTGATAACGACTCATTTAAGAAATTTTGCTACAACAACAGCATGGTGTTTCATTTTTCTTGCCCTCACACTTCTCCACAAAATGGAAAAGCCAAACGTAAAATACGAGCAATCAATAACCTAATCCGAACTCTTCTTGCTCACTTTTCCATGCCACCATCATTTTGGCATCATGCCCTCCAAATGGCAACATACCTCTTAAACATTCTACCTAGCAAAATACTCTCTAATTATTCCCCCAACTCAATTTATTTACAATCGAGTTCCCTCTTACACACATTTACGGGTTTTCGGGTGTTTATGTTATCAACTTTTCCCCTCCACCACAATAAATAAGCTACAAGCCCATTCCACCCCATTTTTTTTTTGGGATACCCACTTAATCATCGAGGATATAAGTGTTATGATTTGTCTAGTCAAAAAATCATTATCTCTAGACACGTCATCTTTGATGAATACAAATTCCCCTTTGCCGAGCTGCATATTCCGTCTTTCGATACCTACAATTTTTTGAGTGAAGGTCTACATCCTCTTCTGTACCATCAACTTCAAAGTTAGCAAGAACCAGAACCCATTGTAGCCCAACCTCCCCCATCGGCTCCCCCAAGCCCCAGTCCAAAAACCACCTCCCCTCAACCCTCTCTTTCATTTAGGTCAAACTCACACCCTACTTCTCTGTCCACATCTCCACCTATATTCAACAATACCACAACATGCCTCAACCCACCATCCAAAGCAAGATCGTCAACCCCCTCACCTAACCCACAGCAGCACCAAACCAACCTAGCCCCATCCCGATCCATGGCAACTCGTAGCATGAACGGGATCTTTAAGCCCAAACGTCAATTCAATTTGATGTCATCGGTTACACCATCCCCCCTTCCCCGTAACCCAAAAGTGGCTTGGTTCGATCCGAATTGGAAAGCAGCCATGATAGATGAATTTGATGCTCTTATTAAAAACAAGACTTGGGAGTTGGTACCCCGTCCCACTGGTGTTAATATTATTCGTCCAATATGGATTTTTCGTCATAAAACTAAATCTGATGGTTCTTTTGAGAGGTACAAAGCTCGTCTTGTTGGTGATGGAAGGTCTCAACAAGTTGGCGTGGATTGTAATGAAACATTTAGTCCCGTGGTGAAACCAGCTACTATTCAGACTGTTCTCAGTATATCTCTGTCCAAATCTTGGCCCATTCACCAACTTGATGTTAAAAATGCATTCCTACATGGTCAACTTAATGAAACTGTTTACATGTACCAATCGATGGGCTTTCGAGATTCTGTCCATCCAGAGTATGTGTGCCTATTGAAGAAATCTCTCTATGGCCTCAAACAGCCCCCTCGTGCTTGGTATCAACGGTTTGTTGATTTTGTCTCCACTATTGGCTTCTCACATAGAAAATCTGATCATTCTCTATTTATTTATCGACAAGGAAATGACATGGCATACATTCTTCTTTATGTTGATGACATCATTCTCACCGCATCAACTAATGCTCTTCGTCGCTCTATCATGTCACACCTTGCTTCTGAATTTTCTATGAAGGATTTGGACCCTTTAAGCTACTTCTTGGGCATTGCAGTTACACAACATGTCGGTGGTTTATTTCTTAGTCAACGAAAATATGCAGAAGAGATTATTGAACGAGCTGGCATGACCTCTTGTAAACCTGCAACTACACCGGTGGACACTAAGGCTAAACTGAGTATCTCTTCAGGATCTCCCTACGAAGATGCTAAACATTATCGCAGTTTAGCGGGAGCATTGCAATATCTTACATTCACGAGACCAGATATATCCTATGTTGTGCAACAAGTTTGTTTACATATGCATGACCCGAAGGATGAACATATGAATGCACTTAAACGCATTTTGCGATACATTCAAGGCACTCTTGACTATGGTTTACATCTTTACAAGTCTGCAATCTCTAGTCTCATCTCTTACACTGATGTTGATTGGGGTGGATGCCCTGATACAAGACGCTCCACCTCTGGATACTGTGTTTTTCTTGGAGACAACTTGATATCTTGGTCCTCTAAACGTCAACCTACCTTGTCTCGGTCTAGTGCTGAAGCCGAGTACAGAGGGGTCGCTAACGATGTCTATGAGTCCTGTTGGATCCGGAACCTCCTCTTGGAACTACATTGTCTGATCGACAAAGCTACATTAGTTTACTGTGATAATGTTAGTGCGATATATCTCTCAGGCAATCCTATTCAACATCAACACACTAAACATATTGATATGGACATCCACTTCGTACGTGAGAAAGTTGCTCGTGGACAAGTTCATGTTCTTCATGTTCCGTCCCGTTATCAGATTGCCGACATCTTTACTAAAGGACTTCTGCGCATACTCTTTGATGATTTTCGAGACAGTCTCAGCGTACGACAACCTCCCACTTCGACTGCGGGGGTGTGTTAGATCACGGAAAGAATATATGCATAATATCTGCATAATCTTTTATTATAAATGTTACCTTAATTGTAGCCTATTTAGAGGGTAGAATTTGATATTTGCAAGTTTATAATAGACACATGCATTTAAGGAACTTTTAGAGGGTAGAGAGCTCGTAAGAGTGCTCCATTTCACAAGTTTTGATCTTTGAGTTTGCATACTTCTGAGGTTTGATCTTTGAGGTCATGACAAGTACAACTTTGCCATTATTTTAAAATATTAAAATCACGCATTTAGTGTTTTTAAACACTACCGTTGCTTAAAAAATTTATAGTAAAAATCGTATTAATTTCACAAGCATTTCAAAAAATTTTGAATAAAATTACCCCTCCAAAGTTAAAAAGCCATATGTATGTATCAACATTTTGAATTCATTAATTTGCTTCTAATAACATCATCCTATAAGTTATCGAGGACAATAGATTTTCAAAGTGACCCACCATGATATTGTAAACACTTTGAGATCTGCACAGGTCTTCAAGTTTTATTTCTTTTTAAAATTCAGAATGAGAGGAAAGGGAAATCCCTAAAAATTAATATAAAACAAGTATCTTTGATCTGTAGTCGTTGAAGCATTGAATATTGAGCTTAAGCAAGGGCTTATTGATATAAAACAAGTATCTTTGATCTCACTAAAACGTCCAAATTGGTTTGCTTAAGCGAGTGTTGCTTTTAAAAATTGGCTCCTCCATCACGATGAGCTTTCTAAATCTCTTTCGCATTTAACTGAAATCTTAATCATAATGTAGAAAAATTAAATTAAACCCTTTATTTCAACTAAAACTATTTATTTCTAAATTTATGAAAATTAACTTGTAAAAAATGTTCGAAAGAATAAGAAATTTAAAGTAATTGTCATAATCTGCTTACAAAAGTAAATCGTATATTGACAAAACATGTATTTTAATCACATTTTCAAGGTACATAATTAGTAGAATAAGTTAGAACACTAGAAATTTCCTTTTGACATTTTATTGTCATTAAAAGTTTACAACATCATCTCAAAGAGATTTGACCTTAACAATTATTTCTATTTTTTTTTATGTTCATGATTTTGTTAAAATTTTCTCCAATATTAATTATTTATAATTTCACATTAATCTTCTAAAATTTTAAAAATTATGCTTTTATTCTAGCTTTGGGTTAGTTACAAATTTTTTCTTATTTATTTCAAACTAATAATTATATCTCACTTTTAATTTTAAACATTTTTTATATTTTAAAAATTTACCTAGATTAAATATATACTTGTTTTGCACAAACAAATCAAATAAAAACAAGTCTAGCTTTTGTGATCATCCATTTTGCAAATAATTTATTGATGGTATGTGTGTAAAGAAAAGGAGGATATAGAGAAATTAGAAGTGTTAACCAAATGTTTTATTTATTTGGGTGTTTAAAAATCACCACAATTTAAACAAATATTATCAATACAAGAGTAGATTATTGGCATATCTGGTGCTCTTTCAGACCACATGAAATATATACAAAACCAAGCATAAAAACAAATAATAATAATAACAATAATAATAATTTTAAACTTGAAACTAGAAAGGTCGTTGGCCTACAATATTGCCTACTGGGTCATAGCTGCAAATGACAAAAATCCACCCATTGTCACACTTAGACCTAGCACATCCAAGATGAGTGCTTTTTCTTGCAACGACCTGAGTATAATGCAAGCACTCGTCCTTGACACATTTGTTGGATTTAACATCATAAAATGGCTTCTCTGAAACCCACATTTTCACTGCATCCGTACCCAATAATTCGCCATAACCCTCAGCTAGGTTCTCCCCATAGGGCCCGTAAGAGTGCTCCATTTCGCAAGTTTTGATCTTTGAATCTGCATACTTCTGAGCATATGCTTCAAGGGTTTTGTTCCATTTTAGTGGTGGAACACCAACCTCCGCGCGAGCCTTGTTGTGCGCGTCGAGGTAATCCTTCGGAGAATTTTGGGCCAAGGAAATGTTACACATGGAGAAAACGATGAAGATCAACACAAGATTTGAGAACTTCATTTTTAATATTGTTAGATATTCCGGTTCAAAAAAATTTTCTCAGATATTGGGTAATAAATTCTCCTTATCGAAGTTAAATAGTTTAAGCATGTGCTATTATAGGGGTATCATGCATGGTGCAACTTAAACCATAACGAGCATAAGTAAATATAGTAATATTATTACTATAGTGGGTACGTACGTAGCCTCCTCTTTCGCTCATTATTTTTTAGTTTTTAGGCAAAAGTAGGTTGAATGGATGAGCTCCTTCCATTTTCTATATTTGTTGATGAAAAACACAAATAGAACAAAATGAGTGATAAAGGTAAGTAGGTTTTCTAAGGAAGGAAAGTGAACATGATTAAATAGAAAGAGAATTCAAAAAATAATAATAATAATACATGCACTCCATTTTACATGAGCGTGAAAGTCTCACAGACATTGAAAGAATAATTGAAGTCACATGTTTATCATCCAATGTGTAATCTAAGTTAATTAGCTTAATTTTAAGGTCAACATTCTATATATATCCCACTAGAAATAGTTGTTAATAATTAAATTAAAAATTCAGCTTGTAACTTCTATTTATTTTCAATTTCTGTTTTTCAAAAAGCATTCCTCTTGTCAACTTACAATTTTCAAAATAATTCTTAGGTTAAATTAGTTTTTGTGGTTTGAACTAATTTTCCTCAAGAATATTAATTCTTACATTATGCTTTTAAGCAATTTGTTATGAGTTTGAACCAATATTCTTCTCTCAATTTCTTTATCTTAATTGCATCAATATTGTCAAACAAGAGGTGGTTAGTTTCTTCCTTCCGAAACATGTTGAAGCACTATGTTAAGATTTGTTAGCATCCCAAATCTTTTAAGTAGTAACTTGGTAAGACTAGGTATCATTTCCTAAGATACTTGCATAATACTCATCACTCAAATTCAATTCTATCATATCTAGACTATAAAAATAATAAAATTCAATGAAAAATAATAAATTGATATTTTTATGGATTTGTATTTGATTAAAATTGCATAAAAATACATTTTAATTGATTTGATAAAAAAGAAATTGTTGTTGATTTCACTAGATCATATGCACCTATACAATTGATTATTAGTAATAGGAGTCAAGTTAATAATTAAAATAACAACAAATATTATACACACACTACAAAAATAATGCTAATTTTTGACAGAAATAAGTAAATTTTCGACGGATTTAAATCCTTCGGAAAAAAGAGCGTCAAAAAACAAAATTTGTCGGAAATCCTTTATTCTGTCCAAAATTTTCGTCAGAAATATCCGTCAGAAATTTTTGACAAATTTTTTCGACAGATGTATCCGTCAAAAATTTTTTACAGATATTTCTGACAAAAATTTGTGTCGGATGAGCCGTCGGTAATTTTCGATGGATACATCCGTCAGAAATTGTTTGAAGATCTTTATATGATTCTGCAGAAAATTTTTGTTTAATTTTGATAAATTTATTAATGTAACAACCCTCATATTTGGTCTCTCAAGGGTTCTATTTCACGACATTTCATTTTTTAGCGTGTTTTATCCTTACTTGGGTAATTTCTGGGAAACTTCCCAGAAGGTCACCCATCCCTTCATTACTCCAGATCAAGCACGCTTAACTTTGAAGTTCTAATGAGATAAGTTACCGAAATGTATTTGCATGTTGTTAGTATAATTTTTACAAATTAATTCATTTAAATAATCATCAACTATACAATCTCGTACTTGTACTATAATAATAATATATAATAATTTTATATTACGAATAATAATAATAATATATTTAATTATTATTTATTTATATGTACTTACTTTTATAATTAACAATCTACTTATTCCTATTTAAAATTATAATTTAAATTATTTAATTTTATAATTTATAATGACAATATATTTTATAAAATTATAAATATTTACTTATTACATACTTATAAATTAAATTTTAAAATTTTAAATAATATTTTCATATCAAATTTTAAACCAGATATTAGTTATACAAAAATATTAAGATCATATAGTAAATTATCAATAATTAAGATTTTAGTTAAATAATTTAAAATAATTAATGTTTCAATTATATTTTTAATTAGAAAATAATTTATTTCAAAGCTAATTATTTTTTCTATATTAATTATTAGTAAAATTTAATAACTTTTAATTTAACAATTGGATCGATGAAATTCAACACACACCATATGAGTTATTAAGCGAAATAATTTTACCAAAAGTTATTTTGTAAGTTATTTGATTTCTCCTCTCTCTCTCTCTCTCTCTCTCTCTATATATATATATATATATATATATATATAGATAGATAGATAGAGAGAGAGAGAGAGAAGGGTTATACTAATATTGATGTAACTTTTACTAAATATTACACATTGCTCAATAACTTTATATTAAATGTGAATTTTTTAAATCCAACCGTTAGATTATTATAAAAATATAATAATATATAATAATTATATTACGAATAATAATAACAATAATATATTTAATTAATATTTATTTATATATACTTACTTTTATAATTAATTAACAATCTACTTATTTCTATTTAAAATTATAATTTAAATTATTTATTTTTATAATTTATAATGATAATATAATTTATAAAATTATAAATATTTATTTATTACATACTTATAAATTAAAATTTAACATTTTAGATATAAATTATTAATTAATTTAATATATTTATTTATCTTAAATCAAACATATAAAATTCAAAAAACATATTTATCCTTATTTTATTTTCTAATTATCAACAATTAATAAAATACTAACTTAAAATCTTATCTAATTATATCATAATATTTTCATATTAAATTTAAAACCAAATATTAGTTATACAAAAATATTAAGATCCTATAGTAAACTGTCAATAAGATTTTAGTTGCTGGGTTGGAAAGTTGAAGGATTTATCGATGGTAGATCGCCTAATCAAGGCACGAATGATGGGCGATAAGGAGGACATCAAACTAAGATACCTCTATGATGACATGGTATTAATATCTGGGGTAGAAGAGCAAGATATAGAGAAGATGATACAAAAAGAAAATGATAATTTTATAGAGCTGTTTACATCAATTGACAGATGCAGACCTGAAATGTGGCTAGGGAATCAAGTAACGTGGGTAAGATGTATTGGAGTGCCCGTCCAACACTAGAATTTGGATTGTTTCTCTCAAGTGGTGGGAAGTATAGGTAATCTTCTCTACATGGATAGCAATACATCGAATTTCAAGAGGTTGGATAGGGCGAGACTACTCATTCGAACATCATCTTATAAGCCGATTCAAGTTACTATGCGGATTAGAATCAATAGAATCATTAGGCAGGTGTAGCTGGTTGAAGAAGGGGTCTCAAAATCACCAGAGTGTAATTGTTAGAGGTGGAAGACAAACGCTTCTATGTCAGAAGCATCTGGGGTGGCTAGTGATATTGGGATTGAAGTTCATTCTTCCTATTCTGAATGCTCATCAGAAACACTACGGGAGGTGAGGTCTATGGTGGAGGAAACAGTGAAAAATCATCAGATGATTAATGGTGATGACGGATATAATCAACAGGGTCACGTAGGGGTTGGAGATTCAAATAGTAATCCAATGGGTATTGCCCAAGGGGTAGTGGAAGGAAAAAAGACAATCAAAAGCTGATTTCAGATTCTAAAAGATCCTATTATGTGATGGAGTTATATGGAAAAAGGGTCATAGGGGACGGTCAGGAGGAAAGAACTGCAAGAAGAGACTACGACGCAAATAAAAACACTGGTTATGGGCTGGCAGCTCTAATGCATAACCAAAAGGACAATGGGTGTCAAAATTTGGGCTAGCCCAATAGCCAACAAGACAATAAACAAAAAGGACGTGTACAAGAGGGTGTAGAAAAGAAAAATCAAGAAACAAAGTGGCAAGAAAGTAGGCTGACTCTAATTAAAGCCCACTGCCCAAATCAGAAGGAGAGTGAAGCACAAAAAGGAGAGAAAGAGACCACGGAGGTACCAAATAAGTTGACGCTACTGCAGGAGAAAGAATTGGTAAAAAGTAACAATAGAATGGTTGTATTTGAGGTGGGCGAGACATCTAAGAGGAACAATGCAAAAGATATGCTGGTGGAATCTCATAAGGAGACTGAATTGAATACAACTATGCAAAGGGAAGGCAGTGAAAACACAAAAAATCATGATCCACATATAGATGAGCAAGGGGTAAGGTTAAATGTCAATAGGAGAAAGGAAAGAAGAAAAGAGTTAAGACGGGCAGTATTGGTAGTAAGTAACTCCATATCAAACAGTAGCATAAAAAGCTACAATGGGATACTCTGGCTACGTAATGAGATATTATAAGCAAAAAAAATATGGGAAATGGGGAAAACTCTTGGAGTCACACACAAAGGTGATCAAGAGGATATGGTACAAAAAATCATTAGCATGGAGATTAGGGATCAAAAGCAAAGTGATAAGTATGGAGATGATAAGAGGGAAAATAAGGTAGGTAATCCATGAAAATTTTATCATACAATGTTAGGGGGCTTAAGAGGAAGCTCAAATGGAGGTATATCAGAAAATTAATTTGCAAGGAGGATGTGGAGGTGGTATGTATTCAGGAAACAAAATTCGTAGATATTAGTCAGTAGTTGGTACAAACAATGTCGGGAGCGAATGATATTGAGTATGTATTTCAGCCAGCAAATAATACGGCTGGTGGACTTTTATGCAGCTGGAGTAAGTCCAAGTTTTCTATTACTAATCATTTCTCTAGAGAGGGGTACCTAGGGATGGAAGGGGTGTGTGTGGAAGGGGCCTACAACATCATACTAGTTAATGTATACACTTCTTGTAACTCAACAAAGAAAAGGCAAACATGGCAGGAATTGAAGGAGATGAAGGCGAGAAGTAGTGTAGACAACTGGTGTGTTATGGGGGATTTTAATAGTGTCAGAAGTTCGTCGGAGAGACAAGGGGTGGGAAGTGAACATTACGGGGCAGCTGATTCGCTTGAGTTCAATCAATTTATAGCTGATATGGGAGTCGACGACATTCAAATAGCAGGTAGGGAGTTCACGTGGTACCAACCTAATGGGATGGCTAGAAGTAAGATTGATAGGTTTCTAGTATCACCTGGATGGTTGGAGTTATGGTCGTCGTGTACACAATACATATTGAATAGGGATATATCTAATCATTGTCTATCATAATCAAAGAGGTCAATATCAACTGGGGACCCAAGCCATTCCGTATATATGATTACTGTATGGAGGATAAAAGCTTTAGGGATATTTTTGAGAAGGCCTGGCGAGAGAGTAGTGCACAGGGATGGGGTGCATACATATTGAAAGAAAAATTAAAAGAAGTGAAACAAAAGGTCAAAGAGTGGAACGTAGAGGCTGCAGGGGATCTGCAAAGAAAAATAGACGCTACTGTTCAACAGATAAATGAATATGATAAAAAAGAGCAATTAGGAATATTGAAAGTTGAGGAGATCAATCATAAGATGGAGCTACAACAACAATGTTGGAGACTTGCTCAAAATAATGAGTCAATCCTGAGACAAAGGTCGAGACTTAAATGGTTGACAGAAGGTGATGCTAATACTAAATACTTTCATAGAGTAGTGAATTGGAATAGGAAAATGAATAATATTACAGGACTCAATATCAATGGTGAATGGGTGGAAGAGCCAGGCAGAATAAAAATTGAGGTGAAGAACAACTTTCAGCAAAGGTTTACTGATGAGAAGTGGGATAAGCCAACACTTGATGGTGTGAACTTCAAATAGATTTCTGAATTGCAAAGGAGTCTAATAATTGCCAAATTTGATGAAAAAGAGATTAAGGATGCTGTTTGGGAATGTGAAGGATCCAAAAGCCCAGGCCCAGACGGGTTTAATTTTAATTTTATTAAGTCATTTTGGGGGTGTATGGAGGGAGATATTACCAAGTGTATACATGAGTTCCATGAAAATGGAAAACTCCCAAGGGGGACTAATTCCTCTTTCATCACACTAATCCCAAAGAAAATGGATCCAATGGATATTTCAGACTTTAGGGCGATTTCTCTAGTTGGGGTGATATACAAGATCATAGCAAAAATTTTGTCAAATAGATTAAAGAAGATTCTACCTAAAGTTGTTGATGATACTCAAAGTGTGTTTCTAAAAGGGAGGAACATTTTACACAGTGTTTTAATTGTAAATGAACTGGTGGATGAGGTGAAGAGAAGAAAAGGAAAGTATTTTATCTTCAAGGTAGACTTTGAAAAGGCATACGACTCTATCAACTGGGAATTCTTATTCTATATGTTTCAAAGACTCGGCTTTTGTTCAAAGTGGATTGGATGGATGAAGGAGTTCCCTAGGTCAATCCAAGTGTCCATTTTGGTGAATGGTAGTGCGATAGCAGAATTCCAAATTCAGAAGGGATTAAGGCAAGGGGACCCCCTTGCTCCTTTCCTCTATGTGGTGGCAGCGGAGGGATTAGCGGGACTAATGAGGAGTCGTATGCAAAAAAATATGTTTACTAGATATACGGTGGGTGGGAGGCAGGTGGAGGTTAATATACTACAGTACGCCGACGATACCATTTTTGTGGGAGAGGTCACTCAAGGTAATGTTCTAACTATCAAATGTATTCTTAGATGTTTGGAACTTGTCTCAGGCCTGAAAGTAAACTTCCATAAGAGCAATTTTGGGGGGATAGGAGTAGAGAATGTGGAGTTGTTAAGGCATGCTTTAGTCTTGAACTGTAGGATCATGACAGTGCCATTTAAGTACCTTGGCATCCCTATTGGTGACAATCCACGAAAAGAAAGTATGTGGATACCTTTGCTGGACAAATTCAACAAAAAACTTGCTCCATGGAAGAATAAATCTTTATCTATGGCTGGCAGAATTTGTTTGATAAACTCTGTTCTCACGGAATTGCCTTTGTACTTTTTATCCATTTTCAAAATGCCGAAGAAAGTTATTCGGAAGGTCGTTGTAATTCAAAGAAACTTCCTGTGGGGTGGTGAAGAAGGTATTCGAAAGATCTCGTGGGTGAGTTGGGAAAAAATATGCAAACCTAAGGACCAAGGAGGACTAGGAATTAAGAATATTGAGTTGTTTAATGATGCCTTACTTGGAAAATGGCATTGGAATTTGTTCCACTACAAGAATCAGCTGTGGGGCCAGATTCTAGACTCTAAGTACGATGGAGTGGAAAAGTTGTGTGTCACTGAAGATCAGCCTAATGAATCAATTTGGTGGAAAGACCTTAGAAAGGTATGTGGTAGTCGAACAACATCACGGTGAAGAGATAATTCGTTGGGTGAAGAGAGCTTAGCTGAGATGTTCCCAAGACTATACTTGATATCTAACCAGAAACACAAATTCATAGATCAAACTGGAGTATGGGAAGGACATACATGGTCTTGGAAGCTACAATGGAGAAGAAACCTATTCATTAGGGGACATACATTTGATGCAAAACATTTGATGCAGGATATTGTGTCTGTCACTTGGACATGGCTAAGATTGGATAAAAACTTCAATTATAGTTATGCTTAGTGGAGCTGAAACCCTAGTCCATGTTTACTCTAGGCCTGCCATATATCACAATATTGAGACAAATGGACATTACATGTTCCTTATTGTTAACTGAAATGTATCTTTTGAGGGAAAGATGAGCCTATGGCCCACGTGGGTTTTTTTTTTGAAAGGCAAAGAAAATTATATATATATGATGTTGGTACCAGGGGTACCAAAGGCCCTTATACAAGATTTGGTGTGCTTAATGGCCACACACCCTTATACATTACATACCAGGAAACACCACTCCTATTTATCATCAGCCAACTAGCCTTGTTATGCAAAGTCTCCTACCCCGAGTATGCATAGGCCAATATTCATTTGCCACTGAGTGAATGAATAAGAAAATGATTTATCAAGAGATGCTAACCACGACCAAGAGAACATTATTACCTATTGTCCAAGCTTTTGTTCATCGAACTCACCTTGCTGAAATACGCATTGGTTTCTCATATTCCATGTACACCAGCACATCGCAACCCACAGTACCCACCATCATTTGCCCACGTGGGTTGATTTCATATTGTAATTTCTTTTGCATGGTTAGTCACTAATATAGTCAAATTGATTATATTATATCTAACCAAGCTTTTTATCTGTATATAGGGTTCATGGCACCCTTAGTGCCATATATTAATATATCTTTGCTTTTCAAAAAAAAAAAAACACATACCATGAGTTATTAAGCAGAATAACTTTATCAAAAGTTATTTTGTAAGTTATTTGATTCCTCCTCTCTCTCTCTATATATATATACACTAATACCGGTATAACTTTTATTAAGTATTACACATCGCTCAATAACTTTATAAAAATGTGAATTTTATAAATCTAACAGTTTGATTAAAAGTTCATATCACTTTATATGTTTATATCAAATTTTGTTAAAATTGAACAACAATGTCAAGGTAATCAAAATGTTCATATTTTATATATTTTGAAATGTATATATATATTACATTAATTTTGTTTTATAAGAAATCATCTTCGATTAATATAAAATTTTGTATATATAATTTAAGAGTAAAGAATTTTCAATTTAACGGTTGGATTTACAAAATTCTCATTTAATATAAAGTTATTGACCGGTGTAATACCTAACAAAAATTAGACCAGTGTTATTATAACTCTCCTCATATATACATATATACATATATATATATATATATACATATTTAAAATTTTATTGATTTTTTTTTTAATATATGATTGCCAATTTTTGTAAATAAATTCTTACATTTTTTACAAATATAAATTTGTCAGAAATATTCCATCAATAATATAACTTTTCCTACGAATTATTTTTTCATCGATAACATAAATTTTTCGACCGAAAAATCCATAAAAAATTTTTGACAGAAAAATCCGTAGGTAATTTTTGATAGATTTATCCGTAAAAAATTACCAACAAAATTTTATCCGTCGGTAATTTCTGACAAATTTTTCTATCAAAAATTTCTGACGGATTTTTTCGTCAAAAATTTCTGATAGATTTTTCTGTCAAAAATTACCGATGGATAAAAATTCGTCAAAAATTTCTGATGGATATTTTTCGACAGATTTGTATGTGTCAAAAATTATTCGTCAGAAATTTGTGTTTTTCTTGTAGTGACATAACTAGTAATAATATAATACATATGAACATTATTTATTAAACACATAACTCGTTTTAAGTCTAGATATTTTCCCATAATCCTTCATCATCATCATCTCGTGTAGCATGTACATCAACACTCTTGTTGTCCACATTCAACCTAGGCATGCATGTGGAGACAGAAAAATTCTAAAAAATATCAAGTGTTGAATCTTCATGGTCATAAGTACCATGCATTCTTTTTCTTGTAGAACAACAGACCAATTTTCGTGAACAAGATTAGTAACATAAAACACTTGTTTTGCTTGGTTTTGCCATGAAGAATGGATCGTCTTTAGAAGCCCACACTATGAACACTCATGTAAGTTATGAAACTCTTTCTTGTACAAAATGCAATTGTTGGGATTTTTTTTATACTTCATACCCATCGGATGTAATATCTTCTTCGCATCATAATTCTGTGTCAATAAAGTGTTACCTTTGGGAAACATTTCACTCAAAAACTCAAGCAATTCTACGAGGATTTTATCAGTCCATCCATTTTTTTTCCTTAAAATTGAACAATCTTAACACCACGGACAATTGTGTAAAATTAGCATAGTTTGGATACAAAGGTTTCTCCATATCACTACACAAACTATCATATACATGTGCACGTTTGAAAGAATCATCCCCAACATAGCAGATCATGTGCTCTAGTCAATCGTCCATCTTTAAATCGACTTGTTGTTCTTTTGTTTGACGCACTTGTATGCATAACATGTCTAACAATTCACCATAACATGTCTATACTGTGTAGCTTTTAAGGTACCCATCACACAAAACATGTTCTCGTATAATGTCTAATGAATGCCTTTGCAAATTGAAACAATTTACACAAGGACAATAGAACCTTTTATTATATTGTTTGTAACATTTCTTTGTGCAAACTAAAAAAACTCTTCCACTCCATTCTCATATTTAGCAGTTGTGCATAAACATCCATCTTTTATCAATTAGTGCATTCATCTGACATAAAACATGTCAAACTCACATTTTTAATACAAGGTAGAGCCCTACCCATTCAGAAAAGATAATTCTTTGTACCTAATTAATGCATAAAGGTAAAGTCTCATACATTAAAATTGACAAAATTTTGGTAGCATTTTGCACAAGTACACAAAAAAAACAAGTGGTGACATCAAATTCACTACAATCAAGTATGCAGCCAAATAACAAGAAATACAGTCAACTGAAATTTTATCAAATTTAAAATAAGACTTAATCTCTCTCTCTCTCTCAATAAATAAATAAATAAATAAATAAATAAATATATATATATATATATATATATATTCAAACTGTCCAAATGGACAATTCAAGATTCAATACAATCATTATATATTAAGTGTGTAATCAATATTGTATTTAATCTTAAATGAGAAACTAAGAATCCTAACAACTATAATATAATTAAATTAACTACACACACTACAAGAAAATGGTGAATAAGCGGCAGAAAATAAGCGTCGGTTAATAGCTGACGCAAATAGTGTCGGAAAAGTCGACGCTATTTTAAGATGTAGTGTCGACTTTTTCGACACTAATTTAATTTAAATTTAAATTAAATTAGTGTCTAAAAAGCCGACACTATATTTAAAGAATAACGTCAACTTTTCCGACACTAAACTTAATTTAAATTTAGTGTCGAAAAAGCCGACGCTACATCTTAAAATAGCGTTGGCTTTTCTGACAATATACATGCTTTGAGAGAGATAAAGATACTTTTTTCAATGTTATATACGCATAATGTGTTCTAGTACACTTGGTTATCAAGTTCACTTAAGATCTCAAGGTTTACGGATCGAGTCCCGGGAATGTTAAAAATACGAACGAATTAATGATAAGCTGGAAAAAGAAGATAAAGAAAAAAATAAAATAAATTTTGTGTCAACATACTTTCGACTTAACCTACAATAAAAAATTAAAATAAATAAATTTTTTATTGACGACTTAGCCGGCACAAAAAAAATTGTATCGACTTATTTAGCGTCAGCAAAAAACTGACGAATAACCGACAATATTATATCGGTTTTTATGATTTAGAGTCGGCTTTTGGCCGACTCTAAATCAGAACATTCTTGTAGTGACAATATGTATATATATGTGTGTGTTATTAACTATTTTATAGATATACAAAAATTCTTAAGTTATCATGTTAAATAAACCCAAAAATTAATTTGGGTTTAATTCACTACATTATGCACAACTAATTTTTTTTGGGTTTATATTTTCTAAATTAATATCTACTAAATAAAGCCAAAATATGTTATAGATTTATTGAAATAGTCACAAAGTTAAATAACAAATTATGTCAATTAACACCCAAATTAACAAGTATATAGGAGCTAACAAAAGCTAGCCCTAAAACAACCCCAAACTAGGCCAAATTAACACCCAAAACAATCTCAAACAATCCCAAACCAGATAGCTCCTATGTGCATAAAAATTATTACAACATCAACCCCAAATCAACTATGAACCAAACACTCACAAATCACCCCTAAATACCCACAAAACAACCCACCACTTGGCTTCAGCATTTATATGAACAATTGGCATGCTTCATCAAAAAACCTCTAAACCACAACCATTTTATCATACCATCTTCCCAAATCACTCAAAATCATCAAAAAAAACAACAAGCAACTATACCAAGCAATTCAATACAACAAAAGTTAAACAAAAATTGGAGGAATGCAATGAACCTGGATGAGACACCTGAACTAGAAGGAAACACTAGAAGGGATGAGAATGTCACCAACGAGTGAAAATGACAGTGTTGGGAGTGGACAAAACCAAAATCTTAAACAAGGGGTTGGCACAATAAGAAGGAAAGAGATAATGAACAGTAACCATGGCAATAGTGCAAATTGAATTTGCACTGCCAATGACCCTATTAAAAGCACTTTTGAGTGGTGTTTTATCCATCATAGAGTATTTCTTTCTATGATAGGTAAGTCAACATCCATCATAGAAAGGTTGAAGTCAGAGCCTGATAACACATTCTATGACGGGTGTTGACTTACTTGTCATAGAAAGAATAATCTATGATAAATAAGTCAATATCTATCATACGTTTTAGCATATTTACAACTATGTTGTCATGTCCATTTTATGTCGTGTGGATAACACCCCAACATAAAAGATGTATCATAAAATGTTGTTTTTCCACTAGTAAAATTTGAATTATAACCAATAACCCATAAAATTACTTAGACCCTAATTTCTTAGATGTGAAAAGTGTTTTTAGGAAAGGTATGAAAATTGAATTATTTCAATAATTGATTATTTTTATTATTGATTATAATCAAAATGAATATATTTTTTTGGTAGATTTGTTAAAAAGTGATTTTATGATATTTAATTTTGTTTAACTTTTATATAGTTAATCAGTTTTAGAAGGGAAAAAAGGAATTAATTGAAAAATAAATACGAGTCTTAAATTTTTATATTATTATTCAAAATAAAATTTATTTGCCTAAACATTGAACTTTTTTTTCTCTCTAAAACCATTTTTTCTTTCAAAACTACTGAATTTATTGGAAAACATTTTTCCCAAACATGCTCCAAGTCCTTTGATTCATCTATCAATTACTTGAAAATGTTAAGAAAACAACTTACATATTATGATAAGAGGTCAGAAAAATTGGCTAATACACCTTAATTACTCTATCTCTAAATATAAGTTTTATTAGTTTCTCTTTCGATATTCACAATTTCAAAAGCATTTTCTAACATCTTTTTTTTAATCCTAAGAAATCATATTATATATGAGCGACCAAGTCTCAATAAGAATAGAAAAAAAACCTAATAGTTGAATAAAATCTTGAATAAACAATTTAGAAAAGATATGTGAAATAAGGTCTAATTACATTAATATCCAACAATAATGAGTTTTGTGAAAAGTAAAAAAAGATGAAGAGAGGTAGGAAATAGGTGTGGTCATGGAAATGCTATGCAGTTGTTTCCTAAAGAGGTCATAACTCCATTTACCAACCTTTAAATAATTAGGTCACACCAACCTCATGCTTAAGGGAATCAATATGTGTCACTTAATCAAAAATGGAAAATCATTAGAGTTTGGTTCCCTTGAGAAACTTTGATACCTAGCTTAAGCTAGCAAAGACGTGTGAAGGGTAGACCTATGAAAATCATCTCTCTTATGTGTGAGAAGTGTTCTGATCTTAAGTGAGCCTTAATGATAAAAATAAAAAGAAAAAGAAAAAATATCTTTGAGCTCGTTTAAGCATTAAAGATCTAGCTTGAGCGATACTTGTTGATGAAAATAGGTCTCTCTAATCTTGCTTAAACAACCAAATTGATTTGTTTAAATGAGAGTTACTCTTCAAAACTAGCTCATCTATTTTGAACTTTTTGAATCTTTCTCTTTAACTAAAAACATAGCTAAAAATTAAATTAAACTCTTCATTTTGACTATAACTATTTATTTGTAAATTATGAAAATTAACTTCAAGCAAAGGTCCAAAAGCATAAAAAAAAGATTGTCGTAAAATATTTATTAAAGTAAATCATATATAATAATTATCAAAATTCCGAACTTAAAACCGTTTGCTTATCCTTGAGCAAGAGTAAGTCAAAACTAAATAAAATCGAAAGCAATAAGCACATAAAAGAAAGATTGGATTGACATCAATCACATTCAATACACCACTATGCATGGTTTCACTTCAAAACTCAAGATTACGCGATTCCAACAACCAGATCCCCACTTATGCAATCAAGTTAATAGTGTAAAAATGCAAAAATTTTCCTAAAGACAAGTCATTAAGTAATCATATGTGACATTTGTACCTCACAGGAAGCATTTCACTAAAACACACAAGTATATATCCAAATAAGTTATCTCTTAAGGCACACACTAACTCGTGGCAACTTTTTTTTTCACCGCTCAACAAATTTCATGAGGATTATTAAAGACTTTTATTGGCTTGTAATGTAACTAAGCTACGGAGAATAATGATTTTTTTTTTCTTGAAAAAAAATACCAAAAGGGAACATATATAGGAGAGATTAATTTAAAGCAATCAATTCTTCTCTCTTCTCAAAGTCATAAAGCAACTGCATGTATATTGTATCCCAAGTTGTTCACAATAGCGACAAAAGCGACAAAGTTATTCTAATTCACCCTTATTTCAATTTTTTTTTTTTTTTTTTATATTTTGTAACATGCAATGAAATCTGAAACAAATGTACATTTTCTCTTTCTTTTGTTCTCTCTCTCTCTCTTTCCAACAAATGTATGACAACCACACTTAAGCGTTTAACATATCTAGAAGCTGAGGCTTATTGATACAAAACAGGTGTCTTTGGTATCACTTAAACATCCAATTGATTCAATTAATAGAGAATTGCTCTTCAAAATTGGCTCTGGTCCGTCATGAGCTTTCTAAATCTTCGTCTCCTATAACTGAAAACTTACCAAAACTTAGAAGAAAAAAAAAATAAATTAAACTCTTTATTTCAACTAAAACTATTTATTTGTAAATTTATGAAAATTAATTAACTTTAAGCAAATGTTCAAAAGCGTAAGAAATTCAAAATATTTTTCATAATATGTTTACAAAAGTAAATCATATATAACAAATATCACATTAGAAATTTGTCATTTAAGTTCCTTGCTCTGTTTGCATCATCTGAACAATTCTTCATATGTAGCCATTAATCTTGCCTACCTTTGATCGTATTTAGTGCGATATGTTACTACACTTTGACCTTCTGGAAGCATAAATAATTTAGTATGCTTTTGGAAGTTGTCCTTCTTATTGTTAGATCACGGAAAGAATATATGCATAATATCTGCATAATCTTTTATTATAAATGTTACCTTAATTGTAGCCTATTTTCACTCATATTCTGATGTATATATTTTACCAATGAATAAGAATCAGGCACGCAGGTTTTCCAACATGGTATCACGAGCCTAGGTCTAATCCTAGTTAAATCAAAACCCTAGCCGTCCCATCAAGCTCCGCCACATCTTACTTCCTTACCCTTCTCTCTTCTTCCTCTCATAATCAATGGCCGAACAAACCAAATTCCATCCTACCTTGGCCGTAAATAATGTAAAAATTTCATCTCCTTTACTTTAGAGATGGACAAGGGACACTATTCTTCGTGGGTGGAGTTGTTTAAGATACATTGTCGAGCATACCAAGTTATTGATCATATTATCCCACCAAAATCAAAGCCAACCGAGCAGGAAACACAAACAAATGTCGAGACTGATAAAGCATTATGGTAACGCTTGGATGCAATTGTCCTTCAATGGATTTATGGTACGATTTCCACTGATCTTCTGCACACCATCTTGGAACCAGATTCAACTGCACAATAAGCATGGGAGCGATTGGAAAACATCTTCCAGGATAACAAAAATTCTCGTGCCGTTTACCTGGAGAATCAATTCATTCATGTTCATATGGAAAATTATCCTAACATCTCGGCTTATTGCCAAGAACTCAAAACGCTTGCCGATCAACTCTCTAATGTTGGTGCACCGGTTTCAAATCAAAGGTTAGTTCTTCAATTAATTGCAGGTTTAAATGAGAACTACGATGGTGTTGCTACATTCATTCAACAGAGTAATCCTTTACCGCCTTTTTACGAGGCACGATCGAGGCTAATCCTTGAAGAAACACGCAAGGCTAAACAGGTCACTGCCACTTCCAGCGCTGTTGGCACCGCCCTCCTCACCACCAATGGTTCCAACGATGATGCCTCTGCCTATGGACGAAATTTGATTGCAGGTTCTGGTAATACATCAAATCGCAACAATAATGGTCCGAAACGCAGTCAAAATTGCAATAATACTCGGGGTAAAGGAAAAGGACGTGGTAACTACAACCACGATGGTGGACAACAGCAACAACAATGCCCATGGCAGCAGCAACAGCGTCCGTGGCAGCAACAACGTCCATGGCAGCAACCATCTCAATGGGCACCATACCCACCGTGGGGGCCTTGGGGACAACAACCATGGGCTGCTCCCCCACCTTGTCCTTACCCCACCTCATCTTGGGCTCGTCCACCTCCTGCTCATCAGCTCGGAATTCTCGGCAAGCATCCACCTCAAGCATATAGTGCACAAGCACCACCTCCTTCGACCTATGCACCTACCGACATTGATGCGACAATGCACCATTTATCTCTTAATGTTCCTGATGAAAACTGGTACATGGATACCAGTGCAACTTCGCACATGACTACATCTCCAGGTACTCTCTCGTCTTATTTTAATATGAGCACTAACAAAAATATCATTGTTGGCAGTGGACAGTAATAATAAGATTATTGAGTGTCAACCATTTTCTGCTTCTTCTGTTTGTCAATCTTGCATATTTGGGAAACATATTAAGTTGCCTTTTTCTATTTCAAATTTTTTCACTATAAAGCCTTTTGATATAATACATAGTGATTTATGTACATCACCAATTTTAAGTTCAACAGGCCATAAGTATTAACTTCTTCTCTTGGATGATTACACTAATTTCTTATGGACATTTCCACTTGGAAGAAAATCACAAGTTCATTCCACTTTCTTGTCTTTTCATACACTCATTCGAACCCAATTTGAGACAAATGTTAAATGTTTTCAATGTGATAATGGGAGGGAATTTGATAACGACTCATTTAAGAAATTTTGCTACAACAACAGCATGGTGTTTCATTTTTCTTGCCCTCACACTTCTCCACAAAATGGAAAAGCCAAACGTAAAATACGACCAATCAATAACCTAATCCGAACTCTTCTTGCTCACTTTTCCATGCCACCATCATTTTGGCATCATGCCCTCCAAATGGCAACATACCTCTTAAACATTCTACCTAGCAAAATACTCTCTAATTATTCCCCAACTCAATTTATTTACAATCGAGTTCCCTCTTACACACATTTACGGGTTTTCGGGTGTTTATGTTATCAACTTTTCCCCTCCACCACAATAAATAAGCTATAAGCCCATTCCACCCCATTTTTTTTTGGGATACCCACTTAATCATCGAGGATATAAGTGTTATGATTTGTCTAGTCAAAAAATCATTATCTCTAGACACGTCATCTTTGATGAATACAAATTCCCCTTTGCCGAGCTGCATATTCCATCTTTCGATACCTACAATTTTTTGAGTGAAGGTCTACATCCTCTTCTGTACCATCAACTTCAAAATTAGCAAGAACCAGAACCCATTGTAGCCCAACCTCCCCCATCGGCTCCCCCAAGCCCCAGTCCAGAAACCACCTCCCCTCAGCCATCTCTTTCATTTAGGTCAAACTCACACCCTACTTCTCTGTCCACATCTCCACCTACATTCAACAATACCACAACATGCCTCAACCCACCATCCAAAGCAAGATCGTCAACCCCCTCACCTAACCCACAGCAGCACCAAACCAACCTAGCCTCATCCCGATCCATGGCAACTCGTAGCATGAACAGGATCTTTAAGCCCAAACGTCAATTCAATTTGATGTCATCGGTTACACCATCCCCCCTTCCCCGTAACCCAAAAGTGGCTTGGTTCGATCCGAATTGGAAAGCAGCCATGATAGATGAATTTGATGCTCATATTAAAAACAAGACTTGGGAGTTGGTACCCCGTCCCACTGGTGTTAATATTATTCGTCCAATATGGATTTTTCGTCATAAAACTAAATCTGATGGTTCTTTTGAGAGGTACAAAGCTCATCTTGTTGGTGATGGAAGGTCTCAACAAGTTGGCGTGGATTGTAATGAAACATTTAGTCCCGTGGTGAAACCAGCTACTATTCGGACTGTTCTCAGTATATCTCTGTCCAAATCTTGGCCCATTCACCAACTTGATGTTAAAAATGCATTCCTACATGGTCAACTTAATGAAACTGTCTACATGTACCAATCGATGGGCTTTCGAGATTCTGTCCATCCAGAGTATGTGTGCCTATTGAAGAAATCTCTCTATGGCCTCAAACAGCCCCCCCGTGCTTGGTATCAACGGTTTGTTGATTTTGTCTCCACTATTGGCTTCTCACGTAGAAAATCTGATCATTCTCTATTTATTTATCGTCAAGGAAATGACATGGCATACATTCTTCTTTATCACTACTAGAAAAATTAAAATTAGAGAGGGAACAAATCCGTCACTAATTTTGATAAAATCCGTCACAAATCAATTAGTGACGGAATTTGTGACGGAAATGATTCCGTCTCAAAATTTGGCGTCACAAAATATTTAGTGACGGATTATTTTCTCCGTCACAATTAGTGACGTAATTAAGGCATCACAAACAGTATAATTTCCGTCACTAATTTCTAATAATAAATGTTTAGAAATTAATAAAAATCCGTTGCAATTTGTGAGGGATTAAATCCCTCGCAATTTGTGAGGGATTAAATCCGTCACAAACTGTGATGACTTTAATTAAGTAGAATCCGTCACAATTTGCGAGGGATTAAATCCCTCGCAATTTGTGAGGGATTAAATCCGTCACAAACTGTGATGACTTTAATTAAGTAGAATCCGTCACAATTTGCGACGCCAGAATGCCGTCACAATTTGCGACGGATTTTATCCGTCACTAACTGGGATGAATCCCTCACTAACTGTTGATGACTAAATTTGAGGAAACCATTGTTTTAAAGAGTCTGGTAATCGATTACCTATACATGTAATCGATTACTAGACAATGAAAATCATATGTTCGCAATTTACTTATTAAAAGGTTCTCTGGTAATCGATTACCCATTTCTTGTAATCGATTACCAGAAGATGAAAATTTCAAAATTTGATTTTTAAACAGTTGAAATCGATTACCAAGTATTGTAATCGATTACCAGAGCTTATTATTCTGGACTAAACAATAACATTTGTCTTCTGAAATTTAATAACAAGTAACTAAGTGTGCTATATAATCCTATCAGCTACAAACAATCATTGAAAAATGCGTTTATAGTATGTTAATGGAACAATTATTGATTCAAGATCTTGCGTATTTAATTTGTACAATTAATCAACTGTATATAATAACTCATTACTATTTTCCAACATATTATATTCATATGTTCTCATATAGTAAAACTCTAACAGTAATAATTATAAAAATTGAATGATAAAAAGGTTATATATACCTTCAGTAAATCAGAAACCTTCTCAGCAATATATCTTTGTTCAATATTGACTCCCTCCTATGTTACTTCATCAACACATTTCACCTAAAAGTAAAACTTAATAAATTCTAGGAACAATATATATAAATTATTGCAATCAAAACTACATGCCTGGGTGGGTTCAAAATTATATACGGAATAAATAATACATGCCAAGACTTTCTCTAGAAATTCAATGAATGTGAAACTAGATCCATTTGGATATAAGCTGCAGGGAACTTCAGGACACTTGACCTGGTTGAAAGATGATCAAGATATGTCTCATGATCAATGGGAAACCATTTGGGAAGCTGATCAATCATCCAGGATAATGCAAGCCATATTTCACATGTCACAGATATGAACCATAATCCAATTGCATCAAGAACTGGGTGGAAGATTCTGTACTCAAAGAAGAGTAATAGAAGGAGGAGCCGACCCACAACCATCATTCTGTAAGGACTCAGTTTGCCTGATGGTATTGCTACTTTCCTTGACAGTGGCTGTCTAGCTTCATCTTTCCTGCATCATGTTATATCACACCATACAAAGCATTCATTAGTTAAGGATTTTCTGAGTTCAGAGAACATTGTTGTTAAAGCAGTATCACAAGGTTACTAAATTGGAAATGGTATCATGGTGCATACATGGCCTTTTCAAGATCAACTGAGGCATCAGTTTCAGGCCATAGATTGCCTTGGTGTATCTTCCAGTCATCTGTTTTCTCCTTGTCATCGAATTTTGCACCTGCTTCATGAAGACATAATGCTAATTATAAGAAGTGTCTTGCGTTCATTTTATTTCCCTTTCCTCTTAATTTATCCTCATAAGAAGTTCCATAATTTCAAATTACAAACTAAGGGGTAAAAGAGTTAAAGGTGATTTTGAAAGACAGTGTATCATATCAGTCAGTTATGTGATTTAAGTTTAAAAGCTTTAGCTAAAAAAAATCACAATATACCCCACTAGATCCTGATCCATTTAAAGGAAGAAAGACCAGAGCATACCATGTTCTCCCACACAGTGAGAAGATATGGGCAACTCCCCATTCACCTGCATATTGCATAAAAATAATATAAACAACTCTAGAAAGGAATAGTTCAGCCAAACAATATAATTAATGGCCACTCAATTTTATTTTTGACAGATTTGGAAATAGTGACTAATATTGACACAATGTTCATGGTCCTAATTTTTTGGCCTTAGGATTAAACTCAAACCAACTTGACCTTTATCATTCCTGAATTTTTAAAATCTTTGGATAATGAAACTTTAACACATGCAAGAGAAAAAAAAATACATGTGCAATCTAGCAGATGGAAAAGCTGTTTTACCTCCCATGGATCAACCATTACAAAATCTGAACTTTTGCAGGCGAAATGACACAATCGTATTCGATGTTCAGCAGATATTAGGCTATACATAAACATACAAGCAAAATACAATTAGACCGACATGTGGCAGTGAAACTAATAGCAAAACACTTGATTAAACCCTAAACTAATTGAAAATAGGGGGATACCCATTTGCGCCAGTTCCTATTCTTATCAAAACAATGCTTCCTTGGATAATGCTTCCTTGACCTTAGTTGCTGCAGGCTTCTCCATTCCCAAACCCACTCCGTCGCGGCCCAAATCAACGCCAACTCCGCCACGCCGCGCGCCGTAGTGGCCCAGGTCAAGTCCCTCTTCGACTCAGCCCAACGCACCTTCGACTCGCCGCTCCATATCCTCGTCAACTCTGTCGACATCAACGACGGCGCCTACCCCTCCGTTGCCGACACCACCGTCGAGTCCTTCGACCGCATCTTCGCGGTGAACGCGCGAGGTGATTCGCCTGCGCGAGGGAGGCGGCCAACTGCTTGAAGCACGGCGGCGGGGGGCGGATCAACCTGCTGATGACGTCGTTGTTGGCAGCGCTGAAGCCTGGGTACGGCGCGTACACGGCGTCGAAGGCGGCGGTGGAGGAAATGGCGAAGACCCATCGCGACGGAGCTGTTCTTCGAGGGGGGATTTTCCGCTTTCTTCGAGGGTGTGGGGAGAGGTGGGGAAGGGTTGGGAGACGAGGAAGGGTGTTCGCGGGGAAATGTAGACAAAATTGGAGGGATTTGGTGAAAATAAATTGGGGGGAAAATGGTGAAAATTTTTTGAGTAAAATTGTCTCTGAATTTGGGAGGGCCGCGTGAGGGAGAGCGAAGGGTGCGTGGGGAGACAGAGAGGGTTGAGGCAGAAGGAGTGGGAATTGTTAAATTTCGGAGGGAACAATGAAATACCTAAATTTTTTGTTTTAATTGTTGAATTGTTGAGCTAGTTGGGTTGGGCTTGGTCTCTAATAATAGGTTTAGGAGCCCAAAAGTGGAAAAAAACCCATAAGCCCAATAATTCATGACAACTTTATTCACTTAATATTAAATCAAAATATTGTAAAAATT
The DNA here is from genome assembly GCF_000230855.2 of Cajanus cajan. Taxonomy (NCBI): domain Eukaryota; kingdom Viridiplantae; phylum Streptophyta; class Magnoliopsida; order Fabales; family Fabaceae; genus Cajanus; species Cajanus cajan. The sequence goes on from NC_138518.1 coordinate 63,634,314, forward strand.
ATAACTCAAATTCAATTTTAAAATTAGCCTAATTTTGAATTTTGAAATTTATATTTTTTATGGTTTTTTACTAACCTACGTGTAGGAACGTGGTCGAAAAAAGAATACTAGAAACTGCCCCCCCTTTTTTTTTATTAATAGATAAGAATTGCACTCCGGTGGTTCAAATTATCTTCTATTTACTCAAATTATACTTTAACACACTTGTATTTAATAAACATGATTTCGTACACAAGTGAATTACAAATCATATATTATACAGCAACATACTCTCTAACACAATTTTTTTAGTGTAATTATTTTTATTTAATAGAATTTATTAAAAACTACAAAAATAAAGAAAGATAATCATTAAATAGGATATAAAAGTCACTAAATTTTATGTTTTCTAAATATGTTTTAAAAATATATTAAAAAATGTGTTATTAGTGTAAATACACTTATGAATAGAATACGTTCAGAAGAGATATGTCAAATTAACAAAAATGAAAATACACGTATGAATAGAATATGCTAAATTAAATATTCTAATTCTTTTATAATAAATTAAAATGAAAATATAATAAAATATGTTAACTGATATTTAAATAAAATAAATTAAAATATTATAATCAAAAGAAATTTAATATTAAATCAAAATATTATATAAAATCATTTTAATATTCTTGTGATATAGAATGTCATTTTTGAAATTTATTTAATTAGTTACTTTTTATATTTTTATTTTACTTTCAATCAAAATTTAATTATAATAATTTTTCTTTATTTTTAAAATAAAATAACATCCTATAAGTATTTAAATAATTATACAAATACAAAGATTTATTAAATTTTAAACACTTATAATATTATAAGATCTTATCATACTAAAGTAAATGCTATAAAACACGGGTTTGTGGAGTAGTTTTATATTGTTATAAATTTGTTTAAATGATTTTGTAATATAGTTTTGTTGAAATGATTTTGTAATTTTAAGGGAAACATTTTCAATCCATGAAATTATAATGAGTGTGCATGCTTTCTAAATTATCACTTGAGAGTGCAAACGAGAAGATAGAGTTATTTGAGCCTAATTTGATGGTGTTTCATTCTATCGTTGACTGTGGATAGTTATTACAATGTCAATTAATTCATATGTTATTTCCCTTCCTTTTTCTTTGTGATACATTTGAATATATAGTTCTAATATTTATTCTTTTAAATCAATTCTAACTCATATTTTTCACAATATTAGGATACTTGAAAACACAAGATCGAGTAATACCTGTCATATTAATAACTTTCATGCAAAATAAAATATCTCCATTTTTTAGGTTATGCTTATTTCTTTCACAAATCTAAATTAGATTATTTTATAAGTTTGCTTTTAAGCATAAAAATTAAGAAATTAATGGATATTATTTTATTAACAAAAAATAAGAAATTTTTAATTTTTAACTAAAAATATAATTTTTAAAATTAAAAATTATGAAATTAGAAAGATATTTTTCAATAAATAACTAAATTAGTTAATTATTATTTATTTTATATTTGTGGACATTATCTTTTTATAGTTATTTTAATGACTTTTATAAAATGTTTTAAAGGTTTTTAATAATTATTACTATCGTAATAATGAATATTTATGAAAATTAATTTTTGTAATATTTTGCTTTTTAAGTAGCCCAGAACGGGCCGTTCTCAAACGGGAACGGGCCGTTCTAGACTAATAAAATAGCCTATTAAAATTAAAGCGGAATGACCCGTTCTAACAATAAATTTATGAACAATACGCAAATACAGAACGGCCCGTTCCCAAAGTGGAACGGGTCGTTCTAAAATACTAAAATAGCCTATTAAAACTAAATCGGAACGGGCCGTTCCATACGTGGCTGTTCTACCTTAAAATTTGATTTCAGAACGGGCCGTTCTGGTTTCAGAATGGGCCGTTCTGGTTTCAGAACGGGCCGTTCTAAAATACTAAAATAGCCTATTAAAACTAAATCGGAACGGCCGTTCCATACGTGGCTGTTCTACCTTAAAATTTGATTCCAGAACGGGCCGTTCTGGTTTCAGAACGGACCGTTCTGGTTTCAGATCGGCCCGTTCTGGATATACATGCTTCTTTTTGTTGTTTTTCTTATATTTAAATATAAATGTATAATTTTAATATCTCTATGGTTCCTATGAGAAACCTAAGAGTATGTTTGGATGAGGAGTTTTAATGGGGTAATTCATTTGTTTGAAGAATTTTAAAATTTTGAGGTGAAATACTTTGTTTAGATGGAGAATTTACAAAGAATTTGAATTCCAAGCATTTGTGAAATTCTTGGAAATAATAGAATTTCAAATTCTCCCAAAAATGTAAGAATTTGAAATTTCTCATATTTTTTTCTTATTTCACTTATATATTTTATCTTATATCTTCATATTTTTAATTATTGAATATTCAAAAATACTTTAAAAATTATTAAATATTATCTAAATTAATTTTTAAAATTATTAAATATTTAAAAATTGGTTAACATTTTTTTATAAAATTTTATTTAAAAATCTCAATATATAAATATATTTTTAAAAGCAATTTTATCATGATAGAATCAAATTATCATATCCAAATAACAATTTAAAATTTAAAACAAATTGAATTGACTTATCCAAACAAAATATTTTAAAATGATAGAAATTGAGATCAAAGTAATTCAAATACCAAGAATTTCAAATTCCTTGAATTTGTAAAATTACTCATCCAAACACACCATAAGAGAATGCAATTGTAAGAGACAATCATATGAGTAAGATGTTTATTGTATGGATTAGAGTACTCTGTGGGTTCTTAAGAGAACCCTGAGAGAAACAAATAAACTATGCAAGTTTATATTTTGCTTTTTGATTGTTCTGTTGTATTCCTTGTTGCATGAGATGTATGAATATCTATTTAATTCCACAAATACATGAGTTTTGATTTGAATTAAACATGTTTGGTATTTCAATTATGAAAAAGATTATGTTATTCAATTTTTGTTATTTGTGTTATTGTATGTGGAGGTGTCACACAAATGATATATATTTATTATTAATAAATACATAAAATATATATATATATATATATATATATATATATATATTATATTTTTATAATATTATTCATAAATTAATATCAATAATATTATTAGTATATTTATACATAAACTAATAATTTGATAAATATAACTTATTATATATTAATATACTTTTACAAAAATATAAATATACATATCTTATCTACTATATTTATATTTTTGTAAAAGTATATTAATATATAAGTTATATTTATCAAATTTTCAATTTATCTATAAATATACTAAAAATATTATTGATATTAATTTATTAGCAATATTAAATTATTAATAATATATAAATTTTATTTATTTAGTAATAATAAATAAATATCATTTGTTACATTAATAAAAATTATAGTATATGTTAACTTAAATAAGCAAATAATTGTATAATTTTAAATTATTATATATATATATATATTAAAATTTTAAAATTATTACATTTTTAATGGGAGATATTCAAATTGCACAATTATGATTTTTTAGGGACTAAAATTGTTCAATTAAAAATTAAAGGTCTAAAATTGCACAATTACAATTCTTTAGGGACTAAAATTATCCAATTAAAATCTTAGGGATCAAAATTGCACAATTACAATACTTTAGGGATCAAAAATGTAATTAAGCCAAAATTAAATTAATATTTTTTTTTATTTCACAAGTTCTTTTTTAAATATTTTTAATGAATGTCTTAGTTTCTTATGTTCAAAATTGACAATTTTTTATTTAAATTAAATGAATTTCATAATTTTTTCAGTCCTTTAACATATTTTGTTTAATTATGCATAATTCTTAAATATAAAAGTTTCATAAATAAAATTTAATATTTTGAGAGGGAACAATTTGTCACAAATTTTTTCAAAAAATATTTTAACCTATTTGTGACGGAATTTTGAGAGGGAACAATCCGTCACTAAATTTTTTCATTTTAGTGACGAAATTTGTGATGGATTTTTTAGAGACGAAGTTCATTCCGTCACAAAATCCGTCACAAACATTTTTTTTTATTTAGTGATGAAATTTGTGACGGATTTTTAGAGACGAAAATTTTTCCGTCACAAAATCCGTCACAAATATTTTTTTTTTGATTCAGTGACGAAACTTGTGACGGATTTTTAGAGACGGAATATATTCCGTCACAAAATCCGTCACAAAAGTCAATAAATTCTTGTCCGTCACAAAACTTAAAATTCCCTCACAAAATGCGTCACTATTAGCGATGCTATTTTTTCCGTCACAAAATTCGTCACAAATTTCACACCTTGCTTCTGAATTTTCTATGAAGGATTTGGGCCCTTTAAGCTACTTCTTGGGCATTGCAGTTACACAACATGTCGGTGGTTTATTTCTTAGTCAACGAAAATATGCAGAAGAGATTATTGAACGAGCTGGCATGACCTCTTGTAAACCTGCAACTACACCGGTGGACACTAAGGCTAAACTGAGTATCTCTTCAGGATCTCCCTACGAAGATGCTAAACATTATCGCAGTTTAGCGGGAGCATTGCAATATCTTACATTCACGAGACCAGATATATCCTATGTTGTGCAACAAGTTTGTTTACATATGCATGACCCGAAGGATGAACATATGAATGCACTTAAACGCATTTTGCGATACATTCAAGGCACTCTTGACTATGGTTTACATCTTTATAAGTCTGCAATCTCTAGTCTCATCTCTTACACTGATGTTGATTGGGGTGGATGCCCTGATACAAGACGCTCCACCTCTGGATACTGTGTTTTTCTTGGAGACAACTTGATATCTTGGTCCTCTAAACGTCAACCTACCTTGTCTCGGTCTAGTGCTGAAGCCGAGTACAGAGGGGTCGCTAACGTTGTCTATGAGTCCTGCTGGATCCGGAACCTCCTCTTGGAACTACATTGTCCGATCGACAAAGCTACATTAGTTTACTGTGATAATGTTAGTGCGATATATCTCTCAGGCAATCCTATTCAACATCAACACACTAAACATATTGAAATGGACATCCACTTCGTACGTGAGAAAGTTGCTCGTGGACAAGTTCATGTTCTTCATGTTTCGTCCCGTTATCAGATTGCCGACATCTTTACTAAAGGACTTCTGCGCATACTCTTTAAAGATTTTCGAGACAGTCTCAGCGTACGACAACCTCCCACTTCGACTGCGGGGGTGTGTTAGATCACGGAAAGAATATATGCATAATATCTGCATATTATCTGCATAATCTTTTATTATAAATGTTACCTTAATTGTAGCCTATTTAGAGGGTAGAATTTGATATTTGCAAGTTTATAATAGACACATGCATATAAGGAACTTTTAGAGGGTAGAGGGCCCGTAAGAGTGCTCCATTTCACAAGTTTTGATCTTTGAGTTTGCATACTTATGAGGTTTGATCTTTGAGGTCATGACAAGTACAACTTTGCCATTATTTTAAAATATTAAAATCACGCATTTAGTGTTTTTAAACACTACCGTTGCTTAAAAAATTTATAGTAAAAATCGTATTAATTTCACAAGCATTTCAAAAAATTTTGAATAAAATTACCCCTCCAAAGTTAAAAAGCCATATGTATGTATCAACATTTTGAATTCATAAATTTGCTTCTAATAACATCATCCTATAAGTTATCGAGGACAATAGATTTTCAAAGTGACCCACCATGATATTGTAAACACTTTGAGATCTGCACAGGTCTTCAAGTTTTATTTCTTTTTAAAATTCAGAATGAGAGGAAAGGGAAATCCCTAAAAATTAATATAAAACAAGTATCTTTGATCTGTAGTCGTTGAAGCATTGAATATTGAGCTTAAGCAAGGGCTTATTGATATAAAACAAGTATCTTTGATCTCACTAAAACGTCCAAATTGGTTTGCTTAAGCGAGTGTTGCTTTTAAAAATTGGCTCCTCCATCACGATGAGCTTTCTAAATCTCTTTCGCATTTAACTGAAATCTTAATCATAATGTAGAAAAATTAAATTAAACCCTTTATTTCAACTAAAACTATTTATTTCTAAATTTATGAAAATTAACTTGTAAAAAATGTTCGAAAGAATAAGAAATTTAAAGTAATTGTCATAATCTGCTTACAAAAGTAAATCGTATATTGACAAAACATGTATTTTAATCACATTTTCAAGGTACATAATTAGTAGAATAAGTTAGAACACTAGAAATTTCCTTTTGACATTTTATTGTCATTAAAAGTTTACAACATCATCTCAAAGAGATTTGACCTTAACAATTATTTCTATTTTTTTTTATGTTCATGATTTTGTTAAAATTTTCTCCAATATTAATTATTTATAATTTCACATTAATCTTCTAAAATTTTAAAAATTATGCTTTTATTCTAGCTTTGGGTTAGTTACAAATTTTTTCTTATTTATTTCAAACTAATAATTATATCTCACTTTTAATTTTAAACATTTTTTATATTTTAAAAATTTACCTAGATTAAATATATACTTGTTTTGCACAAACAAATCAAATAAAAACAAGTCTAGCTTTTGTGATCATCCATTTTGCAAATAATTTATTGATGGTATGTGTGTAAAGAAAAGGAGGATATAGAGAAATTAGAAGTGTTAACCAAATGTTTTATTTATTTGGGTGTTTAAAAATCACCACAATTTAAACAAATATTATCAATACAAGAGTAGATTATTGGCATATCTGGTGCTCTTTCAGACCACATGAGAGGGATTGAGAGGTATGTAAAATCCCTCGCTATTTGAGAGGGATTAAATCCCTCGCTATTTGCGACGGATTTTATCCGTCACTAACTGGGATGAATCCCTCGCTAACTGTTTGATTACTGAATTTGAGAAAACTATTGTTTTAAAACTCTGGTAATCGATTACCTATACATGTAATCGATTACCAGACAATGGAAATCATATGTTCGAAAGTTATTTATATAAAAGGTTCTCTGGTAATCGATTACCCATTTATTGTAATCGATTACCAGAGACTATTATTGAAACAATATCAATCAAAACAAAAATATCAAGTCTTTTTTATGAAAAAGCATGATATCATTTAAAATGAAGATAAAAGAACAATACAGACATCAAGAGGAGTTCCCAAGATTAATGATGTGCTTAATCGGCAAAACAACACATGAAAAATAATGAATGACCTCTATCAGTGTAACTATGACAATAAAGCTTCATTGGAGTATATCCATAGCCATGATACTTTTCATCATTTAGAGATCAAAATCCACAAGGCACACATTTAGGCAAAGAAATGGTTTTACCAAGTGTTTTTACTGTTATTTAACCCCAAAATTAGAAACAAGACAGCTTATATGATAAAAACTACAGAAAATGATGCAGTAAACGAGGACGTTACTTGAAAATTTCACTGGAAATGCAGCAGTATGACCATTAAGTCTAAGTTTTGCCCACAAAGAAACACGGAGGTTTTATTTATTTCTATATCCAACTGGTGAATTTAAATTTTATTCAAGAGAATATTAAAGGAACACATAATTATTACCTGACGTGAGTTGCTCAGCATCCCTCTTGATGGCAGCCATTTCAACTCTCATTTTTTGCATTTCAGCCTGAAACAGAGAAACCAAACGTATCAATAATGGGAACGGTCTACTTCTAAACAGTGACATTTAATATGCATAAAAGATAGAAAATAATCAAAATATGTGCTCTAGTTATATTTATACAGAAAATCGAAAGTGCTTTGAATTGGTGGCAATAAACAACAAACGACATTGACTCTAAATATGCTATACACTTATCGATAAACTTTGTAGACAGTATGAAATATAAGGAAACCTAATAAAGTTAAAAAAATGGCCTACTTTCTTCTCAATAATCTGTTTAAATACCTGTTTTACTTGATTTGCCTCTTCTGGTGACTTTTTTTGTTCCCGGCGCACACGGGCTTCCATGTCTTGAAAGAAGAACAAGGTTAAGGTATGCTACAAATACCTTTGCATGGTGGGGGTGTTGAAGCATACCAAGCAGATCATGGTAAACCAGAACCTGCACGAACAATGAAACTAAATTAGAAATCTTCTGCTTTAAGCTTTACCTAGAAAAGATTTCTTTCGTCTCTTCACCAGAAGAACAAGTGTAAAGTAGAATTGAAACTCACAAGCAATGCTTTGTTCAATTATCTGAATAATGACTAAGGGGTAACCACATTAGAATTCCATCCCTTGCTATAAGCAGTAAAGACTAAAGAGACTCAAGATCAATCTTAAAATATTCTCAAAACTCAATAATTTCTACACGCATACATATGAAAGTGGAAATATCATTCAAGAGAAACAATTAATCACGAAACAGAAAGTCCAAAACAACAATTTGATGAAACAAATAAAACAATGATCATGCATATTTAGCTATACAAAATTGGTGCCACTGCCACCAATGTAGGCCGCACTCATCCTTTAGCCAAAAGAGCAATCAGGCCAACTGACCTGTCCACTGCAAAATGGTCCAGCCCCAATTCCAATAGTAGGAATTTGAAGGGCTGCTGTTGCTGCGGCAGCAACAGGTGCAGGCACACATTCCAGAACAACAGCAAAGCACCTTGCTTCTTGCAAAGCCAATGCGGTCTCTACAACCTACACAAATTCATTTCCTTCAGTTAAAAGACAACAATAACCATTCCTGGACCAATGAGCCAGATAAGAAGTTTGTCAGTAATATTTTTAACAAGCAAGCATATGAAGCATAACTCACCAATAAGTAAATTGGTGTTCTCCTTAAGTTTCTGCATCAAGACTTTCACCTGAGAATTTATGGCACCAGATAAACATCTCATACAGACTAAATGATCTAAAAAATGATTTAATAGCAACACATTAACATTAGTCAAGGAATCTTAGGCAATCATAAAGTTAAAAAAATTAAGATAGCCAATAACCTTCAATGGAATTTTCCTAAGTAATCATAATTGATAAGATGTTAAACCCACATAAATATTTATCATATTGCAAGTGGAAATGTTTAAAAAACATGAAAGATTATTGTTTTGTAGTTGTGATTTCTTACATCATTACAATAACAAAGTATATAAATCAAAGCATCAAAGATACCTCATCTTGTCGTCTAAGCCCTTCAAATCTAAATGGCTTCAAAACTATGGCAACTGTTAATCCATTCCTGGACCTTACAGTATCAAAAATATCAGCTGCAACAGTGTGGTACAAGCCATATCCTGCACTGGCCACCTAAAGAGGAAAAAAGGGGAGGGGGCGGGGGGGTGAGATGAAGGCCACACACAGTCAAACTATTTTAATGAATTCTAGTTGGAATCATGCATCTAATGATTTATTTTGCATAAAATATCTAACCATACACGGAATATAACATTTAGCCATGCCAACCAGCTTTACAATATCTTCTTTTTTTTTTTTGTGAAAATAGCTTTACAATATCTAAAAGAACACATAATGTGATAGGAATCAAGAGGGAGACTTGGGCCACCTGATACGAAAATGTGGAAAATGGACCCAAGGTTTTGCATGTTTATTATAGGAGACGTAAAAAACAGAATAGGGGGGCTGAGCTGGCAGAAAAGGGAGTAATTGAGTTGGTTATAAGGAATAAGGGAGGTGAGGGTGAGTGGGGGGATATTATTTTTTGTTATGTGGAGAAAGTGAGATCACCGAGAATCTTCTCTGGTGTGGGAGGCCATTAGGCTTGGGCTAATAGATATTCTTCTATCAAATTTTGCTTTCTATTTCCTGTTATTCTCTTATTTCATCAATATTATTTGATCATTTCCATTATTCGAACTCATCATAATGACAGAATTTCATTTGATCAAATTATTTATTTACTCTATGGTGATGAATAATGAATTGAAGTATCTCAGTTGACTAATGCCTGCTTCACAAAATCATCAGCTGAAATGGTTAAAGCAAACCATGTCACTTGGACACCCATGGATGAAAATGATCACTATTGAAACAAAGATTTTACTTCAAGAGTTTGAAGGTAAGGAATGTACAAACAAGGACAATAGTCTTTGAGCATGACTTCAAAAATACTGGAGATTTGACAATTCTTGGATGAGTTTCTGCAAAAGATGACCCAAACCCAAAATATCAGTACCTTATATCCACAGAGAACAACAACGGATATGTATGACTATTTGATTTGAAATACATGCTAAACAAGGCACTTTCCCCCATTTTCTTTGTCTATTCTCTTTTCATTAAAAATTAACTTAATGTTTGGTAGTGAGTTGCATATTATAATAAAAAAATTAATCAAGAACATAATAGTAATTTAACATTTTTCTATCAACTTAGATAATAGATATCACAAAAATATGCCCGTACAAGATCCGCCAGTACATGATTCTATGTTAAACTAGATAGAGTATAATTATAGGCTAAAAAATAATCACTGTAATATTAAATCAAAGGAAAACCTTCTTCAATTGACCTTTGTTGTAATTGCACCTCTTGTGATTCTTTCATAAGGACATTCCTGCAGAAGATGGCTATCTTAAAAGAAATTCAAAATGCAAACACGAAAAGTAAAAACAAATTTAAATTCCAGAATATCTATCACAGCAAGACCATGCACTTATCGAGGCATACTATTTTTTTGGTAAATAATTATTTTTAAACAAAAGAAACTATTAATGAGGGGGGAAAAGGAAAGTACAACAAAGGAGGAAAGGTATCATCCAAAGCATTAAAAAAAGGAAAATAAATATAAAAAGAATAATGAATAAAACAAGGTGGCCCAATCTCTCTACACATTGGAGATGGCATTCCATTCCATCGAAACAGTGCTGGGCAGAAGCAGAAAAAGACCAAAGAGAAGCTAATAGCATAATTTTTATCACATGATAAATTTAGTGCAAAGAAACGTGTTCCACCCAAACACCCTTAAAAGATACATGTGTTCCAGCACTAAACAAATGAAACAAGATGAGAAACGTTACAGAGCATTGGCGGAAGGAAGAGGAGAAAGACTGACAGGCTTATGAGGGTGGTGGAGGCGGCGGGGAGGGGTTCGTTGGATTGCTCGATGATGGCGTCGATGTCGGAGACTTCAGTGTAGGATTCGAGAACCTTCTTGCAGTAGAAGCGGGAAGCACTAGTCTCCCACCACGTAAGGCCGGATGTGGTGCCCGCGGAAGGTCATGAGCTTATCCCAGGGGCGCGCGAGACTTTTTAGGGTTTCAGCTTCAGGGGCGCGCGCGAGGGAAATTATTTTCGTTGAAGAGGGCTCCCTTCTCCCCTCTTTTAGGGTTTCTTAAATTACCCTTTTGCCCTTCTAGAAGGCTTGGGTCAAATTGGGCCCAAACTGATTTGAACATTGCAAAACAAGGCCCAAAACGTTTCCAGATTCCGTGGGTCATTTTCGGGCTCCATTTTGACCATCTTAGGCTTCGAATTAGGAGATGCACATTAGTGAGACATTTGTAGCTTTTTCTCTTAACTTTCCAACGCCACCAAGATTGCTCAATTCGGAGTCCTGTAGCTCTAGATAGAGCCAAAAAACCGAGCGAAGGTCAAACTGTCCAAAAACAGAAATTTGATTAGTTTTGCAATTAGGCCCATAATTCAAATGACAGGAAGTTTTTAAATTATAAGTTAAGAACTTATTAGTTAAGAACTGAAAAATTATAAGTTTGTGAACTAGCTAATTGAATTGGAAGTTTTTTGTAGGATAATTGATAATTATAAAATGTCAAGAAATAATTCTTATAACGAGGATGAGAAAATGACAGGAAAGATAAAGTAGTTTTTAAATTAAAAAGAATAAAAAATAATTTCAAAAAAATAATAAGGATAAAAAAGTAAAAAGAATAAAAAAAAGACTTACAAACTGAGTTATTTCAATTAATTTATAAAAATAAATTATAAACACCCATACTAAACAAGCTTATTTAATCGAATTAGCTTGTAAACTAGTTAAAATAACTTAATAAGCTACTTAAATGCCTTCTCTCAAACACAATCTAGATCAATAGATTTAAAAAAAAAAAATCACTCTTAAGTATACCATATAACAACTCTCTGGTAGTATTGATTATTATTCTCAAATAACAACCGAGTGATTTGAAAAGATTAGAGTTAGTTCTTAAAATATTTTAATATTGATCATTCAATTAAATAAATTAAATTCACATAATCAAGTCAAGAGATCAAAGTAATTGTTAAATATGTTTTTATCTTCATTGTGAAATTTAAAATATAAAAAAAAAAGAAATTGATATATATATATATATAACAACACATAAATTTAGAAAAATTAAAGCTAACTATATATAATTTTTTATTCATATTTATCACCCGATTATATAAAAATTGAAAATGAAATCAAGATAAATAAATTCAGAAGATAAAATCCAGAAAATCAATCTAATTCTAAATATTTTGTTATATTTATAGCCTAATTCTAAAAGAAATATGGAAATCGAGGATACTCATCACTCATTTAAGTAAACATTGAAATTGAAATCAAAACAAATCTAGAAAGGTCAAACAAATTCTAAAAAAGAATATTTTTGTTAAAATTTAAATTCATATTTTTTACTATAAATGAAAATATATAATATAGTATGTGACAAATTATAATGCATATAACAATTTAAGAAAAAAATAGTGAAAATAAAAATAATTTAATTGGAAATAATGTTATAATTAAATTTATATTGACAATGAATGAAATAAATGAAAAATATAATAGATTGTGTGGCAAATTATAAAATTGTCTAAATCCTCAATTCTAGCAGATAAATTGACTATTTGTTTGAAATTTATTGTCTTGGAAACTTTTTCTTTGTCATATGAAAATATTTTGCACACATTAAAATTAAAAACAAGATTTTCTAGTAAATATTATCTTATATTAATTTTTAAAATTATTAAATATTTAAAAATTAGCTAATATTTATTTTTATAAAATTTATTTTAAAAATCTCAACATATAAATATATTTTTAAAATTAATTTTATCATGATGGAATCAAATTATCATATCTAACCTAATAATTTAAAATTTGAGATATTTGAATTGACTTAATTATCCAAACAAAATATTTTAAGAATGATAGAAATTGATATCAAAGTAATTCAAATACCAAGAATTTAAAATTCCTTGAATTTGTAAAATTCTTCATCCAAACACACCATAAGAGAATGCAATTGTAAGAGACAATTATATGAGTAAGATGTTTATTTTATGGATTAGAATACTATGTAGGTTCTTAAGAGAACCCTGAGAGAAACAAACAAACTATGCAAGTTTATATTTTGCTTTTTGATTGTTCTATTGTATTCCTTGTTGCATGACATGTATGAATATCTATTTAATTCCACAAATACATGAGTTTTGATTTGAATTAAACATGTTTGGTATTTCAATTATGAAAAATATTATGTTATTCAATTTTTGTTATTTGTGTTATGGTATGTGGGGTAGAGAGTGTCACACAAATGATATATATTTATTATTAATAAATACATAAATATATATATATATATATATATATATATATTATATTTTTATAATATTATTCATAAATTAATATCAATAATATTATTAGTATATTTATACATAAACTAATAATTTGATAAATATAACTTATTATATATTAATATACTTTTACAAAAATATAAATATACATATCTTATCTACTATATTTATATTTTTGTAAAAGTATATTAATATATACTAAGTTATATTTATCAAATTATCAATTTATCTATAAATATACTAAAATTATTATTGATATTAATTTATTAGCAATATTAAATTATTAATAATATATAAATTTTATTTATTTAGTAATAATAAATATATATCATTTGTTACATTAATAAAAATTATAGTATATGTTAACTTAAATAAGCAAAAAATTGTATAATTTTAAATTATATATATATATATATTAAAATTTTAAAATTATTAAATTTTTAATGGGAGAGATTCAAATTGCACAATTATGATTTTTGAGGGACTATAATTGTTCAATTAAAAATTAAACGACTAAAATTGCACAATTACAATCCTTTAGGGACTAAAATTATCCAATTAAAATCTTAGGGATCAAAATTGCACAATTACAATACTTGAGGGATCAAAAATGTAATTAAGCCAAAATTAAATTAATATTTTTTTTTTTAATTTCACAAGTTTTTTTTTAAATATTTTTAATGAATGTCTTAGTTTCTTATGTTCAAAATTGACAATTTTTTATTTAATAAATGAATTTCATAATTTTTTTAGTCCTTTAATGAAATAAAATATTTTTAATTATATTATTTTCTTAAAAAAAATTTAACATATTTTCTTTAATTATGCATAATTCTTAAATATAAAAGTTTCATAAATAAAATTTAATATTTTGAGAGGAAACAATTTGTCACAAATTTTTCACAAAATATTTTAACCTATTTGTGACGGAATTTTGAGAGGGAAAAATCCGTCACTAAATTGTTTCATTTTAGTGACGAAATTTGTGACGGATTTTTTAGAGACGAAGTTCATTCCGTCACAAAATCCGTCACAAAATTTTTTTTTTATTTAGCAATGAAATTTGTGACGGATTTTTAGAGACGAAAATTTTTCCGTCACAAAATCCGTCACAAATGCTTTTTTTTTTATTCAGTGACGAAATTTGTGACGGATTTTTAGAGACGGAATATATTCCGTCACAAAATCCGTCACAAAAGTTAATAAATTCTAGTCCGTCACAAAACTTAAAATTCTCTCACAAAATCCGTCACTATTATCAATACAAGAGTAGATTATTGGCATATCTGGTGCTCTTTCAGACCACATGAAATATATACAAAACCAAGCATAAAAACAAATAATAATAATAACAATAATAATAATTTTAAACTTGAAACTAGAAAGGTCGTTGGCCTACAATATTGCCTACTGGGTCATAGCTGCAAATGACAAAAATCCACCCATTGTCACACTTAGACCTAGCACATCCAAGATGAGTGCTTTTTCTTGCAACGACCTGAGTATAATGCAAGCACTCGTCCTTGACACATTTGTTGGATTTAACATCATAAAATGGCTTCTCTGAAACCCACATTTTCACTGCATCCGTACCCAATAATTCGCCATAACCCTCAGCTAGGTTCTCCCCATAGGGCCCGTAAGAGTGCTCCATTTCGCAAGTTTTGATCTTTGAATCTGCATACTTCTGAGCATATGCTTCAAGGGTTTTGTTCCATTTTAGTGGTGGAACACCAACCTCCGCGCGAGCCTTGTTGTGCGCGTCGAGGTAATCCTTCGGAGAATTTTGGGCCAAGGAAATGTTACACATGGAGAAAACGATGAAGATCAACACAAGATTTGAGAACTTCATTTTTAATATTGTTAGATATTCCGGTTCAAAAAAATTTTCTCAGATATTGGGTAATAAATTCTCCTTATCGAAGTTAAATAGTTTAAGCATGTGCTATTATAGGGGTATCATGCATGGTGCAACTTAAACCATAACGAGCATAAGTAAATATAGTAATATTATTACTATAGTGGGTACGTACGTAGCCTCCTCTTTCGCTCATTATTTTTTAGTTTTTAGGCAAAAGTAGGTTGAATGGATGAGCTCCTTCCATTTTCTATATTTGTTGATGAAAAACACAAATAGAACAAAATGAGTGATAAGTAGGTTTTCTAAGGAAGGAAAGTGAACATGATTAAATAGAAAGAGAATTCAAAAAATAATAATAATAATACATGCACTCCATTTTACATGAGCGTGAAAGTCTCACAGACATTGAAAGAATAATTGAAGTCACATGTTTATCATCCAATGTGTAATCTAAGTTAATTAGCTTAATTTTAAGGTCAACATTCTATATATATCCCACTAGAAATAGTTGTTAATAATTAAATTAAAAATTCAGCTTGTAACTTCTATTTATTTTCAATTTCTGTTTTTCAAAAAGCATTCCTCTTGTCAACTTACAATTTTCAAAATAATTCTTAGGTTAAATTAGTTTTTGTGGTTTGAACTAATTTTCCTCAAGAATATTAATTCTTACATTATGCTTTTGAGCAATTTGTTATGAGTTTGAACCAATATTCTTCTCTCAATTTCTTTATCTTAATTGCATCAATATTGTCAAACAAGAGGTGGTTAGTTTCTTCCTTCCGAAACATGTTGAAGCACTATGTTAAGATTTGTTAGCATCCCAAATCTTTTAAGTAGTAACTTGGTAAGACTAGGTATCATTTCCTAAGATACTTGCATAATACTCATCACTCAAATTCAATTCTATCATATCTAGACTATAAAAATAATAAAATTCAATGAAAAATAATAAATTGATATTTTTATGGATTTGTATTTGATTAAAATTGCATAAAAATACATTTTAATTGATTTGATAAAAAAAAACATTAGTGTTCATTTCACTAGATCATCCTCACATGCACCTATACAATTTATTATTAGTAATAGGATTGTAAAAAGAAAAAATGAGTCAAGATAATAATTAAAATAACAAATATTATGCACATAACAAGTAATAATATAATACATATGAACATTATTTATTAAACATGTGACTGGTTTTAAGTCTAGATATTTTCTCACAATCCTTCATCATCATCATCATCTTGTGTAGCATGTACATCAACACTCTTGTTGTCCACATTCAACCTAGGCATGCGTGTGGAGAACGAAAAAGTCTAAAAAATATTAAGTGTTGAATCTTCATGGTCATGAGTACCATGCATTCTTTTTCTTGTAGAACAATTTTGTTAACAAGATTAGTAACATAAAACTTGTTTTGCTTGGTCTGTCATGAAGAATGGATCGTCTTTAGAACCCCACACTATAGACACTATGTAAGTTGTGAAACTCTCTTTTATGTATAAAATGCAATTGTTGGTATTTTTTTTATACTTCATACCCATAGGACATAATATCTTCTTCGCATCATAATTGCGTGTCAACAAAATATTACCTTTGGGAAACATTTCACTCAAAAACTCAAGCAATTTTATTAAGCTTTTATTAGTTCATCCATTTTTTTCTTAAAATTGAACAATTTTAACACCACGGACAATTGTGTAAAATTAGCATAATTTGGATACAAAGGTTTCTTCACATCACTACACAAACTATCATATACATGTGCACGTTTAAAAAAAATCAATCCCAACATAACGGATCATGTGCTCTAGTCAATCGTTCATCTTTTAAATCGACTTGTTCTTCTTGTGTTTGACGCACTTGTATGCGTAGCATGTCTAACAGGTCTTTCTAATCTTGTTTAAGCAACCAAATTGATTTGTTTAAATGAGAGTTACTCTTCAAAACTAGCTCCTCTATTTTGAACTTTTTGAATCTTTTTCTCTTCAACTAACAACATAGCTAAAAATTAAATTAAACTCTTCATTTCGACTATAACTATTTATTTGTAAATTATGAAAATTAACTTCAAGCAAAGGTCCAAAAGCATAAAAAAAAAATTGTCGTAAAATATTTATTAAAGTAAATCATATAATAATTATCCTTGAGAAAGAGTAAGCCAAAACTAAAAAAAATCAAAAGCAATAAGCACATAAAAGAAAGATTGGATTGAGATCAATCACATTCAATACACCACTGTGCATGGTTTCACTTCAAAACTCAAGATTACGTGATTCCAACAACTAGATACGCACTTATGCAATCAAGTTTATAGTGTAAAAAATGAAAATATTTCCATAAAGACAAGTCATTAAGTAACCATATGACATTTGTACCTCACAGGAAGCATTTCACTAAAACACACAAGTATATATCCAAATAAGTTATCTCTTAAGGCACACACTAACTCGTGTCAACTTTTTATTTCACCGCACAACAAATTGCATTATTAATTAAAGACTTTTATTGGCTTGTAATGTAATTAAGCTACGGAGAATAATGACTTTTTTTCTTGAAAAAAAATCATTATTCTCCGTAACTTAGTTAAATTACAAAAAAACACCAAAAGGGGACATATAGGAGAGATTAGTTTAAAGCAATCAATTCTTCTCTCTTCTCAAAGTCATAAAGCAACTGCATGTATATTGTATCCCAAGTTGTTCAGAGTAGCGACAAAAGCGACAAATTTATTCTAATTCACCCTTATTTCAATTTATTTTGTAACATGCAATGAAATCTGAAACAAATGTACATTTTCTCTTTCTTTTGTTTTCTCTCTCTTTCCCACAAATGTATGACAACCATACTTAAAGCGTAAGGATGACAAAAATACCCGTACTCATGAGTATTTGTAGATAAAATTCACTACGAATAATAAATGAGTAGGCTAATTGAGTACTCGCAGATAATAGGGATGAATAATTTTTTACCCGTTTATAAACGGGGCGGGGGCGGGTATGATGATATTCATACTTGCAGGTACCCATTTAATAACATTTCTTAAATATCCTAATTATCTTTGTACCACATAACCTTAAAACTACACTCTCTCATCTTATTTTTTTTCATAGCCGCACAGCCCACACTCTCTCATCTAATTGAATTGTTGTAAGTTTGTGATATAAGACTTTCACTTACTTGTGAGATTGATGTATTTTAAGTTATTGATTCTCTTGCTTTTTTATTATTATTTCAACAAAAATAACGTTAATTACAAGTTCAAAATTAATATTAAATTTTTAATTTTAATATTTCAATGACATTAAATATAAACTTAAAATTATTTGTAATTAATTTTTTTAATTTCTTAAAAAATTTATAAATATCTATGGATATCCACGAATATTCAAGAAATTCATGGATACCCACTTAACGGATACTCGCGCGGGTATAGGATGGATATGAGGTCAATTTTCATCTAGCAGGGTGAGGACGAGTTTACTATTACCGGCCCCTATGAGGCCCATTGCCATCCCTACTTAAGCGTTTAACATCTAGCTTAAGCCGAGGCTTATTGATATACAAAACAGGTGTCTTTGG
Organism: Cajanus cajan; assembly: GCF_000230855.2. Lineage (NCBI taxonomy): Eukaryota > Viridiplantae > Streptophyta > Magnoliopsida > Fabales > Fabaceae > Cajanus > Cajanus cajan. The sequence goes on from NC_138518.1 coordinate 63,653,311, forward strand.
TATCACTTAAACATCCAATTGATTCAATTAAGAGAATTGCTCTTCAAAATTGGCTCTCGTCCGTCATGAGCTTTCTAAATCTTCCTCTCCTATAACTGAAAACTTACCAAAACTTAGAAAAAAAAAATTTAAATTAAACTCTTTATTTCAACTAAAACTATTTATTTGTAAATTTATGAAAATTAATTAACTTTAAGCAAATGTTCAAAAGCGTAAGAAATTCAAAATATTTGTCATAATATGTTTACAAAAGTAAATCATATATAACAAATATCACATTAAAAATTTGTCATTTAAAATCCTTGCTCTGTTTGCATCATCTGAACAATTCTTCATATGTAGCCATTAATCTTGCCTACCTTTGATCATATTCAGTGCGATATGTTACTACACTTTGACCTTCTGGAAGCATAAATAATTTAGTATGCTTCTGGAAGTTGTCCTTCTTATAATGTTACTTTTAGAGGGTAGAATTTGATATTTGCAAGTTTATAATAGACACATGCATATAAGGAACACTTTTAGAGGGTAGAATTTAGTAGCATAAGTTTAGAACACTTGAATTTACTTGTCGACAGTTTGTTAACTCACCAGATTCAATGTTTAACGACAATAAAATAATTACCAATATTTTATTAAGTAATAAGGAACATTTATAGCCAATAAAGAAATGTCAGTAAAATCAATTCACAATATTATTATTCAAGAGTCAAAAGGAGTAAATGCCAATAATCTCATACTTTCTTTTTTAATTTTTTCTCATAAAAGAAATTGTTCTCCGAAAAAGACAACGTTTATAGTCAATAAAGTATTCAGGAACATTAGGATATTGTTGGGGCAACTCGAAGACGAACGAGTCGAAATATTTGCAAGATTCCTCGAAAGAGATTATAAAGACACGCGTCTACCAATGAACGAATGGGTAATTGTTTGAAATGGGACATTCGATGTGCTCGAAAAATAGTAACATGGTGCAAAGTACTTACGGTCATACAAGGAGAGTTAACGACTGGGTCGAGAAGTTAATTTACGTGAGATAAGCGGTTATGAGAAGTTACAAGTTAAAACCACGTGGTGAGCATAGTGGGCAGCGGTTATCCCCTAATGATGTACGTGCATGAAATTAACTGCCCCTAATTAATTCTATAAATACAAGTACTACGCACCTTAACAAAGGTCGGAAAACTCATAATTTAAACAAATTCTAAAGCATTCTCTGCCTGCACATATGGCTTCCATGCGAAGAATCATCTTTGGGTATGATCATTTCTTGGCCACTTTCCTTTTCTCTTTTTAGGAATAGAGTTAGAGTTAGTGTAATCTTTTCCTTTTTCTATTTTCTCCTTTTAATTCCGCATTTATAGACTGTAAACCTTGTAATGCTTGGACATTATCTGAAATGAATCATGATTTGCATTGCTGATGTTCGTATTGTTCATTCTGTACGTTTAAGTATTTACATGTACGAACATTATTGCTTGATAATACTTAACGAATATCTAGAGACAAGTAATCATTAAAGCTGTATATTGTCTTTCATAAAATCACAAGATATAAAACACCTGAATTGAAACATTAACTGTGCTAGTCCGAGTAAAAAGAACCCATAAAACGAATTCCACCATAAACAGATATTAAGATTCCCGTCTTCTTCCTCATTGCTTTGATCCTCTTCTCTGAGTCTCAGGTACTCGTGTGTTTCCTCATTTTCTTAGACTCGTCGCAATAATCCGTGTTACAATGTTTGCATTAAAGTAATCAGGAACATTAGGGTTTAGACAAGTCTACTCTCCTTCATCACGATGAAATTCTTCTCTTCCTCAGGTGCTTGCATATTTCTCCATTTTTTAGATTGTTCGCTTCTCCATCAAGTGATTCTCACTTTTTTCTAGTTTCATTTGCAACTTGAACTCTTCTTTTACTTTTTTTAGGGCTCCAATATTTTATTCTATTCATTTTGTGAATGTTGTCTTCAAAGAATTGAATACTCTCTTTCTACCTCTATTTTCACATTTGTTGACAGTGCTTTTGCAAGATTACAAGTTTTATTATAGGTTTGTTCAAAAGCTTACCAACCGGGTAATAAAAATAGGAGACTTAACACAAGCATCCTCATTTGACGCCCAAATTCACCAAGAACATGGAATATTCTCATAGATGTTGGAAAGTGTGTTTTTAATTTCCCTTTATAATATGCATCGAGATTGTATTGGGTTAGGAATTAGGTAGATGAGGTTTATCTTTCTTTTGTTTTGATGTTAATTCATATAAGGGATTTGGTGATTGGTTTTAGGTTTCTTTTCATTCTCTGCTGCAAAGAGTTAGTTGTTGCAGCTTTCCTTGGATATGTTTTCTTTAACTAATATTTGATTGGGTTATTTTACTGATAATATGTAGGGACTACTCTGCGTCAGGTATTTCTAGCTAATTGGTGGTTTGCTTCAATATCTTCAAAGACGGTCAATCCTGTGATTTTTTTTTTCTTCTCGACTTTGGAGTTTTGACCAAAGAGCTCAACGCGATATTTTATCAATTTCTAGACCAACTAGTATATAACAAAAATACCTCACAACTTGATTATATTGTGCTATAAGTTGAAAGCTTAAATTGTGCAAAACTAGTAAATCTTTTAACAAAAATTTTACACGCAAAAGGTACAGGATCTATGCTTAGCTTCTTGACAGGTGTGCAAAATTTGGACTATTTTATTTAGAGAGGTAAACCAATCTTTTTTGGCTTTCTAAAAAGTTCTCATATTTTAGGTTCTTGAATAATGCACACTTATTTAGGTGTGTAACATTTGGACTCATACACTTATTTTTTCTTTGGAGAGATTAACCCCTCATTTAATTTAATTTATTTTTTTTTATACAATTTTGATGTATTGTTGTGAAAAATTTTATGGACAGATTGACCCTGAACCTATTAACTGTGTTATTTTTGTTGTTGGCAGGCAGTGTGAAGTCCCTAATCAGCTTTCCCTGCTTTATGTCACATAAAAGACATACTTGTCGCAGTTCGTGAGCCCAGAGGTTTCAAGATATTGTGCGTATATTTGTTGGAATTGAAGATGTCAATGATCTCATTGCTGATCTAGATAATAAACTTATATATGGCCTCTATATATATATTTTTTTTATAAGTATTCAACCTTAGAAAATTGGATTATCATGGTTTTAGCATGTTGGGATTGGGAGGATCTTTGGAGCTTCGAGGGTGGAAATTTGAAGTGTTTCTTTTTATTTTATGTAGCAAAGTTCATATTTTCTGAGTTTATTATCACAATTGTTATCTTCACTTGCAATTTGCCTTGCATTAATCAAATGGATTTTATTTTTTTTTGGTGGACTTTTTTGCCTTTTGTCAATCACCTAATTTACTGTGGAACTGGAATGATTCAATGGTAACGATATATTTTTTTATGGGTACATCTACATGCATGAGTTCGAGGGTGGAAATTTGAAGTGTTTCTTTTTATTTTATGTAGCAAAGTTCATATTTTCTGAGTTTATTATCACAATTGTTATCTTCACTTGCAATTTGCCTTGCATTAATCAAATGGATTTTATTTTTTTTTGGTGGACTTTTTTACCTTTTGTCAATCACCTAATTTACTGTGGAACTGGAATGATTCAATGGTAACGATATATTTTTTTATGGGTACATCTACATGCATGAGTAGATGTAGGTGGTTCTATTTGGTAGTTTTAAATAGTCTTGCCATAGAAGGCTTTGGATAATAATGGGTATGAATCAAAGGTCTTTATTACGTGGCCATTTAAATTGCTACTATATTAATCAAAGGTTTGAATTGCTACTATATTCATATTTTTATCTTTTGTCTCAAATATTAATTATTTATAATTTTAAATTAATCTTTTAAAATTGTGCTTTTATTCTAACTTTGGGTTACTTATAATATTTTCTTTATTATTTTAAATTAATAACTACTTATGTATCTCCCTTTTAATTTTAAATACTTCTCATATTTTTAATTTATATTTTAAAACTTATCTAAATTAAAAATATGATAGTTTTGCACAGACAAATAAAATAAAAGGTTAAAATAATTTGTAAGTCACTATGATTTTTTCAAGATTTTAATTAGTTCTTATAGCTAAAAACACTCTAAAAAGTAACTATTGGAACCTAATTAAAAATTTGAAAAATTATAATAACTTACTGATTAATTCAAGTCCAATGTTTAAAATATTGTAATTCAAATTATATATCTAGAAGAAGAAAAATAATCTAATTTTGGAACGTTGGACAATAAAATTACTTGGATTGATGGAAAACAACAATAACTGTAAAGTGGAGATAGTGGATCCAAGGGTGTCTTATAACAACCCAAATTTTTGTCTTTGTTAATGGTAGCCTACACCTAATTAAGTTCAAGGAACACAAGGGGTTGAGGCAGGGCGACCCCCTAGCCTCCTTTCTCTTTAATTTTGTGGCAAAAGAACTCAGTGACATGTTGAGAACAACAGGAAAAAAGGCCTTTATGATGGCTTTTTAGTTGGGGAAAAACAGGTAAAACTCAATCTCTTATATGTCAATGACACGGTTTTTTTGGTGTGAAACTAGTATTAAAATGTTGTCACTATTAATTGTATTTTGAGGTGTTTTGAATTGATTTTAGGACTAAAAGTAATTTTTTTCGAGAGCAGTTTCGATGCTATTGGAGTAGAAAGAAGTGTACGTTCAAGAAAGGCATGCTAACTAGCTGCACTATAGACTAATGTCTTTACCTTTATTTATTTGGGGATCCCGATCGCTGCAAACTCAAGGAAGGAAGAAACTTAGAGGCCAATAATTAATAAATTCAAGAAGTTATATGCATGGAAAAACAAAGTTCTATCTATAGTTGGCAGGATCTATCTCATAAATTCAATTCTAACTGCTCTACCTCTGTATCTCCTTTCCTTTTTCAAAATGCCAAGAAATGTGGTGAGAAAGGTAGTTAGTATCTAGAGAAATATCTTATGGTGGGGTCAATGAGGGGATTAGAAAAAATCCATGGATAAAATGGAGAAGATTTGTCACCCAAAAGTTCAAGGGGATTTAAGAGTGAAAGATATAGAAGGTTTTAATGATTCCTTATTGGGAAAATGGAAGTGAAATCTCCTTCATCAAAAGGATAGTATTTAGGGGAAAGTTTTGGTTTCTAAATATGGTGGTGTGGGAAATTTGAGTGAGGGAGACATTAGTGCAACAGTAGTGCAACAGATTCAAATATTTGGTAGCGAGACTTGAGAAAGGTTTGTGGGAGAATGAACCAGCCTAGGTGGTTTGACAAAATGATAGAACAAAAATTAGGGAATGAGGAACAATAAACAAAATTTTGGTTGGATAAGTGGTTGAGAGATGATTGCTAGGCAAGCTCACACCCGAGGATGTTTATGAACTCTATCCAGAAGCAACACATCATTGCTGATATGGGCAAATGAGTTGAAAATGAGTGGAGGTGGGACTTAAAGTGAAGGAGAAAATGGTTTGAGTGGGAGAATGAACAATGGGAAAATTTGAAAGTTTTATTGTAGAATGTTTCATTGCAAAGAGGACAGGAGGTCTCTTGGATGTGGATAGACGGGTCTATACGGGTTTTTTTGGTTAATTCAGCCTATAAATCTCTATGCAATCTGAAATTTGGGAACCAAGTAGATAAAACACTCATACAAGTTTGGAAGGTGAAGGTATCCCCAAAGGCATTCATCTATGATGCACAAACACGACATGAAACTACTGTATCCTAATATTTGACATTTTTGCAAAACGAACACGCCACGGATGCGTCACAAACATAAACATTGCACAAATTGGACACATTTTTATTATGGATACTTACAAAATATCTTGATGTTTGCGGCCAAACTTTTTGATGAGTGGTTTGGGGATTTTTTTTAAAAAAAAACAAAAAAAACTCGATAAAAACAAAAATAAAGAAAAGAAGATTCGGATTTTTTTAAAAGTAAAAGAAAAAATCTTGATAAAAACATAAACAAAAAAAGAAAATTTGTCTTTCCTTACTTAACCAATCATAGAATCAAAACTAATTACAAGATTTTTTTTTGTTGTAGATTATTGTACCTCTAAATGATTTGTTTGAGACTTATTAAGATATTGTTATATCAATATATAATTTTTTATCATATTATTCATATTATATATTATATATATGTGGTATCCTTGTATTTATACCTATATTATGTTCTTATACCATGTCCAAATCCATGTTACATAAGTACCGATTCTATTATGAAAGATTTATTATAATGGATTGCCCACAATCCATAATCTTATAAAAAGAAATGTTCAATTGCCATACAAACCTCCAATATAGAAATCCAAAGGTAGCGGTCGTATGGTGTGATGTCATTTGGACCATGCGGGGGCATAGGAATAACTGTTTTCAGAACACAACATTATGAAAAAACGAGACTTTTGCTGGACATCATATTCACTTCATGGTATTGGCTTAGGACTAATAAACAATAATTTGATTTCAGCTTTGATCAATGGTCAGTAAATCTTGGAGCATGTATATCTGTTGTCAACATACAAGGATGGATGATTTATGCTGCGTATTATCTTTGGTATTTTCTTTGGTAGCTGTGTTGGAGATTTGGAGTGGCTGGTTGTAAGATATATTTCTAGTCTACCTCTTTGGCAGCAGTGTTGATTTACTTGCTCTTTTATCTGTAATTTATCTATAATCTGTGATGTGGAAGGGTAGCATAGAGGGAGATGATATGTTATGATGGTATATGCTCTACATAAGTGGCCTATGAATAGATGTAAGGGTGGGTACCCCATGTGGTCTGTATCTTCTTTATCATTGAAACTCTTTTTTGCCGTCCCAGAAGAAAAACAAAAATAACTAAAAAAAATAAGAGAGCCCAACATAATTATGTAATTTAAATAAATCTGTACAATTTTGTAATTAAAATGTGATCATATATATTCATAAGCTAATTAGAAACAAAATTTTATTAAAAAAAAATTAACGTTGAAAGATACACAACAATATGTGTTAGCTTTTCAACAGGAATTAATTAACGGCTGAGACAACAATAAGTAATTGACATTTGACAGGCAGCCATAGGCTATATAGCAACTTTGACATGAGCTGCAATCCTCACAGTTCGGAGTCAATTTTTAGGTTCCCTCTTACCTATAAATCAACATGTTAACCTTGAGCTTAATTAGTTTCTCTTCACCACCTTTCATTCTTATCTGGCCTTCCTTTGGGGTTCATGGCAAATTCCCATCGTCAAACTACCAACAGGTTCTTGTTCGACAACAATTTTGGATTCATGTTATACAAACATTAATTGTTGCATGAGTACTTTATATATGCCTTTTGAATTTTTTTTTTCAATTTCTCCCATGGGATTTTTCGATTTTGATCATGACAAAGAAATAGATTAATTACGTGTTTGAATGTCATCGGAATCACCGTGACAGGCCTAAAACCACATAAAAGCACGGCTATCTTGAAACAACAATGAGTTGCTTGAAGCTCGCCGTGACAAACAAGGGAACACCGAATTTCCATTACATTTCTCTTTTTTATGTAAAGTGTTAAAAAAAATGCCCGATAATTTTATAGTTTTTTGATTAAAAAAAAATTCATTATCTTGATTAAGACACATCATTAACTTTTTCAATAGAAAAAGAAATACATCGTTAGCTTTCATGCTTCGTGAAGTAACAATTAATAATAACCGGAGGAAATAGGCTATTTGATCTTGTAATCAAAAGAAATTAACCCATCCCAAGGAGAAGGCATTATATTCTTTGAAAAAAAAATTCTATTACTACAACTTTTGATATATACGATTAAATAGCTCCAATTTATCGGGAGCCACAAGTATAATTGTCAACAAATAATTCAAATGTAAAATGATAGCAAGAATTGCTTCCCTTTTGCCCTTTATGTAAAACAGGTTAACTAGTTTATATCATACTAAACTCTTTAAGTGTACAACTAAGGCTACTCTTTCTGACTTTTTGTTTTGGGTTTGTGATATGGTTAATTGCAGGGGGACAGAAGATGATGGGTATGACAAAATGGATTGGGACAAGCTTACATATCAAGTTATTCCAACTGATTACATGTATATAATGAAATCCAATGAAGACGGGATCTTTTCGAACGGATGTCTCGTACCTTTTGGAACCATTCAGCTCGAACCACACTCTTCGGTATTAAATTACGGACAGGTGGGTTATCGCTCTTTTTTATTCACGTATTTCAGTGAAAATGAAACAAAGAAAGAGCGGAAAAGATGGAGGAAAGAATTTAAATAAATAAAAAAAAAAGACTATTCCACTGGAATTCGAATTCTGTGTTAAATATTTGGAGATACTTTTACCCTTACAAAACATAGATGTAAGGCAAAATGTTGACATAATGATACATAATATATACATGCATGCATGAAAATAGGGATTATTTGAGGGCATGAAGGCATACAGAAGACCAGATGGTGGGGTGCAGATATTCCGACCCGAAGAAAACGCCATGCGCGCGCAGATGGGAGCTGATAGGCTGCTAATGGCGGCACCTTCTGTTGAACAGTACACTGATGCTGTCAAACAAGTTGTCCGCGCAAATAAACGCTGGGTATATACTATAACTGTTTTGATACAAATTTACAAGTATTTCTGATGGTTTCTCTGTTGAAAATAAAAGGATTTTCATATAAAGAAACCTTTTGAAGCACTTACATGTATCTAAACATCTTCTATATATATTATTTTTATGTATTGCCATTTATTTATTTTTTTCCTGATTTTAGGGTTTTGAGTTTTGTGATTGAAACCGCAGGTTCCTCCTTTTGGAAAAGGAGCACTGTACATTAGGCCTTTATTATTTGGAAGTGGATCTGTTATGGGTATTTCACCTGCACCACAGTGCACCTTCCTAATATACACTAATCCAATTTGCAACGTTTACAAGGTGAGTGATCTCCGTGTTGAATGAGAAGAGGAATTAATGGATTGCACAACATGTTGATTATAATGAGGATCTGTTATTCATGTTCCCTTCATATCATTAATCACAAAATCGGTGTAACTATATTTTATCTTATTTGTATAATTGTTCATTTGGACAGGGACGAACTACACCCATGGACTTGTTGATTGAAGAAAAACTCCCTCGCGCATATCCCGGTGGGACTGGAGGAGTGAAAAATATAGGCAATTATTCATCTGTAAGTTTATATATGCCTCTGGCTAGATAAAATAATGGAAGTTAACTATGGGCTACAAGATGATTGAATGAACTTTCATCCTTTTTATACCATATCAAAAGAGTAATTAATTTACACCATATCAAAAACTCGAGCATTGTAAAATACTATTTTTAAAAAATACTAGATGATTGAATGAGCTTTCAGATTTCTTAATTGGCCATATAAATAAACAAAAAGAAAAATATTTTTTTGTTACATTCTGTCAATTTTATACTTAAGTTCAAATTTTTTTATTTATTTTTCTTTCTCTAATCATGATTAGTTACTGTGCATATTAGTATGAACACTTGTGTACATGTTTATAAGTGTCACTTATGAAATCAGTCATGTTTATAACCGATTTTGTAATTGATGTGTTTGAAATCATTAAAAGAAAACTGATTTTAATAAAAGTAGTGACATTATTAATAAAAATTTAAAAGTCTTTCCTATTAAATCAACTTGCTTTAAGCTGGTTTTAAATCCTATTGTAGTATGTATATATATTTTGCAGTAGTGATAACATAAGAAATAAATTTTGGACTTGGTTATCTAGCATAGTGAACTTCTCTTTTTCTTTTTGAGTGGTCACTGAATCCTACTAGAATACCTAAAAGCATTATAGGCTAGATGATTAAACTTGTGTGAATCCTGTAAAACAGCACGGTCGATTAGGAAAGTAAATGCTAGTAGGAGTGCAAATTCAATGTCAGGCTTTAGAATGTATCATATAAAAGGGTTCATCTAAAATAATTCCATTAATTTGACAAAAATAAAAGATAACATAATTAAGGATATAAAATAACTCTAATTGAAAGGAAATAAGAAAACTAATCATAATCATAAAGGACAGTCTAAGATATTCAAATGTATGATAAAAATATATTTATATTTACTTCAACAAATTCACAAAGAAATTCCAAAGGCGTCATGAGTTGTTTAGTTCAACCGCAGTGACATTTGCACTGCATGAAATCTCAATCATAAAAAAATATATTATTATAATGTGAATTTTTACCAAACAATATATTTTTTAATAAATTTTCAAAATTTAGTGTGGGTTTGCCTGCTTTTAATAATGAAGGGAGATGCATGCATGGTTATTACAATATAAAAATGGCAACCAGGATATAGATGGGTGTCTCAATCAAACAGCATAGTACATATCGGCACTAACGTAGATGCTACACATGAAATCGATCAAATGATGAAGTCGAATGACATTTTAACACCAAACTCTTGTTATCTAAACGCAGGTTTTCCATGTGATGAAAGAAGCAAAAGCCAAAGGATTTACCGATGTCCTCTTCCTAGATGCGGTGGAACATAAATATGTGGAGGAGGTGACTTCGTGCAATGCTTTCATTGTCAAGGTAATGTTACATGTGATATTATTTTGTTACTTTGCCAATTTTACAATTTTTCATATATATATATATATATATATATATATATATATATATATATATGTGTGTGTGTGTGTGTTTTAGTGTAGCTCTGACACCTTTTCATATTTCAATCCCCCAACTCATATATGTATATATTTCTTTTAATTTGTAGGGTAATTTGATTTCAACTTCACCATTAATCGGAACTATTCTTCCTGGAATCACAAGAAAAAGTATCATTAAACTTGCTCGTGATTTGGGCTACAAGGTGATTTATTAATGATTTTGAATATATAATTTTGAAAAAAAGGAATAATTTTGCTGGTACACATGCAATTCATGTTAAACATATCACAGCACGAAACATAAGTTTTTCACTTGAAAATTAATGTTTACTATAAACAATGTTGTGTCATTCAAGTTCAAGGTCCATGAAATGTGTCCAAGCCAAGCCATTATATGAAAATAATATTTTAATATTAAAATTGTTGTTCAACTAACAAGTATCACGTGTATTACGTACATAGTTATACAACATAAGTGTAATTAATATAAAAAGTAATCATTGAAAGTACTTTTGAAAATTAATGTAAAAGACAAAAAAAAAGAATGATAAATAAAAATAAAAGAAACAAGGTAATCATTTCAAACATTTAGTTATGAACACTTTCAAAGATTGGTTTAATAAATTCCTAATTATTTTTATTGCTAATTAAATAATTTGAGTATTTATTAAACAAATTGATCAAATAAAAGTATATTTAAATAAATAAATAAATAAAAAGAAAAATATTTTGATATGAAAATTCAAAAACCGTCAAAAGTGATATATATATATATATATATATATATATATATATATGTGTGTGTATAGAGAAATGGAAATATATATAAATATATCTTACTCTCACAAGAATACATGAATTTGTTATATAGGGATGGGATAACCTAATTTGGATGCTGGTTATAAAAGATTATAGATTATATATGTTTTTAATTTTAAAATTTTACTTTTAATCTTTGAACAAATTTTATTTGGTCAATATCTAGAATTTTTTTCATTAAAAAAATAAATTTTACTGAAATATTTTCCGGCCGTTAATTTTGCCAAGGCCGAGGAACGCAAAATTTCGGTTGATGAATTACTTGAAGCTGATGAGGTTTTCTGTACTGGAACTGCTGTTGGGATCTCTGAGGTTCGAAGTGTAACCTACCAGAATAAAAGGTATAACAGAATTAAACATTTTGTTTCTTTTCGTAGTTTTGTAATATTACCGTATGTTTGTATAAACTTTATCTGAAATATTTTTAAGAAAAAATAAAATAGAAAAATTGAAATTAGATTTTCTATAAGTTAAAATTAATTTGTACATAAGTTCAAAAATAAGATTTTAATTATAAAAAAATATTTCATTTACTCTTCATATTTTTCTCACCTAAGAATACTTTTAAATAAGTTTATTAAACATTATATTCCTACCCATTACTACCGATGTAAAATAAAATATTGGTTGTGCAGGGTTGAGTTCAAAACAGGAGCAGACACCGTCACCCAAAGGTTGTATGATATGATAACAGGAATCCAAACAGGCCTTTTGGAGGATAAGAATGAATGGGTGGTGAAGATTGACTGAAGGGTCGGTCCAACAATGGGGAAGGTCTAAAATAAAAATTTTAAAAAAAATTATATTAAAAATAAAAAATAAAAAATAAAAATAAAAAGTTACATATTAGGTCTTTTTATTAATAGGAAATAATTTTTAGTCGTGAATTTAAATTTTGAATTTTAACAATCTTATCCTGGACCGACCCTACTAAACTATTACTAATTTTATACATGTAACATATCAGTTTTCCTTTATCCATTGTACTAGTTTCCAAATATATATATCACAGGATCTTTACACGTCCTCAAATAAAATCTATAACATCTCAATTACGTCTGTAAATGATATTTTAAATACATACAATAAAAGAGAAATAATACATATACAAAATAATTAATCAAACAAAGATAATCCCTAAAATTAAGCCTAGCTAATTGTGACCGAATCTATTGCATTATTTGGTGTGGCTTCTAACTAGAGGTGTGTAAGTGGTATGAATTCATAAACTCAAATTGACTTTAATCGATTCAATAATTTAGATTAGAGTTTTTTAATATTTAAGTTACATTTAACTTAATTCGATTAAAATTAATATTATACAGATCGAATTACGAATCTTTTTTTTTTTTTTACTCGTGAACCAATCCAAATTCATTATACAATAATAATAATAATAATAATAATTATTATTATTAATATTAATATTTAAATAATTATTTGTTTAACATAATACTTTTTGTCGTTCTTAATAATAATTAATTTTATATTTTTAGTTGATAATTTTTTAATAATATAATATATTTATTTTAAATTTTATTTTTTATTAATGTTAATTATTTAAGCTAGTAATAATGTAGAAAATTAACAAATTTATTCAAAATTTAATTTATATTATTATTTATTTTATGAGTCGATAATATTACATTTATAATAAAATATTAAATAATTTATATTTATTATAAAATATTTATATTTTTATTAAATAATAAAAAAATTTAATTATATGTTTAATCTAATTCAATTTCAATATAACGAATTCATCCAAACTCAAATCAACTTGTTTATATCTTTATTTCTAATTTCATTTTTTTTACACCAATTATATTAGTTATAAATCTACAAATTTAACGAGTAAGTGACTCTAATGACAAAAGATTTGAGAATTTTAGTATGAAGTTTTAATTTAAAAGTCAAGGTGGACTTAGCGCTGAAAATTACAGCAATATATTGGGCACCAGTTCCCATGCATTCCATGCAGCTGCGAAATCTGCTTTGGAAGTCTCCGCCTGCCCCATATGGTGTGGTTGAGTGTCTAATGGCCACAAGAGCAGAAAACAATATCAATATCCCATGGTGGTTGTGAGGCAAATCCCAACCAATATCCCATATTTTAAAATAAATATTTGTGCAACTTATTCTTTCCAAATCACCACCCTCACTGCAATCTAATGTACAATAAAATTCAGCCTGATGCACATATCTTTGAGCCTTCACCGCACTGCAATTTTGCGGTTGGTGTGGCTTTTGCATATTTCTTATAACTAACAACTTATTAGGATACATTTTCTTAAAAAAAACCAAGGTCAGTTTTACGAAAGCTAAAATTTTTATTATTATATATATAATGTACTATATATATATATATGATGATACAACATACAAACTGATGTTTTCTTTTTCGAAGGTGGTCGTCTTGGTAATCGATGTTCACTTGCAAACAGTTTTTTTCACCTGAAATTACTTTTTTTTTACCTAACTCAGTGGTCCAGGTAAACTTCAATTTTGTGTTAGTAACATTGAAGAACATGAGATGGAGGGAGGAGAGAAAGGGAAAAAGAATTAGAGAAAATATAATTTGGCACATAAGGTATTAATATCATGTTGTTTGCGATTAAATTTGTTTATGGATTCTTTTATTTGAACTAGCAAAATTTTCAATTTAGATATGTATATCAAGCAATTTTTCCTACGTCGTCTCTTACTTCTATTTGTTATTAACATGCAACAAATTTTTTGAAATGAACCTTATACACATCAACTAAAAATGACTAAGCAAGTTAAATTAGTCGAGGTTCAATTTTACGTGATTTAGCATGCGAAGATTTCTAAATGTTCTTCGATGATTATCATGAAACGAAATTCATGCATATAGACATTTAAATGAATCTAATAAATAATATATATATTGATAACAGAAATCATAATTTATTTGCTTCCAATAATTGTTGAATTAGAATGTATAAGAATTCTTAGAAGCAACAAAACTACAATACTACATCATATTAACTAGGCTAAAACTACTCTATAAGAAAAGAAAAGAAAAAGAGTGGCTAAAATCATACTCAGCAATATTGTGCACGAGAGCCATGAATATAGGGAATGAATGCATGTAAACATGTAAGTATTGAATTTTTGGCCCTTTTGATTGTGTCTGCCTCATTTACTTATAGCAATAGGGGGAGGATGATTATTTCGCATTAGTTTAACGTGTGGTATATAACCGCCCTTCACTACGTGACACGGATAACCATTCTCAACTTCTTCCAACTCCCTTTAAGGATTTTCAACTTATCAAATAATTCCTTCAATGCCGTCAATTTTAATCTCAAAAAAATAATTATCATGCAGAGGTCCCATATGTAACTATTCTGTTGTTTGTGCATTGTGGATAACTTCCCTGAATGACTTGTGTACCAACCTCGGTCAAATGGTGACCGAGTTCGAACCAACTCGGCTTGCCAACTCGGCCTGCCAACTTGGCCTGCCAACTCGGCCTACCCAAACTTGAATCACAATATCAAGTAGTTAATTTAACGGTAATAATGACGGTTACATGGAGAAGGAAAACGGACAATAGCAGGTAAAAATATATACATTTCATTGGACAATCTCAGACAACTAACTTGATCGTCGGAGTCCTTTTTGCAGGTACATCCAAGACGCTTGGAGAAGGTGACCAATCTCGGCGACCAATCTCAAAGACCAATCTCTCATGATCTCTAGAGAGACCAAGATAGAGAAGATGATAAATCTGACTTGAAGGACCGACCTGATTCTGGTAAGAACATCTTGGCGCTAGAAGGAGGGCCTGTAAAACTTTCCTCCGATAACCTTATGGTTTCAACTTGAAGCTAGATTCGCCATACAACTGAGGCTGTAGCCCATCGAACTCATGCCTCAACAAAATTCCACAACTACAGAAGCCAATCTCCAACAGTTACGGGCTAAAAATGGTACCATTGGATCCCAATTTTCCAACCAAACAAGTTACATCCCCTAAGCTGAAGAGGACTATCATTCTTCTTTGAACCCAACTTACCACTCCATGCGCCCTCCCACTTACCGATCTGATCATCTGTACACCCATGGCCAATTTCATCGCGAACATGATCATAATAACCTTCAACATTGCTTTCTAGATGGTATTATGGAAGTCCCCCTTCGTGTCGGTTGGTAAGCTATAAACTTTGAGCGATACGATGGTACTCAACTACCACCAAGATCGGTGGACAACTTCAACACATTGGTTCGTCTATTCACAGCCCTTAGACTTTGAGCGGTACGATGGTACTCAACTGCCACCAAGATCGGTGGACAACTTCAACACATTAGTTCATCTATTCACAGCCCAATACACTACAAGTAGACCTTTGCCGACGCCATCCAGCCAACATGGACGAACTCAAGGCACGTGCTGTCGGATACCTCCAGACGGAGGAACATGCCGAATTCAGGAACCAAGTTTGAAACAACATGAATCCCAAGAAGGAGTCAAGCACCAAAGATAAGGCAAAACCACACACCGATTACAGGCTTAAAAGATCTCATCATGTACGAGGTCTGAGGTATGATTTCTATACCCCATTAAATGCATCGCGCGTCAATATTCTTGAAGCGGCTAACCATGTAGATTTGATATCTTTACCTCTGCGGGTGAACAACCCAATAAATGCCGAGTTTGGTGGTAAAGTTCTACCAAGAACTTGGAATGCTACTCACTTGAAATTTTATTATAGCTAAATATGTAAACTTAGGTAATGTACTCTTTTTCCCAGTTTAGTCTTTTTTCCCAAGTATTGAAAAATAAGGGTTTTGGTTGAAGAGATTTTAATGAGGCATACCTTGAGTATGAAAAGAGATGTAAATTGATAAACACGCTTATATATATATATGCATCCCCCTTCTCTAATCATAATATATCTTCTCTAATCATAATATATTATATATATATATATATATATATATATATGGACCTATGCATGTGCCTATATGTTTTCATTTAACCACTTGTTACCACTCTGAGCCAAGTTTGAGCCAATTCGCCAAGTTTGAGCCAACCTCTTGATCAACTATAAGTTGGCCAAGTTTGAGCCAACCTCCTAATCAGCTATAAGTTGGCCAAGTTTGAGCCAACAACCTCCTAATCAACTATAAAAAATAAAAAATAGAAAACAATCATTCTTCTCCAGATCCCACATATCCGTCGAAGCCTATTCGAACTCGTCAATCCGAGCATACCCACATTAGTCATCCCACATATGATCACAACTATAAGTTGTCCAAGTTTGAGCCAATAACCTCTTAATCAACTATAAGTTGGCCAAGTTTGAGCCAACCTCCTAATCAACTATAAGTTGGCCAAGTTTGAGCCAATAACCTCTTAATCAACTACAAGTTGGCCAAGTTTGAGCCAACCTCCTAATCATCTATAAGTTGGCCAAGTTTGAGCCAATCTCCTAAATCAGCTATAAGTTGGCCAAGTTCGAGCCAACCTCCTAATCAACTATAAATTGGCCAAGTTTGAGCCAATGTCCTAATCAACTATATGCAAGCACATCTATACAAAGTTCATACTTTGTCAATTTTCATACATTAAGCAGATAAATCACATTGCTAGCATTATTAATTCATAATTGGCCAAATCTGAGCCAACTTTGTTATTGATTTATAACTTGGCCAAATTTGAGCCAACTTCGTTATTGATTTATAACTTGGCCAAGTCTGAGCCAACTTTGGCCAAATTTGAGCCAATTTCGCTATTGATTTATAACTTGGCCAAATTTGAGCCAACTTCACTATTGATTTATAACTTGGCCAAATTTGAGCCAACTTCGCTATTGATTTATAACTTGGCCAAATTTGAGCCAACTTTGTTATTGATTTATAACTTGGCCAAATTTGAGCCAACTTCGATATTGATTTATAACTTGGCCAAATTTGAGCCAACTTTGTTATTGATTTATAATACTTGGCCAAATTTGAGCCAACTTCGTTATTGATTTATAATTTGGCCAAGTCTGAGCCAACTTTGGCCAAATTTGAGCCAACTTCGCTATTGATTTATAACTTGGCCAAATTTGAGCCAACTTTGTTATTGATTTATAACTTGGCCAAATTTGAGCCAACTTCGCTATTGATTTATAACTTGGCCAAATTTGAGCCAACTTTGTTATTGATTTATAACTTGGCCAAATTTGAGCCAACTTCGATATTGATTTA
Source organism: Cajanus cajan (assembly GCF_000230855.2). Lineage (NCBI taxonomy): Eukaryota > Viridiplantae > Streptophyta > Magnoliopsida > Fabales > Fabaceae > Cajanus > Cajanus cajan. The sequence goes on from NC_138518.1 coordinate 63,671,047, forward strand.
TAACTTGGCCAAATTTGAGCCAACTTTGTTATTGATTTATAACTTGGCCAAATTTGAGTCAACTTCGATATTGATTTATAACTTGGCCAAATTTGAGCCAACTTTGTTATTGATTTATGTCTTGGCCAAATTTGAGCCAACTTCGTTATTGATTTATAACTTGGTCAAATTTGAGCCAACTTTGTTATTGATTTATAACTTGGCCAAATTTGAGTCAATCTCAAACCTGCGAACAGAGCTTCATATTCAGCTTGGTTATTAGTGCCTTGGAAATCAAACTTGATGGTGAGCTCAAGCATCATCTCGTTGGGGCCTTCAAGGATGATTCCCGCACCACTTCCTTTAATGTTAGACAATCCGTCAACATGTAAAATCCATTATTGATCTTCTGTGGCAATAGGAGATGTGAGTTTAGCAACAAAATCAGCGAGGCATTAGGCTTGCAATGGCCCCCGGCTATCATACTTGATTCCATACTCGGATAACTCAATTGACCAAGTTGTCATTCGACTCGCCAAATCTGGCTTCTGTAATATCTGCTTTATAGGATAATTAGTTTTTACCACAATTTGATGACCTTGGAAATAAGGTCAAAGTCGGCTATCAAATTCCAATCTCTCAAACAATTATAAATTGGCCAACTTAATTTGAGCCAAACTTAAAAATTGGCTGAGTCTGAGCCAACCTTGAAAAATTTCCGAGTTTGAGCCAACCTTAAAAAATTGCCGAGTCCGAGCCAACCTTAAAAAAATGGCCGAGTTCGAGCCAACCTTAAAAACTGGCCGAGTTCGAGCGAACCTTAATGTTACATTATAATCTAGCCAAATCTAAGCCAATATCAATCACATCTCAAATATTGGCCGAATTCGAATCAATACTAATATTAACTTATGGCTTAGCCAAACATAAACCAATATCGCTCTCGACCCAATATTGACCGAATTCGAATCAATAATTCTAAATTGCAATTCGGCCAAATCTGAGTCAAAATTATTATCAATTTAAAAGCTTATCAAACGTAACTTAATTTTTTCCCTTTACCAATAATTTATCCAGTTCAATATAAATTCAAATCCAAATTTATTATTCATCTGTGAGTTGGCTAAGTTTGAGAAAAATCCATTGATTCAATATGCAAACTCCATATAATATTCATATTTTTGAATCAAAAGCAACTCTGAAATGTTATCACAATATTTTACTTAATACATTTCAAATATCGAAATACGAAGAAATGACAACAAAAATAATTGTAACTTAGACAACTATTGCAAAGACAATATTCAACATTAATCTTCACTACTGACATCTTCCGGTAAGTCATCTTTATTAACCAATTTACCGTCGAACACATCCTTGCTGACATTAAGCTCTTGAAGATTAACCTTAGGAGCAATCACTCTGGTTTGCCGAAATGCTTTGGCAAATCCTTTTCTAAGTTCTGATATTACATGCAACTCGGTAGTTTGAAGCTCTTCATTCAAACTTTTGTTCTTAGAGTCTAACTCAGTAACCCGCTCGACATCAGCAGCTATGACTTCTTAACAAGCCTTTTCATTTTCATTTTCTTCCTTTTCTCTTTCCATAACCTTCACCTTGCTCAATAATTCTTCCACCTTGGTCGAATAAGATTTACTTGATCTTATGGATATTTCAAAAGCCTTTATAGTCTCAGCCAATTTCTTCTTCACGTCATCGAGTTCAACATTTATAAATTGGCCAAGTTTGAGTCAATTTCGTATCTGATTTATAAATTGGCCAAGTTTGAGTTAATTTGTTAACCAACAAAATTCGTACCTCTCTATTAACTGACCAAAGAGTTAGCCTAAATTATACGAACTTATAAACCATTTTTAAATGCCCTAGCCAAATACATATAATCTCTCCTAAACGATTTCTACTATTCAATTGAAATCCATTCTTCACACTGTGAAGTCATTTTAATGGTTTATCACTCAATTTACGAATAGTTGATGAGATTTGTAATTTGTCAAACAAACACAAAATGAAACATCATTATATTATCACGAGGAGTTGGTGAATAGGTTTTTCGAACATTTCCAATCTTACAAAAAAACAAATCCTAGCTGAATCCAATACTGTTATAAAAAGAAAAGAAAAAGACTTTCGCGGTCAACTTGGCGTTCCAAAGTGAGGTAACGTCAAGAGACATACTTATATGATCCAACTTGCCAAGAGGGTGATTGTAGTCATACCTCTGATGTAATGTTCTTGGTCGAGAAGATTGCTCAACTTGAGATGGCCCTACTTGCGTTGAAGGAGATGAAAATCTGAGTTGAGCAATTGACTCTTGTAAACTTGATAATAAGTTAGAATTTATATCCTTTTGCAAACTTAGACAATATTCAAAAATCATAGATGTTATAACTTACATTTTCTTGGCCGAGATTACCTTGGCAACTTGATCCCACAACTCGCTTGTCAGATTCTCGTGTGCCAGCCTCAACTGGGTCGTTGGTTTTTTGTTTCTTCCCCTTACGAGAAGGGCGATCCACATAGGAAATTTCTATCTCCTTAGTGTTGAACTTGACTTTTAGTTCACGCCACTTACTTCTTCCCATGATTTTTGAATGACAAGGTAACACATCAGCATATCAATCAAACAAAACATTACTCACTTTAAACAACTTTACCATTACTTACTTTCTAAGTCATCTCGAGGATTTTCTGATCTAGAAAGTGCTACGATAGCTTTGCTTTCTAAAAGCTGAGGCAATAATTGTAATTTTTATATGTCTTCCTCCTCGGAAGGGGTTAATGTTAACCCCTCTGAACAGGAAAATCTCACGGGTTGAGATTGCCAATATAAAGGGAATTTTGGTTCATCGTTACATTGAAAAATGAAACGCCACCTTTAAAAACTTCATCTGTTTTGCAGCGAAAAGTGACCAAGTCAAAGGACGTGTTATCATTATGTCTTTTGATATTCAAAATATTAAATAAGTTGTCATTAGTCCCTTAATATGTGTTACACCAAATAAAACTTAATTTATGGCCAACTTCAATATACGCATCTCCTGATTAACCTCTATCACTCTTACATCACTCAGAGCTTGGGGGGCTTGTGTACCAACCTCGGTCAAATGGTGACCGAGTTCGAACCAACTCGGCCTACCCAAACTTGAATCACAATATCAAGTAGTTAATTTAACGGTAATAATGACGGTTACATAAAGAAGGAAAACGGACAATAGCAGGTAAAAATATATACATTTCATTGGACAATCTCAGACAACTAACTTAATCGTCGGAGTCCTTTTTGCAGGTACATCCAAGACGCTTGGAGAAGGCGACCAATCTCGGTGACCAATCTCTCATGATCTCTAGAGAGACCAAGATAGAGAAGATGATAAATCTGACTTGAAGGACCGACCTGATTCTGGTAAGAACAAGTTGTAATCACTATTCTTCAAGTCTCGAAAAGACTCTTGACAATATTCTGAGTACTTAAAAAATTCATAATTTTACTCTAACATATGCAGATAAGATGAATCTAAAGTGGTTAATTAAAAATGGTGCACTATAAACTACCTATAAAAATTATTTATCTCAAAATTCATCATATTATTACTATAATATCATTCAAACTTCAAAAGTTTTGAGTCACATGAAAAAACAAAACCAAAAAAAAAAAAAAAAAAAAAAAAAGCCCTAAGAGCCTTCTCTGACCGAGAAGTCGATCTTGCATATGTCAGAAGTGGGTCGGCCGATATTAAGAAAATGAAAATAATTGGAGATGTTAAGCAGCGGAAAAGGGCTAAGTTTAGAGATTAAAAGTGTTGATTTAAAAAGTATATTGGTATGTTCTTCCGAATGATTTGGTACGGTGTTTACATACGAAGATGTGTCGTAAATAATTAATAGAAATTTGTTAACAACTTTATATTATAATATTAAAATACTAACGTAATTTATATATTTTTTTTTTATGCATATGAGTATTAGTATTTACATTTTATTATTAGGCGCGTTTTACTATATAGCTTTAGTTATTGTGTATAATTTCAATCAACTATTACGTTAATTAATTTTCAAGTGAAATTAATTTTACTAATAATGTGTTTATTACTTATTTTGAGTCATATAATACATGGAATTATTTTTAGATATTTTTTAAGTTGATCATTAAAAAATAATTCCATGCATAGAATAGAATAAAATCTTATTAATAAATTTTAGTCAATAAGAGTGAATGTGTTGATAAGTGTGTTAGGGAGTGTGTTGTTAGTACTTCTCTAAAATAAATGAAAAGATTAATTTAAATGTGAAATTATCTTTGCTCATATATTGTAATATACTTATTTGTTAATCACATTTGAAGTAATGCTAGTACTTAATATCTTGATCTTCATTATTTTTAATGAAAATATTGAGATCTTTTGTGGTTCAAGCACATTCTTGAACTTATCTATTATATTTTTCTTTATAAATGTATGAATTTTTTTTCTCCTTAGAAAGTTAATAAAAAAAGGTTAAAATCCTTATTTGGTCCCTTATAATATTTTTTTGTTTCAATTTAGTCTCACTTTAATTTTTAGTTTCAATTTGGTCCCCAATAATTTAAATTATTGCAATTTGGGACTTTCGTCCAAATGATTTAAACAGAGTTAACTGTTGGCCACGTGGATGCCGGGTGGATGCCACGTAGATGCATAGGTGGATGCCAAATTTTATGAATACACCTGGAACCAGAACGGCCAGTTCTGAAACCAAAACGACCCGTTCTAAAACCAGAACGGCTCGTTCTGCTTGCACAAGTTATGTGTTAATTTTGCAACTAGAACGGACCGTTCCAAATACAAATTTAACACACCATGAGTGCAGCAGAACGGGCCGTTCTGAAACCAGAACAGACTGTTCTGGTTCCAGGTGTATTCAAGAAATTTGGCATCTACCTACGCATCTATGTGGCATCTACATGGCATCCACGTGGCCAACAATTAACTCTGTTTAAATCATTTGGACGGAAGTCCCAAATTGCAATAATTTAAATTATTGGGGACTAATTTGAAACCAAAAATTAAAGTGTGACTAAATTGAAACAAAAAAATATTATAAGGGACCAAATAATATGGGTTTTAACCCTAAAAAAATCCTATTAAAAATTGAAATAAAATTTTAAAACATATAAATAAAATGTCAATATTACATGAAAAAATTACACTTATTTCTTGTGAGTTTAAATGACACACACATACCCTCTAATTTTAAAAATCAATCACATCCTTTAGAAAGGTTATTAGTTAAAGTTGTGACACATTTTATCCTGCATACTATAATACTTGAAATAAATAAAAATAAATTAAAAAGTCTATCATATATGAAAATCTGTCATGTTTAACATAGAGAGTACTGTCGCCACCGGCCCGAAACGGGCTTTCGGCATTCGCGAAGGATGGTTGGACTCTTTTATTTGTTTAAAAATATGGATTGCTAGAATGACTTATTCTCAAACTGAGACCTTGTCAAACGAGCAATTTTATTAAAAGGCTCACCAATCCATGTTAATCCCAAGCGGGACCCTCCATGGATTAGCGGTTTTCGCAAAAAGAAGGGGTTCATGGAGTCGCCACCAATGTTTTACTCAAAACATTGGAAAAAGAAGTTTAAGGCAATCGATTCAAAAATCGACTTCGGCCATTACAACCAGAGTCGGGTAAGGGAGTCGGTTACGCGTGGGGAAGGTGTTAGCACCCCACAGCGCCCCTTTCGGGTTCCCTATGACAGATTATTTAAAAAAAAAAATAGTGCGAAATTACTAAATTACCCCTATTTATTCTAAGCAATTATAAATTAACTATCTACATGATGACAGTTTAAATATGCACACAAAAAGCAGTAAAAGGAAGGTCTTAAGAAGAAACCTTTGAAGCGTGCTTTTATATTCAAGTAAAACTGGGAAGCTTTTTGGCGTTCCCTCGCTCTACAAGCCCGCTCGCTCCCTCCTAGAAAATTTTAACTATGGAAATCCTCCGGATTTCCCTTCGACTCAGTTCGAGACTCAAGCAAAAAGCTCAGAACTCGAGAACTTTGTCGGATCAACTCTCCGAGTGATTTCTAGGCAGAGCACTGCTCAAAAAAAACCCAGAATCCTCAAGAAGAGGGTTAAAACTCAGTGTAAAAGTGTGAAATGACGTCCCATTGACGTCATATTTATAGGGAAGAGGCTCAATACGGTTCCTGGGGGTCAATACGGTCCGTATTGAAGTTTTGAACTACAATACGGCCGTATTGAATTCAATACGGCCGTATTGAAGTTCAAAAACCTCAATACGGCCGTATTGAAGTTCAGTGCAGCCGTATTGAAGTTCAGTGCAGCCGTATTGAATTCAATGCAGCCGTATTGAAGTTCAGAAACTTCAATACGGCCGTATTGAGTTCAGTGCGGCCGTATTGAAGTTCAAAATGTTCAATACGGCCGTACTGAACCTCTGGGAGGCCGTATTGGGCTTCATTCCTCCCACTTTTCTTATTTTAGCTATCCTAAGACCTCTAGACCTATAGAGAACCCTCCTTGGGCCTTCTGGAAGTCCTTCTGGCTGATCTTCCTTCAGTCTTCGAGAGTCTTCAAGCTTTATTTTCGACCCGGACAATTTTAGGGGTCTACAGCTACCCCCCCTTTACTTAGTCGTACGGCCTTTTGGTGTACCGGCTGACAAGTAAAGGAGTTGACCCAATTGTCCGGGTGATGTGCCAACCTTCTGACTTGTAGTGTCTTCCGGTGGAAAATTGTTGAGTAGCCTCTCCAGGTTTTGCTTCGCTCGTCGCCCGAGCCGGAAGCTGCATACCTCCGTGCTTCTGAACACTCTGGTAGCGTGAGTACTGCCTCTCCAGGCTCAACTTCACTCGACGCCCGAGCTGGAAGTTGTGAGTACCGCCTCTCCAAGCTTAGCTTCGCTTGCCGCCCAAGCTGGAAGCTGTGAGTACCGCCTCTCCAGGCTCTGCTTCGGTGCTTCTAACATCCTAGGCAGTTGAGTTTGCCCTCTCCAGGGTTAGCTTCGCTTGCCGCCCAAGCTGGAAGCTGTGAGTACCGCCTCTCCAGGCTCAACTTCACTCGACGCCCGAGCTGGAAGTTATGAGTACCGCCTCTCCAGGCTTTGCTTCGCTCGCCGCCCGAGCTGGAAGCTGCATACCTCCGTGCTTCTGAACACTTTGGTAGCGTGAGTTTGCCCTCTCCAGGGTCTGCGGTTTGCCCTCCCCAGGGTCTGCCTCCGTGTTCTTGACGACATTGGCAATGTGAGTTTTCCCTCTCCAGGGATCTGAGATGGTTTTGTCTCCACAGTCCACGGTGCTGCTTTGTCAATTTGTTTTTGATTTTGGTGCCGCTGAGGGCTGGATAACGCAGGGATCCGTCTAGGGGATGTGCAGTTACTTATAGTTTCTTGTGCCCCAACTTGCATCTGCATAGTTGGTACCCATGGGGAATTTCTGTTTCCTTGGGGTGTAGACACGAAGATGCTCTTTCTGATGTGAGCGATGCCTTACGATTGGCTGACGTCCTTTGACGTTGTGGAGTATCCCGATTATCCTTATTCGGGTGACTCTTTTGGATTTTCTGATTTTTGCTGCCTCTGTGTAGGCTGTTATCCGCTGGGGATTCTAGATGTTGATTTTTGATTAGCCTCTTCTGTTAGGCGGATCATCTTGACGCTTGATTTTTGGCTGAAAGCCGATTTCCACTTGGGGAATGGTTTATTGATTTTCTTTTTTGGATTTTCCTTTTTGTAGGAATGCCTCTTGAGTAGGCGACTGGGGATTTAGGGATCTTATGTATCCCAGAGTATTATTTAGGAAGCCTCTACAGGCTTAGACTCACTCAATGCCTGAGTTGGAGAGCTATCTTCCACTGAGGAAGTTTTGACTGAATATTTTGCTTTGGATGATCGCGCTTCCATTGGGGATTTTCGCTGATCTTGGTTTGATAGCTTTCACTGGGGAATTTGGCCCGTGAGTGGAAGCTGAGATATCTCTGGGGAGTATTATTTCTGCGAGCCTCTCCAGGCTCAATTATTTTGTATGATGAATTGGTTTTTTGTTCAGCCCGAGAATGCGAGCTGAGACGTCTTTTGGAGAGTATTATTTCGGCAAGCCTCTCCAGGCTTAATTATTCTGTGGGAGTATTATTTCAGCAAGCCTCTCCAGGCTCAATTATTTTGTGAGAGTATTATTTTGGCAAGCCTCTCCAGGCTCGAGTATTCTGTATGGTGAGAGAGTATTGTTTCGGCGAGCCTCTCCAGGCTCAGTTATTCTGAGAGTATTATTTCGGCAAGCCTCTCCAGGCTCAGTTATTCTGTATGATGCTGTTGATTTTCTGAATCTTTGCCTTTTTTGTCGAATTTTGGCTTTTTCTGTATTTTGCCTTTTTGTTTTTTGGCCTTTTCTGTTGACTGCTGTCATACACAAGCAATTTTTCTATTTTTTTTTCTATTTTATGCAATTGCCTCATGATAAGGTCTTTGAATGTGCAACTAATGTGTGTGTGATGCACAAATGAAAGTTTGATTATTTTATTAATGCTTTTTAGGAAAATGAATGGCTCTCCCTATCCTTCTCTTCTTGGAGGAGTTTCTGTCGTCGACGTGAGGGAATATTTTTGTGAGCCTTTTATGCAGGAGATTATGGATTTTATAGGAACCCCTCCAATTTTCTTTATTGACCGATTATTATACAATTTTTTAGAAATACCAATTTAGAGGCATAATCACATGGTCAAGAGAGAAAAGAAATGAATAGATATTTTATTAATATTCACAAGTGTTTTTACAGAAAGATATACAGAAGGTAATTTCTGAAGAATGGCTGGCCTGGGTAGGCTATTTACATTGGGCTTAACAATTATATCTGTAATTGTTGCTCCGTACGTTCTCCTAGTTGTCTTGGGTGATATGCCTGAGTCAGGAGTGTAGACACTGCAAGACGCTTGCTTCTAGAAGATAATCACATGAATCGCCTTTCGGTTTTCGATTCAAGTGATCGTCGCTTGCTTTATTTTTATGTCTTATTCTTTTGCCCCTAACTTTTGCCTAGGACGTATCCTAGCGGGGATAAATTCGCCTTTGTTTTGCCTAGTACCCTTGTATTGGCGGGCTTTTTATTTTGCCCTAACTTTTGCCTAGGACGCCCTTTTTGGGTTTTCATCCTAGCGGGCCTATGCAAGCAACGTCTTCAAGCATAGTACTTCTTTACCACGTCGGCGTTGACTGGGTATCGAAGTTCTTCTCCATCTATGTCTGTGAGGATCAATGCTCCTCCGGAGAAGGCTCGCTTCACCACGTATGGTCCTTCGTAATTCGGGGCCCACTTTCCGATTTTGTCCTTTTGGGCTGGTAGTAATTTCTTCATTACCAGCTCTCCCTCATGATAGACTCGAGGGTGGACTTTCTTGTCAAAAGCCTTTTTGATCTTTCTTTGATAGGCTTGACCATGGCATATGGCGTTCAGCCGTTTTTCTTCAATAAGGTTTAACTGGTCATATCGGCTTTGAACCCATTCTGCCTCGGAAAGTTTCGCTTCCATGATTACCCTTAGAGAAGGTATCTCAACTTCAACAGGCAAGACCGCCTCCATCCCATAAACGAGGGAGAATGGAGTAGCTCCTGTGGATGTGCGCACTGAAGTCCTGTATCCATGGAGAGCGAAAGGTAGCATCTCATGCCAGTCTTTGAATGAGACAACCATCTTTTGCACTATCTTCTTGATATTTTTATTGGCTGCCTCGACTGCCCCATTCATCTTTGGTCGATAGGGGGAAGAGTTGTGGTGTTGGATTTTGAACTCTTGGCACAGTTCTTCCACCATCTTGTTATTTAGATTGGATCCATTATCGGTGATGATTTTATCAGGAATACCGTATCTGCATATCATATTCTTTTTGATGAAGGATGTTACCACCTTTCGGGTCACATGAGCATACGATGCCGCTTCTACCCATTTGGTGAAATAGTCAATGGCCACAAGAATGAATCTGTGCCCGTTGGATGCTTTCGGCTCAATGGGTCCAATAACATCCATGCCCCACATTGAGAATGGCCAAAGTGAAGCCAATACGTTGAGTGGGGTTGGTGGGATATGAATGTTGTCGGCGTATGCTTGACATTTATGGCATTTTCGCACATATTGGTAACAATCCTTTTCCATGGTCGACCAATAATATCCCGCCCTGAGGATCTTTTTAGCCATTGCGGGCCCGGGAATGTGGGTACCGAAAACCCCCTCATGAACTTCTTTGATCATGTTTTGGGCTTCGACTTGGTCTACACATCTCAACAAGACCGAGTCATAATTTTTCTTGTAGAGGGTTTCGCCGACTAGCAAAAATCCCATGGCCCTTCTTCGGATATGCTTCTTGTCATTATCACTGGCCATATCAGGATATTCCCCTTTTGTCAAATATTGCTTGATGTCATGGAACCATGAATGATCATCAACTACTTCATCTATCAGAAGGCAAAACGCTTGCTTATCATGCCTCCGGATATTGATGATGGGCATTTCATGCTCATTATCCAAGGCGAACATTGATGATAGTGTGGCAAGAGCGTCGGCAAACTGATTTTCCTCCCTTGGAATGTATTCAAAGATGACACTTTGGAAGAGTTGTGTCAAATCTTTGATGTGCTCAACATATGGTATCAATTTGGGATTTCGGACTTCCCATTCACCTCGTAATTGGTAGATGACTAGGGCCGAATCACCAAATACTTTGAGCTTTAGTATACCATTGTTGATGGCTGCTTGGATTCCCAACGCGCAAGCCTCGTATTCTGCCATATTGTTTGTACAATCGAAGTTGAGTCTTGCCGTTATGGGGATGTGTTTTCCTTGTGGAGAGATTAGCACTGTGCCAATCCCTCGTCCAAGCATGTTGGAGGCTCCATCAAAATACATGGTCCATGCATCATCTTTAAGCTCTTCATGTTGTAGATGCATTATATGCTCATCGGGGAAATCATCCTGAAGGGATTGGTAGTCGTTGGTCGGCCCGTGTGCTAGGTAATCAGCTAGGGTACTACCCTTGATGGCCTTTTGAGTGACATGTATGATGTCAAATTCTGATAACTGTACTTGTCATCGGGCAATCTTCCCAGTGATTATTGGTTTGTCGAACACGTACTTGATTGGGTCCATTTTGGAAACCAACCAAGTAGTATGCCTTATCATATACTGCCTGAGCCTTTGCGTTGCCCATGCTAACGCGCAGCACGTTTTTTCTAGCGGCGTATAGCGGGTTTCATAATCAAGAAATTTCTTGCTCAGGTAGTAGATGGCTTGTTCTTTCTTTCCTGTTTCATCTTGTTGTCCCAGCACAGCCCCCATAGACTCATCAAGCACCGTCAAGTAGAGGATTAATGGTCTTCCCTCGACAGGTGGCACCAATACCAGTGGATTGGCCAAGCACTGTTTGATCTTATCAAAAGCTTGTTGACAATTTTCATCCCAAACTTCGGAATGATTCTTGCGCAACAGCTTGAATATTGGCTTGCACGTGTCAGTCAACTGTGCGATGAACCTTGCAACGTAGTTCACCCTGCCGAGGAATCCTCTAATTTCTTTCTCAGTTTTAGGAGGAGGCATTTCCATTATTGCCTTTACTTTATCAGGGTCCACCTCTATGCCTTTTTCACTGACGATGAACCCGAGAAGCTTACCCGACCGGACTCCGAAAGTACACTTAGCCGGATTTAGCTTAAGCTGATACTTGCGAAGCCGATTGAATAATTTTCTCAAATATTGGACATGATCCATCTCATCTTTTGACTTTGCGATCATGTCATCCACATATACTTCAATTTCTTTGTGGATCATATCATGGAATAACGTCACCATCGCTCGTTGATAGGTGGCACCCGCATTCTTGAGTCCAAAAGGCATTACCCTGTAGCAAAAAGTACCCCAGGGTGTAATGAAGGAAGTCTTCTCGCGGTCTTCCACATTCATCTTGATTTGGTTGTACCCAGAGTACCCATCCATGAAGGAATAGAGTGTGTTTGTGGCTGTATGATCCACCAATGTATCGATGTGTGGTAAGGGAAAATCGTCCTTTAGCACGATTAAGATCCCTGTAGTCAACACAAACTCTAACCTTTCCATTCTTTTTAATGACTGGCACAATGTTAGCCAGCCATTCGGGATACTGGGACACAACCAGGAACCCCGCGTCTAATTGTTTTTCTACCTCCTCCTTGATCTTTAAAGACCATTCGGGCTTGACTCGTCGGAGCTTTTGTTTGACGGGTCGAAACCCTTCTTTCAATGGTAATTTGTGCTCGACGATATTAGAGTCCAAACCGGGCATATCATGGTACGACCATGCAAATACATCTTTGTATTCCTTTAACAACTGGATCAATTGCTCCCTTATTTCATCACTGATATGGGTTCCAATATTGACCTCTTTTATTTCTTGGCCTTGCCCCAAATTTACGGTCTCTAATTTTTCTTGATGCGGTTGGAGTAGACGAGCCTCTTGATCTAGCAGTCTTTGCAAGTCCGGAGAAATGGTCTCCTCATCACTGTCCAACTCAACCCATTCATCCTCAACTTTCGGATCCCGGTCGGAGCGAACAATCACAGACATAATTGTTTTATTGGTTCTGTTTAGGTTTAGAATTTATTAATATTAATGAGAGAAAGAGAGAAAAGAACAAATGAGAGAATAATGTGTGAAAAATGCCTCTTTATTGATATGTATTAAAATTTGTACAAAGACCCTTATTTACATGAAAAGGTTCTCATGATCTCGGGTACTGATCATGAGTCCCAAAAAGAAAAAGAAAATTAAGGAGGGGCCCTATCGTGGCTTGTCATTCTCTACTCCTGCTTTGGTAGAGGATTCTTGCTCACGTCGGGTGCTGTCGAATCGAAGGTGACCCACCCGGCATCAATAAGGTCTTGGACCTTGTGTTTGAGAGCCCTACAGTTCTCCGTTGAATGTCCTGGTGCCCCCGAGTGGTATAGGCATTTATCTTGTGGTTTGTACCACTCGGGATAAGGTGGATCCATCTTCCTTGGTGGAATGTAAGCTAGAAGATGAGCTTCCACTAACTTCGGCAGGAGGTCGCTATATGTGGTCGAAAGTTTATCAAGCTTCCTCACAGGGTTATACTGCGACTTTCCTGACTTCGAAGTGGAAGAAGATGAAGAAATGGTTATAGCGTTGACTCCTCCTTCTTTCTTCTTCCCGAAGGCCTTCTTAGCTTCATATGGTTGGGAAGGCTTAGCCAGCTTCCCACTTTTGAGTCCTTGTTCCACCCTTTCTCCAATGGTGATGATGTCCGAGAAGAGTGTTGTCGTGTTCCCTATCATCTTGTCATAATAGGGACCAGTCAACGAATTGATGAACAAGGACACCGTCTCCTTATCCGACAGCGGGGGCTCTATCTGTGCCGCCAACTCCCTCCAACGTTGGGCGTACGCCTTGAAGGATTCATCGTTCTTTTTACTCAAGGCTTGAAGATCTGACCTATCGGGTGTTAGGTCGATGTTGTATTTGTAGCGCTTGAGAAAGGCGTCGGCCAACTGCCTCCATGTGTGTACTAGATTTCCATCTAGCTGCATATACCAGTTGAGCGCGGTATCAGCCAAGCTCTCTTGGAAGCAGTGGATCAAGAGCTTTTCGTTTGTGGCATATGCAGCCATTTTGCGACAGTACATGGTGAGATGACTCTTAGGGCAAGTCGATCCCACGTACTTTGGGAAATCCGGCACTTTAAATTTAGGAGGGAATTGGATGTCCCTCACTAAACACATGTCGGCGGCATCTTTAATGTCAAAATCATGCCCCTCCATAGCCCTCAACCGATCCTCTAGGGCGTGGATTTGGTCTTTTGAAATTTCAGGCTCTCTAATCGTAATCCCCGCCCCAAGGGGTACAGCTCTCGGAGGGTCTTCCTCGTGCTCTTCCTCCTCTCCATGATGGGACTCATGGTCACTGTGGTGTGATCCATGGATATTGTGGTGACGCATGAGCTCCATCATTTGCGCCATCTGTTCTTTGAGCTGAGAGAGCTCGGTTGTGAGCTTTTTATTTTGCTCTTCCAGCGCTTCCATTTTCTTGATTTTCTGCGCGCGTGTGAGGACAGAGAGATGACCAGCCACTTTCTAAAATGAATATTTTAATTAGTTTATTTATGGGATGAATACGCTCTTGACATGAGCTTGATAACCCTCCATTTTTAAGGCGCTGCCTTTTTAAAATGGAGTGTTATCACCCTCCTTGAATTATGATCCCTCCCCAACGGAGAATCTCGATAATTATGGGTCTCTTTTACTCATGTCAAGAGGTATTGGTGAACCTAGAATGCATGGTTTATGAGGATGCATGATATCTTATTGGTAATGATGCACATGCTCCTCACTTTTATTATATTTTCACACATTGGTTTTTCCTCTCATGTCATGACATTTTCATGCATGGGGATTATTCTTTAGACCTTATCGCGAGGTTATTTATTAATGCACAAACAATTGCACATAAGCATTTACACAAACAATTCACTCATCCACGAACAGTCACGAGCGAATCACGAGGTAGGGGTATCCTGCAGAAAGGTGCATATTCAAGGTGGTTCTAACTGTTCTCACCGGTCTGAGGCCCCCAAGGTGCCCCCATTATAGGGACCCAATTCCTCTCGTCGTAAGTCGATGGAAAGCTCCAACGCACTGTCGGACTCGAGTTCATGGTTATCACCTTGAGTGATGCTTTCCGACAACGGTCTACGGGCACCTATAGACCCATTCGACAACCGGCCGTACTAACATCCACTCCCTATGGCTTACCACTCATGCCCCCGGGTATAGAGGGAACTGTTGTGTGCAAAGGTTTGTGTGCAGTTTTTATTTCAAACAATTGCGGAAATTTAAACAAACAATAGTTATTAAAAGCCAAATAGGTAAAACGTGTTATCATACAAGCAAGGGGTAATAAAGTAATTTTAACTATTATTTGTTAAAAATAATCTGTCACTAAATGGGACTGACTCTCGAAGCTTCCCCAGTGGAGTCGCCATCTGTCGCCACCGGCCCGAAACGGGCTTTCGGCATTCGCTAAGGATGGTTGGACTCTTTTATTTGTTTAAAAATATGGATTGCTAGAATGACTTATTCTCAAACTGAGACCTTGTCAAACGAGCAATTTTATTAAAAGGCTCACCAATCCATGTTAATCCCAAGCGGGACCCTCCATGGATTAGCGGTTTTCGCAAAAAGAAGGGGTTCATGGAGTCGCCACCAATGTTTTACTCAAAACATTGGAAAAAGAAGTTTAAGGCAATCGATTCAAAAATCGACTTCGGCCATTACAACCAGAGTCGGGTAAGGGAGTCGGTTACGCGTGGGGAAGGTGTTAGCACCCCACAGCGCCCCTTTCGGGTTCCCTATGACAGATTATTTAAAAAAAAAAATAGTGCGAAATTACTAAATTACCCCTATTTATTCTAAGCAATTATAAATTAACTATCTACATGATGACAGTTTAAATATGCACACAAAAAGCAGTAAAAGGAAGGTCTTAAGAAGAAACCTTTGAAGCGTGCTTTTATATTCAAGTAAAACTGGGAAGCTTTTTGGCGTTCCCTCGCTCTACAAGCCCGCTCGCTCCCTCCTAGAAAATTTTAACTATGGAAATCCTCCGGATTTCCCTTCGACTCAGTTCGAGACTCAAGCAAAAAGCTCAGAACTCGAGAACTTTGTCGGATCAACTCTCCGAGTGATTTCTAGGCAGAGCACTGCTCAAAAAAAACCCAGAATCCTCAAGAAGAGGGTTAAAACTCAGTGTAAAAGTGTGAAATGACGTCCCATTGACGTCATATTTATAGGGAAGAGGCTCAATACGGTTCCTGGGGGTCAATACGGTCCGTATTGAAGTTTTGAACTACAATACGGCCGTATTGAATTCAATACGGCCGTATTGAAGTTCAAAAACCTCAATACGGCCGTATTGAAGTTCAGTGCAGCCGTATTGAAGTTCAGTGCAGCCGTATTGAATTCAATGCAGCCGTATTGAAGTTCAGAAACTTCAATACGGCCGTATTGAGTTCAGTGCGGCCGTATTGAAGTTCAAAATGTTCAATACGGCCGTACTGAACCTCTGGGAGGCCGTATTGGGCTTCATTCCTCCCACTTTTCTTATTTTAGCTATCCTAAGACCTCTAGACCTATAGAGAACCCTCCTTGGGCCTTCTGGAAGTCCTTCTGGCTGATCTTCCTTCAGTCTTCGAGAGTCTTCAAGCTTTATTTCCGACCCGGACAATTTTAGGGGTCTACAAGTACCACAATCTAACTTAACAAGAGTCAATTGAAATCCAATTAAGATTACAATAAAGACGAACAACTATCTCAAAACATAATGGCAAATACAAAATTTGTAACTAAATTTCAATGTCACATTCTATTAAAGCATAACTCATCTATGAGGAATACATAAACCTCTTACCAACATCCTCAACATCATGTTGAAGATCACTTACAACAGCATACAATAAAGACAAACACAAATAAGGTGTAACGACCCGGCTGGTCACTACACACACACCCCTGTACACCGGAAACCGGACAGAAAGGAACAAGTGTATACATATAGTGTCTAGAATATACATATATACATGTCCAAGTCTGACTAGATTCAAAATGTACAAAAATACATCCAAAGCTAATACACCAAGTAGCTGAAACAACAAAACATCAACAAGGATCAGCTCCGCCTACCAGCTGTAGACTCACCACTAGCCACCAACCTATCACTACTCTGCTCCCATACATAGTATGATCATCGCAGTCCAAACCACATGGAAACAACAAAGGGTAAGTTAGTGTAAAGAAATTGACATACATACATAAATATGTAAATAAAAGCATCTACAGCTATCAGTACACCCGTACGGCTTATACTACACCATAGCAAATTCAGCAATATCAGCACCGCTCAGCGGCTATAACAGCACTACAATAGTGACTAACAGCACCGACATAGCGGCTATAACAGCACCACAATAGTGGCTAACAGCACCGACATAGCGGCTATAACAGCACCACAATAGTGGCTAACAGCACCGACATAGCGGCTATAACAGCACCACAATAGTGGCTAAACACAGCATATAGCTCAGTAATAAACAGCACAGCAAAACAGCTCACAGCACAGCACAACAAAATCAGCATACAGCACAACTAAGTAGTATTCAACACAGCTTACTACTCACAACTCAGCTCATCATTCTAGAGCATAGCCATATTATAAGTCAGCATTTAAATTCATCAATAACAGCCCAGCTCAGCATAGCGATATACATCTATTACAACTTAACATTATTTTATTTAGCATTTACACCTAGTCAGCACAGCATATTTATCAATTACATCTCAGCTCAGCAATTACAGCATAATTCAGCAACTATCAGCATATCATATAATAAGGTTCAGAATTAGCGTCACACAGCACAACACAACTTTTCATCACAGGACATTGGCAGCATTAATCAGCATAAAACCATATTATCAACAAATTCAGCATATAACTTCACATCCTCATACGCCCCCGGCGCACTCATGGTCGCGCCCAGCGTGGCATAACCAGAGGGCTCCAAGGCTAGCGCACCCGGCGCAAGCGTGCCTGCGCCCGGCGAGACTCAGCCAGAGAGTCCAAAGCTCTCTCGCGCCTGGCGCAATACCCAATTGCGACCAGTGCAGGCCAGGCAGAGACTTCAAGGAGTCTCACACGCCCGGCGTGCCCCAACCCGCGCCCAGCGCAGGCAAGGCAGAGACCTCCCTTGGTCTCGCGCCCAGTGCAAACCAAATTTCGCCCAGCGCCCTCGAGGCAGAGACTCCCAAGGAGTCTCACGCCCAGCGCGACAAGGGCCGCGCTCAGCGCAGCACATCAATATCATCATTCAGCTCAATAACATTAATCATTAACAGGCATGATCAACAACTTCACAACGCACAACATGTTCAACACATAATACGACCCAACCATCTTGTTTACAACTCATCTATCTTGTCAACTTACTCACTCAAACAACACCAATACACCTAAGCACCTAAAACAACTTTCAACTCAACCAAATCACTAAAAGTGAAATGGCAACCTTCACAGAAAACAGCGCATCAGGAGTTATACTACTTCTACCATACTCATCCTTATCTCATATGAAAGATAAGAATATTTCGTACAACTCTCATGAAGACACCAAGTCCTAATTCCTTCATCTACCTTGTTAAAAATTCTAAAAACCGCAACAGATATAAGTAATGCTGGAAGCTTGACCCCTCTTCACTAAAACGGCCATATCTGGAGTTCTAAAACTCCTTTTCGGGTGATTCCAGCGCCATTGGAAAGCTAACATCCAAGGCTACAACTTTTATGAAGACTATAAATTCAAATTCTGAAAATCAAATTAACGCCCGGCGCATTAAAATCGTGCCCGGCTCAATTCTCAACTAGAGACCTACAAAGGTCTATTGCGCCCGGCGTGGTTCGCCACGCGCCCGGCAAGATTCACCCAGGGATTCCCCATTTCAACTCACGCCCGGCGCAAATTCAAACAGGAACCCTCCGCAGTTCGAAAATTTTACCCAAAACCTGCAAAATCAACACCCCAGGCACATGCAATCGGTCCAAAACATCACATTTTCATCATACAACCCGAAAATACCAGCTTTTTCAACATGCAACCACAAACAAGGAAAGATCACCAAATTTTCACCCAAGCCCCGAAACCCCGGAAAAATCCATTTTTGTCAATCTCAGCCATCAATCCGCAACAATCAATCATCATGTGAGTTTCTAGCTCACTTCCAAACAGCCAGTACAAACAAATAACTAACTTCCCTTACCTCGATATGAAGAATCCGAGCTCCGGGAAGAGGAGAACGAGAAGAAGAGGAAGATGGAAACAAGCTTGAACGCAAAACAACAAGGATGAAGAACTTCAGCAAGCCTCTCCCTACGAATCAGCACCTTGAGTTCAGAAAGGAAGTGTTTGGGAGTGAAAAATATCTCACTTTGGCTAATAACATAAAATGTAGCCGAGCAAGTAAACACAAACAAGATATATATATATATATATACATAACATAGGCAGATTGGAAATAATAACACATTTCACTCATTCATGACATAATTATTAAATAACACATAACATTAAGATGCATATGGACTACATATTGTCATGCATGTAGCGCCAGTAAAAACATCACATATCATACTTGTGCATTGTCACTAGCAATACATGTACAGTAAACCTATGAGTACATGTCGAATCAAACTATCAATGCACTCTCACCAGGAAGACATACTACTAGGGTATGATCGGGATAGTTGAGTTATGCAAGATACATATCATGCACACAATGGGTGATACTAGAACTTTCAAACCAAGTTATCCTCAAACTTTTACACAAGAGGATGTCTTCCCTAACAGTGTATTTCATATCTTACTTTTAAAAATACTTTTATGCATATGATGCATATCAAACAGAATCTATACATAACATTTCACATAATCTCATTAATTTGCATATCACATGCCTTATCATATCACATTATCACATCATTTCATTGTCAATTGATCTCATATCATATAATCATTATCTGTTCTTAATATAACAATTAATAATTCAACTATATCAATTAAATATTAGCAATCAATGGCATAATGAATCACATCACTACAACTCATACATAGCTCACAATCATACAAATAACATACTCACATACCACAACTAATTATCAATATTAATTAATACAATGATTACACATGTTTGTGGCATAAACACAACAATTATACAATATCATTCGATACACCTCAAGATAGAATCATTATGAGATTATCTAATCATATGTAAACACCACAATCATAGTTACTAAAATATCAATGTCACCAAGCATTTAAATTGATAGTTTAACTACCCTAGCAGCCTTGTCAATATCACATATTAAATCCTTAGATATCGTTATCGTCAAAATATCTCAAGTCATTAATAATCAACTTATATCATAACTTATTAACAATTATTAATTTTCCCCATGATTTATCTTTCCTAGACATTGATATAGGTATTTCAAACCATTCATAAGATCAAACACTTAAAGGATAAAGTTATTCATCATCATCATTCATAAACTACATTTTCATAATTTAATTTTCTAAGACGACATTGGGTGATTCAAACACCTTATCCAAAGCTATATATATATATATATATATATATATATATATATATATATATATATGTAATCAAGTTTATCTTAATATTCTTAGAAAGGTAAGGTAATTATCTCCAACTTCTATGTTAACCTCAAGAGTTAATTATATCATCTGTTATATTTTAAAAAAAATACAAAACTATAACGTTTTAGTTTAAATCTGACAGTTTGACATTTGTTCACTAATTTGATCATAACTTGAGTTATAAATCTCCTTTTCAGGAGATTCTAATGGAATTTGAAAGTTAACATCCAAGAATACAATTCATATGAAGATCACAAAACCTTATTCTAATAGTAGCATGCCCAACATAGCATTTATTGCACTTAGTGTAGAAAAGACAATATCCTCTCGGGAGATATAGTGTCAAATAGCACTAAGGTGGCCCATTTGATGCCGACGCGATATCAATTCATGAAAGACTTGCAAGATGTGCAAAAATCCCACATTACGAACCCCAAACTCAAACTCAAATTCAATTAGTAAAAATCACAACTAAAGCTTAATATTACTCTATTATATTATCAATTACTTAAATCTAACATCAATTTCACATTATAATTACATACTTTTATTAACTACTCACACAATAACCATTTAGGATTCTCACAAGAACCAACAGACAATTCAAACTTCACAATTATATATTCAATCACGAAATTGTAGACATATACAACTACATAATATCAAATAGAATAATAAGGAATCATATAGAAGACCAAAACACATAATGCAATCAATTGGAAAAACCTCCTTTATACAATACAAGCAATTGAGAGGGGATTGGAGTTAATATCACTATCCAAAATACATCTCACATTCAAAGGAAGACTACTCATTCATCCTTTACCTCAATGAACACTTGATGAAGGACATGGATCTCCAAGGTGTTCTCCAACAAACTCTAATCCTCCTTCCTATTTTTCAGAGCATATATGTAATATGAAAAAAAAACTAAAAGAATTGCCATGATAACCCTTTTTTAAAAACTTAACTCACACTTAATTCTTTAATAAAAATACTTTAACCATAGTTCTTTTTTCCTTTTTCTAGAATATTAAAACTTATAAATAAATAATATATCAAATAAGCATATTTATCCCAACATAAATAATTAATAATTAATAAATATATAATATATAAATAAATAAATTTCTTCCAACATCATTATAATTAAAATAAAATATATAAACAAAAACAATTATAATAAAAACACTTATTTTTCTTCAAATACTTATTATAACAAAATATCATAAAATCCTTATTTCTCTGATTAATATTTTACAAAATAATTTTTACAAATATTTATTATTTAATTAAAATTCTCATAATTATTAAAAATTTCTAAAATATTTTATAGAACCATTTAATTAATCAAAATATCCTTTTAATAATTTTAGAAAATTTGGGGTGTTACAAAAGTGTGTGAGAGAGAGAAAAACAATTCAATTTATATTTTGTCAATCATACATGTCTATCCTTCATTTTTGAATTACATATACAATGTTTTATTTTTTTTATGATATTTATTTTTAATTTTGAAAATAATAATTTTTCATGTGATTTTTAAAATTTCCTTGAAGCTTGTATATTTTTTAAATCACACCACATATAATATTTATGATATTTTTTTGGTGAATAACGATCAAAACAACAAAAAGAAAGAAAAGGGTATCTTACAACCTCTTATGAGGCACCTGTATAATATCAGCATCTAGAAGCATTGAAAGTTCCGCTAAAGGTGCTTCAAGAATGACCAAGCTTTCATCTACTGCTGCTCCTCGCTTAGTCAAAAAATCCGCACAACTATTGCCCTTCCGAAGAGTATGCTTAAACTCTAATCGCCAATCCTCCCTAGCAAAGTCCCGTATTCGAGCAATAATGGTAGCATACATGTGCCACACTGGAGGTGGATGTTGGATAAGATTTAATGCATGTAAGGAATCCGAAATGCAAACTACATTCGATACATGCATGTCCCATGCAATCTGCAGCCCCTGTAATATACCAAGTAACTCTGCCTGCAAGATATTGGTCTCACCAATATTACCAAAATACCCCCGAAGCCATCTCCCATTTGAATCATGGAGTAAACCCCCAAAGTCAGCTCTTCTCTGATTACCTTGGCAACTCCCATCTGTATGCAAAGAAATCTGATCCCCTGTAGCCAGGATACAAGTAACCCAACGTTCTAGTCGAGGTGCAACGTCGTCACTCCCACCAAACGCACTAGTTGAAGCAGTCAAGAGTGCTTGGGCTTTAGCTACAATTGTTTGAGGGTATAAAACTTGTCGGTGAAAAAGAATGTTGTTCCTCGCTTTCCACATCTCCCACAAGAGAATAGGCACTATCAAACCCTCTTAGGAGAGGGCAGCATGCAGCCATGATAGTCGAGTGTGTGGGTCCCTTGAAGGGCCAGTAATCGCCAAACTAGTCAAAAGCCAAACTCTAGAAATCACATCACATTCCCAGAAAATATGATGGACATCCTCCGGGTACTGATGGCAGCAAAGACAAGTGGTAAATTCAATGATATGTCGATAATGTAGAAAACAACGCGTAGGCAAAGCATCATGACAAAATTGCCATAAAAAAAACACTAGCTATGCGGGGAGCTTGAGCTTCCACAACCATCCCCAACTACCATCTCTCCTTGGGGTAGATCTTGCCAATAACCACGCATATCCCGTACAAACTGAATAAACTCCCGATTCATCCCCCTGCCATGCAAGCACGTCAGGGATATCATGGTGTAAGTAGAGCCGCAAGTGGGAGAGTAATTCACGAAGATCATCGATTAAGGGTGACGCGATACGTGCTAGATCACAACACCCATCCGAGCTCACCACATGGCGCACCTCCAAGTCCACATCGTTGAGGTCGATGTATGTCATGCGAGAGGAAAGAGGTGATCCATCAATCCAAGGATTAAACCAAAAACTACACTCACCTTGCCCCAGCCTAAGATGAAATCCCTCTTCGAGCGCTTCATATGCTTTTCGTAACGATGAAAGGAAAAACGACCCAGAATGTTGCAACATGGAAGTTATATCGGCACCAAGGTATTTCCACTTAACAAAATGTACCCAGAGCTTCTCAAGCTTGTACATGAGGTCCCAAACTTGCTTACCAATAAGTGCCACATTTTGAAGCCTGGTAGGTCGGACCCCAAGCCCACCATCCTTCCTTCTCTGAGTGATGGTTTCCCACTTAACTAGATGTAAACCACGTTTGTCTTGACCACTCCATAGGAAACGTCTAGCTAGCATGTCTAGCTTCTCACAAACTTGGTTGGGCAGCCATTGAATATGCATATTATACGTGGGAATGGATGTAAGAACAGAATTAACCAAAGCTAAACGCCTAGCTTTATTGAGAAGTCTCCCTCTCCAAGAGGAAAGACGCTGTTGCACCTTCTCCACAAGGTCCTGAAAATGTTGTGATTTAACCCGACCATGCACCATCCGATAGCCCAAATACTTGCCAAGAGAGGAAGAAAAATGTATCTGAGATATGCGAGCTAACCTACGACGACGGACAGGTGATACCCTCTGAGAAGCAAATGCCATAGACTTAGACAGGTTGACCCGCATCCCTGAAGCGTCACAAAATAAATCAATAACTTTCATAATAGTACGCATAGAAGAAGTTTTAGCTTTTGAAAACAACAATACGTCATCAGCAAAGAAGAGGTGTGACACGGCAGGACCACCTCGTAACCTATAGGGGGACCAAGAGCCTTCCTCAACTTCCTTTGTGATCAATAAACCCAATCTCTCCATACAAAGCACAAATAAATATGGCGAGAGTGGATCACCCTGTCGAAGCCCTCTCCTAGGAGTGATGGTTCCTGTTTTTTGGCCATTCCAGAGAAGACATAGAGAAGCAGAAGAAACCCCATGCATGATAAGAGAGATAATATGTGGAGGAAACCCAAGATCAATAAGAACACGCCGCAGGAAGCTCCAGTCAACACGATCATACGCTTTCTCCAAATCTAGTTTCAGAATTAAATCACCCTCCACTCTTTGAGATTTGGACATGGAATGTATGATTTCTTGTACCAATATGGCATTATCATTAGTGCTTCTACCTAAGAGAAAGCTACTCTGCATAGGGCTTACAATGCGATTCAAAATCAAACGAAGACGGTTGACGAGCACTTTTGATATTAGCTTATGTAAGACATTACACAAGCTAATAGGTTGAAAGTCCTTCAAATGACGAGGGCCCTCATGCTTCGGAATAAGAACAATCAATGTTTCCACAGCTTGAGGATCAAAGAAACTTGTAGCAAAAGCAGTGCGCACGAAGGACCACACATCATCCCCCACCACATCCCAATACATCTTGTAAAAGATAGGTTGAAAGCCATCGGGACCGGGGGCTTTATAAGGCTTCATCTCCATCAGCGCTTGAAAGACCTCCTCTTTAGAAACTGGCGCACCTAACAAAAGTTGGTCATCATAGTTAAGCCTCATTAAAGGATCCGGATCCCTTAA
This sequence comes from Cajanus cajan, assembly GCF_000230855.2. NCBI lineage: Eukaryota > Viridiplantae > Streptophyta > Magnoliopsida > Fabales > Fabaceae > Cajanus > Cajanus cajan. The sequence goes on from NC_138518.1 coordinate 63,695,774, forward strand.
CGGTCGGACCTCCTCTGCTTCCCCAAATAGAGTCTGGTAGAATGAATAGGCCGCTTGCTGCAACAGGGCAGCATCAGTACACCACTCCCCTGATGCTAGAAAGAGTCCATGTACCTTACTACACTTCCAACGAACCACTGCTTGTGCATGGAATAAAGAAGTATTACGACTGCTAAGCTTAATCCATTGCTCTCGATATTTCTGGTACCACAAAGTCTCCTCCTGGAATAGACAAGTCTCATATTGTTGTTGTAGATCATGATACAAGGCCCAGGATCTCACCGAGTCAATACGTTCCAAGTACCGCTCCAACCCTCGAATACGTGCTTGGAGTTCTCTCTTTCTCACAAAGATATTACCAAACACCTCCTGGTTAAAAGTGATAGATGCCATCCTTACCTGATTTAACGCATTCAAAACGTTCCCAGAATGGCAATTCCAAGCGTCGTGTACCACCTTACAATAGGCTGCATGGGTACACCAAGCAGCTTTGAATCGAAAAGGAAGATCACCCCGAGGCTGAGGAAACCCTCCACATCGAAGCAGTAAAGGGTTATGGTCCGAGTGACCACGAGGGAGGACCTCCACCACTGCTTCCGGGAACTTGGTACGAAACAAAATGTCACACACAGCCCGATCAAGGCGTTTGTGTAATGAAAGCCCATTACGCCTTCTATGCCAAGTAAACTTTGCCCCCATCAGGTTCAAATCCAACAATCCACATAACTCCAGCTGCTGAGCAAAAATATCAGCCCTACCTATATCAAAAGTGCCTCCTCGTTGTTCGGATGCCACCATTATATCATTAAAATCTCCAATCAAAAGCCACGCCGACTGAGATGTCTCACGTAACATGTTAAGTTGATGCCACATCTCTCGACGAGCAGGAGAAGATGGACTAGCATATACACCCGTAAAAATCCAGGACTGCCCGGAAGTTTTGATGGAAATAGAAACTGCCTGCGAAGTCATTGCAAAGGATTGACATTGCACCGTATTCCCTATCTTCCATAGAGCCCAAATACCCCCAGAGTGACCACGAGCCTCTTGAATAGCCACCACCTGGTAGCCAAGACGATCCCAAAATCCTTGGCAGGTATTAAACAATGTGTGAACTTCGAACAAGAACACAAGGTCAGGTTGACCTCTTAACACACAATCACGAATATGCAATTGATTGCGCCTTCCGAATGCTCCACTCACATTCCAAGCCAGAATTTTGAGATCAATCATTGAACAGATTGAGAAAAAGTACCTGGCACCCACCAGACCATATCATGTCAGTACCGGAGGTATATCCATCGCTTCTCCCTCCTCACTAATTAAAACATCCATATTGAGAGAATGTGTGTCATTACTGCCAAGTTCACCCGGGTCAGGTGGATCACCCATATATTGGGGTCGTCCATGTCTTTCCTCAATGACAGGGAGAGTCGAACACTTCGATAGTTCGCATTGCCATTGATGATGCTTATTGGAAATTAAAGACGAAGCCGAATTCATACTATGCGATAAAGATCCTCGTTGCATGCCCATATTCACATCATGCGTAGGTCTATGTAAGATCAACGAGGATGACTTACCATTCTTGGACTCCACTTGTGGTCTTTTCTTGGAATGCTCCATAGGATACGTATTTGTTGCCACATGTGGGCTTGCCACCTCAACACCCTCCGGGCCCATTTCTTTCATATTCAAATTAATATTTTGTGTCATATTACGTAGAGCTTGGAATCTATTACCCCCGAGATTTGTGTTATCGTGGTTATTGTCATTAAATGGTCGTTTGGAAATCTTGCCAAATTGAAACCTCTCTGATTTACGCGGTTTAGTAACAACTAACCAATCACCATGCATTTTGTCGCCAAAAATCACGGGATTAGTTATAGTGTTAGGGTTAGATTCCTCTTGACCTGGCGCCGCCAAGCCACCCCCTCCGGCACCTTCCGATGGAGAACTAGATGGACCTTGCTTATCAACACCGAAGGAGGAGCTTGGGGAAGAAGGACATGCTCGTGTCACATGCCCATAACAGCCACATTCCCCACATAAGAGATGAAGTCCTTCATATTGTATCTTGAACCAATTATTCCGAAACCACACCTTACCCACAACTGGTTGATGAAGATCAATCTCTACACAAACTCTCGCAAATCGTCTGCGTGTTGCATTCAACGTCATCGTATCTACTTTAAGGGGGCGACCAACAGCTGACGCTAACGCTAGTAGAACATTCTCCTCATAATATTCCATGCCCAAACAAGGAAAGCGCACCCAAACCATAGTCTTGTCTATTTTTGTCTCTGACGCCACAAAATCAGGAACCCATTTGCGCACTGCAAGGTAATGGTCAAACAGCATCCAAGGTCCACCAGAAATCACCTTCTCGCGATCCTCACTTAAGTCAAACTTAACTAAGAAGAAACCGCATCCCACATCCATCACATCTCGTATCCACAAGCAAGTTTCCACACACCTTTAAGACGATCCCGTAGAGTAAGGTAGCCAACCTGCTTCCCTAACAACTTCACGATTATAGCCTCTTGCCAGGGAGCCCTCAGCTGTTCCACCACGTTTCGTCCAAAAAAACAACGAGGTTTAAGTTGATTGCCATCTTCAAATTCGATTCGAAAGAGACTCTGCCCAATGAGATCCGCTTTTGGCATGCGTGGTAGTGGGGCTTTGTTATTCATCACTTTATCACGAAAAGAAACATGTTGTCCCCAGTGTCAGGCGGCTCTAGCGTCACGTCGCTTCTCTCCATCACATCACTCAAAGATAATAAAAAAATTCGTATAATGTCAATATTGTTACTCTCAACTTTATATTTATGATATAATTTGAGAGTCAAAATTAAGTAAAAAAAAAAAAATCTCATTCAATTATTCATATTTACATTAATAATTTATTATCTTTTAGTTTTCAAATGATGTTATTTAATTTATATAGATTGTACATGTCACTTAGATAAATAAATAAATAAAACATTATTCACTTAAAAATTTTTAAAAAAAAGTATGTGGTTTAAAAAGATCTCAAGTTAATACAATTTTCACATATAGCAATGAAAGCCTATCATTTCATTTTAGTGAAACAACTGCATTTAATTTTGTTTTATTGGATATTAATGCCTTTTTAATATTATTCAATTATTTGTATATTTAAAATTATATGATTATGTGTATGGAATCATTATGGGAGAACTTATTCTCTATATAAAAATTTACTGAAGTAGCTGTACTTAATTTTGTTTTCCTGGTGGATATTATTGTCTTTTTAATATCATTGAATTATTTGTAGGGAATCATTATCAATTTTTTTCCTGGATATTAATGTCTATTTAATATTATTCAATTATTTCTAGGGAATCATTACGGAGAACTTGCTTTATAATAAGATAAGATACAACTACTTTTTATTAAAAGCTTAAATATGTTTTTATTCATTCAAATTTAAGATAAATTTGTTTTTGGTCTCTTAAATTCAAAACTGTTATTTTTAGTTCCTGTAATTTTTAAAAATTTTATTTTTTTTCCTTAGGTCACTAATAACATATTTGAAAGTGACTAATTAAGACAGTTATGCAATATTAACCGGATTAAATGTGATATTTTTACTAATAGAAACACCAATAGGTAGATTTTGTGCAATAATGTTCGATAAATTTCTTAACAAAATTTGAATATAAGGACTAAAATAAGATTTTTTTGAAATTACAAGGACTAAAAACAACAATTTTAAATTTGAGGGACCAAAAATATATTTACCTTAAATTTAAGGGACTAAAAACATATTTAAGCTAATTTTTTAATATTAATATTTTCAGCTGGTGCAACACGCATTTTTTTACATGCAACACGTAATTTTATTATATATAGTTAAAATTTATAATAAATAATATATGAATAAATATTATATTTAAATATATAAATTATATTTAAAATTTATATAAATAAATGTTTCAAACATATAAATTATATTTTGAATTCATAATAAATAACTTATATTAAAATATATTTTTTTATAATTTATTTTAAAATTTTAACATTTAATTTATAAATAATTATAATAAATAAATAAAATAAATTAGATAAAAAGTTAAAAAAAATTTTACAGGCTCATTTATCAAGAAATTTTTTTAAAAAATATTCTCATATAAAAATATTCAAAATACTCTAATACAAGATAGTAATTCGTAAAAATACATAAGAATTGATTTCATGAAAGTAAGTATAAATTAAATAAATATATTTAATATTACCTTCCACCCTTTATTTAATAAAAAAATAATTAATTATCAAGACTAATAAGAAAAAAGTTAAGTTAGTTAATATTAATTAATAATGTCACAAATAAAAATTTTATTTTAAAAATATTATTTGAATTAAATATTTTAATAATAATTATATTTAATATTACAATACCTAATTTGAAAGATATTTTTTTCCACCAATTACTTGTGTTATTAATAAACAACAAATAAATCCACTTGCATGATAGCTGAATAAGTGTCTAATTTTTATTTTATTTTTATCTAAACCATATATGTGTTTTTATTGAAGGTAATTTTGTTTGAATAAAGTAGAACTAATATGAAATGAAAGATTTATTCCTATAAATATTTAATATAATTACATAATTAATATTTAAACTAAAGACACTAAAAAATTTTCATATTTATTAATCATTGTGCTAGTTAATATTGATTAATGATAAGATGGGTCTAAAGAGTTAAAAAAAATTAAACGACTTAAAAATTATATATGATGATCTTAAATTATTATTGTATTTATTAATATTAATTTTATTTTAATTTCTTAATATGTTAGATGAATGACACGTTTAGGATTTTTATTTATTAAATTTGTTATTTAAAGTGCGTGCTAGTCAATATTGATTAATGATAAGATGGGTCTAAAGAGTTAAAAAAAAAAAAAACTAAATGACTTAAAAAATTTATATGATGATCTTAAATTATTATTGTAAATATTAATCTTAATTTTATTTTAATTTTTTAATATGTTAGATGAATGACACATGTAGGATTTTCATTTATTAAATTTGTTATTTAAAGTAAGATTTGTATTGTATGGAGCATTAATAAAAAACAATTATCTTTATTTTCTTTATATAGTATTTTAGCTCTCTAATAATTAAAAATATAAAGTAGTAATAGAGTAAATATTTTATTAATTACAGATTTCAAAATCTAATAATTCTTTTTTAATGACAGATTTTAAAATTTAATTAATATTAATTTTAATGAGATATAATAATCTAATTGTTATAGTTTTAATTAATTTTAATTATCAAATATTTTAAAATTAATTTATTTTAATTATCGTAATTAATTATAGCTATAATAATTAATATTTCCTTTCTAGGAGTCAGATGCACTAAATATTGCTCTTTTCTATTATCTTTTTTCGATTAAGAACTTTTTAGTTCTGCATTCTCAATCTAGTAGTACTGGAAAGATTTTATTGTATCCTAAAAGACATGTGGGAATCTACAGAGTTCTGCATTCTCAATCTAGTACTAGAAAGATCTTATTGTATCCTGAGAGACTTGTGAGGGAATCTTTGAACTTCTACATTCTCAATTTAGTACCGGGAAGATCTTGTTGTATCTTGAAAGACTTGTGTTGGAATCTACTGATGTCCTTTAGGATGATGCATTACACACCTCAATAGTTAGATTATTTTGTGCTCTTAGAATCTATGGACAACAATCTAAAGGACTAAAAGTTGTTTATGAAAACTCTTGATAAATGTGAGAGATAAGCACAAGACTACGACAACAAAAGAACATGACATATGCGCTGTTGTGACTCAATTAATAATAGTATGATTTTGAAAATATTATTCTTTATGATTAATTAAGTGTGAGACATCATTTGAAAAATAATATAGACAATTAATTATTAAAATTCTTTCCATATTAAGAAGAATTAATTATCAATATTAGTTTTGAATGAGATGAAATTTATGTTGGGGATCCCAAACGCACTCACACGCACAATTGCAAGAGAGAAAGTAAATTAACAAGACATAGAAATTTACGTGGTTCAGTCAGAATAACTTACGTTCACGACTGCACTAGATGGTATTTTCTATTTCATAATTAGGTTTCAATTACATGAATATTTATAAAAAAGAAAGAAAGCAAATAGGTCAAGCCCAATAAACCCTTCAGATTACACATACTCAGCAATTCACCCTATAACCCATATAAATTAATGCGGATCAATTTATCTAATGATGAACATTTTTGCTCTATATTTTGGAGAAATTGGTGATTATATAGTTTATTTGCTTTTGAGGCAATATGTTGATCTATATGACATTATATCAAAGATAGCTAGTGACAATTGAGTGTCATTTGAGTATCTTAATTAAATGTATTTCATATAATGAATGTTAATATCATTAGTATTAGTGGTGTCAACTTTTTCAGTATATCTATTAAAAGTTATAATCATTTACAACATGAGTTATATATCATGAGAAATTTATACGTGGGTATCCTCTATATGAGAATTTTAGATATTATGATATGCTAGAGACATACCATAAATTATGGTACGTACCATTGTAGATTTTTCATTATTGTATTAAAAAATACAATGATGATTAATTGAGTCTTTGATCCATGAAACAAAATCCACTAATATTGTGACATTATACTTTGTTGTAGTGAAATTACTTTGAGATCAATCAATAATAATTATTGAATTACAGTTTGTTATTGTAGAGATGATTGATTGATTGCAAGGCTTAATGGTTGAGAAGCTATTAGCTAGTATTCCATTGAAAATACAAAGTTAAGAAATAATGTGATATAATAATTTTTTAAAAGATAAAAAAAAAATTATTATGTGTAGCCAATGATAAATTTGGTCGATCCTTTGACTTTAAACCTGAGAATATATTATTTATTAAACATTGTGAGTTATTTATAAAGAAGGAGAATAGGATTTTATTAAAGTCATTTGAAACAATTAGTGATGATAAACCAACTTTTGTGATTGGAGATCCCATGAAGAAGTGATGAAAAAGGTTTAATGGAAAAAAAATTAAGAAATTACTTGTTAGGTTCTATTAGCACTAAAATTAATTTAAATTGATTTTAATTTTTTAATCTCTTCATATGATGTGAGAAAGTGCTAAAACTATATAATGAGAGAATAATTTTTATAGTTGAGTTTTATGTGATTATGATTTGTAGCATATACTTAATGAAATCACTTATATATGAGCGTTAAGTATGGTCATTTGCATGAGATCTTGGTGAGACCTTTATAACACTCATGAATATTGGGTGAGCACACCTAAAAGTGCAACATAACAATTACAATAAAAATTATAGGAGTGTATTGTGATTGATTAACTTATGATATACACCAAGTGTTTTTGGTTCAATCATTGGCCACATTTATTATTTCAATAACTTGTTACACCAGTTTCGATGCATTACATTTTATATGAGAGAACCTAAAATATCTTTCTAAACCTTTTGAAACATATGAGAAATTATTTTATGTTGTATCTTAGGAACTTGTGTAGCGTCTACAAATGATTCATTTATGACTAAAGAGTTTAAATTTATTTTGTGTTTTCAACATCCATAAAAAATAAATATATAATCTAAATTACTTAAATAATATAATTAATTATCTGTCAACTATGTGAAAAGATTTGAAGGTAGCTTTTTATAACATATAAATAATATATGAAAATTTTGGTCGTTTAAAAATAAAATAAAATAAAATAAAATAATTATGTGGAGTGAGCCACGTTCTTGTTATTTTTCTCCGGTTGTTCCAGATTTCCAATATAAAAGGGCTTCCCCATGATGGCTCTCTGCATTAAATCTCACTTCCCTTCCCATCTCTTTCAAGTCATTCTCCTTCATTCTTCCATTAAAGTTTGAGGCGGCTTTTAAACAAGTTTAAGGTACGAATGTTTCCTTTCCTTCTTTTCTTTTTCATTCTATTTTATCACTTTATAGTGAATCTTAGTGAACACCGATTGATAGTATTTGACACTTGATGAAATGTTTAGATTCGATTTTTAATCTTTTTTGTCTGATTGGATCTTTATCGTTTGCAATTTTAGATGATGTAAGCGAAACCCCTATGAAAATTGCTCTAATTTTATTTCAAATTAGAAATTCATGTCGCAACTCACACACCATTAGATTTAGAGAGAGATCGAAAAAAAAATAGGTTTCTCTGCCAAGCAACTCATGTTTTTCAATTTTTTGATTCCACTAGTATATAAAATGTTTTTCAGAATTAGATCGTATTGCGTTATGCAGATTGTGTGGATTCTAGTAGGTTAATAAATTTGTAAAAACATTTAGTTGGAAAAAAATGTTATGTAAATTGCTTAAAGCAATAAAATTAATCAATATGGTATTATACTTGTATGTACCACTCTAATGAGTTGTATTGTGAAATATGCCTAATTCCTGAAGGAAAATTTGTCACATTGAGCCCTATCCAATTGCCACATTAATTTCATCCAATAATTTTTCATTACTGACTAAGCTTCATCACCCTACATTTTTAGGCGCAAGAAAAACAGGGTTCTTTTATGCGTCAAATTTTTTTTTTCCCCTAAAAATGTCAAATGAACGGTGCAACGACAGACTGTTGAGTTGTGAAATTAGAGAGTAGCCCACAAACAGAAGAATAAAAAATGGTGAAAATGTAAGAGTGAAAATAAATTGTTGGGTGATAGGGCTACGGTGACTGTGTCCAACAAGTGACGTATGGTAAACTATAATTAGTACATAATATAATCGTATGGTAAACATCATTTTGTTCTCTCTTCTTTTTCCTTATTTTCCATCTTCACCATTCTCATGCTGTAAAAAGATAGAACGCTTAACTTGGGTCCACAATTCTTTAGTGTGTCCAGTTTTGTGGGGCCCACCACTTGACTCCACTCCCTCTATCAGTGATCTTGGTTTTTGGACTTGGATGCATCCTCGTCTTTTTATAAATAAAAAAAAAAAATTTAAAGATAAGAAAAATTAAAAAATATCTTCATATTTTTAATTATCTAAATTTCTTTCTATCCAACCATTAGATTAATTTTAATGATTAATTTAAGTTTCATGTTTCTAACTACCGGACCTTTTTTCATTCGATTGCTGAGTTAATCTGAGTGATCAATTTATGATTTTTGTTTAAATTTTTAAATTCTAATTTGTGAAAAAAAGGAATGTAAGATAGGATTGTGATTTGTGATGCATTAAAATTAAATGTAGAAGGATTTTGCTTGTGTGGGGGCATAGCCGCTAAAGAGAAGATTGGCGTGGGACACCAGTAGAATTCTCTAGCATTGTGAACGAGGTTGAATATCAACTTGAAAATGGAGGACAGAAAAAAAAAACTAAAAAAAGAAAGAATCTATGTGAAAAGGATGCATGATAATCTCCTGTACATACCTATTAAAGTAGTTCACTGTAACCCTCATGTTGTTTGGTTGGTATGAATCGATGGTATGATACAGTTTGGTAGGTATGATACAGGGAAAGATGGAAATAAAAAGGTTTAAACATATTTTTTCACAAACATGATTGGTGTTTTATCAATTTTTTTTCTTTTTTATTGTTTGGTTTGTTAAAAAATGAAAAAGGAGGTGCAAAAAATAATGAAAAAACTTTTTTAAGTTATTCAGAAAGAAAAGATTAAAGAATAAATGAATTATAGAATAAAAAATAAATCGTAAATAATGAAAAAGTTGATAAATAATATTTTTATTATTTCATTATTAAATATTAAAATATTGACACTGCAAATCATATTAAATATAACTATTTTCATTCTCTCAAAAAAGAAAAAGAAACTATTTTCATTACTTTTTCCTTATTCATTCATGTTTTTCAAAGTAAATTCTAAAACTAAAAAATGTTTATTATTACACTTAAGTATATTTTTCAGTCGGTGGATTTTTATTTTAATATTTTTAATATTTTAATTAGTTTTATCTCTCATAAAATTGAAAGTATTATTTTTGTTCTTACTTTTAAATAACACTCTTAACTGCTTTTGTATTTAAATCTAAGGGGGGTGTATTGGTTTAGGATTTCGTAGGATTTTAAAAGACTTTTTTTGAGTAAAAAAATCCATTGGTATTCAATCAGGATTTTATGTCACTTAAAAATAATCTAGTGGTATTCAATCAGGATTTTCAAGATTTTTTAAAGAGTCCATTAAAATCCATTGGTATTCAAAAATATAAGGATTTTAAAAGATTGTTGTGTGAGAGGGATTTTGAAGGACTTTCTAGTGTTATCTATAAATACCAAATTCATAAAACAATCCCATCCAAACCCATCGGATTTTGAAGGATTGTTTGAAGTGACTTTTCAAGAATTTTCAAGTGAGTTTTTTATCTTTTTTTTTTATGCTCCTGTCTTTTCCATTTTTTCTTTGCTAATAATACTGCACTATTGTTCATTGCTCATATATAATATTGTAGTATTGTTTTCATCTCATTCTCCTATTTTGTGAAACTCCGATATATAAATGATAGTGTCATTGATTTATTCTATTTTTCTGTTCGTTCTCTTTGATTGACTTGCTTTATTTTATTCTATGTAGTTGAATTTGTTCCTTTATATAACACAAAAAAATGCTTAAAATTTTAACTTTTAAGTGGTAATTTTTTTTATAACACACGTCAAGAAAAGAAAAAAGTGAAAGATGAAATTGATATTATAATCTCTACAATATATATATATATATATATATATATATATATATATATAAAAGATGAATTTGTTAGGGTTTCTGTGAGTAAAATGAGATGAAAATTGATCTTAATTGGGGGAAGAACCCGCTTAGCATAAAAATTGCGATTTATCTTCTTCCTTTAAGTTTGTTACTCTTATTCTTCTCCTTTTATGACTCAACAATTATTTTATTTTTTTTACTATGAATTTTTCTTTTTCTTTTTATATTGTGAAATTAGGACTTTTTTATATTTTAAAAAAGAAAATTAACATAAAACGTTGCAGTATCTAATTTTTTAGGGTTTAGAATTTATGTCTTCATTAGCTTATATTTTAAAAGAGGAAATATTGTTAAAATATTTGTTAGAATAATTTATATTTATAAATATCGTTAAAAATTATCATATAATATATAACTAAAATAATATATATATATATATATATATATATATATATATATATATATATATATTCTTTATATCTAAATGCTTATTCTTTAAATAATAATAATAATAATTATTATTATTATTATTATTATACTAATATTATATATATTGCATATGTAATTAGGTAATTATTTTTTTGGTGGATTGTGGATTTCCTAATGACGCCAATTTTTAGCTCCATTTCGAGGTGTAAGGTATCATCTACAAGATTTTGCAGGTCAGGGTAATAACCCTGAAAATGAGAAAGAATTGTTCAATCTTTGTCATGCGTCTTTAAGGAATGTGATCGAGAAAATATTTGGTATTTTTAAATCAAGGTTCACAATTTTTAAGTCAGCATCTCCATTTTTATTTAAGACACGAGTAGAACTTGTGTTAGTACGTGTAACACTACATAATTTTCTACGTAAAGAATGTCGTTCTGATGAATTTCCAATTGAAGCGGTGGATGAATCTTCATCTTCAACGTTACCAATTAATGAAGATCATACTTTTGAACCTATTATTCAAATCCAGGAACAAGAGCGAAAATACGCTAATGCTTGGAGGACTAGTATAGATATGGATATGTGGGTGAATGCTATTTAAGAGGACAAGATATTATAAAGAATTATTATTATTATTATTATTATTATTAATTATCTAGACATTATTTTTTTTTATTATTTTTGTCTTTGACTCTTTAAATTTGAATGTACGAAATTTTTTTTGAAATCTTATCAAATGTCAAAAATCCATGAAAATTCTACAAAATCCCATAGAATCCATTAAAATCCTGATTTAAAAGTCTTGCAGAATCTATTAAAATCCTGATTTTAAGTCTTGTAGAATCCTGCAAAATCTTAAAAGTCATGAAAATCCTGCAAAATCTTTTAAAATCCGTAGGATTTTTTTTAACTAAAAAAGTCTTTTAAAATCCTAATCCAATACACCCCCCTAAGAGTCAATTGACCTTTCTTAAATGATATTCACTAGTAAGTATTTAAAATGTTAGCAGGTGATGTATTTATTTAAGAAATTTCAAAATAAATATTTTTTATTTATTTTAAAATGAACTAAAATTAATGATTATAAAATTTTAAAATAAAAATAAAAATATTTTACTATAATTGAAATTTATTCGCATTATAAAGACTAAAATTATATTTAATACAAATAAGATCGTTACATCATTTAAGTATCATTTCTATCGTTTTCATTTATAAAGTACCACTATAATCAATTCTGTAGCAGAAAATGACGTGACTTGTAACAGGTATTTGTCTCGAGGCTAACTGACACCATTTTCGACGCAGAAAAAAACAAAGAAACTGCAGTCACAGCTATGTCTCCCCCTTCTATCCTAGGGAACGGCAAAGACTGTTCTGGAAGGTACAACACGACAATGTGATAGATATAAATCTTGTTTTATTTATATTTTTATATTTTTATAATATAATGATAGTACTATAACATTGGTGATTTTGAATATTTGATCACCCGATTTTGTCTAAAAAACAGTGCAGCTGAGGAAATCTATGCTGACATTAATTGGGATGAGCTTGGATTTAATATAATCCCAACAGATTACATGTATGTTATGAAATGTGCAAAAGGAGATAAGTTCTCACAAGGATCCCTTCTTCCCTATGGAAACATTGAGATCAGCCCTTCTGCTGGCATCTTAAATTATGGACAGGTTCTTCATATATAACACAATAGTGTCAAGTGATTCATAAATTAATGTTAATGATAAGCTTTTGTAGAACACACAAAAAAAGTTGATTTAAATCAAATTCTAGCCAAAGCCTCACAAATATAAAAATGATTATCCTTAGGGTATCTTTGAGGGGCTAAAGGCACTCAGGACTAAAGATGGACGTATACTTCTATTTCGACCAGAAGAGAATGCTCAACGCATGAAGATAGGAGCAGACAGATTGTGCATGCCATCTCCATCTATTGACCAGTTTCTTAATGCTGTAAAACAAATTGTTCTTGCCAACAAACGTTGGGTATTCATTTTCCTCCTATTCATCACTATGATTTTTTTTCCCTCTAAGAAATTGGAAAACTTATTATAAGCTTCAAATATGTAACAGGTGCCTCCTCCAGGAAAAGGGTCACTGTATATTAGGCCATTGCTCATGGGAACAGGAGCATTGTTAGGTGTGGCACCAGCACCTGAGTATACTTTTCTTGTTTATTGTTCTCCTGTTGGAAGCTACCACAAGGTTCGCTATGGATTTCCACGTGATTATTATTATAAGGAAAAGATTCCAATTACAACTTGCTGAAATTTCATACTCTAGAATAATTCAATTTCATCTTTGTGACAGGGTGCACTAAACTTAAAAGTTGAGGATAAACTATATAGAGCAATATCTGGCACTGGTGGAACCGGAGGGATCAAAAGTGTTACCAATTATGCCCCTGTAAGCATACACTACCAAATAATGCATCACCAATAAAACAGTTCTATCCAACTTGAATTAATATCTGTTTTCCGTTAGAACTCAAGAAATCAAGTTAAAGCAGAAAATAACTGTGTTAATAAAAACTTTGGTCCGGAATTTCATCATCCTATAAACTATATTTAATGGTCTAAGTGTTCCCTTCTAGCTTTATATATATCTTGCTGATAATAATACACACAGGCATGACTACTTAGAAGGCTAATTAAGTCAAATCATTGATCAAATTAGAAGCCACCCAAATAAATTTGGCTCTTTATTAATTGAGTATATTATCTTTATATATGTTTCCGGCACCATAGGTTTACACTGCAATGAGTAAAGCAAAAGCCAACGGATTCTCCGATGTGTTGTTCTTAGACGCAGCAACTGGAAAACATATAGAAGAGGCCACGGCATGTAATGTGTTTGTTGTGAAGGTACATTAACAACCTTATAGTGTTGCTAATTATAAATTTGTACGTCCAAACCATGTGAAAATTTTATTATGTCTTAACAAAGTTTATTTAATTTAATCTTATGAAGGGCAATGTCATCTCCACTCCTGCAACAGATGGAACCATCTTGCCTGGTATCACGCGAAAATCCATCATTGACATCGCCATTGATTTGGGTCATCAGGTATTAATTAATTTTCCTCCAATTATTGAGCATGTATATTGATTAATCTTGGTAGTGTTTCATTTTCTTCAAATATGGTTTTCCAAACTAGCCACCGCCAAATCACAATGTTACTGGTTGTCACAATCGGAATTGTGGAGCAGGCGAAAACAGATTTAAAAAAATTCGAAAGTCGCAATTGATGTTTCTTTTAAGAAAACATTAGATAACTTTTTTTAAAAGGAATGATCTTTGAAACTACATTTGAGTTTGGATTTATTATTAAGTTTTGAAAGTTGTTTTAAATTTTAATGAGTTATAATTAAATAGAAAGTTAAATATATAAATTAAATATTTATATTGAATCGATTCATGAATTAAATAAATTGAGTTGTCCACTCAAATTTGACTCATTTATTTATATAATACAATTTTTAGATAAAATTTAATTTATTTAGTTCATAAATTAAGTTCATCAAACTAGTTAGCAAATCAATTTTCGAACTACTTTCGAACTGATTAGATTTATTGGCACTTCTATTTTAGAAGAAAGTTTAAAGGCATCAAACTATTAAAATTAGTATCTTGAAATTCTAGGACTTTGAGAATGTTAGATTCAATTAACCATTTTCTCAAAGAAACTTTTTAATAAATATATTAATTATTTTTATTAAACATCGTATTTTCATTTCATTTTATAATTAATTTTTACTTTTAAATCATATATAGAGGAACTTTATTAAAACAAAAACATAACATAACTTATATCCTTAAATCTTTAAAACTAAGTCTCATTCAAATAATCATTTCTTTCTATAATATTACTTGATTTTAAATAAATAAATTTTTTGGTAAATTATAAAATTTTGTTTTAATTATTTAGAGTTCATATTTCATAGAATAATTTAAAAAAAAATTATATTAACTAAGACTATCAAATTATCATAAACTGTACTTCAAAATGTTTATAAGGGTCAAAAAATGTGACATCTAATCGATCTTGTTGTTGTTGTTATAAAATTGAATTTAATTATTTTAATATAAATATGAAATAATTCTTATTTTTAAATTATGCAAGTTTGACGTTATTTTATTGTCATTCCTTCAATTTGTTTACTTACTAACACGTATATACAATTTCAAAACTTTCTAAATCCTAGTTTTTTTGAGCTACTACCGTACCCGTAGAAATCGAATAATTCTGATATCTTAAATTATGTGAACAAATAAATTTAAAAATAAATTTTAAACAAAAAAATTTCAGATTAAAAATTAATATAAGATGAATTAATAAAAAAAGATTAATTCAGAAAAAAATAATTAAAAAACTAATTTTCATAACAAATTTTGTTTATATGTGACAATTATAAAAATTAAAAATGAAAGGTTGTAATAATACTAAAAAAACATTAAAATAAAAAAGAAAAATAATAAATAATACAACTAAAAAACTAATGTATACTATAAATTCAAAAAATTAAAATCAAAGAAAAAACTAATATGTATTAACAAAACACTAATATTAAACTATTTAATTATAATAGATGCTAAAGTAAGAAAATATTAAAAAAAATATATAAATAATATAAAGATATAAAAAAAATTATAAAGGTAAATTATTAAAAATATTAAATTAAGACAAAAACAAAAACAAGTAACTACAATTCTAATATCCATCGATTATAATGGGTATCGTAGCATTTTTCTTCTTCTTTTTTTTACGTTAATTAACTTCCACTATAACTAAATTTTTTTTACAAAATATCTATATTAATTAATATAACGGGGATACCCTATCAATAATTACTTTTTTTTTACCAATACTTTTTTATTTTTAAAAAAATATTTTTTAATCAAATTTAAAAACTTAAAACTAATAAATTAATCATAATATCAATTAAATCAATATACTTTTATTATTTAATTTTTACTTTTCGTGCCTCGGCCCTACTAGTAACATAGAAAGGTAATTTAATTCAAGATTTAACGTGAAAAAAAAGTAAAAATAAAAAATATATTAAACCCACATCACTCCCTTATATGACTTAATTATAAATATATCACTACAACAAAATTTATTATTATTGACAATTATTTCACGATAATAAATTACTTATTTCTATTTTATTATCTAATAAAATATTAATAACTAATATATAATGACTATTAGAATTGTATTTACATCATACCAAAATTTATTATTAGCAACAATTATTTATTGAAAAATATTTAAGTCTTACATCGACTAAAAATAAAATAATTAAAAAGTATATAAGTGGATAATAACTCTCACCTTACAAGTTTGTTTTTGTAGGGTTGAGTTAGACTTATAACTTACTATTCTAAGTTGGTATTAGATTACTCACCATTATCAAACTCAATAATGTTAAACTTGAAGGGGTGTATTGGGAAAAATTCAAATCCCACATTGATTATAGATAAAATAATTAATTAGAAGACAATCTTCATCTTACAAGTCTCACATTGACTAAAGATAAGATAATTAAAAAGTATTTATATTTATCTTACAAGTCTCACATTAACTAGAAATAAGGTAATCAAAGAGTATTATTAATCATTTTTTAAACTTATAGTGACAATAACAAAAAAATATTGAATGTTAGTAAAAAATGACACAAAACTTATACATTTTTACTGACCATTATAAGAGTCTTTATCAATATGCAGAATAATTATGGATAAATATTTTAGTGACACTACATACAATGATTAATATAAAAATATTGATAAAAAATTTTACAATAATTTTTATTGTCGCTAAAATTTTTATTGAATCTCACTAAAAATCTATTTTAAGAACAAAAGATAATGTGGGAAGGAAAGAAGCACGTAGAGGACTGTGACTGTGACGTTTTACGTGCACTTGCAGCGCAGGCATGCATTGCATACATAGTATTTGCAAAGCCTAGCTTACAGCAACAAAAACCACAACTCAAGTGTAAACACCAATAGTTTCGTGACTTTGTGGAGGCTTGCTAGAGTCTCATGACACTTGCCTGTGTGTAAGACAGTAAGAATAAGACCTTTATTAGGTACGAGGGTTGCAAGTTTCATGTCCCTCATGGAGGAAGGTTCTGTGTATTGGGTTGCATGGATGGTTGCCAGTGAAAAATGATATTATATTATGTTGGTGGGTTTGCGCTGAGAAAGACGATGGTGTTTCACCTGATTTTCACAACTATGATATTTAAGCTACTATATTCTTTTACAATTTTTCTTTTTCTTTTTTCTTTTTTATATTTAAATTTTTATACACAATTATTTATTTTTTGTATTTTGTTATTTCCCTTATTTTTAATTTTTTTAAACAAATTTTAATATTTTTCGGACTAAATGGAATATTCACACCAGTTATTCATCATCCTCGTCATCTCATATATAATAAAATACTTGTTATTTTTATGGTTTTTCCTTCGCATTTGTTCGGTACGTAAGAGAATATATGTATTACAGGAAGTGATAAATAAAGAAGAAAAGATCGATGGTCATATCAACACCCCAAGAAAAACTAATTCGTTGTGTCTATGAGGAAATTAATGTAGTTTTTCTTGATTTCTCAATTGTGTATACTTATTAAGGAAGCGATTACTTGAATTATCAGGTCGTGGAACGTGCCGTATCAGTGGAGGAAATGCTAGATGCTGAAGAAATGTTCTGCACGGGAACTGCAATGGTTGTCAACTCTGTTGCATCGGTAACCTACAAGGATACAAGGTAACAGTTACATTTAAATTATCTGGTTATCTTTGTTTTCAATATTTATCTGAGGTAATAGTTACAATTTAATTAATCTATTTCTCTCTGTTTTCAATATTTTATGTGAATTCAATTAGAACGTACCCATTTTTTATATTATTCTTTCTATTTTATTTTGTTTGATAATTATTTTTTTAAAAAAAATATTAAGAAATATGCAGTTTTAGATTAAGAGAATGTTTGGAAAAAAAAATTATAATCTCACATTTAAGCTTTTTTTTATATATAAAAAGTTGTTTGCAAAAAAAAGTTGTATGTTTTGAAGAGAACAACTTTTGTAAAAAAAAAATTCTCTAAAAAATAAGTTGTTTTCATGAAAGTAAAAAAAATTTGAAATTTTTATTCTTTTTAAATAATTTTTCTTCCCTAAAGCTAATTTATTTTATAAATTTTTTTTATCAAATAATTAAATATTTCAATGTCACTTTTTAACAAATTTATCCAAACAAAAGTTCGTTTTTATTAGTATAATCAATTATATCAGTAATTGACTATACAAAATTATTGAAATAGTATAATTTTTACATATTGCACAGATACACTCTAATAGATGCAATTAATAATTTAGACTTTATAAAATTTATTTAGCAATTTATTAATATATTTAATAACTTTTCTCTCTTCTACACTTGTAATTTTATATTTTCTCACTCCATTAAATTATAAATAGATAAGGATGATAATAGAAAAAATACGTTTAACGACAATCGAAAATGGAACAAACTTTTTTAACTTTTGCTAAAAGAACTGAGAATATTATTTAATAAATAAAATAAGATTATTGATTTTTATAGTAATTATTTTAAATATTATATAAGGTGATACTTAATTTATGACACTATAAATTATTTTTTAGTTTAATTTATATACACTAAAAAAAAGTCATTTTATCATATGATCTTATTTATTGACATCATGTTACATTAAAGTGACTTTTTTATTAGATATCGGTATAAAATATCTAACACTAATGATACATATAAATTAAACAGAATAATTTTATGATGATAATATGTACCACATGCAATTAATCTCTTTAAAGAGATCTCTCCTCTCAATCTTGATGACATATTCAGCATTCAACAAAATGATAGTGCTAAGATTCATTAAAATTTATTGGCATGGCAATGCAGAGTGAATTACACAACAGGTCCAGAAACATTGTCAGCAAAACTACGGAAAACACTAGTTGGAATTCAAACAGGGAGTCTCGAGGACAAAAAGTCATGGACTGTCCGAGTAGATTGAGTATATTGAACACCATTTGTTAAATGTTATTTGTTGCACTTAAAATATGTTCAGAGCAAAGGTACCTTATCTCAACAATAAGAATAGACTAGAGTCCAAATATTAAAACCAATCGACTAGACGTCAATTATTATTGCAATAAAAGTTCTTGATTGTTTAATTTGGGACCCAACTTTTAGTGGGAAAAAGTATTTCTTCAATTGGGAATAATCTAAATTTAAAATGGAGTCAGGATTTGATAGTTTTTTCTTATTAGCAAAGAACATTTACTAATAATTAAACATAAAGACTTGACTTAAACTCGAAGCGTGCCCAAGTTAAGCATATTGTTCAATCATGAAATGTTGGAAACAAATTAAAACATTTTTTTTACACGTAATAATGATGAGAAACATATTAAAAATATTGTCATGAAAAAATAGAAAATCATCATACAAAATTATTATTTAATGTGGTTTGGTTTCTTATATTTATGTTTACAAAAATATTTATTATCTCAAATATATTACATATATTTATGAAAACTCCTCCTTTTAGGTTTTATAGATGAAATTTAAAAATTCTCCCTCATAAGTTTTGTAGATAAAACTTGGAAACCCTTGACATGTTTTCTAGTAAAATTTGACAAACCCTCCTTTACAAGTTTTTTAGTGAAACTTGGAAAACCTCCTCCACCAATTTTCTAACAAAAGTTGGAAAACTCTCCTTCGCGAGTTTTTTTGTGAAATTTGGCAAATCATTATTCACAAATTTTCTAGCAAAACATGGTAAATCCTCCTTTATATGACATCATTCCCCACTTAGAGTGATGACCTTCTCTATAGATCGGATGGTTCTTATCATCCTAAGAGTTTGTATTTATTGATCAAATATTTTAATTTTAAAAGAAGAAATAAATATCTAAAATAAATATTATATTTTAATACTAAACAATATCCTAGAAGAAAAATATTATCTTTTAAAATCTAAACAATATTTTAGAAATTTGAATTGTATTTCAAACATGAATCACAAGCAAGTGTTATTTTGCACTTTTGACTATTAAAATGCAGCAACTAATACCCAAAACACATTATTAGCACTCCCTCAACCAAAGCACCATGAGCAATACATAGGTAAAGTGTTAAAATTGTAATAATCCAACAGATCATTACACTTAGTATATATAGCAAAGTTACTATGAAAGTGAAAAACATAAATAATATCAACTACACTAAGATTCTCATGCAACATCTAGATATTCATGAAATAGATATATGTATAAGGTGTGTCGCAACCCAAAAAAATTTTATATTGCGACCTATGGTTTAGACATCCTTTTGAAAATCTCATCAATTAAGAAATGTCCAGACACCAGACTAATCCTTAATTAATGGTTTTGAAAATAGGTTCATGGAGTCGCCACCAATGTTTTACTCAAAACATTGGAAAAAGAAAAGGTTTTTAAAAGTCCAACAATGGCCTTGATAACCAAAATTGGGTTCGGGGGTCGGTTACGTGTAGGGAAGGTATTAAGCACCCCTACAAAGCCCTAAATCGGTATCCTATGATGAAGATAATGTAATAAGAATTAATAGTTTAAATATTTAATCTCCTTTATTAATGATTATTTACATGAAAATTAAATTACACGAAGAACCCTAAGATATCTACATAATTGCGCTTATTATAGCAATATATGAAATAAAAGAAGAGAAAGATAGAACAAGAGATTGATGAGTAATACCTCGTAGCAAGCTTTATTAGATCTTCAACTATAGATATTTTAGGTGCTTTGCGGCAACCTTTCACACTACAATATATCTCATAAAACTCAAGAAATACAATAGGAGAGAGAAAGAGAAATTTCGAGCTCTAAGGAGTTTTGGACGAAATTTTTGAGGCCCTGAGAACCGTGCCCAAGCTGTCTGTTTATAGGCATCAGAAAGTGGCCAGAACGACCCATTCCAAATCTGGAACGGCCCATTCTGGATCCGAACGTTGTGTGTTAATCACGCACCTGGGAACGGCTCGTTCTGAACTAAGAATGGCCCGTTCCGGAGTTGAGATTAACACTATATTCCCTTGCTTAGAACGACCCGTTCCAAACTCGGTTTTTAGGCCTTTTTAACAGTTTGGAACTGCCCGTTCTGGTTTAGGAACGGCCCGTTCCAGACCAAGTTTTTTAGGCCTTTTGATTAGTTTGGAACGACCCGTTCTGGTCTTGAACGGCCCGTTCTAACCAAGAGTCTTTAATCTTTGAGGTGGCTCGGAATGGCCCGTTCTAATTTAGGAATGACCCGTTCCAGATTTGGGAATGGCCCGTTTTGATTTTGGAACAACCCGTTCCGGGCCACTAAAACTAGTTATTTTGGGCTTTCGGCCCTTTGATGTCCTGTCTTGTTATTTTCCTGCTTTGGGAGTTCCTTTCCTTGATAATAGACGTCCATTTCTTTGTTTGTATGCCCCTCGGACGAAATTGGGTGTCTACAGGGTGCAGAAAACATAAAGTAATTCCGGCCAATATAACTGGAAAACATAAAGTACCTTATGGGGTTACATATAACCCCTATACATATATACAATATACATTAAATACACATTACTGTATATAAAAATAACCCTATCACCAGTCAAGCATCCTTGTACAACAATACTACTTCAAAATAGTAAACTCAAAACTAGGTCATCTCCAACATATCCACCAACAAGCCAAGTCATCCAAGCTAATTTTGATTTAGCCTTATACTAAGTATAACCATTGTAATCCAACCACAAGGAAAAGAAAATGTAAGCTTGTGAAAGAATCAAAATAACAACAAGAAGTGAACTTACAACTTAAGCAACATAAACAACTTAAAAACATCAAGTTAACCCATGGAATATCATCAATTTACTATCGTCATACAATAGATAGAACAACTTACATCATATACAACATTATTCTCTCAACATATACAACTCTAATCACAACTTAAACAACTTCCAACAACTAATGTGTCATCACGTATATCAACTTATGGAGACTTCTTACAACTAAGGTGAACAGTCAAGTGGATAGACTTTACCAATCTACAACGTTTGGCCTATTATAAGCAGGTCAAGTATAGAAAACTTCATACCTCTCTAAGCACCTATTTAAAAAACTTAAGTTTGGTTTCATCACTTAAACTAAGAAAGTATAGTACTATTTTCAGGGTAGAACAACTTAAGTGTGAGATTACCGCGACCTTAGCATATATATCTAAGCCTCATGGAATTAGCATGTTCATTATCCTCTAAATACTAAACACCTTTCAAGGAATCAATTAAAGATTTAAACCGTCAACTTCATACCCTATTCAATGTTGGTTGCTTATAACACATATGGCTTAACCTGACCCCATATGATTCCACATGAAAATTTAGAATGAATAACTAAAAATCAATTTTCCATTCAAGAGTCAACTTACTCACTGAAGGATTTTCAACATAAACTCTCTAAGCAACACAACTTATATCCACACAATGAGATATTTTAATTTCTAAACAACTTTTACCCTCCTTTAATTTTTATGTATCTCAACTTAAACATGTATCTTATCACTACTTGTATATATAACTTAACATCTTTAATCAACTAACAACTTATAACTTAATCAACTTTTATTTATAAGAAACTTACAACTTAAGCAACTTAAACATCATTATACATCATCCTAGATAAACTAAAATCATTCAATATCATGAATCATGTGAGTAACCAATCTAATAAACTCATTCTCAACACTTAATTAAATAAATAACAAGTTTTCATTAAGTAAACCACGTCGGACGACATTCTCCTAACATCAGGCATTATTGAGGCAAAGAGTCTCTGATTCGCCTATACCTGGTGCCAATCCACCTACGCCTAGCATGGATGAGGTAGAGAATCCCTATGTCAATAATGATTGACATAACTTGACCTACGCCCAAGCTCATCAAGGTATAGAGTCTTTTCCTAACTCACATCTAGTGCCACAAAACCTACGCCCGATGTCATCTAAGCAAAGAGTTTATGTGTTGATCATGCTTAGTGTCAATGTCGCTCATGTTT
Source organism: Cajanus cajan (assembly GCF_000230855.2). Lineage (NCBI taxonomy): Eukaryota > Viridiplantae > Streptophyta > Magnoliopsida > Fabales > Fabaceae > Cajanus > Cajanus cajan. The sequence continues at coordinate 63,719,101 of NC_138518.1, forward strand.
GGTCTGATGTCACCAAGTCAAAGAGCTCCTCGAGCAATCATGCCTAGTGGCTCTCATTCTAGGTCCAGTGTGACCAAGTCAGAGAGCTTTTCATTGACCCACGTTTGATGCTACCAATCATGTGCCCAATGATGTTAAGACAAAGAACCTCTAACTTAAGCCACACCCGACACCATGAAGACATGTCTGACACGATGAAGATTTTTGCACTTGGAAAAAAATTCAATTTTGGCTCAAACCAACATGGATTCATCCATTTAGCATGTAAACACCAAAAACAACTCAATTTTAGTAAGAATAGCAACATGTAGTCATATACATACATGAATCATCAATTCCAAATCAACATATTCAAGAATAAGCAAACTCAAAACCAAAGAGCTTCAACTCTCTTGAATTCAACTAAACTCAACAATCAAATGAATAATTCTAGGCATAATCAATAAATACAATACAATAGTCCTCAACTAACAAACTTTCATTACCTTGAATCGCTTGGAAATCAAGAAAAAGAAGAATCGACGAGAGTTTTCCAGGGTTGCGGTATGACTCTCCCAACTTAGATACTTAACTCACTACACCAAAATTACGTCACAAATTTTGCGGCATTTTTAAAGAACCGTCGTTGCTTTTTTATTTAGTTATAACTTACGGCGATTTTAGTGAACGGACGCAATTTTTGATTATTCTCCGACGGTTAATATAGAACCGCCGTAGGTAAGTTAAAATTTTTAGGGTCAAATGTTCCCTCCCCTCTCATAAGAAACATAACCTTAGAAACCTAACCCCCTTTCTCTCCCCGCTCTATTCTTCTTCTTCTCCTTCGCTGACGGTCACACGTCTACCCTGCTCAGGAGTCACGCCTCTGCTCTGCCGCTGTGAACATTTCTCACGGGCATGAGTTCACGGGATCATAGCCTTTGCTACGCTAACCTTTTATTTTGCACAAAATTTATACCAATGAGTCTTAAAAGTCATTTTCTGCATTATATTGAAGAAATGCCCAAACGTGGAGTTAGTCTCACTTTGTTAAGAAAATGAATTTGTGTAAGAATGTCACTTTCTATACTTTATTATTTCCTGTTGGATGACTCTCCAATTCCAAGCTTGTTGAGCTTCAATTGAATATGACAATCGAGGCTCTCCAAGTTAATTCCAAAGGCAAATTCGGGCCTTTCAGTAATTATCTTAATGAACTAGGTGTTATTTGTAAGATACTTTGGTCTCGTATACACCATCAAAATAGTGTAGAGGAATGAAAACATAACCATATAGTTTATCTCAAACTTACACAACTCAATCAAAGGCACTCCTCTCAGGCACTTCTAATCATCCCCTTTAACTTCAAGCCTTTTTATAAAGTTGATTGGGCCATTGATCCAGACGGTAGGAGGTCACATCAAGTGTTGTGATGTCTTTAGGTCTTTAACTTGTCTCTTTGTCTAGGAAGAAAATAGTCAACAATGGCTCCCTCAAGCACTGAGACTTGGTTGTGGAAGTATGATAGATGGATTTTGTGCAATAAATTCAATAATAAGTGAGCCTTTTTTTTCCTATAAATTAATTTATTTCAACACATCTATCAATATATTACTTATTCGAAATTCTTTTACTATCTTATAATAATTAAATTATATAAACTTTTATTTTCAAAAATATTTTTTAATGCCCCTATAAAAATTGGCTCCTAGGACTAGTGCTGAGGGCCTTGATTGCTAACTAGGGTTTACAAGAGGAATGAATTCTTCTTATTGATGGGTGAAACATGAAAGATGATTTGAAACAAGAGAAATAATTATGAATTAACATAGTTTCCTAACTTTATTTTGGTGGATGTCCATAAACTGAGAGAGGCATGCCAACAACTTGATTTCAAGTGCTTTGCATTCATCTATTTGCATTTGCAGCTCTAATCTCTCCTTCTTTAGGTTTTTGTTCTCTTCCATCAGTTGTTGTTGCTCATTCTTCTCTTCCGTCGAACTCATTGCATTTTTCTCAGAACAAGACTTGAGGTACACAGGAAACACACTTGGCTCGCACTTTTTCCTCGTTATTTCCCCTAGCATCTACCTGCAACCCCTCTGAAATTTCTCCTGCTTGAATTCCCATATTTTTGATGATGTTTTCTTGAATCCCTGTTTTGCAATTTTTAAAAATCAGAAACCAAATCAGCAAATGCATGATGGATCAACAACTTTTTTTTTTATGCAAGATTGTTGTATATTAAGTTTATTTACAATATTTATCTTTGAGAGGATATATTTATATAAAGAGAAGATTAAACTCTCATAATTTCATTTTTTTTTATCATCTAAAGGTTTTTCAATCAACGAAATATGTGTTTTTATAAACTTTAATTTAAATAAAGGATCTAACTTTTCATTCAATGAAATTAACAACTTCAACAGTGTTAGGGTAATTTTTACTATTTATTTGAGCCGGATATATTTATATCAAGAAGAAAAGTTTATATTGTTATTTTTGTGAGAGTATTTGGAGTATTTGCGTAAGATCGATATTATCCATTTTAATGTTAAATTCTCATAATTTTACTTTTAATTATTATTAAAAAAACTTTTCAATCAATGAAATATGTATGTAATTTATAAACTTTTATTTCTCTTATTATTCTATCAATATAAAAACTTATTTGTATACTAACAATTATACCATCACATTGAATTAATCATAAAAATATTACTCAAGGTCATCATGGTATTATACATACCAAATGGCTGCTATAAAAAAGAAATAGTCAAAAGATAAATTTTTGAAAATTCTTTAACCTTACAAATATATATAGCACGTAGTAGTTCGCAATAAGCAAGGCTTTCTTCATTTTCAATTTAAGTGTGCTACAAGTGAAGCAGTGCAGCATGTGCAGTACGATTATTTTGACTTTTAGTTAAAAATAACTGATTTGACCCTCATTCTTTATATATATATACACGTACGTACGTCTATATTGATTTGACTAAATTCTTCATTTATGCACGTTGTTTGATTTGTTTTGCGGTAACTTCTCTGATGAGCCACTTATATAAGTGGTATATAGGTGCACCATCAATTTTAACCTTAAGATACATCTAAATTAATAGATCATAATACACCTTATCACACTGGATCCAAATTTTTGATTTTTTTATTGAATTTTTTTTTTAAATTACACAAAAAAAAATGTTACGATGCACTGACGCAACTGCTACTGACTTTCGGAACGGGCCGTTCTGAAATCAGAACGGGCCATTCCAAATGAACAAATAACACATAAATATTGGATTAGAATGGACCGTTCCAGATGACAAAAAAACACATGACGAATAGAACGGTACGGTCCGTTCCAAAATCAGAACGGCCCGTTCCAAATTCAAACATAACACATCAATAATTAAAGCAGAACAGACCGTTCTGAATTCGGAACGGCCCGTTCTAACTACAAATTTGTCATATGAAATTTTTTAAGCAAAATAATATTTTTTTTTCATTCTACTAAATTACATCTAAACCTTAAACCCTAAACCCAAAATATCTTATACTAAGGTCCATAATACAAGACCAAACAATATAAACTCCTATACTACCAAATATATAAGAAAGGTAGTCATCCATGTAAAGCCCAAGTAAAAAGAACCCTAAAAACTTGTTGAGATTTCCGTTGAAGTACTTTTGTTATAATTGTAAATCAGTTTAATTCTATCAACGGTCTCAAACACGGCAATTATACCGGCCGTTCAAGTAGTAAAATTATCGTATCCACAGGGATTAGAAGGTAACATAAGTATTTATTGACTATTCTTGACTAAAGAATAATTTCAAATTCATAGTTTGTCATGCAAGTTGAATCAAAAGTTATGACTATTGGAATAAAAGTTATAAAATATTTGTTGTGAGTGGAAAAGGGTAGAATTGGTATAATGGTTTTGTGAGGTTGTGGGGGTTAGATTTCACCAAATGTCAGACTAATGAATCCTTAATCTCTTGTTACATACATTGCTTAGTCAACCCATAAGTTTACTCAAACCTAATCCCTTAGAGAAAGAGTCTAGGTACGGACATTGAATATCAATCCCTTGAGTACCCAATATCTACACCCGCATTACGGGCTAGGGTTTAAGACTACTAATGGGTCAAGCTCTATCCCTAGATACAATCTCCACTAGGAATATGTTCCAGAACTAGTTTCAATGGTATTTCCCAATACTCAATGGAACCTTAAATCATGCAAAGGGTGATCAATCCAAAGCAAGCATTAAGCGTAGAAACGTACACAACAAAGAATGAAACAATACATATATATATCATTAAAAACGTAAGGATTACAATAGAGTATGTTGGTTACATCTAACCCCACAAAAATGGGTGGAACCACTCAACAATGAGGGTAAATACAAAATAGAGATGAAAGGGGAAGTGAAGAACCAAAGGAAAGATCCACACACGAACGTTTCCAAGCTCTGAGAATTCCTTCTACAGCTCCAAGGAGGCGCCCCTACGTGAATGAGGAAGAAAACCCCCGAAAATGCCTTCAAATACGAGCTTGGGAGTCAGATTAGGGTTTCCGCACCGGGCGCATAAGTCGTAGCGCCCGGCGCAGGGCCTTCCAAGAAGTTAAGCATTTTCTGCCTCAGTACACGCCCGGCGCAATTCCTTTTGCGCCCGGCACAATGTCTTCCAGAGACTTTGAATCACTCTCTGTTTTGATCACGCCCGGCGCGGGTCATCTTGCGCCCGGCGCAGCCACCCTGCTCTGCTCCTTAACTTCTTATATTTCCAATCCAATGGATCTTCAACTTTCCACTCTTCACTCAATACCTGCACAAAAAATGAGGTGGATTAAGGTATTGTTAGATGAATTCGGGTTAGTTATATCTGCACACAAAATGAACCAAAAGGAGAACAATTATAATGCAATGGTTCAGAAGATAAGTGGAATTGTTCAATAAGTCTCATCCAAAAAGAAGTAAAATTGAGACTTAACAACTCCCCCAAACTTAGAACCTTGCTTGTCCTCAAGCAACAGGTAATAAATCTAGCAGATAACAAGCAATGCATGTGTGTCCAATTCTACATCATAGTTCACTTATATTTTCCTTTCGCAAGCATGAACCTCAGATGAACTTTCAGTCACAATTATTGCAATGGAACATGACAAGGTGCAAACAAAGGTTTCAAAAGAGATCAAAGAACTGAGAAAAGTTAATGACTATCTGTGAATGCATCCTCACTAGGAAAGTGTTTCTCTCTATGCACACTAGTGTATCAGGGTGAGTGTTTCTCTCATATCTACTACTCACGCCACATGATTCAACTTTGCTCTTCGTTTCCAAATGAAACCAGTGGTAAAACAAATGCAGGCACTCATCACAAGGTCTTTATTAGGGCAAATCTGGGTTAAGCAGTAGCAATTTCATGGTTTTTCAAGGATTGAAGGTGCTATAGCTTAAGAGAGCAATTGAGATTTTTACAATGATATCCCTCTCCATACCCCAATACAACATTTTGGCACATGCCCTTTACTGGATCCAAGTCATTAGCCTTTATGAGATGCATATTTACTCTTTTGCATCTTAATATTTTTGCTCTTTTTTTTTATTTTGAATGGTTGACCACATACTTTCTTCTTCCCAATTTCCTCATTCTTCAACTCCTCCAAACTTATTTGATGTCATCAATTTGCTCTCTTAACCAAGGCAAAGGTTATGGTTAATTTTTCATGGTTCGGGACAAGTGGAAGGTGTGGTGTTTAGGCTTAGGAAGGTATAGGTCAAGTGGAAAGTGAATATGGCTTTTTGGCTTAGATGGTTAACAAAATATGGAAATATGAATGCCTTGATCATATAAGTACACAACATAAGCAAACCACCAGGGAACTCAAGCAAAGTCTATCATGCAACTTAAGCGTAGTTCACTCATCGGTATTTGGGCTCAAACCTCACCCGGCTATACATCCACAAATTATCACACTCAGCTCAGTTCTATGATCAACATTGAAACCCGTATGCAACTAGTCATGAACTAAAGATCTAACGTGACTTGAAAATGTCTAAGGTACACACACCATAAACATCAAGCAAACTACAATCCAGAATTAACCACAAGCAAAACAAGTATCAACAAGATTCAAAACCATGCTAAAGCAGAATAATCACAAAAAGAACCAACAGAGTAATCACCAAAAAGACTATATATAAAAACAGTTAAAATATTGAAAATAAATGACAAAAAAAATAAATTGCAATAGACAAAGGTAAACTAAGGTAGGCTCCGTCTGCTTCCATCTATGGGGTCTAGTCATCATTATCTCCAAGAACTACTCCACCATCATCAACTCTATCAGCATCAGCAGCTCCACTCCCCCAAACTTAGGAGCCTGGTCCCCAGGCCAACCAGTATATGCCTGAAAGTCCTGGTAATCAGAAGTGATTGCAGAGTGTACTCATGAAAGAATATGGTGAGCACAAAAATTATACACAGTGATGACCAAGCAAATATAGCAAAAATAGAGAATATCCTTAGACCAAAATTAAGCACAACATGCATGCACACGGAAATGGACTATAACAATGCAACATAAAGCTCACAAACAGACAACACACAACAGAACATAAAGAAACATGATTGAAAACAAATAAATATTGGGTGTCAGGGATGTGGTGCGCCGGGTGCAACACAGATGCGCCGGGCTTCGTATCAGTAAAAATCACGAGGTTAAAAAATATGATATCGCGCCGGGCGTGAAGTAAGCGCGCCCAGCGTGGTGGTGTCAATTTGCCTAAATTTTCTTTAAGAGAAGGCCTTATCTCCACCCAGAACCAGAGTTACCTCATTCCTCACACTCCAAACGATATATACCCTATATTTACCCACTCAAGCATGATTCTGACAATTAACACATAACACAAAACAACAAATATCACAAAACAACATGTAACACAAAACAACACATAATACAAAACAACACATATTGCATAGAACAACATGCAACATAAAATCTAAAACACAGTTCAGATCTCTGGGTTGCCTCCCAGGAAGTGCTTGTTTACTGTCCCGAGCCTGACCGTGACCAACTTGAGGTGCTCTGATTCTCCTTCTCCTCCTGTTGCTCTTGTTCCCCTTTGCCCCGTGTTCAAACTCATGATTGCTCAACAACGGCTCAGAAGGATTGGTCAGTCTAATTTGAACAGTACCTTGCATACAAGAGAAAGCTGAAGACTAGAGTACACAGGTTAGCTCCAACAATTCATTGCTAACATAAAAATAACAAAAGCAATAAAGGATTAAATCAAAAATAGCTATAAATACTAAATTGCCTTGCTAATCCCCGGCAACGGCGCCAAAAACTTGTTGAGATTTCCGTTGAAGTACTTTTGTTATAATTGTAAATCAGTTTAATTCTATCAACGGTCTCAAACACGGCAAGTATATCGGCCGTTCAAGTAGTAAAATTATCGTATCCACAGGGATTAGAAGGTAACATAAGTATTTATTGACTATTCTTGACTAAAGAATAATTCCAAATTCATAGTTTGTCATGCAAGTTGAATCAAAAGTTATGACTATTGGAATAAAAGCTATAAAATATTTGTTGTGAGTGGAAAAGGGTAGAATTGGTATAATGGTTTTGTGAGGTTGTGGGGGTTAGATTTCACCAAACATCGGACTAATGAATCCTTAATCTCTTGTTACATACATTGCTTAGTCAACCCATAAGTTTACTCAAACCTAATCCCTTAGAGAAAGAGTCTAGGTACGGACATTGAATATCAATCCCTTGAGTACCTAATATCTACACCCGCATTACGGGCTAGGGTTTAAGACTACTAATGGGTCAAGCTCTATCCCTAGATACAATCTCCACTAGGAATATGTTCCAGAACTAGTTTCAATGGTATTTCCCGATACTCAATGGAACCTTAAATCATGCAAAGGGTGATCAATCCAAAACAAGCATTAAGCGTAGAAACGTACACAACAAAGAATGAAACAATACATATATATATCATTAAAAACGTAAGGATTACAATAGAGTACGTTGGTTACATCTAACCCCACAAAAATGGGTGGAACCACTCAACAATGAGGGTAAATACAAAATAGAGATGAAAGGGGAAGTGAAGTACCGAAGGAAAGATCCACACACGAACGTTCCCAAGCTCTGAGAATTCCTTTTACAGCTCCAAGGAGGCGCCCCTGCGTGAATGAGGAAGAAAACCCCCGAAAATGCCTTCAAATAAGAGCTTGGGAGTCAGATTAGGGTTTTCGCGCCCGGCGCATAAGTCGTAGCGCCCGGCGCAGGGCCTTCCAAGAAGTTAAGCATTTTCTGCCTCAGTACACGCCCAACGCAATTCCTTTTGCGCCCGGCGCAATGTCTTCGAGAGACTTTGAATCACTCTCTGTTTCGATCACGCCCGGCGCGGGTCATCTTGCGCCCGGCGCAGCCACCTTGCTCTGCTCCTTAGCTTCTTATATTTCCAATCCAAGGGATCTTCAACTTTCCACTCTTCACTCAATACCTGCACAAAAAATGAGGTGGATTAAGGTATTGTTAGATGAATTCGGGTTAGTTATATTTGCACACAAAATGAACCAAAAGGAGAACAATTATATTGCAATGGTTCAGAAGATGAGTGGAATTGTTCAATAACTCATCCAAAAAGAAGTAAAATTGAGACTTAACAGCCCACCAAACCCATTGGGCTCACTGAGCTCAGAAGCAGTCAAAAGCCAAAGGCCCATGAAGTCCAAAACTAGGCCCAATAAACTTAAAACCCAAAAAGTCTTATACTAAGGCCCATAATACAAGACCAAACAATATAAACTCTTATACTACCAAATATATGAGAAAGGTGGTCATCCATGTAAAGTCCAAGTAAAGATAACCTTAGGCCCACCAAACCCATTGGGCTCGATGAGCTCAGAAGCAAACAAAAGTCCAAAGGCCCATGAAGTCAAAACTAGGCCCAATAAGCTTAAAATCCAAAAAGTCTTATACTAAGGCCCATAATACAAGACCAAACAATATAAACTCCTATACTACCAAATATATGAGAAAGGTGGTCATCTATGTAAATCCCAAGTAAAGAGAACCTTAGGCTCACCAAACTCATTGGGCTCACTAAGCTCAGAAGCAATCAAAAGTCCAAAGGCCCATGAATCCCAAAACTAGGCCCAATAAGCTTAAAACCCAAAAAGTCTTATACTAAGGCCCATAAGACTTTTTGGGTTTTAAGCTTATTGGGCCTAGTTTTGGGCTTCATGGGCCTTTGGACTTTTGATTGCTTCTGAGCTTAGTGAGTCCAATGGGTTTGGTGGGCCTAAGGTTCTTTTTACTTGGGATTTACATAGATGACCACCTTTCTCATATATTTGGTAGCATACGAGTTTATATTGTTTGGTCTTGTATTATGGGCCTTAGTATAAGACTTTTTGGGTTTTAAGCTTATTGAGCCTAGTTTTGGACTTCATGGGCCTTTGGACTTTTGTTTGCTTCTGAGCTCATCGAGCCCAATGGGTTTGGTGGGCCTAAGGTTCTCTTTACTTGGGCTTTACATGGATGACCACCTTTCTCATATATTTGGTAGTATAAGAATTTATATTGTTTGGTCTTGTATTATGGGCCTTAGTATAAGACGTTTTGGGTTTTAAGCTTATTGGGCCTAGGTTTGGACTTCATGGGCCTTTGTGCTTTTGACTGCTTCTGAGCTCAATGAGCCCAATGGGTTTGGTGGGCCTAGGGTTCTTTTTACTTGGGCTTTACATGGATGACCACCTTTCTTATATATTTGGTTGTATAGGAGTTTATATTGTTTGGTCTTGTATTATGGACCTTAGTATAAGATGTTTTGGGTTTAGGGTTTAGGGTTTAGATGTAATTTAGTAGAATGAAAAAAAAATTATTATTTTGCTTAAAAAAATTCGTATGACAAATTTGTAGTTAGAACGGGCCGTTCCGAATTCAGAACGGCCCGTTCTGCTTTAAGTATTGATGTGTTATGTTTGAATTTGGAATGGGCCGTTCTGATTTTGGAACGGGTCGTTCCGTTCCATTCGTCATGTGTTTTTTTGTCATCAGGAACGGCCCGTTCTGATACAATATATATGTGTTATTTGTTCATTTGGAATGGCCCGTTCTGAAAGTCAGCAGCAGCTGCGTCAGTGCATCGTAACACGTGTTTTTTTCGGTAATTTAAAAAAAATATTTCAATAGAAAATTCGAAAATTTTTATCCAGTGTGGTAAGGTGTATTATAAGTTATTACTTTAGATGAATCTTATGGTGAAAATTAATGGTTTACCATGCACCACTTGTTAAAGTGGTCTATCAGAGATGCCACCTTGTTTTGCTTAACTATGATACTTCCTCGTAATAAAATAGAAAAAAAACTACGATACTTCCTTTTCAATACAGCTCCTCTGGTATCCTAGAAGAAAATGAAGAACTTAAAGGGAAAAAAACAAAACAAAGAAAACAAACCAGAAAAGCAGAAGAAAAGTACAAAAGCATAGCTAAATATGACCCTTTGATCAATCAATATTTATTATCACATTAATGTTTTCTTTATGATACTTCTTTTTCAATAGAGCTCCTCTATAGTGCTCCTAAGAAAGTATAAAATCAATCCAACCAAAATGGCAGAGAACAAACTAAAATATAAATGTCTAAGTTTAGTAAGTTATATATGACCTCTGATCGATCAATATTATGAGTTTTGCCTTTAACTCTTCCACATTCTATTGTAGCTAAATTTAAAAGAAAACAATGCATGGCTCATCTGTTTTCTTTCTAAACATTTCCCTTATAACACGGTTAATATTAGTTGATAAATTCTAAAGAGAAAATATTCATATAGTTTTCTCCCATGTTGAAGCTAATGCCTTGTTTGTTTACTGTTTTCAGAATCGATTTTCTGCTTTCTAAAATTTGTTTCCTGAGTACATTTGAAAGTGTTTGTCCTCCAAAGAACATATTTGTTTTCTAAAAGGTTTTGTCCTAAGCACTTGAACAAGGCACTTGAAGAAAATACGAGAATATAGTTTAGTTTTTTTTATAAAAATTAGTTTAGTTTTTTATAAAAATTAGTTTAGTCTAGTTCTTATAAAAATTAATTTAGAGGAGAACATATTTGTTTTAGTCTAGTTTTTATAAAAATTAGTTTAGTTTTTTATAGTCTAGTCTAATTTAGTTTACACAATAGTTTAGTTTAATATAGTTTTTTGAACACCCCTAACTATTATTTGCCCTGCATTACACAAAACTTGTAGTTATTATTTAAGTTCCAAAACTGTTGAGGCAGCACTTGTCCCCCTCTCTAGTAAGTATAAGATTTTCACATAATAAATTAACCTAGCCAAACACAAATAGAAGTTTAGTGATTTCAATAGATTAGTTGGTTCAACTTTAACACCCTTTCATTTATCTTTTTTATGAACAACCAAGAAAAGGTTACTTTGAAATACGAGAAAAAAGGAGGCGAGAAGTACATCATCCTAAAGGTAAATTCTACTCAGACTGTAATTGAAAGTCTTGTAATGTAAACTACTAGCCATCAAACAATTTTTCATTATATCAAATAAATTAAGATTGTTATATTTTGAATTTATTTTAACAACCTACTTGCATTTAAGAGATTACTTTGCTTAAAAGGAGGAAAAAGTCATATGTATTTGAAAAAGTGACTTAAGTTTTATGTAATAGAATTTAATCACCCAAGGATCCACATGTATTTTTTTCTCCTTTTATAATTTGTATTTTTTCAATAATTGAGACATCTTTTATGGTTAGGATGTGCATGTGTTTTATATATTTCTCTTCATTAGGTAAACTAATACTGTCAATGATTACCTTTTGAATGTTGATATATAAAATTAAAAAAAAATGGAGTTGTTTTAGATTAATGATAATGTTACTGCATATGGATTAATCTAATTTCAAGCTCCACTTATTATAATTTAATTATTTCTCTCCCGATACCCTGAAATTTAGGACTTTATCTTTATTCAAAGCCTCTATGCTTGTGGAAGTGTATCATTTTACAATTTTAAAGCAATGGATAAGTCATGGATTATGAAGCCGCGAAACACAATTGAGTATGAGCAAGGAGTTAAGGGATTTATTGATTTTGCTTTTGAACACAGTTCAATAAATGACAAAATAATATGTCCTTGTAAACGACGTGGTTTCAAAAAAAGACAGATCAAGGGTGTGGTGTATGATCATTTAATTTGTTCACCGTTTCCATGTGGGTATACAAGTTAGACTCATCATGGGGAAAGAAGGATAGGAGAAACTAGTAATACTCCAATGTAGATCAAGATGCCATTGATATTGAAGATCTTATTCAAAACATGATTAATGATGCTTTTGGAGTTGATAGGCCCTATGGAAATGAAGTACCCATTGTGTCAAATGTAGAGCTTGATAAAGATGAAGACGTGATGCCAAATGCATCTAAAGAAAGGCGTGAAGCTAATGAGTTTTATGAATTAGCAAGAGATGGGGAACAACCCTTGTATGAAGGGTGCACAAAGTATTCAAGATTGTCCATTTTGGTGAAGTTACATCATATCAAATGCTTGTGTGGGATGAGCGATAAGGCCATGACAATGATTTTAGAACATCTGAAAGATGCCTTTGAACATGAAAATATTCCAAGTTCATTCTACGAGGAAAATTAAATAATCAACAAGCTTGGTTTGAACTATGAAAAGATACAAGCATGTGTCGCCACCGGCCCGAAACGGGCTTTCGGCATTCGCGATGGATGGTTGGACTCTTTTATTTATTTAAAAATATGGATTGCTAGAATGACTTATTCTCAAACTGAGACCTCGTCAAACGAGCAATTTTATTAAAAGGCTCACCAATCCATGTTAATCCCAAGCGGGACCCTCCATGGATTTGCGGTTTTCATAAAAAGGAAGGGTTCATGGAGTCGCCACCAATGTTTTACTCAAAACATTGGAAAAAGAAGCTTAAGGCAATCGATTCAAAAATCGACTTCGGCCATTACAACCAGAGTCGGGTAAGGGAGTCGGTTACGTGTGGGGAAGGTGTTAGCACCCCACAACGCCCCTTTCGGGTTCCCTATGACAGATTATTTCTAAAAATAATAGTGCAAAAGTACTAAATTACCCCTATTTATTCTAAGCAATTATAAATTAACTATCTACATGATGACAGTTTAATATGCACACAGAAAGCAGTAAAAGAAGGGATTTTTAGAAAAGAAACCTCTTGAAGCGTGCTTTTTATATATCAAGTAAAACTGGGAAGCTTTTTGGCGTTCCCTCGCTCTACAAGCTCGCTCACTCCTTCCTAAAAATAATTTTTGACTATGGAAATCCGGAGGATTTCCCTTCGACTAAGTTCGAATCTCCAAGCTAAATGCTCGGAATTCCAGAACTTCGTCGGATCGACTCCAGAGAGATTTCTAGGGCAGAACACTGCTCAAAAACCCCAGAATACTCAAGGAGGGAGTCAAAACTGTGTGGAAAAGTGTGAAATGACGTCCCATTGACGTCATATTTATAGGGAAGAGGCTCAATACGGTTTATGAGGGTCAATACGGTCAACATTGAAATTTTGAACTAATACGGCCGTATTGAATTTAATACGGCCGTATTGAAGTTCAAAAAACCTCAATACGGCCGTATTGAAGTTCAGTGCGGCCGTATTGAAGTTCAGTGCAGCCGTATTGAATTCAATGCAGCCGTATTGAAGTCCAGAAACTTTAATACGGCCGTATTGAGTTCAGTGCGGCCGTATTGAAGTTCAAAATGTTCAATACGGCCGTACTGAACCTCTGGGAGGCCGTATTGGGCTTCTTTCCTCCCACTTTTCTTATTTTAGCTATCCTAAGACCTCTAGACCTATAGAGAACCCTCCTTGGGCCTTCTGGAAGTCCTTCTGGCTGATCTTCCTTCAGTCTTCGAGAGTCTTCAAGCTTTATTTCCGACCCGGACAATTTTAGGGGTCTACAGCTGCCCCCCCTTTACTTAGTCGGACGGCCTTTTGGTGTACCGGCTGACAAGTAAAGGAGTTGACCCAATTGTCCGGGTGATGTGCCAACCTTCTGACTTGTAGCGTCTTCCGGTGGAAAATTGTTGAGTAGCCTCTCCAGGTTGTTGTATACCTTGGCGTTTCTGACAACCTCGGTAGCTAAGTTTACCCTCTCCAGGGTCAACTTCACTCGACGCCCGAGCCGGAAGTTGAACACCAACGTGCCTCTGACGACGCTGATGGTTGAGTACCGCCTCTCCAGGCCTAGCCTCACTCGACGCCCGAGCCGGAAGCTAGACACCAGTGTTAACATCACCGATGATTGAGTACTGCCTCTCCAGGCTCTGCTTCGGTTGTTTCTGACGACCTAGGCAGCTAAGTTTACCCTCTCCAGGGTCAACTTCACTCGACGCCCGAGCCGGAAGTTGAACACCAACGTGCCTTTGACGACGCTGATGGTTGAGTACCGCCTCTCCAGGCCCTGCCTCTCAACATGAGGTAGTTGAGTATCGCCTCTCCAGGCCTAGCCTCACTCGACGCCCGAGCTGGAAGCTAGACACCAGTGTTAACATCACTGATGATTGAGTACCGCCTCTCCAGGCTCTGCTTCGGTTGTTTCTGACGACCTAGGCAGCTAAGTTTACCCTCTCCAGGGTTAACTTCACTCGACGCCCGAGCCGGAAGTTGAACACCAACGTGCCTTTGACGACGCTGATGGTTGAGTACCGCCTCTCCAGGCCCTGCCTCTCAACATGAGGTAGTTGAGTATCGCCTCTCCAGGCCCTGCCTCTTAACATTCGGCAGTTGAGTATCGCCTCTCCAGGCCCTGCCTCTTAACATTCGGCAGTGTGAGTTTACCCTCTCCAGGGTCTGCGTCCGTGTCTTCTGATCACTTCGGCAATGTAAGTTTACCCTTTCCAGGGATTTGAGATGATTTTTGTCTCCACAGTCCACGATGCTGCTTCGACGATTTTTCTGATTTTGTGCCGCTGAGGGCTGGATAACGCAGGGATCCGTCTAGGGGATGTGCAGTCATTCATAGGTTCTTGTGCCCCAACTTGCATTTGCATAGTTGGTACCCATGGGGAATTTCTGACTCCTTGGGGTGTAGACACAGATGCTCTTCTTGAATTGAGCGATGCCTTATGTTTGGCTGACGTCCTTTGACGTTGGTGGAGGATCCCGGTTGTCCTTTTTCGGGTGTCTCTCTTTGATTTTCTGATTTTGTAGCCTCTGTGTAGGCTATTATCCACTGGGGGATTCTGGATGTTGATCTTGATTTTGTCTCCACAGTCCACGATGCTGCTTTGACGATTGTTTTTTATTTTTGTGCCATTGAGGGCTGGATAACGCAGGGATCCGTCTAGGGGATGTGCAGTTACTCATAGGTTCTTGTGTCCCAACTTTCCTTTGCATAGTTGGTGCCCATTGAGGAATTTCTGTTTCCCTGGGGTGTAGACACGAAGATGTTCTTTCTGAGATGAGCGGTGCCTTATGATTGGCTGACGTCCTTTCGACGATGGTGGAGTATCCCGGTTATCCTTATTCGGGTGACTCTTTTTGTTTTTCTGGTTTTGTCGCCTCTGTGTAGGCTGTTATCCGCTGGGGGATTTTGTCATTGATTGTGATTAGCCTCTTCTGTTAGGCAGATCATCTTGACGCTTGATGTTTGGCCAAGAGCCGGATTCCACTTGGGGAATGATTATTGATCTTTTGATTTTTTTCCTTTTTGTAGGAATGCCTCTTGAGTAGGCGACTGGGGATTTGGGGATCTTATGTATCCCAGAGTATTATTTAGAAAGCCTCTTCAAGCTTAGCTTCACTCTTCGTTTGAGTTGGAAAGCTATCTTCCACTGAGGAAGTCTAAGTCCTTTGACTTGGATATTTTGTTTGGATCATGCTTCCGTTGGGGAATTTTGCTGATCTCGCTTTGATAGCTTTCACTGGGAAATTTGGCCCGTGAGTGGAAGCTGAGATATCTCTGGGGAGTATTATTTCGGCGAGCCTCTCCAGGCTCATTTATTCTGTACAGTTGGGGAGTATTATTTCAGCAAGCCTCTCCAGGCTCAATTATTTTAAGAGGGAGTATTGTTTCGGCAAGCCTCTCCAGGCTCAATTATTCTGAGAGAGTATTATTTCAGCAAGCCTCTCCAGGCTCAGTTATTCTGAAGGAGTATTATTTCGGCAAGCCTCTCCAGGCTCAATTATTCTGATGAGGGAGTATTATTTCGGCGAGCCTCTCCAGGCTCAATTATTCTGAGAGAGTATTATTTCGGTAAGCCTCTCCAGGCTCAATTATTCTGTATGATGAATTGGTTTTTTGTTCAGCCCGAGAATGCGAGCTGAGACGTCTTTTGGAGAGTATTATTTTGGCAAGCCTCTCCAGGCTCAGTTATTCTGTATAATTTGTTGGATTTTCTGTATTTTGCCTTTTTGTTGATTTTGGCTTTTTCTGTGTTTTTGCCTTTTTTGTTGATTGTGGCTTTTTCTGTGTTTTTGCCTTTTTGTTGATTTCGGCTTTTTCTGTATTTTTTGTTGATTTTGGCTTTTTCTGTATTTTTGCCTTTTTTGTTGGTTTTGGCTTTTTCTGTACAGAAATGTCTCTGAGGAGTATTATTTTGGCAAGCCTCTTCAGGCTCAGTTATTATGAGAGAGTATTATTTCGGCGAGCCTCTCCAGGCTCAATTATTCTGAGAGAGTATTATTTCGGCGAGCCTCTCCAGGCTCAATTATTCTGAGAGAGTATTATTTCGGCAAGCCTCTCGAGGCTCAGTTATTCTGAGAGTATTATTTCGGCAAGCCTCTCCAGGCTCAATTATTCTGTGGGAGTATTATTTCGGCAAGCCTCTCCAGGCTCAGTTATTCTGAGGAAGTATTTTTTCAGCAAGCCTCTCCAGGCTCAATCATTCTGTACAAACTGAGGAGTATTGTTTGTATCCTTGCCTTTTTTCGTTTTCGGCTTTTGTTGACTGCTGTCATACACAAGCAATTTTCTATTTTTTCTTTTTTATGCAATTGCCTCATGATGAGGTCTTTGAATGCGCAATTAATGTGCGTGATGCACAAAATGCAAGTTTAAATATTTTATTTTTGGAAAAAATGAATGGCTCCCCCTATCCTCTTCTTCTTGGAGGAATTTTGTCATTGATGTGAGGGAGGATTTCTGTTATTGCCAATACGGCCGTTATTCATTTCAGTATGCCCGTATTGAATTGAAAATTTGTTCATAACCCTAATTTTGGTACGGGCATACTGAACATGATACGGGCGTATTGTTTTTCTGAAGTTTATATATATTTTTTTGTTTTTTTCAATAAACAGAGAATAAGTGATCTTCCATTACACCTATCATCTGTATGCATGTATGCAGTATGATGCACCTAATTCTATTTGATTCACTTTTCAAAAGAATTAACCGATGCGTTTCTCTGTTTGGATTTTTGCCATTCCTCTAGACGGGCTGTGTGCTGCCGATTTCTGTAACCGAGGAATGATGCATGTTATATTGAGATTTGGTGTCATCAACCAAATGATTTTCCTTTCCTTTAGAAGATGTGTCAACCCTCCTATTGACTACTATATCTCCATGTTTCCACTAGATTATTCAAAAATCGTTTGGGACAAGAGAGAAAAGAAGGAAAGGATATATTTTCAAAAGTTTGTGTTTTAGAAGGGATTATTTATTTTTTGAAAAATGGATTTTGTAAGAATGGCTTGGCCAATGGTAGGCTTAAGTGTTTAGGCTTGTTTGATTAAACACTTATGAAGTTAAGCACGTCTTGGTTATTAACATTTGTGATTTGACAACTTGGATAGCTTTTCTTGAGCCCCTTTGTTGAATTCAGTGGGTGGTACCATCATGGATTTATTCTATTTTTCAATTGCCCTAACTTTTGCCTAAAACACCCATTTGTGGAGTTTTAGCGGGCTTTTGTTTTTGTTCATTATTTTGTAACCCTAATTTTTGCCTAGGTCACCCTCTTGTGGGATTCCTAGCGGGTCTTTTGCTCTTATTTTTGCGCAGTCCCCTTATTGGGTTTCCTGCCGAGCTTTCTTTTTATTTTTAGGATTTTTGTCCTGAATGGATTTCTTTTTATCCATGATGGCACTTATTGAAGCCAAGGAAAGGTGCTCCAAGTTGTCACACACTTCCACATAAAAAAGATGCGGGTTTATTTTTATTAAGACGATTTTAACCTCACTTATGTTCATTCAAACAGGGTTAAATAATGTGGTTTAGAATTTTTATTGCAAGCAAGAAAAGAAGCAATAAGAAATAATGAAGAATGATTTTATTATAATCATAGTGGAAACATGTGCCCTATCGAGGCTCGGGGGTCGGGCTGTCCCCGAGGAGTAATCTCTAATAGTCATCAGGTTTACACATCCCTATCGGAAGGAGAAAAACACTTGATGACGACAGCAGGCCTTGATATTTGTGAACCAGCCTTCCTAAAGATCTGGCTTAAAGAACGTCGAGAAGGATCTTGGTTTCTCTTCGTCCTTTGATCTTTATAAGGGTTGTATCCTAACCCTTGTTTCCCCGGATTATCCTTGATAATGGGTAGCTCCGGGATTCCTTGGGAGTCCTTGCCTAATCCTTGTCCTGGCAAGTATCCGTTCTTGGTGAGCATGGAGGCTACCTTCTTCATTTCTCGGGGAAATGTTTCGACATTGGCGATTTCCAATGCTTGGAAGGCGGTTTCTAAAGCTTCCTCCGCTGCATCCACGTAAGGTATGGTGGATGGTTTGCTGATGAGTATGTCATCTTCAGCTTGTACAGTCACCAGTTTGTCACCCACTATGAACTTGACTTTCTGGTGGAGCGTAGAGGGTACAGCTTTCGCATCATGAATCCAAGGTCGGCCGAGGAGACAGCTGTATGCGGGAGTAATGTCCATCACTTGGAATTCGACATTAAAGATAGTGGGTCCAATTTGGATTGGAAGATTGATCTCTCCCACCACTTCTCTTTTAGAACCATCGAAGGCTCGAACGATCATGTTGCTCGGGCGCATTTGGACTCCCTTGATTGCCAATTGCTTGAGCGTTCTTTTTGGCATCACATTCAAGGAAGATCCATTATCTACCAAGACTTTAGCGATGTGATACTCTTTGCACTTTACAGAGATGTGCAAGGGCTTGTTATGATTCGGTCCCCCAGCGGGGATTTCTTCATCGGTGAAGGTGAGGTGATCACTAGCCGTGATGTGACTAACAACCCCCTCAAACTTGTCTTGGGAGATAGTGTGCGACACATATGCCTCGTTCAAGACTTTCGACAGAGCTTGCCGACGCGGTTCGGAACTTAGGATCAACGACAACAGCGTAATCTTTGCTAGCGTCCTATGAAGTTGATCCACGATGGAGTACTCGCTCTGTCGGATAAACTTTAACAACTCGTCAGTCTCCTCCTCGGATTCTCTTTCCTCGGTTTTCTTTTCTTCTTTTTCTTTATTCTTGGGGGCTTTATCATGAAGATCTTCGGGAGTGTAGATCCTGCCACTCCTAGTCATGCCCCCAAGTCCAGCGATGTTAGAGATATCGCTGTAGGCAGAAGAATGGATGTCGTATATCCACGGCACAGCCTTATTTGATTCGTAGGGGAAAGGTCTTGGAGCAGTGATCCTTAATGGTGTTGGACCTTCCCCTTTATTCGTCTTGATTACCAACAACGGAGTTGATGTGCGCTCGCTTGGCGCGGTTGTTGGCTTACACTTAATAACAAATGGCGTGCGATCCATCTTGAACATACGCATCGATTATTTCTTTCTTTTTATTAATGTTTATTAATGATTTATTGGGAGGGATGTATGAAATGCAAACCTAGATCCCTCCATGATCTTTGATAAGAATGCATGATATGAGATGATGGCGATGAATATGCATGCATTGTGTTTATTCAACTAAGCATTATCATGTTTTTAGGATGTCCCTAAGATGATGCATGATATTGCTTGGTTTGGATAAATAACCCTTTTTTCCTTTTTTTGGGTATTTTGTTTTTTGTATTTTTTTTGGGTGAAAAGGGAAACTACCTACATGAATGTGATGAAGGTAGATGTTAACACCATGCAATGGAAGATCCTTATTCCTATTTATTTTTATTTTAAAAGAATAGGAATGTTGTATGTTTAAAGAAATGCAATGTATGCTCAAACAATTTCACATAAACAATGCACAAACAATTCACTCATCCACGAACAATCACGAGCGAATCACGAGGTAGGGGTATCCTGCAGAAAAGTGCATATTCAAGGTGGATCTAACTGTTCTCACCGGTCTGAGGCCCCCAAGGTGCCCCCATTATAGGGACCCAATTCCTCTCGTCGTGAGCCGATGGAAAGCTCCAACGCACTGTCGGACTCGAGTTCATGGTTATCACCTTGAGTGATGTTTTCCGACAACGGTCTACGGGCACCTATAGACCCATTCGACAACCGGCCGTACTAACATCCACTCCCTATGGCTTACCACTCATGCCCCCGGGTATAGAGGGAACTGTTGTGTGCAAAGGTTTGTGTGCAGTTTTTATTTCAAACAATTGCAGAAAATTAAACAAACAACAGTTATTAAAGCCATATAAATAAACATGTTATCATACAAGCAAGGGGTAATGAAGTAATTTTAACTATTATTTGTTAAAAATAATCTGTCACTAAATGGGACTGACTCTCGAGGCTTCCCTAGTGGAGTCGCCATCTGTCGCCACCGGCCCGAAACGGGCTTTCGGCATTCGCGATGGATGGTTGGACTCTTTTATTTATTTAAAAATATGGATTGCTAGAATGACTTATTCTCAAACTGAGACCTCGTCAAACGAGCAATTTTATTAAAAGGCTCACCAATCCATGTTAATCCCAAGCGGGACCCTCCATGGATTTGCGGTTTTCATAAAAAGGAAGGGTTCATGGAGTCGCCACCAATGTTTTACTCAAAACATTGGAAAAAGAAGCTTAAGGCAATCGATTCAAAAATCGACTTCGGCCATTACAACCAGAGTCGGGTAAGGGAGTCGGTTACGTGTGGGGAAGGTGTTAGCACCCCACAACGCCCCTTTCGGGTTCCCTATGACAGATTATTTCTAAAAATAATAGTGCAAAAGTACTAAATTACCCCTATTTATTCTAAGCAATTATAAATTAACTATCTACATGATGACAGTTTAATATGCACACAGAAAGCAGTAAAAGAAGGGATTTTTAGAAAAGAAACCTCTTGAAGCGTGCTTTTTATATATCAAGTAAAACTGGGAAGCTTTTTGGCGTTCCCTCGCTCTACAAGCTCGCTCACTCCTTCCTAAAAATAATTTTTGACTATGGAAATCCGGAGGATTTCCCTTCGACTAAGTTCGAATCTCCAAGCTAAATGCTCGGAATTCCAGAACTTCGTCGGATCGACTCCAGAGAGATTTCTAGGGCAGAACACTGCTCAAAAACCCCAGAATACTCAAGGAGGGAGTCAAAACTGTGTGGAAAAGTGTGAAATGACGTCCCATTGACGTCATATTTATAGGGAAGAGGCTCAATACGGTTTATGAGGGTCAATACGGTCAACATTGAAATTTTGAACTAATACGGCCGTATTGAATTTAATACGGCCGTATTGAAGTTCAAAAAACCTCAATACGGCCGTATTGAAGTTCAGTGCGGCCGTATTGAAGTTCAGTGCAGCCGTATTGAATTCAATGCAGCCGTATTGAAGTCCAGAAACTTCAATACGGCCGTATTGAGTTCAGTGCGGCCGTATTGAAGTTCAAAATGTTCAATACGGCCGTACTGAACCTCTGAGAGGCCGTATTGGGCTTCTTTCCTCCCACTTTTCTTATTTTAGCTATCCTAAGACCTCTAGACCTATAGAGAACCCTCCTTGGGCCTTCTGGAAGTCCTTCTGGCTGATCTTCCTTCAGTCTTCGAGAGTCTTCAAGCTTTATTTCCGACCCGGACAATTTTAGGGGTCTACAGCATGTTCGAATGATTGTATACTTTACTGGGGCAACAGGGAAGATGAAGAGAGTGAGACATGCAAAGTTTGTAACACTTCAAGGTGGAAATCAATGGCAAAAGTAAATAAGTCTAGGTTATCTGGTGATGACAATAGTATGAAGAAAGTTCCTGCAAAAGTACTTCGTTACTTTCCATTGAAACCCTGATTACAAAGATTGTTTTTGTCATCAAAGACGGCTGAGAATATGAGGCATGTTGTCAATAGTAAGAATGATGGAATGAGGAGGCATCCTAGAGATTTTGAAGCTTGGAAGCGGTTGTACTTGACACACCATTGGTTTGCATCTGATTCAAGAAATGTGCGTCTTGCATTAGCTACTGATGGTTTTAATCCTTTTGGTGTTGAGTTCAAGTTATAGCATTTGGCCAGTAATTCTCATTCCATACAACACTCCACCATGGGTATGCATGAAGCAAACATCTTTTATAATTTCTATGATAATTCCTAGTAAAAAAAATTCCAAGAAGTAATATAGATGTCTACCTACAACCTTTAATCAAAGAGTTGAAGGAGTTGTGGACAACAAGTGTGGATGCGTATGATTCTTTCAAGTGAGAAATGTTTAAATTACATGCAGCTTTGATGTGGACGATTAGTGATTTTCCTGGGCTAGGAACACTTTCTGAGTGGAATACTTACACCTGACTTGCTTGCCTATCTTGTAACTTTGACTCTATTCCCTATCGTCTTCCTTATAGCAGGAAATGATGTTTCATGGGTCATCATCGATTTCTTGATCAGAAACATAGATTTAGATTGAACAAGATCTGCTTTAATGGTGAGCAAGATCTGCATAGTACACCGAAAGCATTATTTGATTTTGAAATTCTTGAACAAGGTCAGAATATTAATGTCACATTTGGTAGAACACCAGTGCAAGAAGGGACAAGAAAAAGAAACTGAGGTGGACATCTTCCACAAAGTACCACTCAACAGTGGAAAAAGAAAAACATTTTTTTGAACTTCCATATTGGAAGGATAATTGTTTACGACACAATCTTGACATGATGCATATTGAGAAGAACGTGTGTGCGACAATGTCATATATACTTTGTTAAATGACAGTGTAAAGACAAAAGACAATGCTAATGCAAGAAAATACTTGCAAGCTATGGGTATTAGACCTGAACTTTGGCCAAATGAACATGAAAAGTATCCTTTAGCTATCTTTACATTGACTAACAAAGGAAAGAAGGCATTTCTAACAACTCTAAAGAATATCATCGTGCCAGATGGTTATTCTAGCAACATTTCTAGATGCATTGACTTGGATAACCTTAAATTGAATGGAATGTTGAAAAGTCATGATTCTCATGTATTGATGGAGCAATTCCAACCATTAGCCATGTGGACAACATTGCCTGATGAGGTTTTAGCAATATTAATTGAGTTTTGCTCATTCTTCAGACAATTATGTGGTAAAGTGTTGAAAATTGAAGATTTAGACAAATTGCAAAATCAAATTGTCTCCACTTTATGCCACATGAAAATGTTATTTCCTCCTTCATTCTTCACTGTTATGGTTCACTTGGTTGTTCACCTTGTTGAAGAAGCCAAGCTTGGAGGTCCTATTCATTATCGATGGATGTATCCTATAGAAAGGTAAAAAATGTGTGCTAGTGTTTCTTCTTATTATATCATTTTAGTAATAAAACACATTCATCCAAATAAAATTGATTGTGGCTTAATGATAGGTAGGGGCAATTAAAATCTTATGTACATAATAAAGCACAACCGAAAGGCTCTATAGCAGAAGGCTACCTTGTGCAAGAGATTATTCTTACATTTTGTTCAAGGTATTTAGATAACATTGAGACAAGATGGAATCGACCTGGTCGTATAGATGATGAGCCTTATGATAGACAATCTAAATCACAAGTAGGTGAATTATTTCTCGTGGTTGGAAAACCTGTTGGTGGCTCTTCATATTTTACCCTTACCCCCAAGAGAAGTTACAAGCTCATAGACATGCGTTAACAAATTGTTGCCCTGTGGTTGACTACTATCTTCAGTAAGTAATTATTTCACTTGGATGAATTATTAAGTTCTCTTTTTTTTCATATATCTAATATGATATAAGCAAATAGGCAATTTAGAAATATTCTACGAAGGTAGTTAAAGGGTGGTGCAAGGAATGCTGCTAAGGTAGACAAGAGGGTTCATAGAGATTGTGTTCGTTGGTTTTCTAATCGCGTAAGTGCTTATGCATTCCAAGTTCAATATATTTATTTTTAATAAGAATTTGACTAACAATATGTATTATGGCATTAGGTTGGAAATAATCTTAACAGTCTTAACGAACCCGATAAAGATGTTCTTATTAGTCTTACGCAAGGTCCTTTTGACCGAGTTAGAAGGTTCACATCATTTAATATTAATGAATACAAATTTCGAACCTTAACACGAGACAAATTTTTAAAAACTCAAAATAGTGGATTTTTTGGCACATTTGGAACAAAATGCTACTCAAGCAATAATGATGCCCAAATGTGATTTGGAGGGGTGCCATATTATGGAAGATTGATAGATATCATTGAGATTTTCTATAACGGGTTCACAGTACCCATGTTTAAATGTGAATGGGCTGACACCACTACTTCAAGAGGCATGAAGGAAGATAAGTTGGGTTTTTATCTTTGTTAACTTTGAAAGACTAATACATACTGGTAAAAAAAATGATGATGAACCATACATTAAAGCTTCTGAAGCTCAAATGGTTTATTATGTAGAGGATGAGAAAGAACAAGGTTGGAGCATACCGATTCATTTGAAACCTAGAGACTTTTATGACATGGGTGAAGATGAGGCATACCCATCACAAAACTTGGAACAAATATTTCTTGATGATGCCACACATAAAGCTCTAAAACTACCTTAACAACAATTTAACTCTCAAGGATCCCTTAACTCTTAAAGCTCTAAAACAACAATAAATATAACAATTCAACAATTTAACAACATATATCATATAATTAATTAATTAAGATTAACAATCATATAGTGTTACAAAAACCAAACATATTACTTTGATGTGCAAACTAGCCTCATGTAGTAAAACTTTTTCATTAGAAAAAGTAATTCTAATCGGTCATAATAAGCAATCCTAGGTTATAATTTCAATCGTTCTTGATTCCCCTTATTCTAATCTAATCTAACCAAACCTTAATCTTGATTTTTATTTTTGCCTTTCAAGTTGTTAATCCTTATAAAATTCCTAAATTGGTCCTCACGCGACAATTGATGTACAACTGATTATATTCATGTCGTGCTTGCAAGTATGACCAATTCAAGTCTCTTGTCTTCAATGTCTTCACACGATAGCTAATCTACTATCGAATTTACTCACATTGTTGCACTTGTTAGTGTAAGAACGATTAATGTCACATCTTCAATGTTTTGTTTTGCATGATAGTCAATGTACGACTGATTCAAACCACATTCTTCAATTTCTTCACACAATAATTGGTGTATTATTGATTCAAGTCACATTCTTACAAGTCACATTTGTGATGTTGAATAATTGTCAAAAACCAAACTTTAACAAATTCCTTAATGTGTGAGTTTACTTTATTAATAAGCATACTTTGACAAAAAAATCAGTAAAATCAACAATTTGATGAAAAAATGTAGTGACCAATAATTACTTTAACAATATTTTTGCTATCACTTTTTTTCCTATTCATTATCTCCTGGTAGTCAATTCTACAGGTTGATCTAGTGTCAATCCGCATTTTTTTAATTTAAAAACTGAATTCTAAATTATTATCATGTACATATAGACACCTTTAATTTCTGCATTACAAGTGACTTAATTATTTTTAACTTTAAAAGAATTTTTTAAAAAATAATACCCATGAAAACATTCCTCTCAAATAATATTAATTGTATGTACAATTTCTATCTAACAACTTAAACTTCATTTATATGTAAATATGAGAATGATCACACAAAATAAATGAGAAAGAAGATCATATAAATGAAAAAAAAAAGGTATTTAGATAAAATAAAAGGATCATAAAAATAAAAAATAAAAAATTTAAAGCCGGTCCTTTTCATTTATAATATTTGGATGAAAATTTGAAAGTTTAATTAAGCAATGTAATTAAATACACGAACAAATTTTATTATTATTTTTGTCAATTTAAATATTATATCATAAATTTTGTTTTGAAGCATAGATTTTAATTAAGTGATGAGGGTATTGATTTTGAATTTTTATTGATAGAAAATAATTATATAGTAATTATATATGGCGTGTTATAATTAATGATTTTATTTTGCCCTGAATAAAGAAAGCACAAGATTTGATGTTACGTATTATTTTTTCACTATAATTTTTTTCTTTTACTTTTGAAACACATTTTAATATTGTTTGATTTGATTTTTTTAAAATTTTTGTTTTAAGTTTATAGAAGACAGTGAAAAACACGACTATTGTTTTATTATTAAAACTTCCACTAGAATATATATATATATATATATATATATATATATATATATATATATAAAGATCATATATATATTAAACAGTTTTTCAGATATATAAATATTTCATTGTCTTTGCCAAAATGAAAATTTTGAAGAGAAGTTGATGATTTATCATCATCCTTAATAATTAGAAAACATATGAACATTCTCTTGTGATTTTAATATTTCAAATTATTTATGTTGTGAAAACGCGTGCATTGATTTCAGGCTTGATCGGTATGTGTTGTGTGTATTTATATTTTCTTTTAAGAAAAAAAAACTAATGAAAAAAAGACTATGATTAGGTGGATAGTTACAACAAATATATAATTAATTCTTTAGTTTCATGTTATGTTTCTCATATTTATTTTTTAAGATGGATAATTTTAAAAAAGAGGAACTTGTTTGACAAATTCAAGTATTCAACAATCTTGGAGCCAATGGATTCGACTGTTTTTTGTTTTTTTTAGTCACCTGTTTGCTTGAAGTAGCTGGCTTTTGACCTATTGGGATTGCTGCTGATGCCAATATTTTCAGAGTTTGATGATATGTTCAAGCAATTGCATGAGAGAAAACATAAATTTGATGAGTTTATAACACAATAAATATTACAAAATTTTTAAATGATGTGCAGAAAAACAATGGTGTGGATGTTATATCTTCCAACATACATTTTGTCTTGTGATTGTTCGTGTTTGCACTTTTGTCTCCACAATCAAAATTCTTCTCTTTCTTTCCTCCTAATGAGCTAAAAATTCAAATTTTCATCTACCAAGTCAAGTTTTGTAACAAAACGCTGGTGTTAATTTTGAAAAGGTATCATTGAGAAAATTTTCAATCTACCTAAAAAAGTTTACCAAAGGTTCGCGAAAGATGTTAAATCCTAAACAAATCACGTTATCTCATCTGTTATGGGAAGCAATCAACCACCAACCAAGACTTGTTCTAACAGTGACATCAAGGGTTTGGTTGTCGATTCCCAGTCGACTAGAATAGGTCAAAGGCTTGAATGGTTCACAAACTAAATTGCAATATGAACACTTCTACCGGTAACAACTATGCACTATTTAAGAGTCAATTTGACACGCATTTACCCCCTATTTGCTACGTGAGAGATGCCGAAGAAATGGAGTAAAAGGGTGAAAATGGGTGATAAATAAAAAGTAAGAGTGGTTTGGCTGAGTAGAGGTGTGTCATGTGTGGAGAAGTTGTTGTTAGCACATTTTGTGGTAGCTTTTTTCCTGGTGTTTTTTTTTTTTTGTTCGTCCATGGAGTATCCACCGCCGACAGTAATGACTAATCTTCTCGCTACGTTGGAGGCACCTCAAAGGGTGGGATAGCTGACCCTAAGATTTATTTTTTCCTGGTATTTAAAACTGCCATAAAATTTAATTGAATTTTGTTTTTTCGGTTTTGACGAATTAATTTTTTTAATTTTTTTAAACACATCAATGGTTTAAAAACTATCAAAAGTGCCAATTGATTATTTTTAAAAAAAAACTATAATGTATTGAAACTGTACCGCCCAGGTCGTAATTCGACCTGATTTCTTTATCGGCAATAGGGCGATCACAACCCTCTACTCGACCAATACCCGACTAGGTCGCCAGGCCTTAAGCCCTCTCGCCTTATAGGCTCAGGCCTGGAAGGCAAGTGTGCCGTCCAGGTCGTAATCCGACCTGATCTCTTTATCGGCAATAGGGCGATCACAACCCTCTACTCGACCAATACCCGACTAGGTCGCCAGGCCCTAAGCCCTCTCGCCTTATAGGCTCAGGGCTGGAAGGCAAGTGTGCCGTCCAGGTCGTAATCCGACCTAATCTCTTTATCGGCAATAGGGCGAGCATGATCTTCTACTCAGCATTAACCCGACTCAAGGCTCAGCACAGACCTAGTTGGTCATAATCCGACTCGACCTGCTAGCTAGATTCCTCTCGCATATAAGGGGACTACTCGGCATTTACCCGACTGGACCCTCAGTATGGACCTAGTCGGTCGGAACCCGACTAAACTCATCCCCACTCACTAACCCCGCACCCTCGTGATAAGAACGGTTAGGGAAATCCCTTCATTCTCGAGGCCCATGAACGACGTACCATAAAACCCAAAACCCTAGAGTTGAGGAGGCAGATTACACTTTTGAATACTCTGGCTTTGAGGCTTGACCTAGAAAAAAATCCTAGTGCACCCTGTAGCCGGAATAGAAACATATTTGCACAATAACGATTTCTACTATATATACTAAAGAATTGTACAAAAAAATTATTTTTATTTTCTATTTATTTCTACATTATTTCTATCAAAATAAACAACTAATTTTTCACTTTTTTTACTTATTAATATTAATCTATTTCACTCTATTTTATTTTTTTCACTCTATTTTTTTATCAATCTTTCATCTTTTGTTAACACACCCTTAATCACCTCTGTTTGGTAGAGGAGGAAGAAGTGGAAGAAAGAAAAGGGATAATGTAAAAATTAATTTAATAAGAAATAAATAGGAAATAGAGTGGAATATAATGAAATGTATAGTTAATTATTGAATAAGTCTTATTATATATTATTTAAAATTATAAATCTCACACTATAAGATCAGTGACCATTTCTGCAGAACCATTCTCTCATTCATTCCTATGTTCAACAACCTTCACATCTACTTTTCATCTCTTTTATATCCCAAATAAGGAGCCTAACAAGTTAGCAGCTGTTTCTGCACAAAGGTAACAAATGTTTCCATCTCTCGCTCTCTCACACATTTTATTGCTATCCATGCATATTGCTGAAACCGATCGGTGTTTTCATTCGTGATTGGAAGGTGTAAAGTCTTTCTTAAAATTTGTGGCATAGCCTTGAGATGACTCAATTTTCACAGACCAAAAAGATAATTTATAGGTTCTAATCGATAAAAATAATATTTTGTGGACGAGGATAACTCAGTATCCCAAAAAATTATTGGTTGCGAGAGGGTGGAAGAAAAGGGGCGTGTCGTGCCATGGTATACATTTTTGGGTGTACATGTACAACAACTTTAACAAGATTAGAATTTAAAACTTTTGTATAACCCTACCATCCTAATACGTGGATGTCATGTTATACATGAAAATGTTAGGATATATCAACTGATATAGAGGGTTGGGAACCGTGTCTTGTTTAAAATATGTTTTTATATTTATAGTATGTGGCTAGATATTTGTTACTAATTACCATGATTTTATTCTTTTATAACATGTGCACGTCCAAATTTTAGTGCTCTAAGCCCCTAGTCCAAATATGTTTTATATTTTATAATTTGTATACAAACATTTCAAAACTCTTGAAATTACAGAAGATAATATATTGTTCCATTCTGATATATTGCAAGAGTCATAGACCAAAGGCGATGTCTCAAAAATTGAAGAGTCATTCAACTGTTTTCTTATCATCGGTTGTGAGCTAGACATATATACCTCATTGCTTGTACCATGCTTTGTAGGAGGACCCCGGTTTCACAACTATGACTCTCACTTCTGCTTTAGAGAACGTTGAAGACAATTTAAAAAGGTACAATATGACGGGAAAAAAAAAAAGTTTCCATTCTATTCAAAACTTTAAGTCCAAGACGAATTACTTTATGCATAAACATGGTATTATTTTTTGTTTTTTATGATAGTAATGTAGTTGCTGTTGGAAACTGCGCTGACATAAACTGGGATGAACATGAGCTCGGATTTAGTCCAGTTCCGACAGATTTCATGTATGTCATGAAATGTGCAAAAGGAGATAAATTTTCACAAGGATCCCTCGTTCCCTATGGAAACATTGAGATCAGCCCTTTTGCCGTGATACTAAATTATGGACAGGTTAAAGAAACATTGTACCTAGTTGTGTTTCATCAGTTTTTTATCAATGATACTATGTTTGCACAAAACATGATTTCACAGCTAACTCACAAATGAAATTCTAGCTCAAACCTCACAAATCAATATGGTAATTATTATCTTCAGGGAATCTTTGAGGGGCTAAAGGCATATAGAACTGAAGATGGACGTATACTTCTATTTCGACCAGAAGAGAATGCTAAACGCATGAAGATAGGAGCAGACAGATTGTGCATGCCATCGCCATCCATTGACCAGTTTGTTACTGCAGTAAAACAGACAGTTCTTGCCAACAAACGTTGGGTACTTATTTCTTCCTCCTATTCATCTTTCTGATCCAAGGTTTAAAAAAACAAAACTTAAATAAAGTACCATACAGACTATTGTTGTAATTTTTCAATGAGAATTAAAGTTTTAACTCGATAATATTCATAAATATATTTTAGCAAAATTTATATTAAATATAAATCTAAATTATTAAAATGAAATTATAATTTTGATTGAAAAATAATATCAACAGTACTTATAATCATGTAATTTTGGTCACATTTATCCACAATTTGTTCCAATATCAAGAGAACCCAAGAAACGGTTACTACAATTTAAAACCTTGTTATTATTATTTTCCCTCTAAGAAGTGAAAAACAAATTGAATTGATCTTCACATATGAAACAGGTGCCTCCACTAGAGAAAGGGACACTATATATTAGGCCATTACTCATAGGAACCGGAGCTTCCTTAAGCTTGACTCCAGCACCTGAGTACACATTTCTTATTTATTGTACTCCTGTCACTAGCTACCACAAGGTCAGTTATATATGGACTTCCACTTGATTTGTAAAAAAATATTTAATGAAATTTCTTGTGGAGACTAATTTCAGTTTTATGACAGAGTTCACTAAACTTAAAAGTCGAGAGTAAGTTCCATCGAGCAATAACCGGCAGTGGTGGGACAGGAGGGATCAAAAGTGTTACCAACTATGCCCCTGTAAGCATAGCAATACCAATACAACACTTTTCTCCAATTTTGGATTTTTGTTTTACTTTGTTGAGGAATTGGAGTACTTGAACTGAACGTAGAAGAAATCTGTTGACGCATAAAATTTTGTATCAGAGTCAGACCAAAGTTTGCACTCTAGAATCTCATCATTACGTAAGGTTTATTCAATAGTTAGTGTGTCTGAATCCATGTTAAGTTAAAACTCGCGCCATAAAATTTGTAAGCAACAGATAGTTACTTTTTTTGGTAAATTTACCTTGATTTTGCTTATATATGCTGCATTAGTAGTTAGACAATTTAAAGTGCATATTATAAGCTACCCTAAATGAATTTCACTCTTCATTTTGACTATGTTAGCCTCGTATACTTGCACTGTAGGTTTATACTGCAATCACGGAAGCAAAAGCCAATGGATTCTCTGATGTTTTGTTTTTGGACTCAGCAACTGGAAAAAATATAGAGGAGGTTTCTTCCTGCAATGTGTTTGTTGTGAAGGTACACCACCAACCTTACTCTCATATTCATGGATAGATTGTTACTACTAACCAATTTAATTTTCCTTTTGAAAGCCTTTATTATCATAGCACATGTTAAAGAATGAATAATAAAAAAATTAATAAAATAATACTAGCACTTAATATTTTCCTTCAAGTAATAAAAAATAATAAATATTTTTCCTTAACCTGGCACATTAATAGAACACAGTTAATATTTTTTAAAATGTCTGAACAAAAGCTTGTTTTGGTTTTTTATTTGTATTATATATTTTCTTTTTTATTATCTTGTGAAGGATAATGTTATCAGCACTCCGGAAACAAATGGAGCCATCCTGCCTGGGATCACACGAAAATCCATCATTGACATTGCCTTGGATTTGGGTTATGAGGTATTAGTTTTCCATAAGCTTTGAAATGTAAAATAGTTAATCGTTATGGCTTTGTTTTCTATAAATTTGGTATTCAACAGCGGTCACCCTCCTGATTTCATAATCAAATCTTTATTAATTTTACTGTTTTTCTCTCCATTTGTTTGGTGAAAGGGTTAACCTTGTTGAATCCATTACATTTTACATATTAAAATATATGAAGTAATTTAGTAAATGGTGTTGTAAAATTACAGGAACAGATAAACCAGAGAAGAAAAATTTGAGTAAAATAAATAACCCCACTAAAAATAACTTTTCAGAGGAGAATCTAGTAGCCTAGCTAATGCTTCCTATTAATGATTTCTCAATATTTGTATACTACTAAGGATATGATTACTTGAATTATGTTTCAGGTCATGGAACGTACCATATCGGTGGAGGAAATACTAGTAGCTGATGAAGTGTTTTGCACAGGAACTGCGGTTGTTGTCAACTCTGTTTCATCTGTAACCTACAAGGAAACAAGGTAAACAGTTTTGGTATTAATTGTTAATCTTCACTCTACATAAAGTTTGTGTATAATTGTTAACTAAATTTTAATTTTAACTTTACTAATTGTGTTTTTTTTTTAATTTGATTCACTATACTAAGGGTGATAAATATTCGATTAAAGACCGTATCTTTGAAAATTCCCTGCAACTGTTGATTGTTATACTAATAAATTGACAATAAATTTAACAATGCAGAGCTGAATATAAAACAGGAGCAGAAACATTGTCTGAAAAACTGCGCAAAACACTGGTTGGAATTCAAACTGGGTGTGTTGAAGACAAAAAGGGCTGGACACTTCGAGTGGATTGACCAATTAGCATAACCTCTCTTTAAATAGTTGTTTCTTCTAAATTGCTTGCAAATCTTGAACAAACGTCCCTCATTTTTACTATCTGCTTTTCTTTACTATTTTCTACCAATAAGATAACTGGGCTGTTTCGTTGAGATCTCCTAATGCTTAAAAGAAAATTATTTTGAAAATACCATTTTACTCAATTTTTGTCAAATTTCTTAATCACGTCCACCAAACACTGTACAGTGGTGCTTCACTCTCAACAAGGAAAGAAAATAAGAAATTACTAAGCGGTTAGAATTGGGTTTTGATGTCACCCATTCTTTTTGAGAAGAAAAAAAATACTACCTGAAAGATACAATTGAAAATGAAGATTCATAGGTAAATTATTAAAGAGGACTAAAAATAAGATAAAGAGCATTCCAAATAATTTTGACCGACTTAGTTGCACGTTGTTTTGTCAGAAAGGTATAAGGAGACAGTTGTTTCAAGATATTTTATGATATTTTAGAGAATACATGATAATAAATAAAATAAAAAAAAGTGTTTTTCCATGTTTATTAAAAGATTGCAAATTTTATTTGCATCTATGAAACGCTTCTATATTACAATAGATTCTCAGGAGAGAAAATGGGTAAGTTGATTCTCTTTAAATGTCAATTAAAATTTCATTTTTATTCATTTAACTTTCTTTTCATAAAAGCATTTCCATTACTAACCAAACACTTTTTTTTAATATACTCAGGAATGTGATTCTGATCGTAAATTTCCTTCCTATAATAGAATTCCCATCTCTTAATTGCTTATAGTCCCCCAAACAATGTACCCTTTTAAAAGCACGTTGAAAATAAAACATATAAACCAAAAGTATTTAGCGCCATCTAACGAAATTCAAATGCTAATTCAAACATAGCTATAGTGGATTCATTTCATTGATCCTCAAAATAAAATAATAGTGATTAGACCAGTGTTTGTAATATTGATTTTAAATAAAATTAATTTTGAAAACTTTTTGTTAAAATTAATAATTTTGAAGTGTGATTTATGTTTGTATGTTTTTGTTCCAAGAACAAGTTAAAACTTGGTTTTTTTTAA
The DNA here is from genome assembly GCF_000230855.2 of Cajanus cajan. Lineage (NCBI taxonomy): Eukaryota > Viridiplantae > Streptophyta > Magnoliopsida > Fabales > Fabaceae > Cajanus > Cajanus cajan. The sequence goes on from NC_138518.1 coordinate 63,753,235, forward strand.
AAGAAAAAATTACCCAAGGTTGCATCAATTCAAATTCAATTTCGAACCTAAATTTCATTAATCAATGTGAAACCAAACATGTAAACATTTACCTAAAATCATGTTAACTCGTGTTTCAACTTGATTTTGGATCATCTAAAATGAATCCAAACACATTAAGAATCCCAACTAACCCAAAACGAAGTTCAAGACAATCCTAAGGACAGTGTCTTTCTTTCTCTCTTTTTTTCTTTTCTCCCCCTTTTCTAACAATTATAAATAACTACTTCATCAACTTCTACCCTTGATCTTTCTATTCAGAAGCTCTATGAACAAGTCATTCCAGGTATCTGTAATTCCAGGTAAGCACCAGTGCATGCAATCATCGTGTTTTTTCCCTCCAGCTGAAGCAGGGTGGGCATCAGCCCTGAACTCACTCAAGTGAGTGATGTCCAAAATAATGAAACTAGACCCCTTTAGAGCCTTATAGAGGTGTTCATTCACAAGTCGGGCCTCCACATTTGTCCCGTTATTTTTCACAGAGAAAAGTTCCTCAACCTGAAGGGGCAACAAAACTTCCAAGGTCACCTAACTAATAATTTAGCATTTCAAGAAGAATACAAGTGACAACGGTTCTAGTCAAGACAACGCTAACAAAAATAATTAACAAAATGGACCCACCTGTTCTACCGCTAAAGGTCGATCCCTTTGACAGGAACCACCCTGATCCCAGTCGCCACCCTCAAAATGTCTGGGTGATTGAGTACGGAAAAATTTGACTGCACCTGGTCGTGCGTTTTCCTCCACATACGGGATCTGTGAACAAGCCACTCTATCATATTAAAATATGCAGACCCATCACTTACCTATTAAAACTGGATGTAATTTCATAGTTGCATTTCTAAAAGTATTACAGGGATCAGAGAAATAAAGTAAATTAAACTTTTAGAAGCATCTTAATAGTGATCAGTTTGGGGGAGAAATAACTGCTGAGATTTTCAGGAACATGTTTTTAGGGGAATTTCTTTTCTCAAAAACTCTTGATGCAGAAAGAGGAAAAACCTTTTTGACCTCAAGTTAATTCAAACACATTTTGTTCAATGTCTTCAGGAAAAGGAAAAACATATTCTATATACTTGCTAGTTGTTAGGCATAATTCCCATTTCCCAAATACATGTTTCCAGTGAAAAAATTGCTTGACTTGAATTTTCATTGCGTATTGCAGAATGCTTCATCTTAATGATAATAGTTGGGATAATTCCCTACTGACATGTGAATTGAAAGGGAAGGAGCATGTTGACCAATCTATAGTCTTAGTACTAGTCTCCATCTGAATCATATAACGAGGTTATTGATAAATGTGTTTTCACTTTTCAATAAAGAGGTCATCTGTGTCATACTAGGGACCTACAGAAACCCCCATACAATTTTCATCTATAGATTTTTTTTTAAGTTAAGGTTATACTTTAGTCAAATATCAACATGATATTTTGTGCTAAAGGCAATTGTAATAAGATCAGATGGAAGCTAATGAAGTTAACATTCTAGATCATTAGCATCTATGTCCTAATTCACAGTATAGAATCTATAGCGACAATAGTTTTATTTTTTATATAAAATCAGTAAGACCCCAATAAGCGTTTTGTCCTTCAACAAGGAAAGCACCTTCCTCACTCACCAATTGTTGACAACTCAACCCCTGAACATCATAAGCATCTTATCTAATACAAACTTAGACCTTGACGTATATGCATTTTTTTCCCATACATTGCTGGGAACAAGAATATGGGACTAAATGTAAAGAATTCAGCATAAGCAAAAGCCAATTAACACAATACCGTGTACATGGTAATTGTTTCTACTCTCGAGTTAACTTAGAGACATAGATTACATAAGTTCCTATTTCCTACCACTGTCATTTTAGAGGAATAGAAAGTGATAGGCATTACCATATGCTTCAAAACCATATCCAGGCCTTGATCTGGACGTAATGGAGGGATTACTGGCTGACCCTTCTTGAAGAAAAGCATAGGAGACTTCGTGGGGTCAAATTTTGAAGGTGCCCACCACCTGTTAATACAAATCAGAAACAATCAGATAAACTAAATTACAATCCTCTCATATACTTTCTCAAAGTTTTTCAAAGAACAGCTACAACATCAGCTTATACAAAGCAAAATGAGGAGCAAACAGTAAAAGATATATTTATATGCATGGTTAAACCAGATGATAAAACTAACAAGGTTCTCTTGAGTTCTCGAATTGCCAGCAACAACTCAGGCATCAGCTCAACTCAAACGCAGGAAAACAACAAGCAAAGAGATAAATTAAAGGCATTATATGCATTGCTTAAAACAAAACATAGAAGTCATGGGCACTAAAGAAACCAGATCGTGACACTAAAACAAATACAACTTAAGTCAGGCAACCCTTTGAGAAAATTAAACACTCAAGTAAATGCACACAAGGAGACATTCCAGTGAAACAAAATCCTAGGAAACAAAGGTACTTTAATCCAACTTATTATTCAAATATCTGTAATTTTCAACATCAATAACTAAAAGGAAAAGCAGCTAGAATGCATGATCCATACACAGAATATAGTATTACCAGTGCCCTGTGTTAAAAATTAGAATATCATGGAAACTCAGGGCTTGCGCCCATGTGCTTTCTGGAACATCAACATCAACTCTAAAGCCCTCTCTGAATCCAAGAGTTTCTAAGGCACCACCATCATCAGTAGCTGACCATCTGAATCAAACAGAAGAACAATAATAGTTAACGATGAGCAACAGCCAATACTATATAGCTGCTTCTCGAAGAGCTTATTTGGGCATATCTCATAAGCACTAGCGTAAATGTTTGTGAGAAGTAATGAGAATAACTTATGATACATTCAAGTTTTTAAAAGACAGTATTTCAAGGTTTTGGTGTCTTTGCGACTGCCATGAGACCACATAAGCCAATTTTTGTCCACAATTTACACCAAATGTCAAGAACCATCAATAAACCACGACTACAATGTTAAACCTAGGATACATTCACAACTCGTTTTCAGCTTATTTCAATAAGTTCCCCAGGATAACTAACGAAAACAATTCACAACTTACATGAAGACAATTTAGCCACATTTCTTCTTCAATTGTAGAAACAACTTGTACATAAGCACTTACATACAATAAGCATTCAATTAAGTTCTATCTTTTTATTAATAAGAAACATTACAACGACACACAAGTTTTCGTACATCTACCCGAAACAACCACTAGTCCAGTTACAAGGCAATGTAAACAATGACATTATAGGAAATTGAAGCTTACCTACCATAACGAGCGAGAAGATTGGTGCGGTGGTAAGCAATGGTGAGATTGTAAGTGAGGAAGGTGAATCCACGGTCAGCGCCAGCGGGTCGCCACTTCTTGACGTGTCCATCGGAGGCAGCCTTGAGAGCGCAGAAGAGGGAGACGAACATGTTCCTGTTGAGAGAGTCCCCGACGAAGCCTGCACTGCATCAATAAGGATAGGAAAAGGGGTGCGTTTTGGCGAAGGGAGGAGAGGAGTGAGTACCAATGGTGGAGTGGGCGCGAGCGCGGAGGAAGTGAAGGGGGTCGAATTGGGGGAGATCGCAGTGGCGGGGCTGCCAGCGCCACGTGGCGAGGGCTGCGGCGTTGGATTTGTTGGCGCTGAGGCAGTTCCAGCCCTTGAAGATCTCCTTGCAGGTGTGGTGGTAGGAGGGGGTTCTGGCGGGGTGGGGGATCCATGCTCCGTGGGAGTAGTCGCAGGTGGCGGGGGCTGGGGAGGTGCGGTGGGTGTGGAGCGTGGTTGTGTACTGGGAGAGGAGGAGGAAGATGGAGGTGAAGCAGAGGAGAGAGAAGAGAGGGAAGAGAGGGAATTTCTTCTTCGCAGCTTCCCTTGTGGCCATGCCTGTTGCCAGATCAGAATCAGATACTCATAATCTCACTCTTATTTCATCCTTCTCTTCTCTTTCCCTTTCACCACACCTGTCCAACTACAACTTTCACAACTCATACTAGAAAAATGTAGGTACCACGGTGATGGGTTAACCCTTCTCCTTTTTCTTTTTTTTTTTTTTCATGTTGTTTGTACTGTGATGATGTCACCAAAGCTATTTTGACGTCACATTATTATTTATATATATATATATATATATATATATATATAATATTTTATTTTTATAGTTTTATTTACTTTTTTTTATAGCTTTTTTTCTTTTAGTTCTCGTCATTTATTTTTTGTATTGTGAAGATGTATTAAGAGATCGCTGTTTTATATTAGGTTTCATTGTTGAAGTATGATAAATTTGTGCTTGATTTCAAATTTAAGATCCTGAATTGTTGAGTTTTAGTTATCCTTTTTTGCAACAAAGGACATTTTCAAATTTGAAGGTGTTGATAACTTGAGTTTATAAAAAAATTAAGTTGTGACTAACATAAGCATAAGTCTTTTCTATAAGAGATAATGAAAAAAGTTTAATGATCAATAATACGAGACTTTTTTTAAAGGTCACTTATTGTTCATGGAGAGTGAAGTAAGACTATGTACATCAAAGATTTAAAAATTTTGGATGTCATAATTAGAAGGTAATGTAGTTTTGAATTCTAGTTAATTTCATATTTTTTTTTAGGTGTTTTTCAATTTTTGGTTATAGTTTTTCATTTAGACGCTTAAAGTATAAGGTATGGAGTTGTGGATATTTTCAATAGGTGGTTGAGGCAATATTTAAACATACTTCTTACATGTCATTTGAACAATTATGGCTTTTGTTTGGATGTGGTTTGTTGATGAAAATATATCTCTTTTTCTAAACATACTTCTTACATGTCATCTGAACAATGGTAGTTAATATTTTTCATCGTAATTGTTCACATGATGTGCAAGAGATATATGCAAATGTTGTCTCATCCACCTATTTGAAATATTCACAACTCTATACTTCCTACATTAAGAACCCAAAAGAATAACCAAAAAATTAAAAACACTTACAATAAAACCTGAAATCAACCAAAACATTACGCTATAATTAGGATACTTTAGTAATTTTACCTCAAAAATTCTTTAGTCCTTTGTGTATATAGTCTCGTCTTTATTTTACATGCACAATAAATGATCTTTAATAATGCCACTTTGCGACTGCTCGTTGAACTTCCTTCCTCCTCCTTTGAAGAAAAATGACTCGTTGTCATGTTAATCACAACCTAAACATAATATAGAATCAAACTATTAGTACATTCAACTTTGACAATGCCCCTCGTTATGAAAAATAAACAACTAAAAATAAAATAAAAAATATCATAAAACCAAATACAAAGTCATCTTAGTTAGATAAAAATTATATACTAGCATAAAATAAACACTACATGGCTTCATGTATTTTTAAAAAATATATATATAAACAAGTTGTATGAACCAATATTACTTTAATTAACAACTGTTCATTGTTACTTCCACTTCCTCCGAAAGAAAAATAAAAATAATAGAAGAAGTTATAAAATAGAAGATAGTTTATAAATAAATAAAATAAGTAATTTGACAATAGTTAGGAGGATAAAAATGTCATTAAAAAAGTCTGTATGTGAAAAATTATATGGTCTTTATATATTATTATAAATTATTAATATATTATAAATAAATTAATAATTTATCAAATATAAATATAAATAAATTTAAAAAGTAAACTAAAAATAAATGGTATAATTGTTGAACATCTAATTTACATATTTTAGTGAGTATAATTTATACTTACATCATATATTTGTAATTATCTTTCAATAAAAGTATATTAATATATAATAACGAACATTTAGCACTAGCTGGACCAGAGAGTGCGGGAATCCGAATAGCATGAAAGCCTTGGAAAAGCTTTCTCGATCCAACCATGGTACGTAGCCAAAGAAACCAAACAGAAATGTCCCTTCATAGTCCCTACAATACATAAACCACCAAAGCCTGCTCGAACCATGCACCATCAACATTTAACGTAACTGTGCCAAAGGAAGGTCGTAACCAAGTCACTGTCCTCACGAGAATGAAAAACCTCCGGCCAAGTCGACGACCTGTAGACTCCAACCATTGTTGTAGGGAGATGTGAAAAAACAATTAATGCTCAATGGTTTACATGTAGGGAGGAATAAAGCCTGTCTAAACACCACGAACCTCCACCATCCCACACATTATATATATTATTAACACTAATAATATATATATATATATATATATATCAATTTTATTTATTTATTGTTAATAAATATATATTCTTTAATATAGCTTATATTTCTCGTTAATATATCCATATTTTTATATTATCGTTAATATAATGATAGGCATTTTTTAACATTTTTGTAATATATATACAATTTTTAATATTTTTAAAATTTTTATTTTTGTCACAAATAATAATTTTTTTATTATTGGGCTCATGGGCCAGTCTATTAGCCTGCAAGCTGAATGGGTTGGGCACAATAAGGCAAAAAAAATTATATATATTGGTACCCCTACTATTCACCCATACTTTTTTTGCTATACAGCTCCACTATTTTATTTTATTTTTATATATTCTCAAAACACCTTTCTTTCCTCCACCTTTCAAGATTCAAAATATTGAGAAAATTTATAATAATAATAAATAAATAAAAAACAATAGAAAGTACGTAAGAGACAAAAATGTTAGGGACCTAAGTTTACTCTTTTTAAACATACGTGAATTATTCACTAATAAATTTTACATAGGGGTATATTCTTCGATAAAATACTATTATCATATCAAAATAAAAAAATTATAAATTGTTTTGAGAAAAGTTAACAAAGTGGTCAAAGAGTCTCTTGTTAATATATACTTTCTTTATTATTGGATGAAAATTATAATTTTTAATAAATCTTATCATTAAATCAGGAATGGTTCATTAAATAAGATACAAAAAATTTCTCATTTTTTTTCCCAACAAATTATTTTGTTCGTTCCATTTCATTTCAATTCGTCTCCATGATCCCCTAACTCAGCTAAAATCTCCAAACCATAAGAAAACCGACTAAATATGTTTTTAGTTGATAACTTTTGTGAATTGAGGAAAAGTCCAGCGTGCCAACGCCAAGCTAGGCAAAAATGGCTCTTCAATAATTTGAAGGGTGCTCACTAAAAGAACACTGTTCATCTGTAACTCCTGAATGCATAGTCATATGTAGCCAGGGAACTTCATAATACTGCCACGCAACAATTCAAATGAGAACTAATTACTTAATATATATATATATATTCAACTTTTCTCCATGCAGACGCCATCTAGTTTTACCAATAGCATGGACACGAAACTCATGAAAAGGAGACGTGCTTTGACTTAACACTGTTTTCTAAAGTAAATATTAATTAAAAATTAAAAATATATAAATTATTTTTTAGGGAAATTAATCATCCTTCACGATTCGTCCGAGATTGCATACCGGTACCCTCTCAAATAAGATGGGTACCATAGAATTTCTCTTTTTAAATTGCTAGCGTAAACACAAAAAGCACGAACAGGAAACGTGGCTTAATTAACGCTCCTTGTTTTACAATAAAAACCTAATTAAAAAACGATTCGGAACTTGTACGTATATCGCGTAACAATTTTTATGAACGATGGGTACTTCTTTTGTTATAAAAATAATGAATGTGTTGCCACCCTAAGCCACTGACTAATAATTTATATTCCTTCTTTGAAAAGGAAGTAGAAAGGTTATTTAGTTACATTAGCAAAAAAATAATAGTTTGTTTTAGTTTCTTATATCTTTAACATTTTAATCTAAAATATAAACATTTCTATTGTTACTAAATATAAATATTTTACTCGTGCATTTAGGATATATGTTAGAGAACTTTTAAATCTATTTAAGCTAAAAATAAAACGTAATTTTAGACAAATAACCAATAATTACGTGAGTTGAAAATAAATTAACCAGCTTAATTTAAGAAAAATAATAATCAGAATTCAACCTTATAGTTTTAATAGATAACAAGCAAAGATAAGTGAATGAAAAACACGTTGTATGCTAAGGTACTCACTTTAAGTACATATGGATAGGGGGGAGGGAAAGAAGAAGTATATATGGATAAATAAATAAAAGTAAAAATATTCATTAAATTAATTTATGGAAAATCGACAATATCATGAATATTATCTTAAGATCGCACGAGGCAACAGTTTGAAGACCCTATCGCGTCCTGTGATTAATGATTAATTGTTTAATAACTTGAAAACAAATTTAATTAAAAAAATTCGTTTTTGGATAGATCATTGAATATAATTCTAATGTTGAATAATAATAAATAAAAAAAACTAAGGTCAAACTTTGAAAATAATATAGTGTTGTGTCTATTGTCTAGCAAAACTAGCACTAGTACAAAATAGACATTTTACGTCTATTATTTTAAGATTTTTATGTCATAAAATGGTCTGACGTCAATGTGGGAGACATAAATTTACGTTGGTTGAGTTACCCGACGTAAATTTACGAATCTAGATGCAACGACGTCATTTTTGGTGGTAAATCTTAACAACGACGACGTTGCATTGAAGTGGCATGTACCGGCATGTGGGATTGTGTGGGTCGTGATGAGCTTTGCAACTTCACCGGAGACACGAGTCTTCAATTAGTTGGATGCTTAAACAATGAAACTTAAACTTAAACTCTCTCAACCCAGCACGATTCATACGCAATGGAAGGAAGAAACCCTAAACTCATTCACATATATACTAACCTCAAATCATCCAAAACCTAGAAAATGTCCGATCCAATCAGTCAAAAAGATCTGGAATCACCCACGGATGTCGAGAAGTCGTTTGTCGGAAAGCATAGTGATCGGAAACGCCCACACGTAGTCGACAAACCCTCGTCGAAAATTGCACCATGAATAAAAAGTTTCCTCTGTTGTGTAAACCTCGCGTGTGCGAAGAAGACGAAGGCACTGGAGGGGAAATAAAAAGTTCTTGTACGTCAAACTACACTGGGCCCGACATAAATTTCAAAAACTATGTCAGACATTAGCCACATCTGACTTAGATTTTGAAATTTACGTTGGCCCTAGTGTAGTTTGACGTAAAAAAGTTTGCTTTATTTTCAAAATTGTCACTGCGTCTTTTTTACGTTGAATATTTTTATGTACGACGAACAAACACTGACGTAGATTCCATATTTTGTACTAGTGTAGACACAAATATATATATATATATATATATATATATATACTTACATTATTAAACTTTTTTACATTGTGTAATCAGTAATAATTGGGATTACTAATTTTTTTTTAGTTTTTAATGTTTTTTAATAAAAAATTTGCACCAATTAGATGATATCATAAATAAAAATAAAGTATTGTCTTTTTTAACTCTCAAAAAACATATTATAAACTAACTTTAGAAATGTATCGAAGAAAAATTGAGGTCAAATTTTAGTTTTGTGACTACAAAATCAATTATTGTTCCTCTTTAACAATTTATGCATAATAATATACATTTTTTTATCTTGTTATTATATATAGTTTATATCATATCAACGAAAATAATACTGTTATACAAATTTTATAATATTGTACACATATCAACTTTTTCAGACTCATTACTTTATATTATTGAATATATGTGTTGGGGGATAAATAGTGTTACATTATACATATACATGAACTACTTACTAATTGTGAAAATAAAAACATTCTCATGATCAATTACACACTTTTTTTAGAATACCTATGAATGTCATTTTTATCATTATATTTCTAAAAATATATTATTCCTGAAAATGAACGTGAATAACTTAAAACAAACTCTCTAATCTATATAATTAGACTAAGACAACTTAGATTTACTTCAAACTTATATAATTAATTATATGAATTAGTGAATCTTCAGTGTATTGTATATATAAATATTTTTAAATTTCAGTAAAAGTTAAAATTATCATCGTTAAACAATGATTAAATCACTTGTTTTAAGATGAAATAAAATATAACACGAGATATAAAAACAAGATTTTATTTTAAGTATATAATAATAATAATAATAAATAATTAAATAAATAAGATATTTGAAATTGAGTAACATAAATAGTAAGTTTCATTAATTTGGTATGATATGTCAATTTCGTATATGTAAGCTTCAAATTTACAGATATAAAAAAAGCTTATAAAATTGACGGACGGATAAGTTGATATTAACTAAATTTAATAAATATTATTTTTAAAAAGTGAAGAAATAAAAAATAAAAATAAAGGTACTTAAGATGAGAGAAGCCATGTGGCGGCGCATTGACAGGGAAAATAAACTGACTGAGATTTTCAGCTTCAGAGTTGAATACTTTACGGTAAATTATACTACATTTTTTTTAAAACGAACATTATAATGCCTTCTCTTCTTATTTTAAAAAATATAATTTTTTTTTATAAAATTTAATGTATAACATTTTACCTTTTTAAAAAAATTTGTTAAATTTTATTACTAAAATATATTTTATACGAGCATCCCCATAGAAGTAAACATCACACGGTTTACATCATCTTTTTTTTTTTGTTAAAATAAATATTTTCATATTTAACAAATTTAAATATGTTACACTTTAAAAAATTTATTCTTAATTTATATATTTAATTTTTATTTTAACATTATTATAAATTTGGTTAAAATTAATTATATATTTAAAAAATATATTTTTATTATTAATTTTATAAAATATTTTAAAGTGATATATCAAAATAAAAATAATATTTGTGTATATATGTATAATAAAATCCAAAAAAATATTAAAATAATATTTCTGCAGTATATTTATAAGAATTTAATAAAATATTTTTTATTATATAATAATAACTATATATATTAAGGTAATATATAAGTATTAAGGTTTTATTTAATTGATGGATTTAATAAAATATTTTATAATATAAATAAACTAGTGTTTTATTATAAAACATTATTTGTTATATTTAATTAATATAATGTTAAAATATGTATATTAAATACATACTTTTTTTAAATAAATATATTTATAATAAAAAAATTATCATTAAATAAAATATAATTATTACAAAATTTAATACTTATATATATATATATATATATTAATTTATATTATATATATATAAGTATACATATATAATTTATTTTATAATTTTTATTTTATTTATCATTTTAATAAATTTATGTAAATTCAATTACATTTTTTTACAGGTTTTTAATCAAGTGAATGAATGATAATAAACTAAAAATATTTTAAAAAATATAATACTTATATTTATGAAGGATAAAAGTGTAATTTATTTGATATTTTAACATATTAAAATTAGATAATGAAATATCTACCTCTCTTAGGAAGAGAGGATAATTTATATTAAAGACATTAAAGTTAAATAAATTAAATTATATATTTTAACATAAAAGAAAATGATAGTGTAATACACTTATTTATCAATGAAGGATAACGTAATTTATCAAATGTTTAAACTAAAAAATATTAAAATTAATTAATAAAATCTAAAATTACTGCATAAAGTATATATTTTATGTCAATTTTTAAAAATAAAATTAAGGGGTCACCCTTTCCATAAATTCCTTATTATAAAATTATAAAATCCTATTATTAAAACATTTATGACGTAAGAATCAAATGCCAAGCTCTATTAAGTCTATAGGATTTTTTTAGAAGGATTTATTAAAAAAATAATAAAATATATAAATTAATTTTAACTCAGAAAATATATTTAGTTTATTTTCTCTCTATGTTAAAAAAATTATTCAAACATAAACCCAATACATTAACATAATTTAATTAACTTTGGGTAAAGGCAATATTTTAATTGGTAAAGTCTAATTGTGTTATAGGATAAATAATCAATTCATCAAAGTTAGAGTATTCAACTTCCAAAAATTATTGACCACTAATAACTTACCTAACTTGTTGGTATTAATTAATTTTAGAACAAAGATCCAATAGCCTTGGATACGACCTAACAATGGGGGGTTAAAAACGCCAATGTATTCATATAAACAAAAAAATAAAAAGAGCATTCCCTTTTCAAAATGCAAACAAAAATAGGAGTTAAACCAAGAACACCCACTTGCAAAGTTGCATGCATATGAATGTCCTATTCTTAAGTTAATCATTTGTCTTTTCTTCGCGAAACGCTCCGCACTTGAGTTTAAACGTTCTATTTAGGGAATATTCTTATAAGGTTCGTACTATATATTAATATATCCTAAGATGGTTGAAAAATTTTATTTAATAAAATATTTAAAAATTATTAATATTTGTTAAATAAATTGATGTTGTATTTAATTATCAAATTTCAAGATTTCAAGTTTAAGTTTTATGTTTGTAAGAATAATTATTTTAATATTATTTTTTATTATTTAAAAATTTAAGAATAAAATTGTCTAAAAATTTATATACCAAATCATATTATCATATATATATATATATATTATATAAATTATAGATTGTATTCCTCATCATACAGTATTATATCATTATCACTCAACTACTAATATTGTAGTCCTAAAAACCTACTAATATAATAAGTGTGTACATATATCCACGAGGAGAGACTTAATTATTTTAAGAATAAGTCTATTTAAACTTATTATATTTAATAATTTTATATTATACATCAAATTTTAATTATCTAATTGTTGAATTAAAAGTTCTTAATGCATAAATCAAGTCTTTAAATTTTTTTAAAAAAATTTGAAAAGTTTTTGATATTTTGTTATACAAATTCAAATCAATATATAAAATATTTTCATGATTATTTGTTAATTTAAATTAATGAAATAGAGTATTAAATAATTTTTAAATTTTTTAAAAAGTTTTGTAAACTTAAATTATGTATCAAGAACTTTTAATTCAAAGATTATATTGTTAAAATTTGATGCAAAACATGAGATATTGAGTGGAGTAAATTTACCAAAACTTACTATAGAGTAAATGTATCCCTCCTTTCACTATTCCATTAAAAAGAATTCTCATTAATATATATATATATATATATATACATATATATATATATATATATATCACGTATATATATTCAACAAAAAAATGATTAAAATAATACAAACAAAACATGATTGTCATCACTACCATTACCGCACCATCAACATCATTGTTATAATTGTTGTCGCTATCATTATCCTGTTGCTGCCATTGTCATCATTATCGTCATCACCTATTGTCACCAATGACACTACCACCCATTGTTAATATCACCACTATCATTATTACATCATCTCTATAGTCCACACAATTGTCACCACTACCATTATTAGTGATAGTAGTGGTAACAGTGGCGATGATAATGTAGAGTCGTGTAGAAATTTTTTTAGACCTTAGGTGAAATTTTAAAGAGACAATATTATATAAATTATCAAATTTTACATTAATCTTTTTTACTTTTTGAAGTATAAAATCATTTATATATATATATATATATATATTAGATTTTTATAATTAAGCAATTATAATATTTCATCTTCAATGAATAAGATATATAATATATTCAATTTATATTATAACATTGTTGATCTTAGATAAACTTTAAATAATTAACTTTAATTATGAAAAACTTCTTTCAATGATAGCAATTATAATATGTATTATCAATAACATTACATACATAAGAAAATACTATAATGTTTAAATACAATTTAATACTTATATTAGTCTTTTAGCGCTTATCTCAATACATTTAAGTCTGAAAATAAATCAAGACCATTGTTATTTGTAGGTGATTGTTCTAACACTTGTTCACCAATTGAAGTTATTTATATATATTTTTTTATGCAGGATAAAAAAATTTCATAGGCTTATAATTTAATACTCTCGCTCACTAATGTGATCATAATTTGAGTTTTAAACCTCATTTTTAAGGGTGATTCTAACGACATTGGAAATCTAACATTCAGGACTACAATTCTTATGAAGATCACAAAATCTAATTATTCAGGACATAATTTTTAAGGATGCCAAACGTCAAGTGTAGGCCAAGGTCTGAAGGTTGTCTTCGATTCTCCCTCCTCTTCAAATCATAAAAGCACAAATTAAATTTATAAACAACCCTAACTTACTATTCTTTATATAAGAAACTCCAAAACTCTAACATGCATTTAACCTACGATAAAAACAATTTAACTCCAATTATTTACTTATCTCTTATAATTAAATAATAATTCATAAATAAATGATTTCAAAATATTTCCTTTTTATCTAATAATACTTATAATTATAAAATAACTCAAATTAATTATTTTTTATTATTAATTTATTCTAAAAAACTTGGAATGTTACACATTAAAAAAATAATATTTAAATACAATTTAAAACTTGTATTAATCTTTTAACACTTATGTCAATACATTTAATTCTATAATATATCATCTGATTATTCTAACACTTGTTCGTCAATTGAACTTATTTTTATATATTTTTTCTAATGAATGATAACAATTTTTCAAAAGCACTACTGTGTTGGGGTTGAATTAATTTTAAAACCTTTTCCCTTTATTTTTTAAAAATAAACTCGCTTTACCTTATTTCTTTATTGAGTCAACCCATTTTATTTTAAACAAATTAACCCATTTTATTACTCTTAAAATTATCGATAAACAATTTAAATTAAAAATATATTAGCAAAATTATCACATATCTCTATAATAATAATCATCATAATTACGAGATAAAAGTAGTAGCAAGAACGATAGCTAAAACAATAGTTTATTTTACTTACTTTTGCGACAGTGACGATAACAATATTACGATAACGATATAGTGGCGAGTGTGAGTAAAATAGTAGTTTCCTGTATTTAATTTAATAAAATTGGGATACGGTAAGTAAATTTTTTATTTAAGCATGTTTATTATTAGCCACACGATATGATATGATGATCTAGGGAGGCGACAAGTATGAGAGAGGGAAGAGTGTCCGTAGATTTGGCAATCTTGTCATCCTTTGGAGTTTGGACACACGCTGTACAGTACAACTCAACCGCCACTTCCCACCGAATCATCTCCCTCACCCTCCCTCACCCTCACCCTCACCCTCATCTACCACTTCTTCTCACTCTATTTAAATAATAAATAATAAATAATAAATCCACCGTCATCATGCTCTTTAAATTCGCACCACATCTGCACGTGCTCCTTGCCTCTTCCGCTTCTACCGCAACAATGAACGTGGTGGAGCTCCGGTCCACGTGCTTTCTCTGACACTCTCTGTCAACGCCGAAACTGAACCCAACCACTTCTACGTTCTACCTAATGGCGGTGGAGTACACATGCTGCGAAACCGGCTTCTTCCTCCACATACTCGTCATCGTGCTGCTCGTGCTCTTCGCGGGCCTCATGTCGGGCCTCACTTTGGGCCTCATGTCGCTCAGCCTCGTTGATCTTGAAGTTCTCGCCAAGTCCGGTACTCCTCAGGATCGTAAGCACGCTGGTATGCTACGCCTACTGTTACTAACTAGTTTCTTCTTCATTTTCCCCTCTTTGTTCTTTTCTTATTTGACCGTCACTCGTGTTTCAACTATGAACTCGGTGTAATTTCAGGAATCACGGTCACACAGAAGGGAAATTGCCTTGGATTTTGTGTGGCCTAGCATTTTGTTCTTGCTTAAACTGTGATAAGAATACAAATAATAAAAAATTGTTTTTTTTTTTTTTTTTTTTTTTTTGCTTTTCAGTTTGTCGAATTCGGCTCCGATTAAAAAAGATTGGTCAAGATAACTCATTTGGTCACACGATTTAAACTAATAAACAAGAAATGAAGGGAATTAAGTGCAGTTGTTGATTTGGAGTTTATTAATTCCCGTTCTGGGGATATTTGGGATTTTTTTGAACAATCGTGAAAATAAGAGGTAGGTTATCGGGATTTTTTAGGGATAAATGAAATCCTTAGCTGAACATTATCTCTTGCTGAAGGGATGGATAAGGTTCTGCTGAGAGTGGTCCCTACATTTAGGGAGGGCCCAGTACGCCTCGAACATGATGGTCTTCAGAGGAGGATACCAGTGAAAAATTACATTTATTTAAAGCTATATTTGGATGCAAGTTTAGCTGAAGTTTTGAGAGAAGCTCTTTTGAGAACCTCTTTCGATATAAGATAGAAGTATTTTTGAGAATTTTTTTACTGAAAATAAATGTTGAAAAATTTTCTGAAGTGTTTCTAAACTAATATCTAATCATACCGTAAGATTGTATCTAAACAAACTCTTTATCTTTTATTGAAGAGACCTTCGGCATAGTATGAGGTTATTGATTCTCTACCTGTATGAACTGGCGTTTTGTTTTGTCTTTACAGAGAAGATATTACCTGTTGTCAAAAACCAACATTTGTTGCTTTGTACTCTGCTAATTTGCAATGCTGCAGCCATGGAGGTACAGCTATGGTCATACACTGGTCGCTATATTGTCACATGGTTTTCATATTCTAAATGGTTGTTGCCTTTTTCAGGCACTTCCTATATTTCTTGATGGTCTCGTTACCGCATGGGGCGCCATCCTGATTTCGGTGACATTAATTCTTTTGTTCGGTGAGGTGAGAAAGTTCTTGACTTGTATATTTTAAGTAAAATGCATACATTTTGTTTAGAGGTTTCAACAATGTGGCAATAAAAATCTGGTAGTACAGTATACATTTTGTTTGGTTTACTTTCTTTTCTGTTTTTAAAAGACATTCTCTGTCCTTTAGAATCAATTATAGTTCAAGTGAGAAACAGTAGTTTTCATTTCTCCAACATTACACCTGTCAACAAAAAATATTCAGATGCAATTACCAATAAATGCAATGAATACAACTTTTAACCTTTATAATATAAATTAAATTTAACATCTAATTTAGTAATTTTATTCCTAAAAGGGATTATACCTTATCTATCCAAACAACAACACTTTTAAACTCACTTTTGAAATATCGTCTCCAAATACTAATAACCGATTCTTTCCAAACCAATTCTTTTAACACCAATTCTTTCAAAATTAATTCTACAAAAATTTAAAACAAACATAATCTAAAGGCATGTCTCATCTTTCTCACCTAACTCTTTAGTGGGTGGTACTAGTACATCTCTTTTGACAGAGTGAATACGGAAGCGAGTAATTCAACTTCAATCATGTTTTGTTTATTAGCAAATCAACTCAATCTTGAGAATTAGTTCAGTTTGTAAATCTGTCTTTCTACTTGCTATTTCCAATAACCTTAATAGGTCCGTCATTTGGATTGAATATTGATGTATGTGTGGCAGATCTTTATTTGTCTAATATTTAATATGAATATATTAATGTTCAGTTACTTAGCGTTGCCTGTGAAATTCCTCTGACATATGTCTACATGTGTGAAGATTATACCCCAATCAGTTTGTTCTCGGTATGGTTTGGCGATTGGTGCATCAGTGGCTCCCTTTGTTCGTGTGCTTGTATGCATATGTTTTCCGGTTGCTTTCCCAATTAGTAAGGTGACATGCATTTATCAGAACTTTTATTAATTCTATTTGAGTAAATATGGGGTAAATTTAATTTGTTTTGTCATGATTTTCATTCCCTTACTGGCTTTTTATGCATTTATGTGGCTTTCCAGTTGTTGGATTTTTTACTGGGCCATCGACATGAAGCCCTGTTCCGTAGAGCTGAGTTGAAAACACTAGTAGATCTGCATGGTAATGAGGTCTGTATCAGAGAAACATGATGATTTTATTTGAGATGAAAGCATCTATCTTTATTTGTATAATTTTGTTTTCATTAATTTGTTTTTGTGGTTGAGAAAAACCTGTTTTACAAGTTTCGTAAGTATGCTGCTCTTCCTATTATTTTTTATTTTTTTTAAATCAAAATATGTAATTTGTGTGAAATGTCACTGAGGGCTATCTTATCTTCTTCCCTTTTGGTTATTTGGAATCCTGTGCATGTCCATTCATGATTTTGTGTTAGTTGTTGGTGTTCATGTTGAATTGTCTTAGGCTGGAAAAGGAGGGGAACTGACACATGATGAAACAACAATCATTGCTGGGGCACTTGAACTCAGCGAGAAGACAGCCAGTGATGCCATGACTCCAATATCTGAAACATTTGCCATTGATATTAATTCAAAGCTTGACAGGTAAGGTGTACTCAATTATTTATAAATGAAAATTAACTTATGTATTTTATATAATTTTTATTCATATAATTAAATGGCTATTACTAAGCAGGGAATTGATGAATGAAATATTGGAGAATGGGCATAGTAGAGTCCCAGTCTATTACGAGCACTCTACAAACATTATTGGACTTATACTGGTAAAGTGTTTTCTTTTTCGGTTTTTCCCCTTCAAAGCTTTTTAACGTTGAACATTCATTTGCCATTAGATGAAAAACTACTGCAAAGGCCACATACAGCTTCACCTCAATTGCTTTGATACCCTTTTTTCTTTTAAATTCAAGAGAGCATCTTTCATACCAGAGGATTATTATAGATGTCAATTGTTGTTGACCATTTGATTAAAACTATCTATCTAGAACCTAATAGACTCGGGAGTCACTTTTTTAAATTTTACCATTTGCTGAGGAACTTAAATTGATGTTCAGCTTTCGTGTGAGACAGTACCGTCATTTGGGTATTGAGCATTTAATTAACAAGAACTGAATTATTTTGCAATGGACTGCTGTAAGTTGTAACCTTGGAAAGGAGAATCAAGTCTATTTTCTTACACAGAATCCCCATGTGTGTGGATTTTTTTCTTTAGATACATCTGATTCATTCTCAGTTCAATTGTCTGAAACGAATTTCTTGATCTGCAGATGTAACAACATATCATGCTCTCAAAAAAATTATAAATTAACCTTGGCTTCTTTCTATAAAAATACTTAATAATAGTATTTTTGGAAATCAAACAAATTATAGGACAATTTAAGTTAAAATTTAGGCTGCAGAAGACGTAACTCACACTTCAAATCATACCAGAGAATATAGCGGGCAGAGTAGTGCAAGAGGGGTTGGAGAAATAAGTGTAACGAGTTGTATGTCTGCGTTGTAGGAATTGCTTCCAAATAATGGAACTATATATGACCTTTCTACCCAAGGCATTCTTAAGAAAAGCACTAGATGATTGTGTCTTCCTTGAGCACTGTTGACTTAAAAATATACCCGATAACTTCGATTTTCTCTTGTTGGACTTATCTTGTATCATTTCATTAGAGCCGGTAGTGGCCATTTGAGACTCTTAACCCACTTATATATTTTTTTAATGCAAGTTAACATGTTTGAATACTGTTGCAATGTTGCTATGTGTAAACTTTTATGCCTTGCTCCTGTTATATGGAAAATATTAACGGGAAATTTTTATGATGTCTTCTGGAATCACAGCTAGTTCCATCAGAAATTCTAGTAACGACACTACAGGTCTGAAGTACTGAGAATGAAGGAAGACTTCCAAACAGTTCGATAGTTGTAACAGTAATAATGAATGTCAGTAGGGGAATAGAAGTTACAAAAAATAAAATAAAGTTGTTCAGCTCATGTACTTGAGCTTTCCATAGAGATGAGCAAGAAAATACACTAGTATGGTTTCACTTGATTTATAAACAAGATTAACACCTAGTTATCTGGCGCAAGGTAGCATTTGTAAGGTCTTGTTTTGTTCTTGAGTTGACTGTGTAAGCCAACTATCAGTTGAAATGCTTGCTGCATGTTGGTCAACTATGAAACAAGCTTAGTACTCCATTACCTGGCAGCAAATAGAACTCTCAATGCCCTATGAAATTTTATAACATTATTGAGAACTATAATTGGGGTGGTCAACTGTTTAGCCAAAATGTTGCATGTTAATTTTGATGTAATGAATTAGGATTTGTCACTTTTAAGACTGCTTATTTAGCAGAAAACCAGAGGTTCTTTTGGTGACAATTTTGTAACACACATACAGGGGAGATCAAAATCATCAGGGATCTCGACCACTTGTGTGGTTTATAAGACATTATTAGTTAATCCAGTGGTAATATTAGTGTGTATCTCGTCAACAGGGATAGATTTTCATTGAGGCTGATGGTGTTCCCTGCACTGTTGATATGAATTCCAGCAGTTGTGATTTTTTTTTTCCCTGTAATTTTGTACCATGCTCTTTATGCCTGTATACTATGTATGATGATTGATGAGATTGCTATTCCTTTGCATTATTCTTTTCATTTCTCTATTCAATTTTCTATTGCTTGATGCTTGCTCATTGGATGTTTTCTCAATCTTTTTTTTTTTTTGTGATTGTATGCTACCTTTTGTTTGCTAAATGTATGCTGCTTAACTTTAGGTCAAGAATTTATTGACAGTTCATCCAGAAGATGAAGCACCCGTGAAGAGTGTAACCATACGCAGGGTTCCAAGGTATTTTGTAAATGTTTTACTAGTTTAATGGGAAAAGTCACATTTTACGTCACCATAATTTCATATTTAGAAATTACATATATTGACAGGGTTCCTGAAAGTATGCCACTTTATGACATTTTGAATGAGTTCCAGAAGGGCCATAGCCACATGGCAGTTGTTGTAAGGCGGTGTGACAAGACGAAACAACAATCTCCCCAAAATAATGGAAATGGTAAGAAAATGCTATTAACAGTTTAAAACTTTGAAACTGAAATTTTCTTTCTTAATAAATGCTGTATGTCTCACGCCTCTGAAATAGACTCGCTGAGAGATGTGAAGGTGGATATTAATGGTGAAAAGCCTCCTCAAGAGAAAGCTTTGAAACCCAAGATGCCACTCCATAAGTGGAAAAGCTTTCCAAATACGAACAAGTCAAATAGGGGTGGTTCTCGGAGCAGAAAATGGTCAAAAAATATGTACTCGGATATTTTGGAGATAGATGGAAGTCCCCTTCCAAAGCTCCCTGAAGAGGAAGAAGCCGTTGGAATTATTACGATGGAAGATGTCATTGAAGAGCTTTTACAGGTACTAATGATCATTCTGAACAATCTTGTTCTCTCATGAAGCTTTTATAGTTTAAAAAAAAAGGCTTATTTACTTGTAGAAAGATTTATTGATGTCAATATTTGTGCGTAGGAGGAGATCTTTGATGAGACAGATCATCATTTTGAAGACTCATGACAATGGCTTTTCCCATGAAACCTTCCATGTTCATATTCTTGTTTGGACCTTATAGATAATTAAATAGATAATGCGGTTTAGGGTGAGAGCTGCTGTATAGAGATCTGAGCTGTGATTGAAACGTGTAAGCCATTATCGTCGAAGAAATGCAGGGACCAGACAGCTGTGAATACACCAAACCTTGCTTTTGAGATGTGCATGAGTGTGCCTTATCTCAATGACGCATGCCAGCAAATCATGGTGTGTGTGTGCGTGTTTTCCTTTCTTTTGATTAAGTGATAGCTACTACTTGTATGGATTGCATGTGTGTTACGAAAGAGTATTGGTATTTAGTATGCACAGGATTTCATGAATCTGACAGAAAAGAAAAATGTATAACAAGGTATATGTAATTGAAACATGAATTGAATTTTAAAAAAGTAATTAATCTGTTAAAAATAGCTCCCTTAGAGTGAGGGTGAAATTGTATTATTTTTTTATGGAAAATATATTAATTTTATTTTATTAAAATTTAATGATTAATATATTTTACCTGTATTCTCTACACACAAGTTTATTTAAAATCAATCTTGTTATTGTTACCTCAATACTTTACTTGAAAAATATTAACAAAAATTATTCTATAGAAATTATTAATTCAGAATATGTACTGCTTGATTAATATATCTAATAAATAAATGGGTCGAACTTGGCGAGTCTTAGAAATTTTGGACCCCTTATTAAGTTAGGTTGGATTTTAGTGCGTTTTTTTGCTGTCAACGGTTGGACTTTTGAGTTTGATTATAATTAAACCTGAAAATAATTCAGACTTTGAAATTTGATCCTCGACATTTGGTCCTTTACGATAAGGTTCATGTTGTCCATGTAAATTTAAAATTTCAAATAATAGATAAATAGGGCAGCTAGCCTATTCAACCCAGGACCAGTAAAATGATCGGGTCAAATTAGAAAAAAAATTTACTCCTAATTAAATTCATAAATGTTTGGAACCAAAAGTTCCTTACATGGCCGAATTTATGTACTTGTGCGGTTGTGCCCCCATCATTAATTACTGTACTTGATAATCATTACGTGGGTCCTTGAACCAAAACTCCCATTTGGTCTGAAATAAAAGTGATTCTGATTAAGTCCCTTTGGACATGCGATCGTAGATTTGATTCACGTGTCGCGTAATATTGAAATTCAACGAATTAACATATCCGTACTTAGTTGTTAGCGTGAATTATAATATTGCAGCAAGGCTAGAAGTCTAGGACGCTCAGGCTGAGGGCATATACTGAGAAGCAGAATAATTACGATACTCGATTCTGATTCGACGTGAGAATATCCTCCTACGATGAAAAGAAAAAAACAAAGGGAGAATGAGAATTGTCTTGATTCTCATTATTATGTGTTAGAGCAATAGAAGGAATATTTACAAAAGTATGATGCAGACTTTGCCACCCTAGAATATTGTTTCTACACAGTGTCATGCACAACATACCAAGCAACATGTGACAATTTTCTTTTAGAACCTTTGAATTTTTACTTGATCTCATTCTAGAACCTACTTGAGCCGTATTTCCTATTAATAATAAAGGCACTCAAGGACGGAGCTAAGGGGGGACCTACGGGTGCCACGGCCCCCCCAACAATTTTAATTTTTTTTTATATACATATATATTACTATATGGCACCCCCTATTTTTAATATAAACTCATATTTTTAATATAAACTCATATGTATATTACTATATGGCACCCCCTATATGGCACCCCCAGTATTGAAATCCTGGCTCCGTCCCTGAAGGTACTAGTATTCCTTTTGTGCTTCAAAATAGGAACTCGGTTCTATCAACACTTTCAACACCAAAATACTTTCTCTATCGAATTAGATGTGTGAATTAATAATTAGAATGAGATTTAAGTCGTATATACATGTGTAATCGATAAGTAAGAATGATTGAGGTATGAAACGTGAGAGTTAAAACTTGGACATGAGTTAATAGATTAACGAGACATTATGATTTGTATGCAAGCCTTTTTATATTAGACATGCATCTTAAGTATAAAATTGATCTTTGAGGCAGGAATGTGAATCCTACATCATAAGTATTAAGGATCTTTGGATATAGATTTTGGGATTTTACTTGATTCAAAATCTTCGTACTATTTTTTATTGAAGTTGATGTAACTTATGATAATTTTGTAATCTTGATGAGTTATTGATGAATATCTTCTTAGTTAAAAGTACTCGGTGTTTGATATTTGTGTCGAAATATTCTATCGACTAACATCTATTCCTAGACTATTTTCTATGAGATCTAAGATTTGAGAATGGTGCCACATGCATAACCGAATTAAGGACTAAATACATATAATATATAATTGTTGTTATTATCTATATGTATTTGTACTATATTATGATATTATATTGATATATTTGTTTATAGCATGACTTTTGTTTAATACTAGGAGAATAAATGAGAGCGTCTCACTCTTTTAGTTTGTTTTGTTTGTGATTGAGTTGAATATCATTTGTAGGGGAAATTAGTTAGACATTGATATCAGAAGAGAGTCTTAGGTCTTAACTTTTGTTGTTTTAGGAAGATCATACTTTGATAGGATTGTGTCATTGAAACATTAGACTTTAAGTTAGAAAGTCCCCCATCATGTTATACTAGAGTGAATATTATATCATAATTGCTTTTGATATATTGGTCTTTCATGTTAAGGAGCTTAAAGCTACCTAATGAAGGTCTCCAAATAATTAAGGCCATGACAAAAAATAATGATGATACACAATTTGATGAACAACATGGAAGATTATGTTAACTAAATAATTGATATAAACTTAGTGAATTGAGTTATTTAAAAAATATTTTTGCAAACCATTTATTTTAAATCGTAAAGAATGTAACCATAAAAAGTGATGAAGAGAGAACATTTTGATCCAATTAACATATACAATAGCAAAACTCATAGTGAAACAATAAAAAAATAGGGTTTGAGAAGAGTGCGTTGGGATTTATTTTTGGTTTGGTTACTAATGACATCCAATTCCCAAATGTTGATAAAGAGTTTTCCATTATTAGATCAGAGTATATAATGTTAGAAATTTTTTACACTCAAAGAACCTTACCTTGACATCCCAACTTGGGATGTTCCACATTTTATTACTTTAATCATCTACCAATGAATCCACTCTAGGGTACCACACAAAAATCTACTCTGCAAATGTGAGAGAACCCAAACTCTAAAAACATGGGAAAAATATTTTTCTAGAACCATTAAGGAAAACCTACCTTATCTCATAACAAGAAAGAAAGACTAATATACACTCTTAAAGTGAATATATCACAAACTATAATATTATTGACCCAACCCTAACCAAACACTCAAAAATACATTATAACTCCCAATTACTTTTAATTTCTTTTATCTTATTTTTTTAAAACCTTCATTATATACATATTTAAAGGATAAACACTTTTTATTTTTATAATTCCAAAATATATGATTTGATAACAAAATATATAATGTTTATTTTAAATCAGATCTTTTTGGAAGATTTGATTTTATCCATTAGGAATCAATTTCCTTGCATGACAATCGATTTCTCCTAAGCACAGGCATGCATTGGGTATGAGGATTGCAATTGAGACTGCATTGTGTGCCTTTATCTAGATTGTCAAGCATATGTTAGTCTACTAGCGTTAGGCGATGCAATACTGGGCACCTTTTTCCTATGTGTCTAACGCACTTTTATGTTCATCATTGTTCATAAGTAATTTAATCCTTCAAATAACCTAATTAAATTTAAATGGCTAATAGAAGTTGGAGATAATTTTACCTTTGAAATTTTGAAACTAGTCTCATGTTATTTAGATCTCTACAACTCATTAAGGATCATGATTAATGGATCTCTCCATTTAAGAAATTCAAATAAGAGGATTTAACCATATCTTTTGACTCTTTTTCAAACTTGATAGATGTTGGTTGATTGTGTATTCATTATAGTTCCATGATTCAAGTATCATTTCCTATTTGATACATTTAAATTCCATATTCGAAAGTGTGATAAATCAATTCATAAGATATGCTTGAAATTTTGCACCTATATCATATTGTTTAGGCAAAACATCACCTTCAACTTCATGTCCAATTTCATTTGTGGTTGATGATAAATTTGATTATAATTTTTAATAAAATAATTTTTTTTTCATTAACACTAAAACCACTTCAATCACATTAGTAGAGTCTAAGTTATGATTTAAACAATGAGGTACATTTTTCTTATATCTTCTTCCTTGTTTCTTATTTTTCTACAATGAAAACATAAGAAAAGTAATATAGTCAAGACCATTTTCATTTAACAATCTCAAAACATGATCACATGGAAATATATATAATTGGATTATGTTTTCACAATATTTCATCAAATTAATGTATTGAAACATATAAAGAATCTCTACAAATCTATTTATGTTGAAATTTTTTATAAAAAAAAATCAATAAGTGATTAGTTCAAATAATTTATGTTTAATTCTTGTTGTTAAATTTGATATGTAATTGATTCAAAATTTTCTCTTATTCCACTACTTAAAAGCTCAACATTCTCTATTTGATAATCTCCCTTATTTTGGTTTGCATCAATACTATTTTATATATTAGATAGTTAGAGACTAATTCTTTTCAAGATGTAAAGATTATGAAAGTGAAGTTTACCTTTTTTAACAAAGTCTTCTCGAAACATATGGTCAAAAATCAAACTTTCTAATTAGCATATTTTTTTATCTTTTAACAAATAATTGTCTATATCTTGGACAAATAATTTACTTTAATATCATCCTAACTAACATTTCTTTACATATTTAAAATTATAATAATTATCCATTTATTAATATATTCTCTTTCATGCACTTAAGTTTGAACAATATGTTCAAAATTATGGTCTTCATTAACATGTAGCATTGAAAATGAAGATTCATTCACTAATTCAATTAAAAATTCATCATAACGACATTTTTTGTGAAAAATTTAGGTAGTGTTACATGCTAATACAAGTTCAGCTTGTGACATAAATTGAAAATTTTGTTTTCATTTTGAGGTCATTACCATGACCTACAAAGTTTTTTTTTAATATATATTTTAAAATTTTATATTGCAATATTAAATTTTATTAAAAATAAACTGGTACATTTTAATAATTTAAAAAATTTAACAATTGATAATATTAATAATACAAAAACTATTTTAAATATTTAATAATTTTAAAAAATAAATATCGATAAATTATATATCAATTGATAGATAAAAATATAAGAGAAGAAGAAAAAGAGATAAAAGAGAGATGAATAAAAAGAGAGTTAAGAGACAGAGAAGAAAGAAAGAGAAAGAGAAAAAGAAACAAGAAAGATGAGAGAGGAAAAAGAAATAAAAAATAGAAATAAAAGAGAAAAAAGTTTTTGGTGAAATTAATTTATGAGTAAATTACATGTAAATTATGCTAAAATATCTCACAAAATCTGTTATTTAAAATAATTTATTAAAAAACTCTATTTTTTAATACTAACATATTTTATTTTAAGTAAAAAAAGTCTTAATTAAATATCATCAAATTTTGACATACTCCTAAAAATTTTGTTTGTCTTAATTAAATATTATCAAATTTTGACGATTTTAAAAAAAATTATAATTATTTTGATTAAATACTATATAAATTTTTATATTAAAAAAAGTCTTATTGAATTCCCCAAGATTTTTTTTATAATATATATTTTTTTAAATTTCATTGAATTCTATAACCGTTAGTACTCCGAAAGATTTACTTTGATTGTAATCTATAATAAATAAAGATAGAAAAAAATGTAGTATGATAAATAACCCTTTGATTAGAAAATTGTAAGATCTCCACACAATTGCAGCAACCCTTGAAAATAAGTTAGGATAGCATAGGTTTTCTGGGTAGGGACCAAATTTTTTTTATTAAAAATATAATTGGTCTATTTACTTGTTATACATTTTATTTGATTTATAAATTTGTTTAAAGATTTCTTTATTATAATTTAATATCATGATACATATGATCATGGATAAGTTGCGTTTTGTAAGAATTAATTATGACTTGTTTATATAATATGAACATAATTTTAAATTCTAATATGACATTTTATGACAATAATTTATTTAAAAATATATCTTCTAATAAGATTTTTAAATATGACGTATATTTATCTTTTAGTAAATTTATAAATTATAAGATAATATGTTTAATATTTAAAAATAAAAATAGCCTTAATATATTATAACAAATTTTGATGTAATAATAATAAATATTTAATTATTTTTTATCTGTATAGGTCGACTTGTTAGAGTCAATGGACTTTTAAAATGGCATAACAATCTTGATTTAACTTTTTTTTTTTTTTTTTTTTTTTTTTTTTTTAAATAAGTCTCATCTAACCTAATCTAATGTATGCTAAGTTATAGACTCGTGTCAACCAACATGAGATATTTTCATTCCTAGCTGCAAGTAACCCTTGAGAACTACTCGTGATCATAATTAATTGCATTTAACCAAATTACTCTATAATTCATGCAATATGTATTATAGTTAATGTGTATAATATAATTTACTAGGTTGGTCGAGCCACAATTTCTTTATGAAAAGTCTACACAAACTTTTAAATTTTAATTTTGTAGTCACCATTGCAAAATAATAATAATAATAAAACTTTCAACACAACATAATTAGTAAATCAAATATGAATACCAACAAATAATTGATCATGAAATTGAGTTAATTTTTTTTAAAAATAAAAATTCGAGTTCGAATCTTATAAATTAAAAAAAATATAAACATGATAGAAAGTACCTCAACTAAATATAATCGGTTAAGCTCTATAATAAATATTAATCATCAACAAATTTAAAATAATTATATCATTAATATTTTATACTAATAATATGAGTACCTAAAAATATTGAACACAAATTAATTTGCATTCATTTTTCCATATTCTCATTTAATTCCACTACCATTTATCAAAACTCTAATAATTCGATCAGATCGATTATATTAGGCACCACGACAGGTAAGTATAATTTAATAAAGTTTGCTCAAATTTAGATTGGGCTTAATTTCTATGTATTGGTTTGTAAAAAAAATTCCTATATAAAATCATCATTGATATATTTTTAAAATAATTATTATAAAAAACAATAAACTTACTACACAAAATAATTTATAATAAAATAGCAATACAAATATTATTTATATACTGTATATACATTATTTTATCTTAAACTTAAATGATTTCTACACATACATATTAACACAATATCAATAATAATACTGTATTAGTTCATATTTTATTACTTTATACATTATACATTTAAACAAAACATTTCATAGAAGAAAAAAAAAATCGTATTCTTACAAGGCATGCATCGCGTGCGTCACTCATTTTAGTTTAATCAGAAAGTGTGCCATCTTTAGAACACAGACAAAACTAAGAGAGTAATAAAATCTATGAACCTCAGTGTGATGTTATTTTGATAGGGTTTGTAGCAAATAGCAATAGCAGCATACTCTGCCTCGTCACCAACACTGAACGCCGCATCGCTGTAGTTTCGATCGACGCATTCTCCACTTCAATCCACAATGTCTATAACCCAAAACCTCACCACTGCTATCTCTTCTTCTTCCTCTGCTTTTCTAGCTCCCTCTTCCTTCAATTCTAGGTGCTTTTACTTAACCTCACTCCATTCTTACTTTTTGTCACTTTTGTTCCCCACTAAAATGGGATCCTACCCACGATTGCCTTTTTTCTGGGTTGTTTCAAAATTGCATCTTTATTCAATTATCATCGAAAGAGTTGATTTTTATTTGTGGGGTTCCTTTGGCTGCTGCAGGGGGCATGTTTCATTGCCTGTGAAGAGCGTGGGCATCTGCAAATGCGTTGCGACACCCCAAGAAGCTGAGACTGGTACCTTGAATGAAATTTTCTGTTTACTATTTTGAAATTTTGGTCCTTCTTGTGATTAGGCAATGTAATAATAAGGTTCATAGCTCTGGTTGGTGTTTTTTTTATTTTATTTTAACAATGCTGTAGTTGACAAGTTCATCAAATTCAAATGATTGGTAACCATTTTCAGGCTGTTTAATTGAATAGTATTGTATGCTGGAAGGGTTGCTGTATTGGTGTGGTCCTGGAAAGAGCATGCAAGTTGCCATTGACTATGTATTAGACATGATTTTTGAATTTTGAGTAAGATAACATTTTCCTTGTCTTCCTTTCTTGTTTTGAAGCCTACAAGACAAGGGTCACTCGCAATCCAAATATAGGGAAACTTCAAGCTGGCTATCTATTTCCTGAGGTATGCAATGCTACTAGATCTTTCTGATTTTGGTCGAATTCTTCTTCATTTATCTTACTCAGAAACCATGCTCTTAGTTTGATGATCAGTCTGTGCATAGTTTATTACTTTATTTGTATGCAATTTGAGTTTTGATCATGTGTCGTTTTCATTCACCATACACCGCGCCCTACCCATGCTATGTTTTGAAATTATTCTTGTACTTAAAACATTTGTGTCTAATCCCACTCAGGGAAAGCCGTTTGTTGCTAGAAATTGGAATAGTGTCCATGTTCCAGTCCAGCCATTCATTTGTTGAAGTAGGTTGGAATTGTATTGAGAAGGTTCCCTGTAATTCAAGAATCAAGATGGAGAGTTGCATGTCTTTTCCGGTGAAATAGCAAGTTATTGAGTAAATGAAGGATAAACGTTGGACATTCTTAACCACTGCATCGTTTTTGCTATCAATCTTCGTTTTTAATATTTACTCTGGTTTAGTCAAATCATTTCTACTTCATCAGGATTGATGTTCTTTTGGATCCATGCATATAACCTTAACAAAAGATGCCTCTGGTCAACAACTAATCAGATGATTTTTAAAAGGAAAGTTAATTTTTAGGAAATGAGATGTTTTAACAGCATTTTACTCTTGAAATTTGCTTTTCTTATTCTTAGAATATGGGCTAGCCCAAAAAACTAATTTGTATGGTGAGGATTGCCCAAGCTTTATTAGTATTACTTAGGCCTTGTCTTTAGTTGATATGGGATCTCAATTCCCTAAGAGTCGGCATCCCAATGGCTACACACTATGATGCTTCACTTAATATTTCTGGTGAGCCACTTTCCAACAGGTATCTACCTCAGAAAAGGATAAATAAGGGAGAATTAGAAAAATATTACTGATTCATTCTTCTGTTTTATTTGTACACAATATGTAATGGTTAGTGATTTTTTGTGTATATATTTCTATCTTTAACACTCTCCAACTTTGAGATGAATTCTTTATATGGTGTAATTACTTTTCTGCTTTTCATGTCACTGACCCTGTTTAGTTGTGCAATTTTATTTCAAAAAATAGATTGCTAGAAGAAGGTCTGCACACTTGCTGAAGTACCCTGATGCTAAAGTAATAAGCCTTGGAATTGGTGATACTACTGAACCTATTCCTGAAGTCATAACTGATGCAATGTCAAAGGTAGAACTTTTGGTGTGAACAAAGCTGATGTATCTTTTCATGTTTGGATATTGGAAAGTAGAATATGTTTTTTTTTAATTTTTAATTTTTTAATTTTTTTAAATTAAGTAATTACGTTTTTCCTTGTTGAGGCTGGAGCTCTATGATTACTGGTGAATTTCATTATAGTACCACATGCTATACATTGATTTTTTTTTTTAAATAGCTCTATTTTGTCATCATTATAACTCCTTCCATGTCTAATTGCATTTGTTTCAGTTTATCTTTTTTTTATCACAAGTGTGTAATATTCTCTAGGTATTTTTTTTTTATCAAAGAAGTGTTAATTATGCATAATACTTTATTAATTAAATTAAATAATACCAGTGCTTCATCTATTTCTATATTTCTAACTAAGCACTTGAAAATGTTTTTTTCCCTTTTAATCAGAGATCACATGCACTGTCGACTATAGAAGGATATAGTGGGTATGGAGCTGAACAAGGTGAAAAGGTATGTTGCCTTAACATCTTCAGGAGCTTTCTTTTTTCTATTTCCATTTTTCTTTGTGTCCTTCCCTCGTCTACTTTTCCCTGACTCATCAAATTGAAGTCCAGTTATACAGTTTTCCACCCTTGCTGTTACTAGACCTACCCGTCTCTTTTTTCTTGTTTACATTTACGGTCTGCCATCAATTGTAAAAATAATTCTTTGGGTGCTATATATATATATATGTTATGAGCATGTGGTTTCCTTACTTTTGTCGATGTTTCAAGTATTTCCGGGAGAAAATTTGATATTTTCCTCTTTTAGTTAAGTCAACATAAATTTGTCTATTATGCACTATATCTTCAAGAAGTTTTACCGGAAGATATAGTCATACCTTGAGCCTTTTAACAAAATTGGGTTTGAAAATGTTCCACGTTAGCTCGTGTTTTGAGTATGGTAGTTAACCTTGTGTCAAGTTGCACGTGTACCTTTCATTCATCATTTTATATTTGGTTCACACACACACACATATATATACACAAACATACATACATACATATACACACACACATATTTGCAATCTTCGATATGACAATAAAGCAATGTCTTTGTTGATGGGTGTTGAATGCCTAAGTTCAATTCTTGCCATTGCTATTGATGTTTTTTTGTTTACCTTCGAGGGAATTTGATTAGATAAAGAGATCTCTAATCTTTGCAGCCATTAAGAAGGGCAATTGCTTCAACATTTTACAGCGATCTTGACATAGAAGAGGATGATATATTTGTCTCAGATGGAGCAAAGTGTGATATATCTCGTCTCCAGGTTCATTTGTCTTTTTTAATTTAAATATGTTATGTCCTTCTTAAATCACCTTTTCTGCCTATTATGCTCTTTACCTGGACCACTTATTCTGATTCAGTTTAAAATATTCTCCTTTATGGGAATAAGGGCTGGGGGTTGGCATGTTAATTGGTATTTTCCACCATCAATAAGTTCTTCCTCTATTGAACTGAATACTATTCTATTTTCATTTGGTGGCAGATTGTCTTTGGGTCTGATGTAAAAATGGCTGTGCAAGATCCATCATACCCGGTAATTCATATCTACGTGATTGTTTAAAATGATTTTCTCATCAGTTGATATGCCAAAAATGGTGACATCAGTTTTGTTCGGATTGCTACATCTTATTTGATTTACCGGGTGATACACCGACTATTTTAACTCATTCATTTTCCTTTATGCTTTATGATGCGATAGAAAATAGTTGAATCAGCCAGTTTCTTCATTTTGTTCATATAAGATATGAGAACTTGGAAGAATGTTTTTAATTTTTCAAGAAATGCTTTTTCAATAATGTTAGCAGACCTTGAATGAGAAGACTGTCTATTGCTTGAAAAATAAATGACATCCAAACATAATACTGTAGATACATGGAAAACTCCAATTAATGTTTCAACTTTGCTTCATGATTTCTTTCATTTTGAAATGATGTATATCTATCTTAATATGTTGGACATTTTTGTCCCTTCCATATCTGAGAGTTAATAGCTAGTTGTTTGACAAATATGAGAAGAGGGAGAATAACCTTTATGTGGGAAAACAACATACTAAACAATTATATTATTATACACTTAGGTACGTTTTTGGCTTGTGTCTTTTTCATTCTGTTGGAATAGTTGATTGTTACTACATTTCTTTTCTACAACTTACAATGAAAAAAGCTGCACTGTATTGGTGTTTTCTTCATGGGGGCTTATTTGTTAGCCTATGTTTGGCAACTGATTATTTTTGAGAAATGACTTTCTTTCAAATGCTCTTTCAGGAAGCTGGTTAGGAGAGGTGTTGATCTCTAAAATAAGCTGAACTAAACATGATCTTAGTATAATAAACTGTGTTGAAACTTTGGTTGGAAAAATATTTGTAGACTTTCTGTTGGTATTTGGAATTATGAAATACTTTGTTGAATTATTTTGAAAATAAATTTGATATAAAATTCTGAATGAAATAATATATAGAACTAGGGAAGTGATGGAACACCAGTTATATTCTGCTCAAGTTTCTAGCCCTTCATCTCTTGTAGCTGTTCTCCATAAATAGTGAAACTTTTATTTACAGGCCTATGTAGACTCAAGTGTAATTATGGGCCAGACTGGCTTCTACCAGAAGGATGTTCAGAAGTTTGCAAACATTGAATACATGAGGTGTAATCCAGAAAATGGTTTCTTCCCTGATTTGTCTTCAATTTCTCGACCAGATATAATTTTTTTCTGTTCGCCGAACAATCCTACTGGAGCTGCAGCAACAAGGAAACAACTGATCGAACTAGTTCAGTTTGCTAAGGACAATGGTTCTATAGTAATCCATGATTCAGCCTATGCCATGTATATTTCTGGTGACAACCCACGCTCCATCTTTGAAATTCCTGGGGCCAAAGAGGTCAGTCTGTTATTGATAATTTGTCGTTCAAAGGCTGGTCTTTATGTTCACTCTTTAACAATGACTATGATCCGTGGCATTTATTTGATGTACTTAGTTTTTAGTGGAACGCATCTGGTGGATTCTTCATGATTACAAATTATTTGCCACCTCAACATGAGTACCTGTGGCTGTTGCTAGAACTTAAAATTAACTACTTGTCTGAATATCATTTTACTTTGAATTTATTTTGCAACAAGTCCCGTGCCGTCTGGATTTGGTTATCGCAGTAGTTGTTTACCTCCCTGAAGATCTCTTGTTTTTTGTGTGACTGGGGTTATTATAGTTTGACCTGGATGATGAATCTATTCACTTGGACTATGGTATATCTGGGAAGAATTGATTGCTCATTTTCTTACAATATTGCCATGGCAAAAAAATTGTAAATCAACTAAGAATCTTCCTTTCACGCCTTAGTGAATACCATTGATTTCTGTTGTATATCAATGTTCATAACATTTTATTGTCAATCGCAGGTTGCAATTGAGACTTCATCATTCAGTAAGTATGCTGGATTCACTGGAGTCCGATTGGGTTGGACTGTGATTCCAAAGCAGTTGCTCTATTCTGATGGATTTCCTGTTGCCAAGGACTTCAACCGTATTGTATGTACTTGTTTCAATGGTGCATCAAATATTTCCCAGGCGGGTGGTCTGGCTTGCCTTTCACCAGAAGGTCTTAATGTAAGTTATTTTGTTTGGTTTATTACTAAAAATTCTGAAACACAGAAAATTTCCTTTCATTATTGACAAGAGCCTCCCTTAATCCTGCCCCTTTTTCTACCACTCTCAAAGAAAAAGCTCCACCAATGCCCAAC
This sequence comes from Cajanus cajan, assembly GCF_000230855.2. Taxonomy (NCBI): domain Eukaryota; kingdom Viridiplantae; phylum Streptophyta; class Magnoliopsida; order Fabales; family Fabaceae; genus Cajanus; species Cajanus cajan. The sequence continues at coordinate 63,787,618 of NC_138518.1, forward strand.
ATCATATCGTGTACCCCTTCAATGCATCGGCAACTCCTATTATTGTGACATTCTTAGAGTCTGTTTGGATACAAACTTAAAACTTGTGAGAGTTTCTCTACTGAAAATAAAGTTTTTTTTTAGTAGAGAAGCTTTCAAAAACGTTTTAGTTTGTATCTAAACATACTCTATATCATTAAACTTCACATGCATTTGCTCTATCTCACCAGATTTTTCTGCTACTTGTGGGCAATTTGTGGACTGATGTGGTTTTGATTAGTTGACTTATTTTTTTGGAAGAACAAGTTACAAAATAGGCTTTCTTGCTGCATTTGAATGCAGGCTATGCGAGAGGTTATTGGATTCTACAAAGAAAACACTAACATAATAGTGGATACATTTGATTCTCTTGGGTTTAAAGTGTATGGAGGGAAAGATGCACCATATGTGTGGGTCCATTTTCCGGGCCGAAGCTCATGGGATGTATTCAGTGAGATTCTTGAGAAGACTCACGTGGTTACAACTCCTGGTAGTGGTTTTGGACCTGGTGGTGAAGGTTTTATCAGGGTTAGTGCCTTTGGTCACAGGGAAAACATCTTGGAGGCATGCAGAAGGTTCAAGCAGCTATACAAGTGAATTTAGAATATCTCATTTGGTTTCAAAAGTTGTATTCGCTTGGACTGAAGCTAGGGGCTGTTTTATTTAAATAATGCAGTTGATTTCCTTGGAATTTAGATCAAGATGTAAAAGACTTTTTATCAATTGAGTCTGCAGCAGCACCTTTTTTTTATAGATAATGTTAAATGTTCTAGCTGTTTCTACGAAAAATGTCGTATCATAGAAATTTAACTTGGGTAGATGGTTTAAGGTTTGGAAGGCTTGTCTAAGCTCGGTTAGTGCATATGTTATTGTTTTATTATTACATGAGTAGTTTTAGCGAAAAATCGTTTTGGTCGAAAAGATAATTTTGTTTAAAATTAGCGAGCAATCATCTAGGAAACTGTTTCATCTGAATAATGTGTAGCTCGAGCTACGATAACCAAATTGATGCCCCCATAAAATTTCCAAAGGTAAAAGGATGTTCTTTTTAGCTTTGAGAAAATATTACATGTGGTAAATAAGCTACTGTATAGCATAGGTCCATATGGAAATTTTTCAATATTTCTTTTTCTAAACTGAGCTTTAAAGAGTAAAAAAAAAAAAAGAATAATTGTATTGAAGGGAAGGGAACATTGACAACAGGCAATATGGCTTTAGGATTGGAAACCCATAACCTGTCAATGTAAGCCAACCTAATTGAGGTAAAAAGAAGTATGAACGAGGATTCAAGTGGTGGAAGGTGTGGATATACGACTAGTCAGGTCTGTTTAAAATCCAGTATATAAAACTCCCATTTTATATGGACGAGACTAGTTCAGTTCATAAAATGGATTTTTTTCAAGTTTGTATCCAATTCCCCAAAATTTATGGATAAACAAACTCAGGTCTAATAATGATTTGAAAAAAATATTTTTTTAGAAATTAAAAAATACACACATTTAAAATAATCTTACACTAAATATTAAAATATTAAGATTAAAAGTATTACCAATAATTATATAATGCTATCAAAATTTTGATAATAAAAACATCAAAATATATTAGAAATAATTTAAAGGACAAATATACATCAACTAAATGAAATTTTAATGTCATAATAATTTAAGTTTGAATACACAATCATATATTAAAGTCTTAATACTTAAAAAATTAATTAATGAAATCTGCAAGTCAACCCACAGATTAGGTTTGCCAAGCCCACAGACCTCACATCAATCTCAAAAATTAAATATAATTATATAAATTTAAAAAAAGAGATTTGTTATTTGCAAGATTCACAGACTAAAATGATTGAGCGTGGACCCAGGTCCATCTATCCTCCCTTAGGTGGAAGTAAACCAACAAAAGAAGAAAAAGTTTTAAAATCCAAATAGAAGAGAAACTAAGGGTTATTTTTTTTTTCTTCTAAATATTATTTTATGTTTCTATTTTTTCAACTAAACAGAAAAAATACATTATGATCAATGTTTTCTTTCTTTATTTTCTTTTCTTTCCTCTCATCTAAACTTATTGGAAGGACACATTGCATGGGAGGACTTATTTTTTCAGCCACTTTTTCTCCATCTAAAGTCATGGTTCAAACACTATTAGTAGCTTTTGATTACAAACCTGCCAATGTTCATACCTTCATTTCTGCTACAACGGATTTAAATATTTAATAAAGTGATATATATCTAACATACATTATCTGAACCATAAGTATGTCCTAAACATTGGGTCTCTAGATGTTAATAAACTAGATCTTTGGTGAACTACACAGTACAAAGTCAGACAACTAAAACTGCTCTATACTATTAATCATCTCTGCTTTACATGTTCTCTTGTAATGTCCAGTTTGATTACACCTACTACAATGCACAGTATGTTTTTCACGATTAAGGTCATCCACACACGTCCGTTTTTCAGGGCGTCCTGGTGGCCGCCGTAATTTTGGTGGCCGTACAACTAGGATATTATCATCCATGGTAGGCTTATCTGTTTTACTCCATTCAAGTTTTCCTGGGATGGGGTGTATACCCTCTGCATAGGTATCCCTGTAACTTGCAGCAGTAAAACACTTCTGGGTAAATGCATAGACATCCTTTCGACATGAGATGAGAGCAGCAACAGCATGTGAACATGGAATACCGTTTAGCTGCCAATCACGGCAGGAACAACTATGGCTGCCGATATTTACAATATCTGATCGATCGGCTGAAAGAACCTCAAACTCTACTTCATCTGATCTAAGGACTTGATATGTAGATGCACGGTTAATGGCTTCGGTCATTAGCTTCTCAGCAGATGGGGCAAGTACAGAGCACCATGAGCAGCTTTTTAATCGCCTGTCATCAAACTCAGTCATAAGTTTGCTATGAATGCGCTCGATCACCTGGATAATTGGCAATTCCCGGGCTTCAAGAATCCATTTATTGAACTCCTCAATATTAGAGGATAGATGGCCAAATCGTGTCCCTTTAAAATGTACAAGGGCCCATTGAGAAGGATGAAATTGTTGTAACCATTTAGCAGCTTCAGGAGAGACCTCCTCTATTTCAGCCATTTTTTCTTTAAATGCAATGGTTGTGGTGGCCTCTGCAGCCTTCCACAGAAGATGGACAAGCCTAGAGTTCTTGAACTCTTTGCCAATGCTTTCAGTCAAGTGACGCATGCAGAATGCATGAGAAGAACTAGGGAACTTCCTTCTTACTGCATCCATAATACCCTTTTGCCCATCTGACAAAAATATAAACTCTGGCATGCATTCAATATTCACCTCTAGTATCTTATGCAACTCAGACAGGAACCATGTCCAGCTGTCATCGTTTTCTACATCAACAACACCAAAAGCAAGTGGAAACAACCCACCATCAGCATCAAAAGAAGTTGCTGAAAGCAACGTGCTAAGGTATTTGCTTTTCAGCTGGATTCCACCAAGTCCAACAATTGGCAAACAGCCATTAACAAAACCATAAATTGATCCATAAAAGGAAACAAAAAGTCTCTGAAAACGGTTATCTGCACCAGTGGTAAATATCTCTGCAACACTACCAGGGTTTGTTTTCTTAATTTCTTCACAGTATGAAGGAAGATGGTAATATCCTTCTTCAGAAGAGCCATATATAGCTGCAAGGCCCCTCTCCTTTGCACGCCAAGCTTGCTTATATGGTATGGTTATACCATATTGTTTATAGATATCATGTAAAATATCTTTGGGTTTATAATTGATGTTATCTCGCAACCTTTCTTCTATGAAACTCACAATCCAATCAACAGAAGCCTGCTGGTGCCCATTGTGTGCATTTCTTCCACAAGTATGTGTTCCATCAATACTTCTAATAGTAAATGTTGGGGCATTAGGGAGTTTGACAGCACGAATCCGCCATGGACAGCCATCTGAGGCACACTTAGCAAAGTAGCGAATAAGGTCACTTTTAATAGTACGAAGCTCAAAATGCTGTGCAATGGCAGCTTCTTTAATTGCATTCCGGAATGCCTTCACATCAGGGAACTCTTGACCAACAACAAAATTGTAGTCTTCCATAGAGTCAAGATTTACTTATTTGTTATTAGATGCTAACTTCTAGGAGGTACTAATCAGCCACTCAAACCTGTAATGAACTAATAGCAGTGCCATTTTCTCTATTATATATGCAAAAAAGTTTCATCATCCAAAAAATCTGCAATTATCGAGGATAAAATATATTAAACATAACTAGAAGAGACTGGTTTCTGTAAAAAAGAAACTAAGGATCATGAAGCAAGCAAAAATCTACAGAAATACAATGATAACTTCTTACACAAATTATTGCATCATAAATATTATAACAAAGATATAAAAAATTCTCTGCGGGAACATTGACACAAATATATGGATATGTTTGTCAACAACTAAAGCTTTTTCCCAGTAGGTGGGTTTGGTACATGGACCAAATGATGTCCTTATGTTTAATCAAAAACCAATTCCCCATGCCAACAATGGTTGGCACAAATTGCACAATTGGTAAGGTAAGGCTAGATTGTGTCAACTTAAGTTGACCAGGGTTTGAATGCAGATAGGGTCCTTTGTTGGTGAATGGTGAGCTATTTATAAGGACACTCGTACAAGAACTTGTAGATCACAGGCTGTTGAAATCCCAAATCGACTAGAGACATGACCTAAATAGCGGTGCTTATATTATATTTACAGTAACACATTCGAGCCTGTACCATTTACCGATAACTATGACCTGGACCCACTGTATTAATGGGGTTCAAATGAGATTTCATCCAAAGGGAGTGTTGGAAACAGTCTAAACTGCGAAGCAGTCTGTTACTAGCATTTAGCAAATTGGCTAAATATAAGTATGTAATGGAGTGTTATTAGCATTTCTCTACATGTATTTGTTTAAAAATTAAAATAAAATAACAAGTCAATATAAATTAGCATGGAAATTGATTTTAAGCAACATCAAATTCAATCCCCTGCTTCTCAACCCTAGCTGTTCCTCTATTCCTTCCTAATCATAAAGGAAATAAAGGACATATACTCTACCTAAGATCCAAGCTCAAACTGCTAGAGTCAAAAGCCCCCCCTCCAAAAAATAAAAATCCAAGCTTGCTTCGTTGAACTGAGTAGAAAGGCTCGTGTGAGTGAAGATGCTTCGTTGCAGCAAAATAATAATAAAAAAAGAAGTGTTCAAAAAATTACATACAAATATACAACATGAAACAGCTCTCTCACACACACACAAACAAAACATAATTAAAAGCAAACAAAACCCCCGTTAAAAGAAATAAAAAAATTGTCTAGAACCCAATTCATAAAAACGGATTAAACTAAAGTGGAGGAATGGAGTGAAAGGGAAAAAAAATGTTTACCAGAAGATGGGAGGAAGAAGAAGAGTAGAGAGAGTGGGATCCGATGCAAGATGAGTGGAGAGAGAGAGAGAGAGGTTAGGGTTGAAGTTGATTGGGTGAGTGAGGGGTCCTATAGTCACTTCATATTTCACAAACAACCTCACTCAGCTTCAGCTACTGCTGAGTCGCTGACACTGTTCTCCCCGCATCATATTCGATTTTTTTAAGAAAAAGTATAAATTATGTTTTTTTTTATAGAGTTAATCATCTATACATTACTGGTGTAAAATTTTTTACACTGACAATCAATCTTTTAAATTATTTTATTCTATTATTATTATTTTATTAAATAAGTAATTGACATGATACTATTAAAATATATGATCGATTGTCAGTGTAAAAAAAATTTACATTGACAATGTATAAGTGATTATCTCTTTTTTTATAAAGTGATTATTACTGAGCCTTTATTTTTTTTTATTTTCTTAATTATATATTTATAATTATAATAGAGTAATGATATTTTTGCTTATAAATTCTTATAATATTTTATAAAAATATTAAATGAAAAATAAATGTATTAAATGATTTGGACATATAAAACAAAATAATTTAGTACTTCCCATATTAAAAACATAAAATATGTTTAAAAACACTGTAAAATTAGATCATATTAACGATTAATTGTATGAATTATTATTATTATTATTATTGATTATAATTATAATTAAATATTATTTGAGTAAATTTTATTGAAAAGTGTTTAAATGTTTTATTTCATTTGAATGTGATAAAAATTAATTTTCATGTAACAAATCAGCTTAAAAAGAAAAAAAAAAACGTTACCGAAAAATAATTATAAATTTCAAATTTTAAGTTTCATAGAAAAGCATCTTTATAGTAAAAATATTTATAAATTTAATTATGACTGAAATATGTTTTTAGTTCTTAAAATTTAGGATAAATTTATTTTTTGTCCCTCAAATTTAAAGTTATTTTTTTGTCTTGTAATTTTTTGAAAAAAATTTTTGTCCATCAAGTCACTAATAATATATCTAAAAATAATAAATTGAGATAATTATACAATGTCAACAAAATTTAATGTTATATTTTCATTAATAGAGATAATAGTATGTAGATTTTGTATGATAATATTTAACATATTTTTTTTATAAAAAAATGAATATAATAACTAAAATAAGATTTTTTAAAATTATAAAATTAAAAAAATTAATTTAAAAATTAAAAATTAAAAATAAAATTATTTTAAATTTACGTAACTAAAAATATATTTCAATCCTAAGTCTTGTTATTATCTAATATAGCTTATCTTGCAAATTACTTTCTTCTTAAAAAAAGTTCTCAAAAAGGCTCTAAGAGGATTATTAAGGTTAAATTTTGTTTTCCTTTCTTTTAGCTTTATGGTAAGATTATATTGAAAAGATAATTTAAACGACTCTCGTAATTTACATTCTTTATGAAATGCAGTCATTCATCTTAAAAATCAATTTAATTTGAAGCTTAACATGCTACATATCTACTCTAGTTTTCACTAATTTATGAGTTGCGGATAAGAATTAAACTCTTTTATTGTATTGTCATAAATTTCTTATTTTTATGTTTTTTTAGGTGTTATAAGTTGGTTGATGGTTTTGGGAGAGGGATATAGAAAATGATAAAGAGAAAGTGAATTCGAATAAATCTACTAACATAATACACTAATTATTATGGGTTTTCTATAAAAAAAATGTTTTTAAAGCAACAAAATCAGATCATTTTTATTGTAGACAATACAATAGAAATATGAATTTATACGATTGTCTATGAAAATAAAATTTACATTAAAAAATCTTTAAGTTAGTTCGTGTAGCAGTAAACAGAGCATGAATCTATACTTGCTCTTAAAATTACCGTACAGGTTTTCTAGCATCGGTTATTTGTTAATTTAACTTTGTCCCCAAAAAAGAAATAAGCAAAGTTATTTTTACTTCAGATCAAGGTTTTAAATTGCGATCGTCATCAGCATGATCTTTGATTTTGTTGAAAATTATGGACTAATTAGCGAGTGCCAGATTTACAATTTGTGTGCTTAATTCTTGCTTTACGAATTTCATTATTTGAAGAAATTGTTTTCTTAGACAAAAAGGAAGAAAGTCTGTGTTTTTAAGAAGACTCCAATTAGATTTTAGATTGAGTGAAGGTATAAATCTTTGACAAATGCAATACTTATCTTTGGGTGACGATTATGATTGTTTCAATTGCCACACTTCAACGACTTCTTTCTGCACTGTGTACTTACCTTGCCTCTCATCCAAGTAAAAATGCATACAATACCATACTAGTAGCCAAATATCACCAACTTGCATTGAAGACAATACATAGCATTTTTTTAACACTAAATCTAATGCTTGGAAGATTGGTTTTGGGGACTTCTTTCTTCGGTCCCAAATTCAATTTTTTTTGTTTTGTTTTGTTTTTTTTAATTTTATACAACAATATTGGTTGCAATTGCACAAAATGAGTCCCCTCTCTTATTCTTTTGACAGATAGTGGAATACTAGAGGAAAAAAGAATGTGGGAAAATGGAACTATTATATATTCCAAGCCTTTCCTTCATGTGTGTTCAATGGACAGGAGGGGCCCTGTAATATGCTGGCACAGTTGCTGGGAAGAACATTTGTCTTACTCCTTCAGCCTTAATAATGGGGAAAATGATGCCTGATGCACCCTGGCATATCAGAAAAGAAAGAATTGATTCAAACTCAAATTTGTAGCCAACAACTAGTGGTATTTGGTGAGGTTGTAGAAGCAAAGGAATTTAGCACTTAGCAGTGATGTTTGAAATATCCTACATGTTGTTTAAGTCAAAAGGAGAAAGAGAAGTACTCACTGAAATCAATCTAGCTCCAATCCACATCCGTTTTGGAGAAGGAAATGGTATCAGCAAACGGCCAACACCATATATAGCCACTGCGAAGAAATGGAGAACCAAACTCAATGGACGAGGATTTAGACCAGACAGTAGAGCTATTGGTCCATTTGAGAAAACCCCTCCAAGGCTCAAGTAATCAAAACATGCTTGGCGCATTTCCTTTCTTGCTGGATCAGGAGATGCACAGAACACTTTGTACAATGCCCCAGCTAGTGTGTTAATAGTAGATGCTACTGGCTGCAAATAGAATCAGACATTACACTAAGTTTTTGTTTGGTCTTAAAGCTTTGTACCAAGCTAAAAGGAAACATTCATATCAAAAGGTGAAGGCTCAAAGTTATATTTATGTCATCAGAAAGTAAGCTATGCACCGAAAATTTTATACTATCATCTAATTACAAATCATCATGTATAATGAATTTGTCAACTATAATAACTAAAAAGTTAAACAATAGTGAATTGTAATTGGTTGACAGTTTTAAAATACTTTATACTGTCGATGCATAACCGTTTATCTCTTATGTCAAACTTACCTTGCGTAGGGTATAGAATGATTCAAGGTATCTGCAAAGAGCAGAAGCATCATGCAGATCATGAAGAGGTTTAAGAAGATCCCTTAGCACAACAATGTCGGATAAAGCCACAGTCATTCCTCCTCCGGTTAAAGGGTGACGCATATTGAAGGCATCTCCCATTAGAAGTGCGCCAGGTGTGGGATATGGTGAGGCAGGCATGCTTCTATTTGGCATGGTTCTTATATTTCCTTTGTCAACAGCTGCTATAAAAGAAGCATACAGCTCTAGAGGAACCTAAAACATACAATTTCCTCAATTAGTTTAAACAATATACCACATGCTAGTCAAAATATAAAGAGTATCTAAGCCCAGGCTCATATATAAATTTGGTACCTGGGGAGCTACCACAGTTTTCAAGTAACGGGCCATTTCACCACTACCAAGGGAAGGTAGCTTTTGTCCAGGAACATCAACCAAACAGCGAATCTCAGTGCTACTGATGGGATAAAACAAAATGGGTGAAGGATCACCTAAGATGACATGTCCATGATTTGCATATGGAAGATTACAATTCTCCAAGACCAGACCAACAAAATGGGAGGGTACTTCAACCTGACAAAAAAATAGTTCTATAAATTTAACCACATAATCCTTCTATTCACATTTAAAGTCGAGAAGAAAAAAAAAACAACTAGAAGACCCTGAATAAGGCCAGTACATTATCAGATATAACTGAATAGAAACATAGCATCCTTACCTTAGGATTGCAAAGAGAACGCCTCAAGTTGGAAAAACAACCATCACATACTATAGTAAGGGGAGCCTTTGCTGTGAACTCTTGTCCACTTTTGGTTTTGTAATGCACCCCAGTGATGATTCCATTATCTTCAAGTAGAGATGTGACAGTTCCTTGTTCTAACTTTACACTGCAGAAAATTAGGATTCAGTACAAGTTGAATGCAAATGTTGAACTTCATATCGTGAATAAAGCATCAGAAAATTATTCTTTTAATCAAATTGAATGAGTGATAAAATTGTGTACCTTGGAAGAGATGAAGCCTTTTCTCGCATTCTCTGTATGAAACGGCCATTATGAAAGCTTCTCCCAGAAACATCAGAGTCAAAATTTTCCAAGGGATAAGACAGCTTAGTATTTTTTCCATCCTTATACAGAGCATAGCCAAAGACTTGCTGAGCATCAATTTCATGCACACAATCTGCAATTATTCAAAAGTCCACCTGTTAACTGTTAAGAGCCATGAATTTGACCAGCAGAGTCAGGGGTTGCTAACTAAGCTACATACATCAATTGTTACAAAATCTTTCATGCGTTAAATTCCTTCAAAATAGCAATATGAGTTTAATAAATGCTATAATATAATAATAGTGTTCTTTCTTACACTATCATTCAATTATACCAGATTGTTGACTTTTATAATAAGTAAATCAAAAGTCGGATTTATGGTGATTTCTATATCTTCAATTAGAATTCTTGGAGTGTGACTTGTATATCTTTTAGACAATTTCACTCTATGCCAAATTGTTTTAAGATGAAATCTGACATCTATTTGATTGAGAGTCTAAAATTCTTATTCACTACGAAAATTAAACTCTTGTCATATTTGCAGGTTGCTTACCCTGAAGACCCAACTCAATTAATTTCAGATAGCCACCAGGTTGTAGCAATTCACCCACAATCCTGTCAGGTTCACTCAAATCCCTTTCAATCACATGGACTCGCCGTCCATCCTGCAATGAAGAAGCACAAAGCAAGATCGTTGATCATTCTCCAAACAAATCAAAAACATCTTCTATATCATATTTTTCAAGTAATCAGAAAGTAACTATTGCAGTGCCATGTCATAGATAAATGACACGGATCTTATAACACAAAAGTGAATCTGGTTAAATAGTTACATAAGTGGAAGGGAAGAAATATTTGACTTTTCTTTTCACATATTTCCATGCTTTCTTTGTCTAATTGCTGAGAAAACGGAATGAAAAAGATGATATGAACATTTTATCTATAGAATTAATGTTTTACAGTGAATGCCTATAGGTATAGCTATGCCTTCTACATTTCTATCCAGACATATAATTTCACTGAACATAAAATTGTTCACTCTTGAAGCTTACTTTTTTTTTTATTAGTACTAGCTTTTAGCATGGCACCAATCTTCTTCATTGGAACATATAAACAGATCTATATATAACACAAGCGAAAACATGATGCTGATGAAACGCATAGACTCAAACATGGGAAGGAAATAGAAGCCAAACCTTTCCAAGCGTGTAAGCAAGAGCTGCACCAGCAACCCCAGCACCCACAATGATGATGTCAGCACTTCCTGCAGCTTCATATGAACATTTTCCATTCTCTGATGTCTTTGCACATTCATTACTTTTTACATGTATTGAACTTGAATCTGTGTACTTCACCTTCTTCCTTGCTCCAAAACTGTACACAACATACACAAATGCCAAACTACCAGCCAGAATCACTCCCAGAATATACTGATAATCCATCATCTCCAAAATATTGGTGAAACTAGTTTTCTAGTTTCTTCGAACACCTCTTTGTTTCCTTTTACGTGACTTGCTTTTTTTGTAACATTTGCTACAACTATACACCAAACCTTTTCTTTTATAGGGAAAAATGGTGGTACATACTTAAGTAATAAGTATTAGTTCATATATTCGTTTACCTTTCACTTTTGTTAATTTTGGATATTCTATATTTTTCCTTTTTAATGAAGAAAGTAAGATTCGCTTCCCTACCTACCTGATATACTTTCCTGTTTATACTTTGTTTTTTTTCCATTTCTCTCATTCGGGCACCAACGTAGACGGATTTTGGTAAACCGAGAAACACTAATCCAAAATAGTAGAGACAAATACCATAACTAAACTTTTGCAAACTAAGACCAATAATTTTTTTACATCATCTCATATTACTAAATATAATAAGGCTATTTGTTGACAAATACAAAGAATTTAATTAAAATTATTGTGAGACAAAAATCATACTCACTTCGTATATAATAAAATATTATTCTAAATTATTTTACAAATACTAAGAAAAATTAATAAATAGACAAAAGATAATAATAATTTTACAAATGTAATTTTATAATTAATTTGGTAAAAAAAAAACAATACAACATCAAAACGATAGCTTTTTTTTTCTTCTAACATGATACTTGTTATGGGACAAAATAAAATATTAAACTTATGAAAAATATAATCAATAATCTTTTATATAGTCTCATATTACTCAAATATAATAAAGTTATTTGTTAAAAATGTGAAAAATTTAATCTGAATTTATTGACTTTCTACACTGATATGGATTCATGAATCGTTATATATGGTAAGATTATTAATAATTTTTTTAAAAAAAATCATGTTAGAGTGGAATCTCATTTTCTATACACTTTTTTTTTCTCCATCTGTTATTTAAGATAGTCGAGACTAGTTTCACTTGACTTGTTGAATTTATAGCTGATTTTTAATTGAAAGCTTATACAGAAGAATCTCGATTTACGACAAATGCATGCTAATTCAACCATAAGATAATAGCAAGCAGAGTTACCACTGTTCGAACTCAACATAATGTCTTATGCCTTATATGTGATATAGGAGGTGACTTACTGAGATGTATGCACGTTGACTAAGGTAGTTTGAGTAGAATTTTTTTTTTTTTTTCATAAATAACGTTTAGATCAGATAAACATAAGTTATGTAAGACTAGAATTAATAACCAATCTTTTTAAGAGTTTCTAATGAAATTGACATGCACCCGTAACATTTATTGTGTTTAGAAAATCTGGATAAAACTATTTAAATGTTGTGTTTTTAAAAAAACTACATTTTTAAATAGTCATTTGAGATTCTTATATATAAATTGAAGACCAAAAAGATAAAATAAAAAAAAAAAGAAAGGAAAATAGAAGAATGTAATAAAATTTTCAATTTCTCATAATATAATTTTAATTTTTCCCATTATACTTTTTCCATTTTTACTTTGTAATATATTTATATTAATTGTTAATATATAAATTGGATTTTATGGTGATATACCTATAGTATAATACAGTTTTATATAGTCACCCAATCAAAATTTATCATAAATGATTAGTGTGTTGACTTTTACAATAACTATTTAAAAAGTCACACAAACCATGATTTCTTATTGGTTGATTATGTAAAAAATTTTACACTAACAATGCATCATCACTAAAACCATATAAATTAATTAAAAAATAGGTGAAATATAAGGATATAATTGACAAAAAATTATTAATACTATATCCATCTTAATTATAAGTTACATAAAATTAATAAATCATTAAGGTCAATAAAAATAATTAATATTTTTTCCAGTAAGGATAAGAAATATTACAAAAATAATCGTAATAAGGATTGAACCTACACCTCCATGCCTCTAACTACTCCAACCCATCCCCACGTCCAATAAGAATAATTAATATGATTATTTTTAACTAATTTTATCATAAATTTAAGTTTTATTTAAAATATACAATTTATTTTAGGTGACTGTTATATTTAAGACTAGTTATAAATAAATATATACAAAATAAAATTAATATTCTAAAAATGAATTTTTGTATACATTGTTAATTATGGAAATATTCTATGAATATTTTGTGATATTATATATATATATTTTAATAAGGAGGTATAATATATTTTGAACTATAATATTATTGCATATTATTTCATTATTATATATTTTAAATATGATCTCGTGTTATACGAGGGCAAAACAAAAGTTATATTAGTCCGCTCGCATTGCACGAGTTGAATGCATGTCCTCACGCGAAAGTCAATACATATAATAATAATAATAAATTAATAATACTAAATAAATGCAACATCCTTTCGTTCAGCATCCAGGCATATGCTTCAATGCAGCCCAAAGTATATTTAAAAAATTAAGTCTCACGGTTTGAGTGGTTTCGTTTCGTGAGAACGACTATATTAAAATATGAGTTAATCACTTATATACTGTTGGTATAAATTCTTTTATACTAACAACCAATCATATCTTTTAATAGTGTCATGTTAGTTATTTATTTAATGAAATAATAATAAAATAAACAACTTTAAAATATATCATTGGTTGTCAGTGTAAAAAACTTTACATTAACAATATATAAATGATTATCTGTTAAAGTATACATACTTTAATGTTGGTTGCTACGTACGTACGAGTAGAAATGAATTTTTTTTCCATGCTTGAGTAGAAATGAATTTGAATCCTTAAAATAAAATTTTGAACTATATAAATGAGAAAAAATAGTTATTGCAATAGATTTTATTAAAAAGTGATCAGTCAATTTTTTTGTTGATAAAATTGTTATTAATAAAATTGATAAGTAAAATAGGTAATGTATGTTATTTTGTAAGTATTTTATAGGGTAAAATAAGTGTAAGTATTTTATAAGTATATTTTGAGTTTGAGAGCTTCTTTAACTTTGAAATAAGACACCATATTTCTCCCCTAATTTTTTCTACAACAAAATTTAATGTATGTATACTTTAATACTTCTATAATGGTCACCAAATAGCGGTTAAATTGGTCCAAAAACCCATAAATAATAATTGATGCAGGAAATTTGAACAGATATTTTCAAAATTTTAATTTAATCTTTTTTATATATTTTAAAGCTAAATAAAAACATATACTTAAAAATTAAACATAGTAGTTTTTACTTCTCAAACATTTTCCAGTATAATTGTCTTGAGCATGCAACTTTTGATATAATAGTTCTATTGTTTTTCAATAATGCAAATGTGTTTTTCAGAGTTTTTTTTTCTTTTTCAATTTGCACCTTTTGGAAGAGCTTTTTAATACATGTAGCTTCTTGTCTTGCTACTATTTGATCATCTTATGTTTAGATTCTTATCATGCTTTTAGTAATACAAAGCTTTTGATTTTTCGAAGGCATGTTCAGTCTAGTATATGTTTTTGAAAGTTTTCCTTCTTATAATTTTTGCTTCGAGTGATGAGCAAGTTTTTCTACTTTCATGATTTTGGACAGTTGCATTTGCTGCATACTTATAAATGATGTTTTTCAAGCTTGATTTGTGTTCTTTTATGATTTGTTCCATGGTAAGTTATATTCTTATAATCATATTCTCAAATCAAACAATTGTAACTAAGTCCAAAATACTTGGAATTTGTTTATTGACAGTTTGTTATCATTTAACCTGTCTTAAAAAGGCTTGCAGTGCATCAACATTAATAGGACTTCGAAACTAATGGTGATTGTTATAGCTAAATCAAAGGATCTCGCAATTACGACTCTAGCAACACTTTTTGGAAACTTGCAATTGCGTAGGCTTGAGATGATTAGACTTCAAGAGCAATAAGGATTTGACAAAAAGAAAGAAATTTCTCTCAAAGCCACGACCTCATAATGATGGGGGACAATGATGTCTCGAATTCCATTGATCTGGAAATGAAAACACGAGCCTTCTTGTAAAGAAGTTTGGAAGGTTCTTAAAAAAGAAAAGTAAACTTAGAATATCAACTCTTAAGAAAAGCTTCAAGAAGAATGAAGCTAGCCAAAAACTCCAACATGTTATGAGTGTGAAAAGCAAGGATACATGAAAATGAAGTGTCTAATGTATCCCAAAAAAGCTTGAAGAAAAGAGAACAAATATTGTAAAGAGTTACTTAAAAGTTTTGAGATTGAAAATGCAAAGGAATCTGATACCCCAATGGGAACCTCTTCTATTAAGATAAGGATAAGAAAGGTAAATATCAATAAAATTGACTAAATATATTATATCTTAATCTTATAGCTAGTAGCCTAATATCTTGTTTAGTATGTTTGCATGCAAGATTATTTTAGGAAGATCATGAAATATCTTAATGATGTGTTTGAGAGAGGTAATTTAGTAAAGAATGTTGAAGAAAAGAAAGGATTATCAATAAATTAAAAAAAAAATATATATATGTAGATTTAAAGGAGATGATTTAAGTGGACTTGTGAAGAAATTATGGTAGGGCTCATGAGAATTTAATTCTACTCTCTTTTCAATATATTTATATAAATTTTTTCACAAAAAATTGTTTGGATAAGACTAATATTCTACACTAGTTAACTAGTAAAGGATAAAAATGTAATTATCTAAATAATATATTTTTACATAAAAATCTAACTAAATAAAGTACAATTTTAAAATACTATTTTATCCCTATTTTTACTTAATTGTATTATTTCAAATAACTACAAATTCTACACTATTTGTTGTCTATTTCTTATTAAATTAGTTCTCACTTAACTATTTTATTCCATTCCTTTCAATTTTTTTCTCTCCTCAAACAAAACACGAGAATATGTGACATGAATTTATAGTATCTAAGCGTATATCTACGGAAATGGATCCTCTGACTTTATGAAGGGAAAATTATGATAACTTAATGCATTTAAACCGTTAGATTTGTAATAATAGATCAGATTGTGACACGTGTACATTTAAGTCAAAATATATATTGTACACATGTCATAATCTGATTCATTTTTATAAATCTAACTGTTTAAATGCATTAAGTTACCGTAACTTTCATGTTACAAAGTTAGAGAATCTGAATCCGTGCATCTACTAGCTTAGTTGAATATTTTGATTCTAATTTTGTTTTAAAATTTCGATAAGAAAAGTATCAGTAGTACCTACCATTTATGAGGAAATGCACTTGTTTCTTCCATGTGTAGTCTTATCCATTCTTGAGACTGAAGATATAGTTGTTAGAAATTGTAACAAAGTTCTATTAACTTTTAGATCTTGTCCTTAAACTTTATCACTTACTTATTAGGTGTGACAACAAACGTGTCATTAAATTTACTAAGAATCTTATATTGTGTGTAGGACCAAACACAAAAATAAAACATCATTTTCTAAGAGATTGATCAAAGAGATATTGCATACTAGAATTTGTTAAGACAACCAAATAACTAATTTATATTTTCAACAAAACACTTGTTAAGGATAAATTGTTTTAAATCACAAGGTAATTAAGAATTTTGAATGTCTTAATCCATTTTAACATTTCGTTGCATATTATTTGATATATTTTGTATTGTGTTTTTATTTGATTGTGTTAGATGTTTCCAAAGTTTTTATATAATTTGAAATTGTTGTTGTTTGAACATCATATTTCCTTTTTTTTTTTTTTTTTATACAGGAACATCATATTTCTAATATGTTAAATCAATGTGTAATTTATTATTTTCTCTAGTTTTAATGGTAATGTAAGCGATTGCAATACTTTTGTAATTTGTTAATTACTCTTGAATTAATTAATCCCAAAATTCTAATGAACAATTTAATAGATTATAACCTCGTAATTGATTAAAATGTGTTGTTAGGAATTTGCATGCCTACATTTTTTTTTTCATATTTACATGCCTACATTGATAATCAATTACAACAATATATGGTGATCAATCAATTGCAACATATTGTAATCGTTTACAACGTAAATAATTTGACTTTGTTGTGTAATTTAATTTAATTTAATTGATTACAACAACGCAACCTTGTAACCGAATGTAGGTATATAATCATAACAAGGCGTTTCTAACAATACTTTTGTAACAAATTAAAACATGTTTCTTTTAATCATTGAAAATAAAATAATATGTAAAATTAGTAAACTTTATAAAAAAATTATTTATTAATAAATAAAAATTCAAATAATTACAGAAAAATAAAAAATTGGCCCCTTTTTTGGTGTCTGGAATCTGGATTCGTCCTGCTCCTAATCATAGTCCTTTTTAATTTAGCAATCTTTTGGGAGTTGGGAGGGAGAATTTACGTGGAACATATTGAACGTTTCCTCATCCTGAACCTTTTGTGACTAAAAGCATGGCATCTTAATCATGAACGCCAACAGAGGATGGTTAAAATTGTGAGAGCCACATTCACTTGATAGATAGGATAAGGCTTCAGAAAACTCAATTCCACACAAAATTCATTTTTATAAAAAGAGAAAAACATTGGACGTATATGTCAATGTCAACTTCTTCATTCCCATTATTATCTTAACTTCTTATTCTTTTGCACCCCTCATTTGTTTTCTAATATATAACTCCTTACCTTCAACACACACTGCTTCTCCCTCTCACTCTTTAGTAATAATAGTAATTCATAACAAATGGAAGCACGTGCAGGAGCCAATCTCCGTATTGCAACAATCTCTGCTCATCTTCAGCCTCCAAATTTTCAGGTTTCTTCCTTATATTTACTTCACTTTTTACGCACTATTAGTTAAGACTTTCCATGCAAAGAGTTATATACTTATGTGAATAACAAAGCAGTGAAGAAACTACAAGAGTAAACGTTCAACGCTTTTAACATTTGATTAGAACAACTTGGTTTGTGTTCCTTCCATTGTTGACTGCTTGACCGTGTGTATTTGAAATGATGTCTATAGGAAGGAAGTGATGTTCTTCTTAAGAGAGCTGAGTGCAGAGCTAAAGGTGGAGCACCTGGATTCAAAGTGGCTATTTTGGGGGCTGCTGGGGGAATTGGTCAATCCCTTTCTTTGTTGATGAAGATGAATCCATTGGTTTCGGTTCTTCATCTTTATGATGTTGTCAACACCCCTGGTGTCACAGCTGATGTTAGTCACATGGACACTGGTGCAGTGGTAATTTTTCTTTTCATACAATTATTGAATTTCAACAAGTTTGAGTAGTGAGTAGTTGTTGTGCTAATGCTGAGGCTAGTTACAATAGTTTTCCTCTTTGATACTGATGGGGATTTTTTATTTTTAGGATCAAGGAATTGTTTTATTGAGAAAATTTTGATGCTGGAATTTAGCAGTGTTTAGGTGCCATCTGTTCACATAATGCAATTTTTTTTTTGGGTTTGTAGGTTCGTGGCTTTCTGGGGCAGCCACAACTTGAGAGTGCACTCACTGGCATGGACTTGGTAATTATACCTGCTGGGGTGCCAAGGAAGCCTGGGATGACTAGGGACGATTTATTTAAAATCAATGCAGGAATTGTGAGGACCCTGTGTGAAGGAATTGCCAAGTGCTGCCCCAATGCAATTGTCAACTTGATTAGTAATCCAGTGAATTCCACTGTTCCAATTGCTGCGGAGGTTTTCAAGAAAGCCGGTACATATGATCCAAAGCGATTACTTGGTGTTACAGCCCTTGATGTTGTGAGGGCAAATACTTTTGTGGTAAGCATTGTTTTGGTGTTTCTTATTCAAACATTCTATATAACTCATTTAAATTTCCTTTCAGCTGTGTTGGAGAACTGAAATATCCAGTTGACTACAAGCTAAAAGTATAATCAAATTTTGAGTAAACTGTTACATCAAATTAGTTTGTTTATATTTATATGAAAAGTATTTATAATTATTGCTGGGTTGAACAGAGCAGATATTTCTACATCGAGATTTATATGGTATATGCTCAAATTGTATGAATACAGGCTGGTATATGACTGTATGTCCTACCATGTTTTCTTCTTGCAGGCAGAGGTACTTGGAGTTGATCCAAGAGAGGTTGATGTTCCAGTTGTGGGAGGTCATGCTGGGGTCACAATTTTGCCTCTTTTGTCACAGGTCTTGTAGAAAATACTTCCTCACTGTAAAAAATAAAAAAAAATTATAGAACAGGTCACTGACACTTCTTGAAACTTGGTTTTGACAGGTTAAGCCTCCCAGTAGCTTCACTGCAGAAGAAACTGAATACCTGACAAATCGCATCCAAAATGGTGGAACTGAAGTTGTTGAGGTAATGTCATAAATAATCTATAGCTTTAACATGTGACTGGAGTAGAAGAGGGGATACCTTACAAGATTCGTTGCACTTGCGTATAATATATTATTGATAATTTAGGCTCATACAAATATGTGCCTCTCCCTATGGTCATTTCAAAGATGAGTTGATGACAGAGTCAATGTCAAAGCTTTTTTGCTTCCTCCTTTTCAGATGCCAAAACTTGCCAAATGCTAGATATCAATTGTGAAACATTATTAGAGATTAGAGAAAAATATAAGATGATGCTGCAATTATAAGTTGCTTATGGTATTATATTTATATAAGATTGAGGCAGGCAAATGCTCCAATTTCCTTTATCATCACAGGAGAGATACACTTGAACATATCAATTTTGCTTAAGATGTTCAATTTCAAACAAGTGAAGATACCCAAACAATGTTAACAAATGATGCATACTGCTGGTCTGAATAGATTATCTCTACTGCTCTCTACCTTGTTTTCATCCATAACTTTATATATTCAAGAAATCTTAAATACATCATGTTATTTCCCAGTCAATATTTGGTTGAGATTGAATATTCATCATAACCTAATAACAATTATTATTCATGTTACAGGCAAAAGCTGGGGCTGGTTCTGCAACACTATCAATGGTTAATAATTTATCAACTTCATCTTCATATTTCTACAGTTGCATGCATTATCAATTAAGTGCTAACTAATTCCTAGTAGATAAACATGCAAAGGTGAAATCTCACTCATGATTGTGTAGGCATATGCAGCTGCCAAGTTCGCTGACGCATGCCTGCGTGGTTTAAAAGGAGAAGCTGGGGTGGTGGAGTGTGCTTTTGTTGATTCTCAGGTTACATTTTCAAGTCCTTCTATTCCTTGCACATGTTCTTCATCTTCTCTTTAAGATCTTGTTTAACAGTATCATATAACTTCAATAGGTTACGGAACTTCCATACTTTGCAACCAAGGTACGTCTTGGACGCGCTGGAGCAGAAGAGGTTTATCAACTGGGTCCCCTGAACGAGTATGAAAGGTATCATATCATAGTAGTTCATGAAACTATTCCCTATTTTCTTGGACACAATAAGTAGTACAAAGAGTGAAACTTTTGCCGTGTGATGCTTAACAGGATTGGGTTGGAAAAAGCAAAGAGAGAACTAGCAGGAAGCATCCAGAAGGGTGTAGAATTCATCAGAAAATAAATGTGATCAGGGAAAACTGGTTTTTGTCTCTTTTATATAAGTGACCTTGTGTAATACTTCCCTTTGTTCATAGTAATTTTTTTTTCTTATGAATAGTACTCTAAATTTTTGGTGTCATCCGTAACTGCTGATGATAACGGAATTGACATCAGTGGAACCGCATAATGATCTGAAAGATACTAGTAATATCGGGCCTTTTGAACTGTTTCCCAGATCTTATTTTCTTCAATCCTTCACTTATCCATAACACATTCGACATTGATCATTTGACAATTCGAAACAGATGGTAATGGCTCTTTTGTCCCTTGAGTTATGCTGTATGCAAAATGGCAATGTGATAGAATTTTGGTGATCATATTATCTCTTCACCATTAGTCCACTCTTCTATCACCCCTGACAACAAACTTATCCCCTCAATATATTGCATATTTAGGGATAAAAATACATTCAAATACAGGAGGACAATATTATGTAAATACAAAATTTGTAGATATATTTTTTTTCTGAAAAATAAGTTATTTCCATGTATCTAAAAATTTGAATTTTATGGTTATTTTTCATTAGTTTTTTTTTTATGTCTCTTAAAGTCGATTTTTTTCGTTATATTAAAATAAAATTAAATATTTCAAAATCGTTTTTCAACAAATTTATCCAAACAAATATTTGTTCACTCCTAATTATAATCAATACATATACATATAAATGATAATTGAAATAGTTTCACAACGTTTTGAGCATTTAAGAATGATGCTTTTATATATTATTTTAAACTTTAATGGAATATTATAGTAAACAACTTTTTACATGATTGAATTCAATGGCAGCCTAAACATAGGCTGGTGGGACGATTCTCCAGAGCCCTATTGTGAGAGGAGCACAAAAAAAATTATTTAGTATATATATTACAAAAAAAATAATTAAGTTATTAGAAATTCATTAGAGAAAATAAATTAATTATGAAAAATTAATCAATAATTGATTTTTTTATTAATAAAAAAATTTACTTATAATTTTAGAAAAATAAATCATAATATTGAATGTAAAGATAAAAGTATGATATGCTATTGACTATTTCTTTTATTTTTCTTTTTTATGTAAACTTGCATAACCAATAAAATCATAAATAAGAATTTCTTTAATTTTCTATTTTTTTTTTATATTTAATTTCTTTGATTTTCTTTTTATTCTTTTTAAATCATACCTTATCTTACGCTACTAAAATCTTGAAATCAAATTATAAATTCTTACCTTTTTATAGTTAGTTTCTTTGTGATGTGTGAGTATAAGTTTAGTCATTTTTTTCATGTAATAATATGTTTAACTATTTGTATGTTTACACTTTTAAATTTAAAAATTAAAATCATAAATAATATTTTAAAATTTATTAGGATATTATTTTTTTACTTTATATATATATATATATATATATATATATATATATAAAGGCCGGCCCTGATTGAATTATATATAACTTTTACAAGCAGCGCGCATCCATAAAACGCACATTTATATGTAGTTAAATGATCAAATCGGAAAGCGTAATAGAGCCTGCTTGTTAGAGATCAATCTTAAGTCCTTAACTCTCTATCATTTCAGTTACATATCGTAAAATGGCATAAATAGCATTATTTTTACATATCGTAGAGTCCATCATGAATTCACGTATATGGCAGGCAAATTATACACGTGTTGTAAAGATACAATTATTCCACTTTATTTCAACCAAACTTTCATGAAGTATATATACAATTATGGAGTATATATATATATATATGTATACTTTGGTACAAGAGCAAGAACTTCAAGAGGTTTCGACTTTCAACTTATAACCTCGTAAGAAATAATAGATTTACGTAAGAAAAGGACATAAAACAGACCGGTTGAACTTTTCAACCTCCTGCCAAAAACTGCCTAATAACCAGTTGTGTAGTAACTGTTGAAACTGAAATAATTGGGTGGCAATAACATGGTCAAGGAGTAAACCATGCAAAAAGAAGAACATGGTTGGAGTAGATGAGATGACAGACATCACACAAAGCCATGTAAGAACAAATATTACCGAAGAACTTAAACTTTAAACTGTTGTGACCGTGACTTCTATTCTTCTTATGCTTTTGAAGTCGGTTTATTATCAACTAACAGAACGTCCTCACATGAAAGATGTAAAAGCTGAGTGTAGGTTTCTCACAAGATCCTTCACTCCCATGCAAAATTCCATATCCATCTGTAAATTTCAGAATATTTCCCATATTGAAAGAAAAATACAGTTAGCGGAAATAATTATGAAAACTGATGCATTGATAGCATTTAAACACGTGTTTTTTCCTCAACTTGGTCAAAATATAACGTGTGTATGGCAAGTCATTTATACCTATACTGTATTGTTAAAACAAAAATTTCATCCTTACTTCGGATGTTAATTACTGCTATATGTACATGGAACTTGATTAATTCCATTATTTTTATAGTTTTTAGTTTTCAGCCAATATAATATGCAAGAAAATTACCTGAGCAATAATTGTTAAATCAAGGGAACATCTCCCAAATATCATGGCACTGCTATTGGTCACTGTCAGATGGAGTTTCTCAATTTCCTGGATTGTTTTTTCTACGACTCCTTTGCTCTTCCCACAATGAACTCGTATGAGGACATTTCTCTCACAAAATCTTGCTTCAATTTCAGGCAGTGCCTCGTCAAATTGACCATGATATTCTAAAGAATTGTTGTTTACATCATTGGATAGTTGAGATTTCTTCACAATTACCACAGACTCCACATTTTTCTTCATGTTTTGTTCCTCCTCAAGAGCCCTCACTTTCTCTTGCAATTGCTTCAAGTATTTGATAGCATCCGCAAGAACAGAAGCTTTGTCCGTCTGTTAGTAGCACATTGAAAAATGAGACCAATGTATGTGTTAGAACTTAGAAGCACATGCAGGATGGATATAAATTAATAACGCAAGTATATCTACTAGTTTTAAAAAATTGATATATCTATCACGATTCACATTCAGTTAGTCTTTGCACAAGTTAAAATAAGCATCTAGAAAAGTTACAAGAGAGAATTTCTATAAATATTAGCTTATACTATACAACAAGGAGAACTAAAATGAAACCAGTCACATAATTCGAAGGAATAATACTCCAGTGTGTTAAACATATACGATGAAGTCAAAATTCACATTGATAATCTTTTATACCTTCTGTAGTCCGGGAACAAGGGAAGATAAAGCAATGAACTGCTGGCTGAGCTTCTCTCGCCGTTTCCTTTCAGCTATTATGTGATCTTGAGGATGAGTAAGTTTAGAACGTGTGCCAATCTTTTGGCTCAAGGTTCCTTGAGAGGTACTTTCTAGAGGAGTTGTGCTACTAATGGTTATAGGACAATCCATCTCATCCATGGCCTTCACTAATCCCAATGGACTTATGACATTGGAACCCACAAATGAAAAAGGATTTGGGAAAGAAACAAACTCTGTCTCTGATGTTTGAGCATTTTTGCTGGGATTCCAGCTCATGTTTTGGTGATGTTTTGTGGGTCTTTCAAAGTCAACAAGTGCAGTTTCCATGGAAGTTTTGGAGTTGAAATTTGGGTAAGTAAATGCATTATGTTGTACAGTCTCACCAAAATCATTATGTATAATAAGGTCATCAATAGAACACAAGTGCCACTGGTGTTGAAAGGTAGGGTCCTCAACCATTTCCTGCTCCTTCTAAATCAGAAAACATCACACAAACCGTAAAATTTTTTATTCAGAAAATGTTCATATGTATTTCATCAACCAAAAATGCCTGATTTTAACTCACCATGTGTTAATTAAATGGTTTCAAATTAGATTTTCATTTTCAATGTAATAAACGACCCACTAGACTAAACCACTATCAAGTTACACACAGCATAAATTAATTTACCCAAACACCTATTCACAAGAAAAGCTATATATCTTAATTCGTACCAGATCAGGTAACCCTCTGATGGATGACATCTCCATAAGACAAAAAACTAATTCTTCAATCAAAAGAGCTCGAGGTAATATCCTGGAAGAAAAATCAAGAGTCAGTTTAATGTTGATAGGCTTAATTTGGTACTTTAATTTCTACTAGTTGATAGTGACTTGTGTAAGTGACCATTAAACCCCCCGAAAACATGGAAGAAAGAAATCCACATACCCAAACCACAACACCCCCATGCACCCGTGTCTAGATCAATTACATTATTTGGCATATGCACTGTATATAAGTAATAAAGATTAAAGATCTTGATGGTGATTAGAAGCTTACTCATCAACAGATATTGCAGCAATGAGTGTATAATTCTGGTCCTGATCATTAATGTTATGCCCCAGCTGCTGCAACTTATATATATTTAGTTGTTGTGATAACCTTTGTCCTACTTGACCTTCCTGTATTCCAACTTACAGAATAGTTGCACTGTCATGCTCACGGGTTTTATGGTGTGTTTTCTTAGACAACCGTGGATGCCTAACATTTTCAATGAAGGAGAATAGATGAAACTCATTTTATATTCATATATTGCCTTCAAACTGACAAATTAAATCCTCCAATTTCTGTAGTTTTGTGGACTTTACCAACTAGTCATTGAAATCCTGTTCAAGAGCTTACAATTTATTCTTGAGCATGTTGTGGTCCCTCTCATCATGTCCAAAGCCTTAAGGTACGTATTTATTTGGTTTGTTTCCCAAGTTACTTCCTCGGCTCCTTCCTCGTACCTCATTTTCTTGGTCAATTATCACCTGCAATCATAACCACAAAGCCCATAATTAGAACCTGCTGTAATGCAGGGATGTTCAGGTTAATCTGCAAATTAAATTATTTTGATGATTTTGATTTTATTTTGTGTTTAAACCCAATTTAATCCATTAAAATTGTATCATGTATGGATTTTGGTAATGTATTATTTTGATTTTTAAATTCAATCATGATATATTATTAAATTTATTATTCATATATATATATATTAATGTGTTTGATGAAATGGATTAGAAATTTTGTTCGATTAAAATGAAATGAAGATAGAAATTTAATGGAAGAAAAAGGTGATAATTTTTTTTTTAATTAGAGAATAAATTTTTAAAAATAAATTTTTTATACTCTTATAATTTAAAATTTAAAAATACAAATAAATATAATTTAGACATTATTTTTACTCTCCTACATTTTCCTTCTCTCCACTCCTAAAAATTAAACTGAATAAAAAAATTATAAAAATCTCCCTCTTTTCATTCTCTTCCCTTCATTTCATCTAATCAAAATAAGTACGTATGAATATGATAGCCATTAGCCAACCCATCAACTATTAACAAAATAATGAAAAGCTATGTGATAACGTGGTTAGATATTGGTCATGAATTATTGATATAAATAAAAGTGATTTAGTACTGTAAAGTTTAATTATTGATATGAAATGCAAGAGTTTCCATTGACTTGAGAAGATTTTAGCCAATTACGTAGTTGCATGTGTAGAGGTGAAAATTCTGTCTCCGGGATAGTGGTGGCCATTAAATCATATTGAAATGGTTATAGTTTGTCGTTTGCTAGGAAAAGTCTTTAACCAATTATTGGCAGTACTGTAATGATCATAAAGAATAGTAGAGTCAATTTGCAAGTACTGTAAAATAATATAAATAAATACGCGTTGAGTTGAACTGTTGCCCTCACATTTCGGTTTTAACGCATTAGACTTGTTATTCATTACCTGGATTCAGATCACAAATATATTGATTACCTGGAATGGGATCACAAATTTTTATAAATTAAAATTAATTTATGCATGAATTTAAAATCAAATTTTAAAAATTTAATGAAAAAGATTACTATAAATCAACCTATTCTTAAACTAATTTAAGGTTATATTAAAGATAATTTTAGTTTTTTTTTCTATTTTTCTCTCTTAAAATTATTTCTAATTTTTTATTATTATCAAAATAGAACTATAATATTTGGATATACAGTAATTTTATACTCCTAGTAATATTTATTATTTATTATTTTTAATTTTTATTAAATCATATCATCTATCATATTTATAACTTTTTTTTTTTTTTCTTTTTCTTATAGGTGTCTAATAAGAATATTTTTGTATAAACAATAATTTATTTTAAATTATGTTTTCTATTTTAGTCCATAAATATGATCTATATATAACACTGTCATCCCATTACTTGTTATTTGATTTAATAGTTGTTGTTAGGGGCTTTGGGGTTGAGAGACTCTAAGAACGTGTTGTGTTGATCTCTGGAGAGTTGGATAAGAGATAAGTGAAGCTGGCTCAGAAAAAAGTATAAAAGGAAGATTTTTCAAAAGCAAACTCATCATTAAGAACCCTAGAGAGATAATTCTTTCTTCTTTCTTTCCTTATTTCTTTCTTTCTTTCTTTCTTTCTTCTTCATTTTCACTTGAACCCTTCATTTTCTACCATTTTTTCAATTGATTCTAGGAGGTGGTGAAGAATCCGAGCTCCAGGTCGAAAACCTCAAGCTAGGGGTATGCAAAGTCGCTTCTTTTTCTTCTTCTCCTCTATCTTTAATAATTAAATTTAATATTTAAAAAATTGAACTCATTATCAAACTAGTCGAGGTACTAGGTTAGTGGGTTAGAAGTCAAATTAATTGATCACTAATTGAACTGCATAACCTGGTCTCTACTAAATATTTTAAAAAATATCCATGTTATATATTTCATACATATAAATTTTAATAAAAAAATCATATTATGTCTTAAAGAAACTTTTTAAAAAATTATAGTTAATATAAGTAACCAAATTATAAACTAATTAAATTACATGAATTAATATATAATTTTAAATTAAAATATACTATATAAATTATTTAAATTAATTGTATAATAATAAAATATGTTGATGTAGTAGTCCTAAAGTGATTAAATATTTACATTCACAATTAAAAAAATTACCTTTATCCAAAATATAGTCAACATTGGGATGCATAAATTAATTAGTATATTAAATATTTAATTAATAAGATTTATATAAAAAAAAATATTTACATTATGTATAAAATAAAAGAGAATGACAACTTAGTGGTAATGGAGTTTCCTTATTTATAGGGTTCGAAATTCATAAATAATTTTTTAACATTTTATTCATATTTTCAGAAGGTCTAAGTACAAGTCATATATGTCTTATCACATGGACAAATGGACAGTGTTGTGGTAGAAAGATGCATTAGGCATCGAGAGGAAGTATATATCAAAATTGAACAGTGTAAATTTTAAATAAAAACTAATGGTTTAACTAGGGTTACTGAAGTGTAAACAGGCTAACAACATTTTTAATCTAAAAGTATGCTTGGACCGATTGGAGGTCCAGGTTCCAGTTAAACCGATCGATTCGGTTTGAGTTTTATAATTATGATTATATCACATACACACAAAATTATTATATTTCGTTTTTTATTAAGATCATTGATGTTTTTCAAAAATTATCCTTTTTTTTTCTCTCTACCAAACAAATAAACAATCATCTCATATTTTTTTATATTTATTTTTCTTCTTTTCACTCTCTTTTCTTTAATATTTTTATAATAAAAAATTGTACATTTTTTTATTACATACCTAATTTCGATAGAGTTCGGTATGACACCTCTTTTTTAATAGGCCTGATCATCGATTGGAATTATTGAGTTTAGGGTTCAAAATGGTCATTTCGACCACTGTAATTTTTGTTCCATCTCCGATCAAATAAGCTTTCATGTTAGCTGGATTTTAGAATCAATGAGTTACAAATTATATGAGTGGGCTTTGTTAGGTGGTCCCTAATATTTTCATATTTGCCTATGTCTTCTCTCTGCATATGTGAATGTTGATTTTCACACTGTAACACTTGCAGTGACGCAGGTTTTAAGTTTGCATGTGATATATGAAAATGGCAACATATATATTTAATCAGTGAGAAGAAAAATTTGGTGAATGAATTCACGATGATGTATAAGTGAAGTAGTAAAATAGGTGATCCATTCAAAAAAGGTGCCCCGTGAATGCAGTCACCTTTTATTACCATTAGATATATATTAAATTAAAAGATGATGTACATCCTTTACATTCAGAATTTTAATATTAACAAATAAAACATTTTTTATAAATAAGAAATATCTTCAAAAATATTTTTGAAAATAATCTTAAAAAGTTTATTAGATGAAATGTATGACATACATCATTCATAAAATGTTATAAATCAATTAAATCATATAATTTATTTCACATATATTAAATATTTATTATTTATTGAGACTACATAAGAAGATTTAAAGTTCAAAAAAGAAAAAAAAATACAAAATTTACACGAGACACCAATTTTAAGTGATACATATACATTTGTACAAAAGCTCTCTTTATATATTTATTCTTTCTTGTAAACACTCATTGCTTTGTATTGATTGTATAATGTCTAAGTGAGACTAACACAACAGTCACATAATCTTCATAACCATTGTTATAATGTTTATCCTTAAGAGACTTGTTTGAAAAAGAATATATATTTGAGATTAAAGAGACTTATTTGAAAAAGAACACTTATTTTAAGCCTAGAAAGGTTTGCTGGAAAAAGAATATTTGTTTTGAACCTAGAAAGGCTCTAAAAAAATACTTGATTGTTAAATATGGAGAGACTTATTAAAAGAATACTTAACTAGTTGTTTAAAAAGGCAAATCAAATAATATATAGGGTTAAACCAGAAGTGACTTGTTGAAAGAATATTTGTATCTTTGTTTAAAGATAGTAAAACTCAATCTGGTTAAATTGAGAATTAAACGTAGTTTTGGTAGTTGAGACGAACTAATCCTAATGTTCCATCTGACTACTCTATGTACTTTATTTGATTAGTGTTACTACTTTATTATGAAAAACGTGTGAATTTTTTATACACATTATTCAACACTTTTAATATTTATCTTTTCTCCACAAATATATATATGTGTATATATATATATATATATTAGTTTAGTAAACTTTTAATATACCTTCACAACAATTTTTTCCTTGACGCGATCATGGATCTCTCCCCCCCACTCATAGTTCTTTGTTGGTGAGATAATGGAACAAACAGGTTTTTTTTTATAAAAAAAGTTGAGATTCTCTCCAAATTGAGGTTCCTCCCAAGTCAAAGGTCTGTTTTTAACTTATTTTCCTAAGGAACACAAATCAAACCAGAGTCTAGAGTCAAACCTTAGTTGTAGTGGTAGGTTTGTGATGATGATTTAGATTAAAAATAATAATAATAATAATAATAAACATCAATAATTCAAACAAAGAAGAAACTGAAAGGAGGGAATAAAAAAACAGAAAATTCCAAAAAAAATGACGAAAACTTGCATGAAGTCTCGCTGTGATGATTTCTAGCTACCATCAATGGAGGCATTCCTTTTTGTCCTCTGTCCTTCCTTAATTTGTTCCATGTTTTCTCTTTTTTCCCTCACTTTCTTGCTTTTGCTCTCTCCCTCACATACCACCAGTACCACCATCCCTCTTATTCCTCCCTCTTCCATTACTCTGTCCAATTGCGACATTTTTTTCCACCGCGACAACGTGTGGAAGAAGACTCTGTCACTCAGATTTCTGCGGAGGAGGTTCTGCATTGTGAATATATTTTCTTTTCAATTCTTAATTTTCTATTTGTAAAAAATAATAATTTTTTGTGTTTATATTATAAAAAGTATTATAATAGTTGCTAACATTCTTTTAAGAATATTAAGTAAAAGGCTATTTTTGTAATTGTGAATTAAAATATTTTTATAAATTCAATTTTTAATATTTTAAATAATTATCAAAAATTATATTACATAATAAAATATTATTACTATCAATGATTTTTCTACTACACTAATGAGGCACTTGTTCGAGGCTTCACGTAGAAGCCCTTGAGATTGAATAACGATTACATTTATATTCACAAAATAAAATAGCTATATTAAATTTAAATTGATTTATATTATATTAATAAATGTATATTTAACCTTAGCATACAACATGCCGTGTGTTTTGGATTTTTCATTGAAATCTTTAAATGGAATTTGTGTTTTAAAATTTTCATTGAAATCTTGAATCAGATTTAGGCTTTGTTTGGATTTGAAGATGGAAAATGGGAAGTGGAAAAGGAGAGATTTGAAGGGAAAGTGAGTAGAAAGTGAGATTGTTTGGATTAAGGGAAAGTGAGTGGAAAGTGTAGAGAAAGTTTGTGAAAGTTTGTGAATGAAATGATTGATGTGATAGATAAAAATAAATTTTTTAATTGATAATTGTGAAAGATTACTATTTTATCCTTAGGCTAAAAAAAGTTTATAATTATAGATTTTAACTAAAAAAATTATAAAAAAATTAATTTAAAAATAAATTAATTTAAATATTTGGTTTAAATTTAATGATAGATAAAAAATAAAAATTTAAGAGATGAATATGTAATTTACACTTTTACCCTTAGATTAAAAATGAGTATAATATTATTTATTATAATTAATAATAATTACAATAAAATTATATTAATAAGTATAATTTATTAAAAATATAATAAATAATGATAAAAATAATAATAAATATTATCATAATAAATAATAATGATATTAATTATAATAAATAATAATATTAATATTAATAAAAATGAAAATAATAATAATTATAGTAATAAATAATAATAACAAAATATATTATGATAATTATATTTTGTAACATTATTTTATTAATGTTTATGAAAGTGTTATTATTATAATTTTATAAACATGTATTACTTTATTTTTTTTATATTTCCACTTTTTAATGTTAATATTTAATATATAATACCTAAATTAAATATAATTATTTAATATTAATATTTAATTGATATATATATATATATATATATTAAATATTTAATATTTAATATATATATATATATATCAATTAAATATTATTTAATTTATATATATATATATTAAATATTAAATATTTAATATATATATATATAAATTAAATATTAATATTAAATAATTATATTTAATTTAAGGTATTATATATTAAATATTAATATTATATATATATATATATATATATATATAAACGTATTAAACATTAATAACAAATTAATGTGCCTAGAACGGCCCGTTCCGAATGTGGAACGGCCCGTTCTGGGGTTATAAAATACTTCGCAAAGGCCAAAAGTGGAACGACTCGTTCCAAAAGTGGATCGGCCCGTTCCAAAGTGGAACGGCCCGTTTTGCTTTCGCATTTTTCTCATAACATGCATTTTTGGAACGGGCCGTTCCGGTGTCGTTCCGGGGCCGTTCCGGGTTCCTGCATAATCGATTATGCTTAGCCACATAATCGATTATGGCCTTGCATAATCGATTATGCCTCACCCATAATCGATTATGCAAGGCCATAATCGATTATGCAAGACCATAATCGATTATGTGGCCAACCATAATCGATTATGCTCCTTCGTTTTCTTTAAATGGAAGACCTCCTTCCACAATCACTCACCAGCCACCACCAGCCACCCAACGTCGAGAATCAACACCAGCCGGTGGAGAACGTGAACGTAAATCCTCTGCTGCATGGCACATGCATGGAAGGGGCATTTTAGGATTTTTACAAATCTTACGTGGCTTTCAGCTCCTTTATTCCCTTTTGTGCGAGGAGAGCAACAGTGCTTCCCCTCGCTTTTCTTCGCCTTTCTTTCGTTCCAAATCACGGGAAACAAACACACACAATCCACGCCTTTCTTTGCTCGTGAGCAGTATTTCACCGGAAACAAACACTACCTTAGGGAGGGGGAATCTTTGCCTCTTTTATAAAAGAAAAAAAAATCTATCCTTGGTTTATGTTGAGATACAAATAAGTGCATATTGATAAAATAAGATAGGAAATAACAACTTATATAACACAAACATACTTCAATGCTAGAGAGACTTTTTGGGTGATGACTAAAAGTAAAAGCGCGAGGGCTAAAATTCAAAGTGGACAATATCTCATCATTATGAAGTATGTTTGTGTAATAAATTTATAAAAATATTCTCTCAAACAAATATTATAAAATAATCCTATCAGTTTAAAATTATTATAGCTCTTACTTTTGATTAAGGTTGGATTTGATTTTTGAGACTCGGAGGGTTTGTGAAAATTGAGGATTATGGCTTCAAGTAGAACAATCGGGGAAGGGTTTGTGTAGAGGGTTGAAGGGGTGGTGAGTTGTGAACTGTTGACAATGAGGTTGCAACCGCGAGAGTAGTTCACGTTTCGGGTTGAACACTGGGAGGGAAGAAGAAGATGGTGTGATTAGGATATTCGATGAAAATGGTGCGGTGCTAGAGGCTTCACCACTTCAAACTATTTCTCAGGTTTCTTTATTCAAAAGAACTTTTATAAGTTGTAATGTCATACCTTTATGACATACTAATAGGTTTTTTTTTTTTGCTGTAAAATAGGATGGAATCTAATATGAAGTAGTATAAAATGTATTCCATAGACGAGACACTAAAATAATTGAGAATAAGATGTTTTTAACCGAAAAAATATTATAAAAAACAAAAATATTTGAGGGATCATGAATCATGATGACATTACACATGTGGTTGGCCACGATGATGATGCCACGCATGCAGCGATGGTAACAAAGCTAGAAGTGCAATCATGGTAAACGTTGCGAGTGCAGTCACACTGATAATATTGTGCATGTGGTCATGATGACGACACTATTTGTGCAGTCATGGTGATCCTACAAGTGCTATCAGGGTGACAATGTTACTTGTGTGGTCAAGATGACGTTGTTGCTTGTGCAACTGCAATGATTCTGCTTGTCCAGCCATGATAATGATGTTGTGTGCGCAGCCACGGTAACTACTGCTTGTATGGTCACAATGTTGCTCGTGCGATCACAACAATGTTGTGGATGCAACCACGGTGACAATGTGACCATAATGACGACATTACTTACGTAGTCACGATGATCCTATTTGTGTGGCCACGATAATGACACTGCTTGTGCGGTCATGAGGCTATAATGATGTTGTGGATGCGACACAGTGACGACCTTGCTTATGCGGCCACTGTAATGACAGCTACAGTGGCAACGATGACACTGTGTGTGGTGGTTCGACGGAATGAGTGGAGAAAAAAAATTATCAATTATGTGACCTTTCTTTAATATGCTCGTATGTTGATTTTTTTTTAATATATTCTTGTTAGGCATACTCGAAAATCATTTGACTCGAAAAGATTGATAGCGCTGCCTGAGAAGTAAAATCAACACATGATGAAATTATGGGACTCGAAAAAACAAGTGTTGCTCGAAAATAGTTGAAAAGTTGAGACTGTCAGAACATGGAGGTTAAGCCAAAACGGTTACTAAAAAATCAATCGAGAAAACAAGGAACGTGGGAAGAGCGGTTAAAGGAAGTTGAGTCAAGACCACGTAGCAAAGATAGTGGATAACGGTTATGAGTCAAAAGCGTACATGTACAGAATCAACCGCCCTTGATTGCTCTATAAATACAAGGAGTACGGACCTTTACTGGGGTCGAAAAACTCATACTAGAATTGGACTCTGAAGCACTCTCTGCCTACACACACATATGGCTTTCGTGCACAAGATCGTTTTTGGGTATGACTGACTCTCGGCCACTTTTTTCTCTTTTTAGGAGTAGAAGTAGAATAGTCTTCTTGTTCGTTGTTTAATTACGTAGTGTATTCATGTACCTGGATCAATATGTTCGCATGTGTAACGTAATTTGATCATTGTACGAAATGAACTATGATTTGCATTGCTAACATATATATTGTTCACTCTGTTCATATTATTATTTGCTTGCATGAGCATTGCTTGTTAGTAGTAATAGAAGAACATTTCGAAACAAGTAGTTGCTAAGACTTTTTCATCCTACTCTTCATTCTCGGTAACACGATAACACACAGTAAGGCACCTAAATTGAAATACGTTCGTATGCTAGTCTAAATAAAAAGAACCCAGGATTTGATGGTTAATTCCACCGTAAACAAATTGGCACGCCCAGTGGGACCTGTTTAATTTAGAACATAATTGGACTAGTTTTAGGTGTGTGAATTGCATGAGATTAAGGAGTGGAAGAACTATGTCTACGTCTGATAACATGAACGTAAACCATAATAATGTAGATGTAGAACAGCCGAACTCCAATCGTGATAATGCTACCAATGTGACCAGGGGGGCAAGATCTCCTCCTGTGTTGCTTGAAAACCATGCTAGGCATAATAATACCACTCAAGAGTTGGTAAATGTTACCAGAGAGTACCCTTGGGGTATGCCAACTAATTGGCGAAATACCCAGCCTGCGTATGTCGAAATGTCAATGCCTTTTATAGGGCCAAATTCACAAATGAATATATCCCCACAGGGATATAATCCTGGGCCAAGTGGGCTGGGTTTTGTTATGCAAGACCCGTATCAACATGTAAGAACAAGTCAGGAGGGTTCACTAATTCGACAAGGTAGTTACATGCCCACGGGTATTAGTAATCAAGCAATGATGGCCCTTCGACAACAAATGGACCATAGTAATCATGACATGGTCAATTTGTTGTCTACTCAGATGCACAACATCATGACACCCCTTTACGAGCTAATAAACAAAATAGGAGATAAGTTGGGTAATGGGACTCCTTCGAGAGCAATGAGTGTGAATCTGAACGATACAGAAAACCCTGGGGGGCATGGAAATTTGCAAAACATAGTTCGACCTAACCGGAACCCTAATGATAATTTAGATCAAATGGTAGAAAGGATATTGAATAGACATGGATTCGATGTAGGTCGAAATGAACGCCCATACTTTGTGTCAGCCTTTCCAGATTATATTACACAAGTAGAATTACCCCGTGGAATGAAAGTCCCAAAATTCTCGAAATTTGCAGGAGAATTAACTGAGTCAACAGTTGAACACATAGCTAGGTATGGGGTCGAATGTGGGGATTTGGCTAATAATGAATACTTGAAAATGAAATATTTCCCAAGTTCGTTGACTAAACATGCTTTTACCTGGTTTACTACCCTGCCTCCTAATTCGATACATACTTGGGTACAGCTAGAGGGTAGCTTTCATGAGCATTTCTTTCGAGAGGAAACAAAGGTTAGTATAGTCGATCTAATGAATATCAAAAGGCAAAGTAATGAAACATTAGATGACTATTTAAATAGGTTTAGGCAATTAAAATCTCGATGCTATACTAATATTCCAGAACATGAATTGGTTAGAATCGCCGCCACAGGTTTAGACTTCTCAATACGCAAAAAATTAGTAAATGAACAATTGAGGGACATGGCTCAACTTGCTGAGAAAGTGAGGAGGATTGAACAAATTAAATTAGAAAAGGAAAAGTTGATGAAATTCGACAAGTTCGTTCGAAAAGAAAAGATAGCGTATTTAGAAAGTTCTGAGTTAAATGAGGATTCTAATTATGAAGTTGTAAGTGAAGATTTCGAGATTAATTTGGCAGAATTGCGCCCCGGACCTACGTACCAATGTCAAATGCTAAAACCAGGAGGTAATATAGAAGGGAATTCGACTAAAAAATATAGTTTTGACGTTAGTAAGGCAGAAAAGATATTCGATACTTTGTTAAAAGATAAACAGATTATACTCCCAGAGAATCATAAAATTCCACCTTTCGAGCAAAGAAAAGGAAAGAAATTATGCAAATATCATAATATGTATGGACATTGGACTAACAGTTGTGTGCGTTTCAGGGATTTCATCGAGAAGGCGATTACTGATGGTCGCCTGGCTTTTGAAGAGAAGGAAATGAAAGTAGATGTTGACCCATTTGCTGCCCATACTGGCTATGTTGAACCAGTTTCGATGTCCATCAACATGGTGGAAGTCGCTGCTGAGGACGATGATAGCATTGAGCCCATTTCTGATGAGAAGCTCGAAGAGTTAATGGAGGATTTTGCTAAAGAGCAAGAACCCATATACCCAAAGGAAGGAGATAGTCTAGTGGAGTTTTTATCGAAGAAAAAAGAAGCTGATAAAGAGGTCATGTTGTGTCCTCGATGCAGTGCTGTCTTCGACAGAGCAGCGGCTAAGGCTTTCGAGGAGTCTGAAATAATGAAGAATTACAAAGCTGAGAAGCTGCGTGAAAAAATGAAGCCCAATGCTAGGTTGAATGCTGGTCTGACTATGAGGCAAGTTCATATGCCTCAATATAATGCCCCGGTTGGGAAGATGGAGATGTATAACTCGTCTAGGTTCGGCAATACTTTTGTGCCGAACGCGAATGTGCCTGTCGGGAAATGGAACGCACCACCTAGGTCTATGATGGGTCGAGGTAAACAAGTAATGACTAGCATGGGAAACCCGGGACAAAGAAATGCAGGAAAATTTTCGAACTTGACTACAGGGAATGTTGGAATTCCAGCTGGGGGATATGGACGTGGATTTCGACAGCCATTTAACAACTTAACCAAAACCCAATGGAGGAGGCAGCAAAGGATGCGTAAAGCAACTTTTGAAGGTATGGGAGGAAATCGTTTTTCGATCCCAGTTCCTCAAAAAGGGGAATCTTCTGGCAAGTTCATCGAAGACGATGAAGACATGATAACAAACTGCTTCGAGAGCGGTTTCGAGGATTCTTTGGAAGATATTTGCGGGGTAGTTTCCATTTTACCTTCGGAGTATGCTGGTGCTATGGAATCCGTGAATGAACAAGAGGATATCATCAGGGAAGACGTTTTCGAGGACCCCAATTATGAGTCCAAAATCATATGGGTCAATCAAATCTCGAGGGTTATCCCTAAGTTCAACTCTGCTGTCTTCGACTCTCCCACAGAGGAAATGAAAGGACATCTCAAACCCCTATTGTTAACACTGATGATTGAGGGGCAAGAGGTAAACAAGGTCTTGGTCGATGGAGGCGCAGCTGTGAATATTTTGCCTAAGACAATGCTGAAAAGGTTTGGGAAATCCTTGGATGATCTGAAACCCCATAACATCATGATCTCCGACTATGCAGGCAAGTCTTCACATCCTGAAGGTATGATTCTGCTCGATGTACAGATCGGAAGTGTGAAGAGGACTACCATGTTTATAGTAACACCTTCCAAAGCAAACTTCAACGTGTTGCTAGGTCGGGAGTGGATTCATGGTGTAGGTGCTGTTCCTTCGACCGTACACCAGAAGGTTTTCTTCAGGAACGATGATGAAGGTTTAGAGGTTCTCGAAGCTGATTAGAAGACTTATGAAGTTGGCATGTATTTTGCTGATCAACAACTGACAGCATTTGCCAAGACCAAACCTTTTGACGCTTACAACTCTGGGGTGATGGATGAAGAGGAAGGTGTCAAGAAAACCTTTTGTTGGGATGTAAAGAGAGGATTCGTTATTCGAGCCGAAAAGAATTCGGCTCCATTGGATGCATGAAGGACGAAGATCCTTATTCGAGCTTTTTAGCTCGAATATCGGCCTACGTGGCCGATCAAACGGCCAATTTGGCCGACAAAGATCAATTTGACAATGAGGTTAGCACGGCCATGTTGGCCGCAGAAAAAAAAAAAAAAAGAAGAAGAGATGGATTTCAAATCAATAAAGGAAAAAGAAAAACAACAAAAAGAAAAGGAGTTCGAAATCGGGAAAAAGAGGGAAGAAAAGCAAAAAACAGAAAATCAAAGGGACGAAGGAGTCTCAGATAAAAATGAAAAGCAAAAAGAAAAAGCAGAGCTAGAACTCAAACTGGACTGCATTTTCGATGATTCACCTTTGGGTTTCGAGAGTGCCGCTAATGAAGAGCATAAGTTAGAATCCCAAGATCCGCTCGAAGAGGTTAATCTGGGAACTATCGAAAATAAGCGGATCACTTACATTAGCAAGTTCTTGCAAGGGGAGCTGAAAGGGGAGATAGTTCAAGTCTTGCATGAATACAAAGATTGCTTCGCATGGGATTATGATGAAATGCCAGGTCTGGATCGAGAATTGGTAGAACATAGGCTACCAATGATCCCAGGAAGGAAGCCCGTGAAACAAAGTCCTCGAAGATTTGCTCCTGAAGTGATCGAGAAAATCAAAGGGGAAATTGAGAGATTGCTGAAAGCAAAGTTCATCAGAACTTCGAGATATCCTGACTGGATCTCGAATATAGTGCCAGTTATAAAGAAAAATGGAAAACTCAGAGTTTGCATTGACTTTCGAGATCTCAACATGGCAACTCCCAAGGATGAGTACCCTATGCCCATTGCTGAAAATATGATAGATGTCGCTGCAGGTAACGAGATTATGAGTTTGTTAGATGGTTATTCTGGATATAATCAAATTTATATTGCAGCGAATGACGTGTCAAAAACTGCCTTTCGATGCCCAGGTGCCTTAGGCGTCTACGAATGGGTGATGATGCCATTTGGTCTTAAAAACGCTGGTGCAACTTATCAAAGAGCGATGAATTTAATCTTTCATGATTTGATTGGTAAGTTCGTGCAAGTTTATATTGATGATATAATTGTTGGCTCAAAACAAAAGAAAGACCATTTATATCATTTGAAACTAGCCTTCGAGAGAATGAGGAAATATGGTTTGAAAATGAATCCACTGAAATGTGCTTTTGGTGTCATAGCAGGCGAATTTCTGGGATTTATTATACACCAGAGGGGGATCGAGGTAGACAAGAACAAAACCAAGGCTATCATGGAGACCAAGCCTCCATCGAACAAGAAAGAGCTTCAATCTCTCTTAGGTAAAGTAAATTTTTTGAGGAGATTTATTTCGAATTTGTCTGGTAAAACTAAAGTATTCTCTCCTTTGTTGCGTTTAAAAAAGGAGCAAGAATTTCGATGGGATGAAGAGCACCAGAGAGCATTCGAAGAAATTAAAGCTTACTTGGCTCATCCTCCAGTGCTTGCACCAATCTCTGAAGGGAAGCAACTGAAGTTGTACATTTCAGCTAATGATTCGACTATTGCGGGCATGCTGGCGCAAGATGATGAAAATGGCATCGAAAGAGTCATTTACTATTTAAGTCGAATGTTAGTAGGAGCAGAACTTAGATACACCCCTTTAGAGAAATTATGTTTAAGTCTTTATGTTGCGTGTACCAAGTTGAAGTACTATATTAGGACTCGTAATGTTGTAATACTTTGTCGAAGTAATGTGATAAAATATATGTTGTGTAAACCTGTGTTACATTCTCGAGTCGGCAAATGGGCACTTGCCTTAACCGAATACCCATTAACTTTCGAGCCGCTAAAAGCAACTAAAGGACAAATAATTGCAGATTTTCTTGCAGAACATTCGAATGGAACTGAAGAAGTTAATTACATAACCACCAAGCCTTGGCAATTATATTTCGATGGCTCGAAACACGAGTTAGGCGCCGGAATAGGTCTTTTAATCATCTCTCCCAAAGGGGTCCCGACGAAGTTATCAGTCAAAACAAATACAGGATGCTCGAATAATGAAACTGAATACCAAGCATTGATTACTGGACTTGAGATTCTTGAAGAATTAGGCGCTAAAAATGTGGTAATTCGAGGAGATTCACAACTGGTCATCAAACAATTAACTCGAGAGTATAAGTGTTTAAATGAAAAATTAATTGAATTCAAAACTCGAGCTACACGATTACTTGACACGTTTGATGAAGTAGAGTTACAACACATTCCCCGGGACTCAAATCATATTGCAAATAAATTGGCCCAAATAGCCTCTGGATATAAAATCAGTAAAGAGTATCTTGAATATCTGATTCATACAGAGAGTGAAGTGTTAGACTATCGAGCAATTCTAAATATAAGTTCAGCAGGTCAACAAGATTGGAGGAGCGAATTGATCGAATACTTGCGAAATCCTAACATAAAGGTCGAAAGGAAGATTAAACTCCAAGCTCTTAATTATCTCTTACTAAATGATGAATTGTACAAAAGAGGCTTCGACGGAGTTTTGTTCAAATGTTTGGGAGACCATGAAGGTTATATAGCAATGGCAGAAATTCATGAAGGCATTTGTGGAGCACATCAAGCTGGAAAGAAGATGAAATGGGTTTTGTCAAGGAAAGGCTTATATTGGCCTACTATGATTAAAGATTGTATCGAATTCGCAAAAAGTTGTGTGGAGTGTCAAAAGCATGGACCAATACAAAAGGTACCGGCAAGTGAGTTGCATTCGATCATCAAACCTTGGCCATTTCGGGGTTGGGCAATGGATTTAATCGGACAAATACACCCACCTTCCTCGAAGAACCACAGGTATATACTAGTTGCCATAGACTATTTTACAAAATGGGTTGAAGCTATTCCTTTGAAAGAAGTCGAGCAAAAAGATATAATTGATTTTATCGAAGACCATATTATTACAAGGTTTGGAATTCCTCAAACAATCACTACTGATCAGGGTACGGTTTTCACGGGTCGAAACATTGCTCGATATGCAGAATCAAGAGGAATTAAGTTGGTAACTTCAACACCATATTATGCCCAAGCTAATGGTCAAGTTGAGGCTGCTAATAAAGTGGTAATTGGTTTAATCAAAAAACACATATCAAATAAACCTCGAAATTGGCATGAAACTCTCGTCCAAATACTATGGGCATATAGGAACTCACCTCGAGATGCCACGAAAACAACCCCATATAAATTAGTATATGGCCATGAGGCTATTCTTCCTATCGATATTAACTTACAATCAATTCATATACAAAAACAAAATGAATTACCCGTGGAGGATTATTGGAACTTGATGTATGATGAGTTGATCTCTTTAGAGGAAGAAAGATTAATTGCGTTACAGAATATTGTTCGACAGAAAGAAAGAGTCGAGAAAACTTATAATAAGAGAGTGAATATGCAACGTTTTCGAGTCGGAGAATTGGTATTAAAAGTTATACTTCCCATGGATCAAAAATCTCGATGTTTGGGGAAGTGGTCATATAATTGGGAAGGCCCATTTCTAGTCGAGCAAGTATATTCAAAGAACGCATATGTAATTAAGGAGATAAATAATTCAAGTGCAAGCAAAGTCATAAATGGGAAATATTTAAAACATTTCCATAAAAGAGCAGAAGAATAATTGTTCAATACAAGGCAAATATAAACTAAAAGGTTGGAAAAATAGATAAGAAGAATGAATTATTGCAAAAATTGCTTCTTGAAATCCTCGAAAGCTTTGTAAGCCTCGTCCAGATTCTTTTTGCGAGACGCACATTGAGCTTCTAAATGCCTCTTCTGCTCCAAAGTCTTTGCTAATCGAGAAGAAATGGCTTTGCCCTCTTCCTTAAGCCCTGTTTGATGTTGCTTGATCTCTTGACTCTTAATTTTCACTTCATCCTTCTTCGAGCGAGTTTTGTCAAGCTCGTGGTTTAAGGCTTCGATAGTACGTTCGATATCAGCCTCCTCCTTCTGCAATGCTTGTAAAGCAGAAATTATTTCTTCCGTTGATTTCTTGATAGAAACCAACTCGTCTCGGAGTTTCTCGAGCTTAGCACGGTCTCCTTCAGTTTCGACCTCAATTTGAGTCACTTCTTGATATGCAGTAGACCACTGAGTTCGAAGTTCCCAGGCGCGGCTAAAGGGCTTGATAAATGCTTGAAGCTCTAAAGAAATATCAGAAGGAAGGTCCGAATAACTGAGCAACTCATCAATCATTTGTTGCACTTCCGTTTTGAATTCAGGAATAAGGAAGGCTTGATCGAGATCTTTAACGTATGCCTTCGAGCGAAAAGAGTCGAGTAGGGGTTGGTAAGAAGGTGTGTCAGAAGCTGGCTCAACAACCTTCAATTTGTCTTTCTCTGACCCAGAGGGACCACTCGTCCAGTTGTCCAACACTTCGAAGATAGTATTGATATCTTCGTCCTCGTCATTAAAGA
This sequence comes from Cajanus cajan, assembly GCF_000230855.2. Taxonomy (NCBI): domain Eukaryota; kingdom Viridiplantae; phylum Streptophyta; class Magnoliopsida; order Fabales; family Fabaceae; genus Cajanus; species Cajanus cajan. Next base: position 63,830,270 of record NC_138518.1, read on the forward strand.
AACTCATCAAATCCAAATCTGGAGAGGGAATCAAGGAGAGACCTTGGACAGAAGAAGTAGCACCGCCCTGGGTTGAAGGAGAAGTGGTAAAAGGTCTAGGGGACTCAGTTGAACCTGCACAAAAGTAAATACATAAGAAACTTCCATTAACAAGGTATCATATCGAAGATTAAAGTCGAAAGAAATATACCCTGGTTCGGATCCAAGGGAGGTTGTAGTTCGAAAGAAGGTTCACCTTGAGCGGAGTCTTGCCGCGTCTCCATATTAGTCAAAGGTTCGGGTTGGGGAATCTTACCCTCTTCGACAGGAGGGGGAACTTCTATCGAAGCCATGGCAGAGGCAAGCGCCGCAACATCCATTTGAGGAGTAGACAACTGAGGAAATGAAGAAGTCAGGCTAAACATCAAGAGGAAATTTGAGTCACAAGGTATAACAAGATGAACATGTTGGGTTACCTCAGTGGCAAAGGGTACGCTTTTCTGCACCTCTTGAGACACCCCTTGAGAAGAATCCAGTGGGATAATCGCAATATCCTATTAATAGGATTTTAGAACGGTTAAAGGCATAAGAGAAATATAAAGGAGGAAAGACGTCGAAATTGAGATACCTTAGGAACGGACTTCATGACATCTTTAAGCAACTTCTAGCCAGAGGATTGTTGAGGTTTTTTGGGAAGAGGCAAGACCATCTTACCTTTCCCCTTGTCTTGCTTTTTTGCGGTCGAGACCTGAATTGGAAAATAATTGATTAGGTATGAAAAACGAGCAAGAAAATAATCTTAATATTTGAGTTAAGATACTTAACAGTTTTGGTACTGTCTGAACCTATTCTTTGTTTCTTCGAGTTTCCAATACTCTGTAGAGTAGAATTTCGAGAAGGTAAGATAAAATATTAGTTTCGAGAAAAACTACAATCCAAACAAGGTATACCTTAGAACGTAAAGAAACCTTGTCAGCAGCAGTCTTTCTCTTTCGACCCTTTTTAGATGTCTCCTTATCCTCGTCATCGTCACTCTCCCAATCAGGAGTTGGATCAACATGTCGAGGAACACGCTGAGGGATGGCAGCTACAAGTTTCGAGCAAAGAAGTGAGAAAAGTTTAAGGTATACGCGAAGAAGAAGGAGGTGAAAAATATTTACCAGGAGGAGGGTTAATGTTATTGACCCAACATAATGGCCACCATTTGTTTCGAGGAAAATCGTACACGGAACATCTCGCGTAGGTAACTTTATTCTTTACAGGAACTTCTTTGCGCTCAAGGTAAAACGGGTCGAGGGTTTTCACCCAAGGAGGATGAGATACATGTTTAACTAGACCAAAAAGGGCATTTGGAAGAGGAGGTATATGCTTTGGACAAATTTTTCGAAATCAGTTTTACCTTGAGGATTTATTACCTTTTTTGAGCGAATGTTCCGTTGTACCATTTTCGATAATGAGACAGAAGCGTCAAAAATGGTTCGGTGCGCATTGTCAGGTCGATAACAAACCTTAAAAAATTGTTCGAATTGATAAATGATAAGTTGATTCTTGAAAGTACCTGGTTGTTTAGGCCCCTGCGAACAAGAAAGAGGAGAACTAATCAGCTTTTTCAGAAAGCCATCAAAATCGGTGAGTTTATCTACAATATAGTAACACCACCATCGAAGGTAGCATTTTGAGACTAAGAAGGAAGGAGAAAAGGTGGTCGGTGTAAGCCTAAGTTCTTTATCAGGGCGAAGGATGAAGTTAAGGACTTCTTCATAATTCCCTTTTTCGACACAAATATCCGCATCAATGCCTTCTTTACGTCGAAGGGGAAGAGGTTTCATTTGGCAAAGCCCAAACTGTCGAGCAAAAAGTTGGGGCTGATAAGGATAAAGTCTGACATCTTTTTGCCTCATACCCGACATGATCACATCCCAAGACAAGAATCCAAACCACAGGTCAGTTGAAGCTGGACTTATGCTACCAACTTGGTTATTTTGGCGCAACCATGTAGGACCTATCAAATTCGGTCGAATGAAAGGGGCTAAATCTTCAGTGAAGTCAGTAAAGCTAAGGATGGCTATAATATATTTCTCGAAATTGTCTACCAGACGCTTTCGAGGGGTAAGGGTTGTTAAACGAGCTCCTTCGAGTTCACATATGGGAATGGGTTTTGAGGGCAAATGAAGTTTCTTCTCCAATAGCGCGTTGAGCCAAAGTTGAAGTAGCCATAACGGGCCAGAGAGATTTCGAGGCCCAGATTCTCGAGCAAGACTTTCAGAAGCTTCATCAAGACAAGTATAAAGAGAGGCCAGAAGTAATTTGCTTAAGCAGATTTTCCTTTGCAAATGAAGGGCTTGAGCTAAATTGTAATAATATTTTGGGACTTGAAGCGAAGGGGTGCAAAAGACACAGGATGACAACCAGTACATAAGAAAGGCAATATGCTCTGAAGGTGAGACAGGCGTGTCAGGTTGTCCCATATGCGCGTTAATAAAGGCCAAATAGGTCTTCTTATCCCAAGAAATTGAAGTATCCTTGATCGAAATTTCCTCTTCAAAGGCGTCAGGATAAAACCTATCTCCAATAGGCTTTAACCCTGTTATAGCAGCAACATCAAGTAACGTCGGGCAAATGAAGCCACAAGGAAACTCGAAAGCCCGAGTCTCTCTATTCCAGAAGAAGATAGCAGAAAGGAGCATTTGAGGGTCGAAAAGGTGGAGGTCGAACTTAGCTAGTTGGATAAATTCAAAAATACCTGTTTCTTTCCATTCTGAGGACATAGAAGCCTCTACACGAGCTAACCAAGAGAGGTGCCTTTCTTTAACGGGGGGAAACGCTCTAAAAATTTTGGTAGTATCCCCAAAAAGGTTTAGGTCTATTTCTGGGGAATAAATGAAAGGTAGGGTGGTGGAGTCCTCAGGCAAAAGGGTATTACCATATCTCTTGGTATTTTGACCAGCAAAAGGACCAAGGAAAGCATGAACAGAACCATCTGCTAGAGAAAAAGGAAGAAGTACCTGAGATTGGTATATTTTCAAACTAGCCTCCTCCATGCCTGGAATTGGAATGAAAGTGTCATCACCTTCTTTGACCTTTTGAACCTGAGCACCAGTCAGTAGCAGAGGAGTGTCCTGGATAGTAGTTGCGGTGGCCATAGTGGTTACCGGAGTGGTGGGCATAGCAGCAGAAGTAGTAGCAATCAAAATAGGGGAAGAAGTGGTGGCAGTAGGAGACATTGAAGAAGCTACGGCAGCGGAAGTGGACGCAGCAGAAGAAGCCATAACAAACAAAAGCAAGAACAGAGAGAACGGTCTGAGAAGAAGATCAAGAACCAGAGCAAAAAAGAAACAGTGAGCAAGAAAACTTGGGCACGAAGGAAGAGAATGGTGAAAACAATTTAACCCTAGGGTGAAAAAGGGGTTTTAAACGAGGTAAATGGGCCTAGGTTGAAACGGGTTAGGTTAGGCAAGATTATTTGAAATATTAAATTGAATTTCCAAAACAACCGCCAAAACGTTTCATATCAGAAGGCAAATTTATGGAAAAATAGAAGTATGCGCCGTCAGAGCTATCAATGTCACATCCAAATGGTCAGTACCTTACAAGAATAGGTTTTCATCGAAAGAAAGATTAAGTTAACGTCAAGAAAAGTGAACATCAAGAAACAAATCGAGGAAGTATCGAAGAACAACCTTGATAGGAATTTAGTTTTCTCCTAAGATGCTCATCGAAACCAAATTCCTAGGGGGGCATTTGTTAGGCATACTCGAAAATCATGTGACTCGAAAAGATTGATAGCGCTGCCTGAGAAGTAAAATCAACACATGATGAAATTATGGGACTCGAAAAAACAAGTGTTGCTCGAAAATAGTTGAAAAGTTGAGACTGACAGAACATGGAGGTTAAGCCAAAACGGTTACTAAAAAATCAATCGAGAAAACAAGGAACGTGGGAAGAGCGGTTAAAGGAAGTTGAGTCAAGACCACGTAGCAAAGATAGTGGATAGCGGTTATGAGTCAAAAGCGTACATGTACAGAATCAACCGCCCTTGATTGCTCTATAAATACAAGGAGTACGGACCTTTACTGGGGTCGAAAAACTCATACTAGAATTGGACTCTGAAGCACTCTCTGCCTACACACACATATGGCTTTCGTGCACAAGATCGTTTTTGGGTATGACTGACTCTCGGCCTCTTTTTTCTCTTTTTAGGAGTAGAAGTAGAATAGTCTTCTTGTTCGTTGTTTAATTACGTAGTGTATTCATGTACCTGGATCAATATGTTCGCATGTGTAACGTAATTTGATCATTGTACGAAATGAACTATGATTTGCATTGCTAACATATATATTGTTCACTCTGTTCATATTATTATTTGCTTGCATGAGCATTGCTTGTTAGTAGTAATAGAAGAACATTTCGAAACAAGTAGTTGCTAAGACTTTTTCATCCTACTCTTCATTCTCGGTAACACGATAACACACAGTAAGGCACCTAAATTGAAATACGTTCGTATGCTAGTCTAAATAAAAAGAACCCAGGATTTGATGGTTAATTCCACCGTAAACAATTCTATAACTAAAACTAATGATTCTTTTATGAGACATTTTTTGTTACTTCATATTAAAATCTGAATTAACAGTGACACACTTATTTTTATTTTTTTCCAAAGTCATTTATGTACATATTTTTCTTTTCTTTTCTATTAGTCAGTCAAGTACGAATTTTGATGGTTTTTTTTTTCAACTGAAACGTCTAAAACCAAAACTTTATATTATTTCATTGGCTGTCCGAAAAACATTTACCAATGTGAATGCATTGCATTCGCGTTTATTGGTTTTTGGATGGGCTGACAAATTTTGATCACCTCTACTTATTACAATTACTTGAGGTTTTTTGTTTTTTTAAATGTATATATTTTTGTTTAGTAAATCTTCGATTAAACTACCTGATGGTGTGTTTGGATTTGAATGATAAATTTAAAAATTTAAGGAATTTGATTTTTTTTAGAATTTAAATTATTTTTTATTTTAACTTCTATTATTCTTTAAATATTTTGTTTGAATTGATTTATTCAAATTTTTATAATTTTTAATTTTTAATTTGAATATGATAATTTTTTAGGTACATAAAAAATTGATTTTAAATATATATATATATATATATATATATTGAGATTTTAAGATTAAATTTTATAAAAATAAATATTAGTCAATTTATTATTTTAAAAAATAATATTGGATCATATTTAATAATTTAAAAATATTATTAAATAATCAATAATTAAAAAATTATTAATATTATTTATGTCAACTTTGAAGGGAAGGTGAAGGAAGTAGTGAAAAAAGAAAGAAAAAATAGAAGAAAAAAAAAACAAAATAGAAAGAGAGAGAGAGATGAAGAGAAAAGAGAAATAGGAGAGAGAGATGAGAAAGAAAAAAGATTAAAAAAAAATTAAAGAGGATAAAAAAGAAAAAAGGGAGACAAGGGAAGGAGAAATAAAATAGAGTATAACTAATGGAAAGAGATAGACAAAATGAAATATAAAAAATAAAAGAGGGAGATAAAAGAAATATAGGTGTGATAAAAAAGAAAAAATACAAATTTTTTTAAATTTTTACTTTTTTAGAAGAATTTTAAATTCTATTATTTTAAGGAAATTTATAAATATTTAAATTTTTTTATAATATCTCTTTCCAAAAAAGAAACGTGAGATTTTGAAGTGTTTAAACTTTAAAATTAATTCTTAATTTTTTTAAGGTTAATTTTTTTTTATTTTTATATTTGTATTTACTTTTTAGTCTTTGTAATTTAAAATATATTTTTTTAATTTTTATACTTATCTTTTTATATATAAGATATATCTTTTTAGTTTTTATAATTATAATTTTTTTAAATTTTTTAGTCTCTATTATTAATTATTTAATTATTTTAATTCTTGTTATTATTTATTTTTTGTAACGTCTTTTTCGTTATATTAATATAAAACAAATAATGTTAAAAAATAAAATAAAAAATAACGACCAAGACTAAAATAATTAAAATATTATAAATATATGAACTAAAAAAATTTACTTTAAACTATATATAAGAACTAAAACGAATTGAAAAAAAATAAATATAAACATTAAAATATCTATTTTAAACTATAAAAATAAAAAAAAATAAGTAAAATTATAAATATTAAAATAAAATTTTAACCTTCTTTTAAATTATTACTTTTTTATAAGTATATCTATTATATTAAATAAAAATTATTAAATGGATAAGATCTAAACCAGTGCAGATATTAATCTAGTTGGGTGTCATTGATGAAAGTCTGTGGAGCAAATGTTGTGTTCGGCAACATGTCACGTTATCAATGTGACATATCGTAAATTTTGTTTAAATATAATTTTGGTTTCCTATAAATGTATTTTTTTTTAGTTTATATAAATATTTTAGCTTAATTAGCTTTTCATTATATATATATTAGAAAACTCTCGACTAACATTCTTCTCACTTTCCTCAATATATTGGTCAATAATATTACATGTTGTTCTCGAAAACTATAACATATAGTTTTAAATTAGAAAAAACAATTTTAAATTTAGGTCACAGAACAACAAACTTATTTGAAGGACTAAAATGCAGTTAATTTTTTTTTTAATGTGAAAAGATTCCAATAAATAGGGGCGAACAACGATCCAGTTCGGACAATTTTGGATCTAAAAAGTTAAATTGATTGTAAATTGATTTTCAAAAAATATAACTCATTCTCGACTATTTATATTTAGGTTTGAGGCGATTTGAATTAATATGGATTTGAGTTTAAACAAACGAGTATATATTTTCAGTTAGGTTGTTTATCTAGACGATAAAAATCAATTTGGATGCGATGCTTGTCAACACAACAAAGACCCAAGAGCAAATTGAAAGTCACTATCAAATAAGAGCAAAATGGGAATTAAAAATGCAATTAAATGTAGAAGAAATATATAGAAGTGATCAAATTAATTGTAGAAGTGACTATCATATATAAATTATGGCTTAAATATGTTTTTTTTCCTCAAATTTAGGGTAAATCTATTTTTGCTCCCTCAAATTTAAAATTATTATTTTTAATTCCTGTAATTTCAAAAAATCTTATTTTAGTCATTATATTTAAATTTTGTTAAGAAATTTATCAAACATTATTGCATAAAACCTTCCTATTCGTGTTCCTATTAGTGAAAATATCACATTAAATCTAGTTGATATTGCATAACTGTCTTAATTAGTCACTTTTAAATATGTTATTGGTGATTTAAGGGACTAAAATAAGATTTTTAAAAATTACAGAGACTAAAAACAACAGTTTTAAATTTGAGGGACCAAAAACAAATTTACCTTAAATTTGAGGAACTAAAAACATATTTAAGCCATAAATTATTTTAGTTGTTATTTTTACAATTTTGTAATCTTTTTTATTTTTTATTATTACAAAAGATGTAATTTAAAATAATTTTAATGAAATAAATTAAATATCAAACACACAAAATTAAACTACTTTTATCACTTCAACATAAACCATACAACTATTATAAAAAAGTAACAATGATTACCAAATTACAAATATAAAACTTAAAAATTAAAACTATACTGTTAATATTTTTAAAAAAATAAAAAGTATTTATTTTAAATTATAAAGACTTAAAAAATAAAAATACTAAAGAAAAATAATTAAACCTTAAGTTTATTAAATTTTGAAGAGAGAGAGAGACGCATACTTGTTGGACTTGGAATTATTGGAGACACACAGGACACACACATGTGGTGGAGCACGCATGATGATATCCTTCCAAGTCTTGGACAACTTATTCCATTATCACTCACACTCACTAAACGACACCAGAATCGATTACGACATCACCACTAACGGCTCATGCCACCTTCCACCGCCGGAGCCGCCGTCACGCCGCTCGTTTGCATTTGCACATTCCCTTCCCAACCTACACGTACAGTTTCAAATTCAACTAATTACTAATTAAGCATGCATGCAGACACAATGAAACCAAATTGATCAGTTATATGTAATGGTTAATTTACCAGCAGAGACGCGGAATCCACGGGCTTGGAGTTCACGGTGCTCTTGGCAAATGGCGCAGTGGGAGCAGAAGCAACTCGACAAGAAATCGGTGCATTGGTGACCCTCAATCCCATATTGCCTCCTTATTTTTGTACGGTACAAGCACGTGTAGATACCCGCAAAATATGTAAAACCACCAAGTAGACAGAAAAGTGTTCCATGTACACAACAAGCTGCATACACAATCAAATTAATTCAACACCAACTTCACACATGCACTTAGAATCAATCATCACACTCACAGGTTGTTCCTTGGTCCACGATCTCAGCTATCCTTCCAAAGCTAACGCAGGGGCAACACAACGTGAGGCAGCCTGCAAGTGCAACCCATAACATCAAATCCACTTTATTTTGTGTACAGATACCGTAACTTTATGTGATAGTAAAGATATGAAAAGAAGCTAGCGAAATAATTAAATAATATATAGTACAGTTGCCGCAATCAGAGAAGCAGTCGCATAAGCCAGTCGACCATGATCCCACAGCACCCTTCTCGGACATTTTCTAAAACAAAATTCTGAGTGTGCACACTGTCGCTTAGACCTGAGGGCTCGCTGGATCGTTAATAATACAAAGCCAAGGTGAAGGTGGAGCCCATACAATAATAGCATAAATATCCAAATGCTTCGTTAAACTCATTATCACTCATTTCATTTTTAAAACTTGAGTGCATATTTAATTTACCCTCGCAAGTCGCAATCTCCCAACTCTATATGAAATTACCGCTTTTTTCTATTAATATATATATATATATATGCTTGTATTTTAAATCAAGACCAGTTGTCACAATTTCTTTGGTCCAATTAGTGGTGCAGTCCGTCTTCAATACAGTCAAAGTCTAAAAAAAAAAAAAAAAAAAATTAGTTTTTGACAAAGTTAAAAGTCCAATACAATGATAAAAGAAAAATACCGGTCGACAGTATCGGTATCAAAATTGTATATTTATTCATGAATGATTGGTCTGGACTGTATTGTATATTTAGATTTTTGAGTAATTCGTTGGAGAAATGGAGGGCAGTTTAAGAAAAGTGAGGGGTTTTTTTTTTTTTTTTTAAAAAAAAATTGTTTGGTTTAGTAATTTAGGAGTAGAAAGAAGGGGAATGACTTGGGGTTGAAAATAGGGATTACAATTTTATCTAGAATTTACGAGCATATGCAAAAAAAAAATAAAAAAAAAAATATAGAGATGGTATTATTAAGGTCATAAGGTCATACCCAAAGTTATTTCGTAAAATTGAAAATTTCAATACTATTAAGATCAAGAAAATTTATTAGATTATTTTTTGTTTGTGCATATAAATAAACTTTAAAAGACATAAAAAATATAGAGATGGTAAACTTTTTTTGTTTATGTAAAATAATTTAAAATGATACTTAGAATTCGACTCTTATTCTCTATTATGTAAGAAAAAGCTTAGTCTACCATCGAATTTGATCAGGTCAAGTTGGTCTTCTCCTGCTCACCTATAGTAGGACTTCAATCCATCATCATAAAGTAAAACTTTAAGCAATTAACTTTTAACAACTAATGAGATATCTTGACAACATGAATATCTTTTAAAATATCATAATCAAACATATTATATTTACCTAACGAAATATCTTTAATTATTAGGAATAATATATATTTCCATTAATCAACAATAATAACTTCATGCAATCATCGAAATATATCTCTGAGATATCATATAACATCATCTACAAATCTAGAGATATGATCAATTACTTATGTACGAGGCACCACATATCATTCTACCATATTCTCATTCTTAACTAAACTCTCCTTTAACTTGAATGTTAAATTGTTTTTGTAGGTACCGCCACCACCATGGATATCAAAGCAATCAAGATGTCATCCCCACTGTTGGAGAACTTGCAAATTTTGATAAGAACATTTAGCACCTATCATGGGATTGATAGCATGCCGAATCACTATCAAAAGTAAACTAGATTTTTCCTAAAATTTGTAATATAGGGAATAATTTAGGTCATTCTTCTCGAAGACACAAGTCAATTGGATCCAAAGTTATCACATAATTAGAAAGGTGATTTTTATGAACAACAAAGAGAATTTAGAATATTACAAACACAAACATGAAACACAAACGCGATCTCACAATTTCATTGAAATTCAAGAATGGTGAACAGGTCGATTTAGGTTATTTTACGTCTAAATCTAAATATAGATATAGATCTAAAATTAATCTTCAAATCTGATCTAGATCCATTAAAACAAAATTTATAATCATGAAAAATGGATCTAGAATGGAGAAGAAGACAAAAAGAATTTGTACGGTAAAAATAAATTGGGAACTCGAATTTTACTGTAATTCATGAAACCTTGAATTGGATGAATGGATTAATCACACATCTTCATCAAGACATTGCAATTCCTTTGTGTAGAAAACTATAAAGAGAAAATTCTGAAAGAGAAGAGAAAATTTAGAGAAATTTGTAGAAGAAACAACTCTAAAATTTGAAAAATGAGTGTAAAGTGTACATAACAAGTCCCACAACACCTATTAATAAAGAAATATAATTGGCCTGATCAGAATATTTACAAGGCTCAACCCACTAAATCATCAACTAATTACATCTTAAACAAATCCTAACATTACATATTAAAAAAATAAAAAGAAAATATTATACAGGGCCCCAACTTTGCAACGCACTTTTGGGTCACTTAATGTCTGAATTGGCCTTTGCTCTCAATAGAGAAGTTGTAGAACTCTCTCAGCACTAGTGCAAAAGAGGCTTTTTACGTAAGTTATTTTAAGGTTTTTACGTCAGAAAAACTTCCGACGTTAAAGCGGGAAACGTAAATTTACGTCAGCATTTAACACCGACGTAAATTTACGTCGGAGATTTTTGACCACCGACGTAAAAAAGTTGCAAAACCCAAAAAAAATTACACTAGAACGGGCCGTTCTGCAAGGAGAACAGCTCGTTCTGCAATGAGAATGACCCGTTCTGCAAGGAGAACGCCATTTTCTCCTTGTAGAACAGCCCGTTCTCCTTGCAGAACGGGCTGTTCTCCTCGCAGCACAGGTCGTTCTCCTTGCAGAACGGCCCGTTCTCCTGAGAGTCGTGTCCCTAACTTGCACTAGTAATCCATATTCAAGATCCATAAGGCCTTGTACAAATTTTGCACTCCTTGTCATACTCTGCTCCTGTCTGCAGCCAAAGATAAACATTATGATACCATGCAATCTGGTGAATAAAGAAAATAGAAAAGCGAAAGGAGTGAAGAAGATAAGAAATGAACCTTCGAACGTAGGAAAGAAGCGAAGAACGGGAAGGAAATCGGAGTGCTCCCAACCAATGGCACGCGAAACGCATGCGAAACAATGCATTTTTGAATGGAGAGGCGCTACGCAACTTAACTATGCATTTATAAAAAGCTATTTTACGTCGGAGAACAAAGGGACCGACGTAAAAAAGTTTGCATTATTTTCAAAAATGCCACCGCGTCATTTTTACTTCAGATATATTTTAGTCCGACATAAAAACACAGATGTAAAAAGCCTCTTTTGCACTAGTGCAACTTTCTAGGGACATCAAGAATGTCCAAATCTGATATCGAAAATTCTAGATATGGCTTACACAAGAAACAATATCAAAATAGGAAATTTTTTTGGAAATTAACTAAAATGTATGACTAAGACCAAAATGACTTAGTAGAACAAGTCAAAACTAATATATCATGATATGATACTAATAAAAGTCAAATAAACCAAAAATAATTCATAGAAAGATATACAAAAATTGATCTATCAAGGATCAAAGTGAAACTATCCTCCACACACACATGATTCTCACTTGAAACCAGACAATGAACAACAACAAACTAGGAACCTCCACAACAACCGACAACTCAAGCTTAATCCCAAGGTACGTAGCAACCTCTAGTTTTCGTCGCTGCAACTCTATTTGTGGAACCTATGGCAAATACTACCACCATGAGCTCGTCTATCACACCACAATGTCAAATTATTGCAGTGTGTGGAAGCCATGCAAAGACATAAAGAAGAATCCTTTGGTGCCCTTTATCGACAACGTGAGATTGATCACGTACGTTACGAAAAAAAACTTTGGGCATGTCAGGAGAACAACAACATTCACTCAAAAATTGTCGTCCCAAAAATGGAGGAGTACACGACCTTTAGATCGACCTGAGACACCCACATTGTCGTCCCAAAAATGGAGGAGTACACGATCTCTAGATCGACCTGAGACACCCACATTGCATAAAATTCCCAGCTCGATGAGGAGAGTCATTCCCTTCCTCAAGTTCCCTTAGGGCAGCTAGTCGACGAACATCACAATAATACATTCACCAACGAAACCATCATGTTGAGCTCAACATACAATACCTACAAAATAAGCACCATAAGGCAAGCCGAAATGAACATGAGCTCTCTTTAAATAAACATCGAAACAAGTTCAATGTATAATTTTATAGTTGGAAGCTAAATTAAGGAGGTTATTCTTATATTACTCCATGATATAACACTAATATCATTGCTAGCTATGTACATGCATGAAATACACTTTATTAATATTTGAATGTGTCATCCACACCATGATATGACATCACTACTAGCTATATGTACATGCATGAAGTACACTTTACTAATATTTGAATTGTTATATTCAATATTATTTTGATAAAAAATTTTTGGAAAATGCAATGAAGCTATTTATTATTTTACTATCAAAACCTTTTTTTTTTTCTTTTTTTCCTTTCCTCAAAGTTGTAACAACTATCATATGAGTCCCCTAACATCACTCATAAGTAATCATAAACTTCCAAGTTCATTTGTGATTTTCAGTATATGTATATGCGTGATTAGTTGTGTGTCGCACAGTGTGACGGCTATGTCAAGTCGTTACAATGTACCATCGAGTTTGATCAGGTCAAGTTGGCCTTCTCCTGCTTGATATCTTGACATGAATATTTTTTAAAATATCATAATCCAACATATTATATTTACTTAATGAAATATCATTACTTATTAGGATTTGTTAGGATACAAACAAGTCCCACATCGATAAAATAAAACAAGAAATAACAACTTATATAACACAAACATACTTCAATGATTTAGAGGCTTTTTGGGTAATGACCAAAAGCAAAACCGTGAGGGCTAAGGCCCAAAGCGGACAATATTTCATCATTGTGGAATATGTTTGTGAAATAACCTTATAAAAATAACTTTAATAAAATATCCTCTCAGACAAGTACCATAAATAACCTCATTAGGATTAATATTTTCACTAATCAACAATAATATCTTCATGCAATCACTGAAATATATATCTAAGATATCATATGACATCATCTAAAAATCTAGAGATATGATCAATTACTTATATATGAGGCACCACATATATATCATTCTACCATATTCTCATTATTATCCTTTAACTTAAATATTAAACTGTCTTTGTGGGTACCTCCACCACCATGGATATCAAAGCAATCAAGATGTCATCCCCACCGTTGAAGCTCTTGCAAATTTTGATAAGAACATTTGACACCCATCATGGGATTGATAGCGTTGCCGAATCACTATCAAAAGTAAACTAGATTTTCCTTAAAATTTGTAATATAAGGAACAACTTAGGTCATTTTTCTCGAAGACAAAAGTCAATTGGATCCAAAATTATCACATAATTAGAAAGGTGATTTTTATGAACAACAAAAAGAATTTAGAATATTACAAACACAAACAAATTCAATCAAAAATTATATCGATTTAAGGTTTCAATCATTAGGTAAAATTTTAACAATTCAAATTATAATCCAAATTCAATCAACCTAAATCAACATGAACGTAACCAAAATGTAGGTTTAAATCTATATCTATTGAATTTCATAAAAACATGAAACATAATCACGATCTCACAATTTCATTGAAATTCAAGAACGGTGAACAGGTCAATTTAGGTTATTTTACGTCTAAATCTAAATATAGATCTAAATCTGAAATTAATCTTCAAATATGATCCAAGTCCATTAAAAAAATTCATAATCATGAAAAATGGAAAATAGATCTAGAATAGGGAAGAAGATGGAAATATTTTCTATGGTAAAAATAAATCGGGAATTTGAATTTTACCGTAATTCATGAAACCTCGAATCGTATAAATAGATTAGTCACACATCTTCATCAAGACGTTGTAGTTCCTTTGTGTAGAAAAATTTGGCAAATGCAATGAAGCTATCTATTATTTTACTATCAAAACTTTTTTTTTTTCCTTTCCTCAAGGTTGCAACAACTATCATATGAGTCCCCCAACGTCACTCATAAGTAATCATAAACTTCCAAGTTCATTTGTGATTTTTGAGCAAACGAGCTCTCGTGCCCTTCACACAACCTTTATTCACACATGATTTTCAAGAAAACAAGCTCTCATGACCCTTACATGAACCTCTGAGTTTGTGCACAATTTCTAAGACAACGAGCTCTCACGACCTTCATTCATATGCGATTTATGAGCAAATGAGCTCGTTCGTTACATGAACCACTGACTTCGAGTGTGATTTTCAAGAAAATGAGCTCTCAAGCCCTTCACACACATTTCATTCACATGTGATTTCTAAGCAAACAAGCTCTCGTGTCCCTTACACAAACCTTCATAGTGTGTTTGGATGGAGAATTTAAATGGAGTAATTCATTTATTTGAAGAATTTCAAATTCTTTGAGGTGAAATACCTTGTTTGGATGAGGAATTTATAAGGAATTTGAAATTCAAGCATTTGTGAAATTCCTTGAAATAGTAGAATTTCAAATTCTCCCAAAAGAGTAAGAATTTGAAATTCCTCATATTTTTTTCTTCTTATTTCACTTATATATTTTATCTTATCTCTTATCTCTTCATGTTTTTAATTATTGAATATTCAAAAATATTTTTAAAATTATTAAATATTATCTAATATTAATTTTTAAAATTATTAAATATTTAAAAATTAGCAAATATTTGTTTTTATAAAATTTAATTTAAAAATCTCAACATATAAATATATTTTTAAAATCAATTTTATCATGATAGAATCAAATTATCATATCCAACCTAACAATTTAAAATTTGATAAATTTGAATTGACTTATCCAAACAAAATATTTTAAGAATGATAGAAATTGAAATCAAAGTAATTCAAATACCAAGAATTTAAAATTCCTTGAATTTGTAAAATTCTCCATCCAAACACACCATCAAGTTAATTCATGCATCATTTTTTAGCAAACAAGTTCTTATACCCTTCACATGACACTCATTTATACACAATTTCTAAGGAAACGAGCTCTCATGTTCCTTACACAAACATAGTTTGTGCGTGATTTTTAAGTGAACAAGCTATTGTGTCCTTCACAAAACCTTCATTCATATGAGATTTCTGAGCAAATGAACTCTCACGTCCCTTACACATACATCGTTCCTACGTAATTCTTGAGTAGACAAGCTATCACACCTATAACAAAGACAAATATGAAGATGACGACCAAATCACTACTAGCGAACAAAATCCAAACAAGAAAATCAACATTTTTTCATATACAAAACAACAAAACACATAGAATGCCTCTCCTATAACATGGAATGCCTCTCCTATCACCTTAGTCATCAACATCTTCAGAAGTCTTGCCCACAACAACAATATTCTAAAAAAAATTCATGCATAGCACCGAGCTTCCAAACATCACGAATTATGATAACTCCTACACTTCACAATAGTGAGTTGCCAAGTACACGCGGTGTCGAGCTCATGAGCTCTCATTACTTAACAACCAACCACAAATTTCCAAATCCCAACTCATTCCTAAAACTCCCAGACCAAGAATTCCCTCGTGCCCTGATGACTACAGTTTTCTAACTCATACATACACAATAACACAATGGGATGTCAACAACCAAACCTCTTACAATGAACAAGTTTCCATATACCACAACTACATCACAAAAGCAATAAAACAATATATGCAAACAAACATAGGCAATATGTCTGAATAGCCATTTTAAACACATTGTTCAACAATGCACTACACCACAGATCACACAAAATAGAGAGCAGTTTATACATAAGACACCTCACACAAGAAAATCATCAACCATTTGGTCATCTACGTTCTTTGCAATGGTTTCAAAATTGGCAACCTCCTTAATTAGTGGCAGATCGACCAAGACATTGGCTACTGAAACTCCATCAACATCATGGATTTCAACCACAATCTGCTCGAAAACAAGCTTGATAACACCACCCTCGACAACAAATCTCAATAGTTTCCCATTGTAGCAACCTGAACACTCGCCTCAAGCACAAAAGTTTTTTTATTTAATTCAAAAACCTCCTCAATCACCTTGACCTCAACCACTACGACTAGCCCCTCAAAACTGGTTTTTGTCTCCTCACCTTCATGTTCACTAAGGATGTTAACCTCATTCACAATAAAAATACCAAAGCCAACATTCAACTTACCATAGGGAAGCTTAGCATGAAAATTTCCACTTGGCGAATATTTTACTAAAAACATTTTACGTGCTTCTCATAAATAGCCTCCTTTGTCACTAGAAGCTTCTCATCCAAATCCTTCTTTTCGCCTAAAAGTTGTCTTATTTCAAGGGTTAGAGCACCTACCTCGTCAACAAGCCTGCCACGATACAAGCAGATCATCCCACTCAACAACAAGCTTAGCCATTTCAACAGAATGAACTCCCTTCTCCTCTAATAACCTTTTCATTTTATTTCTTACTTATTTCTTCCATCCTATCAAACACAATGTTAGTATTTTTAATTTTATAAACTTGATAACTTTTAAGTAGAAAAATAATTAACTAAAATTTATTAAAAATTACGCACTTGTATGGATCTCAAATAAAATTCAATAAATCTCATTCATGAACTCATAACTCACAATTTACAACAAATTTTAACTAATTAAAAAGATATTGCTATCACTCATTATTTAATTA
Organism: Cajanus cajan; assembly: GCF_000230855.2. Taxonomy (NCBI): domain Eukaryota; kingdom Viridiplantae; phylum Streptophyta; class Magnoliopsida; order Fabales; family Fabaceae; genus Cajanus; species Cajanus cajan. The sequence goes on from NC_138518.1 coordinate 63,847,320, forward strand.
TTATTAGTTTAACATGTATCACAAGATAGCATTGTCATGATGTCAACAAATGAACTAATTTTTGACAAAAAGTAATTTTATACAAGAAAAAGTGGTGCAAACAGCACCACCCAAATAAAAAAGGGTAATTGGGCCTGGGTGTGTAGGATTTGAGCCCAGCCAAAAACTGGAGGGCGGGTCCACTGAAGTAACTTTCAAAATGACGATGATCATACATTGAAGATGCAATGCAAGAGAGAAAAAAAGGAAAGGAGAAATGGAGTTACGTGAGCTTGGAAGAACCGGACTCAAACTCAGTACCGTAGGTTTCGGAGCTTCTCCACTCGGCAATGTCTTCGGCACTGTTTCCGACGAACAAGCCATCGCTTCCGTCAGCCTCGCCTTTCAATCCGGCATCAACTTCTTCGACACTTCTCCGTACTCACTCTCTCATTTCCCTTTTCAAACCAATGGCATCAACGCTTTTTCATATTCAATCTCACTAACACTTTCTCTCTCTCTCTGTCTGTGAAATGGAAGCTACTACGGAGGAACACTCTCCGAAAAAGTGCTGGGGAAAGCTCTAAAGGCTCTGCAAGCTCCAAGAAACTCGTACATCGTGGCAACCAAATGCGGACGCTACAAGGAGGGTTTCGATTTCAGCGCCGACAGAGTAACGAGGAGCATAGACGAGAGCTTGGAGCGCTTGCAGCTTGACCACGTCGACATTCTTCAGTGCCACGACATCGAGTTTGGTTCCTTAGACCAGGTAGTAGTAATAATCGATTGTAAACTGGTATTGCCGTTTATGAATGTGAAGTAGTAATCGATTGTTGTGGTAGATTGTGAACGAGACGATTCCGGCGCTGGTGAAGCTGAAGGAAGCGGGGAAGACGCGGTTCATCGGCATCACGGGGCTTCCGCTGAGCGTTTTCAGTTACGTTCTCGATAGGGTTCCGCCGGGGACGTTGGATGTTGTGCTGTCGTATTGCCATTACTGCGTGAATGACTCTGCGTTGGGGGATTTGGTGCCCTATTTGAAGGCCAAAGGGGTTGGCATTATCAATGCTTCTCCGCTGTCTATGGGCCTTCTCACTGAGGCTGGCCCACCTGAATGGCATCCTGCTTCGCCGCAACTCAAGGTGTGTTTATCAATTACTGCTAGTTTTTTATTTTTATTTTTATTTTTTTATGGTCTATATAATATTTTTAATTAACTAACAATTAAAGGTTAATTTGTGCTTTGCGGAGCGTGTTTTCCATCAGTCAAACATTATTTTAACACAAAAAAAAAAAAAAAATTTAAATGTGGAAGCACTAGGTCGACCCGAGTTATAGGACAGGCCTTGCAACCAGTAGAGCAAGAGGTTTGGTTCACTGCTGGTTTTGGTTTGTGTTTGTGTTCTTATTGAAGCATGATTCAGTTCATATTAGGTGGTGAATGAGCACATAGTTGAGTTTCATTATGAAACTACATTATATTTATGTCTCTTTGTGTGTGAGAGAGGGTAAGTAAGAAATGTGTCCGTCCCAAAAGTTGCAAAAGTTTGTTGTTTGGGATTAAATTTTTTATGCACCTGCAATTTTCTTATCCAAATGCAAAATGTTTGTTTACTATAAGATCTGAGAGTGGTTAATATATGTAAATGGAAAGAAAGAGACCTAGTTCTGCTGGAAAATGTCAGTAAACAATCAAATAGAATAAAGCATTGAAATTTGAAACTTTTTTTATGAGTTAAATATAAGTTTTTGGATAAGCTAATATGAAAGAACTCCTACAAATTAGTTTATGAATAAGTTAATTTCTGCTTATTTTATTTTTTCTTATTTTTTTTCTCCTAAAAATGTTTTTGGAAAAATTTATCCAATCAAACACTTAGACAACCTATTAGAAGAATATTTCTTTCACTATTCTTTTCCCAGATTAGGGCATTATCTTTGTTAGTTTGTTCGTTCTGATCCGAGTATTGTGTCCTGCTAAAAGATGTTCTCAAACGTCTTTAAACTGCATTTCTATTGAATCTCTGTTTTATGCTTATGCTTTTGTATATTTTAATTTGGAAACTTGCAGTCCGCATGCCAAGCTGCTGCTGCTCATTGTAAAGAAAAGGGGAAAAACATTTCAAAGTTAGCATTGCAGTACAGCTTGTTAAATAAGGAAATCTCATCAGTGCTTGTAGGCATGAAATCTGTTGAACAGGTTCGGTTTAACAGTCTTGCTGAATTTCCATATTTAGTTGTATATATCTTTATTGTGAAAATCTCTGTTATTTTGTGGATAATGAGTGAAAGCTTGCTCTGTAGCTTTTGTATGGCTTAGTCTATAAAGTAGTAACCTGTGTTTGTTGTTTTCCTTGAAACACGGGGGAATCTTCCTCTGTTAAATATGTACGCATTTTTCCATCTGTCCTTTTCATACCTACCAACTAAATGATAAATAAGAAACCAGTCATGAGCATAAAGGTATATGCTAATGCAATGTCTTTTTATCTAATACTGCAAGTTAATTGACAGCACTGTATGAGTAAAATACATACTAAGGAAATTTCCGGGCTCTAATTCATGGTAGTACTGCAAAATGTAGCTGTTTGTTTTACTACTTAATTGACAGCACTCTTTTCCATTTGATTATACGTCTTTTATCATATAATACCATGTTATTTTGGAGTATCGATGGAGTTCATAGAAAGTCCTTTAAGAGTTGATATTGTTGTTTTGCTGAGCTGTTAAAACAGAAGTGATATAAATATTCTGTACTTTACTGTTCCTACGCTATAAGATGAAACATGAACATTCTAGCAGGATGATTATGTGAATCTATATTGTGTTCCAGCTTTTTCTTTGAAGGTTTTGACTATCAAGGGGCGGGGAGGAAAGACATATTCTCTGGCATCTTTTTCTTTCTATTGTACGGATATTTAAAAACAGTTTACAAGCAACAGACGCTTGTTATGTTCAAATGGTTTGCGTACGGTTCTGCTATTCATACTTAATTATCAATTGGGCAAAGGCCAATGCAACGTAATTAGGATGTACTATAGGAAGTTGTATGAGTAGGTAAACATGTTTATATCCTCTCATACTCCACCAACAAATTCAATTAACTCAGATAGCTAGTGCACCCCAGTTGGGTTCACTAGGTCCGTAAAGTATTATTGGCAGTTGGCACATCGTTAAATAATGATCCACATAGTTTATTAACTATTAGCTACTATAATCAATAATGTGTCGATACATTATTATTTGTTAGCCTAGTACACCTAACTTTGGTGAAACTGGTTTATGCAAAATTTTATCGAGTTCAGTTTGTGTAATACTCCTTCCATCTCAAATTGATTATAGTTTTAGTATTTGAAAAATGTGTCAAAATGACTGATGTTGTCAAGTTTGTGTAATATTAATTTTTTTTTTCCTAATTTGTACCCACATTAATTTTTCAATCACAACAATTAAAAGCAATGTATTTATTGAGAGGGTAAAATTATTTTGGTAAAATTGTATTTAAAAGTGATATATTTATTGTTGTTTTAAACTGTGTAAATTTCTTAAATAGTCATTTTGGGACGGGGAAGTATGAATTAGTCACTTAAAACGAATGACCTGTTCTAACTGGGACAATTTAACAAATTAGGTGGAGGAAAATGTAGCTGCGGCAAGAGAACTTGCAACTTCTGGAATTGATGAGGAGGCTTTGTCTGAAGTTGAAGCTATTCTAAAGCCTGTTAAAAGCCAGTCATGGCCTAGTGGAATCCAGCAGAGCTGATGTTTATTCTACTGCATGGTATTGGCTATGGAGACATCCGCGCCTGTTGTTGAGGATGTTCTTTACACCTGTAATCCCATTAAGATAAATAACTCTGACAGCTACTAAGATCCACTATCTAAATAATTCTTGTTTATAGTCTAGACTCTAGAGTGCGTTCAATAATACATTTCTCAATGCGTCATTATTCAATGCTCTTCATCTTCGGCTTCTGGAGAGTAAGGACCTGTCTTCTAGGTGTGCCAATATATATATATATAGTGGCCTTCTTATGGCTTTGATCTCTATTTGGATGAAGCTAGAATTGTTGTTTGAACTGTTTTGTAAAAGCAATTAAGAAATGGCAATAATTTGTTCTCCCTTGGGTGCATTTTTTTTTTAATTTACTATAAATTTCTGCATTGGCTTGTGATGATTATTTTTTTTTTGAAAATCATTTATTCTTATGATAATTATTTTTAAAATACGAGTAATGTTATCTTATTAGTTGATAATGTAAAATTTGTTACACTTACTGAAAATTAAATTCATTTTAAAAAAAATGAATATTGCATATTTTTGATCCGTTATCTAGAAAATGATGCAATTAAAGTTAATTTACTGAGATGAGATAAAATATGAGCTATCTATTCATGATTTTGAAATATTGGTTGTATGAATGAGAAAAATCCTTGAAATTTTCATTGAAGTGATTTCAATCAGAATATTAACCTCCAGTTTCGAATTTCCAACGATGCATGCATAGTATATTCAAAGAAGAATATTTCTCTTTTATTGTAGACTCATACGGATGTAATCGTATCTGTTAGTCCTCCGTGCTATTATAAATATGTTGTCTCCTTGTCCTCACAAGTACAACAAACAATATCAACTCTATTACCTTCTCGCATTTATGTGTGAGGAACTCAGAACAATGAGCAACTCAAGTTCAACATTGGGCCTCTGAAAGCCCTCGTGCAGGCCTTCTTCAAGTCCATCGTAAACATTATTTATTATAATCGCTTGAAATTCATCATGAACACTTGCGTTACTAACATTCATAATGCGAATAAGCAATAGTCACCGTTCCTCAACTCTACGTGTTTACAATTTAAAATGGAGCTAGTATACAAACCATGAAGACGAAGATGACTTTGTTGAGATAACTCAAACTACTTTCACTTTAAAACAATGACTTTGTTGCATTTGCATTTTATGTATTAGAAAGTAAAATCACATTCTAATGTTTTAAAACAGATAACCAAACCCATAAAAATTAAACTACAAAACCTCGTCTGAACTGAACTCGAAATTTAAAGTCTAAAGTACCAGCCAAATACTTTCCTTTTTTACTTTTATGTTTTCAAGGATAATTACAAAGATACACTTTTTTTCCTTTATACCTGCCTGACAAGACTTGATACACGAGTCAACCAAATTATCATTACCTTTTTTTTCATAGCTACCTCCAATTAGTTTATTTTAATGTAGTAAAATTAATTTTAACCTGTTAAAGGTAATCAAAATATTTATTAAAACTCATCTAAATCATAAATTTAATTGAAAGATTTAATTTTAAAATGGGAGAATTGATTTTTCATCACCAACAAATATATATAAAATATAAACTGTAGGGCGTTTGGACTACCTTTATCTTGTATTTTTAAATACACAACTTTGTTCCTGCTTTCAAAAATTTTGCAAATAGTGAAAAGGGGGGGAGGGGCGGAGTATTTGGTCATGTCAAAGACGACAACGTCGACAAGAGACTGCAATACCTTCAAAGGATATAATGAAGAAAATCACTAATGCTCAAAGAAAAATCAACCGAGATTTTTTATCATAGGAGAGGCAAGACACTGTAATACCTTCACAGTATATTTTAAAGAAGATCACTCTTTACAGCCAAGATTTACATTATACAACAATATAATTGTGTCTCTTACCATCGAATTTGCACTTTCCCGAGTTGTATAGATCCCACGTCAACGGAAGGTTAAGAGTAAAAACCATGCTGTAAATCGAGAGGCGGCAAACGTAAACCTCAAGACCAACACGGTCAAAGCTCGTTATCATTTTCCACATCTTACACCAACCCATTTTTCATTCATGCCAAGCATACCATTGAAGTCAAAAGACATTTGTTCTAGCCCTTTAAATACACTTCCTTAAAAAGTAATGGATATCCCACCAAACAATTGCACAACTGTCAGAATGAGTGTATCAACAAATAATTTGTATTTTCTGGTGGCCCAAAAGAAAAATGTTTTATTTCTTTGTGCTCTGTAATAAAATGTACATGTGTCAGTGAATGAACAGCCAAGCTGTAAATGACTATCATCTACATATCTACCATTTAGAACTAGGTGATAATATAACAAAGGATGCATGAACACGGCATGGCAGAATGTTCTAAGTTGCAACCTGCTGTAGTGGAGGCCAAGTAATATTATCATCATTTGTATAGCCCAGAAAAAGGAAGTCAGCACAATTCTTCCAACAACCGTGGTTATATGGGTTTCTGAACCGCCCATCAGGACCACGAAGATAATCATAACGAGAGGAATTTGCTAGTTCATTTGTGGTCACATTTCGAGCAATCTGCATTACAATTTACAAACATGAATAACCTTCTACAGTTACTATCTTGAAGGTGTTTGAGTAACAGAAAATTAGAAACTGAATGTGATCGAGTGAGATGCTTGTGCACAATGATGTATATTTCAAAGATTTCAGTTCAGTGTAAAAAGAATGAGGTAAGTTGCTCAACTGAAGGAATGTTGCAAACTACTTTGACAATATACCAATACCATTCACGGATCTCCTTTTCCTAACGGTGACCTTTCATTTTTGGAGAAAGGTAAACAAATACAGAACATATGAATTCCTGCACATGAAAAGGTGGCTTCCGGCAAAGGGAAACTTGTCTCTTTCTCCAAAAATGACACTCATTTCCTAAATAAAAGGAGAGGATCAAGATGTATCATTGACTATTCCATGTTGGGGAGTTATAATAATGAGCAGATTAGAAGTTCGCAATGAGCACAAGAAGCAACAGTGGGAAGATAAGAAGGCAAATTTATTGGGGGAAAATTGAGCACCAGAATACAAAATACACAAAAGAATTGACAGAATTGGCGAACAAGTGAACGCTAAGGTGAATGTTGAAAATAATGAAACCATATGAACTTTCAAGAGTTTACATTAATAGAACATAAGAAGAAATAAATACCATTGTCAAAGTGTGCATTTACATAGGAGTGATAAATGGATGGATTGGATAATTTTTTAGGCGAATTATAATGGATTTGATAAAAATAATCCATTTAGATTCATTAAAAATTAATATAAAAATTCAATTCATCCAATTCATCAACGATTTTTTCATGGATGGATATCCTATTCATCCATATAAATAATGTTTTAAAAATTAAATAATTTTTATTATTGGAAACATTTTATTCTCTCTTTTTTTTACAAGTCATTACATTCTTATATAGTCTTTTAAAATTCACAAGACACCTTTTTTTTTTTGTCAAAATAGTCTTTTAAAATCTAAATTTAAGTAACATCACATATTGTGATCCAATGGATTTTGAAAAAATAGTAGATGGACCACTAACCACCCATAAAATTAAGCCGATGGATTAGATCCAATCCATTATTTATTTTATTGTAGTGGATGGATTTAATCTAATTACTTGTAAATGGATTAGATGGATGATGGATAAATGAATTCATTTGTCACTACAACATTTCCAGAAGTGAGGATTGTCAACCATTAGTTCATTGTAAGAAAATTTGAAGAGCAACTGATAAAGAGAAAACTATGGCATTCTGAAAAATCCATACTGACGGAAAGGATTGCCAATTAGAAGCAAATGTAACCTGGGATAAAAATGATGGTACTGTAGAATTCATGACATCATATGAAAGATTGCAAGTAATTTTGTCATTGGATCTGTTAAGAACCAACACACCCAACTCCTTTGATAATTTGATTAAAAGGAGTAGGGATTGCGAGGGAGAGATATTGTGTCATTTGTGAGGTGCAGACCCATCAGAAAATCTAGTCATTCTAACAAATATTTTCCCTTCTTGGTATATTTTAATAAATATTTATCAATAGTTCTTTTCAGTAATTTTTCACCAACACATTTGGTGATGCAGACCTAAATGACTATTGGTTGTGAAAAAAAGGCGATTATGGATAAAGCAATCACCATGGAAGCCTGTGTTATCGTTAATGTTGTAGCCGCAATGAAGACAACAGCGTCCACCACCAAAAACACAATTACACCTTGATGTCTTACTAGCACATAATGGATCCATGTTTCTCCTGCCAGTAATGATGGTGTGGATGTGCAAATTCCTGTCATGGAAAACAAGGCTGTTATATAATTCAAGCAAAATAATAAATCATACAATTTCAATATGTAGAATGGTGCAAAAAAGAGATCTTCAAGACATACTTTGAATTGCAATGGCAGCAGAAAGGGTAGAAGTCAAAGTTCCCAGGCAGATAAAAATAAAGAAATCTCTTTTGTTCCTCTGCAAGATGCATACCAAGTATGATATTAAGGCTCGTAGTATGCAGACTGAGGAAAAGAAGAAAAACAACTCTTGGTTTGAACAGAAAATTCAAATAGAGCATCTTATTTCCAAATAAAAAATATTGAGGAAGGAAAAAATCTAATTGATTTATCACATATCCATCTATTATAAGTAGAACCGAAAAAATAAAATAAATCTTATAAGAATACACTTTTTGATCTCATGGGCAACAATTGAAATAGCATAATAATCCTTACCTTCCCAACACAGTTAGAAATCCATGGACAATGGTGGTCGAACTGTTCCACACATCGCTTACAAGTAGGGCAATGCTTAGATCGGACAGGCCTTATTATCTGATGATACAATTCGAGAAAACCTGATAAGCGATAGCTTATTTTGAGAATCTAATAAAGTAAAACATAAAAGTTTCAACACTAGACTTTTTAAATACTCAAAAGATTATGTGTAAACCTTGCAGGTAGGGCAAAGTTGAGACCAGTTTCCCATCCAAACAGAGGAACTATTCAGATCAATATTCAATAAAGGATCCTGCAGAATATAAAACATACAATTTAGAGATTCTAGAACAAACAACAGTAAATAAGTGTATATTATAGGTAAAAGGTGCATTCATATAAAAGATATAAACAATCATATGTTTTTGTCAATGCTCTAGTGAAATCTTAAGGAGTTGTATCAAGTATTGATGTCACATGCATCACATCCATCGTCAGCTGAAATAAAACCAAGTCATTTCTAACTATATGATATCTAAGTTGCAACATGTGCGATTGCAGTGTAATTGCAATGTTCATATGTTTATACCCCAACATACTACCATAAAATAAATAAATAAATAAGAAAGAGAGGAGCCGTCCAAAATGATAGTTCACTCAAAAGCAACATTGTTTTACACAACAGCCATGAAATAACCACATACCTCAGTATCACTTTGAGTGCCCAAGTCTCCTGGCCGTTTTATATAACCTGGATCTTTACTGCATAGGATTGAAATAGCATCAATAAACTAGCGTAGATTGAAAGTTTAGAATTAAACTCAAAAGATTTTTTTTATATTTCAGCACAGATTGTCAAGTTTTAGTCCAAAGTCCTAACTCTTGGATCCAACTTGAGTTCCTAAAGAATTTTATTTGAGCATTCACATCATAACAACAGGCATGCATCAGTAGAAGGTATTCATTCAAAGCATATAATATCACACAAATACGAGGAAAGTACATATATGTATATTACCATATCACACAGAAAAACAGAAAGAATACATGACAAAGAAGATTACCTACTACACCTATAGAACATAATAAGGGCACCAAATACCAGAGAAAGTGCTGTCCACGACCAAAGTCCAACAATGGCAGTAATCTTTTTAAGGTTAGGAGCTGGAATTAGTGAAAATATTCAGTCAAGGTTCATCACAGAAAAGGATAGCAAACTGGCATACAATTTTTAAAATACCTGCAACAACACAGTTGACGAAGAGGATTGTGAGAAAGATTATAATACACAATAAGATGGGAGCATAACCAATATCTGTCACCATCCCACAACAAAGTTTCCCTCTCCAGTAGTTGTTATGAGCCCGTTGTTGATTTGACTGCAAAAATATAACACTATAATCAGTTACATAGGCAACAAGAGTATAACTGCATAAACAAATTGCAACATGTCACTGTTCCTATGCATTTTTCAGAAGCAAAATTTAATGGTTAAAGCCAACAGTATCATCATTCATCATTCTAAAATTAATTTATCCATTTCTGCCAGATACAATATACTTCCATTTTTTCACCCAACCTAACTTCAGAAGAGTAAGCAAACTCAAAGTACCACCATGGTTAATTATTATCAGTCAAAAAGTATACAAGAGTAAGTAGCAATGCAAAGTAATGCAAAAAGCAGATCACTTTATTGGTAATTCAGTTCAATGATGGCAAATATTGATTATTAACATTACTCCTACATTACCTATAACACTACCAAATACAGCTAAACTATGTTGCTTACAAGGATACTTTTTTTAATAACTTAACATACATCCTTTTCTCACATCTTAAACACCTGAATACTAAGAAACAACTCCTATTTTATCCTAGCATCATGATCAGTACAGTAATATTTAAGGATGTGTTAGGGTAAACAACTGAACTTAGCACATACTCAACAAGTGCTTTGCATGTAATGTAAGCACTTATGTGTAATTTATTTCTATCACTAAAAAGTAGGGTTAAACTATTTTTATCACCTACCTTGTAGAGCTTATTGAGATAAGTTGAAAACAGCTTATGGACATATCATAATCTATTTTCATAGGTGTTGAGATCCAACATCAACTAAAGATATGGTCAATGTAGTCCTTATAAGGCTTGAGTCATCCTCACCTCACAAGTCAACTTTGTGAAATTGAGTTAGATGATAAACCCAAATTTTAAGATAATATCATAATCTATCCACGGACCACAATTCGTTATTGGCCCCATATTTGCCCATTCTCTAGATATCTATTACTAGGCATGAAGGGGGTGGTGTTATTGGGTCACCCACATTTGTCTTATGGGTGAGGGGGTGTTTAGATCTCACATCAATTAGAGATATTGTCAATGTAGTCTTTTTAAGACTTCAACAGTCCTCAACTTACACCCAGCAGCCTAAGCTTTTGGGTCCATCCTCCGGGTGTTCATTCTTATAGGTGAGGGGGTGTTTAGATCTCACATCAATTAGAGATATCATCAATGTAGTCTTTATAAGACTTCAACAGTCCTCAACTTACACCCAGCAGCTTAAGCTTTTGGGACAGTTGGCTAATGAAATGGAATCAAAAAGCCCCTATGACCATGTGGCCTAAATCCTAATTTCCCCTAATTATTTTAAAATTTAAAATAAAATTGTTAATTTCAGCACAAGGTTAGGTAGGACTGTGCATTGTCCATATTTCATGACCAAAGGGTTCTTGCATAAGGTATTAGATATAAATATCATTCATGTGCCTTCACCCAATAACTCAAGATTTTGGGATAGTTAGTTCATGAGATGTATGTTTACCCGTGATCTCCTGCACTTGGCAAGACTAAATTTAACAATATCAATTACAACAAGTCTCATCAAGAATGTTCTTAAAAATTTACAGAATCAACAGCCTCATTAATACAATGTTACGTACAAGGAAAGGAGCGACATGCCGATGACCTTTATCATATGCAAGCTGTACAGGAGTGTGTCCAGCATTGTCCTTCACTGACAATTCTTCCTTTGTGCCTGCATGTACAAGCACAGCGCATGCCTCTGCATTTCCTCTTAAAGCAGCCCAGTGCAATGGTGTACAACCTAAACCAGTTTTATTGAGTGATTATCTTGGGGAAAAAACAACTGAAACTTGAAAAATAAAATAAAATAAACCTGTTTCAAAAATTTTCATTAAATAACTTTAATCTAATGTAATACTCCCTCCGGTCCTTTTAATAAGAAACAAGTTATAGTGCAAAATACACTATCACTTGTTTCTTATAAAAGGGACTGGAGGTAGTACTTAATAATAACATTCAAACTTTTACGACTTTATCTCAAATGTCAAGAACATAAAACCTCAAATCTGTGCTCCGAACAAACTCTTGAAACTATAGACAGGTCTGAAGCATCCTAAATTTCAAATAGATAAGTTCAGCATATGAACCCCCTTGAACCAGAAGTATCAAGATCACGAAATCATTGTGTACATGATATCCATAGTAATGCATAATAATAATTAAACCTTGTTCAATCTCATATATTATTCAAGCAAAGCTTATTTAGTACTCATTACCAAAAATATGAATTCCATATTACATCTGCTGCCATCCTAAAGAATAGCTAATCTCAGCATATTATAGGCTGGCTTCAAATATGTTTATGCTGGACTGTCTTGACCAAATACTAAAAACTAGAGAGAGAAGAGAGATTTCGTATATATATAACATATAATTGGGAACCTATAAAAATGTAAAGGAAATTAAATGCCAACTTGGTATACCATCTTTATCTTGCCTTCCTTGACTTGCATCTCTAAATAGGAGCAATCTTATTGTGTCGGCAAATCCCTTATATGCAGCCCTGGCCATGAGAATTAAATAAGTCAAATAAGCAAGAAAAAAAATCATTCTCTTGAATGGATTTAGTTTGCTGAATAAGCAACCATACCATTACTATTAGAAACAATCATTTAGGGTGAGCTTCAGCAATTTGAACAATACATTTACAAACCTAAAGTACATCAAAACTCTATGAAGTGCATGGAAACATTCCATTGGTCAATACTCCATTAAATTAATTGGTTTAGGAAAAAAAATATAAATTTTAGCCAAAGCATAATCCACATTATGTATTTAAATGAGAGATTTGAACTAATTTTATGAGTGCATCTGTGCATCAAAAGCAAAGGAAAGAAACAAATGGTGGAACCATGACATTGACAATCAAGTAATTATCAAAATAAGGTTTCTTCACCATGCATAGCAATCAAAAGTTTCATGGCATACCAATGAAGAGGACTCCTTCCATCATTATCAGGCACATCAAAATCAGCATGGTACTTTACTACTATGTGATTTAGAAAAGCTGTCTGTCCATACTGTGCAGCAACATGAACTGCCTGCAGGGACCATTTAACCATGAAAATAGCACAACACTGGAAACATTTAAACAGGTGGTAAGCAGAATAAGTTCAGGGTTTTCCTTATACAGAAACAGGTGTTAATCAATCTCACACTGTAACCCACATGCTTGCCTATTTTGTACCCAAATACCAATACAATTTATAAGAAATTACATTTATTCAAAGGAAAAAAAAAACACTAAATTGGCGATAATTAAAATCTAGATATCTTTTTATAATCATTATAATTTATAAGTAATCTTCTAATCATTGATATTGAAACAAGTCCCAGTTTCATAAACTACACTCCTGTCTTGCTTCTTTTTACCTAACATATATTGCTTATTCGCTAAAACGAGATGAATACTTGTGTGTTAAAAAATTACTATAACTTTTCATCAATAAATCAGGTGTAGTTGTGATACTCAGATATTTGGATATAAAACAAAGAATAAAAATTGGGTACACAGTCACCATTCAGACCTATAGAGTTGGATACGGGTGGTTAGTAAACAATTAACATTAGAAAAAAAGCTGTTGGCATGAATTGAAAAGCGGTCAATAATCCAAACTAGAATATGGATTTGGAAGCAAGAATTTTTAAATGTTAAAACCCACAATCCAACCCATGCCTACCTAATCGACTTCCCTAACTAGAAAAAAGAAGCAAATGGTCCTGAAAATTTGATGGAACATATCCATTTGAAGTCTTAAACAATACCCGGTATCCATTCACGTCAGCAGCTTCAACCCGAGCACCATTCTCCAGGAGCACATCAGCAGCAGCAGTTGAACCGCGAACCGCCGCCCAATGCAACGCCGTTTGCTGCATGCTGTCCTTAGCATTCACATCCGCACCATGCTGCGAACGAAGTAGGGTCCAAATTAAAGCACATTGAATTCATGCACACATGAATTTCGAATTCCGAGCTAACCTGAATGAGATAGTGCGCAATGTCGTGGAAGTTGTTGAGCGAGGCCCATTGAAGAGCGTAGTAGCCGCTAACATCGGGAACGGAAACGGAGGCAGCGTGGCGTTCGACGAAGGTTCGCAATTTGTGGAAGTCGCCGTGAGCAGAGGCGGTGAAGACGTCGAGGATCGGAGGTTGGTCGGTGGGTTTGGAGACCGACGTTGATACCACCTCGATCTCCGACGAAGCCATTTGTTAGGGTTTCACTTTCAGAGGCTACTTTCAACTTTCATTCCTCACTCCCTTCTTCCTCATTCTTCTCAACCCAACCTCCATCTTTTTATTATTATTATTTTATTTTTATTTTCAATTAGATTCTTTCATGCGAAAATCTCTATTATTAAGATCTCATATCTTTATTATTATTATTATTATTATTATTATTATTATTATTATTATCATTATTTAAATCTTTTTTCTCTTGTTTTATTTAAAAACTCAGCTTATATTATACAGAAATATCAATATTAAGATACAAGTTCTAAAATCAAAACAAATGTCATATAGCAGGATGCAAACTCAATATTATATAATGAGAGTATTAATGAATTTGAATTATCATGCCAACTCACTTTAATGAACATCCTAATTAATTTCTTATTAAAACAATATTTTTTTTAATTCTTTAAATATGAATTAAATTTTTTTATGATCTTTTAAATTTAAAGTAATTTTTTAATGTATGTAGTTAGAAAAGAAAAAAAAAATTTTAATATCACATAAAATCAATCTATCATATCACTTTTAAATAGAAATATCACGTCAAATTTAATTCACAATGCATAATTAACTTAATTTTAAGTTCTTATATTCTCTATTTGCTTTATTATATTTAGTATTCTTTTACTTGCAAATCAAAAAAAAATATATATATATATATATAACAAAAATTATTAAAATTCCAAAGTTGTCAAAATGTAACTTTTTGCAACAATTTGCAAGTCAAAATTAATATATCACTTGCAATATCATTAAACTTGATTCAAATTAATTCGATTAACAGCCCCTTTGCCATGCATTATTAGGCTTTACAATTGCATCATGATATACATGTGTCAAACTTTATATACACTTAGTTATGATGCAATGGTAAAGCATAATGAGTCGTATTTTGACACTTTTTTTTGATAAATATTTTTCCCTCGTGCTGTGTTATCCAATGCAAATTCATTTTTACCCTACTCAAATTTTATTCTAACAACATGTTTTAACCTTTATTTTGACCAACGCTAAAGGACATGTTATAGTAGTAATTACAACGTTAATCCCTAGAATGTGAAACATTAACCTAAGAAATATTGTTTTCATAAACTGAAACATAGGAGACTAGGGACGGAGCCAGGATTTCAATACTGGGGGTGCCATATAGGGGGTGCCATATAGTAATATACATATGAGTTTATATTAAAAATATGAGTTTATATTAAAAATAGGGGGTGCCATATAGTAATATATATGTATATAAAAAAAAATTAAAATTGTTGGGGGGGCCGTGGCACCCGTAGGTCCCCCCTTGGCTCCGTCCTTGTAGGAGACGGTACACGTTGCCAAGATAAGAGCTAAAAGATGGACAAAACTCTTAAAATATAACGCTAGTATTTAAATTTCAATGGTCATAGTTTGGAACAAATTGTGCCTGGAATGGCAAAAAAGATATAAAGAAATCAACGTCCTTGGGATTAACGAGATATGATAATGTTTCGAATATTTAATCATCAATTGGAAAAGTTTTGGTAAAGGCCAAACTAAATTTATTTAACAAAAGAGAGAAAGGGAAAGAAAATAAGTATAAGTGTATAACCGATTATATATTTTGTTTTATAAATATAAGAATGATTACTCATATGATAATAAAATTTAAACTTAAAATATTAGAAATATCACTTCAATCTTTTACTATCAATTTTAATAGTATTTTTTTGTTTTTATTATATAAGAAAGTATAATTCTATTTCATAAAGTGGTACATTTACTCATAACTTTATAATCAAATGAAAGATAAACTTTAACTAAAATAAGAGATAAACTTTAATTTTTAGTTAAAGAACACGAGTAAAAATATACTTAAACTAACGAATTTGGGTACTTAAATGTTATAAATTATATATAGTGATGTCTATATCTCGTCATTTATCCACCATTGTTAATGTCTCGCATAGTGTTTTCTTATTTTGTTTTGTTTCCCTCTAGTTATCCATGAAGAAAGAGTTTGAACATTTTCCTGCGCCCGAGTACATTTGAATGATTTAATGAAACTGCTACTATGTCTGAGCAGCAATAGACACGACATGCTTGTATAACATGCCAGATATATTCTACTTTATTGGACCACAATTCTTCAATTAGCAAACTTTGTTAACTTAGATATTGATTCTTTCTTGGATAACAGAATCTGTTTCTGAAAGTGTCATCTAATTCAACAATGCTCAAAGGCTTTGGAGGAATTGAAGGAAAGATTTTCAAAAGGGGACTACTTCAGGTTTTCAGACTTACTGCAAAAAATCCATTCCATCAAGCAAGTAGACCGCACTATATAGACTATTTTATTGAGCTAAAGATCCTATAGGAAGAATTGGAGTCATTGAGACCAACACCAACTTGTACATATGATGTTAGATGTTCGTGTGATCTTTCCACCAAAGTAAAAGATTACAAGGACACCGAATATGTCACATGCTTCCTCAAGGGTCTTAATTAATGATCAATACAACACTCTCAAGAGTCAAATTTCCGTATATTAAATATATTAGTGACAACTAACAAGAAAGATTGAAACGAGTTATCTCTTATCATCATTAATATGTCATTGTGGCAGTTAAAGATGATAAATAAATTTATATTCATGAATATTGTTCGATCTGTTCTGATTTTGATAAAAAATATTTGATTTGAATGCACATAGATAGGAGGAGATCGAGAATAGAGACGAAAATACCAAAATCCGTACTCATTCCACCCGATTACCATCCCTAGTGGCGGCCTCATTTGTCTGGTTGTAAACTTAAATTTGGTGAATTATGCTTTGAACTCATTAAAAAGATCAATTCCTGCAGTAGAACTGTTGCTTTTAAGTGTACTCATATAGTTCTATTTATGAGTTTGCAAACACTACACTACTGTTAATCGGTCGTGGATGATAAAAGAAAATTCTGGTTAAGAAGTATAAAAGCGACACTTGGAAATATAAATTGATTGTTGGGGCATGCAGTTGACACAAAAAGAAGCATTAAGAAGTCATTAGAAGCAGTTTTACAGATTTGTACAAACTGAAATGGTTATGACAAATTGTTATATCATGTACATGAGTAGTGGGTACTTACAAGGTCATATGAAATTCAGAAAATTACAAAAGGAGCAATAAAGTATTAAAAGTTGAAGGATCATGACTAGCAGCTACAAAGTTGAAGGGCTTGTTCGAATCTCTTATCTACGGTAGAAGGATGAAGCACGCAGTGCGATTGAGGTTGAATCCTATTATTTTCTGATTGGGAAAGCCATTTGAGTGCAGAATGTTTGAACCTAGAAAGAGTTGTTACAGATGATGATGAGGGTAGCATGTTAGTGAGTGATGGGGCGTGTGTTTTGCCATTGTGAGAGAGCAAGAGCATTGCTGCTGTAGGAGCCATGGATAATGGATAAGGCAAAGTGATGTGAAATTGGTATTTGTACTCTCATAGAGGGTAGTATCTGTGGGCGATGATGCTTTACCTGTTTCTTCTTGGAATCCTTGTTTAGAAAAAGGCCAAAACCATAGAAAATGAAAACCGTTGACTGGTTTTCTATCTTTCCCAATGAATCCCTATTATAAAACCATGTTCAATACGTTGAATACCGGTTAGTACACACATACACATGTCTCTACATTGGTCTTTGAGCTCAACCTTCATAATTTTACTTTTGGATATCACCCAAAAATCTTTTTATTGATGGGGACAATTATTTATATATAAACCCAAGTCCATCCTCTTGTTTGAACGATATATGATTTTATTTGTATCCCAATACAATAATTATAATTATACAGGATATATAAATATTAAATATCTAAATAGATTCTAGTTAAACTGAGGTGTCTACTGCAGTACTCTATATAAATGGCATCTGTCAATTCTTGAAAAGGAGTCTTTATATTTAAAGGTTCCTACCTAACACTAACTCTATTGGTTTTATAGTGGCTCTGTGTGAAATCATATACATGATTCATTTTCTCCTGTTCATGGTCAAATAGGCAACAGAAGCCAGTCTATGGGCAACGTTCTGCATGTTTCTTAGAATGGTTGTTTATAGTTAAAACCATGGAAAATGGAATCTTTTAACTGGTTTCGTCTCTTATCTGAATAAATTGCCTAAATTTAAATAACTCTAATTCATATAGTTACACAGGGTAAACAAAAATTCTAAATTATTTTTGTTTCCCTCATAATGATTTCACAAGACTTAAAAAAAACTAAATTATATCAGAAACATATAAAATAAAACCCAGACATGGTTGAGAGAAATTTAAGAACAATGAATAGTTAGATTTAAAAAAATATAATAAATAAATAATATTTTATTTAAATGGAATAAATTGATAAATATATTTAAAAATGTATAAGATTTGTTTTTTTTTTTGGATTGTTGTGGATTACATTATGTTCCATCTTTAATTACGAAGTGCCGCGCTTATTATCCTGATCACAAATATTTTCCATAAGAGATATTTGTATTCAAATAAAAAATATTTGGAATATAATAAAATTAGCTCTTCAATTTTTAAACAAAAACATCACTTAAACTAATTCTGTGTTGGTTGAAATAATTTAAGTAAATCTAAAGAAATTAAATACACAAGAAATTATCATGATAGATGATTTTTGTTCTCATCTCGTATATAAATAATTTTAGGCATAATGCCACACCTTGCTAGTAAAATTATAAATTTTAAAACAATTGCATTATAATTAGCAATAAGAGCTTTAAAAGAAATTAGGTCACTTAAAACTAGTAGCTTATTCTTTTTTCCAATTTAACATGTAATTTAAATTTTAAACAAATATCCTACCAAGACTAACAATTACTCAATTTTATTTTATATATCTCCCAAGTATTGTGTGGATTTACGTCTATTTAGTTTATATATATATATATAAAGAGAGAAAGAGAGAGAGAAGCGTAGAAATTAACATGACAAGGGGAAGAGAAATTGTGCAAACTTTACCAGCGGCATTAATAATTCAATTAGACTTATCACTTTGATAAAATAAAAAATATTCTACCATCATCCAAAGCCAACGAATTGGTCTCATAAGTATCCTTATATAAGAACATTCAATTAAAGATAAAACATAAAAAGGCATATAATTGCACTGCAGAACCAAGTAAAATAAAATAAAATTGGACAAGCTGATATATATTTACAAAGTTATGCCCAAAATGGTGAAACATAAACCTAAATAATAATCTTTAACAAAGTAGAGATTAGACAGTCAAGCTACCAATATGGACCATTGTATTTCATTTCCTTTACTTAGCAAAATGATACTTACACAAAAAATATAAAGCAAGGGAAAAATTTCAAAAGAAAAAATTAAAAAATAAGAATGCTTTAGTATTTACATTTCAATGGCCATCATTATGCGAAACAAAATCTACCTAAAGAAATCAGCATTGCTGAGATTGATGAGATGTTGATGTTTCAGGAATTCTCTCTTCAAACAATGGTGTTGTGCTTGTCCGTTCGACGCTTGATACTTCAACCTCACTATCTTCATTATATCTATCCACACTACGCAAAAATATTCCTGCAATAATAAACAATACCATAACACATTATGACTTAGGCCAGTCAGAAAACTTTTCTATATATTATACATATGTTGCTCAAGTCCAGCAATAACATTAATGATAATATGTTAAAGAAACTAGTGATGTGATATTCTTGTAGCAAATCAATAGAAAGTTGCCATAATGAGTTACCAATGAACCATATTGCAGCTGCTGGAAAAAATATAGTTGTTAGAATCAATGCAGTCGTTCTCCAATTATTAATATTATCCTGCATGATAGAATCTCCATCTTAGTATTGTACTTGGCATAATACATTCTGTTATTTACAAAACATTGCCACAAAGGCGTCAACTTATTTGTCATTTTTTTCCTTTGATTTGAGGAAAAGTAAACTGCTTCCACTTAAAAATTGTAACAAATACAACTTAAAAAAAAGCTAACCTGCAACACTCCAACAAGTGGTGAGGAAGGTACATCTCCAAAGATATGAATAGCAACAGTAGACATTGCCATTGACAGGGGCCTCAAACTTGGTTTAACACAACGGAGACATACATAATTCACAGGACCCTAAGAAGAAAATTGTAAAAAAAAATGGGGAGCAATAATTTAGACCAAGAATTCTAATGATCACAAGCCATAGATTATACATAAAAATAAAGTAACAGAAAATTATCTAAGCTAGACATAGCATACAAACTCTATTCCATAATTTCCACTAAAAATTGTTCTTTAAAGGAATAATGATAAAGAAAGACGTAATGTACCCTAACTAGTAGATAAAAGAAGAAGAAAAAAAAGGATAACACCAGAAACAAATACAAAAAAGAGTTTGGAACTACAGATACGCCATGTCTGCACTGTGCACCATCTTTTTTTGGTGCCAAATTTAGCAGAAGTCATTTTGCACCTCATGAAGTGTGATTGAGCCAGACATCCATTCGACTAAAATTTATACTCTATATTTTGCATAATTTTCAATACTGTCCTCATTGATAATATTTTAGCCCTGTGAAAAGGCAGAGGGAGAGAGAGACCAAAAAGGATATTGGAAGAAAGTGTTAAGAGCGATCTCATAGTGAATAATGTCTTTTGAGAATTTGGTCTTTAGGTTCAATAGAGTTGTGTTATTCATGTAGCCGATCTCACTAAGTAGGATAAGAGTTTCGTTGTTGATGATATTTTAAATTAACTTTTTTGTTTATGTTATGATAATAATTATTTCATACTCAAAAGTAAATTTAATTAACATTAGCTTAAAAAAAATTCATTCTTTTGGAGCAAGAAACTCATTCCTCCAAATTTGATTATTTCAAAATACGTCACACCCAAAAGCCAAAAGTGGTTACACATTAGTCATCATCCAGGCACCCAGAGGTTTGGAAAAGCAAGCTTGTGTTTAACTTCCCAAATGTATTAGTGGTTTTTCATAAGAATACTAAAATATAATAATTTATTAAGAATATAGCTTAGGAACTTCGAGACCCTCAGCTAACAAAGGAACACTCAAAGTAGCTGATATACTAAGATGACAAGCACATATATAGTTTATCATGTCTTACTACATTTACAAACAAGCAAACATGAACAAATCTTCCTCGCAGAGAAGTGAAGTACCTGAGTGGCAAACACAAGTAGTTCACCAATAGCAAAAAGAGCTAGGAATCCATACTCGGTTCTAAATAAGAAGGCACAAAAACAACAAGCACCACCGATAAATGTTGTCACTGAGAGAAGCTGCAAAAGAATAGAAAATGTTCAGAAAATAGCAAAGGAAATTCTATGAGAATCTTAGGAGTGACAATTATGCAGAGAACACAATATGAGTCAGTATGCATGGCTTACTGATTCCATTGATCAAGTCCATTACAACTTCAATCATTGCACATGTACACTTTATGTGGTGTATTATAGAAACCAGTGTTGATAAACAATGAAATCGTTTTTTGGCTGAGAATACACTTTGAATGATTAACAAACGAATTTACTTGCAGCAGACTTTGATAAAAGAGTTTCCCATATTTTACAGAAACAAATATTAATTTAAAGAGGCAAATATTTTCAAAACTGCAACCATTATTTTCAAAAACAAAAATGAGGCATAATTTGATCAATTAAATATCAGATGATGTGACTAAAAATAAATTTGCCTATTCGGCTACAACAACATACCCCTAACCTCTTAGTGCAATCTAGTACAAAGGATTTTGATGAGGCCTAATCCCAATTTTTTTGGTCAACTAAATCCAGTTCATCTCATATATATCCATACAAGATTGAAGTTTATATTAGGAACGACTCAGGCATAATAGTTTACTAGTGCAAATCCAGTTATCTGACTTAAATTAGTCTTCAATGTGTAAAAAGTAAAATTAAAAAATAAAAACTGCATAGAAAAAAGCATAAACCTGTATAAATAATGCTAGAATTTACACTCAGAATTCAAATACCAACCTTAAATGCATTTGATATGCTGCTAGTCATGAAATCAAGAACAAAGCCTCCTCCTAAGGTGCCAAATATTCCACATACAACAGTAATTCCTCCAAATATCATATCTGCATTAGTCTGCCAAAGTAAATTGTTCTTAATTCAATAATTTAGTGTAATAGTAGATAATAATATTGCATTTCACCTGAAACTATAAAATTACTGGGTATTTACTTATTTTAAGCATGTAACAAGATAAAAGAAAGAATGAACAGTTATGTTAAGTAAATCTTATGCATACTTGTGGTCATTAGATGAAATAAAATCTCACCATGTGATATATACTATAGCCAACTTTGGGTCCCCAATATGAGTAAGCACCTAATACAAAGTTGTATGCTATGTAACCTGCAAATAGACATTCATGAAACAAAATTGAATGGATGTATAAAAAAACAATATGATTGTTGAACATAATATACATATAGGTAAAGGAGAGATATATGAAGTTCCCAAAGAAGTAAGGTAGTCACATGGAAGCTTCTAAGATGAATTTAACAACATAAATTAAATCTCAAGAAATAAGTTGATACACATGGTAGACCAGTACGAGAAAGAATTACCTAGAACATTGACAACAAAAACCTTATTAAGCAAAAGTTCTTTCATATCTTTCAGAAATCTTGAGAACTGGTCTAATATTGTGGTTGCAGATTTTGACCTAAAATAAGACAGGAATCAACAAAATATCATTTTATATATACATCAGTCAGCCAGTGATGTCAGACACATACAATAAATTGATAGAGGGGGAAGAAATTAGTTTAGAAGGATGGTGGAATAATCATTCTCAGCTGGAGGGAGAGAATTTTATCCTTAAAGATGAGAAATACTGGCTGGAATAAAAACACCACTCAATAAATCAAGGATAGGGGTAGTGTTCTCACTTGGAAGGTTCAAGTGAGCTTTTGTCTCTGAACTCAGACTTCAAGGATAATGGTTCATCTTTTCCATTTGAAGCCTCCACACCTTCTCATCATATAAGTGGATTTTGTTAAGTAACAAAGAGATATTGTGAATCAGAAGCAAACCAACAAAACAGAAACATAATTTTTTTTAGTTAACTGAAAAGAATTTAGTGGTGTTGACCCTGTCCCAGTGAAAAAGCATATTACTTTCCACACAACCATGAAAGGGAAATGGCAACAATCACTTCAACCATAGACAACTTTGAGCCTTTTATGCAAAAGAGTAGTTTTGATTACCGAAGAAAACAAGTAAACCTAGTTGTTTGATAAAACAATAACCTGAGAGTCTGTTCAACTACTAGGGTTTCATGGGAGTGGAATAGATTTTATCCTTTTTCAGATAAAGGGAAGTCACAATAATACCAGAGAAATATAGAAAAGAAGGATCAAGAATCCTCCAATAAAAAAAAAAAAAAAACGTATTACACAGTACAAGAGCAATAACCAGGGTAAAAATAAGTTTAAAGGAGCAATTAAAGAATAACACAGGCACATCCCACAAGGGATAAGCTGGTAAGAATCTATAGCTAAAAAAGTAAAATTTCTTGATTTTTGTATAAAACTATGAGCAGTGTTGACTCTGTAGAATATCCAGTATTTAATTTCCTAATATGCACTTACTTATAATGGGGATATGCTGCCAACATATAAGTAGTGTTATTCTAGACTTGGGTGCATGGTGAACACAATTCATAGTAATATATCTATTATTGAATTTCGTAGTGCGCACTTATTTATAATTCTAAAGTTTATATTAAAACGTGGATATGCTGCCATGTATGGGGTTTATCATGAACCTGAGTATATCTAAATTAACATTACTCTTTATAGAATTTTCATCACCGTAAATTTGTATTAGATGCAATATACTCTTTCCAAATTAACATAACCGTACCTTGAACTTCTGACCCAACTATCTCAACTGTCAGTGCCTTTTCTGAATCAGTAGGGGCAAAACCTGGATGCACAAGTAGCTTAGCAATGGGAAACAATGTTAGGGTACTACAGAAAATCAATGCACGAGAAAAATGTGCACCTTTCAGCTGCAAAGGCTTCATAACAAATCCCAAAATAGCAAATGGAAACATCAATATAGCTTCCACCCAAAATGCATAACGCCAACCAAAATGACTTCCAACCTGTTTATAAACAATGAAAAGGATAAAATAAGAAAAAGCAATTTAAAGGCAAGTAAAAAAAAGAAGATACACATGATTGTTTCTTAAGTATAAGTACTGATACTGCAAAAGAGAGTTCCTAAACTTTCCATCCTAGATTTCCTTTACCTATAGGTCGTCCAACATTTTGTTTCTATTGTAATTGAAAGGGGAGGAGACAATTGTCATTCAATATTTATTATAAATGAATTACTTAAAACTTCCTTTTTACTTTTAAGGACCTGCTATTTTAAGATTTTTCTTATCTAAATCATTTTACTTTTCATTTGGTTTTAAAAATTTAGTTAGAGAGTTATGCTTCCATCCTATATATAATTTTAAAATTTATATATACCATTGTACCTTCATCATAGATTTTAAAACTACAATTCAATACTGGCATTAAAACCAAAGGAAATCTTACCAAACCACCATAGACATAGCCAATTGCATATCCTGCTGGTATACACATGTAAAATATGGAAAGCCATGCCGTTTTCTGACACACACCAATATAAGTTAGGTTTCCACCATAAAGAAAACAGATAACAACCACAATGACATATAACATTTCAACTACCAAGACAGGTAAAGAAAACATCAGTCAGTTTTATCAGAGTATATGTAACTATCTATAAACCATTAAGATGTTGAACGGAAGCAAACATACAACTAATGATTAAAGTAAATATCCCACATTAGTTCTTAATAACATTAAATGACTAAAAAAAAGTTGCATCAGTTCTATTAATATACAGTGCTTTAGTATTCTAAAAATACTGGAAACAGTATTTGTTTCATTTAGTTATGTAATGTCCAAGCTGGTTTATGTTCTTGACAAAAACTGTTTTTTTATATAATGATGGTTTTGCCAAAATGGACAACCAACTAAAACCAGACAACTTGTCAAAACAAATATTCTAATTTTTTAATGTATACTTTTAAGAATTGAATCCAAAACGCAATTGCACTAAGCAGACAGCATCACAATTTAAAAGGTATTAATGATCCAATGAAGATAACATATATTCACATCATAATTGTAGATGGAGCTACAATTGAACAGGATCCCAGAAAAAAATTACTTAAAAGTTCAATAACTAAAATAAATAAGATGGCTACACATGAGCATAACAGACTATATAGAAACATTCTACGATCATGGGACAGAAACAAACCTGTGGAGCTGGAGCATTGTCATCAATGAAAGGTGCTGCAAGACTTATAAATGAAGCCTCGCCAACACCAACTAGCCTATAGAGAAATAGGGAAGTAATAAGAGGGAAAAAAAGATGATTCTTACATTGTGTACTACTATGTATGTATTCAGTACAAAACCAGCATTTGAAAAATAACTTACATGCGGCAGAGTGCAATGAACCAGAAATTGAAAGAGAAACCACAAAGTAAGGTTGCAAGAGTCCATACTGATAATCCAACTCCAATAAGTCTAAACGGGTTTACACTGCAAAATATAAAAATTACATAATGATTAACCATTTATCTAAGTCAATGATCTTAATTACAAATCATATAAATGGTACTGGGTGTGCATGACAGGGGTTAGAAATTTTCATTATTGGATGACTATGTCTAATAAACATAGGAACCTGAGTTTAATGGAGAAAAAAGGTCTAAAAATGAATAAGCTAAATTTTATGAGTGCAATCTAAAAATGAATAGATTGTTAGCATAACTAAATTTAAAGTAGGAGGAGCACAAGGCTGGTTGATTGAGTCGGAATAACTCGAGTAAACTACGTCTCAAGTAGATTATTTACTTTAATTGCCATAATGCCAAAGGACTTTCATCTACGTCATGGCAAACAGGAGGTGCAGTGTATAAAATTTCTGTAAAATATTTTTTTGTATCCCCCTCCCCTTCCTCTTTCACCTTCATGTCTAAATGGAATATGGTACAACTTTGGAGCCCCCAATATAATTATCAAAACATAAAATAGTAGAATCTCTCAATCATCAAGGAAAGTAATATTTTATGAGAATGTTTGCAAGGTGATTAATCAGTTTTGATAGAGAAATGTATATTTCAAATGATGACTTTACTGTATTTCACTCTCCCACTCCCTTAGGCCCCTCTTACCAAGATAAAATCTATCTAGTATTATGAGATATTAAGACTTAGTCATGAAACAACATGTCTCTTATTGAAGGTATGCAACAGGAATATTTTCCACACAAACAGTCATTACCTCTTTGCTAGAGAAGCAAATACTGGAGAAGCCAGAAGAAGTCCAACCATAAAAGCAGATGATAGAACTCCGTCCTCAAAATTGGTCAAGTTAAAATCCCCCCTGTATGGAAGGAGAAATCGATGTAATCAAAACTACTACTACAACTACTCGATATTATCATATGACATGTCATGTCAAGGCACAAAACAGAAGGAAAAACTCATATAGGCAATAGTTAACCTGCTGGGTATTAATTGAGTTCATGCTTCTTTTCATCCAAGACAAAAACGATAATTTCTTTTTAATTTTTTAAGAAAAACCATAAAGATAACAAATACACCAAAATCTATTTAAAGCCATGACAGCATCTTTTCTTCTTGTTTTAAAAAGAGGAAGGCCCACTAAAATCAGAGGTATCAGTTCGATAAATTAGCTTCTATTAGCCATGCAATAAACAGTCTCATCCTTTGCGAATCATGTAAAAAAACATGTTCCAGCCTATAACATAAACATAAATCAAGAATCAAGAACTAAGAGAATTTGTAAAACAAACCCAACAATCGTGCAATAAAAATTTAATACCTAAGTGTAAGACAACTACATACATTTTCACTATTTATGTCAAAGATCTTAGTATATCTTACACTTACTGTATTCCAGTTCCAGGTTTGCAGGTGCCACCTTCACAAGTTCTTCGACTTCCATTAACCCCATTGCTTGCTATTGCACCTCGGTCCAAATAGTTTAGCATG
The DNA here is from genome assembly GCF_000230855.2 of Cajanus cajan. NCBI lineage: Eukaryota > Viridiplantae > Streptophyta > Magnoliopsida > Fabales > Fabaceae > Cajanus > Cajanus cajan. Next base: position 63,874,541 of record NC_138518.1, read on the forward strand.
TTAATCACACAAAATATACCCAGTAACCTACAGTACAAGAAAAAGCAGATCAAGAATTTTCAAATACACCACATCATTGAATTTTCAAATTTCAACTCATTCTACACCTGCATTGACCAAACAAGAATAATACAATACCCAACAACACAAATCTAATCACGAACAAATTAGGAGAAGAAAAAAAAAACGCCCAATAGACTTCAAGACAAAGAAAACGTTCCCCACGCGCAATAAAAAAAATGAAAAAGGAAAAAAGAAAAATACCCAGACTTACTCCCCCTTCCTAAAACATACCCAAATCACAAAAATTCAAAATTTCCTTCCTTTGCCCATTTTTTTTCTCCAGCACAGATCTATTAAAGAAAAAATAAAAAGCTTACCTCTTTGGTGTAAACCATGAAGTTGTTGGAATCATGATGGACTTAGTGTCCATGTCCGGTTCCACAGAAGGCTGAGAGGAAGAAGACTGAGGCTTTGCTTCATTTTCTTGTTCTTGTGCCATGCCAATATAATAATTTTGTATAATAAACCAATATATTCTATAGTTCGATAAAATTAAAGACCCTTTTATTAAAAATTGGAAATTGAAAGGTAGTTGAATGAATAAGAGCAAGTGTCAAAGAGATAGAAGTGGCGTCGTTGGTCCTGTTCCTTCAAACGAATATACTCTCCTCTTTCCCTTCTTCTTGGTTTAAACAACAATGTCACACTTTCTTTTGTTAACAGAAATGCTGAGAAATAGGGAATATTGTAGTATTTTATAGGTGACACGATTAGATGAGTGTTTGCTGTTAACAACGAATCGCTTTCGTGATTCTGAATCCTTATTTATCAACACTCCTTTTCTGTTGTTATTCTCTCGTAATCTTTTATCACATTTTCCCAATTTAATGGTCAAACAATTGTTTTTGCATGGAGCTAGCGAATTTGAGGTTTATCATTTTAATTTTTTGTATAACTTTATTAGCTATTAAAAGAGGTTGAGTTGAAATTAGTTAGAACATGCCTCTATTTTGGCAGTAAGCAAACTAGAATATACTTCTGTTATTATTTGAAGAAAAAAGAAAGAAAGAAGGTTATAATGAAAATGCTTGGTGTAATTTTGGTATTTGAAAAAAAAATATCTAAAATAATTAATGTTTTCAATTATTAATTTTTTTAATTTATCCCTTTAACTTATGCAAAACTATATTATTAATTATATATGTTAGAATCTTGTTACGAATATAAATAGTTTTTATTTTTTTATTTTTTTCATTCTTTCATTAAAAATTATTTCTATTTTTTTATTACTTTCTTCAGAATTTTTTGTTTTTACCTTTTTGTTCCTCTTTATTTTTTTTTTCTTCCCTTCCAAAAATTTTTGGATCTCTTCTCCATAAAATTCACATTTTCCTATTATAATTTTTTTTTTAACTTTTCTTTTTCTAAATTAGCACATCTAGAATAATTTTATTGTTAGCATTTATACAATAATATTTTTAGTCATAATTTGATGTGAAATTAATTTTTAATTTTTAAAATTTATGATTCTTAATTTTTAATCATGATTATATATATTGCTCCCAAAAATCATAGTTATATATATATATATAATATATATTTCTCATACTTTAATATTAATTTATTTTGATAAACTGCAATTGGATGAATGGTGATGAGTACCTTTTTATTATTTTTAATATTATAGTAATATATGATGTTAATTTTAAAAATTATTTAGTTAATTTTTAATTTTTTTATTTTATTTTCAATCAAGATTTTATTTCAAAAAAATTTTAATTTCTAAAATGAGACAACATTTTAATAGTGTTTAAATTATAATTAAACACTTTAAAATTATATAAGTGTTAATAAACATGTTTATCAAATGTAACAACTTATTGAAATTTAAATACGTATAACATAAAAACTTTTTAAATAAAGTTTTAATTAAGTTATTCATTCAAACAAATTCTTATTAAGAAGTTAAATAATTTTGCGAGCTAAAAAAATGAACACATGATTATTTCATTTATTAATTAAATAATATAGATAATACTAGGTAATTCTATTAACTTTTGAGTTTTTTAAATGTCTCTAAAGTCTAAACTATAAGGAAAAAAAAATTGAATCATTAATTTTTCTTCAAATTTTGTAATTATATCATATTATTATAACTAATGGTCTTTAACAAATTGTTAACTTTGACAGAATATACTTTATTTATTTTTTATTTCAAATACATACTTTCTAAATAAAACTTAATAATAGGAGACATGTCTCATAATTTGCACACTTTCTAAATTTCGACGTTTTCAGTCCATTATAAACTTGCTCACATTCGGAGTAAATATAATAGTTATTTTAGTTTTTAAAATAACATGAAATAATATAAGTAGTTTTCAATATTTCATGTTCTCTTCTTTTAAAATATAATGTTATTTTCCACCAATTAAAATTAATAGAATTATATTATTAGTGATTATGAGAAATTAAAATAATAGTTTTTAAAAATATAAGAATTAAAAAAATTAAATTTGGAGACAAGAAATATATATTCCAAATTTAGAAGATTAAATAAATAATTAAATCTATCAAATAATAAAATAATATTAATTTTAAAAAATATTAGTGAAACAAAACTAAAAATATTAACCCTAAATAAGTTCAAAAAGATGAAAGAAGAACAAGGGAAGAAAAATGTACTTTTGGTAAAAAGAAAGATTGAAGATGTGCGATTGGTTTTGGATAATGACAATTTCTTTTTCTTTTTTTCAACTTGAGATCGACAACATTAAATTGTATTCATTAGTTTTTAAATTCATTGGAGATGATTCGAATAGGAACAAATATGTCAAGTTGATCTTGTTCTTTTCAAACATCAAAATAAAGACTCAACATGATTAAAGTGACCACCAAAACATAAAATATGGTCAATTTTGATAATTTTATCTTTTAAAAAAATTCTAAAATTTTTATAAGTAATTATTTTAGAAAATATATTTTATTTTATTCAAAATAAATATTTTAATATACAAAACTTTCATATTAAATCATTTTTAAGTTTTTTAACTGTTTAATACTTTCAATTTCTGTAATTAATTATCTATGCACAAGGTTGGAGGTTTGTTAATAGACCATTAATCACAAGAACCTGATTACAAATTTTGAATAAAAAAATAAAAAAAATTGATTATAAATTTTTATAATTTAGGAAACTATTTAAAATATAAAAAAAAAATCATAACCAACAAAAATATTACCACTAAATTAAATAATACAAATGCTAATATAACTTTACATCATCAAAATAAATCATTTGATTTTTAAAAATATAATTTAGGGAGGTTTAAGAAAAAAAATTAGCCTATTAATGGTTAAGACGTGAATTATAATATATTTGATAAAAAAAATCAATTGTTTTTATAATTTAACCTAAGAAGCATTTTATTTATATATGGGGATGTAGCTCAGATGGTAGAGCGCTCGCTTAGCATGCGAGAGGTACGGGGATCGATACCCCGCATCTCCAAATTATTCAATATTTTTATCAACAAGCAGTCACTGTCGCAAAAAGGCTTTTAACAAGTATTTGAATTGACATGCAAATTAATTTTAACTAATATTTTTCAGGGTAAATATTTAATGTATAACTAAAATTTATAATAAACTATATATATAATTAAAAATTATATTATATTTAAATTTTCTATAAATAAATATTGTTAAATAAATAAATTATATTTTAAATTTATGACAAATAATTTATATTATGATGTAAAATTATTTTTAATTATTAAAATATGTACTTAAAAATATTAAAATTTATTTTAAAAATAAATATTATAAATAAAATTGAAATAAGTAAAAAGTATATAAAAAAATCTCTAAAAATTCTCACACAATAAAAATGCAAAAAATGCTATTACAAAAAATAATTATTTGTGTTTGATATATAGGATGAATGACTTATATTGTAATATGGTATAATAAAAAAAACTTATATTGTCACATAAGATTATTTTAATTATTGATAATTTATTTTAATTATTAAAATTTAATTTAAAATAAAAATAATAAATATAAATTGAAATTGTCAAAATAATTAAGAGAATCATCAAAAACACTTTCATATGGATAAAACACTTATAAACACTCTTAAACGATATAACTATTCATGTTTAATAGATAAATATAACATTATTCCTTTTCAAAAAAGTATGAGTAAAATACTTCATTAGTGATTATAACATGAATCATGATCCATTTTTTATATAACTATATTATATATGACTTAAAGATAAGGTTTCTAAAACTCAAATTATAATTTAGGTCTATTGACAAAAAAAATTTACTATTAGTATTTATAAAGAAAAAGGCTACATATATTATAAAAAAAAAATGTTTCATATATTGACAAACAAACTTAATATATAATTTTTCTCATTTAAAAAAAAGATTTTAGGCTTCACTTATTAGGTCAATCTTGTCTATACCATATATAAAGAGAATGTATATATATTTTCTTTCTTTCTTATTTTATCCCTACAACTATCCCAAATTACTTGTCCTCCAATTACAAATTATCCACTATTATTTTTATCTTTTACTCATGCGTAAAAGACACTTCCTGCCTCCTATGTATTTGAAGTTAAACATGAAAGAACAGTTATTGATAAATGCAAGTAGTTTTAGGTAGTTAATTATAGAGTCTAATAATAAATAAATAAAATAAATGTTTTAAAAATTGTAGGATAAAATAATTGACAAAAAGTGTATATCAAAAAGATATATATTTTTATTAAGTATATAAATTTTGTTTGTTTTATTTTTAAACAAGTCTTATTACAGCATTTAAGTATAGAGTAATTATCCATATTGTACACAAGTAAGTCTGGTGCATTAGTTGGTTATGTGAAAAAAATGATTACTTGTATGTTTCACCTTTTTTGGTGAGTGCAAGAGGTCTAAAAGCCTCTCTGAAACAACATAAAAAATATGAAGAAAAAAATGAGGCCAAACCAGCCCCATGCTTCACTTGGTTAAAGACAATTAAATCTCATATTACAATCAAAATTCTTCTCTTTTCTATAAAGAATGAATGAAAACAATTGAATGAGACATTTAAAGATTGATTTGAAGTAATTTTTATTTTGAATGTAACCACGTCAAAAGAATTGAAGGTCTATCAGAAATAGACATGATTAAACAAGGGTCAATTCGAAACACAAGTGGTTAACCAAAGTTTTATCTTACTATAAAGTCACATGTTTATAGACATCATATACTAATTCGTCAATCGTGAAAAAAAGAGAGAGGATAATTATGCTTTTATTTAACGCAATTAAATTTCATATTATAATCAAAAGTCTTCTCTCTTTTATAAAGTGAATAAAAAAAATCAACAAAACATTTAAAGATTGATTCTTAAAGTATTTTTTATTCTAAATTTAACCACCTCAAAATTGGATGCTAAAATTTTCAAAGTGACACTTCCTTCTCCTTTTCTTGCGTTAGTCTCTTTCAAACACCAAACTAGACACACTCATATGATATTCTCAAGATTATTTTTCGTCAATATTAAAATAATATTTTGTTACAAGCCAAAACGTAGATTATTATTTATTTGTCAATTTTAAGACATAATGTGAACTATGTTTACGAACCACAAAAAGATACAGTTACCATTATAATTTGATATCACCTTAAACTGTTTACGATTTCCCACAAGAGATAAAAATTATTTTAATGGTGTTAAATTACTATACATTTTGTGGTTCTCAAAGAATTGAAGTGAGCATCAGAGTTGGAATGATGCTGTTCTACAAACTCTTACATTGGGAAGTTTCCTATACATATATTGTTAGCTCTGCAATAAAAATGACAACTTCCTGAAATCTTTCAGAAGTTATAGGGGTTAGAGGAGCAAAACAAATGGGAAGAAGCCCTATTTAGGGTTCCTCAGTGGCAGTATGGGAAGATGGGATTGATGGGTCTACTAGATTCTTCTGTCTAGGAGCATCTGTAGATGCAACCATTGAGCTTTCTTCAATACTTTGTTGGCTAAGTAAAACACCATTTCCTTGTAAATTCACAGCTTCATTTAGTTTATAATCTTGTTCTTCTGTATCTACTTCCCTCTGATTTATAACCAATGAAGCTTGATCTTTCTGATTCATTTCTGATAATTCAGATTCTTGTGAAGTTGTTGTCACTGCTACACGTTCCTCCTTTTCAGTAACTTTCACCTGATAATACAACATGTTAGTTTCTTCTTTTATGTTAGTTGCTATTACAGCAATAGTAGCCATAAAGATTAATAGATTATAAAGAACAAATTTAAAAAATGGGGCAATAGTATAGTGCTTTTCTAGATATCTAGTTTTCAAAAGAAAATTTAAATTCCCTTGAAAATAAATTAATAAGCCATGTAGAAAATATAGAAGGAAACTAAGATGTGGAATTTATCATGTCAAGGACTACATGATCAAAGAACAAATAATAGAAAGACCTTCCCACCCCTTTGTTTGCCTAAACACTTTTATAATGCAATAGAGAAAAGTGGAGGAAAAGTTAACACTCAAAATGAAAAATTAGAAGAATCTGTGGCTATATTACGGTTTGGTATGAGGAAGGAGAATGCACTTTATAGATTAAAATACAACAATAATCATTAATTAGAAAATTAATAGTTCATAGTATAATATCTTATAGACATTTTTTTTGGATATTAATTATCCTTAGATGTTGTTGTATATATATTTGATTATATCACAAATTTCAACAGCTGATTTTCTAATCAACAATTATCAATGCACTTTATTCTCCAAAGTCCACTTCTTCATTTTAGAGGAGGCAAATCTAAAGTTTTTACATATTAGTTATTACTTTCTTTCTCCTATTTCTTTGTTAGACATTCTATTAAATTCAGATAAATCCACTTAGACAGCTTACACACGGCCAAATCATTGTTTTAAAGTACCTGAAGAGGTTTCATAATATCTAATTCACGATATTCAGATTGGCTAATTGCTTCTTGAGCTTGTAGCTCCATGGAATCTCTAATAAGCTGACTCAAAAATGCTACATCATCAGACATCACACCAAGGCCTTTCAGCAGCTTAGAACCCAGGTGCAAACTAGTCTGCAAGAATAAAATGCTTAGCACAGTTTTCAAGCATCAGGGGAGGGAAACAACTTTTTGATAGTACCTCTGCATTTTCCAAAATGGCATCCGTTGCACCTGCTTTCTTCAGATCTAAAAGATGCTTCAGATCTCGAGCTCGAGCATAGATTGGGATCTGAGGAATTTCATCACTAAGTATATAAACCAAGAGAAAAGAGAACAAAATTAAAGGAAATCATCCCCCAGTTACAACTTTTTATCAGTCAAGTTGCCCCCTAATATAAACCTAACAAGTACAAGTCCTAGTGCATCAGATACCCTTTGTTTCTGTTTCTAATTTTGTTTGAGCATAAAGTTGGGGGTGTGATGTATGATCTCCAATTCAGGAATGGCATTTTTTGAAGCTTCTTAAGATAAATATAGGGGCCTATAATATAACCATTCATTTCATAAACAAATTAAAACAAAGTAGTTACTCATGCCATCATAGTTATATTTCAATTACTGGAACTTGTTATCTTCCCCCTTCTGTGCACATACAGGCTCTCATACACAACCACATGAGATAAGAAGGAAAGGGTCTAGCACTGAAGGTAGGGGCAAGTAAGAGATTATTACTGAAGGAAAACTCATTCTTAGCCTCTGAACAGCTTCAATTGTCTTCTTCTTCCCGGTGTACATTAACATGATAGCTTTGGGAGAATGGACACCAGCAGAATGAAGAACATCTGGACGCGATCCATCCCCATATTGAATTGGAAAACCAAGTTTACTAGCTGCCTGTCCAGCAGTAAATGATGGGAGAATAAATTAAAAGAAATTCCAATATCACCGGTAAGAAATGACATGAAAGAATGCTTTCATTCTCTTAATTAATAAAACAAAGAAAAGGAAAAGCTAAGAACAATGAGATCATGAATGATTGATGAGTCAACTCTTAACAAATTATAATTTATTCCACGTCTCATGTAAGGCATCAGAGAGAATATCTCAACATCTAATTAATCAGTAGTAAATTGAATATATTCTAAACAGCAGATCTCTACTCCAGAATTTCAAACAAAGTCCTCAAAAAGGAAAGGAAAAGAAAAAGGTCTCGTACAGATACTGGTAGACAATAGCCAAGCACAGTGCTCAAATAAACTGACCTTTACTACTGTGGGGTCAAGATCAAATGCCACATAAGGCCATCCTACTAAATCACCATCTCCTCTTGAAGCCAATGGATTGGAGAGGAAATTGGCAAGGACCTTTGGATTTGGAACAGAGAGAAAATTAGAAATGGAAAATATAAAAGATCAATTTTACAATGTATTGATTGATCTACCTGGCCCATTTGTCCAAATCCAAGGATAACAACAGGTTCTCTAGCATTGAAGTCAACCATCTCAGAAGCTTTCTGTTTCAGCAAATAATTTAGTAGTCAATAAACTTGCAGTTGAAATGAAATAAATCACTAAGGCATAAGCTTGCCACATATATATATTGAAGAAACAGTTATATTTTTATCTTGAAAAGAAATTGATGGCTTGAAGTATAAAATCCACAGGGCATGAATTTTGTGCCAAAAGGACCTACTTTATTTATTTATTTTTTGGTTATCATGTTATAGGTATAAAATATTCATCAATGATTAATCTCTATTGAGAAATCTAATGGCCACCTTTAATGGGATATCCTTTTGCAATCACATTTTTCTTTTACAAGGCTCAAATCCGAAATCTTGTTTAAAAAATGAGCCCAATTTTGCTTGGACCAACATAATGTTGGTAAAAGGACCTACTTTGACACATCATGCGAATTTTCATGTATTTTTTTTATTACACATCTTATGTCAGACATTTTTTTTTCAAATACATCAGTAATTCATCATTGCTACTCACAATCCTTATATGCATACACATTTGTGTTTGTGTGCATGTAACTTCCAAAATTGTAAATATTACGAAAAAAGGCATACATTCTCGGGAGCAGATTTTTCTTCAATAAAATTAGCAGCCCTTCTTCCAGCTTCATTCAGAAATGGGGTTAATGCCATTGACAATACAACAACAATTATGAGCAGCTTGTTGAGCTCAAGAGGAAGCACCCCAAGCCTGCTTACAAGAAGCCACAAATTTTTATAACTAAAAACAATCCCAATTTTCTTACTCAAATAGCATCAATGCATCATACTAGACAAATACTTACCTATTTGCTAAAGAGAAAACAACAAATCCAAACTCGCCTCCTTGGGATAGAAGCAATCCTATTCTTACACTTTCTTGTAGAGTAAGCCCAACACGAGGACCAATTGCAGTTATGATCAATGTTTTTATGGCAATTAAACCTCCCAAAAGTGAAAGTACATTTGGCCACTCTCGCAAAAGGAGCTGTAACAAATAAATAATAATTATGGAGGATAAAATATAGGTCAATCCGTAGTTTCACAGTGAGGGTGTGTAAATTTCATGCAAACGGCAAGTTGTTAGAAAATATATTCCTTAATTCATGGATCTGGCAAAGTTTCTATCTATTAAACTTCATAAATTCATGGATCCAATTGCATGAAAACAGATATAAATCACTTAGATGTCATTCAAACAAGGACCTTTTTTTTAATGGAATAACACAACAGGTGTATGGGTAAGCTAGCGTGAGTATCATCACTTCAAGATAACAAGAGGAAATAACTGGGGTATTTGAATTTATCCAAAGTACACATTCAGTATGTTTTGATTTACTAGAATGTTACATCACAGGTGATCAAAATCTTGGGCCACTATAATATCTAGTTTGATGAAGGATGAATCTGATAGTCAAAGTTTGCATATATGCACAGACACCACTGTCCAAATAATATAATAAACATGCTTAGAAAAACTAAAAACCATACTACATATATCATAAGTGATAATCATCATATTTACCTGCATGTCAATTGAAGTTCCCGTAGTTAGGAAAAACAACCCAAGCAACAAGCCTCTAAATGGTCTTATGTCAGCTTCAATCTGGGTCCTGAAATTTGTCTCTGCTAAAATTGCCCCAGCTAAAAAAGCTCCAAGCTGAATTACAATATTTCACACAATACTCAAGTTAATATTCAATTTAATGATTCTCTACTATCCCAAATTCAAAACCCTAAACATTGGAAAATACAAAACCGTATCACTGAAGCCCAAATTCTGTGTGACTAGTGAAGTCCCAGCAATAGTCAGCAAGCAAAGAGCAACAAAAGCCTCTGAGCTCCTTGTATCTGCTACAACCTGAATTTGACCAACAGTTTACTGCCTAAAACATATCAAAAAAACATTTTTTTTTTGGATAAAATGCTTTCTTGAAATATATTTGACAGACCTCAAAAACTCGTCTGAGAATGTACTTTGCCCCAAGAGAAAGCAGACCCAATCCACCTAATGCCTTTAAACTTTCTTGAGCAAGCATGGGCCAAATACTTTCCTCAGATATATTCTAGAATGAAAAATAAGAAATCATGGGATGAAGAATGAATACAAAAGTTGATGTATCTGATAATAAAATAACCAATGAGTTTATTGTAGGAAATATAACAGTCATGCAACAGACCATAATTGTTAACCTCAAATTTACAGTATGTGAAAGAGAATACAAGAAGGAAAATTTTCAACAATAGTTGGTAGAGTCAGATGGCCAAAAGATCACATCTTTTGGTACTAAAAGAAGGACAAACTTACAATTTAAGAGGAACACAACTAGCACGATAATGTAACAAGGTTTGCTCACACACACATGCGGACATACATTGAGAATTTTTTTACTAGATAGGTATTAAAACAAAATGTACATACAAAATATTTGGGGGAAGTGAAGGGTCTGTATCTTCAACAACATGACTTTCCAAGATTTTTAAGCTAAGGGTTTAACATATATTTTATATTTATATGGGGAGGAAATTTCTAATCCTTTATATATATCAAGGACTACGTATCCTAAGATCACTTGGTCACAAAGACTCTAATACTATTTAAGGAATCAACTCAGCTTATGCTGTTAGGAGCATGCTCATGAACAGTTTTATATCTAACAATGCACCAGTGGCTACCATATGGGACCTTGTGGCTTGTATTATTATTCCCGCCCCCAAACACAATTTTGAAGAAGAGATGTGCTAACTTTATCAGGTTTCTAAATGTTGTATTGTCTATTCAGATTGGGATGAGTACAACTGTACAATTATATTACAACTTACAAGTGTTATGTGTATAATCCCTGCCCATATACTAATCATAACTTGAATATACAGGCTCATACATTAATACTTATTATAAGTCTAACAATTACAAATACTTTAAATATCATCAAACTCTCTAACATGCTCTTCTTAATACACTTTCTCTTATTGGTTATAATTTATTTAAAATTACAAAATCAAGAGTCATTAAATAGGGGGTATGGGATGCACCAGCTTTTTGTGTTTTCCGATAAATTCCAACCATTAAAGAAAGCATGTTCAAAAGAGAGTGTCAGAGGATGTATTTCTAGCATTTCTCAATACTTTAAATATCATCAAACAAAAATGCAATTTTGCATGTATGTCAAAGTGGTAGGTGGGCCACACAATAATTGATGACCAGAACAATGTTAACCATAATTCAAAGCGCAATAAATAATACAAATAAATCTCAAACTGTTAACTCCATCAGTTTATAAAGAATCAACAAGAAAGGTAATAGGTTAAATTAAAAATAGCAAGGGTGAGAATATTACTTATAGTTTACATCTCACCTGGCTCTCTAGTATGGGAAGTATGACTAAAAGAGGGACAACGGCTAAGTCCTGGAATAGCAAGCAGAAAAGGAACAAAGATAATAATGTCAAAGCTTTACATCACTGACATCTTATTTATCAATCTACTATAGTATATCAGAAGATATAAACAGGTAAACTCATACAAAATGAGTTCTAAAATCCACATTTTTTTTGTGATAAAAAATTACATGGAAATTTGACTGTAACCAAGCAAGAGTGTAAGACAAAAACCTGCAAAAGAAGTATTCCAAGAGTTGCTGAACCAAATCTTGTGGGAAGTTCACCTTTCTCTGCAAGAAGCTAAAAATATATATATATGGCTGATAAGTTGCATTATCCATATTTCGTGTCACATATCACAATGGATTCATGTATGGGAACACCTAAAACCATTAATATAAAACAGACAAACTTATTTTGACCATGATTTATTTTCAATGTAATAAACAAGATAAAGTAATAGCACATAGGGCTGGAGAAAGAAGTTTACAAACCAAGAGATTGCAAACTAGAAGCAAAAGGAGCAACATGATGTGCAGAGCAAGAGGAGAAAAATGATTTAGTCACTAACTAGTACTACTAAATCATATTATCTCATAAAAAAGTCAGTGGGATCCATAATAAAATCACAGGATTGTAGGAGGGAAGGAAGGGTGCAAAGAATTCCAGCTATCAAAATTAGCTATATTTTATCATATTAACTACAAAAAATAACAACCACTAGCATTTCCAATAAGACTTTTCTCCAAAACATACGTGCTATGTCAGAAAATAAATGCCTTCATAAATATTTTAAAAAAGCATGAAGGTGTTGGTCAGTATCAATCTAAACAAATTAAAACTCTTCAGCCTTTCCTCAGATCAGTCAATAGTCATGAAACTAAATTAGTAAATTTATTTTTGTTAGTCACATGCATTTTTTTTCTTTTGATATATTTCTAATGCATAAATATGTTTCCTATTTATTGGAAATATGAAAAATAAAAGTAATAGTGAAAAATACTAGTCGCATATGTTAAAACTAAAAGTTGAAATATAAGTATAATTAGTATAGATACAACTCAAGGTACTATTGATACATCAACATTGTCATCATTTTTTTTAGTGCAAACAAGGTGCAGAAATTATCCTTGTTTATCTTCAATTTAAATAGGCATTTTAAATAAACAAATACCTGTAGAACAAACGCAGAAGATGAAAGAGAGAGAGCAGCACCAATCACTACGGCTTCATCGATACTTCTGATGTTCACCTATGAATATGATCTCAAAATAAATTAGAGATTAAAGCAATGAAGCCTCATCAGTTTTACATTTTACCTTCTCATTTCTAACTATAATTAGTTAGTTATCTTTGTAAGTAAACAACCATCGTAAAATATTAAGCTGTTAGGTGTAGGTTTACAAATGGTTTTCATATGTAACATGCCCCAAAATGCAAAAGCATTTGAAGTGTGGACAAAACACATGGCTACTTGACTTTGAGCTGGAACTATAATTTAGTTAGAAGAATAAAGGCACTAAGGAATGAACTCCTTAGTCAGGTCCTACTAGGTGATATTGGCTACATGGATAAACCCATGGCATTGGGGTTCTATCAAGCACCACTTTGAATAGGGATAACTAATTTAGAGCAGAAAGATAGTCTAGCATCCGGTCAACTAGGATCTTGTAGAATGTCTAGGAAGTGGGAACCACTTCTTAAAGGCTCAAGTTTTTTCCTTTTTGGCAACTGTCTATAGCAATTTCTCTAAAAACAATTAAAAGCTTCACTATCAAATTTCTCATTTGAAAGTGTCACTCTTTATGCGTGCATTTGTCTTCTGTCTGCCTCTAACCAGAATGACTGTAATTTATAATCAAGAAAAAGTTCAAACATGAAACTAAGAAAAATTGTTAGATATAGAAACCTTACCAGATCAGGCCTAGAGTGGAAAAGAAATTCCAAAATTTTTGTTCCGACGGCTCCATTTGGAGGAAGTTCAAAAGCAGTAAATGCTAAAGTGGACAGTACAACCTTCAAAAGTATTTAAATCAAAATTAAAATAAGGACAATAAAGGCCAAACGTAATTTTATAAATATCAAAGAAGAAATTAGAACCTCAAATAGAACAATTATAAAGAATTGACAACTAAATATAATAAATTAATAGAAGCCATCATCGAAGCTAAATTTATAATCTCTTCAACATAGATGAAGCTAATGATAAATAACTATAATGAAATGGCTTAAGAAATTTTCTTTGCACGCCCATTATCACTCTCAAAGTGTCATACCTGAGCCAATCCCATCCCAAAAGCATATTTTGCAAGAGCTTTCAATCGTGCAAGTGAAAGCTCTAAACCCATCTCAAACAGCTGAAAAGAAACAAACATTACTTCTGAGTAATTATACAACATGTTTATCAGAAATTTTACTGCAGATTAGCACCAAGAAAATAATATAAGTTATTCATACTTATATTTGAGTCTTTTAAAATGTTATTCCATAACCTCCAATCCAATCATATTTTAATGTGCATGCTACCTTATCATACAACAAATATGAACGTAACAACAAAAGTGGTTAGGATCAAACAATGTTACTGTTGAAATTTCAATATATATATATATATATAAGTTAATACATATGAGTTTCAGAAGCTGTGTAGAAAATAAAAGCAATCAATACAGGCATTATGAAATGGAGTACTAAAAAAAAGGCTAATACCTAGGAGTTTTGGATTATTAGTTTTCATGAAATAGAGAAACAACATGCTAAAATATGTTTACATATCACAGTTCCAATGCTTAATTTGAGAGTGAGAAAAAAATGCAAAACAAAATAATAATAATAATAATAATAAATAAATAAATAACAAAAAAATGGCACCTTCACTGAGTAGTGAGATGTATCTTACCAAGAAAAGGATCCCCCATTCTGATAAAACTTTAACATCTGTAATGTTTCTAATTAAACCAAACTGATTGAGTACCACACCAGCACAGAAGAAACCAAGTATCTGAAAATAGCAACCATTAAATTTATTGCAATTATTGATATAAGAAAGTAAATTGACAACACTAAGTCTTATTCTACTATTATGAGTGCGTTTGGAAAACCATTCAACACCTGTTGAACAGATTTTTTCCACTTTCCAATGTAAAAAAGCAAAAGCAAGTGTGGTGTTGTTTTTTCAATTACGTTAAACGTAAGTAACTGCAATACAAACACACCCTATGTGTGTGAGGTTCAACGTGCATGTTTATAAACATTGAGTATCTATAGATTTTTACTTTCATTTTTACAATTAAAAATAAATTCAAACTGATTTCTGCAGTAAAAAAGTTAATTTTCAAATTTCAATCAACTCCAAATCTAGACTTTTTCTGTGATAGAACTGTAATATTAAATTCACAGAATAGTAAAGATTACTCAAAAAAAAAAATTATTAAGTACAATGATGACAACAAATATAATATTGATAACTGATGGGAACCAAAAGACCTCTTCTAATTAGCTATTTTGGTGTATAATAAGTACAACCGAATGACATTAGATATTGAGTTTGCTGTAAATCTTAGTATCCCCATTCTGTAGCCATTCAAAATTTCATCAAAACTTGAGTTGTGCATCCTTTTCATCTCTTGATGCTTGTGCTTGTCTCATTTATTTACTCAAAGAATGCATTAGTCCATTTTAACTAGTCAAACTAATGCAGGAATTTATCAAACCAAATACAGAGGATTACATGATAAATAATTAATGACGGTTATGATTATTGAGATGTGAGATTATAATAATTTCAAGAGCATAACTTGAAAAAATCCAAGAATTTCTTACAGGACTGGCTTTAAGTGACTTGAATGTAGGCACAATTATGACGGTCACAGCCAAGAAAGTAAGAGTATCCAATCCTAAATCATTGATGACGTCAACAGCACCAGCAACATCATATGCTACATTTGTTCGCAGCCGTTCCCAACGCGGCCTATACAATCCTTTCCATGATGGAACATTGAGAGGAGACCTTTTAAAGAAGTTTTCTGAAACAGAAGTCCTATAAATTATCCCATGACTTGCACCGCGTGGTAGTAGTGGCACTTGCTTGTTAACTGAATAAAGCATGAAAGCAGAACTTCTATAAACTCGTGAAATAGCATGAGTGTAACCCGGACTCTTTTGTTTGGTAAGGTCATATCCCTGCAAGAAAATAATATTGCATAGCAAATTTCAGAACAAGTAACAACTTTCTGAATACAGATTAGATTATGCAACAAGCTTAATTTACAGTTTAACTAAGTCAAAACTCAATTCTGAGTTTCTGGCTTTCAAGCAAAGTAGGAATTGACTCTATTATTTGAATATGCACTAAATTTAGCAAAAACTTAAAAGGTTAAACATATTCTTGAAGGGAAATGCAGGAAAGATGAAAAGGAAAATTTCTTGCATTACTCAAAAAACATAATCAACCAAACCCATGTCAGCATGACTCAAACTAGCCCAACAATGATAACCAACGAAATTGTGAAAAAACCAAAAGGAGAGATGTTACCTTAAAGCTTTGACACCAAGCTAAAGACTCCAACATAGTGGTAGAGGTCATGAAGCAATAAAACCCAACTTGGGGAAGCTCATTTGCGTTTGTTTGTTCCGGTAATAGACACCCAGATAGAATTTGAAAAATGCTGAAAGAAAACAAAAGAAAAAAAAATGATCTTTAGAGTATCCTGTTCCTCGCTGCCTCAGAAAATAGAGGTGGGTAATGACACACGTACACGTAGGAAGCTGTGAAAGATAGAAAACTCTGCAGAAAATGGAAGCGTCGTAGAAGGGATTTTGGATGAGGTTGGAATAATAATAATTAGATAACTATAAGTTTGTGCACCACAACAATTCTAGTTTCACTAATGTCTGATGTGGTTTTCGTGGATCACAATCGATGCTCAGATTTTTCAACTCAGAAAGATACGCAATCTCACGTGGCGATTGCTTTTATTCTCAATGTCATTTTCGGAAAGTAAAAATGTAAATAAAGGGTACTACCACCAAACATGAAATACATCAACCAAAACAAAAGTTGGTTTAACTGTTTCTGTCTCTCTAATATCATAAAATTTACCTTTTTGATCTTTGTAATTAAATTTTAATCCTTACTTATATATATAATACAATTTTTTATTCTTATAGTTTCATTATAAATAATAAAGATTAAGAAAAAATGATATATAAAAATTAAAATAAAACTTTTATAAATACATGAACTAAAAAGATAACAATATTTATATAAAGTTAAGCCTTGATTCAAGAAAATAAGAAACATTGATAAATAAAATCTATTTGATTCAAAATTTTAAAATTGTTTTAATAAATTCAATCGAAGTGAAGGTAGTTAAAATTAGGTTATTCTATTCAGGTTATTCGGTCAAATTAAAATTAAATTATTATGTTTTAAAATTTTATCAGTGGCGAATTATTTTTTTTCATATCAATTCCTAAATTTAATAATACAACAAACCAAAAGGTTTTTTTTATTATTATAAGTAATAATTATAGATGAACATTAGATCAATTATTTATTATTATTACATAACTCTTTTACGATTATAAATCTATAATTTTTAGACTAAGTTTTTAATTCAGAAAATGTTAAAAAAAAATAAAAAAAACTCATAAGGGACAACACGCGGGAAAGGGTGTGAAAGTGAAAAATTAAGGAAATTTATTTATACTTATATAAAGAAGATATATGGGATCATAACTGTTCATATTTTTAGATAATTTTATTTTAAATTTTTTAAATATTATAAAATAATATTAAAAATTAACTACTGATATAACCATTTAAATAAATTAATTATTTTAAATTATTCAATTTTTTAAACATTTTTATTATTTAACCTCAATTTTATTTTATTTTAAAAATTTTAAATAAAATATAAAAATATAAAGGATCTCACTTAGTTCAATAATGGAGTAATAATAATTATATCGGGATAGATTAGGGATGAAAATAGCATTAAAATAAAGAGCTACAGAGAAAGGTAGAGGGAACATAGTAAAAATAATATTTTTTATGATGAGAAAAAAATAAGAAAAAAATAAAGTGAAAATGAGATTAAAAAGAAAGAAATATATGATAATATTTTCCCTATAAATATTTAAAAAAAAATCAAGAAAAACAATGGTGTAATAAAGAGGGGAAAAAAAAGGAAATGTAGATAGTTTGCTCTTACCATTCTAAAATTTAAAGGGTTGGAATAGGCTTCTTACAAATATGTATAATTTAAACAAGTTCATTTTTTTTAATCAAAACAAACTTATTGGTTCAACGATAAGTGAGATTTAAAAGAATTTTTTTTCTTAAATGAAAATAAAATATGTTAAGTTTTTTTTTTTTTTGTCGTCAGATAAAACTTTTGTCAATATGTATAACTTTAATATTTTATAAAAATTAGTAACAAATCATTTGAAAAAAACTAGGTTATTGATGTAGACTCTTCCAAAGAACTTTTGTATGAAGAGTCGTAAGTGTTAAATGGAGGATTGCGCTCCAACTCTTGTTGCGAATATAAAAAGTCTTAATTGTAAGTATGACATTTTCACGGGTAGACTGGTTGACTTTATACCTCAATTTGGATTATGTTTCAATTCTCTTTTTTAATTTGTTTTGGACAAATTGTGAATACCTCACAACAATTTGTCCTTTGTTATGATTTGATCAATTTTGATGTTAGATGTGCTACGAGTGTTCTTGTATTTTTGAGAATTAAGAACTTTAGGGACCTTATGTGATTGAATGAATCGATGAATTTATTTAATTGTGTTATAAAAGGATTAAAAGCATGTTAAGACTTAATTTAAAATCTCAAATAAGTGTTAGATGTTTAGGGACAAATGGAGGATCCTAAAGGATAAAAAACTTAAAATTGTGAATTGTAAGAATGAAAATCCCAGATCACACTAAGTGCGGGATATGCAGAAAAAATGTGGTTCTCTTTATCATTTTGGCACTTGATGTTGTGGTACCAAAGAGTAGAGGGGAGCTCTTTGAGTTTGGTGCTTAATGTTAGAGTTATAGAGAATACCATATTCTTCTTCACCCAGTGGCTAAGCATAGGGTGTTTTTGCACTAAACATGGGACTCTCATACATGATTGGTGAATTTAAATATGTGAATCATGTGATTGTTTTGATGTTTTGATTCATGTTTGATTATAATTGATGTTTCTTGTGATATGTATGAGAATTGAAGTCCTAGTATACTTATAAAATATAATATTATATTTCGTGAACCTTACATGACTTTGTGTTGAGATAGAATGTCATCGAAACAAGTGATCTAGCCTATGAGATGGTGAAAATTCGCTTATGTGGTATTTTAGTGATAAGTGACCTAGCATGTGAGATAGAAAATGGGTTAATTTGTATGTGATGGTGATGACAAGTGTAGTGAAAGTGTAGTGAAACTTGTGTTTACATTGAAATGAGATAAACATTATTGCATCGAGTCTTTGAGTTGGAGGAAAATTGACACAAGCTAGGTGGTGGAGATCATAATAAGTTTAGCCAAAATTTTAAGGGTTTAAAAGACTGGTGTGGAAACCCCAATGACATATGTTGATCCCTTAGAAGAAGAAGAAATAAAAGAGAGAAAATGAAAGAAGAGGGTGAATGAAAAAGATATAAATAAATAAATTTCATTAAAAATTGGAAATTAATTAGAATGGTATTTTAAGATTTTTTTTATAAAAAAGGGGTATATTGATAAAATAAATTAAAAAGAGTTGTCTATAACATGAACCAATTATTTACTTGTAAAATCAATCTCTAAAATTTAATATTTGCAATCTTGAAAAAAAATGGAGGAAGTGGATGCATGTGAAAATAGTAAGTGCTTGGAAAAAAATTTGTTAGATCAAAAAATGATCTTAAATCCCTCAGAATATGAGTTTTGATGTTGGAAAACTTGAACGATTTTGATAAAGAAATGTTTTTCAGATCGCATAAGAAGACAAAATTAAATAGACGATTGGTTAAGATGATGTGTAGTCTACCAGACGAACCACTTCGTCTATCTAAGACGAATGCATTAAATATATATATTACTTATGATGTCTAGTAATCAAATAATCTTTATCTATTTTATTCCTTAATAAATTGAAAGAATAAAAGTTTTTTTTTATACTTGAACTTCAAAAAGAAACGAATATTTACTTTTCATCAAAAAAAGAATAAGTAGATATCTCAAAGTGTGCAAAGTTTCAAATAAGAAGTGACAATTTGGTTAAATGAATTTAATACACCAATGGACACTTCTCTCTACAAGGAAGGAAGTTGAAGAAAGACAAAGCAAGCATGTGAGAGAAACTCACGGATTTGCAATAGTCATCTTCATGAAACACCTATATAAAGAAGTTTGAAGGTTGAGAAAGAAAAGAAAGAACAACCATTGTAAAAATTCATTTCATTATTTCTGTAAATCTTTATACTTTAATTGGTTGTATCACGTTTTGTAAGTAAAATGAAACAATAAGTAATTTTCTAACCTTAATTGTGTTATAACTTAAAGCCTTAGAATATTTTTTTTGTAAAGAATACTTAGTTGTTGAAATCTGAAGAAACTTCATCGTTCAAAGAACACTTAGATAATTACTTGAAAATGCAAGTTAAAAAATATTTAGGTTAAGTCGGGAGTAACTCGTGAAAGAATACTTGTATCTCTACAAAGATAGTGAAATTTGATCAGGTTAATCAATAATTAGATGTAGTTTTGATAGTTGGGACAAATCAGTATAAAAATATCGTGTGTTCTTTGTTCATAACTCTTTGTCTACATTCTTAATGTCTTGATAAGACTTCATTTTTAAAAAAAAAAAGTGTTGAGCTTTCAATTGACTTTATTCAAACTCTATTCTAGTGTCTTTTTTTTTTCCCACAAAAATTGAATGTTGGAGACAATGAGTAGAAAAAGAGTGTGCGTAAAGGTAAAGGGTGAGTGCTTAGAAGAAAAAAAATTGAACATTAAAGACAAAGAGAAAAGGATTTGCAAAGTTGAAAAATTAAAAATTAAAAAATATATTAAAGGTATTTTAGGCAACTTTAAAAAGAAAAAGACCATTGGGCAAGCTTATAAATCTTAAGTCACACACACACCCTTGTAACACACACATCTTGAGGATGGGGAAAAACAAAATAGGAATAAAGAAGGAGAATAAGAGAAAAAATAATTAATGACCTCGACATCTCTTAAGGTTTTGGACAATCATCTTTAGGTGAGTGCAAACCTTTTCGCCTTCCTATATTTTTTGTGGTGATTGATTGTTTATCCTTACATAACCCATGTGCTCTAATTGTATAATTAAATGTTTAATATGTATCGGGGTGAATCCTCTTAATGTTTATCATAAAAATGTATATCTTATAAGTACTCCTAATAAATAAATAAGATACAATTATATTATTTCTTAATGTGATTTCATGAATCATCTAAAAATGGATCTTCTAGCTAAAGTATGGTTGATATTCTAGGAATGAATATATTATTTCTTAATGTGATGTCATGAATCACAAAAGATTACTTATTACTATTATTGATCTCACAAATGATATTATTGTGACTTTTATTTCACAAATAATGTCATTCTAATTATTGGGAAGTAGTCATCCATTGAGTAAGTCTTGTTCTATAAGTGATTTGATTGTCGAATCTTGATTGATTGAAGACTAGGCCAATAAACATGGTCAATTAAATGTCTAAATGATATACAACCCGCCAAGTTCAATTGTTAAAGGCATAAAGAATCTAAGTATTTGACCAACTAGATCAACCAAAGGTTTGAATGGTATAATCACAATTCTTAATCACTTATTTTTTAGCCAATAATTTTAAGTGCACTTTTTTTTCTTTAAAACACTTTTTTTTTTTTTTACTTTAGAAGAGTCAAGTACTAATATATAATATTGACACCATGTTAGTTTAAATTTTTATTAAAACTATTTTTAATAAAATACATAATTTTAATTTTTTAATTTGTTTGTCTAAATAGTTTTTTAATATTTTTTATTTTCTTAAGAAAAAGTCTACTTACTTCTTGAAAAATATTTTATAATTCCCACTCTTTTTAAAAAAATTAACTTTTAAGCAAATTGGCCTTTATTTAATTTAGAACACGTGGGAAAAAGGTAAGGAAGATATATTTTATTAAGTGTAAAATGAAATCCCGTGTTTTTGCCTTTTTGGTGATAGAATAGAAGATAAATTAATATCCAAAATTGGTTGAAGAAGAAAAATAGAAAAAGGTTGGTCGAATGGGTCGGCGAGGGCGTGTGGGCAACTAAACCAAACCAACGCTCACTTTTTCATCGGTCAAACAAAGCGCACCAATTCCCATTCAAACACATAACATCGTATTGCATTTGCACCCTCTCTCACACTCTTCTCTCCTTCCAATGGCGGCCCTGCCTCCATCCTCCTCCGCATTCACCTCCTCCGCCCGACTCCGCCCCTCCCTCCGCCCACCGCCTTCCCACCTCTCCTTCCCTCGCACACGCACACGCACACGCTTCTCCCTCAACGCCACCTGCCACTTCTCCGACAGCACCAATTCCCTTCGCCAAAACGCCGTCGCTTCCCCGCTCCAGCTGCTCAAGACTTCCGCCGCCGACAGTGAGTCCTCATTGACTCCCAATTTTCCCCCTTTCACGAATCACAGCAATCAATTTTAAAAACGCGTCATTTCAGATGTTGAGTTGAAGCTGTTTTTTGTTTTGTTCTGTTTGTGTTAGGATATACGAAGGAAAAGAGTAGCATTATTTGCATAGGGCTCAACATTCACACTGCTCCCGTTCAGATGCGTGAGAAGCTCGCAATCCCAGAGGCCCATTGGGCCAAGGTCATTCAGGACCTTTGTGCTTTGAATCACATAGAAGAAGCCGCAGTTCTCAGCACGTGTAACCGCATGGAGATCTATGTTGTCGCTCTCTCCCAACACCGTGGTGTTAAGGAAGTTACTGATTGGATGTCTAAGGTATGTATATATATATATATATACACACCTGCAAAACTTGTCAATTTTCTGTTCTTGTTTTTGTTTAGCTTTGATTACTTTACTCTCTATAGTTAAAACATTTTGTTTCAGTCTTTCGTTTCTTTTTAGTTCTTATAATTTTATAAGCTTTATTACTTAGTTCATATAGTAATATAAATCACACTAAAATGAAATGTTTTTAATTATAGGACTAAAATAAAATAAAATTTTTGAAGTTATAGGGAATAAACAGATAATTAAACCTTTTGTTTACAAAGGAAAATAAAAATTCATTCTTGTGTTTATTTCTGTTTAGATGAGTGGGATTCCGGTGCCTGAGCTTCGTGAGCACCAGATAATGCTGTATAATGCGGATGCCGTGCAGCATCTATTTGAAGTGGCGGCGGGGCTTGATTCGCTTGTTCTTGGGGAAGGTCAAATTCTTGCTCAGGTGAAGCAGGTTGTGAAAGCTGGGCAAGGAGTGCCTGGTTTTGATAAGAAAATCAGTAGTTTGTTCAAGCAGGCGATTTCAGTTGGGAAGCGGGTTAGGACCGAGACTAACATTGCGTCTGGATCGGTTTCTGTCAGCTCGGCTGCTGTGGAGCTCGCGCTGATGAAGCTTCAGGAGTCTTCCTTTCGTGATAGTGCTCAAGTGTTGGTGGTTGGTGCAGGGAAGATGGGGAAGCTTGTGATCAAGCATTTGGCTGCAAAAGGGTGCAGAAGGATGGTGGTTGTTAACAGGACTGAAGAGAAAGTTAATGCCATTAGGAGAGAGTTGGAGGATGATGTTGAGATTGTGTTTAGACCGATTTCAGACATGCTGGCATGTGCTGCTGATGCTGATGTGATCTTCACCAGCACAGCATCTGAATCCCCGCTGTTTACCAAGGAGAATGTGCAGATGCTTCCTGTGGTTAGTCATGGGAGAAGGCGGATTTTTGTGGATATATCTATTCCTAGGAATGTGGAACACTGTGTGTCGGAGCTGGAGACTGCACTTGTGTACAATGTGGATGATCTGAAGGAAGTTGTTGCAGCTAACAAGGAGGACAGGCTTAAGAAAGCTGAGGGGGCTCGGGGAATCATCCATGAGGAGTTGAATAAATTTGAAGCGTGGAAAGACTCTCTGGAATCTGTTCCCACTATTAAGAAGTTTAGAGCTTATGTTGAGAGGGTAAGAGCCTCTGAGATGGAGAAGTGTTTGTCAAAGATGGGTCCTGATGTCTCAAAGGAACACAAGGAAGCAATTTATGCACTCAGTATGGGTATTGTGAATAAGCTACTTCATGGTCCCATGCAGCACCTGAGGTGTGATAAGAATAATGATGATAGTTTGAGTGAAGTACTTGAGAATATGCGTGCCCTTAACAGAATGTATGATCTTGAGACAGAAATTTCCTTGATTGAAGAAAAGATCAGAGTCAAGATGCAACGGGCTCAGAAGTAGACTCTTCTTCAATTGGTTTAGTTTTATTTGATTCCTGAGGGGGCTGCAAGCCTCCTTCCCATTTTTTACACTACTATAGCAGATTGAGGGCCTTTGGAGGCTAATTCTTTCAATTATTTTTTAACATTATACGGAAGTGATTAGAACATTGATGCCCGAAAGAAGTCAATGTGTCATAATTTTTGAAAGAGCAGTTGAAAATTCATGATCCTCATGACAGATGAATATTGATTTCTTGTATTTTTTTTATAACATCAACTTTAGGGCGAAAGTATATATACGAGTCTAAGATGTATTCAAATGTGTATATATGATTCTTGGTTTTGATCTCTTACTCTGTTCATATTTTAGTCGCGATTTGCCTTACAGATTTGGATGGTAAAATATCACAACTTCGCTGATTGTTCAAGGAGACTTTCATAATAATTGCATGAGTGCCGGGTATTATTATTATTTAATAATGAATAATCTTGAGTACACTATTTTACTTCATTCTCTTCGTCCACAATCTGTTCCTTTTTACTTTTTAGTACTACCAGTTTCAATATGCAAATCTTCATTCTCAATACACTCCCAATGGCTCTCTGCAGCTGATACTGTTGTATTCTTATGAGCTCCTCTTCAAAATTGTTTCATTTTTTTTTTTTCATCGTGTGCTCATCATTTTTTAACTGTATAACCATTCTCTACTTAAATACTAAAGATGCGATATAAGTGCCACAGTGAATCACAAGACTCCATTATATATCAAACCAATGATGGATTGTTGGTGCACCTAAGAGAAGATAATAAAGTGATTTTGTCCATACATGACTCTCATTTTCCGTCCATTATGAAGACTAATTGTGTACGTGGATTTCACTGAAAACTTCCAAATTATGATTTAGGCACGTTTTTGCCAGGGTAAGAACTTTTCCTATAAAGTCCAAACACGCACCTACTGATTCAATGTCAATTTATTTCCTTTTCAATCTTGTGAATGTCGTGATTCGAAACTTCTGGAGACTAGAGTTACCAAATGAAATACGTGGTGTTTATTTTAGTTAGAGTCAAACCAATAGACACAAAATATAACTTGTACATTCTGTACCAATGAATATTGGTCGGCAAGGATCATAAATTCCTACAAGAAATTTTATTTTTATTTTTTATACGTAGAAAAGAGGTAATTTATGCCTCATAATTATTTTTTTGAAAATAAAATATATAAATATATATATATATATATATCAATTAACGTGTATGTTTTATATTACTTATTTCTCATAATTAATATTGTTTATTTTTCTAATCAATTAAAATACATATCTTTTAAAGAATTTATAATTAATATATTTTATCAGAAAATATATTTTAATTTAAAAATAATTAATATATTAAATATTATATAAAGAAACAAATAATTATTATCTTATTAAAAATGAACAGAAATAGTATAAATTATTGTACCGATTGTCACGTCTGTTAAAAAACACTCCAGTTGACCTTAGCGTCTGACGAATGATGATTCTGTTCTCATGTATGATGTTTGACACATTCGATGCATAAAAGGGTAGAACGGTAAAATCACAGAGGTGCGTGTTGACGCCGCAAAGTTGGACTTCTTTCTGGACGAATGATGACCCAGTTTTCCTTCTCTGTGTCTCAGGTAACACTGTAACACAAAAAATCAAACCTTCTCCCATTTGTTTTCTTTTCTTGCTCATTCTCGCTGTTGATTTAGGAGTTTATAATGCAAAACTTTTATTGAACATTATGTTAACAATATATAATAATAATTTTAATAAAATGCTTTTATTTATTAAAAAGAAATATTATTTCAGGGATTAAAGTTATAATTAAAAATTAAAAATCATTAAAATTAACTTAGTGATTGAAAAAAAAGTTGTAATAAAAGTATAAGAATTTAGATTTGATCATCTTTGTAATATTTTTTATGAATAAAAAAGTTATAATTAAATATAAATATATTAACAATGTAAAAACAATCATATTATCATTCTATTATAAATTGTTATCTATCTTATTAATAAAACAAATACTCCTTTTTAGTTTATACAAATTTTAAACTAATTTACTCTTATAATTATCCCTAATTTCTCTTTCATTTTTAGTAACCTTTATCATTTTCTTATCTTTATTTATTTATTTACACTTGAATATGATATTTAGTTTTCAAACCTCTCACTCTTTAAATAATCACTCATTATTCTTTTTTTTTTTTTAAAAATAGATAGGCATGCCTAGTATATGATAAGATAGTTAAACTTTGTAATAATTAATATCAAACTGTTGTATTTAATTGATTAGCAGCATAGTTTTCTTTTAAAAAAGCACACAATGAAAATTGAAGTTTATGAAGTAATTGAACCATCTTTTTAAGGTCTTCGTAAGAATTCATCCTCATCCCTTCATAATCATTTTTTAGCACACGGTCAAGAGAAGTTGAAGACTTCTGAATCATTCATTAAAATTCTGGATCTATATGATTGCTATAAAATTTCCGTTATAGTACTTACAATTTGAAAAGGAAGTGAACTTTGTACATTTTAGCTCTTAGTATTTACCCCTTCGTCAATTCCATTTTGTTGGAATTTGATGAATAAACCCTTGTGTTTGATTTTCGAGAACCGTATGGTTTAGTACTTATTTAGTTGAATGTGCGAATTTCGTGTTGTCTCCTTGAACGAAAAGTCATTGAACCCAAGTGCATACCGAAAAGCTGGCTATGATGCTAACATTGTAAACCAGGTCAATGCAAACCGTTTTTACCAACAATGTTGATCTTATAGATAGCATCATAATTGAATATGGATAAAGATCTCACTTAATTCTTGGAAATGCATCGGATTCTTGAAGCTATGGGGGTTAAGACTAAAGAAACCATAAGCATGGCCTCACATGGATCTCTGCCAACCGAGAGAAACTTGTCCAGAATGTTTCTGCCACGTTCACATGTTATTTGCCAGCAGCTATCAATTATGAAGCTATCAAAAAGCCGTGTGCAATCAATTATTAATCAATTATTCAAGTGTTAATACTCCATACTGTCCAGCACAAGCCACTGTAAGGGGAATATCCGTTGCAGGACCAAAAAAATAAAAAGGATAATGCACTCATTGCGTATTAAAATTTCCCTCACAAACTAGTTAGTCTGGTGTAAATATATAATGCACTTGCTAGATACTAAAATTTTGAATAGAAGATTCTGTACCAACAACAACAATAACAATATGAATGTAAGGATTAAATGCTAGTATTTGACAAGTTGAGGCCCTACGATGAATAGTATTTAGAATGGAGCCGCTTCCAGTATAGCTTATGCTCCACCAATCAGTCCCTTCCTCCAGACCACCACCAAAGCTTTTCTTCCAACCACGATCAGCCTCGAACTTTTCAAGCACAACTCAAGATTTTCATATCTTGGTTCAGAACTTGGCAGCATGCCCCCCAACATCTTGGTGGAAGTTTTCAGTTCATGGTATGCAAGATTGAATATGATAGCTTCTTCAGTTTCTATAGCTTACCAGTTCCTCCAAATCCATCATGGATCAGTTGTGACAATATATCAACCCATGTGTCAGGAACACCAGGCAAACACCAATGCATGCAGTCCTGACCCCAAATTGCAACTGCATCCTTCCTTCCTAACCAAATGGCCGGATGAGCGTCGGCCCTAAACTCACTTAAATGAGATAAGTCAAGAACTTGAATGTCTGTTCTTTGTAATGCCTCTTCGATCACAAAGTTCAACCGCCTTGCTTCCTTGTTGACTCCGTTGTTCCTGGGTTCAAACCATAAGTCAAGCTGCCAAGGTATTAGTGTTTCATTCCTAAGAACAATGCTTAAAAATACATGAGGCATGGAACACAATTCAACAGATCCTTCTGAAAGCGTGAAGCATTCAAGTCATTTACAATTAAAAAGTTTTACCAAATGCAAGCAAGAGTTGGATGTTTATGTGAGATGTACACAGGTACATCATGACTATGAAATTTGGGAAAAAATGTGGCAATTTCATAGCATAAGGAGCTGGGAAGTCAAGGAAAGTGATTAGCATTGTGAGGTTAAAAAAAAGAATATCTTCACCAAGGAGACATCAAAACCAACACAAGTTTCAGAAATACACACCTCATTCTCCTCAAGGGGCGTGTTGAACAAGCAGCTACCATTCTGATTCCAGTCACCACCATAAAAGTGCCTTGGGGATTGTAATCGCCAGAATTTAAGTGTTTTTCCAGGAAATTCTTTTTGAATGTATGTGATCATGTGAGTAAGAACAACTTTAAGTCCATCCAACACCCCAAGAGGAGGAATTATTGGCTGTCCTGCTTTATAAAAGACAAGAGGTTTCTCTTTTGGAAATTTGTCATTATTCCACCTATTAAAGACAAAATCATGTAACAATATATATTCAATCATGGGAACAGTTCATAAAATACCAAGGCAACCAAAAATTAACCGCAGACCAGTTTCATAAAAAACATGGGGCAGCAAAAGTAATCGCCTTAGTCTTAAGAGTTATTTTCAATATTTTCACTATTAATATTATTACTTATTTAATTCACTCAAGTTGACTACCTATGCTTTGTTAAAGGGTTGTAGCATGATTCAACAACTCATTCCCAATGCATATATAAGGCTGGCAGTCAAACTCATAATATTGTTTGAGTTGTATTGCATCATCCAGAAGTTACAAAATTCAAGAAAACATAGAAAGAATTACCACTTACCAGTGACCAGTATTAAACACCAGAACATCATAGAATCCAGCAATTTTAGCCCACTCATCTGCAGGAACATCAACATCAACTCGATAAAAGCCTTCTGATCCATCTTGTATTCCAGCTTCAGATTGTTTTGGCTGCCACCTTTGTTTAATAAGTAATGAGCACATAAGATTTCCATTTCAAGATTCACATCAAAGAAACAAAGTAAAATAAGACAATTAACCAGCACTCATAAAAAAGGAAACACTTAACAAGAATTAAAATAGAGTCAGCAGATGAAAATTGTTAAAAATGAAAACATTCAGAGAAATAAGCTGAAAGTTGAAACTGACAACATACTCAAACAAGCTAGAAGAAGGAAACACAGATGGATGACTTCATGGATTGATGTCTTTAATCCCAAATTTTATCAAGCTCTGTTATAACAAATGTTTACTCGATGATTCCAATATAATCATCATTACCTAAAATAAAAGCTCCCCACGCCCTGTTAAAATTACAATTAAACACACTAGTGGTATTAAAACCAAAGCAAAAAGAAGCCATGTAATATCCATATACACATTTTAATAGCCAAAATGTAGTATATCTATTCTTAAAATAGGAAATACAGAGTAGAATCCCTGTGTATCTTCGATCAGATACATGTATATACTATAGTACTATAATGAATTTTTTTGGTAGAGATGCCTGAAGTAATTAGTATGATGCACAGAAAAGTGAATTTGCTAATACCTTTACGGCTATCTATACCTAATACAAATACAATGCAGAAGCTGTAAAGGGAATGTTATGTGTCTTCACATAAAAGGGTGGATAAAATGTATTGTTTAAATTTCTGAGATTTATTGCTCAGTTGTAGCGTTTATATTTGGGTGTTCCTAATGAATTGATGCATCATCGTAAACAATTCCAAAAGACGGGCTTCAATTCCATGTCTGTGTTTCTGATCCATAAAATGAGCTGCAGGCTGCAATCAGTATAGGAAATATCCCATTCACAAATATAGCTACAACTATGAACCAACAGCATGATAGTGTATATAGACAAGTAGAATAGGTCAGTGTTGCAATCTAACAAGAATTTCCAGTCATTAACTACACCCACTAGCTAGGGCATCACTTGCCTGGTGGTTTAAAGTTCAAAGAGTACTCTTTCAAACATGATTCCACTCGCACACGCCCTCAACAATGAGTGCTAACTATCAACAACGCATCACACCTTAAATAAATCTCATACCTTCTGTTTAAATTCAGGTACTCGATACAACCTACCATCGGCTGGTCAATATCAAATATCAAATTTCCGCCAAATTTCAGAGCCTCAACAAGTCTCTAAGAATCTAAGCTAATTCTCTATAGGATCTATCCCAAAATTACATAAAGTTGCATATTTACAGCCACCCCATCATGTGAAATGCACAGTCAAACTACTTGGCAAGGAGTTAGATAACTATGAATAAACACTGAATTCTACTATGGCCTGTTGGGGTAAACTTCTCCAAGAAGGAATTTTAGGAGGCA
Source organism: Cajanus cajan (assembly GCF_000230855.2). NCBI lineage: Eukaryota > Viridiplantae > Streptophyta > Magnoliopsida > Fabales > Fabaceae > Cajanus > Cajanus cajan. Next base: position 63,905,125 of record NC_138518.1, read on the forward strand.
AAAATAGAAAGAAAAAATGAAACAAGTTTCTACTTAAGCTAATTTGGGGATTAGCTTCTTCAAATCTTAATTTTAAGTTATGGAGAAGCATAATTCAATTTTTCCTCGTATTTATTTTTCTTTTAGAAGTACTTATGAAAAAACTTATCCATACAACCAGTAACACATAATATAATACATGGCCATTTGCAAACTTGTGAGAAGCAGAATAGCGCAATGAGAAGATTACTGGTATTTAGAGAGCAAAACGGCACGGTGATAAGCGACGGTGACATTGAAGTTGGGAAAATAGGCACCTCTCCAAGCACCCTTCTTTTTCCACCTTTTGGCGCCGTGATCAGCGACCCTGAGAATGCAGAGAAAAGAAACCAAGAAATTCTCGTTGAGGGAGTCCCCAACAAAGGCAATGTTCCTGTTCCTCACGAGAGGCAGAAAGCGAAAAGGGTCGATCCGAGGCAAGTGGCAGTTGTGGGGGACCCACTTCCAGGAGTTGATGAAGCTCATGTTTTGCCTGTCGTTTCGGAGGCAGTTCCATGCGTTTCGGTGGAAGGGGCATGTCTGGTCGTAGAGAGGGGTGCGGTCGGGATCCAACACCCACTGGCCTCGGAAGAGATTGCAGTTGTAATAAGAGGTTGGGGAAGAAGAAGAAGAAGAAGAAGAAGAGAATGTGTTGAGAGAGAGGAATGAATAGAAGAAACAGAGGGATGCGAATGTTAGTAAGATGAGCCATGGGAACAGATGCGAAGGTAGCTTCGGAGACATTCTCGTCTTCCGCCGTCTGATGTTGCTTCCCAATTCATCATCCAACTCACAAATAATTATAATTGTATAATTAAATATAATGAAATATTTTAATAAAATATTTATTTTAATTTTAAAATATGAATATATATTTCAAATGATTGAAACTCACAAATAGTAGTAGGCTGCATGTCCCCTCTTAGGATGAATGGTGTATTTGGTAAACTAGAAGTAGAAGTAGAAGATAAGGAAAAAAGAAGTGTAGCCAAGTTGAAAATTTTGTAAAAGAGAAATGAAGAAAAAGTGTACATATTTTTGTGTGGCATCCAAAGTGAAAAAACTTCTAAAAACTTAGGGAAGTCGTGAAAAAATTGTTGGCATCTTAGATTCATGGTTGTGTTATGATGAAGGCTTAGGTGTGTCTATCCCATTGTGAAAAACATCTTCTTCCAAACCTCAATACTTCGAGCCATTCGAGCACGACTTCCAACACTTCCTTCTTAATCTAGATTTAGATTTTCTATCATTGCCATTGAATCACTACACCGCTCCTTTCCCCCCACAACCAAATATCATATACACACATGGAGAAAGACAAGAGAAAAGAAAACAAAAATCAAGCCTTCGTGAGCCATCACATTCTTTCCCTTTTCTCTCCACTACCAATTGTTGCACATATATATATATATATATATATGCATAATATTTCAAAAGAACAAGTCAAATATTGCTTGAACAATTTAAGTATTGAGCCTTTATATATCAAAATGCTCCTAACATTTCTAAAAGAACAAATAATGGGTAGTGGGCTCGCTCATGAGAATGAGCCTTATGAACTCTTGAAACAATCCTCTGCTCAGGAAGAATATCTGTCACTGAAAAAAATACTTGAGTTTCACCTTAACTTTTATTTCTATTTGGAGATTAGAGTTTAAGGAAGGGATCAAATTACCTACAATAATTTTTTTTATAATTATTACATCTTTAATGAATTTTATTGATTTAATCATTATATTTATATTATATTAAATATATATGTCAACTTTTGTTAAAATTAAATAATAATAAATAAATTAAATTAATTATATTTTAAAAATTATATATATATATATTACATTAATTTTGATCTATATAAATACTATATCAAATAATTCAATCTAATAATAAATTTTAAAAAATAATTATTTAATTAAAAAAATATTGAATGATGATCGATATAATAATTAATAAAAAAATTATATTAATATAATTTAAGCACTCTCCATATATATAATTGGTATTTATAAATATATAGCTTGTTTTTAGATAATAAATAACATGTTGCTAATATAAATAGTAATTATTATTTTTATTTGTATATATATTTTATTATAAAATTTAATTATATATAATAAACATTTTATCAATAAAATGTATAAATTAAAGAATTAGATAAATTATTTCTAAATAAATTAACTTTATAATAACAATAAATAAAATAAATAATATATTTATTTATTATTTTAGTTAAAATATTTTTAAAAAGGTTAATTTCCACCCACGTATTTTTTTTTGAACAACCTTTATTTTCTCTCTCATTTATTTCTTTACATTTCTCTACACCTTTCTTTTTTCTCTTTCATTTTTTTTCTTCCACTTTAACAAACACAGCCTAAAAGGGCTCATAAAACTAGAAATTTGAAAACAGTATAAATAAATGAACGCAAGGACACTAGTAAAAAGTATGAATAAAAAAAAGAACAATCTTCCGAAAAATGGAGTAGCAATTACAGCTCTCAAAGTGAGTTGGTTAATCCAGCTCATCTTAAAAATAGGTCGGGTCTGACCAAAAAATGAAAAAAATTATGATAAGTTAAAAAATATAACTCAGCCTATTTTCGACTCGACCCACCCGAATTGAACTTTAAACTATTTATTATTATATATGTATTATTTTAATAAGATATCATTTTTTTATAGATAAAGATAAATCAATGTTAAACAATATGAAATTGTTATAAATTTATCTACTCAAATCTCCAATAAAATTTAATATTGATGAATAATCACTTTCATGAAATATATTTTTTTATTTTAATTTTTTAAAGTTGTACACTTTTTAATTTAAGTTTAATATTGTATCTATGATACTTGTTTGATAATTTTTTTTTTAAATTAGAGATTATTTTATATTGAAATTTATTTTAAATTATAATTTTTTGTAAATCAGGTGGGTTGGTGGACGGTTCGTTTAGCTCACCAACCTGTGGTGGGCCAGGCCGGCTAGAAAAATTTGCATAATAAATTTGGTGGCCAAACTGACCTATTTTTTTTTTAGGTTCGTTCCTGGAGTATCCACCGCCTCCACCGTCGGCAGCAGTGACTAATCTCCTCGCTATGTTGGAGACATTTCAAAGGGTGAGATAGTTGGCCCCAAGATTTAACGTGGCTGCATACACAAGGTAGAATTCGAATCCCTGTTTAAGCGTGGATCAACCCCTACCGCTAAACCACACGCTTGAGGTTAAACTGACCTATTTTGAGAGCTCTAATAACAATCATCCTCTAAACATTAAATTATTAATATTTTTTAAGAAATTTATTATAAAATAATTATTTAATTTAATATTTTATAATTTAAATTAATATTTTAATGTTCGAAATGATTTTGGGAGCAAGCTTGTATCATTTATGATGAAAAAATATCTGGAATAAGATTTGGGTGGCATAATTTAATTGGCTAAGAATGCCATTTTATTTTACGGAAATGAGTCCCCCTAAGTAAGTATGAATTTGGCAGCAGAAGACGGCACTGCAGTCTGCAGTAGCAGCGAAGCAAAGAAATAGAGGAGAATAAAAATAAAATACATCAGCGTTCAGCACTGCCACTCACTCACTCACTCTGGATCTACGAAGAAGAAGATGGATTCCGGTGGTGGTTCAGGTCCGAGTCTGTTTCCGTTGCATCGTTGCAAAACCATTCACCTGGTTCGTATTAGTATCCACTCACTCTTCATCTCAACACGCGCATCAATCAATCATTGCTTCCTTGCTTCCTCCTCCAGGTGAGGCACGCGCAGGGGATCCACAACGTCGACGGTGACAAGAACTACAAAGCCTACATGAATCCCGATTACTTCGATGCTCATCTCACTCCCTTGGGGTGGAACCAGGTAATGCTATACTATAACCTCCACTCCTCACTCTTTTTCTTTCCTAATTCATCACCATCACTGCCAGGTTCATTATTTGCGAAACCATGTTCGTCACTCCGGCCTTTTAAACAGGATCGATCTCGTCATTGCATCTCCCTTGTTGAGGTTTCATTCATTCAAACTACCTTTACCTTTACAATATACTAATATACCTTGTGTTTCTACGGCTTTGGCTCGTTGGAACGTTATGATTTTGTCGTTTAAAAGGTGTCTTGGTGGGTTAACGAAGGAGAGTGTTTATAAAATAAAACTTAGCCTCGATTCTTAAGCGATGTGTGACTTTTAGGCATACCAGAACAAACTCCCTAGTCGATGCTAAGGGGCAAGAGTGGCCTAGGCCCTCCTTCTAGCGTCAAATGTTCCTACGTAAGTCTGTTACCGCATCTGAGGTATTGTCTGTTTTGACACTTGTTAGGCCGGTTTTGTCCTTTAAAAGGCGTCTCAGTGGGTTAAGGAGGGATGATGTTTATAAACTACCCTTAGCCTCGACTCCTAAGCCAGAACACCTTGTTATGAATGTTACGTGTTTCAGTTAATTTACTGTTCCATCCCTACATCTAGCAAGAGTGGCCTAGGCTCTCTTTCTAGCGCCAAATGTTCCTACCATAAGTCTTTTACCGCATTCGAGGTATTCTCCGCTTTGATACTTGTTGGGCCAGTTTTGTCCTTTAAAAGGCGTCTCAGTAGGTTAAGGAGAGATGATGTTTATAAACTACCCTTAACCTCGACTCCTAAGCGATATGAGACTTTTAGGCATACCAGAACACCTTGTTATGAATGTTACGTGTTTCAGTTAATTTACTGTTCCATCCCTACATCTAGCAACTATGCACTAACTGCGTCTTTATACAATTTGGTTGCCAAATGAGAGATTACTAAAGTTTATATTTTAGTCAGTCAGTGTTAGTGAGATATGAAAATATCAATGTGGAATGTTAAGTATGCACTAAGCTCCTCTCATGTTTTTGATAACTAGGTTGCTTACTTGGAATCATTAAACACTGTCATTACTTTGTGTGCTTGGAGAAGACTGAAATTTCCCACCCATTCTGTTAAAAACAAACATTTTTTTAATTCTGTAAATTCCTAAATCTCTCTGACCATAGGGTTTCCATGTAGGAAAATCTTGTTGGCAAATAATGTTGCGTGTGTTTAACGCTTTACTTGATGGGGGGATTCTCACTTGATATGGAGTTGAAACATTTGAGGACTAATTTGTATAGATGTGAACTATAAGGAACCAAAGCAACACAAGCTGTTGCTTTTATGGATCAAATTTTATTTAACTCCAATGTGTTTTTTCTCTCGTGAATCCTTAAAAGATATTTAGGTTATATTATGCTTGTGAAAATTTTCTTATAACTGCATTGAGGCTAAAGACAGCTGTTTTGACTTGCATGTTACAATTTATGGCTTTAGGACTCTACAAACAGCTGTTGGGGTATTTGGCGGTGATGGTTACACTGATAAAACGGATGTGCTTCCCCTGATGGTGGCAAATGCAGGAAATAGCAGCCATGCTGCAATTTCAAGTCTAAATTCCCCACCAATTGTTGCTGTTGAACTTTGTCGTGAACATTTGGTATGTGATTCTACACTGAACATCTTTTTACCTGTTCAGGAGAGAGTACATCATGTTGCTACGTCTACTCTTGTTAACAAGTTCAATCTCCATTTCAGCATAGGCAATTTTTGTGTCTTGGTCATAAAATTCATTTAGTCATCAAGATAATTCCTGCAAACCCATCATAAATTTGGAATCTTATTTCTAAAGGGGAAGGGGCATTCAAAATGTTTTTGCTTCATGATTAACAGACTTTATCCTGCAATTTATTTTATGGGCTGAGAATGGAGGATGGAACGAGAGTATTTATAATTCAGACCTACTTAGCCATAAGTAATGACTAGTGAGATCGATTCCCAATTCATTTTTTGTAGTCTTGCCTTAAATTTTGGCTTATAAGTTGAAGTCGTGTCTTAAATTTTGGCTTATAAGGTGTCTTTTGAAAGTCATTGGGTTATGATATTGTTTTTTAAAATTTCTAGATGTCGCCATAGGAGGTTGAACTTTAGGCATGATGAACTCATACAAACAACCTCCAAATACTTTGTATGTGTGCTGGCCAGAATGAAACTCCTAGAATTTGAGCTTAGGACTTAACATCACAAAACTAGCCCGTAAAGTGAGGACTGTCCATGCCTTATAAGCACTACTTAGGCAATACTTCTAGGCAGTGTAGGACTAAGCACACCTTCAAAGCTGCAATTAAGGCAGTCCTAAGAGGCTGCAATTAAGGTGGGTTAGAAGTGACCGCAATTAACTGCTTTACAACAGAATTCAAAAGAATTTGATAGCAATTCAGAAAGAAAAAAAGCATTGGGTGCATATGCTGTACGCACATGTATTCAACCAGTACCTGTACCTAATACATACCTAGTACAGGTCTAACAACCATTTAATGCATCATAGTCGATCAACTATAATGATCAGTTTGATGGTGTGAAGTCAACAGTAATTATTGAGCAGTGATCTTACTACTGGTCACTGAATGCTTGAGGCATCTATTCAAGTAAATTACTGATACAATAGAAAGTATGCAATCAATTCATTTTCTTTTTTCCAACTACAAATCATCAAAAGCCTACCTTTAATGAGCAAAGACAGTTTTAGTACATTTTTAACATAAGGTTCCTAAAACTTGATATTATCATTCACATGTGGGGTATGGACCTTACAAATTTCTCCATGGTTTTCCTCATGCAGGGAGTTCATCCCTGTGACAGAAGAAGAAGCGTTAGCGAGTATCAATTTCTTTTTCCTGCTGTTGATTTTTCACTGGCAAGTGCTTAGGTTTCAAGTGCCTGAATGCTTGTTGTTTGATTTAATTGAAGACAGATAATTCCTTTTTTTAGCAGTAAAAAGTTGGCCAAATTTTATTTTGTTCTCTTTGGGTTTATGTTAGTCTCTTCAAGTTTTTGTTTCAGATAGATAGTGATGAGGATACCTGGTGGAAGGCCAATGTTAGAGAGACAAAGGAAGAACTTGCAGACAGGGGGCTGAAGTTTCTGAACTGGTATGAGTTTGTTAGCATCAGAAACTTCTGAGGTTTCTATTATGAGTTTTTCTTTGGTCAGCAATACTACATATTGGAAACACACCAAAATTGGACTTTGATGTTTACGGTATACCAAGTTAATATAGTTCTACTATGTTAGGCTTTTTGCAATAGGAAGATAAAATGTATATATACATGTATGTCAATATTTTACTAGTTCAGGCTCTTTACTAAAATGTATATTGGCTCTTTACTAAAATGTATACATATGTATGACAATATTTTAGGAAATTTACTAGATATAGCAGAGTATGTGTTTAATGTAATTGAAGCTGCTCAAAAGACTGTCACTGAACTCACCTGTGACCCTGGAAATTTGTGAGACTGAGTTTTTACTTTTCACTTCATCAGGCTGTGGACACGAAAAGAGAAGGAAATAGCAATTGTTACTCATAGTGGATTCTTGTTTCATACTCTTAAGGCCTTTGGAAGTGATTGCCACCCCTTGGTAAAGAAAGAAATATCCAAGCAGTAAGCCCTCATCACCTCATGCCTCTGACCTAGTTGTTTGCGATTCACTTCCCTCTAAGCTAACTGAGTTGAATATGCATGATTTTTGAGAAAATATCCATTTGTTTCTTTCTTGATGTCTGCATTTATTAAAAGAAATCATTACTGGCTTTGTTATCACTTATCAGTCTTAGATATATAGAAGGTGAGTGCCAGCCATATTTTGCGCTTGTTATGTGAGGCATATATTGTTCTTATGTGGTAAGAGATCATTTTCCTTCAACTGAAACATGATGACAAATCTAGGCGATCCCGGGAGATGTTCATCAGTTTTTATATTGAAGTAAATGATTGACTCTTTTTGCATATCCTTGCAGCTTTGCCAATTGTGAGCTTCGCTCTATGGTCATTGTGGATAGAAGGTGAGTTTGCAAATATAAAATAAACAAACAAAAAGCAGGCTTCTTTCATCTTATTCAAGATTTGTCTGTTTTTTCTCCAGTATGATAGGATTGGAAGCATCAACGTTAACAACTAACTATCCAGGCAAGATACCTTCAGGACCGGACCTCCCTAGTGATGTTGCGGATGGGAACTCAAATAAATAAAGGGTTTGTTCTACTTGTTTGTATGTGTTCGGTATCATTTAAATATTGATCTGCAGAACATAATCATTCCTATTTGAAGATCATGACTCTTACCAAATCTAACGTGATTATTCCAGATTATACAAACTATCCTGATTCTGTCTTGAAACCTAACAATTATTGTCTGCAGAAGATATTTGTTAATCCAAGGATAACCTTGTAGGAAATCAGATGACCCGATAGTGGTAACAACACAGTCACAAACACATATGTGTCCTCTGTGTTGATGGAACAGTTTCGGTATTAAATTAATAAATCAATATTAAAATTAACCACATAACATTTGGCGTATCAAATCAATTTTGTATTCATACATTTTATTTTACTCTGGACAAGTCAACATCTTTTACTGGTGCCAATTGTCGCCATTTCCCCTTTTTAAAAAGCAGAATTGTTGCACACGAGCCTTTACTTTTTACGTTGTCAACTAAACGGGGAAGCAAACAAACAAATAGAGACAGATGATTGAGAGTGAGGCTGCCCATTTCAAGTTTATGAGCTCATTTGACGCTGTGTAATTTTCTTTTTTAAAAAATAAAATGCTATGTTTGTGTTGGAAAACGAAGTGGAGTTGAATTTACGAGACTTTTCATATAATTACTTGATTTTGATTTGTTTAGTTATTAAATTTTCTTATTGGATTATAATTAAAGTCAACAATATTCAAACATAAAAAACACGAAATTGGAAAGTGTGTTAGATTGTGCGTAGAATAGAACACCTCGAATCAAGTACTGTCCTCAAGTATTTGTATTGTGTCAATGTATCTCTTCGTTTATAAATTTGGATACCTACAACAGACACACTTTGAGCTATTTTTGACTTTGTAATCCTAATCTGGACGCCTATATATAGACAACACTTTCCCTAAATTGGTTATATCTCAAATTCTTTTGGTAAAACTTTGTCTATATCTTTTTAAATATTAGTAAGCTCAGGTCAAGTCAAACTACATGGAATTTAAGTAAAGACCACACAATAAGCTATTTATTTTTTTAGTTAATTTCATTTATGGTAACAACTGTCAGTAACATGCCTATTTCTTACTATTCTGGCGTTGACATGAACAAACACAACATTTAAACAGTGATCAAGCAACTAATAGCATAAAGCCAAGTAATTGACACTCGTATAAGAAGAAAAGTATCTACAGAATAAATTAATTAACGTTTGCATATCATCAACTATCAAATTAAATCATAGTAATAAGAGGCTTAAAAACAAGAAGAACTTTTTAAAAAAATGGGAAAGAGATAGAAAAAATTCTATGAAGATTAAGAGGGCGTTGAATCAAATTCCTTTTAAGGTGACTGTTTTGATAATAACAAACTTAATAATTTCACGACTACTTTATCCTTTTTTATTTTTAAATATACAGTTTTCTCTATAATATTTTAAAATAAATAATAAATGACATATAATATTCAATAAAAATAAATTTAAATATTTGTATCAATATGAAACATTCTAATTATTAATAGTCATTTTATTATAATTTAAAATGAAAAAGGCCGTGTTGGAAAAACAAGAGAGTCAGATAAAATTTTCCTACCCTCATTAATTGTGAGTGAAAGTCACACTCAAAGTAAATAAATGTAAAAGTAAAAGGATAAAATGGAAATAATCTTCCCTGACTATATAGTTTAATGTGAACAATTGTCATATTTACAACGAAAATCATGAGATGCAATTCTTTCCTAAGAATGAGAATAAATAGTAAACTAATTGAGAGGGTGAGAAAAGTGAAAACCTCATTCTCTAATTTGTATATTCTAATTTATATCAGGGTAGATGAGTAATCATATCATGTTATAAAACTTAATTATAAAAGTTGAAGAACTATATATATCATATTATAATTATGCAGTGTAACTACCCCAGAACTAGTGCTTCCTTGAGCAATAATTCTTTCTTGAAGCGATCTATATTGAATTGTGAATATGAATATTATATTTGTAGCGATTTTACTTTTCGTAAGCTAGAATACTATATGCAAGTAGAGGAGTAAACCAGCAATACCAATCGGTGTTTGGTCCAAGCTTTGTAGCTATTAATGTAAGATAACAGTAGCAAGATTAATGATCCCTACAAGCGTTGACAGTGTTGATTTATAATTACTTTTTTTCTTGTCATTTGTAATAGCATGACAGTATGTGATCGGCCATAACAATGTCCACGTAGACAAGAAGTTTATTTGCTCTTGGCTCAAACTTCAAAGAAACGAATCTCGACAAAAAAGGTTCTCTTGCTCTTGGTTCGAACTTGAAAGTCAAAGGAACAAATCTTTTTCTATGCAGCCTCATTCATCAAATTAAAATTACCTTCCACTTATTTAAATGGTATAACAAAGTGTTAAGTTGATTTTTCAGAACCGGACAAAAATCATAGTTCAGTCTTCAAAGTAGCATGTTACAGGAAATTAAAATAGAGAAATATGATCATGCATGCATGTAGCGGAATTTGTGGGCGTTACAGATAAGACACTACCCTTATTCTGGTGGGTGGGTACGTGAGTCCAGTGAAAGTGCAGCTATAAATTGCACATTAAATTTGTCCCTCTTTCATTGGATAACTTTGTGTGATACACAATTGATTTCATTTTAGCACTTTTGTGTTCACGTGGGAGATTACTTTTTAGCGAGGCATATTACATAAGACAGCAAAGTTTCACGGTGGGGAACATGCTTCACCCACGTTACATATATATCCAAACAGAGCCTAGTTCGGTAAGGCACTCTATTTCCTTCACCCAAGTCATGCTCAATTATTGAACATTCATCTCAAGTTTTGTATGAGGAGTAATTGTGCGTGAACAACTTAGAAAGTATTAATAACTCAGCTTTCAAATACAAAATGATCAGGATGATGATGAAAGCTATACCATGCTTGCTCTTTCTAGGACCCTAGTCCATCACATAGAAGCAAAATGAAGGAGAAAAGAAATGTGGATTTCCTAGTCAGAGTGTCTATCTTGTTGCATGTGTGTTTCCCTTGTTTTGGCTCTATGTGGAATCTGCTTAACCTTTTGACCTTCTAGATTTTACCCTTCCTTTTCCAAACCAATATTCCTTGTCTCCTCCAATGCCTGTTGGTTCTTCCATGTGTAAAAAACTTAAGTGCAGCAAAACTAATGGAATATTATTAATTCCTTGTAAATGACCATACAATGTTTGGTATCCATGTTTAATTTCCTACCACAATCTGTTTTAATTCGCAGTAGCTATAGCGGTATAGATTGTCAATTCAAGATATATAATTAATCAATTTAAGCCGTTGAACATGCAGCGACAGTGGATATAGTTATGGTAGGGTGTCTATTCTGGCGGATCACATTCAAAGATTGTTTTAACACAACTTGATGTTAAAAATTTAATAAAAATTCATTAAATAAAAAGTAGAGTAATTGGATTTTTAACATCCAATAAACACTTGCCTTATCCGTGGAAACAAAAACATATGATAATAAGATATTGTTTGGTGGTTAGTGGTTACCAAAATCGCAGTCAATAACTCTGATAGCAACGTTGATGAGAAAAAGAAAAAAAGAAAAAGAAAATTGTAGGATAATTAGGGTTGTCTGAAGGGAAATGAACTGTAGTTCATGTGATATGCATTATCTGTTAATATAGAAATGAAGAGTGTGAAAATGACTCTCTTATCCCTTCTGGCACACTCCTAGAGTGGGTCCCGCAAGAAGAAAAACAGGGTCAGAACAAAAATATAAATAAAAAAAAGTCTCACATCGAACGCATAGCAAATGGAGAACTACCAGTACCCGTCGTACCCGGACTCCGGCGACTCCTCGCCGCGCTCAAGAGAGATCGACTTCGAGAACCCACCGCCGTGGGACGACCAGCAAAACCAAACCTACAAAGCAAAGTTCATGTGCAGCTACGGCGGCAAGATCCAGCCGCGCACGCACGACAACCAGCTCTCCTACGTCGGCGGCGACACCAAGATCCTCGCCGTCGACCGCTCCATCAAGTTCACCACCTTCCTCTCGAAGCTCGCGGCGGTCTGCGACACGCCGCCGCAGGAGCTCACCTTCAAGTACCAGCTCCCCGGCGAGGACCTGGACGCGCTGATCTCCGTGACGAACGACGACGACCTCGAACACATGATGCACGAGTACGACCGACTCTACCGCCCTAACTCTAAACCCGTGAGAATGAGACTCTTCCTCTTCGCACTTTCCGCAAACCCTAATTCCTCTTTCTCCTCCGATCGCGACGCTGTCAAAACCCCTCCCCTTCCTCCTTCCAACGTCGATTACCTCTTCGGCCTCGACAAGGCCGTCGCTCCTCCTCCCATCGCGCCTTCCTTCGCCGCGGTCAAGTTCCACGATCCCGTTCCGGAGCCCGCCGCGCCGCCGCCGGAGTATCACCCCCGCGCTCCCGCTCCCGCTCCCGCTCCGCCTCCCGTTTCCGATCCCAACGTCAGTACACTCGAAATTCACCGGCAGTTGCATCAGGAGATGCAGCGTTTGCAAGTCGCCGAGAGCGAGTACCGGAGGCGGAGCGAGGATGGATTCGCCGCGGGAGGGGATTATTACTTGCAGAAGCCGCCGGAGAAGGTTTCGCCGCCGGGATACTGGCCGGAGAAGCAGTTCTCCGGCGAGGGATATCAGACCACCGTCACGACGGCTCCCGGCGGAGGTGACCAGGCGATGTACGTTATTCCGGCGCCGGGGACGTACTACCATGCGCCGATGGTGAGGCCGGCGGCGCAGGGGTACTACGCGGTGCCGAGGATGGGTTCGGAGGGGTACCGCGAGCAGGCGGTGTACGGCGGCGTTGCGCAGCCGAAAGCGGCGTTTTCGTCGGCGGGGGCGGTTAAGGGGTCGGCGTACGCGGAGGGGTACGGCGTGGTGAGGCCTGGCGGGGTGACGGAGAATGCGGCGTACACGCAGGTGGCGTATGATAGTGCGAGTGGGAGGCAGGTTTACTATACTGCGCCGGGAGGGGTGGTGCAGTATCAAGGAGTTGCGGATGCGAGGCCGGTAGGGGTTTCGGTGGCCCAGGATGGTAAGGTTGTTAACAAGGTCTCTCATTCTCAACAAGGTTCTGTCTGATTATCTTTTCTTTTCTTCTTCTTTTTTTTCTTTTTTTTAATAATATTACATAAATATGCTTTGTTTCCTCTTGCTTATATATAATAATACCAATATTGTTAGCTCATTATCTATGACTATGCTTATTGTTTCACTTTCCTTCCATGACTGTTATTTCTTTAAATATATTGTTAATAGCAGAAAGGCATGTACATCTGGAATTTGAGAGTTTTGTCCTTTTTTCTTGGTCTTAATCATGGTTGAACATGAGAGTTGATTGTGCGCATGCATGCGAACAAAAATGTAGCAATCACATATTTAATCGAATGGGCAATTGAGATAATTTTGGATCCCACCTGTCCTTCCCCAACTAATACTAGTCTTTGACAAGTTTAATTTCATATGCGCCCATAAGGCCTATGAAGAGGTACTTAGTTTTTTTTTTTTTTTATTTCTCATATTTAACCGACATTCAAAATAAATTTATATTCATTTAAACATTTTATTATAAAATATGTTCTTAAAAGACTTTAAAATATGTTAATATCATAAAAATAAATTAGATTTAATTCTTATAAAATTTAGCATATATATATATATTAGGATCGATTCAATGATAAAGAATTGGGATAATATGTAATGATTTGTCTTGATCATCAAATTTACATAATCATCTTTCACAAGTAGCGAAAACTACTTTAAATTCTTACAATTAATATGTTCATGTAACTTAAATATATATATACATACACACATATATACATACATACATGTTACTCGAATCTTTAATAGTGAAAATAAAAATCATAAGTCATTGGTCAAGGAATGTTTATAGAAACTATAACAACTTGCCTTGTGCATCACATTCACGGAATTACCCTATAACAAACAACAAAAACTACTTAAAATACTCAACATTAATATGTTCACAACACTTAGATATATGCACACACACACATATATATATATATATATATATATATATATATATATATATATATATGTGTGTGTGTGTGTGTGCGCGCGCGCGCGCGCGTGTAAACCAACAAACTATACAAAAACATATATACATAGGTACAATAATTCATAATTGTGAAAATAAAAACCCTTAGTCGACAATTAAGTAATGTCTATATAGGTTAACAAAAGTATTCATCGACTACATTGTTGACAACATTGCTCCATAATAGCTTCACAAGCTCACTCTAGTTAACCTAATCTTGCTCCCATGAAAATTATGAACATCACAGTTCAAATTACATGAAAAACACGTTAGGATAAACTAGATTTAAAAAATAAAGTAAGTATGGGAATAAGTCTCTATACTTAACTCCATCATGCAAATGAAGCAAGTACATGCTCTGATTTGTATCCACAATAATCATCATGTTTGAAAGCTAAAACACCAAAGCAAGTTTAACATTCACCATTATCTCCATTTTGATTAAAAGTAACAACATGAAATCAACAAATCAAGCACCAAAAACTAATTTTAACTTCCCTTACCTCAACTCCGAACAACTGAAAATGAAGAAGAGGAAGTAAGAATGGAAGGGACGTTAGAGTTTTGTGAAGCTTTGCACAACACCAAAACGCTCTAATTCTCAACTCTAAGCTTTGAATCCAAATCAACTACACGAATCAACAACTCGAAGATCCTTGGTAAGTTGAGAGAAAAATAAGGAGAAAGATCAGAACTTGAAACCCTCTCATTAGTTTATCTTTATAGATTTCTTAATAATGAATTTATGGAACTCAATTATAAAAGAAAACTTTATATGTTTCCTTTCCTTTAAGTTTAACCAAACATTTGGTCAAAGAACCCTCTCTAGCATGCACCATGCCCAAAATTAGGCAAAGATACAACATTACATTGCATGTGTAAGATTATAGGTTTGAACCATGATACTATTATTGTAATTCTAATAGATGAAAAAAAATGATAAATTAATGTATTTTAAAATAAAGTCAAATCCAAGACTAATAATGCTTAGTCTAACCCATCATTTCCACCCCCACGTGGACATTTATTAGTGACTTTATTTTTTATAAAAATGTCAATATATATTAATTAAAAATTAACTTATTATAAAAAATCAATAACTCGATAATTTATTATACTTTATTTTTTATTATATTAAATGATATTAGAGTGTAAAAGAAGAATTAATGAAAATGAATTATTACTTTTTAAATAATTAGTAATATTCAATAAAATAGATATCTTAGTTAAATTTGCTAAAAGTTATAATAACGAAAACATTAAACAAAAAAAAAGTATTTAATTAAAAACTTAAGAAATGTTTAATATTTTTCATTTAGTATAAGTAAAATATAATTTAGAATTATTGTTCCAAAGTTATAGTAGAGTGGAATTATTCTGGTAGAGCAAGAGTGCGTTTTATCTACAATCATATGCCCACGATTGTTCCCACTACGTCGAAGGATCACTTAGTCACCCCATAACTATTGCGCCTTCACACTACTCATACTGCTCTATGCTAATTATATAATAATTTTATAATAACTAAAAAATAATTTATAATTAATTGAGAGTATGAAAATTGTTTTTTAAGACTAGTCTTTTAAGATATGAAGATTCATTTTAAGATATTTCTAACCATATATTTAATTAACAAATTAAGTCACGTCTTATTTTTAAAAGAGAAGAGTAAAATCTATCCATTTTTGACAAACATAAAATCTAAAAAAAGAAAATAAAAGTCAATATTGTATGGCTACCTAACGTACGAAAGAAAGTGTAGGGTTTTAATGTATGCAATATACGAGTGGACCACTAACATATGCTTTTAACTACGTTAATCATATAATTAACCATTTTTCTATTACAAGTTGCCATTCAAGCCCTAACCCTTCACTTACTTTCTCTACTTTTACCATTCCCTTTTTGAAAATAATATAAACTCACACTTTATTGCAATCACGCTCATAATTACTTCCATTTATATCACCCATCACTCCATGTATGTAAGGAAATTATTTATGGAACTTGAGTGTATTCACAAAAATTGGGAAAGTTGGATTGTATAATAGATCATAAATAAAATATATTTTTAATAAAAAATAATTTTGAGATATTTAATTTTATTTGAGCATAGTAAAAAATAATAATTTTATATAATAAATCAGTTTCAAGACAAAAAAGTTGTTGAAAAATAACCATAAGATTCAATTTTTTTATATTAAAAATAGCTTGTTTTTAGGGGAAAAACTGTATCAAAATAAGTTATTATCCCATACAACCAGCCTATTCATAAACTTCCTTTTTCTTAAAAAAAAACTAGCTGAAAGTTGGGAAATACTCTTTCCCAAACACGCACCTAGTTGAAAGATGTTAATGAATTATCACTACTTGGCAAGGTATGTTAGGATAGTTTTTTTTCATAAACACCTATGAGAGAACAAAAGAAGATCTATATAAAATAAATATCTTCAAAGATGGAGGTGTGTTCAATAAAACTGGTTAATAAATTAAATTGGTTAAAAGAATTATAAATTATAAGTTAGGAATTGAAAAAGTAAAGGCTTATAAGATAACTAGTTAAATTAAAAGAATTTGATGAGATTAGTTAATAAGCTAGTTGGTTAAAATGATATTTATTTATTTAATAAGGAGAATGAAAAACTAATATGTAAACAAAATATTTTATAAATTATAAAGGATAAAGATAATTTTAAGTAAATCAATGAAGATAAAAAAATTTAAAAATTATAATGTAAAAGTTGCTTCAATTAATTTACAAAAATAAATTATAAGCTCACAAAAAGATTCATGTAACTATTGCATACTAACCGATAGATAAAATATGTATTAATGTGACAATTAACTGTTTATTAGTTATAAGATTAATAAAGTTAATATTCAAGTACAACAAAAAGATTAACTTGTATAATATAGTTAAAATTTAGGTATTTAGATACCATAAAAAATCTTTCAATAATCTACATGTCACTTTTATCATCTTTTAAAGATCAAATTAAATATTTTATCAATCACCTTTAAATTAAATTGAATTTCGCCAAAATTTTAGTCAAACTTTTCTGGCAGTGTAACACCACCGGAGGTGTGATTCAGAGGCGATTTTTCATTTTTAAACATACATGTTATCATAAATTAATAAGTATTTTTTATATCATATATCTTTTTTAATTTAAGTAAAATTTAAAAGTATAAATTTAAAATGTTTATAAAACAATGAATTACGAAAAAAATACTAATGACTGAGTATAAAAATCAGATAAACATAATTATTAGCTGGTTTTTTTATATAAAAAAAAGAACAGTATAAATTTTTTTTGAAAGAAAGTTTTAGGCAATATAGATAGCGAAGATTTGATATGAATAAACTAATGTAAAAATTCTTTTGAAAAATTGAAATTAAAATATATAGAATAAAAATAATATTTAAAAAATAATTAATAACTTGAAAATTCTTTAAAATGTAGAATTTAACATATAACAATATATAAATGAAATTCCTCTTTTAAACCTATTCTTAATAAAATATTTATAATCTTTTATGATATTTTTATATTTTTTCATTAACGTAACTCTTAATGATAAAATTAGTGGTTGAATGTGAAGAGATTGAGGTAATTAGAAGCATGAGACCTAAGTTTAATATTCATTGTCATCATCTTTATAATTTCTTATCTTTACTAAAAGAAAAAAAGACTAACTACCAACTCTATATATATTAGCATAAAATAGATATTTTACGACTTTATATATTTATTTTAAGGATATAAAAGTAAAATGAATGATAAAAGTAATAAAAATATAAATAAACTATTTCTAGAATAAAAACTCATTTTACCATTCACGTTTTTTTTAATTTATTGATAGAACAACTATTGTCCATGAATGAACCATTGCTTTTATTTTAGGATCATCAGTGAAGAAAAAAAGAAAAGTGTAAACAGAATAATTGGAAAAGGGTAACATAAAAGTCAAAAACACAGGAACAAAAACCAGTGGCGTTTAACCAAATCTACCTTCTATTCATTTCTCTTTTCACATTTATTACACTGATTCTAAATGAATTTCTATAACTTAAATATGAAATTGTAAAATAAAGGCAAATAACATAAATAAAAGGGAAAAAAGTAAGAGAAACTGAATTGATAGTGGAATTATTTTCTTAAAGCATTATTATGATCTTAAAATTCAAAATTAAAAGTTTTCACATGTTTTTTTTTATATATATATAAATCAGAATAATTTCTTAAAGTCTCTTCATCATTTAATTAAAAAAAAAAATCACCACCAACAACATTCATTTATTAGGAGACTATAAACTTTTAGCTTAAGTAACCACATTATTCTTATTCATATACCCTTCAATGTGTTTCAATCCATCAATGTGAAACTTGATTTTCAATACTCTCCCTCAAATTCAACTAACCTAACCTAATGACTTTTAAATATTGACTTGCTTTTCTTTTCTTTTCTTTAGTTTTAGAGGCTTTAGGTCTTTTTTTTTATAATTTTTTTTAAAAAAATTTTGGACAGCATGTCGTTCATGTACCTATATATATATCCTTTTAATTTATTTTTGTGTTATTAATATGATTCTTGTTCTCCGACATTTGTTTGTTCGTGTATTATCACAAGTATTTATGTCATTTTAATATTTTTGAAAAGTATTTAGATAAAGGCGTGCTTAATTATTGTATTCGTGAAAACGTAATAATCACACTCAATTCCTTTAACCTAATAAATATATAATATTGAGACAAAATTAGCTTCTAAGAAAAGCAACAAAACAAATACGTAACAGGAAATCAATAATTTGAGAGGGTGGTCCATATCATCCAAATTTTCTACACGAAGCATAAAAAATATATATATTTTTTAGTATTAAACAAAAGTGTATAATTAATTTTTGAATTTAATATTATTAATTAAGTTAAAACATTGTTTTATGGATAGATAGTAAGTAAAAGAAATAATGTATTAAATTAAATGGCGTGATTATTGTGTGCCCTGAAAACGAAACATCTAACGACCAAAATAGTCCAAACCTACTATTTCTTTCTTTTAAGACACTTAGAAATATTTTTACTTTCCTTAAGATATATGAGAATGATGTAAGTAAAAGATTAAATATTTGTGTTTATTTTTAGAATAATTATGTTATTGTTATGAAGTATATTAACTTTGTTGATGACTAGTCAAATAATTTGTCTAACTATTTTTTAGTAAGATTTCTACTAATAATATTTTTTCATTGGCAGTAACTAAACTCAAGACTTTACTTAAAATAATAAGTCCAACCACACTCGAACAAACAAAGTTAATATTTATGTCTAAAATGATACAAATATTTGTGTTTATTAAGATTAAATTGATTAATAAATAGTTTTTAAATTCGAATTTTTTTAACAATATAATTGTAATATGTTTTGAATGAATTAGATTAACAGAGAAAACACGGATGATAAATGAACTAGATGTTACCTACAGCTGTCAAAGTGGGCTCCAGCCCGTGGGTCAACTCGGCCCACCTTGAAAACAGGCCGAGCCGGGCCAAGAAAATGAAAAAATTTATGATGGGTCAAAAAATATAACTCGGCCCACTTTCGACCCGGCCCACCCGAGTTGAACCCGTGGTGGGCCGGGTGCCCCACCTGACCTACTTACCAACCCATCCCCTAAAGTTGTTACCATTGTTCCCTTGCAGGCTTTTTTTTTGTTTGGAAATTGCACTAGCTCAAGGAGTTAGATTTGACATGTCAAATGTTTTCAAAGAGTATGAATGTATGATATGTTAATATTTACAAATGTTTAATATTAATGAGATCTAGTGCTCAATGGTTGTATAACTAACATTAAAAAAATTATATAAATAAATTTGATGAGACAAATTTTATATTTTATTAATTAATAAAAAATGGTTTTAAATTGTCTTAAAATAAAAAATTATTTTTTTCAAAAGAGCAAAATTAATTCAAATTTAAAAATCATGCTAAATCTTCTAAAAGTAAATGATAAAAAAATGTATTTTAATTTTCAAAAGAATATGTTACAAAATATTAAACCAGCCCATTAGCTTGATTCATGATTATAATCCCAACCTTTTGAAGAAAACTCCATACCAGTTTTCTTGTCTAATGCAAATCATATACTATTCTTATTTATCATGTTAGAAAGGCCACATGTTGAGGCTCTTGCATTTTATATAAACTATTTGAAAAAGGCCTATCCCACTTGCCCTAAATACATTTGGGAGCAACTATTTAGAGTTAATTTTTAACTCTTCACATTTTTTTTTTTAGTTTCTTTTACAAATATTTAGACTATTCTTAACCTCACATACTCCTTTCAAATTCCTATTTTCCTTACTTGAAGGATATTTTATGAAAAAAGAATTAAATGTTTTTATTTTTCAAATACGAGGTAATTTAAAAATAAAAAGATGAGGTAATTTTATTTTTTATCTCTCAAAACTCAAATTTAAAATTATTTTTTTAATCTTTATAATATATTATAAAAAACTTGTTTTATTCTCTTTGTTCAAATATTGTTAGTATATATTAAACAAAACTACCTAATACTAAATCTATCATACAAAAGTCACTTATTAATAATTTTATTAGTGTAAATATCATACATTAAATTCAAATGATGATATACAACTAAATTATATATTTTATCAGTAATACTGCAGGTGATCATGACAAATTAAAACAAAAAAAAAATCATAAAACTAAAATGATTAATTTTAAATTTAAAGCAAAAGAAACAAACTTGTTTCAAGTTTAAAAGACTTTAAAATGTAATTGAAAAGACATTTGAGGAGTTTATAAGCTCATTTAATTAACCTATAAACTAATTTTAAGATTGTTTGGTATAAAAGCTTGTTTTAGAAGTTTATAACTTATTTTTATAAGTTAGTTGAAATAGTTTATTTATAAACTTCTAAATTTTTTTTTTACTTTTTCCTTATCTATTATCATTAATTACTTGAAATTTCTTTTTTTTCATTTTTAATTTTTAAAATCATTTTACATACATCTTATTAGATAAATAAATATATTATTTTACATTAAACAATTATCTTATCAACCAATTTTACTAAACAATTTCAATTATAGTTAATATATAAGTTTCTAACTTTTCAACTTTTAGTTTATGACTTATAAGTCCTCTTACTTGTGTTCACACGTGACAGCATGCCAAGGTTGTCTCACACTCACTCATAAGGGAATGCAAGAAACTTCAAAGATTAAAATAAAATTAAAAAAAAAAAAAAAATTGCCTACCTGTACTCTCTATTTCCCACCCATCGCATCATGCCACGTGTACAAGCTCCAAACCTTTTCTGATTTTCTTTGAGTTCTATTCAAAATGTTTTACAAGAAAAATCTTTTGTATTCAATTAATATTTAGTCTTGTCTTCCTCTGGAATTCATAACTAAAAGGACTCAATAATTATTATTATTATTATTATTCTTGTTCTGCAGAGACCTATGACTATGAGAGTAGGAGTGGTGGATAGTAACTGTCTTCAACCATATAAATATAAACAAAGAACTATATGGTATCTTCAAATAGTAGTGATTCTGAAGTTATATGTCAAGGACCAATTAATTAAAATAAAATAAACTAAATTTAAATGTTAATATTTTTTTTTTTCTGGATCTTTCTGATTCCTTAAATTTTTCTCCGCGCCACTTGTTATATTCTCTCTGCCTTTTACTTAAAGCCTGTCTCCCTCTGTATAGTAATACGTATTTGTGAAGCACTTACTTTGGTTAATCATTTGTAAGTTGTCTTCCAAAAAATCTTCTGAAATTTTGTCTTTTGTGATTTTCAGTGGAAGACATGAGTGAGAACGAATATGGATACTCATATCCTGCTCAAGGTACATGCTTACAGACACCTCACATCCTTAAATTTAACACAAACCTTTTGTTCACCTTAGGTGGATGCTTCTGAATTTCCTGCATCTTTTGTTTTGTTTCTTCTCATGCAAACAAAATAAAAGTTAGTTAGTTGTTAATCAAACCAATAGAGTCAGTTTAGTAGTTAAGAAATTGAATTAGATGTATGAAAATTTAAGTTTGATCTTTATTGTAATTATTTTACTGATTAGAAGAAAAAAAAAAGTTGTCGTTAATCAATGCATTTTTGCTTATAAAAAAATAAGTTAGTTGCCGCAGCTAATCAATTTCCTCCCTTTTTGCATATATAAACCATTAATTGCTTGAATTTGAAGGCTCTCAATTTATGTTAATTACTATAGGTAGTAGTAGTAAATAATTGTTATGATAATGTCCTTCAGGTCCTTGTCAAGGGCCACCTCCAGTGGCTGCACCTCCATAGTACTATGCTGCTCCATCATCCAAAAGAGAAATGGGGTGTCGGAAAGAAATAGTGTTTACATACATTGGAAGGTCAAATTCGTCGTTCCATTGAGCCAAAAATATAATTTATTCCTTTTTAAGTCATGCAGGTATTATATTCCCATCTTATTGTTAAAAGCTTTTGTTTGATTTTGCTTTGCTTGTTTTGCACAAATCTGCAGCCTAGTAGCTTTATGTTGCTACTGCATACTGAACGAATGCTGCTGCTGCTGCTGAGACCAACTATTATTCTGGCTAGTTAATTAGTATTATGGTAATGAGGAAGACTATTATTGCAAATATTGTATTTAATTGAGGTTGTTATCTGTATTAGAATATAAATTATATATGTATGAGTATTGAGTACTAGTGGACTGTTCTTTGATTATCGTTTGTTACAAAATACTAACACTTGAAGCTACATTATTAGCAAGGATATTTGAGAAGAGAATTAAATTTGGTACTCGACACACTTGGAGTGGGGGATAATATCTGTAATCACAACTTCACATGAAAAGTCAATTTTTTAAAACAAAATCATAAGATTGATAACAATTATTAAAAATTAAGTAAAAAATAAAAACTGCAAATTACGAATAGAAAATTGTTTTAATTTTTAAAGATGTTAAAAGCTTATAATGTAAAACCGTCGAAACAAGACCTAACAACTTGAATTTAATTTTTCTCAATATAAAACTTTTTTCTTCCCTTCTACCTTGCCAGGATCACCATTAAGAAACCTCACTTTCAACCATCTATTAGGTCAACTACGGCCATTACCACCAGTTGAATCATTGCATTCGTAAGCTACTGCAGCTACAAATTGTTAACTTATTGAGCCTAGCGTCTTGGTGTGCTGTGCGCGTTACAGGTGCATGCAAGTCTCCAAACAAAGTTCCAAATGCTAGTAACAGCCATGACGAATGAACAAATTTTACGCAAAAATTTCGATTTAGTTATTCAAACAGCCGTGTTCGGAGTACAAATGCTACAAATCAAACAGCCTACTGGTAAAAATTGGCTTTCAACATTAGATACAAAAGTAACCTTGTATTGTTGCAATTATGTGATGATTAAAATAAGAAACAAATGCTACAAAACCTCGCCTACTACATAGCTCACTTCTTGACTTCTTCATACTCTGCCTCAGGAGCCTGGTCACCACCACCCTGAGAACCTCCTGCTGAGGAACCGCCACTAGAACCACCTGACATGTGCTCTCCAATCTTGGAGACGGCTTTGTTTGCGGCATCAAGCTTTGACTTAATTTCATCGGCATTGTCCCCAGCCATTGCGTTTCTCAAATCTGAAACTGCATCTTCAATCTCTTTGGCCACTTCGCTGGGAATCTTCTCTCGGTACTCACCTAAACTCTTCTCAATGCTGTAGATGGTTGTATCTGCACTGTTTCTGATGTCAATGAGAGCCTTTCTTTCTTGGTCTCTCTGAGCATGTAACTCTGCTTCTCTGACCATCTTATCAATCTCATCTTCTGAGAGTCCTCCAGAAGACCGGATGGTAATTTGTTGTTCTTTCCCAGTGGACTTGTCTTTGGCAGAGACAGTAACAATTCCATTGGCATCTATATCAAATGTGACTTCGATCTGAGGCAAACCTCTTGGGGCAGGAGGAATGCCAACAAGTTCAAATTCTCCGAGCATTTTGTTGTCTGCAGCCATTTCTCGCTCACCTTGTAGCACCTTAATACCAACCTGAGTCTGATTGTCAGCTGCTGTTGAAAACACCTGAAACAATGATATCGCAAGTTAAAAGTAGACTCAACCAAATAGCAAAAAGCATATTTAACAAAATTAAATAGGCTATACATCTAATAACTAAATCAGGTACAAAAAGAGTATTTCGAAATTAGAACATATTTGCAGTGGTTGGGGGAGTCTTCAATAAAGCATGTTATTATTACCTGGCTCTTTTTTGTGGGAATTGTGGTATTGCGGTTGATCAACCTGGTAAAGATACCACCCAAAGTCTCAATACCCAGAGAAAGTGGAGTAACATCCAGGAGAAGTAGCTCTTTAACATCTCCACGTAGGATACCACCCTGAATAGCTGCTCCCATGGCAACAGCCTCATCAGGATTTACTCCTTTGCTAGGACTCTTTCCAAAGATCTCTGAGACCACCTCCTGAACTTTAGGCACACGGGTCATCCCTCCAACAAGAAGAACCTCATCAACATCTTTGATAGATATGTTAGCATCCTTCAAGCAGCTCTTACACGGTGCCTTTGTTCTTTCAATCAAGTTGTTTACCAAAGCCTCAAACTTGGATCTTGTCAATGTGATGTTCAGATGCTTTGCACCAGATGCATCAGCAGTGATGAAAGGAAGATTGATTTCTGTCTGAGATGTCGAAGACAGCTCAATTTTTGCTTTCTCTGCAGCTTCCCGAAGCCTCTGCAAAGCAAGCCTATCCTTCGAAAGGTCAATACTCTCAGTTCTCTTGAATTCATTCACTAGAAAGTCCAATAAAGCATTATCAAAATCCTCTCCTCCCAAGAAAGTGTCACCATTTGTGGCTTTCACCTATACACAAAAGTTATCAGCAACAGTTTCAAACATTATTCCTAAATCCTAATGATATGAAAAAAAGGAAAAAGATAATCAATTGTAAATACCTCAAAAACACCATTAGAAATCTCTAAGATGGAGACATCAAATGTTCCACCACCAAGATCAAAAACTGCAATGAGACCCTCCTTGTTGTTCATCCCATATGAAAGTGCAGCAGCAGTGGGCTCATTGATGATTCGCTGCACATCAAGACCAGCAATTCTACCCGCATCTTTTGTTGCCTGCCTCTGAGCATCATTGAAGTAAGCTGGTACAGTAACTACAGCTTTTGAAACTGACTTTCCCAGATATGATTCAGCCGTTTCCTTCATCTTGGTGAGAACAAAAGCACCAATTTGGCTGGGAGAATACTGCTGGCCATTGGCTTCAACCCAAGCATCTCCATTGGGTGCCCTGACAATCTTGTACGGTACCATCTTCATCTCCTTCTGAGTTTGATGATCATCAAAACGCCTACCAATCAAACGTTTTGTTCCAAAAAGAGTATTTGTTGGGTTAGTCACAGCCTGACGCTTGGCTGGTGTACCCACAAGAAGCTCCCCTTTCTGGTTGAAGGCAACTACTGATGGTGTTGTTCGAGCTCCTTCAGAATTCTCGATAACTTTGGGATTCTGAAAATGTCATAGATAATAGTAAGCAAATACATCATCCCTTAAAACATATGTAAACAAATTGAGAGAAAAAAATCTTGCCTTTCCCTCCATAACAGAAACACATGAATTCGTGGTACCCAGATCAATTCCAATGACATCATTACCCGCAGGTTTTGAACTGCAGTGAC
This sequence comes from Cajanus cajan, assembly GCF_000230855.2. Lineage (NCBI taxonomy): Eukaryota > Viridiplantae > Streptophyta > Magnoliopsida > Fabales > Fabaceae > Cajanus > Cajanus cajan. The sequence goes on from NC_138518.1 coordinate 63,931,063, forward strand.
ATAAAGTTTTACAATGAATAAATTATAGATTGGAATCTCTCTCTATATATAATCATAAGAAAAAGAGTAATACTATGAAACCAAAACAACAAATGGCACCTGAATGGTCGGGACAAATTCGCCCACTTGTGACCAACACATGATGTCTTTGTGCCGCCTGTCAACTGCACAACCATGCAATAAAAAAATTAGATTTACCTTCTGAATAAACGCTCAGATAACATATGATCAACCATCAACAATCATTATTCAACAAATGATGCCACAAGAACAAACAACAATACTAGGTCCCAATCCCACATAGTTAAGCATGTCAAAATTGCGAGTTATGAAAAAAGAAAAAAAAAATTATATACAACAGCAATACAGCATCCGAACTTGTATATTTTCCTTGGTACACTCATTTCATATCCGAACTTGCATATGAATAACAACGAAGTCAGCTGTCACCTCCCCCCCCCCCCAAAAAAAAAACGCAGACAATCTAGAAAAATTCCGAGCCAATACATAACCCAATAATCAGTAAAATCCAAAGTAACAAGTGCCTCTATCTTCCATAAAAGTGCGTAGGACAGTCCTCAAAACCTTTCTAAAACAGTTAAATCCCAAGATCTATTAGTACGTACTATTGACGAGATAGATTTTAATAATTTTTTTCCGACATGAGCGGATTTCACCTCCGCAAAAAAGTCCCATAATCAGAGGACACAGAACCTCGTCTCAGAGATCTTAAATGAAAAAAGAAATAAAAGGAAAGTGAGATGCGAAAAAGAGGGCGGTGACGTACCGATCGAAAGGCAGAGAGGGAAGAAGAAGGAAGGTCGCGGCGTCGGAGAGAGCGGAGCAAGGCGGTGGCGGCCATGGGGGATTGTGGAAATGAGAAAGAAAGGGTTTGGTTTTAAGTTTTGTAGGGTTTAGGGTTTTGTGGTGACGAGAGAATAGGTGGAAATGAGGTATCGTGTACTTCTAGTCTTCAACACATTTTATGTATCACTCACTATTCTCGATTATTCTGGAAATGTCTAAGACCAAGCACCATATTAGGTGTCATTACTCGTTACTTTTTAAACCGTCGGATATATTATTAAAAATTTAATAACTTAATAATAATTTTATATATTTTAATTTATAAACCAAATCAATTATTTATAATAAATATATTATCTATTATATTATGTGATATATTATAAAAAAAATGTTTTATTACATAAGTAAATGTAACATGACATTACTACATTCGTTATTTTTTTTGTCTAAATTTCATCACTTTTTCTTTGTTTGTTTTCTTACATAAAAATATACTATTACATATAATAATTAAGATTATATTTTGATCCTACAGAAAAGTTATATTTTTTATTAAATTAATTAATTAAATTTTATAATTTATAGTTATGGTAACATTTTTATTTATTATCACAATTTTATAAAAATTTACCATAAATATATGTATATAATAAATCATACATATTTTAATTTTATATAATATTTTATTATACTTTTTCATTAACAATATAATTATTAGACAAATATATATAAAACAACAAGAAAAGAAGATTGTTTTAATATGAGCAATTTCAAGAATATATATTCCAATCAATATATACTTTTTCTTTTAACTGTGTCCACCTCTTACGCATACTACTCTCATTAATTTATATTATATACCAGTAGGAGAGACATTACTACATACATCTATTATTTTTAAAATAATAAAAACTAGTAGTTAGTTGGAGATTTATGGAAGATAAAAAAAATAAAAATTAAAAAATTTAGTGAGAGAGGGGAATGAGGTGAAAAAGTGACTTCAAAGTAGTTAAAAAGATAAAATAATTAAAAATTTATGTATACGAAAATAAATGATCACTTATACATATAACATAAATTATAAATTTTAGATTTTGATTAGGAATAGCTAAAAAAATCTACTTGTAGATATTTATAAATAAAATCTATTATAAATTATAAATAAATAATTAAATGGGTATCCAAAGTAAAAATGAGCAATAAGGTATTTGTATTAGTAAATATTCGAACTTTAAATATGTTAAAAATATTTTTAATTACATATAAATTAATTTAATTTAATTTATTTTTACTATATATATACAAACACATCACAATTATTTATTTTTTTAGCATAAATATATTTTTGAAATTATTTATTTTTAGCTTTATTTTATTTCTTAGTTTTTTGTAACACTATTAATTTTATGATTATTTTATTAATTATATAATTTTTTATTATTTAGATGTGGGTCACTATTGAGTTTTCTAAGTCATGGGACCCTAAAAGTAAGTTGGTCTCTAGATAATTACACCAAGAAATATAGAATTTGTTGATAAATTTTCTAATAAATAAAAATAAAAATCAATTATAAAATTTTCTAGGATGTCTTAATTATGTGGCTGATTTATACCCAAGGAAAGGATAATTTGTAAATCCCTTTTAAATAGGCTTCAAAAAATCCAAAATCTTGAACTAATGAATTAATTTAAATAGTAATTAAAATAAAAAAGTCTAGTTAAAATCTTGCCTTGTTTAGGAATTTCTCATCTAGATGCCTTTTATGATTGTTGAGATAGATGCTTTAGACATAGATTTTGGAGGAATACTAAAAAAAGATAAAAGAATTGTCTAAACAAATAATTAGATTTTACTTAGGAGTCTGTATAGAATCTTAACTTAAATATAATGCTATTAAAAAGAAAATTTAAGTATTGTTCTTTGTACTAAAAAATTTCAAAGTGATTTAATAAATAAAAATCTCCTTTTAAGAATCAATTGTAAGTCTACAAAAACAAGTTTTAAAACATGAGACTCACAACTCTCACTCCCTCTAAAACCTTGTCATTAGATGACTTTGCCCCATCCATCATATGCAGGCTCCATCACCAAGACTGGAAAATTATTAGCCACCATAAATAGTCCTATAACCACCACTAATTCTTTTTCAATATTAAAAACCCTCTTTCTCAAAACATTTTGAAAAGGTCTCAAAATTACAATCATGATAATTGTTAAATATGCATTCATATTTTATTCAATTTAGATAATTATTAATCTGCATTATGCTTATAAATTTTGTTTTTGGTCACAAAATACTTAGTTAAAAGATAATTTCAATTTTAGTTTAATTTTGTAAATATTGAATTTTTTTTATAATTTTCTTTGTTGAAGTGGAACATAGGAGAGAGAAAAATAGGAAAGATACGGATTTCAAAGGGAAAACATTACTCTAGGCTGCACATAATCATTGTTTCAAGTTATAAAAATTTGCTCTAAGGGAGACAAGTCAAAAAGCATTGAAAGATTACATCAACTTGTTTAGAGTGAGTAATATGCGCTTTGAGCAACCAAAATTCGCTTTGAGCAAGTCAAGTTAGAGGACACCTCAAGACACATTCACTTGCTCACTCACAATGAGTAATATGGGCACTCTAAGGGACTGGACTCTACCCAAAAAGTCCATAAAAAATTATTATGAAATTAAGATTTCTATAGACTTTTAGATTAATTACAAATTAAATGAAAATTTTATAAAATTTTACATAGCAAAAGTTAGAGAATCAATCTCTGACAACTTTTATTATAAATTTATTTCATCCAAATTATTACTTTCTTTAAATTTATGCGATTAATTATTTCTTTATGTAATTTAGTAATGGCGTTTATTACCAAAGAATTAGGATAAACATTATGAAGTTTTAGTCTTTGACTTTAATGCAAGATTATTTAATAAAAATTACCTAGAAATTGATTTTTTTTTTTAAACAACCTAGAATTTCCCACCTAAGAAATGATGGTTTAAATACATGTGTGAACTATTGGATTAATTGTTTAATTACAAATTAAATGAAAATTTTATAAAATTTTACATAAGTTAGTGACTCAATCTTTGACTACTTTTATTATATATTTATTTCATCCAAATTATTACTTTCTTTAAATTTTTGTGATTAATTATTTCTTTACGTAATCCAGTTTAATCAATTTTTAATTTACCCATTTAGTATCATAATTACTTTAAATAATCATAAACACAAGTCTTTGTGGATTGATAACTTGAACTTTTGTCCTCTTTACTATTATGTCAATTTGTATACATGCCAAATGCGTATCACACTACCATTAGATTTTCATATAAAAATCATCTATCAAAAAATAGTTACTTCAAAACATGAATTAGAAAACCTCAAATCACAAGAAATCATTAAAAGGTTATTCCCCTCTTGACTATAGTTGGATACCCAAAATTCAAAGTTTGGACAAGAACAAGAAATTTTACGAGTTTATTTTAATTGATATTGGATTTGTAGAGATCACCTTAGAAATGGATAAAACTATCCCCTCTATTGTCAATTATTCTAAACTTAAAATAATAAAAGTGTTGACATTTTCATTTTGGAATCAACATCCTTTTACTAAAAAGGATTTTTCGAGATCCATCATCCCTTCCTCTTATAATTACTTTGATTACCAAAAAGCTTGGTATAAAATTATTTTTGAAAAAAAATCTCAGACATTCATGGTATATCAATTTTAAAAATAAATTACTTGTCGAATTACTCTCTTGATTTCTTGATTGGTTCATGTTTGTAGGAGCAATAAAAGCCATTTTACCACTTAAGATGACAAAATATTATGATAATTTCAAGACATTAACTCCAAATATGTTTGGTCACTTAAAACCTCTCAATTCCTGCTCAATCACGAGAGTAAGTTGATTGTTTCAGCACATGTATGAGTTGCATAGGCACCTAGAGGTCCCCTGTCCACCAAGCCTCTGCCTAAAAGTAAAAGTTTTCTGGTAGAAAAAGTTTAGGTAAAAATACTATTTTGGTCCCTTATAATATTTTAAATTTTCCATTTAGTCCCATCTTAATTTTTTGTTTCAATTTGGTCCTCAATAAGTTAAATCACTGCAATGTCGGACCTTCCGTCCAAATTTCTTAAACAGAATTAAATGTTGGCCACGTGGATGCCACATAGATGCATAGGTGGCAAAGTGCCACGTCGTCCTCCTCCTCTTATTTAATGCATCCGGAACGGCCCGTTCTAAAACCAGAATGACCCGTTTTGCGTGCACTATTGTGTGTTAATTTTTCACCTAGAATGGGTCATTCTAGATACAACATTTAACACACAACGAGTGTAGCAGAATGGCCCGTTCTGAAATCAGAACGGGTCGTTCTGGTTCCAGAATGGGTCGTTCCAGAAAGTCAACGTATGTTCAACACAATGCAGCAATGTGGTTCAGAGATTGAAAATAAAAATTTATTAGATAACATAAATTCAAAGACTGAAATATGGTTCAGAGACTACAAACAAACATTCATAACAAATCATATACTAAGAAAGTTCAAATAAATTACTGAGAAGGAAAATAAAATCATGTCTTTTCATCCTTGACTGTATAGTGTCGATTTGATAGTAAGTAATTCACGATTAACAATGAAATAAAACCTGTCACTATTGTTCTTAGTATCCTTAGTGATACACTACATTGCATAACAAGTATTATAATTAATACTTTTAGGAGTTTCTATATCCTGTAATTGGTCCAAAAATGGTGTATAGCCCAAATATTTAGCAATTGAAGTTATCAATCCTCCATTGACAATATTACCTAATTTAGTGTTTGAAATATTTTGTACCTTGAACTTTTTTTCCTTGAACATTTCACAATCGTGATTTTGAATCACGGGCGTGCGTGAACTATAATCATGGACCGTTTGGAGTTGGTGTTCTGGTTTCAGAACGGACCGTTCTGGTTTCAGAACGGACCGTTCTGGTTTCAAAACGGGTCGTTCCAAATACATTAAAGAAGGAGGAAGTTGCACCTTGTCACCTATGCATCTACGTGGCATCCACATGACCAATAATTAACTCCTTTTAAGAAATTTGGACGGAAGATCCGACATTGTAGTGATTTAACTTATTGGAGACCAAATTGAAACAAAAAATTAAGATAGGATTAAATTAAAAATTAAAAATATTATAAGGGACCAAAGTAGTATTTTTATCAAAAGTTTAATATAGGATTCCCTTGAATCCAAATTCAAGTCTTGAAAGACTAGATCAACTTTAAGTCCTTATGTCTCATCTAAGAAGCCTACAACAATAAAAAGCAATTCTAAAAAAGAATTTAAGAAAAAATTATTAGAGATCCTTTCTTCGTTGGATTTTGGAATTGAATATGAAATAAAGGAAGTGAATAGTAGTCAATAAGATGACTGCTACCAATTACAAATGACACAAGATGTTAATTTTAGCTTTGAAGGTTTGTGAGTAAAATGCTTCTTCAAGACTCATAAAATCAATATGTCCGATGTTAGCTTTCAAAGAATTGCTCAAGTTATGGAAAAACTCAAGTTGATAAAAGGTGACAAAATATTTTAAGAATTTTGTGTTGGAAAATCATTTGATCCCAACTATAATTGTGTCAGTAAAGTAGCAATAAAGAAAAATATCATAGTAAGAAGACGTGATTCTTACGTCACCCAAAAGATGTTTTTTTAATTTGTCCATGAGTGTCGACAATTAAAAGTAAGGCTTACTAATTGTAAATTAATTTGTCATTGTATGTTAGTAACTAAAAGTATGGTTTCTTAGTTATAATTAATTACTTTTGAATTTTGTCTTTGAGATCTGTCTATGGACTCTTTGATTATAAATATCTTATAATTTGAGATAAAGAGACACAATTCTCTTGAATCATAAACCCTTTTTTCCCTCAATCCCTCGTAGTTTAAGCACCCAAGCCTTCTAATTTTCTTGCTTTGGTTTTGTAAGTACTCGTAATAAATAGATAAATTTTGTGTGAACTATTTATTTGCTTATTATTTGTCTTCATTTTAATTATCTTTGTATTCCCTTGCGCCTCCTAAATATTGCACATCTATATACCACTATATATATATATATTAATAAGATCGAAATATTTTATATTTCTATATTTTATTTAATAAAAATATTTAAAAATTATTAATATTTAGTAAACTAATTGGTGTTATATTAGATTTTTAAATCTAAAAATGTTGAGTTTGATTCTTATGTTTATAAGAATGATTAATTACTTTTAAAATTATTTTTATTATTTAAAAATTTAAGAATAAAATAATTTAAAAAATGTGTGTGCCAAATGAGACAATTCTTTTTATTATATATTAGAAGGGTCAAAATATTTTGTGTCTCTAATAATTATACATAAACATGATATTATAAGATTATAGATATTTATTTAAATAGGATATAAAAAAATTACATATTTGAAATATATAATGATCTATTAAAAAGTGGAGATCAAAAGTAGTTATATATTTCAATCTCTTTTATTATTAGGTATAGATTAGGTATAGATAATGATATAATGATAAAATAAAATATTTTTAATAAAAATTAAAAAGGTTCTGAAAATTTATGGAATTACGTAAATAGAAGCTGTACCTGCTTAAGGATACACTCGTAGTCTTCTTGGTAAGAAGGGCCGAACGGATACTTCAAACGGATTCTTCAGAGGGGGGAGGTACCTGCAAAAGGCACTCCAACGCTCAAGTCAGGATAAGCACGATATTCTAGGATAATTAATGAACAGTGACATACCTTGTTATGTGTAACCTATTTATAGCATCTGACATGGGCTTGAGCGTGATGGGCCCTCTCAGATATTTACCAAATTAGGTAATACGGTACTAATTGGTTGTTAGGCTTTAATCATGTACTTACCTTTCTTAATTGTGATTACCGTTATGACTTGTTTAACCCTTCGGCAAGAGGCCGAGCCGACTATTCAATACTAGTCGGAACGGCAAATGACCGAGCCGTCTAGTCCGTATACGGCAGCTTGTATACTTCCGGTATGATCTATGTCGGAACGGTACTTGACCGAGCCGACTCGATGAGTGATGATGGTCCATATTGGCATTAACCAGACTGATGTCGGTTCTCGGCCTCATGCCGAGCCGACGTTGATGGTGATGCTTGTACGTGACTTACTATGCATGAGTGCCTGACGAAATGGCACGTGTTGGCCCACGTGACCGATACGGTCTCTCCGGTACACAAGCCCCCCAGCCTTTGAGGAGCGAAGCGACGTGAAAGGTTAATGAAATAAAAACAGGATTTTTGAGTTGGTGTCTTGAAGAAGAAGCTAAGGGTTACAACTGATGGTGGGATATGAAGGGTTGTAACCATTGGGCATTTGATGGCGTACGCGAGAAGTTATGGTGGGAAGCGAAGGGATATAACCGTTGGTCATTAATGACGCATGCGAAGAGTTGCGCGCCCTAGACCGTTGGATCTAAATGATCCAACGGTAGGCATGAGGGGGTGTCTCTTCAGTTGCTTATTAAGAACGCCTATAAATAGATGTGTAGGGGGAAGGGTTTCCACATGCAAACTTACTAGCTGCTCCGAGCCGAAGTTATTTGAGAGCGTTTTGAGTACTCAACAGCAATTGGTCAAGTTCAATCATCAGGTACGTAATGGCTAACCTGGACATTGTTCATGTTGACTCCTCTGGGGACGAAGAGGAATCTAGGTTAAGGACGACGCCGAACCAGGAGGTAGCGTCGGCTTTAGCTTCGAATGGGGGCGATTCCGCAGAGTCGGCTTCGGGGTCCGATCGGTCGCAAAGTGGGAATGATTCGGCATCGGTTGTGGGTTCTGAAGATCAGCCGAGTCGGGGTGGGGAATCGTCAAGAATTTTTCCTCCCATATCGACTCCCGGGTATTCGTGGGTACATGGTGAAGTTGGTAGTGTATACTCTCGGTATACGAGCAAGAAGTCTCTTGTGAACGTCGTATCAGCCATAAAGTTTTTAAACTTTCCCGAAGACGAAGAACCTTCTGCTGTCTTTTTCCAACCGTGCCGAGGTGACGGGGCTTCGAATCCAGACTTCGTTTATTTGAATCAAGGATCGTCCAAATACCCATTCTTTTACGTGTATGATTATATGTTCCGGGATCTGAAGATATCCCTCCCTTTTGACAATTATTTCATGAGTATACTTCGGCTTCTTAATGTGGCGCCGAGCCAACTTCACCCGAACACCTGGGCCGCTATGCAAGGGTTTAGGCATTTGTGTCTAGCCCTCGGTCTCCAACCCACTCCACATCTATTCCTGCACTTCTATACGTCTCGGCCGACGAAGAAGGCTAAGTGGCTGTCGTTGATTCGTCACAATGATTGCTTGCTGCAACCTTTTACCACCTCGTACAAAAAATTTAAAGTGGGATTTATGAAGGTGATGATTCGGCCAGAACCAGGAAAAAAGTATTTCTTTGATGCCGAAGGGAATCCACTATTTCCCTTGTATTGGACCCGGAAGCCGCGCAAGTACGACACGGTTTTCAAATCACGCATGTCCCCGGAGGAGAGAATGAGTCTAAGTTTTTTAGACAAACTACCTCGGCCTCTACCATGTCGTCCTCTGATCCGGTTGTTTGAATCGACCGATGTAGTCGAGGAACTAATTGGTATAGTACCTTTCTTATTTAATTAAATTTGTGTGTTATCATTGATTTTGACTAATAATGTGCAGGTTTAATGGCTGCCCATGGAGATGACGATCTAGACATCCGTAACCTGATCCGGAATCAATTGGCGGCGACTACTGGAAACAAGACTTCAGCCCCGATGGGTGGGAATCAAGCTACCGTCCAAGCTGGTGGGGTAGGGTCGTCGGCTCGGAAAAAGAAACCCACTCGGCCCCAACCTGAAAAAAGAAGGCCGGATGCAAGGGCCGAGGAAGAAAGTCGCCGGGCCAAACAACGCCGAGTGGCTAGCCCCCCTGTTCCAGAAGGTCTATCTTCGCCAAGTTTTTTGGCCGGGAACGTCAACGCTCAGGATTTCCTGAGTCAAGACTTAACTTCTGAAGCCGGCCAAGGGATGCTGAGTCGCATGAGCTCGGCTCAAAAATGGAGCTTCTTCTGCGAGTTCCAAGTGCGGGCCGTGGCAATGGCCCAAAGCATAGTTATGCAGCCGAACGGCGAGGCTGATGGGCTGCGCCGGCAGCTTGCTGAGCAGGAGAAGTCTCTTCAAGAGACGCTGGCGGCTTTAACAGACGCTCAAACATCCAACAGCAAGTACCAGGCTGAAATGGATCGCAGAGGGCGGGTTGCCGACGACTTGGCCTTGAAGGTTCAGCGTCTCGAACTTGCTTTGAAGACCGAGACCGACAAGGTTACTGCTCTAGGGAAGGGGTTGGATGCTGAGAATACCGCTTTCGAGGCCTATAAGGAGAAAGCGCGTGCCAAGGTCCTTAGCCAGCATCAGGCCGGCTTTGCCCAAGCGGCTCGGCAAGCCTGTCATTTTGGCGACTTTCCGCCAGACTTCCATCTTGACATGACGAAAGATTTCTTTCAAGGGAAGCTGGTGGACCTCACTTCTATTCCTCCTGATCAACAAGCCGACGAGGAAGCTCTGGCTCGGGCGAACGAGCCAAATGAGGATGTTACAATTCAGGAGGAAGAAGCGCCTGAGGCTGGTCCGATTCCTGGCGAGGCGGAGGTAGTTTCTTAGGTTTTTGCGTTGTAATTCCGGGCCAATAGTGCCCATTTTTTTTTTTTGTTGCTAGGCCGATAGTGCCTTTTAATAAATTCGATTTTTCTCTTCGTATACTGCTTTGAATTCTTTTCGCAATGTTTTTCTCATTGGCCGAGAGTCATCTCGGGTTAGAAGATCTAAAACTAAAGCCGCATCCTTGGCCGAGAGGCATCTCGGGAGGGAAGACGTAGGATTAAAAGTCACATCCTTGGCCGAGAGACATCTCGGGAGGGAAGACTTGTAGGATTGAAAGTCACATCCTTAGCCGAGAGACATCTCGGGAGGGAAGACTTGTAGGATTGAAAGTCACATCCTTGGCCGAGAGACATCTCGGGAGGGAAGACTTGTAGGATTGAAAGTCACATCCTTAGCCGAGAGACATCTCGGGAGGGAAGACTTGTAGGATTGAAAGTCACATCCTTGGCCGAGAGACATCTCGGGAGGGAAGACTTGTAGGATTGAAAGTCACATCCTTAGCCGAGAGACATCTCGGGAGGGAAGACTTGTAGGATTGAAAGTCACATCCTTGGCCGAGAGACATCTCGGGAGGGAAGACTTGTAGGATTGAAAGTCACATCCTTGGCCGAGAGACATCTCGGGAGGGAAGACTTGTAGGATTGAAAGTCACATCCTTAGCCGAGAGACATCTCGGGAGGGAAGACTTGTAGGATTGAAAGTCACATCCTTGGCCGAGAGACATCTCGGGAGGGAAGACTTGTAGGATTGAAAGTCACATCCTTAGCCGAGAGACATCTCGGGAGGGAAGACTTGTAGGATTGAAAGTCACATCCTTGGCCGAGAGACATCTCGGGAGGGAAGACTTGTAGGATTGAAAGTCACATCCTTAGCCGAGAGACATCTCGGGAGGGAAGACTTGTAGGATTGAAAGTCACATCCTTGGCCGAGAGACATCTCGGGAGGGAAGACTTGTAGGATTGAAAGTCACATCCTTAGCCGAGAGACATCTCAGGAGGGAAGACTTGTAGGATTGAAAGTCACATCCTTGGCCGAGAGACATCTCGGGAGGGAAGACTTGTAAAAACTTTAATGTTAAAAATGTATAGTAAGTCAAAGATAATTGAACTGTGTTGTTATTGATTGGATGCCTCATTAAAAACCTTGCCGGCCAAAACCTCTTTTCACGATTTTTTAAGAGGAGAAAAGACCGGTTCAAGGAAAAGAGTGCATCATTATACATAGTTGAAATGTAAATACATGATGTTGATTCAACTGTAATATGTCTTCAAATGAGTAGAATTCCATGTCCGAGGAACGACCTTGCCGGACAGCTCTTCTAACTTGTACGCTCCATTGTTGAGGACATGCCGTATCCGGAAAGGGCCGTCCCAGTTGGCTGATAGCTTCCCTTCTGAAGAGTTGCGTCTGGCTGACCCGGTTGCTCTCCATACAAGATTACCTTCGTGAAATGTTCTCGGCTTAACACTTGAATTGAAACGGCGTGTCATGCGTTGTTTATATGCCTCGGCCACAATCTGTGCTTTTTCCCGTGCTTCATCGAGGACATCAAGCTCGGCTCGGAGCGAAGCATTGTTAGACTCCTCATGGAAGTGCTGTCTTCGGAATGATGGCTCTCCGACTTCAACCGGGATCATGGCGTCCGCGCCGTAAGTCAGGCGAAAGGGTGTCTCTTTTGTTGCTGATTGTGGTGTACATCGATACGCCCAAAGGACCTCTGGCAACTCTTCGGCCCATGCCCCTTTTGCCGAACCGAGCCGTTTCTTTAATTCGGTGAGGATAACCTTATTGGCCGCTTCGGCCTGGCCGTTCGACTGGGGGTGCTCAACTGATGTAAACCTATGCCAGATGCCAAGGTTTTCAAGGAAAGAGTTGAACTTTTTGTCCGTGAATTGTAGGCCGTTATCCGAGATGATGGCATATGGGATGCCGAAACGGGTAACTATGTTCTTCCAGACAAATTTCTGGACATTAGCGGCGGAGATGCAGGCAAGCGGCTCGGCCTCAATCCACTTTGTGAAGTAATCGACAGCTACGAGGAGAAACTTAACTTGTCCCTTCGCCACCGGAAATGGGCCGAGTACATCAATGCCCCATAAAGTAAACGGCCATGGAGAGCTGATGCTATGCAGTTCAGCAGCTGAGGCATGGATGAGGTTCCCGTATTTTTGGCACTGAACACATTTCTTGACAAAGTCGGCGCAGTCCCCCTTCAGAGTTGGCCAATAATAACCGGCCCGCAAGACTTTAGCTGCTAAGGTTCGTCCTCCGGAATGGGAGCCACAAATACCCTCATGGACTTCCCTCATCACGTAATCTGCTTGGTGACTATCTATGCATTTGAGCAGCGGGGTGGAGAACCCCCGTCTGTAGAGGTCCTCGGCTATCATGGAGTACCGAGCCGCTTGTGTTCGCAACTTCTTAGCTTCCAACGGGTCGGCCGGTACTGCGCCGTTAGTGATATAGTTCCGAATGGGTGTGGTCCATGAGGGTGATTCATCTATTGCCATGCACTCGGTTGTTACGCTTGGGGAGGGAACTTCAAGATGAATAGTGGTGCGCAGCTGTCCCGGCTTCCGGCTGCTGGCGAGCCGAGCTAACTGATCAGCTCGTTCATTGTTGTTACGCAAAACATGCCGAACCTGAACCTCGCTGAATTCATCCTTCAATTTTTGGAATAGATGATAGTATTGTAATAAGTTCGCATCTTTAACTTGGAAATTATCATTGACCTGCTCGGCCACTATCTTTGAGTCGGTCCAGCATATGACTCGCTTCACATCCATCTCGGTTGCCAACCGCATCCCAGCTAGTAGGGCCTCGTATTCCGCTTGGTTATTCGAGGCACGAAAACCGAACCGAAGGGACTGCTCAATTGTGACGCCTGAGGGACTAGCCAGTATCACTCCTGCTCCGCTGCCTTGGGCGTTAGAAGACCCATCGACATGCAAGGTCCATGATTCGTCTTCAAAACGCCCTGAAGGGATAAGCTCGTTAACAAAATCAGCCAAGTGCTGCGACTTGATTGGACCTCTCGGCTCAAAGGACAAATCGAACTCTGACAACTCGACCGACCATGCCATCATTCGGCCGACAATCTCTGGTTTTCTTAATACTTTTGCCACTGGACAATCGGTCCGAACAATTATCTTGTGGCTATGAAAGTATTGTCTGAGTCGACGAGCAGTGTAGATGAGTCCTAAGGCTACCTTTTCAATTAACTGGTATCGTCGTTCGGCCTCCTGCAAAGTCCGACTGATGAAATACACTAGTTGTTGCCCTTCTCGGTTTTCTTGTATTAGCGCAGCGCTAATTGAGCTGTCGGAGACCGCTAAGTATATGATCATGTCAATGTTGGCAACTGGTTTGGAAAGGACTGGGGGTGTACTAAGGCGCTCCTTGAAATGTTGGAATGATGTTTCACACTCCTGGGTCCATTGGAATCGCTCGGTCTTCTTGAGCAAAAGGAGGATGGGTCTAGCTATCTCAGCTAGGCAAGGAAGAAAGCGGGAGAGCGAAGTGAGCCGGCCTGCCAACTTCTGAACTTCTTTCAGGGTACTTGGGCTTTTCATGCTTAGAATGGCTTGACACTTGTCAGGATTTGCTTCAATGCCGCGACTGGACAACATAAACCCTAAAAACTTGCCGCCTGAGACCCCGAATACGCACTTGTCGGGGTTGAGGCTCATTTGGTGGTGCCGAAGCGCGTGAAACACATCAGTCAAGTCCTGTGCGTGTACAGATACGCTACTTGACTTTACTACCATGTCATCAACGTACACCTCCATACATCGGCCAATGTGGTTGCTGAAAATTTTGTTCATCAACCGTTGGTAAGTGGCTCCGGCATTTTTCAGGCCGAAGGGCATAACTCGGTAACAGTAATTGGCTGTTTCGGTGATGAACGCCGTTTTCTCTTCATCCTGAGGGTGCATTCGGATTTGGTTATATCCGGAATATGCGTCAAGGAATGACAGGAATTTGTGGCCAGATGCCCCATCGACGAGCCGATCAATGTTTGGTAGCGGATAGGCATCCTTCGGACAGGCTTTGTTCAAATTAGTGTAGTCAGTACACATGCGCCATTTCCCATTCGGTTTCTTGACCATTACTACATTAGCTAGCCAAGTTGAGTAGTGTACCTCCCGGATGAACTTGGCTTCTAGCAACTTACTCACTTCGGCCTCTATTGCCGCCTTCCTGTCCTCCCCAGCCTTTTGACGCCGTTGAGCGATCGGTCTTGCTTCTTTGCTTATGGACAACTTGTGACAGAGGAAACTAGGATCAATGCCGGGCATGTCAGAGGGATGCCAAGCAAATAGGTCACTATTTTTGAGGATCACTTGGCTGACAGCCAATTGTTCCCGCTCGGACAGGTTGGCTCCTATATAAGTGACTTGTGACTCCAACACCCCTACTTGAATCGGTTGCTTGTCATCAACAGGCTCGACTCTTTCGTCCTGATCGATCCGGGGATCAAGGTCCACAGTCGAATGATGGGACACCGAGTGAACCCCACTCGGCCTCCTAGGTACCTCGTCTTTTATTCTTGGCAGTCGCAAACTAGCGAAGTAACATTCCCGCGCCGTCTTTTGGTCGGCATGAACCGTGACGACTCGTCCTGACTCGGCCAGAAATTTCATGGCCAAATGAGGGGTAGATACGACTGCTCCGAGCCGATTCGGTGATGGTCGTCCAAGGAGAATGTTGTAAGATGTGCTGGCGTGTACCACCACATATTTAACTGAAACATCTCGGTATTCGGCGCCTTCAAATCCGAACCGAGTCGACAACTTGATGTATCCCTTGGTCTTGACCCGTTCGCCGGAGAACCCGACCAAGGGTTCATCATACGGAACTAGCTCGGACTCCGGGATGCCCAACTGCTTGAACGTATTCCAGTAGAGGATGTCGGCCGAACTTCCTTGGTCGACCAGCGTCTTGCGTACAATACAATTGTGAATTTCGACGCTGATTACCATTGGATCATCCTGGTCCGGATCGATGCCTTTAAAATCAGCTTCTGTGAAAGTTATAGTGGGAAGGCGGCGACGAGCGGATTCGATGGCATGAACATGCCGGACAGCTCGCAGGTGTCTTTTTTGTGCAGATGAAGACGAGCCACCTCCAGCGAATCCCCCGGCAATGGTATTGATGACTCGCCGAGGCTGTGCCGAAGGCTCATCCTCTCTTCTATCTCTAAATCGACTACGTTCTCTGCGAGAACGTGTTTCTGTCCTTTGTTCGAGTTGGTCGCGTCTCCGTGACCGGTCTTCGTATCTCGATCGGTTTGGACGCTCAACGAAACCTTGCAACTGTCCCTGCTTGACTAAGTCTTCAATCTTATCCTTCAGAGCCAAACAATCGTCAGTTGAATGCCCACGGTTGCGATGATATCTGCATGACTTGGTCGTATCGGCCTGGGGAGGGGTTGATGCTCGTTTTGGGATGACCAGTATATCCGAGGCCAGTGCTTGTTCTAATACTGCTGATCGGCTAGTATTGAGGGGCGTGTATTGTGAGTACCTTGGTCCCCGAGGAGGCTTCTCGCGGGGAACCAACTCTTTCGGTCGACTCCGAAAACTCGGCTCGGCCAGCTTGTCAGGTTTTGTTGACACTTCTACTCGGGCTTGGTTCCGGAACTCGGCCAATTCCTCCATCTGCATGTACTTGTCGGCTCGCCGACGCAAATCATCCATGTCTGTAGGGGGTTTCTTACAAATGCTGTTGGCAAAAGGCCTTGGCTTCAAGGCAGTGGTCAGGTGGTGTAGAGCTACAGCAGGGTTTAAGTCTCGAATTTCGAGCGCCGCTTTGTTGAATCGGCTCATGAATGTCTGAAGAGATTCCTTCTTCTCCTGACGAATGCTGATTAGTGCCAACGAGGTCAATTGGTGAGGCCGACTGGTAGCAAATTGAATTGTGAACTGGGAAGCCAACGTACTGAACGAATCAATCGAGTTGGCCGGAAGCCGAGTAAACCAACTCAGTGCTCGTCCCTTTAAGGATGTTGGGAAGATTCGGCATAGAGCAGCATCATCGTTTGTGCTTAGAGTAACTTGAGTCAAGAACACATCCACGTGTTCGTCTGGATCGGTAGTGCCATTATACTTGTCTAAGGGCAAAGACTTCCAATGGTCAAGGAGTGCCATCTGCATGATGTTCGGGGTAAAAGGATGCCGATGTGCTCCGGCCGGCAAAGGCTGGATCGGTCGGCCGACCGAAGCATGCGCAACTGGAGCGGCGACAGAGGTGTGGGGAAGAGAAGAGTGAGGGCCCTGCGAGTGGAACGACCCCTGTGTGTGAGTTGTCTCAGATGGTTTCCATGTGGGATCCCGGTATTGATTTTTCAGCGCAACATTCTCTTCTCTCAATGCATCCATCTCGGCAGCATCTCTCTCTCGCTGTTGTTTCATGGCGATCATTTCTTCCTTCATCTGGCGCACCATATCGGTCAAGTTTGTCTCCTCAACCGTCTCGGCCCCGGACTGATGCTCGTCTTCAGACTGTTGCCCTTCAAAATTAGTATTCCTTGTCTTTACCATGATTCTTTTACTCGTAAACTTTCAGTGCTTCTGCAATGCTATCGGTTCGGCCCCACGGTGGGCGCCAAAATGTACCTGCTTAAGGATACACTCGTAGTCTTCTTGGTAAGAAGGGCCGAACGGATACTTCAAACGGATTCTTCAGAGGGGGGAGGTACCTGCAAAAGGCACTCCAACGCTCAAGTCAGGATAAGCACGATATTCTAGGATAATTAATGAACAGTGACATACCTTGTTATGTGTGACCTATTTATAGCATCTGACATGGGCCTGAGCGTGATGGGCCCTCTCAGATATTTACCAAATTAGGTAATACGGTACTAATTGGTTGTTAGGCTTTAATCATGTACTTACCTTTCTTAATTGTGATTACCGTTATGACTTGTTTAACCCTTCGGCAAGAGGCCGAGCCGACTATTCAATACTAGTCGGAACGACAAATGACCGAGCCGTCTAGTCCGTATACGGCAGCTTGTATACTTCCGGTATGATCTATGTCGGAACGGTACTTGACCGAGCCGACTCGATGAGTGATGATGGTCCATATTGGCATTAACCAGACTGATGTCGGTTCTCGGCCTCATGCCGAGCCGACGTTGATGGTGATGCTTGTACGTGACTTACTATGCATGAGTGCCTGACGAAATGGCACGTGTTGACCCACGTGACCGATACGGTCTCTCCGGTATAGAAGCTAATCAAAAAATAAAATAAAATAGTAACCATGTAACCGTCTTGAGTTGATTTACCAATGTTACTTACTACTAGGATTTCTACTTGGTAGAGATATGAATGAATGAATGTGTTGGTGTTAGTGGATGTTGAGGAAGTTACCAAAATAATCCTCTTCCAATATTTCCGGTCACTGTAACAGCTAAAAGTAACTATGAAACAAAAAGAGTATACAAAATCTAAAACCTGGCTCCTACGTTTCTCAAGATACAAACAGAGAACGTAGAAGAAATGGCGGCTACGACGAACATGGAAGACCCGGAGAAAGCAAGAACGAAAGAGGAGGAGGAGGAAGAAGAAGAAGAGTCTCCAATAGAGGAAGTGAGACTAACAGTAACGAACACCGACGACCCCAGCATCCCAGTATGGACGTTCCGAATGTGGTTCCTGGGCCTCCTCTCATGCTCCCTCCTCTCCTTCCTCAACCAGTTCTTCGCCTACCGCACGGAGCCTCTCGTGATCACGCAGATCACAGTGCAGGTGGCGACGCTTCCCATCGGGCACCTCATGGCGGCGCTGCTCCCGACGACGCCGTTCCGAATCCCGGGATTTGGGTCGAAGCGCTTGTCCCTGAACCCGGGGCCGTTCAACATGAAGGAGCACGTGCTGATAACGATATTCGCCAACGCCGGATGCGCCTTCGGGTCGGGGTCGCCGTACGCGGTGGGGATCGTCAACATCGTGAAGGCCTTCTACGGGAGGAAGATATCGTTCGTGGCGGCGTGGCTTCTCATTATCACCACGCAGGTCTTGGGTTACGGCTGGGCCGGCTTGCTCAGGAACTACGTCGTGGAGCCTGCACATATGTGGTGGCCCAGTAGCCTCGTCCAGGTTTCTCTTTTCCGGTACATGCTTTCTTCTATCTGTTCTTCCGGTACATGCTTTCTTCTATCTGTTCTTTTTTACGTACAAACCTTGTTGTTGATATGCATGCATGCGTGCATGCAGAGCTTTGCATGAGAAAGACGAGAGGCGATTTTCGCGGGCAAAGTTTTTCTTCATCGCACTAGTTTGCAGTTTCACGTGGTACGTGATCCCTGGATACTTCTTCTCGACGCTCACTAACATATCATGGGTGTGCTGGGTGTTCTCCAAGTCAGTGACGGCTCAGCAGCTAGGCTCAGGCATGAATGGCTTAGGACTCGGGGCGTTCACGCTTGACTGGACTGCTGTTTCATCGTTCTTGTTCAGTCCTCTTGTCTCGCCCTTCTTTGCCATTGTCAATGTTTTCGCGGGCTACGCGTTGATAGTGTATGTTGTCATTCCTATAGCATACTGGGGCCTCAATGTGTACAGTGCTCGTACGTTTCCCATTTTCTCATCAGATTTGTTCACAGCTCAAGGCCAAGAATACAACATATCTGCTATTGTCAATGATAAGTTTGAGATAGATGTTGCCAAGTATCACCAACAGGGTCGAATTCATCTCAGTGTGTTTTTCTCTTTCACTTATGGATTTGGATTTGCCACCATAGCTTCCACCCTCACACATGTCGCTTGCTTCTATGGAAGGTAATTGATGCTCTCCTTATGAATCAATACTAACATTATTTTAGCAATGTTGTTTACTTGTTTGTGTTTGTTATATTTTTTAATAAATGACAGAAAGAAAGGATCTTCTCATGTCAGGGATGTGATAGTATTAGTTATGGAACAAACAGATGGTACTATGAGTTATATCATGCGAAAAATGAACAAAAAATTGTTATATTTTGATGTGGACTAAACATGCAGGGAGATTATGGAGCGGTATCGTGCATCAGCAAAGGGAAAAGAGGATATCCACACAAAACTGATGAAAAAATACAAAGACATACCTGCTTGGTGGTTTTATGTGTTGCTGGGCGTGACGCTTGTGATTTCTCTCGTGCTATGCATCTTTATGAATGACCAGATTCAGATGCCGTGGTGGGGACTTATCCTTGCTTCAGTCTTGGCCTATGTATTTACACTCCCAATTAGCATCATTACTGCCACCACAAACCAGGTTCAAATCTTGCAACTTTTGACCCCCTCCCCTACTAAAAGAACAAAATGTCAATTCATTTTAACCAAAAAAATATTGAATACATGTAAAATGCAATCTCCTTTCGGTCCCATTATCTGAACATAAAAAATTGGCTCCATATATGATATCATATACAATTATTTCTTTTTCTCACCTACTTTTTATTTATTTATTTATTTTTAATCTTTTTAGTATACACGCATCTCAAAAATACACCAAAAAAATCAAAGAGACTACTATCTGTTCTAAATTTGTGTTCAAAAAAATATGTTTTTTCCTTATGACATGGCATGCACAATTTGATTCTCTTTCCATGCTTATGACAAACTTAGCTTATAGATCACAACATATGAATGCATAACTTACAAGATTTGTCAAAGATTAATTGTGAATGTAAAGAACAGTTTCAACTTAGACAGAACCATTAAGTTAGTATTTTGAATGGTAGCACTTTTAGCCGGACAGTCAACTTGTGATTTTAAATATACAGTAAGTACTTTCTTCATAGGGGCAGGCCCATAAATTTCAAAGTTTTGACCTTTTAAATCTTATGCTCTGCCTACAGACACCAGGACTAAATATTATTACCGAGTATCTCTTTGGTATCATTTACCCCGGAAGACCAATAGCAAATGTATGCTTCAAAACCTATGGTTACATAAGCATGGCTCAGGCTGTCTCCTTCCTCGGTGATTTCAAGCTTGGTCACTACATGAAGATCCCTCCAAGGTCAATGTTTTTAGTTCAGGTATATTTATCATGTTTATTTCCGCTCACTTCACCCATTGAGAAATTGTCCGGAGATCTTGGACCACATAATCTCTAATTAACTTCTATATAACATGAAATTAAGTGTTAATAATTTTTGCTGGTAAGTTGAAAAACTTAAATATGTGTGAATTAGAGATTAGTTGAAATCATGAACATTTGATGATTTTGTATTACCTAATAAAAAGATAACCATATTACACAACCATATTATCTTGAACTATACTCATATTGCACTTCTTCTATAGCATCTAATTCACTTTATGTACATGTTCAACTGTGTATAGTTCATTGGTACAATGCTTGCTGGAACTATCAACATTGGTGTAGCATGGTGGTTGCTGAGCTCAATCCACAACATATGCAATGCAGATCTCCTTCCAGAAGGCAGTCCCTGGACATGTCCAGGTGACCGTGTTTTCTTTGATGCATCAGTGATTTGGGGTCTGGTGGGACCAAAGAGGATCTTCGGTTCTCATGGAAACTACCAAGCAATGAATTGGTTTTTCCTTGGAGGATTAATAGGGCCAATGCTAATTTGGATATTGCACAAGGCATTCCCGAAGCAGTCATGGATCCCCTTGATCAATCTTCCAGTCCTTGTGGGGGCAACTGGAATGATGCCACCAGCAACAGCATTGAACTACAATGCATGGATCACAGTTGGAACGATTTTCAACTTCTTTGTGTTCCGTTACAGGAAGAAGTGGTGGCAGAGGTACAACTATGTTCTGTCGGCAGCACTTGATGCAGGGGTGGCTTTTATGGCTGTTGTGATATACTTCACATTAGGCCTGGAAAACAAGAGTCTCAATTGGTGGGGGAATGATGGGGAGCATTGTCCTCTTGCAACTTGCCCTACTGCTAAGGGCATAGTGGTTGATGGTTGCCCTGTATATTGATCACTGCTTCTTTTTAATGGTTTTTTTCATTACAATTGCATTGCAACACTCATGAACTGAAATTGAAGAATGTATATACATTTTATTTTATTTTTCCAGCAACTTGTTTTTTATTTTAAAAAGTGTGATGTTAATACTTAGTATTCATATAACTTCTTTCTAGATTAAAGACAATATATATATATATATATATATATATATATATATATATATATATATATATATGTAGATTCTGTCTGTCTCTGTGTGTCTCCTAAAATTTTACTTTTAGCTCCTAAAATACACTCTTGTAAGGGATTAAAAACATTTTTTTTTGTTAAATGTAAAGATTAAAAGTGAAAAAGGGACTAAACATTAAAAAAAATTGTATTTTCAGAAATTAAAAACATTTAAATTCTAAAATAATTACTATATTAGCATTTGATGTTCAACAATGACATACAATTATGAAATGATAAAGTATGTCAAAATTTTACACTAAAATAAATAAATAAATGAAAATTAAATGATTAAACTTGTGAGATAATACCGGTGATGAAGCTAATTTACTACATTTTATTTTTATTTAAGCTTTTATAAGATGGACTGTAAGCGCATAAAAGGACTCATTAATCTGGTTAAGTGAATTTGTATCAGCCGCAACAGCAACCACGTACCAATCCAGGGGTAAAATTCATCGACCAAACAAACGGGGTTAAAATTTCACTCTCTTCCCTGTGGAAAATGCAAGGAAAAGAATAGAAGATCAAGATAGCAAGGATAGAAATAATTTAACTTATTTATTATTCAATGCTCCATAAATATTTTCAATCACAGACTTTGGCTGAAAAAGATAAACATTGCAATAGTAATCAGAAACTGCAGCTAAAATCTGTGTAAAGTTGGCAACTGGTGGTTGAAGAAACAATGGCAATAGCAGTATTGGGGTCTCAAACTCATGAGGAACTAATTGTTAGGAAAT
Organism: Cajanus cajan; assembly: GCF_000230855.2. Taxonomy (NCBI): domain Eukaryota; kingdom Viridiplantae; phylum Streptophyta; class Magnoliopsida; order Fabales; family Fabaceae; genus Cajanus; species Cajanus cajan. The sequence continues at coordinate 63,953,502 of NC_138518.1, forward strand.
TTTCTTTCAAATTGGCTGAACTTGAATATCATTTTCATCTTTTGTCCTTTAAATCAACCTCAACAGTGGCTTGTTTACTCCCAAGATCAATGCTTCCATCTTGCTCACTCTCTACCTTGACTTTTCCTAGTCTCATCATGTGCAGCATCAATATCAGGAAGTCTGTGGATCTGTTTTGGTAACACTGCCATCATGCAAGTGTCATCACTTCATCTGTCTCTTCCTGAATTTTAGTCAAATAATCAGCTATGCAAGTAATTTCAGGAATATATAGCTTGTCTGTTAATAAAATGACGAACTACATTGCCATAAATGTTAAAAAATTAAAGATAAGGTTATTTATTCAAACCCAGAAAATATCATCATGAATTCCCCGAAATCCATTGGTTGTATTCATCCATCCTTATGATGAAGGAGCTTGAACTTGGGGAACCACCTCCGCCATATGCCTTCAGGTTCCCAGAACAGAAAACTCATTAATGTGTGTTAAACAGTCAAAAGGTAAGAGAAAAATGTATCCAAATGTGAAACAAGCAAGGCACACCTTTGCAACTTCAGAGGTATCAGTGGCACCATCAGTGCTACGCAAGCACATTTTGAGATTATTCCGCTGCATGAATATCACAGCACCTATAGGCCTGATTGATGATTAAATTCAGTTTATCATTCCATAGTTCTTTGATAACGTTAGAAAATTCCACACAAGGCAATGGCAAGCAATCATGGTTATAAGATAATAAGAAGCTGTTAAAAGAACATTTTTCACATTATTCATTTAACCCCTAAAGAACTTGAATCAAACGAGGATAATCAATATACAGTTTTGTACTCCAACAGTTAAAATCAGAAAAAGAATCAACAAATATTTGAAACCAACATAGTATCACATTGGATTTCTATAGTGCAATCAATTATAAAGCCTCAAATACTTATTTTCAAAGATAACAATATCCTATATATATATAGGATCTTATTATCTTTGAAAAAAAGCATTTGAGGCTTGACAAGTAATAAAGTAACTAGTGCTAACATCTCTGCATTCTCCTTCATGAAGCACCAAGCCAAGATCCTGCCTCTAGTTCAACGGAAAACAGGACTCAATGCGTTGTTACCCTTTTGGAGACCACTAAATGCACCATTCATTTAAGCGTGATGTACCATAGAAACATTAGAATCTCACAAGGTCACTTCACTATTTTAGGTTATTTTAATTTTCAGCGGCTAATTATGAGAAAAAATTGATTTTTTTTGTTGAATAATTCTTGAACTGAATTCATTGCTTGGACAAGTTTGACATTGCTGTCATTATCAATTGTTGCCATTGTTCTTCTGGCAAAAACTTCCAATTAATTCCAATCACCATGCTCATGAAAAATTCAACAGATTTATAATCAAGTAAATTTTTCTTTCTGAAACACAGGGAACATCATTTTACTAACAAGACAATGATATCAAATTAAACATAAATTTGATATACACTTCTTTCTAAATATATTGCCTCACCTAAGGCCAGTAGCAGCACTTTTTACACTAAGAAGCTTGCCAATTTCATCACTTAAGTTGGAGTTCCCATCTGCTCGAACTCCCTAAACAACCATGGCAACAAAATTTGATTATAAATTTGAATCAAAAGATTTGGCGTGGGGGCACCACATTACAGTTGCATGTTGCCACTAAAATCAATTACACCTGCAAGAATTAGTTATACACTGAGCATTTAGAAAAGCAGCAGAAGTTCATGTTACAAATTTGAATTTCATTCATAATTAAGTTAAATTTTAAAAACAACACAAAATAAAAGAAACAAAAATAATGGCATATTAATAACAACACAAACTGAGATGATTATATCCTGAAATATTACCAGGCACTCTCCATAAAATCCTCTACCCAAACGAACCCTGAAAACCTTTTCCAGCAATTTACTTGCAGCATTCTGGCGAGATGAAAGACATGAATTTCCTTTAGAAATTAGATCATCAGCACTCAATTCTAGCAACTGCAAAGAAGATATTTCAAAGGACAGAAAATATTCAGCAAAGACATAATGAAGATGATTTTTCCTTTTGGAATTTTACACAGCAAAACATAAAAATAAAAATAAAAATAGATGGTGATATGACCTGAAGAGTTGTAATATTAGTGTATGACACTATGGCAGTGTAGTAGAAGTTTCTGAATTTGTATTAGCCATTCTCACTTCAAACAACCACCTAACTTATCAAATTGTTCTTTTTCCCTTCGTAAACAGGAAACCAACAAATGACAAAACTGACTGGGAAAGATTGTAAGGCATGTCTACAAGCTCTCTATCTTACAGAATAAAAGTTATAGTTGCTATTGAAACAAATTCATTTTAAACAGAAAATTTTCTTCAGTTTTCCTGGTAGAGCTATTTGACTTGCTTTAAGTAAACTTTTGAGAAATAAGAAAATGCAGTGGATTCATAAATTTGTTTCTCAATCCATTCTTGATACGAATTAAAGTAAAATTCCAAATGTTCATTCAAGAAGAACAATAAGAAAATATAGAATCGATCTCAAGGGATGACCAGTCCATGCCTGCTTGTACATGTATGGATTTGAAATGCAGTTAAACCTCGACCGCCATTCACTCAGTCCAATATTAAAGGCCTTGATGCCGGGCAAGTTCCATCGGCGAAGATCTCCATCCTCAATATACTTAAGAATCAGCTCCACTCGACCTTTGTCTTTCGAGTCCACCAAACATGGAGCCGCACCCTGAAATTCAGGCATCTTTCAATTTCAGTCATTGTTAATGAGAAATAAAGCACGCAAGAATTTATACTCTTACTTACATAAGAAATATTAATATCCTCAAGTTTGCCAGCAAAGTACTCATAAACAACACTGGAGCTACTCTTCTCAAGGTTTACATTAATTGTAATATTCTCAGGGAAATCATTGGCAGGGGAAATATGTCTAAGTACTGATTTCCGATGATCAAACCCAATAACCCTAGATAGATAAAAATAATTAAATTAATACGCAAGCAAAACCAAACCACATATGTATAATACTAGCATAAAAACAAGACCAAGGGAAAATCAACCTACTTGCACTTTGATTTTCGGGAAAGGTTGAAAATGAATTCCTTTGAAGGAATAAAGTCAAGTAGATAACATGTCTGAAGGCCATCAATGCACAAATCTTCAACCCTGTTGTCACAAATATGTAAGCTTATGAAAAAGGAGTCACTCAAAAACCACAACTTTCCAGCACCCCATTTCAAATTTTCAACTCAAAGTCAAGTAAAGCACACAAATTAGAAGTTGTAATGCTCCACAAGAGCCCATTAGAAAAAGAAAGGAAATTTATGGAATAGAAGAAGAAGGGGTGGGAAGAGAACCTGAAAGCGAGAGGAGGAACAGAAGAGAAGGGCAGTATGAGGGAAGGGAGATTGAGGCGAGTGTGGAAGAGGTGAGCGAAGAGAGCGGAGAATGCTCCAGAAAAGGAAGGGTAATTGTAGAGAACTATGTTGGGAACTCTGTCATCTGAAGCTTTAGCTATGGCTTCCAACGCCGCGTCTGAACGCAGGCTTCTACTCCATCTCCCAACCCATAGAGGGAGACTCCTCTTCCCCCCAATTCTCAACCACCATTTCATTTCTAACATTCTTTGTTCGATCATTGGTTCGATTAATGTTGGTTTTAGGGGTGAACACCCAGCCAGGTCCGAGGATGATTTCGACTATGAAATTGATAATTTTCAAACAGTACAACTTAATATCTAATATGCGTAACTGTTTTCTACTTTTTTCTATTAGTAATATATAATATTTTTCTAAGTATAAATCTTATTAAATTATCGTGTGTTAATAACAAAAACTTATTTAGTTATTAACATTTTTATAATATTATATTTTAAAAAAAATTATTTATTTTAAAAATATATATTATAAAATATCTCTTAATTTAAGCTTTATATTTTTTAGCCCCTATTAATTTATTATTGAAATGATTAATAAAACGAATAACATTTAAATAATGAAGATAATAAATATTATTTTTAAATCAAGTTTATTAGATTAATTTTATGTATATAATTTATTAAAAATATAGTTATTATTTAATATAAATAATATAATTATATATAATATAGTATTTTCTTAATTTTATAATTTATATGATATGATTTTTTTTATGGTTACTTATGATATACTCTTGAAGTTATTTCTACATGTTAATTCATTAATTTTGACCGACTGTATAATATAATTTTTTTAATGTATTATTAAATATTAATTTTGTTTTTAAAGACTAATAATATATTAAAATTAAATTATAAGTGTATAAATAAATATTTTTTTTAAAAAGTACAATATTATTAGTAAACTAAAAATAAGATGATTCAAATTTATAAAAAAAAAATATATGTAATTATCTTATTTATATAAAATAATAAATATTTTTATTATCTTAATATTTTTCATTTATTCATATGAACACTAAACTAATCAGCATGAAATAAAAAAACAATTAGAAAATGTCATGATATAAAACTCACGAGTTTTCTTACAAGTATTAAAACCAAATAAGAATATATTTGCGTGAACTTAAAATATATTATATTTTTTTATTCAACTAATTTTTTGATCGGATAAATTTTTCTAAACTAAAATTTGGTTTGATAAAGACTCTAAATATACATGATAAATTAAATAGAATTAACCCATTAATAGAGTGTAACATAGTTGAGAAATAATTTCTTACCTTAAATATGTGATTCGGATTCAATCATTAATTTATATATATGAAAATTATTTATTAGGAAATGTAAATTCCTTAAATAAATATCATTTTAATCCTTAGTATTTTTAGGAGATACCTTAATTCGTATATAAAAAAGATTAATTTAAAATTTTAATATAATATAATAATATTTAAAAAATAATATAATTATAAATATTATTGTTTTATATAAATATTAAACACTAAACCGAAATAATTTATCAATATATAATCATGAAAAAGAATATATTTTTAAAAAATATTTACTCAAAATTATCTTGAATTTATTTCCTATTTAATAAGATTCACCATGTTAAAATTAGCTGGCCCATGTCATGTTAACATCTGCAACTTTAACACTTGTTTTTTTCCCTCTTTGATTGAATCATTGGGCTTGCATTGAACTCTCTTAAGAACTGAGACCTCTTTACAGCCCCACTCTTTCTTTAAAATAGTAACCTCCCCACCGTTTGGAAATAACGAGCTCTGCCATCGTTTTGGAATAATTAATTATCGTGTACATTGTCATTGTTGTATGCCCATGCACCATGATATTTACGCAACGAATTTGGTGCCATTTGTTTCTTTAATATTGTCACCGAAGAACTTAGAAATTTTATTTTTAATAATTATTGTGGGCTACATATATTATTTATAGTATTTATATTAGTTATTTATATTTAGTTGGGTTCAATAAAAATGATCTAATTTTAGTGAGTCTTTAGACTGCCAATAAGAAAAAAATGTTATGGACCCAAATAAGTGGAAACCAGATTTGACCTGTTAGGGATTAATGGGAACCCTAATAAGTTTAAAATCGTAAAGATGGTCATGGTCCCTAATATGCCAAATTAGAAACACACGTCTCTTTGTCTCCCCATCAGAAGAGTAACATCAAATCTCGTTAAGAAATCCAGTGATTTGACCGAGAAAGATCATTGCACCAAAAGACTATTTCGCTGCAACCTTTTAATTATCAACGTCAATGGATACATGTACGTGTTATTAACGTTAACTCTGTAATCTGACACAACAGTTTTTAATATTAATTAATGGATAATTTCTATTTGGCTTAAAAAATTTATCCCAACACATAAGCCTCATTCCTGTCTTTGACAATTCAAGTGACAACAAAATAACACGAGTTTGCCTCTCTAGAAGGCAGTGGTTTGGCAAGTCTGAGGATTATGTAATTCCTCATCTCTTTTAAGTTGATGATAGTCTATTGGGGAATTTTTCCCCCTAACAATGCACTTATTTTTAATAATGATTAAAATTTATTAAATATTACATATTGTATATAAAATTCATTAAACAAAAAGTAAGATTCACTAACTTTTATACTTTTTAATTAAACATATAAAATTATAGGTGATATTAACTGGTTAAGAGACATGGTTATCCCTAAAAATATATTATTTGTTAGAAGTTGGGGGATAAGAGACATGTTGTGTCTCAATACATGTATTTTAAAAAATGTAAATAAAAATATAGATAATTAAAGATATATAATAATAAGTGATTTATAATCATAAAGTGAATGTTTTAAGATAGTTATAGGATACAATAGCTCTAAAAAAAATTATAGAGACCAAGTTACAACAAATTAGGATTTCCTTTATATATTAACTAGTAATGAGATACTTCATGCCTCTTAATATTTTTAAAAATTAAAAAATTAAAAAATAATTAAGAATATTATTAGTGGTTATTCATGAAATATAAGATTTTTTCTTTTAGGGATGTAATGATCTATTAAAAGTGAAGATAAAAAATAATTGCATGTTTTCATATTCCTTTTATGTATAGATTTAAATAATTTAGATTATATGTGAAAGCTCATCAAATTTGGAGTATGACTCAAATTGAATTTATACAAGATTGAAATAATATAAACCAGCCACAATAATATCTATATTGTTCATACATTGATGTACAGCATAAACTTATTGACTTATTGTCCGTTTCATGATTCATGAATCATGATGTACATTACAGATTTATAAATAATATCGATCGATCGATATCGAACCAGTTTTCACCAATGTAGCTGTAATCTAGACTAGTGCACACTTTAGCTTCTTACTTTATAACAAAAATAAGGATAAAAATCTATAGACTTACAGCATGTTTATAGTAAAGTTTAAATTTCGAGAATAATCCCTTCTTTTTTTAAAAGATTTTTTAATTTTTCAAAAAAAAAGCGATTTCTCCAAAATATATTACATCAGATGCACGTTAAACTATTTTTTATATCTTCAATTTGAGGGAATACCCCAGAATGATCGCTTCATCCGATGGTGCCCTGTGTTGAGGCTGAGACTGGCTTTGTTGCAGACTGTTAGGGTAAAGTTTATCATATCCATTGCTGATAGCATGTGAAGGATTCAGTGATTCTTTTTCTTCTGCACGCCTTGCTTCAACAACCTATATATGTTTCAACACTCTTTAACTTAGGTTTAGCTAAAATAAAATTTTGTCTTTAGGTATTTCATTATATTTTGCATGAATAATTTTTGGTTGGAAGTGTAAGGAACGAATTTATAAGTTATAACAATGAGAGGAGATGGAGAGAAAAATTGTTGTAATTAGAGAGGGAAAAAGATGATTTTAAGAGAAAAAATTCACTATGTCCTTATTTACAAATTATGAAGCTACTAGTACAAATGACACATTAATTTATGAAGCTATTGTTTTATGCTTCAGAAAATATAAAGGAAAAAAAAAGCTACATTCCAATTCTAATGTGTAACACATATTATTAAATTATAGAATACGTTTTCTTGATGATTTACCTTTTTTAGTTCTGCATTTTCTTTGTGGATAAGGTCTATCTTTTTAAGAAGTTCTTCCTTTTGTTGCTGAACGAGGCTTCCCTGCAATTAATGGCGTCAATGGAGATCGGTCAGAAATTCTTGGAAATACCTATTAAAGGAACAGAATCTGAGGCCTAGAACCTTTTGTTGTAATTCTTTGATCTCATCTATAAACATTTGATCCTGCAGGTGAAGTAAATGATTGTGTAAGAGTCATGCATGCATGGATGACACATGTATTGTATATTAGGATTTACCTATGTCCAAAACTACTTATAATCAAAATTTCATTGAAAGATCTTTTGAAAAAAGAAGATTCTTTTTACAACAAATAAATCAATTGAAACCAAACATGTACTTTAAGTAGGAGCTTCGATTTGCTTTGACTTTGAACCATATGATACCTTTCTTGTGCGAACATTCTTCAAACCCGTTTCCAATTGATCTTCCAGATGCTTCAGCTGATCAATATCCAAAGCAGAAAGTTCTTCACCCATCAGTTGGCTGCATTTGCCGAAAAGAAAGCATGGAATTCTTGCTCTTCTCAAATTTGTTTATTGCTGATACTTTATGTGATTGGAATGCAAATACAGCATTTTTTTTTGCTAATCCCAATATCATTATAAGGTTGTACTGAAAAGTGAGAGTAATTTTGAACCAACCCTATCTTTCTATTCTCCAAATTTTTGCTTAGACAATGCTTTGCTTCAGGAAGATTAGGAACTCGGAAAAGCCCTGCCCCCTTCCCATTATTACAAGAAGCATATCTATATAGAGACCATATACAGTGGGAATTGGTTTGCTTTGCTACCTTCAATCTTATATATCTTTCAGAGTGCGAGAGTCATGTAATTTTAATGGTGTTTTGTTGTTGCTGGTTCAGAAAATTATTAAGATTTCTTGAAATATTTTTTTTAGCATCGAGTGTAATTAAGAAATCGTCAAGGGAAATAGCTATAAACCTCCTTTGTAATAACTTTTTTTATTAACATAATTCACACTGTTTTTTAAAATTATCAATAAAAAATTAATGTGTTATTATTTTTGAAACTAACAATTATAGACTAATCTGCATTTGTTGGAAGTGGTTTTCTCTATAACAAATTTGAGTTTAATTAGCTTTGTTTGTTATGATACTGTATTTAAATATTGCATGTCTTTCCTTTGAATACATTTCTTCAATTTTATCTCTTAAACTCATCTTTTTATTCGAATATCATGGTGCTTATGACCTATTTACATTCTTGCGTTTTTCCCCCTTAATCAGTAAAAACCAATTTTATTAGCTTCAAAGAGTACAAGTTGTGCTGTACATATTGTTACATCAGAGTAAAACTGAGGTTTTATTTCACCCAACATTAATTAACTACCTAAATACCTAAAATAGCGGTACCCGAATGCACTCGATCGGTACAATGTTTTCCTCTTAAACTTGTTAAGTATCCATTCTTAAGTCTAATAACTTATTGTGGAGACTATAACATATTTACCACATCTTGATATGAATCTAGTGAAGTCAGATCCATATTCTAGTTGTTTGTCTTCTAGTCTCTAGAATGGTATTTGAATGTATTTATGGTTGTATATTTTTTGCTACTCTATACTTATCTGTTATATCATTTCATACTTGAACGTTTTATGCCCTTCTTTCTCTTTTAACTTGCCAAAAATTAAGAGTTCATACTTCCATGTAACTTGCTAGTTTCCATATTTCTGACTTGCTTCAATGACAAGTATTCAACTGTTGGGTACATTTAATTATCTTTTACCTGTGGCATTCTTGAAAATGCAGCAGTTGTTGCCTCAAGTTTGCTGCTTCTCTCTGCCATAACTATCATGTAGTAATACATATATCAGACTTGTATAACATAATTTTGTAAAGAAGTACATGATAGTGCACAGACTGCATAGGAGAAGAATATTAATTTTTGAACCTGTTAAAATTTCCCTAACCGTCAACGCCAGTCTTATAAGAGAATTTACAAAATACGAACCGAATAGCCACGCATCCTTGTGATAAAATGTCTATCTCTAGCTAGTTTACTTACAATTACTCTTAACCTATTGGTGTATCTAATAAATAAATTAAACTTTTAGCACAACATATTTTAACTATGTCTTATGTCTAATGTGAAAATAAACTTCGACTCCACTTATAGAATAAGAAGAAAAATCAGGAGGTAAAATGAATCATGATTCTATCAAAAACTAAAATCAACTTATGCATCTTAATTATTTTTTTAGAATCTTTCTCATCCATCTATTCCATAAGTTGAAATTGTGTATGAATCGAGTACAAATCATTTACTACCAAAGGTGCATTTAGATTATTAGTAGAAAAATGATATTTTACAATAGAAAATTATATCAGTTATGCAAAAACTAATGTAAAATAATGCATGATGACATTTTTTAAATTTATTTGAATTTTCTTATATGTTTTTTAATTGAACCAATGTAAATTAGTTTTTTTTTTAACAAATTTAACTAGTGTAAAAATTACTTTTTACATCAGTTATAAGTTTAACCGATATAAAAAATATTTTTTTACATTAGTCCAATATATACTTGATGTAAAAAGGTGATTTGAAAAATGTAAAATTTGAACTCAAGCTATCTTTTCCTTCCATTTTCAATGATACTCCAAGTTTGAGATATAGAGAATGGTCGTGAGTTCACTCAAAGGTAAGGATTCGTAGAGCTAGGTGGCCCCAATAATGTTTGAAAGGGGCTAGAGCGGCATTGGGAGGTAGGTTAGAAAGTTTTTGTTGCTCCGTAAATTTGAAGTTGGTAAGGGAGGGTGGCGCACAGGGGCTTGATGGGAGTTGGTGTTTATGCTCAACGAAAGTTTCAGTTTTGTGGGAGGGGGCGGGGGACAAATGCTTTAGTGGGGAGTGTTGTGGAGGGGGTGAACGGTGTTACAAGATTAGAATGAGTGGTTCTCTTAACTGCTCTTCGGTAACGTTGAAGATAGGTTGGCTATTTCCTCTTTTTCTTCTTTGCTCGGGTCTTACAGGTAATAAAAACAACTACACTATTCCTTCTCTTAAAACTACCAGCTTTGATTGTTTTACAATGTGGATTGTTTCTCAGGCATTGTGTGAACCCCTTGGTAACTAATCGAGCCTTATATCACATGATCAATTTGGATTTCATTTGATGTAGAACAACTATTTTCAAGCAAGAATGTTATGTTCTATTACTAATAACCAAGTGTCATTGCAAATCAATGCATCAAACTCTTCAAAAATGGTTTGTCTCCATTAGTGGTGTTGCATGGCTTGTCTTACATTGGCAGGTTCGAGATTCTCTAATAGAGGATGGTTAAAGGCTTGAAAAGCATGCTAGAGTGGGTTTTGAAACTTGGTTAATAACATTAGTTTTATAAATTAATGGATGTGAGGGATGAGAAACATTACTTGGTGATGAGACTAAACACAATGGGGGTCTTGGATGGTGTTTGTGTCTAGATTGATGGTTGCATTCGTGTTTATTCCACCCATATATGAGGCAAAATAGATAAAATGACATATGGAGTTTGACATCCATTAAGGTAAGGGGGAGTGAGAACCTCGTTCGAGGTGCGAGTTATCTGCAAGATAGTGGAATTGGCTTCCAATTTCGTTTGTTTGTGTGTGATGCATGAGGGGGTAAACCTATAATTCTGATTGTGACTATAAATTTATGGTATATGTGAATTCTTTCATGTTCTGATTATGATATTATATTATAATTGCGTTCCTGATCTATGAGATTGTCTTAATTGTGAATTTATGAGTACCTATGGGTTCCCAAGAGAACCCTAAAGATTAATAATACAAAGCAAATTATTAGATAAACAAATTTGAATAGGAAACCTATTGGTTAGAGTGAAATAACTTTGTTGTAGATCCTCCTAATATCACATAATTTCATAGAGCCACATTTGTAGGTTGTATTATTCGTAATGCGTACATTATGCAAAAAATAACCCTTAATGATACTACGTTGAGCACCACATGGGTCATTGGGCACGAAGCGATAAAAGGCTCTCTATGATGATCACGCTTAACATAAGATGGACCACGTCGAGTGAGAGCCATAGAGTGCTCATGATGGTGTTAACGTCAAACACTAGACGTGGGAGCTCGAAAGGCTCCTTGTTGTGAAATTCACCAAGCACATGAAGGGTTACGTCAGGCGTGATTCTCCTAGAGAGCATAAAGTACTCTCGACTTCGACCGTGCCGGGCACATGGCACCCCATGACGAGCATTGTCTTATGCCTACAACTCAATTGCATGTAACTGGTAGACGAACGTTAATAGCTTTTAGATAAGTGAACCATATGAACTAGTTGATTATGATAAGTGAAATATGTATGCTTAAGAATGTAATGTGGAAAATTGATAATATAAGAACATATGTGTTGCTCATGTGAATCCTTGAAATTTTGAAATATATGCTATGTGACAAATGTGAGAGTAGTCATGTGACTAAGTCTAAGTCTAACTTAGCAATGTTAAAGTCTAGGTGAATTACCTAGTAAAGATGTGATTATTGTGAACATAATTTATATGAACATGCAATGAGTCTTGTATGACATGCATTATGTGCACAATGTATTTTGTGATATATATGATGTGAAATACGTTTTCAGGGAAGGTCCTCCTTATGTAAAGGCTTGAGAATTCATGACCTTGGGGACAACTTGGTTTGGGAGCCTAGTCTCACCCGCTTATGTGCATGGCGGTGAAACTTGTGCAACACAGTTGTCCTGATGTATCACTGATGTATCTTCTCTTAATGTAGAGTGCCAAGAGGGCTATGACCTGACATGACCTCCTAGACTACTCATGCTTTCGGGTCAGGATATGTGATTTTTTGACGTCACATGCATATAGATTAAGGAGTCTTGTCCAATGTATGATCATAGCGTCTTAATTACTTGTGAATTATGATTGTGATGGATGTTGATATATATTATACGAACATTATTGTATCTTCTTATATATGCACGTCATTGTTTGTACCTTGGTTAATTGAGAATTATGAATCTATAAACTGCGAGATAAATTACTATTATATGATTATTGTTGCATGTATGACTAATCAGTAATAGCTTGCACTGGTAGTCAGAATGAGATGTTTCTCACTCCTCTTTCTTTTGTGGATGGTTTTGGTGTATGAATGTAGGTGGATTGAATTATGATAATGTTGGAGGAGAGATTTAAACTTATGTTGTGAAAGCTCTAATAGAATGTGACACCGAGACATAGTTAGGGAATTGTTTTCTATTAGTATTTGAATTATTGATCTAGACTTATTTAGTTGGAATTGTTTAATACCAAGTTTGAATTCCTTGTAATCGCTTCTTGATTTAGTTTTGTTTAATGTTGAGTTTCATGCAATGTGATACTTCTTATTCAGAAAATTCTTGTTATATTATTGTTATAATGTATGTGGGATAGAGGGTGTCACACCAAACATTGATAAGCAACTTGTGAATGAGAGTAGTTGACAAATATTCATGTAGTTGATCTTGATCAGAGATTGTTGCTATTGTATGGATGCAACAAAGGAAAGCTTAGGCATTGACCTTGAAGAGTTTTGTTCAATTTCCATGGTGGTTTCTGGTCATGTGGAATAGTTAAATATTGTTAAAAAAACTAACAATAATGGATAATCAACAAAAAAAAGTTGTTGAAGAAGATGGTCACTAGAAATGGAAGCTTATTTTGTGTCTAGTATAGTGCAGTTGTTGTCTAGTGTGGTGCAGTTTGGTATAGGTGCATGTGCATGCAGTTATGTGGTTTGGTGAAATAAGTTTGAATTGGTCTTTGTGTGCAGAAGAACTCACGAAGAAAAAGATACTAAAGAATGTTGTGTGGCGATTGGGTTTAATCCCTAATAGGTTAGTTACTTTAAAATTTAGGTTTAGGCTTAGTCATTCGACCCAACCCATTTTTTTTTGTCTTTCATAACTTGAATAGGCTAGTGTTAAGTCTCATTTATACGTATGTTTAGATAGGAATTATTGAACAATTCTACTCACCCCATGCACTCTTACAATACAATTGTTCTTTTTTTGATTCATTTTTTTGTGCAGATATAGTTAACCCAAAATTTAGCTAACAATACCTTGATACACCTCATTTTTGTGCATGTATTAAGTGAAGAGTTGAAAGTTGAAGACCCATTGGATTGGAAATTAAAGGAGTTAAGGAGTAGGAGAAGATTACCTGCGTCGGGCACAAGACTACCTGTGCCGGGCTTGAGCAAAATAGAGAGCCACACTCTCTGCAATTCATAACTACGTCGGGCACAAGAAGATGCGCCGGGCGTGCTCGAGACAGAAAGCAACTCAAACTCTCAGGAGGACATCGCGCCTGACTTAAAAGTAATTGTGTCGGGCGTGTTTTGAGACAGAGAGTAAATAAACTCTCTGGAAGGCCCTATGCCGGGCGCAAAACATAATGCACCGGGTGTGGTAACCATAATCTGACTCACCCAGCTTGTATTTGATCAAGACTTCGAGGATTTCTCCCTCATTCACACATTGGGCGACTTCTAGGAGCTGAGGAAGGGATTTCTGGTGCTTGGGACTGTTCGTGTGTGGGTCTTTCCTTTGGTTCTTCCATCTCTATTTTTGTTTTACCCTCATTGTTTTGAGCGGTTCTATCCATTATTTTGTGGGGTTAGATGTAACCAACGATACTCTTATGTAATCTTTACGTTTTTTTATGATATCTATATATATATATGTTGTTTCATTCATTATTGTGTTATGTTTCTATTCTTAATGCTTGCTTTGGATTGATCCTCCTTTGCTTGATATAGAGTCCATTGGGTATTGGAAAATAACCATTGAAACTAGCTCTGAAACAAATGCCTAGTGGGAAATGTATCTATGAATGGAGCTTGGCCCATTAGTAGTCTTAAACCCTAACCCGTAATGCGAGTGTAGGTATTGGATACTCAAGGAATTGATATTCACTATCCACACTTAAGCTCTTGCTCTAAGGGATTAAGTTTGAGTAAACTTAAGGGTTGACTAAGCAATGAATGTAACAAGAGAATGAAGATTCATTAGTGTGATGTTTGGTGATATCTGACCCCACAATCTTACAAAACCACAATACCATTTCTATCCCTTCCACACACACACACAATTAGTTTTATAGTTTTAACATTCCATAGGTCATAACCTTTATTTGAATTGCATGACAATCTATGAAAATGGAATTATTCTTTAGTCACGAATAGTCAATAAATGCTTATTTTACCTACTAGTCCCGATGGATACGATATAAATTTACTACTTGTACGGCCGGTACACTTGCCGTGTTTGAGTTCGTTGAGAGAATTAAAATGATTTACAATAATAACAAAAGTAGTTTCAACAGAAATCTCAACAACTAGGTTTGGATCATGTCAAATGACCCATTTAATCTTTTTTTTTTAGGGTTTTAGAGCATTTTTCGCATTAGGCTTTTTGACATCTTTATCCCTTTCACTGTGACAAATTTTCTACAATGGAATTTGAAGATTCCAAAATTGCTTCTGGTTTGTAGTCACCGTGGTGCGCCATGCAAAACCCACCGTTCCATTTCCTTATATGGAGGTCTAAGGAAATCCCACCACCACAATTCGCCATAAAATTGCCATGCATGGACGCTATTTGATAACATTGAGTCTACTTAAGGATTTTCCTCATAAATAAAAGTCTTTAACTCAATGGTCAAGATGGAAATAAGATGTATGAATGATGACATATACATGGTGGATAAAAGGGTTTCAAGTCCTTCAAAGTACCAGCTAAAGTTATAAAAAGCGTAATGTATCTTCATATTAGAATCACGAATATCAACACAAAGGATATGGTGGCATAAAGGACCAATGTTCATCCAATGTTCACACCAAAAGGAAAAATACCTTTCCTTACATTTAATGTGTAACATCTTGTAGCATGGTGTTAAGTTCAAAGATAAATATATACTTGTAGGTAAGGAGTTGAACCCATAATTTATTTGTTCCCTGTTGCACTATCTCTCTAATATGGACACATTCATTTCCCTAACCTTGCAAATACTAAGAACTCTTTTTATTTTTGGCATTATGGATTTATTCGTTGTTCATAATGACCTTCCAAAGAAAATTCCTAGTTGATGCCACCTTATAGACAAAAGTTCAATCTTACTTTAATGTTTATTCTTCAACTAGACAAGGAGATTCCCTTGCCTTACATGTACAAGTTCGCAATATGACTTACTTGGATAATGGTGAAAGATGCCAACTCATACAACTTGTAAGTAAAAAGGAGGTATCTAGAGCTCTAAACTCAATGAAGCCTTACAAGGCCCCAAGGTAGATGAGTTCCAAACAAATTTGGAAATCATACTTCAATCGTTGAGATCTTACATTAGATTAGGTCTTGTGAAGAACATCATACTCTCCTTATATCCTCCTCATTGTGATGCTGGACTAGATGTGTTGGCTTAGAGTTTGACCAGTGATGAGCAACTTTCAGTTAAATATGCTTATGAAGTTGTTATGCATAGTAGGCAAAGTGAGCATAATGTTTTGTTTAAGGAAGTGTTTCAGTGGAAGGGACATGAGAGGATAAGAGGATTTTTGTGGAAATCGGGTCATGAAGGGATGCTTACTAATGCAAGACGATTCATATTTGGGTTATAGGATACAAATGTATGTTACTTTTGAGGGGTTTATGAAGAGAATCTCTTTCATCTATTTAGAGAGCGTGAACAAATTTGAGCGGGCTGGGCCCTTCTTATCCAAGGAGGTGTTTATAATGCTTTCTTCAAGGATAATGATTGGCATAATTGGTGAGCTTATAATTTATCGAACCACATTGATGTTCTTGGTATGAGATAAAGTATTGTTTTTTGCATCATGCTGTACATAACATGGTGGAGAAGGAATGAATGGTTTTTAATCAAGTTAAGTGAAATATTATAGATCTAGTGAGAAAGGTGATGAGTATGACATATGAGATTGGTGGTTCTCAAGAAGTGTTTTCCATTATTCATTCTCAAGAAGTGTTTTTCACTATTCATTCTCAAGGTTTGTGTACTTTTGGCATACGAGACATAGCTTGGAAGTGTTCTCAAGAAGTGAGAAAGGTGATGAGTATGGCATATGAGATTGGTGGTTCTCAAGAAGTTTTTTTCGCTATTCATAAGGTTCATGTACTTTTGGCATATGGGACATAGCTTGGAAATTTTTGAATCCTAAGGAAATGGTGTTGAACACAGATGGGTTAGTCAAAGATCTTCGTGTTGTACCTTCCAGTGATGGACTTATTTGAGATGAGAATGAAGCTTTCTTATGCAATTTTGTAGTAAAATTGGGAGTTTGTTCAATTCTTTTAGCTGAACTATGAGTTATATGTCTTGACCTTCATTTAGCTTGGGGGAGAGGCTAGCGCAAAATTAAAGTTTGTTCTAACTCTCATAATGCAATTATGTTGCTAACTAAAGATTGTTGTTGCACTCATTCTTGTTCAAATGTGATAATAGTGATCCATGAGATCTATTAGAATGAAGGGTTTCTCAAGTGGTGTCACGTGTTGAGAAAGACTAACCAAACAGTTGATTTCCTAGCCACTCATGACCTTAGTTTATTTTTCGAGTTTCATATTTTTTATATTTTACTTCTAATTTTATTTGTAATGTCCTAAGGACAGACCTTAATGATATCTGTTTTCCTAGAGGTTTCTAGGTTTTAATAATATTTTTAATTCATAAAAAAATTAGTTCTTACAATTTTTCTTATTCACATTGAGAAAATCTTTCATGTAATTTTTTTTTCTTCATATTATTATGCTTTCTCTATACTATTTTTGCTTTTGTCTATTGTTTATTTTGAATTAATAAAGGCAAGGAGTTTGATTTATTATTTTTCATCATTAACATCATTGTTTATTAAACTAAATTCTTTCTGATTTACCATGTAAGACTGATTAAGGTTCGAAACTTACGATGCTAAATTTAAGTTGACAGTGTTACGCTTAGTATTAAATATCCCTTGAAAGATTGCAGTGTTGTCAAATGGTCGTTATGACGGCGCCACAACGGTATGGCAGTCGCCGCTGCGATCCGTTATGGCCATTTGGCCTATGTATGGTGGGGATCCGCCATTTTGCATATGAATCTAAGGCGTTCATGGCAATCATGGCACTAATATGGGCTTTTTTTTTCATTTTTTTTTCCAGTTTTGGCCTGTGTTTCTTTCCCGGGTTGGGCGACCCATTAACTTAATTTTGTAAAATAAGGTTGTCACAGAAACCCTAATGCATATTGCCCTCTCCTTCGTGCAACACGCACCTGCTTCAACGAGACCCACCACCATCGTCGCTTCCGATGCGATTGCCACCGTCACCTCCAATGCAATTTTCCTCTCCCTTCGCGAGCGATTCTTGTCTTCCACCTTCGCACGTGCGATTCCTCCCTTTTCCCTCGGCGCAACTGTTTCTTCCTCCATGCACAATTGTTGCTCCTCCACGTGCGATCGTTTCTCTTCCGCGTTTGACTACTCATTTTCCCTCCGCGTGCGATTCTGCTATATTCCTTCTCCCTCCGCACGCCTCGTCCTTCGAGTTCTGCCAACGTTGCCGCCACCGCATCCGATGCGACCACCATAGTCTACGACAATGTTAGGGGAGGTAGAATCAAACACCCAACCACAAACAATGTCATCTTCCAATTCCATTAATTCTAAGAGGAGTGATGTTGCTTGGAAGCACTGAACACAGGTGAGAGAGAATGATACAAATGAGATTCTTTGTAACTATTGCCAGAAGATTATGAAAGGAGGTATCACAAGGGTGAAACAACATTTGATTGGAAAGGCGAGCAATGTTACAACTTGTTTGATGGCTCCTGAAGTTCTCAAGGTTGAGATAAGGGCAGCTACGGATGGTAAGAAGCAAAGGCAAAATGAAGCATTCAAGAAGGCAATGCAAGAGATTGAAGCACAATGTGAAGAAGGATTTATGGAAATTAGAAGTTCTGATTCTTGGCTACCTCCAATTGGTGATTTTAGATTGAAGGATATTAGTAAAGGACCTATGGACCTTTATAATCAATCTCAATCTACAACTGCAAAAAATAGGAAAGACAAGGTG
This sequence comes from Cajanus cajan, assembly GCF_000230855.2. Taxonomy (NCBI): domain Eukaryota; kingdom Viridiplantae; phylum Streptophyta; class Magnoliopsida; order Fabales; family Fabaceae; genus Cajanus; species Cajanus cajan. The sequence continues at coordinate 63,972,192 of NC_138518.1, forward strand.
GTGCAAGCAGGCATAAGAGAGCTTTGTGATAAAAAAGCTACAGAAAAATATATAGCACGGTACTAAGCTGGCATACCTTTCAACTTGATACATTTGGAAAGTTTTCAAGATCTGCTTCGTCAAATTGGGCATTTTGGGAAGCATCTTCCTATCATGACAGTAAAGTACTACTCCTTCAAAAGGAGGTGGAGTACACTAATGAATTAATGAAGCCACTAAAGGATCAATGGACAAGTTTTGGGTGTTCCTTAATGTCAGATGCTTGGACTGATAGGAAACAAAGAAGCATAATCAACTTTTTGGTGAACTCCTCTTCTAGGACAATGTTCTTAAGGTCGATTGATGCATCTGACTATGTAAAGACCAGTGAAAAAATATTTGAGTTGTTGGATTCTATTGCGGAGGAGATTGGAGAGGAAAAGGTTGTCCAAGTTATAACAGAAAATAGAAGTAATTATGTTCTTGCTGGTAGGTTGCTAGAGGAAAAAAGAAAAAAAATTATTGGACTCGTTGTGCTTCACATTGCATAGATTTGATGTTAGAGGACATTGGTAAACTGCCCAATATAAAGAAGACTATTCAGCAAGCTATCTCTCTTGTTGGCTTCATTTATAGTCATTCAAGTACTTTGAGCATGTTGAGGTTCTTTACTGGTGGGAGGGAGTTAGTGAGGCATGCAATCACTCGATTTACAACATCTTATCTTTCCTTGGAGAGGATTCAACAAGAGAAAACTAATCTTCGAAAGATGTTTGTGTCAGAAGAGTGGAAGGAAAACAAGATAGCAAAGGAGGCCACGGGAAAGGAATCCACTAAAACTGTCTTGATGCCTAGTTTCTGGAAGAATGTAGTTTGCATTCTAAAAGTGATGGCTCCTCTTGTGAAAGTGCTTAGGCTTGTGGATAGTGAGAAAAAACCATCCATGGGCTACATATATGAGGCAATGGACAAGGCAAAGGAAACCATTATGAAATCTTTTAAAAATGAAAGCAAATACAAGGATGTGTTTGCTATCATTGATAAAAGATGGGATATTCAGCTTCATCGCCCTTTACATGCTGCTGGTCACTTTTTGAACCTGGAGTTCTTTTATGCCAACCCACAGATGGAGTTTAATGGTGAGATTATTTAGGGTTTGTATGATTGTATCAATAAATTACTAGGAGATTTGGAGATGGAGAAGATTGTTCATAAGGAGTTGGCTCACTCTAAAGTTGCGAGTGGTATGTTTGGGTCCACAACTGCTATAGCAATGAGAGGTGAAGTTGCATCGGGTAAGAGACAAAATATTGCAACTTTTGAACTTTTATTCTTTAAGTCATTTGCTCAAGTTTCTGTGTTTAACATATTTTGTTTGCATTTGTAGCTCAATGGTGGCGGATGTATGGTTCAGATACTCCATATTTATAACAATTGTAATAAGGATCCTTAGCTTGACATGTAGTGCTTTGAGTTATGAACGTAATTGGAGCGTCTTTGAGAAAGTAATTAATTTCTTAATTCCTATTTAAAGTCAACAATCAATTTCTTGCTTATTATTCCTTAAGTAATAAGTTTTTATTTAATTGCTTTAGGTTCATACTAAGAGAAGGAGACTTGAGCATAAAAGACTACATGACTTGGTATTTGTCAAGTATAATCAAGCACTCCATCAAAGGTATAACCTTAAAGATTAAATCGATCCAATTAGTCTCAATGGGATTAATGATTGCAATGAGTGGCTAATTGGAGAGATGGATGGGGAAGAAGGTGAAGATGAGAGGGTTCATGAAGGAGATGATGACCTTAGTTGGAGATAAGTTTATTAAGCTTCGGGACTTGATGAGCCTAGACAATACACTAGGTGTCACAAAAGGAGAGGGGCAAGTAGGAACATTACTAATCCTTCTAAAAGAGCCAAAGGAGTAACTTCAAAGAACAAGGGGAAAAAGGGTTGAAGAAGTTGAGGCATCAAAAGATTCTAGCAATCAGGAGGAGGAATTAGTGCCAAATGCTAATTTTATACATTCAGATGGAGAAAAAGCTTAAGGATTTTTAAATAAGCAACATCATCATGTGAAAATTAATTATGCAAACATTGATGAGGATGAAGAGGACTAAACAAAATAGTTTTAGGAATTGTCATTGTGTTTTGCTATTTTTTAACATTATTTCTTTGTTTTGATGGTTATTTAATCCACCATGGTAATATGACACTTAAAGGTCCTTGCCACCATCCACCGTATAACCTTGTTGATAACCTTGAAAGATTGTTTTCCCTTATTCTTGTCTTTTATTACTTTTTCTTTCTATCACACTAAATAATAATACTACAGCTCAATGATGCAATATATAAACAAATTATGGGTATCGTTAATTATTGGTATAACATAATTGGGAGAGCTTGAGGAAAATTAGAGGAATATTATATGAATGTGTTACCTTGACCTCCGCAGTAGAATCCATAAGTCGATGATGATCCTCATTTTTCTTGTTAAAGCGCTCAATAATTGTTTTCATACTGCAATAAATATAGAAGCCAAGAATAATAAGTTGGGAAATGAATTTTATTTAAATCCTAAATCTTGCAATAAAGTATTCATATCAAAACAAATCTATTTTAAATACATGAAAGGACTACATAATATTATTTTATACAAAATACATAATATGTATATTTTTATTTATTTATAAATAGGTGTCAAAATATATAATGCACAAAGGTTAAAATGTTTATAGCTTTTGCAAAAATGATTAAATGTAGTTTTATTTTTCTTATGTTTTTGTTAATTTTAACCTTTTTGATTTTTTTTTCAAAAGTGGTTCTTATTATTACTTATTAATGATGTATCATACATATTTAACTGTCACTTCAGAAATATCGTAGTTACAACAAGATAAGTCACATGTAATTGGCTATTGAAACCAATTTTAAAAAGATTAAAAATATTTAAACGAAAATCAAATGATAACATTTATAAATACTATGTCATACATATCATTTATTTTTTATTTTTTATTTTTACTTTCTTGATGATTGTTAGGACCTTTATTTATATGGATTAACATTATTTTAATATATATATATATATATATATATATATATATAAGGTTATATTTGCGTATTAAAAATAATAGATAAAAAGGTCTAATGATAAGAGATATCTATGATGAATTTTTCTTAATATTATAATGATATTAAATATTATATATGGATGTATAACATATAAAAATAAAAATGAGAAAATTTTGATTAACATTGGAAGGTAATACATGTATATATATATATATATATATATATATATATATATATATATATATATATATATATATATATTTGGGATACAATTAAAGTCTCACATCATTGGAATAAAAAGATTGACATAGATTTATAAAGTACACATAGTCTTCATTTGAAATAGGTTTATTGAGAGATATATAACCAAAAATAAAATCATGAGAATTTAGACTCAAAGTAGACAATATCTTACAAACGTAAAGATATTCTAACACTCCCCCTCAAGTTGGTGCATACAAATTGTATGCACCAAGCTTGGAACATAAAAATTGAATTTGAGGCCCCCTTAATAACTTAGTCATAACATTTGCAAGTTGTTCATTGAAATTGACAAATTCGGTAATAATTTCCTTGGCCAACAACTTCTCTCTCACAGAATGCACAATCAACCTTTATATGCTTGCTTTTCTCGTGAAATACTGGATTGGAAGCAATGTGAAGTGCAACTTGATTGTCTCAATACAATTTTATTGGATGAACCTTACAAAATCTTAACTCTCGAAGAAGTTGCTTAATCCAAACAAATTCACAAGTAATCAAGGCCATAACTCGATATTCAGCTTCGACATTAGACTAAGTAACAATACTTTGTTACTTACTCTTCCAAGAAATGATATTTCTACCAAGGAATACGTACACAGTATCCAATAGTAGAATGTCGATCTATAGGACAACTTGCCCAATCAATATCACAATATCCATAAATTTAACTGTGTCCTTTGTTACATGAATATTAAAGTATTTGTTGCATGAAAACATTAGTATAATTGATTGCTTTTATGTTTTCCGTTACATAGTACTATATTATATTAAGTATAATAACCTAATAGATCGTTATACAATTGAATTAAGTTAAAAGTTGAGTTAATAGTGTTCTTGTTTAATTCCTAATTAAAACTTTGTGAGTGCTATCAAAATGTCGTTATACATTTTATTTGACTAATAAAAATTTTACACAGAAAAAAATTATATATATATATATATATATATATATATATATATATATATATAATACAAATACCATCTATTATTGTTTGAACTATCATGATTATTGTGAGCGGTAAATTATTTTTTCTTTAAATATTTAATAAAATTATATATTTAAAATTTAAAATTTAAAATATCAATTAAATTCTAACAATTTTGTGTAAATTAATTCATGTGTTGGTGTTAGATCTAGAGTTGAATTAATCCATAGATTATCAGACTATTCAGTATTTCTCTATATTTTAAAAGTCTAAATTAGGATCTAAAACTTTTAGATCATTTTTAATTGGATTCTGTCAAGGTTCCATTAAGTACAAGAATCTAATTGAATATTTTTTTTTAATGATAATCAATTATGGGACCAGATCACTTGTTTAATTCAGCAAGTTCCCAAACCATTTAAAAATGATTAATTGGGTTTTTATATTTAAGAGAGCCCTTACAAAAATGCAAATCACAAACCTAATTACTAAAAATGATTAGTAAGTTTAAGAACTTAATTATAAATTTTTAAATGTATTTTTTTTACATAAAACTTTTAAATGTATATGAACATATTTACAAATTCTCAACTAATTAATTTTGGAACCTGTAGATTAATTTGACTGAAAAATAAAGCAAAATAATGAAGAAAATGAACTTTTTTGGTTTTAAATTAACTTATTATAGTGCTTCACTTATTAATTAGTATTCACTACTCAGTACATTGTGATGACTTAAACACAAGAAAAATTCAACTGAAAAGGCTAGCTATCACATTAAAGAGAAAAACCCATGCTGGAATATCATATTAAACTTATTATTCTACTCAAGCTTAAATATTAAGCTCAAAATGAGTCAAACTGGATGCCATTTACTTATTAGCATGCATTATGTTGACTACTTAGTAAAATTTTACTTTTAAGGGACCGACTACTAGTTAGCATTAGCTTACAACTTAAACATGTATATTTCCACTGATACTTTTGAATTTATTTCCTAAAAAAATCCAACCGGTATGTATTAGCATTGTAAGGATCAATCTATACAACTCGTTTATCCAAATACTCTAACTCATTATATACATAATCTGAGAATTAACAAAATTGTTTTGTACATCGTAAAGGATCTAAACATCGATCTGGAAACATGTATTTTACTCCAGCAAACTTTTACGAGAGAACCAAAGACCAAAATCTCAGTTATTATAAGTCCTATAATATTTGAAATTATATGATTATTGAAGAAAACTTTGTTTTGACTAAACTGTCAATTGAGTTCCTGGAATGCGACCAACGTAGGGTTTAGTCTCTGGGGTGTCCAGTCTTCAAATATTATTAGATGGGATGCCAAATATGAAACTAATAAGTACATTATAATGGATCTAACAAAAAAATTATAAAATTAGTACATTATTTCAATCTTTATTAATAAAGATATTATCATTATTATAACAATATAATGAAATTTTATTGAATGAATATAATTTTGATGCATTGCCAATAAAAAACGATGCATTAATTTACACTATATCACATTTGCAGTCAAACTCATTAATTAAATGATTTAAAAATACATCATTAAATTTAAGTATAATTTACTGGGTGTAAAATCAATTAAATGCGCACAAAATATGTTGTAAATCAAATGTGCACCATATATAAATTGACAAGAATCTTGTTGGGGAGATGAGATATGCAGTTTTCAAATGTAAAAGAAAAGCTCCCCCAACTTATTCTGGATTATATAATATCAGAGTGGGTAATTCTGAAAACAACTATATCTATCTGATGAGAAATATAATGTTAATTAGGGAGAAGGTAAAGCTAAACCGTGAGCATAGCAAACACTGTTTTACACGAGACATAGAAGTCAGAAAAATAGTGAAGTTCCTGGGATACTTGCCGGGTTCAAATGTAGGCAAATAGATGCATAATTGCAGCACAAAGCCCATTTATCCAGAAGAACATTATTGTTTTTTCTTGAAGTTTTTAAGGTTAAAAATAGCACAATCCCTTCAAAGTTTTGATACAAAATATATAGATTCCCAGACACCTTATCATCAGATTTCAGTGGTTTCAGATATCATATTAGTAGAGTGAAACTAGAACCACGCCAACCAACTACATAAGAACCACAATGAACATGTATGTATCAATTATTCATTCATCTAAAAGAAGGGATTCTAATTTCTAATCCCCCCAACCAAAAACAAACTAAAGAAGAGATCGAAAAGAGGTAAAATAATATCAAGCATTAAGATTTATAGATAATGATGAATTATCAGATAAAATCGAAAGAGAAAAGGAATTGAGTTTACCTTGTGTTTGAGTATTCATAAAGCCTGCCCGTGCAGGAAAACACAATGAGTCCAACTTCAGCATCACAGAGAATTGATAGCTCTCTAGTTTTCTTCACTAATCCATTTCTTCTCTTGCAGAAAGTTACTTGCCGGCTCGTCGATTTTTCGATTCTTTGAATAGCAATCTTTCCTCTCCCCATTTACTAGGGTTCCTTCACCAATTTTCCTTATCTTCTTCGCATATCAATCAACTATCTCTCAATTACATACTGAATAGTGAACACTCATGCCCAAAATCGTCTTTCACTGGAAACAAATTTGAATATAATTAATTCAAAACCATGACGGAAATTACGCAAATATATAATTTAATCATAAATTATTATATAATTGAAAGCTATTGATTTTTAAATCATTGTTTTAAAAATCTAATTAATTGACAGTATAAATATGTTGATTATATCAGCAATATATTTAAAAGGGCTTTTAAGTTTCTAGTGTTTCAAGCCGAAAAAACAGCATCCTTGTCAATTTTGATAAAAACAAAAAAAAAAAAAAAAATCTACTTTTGGTTTTTTTAGTCTTTAAAATTAAACAATATTAATTCATTATTAACATGTTGATCCAAAATTAAGTAAAATACAGTTAGTTATGTTGGCTTTCATTTAAGGCACAACATTACTTTTATACTTCATGTCTCTTTTTTATTTTAATTAAAATTTATAATCAATTGAAACAAATTTATTTTACATTTTTAACACTGTTATTTTCCTGTGACTAACTAGCTAGGATAGATAATATCACTCACAAATACTCATCAATAATTTGTATTTATTTTTAAATGTCATGTTAATAATAGACTAACGCTGTATAATTTTAAAAATTAAGAAAATCAAATTTTAGTTAAACTGTTTATTCAAATACATCTTAAATATATATATGTTACGATCTCGTGACATACAACTCTACTTTGCATTTTCAAATGTTAATTTTCATAATTACCGATAAAATTACGAAGTTATTTTCGTACGTACTTATTGATGAAATGAGTATATTTGTATGCAATAATTTATTTATTTATTTATTTGGTACAGTACTGTGTGTGATAATTTATTATGGAAAAATATATTACACTCGTAAATGTACGGATGATATGCATGTGGATACTGAATTTTCCGAAACCATGGGCGTTTACTTTTGTACTTCTGGTTTTGGGGTGAGACTGGGGAATGCTTCCAATTTCCAGGTCAAGCAAGATGGTCTTTCACAATTCTTGTTTTCCATTATTGACAATACGAGGATTCCTAATTAGTATAACTAGTAAGTATGAACTAGTAATATTATTAAATACTTTTCACCAAAATGAATAATAAATGCAACATTAATTTCATAAAAATAATTATAAGTTAATATTTCTTTTTTGTCTTAGCTTTTACCACAACATATTATACATAAAACCCAACGTTAACTATCACATTAAAATTTTCTTAAAAAAAATTGTTTCACCAACTAGTTTGTTTGACATAAATAATTGATCGATGTGAGCTGTTTGTGAGTAGATTTTCTAAGTTGTTGTAAAGATAATATAAGTTTGATTCCGATGAATTAAAAAACTTGAAAAGTTAATTGATGTTAAAAAATAATTAAAAGATGAAAAGTTATTGAGGACTAAAAAATGATCTTAAAGTTAAAATAAAATACCGAGAGTTTAAAATTTTAGAGCTAAAATTTGATGATTAATATAGGTTTATTTTAATAAACCTTTCGTAGATGCTTTTAAAAGAAAAAAGTAAAATATACTTATCTAAAAGTTAAAACTAATTTATATATAAATTAATTTGTGGAAATTTTTATATAAAATTAGATTCTTTAAAAGTTAACGTTTAACTCATGAAGAAACTAATTTTAACTCATAAAATATTTTATTTTATTTTATTTTTTTATTTTTATCTCTTAAAATTGCTTATAGAAGTTTATCTAAACATGTCATATGTTCTATAAAATAAATGATAAATATAAAATGATGTAAAAGAATATGATTATTTATGTGTATAATAATTAAATTTTTAATAAATTCATGCTTCTTTTTTTTTTTTTAATCTTTTTGGTTAAAATGTAAAATATTTTCTAAAATTTCTATAGAGTGAACCAACTATGATTTAACACATAATTTATTCAAAATAAGGGTATTAATTAAAAGATTGGTTTTGTTGAAAATTAATAAGATAGTACAAGAAAAATATATATGCTTACAAATATTTTGTTCTTACATATATGATGACTATGGATAAAATAAAAAACTAATTACTTCTAACTATAAGATTTTGTTGGAATACAATTAAAGTTACATTTTACATGTATGATGAAAGATAGATTCAAGCAAAAAATCCCTTATATCGAAAGTTTTCTTAATAGTAAGTTCATGTATGGACAGACTTCCTATTAGGAGGTGTGTCCTGCTATCTAAACTAATGATTGAGTGATGATATAAATACTTAGAGCATGACTAAACTTTGGGTCACCATTGAACACTTGTAGATTGAAAAAGATAACTTCCATTACAAAGAGATTAAACCATGGTTTTTCATTTAATCAAACAATTGTTAAGATATAATTAAAGTCTCACATCATTAAAATTTAAAATAAAAATAATAATTAATTTGGGTTTATAAACACTGTGTCTCCAATAGTATAAGAACTTTTGAGTAATGATCAAAAACAAATCTACGAAGACTTAGACTCAAAATGAATAATATTATACTAATATGGAGATATGTTTAAGTGAAACTCTGGTGCATAATATGGAGAAAAAAAAACTAAAATACTTTTAATAAAACCTTAAAAACAATGTTATAAAAATTGAATCAACCATCAAAGTAATTTAGGCAGTGACTTGATGATTTAATGGTCAAATCAGATAATCACTTATTAATCTGTTAAATCAATTTATGTTAAAAAAAGATTTTAAAAATATAATTAACATAATTTAAGATATTCTATACATTAAAAATAAATTATTAACATATTAAATAACAAATATTACATATCCAAATTCACTACAAGAAAGTTGGTATTTATCTACACCCATAATTCGTAGGTAATGCAGAATTTTCGTAGGTAAATGGGTATTATCTACGAATTATCTACGAAACTTTTTCCGTAGATAATAAGCTCGTAGGTAAATTTATCTACGAAAATTGGCCTCCGTAGGTAACTTACCTATGCATTACCTACGAAAATATTCGTCTGAATTTATCTACGAATACGTATGCATTACCTACGAAAATATTCGTCTGAAATTACCCACGAAATGGTAGCATCAGGAATTTGCATAGGAACATTACCTACGAAAAATTGTATAGAAAAGTTACCTACGACACCTTTTCGTAGATAATTTACAAATTGAAATATAGAAAACTTACCTACGACACTTTTTCGTAGATAACTTACAAATTGAAAATTCCCCATAGTGAAGTTATCTACGAAGTTTTTCGTATGTAACTAACCTACGAAAATTTTCGTAGGTAACTTACATACGAAAAAATTCGTAGATAACTTACCTACGAAATGGTTCGTAGATAACTGACCTATGAAGTACGTTATAGGTAAGTTATCTACGAATCATTTCGTAGGTAATTTATCTACGAATTTTTTCGTAGATAATATGGATTTTGCTACAGCCAATCATTTTAGCTAAAGCCATGCAACCATTAGGTATCTTACATTGAAACAACTTTAATTTCTCAAAAACTATCAAATTTTTTTTGCTAAAACCCTGCAATCATTATATATCTTATATAATAATTTTATAAATATATTTCAAATGTATAAATATTTTGAGACAACTTTAATTTCTCAAAAACTATCAAAGTTTATTGAAATTTTTTTTTAAATACCATAAATATTTATGTCTCAGCACAGCAATAAATAATAAGTTATAAAGACATACAATGAAAATATTGTTGTAAATATAATTCCCTAACATTGATTTATGTCATCATATCAACAAACAAAAACTTCCATAAAATTCACTTAAGTAGGACCTGTAATAACAACCAACAAGCACCTTCATTATAACTACATCCATGGAAGTTATGTATACATTTTTTGCATTAGGATGAATGTATATATATTCAGCAACATCAAATGAATAATAAGCTAAAATTTTTCAAATAAAGTAAACACAGGATTAATGATAAGATATATAACAACATGAAATGAACAATAAGCTAAAAATTAACAAATAAAGTAAAAAATATAAAATAGAACATGAAATCCATAATATTTTAAAGTCATGCATCATAATTTATATCCTACTCTTAGATCAAGTCCTGCAATTAAAAACTATCTAATAATCTGCATAGTGAGAAGAGTTTTGTCGATCATGTTGGTCACCATCTTGAGCATCCTCCTGGTTTTGGTTCTCATTTTGTGGTTGGTCATTGACGTCTTGTAACACCATTTGTGCGGCTGGAGGAAGAAGAGGGAGAACAACACTTACTAGGGATTCTAATTTTTTCTGCAAACGTTGATTCTCCTCTCTAGATTTGCGAAACTCCTCCCTAGATTGACGAATCTCTTCTTCCAACCTTAGAATCTTCTGTGAAACTGCAGCTGCAGAACTACATGTTTGTTGTGTGAATGTTCCCCCGCAAAGATAACTTTCATGAAGTTTTCCAACCCCATATACTCGTCCCTTAGGATTTTTTCCACCAGCAGCAACCAACCAGCTTTTGTTCCTCAATTTCTCTTCCTCAACAGGGTCCAATGGAGATATTTCTTCTCCTCCACCACAAGATGCACCCGTATAAAGTGAATTAAAAAAACTAATATAACTAGTGGACATTCAACCATTTTACTATGTAGACTTAATTGGTTTTTCTTTCGTAATTGGCAACAGGATTTTTTTAACTTAAAAATGATTTTTATTCAACATATATAACAAGGATTACTTCTATTTGTTACTACAAAGTCAAGAAACAAATGAAGTTCCCTCATGAAGAAACAATTGCAGTGGTGCAACCAAGACACCTCCAAACTCATTAGCCACTATTAAGTGGTCATTTTGCCTAAACTAAATTTGTGTAGTAGACTGATTTGGTATTTTGATAAGTGTCCATGAATTGGTTTTTTAAACAAAACCATTTAATTATTTTCATAAAGTAAAATTGTTTATTATATTTATAAAGCTACACCAACTTGTAAAGGCAACGTCAATTTATAAATCAATTTAGACATTTGAGAAAACAATATAGAATAATTGAACAAACTAATGGAGGGTTGCATGACTAATTTCTTTAAAAATCAATATTACATACAAAACACAAGTTGAAACAACAAGCATTGGATTTGACTTTTAGTATTATACCTCTTAGTCAATATTTTCTTGAAAAATTGCTGCAATCGATCTCAATTTGATAATTCATAAAAACAACCTGAAAATATCAATAAACAACAACATTAGTAACATAAGATTTGATTACACTATCAACAACATTTTTACTGCACTATTAATATCACAAAGGCAAGGAAAAGTTAAGACAATATTGAAAATGAGTTAATACTCATAACAGAACCATAATTTCGAATTAACTAACTCTATACATCCAACCATGCTGGAGCAATTGTATACATCACAACCTTTATATTAATACACCTCACCAAAAAAAATGTATAACAAACAAATTGAATTTTTGTTTTCTTTTGACAGTATATATGTGCTTAGTTTCTCATGTTGTGCTGAAAGTACCAGTCTTATTGAACGTAGACTTCATGACATATATTAAGTTCTATTAAAAACATGCACCTTGCATATGGCTGGCACAATCCGATTACTCATAGTCCAATGTAGATGACATAAACATTACTAAGACAAGAGAAGAAATAAAACAGTATAGAACACACTTAAAGATCGTACTCAGAGGATTAGTAAATAAATATAGAAGCAATATGATCTTAGGAACTACAAAAAGAAGTAACCTAAAGCAGATAAACAATACAAATAATACCCGGTACAGTTCGCTGCTCCAAGTTGGGAAATACAAAATTTGGTCATCACATATTGTCCAAAGTAAATAAGTATATGGCCCAAACTAATTTTGATGCTTAGAATCCAAAACTGTTGTTTCATGCTAAGTACATCAATAATGAGACTGAAATAGCATTTGGCATATATCCAACCCGTGACCTAATCAGAAAAACCACTTGTGTGACATAATAAATAACAAATTTAGATATGTTAATGATAATTAAATAGTTAGGTAATTCATATAAAAGTGAGAGGCATTATGCCTAGTATAGCAGCATGTAATGCATCTTTATATAGTCTTGCTGAAATGGGTAGGATAAGAGAAGCAAAAAATATATTCAATGATCTTCACAATTGTGGGCTCTCGCCAGACTCAGTAACCTATAACATGATGATGAAATGCTACAGCAAAGCATGGCAAATAGATAATGCCATAAAACTTTTGACTGACATGTCACGTGAAGGGTGTGAACCAGATATAATTGTAATTAATTCTTTAATTGACACACTTTACAAGGCTGACCGAGTTGACGAGGCATGGGAAATGTTTGGGAGACTGAAGGATTTAAAGCTAGCTCCTACAGTTGTTACATACAATATTTTGCTAACTGGTTTAGGAAAAGAGGGAAAATTCCTAAAGGCGTTTGATTTGTTTGGGAGTATGAAAGAGTCTGGATGCCCTCAAAACACAGTAACTATAACACACTTCTTGATTGTCTTTGCAAGAATGAAGCAGTTGATTTGGCCTTGAAAATGTTTTGTAGAATGACAATGATGAACTGTAGACCTGATGTTCTGACATATAACACTATCATCTATGGCTTGCTAAAAGAAGGCAGAGCTAGTTATGCATTCTGGTTTTATCATCAGATGAAGAAATTTCTCTCTCCTGATCTCGTAACTTTATGCACCCTCCTTCCTGGTGTTGTAAAGCATGGAAGAGTTGGCGATGCAATCAAGATTGTCATGGAATTTGTACATCAATCAGGTTTACAGAAAGGCAATCAATACTGGGGAGAATTAATGGAATGTATTTTGATTGAAGCAGAAATAGACGAAGCCATTGCATTTGCAGAAGGATTGGTATGCAATTCTATTTGCGAAGATGATAATGTGATATTACCCCTAATTACAGTCTTGTGTTTGAGGAGCGGTGGTGATGGCGCAGAGATGAAGATCGAGAGCTTAACCTCTTGTGGATTGGTGCCTGTGAAGGTCGCCGGAGCAAGGCTACCCAGACACGGAGACGAAGGTGTATGCGATGTGGTTGAATCGTAGAAGACAGAACAAAGATTTACGGTTCAAAAAACCCATCTTTGGCACAACCAAATGCCATCTCACAAAACGATCTACGAAAATTCAAAATCAGATTTAGGGTTCCAAACGAAAACTTAATCAATATTTCAAAACCATAACAGAGAAAGCTTTTACATAAGTGACTTACCAGAACGCAAAGGATTTCTGACTTCTATTTACAGACAAACGAAGAACACAACTTCGGCCAGAGGAAACGGTTTCGAATTAGGTTTTCTCGAAAGGTTTTTCAACACGCATAGTTGAACGCTTTCAGGGGATTAGAAACGAAACTCATAATCGCGAAGGTCGCTAGATCGTGGAGACCAAATCAGTTGAGAGAGTCGAAGAGAGGAGCATTACACAGACACGCGAAGGCTGTGATGAGGACGACGAATATGTTAGGGTTTCGGATAAAGTAATACAACATTTAGTAATTAAAGATTATTTCCAATTCTAAACACAAAATGTTACCTACGAAACATGTATATAGATAACATGTTTTTTTTAATTAAAAAAATTGCACCTTCATTATCTACGAATAAGCTTCATAGATAAATTATTTATTTTAAATTTTTTACATTATTTTTTTGATAACTCTTTTCTATGACAACTTTCGTAGCTAATTTTTCGTATAAAAAGTTCCCACCAAAGTCCGCCACACTTATCTACGAAAATTTCGTAGCTAAATTTATTATTTCATTACCCACCAAAGTTAGAGTTATCTACGACATATTTTCGTAGATAAACAAAAATTATCTACGAAAATTTTTTCGTAGATAAATTTTCCTAGATAATACCCAATTTTCTTGTAGTGATTTAAAATTTAAGATCACAAGTCATAATAACACAATTCAATACTTCAAAATTAATAACATTATTGTTATAAAGTACTCGATATTCAAAATAAAAGTTCATAATAGTAAAGTTTATAAATAATTAAATTAAAGCAATGATACAACTCCATAAATAAGTTTATAAATAATTAAATTAAAGCAATGATACAACTCCATAAATAAGTTTATAAATTAAAATATAAATATAATCTAAAATTGATGTCCAAGTTATCATCAATTCAAAATGCAAATCTAATATAATAATATCCAAATGCGTTTTAATTTTTTTTTTTTAAAATTATATTTGTTTTGAAATTTACTTTTGAAAAAAATATTTTTGGAAACCTGGAACTGGTTCACCAATTTTTATTTTATTTTTTTGCCAAAACCAGTTGGTTTAATCCGATTTAATTATATAACTCGTTCGATGAGTAAACCGTTCTAGTTTAAACACTGATTTTCTGTCTAGTCGATCGATCCAATCCAATTTTATGACATTACTTGAAAGTCGTTGTTATGCAATTTACATAATGAATAGATAGATCATTTGTAACTCAATATAAAATAAAATCTACTTATAAAGTTTATACTTTTTAGTGATAATTTTTGTTTGCCACTGTAAAACAGTTTTTTTTAGTGAGCAATTTTATGTCATACACGGCCTCCATTATCTTATCAAATTTGATATTTTTAGTTAGTAATATTTTTAGAAATCTCTCGATCTAACACTTTTAGTAGCATTTTCTTAAAAAAAATAACTTGTTATCTCATGCTACCAGATTATCTTCCTAAACACTCATTACAAGACATAGCACATGAGTTGTATTTACTTTTTGATAGTGAATACGTTATTACATGTAATTAATTAGATTCCTTATCATCCAAAATTCATGACACCACATCTAATAATATATTAGAGTAAATTAAAATTAAAAGGCTTATAACAAAATAGTATTATCCAATATCCATAAATACTTGAAGGTGTAATATTTATATTTTTTTAAAAAAATAATGAATAATTTATTTTAACAACATTAAAATAAATAAATAAATTATATTTTTAACAATTAAAAAAGTTTAGTGACTCTCATCTCTAGTGGAGGTACTTTTATACTCTTTTGATTTTTCATTAAGAGGTTTACTCAATTTTTCATTGAGAGAACAAACTTTATAACCTCTAAACACTTAGTGTTTGAGGGTAGGGACAAGTGTACTCTCACAACTCTTTGTGGAGAGGTTTACTTTGATATTATGCCAAATTCAAATATAATATAACCAAAAATCATTCCACTTTTTAGCTATAAAAACCCTCTCAATATTAGTTTAGCAACTACTGTTGATTAACATAAAATATTTTTTATTAATGCTCACAATTGGATATAAAATAAAATGTTGATTATTTCAAGATTTTTGCTTGAAATTAGTGTTTTAAAAATCAGACAGGATCGGCCGGTCGGACTGATTGAACCGGAAAGCGATAGTTTAGCCGATCCAAATCTTGAGTTGAATCGATTATGCATTCGATCCGTTTCAAACCAAAGTGAATCAGTCAATTTTTCGGTTCAATGGGTAGATCGAAGCGGTGAGTCAAACCAGTTCAACAAAAAAGAATTAATAATTTTTTTATGTATTTCTTTATACAAAATAAAAATAAAGATAATTTTAAATAAGATGAAAATTAAAATTTAAGATAAGATATAAATTTATTGAAATTTATAAGTATAAAATATATTTAACATAAATTTTTTTATAGAAAAATTAATAAAAATTGAGTCATGCAATTCAATTAATGATCCATTAATTTAACCTTTAACTCATTAATCCAGTACACTAATTGATTTAATGACTAGTCCGATTTTTAGAATTATGCTTGAAATTCTTAAAATCTTGAAATTCATAAATACAATCTATATAAATCATACCTTTCGGTTAAAGAAGATAGACATTATTTTGAATCTTTTGATATTGGATAGTCGCTATTTTTTTTTTAATATTTTTTCTATAACATGGAAACTTTAAATTATTTTAAGCCAATTATTTTTTTCGGTAATGATATTATTTTGTACCATTTAATTTCATCTTTCTATTCTTTGAAGCATAGTATTGAAAAAGTATTTTATAAAATAATTTTAAAAATTATAAGTCAAAAGCATGTTATATATATAATGTTTTTCAATCATGTGCCGTACCGTACCGCGTACCGACAATTTAGGAAAAGGCTGTCAACCAAGTGAGATATATATATCTTATGATTCTATCGATGATTTTAGTGGAGGACTGAATTGCAGAGGAAAACGGGATACAGATTTTGATCTTCTTCTCCGATTAAACATGGAAAAATATTAAAATTAGTAGAGCAATGAGTCAGAACTCAGAAGGTGTCAGCATTTAATATGGTAGGATTATACAATAAGAAAGATCATAGGATATGGTCATTGGTGGTTAAATAATCAACTGCGATTTTTAATGGCAACAGGACGTTGCGCAGGGAAAGCAGTATAGGTCTTTGTATTTTGCGTACCTTTCGTTTCGGAATCCAACGACCAATTTCATTTCTTTTGCTTATCTATGCTTTAATTTATGCGTCTACTGTTCTGCTCAGACATTGGAACCCTCGAAGATATATGATTATAAAACTAAAAGCAACCATGACTTGAGTATTTATTATCCATCAACAAACTTTTGATTAAGAAACAAATAAACATTCAATAGATAATGTTATTTAATTCTATCAATTATATCTAAAGTTTTTTCCTAAATTGTTTTTTATTTGATATAAAAAAATTAGAAATAAAGAGTATTTTAGAAATAATATTATTAAATAAAATTAAATTAATTGAGATTTACAAATACTTAAAGTAAATAAACAAGAATTTTTGTTGTAGTACAAACGTTAATACAAATATTTAAAGCATATTGACAATAATGGCTAATAGTTAAGTTTTAGGGACTTAATAAAGGTGCACTATGTAGAAAATATTGATACCAAAGATACTCTAAAATACTCATGAATGAAAAAAGTTTTTATTTGAGAAGAAGTATATCATGTGAAAGAGATTCACACTTGACGGGAGATTATAAAAGTGTAATTGTGTTCTCACATTGAATGGAGATTAGTAATGCAAGCAATATATAATTGACAGAAACTTATGAACCTAATTAACACATTAAAGTTTTAAGTTAAAATGTAGTAACTAGTTCATTTATATGACTTGTTCACTTATGTAGCTTGCTTAAGCCCTACCTTGAATTCTACCAAGTAATTAACACCTCTATATTCCTCATAACTCTTTTCTTATATCATGAGAACCCATCTAAATTACAAAAAAAATCATTTGGACCAAATTGAGTTGAAAATTAATTTGTACAAACACTACAAGAAAAACTGTTATTATCTACGGAATATTACCTACGGAATTTTTTCCGTAAGTAATATTTAGTTATCTACGGAATATTACTTACGGAATTTTTTCCGTAGGTAATTTTTAGTTATCTACGGAATATTATCTACGAAATTTTTTCCGTAGGTAATGTTTGGTTATCTACGAAATATTAGCTACGAAATTTTTTTCATAGGTAATTTTTAGTTACCTACGGAATTTTTTCCATAGGTAATTTTTAGTTACCTATGGAATGTTTTCCGTAGGTAATTTTTAGTTACCTACGGAATTTTTTTCGTAAGTAGTGTTTAGTTAACTACTGAATATTACCTACAGAATTTTTTCCGTAGGTAATATTTAAGATTTTCTTTTTCTCACAATTTTTATTATATATATTTTTTTCTTTTAATAACGAAATGCGTATATTATTTTTCTTTTAATATTTTAAAGTTTAATATTAGTAATAATTTATTTTAGTTTTTAAAAATTGTAATAAAGTATGTAAATAGAATACGAATTTATCTTTCAATAAACTTATAAATTTTACTTTATTATATAAATCAACAAGTTTAATATTTAAAAAGATAAACAAAAGTATATATAATTTTAATATATTATATAAATTTAATATAATAATAATAATTATTATTATTATTTTTATTTTTATTCATTTTTCTTCAAATAGATCAATTTTTAAGTGTAATATAAGTTTTTTTGAAATAACTTGTAGCGTATGCTTTTAAATTAAATAGATTATAATAAAAAATAAATATTAATAAAAATTATTATTTTAAATTTTTTATTTTTATAAATTAATGATGATAAAAAATAACATACTAATATTTGGTTTTAAATTTGATATGAAAATATTATAATATAATTAGATAAGATTTTAAATTAGTATTTTATTAATGGTTGATAATTAGAAAATAAAACAAGAATAAATATGTTTTTTGAATTTTATATCTTAAATTCAAGATGAATAAATATATTAAGTTAATTAATTAATAATTTATTTAAAATGTTAAATTTTAGTTACCTACGAAATTTTATCCGTAGGTAATTTTAGTTACCTACAGAATTTTATCCGTAGGTAATTTTTAGTTACCTACAGAATTTTTTCCATAGGTAATTTTTAGTTACCTACGGAATTTTTTCAGTAGGTAATGTTTAGTTATCTACAGAATATTACCTATGGAATTTTTTCCGTAGGTATTATTTAATATTTTCTTTTTCTCACAATTTTTATTATATATATTTTTTCTTTTAATACAATGTAGAAACGAAATGCGTACATTATTTTTCTTTTAATATTTTATTTATAAAAATAATATTTTAAAAGAGAAGGGTTATAATAACACCAGTGTAATAATAAGGGTTATTTATTATAATGTTAAAATTTAATTTATAAAAATAATATTTTAAATGTGAATTTTATAACTTCAACCGTTAGATTGAAAGTTTTGTACTTTTAGCTGATATATACAAAATTTTATATTAGTTCAAGATTATTTGATACTTCATTCTTGTAAAACAAAATTGACGTAATATATACATTTCAAAATATGCTAAAATAACACTTTGATTACCTTTAAGTTGTTGTTCAATTTTAACAAAATTTGATATAAACATATAAAGTGATATGAACTTTCGATCTAACGGTTGGATTTACAAAATTCATATTTAATATAAAGTTATTGAGCGGTGTAATACTTAGAAAAATTACACCGGTGTTATTCTAGCCCTTATCATTTTAAAATATATAAATTATTATTTAAACATTTAAATTTATAATAAATAATTTAAATTGTATCATAATATTAATTTTAAATATAAATAAGTAGATTGTTAATTATACAAGTAAGTATATATATATATATAAAGATTAATTAAATATAATATAATTATTATATATATTTTTATATTTTTATAGCAGTCTAGACATACCAAAATGAGAGGGATCTAAAAATAGTATAAGTATGAGATTGTATAGATGAGAATGACTTAAATGAATTAATTTGTACTACTTATACTGAAAACATGCATTAGCTTTTCTGTAGCCCATTTCATCAGAACTCCACAGTTAAGCGTGCTTGAGCTAGAGTAGTACAAGGATGGGTGACTTTCTGGGAAGTTTCCCAGAAAATGTGCAGTAAGGACAAACCACGTTAAAAAGTGAAGTGTTATGAAATAAGATCCTTGAGAGGCTAAATATAAAAGTTGTTACATTAATAAATTTATTAAAATTAAAAATAAAAAAAAATTTCGTAGGTAACGTTACCTACGGAATTTTTCCGTAGGTAATGTTACCTACGGAATTTTTCCATAGGTAACGTTACCTGCGGAAAATTTCATAGGTAACTTTACCTACAGAAAATTTTGTAGGTAACGTTACCTACGGAATTTTCTGTAGGTAAAATTCGTAGGTAACATTACCTACGGAAAATTTCCATAAGTAACGTTACCTACGAGCTTATTACCTACGGATTTTTTTCCGTAGGTAATCCGTAGGTAATTATCAGTTACCTACGGATTTTCAGCATTATCTACGGATTTCTTCCGTAGATAATGCTAATTTTTCTTGTAGTGAAACTAACTAAACTATTTTATTAGTTCAGTGAGTTATTTTTTCATATTTGAATTGAATTAAATATATTTAAATTGAACTTAATTATTTTTTAATAATAAAAATATAAGAAAAATTAAAAATAAGAGAAATTTTCCTTTTCATACAAATAATTTGATTTTTTTTAATATAAGTGCAGCTCACTTCAATTTCTTAAGAAATAGATTAATTTCTATAGTTCACTTCAATTTATCATCAATTCAATTTTTTTAAGGAAGTTAATGATGTGCAATGATTTGTTAATATTTTAATGATATATAATATTAGAGTATCAATTATTTAATTAAGTATATTTTTTAATTTATTTTTAATCATGGTTTATGTAATATTGCACGTTTTCTTAATTATTGTGTTTTATTAACAATTGTGAGTTGTGTTGATTATGTGATGTGTGTTATTTTTAGAGTAATTGTTGAAGAACTTTGGGAGCAACTCCTAAAAAGTTTTTGAGTTTTAGAGGGTTTCTCTAGACAAAGGTCTAGTTTGACCTTAAGGAAAGAAGTATAAGATTTTATTTTAGAATTCAGTTTCATTAGTTCACTTCTTAAGAATCTTAGAAAGAGAAGCATTAGAGTTTGATCCTTCTTCATCTCCTTTCTAAGCCTCCCAAGTGTGTAAGGGTTGTTGTTAGTTGTTGATTCAAAGTCAAATAGTTAAGAATCAAGGTGGTGCAGGTGAAACTTGGAACCAATCTTCGTCTTCCTTCCTCATCTCTTTGCTTGAAGTTGAGGTAAGGGAAACTAGAAATGACTTGTTGATACTTTTGCTGAGTTGTATGTTGTTGGTTTTTATAAAAAAAATGTGGTTGTGTTGTTGAGCTTCTTAGATGATATGATGAAAATGATGGGTTTTAGGTGCTTTGAGCATGAGTGTTGGATTTTTTATGATTTGGTCAATTAGTGGTTGCATGTTGGATTTTTGATGTGGAGTAAGCTGAGGATGGTGATATATGTGTATGATTATGTTGCATGCTTTGGATCTTCTATTTTTCTAGGTGGTTAGAGTTAAATTCATGGTCTACGAAGTCCATAACTCACTATTGTGTTAGGCACTCTTTCATGGTGATGAGTGCATAACTCACCATTGTCTTACTCACGCAAGACACATGGTTGGTGGCGTTGGATGTAAGGAGAAAGAATTGCCTTGAGTTCGATTGGTCCCAGGCGCCAAAGAAGTGGCATCAAACATGAGGAGAGAAAGTGTTTTGGGTTTATTTGGGGTTAGGCGTGGAACTTTGTCACGCTAGGTGTGAAGGCCTAGGGGGCCTCTACCCAATCCATGCCACTTTGGACGAGGGTAGTATTACATCAGGTGTGGGCGAGACAGAGAGCTCCCTACCCCAATAGCATTGGATGTTGGGTGTGTGGTGTTAGGCAATTGCTTTTAAAATACTTATTAATTATTTATATGATTAAATGGTGAAAATTAAATGGATAACTTAGATGAATCTATTGCATGTTGTATGTTGTTGTTCTATGTATATTTATCTAAGATGATATATGTAGATGATTGTATGATTGAATGTTGAGATGCATTGGTATGCAATGAATTAATAATGTTATTATCTATATACATTGACCTATGGTAATGTATATAGGTGATGATTGTTAAGGTGTTGGTGTTAAGAATGTTAAAGGCATTAAAGTATGTTGATTGACTTATGACTAAAGGAAAGGTTGTTTTTGAAAGTTGGATATCCCATAATTGGATATTGGTGTGGTGCTTTGGGAGGTCAATTGTTGAAAAATCCTCCTTGAGTAGACAGTAACTCTTGGAGTGAATTGTTGAGTCTCCTCTAAAATCCTTAATCAATGTTGGAGTAAGGTGTAAAGTTTAGGATTATAACCCTTAACTAATTACTACAAGGGTGCATGGTATCACGAGGATAGTTAGCGAATTAATTTCATAAGTGACTTGATTTATGCATGTCAATGTCTTGGTAGACCCACACCCAAACTATATTATACTTGATAGTGGTATTGGAATTTCCTAATTTAAGTGGAGACATCCAAGAAATCATGTGGTAGGGATTGGTATCCTGATTGAGTTGTCGATCTAGCAAGATGTATAGTGTGAAAATGATCAATTGGTTTGATAGAGTCAAGCCACTTAAACTACTCATCTTAGTATAGGAAATCTTCATAGGTGAATGCGTAACGATACATTAGTTGAAATGTATGCATATGATGTGATATTATTTGGTTTTGTTCATATGCTTGGTTGAGAATGTTTTTAAATGGCATTGATGTTGTGATATATGAATGTTCATATGTGTTGAATTGCTTACTCTTGTAAGGTGTGGAATGCCAAGTTGAAGTGTTAAGTTGTGGACCATGTTGTGATTTTGTTGTATGATTTACATGTTAAGGTTGTTGATAGTCTAGATGCATTTTTCTTCTATATTTGCTATATGGTTTTTTTTTTAAATCTAGCTTACCTTTGCATGTTTTTCTAGTGATTGGATTGCGATAATCATGCTTTTCATGGGAGTAGAACATGATTAGCTAGAGTCGGGCGATGGCCTTGGTGAGGCAATGCTGGTGGCTTGTTTTGATGCTTTTGGTTAGCTTACTTTGATGTAATCGAATGTATAGATATTGTTTTATCGACAACTTAAGGATTATAGTTTTCACTATTGGATAACTATACATACATATATATATATATATATATATATATATATATATATATATATAATGTACATATTCGGATATTGTGACTATATTGATCTTTGGTATGTTAGTTGTTTTTCGCTGTTAATTGGTTATCCGTAAGTGAAATGATCATGGCAAGTCATTATAGTTTAATTTTTAATTTTTAAAATGATATAATATTTTATAAATAATCATATGTAATAATACATTTCAAACATTTTAAAATTGGAAATTCGAGGTTTGATATATACAATGAAACTAGCAATGCATGCTTGAGCATATATCTCACATGAACAAAATGTTGCTCTAATATGTTGGCCGGCCTCACTTCAATTAAATTATTAACATATATTTAAAAATATTATATTTTGTACTTCTTAATTTTATATTATAGACTTATTGATAATTGTTTTTGACATTATGTTTTGTTCTTTGTATATATAATGATGATTATTATTAGTTTTTGTTTTTTAAGAAAAATTACTCTCACTAATCTAGGATCTTGGATCCGCTAATGCATAGAGCCTTTTGGTCTTGAGAGTGGAATGTACCTCCATGTGACATCATGACTTCTTTAGATTTGACTTAACTTATGCAATCACACACACACACATATATATATGATTATACAGTAATCTAAAATTGTGAGTATAACCTTAGGTTGTCAATCAAGCAACTCTACCAAAAAGCTAAAAGAGTAGTCTCCAGTTACACCGCTATCCAATATCATGGATCTCCAAAATGCTAAACACCTCAACCTAACCTTACTCTACTACCATGTAAAATATGATCATCGCAGTCCAACCACTAGAAAACGTGCAAGGGTAAGATAGATTTCAAAAGAATAAGTATAAAACAAGTATGGAAGTGAAAACATCTATACTAGTCATCAACATGTAAAACATACATATATCACCTCATATTTTACAACATACCAACACACCAAACATCTCAGCATGACATTCAACCATATAAACAACAAGCATATGAATAAGATCAAATCACACCACATCATACATATACACTTGCTAGGTCAATAGCTAAAGTAGGATTCCAATCCCTATCAACATGGTTTCTTGAATGTTACCACTTGAATTAGGAAGTATAGTATTCTTGTCAGGATATAACAATTTGGGTATGAGTTTACCACGACATTAGTTTGCAAAACTAAACTCATTATGGAATTAGCCCACCAACTACCCTTCAAATACTACATCCCTCCAATACTCAGTTAGGGACTAAGTCCCTAACCTTATACTTTACTTAGTTGGTCACTTTATACATATATGTCCCAACCTTGCCCACATACGGATTAACATTGGTCACTTGTAGTTGGTATGCCTCCACTTGACCCACATACTGCATCAACTAAGATCCTAGATGAGACTCAACAATCCTCCAAGAGATAACACCTACTCAAAGAGGTTTTTTCACAATTGAGCTTATAGAAAACCAGACCAATATCCATACAATGAGATATCTAACTTTCTAAAACAACCTCTCTTTTAGTCCTAAGTCAATCAACATACCTAATCAACATCATACCTTAACAATGTATCAACATAAAATGCCTAAAACATTCTCAACGTCACACCTCAAGAATTTCAACAATTAAATTCACACACACACACACACACACATATATATACATACATACATACATATATATATATATATATATATATATATTATATTATCCTTGATCAATATACATAGAATAATATCACCAATCAACATACAACATGCAATATATTTATCTAACCTATTCATGTTCATCATATCACAAATCAAACAACAAGAATTTTCAAAATAAGTCGCACTCGGCACCACACACATTACACCCGACACTATTAAGACAAGGAGTTCGTTGCCTTACCCACGCCTAATGCCATTCAACTCGCACCTGGAGTGGATGAGGTAAGGAACCCTTGTGTGGCAAAGTCTCATGTCAACCCCCCATCCCAAGTAGAGATAAGTCTTTCTCTTCACATTCGATCCATTCCTTTGGCGCTCGACACCAATCCAAGCAAAGTCAATTCTCTCACCCCGCGCTTGACACCATTCAAATCACGTTCGACACAATTCTAACCCGAGGAAATTTTCTCTTCCCACGCTTAACATCACCAATCCTACACCTAACATGAGCAAGATAGGGAACCTCTAATTGAAACCACACCCAACGCCTTGAAGGCATACCCGACACAACTGTGAGTTCTACACTTAACAAACCAAGAATTTGCTCTCTTCCCACCTGAAATCCAAAAAATCACCGACATGCAAAACAAGATAACACTTATTCACATCAACAACAACTCATTTTGCACCAAAATTCCAACATGCAACTACAATTTTCCAAATCACCAAGATTTTCTCCTTGAAACCCCAAAAACACCAAATTCAATGATCACCATTCCAACTCATGCAATTCTGCAACATAATTTCACCTATTAGCATCCAATCATGCAATCAATCAACAAGAAATCCAACAAAAATCAAGAATCTAACTTTCCTTACCTCACCATGTTCAAAAGGAAGAGGGAAGAAGAAGAACTTCGAGCTCTCATTGAAGCTACGCACCAACACAACCTTGATTCTTAGCATCTTAATCTTTGAATAAACAATTCATAAACAATCCTCACTTGCTTGGAGAGCCTAGAAAGAAAAAGAAGTTTGAATCTCAAAGCTTATCTCTCGAGTGCTTCTATAAGATTTCTTTAGAGCAAAACTTATGAAACTCAAATTTTAAAAGAAATCCTATATACTTCTCCTCTTAGGATCAAACTTGACCTCTGTCTAGAGAAATCATCTAAAACACCTAAAGACTATTTATTAACTCATAGAGTCTGTCAACACCACACCTTAGGACACCACACCTTAGGACACCACAACATATAACTATTGCTAAAAGACAATAATTAAAAAAAATACAATGTTACAACATTTCTTGTAGTATACATTTTTGGGTCTCCCTATAATATTACAATTTTGGTTTCTCAATTTTTACTTATGAAATTTTAGCCCTCAATTTTAGTCGAGCCATTAATTTCTAAAATTGTAATATTTGTCATGATCTAACATCAAATAGATGACATGATAATTAATATTTAATAATATTTAAACTAAATTGCACTTTTAGTTCTTATTTCTATTTCATTTTTATTTATTTTTACTCTTTTTATGAGATAAAAATGAAAATAAAGAGTAAATTTTAGCCTAAATACTATTAAATATTAATTCTTATGTCATCTATTTAACCTCGTATCATGATTACTGTAACTAATTATAACAATCAATGAATGAATATTTAATAAAGGACCAAATTAATGAATTTTATAAAATTGGAATACCGAACTTGTAAAAATAAAAATAAAAATAAAACTAAAATTGTGAATTTAATACTATAAAAAAATAATAACATAATTTAGCTTTTAATTTAAAATTAATTTTAGATTCAAAATTAATTCTTCAATGTAAAATACGTAAATTTAGTTTAAGTCATATCAATTAATATTTCGGTGTGATTTTTTGTAATGCTTATTCCGATGTGATTTTAGGTTACGTAATGTAAATTTAAACACAGAAAAAATCTATAGATCTCAAATGCAAATTTAAAGTCTGATTTGCTAAGATAAAAAAAATGAATAATCTGATTTTTATTCAATAATTTCATTTATTTTTTTTTTAAAAAATCGCGTCAAATCTGTCAACAATGTAAATGCATTACAAATCTTATTACAATTCAGATCTAATGTAAACCACGAATGAATCGGTGTTCCAAGTAATTACAATTATTTACAAATATAAGATATTAATATTTTAAATTTATTTACTATTTTTTAGTCTCATATTATATATTTATCTTTTAAACTAATATAATTTTTTAAGAATTAATTACAAAAGTTACTATCACAAAATAATTTTTTGCAAAATACCCTTATTAGAAAAGTATATATATGATATAATCATAAATTTATTTAAATATTGAGATAATATCCTAATAAATAAAAAAAATATCATTAAAAATTAAAAGTTTCTTAATTTTTTGAAGTAACAAATATTTTGAAGAAAATTAACATACTCAAAAATCAAGATGACATACATCAGACAAAAAAATATAATAGAAATGATTTGTGGATAACTTTATAATAACTGACGTTTGTTGTATTCACTTAGGGATCATGAATGCACCAACCTATAATAATGTTTGCACCAACACAAATAATTAATAAGTTGGTGGGATTGAACGTATTCTCCAATCCATATATCTTATCAAAATGAATAATGCATGTTATCTTCAATATGTTTTGAATGGTGTGGATTTATTAAGTAGTTCCTTGCTAATTTGAACCTCGCGCCATAAAAAAAAATGCTTGCTGAATTTTCCTTAAAAATAAAAATTCTTTTCATACTTAATTTTTTTATATTATATATTTGTCTGACAAATTTAAGAGTTCAATATGCATAAAAATCTTTTACATATTGTTAGTGCAAGTAATATATTCTCTTTGTTTAAATTATTAAATGATAAAAGACGACGACAATCAAATAAGTTATTTACATAACTATTTGGATACTAAGAGTTTGTTGAGGAATCTTGCACTAATTTTATTTTGGTCAAGAATCCTGCACTAGTTTAAATCGTATACATTAATAAGATTGTTTTAATATATAAAGTGGTCCTTTTCATATTCTTTTCAAAATAATTAAAAGACTAAAATATATTTTTTGTGTCTTAAATTTAAGATAAATTTATTTTTGTCCCTTAAACTTAAAATTATTGATTTTAATCTATGTAATTTTCAAATATCTTATTTTAGTCCTTCAAGTTACTAATAACATATCTAAAAATAATAAATTCAAAAATCTTATTTTAGTATCAATTGAGTTTAATATGATATTTTTCACTAATAATAATATTAATAAATAAATTTTATGTGATAATATTTAATAAATTCATTAACAAAATTTAAATATAAAGACTAAATAAAGTTTTTTTTTAAAATTATAAAAACTAAAAATATCAATTTTTAATTTGAAGAACTAAAAATAAATTTAACTTAAATTTGAAACACTAAAAATATCTTTAAATCTAATTAAAACTATTCCAATAAACCAATATATATATATATATATATATATATATATATATATATATATATATATATATATATATATATATATATATATATATATGACTGTGATCAACATGCAAATCCAATTAATTAAATTCAACCCAATCTAATTATGTATCAATATATTAGTTGAATTTGATATATTTTAACCAATGCAGTTTTAATAGAATTGAGTTACGAGTTAATAACTTTTCAGGTCAAATTAATGGAATTTAAAATTTATTATTTAATTTAATTATAATTTGATTGATTAGAATGTGTCAAACTCAACCCATTGACTCAACCAATCTTTTGAAACTTAATTACAAATATTAATCATATATTTAGTTGAAAGATATATTGATATATAATTTTTATTAGTGTTATTTGAAAGATATATTATAATTATATAATTTAAGTTAAATTATCCTTTATCTTATTTATTATATTTATTTTAGTTCTTTATATATTTAAATATTTATTTTTGATCTTTTATCTTTTATATTTTGATCAATTTGGTCCTTTTTAAAACAACAATAATTTTTAATTTTGTAACTCAAATTTAAATAAATTTTCGACCGATTTAAGACATGAAACTTGTAATAATATATTTAATTATATAAAAATTATAAGATTTAATTGACATTTGAATTCATAAATTTTAAAATATTTTATTTTAATGCTTTTCTGATTTTTTTAAAAAACATTGTAAATTTGCAAAATAATATAGGGACTAAGGTAATCTGTCTTAGACCAGTCATAAGAAAAACAGGTAATCTGTGTTAGGAAAAATGTTGTGTGGAAAAATTTTCACAGAATTGAATACTAAATCTAGTATAATTCTTGAATGCCAACTTTATTTTTCTAACTAAAATAACTTTTCAGTATTTTTCTAATTAATTAAATGTCGACTTCCTTTTTAAAGTAACTTGTCGCTTTATCGCGATATAATGAAAATATTAATTTCTCCTTCTCCTAGAAAAAAAAAACAGAGAATTTTCTTTTGTTTTTCCTTTGCAATTAAGACAATCTAAGTAAGATTTTGAAATACATATACATTATAAAGCCGGTTTTAAAATAAAAATAAAAATCAGATCACTCTTTTATTGGAATAGAGCTAGAATAGAAACAATAGAATAGCAAATTTCTGCATGGTTGTTTACAACTTGTTATGGCCATGGGGGGCAAAGACACTAGGGGTTATGTTCAGATTTCCATTCAATTAATCATGACAGATAGAGAATTTATAAAACAACACCAGCACAAATGACAATATAATCCTTATTGCATTGATGTTACGTACATAATAACCATTATGTCCGATTCTTATAACAGAAACTGCATGTAGAGCTTCTGGACATATAATCTAATGCCATGTACATGTATGCATCAATTTACTGTTCATTGGATCAGTCGTGATTGATGAAGTACAAGATAAGATGACACTGATAGATGCACCACCATTGGGACCAAACATTGACAGCTTATCACAACCGATCAACTCCATCCTAATTATTGAGCAGTTTTTGCTAATGCAGCTGTAATCTGGAGCACACTTTAGATGATTAGTTAATAATGAAATTATGAATAACCCAAATATGTTTTTGTTCCTAGAAATATATATTAATATATCCCTCTAAAACATGTGTTTTAATTTTTGTATCCTGAATTTTTAAAACTGAACACTTATAGTTTCCATAAACGACAAACCTGTTAAACGCTAAGGTGGTATCTAACAGTATGTGTTGAAAATCCGTTTGACACATTAGAGCTTAACATATCTATGATAGTGTTCACTTTTAAAAATTCAGACAGCACCAAATAAATACCAAGTTTTAGAAAGTCCTAAACCAAAATTTAGTAGGACCAAAATCATATTTATAGACTCAAGTCGTATGAATACCCCAGTTTCATTGCTTTGGCTGGTGGTTCACCGTGTTGAGGCTGTGGCTGGCTTAGATGGAGACTGATAGGCGTAAGCATATCATATCCATAGTTGATAGTGTAAGGAGGATTGGATGTTGCAATATCTTCTTTTCTATGCTTTTCTTCAATAACCTGAACTCCAAATATTTAAAATAAAACTTGAACTTTTTACCTAACAAATACCGCAGGTTGAGTAAATGAGGGAAATAATATTTGATAAGTATATGAAACTATGAATGAGATATATTTCTAAGATATAAAAAAATGTGTGTTTTAGATCGTTTACCTTTTGTAATTCTGCATTTTCCTTGTGGATGAGGTTTATCTTTCTATGAAGTTCTACATTTTGTTGATGCACGAGGCTTCCCTACAATAGCATCAATGAAAACGAGCTGTCAGAAGTTTGTTGAAATATCTTTCAACCACTTGAGGAACAAAATCTGATTCATGAAACCTTTTGGTGTAGTTCTTTGACCTCATTAGTTAGAATTTGATCCTGCAGGGTAAACAATAAAATTAAGTAATCATGCAAGAGTCACGCTCACGCATGTACTATGAAATGGATCAATGGCGTCTTATATTTGAATGGAAGAGCTAGCTTTGATTTGCTTTGACATTGAACAATAATTAATGATACCTTTTTCATGCGAACACCCTTTAAACTCATCTCCAGTTGATTTTCCAGATTTCCTAGTTCTTTAATACCCAATCCAGAAAGTTCTTCGCCCATCAATTTCCTGCACTTGCCAGAAAGAAAATATGGAATAACTGTGTTTATTTTATTGCTGATACATTATGTTACAAGACTCAAAATATTGCACTATTAAAGTTCTCTTCTTATCTCATAAACTTTATCGTTTGAGAGGGAAATTTGGCGCAACAGTTAATTATTTCTTGGACCTTAGCATGGATATGAAGCTTTGGTACAGGTTAACGTACCTTTTTTCTGTTTTGTTTCGGA
The DNA here is from genome assembly GCF_000230855.2 of Cajanus cajan. Taxonomy (NCBI): domain Eukaryota; kingdom Viridiplantae; phylum Streptophyta; class Magnoliopsida; order Fabales; family Fabaceae; genus Cajanus; species Cajanus cajan. The sequence goes on from NC_138518.1 coordinate 64,003,552, forward strand.
ATCTAAAGAGTTTTTCGATTTACAAATTTTTTAAATGTTTATTTGATTGTGTGTACTTTAAATCTTTAATTAATTAACATGACCTGGCCTCTCCTACAGCTACATGTCCACTAGAAGAGAGAAATTGTATCCGACTAGCTAGAGGATCCAAGTTCATTTATACATTTGCATTCAAATCAGGTTTATTATAAGTTAAAATTAATTGGAAGAAAATGCGTTTGGGTTTGTTGTGGCTAGGCACACGCAACATGAAACTATGCAAGGAATGCTGAAGAGAATCAAAATGCTATTGATGGATACTAGATAGGCTAAAACGGAGTCTTTTCCATCACTAACCAGATGTACGTCTGTAATCGGTAATATATGGTTGGCAATTTTAACAATTCTATAATTATCTATTTCGTTTCCTTTTATATATAGTTGAGTTCAATGCTTCATTTCCTAAAATGTTGTTTTTACTTGCAACTGTTGGGTGTTTAACTTTTTACCTGTGGTATTCCTGCATGTACTGCACTTGTTGCCTCAAGCTTGCAGCTTCTCTCTGCCAAAACTAGTCAATAATAGATATAAGAGTATTGTGAGATAAAGACGACAAAATATGCCACTGTCAAGTATTTGATGCCAACCTTTCTCTTTTCACCGATGGGGCCAAAGTTCTAAACTGAAGGAGGCTGAGGCTTTTGACTTTTACACTTAATTTGATGAATGCTAATAACATGTTTTTTTTTTAATCTATATGATTTGATGATTAATTTCATGCGAGTTTCATCGAAGAGAAAATGAACCTAGATTATTTAGTGAAATTCATGAGTAGAATGTACTAATATATATATATATATATATATATATATATATATATATATATATATATATATATATATTTATTTATTTATTTATTTATTTATTTATTTATTTATTTATTTATTGAGTATATATTAAAGACTATATAGTTAATTAACAATTTTTTTATAAGCAAAACTTAGTGAGACACTATTTTATATGTATTGCTTATGTTGTTTTTCTATTTGAATTTGAGTTTCTTTTAGATAATGCATTTCATAAAGATTACCACTAAAGAATTATGCAAATTACCAATATAAGATTATTTTACTTTAAATTGAAAAACCGTAATTCCTCTATTTTTTTATTATAAGAATAAAAACTGATTTTACATATATTAAAAATAAGATAGTTAATTGCACTAAATTTTAATATATATTTCTGTAATATTTTTCCTAAATAACACTGGTTATAAATGTTAAAAAAATAGTGTAATTAAAGGTCATACATTTAAAGAAAAATATTTTAGAGAGAGAATCATTAAATGAGATAAAATTAGTTAAAATTTCTTTATCTTTAAGAAAAAAATGTGTATTCTTTTTACTTATAACATAGATTAGAGAGAGTATAAAAACACTTAAAGACTTATATATATACCATGGAGCATGTTGATTAATTGATGTAGAGTTGTTCTAACTTAATGATTTTAAATTCAAATATTAGATATAAAATTATGTAATTTAAATATTTAGAGTGAAAGTTTTGTTATCTATAATAATTTTATTTAATTCAAATAAAATTGTCTCCGTTAAAGAGATACTGGTAGTCTATAAAAAAAGAACTATATAAATTATCTTTTATTTATTTAGAATAGTGAATAAAAGATGCTTTTATAATTTTTGATCGGAATGTCAAATTTGATTCATCCCGAAATTTCTAGATTTATAGTTTAGTGCTAAACATCATATGCAACAATTAATGATAGGCACTAGTAGCACTACATTACATCAAGCCTCAACGCCGAGCGTTAGAATGTTCGATTGCCTTTGTTCTAGAGCATCGTGCATTTCAACAGGGCACCCAAGTACCCAAAGTAAGAGTTGCTTTCTGCCTAGTAGCCCTAGGCACAACCACTTAGTGCTAAGTGTTAGAATTTATGGAATTTCATAATACCTAAGTATCAAGTCGACTGTTTCTGAGATGCTACATGAGTGTCAAGTGCCAGCATATACTGTGAGACAATGACGACAAAACCCTAAACATATAACTTGAGTTTTGAAATAAAATAATGGAGGCTAACATAAGAGGAAAAAATCTTTGAAGAGATCATAAGCATTCTTGAAGCTTTGGAAGTCTTGAAAAAGGATCTAGTACATAGCAGATGCATCATCCATTCATCCCTGACTCTAATATCTTTGTTCTTTCTTGCTTTAGAATTTGCAACTAAATTATCTTAGGTTAGAGTTGATGAACTTAAATTTGGATTCCTATCTGACATTTTTTCTTAGTCAATATAAGTTTATCTCATGTTATTGTGTTTTCATCTTTGCATCCAACTTTTTTTTTATAACTGACAGCTTTTAAATTGGTTTCAGAGTTATCAAAAATTGTTAACACAAGTTGTTCAATGTTTCTATTCCTTAATTAAGAATCAAGATTCAATCTCTAATTTAGATAAATGAAATTGTGACTGAAGCACATATCACTTTATTTTTTTATTTATAAAGACCAACATTGAAAATAAGTTATAACTTCTTATTAAACATTCCTTTTTTTTTTTTTTTTTAATTTTAGTGGATGTATTATGATTGAAAAACCGTGTAAAACTAGAACTGTAATAGATTGTCATGGGACTTTGTGATAATGAGTTGTCAAGAATATTTTTATTTATGTTTAATTAAAATAGGGATTATTTAAAAGGATTAAATATCATAGTATGGGTAAATAGGTTTTGAATCAATGAAATAATCTTAATCTAACTTTATTATTTTCTATTTTTTTTTCATGTTATAACTTGTTGGGAATATAAGAAAGGTAAAATACCAAGAAATTAATCTTCATCAATGAGTCATGAAAAAACCACATAAATGAAATTAACATCAAATTTTTAGGGAGCATTTGGTAGTAGAGAAGTTTTTTCATATATAAAAATCATGATTTTTGAGAATTACAAATTCTGAGAATCATGATTCCTATAAATAATTAAAATATGTTTGGTTACTCATAAAAGTTTCTGGGAATATTCATAAATGATTCTCGGGAAATTAAAGATTTTCATGTTTGGTTACAAAAATATATGCCTGGGTTTATAAATATTTTTTACAAAAACATCCTTTATATATATACACACTTAAATCTTATTACAAATATGATATTAAACTATTTTAAAAAGTTAAAAACTTATTAAAATTATTTAAATACATAATCAATAAAAAAAGTAAAAAAGAAAAATGCTACATTATAATTAAGAAGAATAAAATATAGTATTTTGTTTCATTCAAATAAAAAAATTAAAAAGTGTTAACAAATACCATTAAAATGTAAAAATAAAATAGATTTTAATAATACTATTAACATTGATAAGATCAAGAAATAATGAGATACAAGAAAGAGAGAAAGAGAAATAGAGATATGGGAGGAAGGGAGGAGGGAGAGGCAGAAAGAGAAATAAAAGGAGAAAGAAAAAGAGAAAGAGAGAGGGAGAGGGATAGAGGAAAAGAGAAGGGGAGCAAAAGTGAGAGAGAGAGAGAGAGGAAAAGAGAAATAAAAGGGATATTATGGCCTTTTTAAATACATAAAGTTTTTTTCCTAACTTTAAAAAATTGGATTCACTCTCCCTCTAAAAATGTTTTTGTGAAAAAGTGAGATAAAAAATTGCTCTTGAAAAATTATATTCTTGGGAATTTTTTTTTAAAAATAATTATCAAACATGAAAAATTAAAAGACTCACTTTAAGATTCTTAAAAATGTAAAAATATTTTGCATACTAAACACCCTCCAACGTAGCGAGGAGATTAGTCACTGCTGTCGGCGGTGGATACTCCAGGAACGAACCTAAAAAAAAAAAAACACCTCTCTTAAGATTATTTGTTAGTTATTCTCAATAGTCTTTAATACTACTTGTCAAAAATATGAGGTACATAAAACATTGAGAGGTGGTCTTCATTAATGAAGTATGAGCAAATCTTACAAGTAAACTTAATATCACACTCAAATTCAAAACTTTTAGGGTTCATTTGGCGGAAGAAGAAAAAAGTAGAATGAATGGAAATACAAAAGGTGAAAAGAAGTGACAAATAAAATGAAAAAAAGTGTTTGATATATGACAAATAAATAAGAAATAATAAGAAAAATTCAATGAAAAAATATATATAGGCAAAAAAGTTGTGAGAATAACTAGTGTTCCACATATTTTTTATTTCTCTCCTCTTTAATTTTCCTTTTACCAAACACACTCATCTTTTTTATAGTCATATACTTTTTCTCTCTCCATCTTATTTCTCGTTCATCAAACAAAAGATCCACATTAAGTTATTTTCTTATTTTTCATACTTATATATTGTTCAACCTTTTCGTTTCTACCATATCAGAAAAAGAAAAAAAAAATTCTGTTCTACCTAATGTGAGACGTCATATTTACATTTGTATTTCAACAAACTTAAATCTTATATTATGTGCATAGGATAATAAGGATATGCCTAAACTTTTATACAAATTATCGAAGTATCTTATCACTAGATTGATCCGGTGAGTTGTAAATTTTTCTATACTCTGCATCAATTTACTTCAAGTTATACTTGCTGATAGATTGAACGATTACACGGTGAAGGATATACACACGCTACAAGAAAGCAATAATGGTCATAAATAGTTACCAAAAGTCAAAAACTTGTAAGTAAATAATTTTTTTTATATTTACTCACAGACAATTTATCTAATGTATTATATGAGTTATATAACAAGAGACTTTTTTAAGTTTTATTTAAAAAAATAAAAAAAAAAGTTGTAAGTGTAAGTATTTGAGTCTATCTTTTACTAAATATTTATAGGTAAAAATAGTGTGTTGTTTTACTTTTAAAAATAAAACATCTATAGATACATGACACTTTTCATAAAGTGATAGGAATCAAACTCATATTTGAGTGAACGAGTTTTATCTTATCAATTAATTAGTAAATCTATTTTATATGTGAACTAGCTATTAGGATTGGCCTAATGTTGAAAGATTGAAATAATATACATATAATCTTATATTTAAATATATTATTGTTGTAATTCTAATAAATAAAAATGAAAAAAATTTATATGCAATTAACCATGAGAGTAACTTACCAATTTAAAGTCTCATGAAGCAGGCGAAATCTAACGGTTTAACAGTTTTGAGGTTTACTAGTTATTATATATATTGTATCTATAAGGGGTATAAAATAGTCTTTGCAAGAGTCATGGATATACTATACATATTAGCTAGTGTTGACAATGACATCATTGGACAATGTATTGAACGTAGTGCCTCAGAATTTTCTGTATGAAATGAAACAAGGGTCTTAGGGTCGGGTGTTCATATATACTGCATTTAGACGCTGAATTGAAATTCTAGTTTTAGAATCTGCCAATACTTGCAAACTATAGGAGTCAAGAATGTGGAGTTGATATATATAACCAAGTGCAACAAATTGATCTAGAGCATAATGTTACCTTGACTTGTGAAGCAGGATTCATTAGCTGATAATGGTCCTCTTTGACTTTGTTGTAGCGCTCAATAACGGATTTCATGCTGCCAGATATGTAGAAGTCCATATTAATGGATAGAAAATGATAATGTTTCTGTAATTCCTAAGAAACACTACTTTAACCAATAGAATTTATCGTACACTACATATATAAATTTGATACGGTATATGTTCTATAAGTTATAAAGTTCTATAACAACCAAGAATATACTTTTACCAAAACAATTTCTACCTCACACCACCCCAGATATATATGTTACTTATTATTATTTTTAATTTAAATATTCACCATATATATTATGCCAAATATTGTAAGGATAGATTTTATCAAATATGGTGACAGCCATTAGAGCAACAGGATTGTATCTGAGAAAGAAAACTTAGGGAAGAAGAAGAGAGGAGAAAAATATGATATTCATTTAATGATTTTGTATATCAAAACAACTTATCGGAATCAGTTACAGAATTGCCTTTTATAAAGGCTAAAATAAAGCTAACTATAATGGTTAGTTAACCACAGTAACTAACTAGAATTAATCAACTAAGATCCCCCCTCAAGCTAGGAATGGATATCATACATTCCAAGCTTGACATACAAAAATTTGAAGGCAGCAGGAGAAAGTGCTTTGGTGTAGATATCTGCTAATTGGTTTGGTGAGGTAACAGGAAGAAGTTTCACCAAACCATTTTGAACTTTTTCTCTAATAATATGACAATCGATTTCAATGTGTTTGGTACGTTCATGGAATACAGGGTTTGCAGCAATGTGTAAAGCTGATTTGTTATCATAATATAAAACGGCCGGTTGAATGAATGAAATGCCAATGTCTTTTAAGAGGAAAGTGAGCCACTGCAACTCACAAACAACACTAGCCATTGCACGGTATTCAGCTTCTGAGGAGCTTCGAGATACAGTAGCTTGTTTTTTTGGATTTCCATGAAATCAAAGAGGAGCCAAGATAAACATAGAAACCGGTAATCGATCTTCGAGTATCTAAACATCCAGCCCAATCAGAATCACTAAATGCTTTAAGTTGTAAAATATTGGATGCTGAAAAGAAAATCCCAGCTCCAGGTGAGCCTTTAATGTACCTCAGTATTCTATTAGCTGCTTGTTGATGTGCTGTGGTAGGAAGTGAAACATACTGACTTAGATATTGTACAGCATAGGAAATGTCAGGTCGAGTATTGGTAAGATAAATGAGTCTGCCAATTAGCCTTCTAAAAGAGGAAGCATCAACAGTAGAGAGTGGTGAACCAGCTGTTTGGTGAAGTTTTGTAGTGTAATCTGTTGGTGTGGAGACAGGTTTAGAGCCAAGCACTCCTGAATCAATTAGTATGTCAAAGGCATATTTTCTTTGACAAAGATTGATGCTAGATGAGACCTTGCAACCTCAAACCCCAAGAAAAATCTTAAGTCTCCCAAATCTTTAATCTTGAAAGCAACATCAAGTAATTGAGTAATGTTTGTAATTTCAGCCAAGTCATTTCCTGTCAACACTATATCATCCACATATACTAGTAGTGCAGTGAAAGAATTGAAATTATGCTTTAAAAATAATGAATAATCAGTAGAACATTGTTTGTAACCATGAGAAATAAGGAAAGTGGATAGTCTAGCATACCACTGCCTGCTAGCTTGTTTTAAGCCATATAAAGATTTATGCAAGCGAAAAACCTTATTCGATTGATTTTGATACATTCCAGGAGGAAGTGTCATGTAGACCTCTTCATGGAGGTCACCATGAAGAAAAGCATTATTCACATCAAGTTGTTTCAAGTGCCATTTCTGAGTGGCAGCTAAAGCAAGAATAAGTCTTATTGTGGTGAGCTTAGCCACTAGAGAAAAGGTGTCTAGATAATCTTGACCTTCAATCTATGTATATCCCTTAGCAACCAATCTAACTTTATATCTTTCTATAGTTCCATCAGCTTTGTGTTTGATCTTATAGACCCATCTACATCCAATAGCTGTTTTAGTAGGTGGTAATTCAGTGAGAGTCCAAGTATGGTTAGATTTAAGAGCTTGTAATTCAGAATTCATGGCTTCAATCCAATGTTGATGTTTAGAGGCTTCATTGTAGGATTTGGGTTCATGAACTACAGAGACAGAGAGAACTGCCTTTCTATAAGAGTGTGAAAGTTTTGTATAAGAGAGAGCATTACCAATAGGATATTTCTTCCCTGAGAATTGTGGAGAACTTGAAGATAAGAATGTCGTATGATAATCAATAAATTTGTTGGGTTGTCGTGACTGTCTTGAGGACCTTCTTAACTTCGTGGGATTGTCGCTGTTGACATGAGGATCAACAGTCATAAGTGGATTATCAAAAGATGGTTGATGAGCGACAGCATCGTCAGGAAAAGAAAAGAAGGCAGTTTCTTGTGGCAAAGGCAAGAGGTCAATAGGGTCAGGCTTGTTATTAGCAGTATAAGGGAAACAATCTTCATAGAACACAACATTTCGAGAAACATTTAGAGACCTGGAATTAAGATCAAAAGTCACATATCCTTTTGTGTTCGGTTTAAAACCAAGAAATATAGAGGAGACAGCTCTAGGATCTAGCTTTTTTCTATTAGCTGTTAGTGTACTTGTGTAGCAGAGGCAGCCAAAAACTTTCAATATTGAGATGTCATACGATTTTTGATAGAGCTTCTCATAAGGAGATGTGTTTCCAAGTAAAGGAGTTGGCATGCAGTTTATCAAGAGAGAAGCATGAAGCAAGGCATAGGACCAGAAAATCGAAGGTAAATTTGCTTGAAATAATAAAGATCTAGTTACATTTAAGAGGTGTTGGTGCTTGCGTTCCACAATGCCATTTTATTGTGGTGTTTCTATACAAGAGGTTTGGTGAATAATACCCGTTTCATCATAAAATCTCTGCATTATGAATTCAGATCCATTGTCTGACCTGACCATTTTTACTTTAACATTAAATTGTCTCTCTACATGCAGAATAAAGTTCTTCAAAGTGGATTGTGTCTCAGCTTTCGAACGCATCAAGAAGACCCAAACAAAACGTGTGAAATCATCTACTACTGTCAAGAAGTATTTATGACCTTGCATGGAGGGAATGTTGCAAGGACCCCAAATATCAACATGAATAAGATTAAAAGGGGAACTTGAATGTGATTCACTGTTGGGAAATGAAAACCTTTTTTGCTTAGCTCTATGGCAGGTCTCACAAACAAAATTTTTATCAAAATCAATAGCAGGATATGTTTGTTTCAATGCTTGCAATCTTTCAGAAGAGGGATGCCCAAATCGAAAATGCCAAATGTCTATCGGCAACTTATTACATGTTAGAATGGATCTTTTACAAACAGAATCAACAATATTTTGTAAATCAGAGACAGAGTGAGTAGTTGGAGAATTAAGGGGGAGCACGTCCAGCTTGTATAACCCTTCAATGACCTCAACTGTACCAATCATCTTTTGGTGCTGCAAATCCTGTATCAAACATTTGTTGGATGTAAAAATCAATTGGCAAGGCAAAGAGGACATTAACTTGGATATGGAGATCAAGTTGAATTGAAAACATGGCAGGTATAAAACATCTTCAAGGTACAGATTATCAGAAAAACATATGTTTCCAGCATGTGTTGCCTGTACTTGATGTCCATTAGGAAGTTTAACCAAAATTGGACTGATTTTCCTATATTCTGAATATAAATGTAGTGAGGAAACTACATGATCTGTCGCTCCCGAGTCTAAAATCCACGAGTTATTATTTTCTTTACTTATATTACAGGTAACCGTAAGCACACTATTACCTGCTTGAGAAATTGAAAGACCAGAGGTGGTTCCAACTTGATTGACATGTGAAGCATTTGAAGCTAGATTTCCTCCTTGTTGTTGTAGTACAGCCATTAAGGCTTCATACTGTTGATTGGTCAACTTAATTTCCCTCATCTGTTTTTCTTGTTTTTGATCATTAGAACTTGTTGTTGCTGAATCATCCTTCACTATATTGTTAATAGAGGAGCTAGATTGCTTGTGAAATTTTTGACCTGGGGGATAACCGTGCTTCCTGTAACAGTCATCTATAGTATGTCCAGTATTACCACAATGGGTGCATAGTTTTCCTCTGCCCAGACTACCTCTACCACCTCCTCTACCCCCTCTAGCAGGTCCAGATTCTTGAGGATAGCCATGTTTCTTGTAACATTTATCCACCGTATGATAATCCTTTTCGCAGTAAGTACAAGACACGTTGGACTTGTTAGAGGTTGCAGCATTTATAGAACTTGAATACATGTCACTACCAATAATCTGTCTCTCTTGTTGAACAGCATAAGAAAACACCTTACTAATGGCAGGCATTGGATCCATCATCAGTATGTTGGACTTCACATTGCTAAAAGTTTCATTCAAGCCTCCAAGAAATTGCATCACCTGATCTTGTTTCTTTCTTTCCATAACAATTTTTAGAGCATCACAGGCACATTTTTGCTTACAAGTACACCTAGGATCGGGTCTATAACTCTCAATTTCATCCCACATTACTCTCAATTTTGTGAAATACTCGGAGACAGATTTATCACCTTGTTTCATGAAAGCCATTTATTGTTGCAATTCAGAAATTCGTAACAAATCACCTTGTGAATATCTAGATTTTAAGTCTTTCCAAATATCTTTTGCATCATCCATCCAAAGAACACTCTGACGAATTGATGGGGACACAGAATGCACTAACCAAGAAACAACCATGTTATTACATCGTTTCCATGCCGTATGTAATGGGTCATCAACTGCAGGTCGTTGGATAGAACCATCCACGAACTCTGCCTTGTTCTTCGCACTTAATGCCGTAATCATCGATTTACTCCAAGAATTGTAATTACTTGAATCCAACATTGGTGAGACCAACGAAATAGCAGGGTTCTCTCCTGGATACAAGTAGTATGGGTCGTGCACATTCACATATTGATCTGGTTGCGTTTGTCGATCTTCCGTCACACTCATGGTGTAAAATAGAAGGTATACGAACCAAGAAAAGAATGAAATCGAAAAGGAGAAAAGAAAGGATATGAGCAGCGCAGCAGAGCTCTTCAATTGAAGAGCTCTGATACCATATCAAATATGGTGACAACCATTAGAGCAACAGGATTGTATCTGAGAAAGAAAACTCAGGGAAGAAGAAGAGAGGAGAAAAATATGATATTCATTTAATGATTTTGTGTATCAAAACAACTTATCGGAATCAGTTACAGAATTGCCTTTTATAAAGGCTAAAATAAAGCTAACTATAATGGTTAGTTAACCACAGTAACTAACTAGAGTTAATCAACTAAGAGATTTGGGTAAGAGATCAAGGACTTTATGAATATTATTATCAATTTTTATAAATTAAAAGATGATGCACTAAATTATAATCCTAGGGTTGTATAGTACTGAAAATATTAGAAACAATGGTAAGAATTAAATTTCGGTAATATTTGTGAGGCTATACGTGTGGTATGATTTTTACTTGCATCATACATATCTTGAGACCCGAGGTTTTATCTATCTTTTACAATCTAATTCATTGAGACAAGCTAATGTAATAACTTATACTTTAGCTAAAATTTCAATTTTGCTTGAGATTAATCATATCTATTCCTACATAATTACTCGTTATATTTAGAACTTTATATTAATGGAAAGTATCTCATATTGCCATTGTAAAAAAAATTGTAATCTAAATATTCTCGTTTTACATCAACCAAAAAAACATGAAAAGGTAAAAGATAATAAATATAAAAATATGTAGTAATGACACCAATTACCTTAAAATTATATATCAAGTATTCCTTTACACCAAAGTTTCCGTTTTTGTTTTCTTGTTAACATAATGCTGATTGGAAGTGTCTTTTGGTGATAGATACTTGTTACATATAATTGACACACCGGTAGTGCAAAAGAAATTAATTGGTTTTGGTTTGTTAAAAAGTAAATACAAGTCTTGAACCGTGAAAGAAGAAAAACAATAAGTCTTAAAATAAACATTATTTTAAAAATAAGCTAATTACTTTTTTCTTTATATTCTTAATAAATTTTTGTTTCTTTATATAAGATCTAACCAATATATGTTTTAAATGTTTTGTGTTAAACCCCAATTTGATCCTTGAAAGTGAGACACTTACTACTTAGTCCTTGAAAGATGATAAGTTAAGAAAAAAAGACTCTGAAAAGAAAGTTACTTCTTTCATTCACATTAGTCTTTGGAAAAGAAAGTTACTTCTTTCATTCACATTAGTCTTTGGGTGGATGGTTATTAGCTAACGTCGTTAATGGAACAGTGACACATTAAATGTCACACTAACAATTATAATTCATTATGTGTGGCATGCCATGTCACATGAACCAAATCAACATGTTGTCATGTTACAAGGATCAACTTGAAAAAATTGTCACGTTATAAGACCAAATTGAAGAATTTTATTTAAATGGTATTGTTTTAAATACATGAAAAAAACTTTCAGATTAGTCCTTGCACTAATTCATTAAAATGCATTTTAGTCCTTGAAAAGCTAATAATTGCTTTTAAATTGGTCCCTAAATAATAAGTTAGACTTTGAAATTGATTGGGAGATTGGGATAAGACTCTTGTTAAGGTTGGGTGTTTTAACATTACTTTGGTTAAAGTTCACTTCGAGACAATTCAGGTTAGCAACATGGGCCTTGTTGGAGTAATATCTAATTGGTTAGATTGGGGTTGGGCACTTCACAATATTGTATGTTGTGAAAACTGCCAAGTGCTCCAACGTGCGAATTTTTATGATTTAGAAGAGGTGTAGGTTGTTGAAGAAAGTTCACATTAACGGGTGAAGGTTGAAAATGATTGGTGATGGGTTGATTGCAATTGTCAAATACTATTCTAATACAGGAGCTTATGTTGATTGATATTTATCCCATTTTTTTTCAGCTAGAAGGTGATTGCTTCCAATTGCAAGAATTTGAAGAAGTTGGCTATTTATGGGATTGGAAACCATTGGTAATGCATGAAATACACAAGTAACACACAAGAGGGGTTGGGGATTAAATTGCTTGTTTAAACACTTTTGCTTAAAACTTGCCATTGTGTGTTAGTTAGGCCTGTTAGTTATATAAAATGAATGAACGAGTATAAAGCTTAAAGAGCAAGGAAGAGAGAAAGCACATAGAAATTTATATTGATTCACTCTTAATCCAAGAGTTACATCTAGTTCTTTCATTCACTAAAACAATTTTTCACTCAACCACTGAGTACAAAATAAGTATTCCCAACCTCTTTAGATGTAACAAACTATTGGTCACAACATTATATTTGGCTTCTAGGTATTTTTTTCTTTCTAACAAGCATCTTTAGGCTTATCAACATACAAAAGTTAAAGGTTTTCAAGTGTTTAAATCTCTAGGGTGAGGATATGAATATTGAAAAATACTCTAGATCACTAGACACTCACTGACACTAAAGTTATATAGAGTTTCAAGGATTGTCTAATGAAGATCATCCACTCAGGATAGGTTGAGTACATAAAAGAATGATAACTTTTCTAATTAAGCATTTAAAAAATGCTTTTTGTTTCTTTTATGTATAAGTGTGACTAATACATTGTTATCTTACTTTTCTACATAAGACAAAATGTAGAGATTGAAGACATTGTTGATAAGTGTGTTGTACTAAAGAAGTTGTGCACTAAAGGATGCTTTATATTGAATGCTAGGATTAGGGCTCTTGTTTTTGGGTGTTCTAATTTGGTTAAAGTTAATGTGAAGAAGGCAAAAAGATTATTGGTAGAGGTAGAGTAGGTGTGAGAATAGAGGGTTTCTTTGAATTTGGTATAGGAAGATTCAAAGAGAAATAAATGCTTGCATGGATCTTCTTCTTCAAGTTCACCATCACCTTTAGCTGGGAAGAATGGAGATGTTTCATTTCAAGCTCGTAAGTATCATAACATATTTCAAGTTTGTGGATATTATAAACTTTCATTGCAAACATTTCAAGCTAAGGAATATCATAACATTTCAAGTTTGTGGATATCATAAAACTTCTTTGCAAGCATTTCAAAGTTATTTATGTTAGTTATTGTTTTAGGGATGACTTTAAAGGTTATTAATAACTTTCAAGGACTTCAGTGAATTTTAATGAATTAGTGTAGTGACCAATTTAAAAGTTTGGAATGTGCGTTGACTATTATTAGATAGAGACTGGTTCAAAATTTATTAACTTTTAGGGACTAAAATGAATTTTAATAAATTAATGTGGGACCAATTTAAATGTTTGGAAATGCATGTCAACTATTATTGTATAACGACTAATTTGAATGTTATTATTAACTTTCAAGAACTAAAATAAATTTTAAAAAATTAGTACAATTAAGAATCAAATTGAAAGTTTTCAAGCATTTAAAAACAAATATCATTTAAACAAAATTCTTCAATTTAGTCTTTATGATATGACAACACTTCAATTTGGTCCTTATGACGTAACATGCCACTTAGGATGATCAATAACTTCTAGTGTGATACTTAATGTGTCACATTAGCTCCATAAACAACATCAATTAACAACCATCCACAAAAAGACAAATGTGAATGACAAAAGCAACTTTTAAGAGTTTTTTTTTTAATTTATCATATTTCACGGACTAAATAATAAGTCTCACACTTTTAGAGATTGAATGGAGGGTTTAACCTTATTTTTATACTAAAATACCTCTAATAAAAAATATATATTTGCTTAATTTGATAAGATACATTAGTCATAAACTATTTAAAGGACATGCACTCTATTTTTACCTCTTTATATACTTATGTTTTGAGAGCAAGACATTGCACCTTCCCACACACATGATATTCCGACACACATGATATTTCTCTTGCCTACTAAAGAGAAGCTTATATTTAAACGTTTCTACCATTCTTCGTGTAGCATAATTGAAAAATACTCTTTACAATTGAGGGATGTCGTCTTTGTTGTTGTAAAAATGGGGTTAGTTAGAGATTGTACTAATTAGGAGAAAAAATTAAGAGTATTAATTAAGATATAACAGTAGTATAAGAGTGGCTTTTGAAAAATAAATATAATAAAAATCAGACATATTTATTATGATCAACTAAATTAACTATTTTTATAATTTTAGTGAATTAGATAATTAAGTTATATAGGAACAAAGATAGTAATTAATAAGGTTAGTTTTGTAAAACTATTATTTTATTTCATTTATTTATTAATTTTGTTTGTCCGTGTAAAAAAAAGTTTAAGATAACACTTGTTATGGTAGGAAGTAGTATTATGTACTACACTAGTACAAAAATGGGTTGTTACGTCACTCATTTTACGTCAGAAAAATGAAACTCCGATGTTATAAAAACGCGGTGGAAGTTTCGTAAATATTGACTGACTAATTTACGTCGGACACTGGGGGGTCCAACGTAAATTAGTACATCTATGTCGGATGCCACACTTTCCGACGTAAATTTACATCGGACCACCAATGTTGCAACGTAAATTTACGTCGGACAATGTGGTATCCGACGTAGATGTACTAATTTACGTCAGACCCCCCATCGTCCGACGTAAATTAGTCACTAACATATGGCAACGTTTTCATTTCCCGCGCGCGTCCCTTTGTTTTCTCTCATCTAACTCTCAACCTTCTTCTCTCAATCTTTTTCTCTCAATTTCTAAGTGTCCAAGTTCGTGTGTTTGCACATTCCAGACTAATCCTGAGATTCTGCACATTCGACAAGTGAGGTAACTTTCTTAAACGAATAAATTTCTGAGTTTTCTATTAATGTTATTCGTTTATTTTGTGCTATGTGTTCATCTGGAACGGCCCGTTCTGCAAGGAGAACGGGCCGTTCTCCTTGCAGAACGGCTCGTTCTGCTAAAATCTTTTGTGTTGTAAATTGTTGATCTGGAACAGGCCGTTCTGGTTTCAGTACGGCCCATTCCAGATGCATTAAAGATGGACTTTTTTAGGCATTGACGTTTAGTTTACCATCGTATTAGTAGAAATATTTGTGGATTTTATCTGAAATTAGTATCGATTTTTTAGGGTTGTAGTTTAGGTTAGAAAAATTATGAATAACTGAGTGAATAGTTAATTTGTGTTAATATATAGATAATGAATCGAAGTTGGATGAATGCAAGTCGCATTAGTCAAGAGTACAGAAATGAAGTTGAAGAGTTCTTGGAATTTGCAAGACAAAATGGGAAACCCATCAAAGGGGCATATTATTGTCCATGTGTTCGTTGTTTGAATCAGATACGTCAAGAAGTTGGAGAAATACGTGATCACCTGTTTATATATGGTATTGTGAAGAGTTATACAGTATGGACATGGCACGGAGAAATATTAGACATTCCAACAGTGTCAACAACTGAAAATTTTGAAGGGATGGATGATAACTTAGAAGAGATGATACGTGATGTTGGTGAAGAAAATTTTGAAAGAGCACATGTGTATGATACTTTAAAGTCTGATTTTGAGCAACCATTGTACCTAGGATGCAGTATGTTTACAAGATTATCAACAACTTTAAGATTGTTTAGTTTAAAAGCCAGAAATGGCTGGACTGATAAAAGCTTCACAGAATTGTTGGAGTTATTGTAGGAGATGCTTCCAGAAGATAACACGTTACCTAATCGCAATTATGAGGCAAAAAAGATACTATGTCCAATGGGTTTGGAGTATAAGAAGATACATGCGTGCCCTAATGATTTCATATTGTATACAAATGATTTTGCTACACTGAAAGTGTGTCCCACATGTGGATTGTCACGGTTCAAAAAGAAAACTAATGGAAGTAGTGGTGAGGAAGAAATAGAGGGTCTCCCTGCTAAGGTATTATGGTATTTGCCAATAATACCTAGGTTTAAAAGATTGTTTTCCATTAAAGAGGATGCAAAAAACCTCACATGGCATGAAAATGGTAGAAAATGTGACAACTTTCTTCGACATCCAGCTGATTCTCCGCAATGGAAGAGGATTGATGAAACATCCAGAATTTGGTGCAGAGTCAAGAAACTTGAGAATTGGTCTAGCTACAGATGGCATGAATCCTTATGGGAACTTAAGTAGTAAACACAGTTCATGGCCAGTTTTGTTGGTCATTTACAATTTGCCTCCTTGGCTATGCATGAAGAGAAAATATATTATGTTGTCTATGATGATATCAGGTCCCTGACAACCAGGAAATGACATAAATGTGTATCTTAGTCCATTGATTGATGACTTGAAAATGTTGTGGGACACAGGAGTGGAGGTCTTTGATGCATATCGTGAAGAAAAATTTACCATGCGTGCAATGTTATTTTGCACAATAAATGATTTTCCAGCATATGGTAACTTGAGTGAGTATAGTGTGAAGGGTCATTATACATGTCCTATATGTGAATAAAACACAAGTTATACCCAATTGAAACATGGGCAAAAGACTGCGTACACTAAGCATCGTAATTTTCTTGTTCGTAGTCATCCATACCGTAGATTGAAGAAAGCATTCAATGGATGTCAGGAGGATGAAATTGCCTCGACACCGCGCAATGGTGAAGAAGTATATCAACGGGTGAAGAACATTAACATTGTGTTCGGAAAGACACAAAAGAAGTCAACTGAGAGAAATATCTGGAAGAAACGATCAATATTCTTTAATCTTCCTTACTGGTGCAAGCTAGATGTTAGACACTGCATAGATGTGATGCATGTGGAGAAAAATGTTTGTGATAGTGTAATTGGGACATTGCTAAACATCAAAGGAAAGACTAAAGATGGAGTGAAAGCACGACAAGATTTGGTGGACATGGGTATACGTTCTGAGTTACATCCTCTGTCTATTAGAAGACGCACTTACTTGCCTCCAGCTTGTCATACTCTATCAAAGAAAGAAAAAAAAAGCTTTTGTGAGTGCTCAAGCAGTGTGAAAGTTCCACAAGAGTACTCCTCAAATGTTAAGAGTCTGGTGTCTATGCAAGATTTGAAGTTGATTGGTTTAAAGTCTCACGATTGTCATGTGTTAATGCAACAACTTTTGCCTATGGCTATTCGTAACATTTTACCATCTTCTGTTAGAGTTGCTATTACTCGATTGTGTTTATTCTTCAATGCCATTTGCAACAAAGTAATTGACCCTGTAAAGTTAGATGAGTTAGAAAATGAAGCAATCACAGTCTTGTGTCAATTGGAAATGTATTTTCCACCTTCATTTTTTGATATCATGGTGCATTTGATAGTTCATTTGGTTAGTGAGATTCGATTGTGTGGCCCGGTTTATCTTAGATGGATGTGCCCTGTTGAGAGATACATGAAGATCTTAAAAGGATATGTCAAGAATAAATACCGCCCAGAAGCCTCTATTGTGGAGAGGTACATTGCAGAAGAAGCCATTGAGTTTTGTTCAAGGTACATGTCGAAATCAGAACCAATAGGAATTCCCAAGACTCGACATGATGGGAAACAATTTGGTAAGGGTACTCGAAGTTTAAAGATTACAACTGTGAGTCGAACAGAAATTGACCAAGCACATTTGTACATATTGAACAACACTGATGAAGTAATTCCTTACATATCTGAACACATAGATGAAATCAAGATAGCACACCCCCGGATGAATGAGAAATGGGTATTGAATGAACATAACAAGAGTTTCTTAGCTTGGTTTAAGAAAAAGGTTTATGGTGAGGTTAATGCTTCTGATACACTTTTGAGACTCACGCGTGGGCCTAACAACGATGTCATTACATTTGGTGGGTATGACATTAACAAATTTGTTTCTATACAAAGACAGAAGATGACAAAAGTAGAGTACAAAATAGTGGGGTTACAATTCAGGCTGAGACTGTGCACTTTGCTAGTTCAAAAGATAAAAATCCCATTACAGCATCCATGAGTTACTTCGGAGTCAGAAGACATATGGGAAATTGATTATGTTACGTTTAGAGTGGCTGTGTTCAAGTGTAAATGGGTTGATGGCAATACGGGTGTGCGAACAGATGATTTAGAATTTACTTTGGTTGATTTGAATAAGGTCGGCTATAAGGATGAACCTTTTATTATGGAATATCAAGCAAGACAAGTTTTTTATGTCAGGGATCCATGTAATGAGAAATGGTCAGTGGTCCTCGAAGGAAGAACCATGCATGAAACTCACGAAAATGAGTCTCTAGATATGCATGAGACACCGTCTTTCTCAAGCAGATCATTTGGTCCTATTGTGGACCATGAAGTAGACGAAATACATGCTATTCGAAGTGATCATGATGAAGGAATATGGGAAAACATTCCAACCTAATAGGTTTCTGTTTGTGTATTATTTGTTTTTTTTATTAGTTATTATGTTGCTATATTGTTATTATGTTTTTTACTTTATTTGTCTATTCAGTTAATTCATTGTTTTAGTAATGAGAGTTTAATTTTTCAGGATTATGGAGGATTCTGGGTCTGGCAGTGGAAGGAGGGAAGGTAGATCTGTCACCCGATTGTCTAGGTTGACAGCTGGGCGCATTGCCAAGGAGAGGACACCGGTTGAGGTGGATTCTCGTTCTGGCAAGGCATCAGGCCCAAATGCTGCCAAGTTTAAGAGCTATTTGGGAGTCCTAGCTCGACGACATGTTTCTATTATCATTCCATCATGGGATGACGTTCAGGAGGTTGACAAGAACCTCATGTGGCAGGATATTCAGGTATATACTTTCACATCCCTTGAATATTATATAACTTAAATACATTATTTATTAATTGTTGTTATTTTCATAGAAAAATTTTGACATTCCCAAAACTGAGGTCATGAGGAGGAAGATGTTATCTGCCCTGGCCACCAGGTGGAGAGACTTCAAGACTTTCTTGACACGGGAGTATGTATTTGGAGAGCGACAAAATGAGACTCTCTGTCTAAAGTACCAGATCACTGATGAGGAGTGGATGCAATTTCGTGCCACTCGATTGGACCCTTCGTGGCAGGTTAGTTATTGATAACTCTTACATTGACACAAATACTTAAGGTATATTTTAATTAATCTCATTTTCTTTTTTGTATTATTGCAGGCTAAAAGATTAGCTGCTCAAGAACGACAGGCCAAGAATGATGCACCCCATCTATTGTCAAGAAGGGGATATGAGAAGAAAAAAAAGGAAATGAAGAAGGTTAGGGCAGAGGCAGCAGGGGTTGAGTTTGCTGACCGTGTGGAGTCACCTCCCCGCCATGAGATGTGGATAGCAGCCCGGACAAAATCAGATGGGCAAATTACTTCTGAGTCTGCAAGGGTCGTTGCGGATAAAATAGTAAGTAAAAATATACAAACTAAGACTCTTCATTTCAACTCATTTAATTCATAAGTGTAGTTTATGGTATACTTATTGTTAATATGTTGTAGGAGGGTTTAGTTGAGCAGAGCACCCAGGGCTTATTTGTTTCCGATGGTCGGAATGATATCCTCACAACGGCCATAGGAAGGCCAGAGCACGGAGGCCATGTGCGTGGTGTTGGTGGTTCTTGGAGCCACCGAGATTTCTTTGGTGCCCGATCATCGAGGAGCACTGTTGACTCTTGTAGTCAAGAGGTTATGCAGAGAATGGAGCAGAGATTGGAGAGTCAGTTTGAAGAGAGATTGAAGAATATTCAAAAAGAGTTTGAACAGAAGTTTAAACTTTTGGCTCGTTCTCAGCAACAGACTGCAGTTGCTCATGATGGTGTTCGAGTCAGCACTAAAGAGAGTTGTGCTGCTCCAAATCCCTCACCGGATCAGACTCACACTGATGTACCAAACCAGTGTGAGTTATATGTTGAGGATGACCCCCCACGGTTAGTGGCTATTGGCCGAGTATTTGAGGGTGGCTCAACCATCCATGGTGTCCCTCTACAGCCAGACTGGACACGGGTTGTGGTTGTCCAAGTTCAAGATGTTGCTGCTCTAATGCCTTTGCCCAATACAGAGGTTCAACTAGTGGGGCAGGCAACCGGCACATTCTTAGCTTGGCCAAAATGTTTGGTCATGTCGCTTTCAGCACAGGCAAAGGTAATTATATTATTGCTCTTTTATATTCTTATAATTCTATTATTGTTTAACTAATTTTGATTATTTCTTTAGGATTTTATCAATCGTGGTAAGGAGGTCATGAGAGAACCTCATGTTGATGATGCTAATATCGTAGAAGCTGAGGGTGATCCCATATCTAAGCTTCTAATCATATTATCACGATTAAAGAAGAAGTCAATTCAATTGCAGTGGGACATTAGAGTTTTTGGAGTTGATAGCTTTGATGTTCCACTATACATATCTCTGCCTGATGCATTAGAGATTGTTGAGGGAAACTCCATGTTAAATATATCTATCATATAGCTGTGGGTCATGTAAGTCATATTTTCTTTTATGAGTCTAACTTTACAATAATTACATTTAACTTATAATAATTATTTGTGTTAGGTATATGGACAAATTGAGTGTGGAGCAAGCACAAGCAGAAGTATATGGATTTATTGAGCCTCAATCAATCCAAAAATCAGGAAACACTCAGGTCCAGATCCAGCAATATATGCAAACATGGATGAGTGACTCAAGAAGAGATATATACATGGCTCCATACATTGACGGGTTAGTTTTTTAATTGGTTTTTTAATCATGGTAATTTTATAACTAATTTGTTTGTCATACAATGTAGGTCCCATTGGCAGTTAATGGTAATCATTCCTAAGGAATACACCGTGGTGTGGTTTTGTTCACTACATCGAAAACCAAGTCACGAAATTAAATGCCAATTACAAGGGTAACTAAATTTTTTCATTATGTTTTAAAACTGTTATTATATATATTGGCTAACATTTGTTTTTATTTCAATTAATTAGAATCGTGTCTGGAGCTAATATTTTAAGTGGAAGAGCCAGATCATCAAAGTCATTACATTTCATATACCCTAAGGTTAGCAAATTAATTCATACAGTCAATAATATTTAAATTTATTGACTTTGGAAATAATAGTTATTTGTTTCTCATTTTAGTGTAATAAGCAACAAGACTCGTTTGAATGTAGCTATTACATCATGTATTGGATGAGAGTCATAGTTTCTGCGGGTATTATTGATTCTTGGGCGCAGGTAATTCATATCAAAATTTATTTAACTATATTTACCTTTAGGATAATTAACATTGCATATTAATGACACTTAAATTAATGTTTCAGGTCTTTCAAGATCCATCTCCATTGTCCGAAGATGAGTTGCTCAAGATAAGAGAACAATGGGCAACTTTTTTTCTAAGTTTAGTTAGTTAGATATTATGTTTATAGTTTGATAGTTAGTTAGTTTAGTTAGTTAGATAGCATTGACAAACATATGTTTTATAGCTTTTTTAGGATACTAGGATTTACATTGTCATAATTTATGTTTTTTAAGATTTATATATTATTTTCTTTTTGTCATTCAATTTTGAAATATATTTGAATTTCTATTCTGGACTGCCTGGTTTAGATTTGGTATTCTGGACTATATTTATATGCAGGTGTTGGGTATATCAAAAATTTATAAACGTTTTAAAAAAAAACTCCCACAATTTACGTCGGGCAAGGCTTTGTCCGACGTAAATTTACGTTGGGCCTTGCAATGGCCGACGTAAATTTACGTCGAACAACGCCATGTCCGACGTAAAATTGTGGCATGTTTTTTGTCCCTTTTTACGTCGGTCTGAGAGAATCCCCGACGTAAATTTACGTCATCTTTTAGAGGCGATGTAAATTTACGTCTACCATATTAACGTCGGAACCTTTTCCGACGTAAAAGGCTCAAAATACGCGACGTAAAAGACCCTTTGTGTATTAGTGCTAATGATTTTAATATTAGATTTTTTTTTTATTTCTTACATTGTGTCTTCGAAAATAATTATTTTTAAAATGCAATGCCCAATATAAATATCTTTTTAAAGAGCTTCAGTGATTTACAATAAAAGAAATGTTATTTACATAATAAATATATAAAAAGTGATACTATAGATATAATATATCTAGGTATAAATCTTTCTAACATATAATCATATAGTCATACATAATTTTTGTGTTAATTTTGAATGTGATTCAATAATATATATTATGTGTTACTATATAACCTATACTAACACTTTTAATAATATACTAATATATTATATCTATAATATATGAAAAAATAGTAACAAATGTGGTATTATTATAATGTTTCTGTCAATATATGACAATTTTTTTTTTAGTATTATCAAGTTTATTGAGAACTAACCACTTCCATTAAATCCAATTTCAAGTAATAATTAATCTATGAATATAAACATTGCATATTTATATTAACAATAAAATATATTTATTAATATTTAATAACTATTTTTTGGCTATATACTATTTGTTCATCAAATGATAGTGTTTAAATCATTAAACTATTAGTACAATTAAACTCGCAATTATAAAAATATTTTCTGTCGGGCAAGTTTTATAATGACGAAGATAATCTTACCACTTAACATTTTTTTTTTGTCTATTAGAAATGACATTTGCCTCTTTTTTTTAGTTGAAAAAACCAAATATGGGATATGATAGCAAAGACAAGCTAGCTATATCTAAGACTAAATTGTGAAAACGTTGACAAGTTAAAATTCAGTCAAATTAAATGTAGAAAGAAAAGCTAAACAATGTTATTATCATTACAATAAATATTATATATAAAAAATATCCTTATAAATAAATAAATATATATATATATTTTTTTTTTACATATAATTACACGTAATTTTAGTATTAATTTTAAATAAGATTTAAAAATATATATTATCTGTTACTATAACATACTCATACTTTTTAACAATATACTAATATATATTATATGAATAAAAATAATTTTTAATAATATGTATTGTACCATTATAGAGTGTATGTCATTATACGATAATTTTCTTATAATGCTTGTAAATAAATAGGTTAAAATAGAGATAATATATATATTGATATATAATAGATTGAAATGTAGGTAATTCTATATATGGAATAATAGAAACAAGCAACAGAACAAGAACAAGTGCTTGAAACTAAAATTGAACACACAGAATAAGTCATGATGGAAAGAAGGCGGGCAAACGAAAACTACAATTTGAGTTTGGGAATAATCAAGTTCCTTAAACACAACACACTAGAAAGGATAAATTTTTTTCTCAGTGGACATATAGTACTACTTACGATAATTATATGTTGAAAATATATGAATTGAAGTAGAAAATTAATACATGAATAATATTTGTAATGTGTAAAGACTATACCAATTTATAATTCTAGGATTATAGCAAAACAAAAATATATAAGAACTAATTAATAGAGAAAAACATGCAATAAATAAATAAAGGCTTAAATTTTTTTTCCTAAATTTAAAAAATTTATTTTTAGTATCTTAAATTTAAAATCAGTATTTTTAATTTCTATAATTTTTAAAAATTTTATTTTAGTATCCCAAGTAATCAATAATATATGTAAAAATAATGTATTAAAACAATTATGCTATATTAATTATATTTAATATGATATTTTTACTAATAAAAATATTAATAGATAAATTTTATGATAATATTTGACAATTTTTCTTTAAAAAAAATGTCAGAATTAGAAACCTGTGGCCTTGAATACAGGTTGAAGGATAATGGTTTGTAATACCATGGAGCTCCCTACCTTATTCATAAGAACAAGTTTTCTGAAAATATTTCCAGTAAAAAATGCAAGGACAATCTTCAGATTTAATTTATAATTTACAATAAAAATATGTCCTGGTCGCTTGAAGAGTATAAAAGGTTTCAGCATTAATTCCCGTGTTCATAAAATTTATAGATTCCCAGATAAATGTATCCCATGCCAATGCCATGTTGTGATGTGAGGTTTACCTAGCAAGTTTCAAATTCCACCACAATATATGCAAGCAGAAGAACACAACCTCGAAAGTATATATACGAGATTCACAACCATCATGTATAGATATGTATATTTAATTGATTACTCAGCTAAAAGGCTAAAACCCCAAGAAGGAGAGAGAGGTGTGCAGTGTGAAGTAAAGAAATTTGAATGATGAGCGAGTAAAATAAAAAGAGGAAAATTGAGATAAGAAATTGATCTTACTCGGAGCTTGCATAGTCATAAAGTCTACCAGTGCTGGAGAACACAATCAATCCAACTTCTGCATCGCACAGAATCGATAGCTCTCTAGCTTTCTTCAGCAACCCATTTCTTCTCTTCGAAAACGTCACTTGCCTGCTAGTCGAATTGTCGATCCTTCGAATCACGATCTTTCCTCTCCCCATCTTTTTCTCAAAAGTCAAAACTCACTAGGGTTCCTTCTTCCTTTCCCAGGTCAACCAACAAAATCTGAAATCTCCAATACTAATGGTGTAAACAGCCTTAAATTAGGGGGAAAAAAATACAAATATTATTGAAGAAAAAATAGCTCATGGTTTTATAAATAAATAGCGAAACATGATTGTGGTATAAATAGACAGTGCGGACTAGAGAATAAGAGTGAATGAAATTAGTAACATACCTGAAAATTATGGGACTGATCTAAAAGGAAAAGTGGAAGATGGAGCTAAAAGTAGAAGAAGAAAGTGATGCAATTCAGAGGTTTATAGGGAAAGCGAAAAGTGGTTTTTGTAGGACTCAAGACGGTTCCGTGCGCTCAGGTTTCAGACTGTGTGGGCCAGTACGCAATCAGTATATTACATGTAGTTGTTCTCACAACTACCGAACCACATATTACTACATTTTTAATTACCTTAAATGTATACAATTTTTTTCTTACAATATAGCTAAAATAACAGTTTTAATAAATAAAAAAACTAAAAAACAGAAAATGTGTCTTATCACGTTCCGTTTCGATTTATGTCAAAGATAGGAGCTGGTCAATATTGCTTTCGATTTTCACAAAACTAAACACATGGAATAACTACATTAAAAAAAACATTAATTGTAATTTTTAATTAATTAATTGTTTAAATAAAGATATTTTTTTTTAATACATGTACATTATTCTTACCCTCTGTTTGGCCGAATTTTAGGAGAGCAGGCAAGGGTACAGTGATTTTGGATGAAATAATAAAAAGACAGTCCTACTTCATAAAATGAGAAAGAGATCATTTGAGTGAAATTTATATGAAACATCCATAAAGTATAATTATCTTAAAAACAAGAAATTTAAGTAGAATTTGGATTAAAAATAATAATATCTTTTTGTCTCTTTTAACTACTCGTAACTAACTACTATTTAATTATCATATATTTAAATATGAAATAAATTATATTTAATTATACTTAATTGTAATATACTATATGGGTTTTTATTGTGTATCATATTCAAATATTTTATGTATGAACACTTATATCATGTATGGTAGTTAATGTTGTATAAAATATTTGAATATGACTACATATACCGTATTATATTTAGCTATATTAGAATATCTTGTATATGATATTCGACTTCTATTTCATTATGCTATGTGATATTCCATTATAGTTATTATGATATTCAATTATATTGTATATTAATCAGATATGGTAATCGATTATACATGATATTAGATTATGTTATTTGTGATATTATAATATACTATAATTATTTATATTATATATATGCATAAAAAAATAACAAAAAATTCACCATATTCTAATGAATTATCATTCTAATGAATTATCTATATAAAATAACATATATTAATGCATGAAAGGTTAAATATGTAGTTTCACATATTATTTATTTATTGATAAAAATCTAATTTAAGATTATTAGGGGTGGAAAAACGGGATCAGTCTGACCCGTTTTGACCCGACCCGCAAAAAATGGGTCGGGCTAGCCTGCCGAAAATGGGTTGACCGGCCCGCCAATATAAAATGGGTTGGAATAGTTGGTTCGCCCCGTCTAAGGACTGGCTAGCGGGTTGGCAGGCCAGCCCGCATACCACAAAAAAAAAGTTCAAATAAAAAAAATTGTTACAAATAAATAAATATAACCATATGAAATTAAAAATGCATACATATTATACATAATATATGTTCAACAAAAGTAAATTACAAACTTATAACAAAATTAAATAAAAATTAGTCTACTTACACCAAAATCAAAAACCAAATTAAAAACTTACAAATTACTGATAAACTAAATTTTTGATAGTCTACAAAATAAGTCCAAATACAATTAATCAACTTTAACTTTCTATTTCAAGAACATTAGAAGCTTCCTTGGAAGAAGTTGTTTCTATTTTTTTGTGTTGATCATCTTCATCCTCATCCTCATCTTCTACATCAAAATAAAATAAACATAAAAAAATTAAATATAAAAAATTAAAGTATGTAGGCTGGCGAGCTGTGACGAGCCAACACGCTATTTAGCCCTATGGGCTGGCGAGACGGGTTTGACAGGCTGGCAGTTTTGAAATATTGGGCTCGGCCCGCCAATTTTTGGCAGGCCAACAAGCCGGCTCGCGAGTCAGAACCCTGCTAAAGATTATACAATAATAAATAATAAAAAAAAACGTATATTAATGCATAGGACACGTTTCGGAAAGTGATTGCGCGTTACCAATCGATGACGTGTCAGTGGGTGTGTCGTATCATAAGATTATATAATAATTAATCTCGTACAGGATTCCTACTCAATAAAATAAGTAAAAAAAAAGTTGTGAATAATAATCACATCGGTTCTAAATAAAATAAGTAAACTAATTGGAATTCATTGGGATGAAAGTAGAAAAGAAAAGAAAGGAAAAGAGAGAAAGAAATGAAAAAAAATGATTTTTTTTCTTTAAATTTGGTTTACATATAAATAAGGAAAGAAAGAAAGTTTTTGTGAGCTCGCATAAAATTTTGTTTTCAAATTGGAAAGAAAAAGAGAGAAAATGTAAATCAATAAAAATGTCTTTAAATTAATTTATATTACAATTTTTTATTTTATTTTATTTTATTTTAAGTGATAAAATATTTTTAACTTATTATTATTTTTAGTTTGATCTATTGTTTTCACTAGTTTTCTTTTGTATAATTATAATATATTTTATTTTTTTTATCTCATATATTATTGTTTAAGGGTATTAATGTCATTTTATAAATATATTTTTTCTTTTCTTTTCATTTTCTACTTCATTAAAAAAAGTGAAGAGAAAGTTTATACTTTTCTTTTATTGTCTCCTCTAACAACTTTAAAATCACTTTATTTTTGACTTATTTACTTTTTTCTCTCTTATTTTTTTCCTTCCACTTTCTTTTATAAACTAAATATAATATTAATAAAGTATAATTTTAAAAATTGGACCGGTTATCAAACCGATTAGAATACTAAGTTAGTAGATCAAAAGTTGAACTAATGGATCACTAATTAAACTGCATGACCTAGTTTTTATTAATTTTTTTAAAAAATATTCATGTTAAATATATTTTATATTTATAAATTTCAATAAATTCATATTCTATCTTAAATTTTAATTTTTATCTTATTTAAAATAATCTTTATTTTTATTTTATATAAGGAAATACATAAAAAAAATTTAAATTTTTTTTGGTTGAACCGGTTCAATCCACTGGTTCGACCTACCGGTTCACTGGTTGAACTAGAAAACTAACCGGTTTACTCCAATTTAAAACAGGTTATAATATATAATTGATTCAACTCAAGATTCAGACTGACTAGACCACCGATTTCAAGTTCAACTGGTTCAACCAGTTGATCTGATCCGATTTTTAAAACTCTACAACAAAGTCACAAAGGGAAGTACATTTTATTTAAAGATATTTTATATATTATCAAAAATCATTACTACTTTATATCTCCTATCTCTTAAATAAGACCTAAAATTTAAGAGTTAATCATCCATACATTGCTAGTGTAAATTTTTTTTACACTAACAACCAATCATATTATTTAAATTATTTTATTTTATTTATATTTTATTAAATGAACAACTGATATGACACTATTAAAAAATATGATTGGTTGTCAGTATAAAAAAAACTTTACATTAACCGTGTATAGGTGATTAACTCAAAATTTAATCAATAAAGTCACACATAGAAGTACACTCTTTTTTTTTTTTTTGGCTGATTTGATGATAGAGGAATTAGTTAAGAGCCGAATACAAGTCTCAAATATTTCGTAGTTAAAAAAATTATATTACCATTTTATGATATTTTTTATATATAGTAATATTATTACTTTTATAATATTCATTTTAAATTAACTAAGAATAAAATTTTAAATTATCATTTTAAAGTTTAATTTTAATATATTATAATATTCCATTATTATCAACTAATTAATTAAAAAATAAATATAAATTTTAAAATAACTATTATTAAAATTAACAATTTTTAATTGTATGATAATGATGCGTTGGCTCTATAAAATTTTCATACCGTCATGCCTTTTAATTAAATTATATTTTTATATGAATTTTTTCTCATTTTTTAAGAAGTAATCAAATCAATTTTATTTTGAATTAAATCAATATAAACATGCATCAACCTTGTTATATATTGAAAAATAAACACTTTTGATGATATATTATACTTATATGTCAGTAATATAGTTAGTTAAGTCAAAGTCAATTTATTTCTATTAATTATAATTTATAAGATTAAATTTGACTTTTTTTTATGTTTTATATCTTTCTATTTGAATTTGTACCGGAGATGAGTATGTGATTTGTAATTCCACTAAATTTTTTTAAAAAGAACGGTGGTTGACTCTAAATTTATATGATGTCGTACACCTTTTTCTAATATAAAACTTTTTATAACAAAAGAAGACATTATACTTAATCTTTTTTTTTATCTATATATACTTTATAAAAATATATGTACATTTATCTATTTATTATAAAGGTAAAACCACATTAATTATAATAATTATATACTCTTGTAACACTAGTAAATTTTCATTTATTTATAAATATTTTAGTTTTATTATTTAATAAAAACATTAATTTATAAGTGATATTTACTTAAAATTAAAATATGAATAAAATAAGCCTAATTTTGCATATAATGATACATAACTATAATATTTTTTTTTGTTCATTATCATGAAGTATATCAAACATGTGGACAATTCCCTTCAAATGTTCGAGGGACACTGAATAGGTAATCATTTCCTCTTAACTTGAATTCCTTGCATTCACAAGAAATAAGATTTAAATCCTTACCACTTGGTTAAACAACGTAAAACGTGGCTTTTAAAGTAAATCGTGTTTTACAAACACAACTTCTATTCATTTGAGAAAAAAATCAAATAAAATGAAAGTCATATTTTAAAACACGAATTATTTTTTTCAGAATAAATATTACAAAAGATATTATTTTAACATAAAAAAATTATAATGCCTTAACTTGAGACACGACTTATCACTTTGAAAGAAAAAAAAGAATATATATATATATATATATATATATATATATATATATATATATGAGGAAAGATCCTTTTATTTCAGGAGTAAGTCTATCTAGACTTACTCCGTTCAATAACTTATGTTCTACATCAAATTTTAACGATCTAATCGTTCAATTTAAAGTTCTTAATGCATAAATCAAATCAGCAAATTTTTAGAAAGTTTGAAAATCATTTGATACTTCGTTTCATTAATTTGAATAAATGTATAAAATGATTTTTTGATTATCCGTCAATTTGAATTAATGAAATGAAGTAACAAATAATTTTTAAATTTTTTAAAAATTTGCAGATTTGATCTATGCATTAAGAATTTTAAATTGAACGGTTGGATCGTTAAAATTTGATGTAGAACATAAATTATTGAATGGAGTAAAAAGATCCCTCCTATATATATATAATTATTTAGTGTTCATGACTTATGTAAAATATAAGAAAAGAAAAAAAAAATAAAGCAAAAGTCGTGTTTCTAAAACACGAATTACCCAAATTCAAGATTTGTTTTTTAAATGTCTATTTTGAGAATTTTTTTAAGAAAATTACACCGAATGTGTAAAGGCCACGAAGCTGTTTTTAATATAGACTGAGGTTCTCTCAATGACTTGGTCGTTACAGCTAACAAAAGTGTTCTCAGGATTATATACGTGTTCATATTTCCTAGGATTATATTTTGAGGTCTTTCTCGTACAGATTGAGCATGAATGTCGTCACGCCTTTCGTCCACCTCCGTGCCACGATGACGTTGCTACATTAAATATTCAAGAATAAAGGTGATGCGGAAAAACAGGGATTTTAAATCCACTTAATCCTATGAGAAGCCAACTAGCTTCTATGTTGATGTACATCTTGTTACTTACTTCACTCATTTCTTAGGTTTCAACCAACAATTCTAAAGAGAATTTAAATTTCAACTGTTTTAATTTAGTATTTATATTTTAAATATTTTATTTGAATAAATCAATTTGACTTTTATAAATTTTGAAAATTTAGTTCGAATATATATGGTAAAATAATTTTTATTACATGCAACATTTATTTTTAAATATATATTCAAAAATGAAATTTTAATATTAATATCACAAAAATAAATATTAGTATCATTAAAAAGATGTCTCGATGAATTAAGGAGATAAAATATTTATAAACTATATTTAGTTTTGATTCTTAAATCGATTTTCATACCACCGTGTGAATGCAATCCAATAAATGTAGACAAAAATAATTAATTATTTTTTTGAGGATATTTAATAATTCAAAATATAAATATTGATATTTTTGTTTCAATATTTATAGTAAAAAGACATAGGTGAAAGAAGAAAGATAAGAACCAGAAAGAAAAGAGAGAGAGAGAAATAGATAAGAGAAGAAAGATAAAAGTTAGGGTGGTAAGAGAGAGAGTATGGAAAGAGATAAAGAAAGAAAAAAATAAGCATAACTTTTTTTTTTTGGAATTTGGTATTTTACAATTTTTGATAATCAAAATATCTTTACAAATTATTACAAAATTAATTTATTTTTAAATTTCCAATCCAAATAACATAGTTTATTATTGAGCATTTCAAATTCACTAAAAAAACCAAAAATCTCTTATAATTTGTCATTTAAACACATTATTAAATTTTAAAAGACTAAGTTACGATTAAGATTTCTTCCTATTGACCTTCTTGGTGTTGAAAATTTTATTCTTATTTTATAATCTTTTTTTTTGTAGAAATAAAAGGAATCTACATATATCATAAAACAATTGACCAAAAGCCCTAGGATTTAGAACATACTCAAATACTAGGGATATGATGATAAATGTGTACTTAGAGGTGTCAAATAGGTCAGGTCGGCTTAACACAACCTGACCTACATGAGTTAAATGCTATTTTAGGCTAAGTTAGCATGACCTATATTTTTTTTGCTACCATTTTTGGCCTAATCTAACTCATGTTGAGCCATCAAGCAATCAGATCATTAAAAAATACATTTAAAAAATAAGTCTATTTTTTATAATGAAAATAAAAATAATAACATGATTAATTGATATTATATGCTATCATAAAACACTTAATAACTTTACATATATACAATTTCTCACAACCATTGCATTTGCATTTATCTACCAATTAACTAGATCAACCTTTTCATAATAATTTCATACTTTAGAGGTATTAGGTTTAGTTTTATTAGCCTTTTTAGTATCTTGATTTTCGTCATTAATATCTATACTTACTTTTATCATGACTAATAGGCACGAGTATGATTACGTCTTCATCTTCTTCAACAAATAGAATAAAGATGACGGGTACAAGGTCAAGTGCAACAAAACTGTCATAACGACTAAACTTGTCACACAGAAAATGTCGAATACCCTTAAAATTATGGTTCTTCACATAATGAGGACTACTACACTTGAAACATAGCAGGTCCCAATAAAAATAAGTAAGTAAGAAGTAAAATAGAAATAAAAATTGTTTGATCGAAGAGAAATAAAGTAGAAGCTAAATTTTGGAGAAATTATTTAATTTAAAAATAAAAAATAAAAATACTTTTGTTATTATCAATTTTTATTATAATATAATAGTCATTATTTTAAAATTATGTATTTTTAAAAATAACAAATTATGTACATAATCGTTGATATAATCAATTATATACATATAATCGATTATGTTATATATATAAAGGCAAACATGTGTGCGTTTAATTTCTTCGCATTTCCCCTTTTTGGCGAAAAAATCTTTACATGAATTTCTCAAAAAAATTTAAAATCTTTCATTTTAATTATCCTCTAACAAAACCGAGGGCAATAATAATATTCTTCATTTTAAACTCCACCAAATAAAAAATAAAAAGAATTATATTTCCTTCGTATTTAGCTCACCAATCAATTATCTAATTCTAAGTGGAACTCAAATCAAGGAGGGTGTCGTAGATCCAGCTGCAACTGAGAGGATCTACCAACTGCACATGCTCATGTTAAAGAACTCAAAGAAACAGTGCGGTATCTCACATGCGATGGAGTGAACAACTTTTTTAGTTAGACTGCCACAAAACTAACCTCTTACCATACCTAAACTAGGAATCACTTGTTTCGGATTCAATAAGGTTTCCACAATTGGAAATAATGACTACAACTACCCAGTAATAGCATTACTACTATGTACTATAAAAAGATAGTAACTAAGACCATTTCCAAATTCCAACGCCTCTTTCAAATTTCTCCTTTCCATAGCTGGTGTTGGAACTTGAAATAGTCAAGTAGCATTTCAAATTCATCGATCCACCATCCCATTCATGATTAAAGTCACTTTCTCTCACACATGTTCTAGACACTAGAGAAAAAAAATGATGTGCAAGTTATTTATTTATTGTGTTGCTATGTTATGTAGAGAAATGTAATTAAAGAATTTTGTTTATTCTGATTCTTTTTCTTCATTTTTTGACATCATACTGTTTATAATTAGAGGTTAAAACACTACCCAAAATGACCAATTTTACTATAATTTTATCAGATTACATTACATCGTTAATGAATTAATAAATTAATTAATGACATAGAGTAAAATATATTCTCTATTATCTTTCAAAAAAAAATTATATTTACACTATTAATTTCTCTTTTGTATTTTAAACTATACACATATATACTCTATATATAATTTTAAGTATAATCCAGTTGATGTTCATGTTTAATTATCTTTATGATGTTTATGATTTTATGAACTTTAATTTTTGGTTTTTATGATTAAAAATATATATTTTTTAATTTTTGATACATATTATTTTAATTTTTCTTTCAGTCTTTATAGTTATATAAATTTTATCATTTAGTTTTTTTTAATGTAGAAATAGGCACATGAACTAAAAAAGACAAAAAAAAAAAATAGTAAAAAATTAAAATAAAATATTTTTAACTATAATCAGTGAAAGATAAGCATAGTATGTAAAAAAAAGTAATTTAACCTATAATTAATAATGCTAATGCCTGCTATACACGCCCTTCATGAAGCTCATGGCAGCGGGGAATATTCCGCAGAGTGGTCCGAAATGGGAGGCATCGTACGTCTAAGAGAATAGGTTCACTTTTGTGGCACTCCCAGCAATTATATATTCACACACAAATACTCCTTCTACCTAGTTAATAGTGCATCCTAATACTAAATTCAAATTCTCCCATTTTTGATATTGGAAAGAGTAATCGAGTACGACTTTTACGGAACTTACACTTCTCATTGGCCATACCCACGTGAAAAAGATTTTTTGTCCAATGAAGATATGTTTGTTTCCTTAAACGGCCAATGGGCTGCTTTGGTTCAATACCTGAATCTCTGTACTAAACAAATGTCTCCAGCTAAGACCCTAGCCAAGTGTCAATCATCAACAAATTATGGGTTTAGTTTGTCAACTACTACGAGCATGCTCTAACATTGGAAATGGCCCTTCAAATGTTTTTAATGAATGCTCCGTTTCTTGTTGTCATATGATAAGGTTTTTAATCAGTTAATTGAGGACTGCTAACTTGGTTTTGACTGTCATTAATCTTTTATTTCGTCATTCCACTCGCATGCAAGCATTTAGGCATAAGCACATGGACTATACTAATACGGGAGAATAAGACATTTAATTTATATATTGGGACAAAAAGTAGTAATTGTAGTACATATATATCATTTTATATTTTTGTATTTGAGTTGGCTAGTTGAGATTTATGAGACAACTCACTTGTAGAATCAAATCATTGTTAACTCTTAAATTCGAACTCAACTAAATTCTGACAACTATGTTGCGTCAACTAAAGAAAATGTACGTTCTTATATACATGTAATCGATCATTTGGTCATGGAGTTGGGATTTGTAGGAAAGAGATTGGCTAACCAGTTATATATTCAAATGTTTTAATTTATTTTTATTTTCAGTCATGTTTCCTCGATTAAATACTGAAAAAAATGTTATCAGTTAAAAGTGATATCTTGTGTTCTTAATTAATTATTAATCCTTTTATTAGTATGTATGAGTTAACTTTTGGTGGCATAAAATTATTGAACTTGGCAGAGTATTAATTTATTTAGATAAGTCAGATATGTCACATATTCTTTTTATGTATTATATTACAATACTAGAAATCAAAGGATAGGGCTTTTGATGGTTAAATAATTAACCAACCATGAGATTTTTGATGGCTAACTATAGTACGAGGATTTCTGCCAAACGTAATTTATTTATCTGAAGACGTCATGCATATTAGCAATCTGTAAAGTCTTTGGATCTGCAATCTGACTTAAAGATAACTTTCATTTGTTGTGCTTAACTTCAATACTATAATACTGTATATTTTAGGAGAAGAGAGATGGCCAGAAAAGAGGAAAGACAAGTAACAGAGGAAAAAAAAAGTGGCAGAAAACGGTAATATGAACAGAAATGTTAATCGAATTGGACTTAGGCATGGCCCCCGCTTTTCATTCCTGCTGGACCTACGATTTGAGTATTTATCCTCGCCTCGCTCTACCATTGCTCTTGCCTCCTAGATTTATTTATTTTTTGGTAAAATGATGAAAAAAAATTAGAAACTAGCAATATCCTTCAACTAAGTTGGAGAAGAAGTAAAAATAAAATTTTTGTTATCTATAAGCTCCCTTTTTGTCACAATGCCTCCTAATTTAATGTATTATATATAAGGTCATTTTTGTAATTATATTACTAGTGGACATGGATGAAGACGGTTATTAACATTCTTGTTCCACCCCTAACTTTAACAAGTATAGAGAAAACTAGAATCTGAACTTGGATTCGAATAATCACGAATTTTCCTCATTAAAATTAGAACAAATTTATATATCAATTCATTTGTTATGCCTAATTAAACTTATTGATGAACTTAATAATCTAATGAGTACACAATTAATTTCATCATTAAAGTCATTTTCACTCTCTCAAATTAACTATCTTTAAAGTAAAAAAAAAATACACAAGTAATTCTCTAAGTATTAGAAATTTTGTGTTGCTATAGAAAAAAAGTATTATAAATTATGTTAAAGTAGTTCTCCAAGTATCAAAAAATCATTCAAATTAATCTTTAAACATTAGCTAAATATATTAATTTAGGGGCTAAATAGATAGATATTTAATATTTGAAGAATTATTTATATAATTTTATTACTTCAAAAACTAATTGAAGAAGAGAGTAGTACATTAGGATTAAATTGATGATTTATTCACTATCCATCTTAAACCAATTATATTGATTTGAATACCAAGCTTTACTCATTAGTAAAGTATATTTTTAGTTCATGTAAATATCATAAAATTTAATTATAATCCTTTATATAAAAGAAATTTAGTTTGTGTTCATAAATTTTAATTTTTAAAAATAATTCCTATGGTTCCTCACTAATAATTAACATGATATATATTTAAGCATACCACCTTAAAATGGTCTTTGATGTGGCATACATATATAGAATAATGTTTTAAAAATTCAAATTTATAAAAATTAAAACCAATAACAAATTTAGAAGATTAAAACAGAATTTAACCACAGTTACAAAGATTAAAAACATATTTAAATATTAAAATTGGATCTTTATAAAAGCAATTGTTGATTAGAAATGTAAATGAACTAAATTATTCTTTAAATATTCAAGTATATAAACAAACAACTCATGTAGATCTAAAAGTTTTCACTGTCCCAAGAAACATATTTTCATGGGAGCTGATGATTTAGATTGTTTTCTTGCATTTCACTTCAATATGCTAGTAGACCCACGAATGGTTTGTTGACTCTTCATAATTGATTAGTTAGAGTTAAAATTTCGTCATCATGAATCTAGGGCCTTTAATATATCTCTAATCACTGCTCAGTTATCCCTAAAGCGTGCTAATCTCAAATATCAAAAACGGTAGGATTTGCGTGACTTCTAAGGTTTTCAAGCGTGACAATATTTCTGAACCAACAAAAGCAACTTAAAGTTTGCAGTTTCAATTAGTTTACTTTTTTTTTTTTAATGAAAAAAATGTGAAGAGTTTTGATTAGATGGCCAATGTTATGCCTCAAATCATGATAAAGATCTATAATCGTGATTGTGCCCACTGTTTCTCAACTTGTGCACGTGTTAGTCAAAGTATTCATGTCTGTATAATCTTGTTCCACGATTCTAGATATATATCTTCCTCCGTCAATATATAAATGCAAATTTTTACAAGTTTTTAACTTCCCCTGGCCATAAGTTAGAATAACAGGAAAGTTTTCTATGCATGGCAGTGACTTAAATATGTGTAGTATATGTGTTCATTCCTTCTATATTCATGGGCACCTCATTATAAAGATTTGTAGTATAATATGATAGCCTGATTGGGTATATATTAGTCTCTGTTTTGCAGCTTTAAATTGGCAAAAGGTGAGGATATAAAAACTCGTCTGAATTGGTCCATTGAAAAATTCCTGTGCAAACAATCAGTGTTTTATAATTAACTTCGGGGTAATGCACAAAATAGAAAAGTGCTATATATATATATATATATATATTAAATTTTATTGATTAAATTTTTGAATATTTTGATATTAACTTAATGATTATTGTTAGATTATTAAAATTTACCAAAATTTATATTCATGAGTTAACTTGATTTTTTTTTCTCCCTCTTTATATATAATGATTTAATAAATAAAAGTGTTTTTTTTATCGGAATTCACAATAAAATCATTTTAATAACATTAATGTCACATTTTTTTTTAATAAAAACTTCTTTCTTTTAATTTCTTAACCATTAAAGGTTGGTAAAATCGATATATTCCAAGTGCACAAATCGTGAATTTGGGGCCTTCTGCAATTTGTAATATCAAATATAAGTTATATATCAATATTTAATTTATCAGTATAGTTTGTGAAGTTAGCGTTGCTCACACTGAATTAAGATTGAATAACAACTTAATTAAGTTAATGGCTCAAATGTTAATTAAGAAAAGTAAATTATGAGAAATGGAGATGCTACTAAATATATATGCTGAAATCTTAGCAGTATATAGTGTTGAAACACTAAAAAATCTCTATGTTTAAGAATGATATTTTCATTTAAATTCACATGCATGACAGTAATGGGTCACCTGTAAATTCCATTCCAATTCTTAGACGAAGTCATGCAAACATGTGTAAAGGGCGGTAATTAAGTCGGTTGAATTGATCACTCTAAACCCTACAAAAATGTCTAAATAATCTAACATATCTAGATATATATAAAGAAGATACATTAATTTTATTTTTTTACAGTAGAAGATATATTAGTTCAGAAATAAAAAGAGAAGCCGAATATGTCACATATAAAATTGACAGTATTTCTATATGTAAAGACAGGTAATGTATGTGTAGCAGAAAATTAAGATGAGTTTTTAAGTGTACATTCATTGATTCATACTCTTCAATTCCAAACCGGTAGATCTAAAGCCCAGTATCTTTGTCAGAAAATTGTTAAATGCACTTCCTCTTATTGCTAAAAGTACATCCTTCCATTTATTTTTATATTTTCTTTAAAATACTCTTTTTCACAAACTATTTTTTATAAGCTATTTTTGAAAATGAGTAAATGTTCAAGAAATTAATTTTAGAATACATTAAATACATTTCAGAAACTCTTTTTTTAAAGTATTAAACTTTTGATGTTTATAAAAACTTCAGAAGCATGCATTAAATTTCTAGTGATCGAAGATTAGGATACTACTCACAAAATCTTAAGTTTAAAATTTATTATTGTTATTGTAATTTTTTATAAATAAAAAAATTAATTTTTAAAAAATATAATTAATATATGCACAACTCATAAGAATTCGATATTGTTTAGTTATAGAAGTTTTTTTTTTTGAGAATGTTAAATTTTAATACATTAAAAAATTACAGTAGTTTATGAAATGTATTAAATATATAAAATAATATAAATTAAATCTTATATAAATAATTAAACAATTATTTTAAAATAAATTTTATAAATAAAAACGGAGGTAATAATTTTGAGAAAAATATAAAAGTTACTAAAGAGAATACGTTTAACAATTATAGGAGAGTGCATTTAGCAATTAGCCCCTACATCATTGTCCAGTCTATTCTCTTCATGGGCTGGGCTGTACCCACTTCACCATTTTTATCACCAAGAAGATGATACTTTTATTCAACCAATTACATGCCTGGTTAGTGGTTTATGTGTCATCTTTGGTTTTAATCCTTGATTTTAAAATCCATCTTTTCAAATATCCAAAGTCTTTAAAATAATAATTTTCATCCGCTGCAGTTTTAGGTTTAGGAAATAAAGGTTGAATACAGTATTTTAAAAGTACAAGAACAGAAACTTATGATTTTTTATCCGCCTTTATTTCAGGATATCGTGTTACATTTTCAACAACCGTAAGAATATTTTGACAAATTCTTGTATATTTTTAGAAAACATATTTAGTTATATTTTAATATTCTTTAGAATATTTTTTTAAGATTTAAAATAATTTAAAGAAAAATAATTAGAAAAGAAAGTTGTGTTAGAATGTAACTTCAAATGTTCCAATATGAACATCACATTCTTATACCCTTAACATAGAAATAAAAAAACAAGAAACATGATAAGAAAACATTCATAAAAATGAACAATATTTAAGAATAATTTTAAAAAAAATTCATAACAAACATGAGAATATTGTATTATCATGCTCACAATTCCTGAGAATTCATTAACTTTTTTTTTTTCATTATTATTATTTCATTAGTTTCAGTACAAAATTTTCGTCCCCTCATTATAACCCTTCGACTTGCACGGCCTGCAAGAGAATTGACAAATGATCAAATAGCACCTTGGATAGACACACAAGTTCTTTGTTGTCAAAAATCCTAAAGGCTAAATAGCAATACAATAACAATAATAGCTTTATCTGTCACATAAGGTTAAAAGCTAAATAGCAATATTCGTTTAATTTTAATTTGATGATCAACTGTAAGCATAATATCTTATTTTTAAATATATCCCATCTATTGAAAAAAAGAACTAAGTTTTTCCTTTGAAATTACACACATTCTTTAATTTTTTTTTTATCTCTGCACTAACCTTTAATTATTATTTTAAAAAAAATTACAACAACATCCTTTATATATTACATTAACCTTCTTAAAATAAATTGTTTAAAAAAATTACAATGTGGTTCCATGTAAGGAATAAGGATGATATTGTAAACGTCATAAAAACAAAAGGTTATATGATTAAGACCCCAACCCTAAGTAATATCTGGCTCAAAGTGGTGTACTTCACAAATGGCAAAAATACCAGCCAAATTTGATTCATATACAAACTTTGAAGAATGAAGACCGTCCTATAATCCCAAAATGACACAAAACCAAAAACAAAAAGGTTGGAATTATAGGGTGCAGAAACTTGGGTGGAATCTACGTGGCTTTTAGCGGGGTTACAAGAATTTTATGATCATGTATGTAATATTTAGCTAGTGACTACGTCCATCACTATTTACCAAAAAATATTGTAGTTATCGCTCATTCTATATTGCAAGTAGGCAGTGACGGAACATACTGTAATTAAGACAAATGTAAAATCTAAAATAGAGTTATCATGACAGTTTGGAATTCAATTAAATAAGGAAAAATATAATCAGATAATAAAAACACAAAATTCAATCTCTCAGCTTCAACGTTAACTGTTAAGTCTTCCATTTATGAAAGTGTTCCAACACAAGATATTGAACTAGCATTTCTCACTTAAGATGGCTTTGTGGCATAATAGTCTTCATCATAATCCAACTCTTCTTCTCTGCTATGCGATGGGAACCAT
The DNA here is from genome assembly GCF_000230855.2 of Cajanus cajan. Lineage (NCBI taxonomy): Eukaryota > Viridiplantae > Streptophyta > Magnoliopsida > Fabales > Fabaceae > Cajanus > Cajanus cajan. The sequence continues at coordinate 64,044,253 of NC_138518.1, forward strand.
TCTCATCCTCCAAATAATTTCTCTTACAAACTCTCTATCATTTAACCACCCCTACTTTACAAATGGTGATGTCAAGTGGGAAGGTGATGCTTCAATTCTAAAAGGAGCCATCCAAGTCACTTCCAACACCATGGACCAAAACAACAATTATAGTGTTGGGAGAGTCACAAGTTATAAACAGATGCTCCTCTGGGACACGAACTCTGGAAAGCTTGCTGATTTCACTACTGAATTTTCCTTTGTTATTTTTTCAGATAAGAGTTATTATGGAGATGGAATGGCATTCTTCCTGGCTGATCCTAATCTTCCACTTCTGAAGCACATTAAAGAAGGAGGTGGTCTTGGCCTTGTGGATGGCAACCAAGTGTTGAATTCAACTAAACACCCATTTGTAGCAGTGGAGTTTGACACCTTCCACAATCAATGGGACCCTTCAGGTGGCACTCATGTAGGCCTGAATTTCAACTCTATGAAGTCTGACATAACTAAGCCATGGTTCACAGATATTCAAACATGGAGTGTTTATAATTGCAGCATTGAGTACAATTCAAGCACTCATAATTTGAGCGTTTCATTCACTGCGTACAGTGATGATGAGCAAGTTGAAGAATACATATCATACAAGGTTGACTTGAGAAAGTACTTACCAGGGAGGGTTATTCTTGGTTTCTCAGCCGCAACAGGAAGATTGTATGAGGTGCATACACTGAGATCATGGTCATTTAGTTCAAGTCTACAAAGTGATGACAACATAAATGAGATAAAACCAAAAGCAGCCCCACCAAACTCCAATCCTGTTTCTGAAAAGGAAAACAAGATAGGATTGTGGGCGGGGCTTGGAATTGGTGTAGGCTTGTTTTTGACTCTTTTGAGTTTGTTAGTGCTGGTTTGTATTTTATTGAGGAAAAAGATTAGAGGGAGAAAAGAAGAGTTAGCTTTTGATCTCAGCATGGGTGATGAATTCCCAAAGGGCACTGGACCTAAGAGGTTTGACTATAATGAACTAGTAAGAGCTACAAACAAGTTTGCAGAGTCAGAGAAGCTGGGGCAAGGTGGTTTTGGTGGTGTGTATAAAGGTTATTTGAAGGACTTAAAGTCCTATGTTGCTATCAAGAGGATATCAAGAGAGTCTAGACAGGGAATGAAGGAATATGTGACTGAAGTGAAGGTCATAAGCCAATTGAGGCATAGGAATCTAGTACAACTTATTGGTTGGTGTCATAGGAAGAATGACTTTCTCCTCATATATGAGTTCATGCCAAATGGAAGCCTAGATTCTCATCTATACGGTGTGAAAAGCTTCTTAACATGGAGAGTGAGGTATAACATAGCTCTTGGCTTGGGTTCAGCATTGCTTTACCTACAAGAAGAGTGGGAGCAGTGTGTGATTCATAGGGACATTAAATCAAGCAACATTATGTTGGATTCAAGTTTCAATGCCAAGCTTGGTGATTTTGGTTTGGCTAGGCTGGTGGATCATGAGAAAGGGTCACAAACCACACGTATAGCTGGGACTAGGGGCTATATTGCTCCTGAATATTTCACTTCAGGAAAGGCTACTAAGGAATCTGATATATACAGTTTTGGGGTGGTGTTATTGGAGATAGCCAGTGGAAGAAAACCTGTTGAACTAGAAGCCGAGGAGGGACAGATATCTGTGATTGAGTGGGTTTGGAACCTCTATGGATTGGGAAGGTTCCTTGAAGCAGTTGACCCAAAGTTATGTGGAGAATTTGATGAAAAACAAATGGAACGTTTAGTGGTTGTTGGCCTTTGGTGTGTTCATCCAGATTATTCATTCAGGCCTTCCATAAGGCAAGTGATTCAGGTGCTTAAATTTGAGTCTTCTTTACCTATTCTCCCAGAAATGATGCCTGTGCCAACTTATCTTCCTCCAACAATAAAAGCACTTTTTTCTTCAGTTTCGTCTTCCTTTTGGGGTAGAAGTTAGTGGTAGAGATAGACACAATTAATGTAATAACCATTTTAGTAGTGAACTCTAACACTGATATATTACTATAGCTGACCGTGTTCATCAATTCAAAGTGATTATGTGATAAATGCAAAATTATGCTCCTTGGTAACAAGTTTAAAACAATACTACTATTTGATAAGTTGCTTTGTATTTATTTGTATTTTTGTAGAGATATTTGTTGAGAGAAACATAGTATGTGTTAGGACTTAAGCACATGAGAATAACCCAACTCAAAAGATTAATCTATTAAGTGAGAGGGTTTTCAAATTTAAGTATTACATTGAGCTTCATATTTTATTTAATGCAGTACTTCAAACATTCTGGTCTCCTTTAAGGATTGATATTTATGAGAACTTTCACTTTATCGACACTAACCTAGTAATAGTCTTTTTCTCTTTGAGAGCTTTACTCACCTAGTAATAGTCCTTTTCTCTTTGAAAGCTTCACTCACCTATCAGTGTTCGGTTTGCATCATTATTCAACCTATAAAACTCTCAATGGAAATACTAATTATTAGGATTTAAATACATGAGGAGAGAGTCTATTTCAAAAGATTAGTCGATTAAGTGGGAGAGCCTCAAGGTTTAAATACTATATTGAGTTTCATATTTTACTCAATATAAGATTCCTAATAATATATGTGTGCTTTATAACTTATATTTCTCCTTCTTTTCTAATGATGTAAAACTTTATTTATATGCTTACACTATTCCAATAGATTAAAAAAAATGTGAGATAGAAGGGCTTCGAGGTATCATGGGACTAAGCCATCATGGCAAGTACATTTTCTATTTCTTAAATCTTAATTCGGATGGAATGCTTTGTGTGTCATTTACTGATATATTATACCAATGGATAGTATGATTTCTTAAGTATGTTATCATGTACTAGATTCTTAGTCATGTGAATGTGGAAAATTTGGTGGAGAAAAGAGAAATTTTTTTTTCGGTGATTTGTACTTCCAAGGGAATTAATCTTTATTGGTAAGAAATATCTAATGCAAACCAATTTCTTCTAACTACTATGTTATAGATTCGAACTTTTATCATGTAATTTTTAGAAATTATTTTGTAATGAAAGTAATTTAGGAGTTTTTTTTTTCACCTTAAAATGAAGGCATTTTTGAAGCTTATTATCACTCATTGAATTACAAGCCTCATTCTAATATTAAATAGCATTTAATTTAATTTTTTATTTTCTTTCAAATAATTTTAATTTTAATTTGATTTAAAAATTTTAAATTCCATTGAATCAAATTTAGAATTTTAACCTAATCGATTAAATGATAAATTAAAAATAAAAGTAATTAGATTGATTTTTTTTCAAAACTAATTTAATTCACTAGATCAACTCTAATAGTTGTTAGGGTTATGTTATGGTATTTGTTTTTTGGGGGAGATATATTTATCAAAAAGAGGGTTATCTCTTATTTTTTGAGTGTATCGAGATATTTGCACACACATTTCCACATTAATTTTATATTATCCACTTTGGGCCTACAACAATCATCCCCTCAAATAAAGAATCTAACCTCTCATTCAACAAAATTTATATTGCATTACACTGTATTTTTGTTATTGTTTGTATGTATGAGTTATGAGTTATTGATTGTCACCAAATCTTGTAACATTTCAGACAATCCTGAATGAAATAGATCTAGAGATTATACATAAGTAAGATTGTATGATTGAGGATGACTTAAGAAACTTAATTTGTACTACCTTTACTAAAAAAATGCATATAATTTTTAGTAGCTTATCACTTAAGAGCTTTATAATTAAGTATATGCTTGACTTGAAGTGATTTAAGGATGTGTGACCTTTTGGAAAGTTTCCTAAAAAGTGTATCAGTGAAGACAAAGAACACTAAAAAATTTTGTGTTGGTTTATGGGGATAATCAATGATCCTAAAGGCAATTGGATATCTTAAAAAGGGATACCTACGAATGGTTCTGATCAATGGAGGATTCAGACCAATAAAGAGTTGTATAAAAAGAGTTGTATAAATGTCACTGTGTGAAATATTGTAGAATGCATCCATTGAGATGTCAAATTTGAGGAGTATTACATATGATATTAGAGCATGTCTTCTCCTAGTATGATGTGGTTCGAGGGCGAACCCAACAAAAATTGATGGGCTTGTAACATCTCAGACGCATAAAATGAAAGGAATTTAGAGACTGTAAATGTGAGAGATTGTATGATCGAGGATGACTTAAGGGAATTAATTCATACTACATATACCAACATGTACTTTTCAATAACTCATCACTTAAGAACTCCATAGTTAAGCATCTTGGATAATCTTTTGGGAAGTTTCCTATGAAGTGTGTGAGCAAGGACAAAGCATATTGAAAAGTATTGTGTTGGTTTGTAGAGATAGTCAATGATCTTAAAGGCGACTGAGCATCTCAAAAAGGGATGCCAATGGTGGGTTTTGATTGGTGAAGGGCGATTTAGGGATGAGTGACATTTTGAAAATCCAAGAAAGTGTGTGAGTAAGGACAAAGTAGAAGAAAAAATTTGTGTTGGTTTGTGGGATTAATCAATGATCTTAAAGACGTCCAAACATCTTAAAAAGGACTACCTATGAAAGATTCTGATCGATGAAGAGTTTTAACCAAATAGGAGTTATGTGAAGTGTCATGAAATGTAGCCATTAATTAAGATGTCAAATTTGAGGGATGTTACAAATTCAACCAGCAGTTCTGATACCACTTTTGAGTTATATTTTGTACTTATTTTTTGGTGGGATATATTTATTAAGAGGAACATTATATCTTTTTTTAGTGTATTGGGGTATTTGCACACATCTTCACATTGGTTTGATATTTATCCATTTTTGGTTTACACCTTATGATTTTGCTTTTGATCATCAATCAAAAAACCTTTTGTTAATGGAGTATGTGTATACTTTATAAATTGTTATTTCTCCTCTTATTATACTGATGTGAGACTTTATTTTTATTCCAACAATAATTCCCTAATTACATTGTAGTTTTGTATTATAAAAATAATTAAATGCATGTTTGCTATTGGTTTTTATTTTAATTAAGGACTTGCAATAAAATTATAGCTTTAAAAGTATTCTTTTAAGAAAAGTACTTCCTAGTTACATTTCTTTTTTGTTGTAATGATTTGGCATGTTTATTGACTATAAAAATGAAAAATTCTTAACACTTTATTTCTTTCAAGAACCATATGATTTATGGAATTTATTTTGGTTGATTAAAATGTATGAGTTACTATAAATTTCTTAGTATTAAATTGGATTCATGTAAATTTAAAAAAAAATGATTTAGAGAAGATAAACCAAACAAAAAAAATAATTAAAAATGAAATCATATTTAATTTTTTTTAAGAAATAAAACTTGTTTGGTTGTATAGAAAGTTAGAGGAGACAAATAAACTTGTATATACAATGATATAAATATCCTTAAAGTAAAGAGAAGTGTTTTTTTTTTTTTTCTGGTAAAGAAAAGAGAGTATAAAAAAATAAAGTTGATTGTGTTTTCTTATACAAGAATTAGAAGAGTACATTCTTCTCCCTTTCTTTAATTTCCAATTTAGAAATAATGTCTTTTGTATGCTGGACAACAATAACATCTCTCATCCCTATCTTTTAATGTAGAACTAAACATAAGAAGTAAGAAGAACATATGTTAAAAGAGAACAATCCCTTAAATACATATTTGTACCTAGAGGTTAGTTTCTAGCTTTAATTTGATAGAGGATATCTAAGACAACAACAAAAAAATGATTGTTAGTACATGACAATTATGTATGACTCATGTCACTACTAAATGGTGATTACTTGAGGTAATGTCGACCAAAAGTTATGTAAAAGTAAAAGAAGTTATATATTTATAAAATTAAAATTATGTTTCATTTGAAACTTAACTGTTTATATTATGGTAAAATACTACTCAAGTCAAGTACCTTGGGAGAACCACACCATAAGAGTTAGCCATTGTAGTTGGATAGCCTAAGGCATTATAAACCCTACACTAGAATCCCGTACCATGTATATGAATCCTAACATCACACTATGCTTTTCAACCTAGCTTGTGTCCATACAAATTAGCTATTGTACCTGTCTGAGGGCACACTCGTAGTCTTCTAGGTGGTGATGGGCCGAACGGGAGCTTCCGGTGGATACTTCAGAGGGGGGAGGTACTTATCTTATCGGTCACGTGGACCAACACGTGTCGTTCTGTTAGACACCCACGCGGACTGAAAACCACCCCCACGAACCTCCACGATAACATCGGCTCGGCATACAGCCGAAGGCAGAGAAGAGTTTGCTAGCAACCTCGGCTCGGCTGACGGACGATAAGAATAGCACCATGATGCGTCCCCATGCGCTACGTATCGGCTCGGCCGGATGCCGATAGAGCTTAGATAACCGAACAAATGCCTGTCGGCCCGGTCAACGGCCGAAGACACCCAACAACCCAAGTATTTACATGTCGGCTCAGTAATGATCAGAGCAAATAAGACTCCGGTCGGCGTGCGCGTTGCTGGAAATCAATCGGCTCCCCAAGGTGGTGGGGCGGGACCCATCTCGGGAGGGAAGACTTGTAAATAATGTAAGCCACATCCTTGGCCGAGAGACATCTCGGGAGGGAAGACTGACGGCCAAATACACAATCATGTCGAGGTTGGCAATTGGTTTGGAAAGGATTAGAGGTGTGCTACGCTCGGAATAATTCTAGCTAGTCCTTCAGGCATCACAGTTGAGCAGTCCCTTCGTTTCGGCTTTCGAGCATCCAATAACCAAGCGGAATATGAAGCCTTACTAGCCGGGATGCGGTTAGTAACCGAAATGGGTGTGAAAAAAGTCATATGTTGGACCGACTCGAAGAGAGCCGTTGGGCCAAGCAACAATGCTTGGCCAATCCGACTGTTCCACAAGGCTTGGTTGGACCAAACTTCCTGGCTAACAATGTTAATGCTCAGGATTTTCTGAGCCAAGACTTAACCTCCGAATCAGGTCAAGGAATTTTGAGTCGCATGACCTCGGCTCAGAAATGGAGCTTCTTCTGTGAGTTCCAAGTGCGTGTTGTGGCCTTGGCACAGAGCATTGTGATGGAGTCAAACGGCGAGGCCGATGGACTTCGTCGGCAATTGGCTGAGCAGGAGAAGTCTCTTCAAGAGACGCTGACGGCGCTCACTGACGCCCAAACAGTTAACGGAAAATTTCAGGCCAAACTGGACCGCCGGGGGTGAGTTGCTGACGACCTGGCTCTGAAGGTCCAACGTCTTGAGTTGGCCTTGAAGGAGGAAACAGACAAGGTTGCGATACTAGGCAAGGAATTGGATGCTGAGAAGCTTGCTTTCAGTGCCTATAGGGAGAAGGCGCGCAACAAGGTCCTTTCTCAGCATCAGGCTGGGTTTGCCCAGGCGGCTCGGCCGGCTTGCTTCTTTGGCGACTTCCCTCCTAAATTTCATCTTGATATGACAAAGGATTTCTTCCAGGGGAAGTTGGTGGACCTGACCTCCATCCCTCCAGACCAACAAGCCGACGAGGAAGCCCCAGCACGACCAGCTGGGCCGAATGAGGAGGTGACGGCGTACGAGGAGGGTGCGCCTGAAGATGGTCCGGTTCAGGGGGAACCGGAGGTGGGGTCTTAAGCTTTTTGTTGTTCTTTGTAATGATAGGCCGATAGTGCCCTTTTAATGTACGTTTTTAGGCCGATAGTGCCTTGTTAATGAATTTGGATTTTCCTTGCTGTCGTATATCGATGTAAAATTTATAATCTTTTTTTGGGATGAAAACTCGTAAAAATTAATGTAAACTGCATCTTTGGCCGAGAGAGACCTTGGGAGGGAAAACTTGTAAATAATGCAAGCTACATCCTTGGCCTAGAGAGATCTCAAGAGGGAAGTAAAAAATTTAATGTAAGCCACTTCCTTGGCCGAGAGAGCTATGTACTAACCCCTTAGACTAGTCTTAGGCAAACATTACAATGTACATCACTACTCATGTCGCTCGTTTGCAATTAGGGGACATCGAAGAAGGTTTTGATACTAATTGATAAGAAACATGGAAGAACCACACCACAACAACTAGCTATTATGGTTTTTTGACCTAACTAGGATCAATATGGAAACATATTACAGAAATAGAACTGTTTTGAAACTTATTTTCCCTTTGAGGCGTTCAACACGGGTGTCGCTAGTCAACATAGAATCACCCCATGCCATGTATTTTTTTTTTAAAAAGAAAACTAGCTTGAAAAAGAGACATGACATCATAGTATTGACGTTGGAGCCACGTGTGTTAATGATGATCTTGAATGTGACTCCAACAACATTTGTTTTAACTAATTTAAAATAAGTTTCACTGCCCTCAAATAGGGGGTCTATTTTTTTTTTTTTTAATTCATGGTGTTGCTATATGCCCTAATGGGAGACTACGCCTTTTATTTTTTAATTGTTCTTCAAGTGTTGCTATTTTGAGTAGGGGATCTATTTTTTTTTATTGATGGTGTCACTATCCCCAATGGGTGACTACCTTTATTTTTTGTTCTTGTAGTGTCGTTATCCCCTAATGGGGATTACTTTTTTTTTGTTCTTGCAGTATTGTTATCCCTTACACGGGGATCTGTTTATTTATTTAATTTATGGTGTTTATATCCCCATATGAAGAAGGACTGTCTTTTTTATTTTGTTCTTTTAGTGTTGCTACCCCCAGTAGGGGGACATACATACATACATACATATATATATATATATATATATATATATATATATATATATATAGAATTTTTTTTCATTAAATGGCATCACTTTCTCTAATAGTAAGATATGTGTACTTAAATATTTTTGCATTTCTTTAGTGATGTCCCCAAGTGGTATACTCTATTTTTTAAAAAGTGACTTTGTCCTCCTTTTTTTTATATAAGTTTTCTGCCACATTGTAATTTGTATGTTTTATATGACCGAGTGGTAAGAGTATGATAAATTTATTTAAAATTAGTTATTGTTGATAGTTTTAATTTGTTTATTGTTGTTTTTTTAGTTTTTAGATATATTAATAGGATATTATGGATCAAATTGTGACTTTTATTTATACTAGAATTTTTGAAGGTTTAGAAGGTGTTATGTTTAATGGTTCAAAGAAAGGAATGTATATTAAATGTGATATATCTTGAAAAAAAGAATTTGCAACAAATTTTTTCTTGAAGATGATCAAGTAATATTATCTTTACAATATCATTTTGTTAGGTGGAAATAAATATGAAGCAATGGAATTGAGTGATGATGTTGACGTTCATTGCATGATAGACGGGTTTTAGTGCCAAACAATTATATAAAAAATGGAAGTATACATTGAAATTGATGTCGAAGGTACATTTTCAATTCCATTACAAAATCTAATACTTTACTCAGGTAATGAACAACAATGTCAATGTTTATCAAATATGCCAAGAGAAAAAGATGATGAAGACAATGAAGGCTACCATATTTCTCCTTCTTTTCAAAGTGGAGAGAAATCAAGTGAAGATCAAATAGATGATTATACATAATCTAATGATGTCATTGTCGAACCTATTTTTGTGGTTCATTTCAAGGAAGGTAATATTTAAATAAAAGTTTTAGTTGTTATTAGTCTTTTATTTTTTATTATTGTTGGCTATAAGAGGTGAAAGTTAATTTTTGGGTAATTTACCTCATTATACAATCATAAATTAGAGTTATCTGAATCAGGAAGAAATTCAAGGGATGAAACTGCCAAGTACTTAGTCAATTGGTGATGATTTATATGTTGGTCTTGAGTTTGAAAACAAAGATGTTGCAAAAAAATGTGATTAAGCAAAATGCAATCAAAATGCATCAAAGTTTTTATGTGATTAAATCTAAAAAAAAGTGAGTCGTTAGATTTTCAAATGTGATTGATGGTTGTGAATGGTACATGAAGGCAACTGAGTCAAAAAAATTAGGTAGTTGGAAAATGACTCAATGGGGTGGATAACATACTTGTTTAAGCATGTCCTTATCACAAGATCATGCAAAGTTAGATTTAGACTTGATATCATCTTTCATACAAGGTAAGTTTTTTTTTTAAGTTTAATTTGTATTTTTGTAGATTGGGAAAGAGCGTGTAGTACATCCTTGGTTGTCTTTCTAGCATACTAGGAAAAGTGTATTTAGCTGGCTCCGTTGCCCTTATTCTTCCTTGAATTCCCCTTCCTTCCCTAGATGATGGAGGGATAGTTATTGGTTCAACCTATACGCTATTATCCAAATGGAGATGGTGCAAGATACTCTACAAAACGAGCATGCTCATTAATTAACATGAGAATTTTGTTAGCTTTTGCAACTATGTTCTCCATTAAAAAATAGTCCAAACTATCAGGAGATGATATAAATGCCAAATATTCAACTACAACACTCTGTTTCATAATAATAAATTAAGGGGAATTTGTCATAAATTCCTAATAATGCAATGATATATATAATACTAATAAATAGATTAATATAACTGATATACCATCAAACACACTGTCACCTCATCTATATCAATTCGCAATTTACCTTTGCGTGAATACCACCTCATATGTTATGAGTTCAGACTTAATAGTCCAATCTAAGGTGTAGTGGGAGTAAAGTGCAAGTTAACACGATCTTTCAACTGATGTAGAGCTAAACTTAAAAATCCTAGCCCAATCTCACTATGTTTATCATGCAAGGTCAACGCGTGGACATTTGTTGGGGTACTAGGATCTTGAGGTATAGGTTGCTAACACCTAATTGTCTCATTACGCTATCTAGTTGATGTCACTCACATGTAATAAGAGAAATAAGGGGACATACAAACCCTTATATATGACGTCCTTGAGTGCAATCCAAAAGGATCTAGGTTATCAAATCCTCAGAGTATGGTTGCCAATTTATCTGAAAAAATTTAATAAACATTATAGACTTGTTATCATGTTAGTTTTCCTTTTTTTAAAAAGTCAACAAAAAGAACTTACATGTTTTTACTTCATCATGTTAAATTGTGTATGGTAATATTGAACGTCATCTTGTATAATTATTCCATGACCTGTGCCAGACCATCTAAAATAAAATGTGAATTTTTAGATTCATAACCAATTTAACATAGCATAACATAACCTTTTAAATTTAAAATTATTTGACAATTACCTTAAACCTACTAGGCATCTAGGAGAAATGGGTGGTGTAACCGGTGGAGCTAGCCTTTGAAAACATTCCCATGCAGATTATTGCATAAGAATGACCAGTCCACTAATTAATGAGGTAGCATAATCCGTTAATATGCATAATTGTTGATAAAGATATCCTAATGCACAACACCTCATGCATAGTTCTTTATCGTGTCAAAATCATGTTAATAAATTAATCACCTCAACCTTACCCAATGGGGGCCCCTATCAACTAATATATCTCGAAATACGTGGTCTCATAATGCAATGCAAATATTGAAGGTTATTATTATTTTTGTTGATGTTGTTGAATGCTTCACCCAACCATGACAATTTTGTGACTAATCCTTTAATTTTATCATCAGGTGAAACAATCTCTAAATACATGTAAGCTACATTAATTACATGAAAATTCTCAAAATTTAATTTTTGTGCATTTCATATATTAATGAAAAATTATATTAGAAATAATACTTAAATAAATACAAATAGTTAAATAAATTATGAAATTCTTTACTTAATGCTTTTCAATCAATGTCATGTCTCGATAAAATTGTTTCTCTGCCATAGAGTCCAACAAGTAATGCTACATCTTGAAAGTAATAGTACACTCTCCAAAAAACATATTAAATGTATGTCTTTGGTCTCTATCTTTCTACTATGATTGAAATAAGACTGACTCTTATAAAATTAAGTATGGTAATCCATCCAAAGCCAACCTTGTCTAAAAATAGAATTATTTGATGTAGAACTCCATTTATTTCGGCATGCGTCAGACATGCATGCCTTATTGACAATCTATGATCAAACTTTCTATTCCATACATGTATTAAATTAGTTACACTTCCCTTATTTTGCAACATCAATGAAAAAAAAATAGATCTCCCACTTGGAGGTAGCGACACTTGTTTTAATAAGAAAGGTAGTTCTCCATTGGGGATAGCGACACCATTTAATAATAATAAAAAAAATTAGTCTCCTTTTTAAGAATAGCAACACTAGAAGAATAATGAAAAAAATATAAAAAAAAGGTAGTCCTCCATTGGGGGATAGCAACATCAATTCAAAAAAATAGATCTCCCACTTGGAAGTAGCGACACTTGTTTTAAATTAGTTAAAACGGGTTTTGCTGGAATTGTGTGCAGGATCATCATTGACATACACGACTCTAGCTTTCTCAATACAGTGCCAATTCAACGCCACATGGCACTTTCAAGCCAATTTTTTTATATAAAAAAGAATTGCATGACATGAGATGAGATTGTGTTGACCAGTCCAATATAAAAATAAGTTTCAAAATAGTCCAATATAAAAATAAGTTTCAAAATAGTCCAATTTCTATAATAAGTTTCCATATTGACTTTAGTTAAATAAAAAATGAGCTATTATAATTGAAAAATTCAAGACTTTATAAAACACACTAAAATCTTATACTTCCAACGATTGTTGAAATACAACATAATTTGGTGCACCTCATGTCATTATAAATCAATGAATCACTCAAAAAATATAAAAATTACCATATATAATATCAACCAAAGTTATGTAAAAGTGAATATATATATATATATATATGAGAATGTTAATATACTCTCATCTATTTTTTAGTTGGAGTATGTTAGCAACCTATACCAAAATTTTAGGACAAGAAAATCACTCATTTCTTTTGATTTGGTTAATTTGTATAAAGGATATTATAGTAATTTAATTTAATTTTAAAAGCAAAATAAAATATTTTCTCTATCTTATTAATAACTTCATTTTTTAACTCATTTTTTTTATTAATTAATTTTTTATTTGTTTAGAGAGAGGGGCGAGCCATCATGAGAGATGGGAGAGAAATGAGTTAAAAAAAGAATTTAATACGAGAGAGATAAATGAGTTAGATAAGGAATTTAATAAGAAAGAGAAACAGGTTGGAGAAGGAATTTAATAAGAGAAAAAAATGACTTAGAGAATGAAATTAATAAAAGAGAGAAAATATTTTATTCTTTTTATAAATTAAATTAAATTACTATAATATCTTTTATACAAATTAACCAAATCAAAAGAAATGAGTGATTTTCTTGTCCTAAAATTTTGATGTAGATTACTAACATACTCCAACTAAAAAATAGGTAGGAGTATATTAACATTCCATATATATATATATATATATATATATATATATATGTTTATTTATATTTATAAAATTAAAATCGTGTTTCAAGTGAAACATAACGTTATATTTGGATAAAACACCATTCACATCAATCAACCGATTTGCAGTGCCCCATAGTTATGTAGCCTGATCTTATGAATGCGGACCTCATGCCTCTTGCTAACTAATTTTAACCTACTTCTCGTATGCAGGAGTTTATACTATTATATATACCATAAGATAGACCAAATTACCCTATTAAGATTTGGAACCTTTTAGAATGCCCGAAGAAAAAAAGAAAAAAAGACAACAACACAAATATTTGCATGGAACCAACCACCTTGAGAGAGAGTATTATGATTATAATGTCAACATCTAACTATTTAAAAGTAATTAGTGGCTAAGTTAGTTAAATTTTCATGTCAGTTACTGTTAGTTCATCGATCTTTTATCTATATATTCTCTCTATTTTTTTTATAGTTATTTTATCAGTATTTTGTTATTTTTTTCATTGTCATTTTTTTAAAATTAATAACTTATTAATTTTTTTTCATTTTTATCCTTGATAATTAATGTATGTTTACTGAATAATGTGTCTATTCATTTTTCAATATACCTATTTCTTCTCCAACCACCTAAAAGGTATAACAGGAAAATAAGTAATAAATACTTTGAAAAAATAAAATATCAATTATTTTCTTAATTCTTGTGCATAACCTTAAAGACAATGAAAAAAAAAATAGAAGGAGTATGAAATAATCGATTATATTGAATGAAGTAAGTTCGTATTTTTCACATGGACTAGGGTCTTGTCTAAGACAGTGGTTATCTTGTGACAAAACCAATCTATAAAGATAAAAGAAGTGATTATTTATCTATTTATTTATAATATAAAAATTGAGTTACATTTTATTATGTTGACACGTTATTATAAAACTAATTTTACATATTGTAATGTTAGTATATTTATCCATGTGACAAATTTTTTAAATTCCTATCTTTTATTATATTTTTCCTTTATTTTCTATATATTACATCTTTTCGCATTTTATTTAATCTAATTCTCATTTTTCTATTGTCTAATTTTTATTTCATCATCATCATTAAAAAGGTACTACTTTTTTTTCTTCCTTGTTTTTTTCTCCCCTCATTTTTCTATTGTTTAATTTTTATTTCATCATCATTAAAAAGGTACTACTTTTTTCTCTTCCTTTTTTTTTCTTCTCTACATTTTATATTACATATTTACGTTCTATCTAATCTATTTCTCATCCTCTTTGTTTATTTTACATATTTACGTTCTATCTAATTTATCTCATATTCTCTTTGTTTATTTTTTATTTCACATGACAATCTTTGTCAAAAATAAAAGGTACTACTTTTTTCTTCCTTTTTTTTTCTCCTCAACCCTCAATATTACATATTTACATTTTATTTAATTTATTTTCTACCCTCTTTGTTTAATTTTCATCTCGCATGATAATCTTTGTCATAAATATAGAAGGTCATACTTTTTTTTTCATCTTTTTTACTATTCTCAATTTGTCACATAAAATGAGATTTGATATAATCACATCATAATCTTTGTCAAAAAATAGAAGGTACTACTTTTTTCATTTTTTTTTATTATTATCATTTTGCCACATATTTTTATCTAATTTATGTCCTACCTACATTGAACTTGAATTTTAAATTATTTTTAAATATGAAACTATTTATTTTTTAATGATGACTCAATATGATTTATTTATTTTAATTTTAATAGAAATTGAAAGTGACAAGAATATATTATCTATATAGCATTTTCTATAATATTATTTTTATTATCATTCTATATTTGTTTTGAGTAACTTCAAATTGTATTTAATTAGTAAATTAGTAATTATATATATAATCATATTAATTAATAATTAAGAGATTAAATTTAATTAAATTGTTCATTATAAAAAATAAAATACAAATTTTTTTGTGTAATTATTATTAATTATGAGTAACATAAAAATATTTTTTCGTCAAAACTATAATGTGTGATAATTTAAAATTATGTTTAATATGTAATTATATATGAATTAATGATTTTATTAATTAAGAGATTAATTTTGTTAAATTTTCAACTACAAACAAATTAATTATAATTATAAATAAAAATGAAGCAATATTAGTTGATATTACTTGTAGATTAAAATATTCAATCATTAATTTACTATTTAAGAAATTTAATTTGATTAAATTCTCCGTTTCGAAAAAATAATAAATATTATAGTAATTAATTGACATTTATGTTCATTAATAAGAAAAATAATAAATTTTTTTATTAATACTAATTTTAGATAACAATAAAAAAAATCTTTGGGCAAACCTCTCATCAATTGTATTGTATATGAGGAGTTGCATTTTTGAAAATAATGAATATATGTATATTTTTTTATTATCAATTTTTTAATTTTATAAAATATTGAAATAGACTGATTTATAAGTATATTACATAATTATATATATATATATATATATATATATATAACTTATATATTAACTAACAAAATAATATTTTTAAATTTAAATTAAAAAAAAATATCCACGAATCTATGTCTAGTTAGTTATAACTTCTAAGAAAATACTGTCAAAAAGCACTATGCAACGTCTCTATCAAACATCTCTTATTTATTTCCATTAGATGTTAAGCCATTTTATGTATAAATAAACAAGGCATAAGCCTTTGTTTCATGGATATGTCCGCAAACAAGTACAGCCGATTTTGTACGTAATTAACTACAGCATTCTATAACTCCGAATATTGCCGTTTTCACCTGCACTAGCAGCCGCACGACAATACGGTGATTTTGATCCCTGCTAGTTTTTTGTGCATCGTGAGTAGTGTGTGGTCGTAGAAACTTTCATCACAATGTCGAGGGTTGAGAAAAATATAATTAAATCACATTACAAAGGAACCAAGTTAGACGAATGACACATAATAAGAATTATATAAGTAAATACGTGGAAACTAATAAAGTGTCTTAGCCCTTAGGCTTCAAACATCAAACTAAACTCTCACTTAGCTATGGCTGGTTGTGCATGGCATTTTGGTCTTCTGTTTAGGATAACCATTTTGATTATCCTAATAATCCCCATTGCAAATACTCAATCTCAGTATTTTGATTACCCCAACTTCAATGCAACTAATGTACAGCAACTAAAGTTGGAAGGTAATGCTTCTACCTCAGATTCTGCTATTCAACTCACAATGAACACAGCAGACCCTAACATCAACGGGACAGTAGGAAGAGTCACATATCCAGAGCCAATAAATCTTTGGGACAATTGTTCAAATGAACTGAAGGACTTCACCACCAACTTTTCCTTTGTTGTTTCCTCAAATCAGATTAATTATGGTGAAGGTTTGGCATTCTTTCTAGCAAGCTCAGATCTGCCATCAACAGATCATAAAAATCTAGGAGGAGGAGGCCTTGGTGTTGGCCTTGTGGGTAGTAACGAAAATCTTCTCCAGACAGATTATCAATTTGTGGCAGTGGAGTTTGACACTTACTCAAATGGCTGGGACCCTGATGGCTCACATGTAGGCATAAACATCAACGATATGAGGTCTAAAATACTTGAGAAATGGTGGACAAATATTACAAAAGGGGAAGTTTGTAACTGTAGTATTGTATACAATTCTAGAAAAAATACTTTGAAAGTTTCGTTCACTGGATACAAATTATTTGCTGGGGATGAAATACAGATTACACAACACCTTTCATACGACGTTAATATCATAGATCAATTACCAAAGTCGGTAATTGTTGGCATATCAGCTGCAACAGGAGCATATGCTGAGGAACATACACTGCTGTCATGGTCATTTTGTACAAGCTCACCAAGTTATAAGGCTGAACCAAAGAAGAAAAGCAAGGTAATCACCACAAAATTGTTGGAGGGCATTGGAATTGGTACAGGTTTGTTTTTCAGCTTATTAGCGTTGGTCTACATTTTTTTATGGAGGAAGAACAAAAGAAAAGAAGGACGCACTTCAGAAGCCACTTCTCATCCGAAGATGGATGATGAACTCCAAAAGAGGCCCAAGGAGATTGGTTATAATGAATTGATCACTGCAACCAATAACTTTGAAGCGACACAGAAGCTTGGCCAGGGTGGTTTTGGTGGCGTTTATAAAGTTTATTTCAAAGACTCAAATTCCAATGTTGCTATAAAGAGGATATCAGCAGGTTCAGCACATGCTTTGAAGGATTACACAGCGGAAGTAACGATCATTAGCCAATTGAGGCACAGGAATTTGGTGAGACTCACCGGTTGGTGCCACAAGAAGAATGATCTTTTTCTAATATACGAGTACATGCCAAATGGAAGCTTAGATTCTTGTCTTTTTGGTGGAGAAAAGTTGTTGCCGTGGGAGGTGAGGTACAATTTAGCTCTGGACTTGGCATCAGCATTGCTATACCTTCAGGAAGAATGGGAAAAATGTGTGCTTCATAGGGACATCAAATCAAGCAACATAATGTTGGACTCCAATTTCAATGCTAAGCTTGGGGATTTTGGCCTGGCTAGGCTGGTGGACCATGAGAAAGGGTCACATACCACAGTTATGGAAGGGACAATTGGTTACCTTGCCCCTAAATATATGACCACAGGCAAGGCTGGAAAGGAATCTGACATATTCAGTTTTGGGGTTGTTTTGTTGGAGGTAGCCACTGGAAGAAAAGCCATTCACCACAAAGACATGGAGGGTCAAGTATCATTAGTTGAGTGGGTGTGGAAGCTCTATGGATTGAGAAATCTCCTTGCAGCAGCAGATCCAAACCTATGTGGGGAATTTAATGTGCAGCAATTGGGATGCTTACTGGTTGTTGGTCTTTGGTGTGCAAATCCAGATTGCGCATCCAGACCCAATATAAGGCAAGTGATTCAGGTGCTCAAGTTCGAAGCTGCCTTACCAAATCTCCCACAACAGATCCCGCACAACCCTAGTATCCCTGTCTGACAACAAGCTAGAGATTTTCAAATAATGAAATGTTGTGTCCTTTTATTAATGGTAGGTTGTGCCTTTTCATGAAATTCTGTATCTATTTATGAAAAGATTCAAGGATTAAGGTTGTATTTAAAAAATAAAAATGGTCTATTCATAAAATATATATATATATATATATATATATATATATGTATGTTTGTTCGTGAAAAGATGAGTTATCTTTTATAGGTTTGCATTTTCTCACGAATCTCACCGAAAGATGAGTTGGTTTACTAAACGATCCATGTTTCTTGCAGATTCATGCAAGAAATTACATAGTTTTTTTTTCTCTTCCAAATCACATCTTTTCTCCTCGCGTTTAGAAATAATTAAAGCAACTAGAATTATGCATGTGAAATACTATAATTGAAGACCAGTCTCTTAGCCCACCATTGAATTCGTATTGCGAAGGATAAGTACTAAGGTTATAGAAATACAAACTTACCCTTCCATTCATTAGAGACACCCCCACCCACCCACATAAATTATAAGCCCATTTTTAATAAACTCTTGGGTCGATTTGTTTTAAGAAAATTATTTATAAAAGCATTTTTTAAATAAAATAAACATCTTATTTTATATATATATATATATATATATATATATATATATATATTTGTCTAAACTTTTTTTTTTTTTAAATAAATAGTTTCTACTTTTTTTAAGAAGCAATTCTTATCCGCTTCTTAAATAATTCCTTTTTTAAAAGCATTTGTTTTATTTTTTTTTTAAGTTTAAACAAACAAACTTAATATAATAAAAATTTACGTTATAAGTGCTTAAAAATTAATAAGTTGTATTTGGATGTATATATTCATAAACACTTATATAATTTTAAAGTGTTTGGATATATTATCATTTAAGCATTATTGTCTTATTTTAAAAATTAAAAAATTAAAAATTAAATATTGACTAGGAATAAAATAAAAAAATAAAAAAATAACTAAGTAATTTTTAAAAATGACATTATATAATACAATAATATTAAAAATAATAATAATAAAATTACTAGTCACCATTTACCCAATTTTATTTTTTAAAAAATTAATAATAAAATGAGACTTGAGTATTTGAATTTTGATTTTTGTAATGAAAAATATGTGATGAGTAAAAACAATAAGTCACAAAACAGTAACCGAAACCCACAATTAAAAAAAAAGTTACATACCTTTAACAAAGAGGTTTTCAATAATGAAGATATTGTAGCACCATGATTTTATTAATTATGTATATTGATATGTGTGTAATTAAGATTGTTGTTTTAAGTTGTTTGAGTTGTTATATAATATTTGGCCTATATGGGACGATGGTTAGAATTTAGATGATCCTAAGTTTAAGTTATAAGAGATATAGGTTAAGTATTTAAGCATGGACTCAAAGAGTGTTGAGGTATATAAAACGGATTTTGAGAAGTGAAATTCATAATTCATAAGTTAAGATTTCTAGAAAGAAGTTAAAGAGGTCTCTCGAAACTGAGTTGTTGTTCAAACTTTTAAGCATTTCTAAGGCCATGGATCTTCCTAAAGGCTAAGGATTGGATCTTCAAGCCAAAGAAAGATTGTGGAGATGAGATTCTTGAGAATCAACTTAATGAAGCTCTAGTGAGAATTATAGGGGGAGTTTCCTCTTGCTCAATTTCTTCTAACTAGGGAGTTCAATCGAGGTAAGAAAAGGTTAATTGCAGTTTATATATATTATATAAGATAAATGTAATTATTTTGATTTGAATTAATGGATGAATGTTTAGATTGGTTAAAGATGGAATTGTTGCTTTGGTGCCTAAATATTTGTTGCATGTGTTGGATGAAATGCATGTGGCTTTTTAGGTTGGGATAGCAAAGGAGAAGGTTAGCACCATAGGGGTGTGATGCATTCTCACTTAGTGAGTTGATACTTGTTGAACGAGCCTTCATAGGTTGAAGGCTAGGACCTAAATGTTGGGTTTTTGCTCAGTCTCGCTCAACAACCTGGGCTTGCTATTAGAAGCTCATTTGGCAAGCCATAACTCGCTGAGCAAGAATGGCCACAAAAGGTGATGGTGATGGTGATTGAGCAAGAGATACTCACTCAATGAGAAGCGAGCCACGTGATGTGGAAGTTGTTGAGCGAGATTAACTCTCTCAACAAGAAGACCTAAAAAAGGTCAAGGTTTCTCACCAAGGTAGGCCTGTTCAATGTGGAGTTATAGAGAGCTCGAGTAGCTCAATGACCTTCAAATAGTTGACCAAATATGTTGGTTTAGCTAGAAGGTGTCCTAGTGTTGTATGAGGTGTTCTTATATCCTAGATAGGCTAGGAAGTGATGTATGAACCATATATAATGTATATAATGTTGATGGTGCTTATGATGATGATGATGATTATAATATGTCATTGATGATATTTTCTATGGTGATTATATATGTATCTTTCATATATGATGATGTTGAATTGTATGCTTATGCATGATGTTAGAGTGAATGTAGGGAAGACTTGAGCCCCTAATTCACATAGTTGAATATGGTGTTGGGAAGGCTATATCCTCTTCATTCAAGCTGGTTTTCGAAAATGTCTTTCAGGTAGTTTAAAGGAAAATGATATGTTGAGTTGTTTTATTGAGTTATTCAACAAGAGATTCTAGATGATTGGATCTTTGGGAGTCCCATGCTTTATAGTCCTAGATGGAGATTTCTTTTCTAAAAATACAATTCTCCTTTAAACAATGTTGTGAAAATGATGTGTGGTGAGCTGTTGCATAATAATTGTTGAAGGACCATGTTTAGGTCCCCTGGACTTGGATGTTTAGTTGGCACATAAGTCATATCTTGTCACCAACTTAAATAGTATAAGTATAGATGGTGCTGATATTGGTGACCACCCCTCAACTTACATGTCAACTCAACATCCAAGTTTAGGAGACTTAGACATGGCCATCCAACAACTATTATGCTATGACTCACCACACACCATTTTTACAACATCATTTAAAGGAGAATCATGTTTTTAAAAAAGACATCTCCATCTAGGACTACAAAGCATGAAGCTTTCGAAGATCCAATCATCTTAAATCTCCCACTAAACATCTTAGAAAAACAACTTAACTCATCATTCTCTTTTAAACTACCTATAAGGCCTTTTTCAAAATCTAGCTTGAGTGAAAAGGGTCCAACCTTCCTAATAGCACACTTAAGTCAGCAAATTAACGACTTAAGCCTTTCGTACATTCACTCTAACATAATGCATAAGCATACAATTCAACTGCAACCACCATAGGTTGGTGCCAACATCTAAGCACTCAACAATGAAAGATACATATATAATCAACATAAACAATATCATCACCATCATCAATGACATATGATAATTATTGTCAACATTATAAGCACCATCAACATTATATACATCATATGTGGTTCATACATCCTTAGTAGCCTATCTAGGATATAAAAACACCTCATACAACATTAGGAAACCTTTTAGTTAAAAAAACGTTTTAGGTTAGCGATCTAAAGCTCGTTAAGCAACCCATGTTCTCTGTAGCTCCACGTTAAGCGAGCACTAGCTCATTGAGTGACCTTGACCCTCTATGGGTATTCTTGTTGAGCAAGCCCATCTTGCTAAGTGGACAACACATTTTGTGGCTCACATCTTGTTGAACAAGTATTTCTCACTCAGTTTCCATCACCTTCTTTGGCCATTTTTTTTGGGCAAGTTTTGGCTCGCCGAACGAGCTTCCAATAGCAAGCCCAAATTGTTAAGTGAGACTAAGCTCGTTGAGTGAAAACTCGACATTTGGATTCTAGCCTTCAACTTATGAAGGCCCGCTCAACAACTATAAACTCATTGAGCAAGAATACAATCACATGCATCTCTAAGGTAACAGTTTGAGGTGAAAACTTTTTTTTTTTTTTTTTCAAATAAGGGTACATATATGGTACTATATTACTCAACCATTATCATCCCTAGTTCTCGTTGATGTTAAAATGTGAACATTTTTACACCGATTGTACAATAAATAGTCAGTTAATTCAAAGTGAAAAATAGTGAGAAAAATATAGAGAACTCTAAAGAGTTTTTTAGAGAGAAAAAATAGTAAGTCAATGTGAAAGTGTTATATAAATTGATACTACATTATTATTGTATTTTTGTATTTCATTATTGTTATAGTTTAAGCTAAAGTATTAACAAAGTTTGGTTCTAGTAGAAGAGGTTAGTCACCCACAACATAACAAATTAAGGTTTAAATCTCCACTAAGTATAGTTAGTGTAGACCATATCTCAAACATGATAATTTTCTATAAAATAATATACTAATGGGAAACCAAAAATAAAATAAAAATTGTATTTCTATGAAAATGGGTACTCAAATTATCCTAACAAAAGTTGAAAGCTTCCACCTTCTCACCTACATGTGATCCAATAAACTCTTTGTTAGATGGAGTACTGATAAAGACATTCTTACGCCCAAATATGAAGGATTTGGTATTGCAAGTAATTTGTAGAATTAGATAAAATTACCTTATGATTGGATTTAACATTGTTTTATAGGTGATAGTTATATTAAAACTCATTTAATTGATATAATAAGGGAGTTTTATTAATCATTAATGATAATGATGAGTTATGTGAACATTACAATACTATTTTTTATTATGAGTTGTATGGTTGTCAAAAAGAAAAACCCTTCTGCACAAGTAGGGATTATTCAAATAATTCGGCTTCCAATAGGAAACATACTTTATTGTCTTGAGGTTTTTGATCATGTTGAAGGGCATCAAGGCTATTTGGTATAGAAAAGGTTTGTTTAAGTAACTTACAAGTTCATTGGTTTTTTCTAACTCATTTCTAGAAGGTTTTCATGCTAAAAATGACTATCTATGTTCCTATATATAAGAACCAAATACATAATTCACCAAGATTGATAAAAATCGTTAATTTAATTGATAACAATAAATTTATTTTATTTATATTATTTTCTAAACCTACCTTTATATTACTTCTCCTTCCTAATAAATATTCATATACTAGTATCTTTTAACCAATTGGCATGCATGCTTTATATTATTTTTCCTTCTTAAGATTAATACTTATTTTTCTCTTAATCAATTAGTTATAATTAATACATTTTATCAACTTTAGAGAATACATTAATTAAAAATATTTTAGTCTAAAAATAATTAATATATTAGACAACATGCATTGAATCTTATATAAAGAAAACGATTGTTCAAATCTTATAAATACAAATGGAAGTAGTATTTGGTGTTATTACATTTTTTTACATTTTAGCTTAGTGTCTAGTATTTTAAATTGACATGGCAGGAAAATTATGATCACGTTTCTGTACAGCTACTAAGAATCAGCTGGGAAAACATCGAATTGGCCATTTTAACATTAAATAAAAACCATATAAATAAATCCAAGTTCAATCGTTACAAATTCAGACAATTTTTAAGTTGGGACCGTGAAACCTGACCTTAGTATAAAGATTCTTTCAGAGAACAAAGCAAGGATTATGTATCTCCACGGCCACAGCCTTTTTGTGACAAAACTAATCATGAACCTATAAAGACGGCAGGAGAGCTTATTAGTTATAAACATAGTTTTAAAAACTGGACCGGTCATCGAATCAGTTAAGGTATTGGGTTAGTGGGTCAAAAGTTGAACTAGTGGGTCATTGGTTGAACCGCATGACTCGATTTTTATTTATTTTTATTAAAAAATATTCATATTAAATATATTTATACTTATAAATTTTAATAAATTCATATCTTATTTTAAATTTAAATTTTTCTATCTTATTTAAAATTATTTTTATTTTTATTTTGTAAAAAAATACATAAAAAAATTACATGTTAAACGATATATTAATACAAATTAAAAATATAAATAATATGTACATATATAATATGCTTGCAATTAATATCACAAAATAATATATGTAATATTTACATAGATATTGAATTATTAAATATATAATTTAAAATTATAATATACTATAAAAGTTATTTAAGTTGTATATATTGCAAACAAATATATTAGAACAAGTAGTCATTGTTATATTTAATAAGACTCCTTGTTTTTTCATTAAGAGATTCAATTTTCATTATTATTTTTGTGATTTATGGTCCTTAAAAAATTTTAAAAAAAAAATATAAAAAAAAAAGTGGTTGAACCGGTTTGACCCACCGGTTCACCGGTTGAACCGGAAAATTGACCGGTTCAATCCAGTTTGAAACGGGTCGACTGCATAACCGATCCAACTTCAGATTCGGACTGGCTGGACCACCGGTTCCCGGTCCAACCGGTCCGACCGGCCGGGTCGGTCCGAGTTTTAAAACACTGGTTATAACATTTAGGAAAATACACCTATTTAAATAGTGAAACGTCTCTGTCAAACTTCTCTTCTTTATTTCCAATTGATGTCAAACCATTTTATACATAATTAACACAATGCAGATGCCTTTATTTCATGAATTTTTCCGCTAACCAGCACGACTAAGTTTGTCTGTCATTAATTACCACATTCCATAACTTCGAATATTGCCGTTTTCACCTGCACAGGCAGCCGCAGCACAATACGGTGATTGTGATCTATGCTCATTTTTTATGCACGGTGAGTTGTGTGTGCTCATAGGAACATTCATCACAATGTGTTTATTAAAATAAGGGGCAAATATAATTAAATGACACCAACTATAAAAGGAACCGAAAGTGTGTTTGTTAGGCTTCAAAGATCAAACTCAGCTTTCACCTAGCAATGGCTGGTTGTGGATGGCAGTTTGGTCTGCTGTTCAGGACAACCATTTTATTCATCCTAATAATCCCCATTGCAAATGCTCAGCCTCAGTCTTTTCACTACCCCTACTTTAACTCAACTTATGTTAAGCAGCTCAATCTGGAAGGTAATGCTTCTTCCTCAGGTTCTGCTATCCAACTCACAGTGAATGCAATGAACCCAAACAACAAGTTTGGGACAGTGGGGCGTGTCACGTATCCCAAGCTAATAAATCTTTGGGACAAAAGTTCAAATGAAGTAAAAGACTTCACCACTAACTTTTCCTTTGTTGTTTCCTCAAATAAGAGTCCTTATGGAGATGGTTTAGCATTCTTCCTTGCAAGTCCAAATCTGGTAATCATAAGTGATATATTACTAATGGGAGGAAGCCTTGGCATTGGCCTTGTGGATGATAAGATAAATAGCCTCTCACCAGATTATAAATATGTGGCAGTGGAGTTTGACACTTACTCAAACACATGGGATCCAGATGGTGCACATGTAGGTGTAAATATCAACACTATGAAGTCTGAAATGTATGAGAAATGGTCGACAAATATTACACAAGGGGAAGTTTGTAACTGTAGTATTGTATACAATTCCAGAAGCAATATTTTGAACGTTTATTACACTGGATACAATTTCCGTGATGGGCATGCAACACAGGTTACACGCCAACTTTCACACCACGTTGATATCACACAGATATTACCTGAGTCTGTTGTTGTTGGCATATCAGCTGCAACAGGAGATTATGCTGAGGAACATACCCTGCTGTCATGGTCATTTAGTACAAGTACAAGTGAGGTCGATCGAGTGAAGGAATGCTGGTTACTCAGCAAAAGAATGTTGGAGGGAATAGGAATTGGAACCGGTTTGTTTTTTAGTTTGTTTGGGATGATTCACATTTTATTAAGGAGGCTGACCAAAGGAAAAGAAGAAGATTGCATTTCAGAAGCCACTTCTGATCTGAAGATGGATCATGTATTCGTGGACACTGGGCCTAAGAAGATTAGTTATCATGAATTGGTAAGTGCAACCAACAATTTTGATGAGACACAGAAGCTAGGCCAAGGAGGTTTTGGTGGTGTTTATAGAGGTTATTTCAAAGACTCAAACACCTATGCTGCTATAAAGAGGATATCAGCAGGTTCCAAGCAGGGTATAAAACAATACACAGCAGAAGTGAAGATCATTAGCCAATTGAGGCACAGGAATTTGGTAAAACTCACCGGTTGGTTCCATAAGAAGAAAGATCTCATCCTGGTATACGAGTACATGGAAAATGGCAGCTTGGATCATCACCTTTTTCGTGGTGAAATCATCTTGTTATGGAAGGTGAGGTACAACATAGCTCTGGGCTTGGCCTCAGCATTGCTTTACCTACAAGAAGAATGGGAAAAATGTGTGCTTCACAGGGACATTAAATCAAGCAACATAATGTTGGACTCCAACTTCAACCCTAAGCTTGGGGATTTTGGCCTGGCTAGGCTGGTGGATCATGAGAAAGGGTCACCAACCACAGATGTGGCAGGGAACATGGGTTACCTTGCCCCTGAATATATGAACACGGGCAAGGCGAGAAAGGAATCAGACATATTCAGTTTTGGGGTTGTTCTGTTGGAGATAGCCACTGGAAGAAAAGCCATTCACCACAAAGACATGGAGGGTGAAGTGTCATTAGTTGAGTGGGTGTGGGAGCTCTATGGTTTGAGCAATGTGCTTGCCACAGCAGATCCAAACCTATGTGGGGAATTTGATGTGCAGCAAATGGAATGCTTGCTGGTTGTTGGTCTATGGTGTGCAAATCCAGATTCAGCATCCAGACCCTCTATAAGGCAAGTTATTAAAGTTCTTAACTTTGAAGCTCCTTTACCAATTCTCCCACAACAGATTCCAATGCAAGATTTTCTCTGTCCCATGACAAATGAGTTGTTTCTTACAGTTTCATCTTCCTCAAAGGCTACAAGTTAATTGGTTAGGAAATTATGTTAAACAGACAACACTATATACACATCCTTTATTTACTACACATAATTATGTTACTTTTTCATTTTCTCCTTTTAAATGTATTCAAATAGCTTCCACTACTAATTGATGAGTTCACGTAGTGATCAGTTATTTTGCGTTACCTAATCAACTCTGACAGCGTGGATGGAAAAACAATAATTTACACGACTGTAAACTCTAAAGGGTTCATCGTCTAATAAAAAAAAAGTATGAGAAAGTCCACGATTAAAACAGTAATGCATGAAAACTTGTTGGCATAATATTTTCGCACGTGTTAAAATATGAATTAAACAATCATTAATTTGACAATTACCTTCCTAAATTAAACAAACAAGAAACAATAGAAGTTTTTGACATTCAACAGATGTTAGGCTGAACAATTGAGGAAAAAAAAACTGATTTAGAAATGGATGGTACGTGGCGAAGGGAGAGAGGTAGAGACATGCCTAGAAAGAAGTGTGTTGTGCAGAGAATCGAAAATGCTTCGTCCAAATCCCCTAAACACGGCTCTTCTGGGTACTTTTATGAAAGAAACCTACTTATTTGAGTCCCTACTCCATATTAGGGATGGCGATGGGTCCCGTGGGGTGGCTAATAGTGAATCCGCTCCTGTTTCGCTGAATGAAAATTGGTCCTATATTTATTTCATATCCACACGGGTATTTATTAAGTGGGTATCCATGAATTTCTTAAATATCCACGAATATCTATGGATATTTATAAATTTTTTAAGAAATTAAAAAAATTATATTATAAATAATTTTAAGTTTATATTTAATATTATTGAAATATTAAAAATAAAAATTCAGTGTTAATTTTGAACTTGTATTTAACGTTAATTTTGTTGAAATAATAATAAAAATGCAAAATAATCAATAACTTAAAATACATCAATTTCACAAGTTAGAGTCTCATCACAAAGCTACAATAATTCAATCTCATAATTCAAAACAAAAGTAAACAACTTAAAATACATAAATCTTATTGGTCCAATCAAAGCTAGAAAATTAATCAAATTACATCTAACATAATTCTATAACATGCTTAACACAAGTTGGTAATTTCATCAACCTCACTTTTGTAAGAAAATAAGATGAGAGAGTGTAGTTTTAGGGTTATGTGGTATAAGGATAATTAGGATATTTAAGAAATATTATTAAACAGGTACCAGCGGGTATGAATATCATCATACCTGCCCCCGCCCCGTTTATAAATGTGTAAAAAATTATCCGTCTCCATTATCCGCGGGTACCCAATTAGTCTATCTATTTATTATCCGTAGCTAATTTTACCCGTAAATATCCGCGGGATATATTTTTGTCATCCCTAATCCAAGTACAAATGAACGGTGATAATTTCATCTTTAATTTGATGTATAAGTCAAATATTTATTTTATAGTTTAAATAAATTTTAATCTCTTAAATTTAGAATGAATTTGTTTTTAATTTTTTAAATTTAAAATTATTATTTAATTTAATAACTTTTTAAAATTTTAATTTTTTAATTCATCACTCACTGATGTATATGAAAGTAACTGAGATCGTAACATTATTTTGATTTAATATATTATTTTTACTAGTAAAGATATTAGTAAGTAGGTTTTATATAATATTATTAGACAGATTTATTAATAAAATTTGAGTATAAAGATTAAAATAATTTTTTTTAAAAATACATGATTACAAATATCTGTTTTAATTTTGAGATATTAAAAATAAGTTTATTTTAAAATTAAGAGACTAAAAATATATTTAAACATATTTTATATTAATAAATTTAAAATAAATTATGTTTATAAATAAATATTATATTTAAATATATATTATATTTAAAATTTGAATAGTATATATTTTTAAATATGAAAATTATATTTTAAACTTATGATAAATAATTATACTATAGTATAAGATTATTTTTATTTATTAATAATTTATTTTTAAAATATTAAAATTAATTTATAAATAATTATAATAAATAAAAAGAAAATAGATATTAAAATAAAAAAAATTTCTAAATTTCTTATACATATTATCGTGTAAAATAACGATTTATATTTTATATATTGAAATTGATTTAACTAGATCTCAAAAAAATATTTAAAAAAATAAATAAAAATAAATTATATGAGTTTTCTTTTTCTTGGCAAAGTACATGAAAGAAAAAAACAATACAAATTAAAAGGCAAGAATTAACCAAAGCGGATCTATTTTAGTTTACAGTTTTTGGGATTGTCTTTAGCCGCTTATCTATTTTAATAAATAATTTTCATTTTCTTTTTTAAATTTAATTATAATAATATTTTTAAAAGAAGTTATCAATAATTCAAATAATTTATATCACATTACGATTATTTATGTAAATTTAAAATATAATTTATGTTTAAAAATAATTTTTATTATAATATAAAATATATTTAAAAAAATTTATTATAAACTTATATTATATATAAAATATTAATTTAATGTCATACAATATCGGTATAATTTTTTTTTTTTTTTTTATATTTTGGACGAATCAAAACTTATTATTTGTATAGCTTTTAAGATAACTTTGTAATAGTTAATAAACATACCATAAATA
This sequence comes from Cajanus cajan, assembly GCF_000230855.2. Classification (NCBI taxonomy): domain Eukaryota; kingdom Viridiplantae; phylum Streptophyta; class Magnoliopsida; order Fabales; family Fabaceae; genus Cajanus; species Cajanus cajan. The sequence continues at coordinate 64,073,910 of NC_138518.1, forward strand.
ATATTTTATGATTAAATGATTATATAAAATTATTTTATATTGTCAATGTATAACTTTTTTTAAACCTACTTCTACATCCACACAACTTCTACATAAAATCTTCTTAAACGAGATTAAGTTGATTTCACTTGGGACGAATGTAAAGTGCAGAAGAAAGGAAAGTATAATTTAGCCTTGTTTATGCTCTAAGTTAAAATTTTCCGTTTAGAAGGTTAAGCAAAGCTAAGTTTGTTTATAATGAATGAAAACATGTAATAAATCCGAATATTGCCGTTTTAAGCAGAGCACCATGGTGGTGATCCCTGCTCATTTTTCATCGAATCGTCAGTTGTGTATACGTGGGAACATTCGTCACAAGGTGGAGTTAAGACAAATGTGATTAAATATTATATCATATATATGAATATATAAAACAGACATGAAAGTGTGTTAGGCTTGAACTTGAAACACTATTTTCACTCAGTAATGGTGGGTGATTGTGATTGTGATTGTGATCGGCATTTTGGTCACAAAGCAATCACTCCTCCTTTTTGTTATGCATGGGGAACCTTTCTGTTCCTCCTCATAACCCCTCTTGCAAATGCTCACCAACTTTCTTTTGATTACAACTTCACTGATTCTGCTGATGTAAAACAGCTAATCCTGCAAGGAAATTTTTCTGCTTCAAGTAGCGGCATTTACCTCGCAGCTGATCCAAACGGGAATGGGAGTGTTGGGAGAGTCACAAGTCCCCAACTTCTTCATCTTTGGAACAGAAGCTCAAATGAACTTAAAAAATTCACTACCCACTTTTCCTTTACGGTTTTCACAAACCAGCTTCCTGGTGGAGACGGTTTCACCTTCTTCCTAGCAAACCCGAATCTCCCAGATGTGAATGCCACAGATGAGATACAAGGAGGAGGCATTGGCATTGGCCGTGTGGATAACGTTAGACTTAGAGCTCTCCCAAATGAGTATCATTTTGTGGCGGTGGAATTTGACACTTTCTCAAACCATTGGGACCCAGACTACCCGCATGTGGGTGTGAATGTTAACTCTATGGAGTCTGAAATAGTTGAGAAATGGGGGACAGGTGTTTCTTCAAGACTCCCTTATGATTGCAGTATTGAATACAACTCGCAAGATTATTTACTAAACGTTTCTTTCACTGGATACATATTCAGTGGAGAACACGTAAATGTTGTAAGACAGTACCTTGGTTACCACATTGATTTGAGTCATTACTTACAAGAGTGGGTTATTGTAGGTATATCAGCTGCCACGGCAGCTTTGTCTGAGGAACATTGCCTTCTGTCGTGGTCATTTAATAAAAAAACACCAAGTAACGATCATCATAAGAAGAGAAGCGAGTTAATCAACAAAAAGTTGTTGGTGGGAGTAGGAATTGGTTTTGGATGGTGTGTGACTTTGTTTTTGTTGATCTACTTTTTATTGAGGAAGAGGAAGAAAGGAAATGAGAGAGAGGAAGAAGCCACTTCAGAAACCGCTTCTGATTTGAAGATGGATGATGAGTTCCTAATGGGCATTGGACCTAAGAAGATCAGCTACAAGGAATTGGTATCTGCAACAAACAACTTTGAAAAGACACTGAAGCTGGGGCAAGGTGGTTTTGGATGTGTTTATAAAGGTTATTTCAAAGACATGGACTCCTATGCTGCTATGAAGAGGATATCAGTAGATTCAACACAGGGTGTGAAGGAGTACACAACTGAAGTGATGATCATTAGCCAATTGAGGCACAGGAATTTGGTGAAACTCATTGGTTGGTGCCACAAGAAGAATGATCTGTTTTTGATATATGAGTACATGCCAAATGGAAGCTTAGGTTCTTGTCTTTTTGGTGGAGAAAAGTTGTTGTCATGGAAAGTCAGGTACAATGTGGCTCTGGACTTGGCATCAGCATTGCTTTACCTTCAGGAAGAATGGGAAAAATGTGTGATTCATAGGGACATTAAATCAAGCAACATAATGTTGGACTCCAATTTCAATGCTAAGCTTGGGGATTTTGGCCTGGCTAGGCTGGTGGACCATGAGAAAGGGTCACATACCACGGTTATGGAAGGCAGAATTGGTTACCTTGCCCCTGAATATATGACCACAGGCAAGGCTGGAAAGGAATCTGACATATTCAGTTTTGGGGTTGTTTTGTTGGAGGTAGCCACTGGAAGAAAAGCCATTCACCACAAAGACATGGAGGGTCAAGTATCATTAGTTGAGTGGGTGTGGAAGCTTTATGGATTGAGAAATCTCCTTTCAGCAGCAGATCCATACCTATATGGGGAATTTGATGAGCCGCAAATGGAATGCTTACTGGCTGTTGGTCTTTGGTGTGCTAATCCAAATAGCAAAGCAAGACCCTCAATAAAACAAGTGGTTAAGGTGCTTAACTTTGAAGCTCCTTTTCCAATTCTCCAACCATAATTCCCTGTGCTAGCCTTTCTCCCTCCAACTACAGATGACTTGTTTTTCACTTTTATTTAGAAGTGAACAGAAAGTAGTCAGCAAGTATTATTATCTTATCCAGTTTTGACTTGGTAGGGTTCAACTCAATTGTAAATGGAATTTCACTTAACGTACTATAAATTGTAACATTTTAATAATTCAGTTTACGTAAAAATATTACTGCAAGTAGTGTATGATCTATGAATAATTTTGATTTAATTTGCATATATTTCCTAATAAATGAATTCTTTTCATGTTTTCTTAAATGTATTCCTAGCATTCTATGTCTGATGGAATAATTGTACTGTCCTCTGTCAAAATTCAGTGGGGTAAAATTCGTTTGAATGTCCATGTAAACTAGGAACTTTAAATTATTGAAATAGGCAAATAAATAAGTTATTACAACTAGATATATACCCATTCCTTGCACGGGCACATACTTTTCGAGAGATGATTACAAGCTAAAATTACTGCTTCTAAACCAAGTAATTCAAGTTTAAGTGTACTTAAGAGGTCAAAACCTAGAATAATGCCTAAATAGGTCCATCTACAAATTAGTTGATGCTATTTTAACTCACGGATTTTAAGACTGAAAAAAAATATTGTTTACGACTCCCAACTTTTAGACAAATGCTTCTACATAGCTCAACATACCATGTATAAAAATGAGCAGCGATCACGGCCAAGATATTGTGCTGTGTTGCTTCTGCTAGTTAAAACGGCAATATTCGTCTTCATTACATGTTGGGATTAATAAGAGACAAACTTATCTTCGCCGGTTTGAATATTCAGGAAACAGCTGCCAAAAACATTGTTTTCTTCTTTTAAATTTAATTACAGGAAAAAAAATAAGCATATTAAACAAAAAAAAAACAAGGAAATTTTGATAGATCTATGATGAGCAAGAATAAAACATAAATACACACCTGCTAGGCTTAAAGTTCAAAGTCAACTTTACTCATCACTCACCAACAATGCTAGATTGTTGACACACCTTAGTGATGCTATAAATTGTGGCATCCAAATCACAGTGGAACCACAACTTTTGCAATGTTACTAGAGTCACATGTTCCAAATCCAAACTCATTCATCTTTGGAACAAGAGCTCAAATGAACTAACATACTTCACTACCGATTTATCCTTTGTTGTTTTCTGAAATCAGAGTTCATATGGTTATAGTGATCATGGTTTGGCATTCTACCTAGCAAAACCAAATCTCCCAAATGCAAATGACACTGTAGAACTACATGGAGTAGGCCTTAGCCCTGGTCATGCGCATAAGCAAACACTTCTCCCAACTGAGCATCAATTTATGGCAGTCGAGTTTGACACTTTCTCAAATCTCCCAAACGTGAATGATACAGCAGTACTAAAAGGAGGAGATCAGCTTGTTTTTTTAATCTTTTGATCATGTGGATAACCAAACCATACCCTGTAATTCCGATCATAAGAAGAAAAGGAAGTTCATCAACACAAAATTATTGGAAGGATTAGGAATTGGTTTAGGTTTGTGTGTTTGTTTATTTGGGTTGGTCCACGTTTTATTAAGGAAAAGGAATAAAAGAAAAGAGGAAGAATCCACTTCTTATTTGAAGATGGATGATGAGTTCCAAATGAGAACTGGAGCAAGAAGGATCAGCTACAGCCTACAAGGAATTGGTATCTGCAACAAACAACTTCGGAGAGACACAGAAGCTGGGGCAAGGTGGTTTTGGTAGTGTTTACAAAGGCTATTTCAAAGGTTCAAATTCCTATGCTGCTATAAAGAAGATATCAGCAGGTTCAACACAGGGTGTGAAGGAATACGCAGCAGAAGTTACGATCATTAGCCAGTTGAGGCACAAGAATTTGGTGAAACTCACCGGCTGGTGCCACAAGAAGAATGATCTCTTCCTCATATACGAGTACATGCCAAATGGAAGCTTAGATTCTCATATTTTTTGTGGAGAAAGAGAAAGTTTCTTGTCGTGGCATGTGAGGTACAACATAGCTCTAGGCTTGGCCTCATCATTGTTTTACCTACAAGAAGAGTGTGAAAAACGTGTGCTTCATAGGGACTTCAAATCAAGCAACATATTGTTGGACTGAAATTTGAATGCTAAGCTTGGAGATTTTGGCCTAACTAGGTTGTGTTGGGTTTATTTTTCACGGTAAGAAACGGTTATAACTTTATTATTTTTATATCCAACAATTCTATTCTTAAACAAGGAACCGTCTTTATATATCATTACTTATCACTTGTTTATGATATCAAAATAAGTTATACACAATTCCACAATAGTGAGATATTATATGCTTTGAAATTAAATTATCACGATTTTGTTTTTAGTTGTTAATCAAAAAGTCTCTTAACTATTAAAATATGTATGTATTTTATAAATTCTTATTTCTTCTTTTATTTTATCAACATTGTTTTAATCCTAACAAATTGGTGGATCATAAGAAATGGTCACATACCACAGTTGTGGCTGGGACCATGGGATACCTAGACCGTGAATATGTGAACACTGGTAGGGCTAGAAAGGAATCCGACATATTCATAGTTTGGGGTTGTTTTGTTGGAAGTGGCCAGTGGAAGAAAAGCCATATTTCACCATAAAGAGAAAAAGGGTCATGTATCATTAATCATTTAATTGAGTGGGTGTGGAAGCAGTATAGATTTGGAAATCTTGTTGCAGCAGCAGATCCAAATCTACATGGGTAATTTGATGTGCAGCAAATGGAATGCTTACTGGTTGTTGGTCTTTGGTGTGCTAATCCAGATTGCAAATCAAGGCCATCTATAAAGCAAGTGATTAAGGTGCTTAACTTAGAAGCTCCATAACCTATTCTTTGTTAAGATACAAACAAGTCCCACGTCGATAAAATAAGACAAGAAATAACAACTTATATAGTACAAATATATTTTAATGACAGAGAGACTTTTTAGATAATGACAAAAAATAAAACCGTAAGGACTTAGGTTCAAAGCGGACAATATTTCATTATTATGAAATATGCATGTGTAATAACCCTTATAAAATACGGTGATTGATGACTATATCCCTCCAACAACAACAGATGAGTTTTTCTTCTCAGTTTCATCTTGCTTTAAGGATGCAAGTTAAATGGAAGCAAACAGAATGCAGTTTTTAAGTTTGATTGGTTTGGTAGTATTGGAGTCATAAGATTCACCTCTTCAATAAAAGGTTTGCCATACAATCCCACTGAAAATTATTGTAAATCCGACTTTGCATGCATCGACGAGACACGAAATTATGGTACCGACTACCAAGCTATATAGGTCATTTCTTTTTACAGAAGTTATATTGGTCTTAAACATATGTAATAAATCGTTTAGTAATGTTTCATTAAAGAATAAAATAATAAATAAAATGTAAAATACAGAGAAAAAAAAATTAGTATCACTATTACTATTTGGTTAGAAACATTTCATATATGATTACATATTTTTTTTATATATGCTTTGTTAGTAGAATTGAGACATTTCATGTTTTTATATATTTTATTTAAATAAATAAAAGAGAAAGGGATGAAATAAAATAAGTGAGTGAAAATTTTTAAAAATAAATTATTATTCATAAAAGTAGAGATAAAAATGATTAAAAATTTTGATATCTATTATAATATGAATAGATACAAAATAATATTAGTTTTAACCAAAATAAGAGTTTTAAGATTTTGTTTTTTCTTTGTAGTGTTCATTTTCATTAGTATAATTAATATGCTTGAGTATATATCATTTTATAATGTTAAAGATGATAAATAAATAAAACATTTTATAATGTTAAAGATGATAAATAAATAAAAATAGACACCGTATCATGTTGTAAGCACATATTAAATAATTATAACCTTATTATGTCAAGTATAAAGGGTTTAATCGGATCTTCTTATGTACTAACTACTGATATTTATAGGAAATGGTATATATACTTCTCCTTTACTCATAGATACGCTCTCTTCTCGATTTGTTTTAAAACAAAATTAATATCATTTTAATTTATTTCCTTTTAAAATATTTTTTTTCCTCCATTCACCCTCTATTTGTGTATTAATTTTCTTTTGTTATTATGAGTCTATTTGTTTAAAAAAAAATTAAAAGTTTTTTAATAAAATAAGCACTTTTTTGTTTTATTTTGTTAGGATGCAAATAAAATCTCACATCATTCAAATAAGAGGATGTACATAAGTTTATATACACACGATTGTCTATATTAGTAGAAAGACCTTTTATAGGTAATATTCAATATCTTATCAATGTATGTGTGATAACCCACAGTCCATGATTATTTTAAAAAAACACTTATTTAAAAATACTAATCTTTAAATTTAAACAAACAAACTTTATATCTTTCTCCAATCATTTTTCATACAATTTTCTTCTTCTTTTTTACTTTTTTATTTCTTGCTTTTTTCTCTAATCGTTGAATTAAACATTCTTAATCCAAAGATCAATTTTACAAATTTTAAAAAAATTTAAAAATTATTTAATACTTCATCTCATTAATTCAAATTGTTGGATAATCATAAAAATATTTCATACGTTAATTTGAACTTGTATAATGAAATATCATATTTTTCAAATTTTTAAAAAATTTTAGGCTTAATCTATGTATTAAGAATTTTTAATTTAATAATTGGATTGTTAAAATTTGATGTAAAACATAAGTTATTGAGTGAAGTAAGTAAATTTACTTGAAGTAAATAGATCTCACCTCATATATATCTGTCAATTTAAATTAATAAACGAAATATCAAATAATTTTTAAATTTTTAAAAAAATTATAGATTTAATCCATACATTAATTGAATTTTGAACAAAGTAAGTATACTAACACTTACTCTCTCCTTTCTTTCTCTCTCTCTCCACATATATATATATATATATATATATATATATATATATATATATATATATATATATATATATATATTTGTACATAAACACCTCGAGTTAAGAGTAATATTTAAAAAATTACCTTTTATAATTATATTGTAAAAATGGATAGAAGACCACATCTTATTGGTCTAACTCGGAGTACCAAAACATTCGTGGAAGTAATAGGAAAAGAATTATAAAAATAAATTTGCATTTACATGTTACAAAAAGCTGGCATATACAGTAGTATCCAAGGAAATATATATATATATATATATATATATATATATATATATATATATATATATATATATATATATATATATATGAGAGGAATATGTTTACCTTAAATTTTTTTTTTTTTTTTGATAAGCAAAAGAATTAGATTAAAAGGAGTACAAGGGGTACTCCAACCCATTACAGAAGATTTCAAAACCTAATAAAAAATTACGAAATACACAAACGTGGGCTAAAATACCAATTAGAGTAACTAAAAGAACAACCAGGGACAGAACTTTTAATCCACTTCCATGACCGCATTTTAATATTGTCCAACACTTCCTTGCAATCCATTACACCTTGCTGGAAAATTATACCATTCCGATGAAGCCATAGTGACCAAATTACAGACACCCAGACCACTTTAAAACACTGCTTGGATTTTTTATAAATACCAAGATTCGTCCAATATAGATAGAGAGAAGTTAGGGAATTTGGAAGGACCACCTCTACCTCCAACCAATTGGCTACAGATAACCAAATATTAAAAGTCATTGGGCACAATAGAAAGAGATGAATAGGGTCTTCTATAAATAAAGAGCAAAGAGAGCAAAGGTTATTTTCCACCTCCACACCACGAACTTGTAACAATGATTTGCAAGGGAATGCATTCATGAATACCTGCCAACAGAACACCAAGCACTTGATCGGAGCCTTGCATTTCCAAAGACTTTTTGTGACTAGAATAAAATCTGAAGAATATGAAATTTCTCCACCCATCGAGTGTTGCAGCCAAGAGTACGCACTTTTCACTGAAAATACACCATCTTTATCACAAATCCATCTCCATTGATCTTGTTTAGAAGAGAAAATTTGAATTTCCTGGAGCATTTCTATTAATGTATTCACACTTCCTTCTTCATGGACAAAAGTTTCTCTTCTCCATTTAACCTGCCACAGCCATGTAGATCCCTCCCAATTACCATTATGACCCACCATTGACAACGGATCAAAAGCAAAGGAGTACAAACGAGGAAAGACATCCAACAAACGTAAACCACCTATCCACTTATCCTCCCAAAATCTGGTTGAAGACCCATCACCAATACAACGTTCAATCTTTTCATCCAACCAATAATTTCCTTGTTGGAGCACCCAAACTATATCCTTCCACCACCAAGAATCCCTCTTATCCACATTTGGAGTCTTAGGAAAGGACTCAATGCACCCATACCTACCTTGAAGAACCTTAGCCCATATCGTTCTTGGAGAGATCATATACCTCCACACCCACTTCCCCAATAGTGCCCAATTGAACAATCTGACATCCTTGATTCCTAGTCCACCCTTATCTTTTGACTTACATACCGTTTCCCATTTTACCCAAGGTATCTTTGATCCATCTTTGACCCTTATTTTGTTCAATGATTTATATTCTACATCAAATTTTAATGATCCAACCATTAAATTTAAAGTTCTTAATGCATAGATCAAATTTATAAATTTTTAAAAATTTTAAAAATTATTTGATATTTCATTTTACTAATTCAAATTAATATATAAAATAATTTTATAATTATTCGTCAATTTAAATTAATAAAATAAAGTATTGTTAAAATTTAATATAGAACATAAGTTATTGAATGAAATAAATTTAAGTAAACTTACTTCTAAAATAAATATATCTCTCCATATATATATATATATATATATATATATATATATATCTATATATATATATATATATATTGATGGCGTCATGTTGCAAGTTGCAACTGCATTGACTTCCGAGCTGCAGAGTCTGTATTAGAGCACCTCCAGCGGCAAGTTCTTAGAGCGTTGCTTACTGACAAGCAACGGTGCTTAGAAGAAATCCCCGTTGGAGTGATCTCACGTGGCAATCCAGTTGCTTAAAAAAATTTCTTTGTTGCTTCTCCAAGCAACGGTGCTTAGCACTGAGGAGAGGCATTTGATTGGTTGAATCGGATCTACGTGGAACCTCCAAACAGCCAGTCCCGACAGCCCCCGCGCCAGAACCCCCTCCCCCCGCGAACCCCTTCCCCGCGTGCAGCTCTTGACCGGACCCCCTCCCCCTGCGCGCAGCTCCGACCAGACCCCCTCTCCCTGCGCGCGCGGCTCCGACCGGACCCCCTCCCCCTGCGCGCAGCTCTGACCAGACCCTCTCCCCCTGTGCGCGCGGCTCCGACCGAAACCCCCTCTGGCGCGTAGATCCGTCTGACCAGACCCCCCGGCGCGTGCGGCTCCGCGCGACCAAACCCCCCAAGACGTGGCAGTGGAGAGAAGAAGAAGAAGAGAGAAGAGAGAAGAAGAAGAAAACAAAAAAAAATAAAATGATGAAAGAGCCGTTGGTGAGAAGAAGAAAACGTAAATAAGAATAATAATAATAATAAATTTATTATTTTAAATTAAAAAATTATTACATATTTAGAATATTATTTTTTAAAATTAAATAAAATTTTACTTCATATGTAATAATTAAAAAAATTAATTTAAATGTACATTAATTTTATTGAAATTTAACATGGTAAAAATTTTATGCGGCTTGTATATGATAAAAAAAAAACCATAACATGTTGATAATATTTTTTACATGCTTATTTTTATATTAAAAGCACACGATTATTGATTCATATTTTTAAAAAATAAAAACATTTCATGTTTTTTAATAAATTGAAAAGTGTTGAAAAAATAATTTAAATTTCGAATAAATCGAATAAGTAAAAATTTAAAAAATTATTTTAGAAATTTGTAATATTTTAGATATTATTTTTTTATATAAATTTTTATCAATTTATTTTGTAATTCTTTTTATTATGTAATTTTTTTTATTGTTGTAATTTTTTTATTATGTAATTTCTTTTGTTTTTTATTCATATTTATATATTATCTATAATAATTAATTTTTTAAAAATTTATCATAAAGTATAATGTGAGTTGTCAAAAAGTGTAGTATGAGTTGTAAAAAAGTAGGAGTGCTTATAAGCAATTGTCATTGGAGCAAAAATTGTAAAAATATAGTATGAGTTGCTTATGAGTGACGTGGCACAATGAGACCCATTTAAAGTGGTTGGGAGTTGCTTATGAGCAACTCCCACTGGAGATGCTCTTAGTTGCTACTTTTAATATCGAAACGGCAACCATCATTCAATTGTATTGTATAGCAAAGAAGAAACAGATGCAGAAACCATCTTTCAAGGGACAAACTGCCCCCGTTTTATTTGACAATACTTCAACCACTTGAAATATAAATAAATCTCACCTCAATAAAATAAAAAAATAAATAATAATTTATTAAAAAAATATATTTTTTTAATAATTAAATTTTTTTAGATAATAATCAAAAATAAAATTGTGAAGACTTAAATCCAAAAGCAACAATATCTCATCATATTTAAAATACATTGCAAGTTTTTTTATATGAATAATTGAATAATGCTTCACAATCCGCGTGCAAGTATAGCAACTTTCTTACAAAAACATCGGTAACAAATTGGAGAGAAAAAAAGTGACAATTGTTAATTTAATTAATAACTTAAACGCGTTTGTGACAAGTGTGAGTGCTGCTTCGCACCTAAAATATGCTATGTAATCCACTTTTTTAATTTTCTTTCTAGAACTATATACACGACAACTTTTGCTTACACAAGTCAGATGAAAAAAATATTAAAAGTAGAACTATTGAAAATGGAAAGGAACAAAAAGAAGCCAACACTGGTGTTCCAGGAAGCATGTAAAGCGATTTGAATTCTGCGAGCTTGAATAGAATCTAGCTCCCAACAAACAATGTATGTCCAGTTACCAATCTGAAGTTCCCCTATCACTTCTTAGTGATGTTGTTATCTATTTTGTTCCTCTTGATTATCCCATATGCTTCCTCTCTATCCTTTAACTACTCTAGTTTCGATCCTAATGATAAGAGCATAATATATGGGGGATCAGCAAACCCTGTTGCACCAACTATCCAACTCACAAGAAACCAAGTGGACAAGAGCATGATTGGAAGCATTGGTCGTGCCACATATTACCAACCCATGCACCTATGGGACAAAGCCACAGGGAATCTCACAGATTTCACCACCCGTTTCTCTTTTGTCATAGATTCTCAGAACCGAAGTAAATATGGAGATGGGATTGCATTCTTCCTTGCCCCTGCTGGTGCAAAGATTCCTAATGCCAGAAAAGGAGGTTCTATGGGTCTCACACTTGATAACCAACCACTGAATTCCACTCAGAATCCATTTGTTGCTGTGGAGTTTGATATCTATCAGAATGGATGGGATCCACCCCGTGAACATGTTGGAATCGACATCAACTCTATGAGATCTGTTGCTAATGTGACGTGGTTGGCCGATATCAAGGAAGGGAAACTCAATGAGGCTTGGATCAGTTACAATTCTAGTTCACTAAACTTGAGTGTTGTGTTCACTGGTTTTATCAATGATACCATTCAGCAGCAACATCTATCTGTCATACTTGATCTGAGGCTTCATTTACCAGAGTTGGTTACGTTTGGCTTCTCAGCTGCCACGGGAAATGCAACTGCTATACATAGTCTTAATTCATGGGATTTTAGCTCAACTTTGGCAGCAGAAGAAAACATAACAAAAGGAGGAGGAGACCCAGTTGCAAGGTCTCCAATTTCCAATATATATCCCAATAAGAAGAAAAAGGACAAGACAGGTTTAGCAGTGGGGTTAGGTGTTGGTGGTTTTGTTTTGATTGGTGGGTTGTGTTTGATTTCAATTGGCTTGTGGAAGAAAGGAACCAATGAAGAGGGAGATCATGATATTGAAGAGTATATGGGTGAGGATTTTGGAAGGGGGGCAGGACCCCGGAAGTATTCATATGCTGAACTAGCACAAGCAGCTAATAGTTTCAAAGATGAGCACAAGCTAGGACAGGGAGGATTTGGAGGAGTTTATAGGGGTTATCTTAAAGACATAAAGTCTCATGTTGCAATTAAGAGGGTGTCCGAAGATTCTGATCAAGGGATAAAGGAGTTTGCATCAGAAGTAAGGACTATTAGCCGGTTAAGGCATCGAAATCTAGTGAACTTGATTGGTTGGTGTCATGAAAGGAAAAAGCTCTTGCTTGTGTATGAGTATATGCCAAATGGAAGCTTAGATGTTCATCTTTTCAAGAAGCAAAGCTTGTTGAAATGGGCAGTGAGATATAACATAGCCAGGGGCTTGGCCTCTGCATTGATATACTTGCACGAAGAATGGGAGCAATGTGTGGTGCATAGAGACATAAAGTCAAGCAACATTATGCTGGATTCAGAGTTTAATGCCAAACTTGGGGATTTTGGCTTAGCAAGGTTTGTGGACCATGCAAAAGGTGCACAAACTACAGCTTTGGCTGGGACTATGGGCTACATGGCTCCTGAATGTGCTACCTCAGGAAGGGCTAGTAAGGAATCAGATATCTACAGTTTTGGAGTTGTGGCTTTAGAAATAGCTAGTGGAAGAAAACCCATTAACTTCAAGGCTCAAGAAAATGAAATAAACATTGTGGAGTGGGTGTGGGGACTCTATGGAAGAGGGAGAATTCTTGAAGCAGCAGATCCAAGACTAGATGGGGATTTTGAAGAGGAGCAAATCAAATGCTTGATGATTGTTGGCCTTTGGTGTGCTCACCCTGACCATAATAATAGGCCTTCTATAAGACAAGCAATTCAAGTGCTTAACTTTGAAGCTCCCTTGCCTAATCTTCCATCATCTTTGCCTGTTCCAACATATCTTGAGCACCCACTGCACCTATCTATAGCCCCATTCACCATAAATGCTTCAGAGGAGGCTCAAAACCAGATCACAAGCTTCAGTTCAAACACAAACTCCTCTGGCTTCACTACAACTTCTGATGATGCTTCTCCCTCTGTGTCGCTTCTGTACTCGCGGTGAATATTTTATCTGAATGCTTTTTCCCTCTTTCCTATGAATATTTTACTTCTCTTTCTGTACACGGTACTAATCACGTTTCTGTAAAGACAGATTTTCTCATCTGCAAATTTAGATATGAAAAAGGTAGTTCAATTTTCTGCCTAGTTGTTCACCTAAGATCCTATCAACAATTGCTTGAAACTGTTACCAATTACCATATTTTGAAACCCTTAATAACGGAACATTCTATGTCTGGAAATTGCTGTTAGCTTTCTTTTAAGATTCGATTTCTAGGATAACTTGTATTTATTTGAATGATTTCGTCAAATCTTGAAGATGAAGAAAAAATCAATCTCATAAACACATTAGAACCTCCATGCACTATGTTAAATTGTTAACCTCAACCACTAGGTCACTCACAACTTCAATATTCTTATTCCTGTTATGCTTGTGAATTAACTACTGCTATATAAAAATAGGATTTGCCTCCTCCTCCTCTAATGCGAGGATTAAATTTAACGGTAAATATTATAATTAATTTTAAATTTTATAATATATATATATATATATATATATTATTTTATCATTATTCTTAATTTAACTTTTATTTTTGTTTGATAATTTCTGATTTTATTTACTTTTGTCTTTGAGGAAGATAGATATCTTCGACTAATCCAACGATTTTCAACAAGTTCTATAAACTTCTGAATGTAATTTAATAGGGAATTAGTTTTTTTTTTTAATAAATTGGACTAAAAGCACAAACTAGAAACCGTAAAACATTATAATAGTTGAGGAATCAGCAAGTAAAAGAAAAATAATTCTAGATGGAGAATGATACAAATATGCAATCCTATCCCTAAAGATAATCCTAGATTGGTCATGGCATCTACAACTTGATTTGTTTTTCTGAAAACATGGTTGCACACCAATTCTTGACTCATGTTAGCTAACTCAACAATTGTGCTAACCAATATTACCCAACTATGGGAAATACTGTACCCTTCATTTAGAAACTTCATTGGTAAAGCTGAATCAGATTCAATTATAATATTTCTTGAAAAGTCTCACTCTTTGATGATTTGAATACCGTAGTAAATTGCCCAAAGTTCTACTTGAAGATCAGACCAATGGCCAATATTGCAAGCAAAGCTTAAAATATTTTCACCCTGTCATTTCTTATGATAACATCACAAGTGACTTTATGACATGATTTAGGGCTGTGCCATCATATTTAATGGCCCGATCTTGACAAAATATTTTGAAGGGGTCAAAATATTTAAATACATATAATTTAAATTATTTATAATATAATATATAAAAATATATATTGTTTAAAAGGAAAAGGAAAAGCTTTGGGGGGCCATGAATGCCTCCCTCTCTAAAGAAGTTCTGTCATATATATTTATATCCTTTAAAGAGTTCTGTCATATATATTTATATACTTAGGATAAAGGGAATATGTATGTAACTATTTTTTGTTTTTATTTTTTAGTAGATCATTATATCTTTCAAATGTAGAAAAAAAATCTTATATCTTTTTAGATAATTACACATAATTTTTTAATATTTTTTTTGTATATAATTATTAGAGACATAAAGTATCTCGGCCACTTTAATATTTATCTATAAAAGGAATAAGTTTTGATAACTACTATTTTGATTTTTATTTTTGTATTTGACACTATTATTTTTAGATTTAGTAAAGTTTAATTTTTATAAATATTTTAAAAAATAAATATAGGGAGGCACGAAGTGCCTCTTTCCCTACTAATATATATAAAGAGAGAGAGATTTTAAGGTTAAATTTTATAAAAATAAATATTAGTCAATTTATAAATATTTAGTGGTTTTTAAAACTTAATATTAGATAATATTTAATAATTTAAAAAATATTTTAAAATATTTAATAATTAAGAGATAGGAGAAAGAAATAATATATATATATATACAAGCAAGATAAGAAAGTAAAAAAAATATGTTTTTAGTCCTTTAAATTTAGGGTAAATTTATTTTTAATCTCTCAAATTTAAATTTATTGTTTTTAGTCATATAATTTTTAAAAATATTGTTTTAATATCTTAGATCACTAATAACATATCTAAAAATGATGGATTAAGACAGTTATGAAACATTAACTGGTTTATGTAATATTTTAACTAACAAGACATCAATAGATAGATTTTATGTAATACACATTCTTTAACAAAATTTGAATATAAAAACTAAAAAAAAATTGAAATTACAAAAATAAAGAATACTAATTTTAAATTTAAAAAACTAAAAATAAGTTTATCTTAAATTTAAAGAATTAAAAATATATTCAAACAAAAAATATGAAAAATTTTAAATTCTTATTTAAAAAAAATTCAAATTCTGCAATATTAAAAAATATAAATACTTAAATTTCAAATTTTTTTATCTAATCAAAATATTTTATTCTAAATTATTTAAAATTTTTAAAAAATTATTTTATTTAAATTCTCCATCAAAATTCATCTGCTTGAAGCATTGAGCGCTTCAAAGTTGAAACTGGGCTACACCAGATAATATTTGTTTACTGTGGTTTGCAGGCCGAGATTGACGAAATGAACGGCCAATTGATTTTGATAGCTGATATACTCCTTGTATTCTACTTCTACGTGTCAAAATTATACTCAAGAGGACAAATTAAACTAACATGATATCATAAAGAATACTTACACTTTTAATAAATAATCACATAAAAAGTAAAGATTAAAAATAATAATTTTAATTTAAGAAAAATATAAAAAAAAATTATAAAAATAAATATAAAAATTTATTAATTTCGTAACAACTTAAATTATATTTAATAAAAATAACGTTTGTATTTAGTACCTAAATAAAAAATAAAATTTGAAAAGGAAGTTTTGACTCATGAGCTGTTCACAACTTTAATAAAAAAAAAAAGTCAAAAATGAAAGTTATGTAATGTTTTATGATCTCAATTTTTAAAATATAAAATAAAATGTCATAAATGATCCATGTTATGATTTTATTTTAAAAAATTACAAAAAAAAGAGTTAAGAAGTCATGTACGAAATTATGTCTTCAGCAAAACATAATTAAAATAGAAATCGAAAATGAAAGTCGTGGCTCAATTCACAACTTCTATTTAAAAATGGTATTTCTGACTTACAGTTTACCATAGTTTAATGTTTTGAAATCGTTCAATTTGGAAAATTAAAAGAATGTCCTAATGCAGAATAAACCTACATAATCTAAGTAGATAAATTTCCTTGACTTGCATCTTATTTGATTATGTCAACTAAACCATCAGACTCATTCAACCAAACAAGCAACAATAACTACATGCAGCTACCCCGAACAAGCCAAATTTGTACGATTTCATTCCATTTCCAGTTTTCCACGGTACTCAACATCAATTCTCCAGCCATGGCAGCATCTTTTTACTGTAAGAAAAGTTATGTACGTGCCTCTTTTCATGTAACATTAACACTCTTGCTTCTTGTTCTTGTAACTCCTCGTGTAGCTTCATTAGCATTCAACTATCAGCAATTTGGTGACACGGGAAACGCCTTCAATATTTCAGGAGATGTCGAAGTTGACAGAGAAGTCCTCCAACTCACCATGTCTAAGGCAGATAGTTATGGTAGAGTCATATATAACGAACAATTGCATCTTTGGGACAAGAACACGGGAAGGGTCGCAGATTTCACTACCAATTTCACCTTTACCATCAACAGATTCAGCACCCCAAATAATACCCCGTACGGAGATGGCATCACCTTCTTTCTGGCACAGCCAAACCTTCCACAACCTAATCCAAGAGATGGAAGTGGTATTGGTCTTACGACCCCTGAGCAACTGAAGAGTCTAAATTACGCAGAGAAGCATCCTTTTGTGGCCGTTGAATTTGATACCTTAGTTAATGACTGGGATCCGAAATATTACCATGTGGGTATTGATGTTAATTCTATTAGCACTTATGACACTACAGAATGGTTCGCTAGCATGGATGAGAGAGGATATGAAGCTGATGTTAGTTACGATTCTGGTTCAAACAAATTAAGTGTCACCTTCACCGGATATAAGGATAATGTTACAATTAAACAGAACTTGTTCGCTGTGGTGAATCTGAGTGATGTCTTACCTGAATGGGTTGAGTTTGGTTTCTCTTCAGCAACGGGGTTTACTTATGAGCCACATACTCTTAGCTCATGGTCCTTCAACTCTAGTTTAGACTTGGAATCACACAAGGGTGGAAGCAAAAGAGGGTTGGTGATAGGGCTTAGCGTTGGTGTAGGTGTTTTAATTGTTATTTTGGGGCTAGTTTTACTTGTGAGATGGATGCTGAGGAGTAGAGGTTTGGAGGATGTGTCACTTTTTGACCATGCTATGGACAATGATTTCGAAAGAATGTCTCTGCCCAAGAAGTTTTCCTTTGAAGAACTTGCAAGGGCAACTAATAACTTTGCAAGAGAAAACAAAATTGGAGAGGGGGGTTTTGGGGCAGTCTATAGGGGATTGATGAGAGAATTGAACACCCCTGTTGCAATTAAGAAGGTATCTCGTGGATCAAGACAAGGGGTGAAGGAGTATGCGTCTGAAGTGAAGATCATTAGTCAACTGAGGCATAAAAACTTGGTTCAACTACTTGGGTGGTGCCATCAGCACAATGACCTACTTCTGATTTATGAGTTCATGGAAAATGGAAGCTTGGATTCTTATCTGTTTAAAGGAAAAGGCCTGCTGACATGGAAGGTGAGATATAATATTGCTAGAGGCCTAGCCTCAGCATTATTATACCTACATGAAGAGTGGGAAGAATGTGTGCTTCATAGAGACATAAAATCCAGCAATGTTATGTTGGATTCTAATTTTAATGCAAAGCTTGGAGATTTTGGGTTAGCCAGACTAATGGATCATGGGACAGGATCAAAAACAACAGGTTTAGCAGGAACAATTGGGTATTTGCCTCCTGAAGCTGCCACAAGAGGCAAGGCTAGTAGGGAGTCGGATGTATTCAGTTTTGGAGTCGTGGCTTTGGAGATAGCATGTGGTAGAAAGGCAATTGAGCCAAGTCTTAATGAAGAACAACTCTATTTGGTGGATTGGGTTTGGGAACTACATGACATGGGTGCTATCCTTACAGCATCTGATCAAAGCTTGTATGGACACTTTGATGAGAAAGAAATGGAGAGGTTAATGATTGTTGGCCTTTGGTGTACTCAAATAGATTTTCTTGTGAGGCCTACAATTAGGCAAGTTGTCCAGGTGCTTAATTTTGAAGCTCCATTGCCCACTCTCACACCAAGGGTGCCAGCATCTACCTATAATGCATCTTTCAGCTATGTTCCTTCTAGTATTCCTGCTTTGGCAAATAACCACCAACCTGTGTCCTCATCTTCAGGCAGTAGCTTATTCACCGGATCCTCACAATCCAACACAACTCTTGAAGTCATTTCTCCATCAGCTGCATATTTTCATACATATTAAGTTTTATATTTTTAGCAGTACATTTTCTTCCGTTGTTCTTTTTGTCTTGAAGTGAAATTCTACATGTGTGTCGCACGTTATCTTTAGCTTAGTAATATTTTCTGGTTTAATTCATTTTCTTTCAGGAATTTCATGTTAAAAACTCGCCTTGCCATTATGTAATATAATTAAAGGAAAGTTGAAATGAAACTCTAAGTTAGTGCCAGAAATGACTTCCAATTCTTTATTGATATATACCGATCCAATGCCGTTTTCTATCTTCTTTTTTTTCTTGTAACATATCATTAGGGTAAACTAAGAAACCACAGAACAACTATGTGAATATATTGTTACATAGCAACAGAATGTGGTTGTCTAAAAACATGCCTTTTATCTCTGGAATCAGAGGTTCTTGTCAACTTTGTTAGCACATAAGATTCCTTTTTTCTTTCTATTCTTTTCCAAATGTAGCTTGTTTTGCCAACAAATTCACCACCAACCGATACAATGTTGCGTGATTGCATTGGGTAATTGCCAAGAAGCTCGCCTAATGTCAAACATGAATGACAGAGTAATTAAACCAGAAAGCAAGTGAACAATAAATAATAGGGTAAAGGCCGGTCATATGGTTGGGTCTCTTGATGAAGCAAACCAAAGATCGAAAATATTTCCTTTAAAACGCGTCTCTTTCACAAGTTTTAGAAGACTTTTTACGTCAACACGCTGCTTTCAAAAAGTATAGAGGAAGTATTAAAAAACATCTTTGCGTGCGACTTTGTGGGTGGAAATGTTCGTTTGCATTGTTGGGTTGTTTTGTTTGTAGCCATTTTCCTCGTTATCCATTAACAACTACAAGGCTCAATTCGCTGAAACATCAATTTCATGAAAGAGGCAATCGCGTCAAGGAGAATTTTGCAAGAGTTTACCATAAATTTATTTGATTTGACAAAAAAAACTTACAACTTTATTTTAATACTTTTTTACATTGATTTTAAAAATATATTTTAGCTTATTTCGCTAAATTTTGTAACCAAAATTGTGGAATAAACCCTCATGTTATAAAATATATATATATATATATATATATTGACACTATTAGAAAAATGTTATTTTTCTACAAATTTTTTTTAAAAAAATATTTGTAAAATTTTTTTGTGAGTTTTTTTGCAATAATAATTTCATAAAAAAATTTACGAATTTATTTGCGAAAAAATAATTTACAAATTTTTTTATGAAAAATAATCTACAAGAAATTTTTGTAAATTTTACTACAATTTTAATGATCATTAAAAAAAATTTCATGGTAAAAATTTGCAGAAAATATTGTAAAAATTTTATTTTGTTTCTTGAGGATTTTCTTATAAAACTAAATTCGCAGGTAATGTTTACTAAATGGTATAAAAATTTCGCAGGTAACTTTTTTCGCGAATTTCTTTGCCAATTTTAATTCGCAAGAAAAATAAAAAAAATGTTTAAATTTATAAGTTTAAGAACTAAAAGATTTTTAATTAAAAGTATTATTTTACTAAATTATTTATAAATATATCGTTATAATTAATTTTAATTTTAATTTATTTTAATTAAATTATATATATATATAATTTTATAAATATGATAAATTAATGATAATGAGTTTTAATTTAATGATAATTTATAAAATTTTAAAATTAAAAGTATTTACTTAATAAAATATTGTTTTACTAAAATATTTATAAATATTTCATAATTTTTTTAATTTACAATATTAATAAATTAAATATTTATTTTAATTAAATGTATAAATTAATGATGATGAGTTTTAATTTAATGATAGTTTTTAAAATAAAATTATTTAATAAAAAACTGTTTTTTTAGAATATTGAATATTTTAAGAGTTAAAATAATTTACAATAATATAATTTTGTTGTTCAATATGATGAATTAATCATTTTTCTAAAACATGATCTAATTAATATTTAAAGAAAACTTCAAGTCACACATCATTGAAAATAAAACAATTAAAGAGTATATAAGTTGGGGCAACACTTACCTTACAAGTTGATTTGTATGGTTAAGTGTTAGATTTATAATATATAATCTAAGAGTTTAAAAGGTAATGTATTAATGGTTGGAAGCGTGGAAGCAAATTTCCTAATGCTTTGAATGTATTCATTGTGAGCATTTGAAAGTTGGAGAATTATTAATAGAATTTGTAGTAATTTTTTTAAATTTTTTTCATAAGGAATTTTCTTGTTTGCGAAAAAATTCTCAAGAAACTTTCTTGCAAATTTTTTTCATAGAAAACTTTCCTGTGAATTTTTTTCGTAAGAAAATTTCTTACAAATTTTAAAATTCGCAAAAACATATTATCCACGAAAGTATTACTTGGAGATGAAATTTTGCAAAAAAATTCATAAGAATAATGTTTGTATAAAAATTCGCATAAAAATCGTATGTAATAAGAAAAATTCTAGTAATGTAAATATAAATACTTAATAATGTTATTTCCCCAATCACAACTTGAATCAAATGAATTTTGGAAAAAAGGTGCTCATGCTCAAATCGAGTTAGAGGTTGAACTGTCGAAGGTATTGACTATGACACGTGGTCCTTATTTATCCAATTATTGTTCATTTAGTTCATTAGTCAATTAGGTCTTTGTATATATGAAATAATGTAAGGGAGTTGCAAGTAAACATAGTGTAAGAGGTTAAGAGATCATCCTTCATTTATTTTACGTTAGTTCTTTATTGTTTATATGTCGTCTATTTTACTCAATTTGGCACAACAAATTGGTATCGTGAGCTCAATTGAGATATATCACAATTTTGTACCTATTGGTGGATATTTGAAGTTAGATTGATTATTTTGTTTTGTTGTTTGTGGTCAATTCAAAGGATAATTGTGATTATTGCAAAGAACTAAATCACAGTAAGAATAATTGTCCCAAGAAGAGGAACAATAATTTTGTTGCTGCCACCATCTAGAATGATGTACATCATTAGATTCTAAATCGGTGCCCTTTGTTGATGATTGTCCACATCATTTTAAATACTCAGTTCTTGACTTAGATTATTCTTTTCATATGAGTCCACACAAAGATTGGTTCATGACATACAAAGAGAAGGCCAGTGGTAATATGCTGATAGGGAATGATGGGTCTTGTTAGATAGTGGGCATTGGATATGTACAAATTAGTATGCATGATGCAGTTATGAGAACATTGACCAATGTTCATGATTTTCCAGACTTGAAGAAAAACCTTATTTCCATAGTAGCTATCAATACAAAAGGTTTTAGTTGTTGTGTTAGAAGGTGGAGTGATGTAGATTAAGGGGAAGAGCATGTTTGTGGTAATGCAGGGAACCAAGCAATGAAACCTCTACATCCTTCAAGGTTCTACTATGAAAAGTGTGGCATTGTTTGTGTAGCTGAAAATTCTAAGAACAATTTATGGCATATGCTTTTGGGCCACATAAGTGAGAGAGAAGTGGAGATACTATGCAAATAGGGGTTATTAGGTAACCATCAAATGCAACCTCTCCAATTTTGTGAACGTTATGTGTTTGGGAAGTAACACAAACTGAAATTTGCCAAGGTAGTGAACACAATGAAGGTTACGTTGGACTACATCAAATTGTTGGGGGCTTTCACAAGTTCCATCCTTGGGAAGTGCAAGGTATTTCCTCTCTATCATCAATGATTACTCAAGAATGACATAGGTGTTCATGATGAAACTAAAATTTGGAGCTTTCTTGTGTTTTAAGCATTGGATGATATAGTCCCTATGTTAAGTGATTTCTATTAAACTTTATAGTTGTGCCTACATGACATGTGTTAACGTGTTACATCACGTTGACCTTGGTCCAACATCTAATTAAAACGTATGGATAGCAACCAAAGTGTAAAATTAATGGTTTTGCTCACGTGACTCATTATATATGCGTGACAACTTTTTCTTTTTAATTTTAGAGCATCTTTATTTTATAAAAACAATTTCATTAATAAAAAGTATTATATTTATAGGATAAAAATTGAACATATTATCATAAATATTTATATATTATTTTTTAATTAAAATTGAAATTTGACCTAAATAATCTAGTCAGTAACACTCAACATATTAAAAAAATAATTGTAATTAGTTTTATCCTTTAAAAATGTCTGAGCAAATGGAATCACGTCTAACAAGTAGAAATGGGCTACGAATACTATGCCAAGATATTTGTCAAATTTGCAGAGAATTAATTTTGCCCAGTAAATCATGGTTTTGATCGAAGTAACATTTTGTTACATATACAATAAATAAATAAAAAAAAAAAAAAAACCTAGTTGTCTCTATATTGAAAAAATTATATCTATGATTTCATAGGATGATGAATTTCATTTCAACATATTATCATTATAAATCAACTAGTTACACAACATTAATCACATTGATGTTTTATGAACTTATGATTTCAGACAAAATTTAAACACAGTCCCTTAAATATTTTTAATACTATTCGATCCCTAATCATTTAATAAAATTTATTTCATTAAGTTGCATTACCTTACAAATCAACATAAATTACCAACATAAAATTTCAATTAATTCAACAATACAAATTAAAAAACACTTAACAAACAGTATCTAAATAAGTTTTATCCTCCGAAATATTTACTCATCTATTTGTTCAATCCAAATTGCAGATGTTGCTGGATTTGTCTCACTCCAACCGAGGGATATGTTGCCTGATTCCATGTCATATACCCACCATAGATCATCATCCACAGGGTGCCTAAAATAGATGCAGTTCTTCCTACATCCTACTTCACTTGCCATCACAGACATGCTACAATTACTCCCCACAAACACTGCTCTTTCCCCAAGTGTCTCCAACTTGAGCCAAGAGAGCCTAGCAAAATTGAGTCGATAAACCTCAACACCATCCACATTGTGCACCGATGATTTTCTCGATATAAGATAAACCAGCAATATTTCTCCCTCAGACTCAAGCAGATATTCTCTGAAGTGCTTTGATGAAACCGAAGGAACCATCCTTGTAGCACTTAAACCCGTGACTCTAGGGGAAGAATCAACGACTTCTATAACCGCGAGACTACCCTGAACACTCAAAGCATAGAACTTACCGTTGAAACCAATGGCATCAGCGAATTGCATTTGCATAGCCTGCTGTAGTTGACCTAATGGCTCAGTAAGGGTACAATCTTCCATGGTCCATTGATGTTCTGAATCTGATGTTATCCACATACTATTATTAGAGCCTCTTCTCAGTTTATAGAATGCAAAAGCGGGGTGGCTAATTCCCGTTAGCATCATAACCGTGCAATTTGGATCTTCACGTGGTGAGGAAAGCACTGCGAGTTTTACTGGCACCTTGGGGTCCCATAAAGGGAGACGAAACATTTCTCTGTGCGTTGGATTCCACAGATGGTACACGTAAAGGGGTTCAGCCTCGGCTATGAGGATGCCATTGGAACACCCCACGTAATGCTTCCAAGGGTACCTTGGAAGTTTTATGAGGAAGTATCTGCACCAGCACCCCGAGGGCATGCATGCAAATGAAGTTCTGATGGAGCCACGTTGTGCAATGTGCATGCGATATTTTTCAATGTTTGTGCCATCAGGGTTGGAGAGTTGAAGCCAGGGAAGCTTGGAATCTGGATTGCAGTGCTTTGGTGTTGTTCTCCATGACTTGATTATGCCCCCGAAACTGATGTTTTTGTCCAGATTTGGGTTCCCTTCTATTCTGTTAACGAGTTGGTTTGGAAGGTCGAGCCAGGATTTGGATTTGGGGACTTCTTTGTTGACTGAAGGTTGCTGCTTCTGCTGCTGCTTTTTTTTGTTCTTCCCCATTGGAGCCATTAATTTTTTATTTATTTATTTTTTTTTCAATAACAATGGGTGTTTTGACTTTTGAGGCTTGAGCCTAGATTAAGGTTGGTGTCCTTAATAACAGGAACGTGGACGTGGCCTCCAAGAAATTAAGGCTCATCTTGGGCACCACGCAAACATACTGATAATTTTATATATTCATTCATCTATTTATTTTTATTGTTTTTATAATTAAGACTTTAAGAGGCATCCCAGTCCCACCGAATAAGCGCATATCAGAGATAAAATACAACTTTCAATTATCACTTCATACTTAATACCGATATTAAATTATGATTCCCACTTAAAAAACACAAATGTGAAATCACTTGTAATAACAATTTTTTGGTTTGGATGTTAGAAACTTGTTAGATTCATTGTATTGCTCGGGATAATGGCTAAATGTCTCTTTGATAGAGTTGAACTCGTCATTAGTCATCATGATTTTTTACAATCTTTCTTAGTTTTCTGGTGACTGTATGTTAGGAGTATGAGATTTGGTTTCTCCCATGTTTGTAGAGAGAAAAATGGTTGTGTTAATAATTTAGTGGGGTTTGGTCTTTGACACCTCAGATTTTACGAGTGAACTTCTATTCTCTCTTGTGTAGTGTCTTTTTACTTTAGGGATAGGGATGGTATTTTTCATTATAGGATCTAATAGGTTGAGATGTAACTAACATTTGTAGTTGTATTTTATATTTTATATTTTAGTGTATTTTTTATGTGTTGTAGATGATTAGTGTAGATTGAGGTGCTAACCTAATTAGAATTTTTTTTTCTACATTATGATGCCTTGATATATCTAGTTTTTTTCAACAACAAAATATATATATATATATATATATATATATATATATATATATAATAAGAGGGTTTAAATAACATCGGTGTAACTTTTACTAAATATTACACCACTTAATAACTTTATATTAAGAGTGAATTTTATAAATTAAACTGTTAGATTTAATAGTAAAGAATTTTCAATCTAATGGTTGCATTTACAATATTGACATTTAATATAAAGTTATTGAACGGTGTAATACTTAATAAAAATTACACCGATATCGTTTGAACCCTCCTCATATATATATATATATATATATATATATATATATATATATATATATATATATATATATATATATATATTATAATTAGTTTTGCATGTTAAATTGTAATTTTAGTGTTCCTAATTTTGATTTCTTATTTTAAAATAGAGATGTTTAAAAAAATTAATTTTAAAAAAACATATTTTTAATCTTACATTAATTTGATATGCAATGACAGTTAAATTTGGAAATAGTGACATGAAAAGTGTTATTTAATTTAAATTAATTTTACATAATGTAATTTAAAAAAGTTATTTAAATAATAAAATTAAGATAAAAAGCATTATTTAATGATATTATTAAGATCAACTTATTTAATAAGGTTATTAAGATATAAAAGAAACAAATAATATTATAAAAAATAATTTTTTTCTTTTCTTTATTTTCAATAATGTTATTTATTAATATATTCAATTAAAAAATTAATTTAAATTAAATAATACTTTTACAATACTAGTCAATGTTAAAATTTATCAATTGATGGATGTCAAATTAGTTGTAGATCAAGTTTGTGTATTTTTTTAATTAAAGAGACTAAATATCTTTATTTTAAAATAAAAGATTAAATACAAAAATAAGATATTTAAAGTACAATTTAGTCAATATAAAAATATTTATAGATTTTTTATAATATACTTTTTTAAATTAAATATGTTTTAGTTTCTAGACTTTTTGTCAATTTTTGTTTTTAGTTCTTAAATAAATTTTATTTGATTTTAGCCTCTAAAAGTTTTCTCCTTGAATAAATTCTTTTTTTCTTTTTACATTAGAGATTAAAATGTTATCTAGAAAAAAAAAACTTAAGAACTAAAAGTGTAAATTGATATAAATTTAGGACTAAAATTAATTAAAATTTCGTTCAAGAGCTTAAAATAAAAAAATGACAAAAGTTTAGATACTAAAATATATTTAATCTTATTTTTATATATTATATTAGTTATAGTACTTTGGCTTTTTTTTATTATAAGAATTAATTACCTAATTCATTATAATTAAAGAAGTTATTTAATTTTGTTGATAGTATTAAATTTAGAAAACATAAAAGAGCCCAAAGAATATTAGGTATCCAATTCCAACTATTTCATGTGGAATTAGAGACAAATAGTCAATTACTTTGAGCAACAAATTCAAAATTATTAATCTTTTAAAATAATCTTCGGTAATTGATATATATGTACTTGGTAATTTTGGAATGACGGTACATGGTTTGGTTTTCTCTAGGAGCACTGAGTGATGCTGGTGGATCGGATAATGAGCCTCCAGACAGTGGTGGCGGTGGTTGTTCTCAACCTCGTCCTTCCTTTAAAGATATGTGTACAGGAATTAAAAAGTTGTTCTCATCAAAGACCAAAGTGATCCTCATCATGGAAAACCTTGCATGTATCGATCTCATTTTAAATATTTCAAATACTCTTTCTTTCTCTTATATCTCTTTATACTTTGAGAACATGTTGTTAATAGTAATTTTTGTTATAAAAAGAAGAAAAAGTATAGAGAAGAAACAAGACAGTATGAGATGAAGAAAAGAATTTGACTGTTGTATTATCTTTGAGAGAAGAGTAACCTATTTATAAGTACATGTGGTAACTGAACAATTACACAATAAAGGGAATAATACATAATGAAAATATATAAATGGTAATGATTGATAATGAATATTGGCATCCACTAATTAAGCCACTAATTATTATTCATAACACTCCCCCTTGGATGTCCAATATTTAGAATGTACCTCGTTAAAACCTTACTGGGAAAAACCCTGTGGGATAAAAACCTAATGAAGGAAAAAGAGTACATCATTCATAAATATTTATTTCTCCCCCTCATGCATGCAATCTTTAAGACGACGGAGTCCAATCTTGTGTATCAATTGTTCAAAAACTTTTCTTGGAAGTGACTTTGTAAAGAAATCTGCTAGGTTGTCACTTGAGCGGACTTGTTGAAATTTATATCACCATTCTTTTGAAGATCATGAGTAAAAAAGAATTTTGGTAGAATATGCTTTATTCTATCTCCCTTTATGTATCCATCTTTCAATTGTGCAATACATGCAACATTATCTTCATATATAACTGTCGATGTCATTTTTCCAGAAGATAAACCACAAGTTTCCCGTATGTGTTGAATCACAGATCTTAGCCAAACACATTCACGACTTGCCTCATGTAATGCTAAAATTTCAGCATGATTAGATGAAGTGGCTGATATGGTTTGTTTTACAGATCGCCATGAAATGGTTGTACCACCATTTGTAAACAAATATCCTGTTTGTGATTTACCATTATGAAGATCTGACAAATAATCTGCGTCTGCATAACCATTTAGTTCTGGTTTGAGAATATTTAAATATAATAACCCCATATCCATTGTACCTCTAAGATAATGAAGGGTTTGTTTACCTCCATTTCAATGTCTTCGTGTAGGTGAAGAACTATATCTTGCTAACAAATTAACAGTAAATGCTATATCAGGCTGTGTATAATTAGCAAGGTACATTAGTGCTCCTATAGCACTAAGATATGGTACTTCGGGACCAATTATTTCTTCACCCTTTTCTTGGGGTCTAAATGGATCTTTGTTAACATCCAAAGATCTTACAACCATGGGAGTGCACAATAGATGTGATTTTTCTATATAAAACCTTTTAAGCACCCTTGTTATATAAACTTATTGATGCACAAGAATTCTATTTTCTAAGTATTCAACTTGCAATCCTAGACAAAACTTTGTCCTTCCTAGATCCTTCATTTCAAATTCTTTCTTTAAGCAATCTATTGCTTTTGAAAGCTCTTTAGGAGTTCCAATAATGTTTATGTCATCTATATAAACTAAAATTATGGCAAATCCATTTTCAGATCTTTTTATAAATATACACGGATAAATTGGATCATTTTATATCCTTATTGTAACAAGTATTCACTTAGTCGATTGTACCACATACGACCTGATTGCTTTAGCCCATATAGAGACTTATTCAATTTGATCGAATAATCTTCTATAGAAATTGCATCGTCAGGCAAATTAAATCCTTCTGGGAGTTTCATATAAATGTCAGCATCAAGAGAGCCATATAAATATGTTGTAACTACATCCATTAGATGTAAATTAAGTTTTTTCATGTACAACCAAACTAATTAAATATCAAAAAGTTTTTTCATCCACTACAGGTGAATCTCTCTTCAAAATTAATATTGGGTCTTTGTGAAAAACCTTGAGCAACTAGTCTTACTTTGTATCTCACAATTTCACCATTTTCATTTCGTTTTTGCACAAAAACCCATTTGTATCCAATTGGTTTTACACCTTTTGGTGTACGTAGTATTGGTCCAAAAACTTTTCGCTTAGCAAGCGAGTCTAATTCTGCCTCAATTGCATCTTTCCATTTTGGCCAATCATTTCTTTGTCGACAATTTTTGATGGACTTTGGTTCTTGATCCTCAATATTATTTATTTCATTTGGCGCTATATTATATGCAAACACGTCATCAATATTGACATTGTTTCGATTCCATCGTTTTCCATTCATGACATAATTTATTGAGATCTCTTTATTTTCAATAATTCCAGGTACCTGAGTTTCTTCTAGAACTGAAATATTAGTTATGTCAGAGGAATCTTTTTGAGTTTTTACATCCTCAATTTGGTCATTTTGCTCTTTAGCTCCCTTTTTTATTCGAGGATTCTTATCCTTGGAACCAATTGGTCTACCACGCTTCAGGCGTATTTGTGACTCGTTTGTAGTATTAAATAGTCCAACAGGGACTTCAACTCGTATTGGAGCATTAGCCGCTGGTACATATGACTTAGTCACCCTTTTTGGATCTGTGAATACATTTGGTAATTGGTTGGCTAGATTTTGCAAATGAATTATCTTTTGAATTTTTAGTTCACATTGTTTTGTACGAGGATCAAGATGAGATAGTGATAATTCATTTCAACTAATATCTTTTTCCAACTGTTTTTGTTCTCCCACTAATGTTGGGAAAATCAACTCATTAAAATGGCAATCAGCAAACCTAGCCGTAAATAAATCTCCTATTAATGGTTCAAGATATTTTATTATAGATGGAGATTCATATATATTCTCAACCTTCTTTGAGAACCCATTTTGGTTCTTTGAGGGGGCAATTGGAACATATACAACACACCTGAAGATTCTCAAATGAGAAATATTGGGTTGCTCACCAAAAACCAACTGTAAAGGAGAGAATTTATGATAACTTGTTGGTCTGATGCAAATTAATATTGTGGCATGTAAGATTGCATGCCCCCAAGTTCACATTGGAAGTTTTGATCTCATGAGTAATGGTCTTGCAATTAGTTTTAAACGTTTGATAAATGATTCTACAAGTCCATTTTGTGTATGAACATGTGCTACTGGATGTTCAATATTAATTCCAATGCACATACAATACTCATTAAAAGCATGAGATGTGAATTCACCAATATTATCCAAACGAATTTTCTTAATTGGATAGTCAGGAAAATGAACTCTTAATCTAATTAGTTGAGCTAATAATCTCACAAACGCCTGGTTACGAGTTGATAATAAACAAACATGTGACCATCTTGTTGATGCATTAATTAAAATCATAAAATATCTAAATGGTCCACATGGGGGTGTATTGGTCCACAAATATCACCTTGTATCCGTTCTAAAAATAAGATAGATTCATCCCCAATTTTTGCTAGTGATGATCTGATTATTAACTTCCTTTGGGAACAAGTAGTACATTGGAAAATATTTAATTAAAGAATCTCCTAGTTCTTCAATAAATGTCCACATGAATTTTCAATTATTTTTCACATCATAATAGTCTTAGGGTTGTAGACCCCTAAAATTGTCCGGGTCGGAAATAAGACTCTCAAAGACCGAAGGAAAGTCAGCCGGAAGGACTCCTGGAAGACCCTGGAAGACCCTAGGATGATTATTCGTAGGTTTAGAAGTCTTAGAATAGCTTAAAATAAGGATGTGGGAGGATTGAAGCTCAATACGGCCTCCTAGAAGTTCAGTACGGCCGTACTGAACAATTTGAACTACAATACGGCCGTACTGAAACCAATACGGCCATACTGAAGTTTTTGAACTTCAGTACGGCCGTACTGAAACCAATACGGCCGTACTGAAGTTTTTGAACTTCAGTACGGCCGTACTGAATTCAATACGGCCGTACTGTAGTTCAAAACTTCAGTACGGGCCGTATTGATGTCAGAGGTCGTACTGCGCCTCACTCCTATATATAGGACGTCATTTGGACGTCATTCCACACATTTCCACACATTTGGACACCTTTTGGACTCTCTTGTTGAGTAATTCTGGGGTTTTTGAGCAGTGTTCTGCCCTAGAAGTCTCTCCGAGAGCCGATCCGACGAAGTTCTTGAGTTCTGAGCATTTTGCTTGAGGAATCGAACTAGTCGAAGGGAAATCTTTCTGATTTCCATAGTAAAAATTAATTTTTAGGGAAGGAGTGAGCAAGCGTGTAGTGGGAAGGAGTGCCAAAAAGCCTCCTATTATTTGAATATATAAAAGCACGCTTCAAAGGTTTCTTCTTCAAAATCCTTCCTTTTACTGCTTTCTGATTGTTGCATCGCATGTTTAAATTATTCATCATGTAGATATCTTGTTCATAGTCGTTTCTAATAAATAGGGGTAATTTAGTAATTTTACACTGTTATTCATAAAATAATCCGTCATAGGGAACCCGAAAGGGGCGTTGTGGGGTGCTAACACCTTCCTTGCACGTAACCGACTCCCTTACCCGACTCTGGTTGTAATGGCCAAAGTTGATTTATAAAATCAATTGCCTTACATCTTTTTCCAATGTTTTGAGTAAAACATTGGTGGCGACTCCAAGAACCCTTCGTTTACGAAAACCACTAATCCATGGAGGGTCTCGCTTGAGATTGACATGGATTGGTGACTTATTCAATAAAATTGTTAGTTTGATGAGGTCTCAGTTTGAGAATAAGTCGTTCTAACAATACATCACTTTTCCATGGAGGGTCTCGCTTGAGATTAACATGGATTAGTGACTCATTTAATAAAATTGTTAGTTCGATGAGGTCTCGGCTTTGAGAATAAGTCGTTCTAACAATCCATCATTTTTCAAAACTTTAAAAAGAGTCCGACCATCGTCGCGAATGCCAACGTCCGTTTCGGCGGGTGGCGACAAGGGTGACCCAATCGATCATGCCAAACCTCAAATTTATTTTGATTTGTAAACTTCTGGTTTACAGTAGTATGTGTTTCAATTGTATTAACATACGTGCAATACAGTCCATAGGATAAAGCAGGTAATTTTTCTAATACTTCTTTTTTATTCAAGTGGATTTTCGTAATATAAAGATATTTTACATTGCCTTCATTGTTTGTTTCAATATGAAACCCATTTAAACGAATATCCTTGAAACTTAATAAGTTTTTGTAAGACTTAGAAAAATATAATGCATTTTTAATATGCAACTTCGTTCCTCCTGGTAACAATATATTAGCTCTTCTAGAGCCTTCAATTATATTTGTAGTATCATATAACATTATTTTCTTGCATTATTGAATATGAGAAGATAAAAATTAATACATTAGAACATTCACTTTAGGGAATGAAATAATGTTAGTTAAAATGGTTTATTGCATACAAAAAAATCTCAATATTTTGTTTTAGTCTTCAAGAGACAATAAACCAACTAAAGATATTTCTTAATCCTTTTTTTTAAATATTGCTACTTCTGGAGAAAAATAGATGTATGAAAAATATAGTATATTTTTCAAATTAAGAAATTATTATAAAATTGACATTCTTGTTATGTATCATTAGACATCAATTAAATGTCAAAATCTACACTAATTTTTTTTTATATCATCTCATGTATATTATCTAAAAATAAATGCTTCAAACAAAAAAAAATTAAAAACATATCTCTCTAACACTTTAATCAATTTAAAGATAATGTGTAGTCAGATTCTATTCTCTAACACTTTAATCAATTACATGACAAGTTGCTTATTTTAATCAATTTAATCACGAACAATATCAAATTACAAATGTAGGAAAACTCATAATTTTTTCAAGACATCACACAAAACCTAAATATGCTTGAGGACATGCTTCGCTAGTCATAATTTTTATATGTGCCTCAAATATCATTCAACATTATAATTATGACATTTACAAAATTATTCCACTTCCGGTGATGACCTCATTTATATCAAAGGATCAAATATAATGTAATATATTTATATCAAAATTTTCACTTCTGGTGAAATTTATTTTATTTTTCACTTTTCATATTATTTTCTCACTTCTAGTGAGAAAATTTATTCTTTCAATTTCATTTTTCTAATCATTTTCTCACTTCTGGTGAGAAAAAAAAATAATAAAGTAAAATAGGTTGAACATTCTTCTTTGATATTGTCTTCTAGACATATTTCAAAAATGTATGAAGAATTTATTTATTTAATAGTGTCTTCAGGACTACTATAATATCTTCAAGAGTACTTTGATTCGTAACAATGTAAACAATACAAATATTTGATAAAATTCTTATTGTGAAAAATGAATAGCTAACCTTGAAATATTTGTCTCGATAAATATGAATTTCTTCAAGAAAATTCTTCACAGCTTTCTCTTGTAGTTACAACACCAATAGATAAAAGACTATCGAGCTGATAACGTGTTATAAAAAGAAGAAAAAGTAGCGAGAAGAAACAAGACAGTATGTGATGAAGAAAAGAATCTGACTGTTGTATTATCTTTGGGAGAGGAGTAACCTATTTATAAGTACATATGGTAACTGAACAATTACATAATAAAGGGAATAATACATAACGGAAATATAAATGGTAATGATTGATGTTCTTACCGGAAATCTGCTGTAGAGCTGATCCGCCGGGTAAGATCGGTGAGCCTCCTTTA
The DNA here is from genome assembly GCF_000230855.2 of Cajanus cajan. Taxonomy (NCBI): domain Eukaryota; kingdom Viridiplantae; phylum Streptophyta; class Magnoliopsida; order Fabales; family Fabaceae; genus Cajanus; species Cajanus cajan. The sequence goes on from NC_138518.1 coordinate 64,107,693, forward strand.
CTGGTACGCTGGTGTTCCAAGATGGGAGTGGTACCTGCAAAAGAGACTCAGATGCTAAAGTTAGGGTTTGTATGAGTATGAGTCTCGTATAAATAATGCACGTACCTTTGTGTGAATTAGGGTTTCGTTGGGCCTTGGGCCTGAGATCAGTTATAACCTAATTAGATAGCGGACCTCGCCTTGGCCGAGGTCGCCCAGCGCGTAACCGAGGTCGTTCTGCACTGTGATGTCGAGCTAGAGCTCGGCTTCGCGGTACGGATAGTACACTAGCCCCCCGAGCTCTGAAGACCGTGGGTCGAGGAGTTAATATCGAGCTTGGTAAAGGGTCGTGACTCTTGGCGTACACTTCTCTCTCGTGATGCCATGTGTCATGGCCGAGTTGAGGAACTCGGAAATAATGAGTTTACTGCTTGGTCAGGCTGGTAAACCTTTGACCGAGTCAACAGATTGGTGAGGGACAAGTCGGCAACTCGGCTGGCCAGTACACTAGCCCCCCAAGCGTCGAGTGATGTAAGAGCGAAGGGGCTTCTAAGGAGCTCCCAAATTTGTTGTTTGAAGGTTCAAAATTGAACTTGTTAAGTAGATGTGATCTCAAGGTTCGGACTCGACCTTGGCATATCAAGGTTCGAACTCGACCTTGGTTAAGAAAATGTGATCTCAAGGTTTGGACTCGACCTTGGCATAACAAGGTTCGAACTCGACCTTGGTTAAGAAAATGTGATCTCAAGGTTCGGACTCGACCTTGGCATATCAAGGTTCGAACTCGACCTTGGTTAAGAAAATGTGATCTCAAGGTTCGGACTCGACCTCGATATAACAAGGTTCGAACTTGACCTTGGTTAAGAACATGTGATCTCAAGGTTCGGACTCGACCTTGACATATCAAGGTTCGAACTCGACCTTGGTTAAGAAAATGTGATCTCAAGGTTCGGACTCGACCTCGGCATAACAAGGTTCGGACTCGACCTTGGTTAAGAAAATGTGATCTCAAGGTTCGGACTCGACCTTGACAAGTCGTCATGGTTAATGTGCCAATACCGAAAATGTATGGGAATGGAGTTGCTTTATTGATTTATTTCTGAGGTGTGCCTCGTTAAAACCTTCCTTGGCCAAAAACCCTTTTCTTTAGTGGGAAAAAAGGCTGAGGAGGAAAAAGAGTACATCACCTGAATTTACAAGTTAAGAGAAATAAAATTTGAGGTGGGTGGAATTCCAGGTTCCAAATTTTCCTTTGGAGGGGTCTGTTCTTGCATCTCTCACCCCACCAAACAAGGTCGCCAACTTTAAATGTTTGTGGCTTTGACCTTGGTCTTGCTTTCCTTATGGTTTGTTGCGAACCTGGTCACGAAAAGCAGAGTGCTCTTCCATCTGAATGTACCCTACAGCTCGGGCACGAAGTTCGTCCATATCAAGAGGAGATCGTAGACACAGGCTGTCCACGAAAGGTCCAGGCTTGAGCGCCATGAGCATGGCGTGTAAGGCGACCTCGGGGTTCAATTTTTGAATCTTGACCGAGATACTGGCAAAGCGTTCCATGAACGCCCTTAGTGATTCGTCGTCGCCCTGTCTGAGACTGGCCAAGGCGGCTGATGTGACATGGTGAGGTCGACTCGTGGCATACTGCACCGTGAATCGCCTTACCAGAGTTTCGAAGTTGTCTATTGACTCCACCGGCAGTTGAGTGTACCAGTTGAGTGCTACCCCCTTGAGCGAGGTCGGGAAAACCCTACACAGAATAGCATCTTTATTAGTGTATAGGTTTACCTGTGTAATGTACAGATCGACGTGCTCGTCTGGATCTGTCGTGCCGTCGTAACGGTCGATGTGGAGAGGCTTCCATCTGGAAGGGAGAGGCGTTTCCATGATGCCATCCACAAAAGGATGACGGCGGAAGGTCGCTTGATTTCCCATGACGTGGGCAGGAGCATTGTTGACCTCGTGGGTCGACCTGTTCGTCTGTGCGTGAGACTGATGTGCGACAGGTCGGGGAGTGGGTGCCCTAGGTGCGGTTGGGGGTTGAGAGACTGAGTGCCCCTCTTCCTCGTGTTGGTTATTCGATGGAGGGGGTTGATCAGAAGGGCGTCGAGGAAGCTGGGCGCGAATACGTTCATTCTCGGCGCGCAGCGCCGCTAGGTCAGCTTTGTTAGCGGTACGCAGCGTCGCTAGGTCAGTTTCGTGCTTGGCACGCATGTTTCGCAGATCGGCGTCGTGTTGTTGCCGCATCTGCTCGACCTGTTCTATCAGTCTTCTCAATGATGTTGCGTCACCCATGCTTGTCGCGTGATCAGCGTCGTCTGTTGCTCGTCTGCTATGGCTTCTAGTGAAAACCATACGGGTGGCCGATAAGAACCGTCTTGATCGGCCCCACGGTGGGCGCCAAATGTTCTTACCGAAAATCTGCTGTAGAGCTGATCCGCTGGGTAAGATCGGTGAGCCTCCTTTACTGGTACGCTGGTGTTCCAAGATGGGGGTGGTACTTGCAAAAGAGACTCTGATGCTAAAGTTAGGATTTGTATGAGTACGAGTCTCGTATAAATAATGCACGTACCTTTGTGTGAATTAGGGTTTCGTTGGGCCTTGGGCCTGAGATCAGTTATAACCTAATTAGATAGCGGACCTCGCCTTGGCCGAGGTCACCCAGCGCGTAACCGAGGTCGTTCTGCGCTGTGATGTCGAGCTAGAGCTCGGCTTCGCGGTACGAATAGTACACTAGCCCCCCGAGCTCTGAAGACCGTGGGTCGAGGAGTTAATACTGAGCTTGGTAAAGGTTCGTGACTCTTGGCGTACGCTTCTCTCTCGTGATGCCATGTGTCATGGCCGAGTTGAGGAACTCGAAAATAATGAGTTTACTGCTTGGTCAGGCTGGTAAACCTTTGACCGAGTCAACAGATTGGTGAGGGACAAGTCGGCAACTCGGCTGGCCAGTACAATTGATAATAAATATTGGCATCTACTAATTAAGCCACTAATTATTATTCATAACAATTTTCTCTTAATTGAAGGAGAGAATTAAGAATTTTATAGAGAGGAATGTTGTAATATCCTTCACCAACCTTTTGTCTATATTATCTCTCTTTATTATAGAAAAAAAAACAATTAAAGCTGTAACAAACTATTAATTAGATAAGAAACTCAAATAATATAACATTGAAACACAGAGAGAGAAAGAGATAACGGACCTAAAATATAAATAAAATAAAATAAAATAAAACAAAAAACAAAGACAAATTCAAATGAGCTAACCGTGAACCAGATCTTAATTTTTATTTTTTTTTTAATTTCTTTCACTCTCAGTAACATGGAATGAAACCAAGTAAACAACCACCCACAAGCACAAAGCGAAGGCTCGTGATATATGCACCTTTTTTTTTATAGTACACCTCCTTTATTTTTTTTAAAAAAATTATAAAATATTATATTTTTAAAAATTTTCTAATTCTACATTTCTAATTTTCAATTTGCTATTTTTTTCTTCTTTTTCACACACTTTTTTTTTTTTGTTTTCATATACTACTAAAATAGGTGGATGAAGGAAAGATAAGAATGTGCATATAAAAATTAGAAAAAAGAGGGAAAATGTGTAAAAAAAATACTAAATTAAATATTATGGATGTAAAATTAAAAAATAAAATAAAAAAATTAAGAATATTTTAAAATTTTATTTTTTTAAAAGAATGTGTACTGTATATATCATGAACCCAAAGCGAACTCAAGGCTTGTGTGACTTTTGGGCAGCCACGACGCTCGTGAGTCCTATTATAAATAGGCAGATGATAAACACATCTCCACTCTCGTATAAACACACTCTCTTTTTAAAAAAAAAATATAAAATATCTAAATTACCCTTAAAAAAAATGAAATTCCTAAATTTACACCCCACCCCCTTGTTCGATAAGAGCACCGTTGTCCCTCCCATGTGGAAAATGCAGTTGCACAGAAGCATCAACCGCTCCTTCCCCATGTACCAATTCAGCGTTATGTTCACCGTGCTCACCACCACCGCGTACGAGTTAGGATTTGCTTTCAGAAGGTCTTTCGCCAAGTCAATCGAGATTAACCCCGCGCTGCATCCCATCCCCCAAGGTTGAAGCTCTTGATGTTGCTCCTCAGCTTGTAGTGCTTCACAATCATCGCCGAAAGAGAAAGGGTAGGGTTGAACAAACTGCAATTCACCACCAGAATATCAATGTCCTTCGCCTCAATTCCCGTTTTCGCCAGAAGCGCGTCCAGAGCCATTGTTATCCTTAGCCATTGTTATAATAAAAAAAAATTGATGGTCTAATTTGAAATTGTGATTAATATTTATGAATGTGGGGGTGCGGAGAAAGAGGGTGTGGGGTTAGGAGAAGGGGGTGAGGGGAAGGGGGTGCGGAAAAGGGGGTGTAAATTTAAGAATTTTTTTTTTTAAGGATAATTTAGACATTTTATATATTTTTTTTTTAAAAGGAGGTGTGTTTATAGGTGAGTGGAGGTGTGTTTATCATGAGCCTTATAAATACCATGAGTTGGGCCGCGTAGAGGGCCGAGTGTGTCATACAGGCCCATTTATAATTTGTCGCTTTTAATCACAATATTAACTTTTATTTTTAAGTTGATAATTACCAAAAAAAAAAAAAATTACCTTTCATCATAAATTACCGTGTTTTTATGTATATCAAGAATAACCTTAAAAAAAGAAATATATTTATATTAAATTAAAAGTGAAGTTAACGATGAAATAAATGGAAATAGAATTTTTATTTAAAAAATTTCAAAGATGTGGAATTATTAATTAAAAAATAAATACTGTTCCCTTTTAATTTGTTTTACTTGTATATATTTTTTATCCATTAAATTTAGGGTATTCTATTTTTTTAAAATTATTTTCATCCTAAATTTGGAAACAGCTAGTGTTAGTCTCTCATCACTAATGGTATTAGGATGTCATCTTGTTTCTAGTTAGAATCCCCTTTGTCACCTGATACATGCATTACATTCAAAGATATAAAAAATACTTCTAAACAACCACTTAAGCTAATCACTTTTAATACTTAAAGGACTATTTAAGTTATATAAGTATATACATCTTTACTTATAATTTTAAATATATATTAATACACATTTTATTTTTGTTTTTAAATATATTTTTAGTATATATTTTGTTATTAAAATTTATATTAATCGTTAATTTTGTAATAATGTCTTTAATATAAAATTCATGTATTTAATAAATACAGTACTTATTATTATTATTTAATACTGCTTTTTCATTCTTTTTTAATCGTTGATTTTTTAAATTAAATCTTATTAATATTTATTTATCGATTTTAAAGCTTAAAATAATATTAATTTTTTTAAGCAATCATACTTTATATTTAAATTTTATTTTCTAATAGACTTAAATATGATTTAAGTCTCACAAATATATCCATGTCTTATTTTAGTTTTTGTAATTTTTTTTTAGCCTTTTTATTTTTAATTGTTATGACAAAATTCATAATTGTTTTTTTTTTTAATTTTCACATTCTACAGGATAATTATTTATTTTATATATTAAAATTTATTATAAATAAATAACTTTACATATATAATTAAATATACACTTTAATAAATTAAAATGACACAATTACGAAATATTAGTTAAAATATAATTTATTTGTTATCTTCTTATATTATCATACAGTTTTAGAATATTAAATTAACATTTAATATAGCTTAGAAAATTAATTTTATTTATTTAATATTATAGTGCAATTAATAATAGGGTATAGTAATAGTAATTAATAATGGATATATATATATAATGATAATGAATTTAGAGATGTAGTGTGGGGGGGAAATTATAAGGTTGACATGTTGTAGGTAAAAAAAGTTGATTATGGTAAGAAGAGGATGAGAAATACTGGTGTGCAATGAATGCATGTAATGTAACCACCGAAAGAGAATCTCTGAAATGGTCCAAATGACGACACCCCTTCTCTATTTCTCCGCCACCACTTGCACCGTCGCATTGCAACAACACCTTCACCATCACCAGCGCCAACTCTGATTGGTTCCTTCCCTTTTCCCAACCTCAGATGCAGACTCTCTCTTGCATCAGAGGTTCCTTCTTCCGCTGCCCATGGATTTCCCTCCCGCACTCGATTTTCTCACCCAATTCGGATGCAGCTTCGTCCTCCTCCGCTCCCTCTCGCGCCTCCTCAACCTCCTCGGCCTCCTCATGATGCTCACCTTCTGCATCAAGGTTCTCTGCTTCATCTCGCGTTTCAAGGGCGTCATTCGCTTCCTCTGTGACGCCGGAGGCGTCCCCAGAATCCGTTTCTGCCTCGACAATGTCGTTCAGAGAGTCTCCGAGCCAAAGGCCAAGCCTTTGAAGAAAATGCGCCGCCGCGGCTCCAAATCCTCCTTCCGGAGCCGCCCCAATGGCGCCGGGGAGAAACCCAACGCGGCTGCCGAAGATGGGTCGGAGGGAAAGGGGGGGAACGAGAGAGAGGTTTGCAATGAGGACGAGGTGCTCGACGTAACGACGCTGAGAAAATTCGTGGAGATTGAGCGGCAGAAGGCCAATGCCGCGTGTCAGGACCTCGAGAAGGAGCGGACCGCCGCCGCCTCGTCGGCGGAGGAGGCCATGGCGATGATCCTGCGGCTGCAGAACGAGAAGAGCGCGGCGGAGATTCAGGCCACGCAGTTCCGGCGGATGGCGGAGCAGAAGCTGGATTATGATCAGGAGGTTATTGAGTCGTTGCAGTGGTCCATCACGCAGCACGAGACTCAGAAGTGCGAGTTGGAGGATCAGTTGGGGATTGTTAGGGAGGAACTAAGGCAATTTATGAGGGATGATGAAATAGACCAAATTGAAGTTGAAGTGAGTAGGGGTTTTAATATGTATGAAGATGATGATGATCCTGATGGGGATCCTGATTGGGAGCCTGATGGTGAGCCTGATGGTGACCCTAATGGTGACCCTAATGGTGACCCTAATGGTGATCCTGATGCTAATTTAGTAGTTAGCTCTCCTGAAACTGAATCACATACCTTGTAAGTTTTGAAGGTTGTTATATACAAAATTGCCTTTAAGTCGACCTTTTTGGTTTCCATCTGTAAATTGTATTTACCCATAATTTAATTATTAATAAATATCCAAGGCTATGTAATTTTTATGTTTTTTGCATGATGGATTAGGCTCAACTTTCAGGTTTAGTAGTATAAGTGTGGATAAATTCAACGAAGCATTTAATGTTGTTAGGATCTGATGCTTATAGTGTGGGAGAGTTATTTGCCATGTGGGCATGGAGGGGACATAGTGGGTTAATCTCTTAACTTTCAAGTTTGTTATTGTAAATTGTAAATTTGTTGACAATAAAAAGCGGGCAAGGATATGATACTAATGATTTTGTTGACAGTATCGTGCATGATCCATTTAGTCTTAAGTTTTAGGTTACTTGTGTAATTTTGTTGCCTGGATTGCATTGAAATACTAGACATTGCAAAGATTATTTGCAGTGGACGTATTAAAAGTTAAATTAGCCTCAACTTGCAGGTTTACTTGTGTAACTTTGTGAATAACTTTAATGAAATGAAACACTTACATTTCATGGGTCTGATGTTTGTGGTATTGGTTGGTAGTTATGTGCTAGTTCTATTATTTGAACAAAAAAACTGAATCTGAATGTGATACTATATATAATTATTTGCATCTTTAACATCGTATTTCTTTGGTATACATGTATATAAAAAACACATCAAAACTAAAGAAGACAACGTTTTATTGTCTCATTTTATTATTCACAAAACATTGTCCATTGTGTACCGTGTATGCAATGGAGCAGACATTGTGGTTTAGTCTCTTAACTTTAGAGTTTATTAGAGTAATTTTGTTGAATGAATTGGTATGAAGCACTGGCAGTTTCAAGGATCTGATTCCGATGCTTGCAGGCTGATATGCAGTTGACAACAATATGAGCCATTTAGCCTCATGATTTTCTTTTACTTGTTTAACTTTGTTGAATGAATTACATTGAAACACTTGCCACCGCAAGGATTATTTCCGGTGGACATTAAATTTCAGGTTTTCTTGTGTGATTTTGTGATAAACTTCATTAGAGCAGTTAAAACTGTAATGGCCTCGCACTTGTCGGCTACTGTAGACATTTTCTATGGCCATTTGGGAGTTTCATGTTGTCAATTGTTGTAGTCTCAACAAAAGATTTTAGTATCCTTGCAAGCATAAATAACCTTTGATGATGAACTTTACAAACGTATATTTGCATATATTCTTCTTCTTTCTCTCAGTTAGGGTAGATGGTTTGCATCTTCTTGCAGGCACAAATTACCCTAGATCCTGGCATTGGCCATTTGTATTTATGAAGAAAATACTTGGGAAACTACCATATATTTGCACCGTCAAATTTATGGAAAGTATTTTAACATCGATACAAGAGATGTATAGTAGCGATCCTCACCCTATCAACTAAATTCGTTTAAGAACCCGTACAACTCACAAGCAAGTAAATTGTTTATACCAAATAAGAAATTTATAATAAAAAAATGTATATAAAAGTAAACTGAATTTAGAAATGAAATAAATAATTTTGAAGTATAATAAAAGGACAATTCTATAAAACATTAAAAAAAAACTCTAAGTATGATTACAATAATATGTATAAGAATTGTACGAAATGAGATAAACTTTTTTATTTCAAAATATGGTCAAGAAATAAATTTCTTTGTGTTTAAGATACGTGTAAGTAGTTTAATGGAAGAAGATTTGGTAAGTGACAAAAGGGACATGTGACAATCATGTGGTGTGAGTTTCGGCTATCCATGGCCTCATCCGAGGATTCAGTGCTTCGATTTGTGTTGATTTTAATTTTTGAGTGAACGTAAATGTATCATGAAAAGGCTGTTGACAAGTTTCAAATCCCAATCTTAAGTTTTATGGACTACCTCGATCTTCATTACATCATTTAAAACTTTGTTTATAATACAGATGAATATAACATAAATAATTTTTATAGTATATTTTTAAAAATTATATATTTATTCTTTTGATTCAATTCTAATTTATTTCTTCATAAAAAAATAATAATAATTTTGAATTAGATGAAACTTAGAATATTGGTGAATGTGATTATTTAATCACTTTAATGATCATTAAATCAAGATGCTCTATTATTATATATTTAACTTAAATAATTTATATAATATATTTTAATATTAAATTATGTATCAATTTATTTGGTTAATTCGATCTATAATTTAATTTTTTTTATGAGTATTATATTGATTATAATTCTTTTTAGACTCCTTTAAAACATAGTATAAATTTTATTAAATTTATAAATATAAAATATATATAACATGAATATTTTTTAAAAAATTAATAAAGATCGAGTCTTATAATTTAATTTGTGACTTAATAATTTGTCCTTTAATCTATTAACTTAGTATCTTTATTAATTTAATAGTGATCCAAATTTTAAAATTATGGTTGAAGCCATCATAGTTGAGGCTTTTCATAGGAAATTATATAATAGTTAAGACTATGAAGGTGAGGCCTAACTTTGTGATTTTATTCGATAAATAAGAGGAAGACCTTTTTTTTTTTTTTTTTTTTAACCAAGAGAAGACCTTTCAGACCGAGTGAGTAACATAGTTGGATGAAAATAATAGAAAAATCGATTAAACATTGAGAGGTTAGGGGGCAAAAATAAATAAATAAATATTAGAAGACCAAACAAAAATAAATTAATTAATTAAAGGATCAAGATATTAATTTTGTGAAATTAAAAGTATAATTTCAAAAAAAATATAAATATAATTTAATTTCTCAATAAAAACTTCTTGAATTGAAGAACGCAAACATTGTGAAATTAATTTTTTAGTTATATTAAAAAATAAGTATATTTAGTTATCTTCTACTTTTTATTAATGAATAAATTCATATAATAACTTTTTTTTTACTACAATTCATATAATAAACTAAGTTATTGAATTCAAGAATGCAAACATTGTGAAATTAATCTTTATAGTTATATTAAAAAATAACTATATTTTTTTATCTTCTATTTTTTTTATTAATGAATAAATTAATATAATAACTTTTTTTTACTATAATTCAAACAATAAATTAAGTTTCTTACTGAGGAAATTTTATCTGATTTTATATTTTTCAGAAATATAAGAAATTAACAAAATTATTAATATACATTTTCACTTAAATATATTTTTAGTCATTACAAAATGAATTAGTTTTAATTTTAGTTTCTATAAAAAAAATCTCTATTTTTTATCCTCTAAAATTTAAAATTAGTTTTTTTATCCAATAAAATTAATGTTTTTAGTTTCTATTATTTTATAATCCTTGTTAAATACTCATGTCATTTATGTATATATTAAAATCCAAGTGATTATCTTAAGTGACGCCTAGAATTATTTGTATTTTCATTTAACAAACGATACTTTTATTATTTTTATATAATTTTTTAAATAAATATTATTTATCTATTTTAAAAATATTGATAAACTTTATTAATTAACAAAAATTTAAATATTTTTTAATTTTAAAAATATACATATTTTTTGTTTGCGGTCTCTAAAATATTTTTTTGTTAACTTTTGATTCCTGTAAATAATATTCTAGTTTTTAAGTCTTTATCATAACTTTTTTTCACTGTAAAGTAAGCAAAAAAAAAATTAGGAATCAAAAGAAAAAAGAGAGAGTATATTTTAGGGGAAAAGATTTGAAACCATTAACAAATAAATTAGTTCATTTTCTTTATAGTAGTCCGAGAGAGTATATCATAAGCCCATTGAATTATATGATATTTAATTAAAAGATAATGACATGTAATTAAAAGATTAATAGGATAAGACTGAATCTGATTTGCATGTCCAAGAACCCTCTGCGGTCGGAATTCATCACATTCAAGTAGTCAGCTATTTGTAACTGTTTGGTTAAGATCGGATGGATGAGTTTTATTTCATAAGAGAAATTTAAAATACGCATCTAAATTTAAACCGTCCAATCTTTATCGAACGGTGCTGATTCACAACTTCATAAATGCGTGATTGTATAGAATCTGGTTTCACATGGACGAACCTGAAATATTATACTCTTTAAAACAGAGTCAGAGTCAGTGTTTTTGGCTGTTTGTTGCAGTGGTTCTAAATTTAAAAGCTGATTGGCGTCGTTATAAAAAAAAAAAGAGGAATCAGTCTGTGTTTTAGGTCTCGCATCAGCATTCAGAACTTATCTTAATCCTTAATTTCCATTGAAACGAGGATGTTGCGGCTTTCGATTCAACGAGGTAAGTCGTGATGGGTAGTCTTTGTTGGCATGTCCACATGTATGGTTGATGATTAATGCTTGGAAGTTGGATTCAGGTGAAAAATGTTTTGATTTTTTTTCTTTCTATTTTATATTTTGGTGTGGCAGCGAGGAAGTTGAACTCCCTGAGGTGTCAGATCTATGCTCTGGGAAGTTCCCATTTTTCAACAGCTGCTGAACCATCTTTTAGCAAGCGCAACCCTCCGGTAAGCTCAAGATTGGAATATTTGCTTTCATGGGTATTTGAAAAATCGAAGCTTTATTTGCTGAAGGCTTTTTCCCCAGAGAAACTGCTGTTAAAAAGTTTATATATATATATATATATATATATATATATATATATATATATATATATATATATATAGAGAGAGAGAGAGAGAGAGAGAGAGAGAGAGAGAGAGAGAGAGGAGGGGCCATACAATTATTAGAAAACAGAATGTGACAAGGGGGCCAAACAATTTCTAGAAAACAGATAACTGTGTTTGAAAACAGTGAACAAACAAGGTCTCAATGTACAGTGGTCTTAAGTTGAAGAAATTTAGATCCTCTGTCAAAAGAAATTTCACAGTGGAAATTTGACAATAAGTCTGAATTAGATTTTACATATGCTATTGTCATAAACTTACGAGCATTAAGATAAGTGCCTTTGCTGTTTATACGATTTTTTAACATCTAATTCCTTTTTTTTTTATTGGATTCGATCAGAGAGTTCCAAATCTTATTGGGGGCAGTTTTCTTGACTCAAAATCGTCAACTTTCATTGATGTTATAAACCCAGTAAGTGTTTTTCATTTTTTATTTATTTATTTATACTGCGATTGCAGTTATATCTCTTTTTTGTGGTTTCAAAAAACACATAATTATAATATTCTATAATCTGATCATAGGCAACCCAAGAAGTTGTTTCACAAGTTCCTTTGTCTACGAATGGAGAGTTTAAGGAAGCTGTATTGGCAGCAAAGAAGGCATTTCCACTGTGGCGTAACACACCAATTACAACACGCCAACGGGTTATGTTGAAGCTCCAAGAGCTTATTCGCAGAGATATGGTAAGCACCTTAGAAAATATTGTAACACTACTGGAACACATATATTGATATCATATTCACCACTTTGATATTGTTTTAGGATAAACTTGCTCTGAATGTGACCACTGAACAAGGAAAGACATTAAAGGATGCACAAGGAGATGTGTTTCGTGGTTTAGGTTGGTCTCTCTAAAATGTTGCTTGAGAAGGTTTTGTAGCTTGATAATAACTATGCTCATAATTTTTTATAATGCAATTCTTAATATTTAAAATTGTAATTTAGAGGTGGTAGAACATGCTTGTGGAATGGCAACTCTGCAAATGGGGGAGTTTGTTTCCAATGTATCACATGGAATTGATACTTATAGCATTAGAGAACCACTTGGTGTTTGTGCTGGTATTTGTCCTTTCAACTTTCCTGCAATGATTCCCTTGTGGGTAAGCAGTCTTCTATCCTTTGGGTGGATTTTTGGCTATATAATTAATATTTCACATTTTATTAAATGGGTACACCTCTATTATTTGCTTGTTCATCTCATATAATCATGCATGGGATAGGAAAAAAAATCTACTTTAAAGAATGATTGAGAAATATTTAGCCGGAATAACTTTCTTATTTCTCACAGGAATGTAATGTACATAATATTAAGTATTGGACATAATAACAAATTCTGAATGTCTCTGATCTGCAGATGTTCCCTGTCGCTGTTACCTGTGGTAATACCTTTGTTCTAAAACCATCCGAGAAAGACCCAGGTGATGTGTTCTATTAATCCCTTGAATTTCCTCCTCAATCTGTAGCATAGTGTAATGTTATAATGGGAAAATAGACTTGAATATTGTTTGTCATTAAAGCAAGCTTAAGGCATTTCAAATCGATCAGCCTGAATTGTACATGAGTTGGAAACTTTCTAAACAAAATAATTGCCTGTAATATGACCTATTCTTCAGAAAGTGCAAAGGATTTTGCATTCACTGGGCCATTCATCTGTATTGCTATAAAGGGTCTCAGAGAATTTCAGATTTTGAAAATGACATGCAAGAAACTAATTTGAAAGTTCCAAGAAAATGTTATTGACAATTTTTTTTTCACACCCTTGTTTCTCATTACAAAAACAATAGCAAAGCCTTATTCAACTAGGTGAGGAAAAATATATGATCACAGAACGATAAAACCATTAGGCAGAGTTTGAAAATGTGGGCGGAGTTACCTTTGTTTCACATTACATACAAATACATTATTTTTGCTTTGATCTTTAGTTTTTCACTAAAGAATTTTCAAAAACTTATTTCTTGGAGCAATATTGTAAATGGACAATCTTTATTCTATTGTCATTTTTAATTTTAAATAATAAATGTCAACCCTCAACTTCTGTCTGTCCACTCTGCACTTGCAATTAATGCATTTAGATTTGTAATTTATTTAAATGAGAAAGAAAATGCTACTATAGCAAGAAAAAAAGTAAAATAAGTCAACACCCAAGTAAGATTGGTGTCTTTTGACATAGGCCATGATTCCACTTCATGTTGATAATCTTATTTACTGTGATGTGCGAGTGTATTAGGAGAAAATTGACAGATGTTACAAATTTTCACAGTAACTATGGTCTTATTTCTCCACCTAGTCATTTAATACTGAATATTATCAGCCATCCGTTAGTTTTTCTTTCCTAGCCTTGTAATATTATATGCTGGATACACTGTGTCACACAAATGTTGATTCATCAGTCTACTTTTATGGCGCATCATCTTTGGTTTCTCATGACATCATGAAGATAAATAAATTTCAATGTAGTTGGATGTGATATCTCAACTGCAGACCACCTAATATGATTAATTTGTTTTATTTTCCAGGTGCTTCTGTACTGCTTGCAGAATTGGCATTGGAGGCTGGTTTGCCTGAGGGTGTCTTAAATATAGTTCACGGAACCCATGTATGACATCACCTGTTTTTTTTTTTTTTTGTTCAACTATTCTTGTTCGCCTATTTTGTGTGAAAGTTAACAAATAAAGGTACTCCTGGGCTCATTTGGCATTTGGTGGTTTCATCATATATTTAAGTTTTAAATCTAAAAATCGCATATAATATTATGCTTGTTCCATACCAAAAATAATTGATACTATTCGGATTTGATTTGATTTATAAAACAACTGTTCCAATGGCAACAACTTGTCACATTATGATGTTTCAAGCACTAATTGATCCTTGTTATTCTTACCGATGTTCTTAATGATACAATTGGTGCAGGATATTGTGAATGCTATTTGTGATGATGACGACATTAAAGCCATATCCTTTGTTGGTTCAAATACTGTAAGTCATTTAATAATTGTTTGTTTTCTCCAATTCATGATTTTATGTGATTTCTCTTTTGTGACCTTAAACTAGCCAAAGACAATCTTGTTACTTGTCTGCGAAGTTGAATACTTTTTTTCTGGTTAGACTGTTGTTAGAAAGATAGATAAAAGAGGTCAACCAATCACATGCAAAAATTTTGCAAATGATAGACCCCAATATTTATTTGTTGTTCTTTTTTTGTGACTAAGGCCGGAATGCACATATATTCAAGAGCAGCAGCTAAAGGGAAAAGAGTTCAGGTAGGCGTGCATAGTTTTTTCCTCCCCTTGGTAAAATTGTTAGTTTATAACCATGCAAAGTTATGAAGTTGGGAAACTAATAAACTATTGTTTGCAGTCTAACATGGGGGCCAAAAATCATGCAATTGTCATGCCAGATGCAAATGTTGATGCTACTTTAAATGCTTTAGTCGCTGCTGGTTTTGGTGCTGCTGGACAAAGGTGTATGGCTCTCAGCACAGTTATTTTTGTTGGTGGCTCACAACAATGGTATCATATTCTCTTCTGTTTGGATTTAATTCGTATTTATTATGACCATTGTAGTAGCATATTATACTTGGAGCAATTCGAAGCTCCTCTAGTTGGTTGTTCCAAAATGATCTGGATTTCTGATGTATTTGATGTGCCAAGTGGAATCATCCTCTTCTGTTCCCAAGACATAATTGAAATTCAAGTTTTGTGCAGTTATTTTGTAATCACAACTTGTAAATAGTTATTATGATGCCTATATTAGTATGACCAATTAATTATATTCGTGTTTTTTGAATAATTCTGAGAACATTGTTCCGAGAAAATACTATTCAGGATTTGGACTTCCCTGTGATGCAGGTGTATGGGGAAATTGACTTTTATTTTTTCGTTCTTCGAAAATTGATTTCAATGTTGTGATTGAAATTTTTAAATAATTGCATCCTTGGCAATATTTGTACAGGGAAGCTAAACTTATTGAGCGTGCCAAAGCTCTTAAAGTAAACGCTGGAACTGAACCCAATACAGACCTTGGTCCGGTGATTAGCAAACAGGTTTGTTTATACTTTTCTATTTACTTTTTCCACATTGAATTTGAAGTAAAAATGTTAGTAATTTAGTATCATTCAAGAATCATTGACATGGCGATTTAGTGCTTCCCATTTCCATGCCAATTGTTAGGTATATTTTACCTATTTATATTTATGTTTCTTGAATATTCTTACTGGTTGCACAGGCAAAGGAGCGAATTCACAGATTAGTTCAATCTGGGGTTGAAAGTGGTGCCAAACTACTGCTTGATGGAAGAAATATAGTGGTAGATTTTATATCCTCCTAAAAAAACTCCGGTTGAATGTAATATAGCACTCTGCCTTATACTTATGAATTCATACGTGCATGGCAAGTAGGTCCCGGGATATGAATCTGGCAATTTTATTGGCCCAACCATCTTATCAGATATCACTGCCAACATGGAGTGCTACCAGGTTACTCACTAGCATCCAATCTTAAAAGTGTCTACTAAAAGAATTTCCACTAAATAGAGAATTGAAGTTTGTATGTATATTAGACTTGACTGTCTCTAACATGACTTGCAGGAGGAAATTTTTGGCCCAGTTCTTCTTTCGATGCAGGTGTGTGTCTGTTTGATTCATCGTTAGAATTGTATTTTTTCATAAATAAAAAAATCACAAAAGTATAATTCATGATAAAATATTTTTATTTAGGACAATTAACCCATCAACACTTATATGGTTAATAAATAACCACTTTTAGAATTGATTAACCGCTTGAGGAGTTAAACTATTTCTAAATTGCAAATATTTCCACATCAGAGACTCAATAATCTTGAATTTTTCTTTTTGACAATAGACAGATACGCTGATACATTGTTTTTCTTTTGTCTTTTCAACTTCAGGCTGACAGCTTGGAAGAGGCCATAAACATTATCAACAATAACAAGTATTTGTGGACAATTAGTTGTTGTCATTGCCTTCTGTTAAACTGCTATTTATTCTTACTTTTGACTTTTCCAACAGGTACGGAAATGGTGCTGCTATATTTACTACATCTGGTGTTGCTGCAAGGAAATTTCAGACCGAGGTTGAGGCTGGGCAGGTAATGTTACCTAAGTGAGACGTTTTGTTTTGCATTAATAAATGAGGAGTGTTAACAAATTACAACACACTAACTCTTTGTTTCCTATACACTCGTACTAGTTGAAAGGAAAAACTTAAATACAATACTTTCCATAGTGTTGGTGTTGTTCTCCAATCAAAATTGGAGTTTCACCTCAATAATATGTATAATTAAAGATTACATGAAATGTGAATTCATATTATCGAGGTAAAATTCTAATTCTGATGAGAGAATAACACTAAATACTTACATTTCTTTTAATAAATAGGGTATATTTTTGATAGTGTTACTTACTCCTTTGGATAATGACTTTTCACTGCATTTGAACCAGGTTGGCATCAATGTTCCCATTCCAGTTCCTTTGCCCTTCTTCTCATTCACAGGCAACAAGGGATCGTTTGCCGGTGATCTCAACTTTTATGGTATAATTATAATGATTTCTCCCAAATCTGGCTCTTCAGCAATTTCATTTATCACTTCATTTTTTGAGTTACATTTTGCTTATGATATATCGGGATATAGTATTTTGTTTGAATTTGATATGCTTTGTTGAATTACAGGCAAGGCAGGGGTTAACTTCTTTACACAGATCAAGACAATAACACAGCAGTGGAAGGATTCAACTGGCAGTAGCAAGATTAACCTGGCAATGCCAACCTCTCAAAAATATTGATAAGCCAGAGCGTGTAATATAATGTTGTTTCTGAATCATTATGCTCTTGGATAAAAATAAAATGTCAAGGTCCCTTTCTGTTATGCTTTGTCTTCGTTCTTTCCTTTTTCCTACTTCTGATGTTTCGTGTTTCCACCTGGACTATTTTGATTCTTTGGCTTATTCTCTAAAGTGAGGGTTTCCATGGAGCCTAATCTATTAATATCACATCGATCCACATGAACCCGTATTAATGGATGAACATAATTGGCTAAAAACACTAGAGGAATTAAGTTTGCATAAATTTAAAGAATAGATGAACATAATTGTGTTTTACAAAACATTTGAGGGATTTTTAAGTTAGTTTGATCAAAATAAGTTTGTTTGTTAGAATTTATTTAGAAACTTAAAATTTATTTCTATTAGTTAATTGAAATATCTTATAACTTATAACTTTTTTTTTCTTTTTTTTTTTTAGTTAACTAATATTTTATTTTAGCCCATGCAATGAAAAAAAAAACATTTTTTTTATATATAATCATATTTTACCATAAATTTTATATATAAATAAATATTATATTTAAATATATAAATTATATTTAAAATTTGTTTAATAGATATTTTAAACATATAAATTATATTTTATCATTATAAATAATTTATATTGTTGTAAAAAAATATTTTTACTTATTGATAATTTAATTTAAAATATTAATATTGAATTTATAAATAATTATAATAAATAAAAATTGAATTACATAGGAGTTAAAAGAATTTTCACAAATTTTCTCATCAAAGAAAAGTTTTTAAGTATACTTATGCAAGCAATTTATGTTTAATATATAAGGATTGTTTTACTTGAAATATTTTATCCTTTTAATTTAGAAATTATTTTGTCTACATGTTATTGTTATTTTATATTTATTAACTAACTTATGAGTAAATTTTATTAAATACTTTCAACTATTTAGCTTCTAATTTACAGTTTATAAATTTTGACAATTCAAATAAGTTAATTTTATTAAACACACCATAAAAAAGGTTGAAATCAAAACACTTTATAGTATATGAACCACTTGATGAGAACTCTAATTATGACCTTTTTAATAAACAAGGGTCAAGTTGTCAACATTTAGATAAATCGTTGTGATTTTCAATATAGTAGATGACAGAGTAAGAACTTGAAGTCTTCATAAGAGTTATAGATAATTTTTTTAGTTTTCATATGAGATATATATGAGTTTGATTAGATTAATTGAACTCCAATTGTGTTGTGTTATATGAAGGTTGTCATTGTATGATAGTTGATTTTGATAAGTTGTATGTTGATACATGTTGTATAATGTTTTAAATTGTCTTATAATTAAATTAAGATATATGAATTGTATGATGGATGATGTATGATATATGATAATTATGTGGATAAGGCAAAAAATGGTTTATGGATATGTTTTATATACTATGAAGTACTATAAGTTGAATGATGTAAGTTAGTTGACGCATAAGTTATAAGAATTGTATGATATTAAGTTGCTGGAGATGTGTGATGAAATGATATGTTGATCATATAGATGGTTGTACATTGATGTTCTATGTAATGAGGTACATGCTAAGTATTGTGTATTATTGTTGTTAAGTTAAAAGTTGGTATACATGTTGATATATGGTTAAGTTATCAAGATGTAAGTTGATATGATGTTATGTTGTTGTATGGTTAAGACATAAGTTGATTGATGTATAAGCTTTAGCGACAATGATAAGTTGTTAGGAATGTGGTTGTGATACATGTTTATGTTTATATACATATGAACTAGAAGAGAGTTAAAGATATTTTCGATTTTTAATACCCCATTGTGTGGATATATGTTGTGTTGAACCTTTTAGTAAGTAAGTTGACTTTTAAATGGGTATGTTATTTTTGTTGTCTCCTCTAAGTTTTATGTGGTATTCATATGTGTGTAAGGTTGAGACATATTTGTATAAAGTAACCATAGTATGGAGGCAACATCGAGCTATACTAATTACAAGTGACCAACCTAGTAAAGTACGAGGTTGGAGACTTAGTCCCTAACCAAGTATTGGGGGCTTGTGCTATTTGGAGGGTAGTTATTAGGCTAATCACATAGGGGACTTAGTGTTACAAGTTAATATTGTGATAAACTCAAACCCAATTATTTTACAATGACGTAGTATCATACTTCATAGTTTAAGTGGTGAAAGTTGAGAAATCAATCTAGCTTATGCTAGTTGTTGTTTCTAGTCTTATGTTAATCCTTTTTTTTGGCCTTAGTATCAATCGTTATTTTTTGGTATTATACCAGTCGTCGTGATTTAATAAGGTTAAACCACTTAAATTGATAACCTTAGTTGTAGGAAATCTCCGTGGTTGATATGTGTGACAAAACATCAACTATATATCTATGTTGTTCTATTACATAACTAGTACTGGTTATATATGTAAATGTTGTTAAACTGAAGGTGCAAAGGTGTATGAATTGTTATATGTTGAACAATGTAAACTTGATATTATATGAAGGTGATGTATTATTTGATAACTGTGATGAAATTACCTAAGTTATATAAGTGTTTGGATACTTTAAGTTGTATGGCAAGACATGATATGATGTAATGAATGATGTTTCTTTTAAGTTGTTTATGTTGCATGTTGTTGTATGACATTGTTTTTATATCACAAACCTATCTTGTGTTTTTCCTTGTGGTTTAGACTATTATGATCATATTTGGTATGTGACTATGTGAGCAGGACAAGATTAGCGAACCAAGTTGTATTATTCAGTGGTGAGTCACGTTGAAAGTGAATCTCTTTTGAATATCCTTGAGGTAGATAGGTCATGTATAGGTGCTTGATTCACGACTAAATTTATTTTATATACTTACTTCTTTTTGTATGAAGTATGTATATATGTTCATAAACAATTATTTTATTTCTTACTGGCTATATGAGATTTACTTACTTATTACATGATATCCTAGGCAAATGTTTGATACTTGTACTTTCGCTTAGTTATTGTTGGACCGTAATAAGTGTAATGACCAGATAATTTGTTACAAGTAAAGATAAGTACAAAAAAATAGTATAACAACTAAAAAAATATATTAAAAAAAGGACAAATAATCATATTATTTTTATGAAAGTTCTACAACACCTTTCTTAATTGAAAGAGTATCGTTATAGTTGAAATTATCAATTTTATTCTAAATTTGTTATTTTTAATAATTTATTCATACAATATTATTATATTTTAAATTATTTATATATTTTATTGTGTATTTTATCCTTACATTTTCTTTCTAAATTATCTAATCGTTTTATTTTTATTCTATATGCTCTATTTTTCTTTTGTAATAGTATTATTATATATTTAAGTAGTTTATTTTTAATGATCTTTTAGCATATTTTTGTCTTTTTACCTTAAAATTTTGAATTTCTATAATGTAAATTAGTTTTCACTTCTATTACTTGTTAACTTTTTTCTTTTAATATTTTTATAGCATTATTACAATCTTATAATATTATCCTACTTTTAATCTTGCATCCAACGAATTGAAGTTTAGGGGGGTGTATTGGTTTAGGATTTCGTAGGATTTTAAAAGATTTTTTTTGAGTAAAAAAGTCCATTGGTATTCAATCAGGATATTATGTCACTTAAAAACAATCCAGTGGTATTCAATCTGGATTTTCAAGATTTTTTAAAGAGTCAATTAAAATCCACTGGTATTCATTTGAGATTTTTTACAACTTAAAAACAATCCATTGATATTCAAAAATATAAAGATTTTAAAGGATTGTTGTATGAGAGAGATTTTGAAGGACTTTCTAGTGTTATCTATAAATACCAGATTCATAAAACAATCCCATCCAAACCCATCGGATTTTGAAGGATTGTTTGAAGTGACTTTTCAAGTGTTTCAAGAATTTTCAAGTGAATTTTTCATATTTTTTTTCTATGCTCCTGTCTTCTCCATTTTTTTCTCTACTAATAATACTACACTATTATTCATTGCTCATATATAATATTGTAGTACTGTTCTCATCTCATTCCCCTATTTTGTGAAACTCTGATATGTAAATGATAGTGTCATTGACTTGTTATATTTTTCTGTTAGTTCTCTTTAATTGACTTGCTTTATTTTATTCTATGTAGTTGAATTTGTTCCTTTATATAACACAAAAAAACGATTGAAATTTTAACTTTCAAGTGATAATTTTTTTTTATAACACACGTCAAGAAAAGAAAAAGGTGAAAGATGAAATTGATATCATAATCTCTACAATATATATATATATATATATATATATATATATATATAAGATGAATTTGTTAGGGTTTCTGTGAGTATAATGAGATGAAAATAGATCTTAATTGGGAGAAGAACCCTCTCAGCATAAAAATTGCGATCTCTCTCCTTCCCTTAATTTGTTACTCTTATCCTTCCTCATTTTATGACTCAACAATTATTTTATTTTTTTTACTATGAATTTTTCTTTTTATTTTTATATTGTAAAATTAGGATTTTTTTTATATTTTAAAAAAAGAAAATTAACATAAGACATTGTAGTATATAATTTTTTAGGATTTAGGATTTATGCCTTCATTAGCTTATTTTTTTTAAAAAAAGGAAATATTGTTAAAATATTTGTTAGAATAATTTACATTTATAAATATCGTTAAAAATTATCATATAATATATAACTAAAATTATATATATATATATATATATATATATATATATATTCTCTATATCTAAATACTTTTGTTTATATAAAAAAAATTATATATCTAAATATTTTCCCAGTATCAAATATACTGATTTTTTTATATAAAAAATTATCTTATGTTTCTATATTTCTGTTTTTGCATGTTTTTTTTTATAATGGCTGAGGTATTTGATCCATTGGGATAGCCAAGATATATTTGATCTTGTATGATTGGTGTACTTCTAAAAATAATAATATAATTTTATTGATTTTGTCTCTTATCCATAATTATTTATATAACTAGTTTTCAACATATATTGTTTTAGTAATTCAAATGGGAGATTTACAAGGAAATAATAAAGGAAAAGGAAAAGAGAAAAAAATATGAAGTTTGGAATAAGGAGGATTCCGATGAATTGTTACAATTGATAGTAGATGCTATAAAAAGAGGATAGGATATTATGGACAATTAATATTATTATTATTATTATTATTATTTATCTAGACATTATTGTTTTTTTTATTATTTTTGTCTTTGACTTTTTTAAATTTGAATGTATGAATTTTTTTTTAAAATCTTATCAAATGTCAAAACTCCACAAAAATTCTACAAAATCCACAAAATCTCACAGAATCCCTTAAAATCCTGATTTAAAAGTCTTGCAGAATCCATTAAAATCCTGATTTTAAGTCTTATAAAATCTTGCAAAATCTTAAAAGTCATGAAAATCCTGCAAAGTCTTTTAAAATCTGCAGGATTTTTTTTAACTAAAAAAGTCCTTTAAAATCCTAATCCAATACACCCCCCTTAAAATCACACATACAAATCAATACGTCAAAGAACTTTACAAAGGTTTTTTTTTTTTTTTTTTTTGTATTAGACAAAGGAGCGTTTGAGAAAAAAAATCATTTTTTTATTTAATTAAGTCTTTTAAGTTTATCCTAATAATCATACCATACAAATTAATCGACAGTTGGTATCACATCATATATAATACTTCGTTTGGATTACTATTCAATGAAAATAAGTGACTGAAATATAACTAAAAACAATGATATTATGATTAAAATTCGTAAAGAAACTCTAAACCTCCCTAAAATCTATTCGTACACACTGAAATGAATCTTAGAAAAAATACGAAAGATATAATTATTTCCAAATTACTAAACACTCAAGAAAAAAAATACACAACTTCAATAATAATAATAATAATATGTTTTTAAATATATTTTATATTTGAATAATAAAAAAATCAAATATTTATTTCTTTGTAATTTATTTTATTTAAATTTAGTTTATACTTTAATATTTTTTACAACTTTATACTTTGTTCATATATATATATATATATATATATATTAAAAATACATTTTCTTAATTTTTTAATTAAAGAAAAAAAATAAAATAAAAAAACACATTGTCACTTTGTCAGACCTCCCATACTAGAGTTTTCGATGTAGAACAAAAGTGTGACATATTAAAAAATAATATTTACAATTTTAAGATTAAAAAAATTTGGTGTGTAAAATTGTACTAGAGAATCTTCTGAAAACCCTCCATCCTTGATACTTCCTATAGCAACTCCCTCATTTTAATTCAATAAATTTTGACGCCGAAGGTAAAGAGCGTGTTAGAAGCGCGTCGTAAAGAGTTGACACTCCTCGGAAATAAAAAAAAACACTTGTCCTTTTGGCTTCCACCACTACCATCAACACCTGACTTCATCACGAAGTCTTCTTCTTGTACCGTTTCATGTTCTTCCCACCAACTTTATAACTTCTCTTTCTTCCTCTTCCTCTGTCCTAAGCCAAAACATCACAACATCAACCATCGAATGCTACAACAGATGCCTTCTATCTGGTTTCTTAAACTAGCCCTAAAATGCTTTGATCATGTCGCATGGTACGCAATGCGTCTTTATTCTTCATTATTTCCTCACTCCATATTCCTTACGTACTTGATCGCGCATCAAAATCTTATCTTACACTTTTGTCTACATATTGTTTCTCCAATGTTGTACCTGTACTTGGTCTCTTACTATGTATGGTTCAATGCTAGCTAACTAATTGTTTTATTATCATTATTATTTATTTATTTTCTTTATTTTGTAGGCCTCTTCTTGCGTTGGGGTATCCTCTGTAAGTTTCTCATGGCTATTTATTCAAAAAATTGCTGCTGTTGTTTTGGCTTTGTTGATTGTGATTACGTCTTTTTTTTTTGTGTTTTTGACAGATGTGCTTCCGTACAAGCAATCGAGACTGATTCCTATAAAGAAACTAGGGACTTAGTCTCATATTGGATACTTCTCTCCTTAATATACCTCTTTGAGTATGCATTTTCGAGGCTTCTTCTATGGTAAGTCGTTTTACATGGTAGTATGGTAATTGGTAAGAGACAAAGAGCATTTTTTTTTTCTCAATAGTGAAACTTAGTAACTTCTTTTTCTTTGACTGGTATTCAGAATCTGATTGAACTCTAAGATCAATGTTGGAGGATCAATCAATGCACTTCCAATGTGTCACGAATTTTCTATTTTTTTTTAATAAAGAGATTAGGACGTGGAATTCCTTCTAGGACTTTTTTCCCTTCTTTTTTGTGTGTTCTGAGGGTATTCCCTAATTGACAGACAAAATTAATTTCATTCAAGGTATAGAGATTTCCAACATGAGCTATCTCTTTTGTTGCTTCAAAAACTATTTTGAAGCAACATTTTACTTTACTCTTTGCATTACTTCTAGAGCCTTGGTTCTGTGAATTGAAAGCAAATTGAGATCCGAGTTGGTTGGTCCTGAAGCGTAATTTAGTCAAAAACAAATTGCTCTATTTCATGGAGCCATAACCATGATGAATAATACATAAATCTGTAGTAAATGTTGTGACAGAGAAGATGCATGCTGCATTATTCTAGGTTTCTTCACTATAGAAATGAATTGCATAATATTGGTTAATAGACTAGCTTATTTTATACTGTACTGTACTACAGACCCCTAACCATTCTATAATACAAGCAATTCATTCTATCAATATATTAAGATGGTTTGAATGTCAAGAATCGATATGAGCATTCTTTGGATAAACAGTATTTTCATTTTCTGAAGTTGGGATTTTATAATTCAGTTATCAATTATTGATTTTCATTTGGTTAAGCTGAATAGCATACGTTTATCTAGTTAATTTATGTCTTAGCTTTTGATGAAACTCAGCCAAGTAATAGAAATAAATTATGAATGTGGATATAATTATTTCAACTTAGTATTCTACATATTTTTACTGTTTTTATCATCTAATGGCTTCTTAAAGTTGAACTTGTATTGAATGTGATTATAATTAAATAAAATTGGTTGTAGCAAATGGTTCTTTTCATTTTGTTTTTCTGAGTCAGTTTTTGAATATGTTTAACTTTTTCAGTTTTTCATTCACATGTTTAACATCAGGTTCCAATTCTGGCCATACATTAAGCTAATGATCATCTTCTGGCTCATCATACCAGACTTCGGACAAGCCTCTAATGCCTATAACCTTATTCGCTCTTGCATCTCCTTAAATCCACATGCAGTCATATGTAGGTTAAATAACTGGAGGAAGTTTTTTGTCAAGAAAGATGACTTTTTACTGCATGCGGAAAGATATGTAAAAGAGAATGGAACTGAAGCCTTAGAGAAACTCATTGCCAGCAAGGTAAACATCTACATTGCTAAGTTTGTGTACCCATAAAAATGTATGAATCTGGCAATTGAAAATTTAAGCTAATTCTCCTGTTCTCTTATTGAAGAACATAACTTATAAACTTGATGCTGAAGCAACAAATGCAATTAGAGCCACTGATAATAAAGAAATGCAACAGGTCAAGTTTTTTTATGTTATTATTGCAGTTGTATCATTAATATAATTCTTGTTACAAGTTCTTGTTTGAGTCAGCTCCACCCATCCCGGTTTCGTTGTGAGTGTGCTTATTGAAAGAGCATCTTGTGCAGACAATTGAGAAAAAGCTCCAAACAGAGCACAAAGCCTTCAAAGATTTAGAGGTCATCGAGAAAAGAGAAAATCCTGCTAGCAAACAAGTAAGGTTTCTTATCATATTCATTCAAAATAGTAATTTCTGAATGACAGGTTAAAACTTTAGGCTTGAGGCTATGGTGAATTGTGAAAGGTTTTGGCTTATAAATACGTTTGAATTATGTGGATATGGTCATCTAGAAATCTTGATAGTCATTTGTTGGTGGTGATGGAGACAAATTTCAGCAATACTATTCTTATTTTTATTCGAGGTTTTTATGTATTTTCCTCTGAAAATAAAATACTGTCAATATATTCTATTCTTATTTAAATAAAAGCTAACCTTCCGTTGTTGATTGTCACACTCACTCCTAACATAGTAAAGTCCCAGGGTGGCCATGGACTTGAGAGGATTTCTTTTAAGTGCTTGAATTAGTTATATTGTCTTTTGTTTTTTCTTCTACTTTTCATTGATTCTAATGTGATTATAGTTGTTTTTATTCTTATCAATAGATCTTTTAGTGCAGTGTTCCTTTCTTTTATTTTTTTTCTTTTGATTGCAAAAAAAAACAAGGTGAAACTATGGGAAACAAGTGGTGAAAAATTTGAGCAATGAGCAAAGGGCTCGACACTTTTGAAGTTTGTCATCTTTAGAAAATGAAGGATCAAAGATAATATTTTGTTTTCTAATCCACATATAAAGAAGCTTAATAGGGTTTGCATTTGCACCTCTTCTCACAACTCAGAAGAGGCCTAGTTTGAATTATCTCCTTTAATTCATGAGTAACTGTAGTAATATATAATGTTTTTTTTTTCAAAAATATGTATTCTACTGATCATATTGGGTCTGGTTACAATAAGTACTTTACCTCTATGTTAATCTTGAATATTGCAGGATATTCCTGTTGTGCCTAACCATGCGCCAAGTCAGAATGCTTCACCAGCCATGGTGGAAACTAAAGGAATTGTGGGGAAAGAGACAGCCGGTGTAGAGCTTCCTCAGAGTTCTACACATAAGGAAATGCAGAAGGAGTGGACTTGTGCTTTATGTCATGTAACAACTTCAAGCGAGAAAACTTTGAATGAACACATGCATGGGAGGAAACACAGGGCTACTTGTGAAGCTCTGAAAGTAAAGAATCAACCTGTTTCTCAGAAGCTGCGGAGTGATCAGTACAAAGAGGCATTGAAACAGAAGAACATTATCAATCAGAAAAATTCCAAGACCAAGGATGGAGAGAGTATAGTTAACAACATGTTGAAGGGAGGAAAAGAAGTCATGGATCAGAAGGTGCAAAATCCGCAAAAGAAACAATATGTACCTGCTGGGACGAATCATCCCAAATTCAGATGTGAAATCTGTAATGTCAAATGCCCTTGCGACATTACCTTGGCCTCTCACAAAAATGGGAAGAAGCATATGGAAAAAGTTAGAAGTTTAATCTGAAGTATATATGTATTAAGTTGTAGACGAGTTTTCCTTGAAAGGAAGTTTAGATATATAATATAGAGCCTGTTAAATTGTTATCTAGTGTACATTCTGGATGTTCCACTTTTTACTCCACTTTCACACATATCGTAGTTAACCCAGCCACTCGTTGAACCACCTTATGATTAAGACCATGAACTCGTTCATTTTTGCATCATAAGGATATTGCAGCATATTTAATTATTTATTAGTTATTACAGCTGCCCTCTTGGGTTTCAAATCCATGAGAGTTTATTTATTTGTTTAGAGACTATATGCAACTTCGATGAGAATCTCATGTCAGTTGATTTGCATGAGTTGACAAAGTTTGGAGTTAATACAAAATTTTTTGTGTTTAGTAATTCTCTTGCTTTTTTATTGATTCCTCTTCATCAGAGAGGAGAAATTATTCGGTAGTTTGGAATTACCATATTTTCTTCCAATTTTTACTGACATAAAATATAATTTTATTAATTCTTTCTCGTAAGAAATGATTTCGGACTGGGAAGCACCTTATTTTGTTACCGCGTAATTAACTAATAAATTTTGTCTAACCTGTAGCCCCTCTCCTCTCATAGATGAAGAAAAAACTCGAACAAAATCCCTAAATTTTGGTTGTATTACACAAAAATTTTGGTGCTATTCTCTGTTCTCTGATAGTCTAAACTACGCCACTCCTAACAGTTTATTAATGACGGTATATGTAAAGCAACTCAACTTTCTTTTCTTTCATTTGGGTGAATGAATAATGCATACGATACTATATACTACCGACTTCCTCCATGCTTCAAGGTGTAAAAATTAGTTTCACCAAATTGATGAAATCGTGTGCTGCTTTCCCTTCAGGCGTAGCTGCATCTTCCACAGTCTTCTTCATCTTAAGAGCATTGTCTCTAATCTTTTTCCCCTCTTCCTGCACCAAAATTAGATTCAAGCTTTTAAGCAATCCACTTTTGGTGAACACTCTACCTTCTATTATGACTCCAGTCTCCCAAACACCCTCTATCACTCTCGCAGCCACCCCTTGATCTCCAAAGAATGGCCTGCAGATCATAGGAACCCCACTTGAAAGACTCTCAGTCACAGAGTTAGATCCACAGTGAGTCACAAATACTCCTACCGAATCATGTGCCAAAACTTGGGTTTGTGGAACCCAAGACACTATTTTCCCTCGCGCACTGGTCCTCTCAACAAACCCTTTTGGCAAAAGAGGCAATACATTTTCCTTTAGAGACCAAATAAATGGCAACCCACTTTCTTCCAATGCCTCTGCCATCGCCTCAAGCTCTTGTGGAGATGGAATCACGACAGTCCCACAGGAAACGTATGCCACTGATCTAGAACTCTTCGTATCCAACCATGACAAGCATCCACTTGAATCTGTGACAGACAATGTAGGGAAGCTAACAGGAACAACATAAAACATAGACTGCAACTTGGATCTCATGTCTTGAACAAACAACGGTGGGTCTAATTCCTCAAAGAAATTCACAACTACTGCCTTAGCTTGAGGTAGCACCGTACCCAGCGAAACTAATTCCCTTGAAAAGGTTGTCTCCTTTTCACCAACAAAGAGAAGATCGTGTGGCATATCTACAACGTGCATCATAGGCAAACCGGGAAGGAAATCCATGGTTGCATTTGCATCACAGTTTGCATGGTGTTGACGAATCATGTCAACGTAGAAATATAGAGAAAGTGAGCATGAGACGGGAGGCCAAAACGCGATCCAAGGAACATCGAGTTTCTTGGCCACGAGGAGAGAAGAGGTTACAAAAGCATCGGCGATGATGCAAGTGACTCTCGTCTTTGTTTCTGCTTCCGCCAGTTGTATACCCTTGTGGATGTTGTCAACACCAGTTTTGAGAAAAAAATTCACTTTTTCAATCGGGTGGTTGGCTAGTGGGTGACCCTCTGGGACTCCATCACTTATGTTGTGTGTCTTGATGTTAATCGGTATGTGGGGTTTTGGGAAATTTAGTGCATTAGATTTCTCTGTGGAAATGAATGAGAAAGAACAGTGTGGAGCGGCTTTCGCTAGTTTGATGACAAGGTTCAAGAGAGGAATAACGTGGGTTCCGAAGGGGAAAGCAAACACTGCTATATGTTTGTTTTCTGTTGAGTTTGACATAATTAGGAAGCTGAAACTAAGAGTGAAGAAAGATCAAGAAAACAAATTGTGGCGTCGGAAATGGCCGAACGGGGAGATTGTGAGATTTCCTATCAGAATAGATTTACATTCAACGTCATGAAACGCTGATTCAAACACATGCACATTTACGTAGTGTAACCGTTATCCGGACAACTCGGATCGATTACTTGTTTTAAGGTTATTGTTTTTGGATCAGTTTACTTGTTTTAAGTTTGATTTAACAAAATATCACTGTATGAGCTTCATTAGACAGTTGCAAAAAAACAATCACAACAAAACTTATGAACCTTTTGATCCATCGTTTAATAATCTATATAAATAATAAATGGGATATTACTTTTTTTGTCCACAATTTATTTTCTAATTTTTATCTTTTTATTAATTACCTTAAAAAACTATATGTAACAAAAAAATTACCCATTAATTAACTGTTAAAATATTAATTAACCACTCATTAATTTTATCCTTTCATCCTAGCTACCAGTAATAATAAATGTTAGCCATGTTATCTACTTTTACAATATTTTCTCCTTTTTATAATTAATGTTAGTATTTTTCTATCATTAACTCGTATAAATTATAAATTATTTATTAAATTCATGTGCAAATAATTTATTTTACCTACAATAATGTCTATAACTAACAATATGCTAATATATATATATATATATTATGACCTGTCAACAAAAGGTAAATCTCATTAATAATTGAATAGTTTTTAATTATGTATATTTCAACTTAAATTTTGAAAAAATAAAATAAAAAATATTTTAGTAACACTAGTAAAAAGAGTGATGATATTTTTATATAGAAACTAAATTAAATATGCATGCATTTGTTTAAACAAATGTTTTATTTAAACGATTCTAACAATATTTAAAGTCTGATATAAATAATTTAATTTATTAAACATAATAATAATAATAATTTAATCCAAGTTAACTTCTCAAACTAAATGACTTTTAAATAATAATAAAACTTAAATATATTTTTAATCTCAATAATTTAAACATTTTAAATTTTGAGTCCTATAAAAATATTTGTCATATTAGTCTCTAAAATATTTTTCTGTGTGTTTTTAGTCTCCACCATTAAATTTTTTTTTATTAAAAGATGACATGAAAAACAAAAAATGATATCACCGTGCCATGTGTCATCTATGTAGGCATATATTTTAGGGAATATTAAGTAATAAAAATAATTTTATGAAGGCTAAACAAATACTAAGTTATAGCAACTAAAATGACCAAAATAATTTTATGGGGTTAAAAAATTAAAATATCAAATTTTAGAGACTAATTAAAAAAATATTTAAGTCAATAGGAAAATTATACACTCTCATTCACCACATAATAAACCATTTGTTTTGTCTTTTCAGCATTTGTTTCCTTCATCATCTTAATCACGATAGTCATCACACTAAGCAAGCCAACTTATAAGTTAAACTCACTCTAGTCAAACTACAAGTCATAAACATGAACTCTTTAGTAATGAAACATGCATGTGGTTTTTATCAATTACGAATCTTTCACCACCTCTTCCCATTTGGCTTTATTTTTGCTTGTGTTGTATTTCACTATTTTTCTTATCCACCATCTCTATCTATCCACAAAGTCAAGGATGTTAAAATTCACCACATTTCATTTGATGTTGTCATCATTATATCATCATCTTTAATTTTCGTTATAGTGTCAAATGCAATTATTCAATGTCTTTTGAAACCTTAGGACTAGGAGGGGAAACATTATAAGCTATTCTTTCTTCTCCTTGCCCACTAGATCATGTGAAATGATTGCTTTGGTGTAGGTGTGTCATTGACATGTCACATAAAAAAAAGCCACGTGTCACACATCAAAGATTGCAGTATTGCCAACGATGTTACTAAAAGAATTCATAATTCAGGATTGCAATTTGGTTCGAGTTTAGATTTTGGAATGCCTTGCTTAGTATGGTGTGTTTAGTGGTTGGAATGATATAAGGATAAAAATAGAGAATTTGCATAAGTGGTGGTGAATGATTTTTTTTTCTTTAATGTTATTGTATGGTTTGTATCTTATTTTAATTATGTTTAAATATATTGTTAGTCTTTATATATGATTTTGTATTTATTTTGTTAATTTTTATAAAATTATTTTAATTATTTTAATATTTATATTAAGGTATTTTATATTTTAAGTAACTAGCAAAATTATTTTTTCATTTAAGTTTTTAAAACATAGCACGACATGTGTCACGATGATGTGACATTTTATTTATCACGCCATCATTTATAGAAATTTATTCAATGATAGGAAAAAATCATAAAATGTTTGAAATTAAAGTAATCGAAATAATTTTACTAAAATAATATATATATATATATATATATATATATAATATATATATATATAGTTTAAGATCAATAAAAAAAAAATATTGTCAACTTCGAACTGTAAATCACCCAAAGAAAAAAAATTGTCGAAGTCCAAAAGTACCTCTTTGAATCTAGAAAACTTGTTAACTGAGGGACAATAAAATATTTTATAATATTTTTTTTATCAAAAATATAATAATTTTTAAAAATATAGAAAACTTGTTAACTGAGGGACAATAAAATATTTTATAATATTTTTTTTATCAAAAATATCATAATTTTTAAAAAGTATATTTTTGTGATAAAAATTTAATATACCTATTATTTATAAATTAAATTTTTTTCACA
Organism: Cajanus cajan; assembly: GCF_000230855.2. Lineage (NCBI taxonomy): Eukaryota > Viridiplantae > Streptophyta > Magnoliopsida > Fabales > Fabaceae > Cajanus > Cajanus cajan. The sequence goes on from NC_138518.1 coordinate 64,140,183, forward strand.
AATAGAATGATAATTTTTTTTTTTTTTGCGTGATATTATATTTAAGTGTGATGTTGTAATTTTTAGTGACTTATTTAATTTTAGAGGAACAAAATAGTATAAATTATTAAGATAAAGATAATATAATTACTATTTATTATCTTTTGTATCTCTTCTAAATTTTTACGTTTATTTAAAACAAAAATATTTTATAAGAACAACACCTATTTTTTTTTATAAGAGTAAATTTATTTTTTATTAAATATGTTTAAGTAAAAAAATAAATAAAAACTTTGTGTAACAATTACTCACATTCCACTTAATTTGAATCCTCTTCTACCAATAGATAATGTACATATACAAGATTAAAAGGGTTAAAAACTAAAATAAAACTTAAAAAATAATCAATATTTGCAAACTAAATTATGACATCTTTAATGAATAAAGAAGTAATAAAATTTTCAGTCAAAAAATAAAGTATATTATAATACTAATAATAATAAAAATTAAGACAATTTCATCATAAAGTGAAAAAAATTATACAATAGAATAAAATATAAATAAAATATTAATATATTTTAACATATTAGATATAAAAATAATTATTACAAAAAATATTACATATAATTACATACAAAAAGTGTTACTATAGTTTATATTTACATCTTTTTTAATAATATTTCAACATATATTGTATCTGTAGTATATGTAAATAATTTTTAATAACAAGTATCATATCTCTATAAAATGTGTGTCATTACTTAATAATTTTTTTGTAATAAATTAATATATAATTTATGTATATATAAATAAATAAGTGTAAAATTTTAGTGGAGGCAACTGCCCCACTATGATATGAATGGATCCGTCCCTGCTCCGAATTCTGAAAATAAAATAAAACATATTTACATTTAAGACCAACAAACATAAAACATTTGTTATTTATATTCAAAGTGTAACAACCCAGCTAGCCACTACACTCTGCCCAACACCATAGAACCACACAGAAAGGACATGCATATACATAAGCAGCTACAATATATATATATACACGAGGTCCAATATGAGCTAACATCAGAGTATACAAATTACATCCAACAATGCCACACTAGGTAGCTAAAACAACAAAACATCAAAAGAATCAGCTCTGTCTGCCAGCTGCAGACCTGCCTCAACTCACCAACCTAGCCTTGCTCTGCTCCCATACAATGTATGATCATCGCAGTCCAAACACATGGAAACAACAAAGGGTAAGCTAGTGAAAAGAATCATCATACATATATATGAAAATACATGAATAGTAAACAGATACAGCTATCAGCACATCATCAACATACAGCTCATCAACTATACATCATAAACGGAAATAAACACACAATGCGTCGTCACGCATATTAGCTTGGAGATCTCCTATAACAGCTCAGCCTTACGACCTACAACAGCTCAGCCTTACGGCCTAAACCAACTTATATCAACATGTAGCACAACACAACATTCCAGCAATAATAACATACAACACAGCTCAACATTATACCGCACAGCTTAAACATCATAATTCAGCATTATCATCTAACAGCACAATAATATTCATTATTTACAGCTTAGCTCAGCATATAACAACATCTATCAGCAATTTCAGCATAATTCAACATATATTAGCATATAACAGCATATAAGACAACATATCATCCGCGCCTGGCGCACTCATGGTCGCACCCGGCGTAGCACAATCAGAGAGCATCAGGGCTCAAACGCGCCCGGCACAATACCTATTGCGCCCGGCGTGCTAGGAGGCAGAGACCTCAAAAAGTCTCACACGCCCGGCGTGCAAAACCGCGCTCGGCGCAAGGTAAGTAGAGACTTCCCCAAGGTCTCACGCCCGGCGCAATATCAATTGCGCCTGGCGCCACCTCTGGTAGAGACTCCCAAGGAGTCTCCACGCCCGGCGAGACAGGGTCACGCCCGGCGCCACACCAGAACCATAAAAAACCAAGTTACTTCCTGATATTGCGCCCAGCGCGGTCCCACCACGCCCGGCATAGGCCATCCAGAGGCTCACATTCTCAAGCTCGCCCGGCGCATACACCATTGCGCTCGGCGTGCTTGCCCAAATGGAGCCCTCAGGTGGTCACGCGCCCGCCGCGAAGAACTGCGCTCGGCATGATACTCAGCAGCAACTCACCAAGTTCAAAAATCTCTTCAAAAAATCTGCAAAACAGACAGGAAAATCCACATGCAATCGGCCCAAAACATCACATTTTCATCAAAGAGTTCAAAAACATCATCTTTTTACACATGCAACGACAATTAAGAAAAATCTCAAATTTTCATCAAAACTCTAAAAAACACCAAAAATGAATTTCATCACACACAGCCATCATTCCTCAAGAAATCAGCCACACAATGAGTTTAAGAACTCATTCCAACAGAATTGACTAAGAAACCTAGCTTCCCTTACCTCGGTACAAGAATTTCCGAGCTCCGGGATGAAGAAGACAATGAAGAAGGAGTAGAAAAGGGGAAGATGAGAAGCTTGAGAGATCTCCGCACGGCTCCAGAAGAAACAACCACCTACTCAACACCTTCAATCCAAATTCACCACAAGGACAAATGAGAGCAAAGCTAGCAAAAATGGAAGAAGAGAGTGAGAGTTTGAGAGTTGAGAGGAAGAAAGTGAGAAAACAAGCCACGGGTCTCACAACCTCCCCAACAACAAGAGTTTTCGTCCCCGAAAACAGACTTACTTGGGAATAGAAATGGATATCGCTCCCTGCACTGCTGTTCCACCTCCCAAGTAATCTCACCAGTAGGTGCATCCCACAACACTTTCACCAGAGCAATGGACTTGCCCCTCAGCTCCTTCAGCTTATGATCAATCACAGCTACTGGCAACTTCTCAAGTGTCAGATTCTCCTTCACCCGCACATCATCCAGCTCCACCACATGACTAGGGTCATGAACATACTTCCTTAGCTGGGATACATGAAATACATCGTGTAAGTTTGAAAGGGACGGTGGCAAGGCCAACCGATAAGCAATCAGACCCACACGCTGTATGATCTGATAGGGACCAACAAACATCGATGTCAACTTTCTTGCCTTCAGCGCTCTACCCACACCAGAGGTTGGGGTCACCTTCAGGAACACATGCTCCCCTTCGGCAAACTCCAAAGACTTTCGCCTCTTATCAGCATAAGATTTCTGCCTACTCTGAGCAGTCTTCATCCTCTCTTGAATCATCTTCACCTTCTCAGTAGTCTGTAGGATCAGCTCCGGTCCCACAACCACTGACTCACCATCTTGATACCAGCATAGAGGAGTCCTACATCTCCTACCATACAAGGCTTCAAACGGCGCCATCCCAATACTAGCATGAAAGCTATTATTGTAAGTAAATTTCACCAGTGGTAAGACCTCCTCCCAGCTTCCCAAGTGGTCTAACACACAAGCCCTCAGCAAATCCTCCAAGGACTGGATTGTCCTTTCTGACTGACCATCCGTCTGCGGATGATAAGCATAACTTAGCTTCAGCTTCGTGCCTAAGGCTTGATGTAGACTCTGCCAATATCTAGAAGTGAACCTCGGATCTTTATCTGAAATAATACTGGAAGGCACCCCGTGCAACCGTACTATTTCTCTCACATATAACTGCGCCAGCTTCTCCAAGGAACACTTGATGTTGACAGGCAAGAAATGTGCACACTTGGTCAACTGATCAACAATCACCCAGATAGCATCACTATTCCTAGCCGACCTAGGTAACCCGACGATGAAGTCCACAGTGATACTATCCCACTTCCATTCCGGAATCTCCATCTGCTGCATCAACCCACTCATCTTCTGATGCTCCACCTTCGCCTTCTGACAGGTCAGACAGGCCGCCACATATTCAGCTATCTCCCTCTTCATACCAGACCACTAAAGAGTCTTCTTGAGGTCTTGGTACATCTTAGTCATACCAGGATGTATGTTAAGTCTGCTCTTGTGGCCTTCCTCCAACACAGCTCTCTTCAGCTCAGCATCCTGAGATAGGCAAATTCTGCCCTTGAACCTCAAGATTCCATCGTCACCCAAGTCAAAACCAACAACCTTCTCGGTTCCTAGCAAACCAAGAAGCTTCACCAGCTCAACATTTTGCAACTGCTTAAGTCCAACCTACCTCAAGAACTCATTAGTTATGGTAATCATTCCATAACTAATGTGATCCTGAGCTAACTCCACACGGAGATTCAAATCTCTGAACTCCTCAACCAACTCCAACTCTTTCACCATCATACTAGACATGTGGATTGATTTCCTACTCAGCGCATCTGCCACAACATTGGCCTTCCTAGGATGATACATCAACTGGAAGTCATAATCCTTCAGAAATTCTATCCACCGCCTCTACCTCATGTTCAGCTTCTTCTGAGCAAGCAGGTACTTCAGACTCTTGTGATCACTGAAGACGCTGAACCGAGCACCATACAAATAATGCCTCCATATCTTCAAGGCAAAAACAACTACCGCCAACTCCAAGTCATGAGTGGGATAATTCCTCTCATGGTTCTTCAGTTGCCTTGAAGCATATGCCACCACTTTCCTGTTCTGCATCAGCACACACCCCAGACCCTGGTGAGAGGCATCACAGTACACATCAAAAGGCTCACCAAAATCGGGCAACACTAGCATAAGAGAAGTAGTCAACCTCCTCTTCAGCTCCTCAAAACTCCGCTCACAAGCATCTGTCCAAATGAACGAATGCTCTTTCCTTGTCAGCTGGGTTAGAGACGCTACTATCTTGGAGAATCCCTTAATGAATCTTCGATTGTAACCCGTTAGACCCACAAAACTCTGAATATCAGTGGAAGTTCTTGGACGCTCCCACTGCAACACCGACTCTACCTTAGCCGGATCAACAGCAATCCCCTCAGCTGAGATCACATGTCCCAAGAACTTCACCTCATCCAACCAAAATTCACATTTTGAAAGCTTAGCGTACAGCTGCTTCGCTTTCAAAATCTCCAGCACCAACCTCAAGTGCTCACCATGCTCCTCTAGGGTCCTTGAATAAATCAGGATGTCGTCAATAAACACCACCACAAATTTATCCAAGAAGTGCCGGAAGATCCTGTTCATGTAATCCATGAACACTGCCGGGGCGTTGGTCACACCAAACGACATCACAACATACTCATAGTGACCATACCTAGTTCTGAAAGCAGTCTTCGGTATGTCACCCTCCTTCACTCTGATATGGTGATAACCTGACCTTAAGTCAATCTTGGAAAATACCGATGCTCCCCTTAGTTGATCCATTAAGTCATCTATCCGAGGAAGTGGATATTTGTTCTTAATGGTCAACTTATTCAACTGCCGGTAATCAACACACAGTCGACTACCTCCATCTTTCTTCTTCACCAACAACACGGGAGCACCCCACGGCGAAACACTCGGCCGCACCAACTACTTCTCCAACAGGTCCTCCAACTGACCCTTCAGCTCAACCAACTCAGCAGGAGCCATCCTATAGGGAGCCACCGACACTGGCTCCGCACCTGGAACCAAGTCAATGCTAAACTTCATCTCCCTAACAAGAGGCAACCCAGACACCTCATCAGGGAACACCTCAACAAAATCCCTCACCACATCAATCTCCGCAATGACCCTTTCGGTCTCCACACTCATAGCAGCAAGCAGAAGGTAACACTCTGCTCCATCTCTCAGCAATGATTCAACTTGACCAGCTGAAATCAACAGCTCCTCCTCGACCTGAGGAAAGATTAGCCTCCTATTTTCACAATTTATAAGGATGTGATTGGTAGACAACCAATCCATCCCTAAGATTATGTCAATGTCCACCAAAGGTAAACAGATCAAGTTCACCTTGTATCTCTTCTCATTCACCTCATTCGGACAACCAGCACACAGCTCCGAAGCAACTACCGAAGCAGAAGCGAGTGTCGACACTAGCAATCTCAACCCCAAATCACATACCGGCACACCCAACATAGCAGCACAAGCATAAAAAATAAAGGAGTGGGAAGCTCCAGAATCAAACAAAAACATCACATCCTTACCAGCAGCTCTGCCCTTCCCCTTCACAAGATCTGAGGAAGTAGAAGCTTCAGCCCCAGTCAAAGTGAATACTCTACCAGTTGTAGTGGGTCTGTCACCCCTCTGAGCGTCGCCTCTCTGAGTATCACTCTTCTGAATACCCCTCTCCGGTCTGTTTCTAGTGGGACAGTTGAACGACTCATGGCCCATCTGTTGACACCTGAAACACCGGCTTTCCGTGTGTGGACAATCCCTGACCAAATGGGGCTCAGCACACCTGTAGCATCTAAGGGTAGCACCTCCACCCTGTCTCCCTCCTCTAGCAGCATCAGCAAGTTGCCTAATGATAGGACCCCCTTGCTGTGGTTGGGGCCTATCATATGGCTTCCTTTGATTTCCTCCATTCTGGGACCCAACTGGTCCCTCAACAGTCTTCATCACACGGTTGCCACCTTCCAACCGCTCAATAACCTTCGCCTTCTTCACTAAGACCGGAAACTCAGTGATGGCCATAGGCACCACCACCCCCTTTAGCTCATATTTCAGACCCTCAGCAAACTTCCTGCATTTCCAGGCCTCAGATATAGCTTGCGAATAGAAACGAGTCAGGTGCTCGAATCTCATTGCATACTCAGACACTGTCATCCCTCCCTGGTGCAACCACATGAATTCAGCCTCCTTGGCGTGCCTCACGCTCTCCGGGAAGTACTTCTCCAAGAATACTCTCCTGAAGCACTCCCAGTCAACAGCCACTCCTCTAGCAGTAAGCATATGGTGAGTGCCCCTCCACCAATGCTCAGCCTCTCCTACCAGCATGTAAACAACGTATGCCAGCCTCCTTTCCTGAGAACATCCCAAAATAGCAAAGATCTTTTCCAGCTCACAGATCCAGTGGTCAGCTACCTTTGGGTCTGCATCTCCCTTGAACTGTAGAGGATGGCACTTCCGGAACTCAGCTAGATCCCGGCTCTCCTGTGACCCCGCGGGCCTTGCTGCACCAACCGCAGCTCTATCAGCATCCATCCGAGCAAAATAGGCATTTTGCTGCTGCATAGCCATGGCCATCATCTCCATGGCACGGGCTATCTGCTCATTGGTTATAATCATTGTCTACAAAAGTAACAGCATCTTTAGTATACAATAAATGAACCAAACAACAATCAACAGCACAGCAAACAACAATAAATCAGCATAACATAGAGTTCAGCACAACAAAAGCCTAAAAGAACCACCCCCAAAGAGTGCCCACTAGACTCGAATTGCTCTGATACCACTAAAGTGTAACGACCCGGCTGGCCACTACACTCTGCCCAACACCATAGAACCACACAGAAAGGACATGCATATACATAAGTAGCTACAATATATATATATACACGAGGTCCAATCTGAGCTAACATCAGAGTATACAAATTACATCCAACAATGCCACACTAGGTAGCTAAAACAACAAAACATCAAAAGAATCAGCTCTATCAGCCAGCTTTAGACCTGCCTCAACTCACCAACCTAGCCCTGCTCTGCTCCCATACAACGTATGATCATCGTAGTCCAAACACATGGAAACAACAAAGGGTAAGCTAGTGAAAAGAATCATCATACATATATGGAAATACATGAATAGTAAACAGATACAGCTATCAGCACATCATCAACATACAACTCATCAACTATACATCGTAAACAGCAATAAACACATAATGCATCGTCACGCATATCAGCTCGGAGATCTCCTACAATAGCTCAGCCTTACGGCCTACAACAGCTCAGCCTTACGGCCTACAACAGCTTATATCAGCATGCAGCACAGCACAACATTTCAGCAATAATAACATACAGCACAGCTCAACATTATACCGCACAACTTAAACATCATAATTTAGCATTATCATCTAACAGCACAGGAATATTCATTATTTACAGCTTAGCTCAACATATAACAACATCTATCAGCAATTTCAGCATAATTCAACATATATAAGCATATAACAGCATATAAGACAACATATCATTCGCGCCCGGCGCACTCATGGTCGCGCCCGGCGCACTCATGGTCGCGCCCGGCGTAGCACAACCAGAAAGCATCAGGGCTCAAGCGCGCTCGGTGCAATACCTATTGCGCCCGGCGTGCTAGGAGGCAGAGACCTCAAAAGGTCTCACACGCCCGACGTGCAAACCCGCGCTCGGCGCAAGGTAAGCAGAGACTTCCCTAAGGTCTCACGCCCGACGCAATATGAATTGCGCCTGGCGCCACCTCTGGCAAAGACTCCAAGGAGTCCCCACGCCCGGCGAGACAGGGTCACGCCCGGTACCACACTAGAACCATAAAAAACCAAGTTACTTCCTGATATCGCGCCCAGCACGGTCCCACCACGCCCGGCGTGGGCCATCTAGAGGCTCACATTCTCAAGCTCGCCCGGCGCATACACCATTGCGCCCGACGTGCTTGCCCAAATGGAGCCCTCTGGTGGTCACGCGCCCGACGCGAAGAACTGCGTCCGGCGTGATACTCAACAGCAACTCACCAAGTTCGAAAATCTCTTCAAAAAATCTGCAAAATAGATGAAAATCCACATGTAATCGGCCCAAAACATCACATTTTCATCAAAGAGTTCAAAAACATCATCTTTTTACACATGCAACCACAATTAAGAAAAATCCCAAATTTTCATCAAAACCCCGAAAAACCCCGAAAACGAATTTCATCACACACAGCCATCATTCCTCAAGAAATCAGCCACACAATGAGTTTAAGAACTCATTCCAACAGAATCGGCTAAGAAACCTAGCTTCCCTTACTTCGGTACAAGAATTTCCGAGCTCTGGGACGAAGAAGACAATGAAGAAGGAGTAGAAAAGGGGAAGATGAGAAGCTTGAGAGATCTCCGCACGGCTCCGGAAGAAACAACCACCTACTCAGCACCTTCAATCCAAATTCACCACAAGGACAAATGAGAGCAAAGCCAGCAAAAATGGAAGAAGAGAGTGAGAGTTTGAGAGTTGAGAGATAGAAAGTGAGAAAACAAGCCACGGGTCTCATACAAAACGGAGTATTTTTTTATATCGAATAAATATTTTAATTTATGCTAACATATATTTAATCAATTTTAGGAATTGTAACATTAAATAAAATAAAATAAAATTTATATACATTTAAGACCAACAAATATAAACTTTTGTTATTTATATTCAAAACGGAGTATTTTCTTTTATATCGAATACATCTTTTAATTTATGCTAACATATATTTAATCAATTTTAACTAGATAATAAAATATGTATAAATGGACAATTGTGGTTAAATAAAGAAAAAAAATGATTAATATAATTTATTTATATTTCCTTAAGCCATCAACGCAAAGGTCTAAGGTCGTTAGTTCAAATTATCATAACCGAGAATAACTAATAAATTATTAATGCAAAATTTGTTAAATATATTAGTCGAGAATAATTTATTTACATTTTAATTGATATTTTTTTTTACTTTGATATATCATAATGATGAAAAATATTAATTATAGGTTTTTAAAAATTATATAATAATACATAAAATTTTAATATTATTTTCTTTTATTTGTGCACAATTCATATCACAATCCATATAATACGATCCACAACATTTGTAACTCTATTTTGAAAATTGAACCATAAAATCGATGAAGCAATCATTTGACAGGTTCAAAAAAATTACAAAATTGGCTTAGCAAAAACTTGGTTAAAGAACCAAAAGCTCACGGTTCAAAATTCAGTTTATAATGGCTTAACAAAAGTTTTTAATATAATATTATTTTAAAAATTTTGCCATTTTTTTCAAGCATAAAAGAGAATTTCATGAGATATAATTTAGTATATGGAGTAGTTTATAACTGAAAATGACATAAAAAAAAAAAATATATATATATATATATATATATATATATATGATATCTTAAGATTTTGATTTATAATGTAATGTCAAGATAATTTGTGTGGTTTAATTAAAGTTAATTATTATTACCATTGATCCTAATTATAAACAACAAATTAAATTTTTCTTTGGTCCTTGTATTTGCATGGGGCATATCGATAATTCCACTGCTTAAGTCATCTTCTGCTAGTCTTCATCTTGCTACTTACTATACTTTGTGTGTTGTTTGCCTTCAGTCATGAGAATGGGAAGTTACTTACAGAAAGCACTCTAACGTTTAAGTCAGTTTTCAATGTCAGATAAGTCAATTGCAATTAATTTTGTAATAAATATCAAAAAGTGCCCCTTTCTCTCTCCATCATCAATATTTATACTAAGTTAGTGGGCTTGGCCCCATGTAGCAAGCCCATTAAAGTTTATAGGGTTTGCGAGTAACTTGTTTTACTTCATTATTGTAAGGATATACAGAAGAGTTTTCAACTTCATTTATTGGTTATGTCCTCCTGGTATAATCCTAATTATAAGTAATAATTATTAGATTTTAAAGCTACATAATACTAAATTTCTTTTATACCCTTCATTTATTGTTTACTCCATTTCTTATACATTTACTTATAACTAACATTAAATATATCAATCACTTAAAGTAAATGATATATTTGGAATAAAACATAAATTTATTAAAACTAACCATATTAATTACTTATCTTAATCTTAACAATTTGTTTTATGTTGTTTATAATTAAGAAAAAAAGTAATATTATCTTAAACATAACTTTTAATTTTAAAGAAACACTTTTCTTATTATGAAAATGAAAAACTCCAACCAGCTAACAACCTAACAGTTTGGATGCATTATCGTACTATTTGCTACTCTCTCCATCTCCATTTTGTTTGAAATTTTAACGGGAATAAAATGGCTATTGCTACTATGCCCTTTTATTTGAAGGGGTTTCAATGCCCCCCTTATGTAAGGACCAACCATAGATTGACATGTGGATTCTATAAGTTGATTCATTGTAAACTGGTCAAGGGATAATTTAGGATTTTGACATATGTGAAAACGATCCTGAACCTGGTTCCTGAAACCCGTTCGGAAACCTGTTTCTCGGACGACAAAGCAAGTTTGAAGATCTGAAAATTCCGTCTTCTTCTCCGACGAAACAAGTTGGTTTGTGAGCCTTAAACCCTAATCATCTCCAACGAAGCAAGTGACGCAAGTTCCCAGCAACTTTCTCCGGAGACAGCATCCCGTCACGCACAAATTCCCATTCATGGTGTTGCTAGCATTCCCTGCGTAAGTAGGACCCGAGGCAGTGCCAGCCCCTACAGTAGTAATCCATGGAGCCACATCGGAGAGACTATCAGAAGTAGGACCCGCATTCCCAACGAAGCAAGAAACCCAAATCCCTTTCTCCATTGCAGAAAAAGCTCCGATAGCTACGTGGTCTCTGAAATAATCAGTCACTCCACCATCGAGCGACAACGAAAAATATTAAGTTGTCCGTTATCACCCTATCAATCGTGGCCAGAATGTTGGAGTTGAAACACCCTCCCTTCCAGCAAACCTTGTAAACAGCAACTCTCACGCGCGTGGCCATCCCACATGTCTTCCTGGATGCGTAGCCGAACAAACTCGCACCGGAAACCACCGACCCCGAGGCAGTGCTAGCGGTGTGGGTATTGTGGTTGTCGTCGTCACACGACGACCTAGAGTACTCCTTTGTTTACAGTAACGCCCTGAGTGCAAATTACCCAATTATCCCTTGACCATATGTCAAAATGTCAAATTACCCCTTGACCAGTTCACAATGAGTCAGTTTATAGAATCCACATGTCAATATATGATTGGTTCTTACATAAGGGGCACCAAAACCCCCTCGTATAATAGGCACCGTAGCAATAGCCGAAAAAAAGGGTCTCATTTTAGCTTGCAAATATCATACAACAATAGCTTTATTTTATTTGGGTGAATGTAATAATGGCAATTCAAATTGTTATCTTTTGGGTCGAGATAAATGTCAGTTCTTATGCAAGAATTTATTTTGAATGCCTACAACATTTCCTCCCTTCTAAACTACAACATTTTGAATGCCTACAACATTGCCCATGCTTCAAGATGTATAAATTATTTCCAGCAAAGCCTTGAAATCGCGTTGGCGTTGAGGCCTAGCAACATCTTGCACAATCTTCTTGACCTTAAGAGCATTGTCTCTAATCCTCTTCCCCTCTTTCAGCTCCAGAATCAGATTCAAGCTTTTAAGCAACCCCTTTGTGGTGAAGACCTTACCTTCCATCATCACCCCAATCTCCCAAACATCCTCTATCACTCTTCCAGCCACCCCTTGATCTCCAAAGAACGGCCTGCATATCATAGGAACCCCACTCCAAACACACTCACTCACAGAGTTAGCTCCACAGTGAGTCACGAAAACACCTACCGAATCATGGGCCAAAACTTGGGCCTGTGGGGCCCACGCCACTATCTTCCCACGCATGCTGGTCCTCTCAACAAACCCGCTTGGCAAAGCACTCACTAGACCTTCCTTGAGAGACCAAAGAAACGGAAACCCACTTTGTTCCAATGCCTCTGCCACCGCCGCAAGCTCGTGTGGAGGTGGAGCCACCACAGTCCCAAAGCAAACATAAACCACCGATCTAGAACTCTTCTTATCCAACCACGACAAGCACCCACTTGGATCTGCGTCGGGCGGTGGCAATAACGGTGAGGGAAGTGGATCAACATAAAGCAAAGACTGCAACTTGGATCTCATGTCTTGAACAAACAAAGGTGGGTCTAATTCGTCAAAGAAGTTCATAACTACCGCCTTAGCTTGAGGCAGCACTCTACCTAGTGAAACTAGTGTCCTTGAAAACACTGTCTCCACTTCTCCAACAAGGAGCAGATCCTGTGGGATATCTTCAACATGCAACTTGGACAACCCGGGAAGAAAATCCAAGGTTGTATCCCCACCACGGTTAACGCGCAGATCGTGTATCATTTCAATGTAAAAATATGGAGAAAGTGAACATGAGACGGGAGGCCAAAACGCGATCCAAGGAACATTGAGTTTGTTGGCGACGAGGAGAGAAGAGGTTACAAAAGCATCGGCAATGATGCAAGTGACTCTCTTGTTTGTGTCAGCTTCCGCTAGTTGTATACCCTTGTGCAAGTTGTCAGGACCAGTTTCCAGAAAAAGATTAAGTTTCTCGATTGGGTTTTTGCCTAGCACGTGACCCTCTGGGATTCCATCACTTATGCTGTAGGGCTTTATGTTACTGGGGATATAGGGTTTTGGGAAGAGGATTGCGTTGGATTTGTGTGTGCCAATGAATGAGAAGGAATAGTTTGGAGCAGCGTGAGCTAGTTTGAGGACAAGGTTTAAGAGAGGCATAAGGTGGCTGCCAAAGGGGAAAGCAAAGACTGCTACATGTTTGTTTTCCATTGTACTGTTTGAGAGTGGACAAAGATCAACGGAACCAAACAGGGGAAGGCAAATGTAGATTGCGTTTGAGAGTAGTTGTTTGTTCCTAGTAAACTATTTACACTGAGCTAGAATACCTCCATAAATTGATATAACAACATGTGATACATACCACACCACGTGGTTAACTGAACAAGAAAGTGATATTAAAAGACCTTGTGTTGTACACGACCTTAAATTATTTTGGATTAGTCATTTTTGCTGTATTAAAACCAGCCGTCCAGCTCATACCTTGGTATCATACGTTTTAATGGTATTATTATATATTATTTATATTTTTATTTATAAAATTCAACTTAAAATATTAATAAGATCTATTTTATTTGGTCTCATATATTAATTATTTAAATTAAATGCGCAACAGCTACAACTTTTTAAATTCTACCCGTTGACGCAAGATTATTTAACTAATGGGTCCAATGACTTTGATGCCTTAGATAGGCCGGTAGTAATAGTAAGGTTTTGCTAACCATAAATACATTATTTAAGGATCAATATATGAACTTTTATATTAAAAATTATGTTAAAATATTGTATGAGAGTATGCTATTGCATTTTTTTAATATTTTTCTTTAACTTCTTAATCAATATGTGTCTTGAGGATATTTTCATCATTTTTGTAATAATAATAAAGATTATTTGTTAGAAAACAGTACTAAGCTCAATTTTTTAAGTAAAATTTTATATTTAAGTCATATGAATGAAAAAAAAGTTGTAGTTAAAATGGAAGACTTTGGTGGACAACTAAGTTCTCTCCAAACTTTTAAAAATGTATTTATAAAAAATGTGATTTTTAAAGAAGTAAATAAGAGTTGCTATTTAAAATAATATAAAATTATTTTTTAATTATAAAAAAAAGTTTAGAAAAACAAATTAAAAAAAATTGTTTATTTTATTAAAAACAATTAAATAAACAAGTTCAATATAACTAATAACAAATAGGTTTTGATTGTAAAAATATTTTGCTTTGATGTTTTCAGTATCTAACTTCAAAACTTAAAAGAATACTTTTGAGTATTGTATCATGTGGGAAAATACTCAATCAACCTAATTCAAGTTATAGAGTCGACCACAGCTCAAAGTCATTTTGCTTATATAAGCTAGTAGTTTGAGGAATTGTTTATTTAATGATGAGATATTCATCCAGATTTAAATTCAAGCAAAATCAACTAATCTATCCACTAGTTAAAAATATTTATGTTATTAATTTTATTAATCTTAATTAAAATATTTTTCATATATTATTATTTTTATTAAAATTTAATATAATATAAAAAAGCTATTAATATTAATAATAGAATTTCAATTAAATAAATGATATTTCTCTCTAACTAAAGGATAGTACTCACCTAACTTGGACCTATAAAACCTCCGTCATGTTGACTAGGCTTCAATCTCCATGATATCCAATTAAGGATGCTTCAGTAGATCCAAAAATGAATTTTATATTGCTTAATTGAAGATCATTCGATCTCCCTCACGCATCATATATGGGATTTGATGTGTCAGTATATCCAAAAATGGATTTTATATTGAAGATCATTTGATCTCCTTCACGCATCATATATGGGATTTGATGTGTTATGCCCATATGAAACATCCAATTAATATTATATAATTCTGAGTTAGAAATTAGAAAGTCTCATCCAAAAGTAAGTATCCCATATTATCCATGGAAGAAAGGTGGTTGGTTTGGAGTTTGAAAGACGTAGTGGTGAACACGAGGTGAATATTATATCGATCCAACCCATTCCTTGGAAAATGGTGGTTGGCTCGTTCCATTATGTTTTTGTCTTAGTCATGAAGTGACCTATCTTACAAATCCACAACAATAAAAAATTCAATGTTTTAAAAGTTTTTTCTACATAAATTAATTTTTTAAATAATTTGAAAATTATTTAATACTTTATTTCATTAATTCAAATCAATATATAAAATAATTTTATGATTATCCATCAATTCAAATTAATAAAACAAAGAATAAAAATAATTTTCAAATTTTTAAAAGATTTGTAGACTTAATTTATGTATCAAGAATTTTTTATTCAATAGTTGAGTTGTTTAATTTAATGTAAAATATGGATTATTAAGTGGAGTAAATATAAATAAACTTATTCTTACAGGAAATAGATCATTCATCTCACACACACATATACATATATAATTATTTATCAATTTGAGTTAATGAAATGAATAAATGGTTTTCAAATTTTAAAAAATTTGCAAAATTAATCTATGCATTAAAAACTTTTAATTTAACAATTAAATTATTAAAATTTGATATAAAATATAAGTCATTGAGTAATAAGTCTAGGTAAATTTATTCTTGAAGTAAACTAATTTCTCTTCTGTATGTATGTAATGTATGTATGTGGATATATACACACACATATATATATAACATTAATTTATGATTTTTAAATTTTTTTAAAAATTTACATAATTAATTTATGTATTAAAAAAAATAAATTTAATAATTTAATTATTAAAATTTAATATAAAATATGAATTATATATTAAATAAAATAATTTTATCACAACTTTCTTTTAAAAATAAATACATTCCTCCACAATATTCTTTGCCACGACAATCATGCATATCTTAATATCATATATTTATTGGGTAGAGTATTTTCCTTACGTCATGGAAATGTATTTTTCATATATAGGAAGCATTTAAAAAAAAAAACTCAACAATTTTGTAAGACTATTATTACTCCACCCTTTTGTTTTGTTTTGAAAAATTGCACAATTTCAACGTATAAATAATAATCAAGAAGAATTATTACAACCGAAGTATAGTGGTGTCGACATCAGTGCACCAATTGTTTTTCCACTCAAAGAATTCTACATCAATCTCATGAATGTTGTCTTTTATCTGATCATACATATCTATATTTTGTGCAAAACTTTAGGGCTCACTCAATAGAACAAATTTGTAATAATTCATCGTGCATATTTGTTTTGTGCAACTATTGCAAAACTCGTCACAAAGTATATATTCTCTTATTTCTATAACATTTAGTCACTGATTTAAATGTTTTACACGAGGATAAAAGAAACTCCTATTATTATGAGAAATATTTTCTTTTTATAGTAAATTCCAAAAAAGCTTCCACTTGAGTCTTATATTCTTCACTTTTGTGTCTGGCATTTATTTAACTTTTATCCCAATGTTTTGAAAGAAATTTCAAGATAACATTCATCATTTGCTTATAGTGCTAACTACATGCTTAACACACAACTATATATACGCAAGGTAGTGTGGTCCCATCCTATTTAAAATTGTTAAATTCACGTTAGATTATCTTTTATTCTTCATCTAAGAAAATTTTGGTAGCATTCCCTGATCAAGGCAATATTATCATCCTAATTAATTGTGCACATAAAAATAATATAAAAAAATTCAATTTAATTGTTTTTCTTCAAAAAAAAATAGAGACTTAGTAATATATTTTTATGCAAATTTATCAATCTCAAACTGTGCATATTTTTGGACAAATTAAAAACTACTTGTGTATTACGCAAACATAATATACATTTTTTGAATAGGAAAATAGGTAATGCATTTGATGAACTATACTAAAATTGTGAATAGTAATTAATTAAAGAAAACAATTAATAATCCATTCATATAAACTAAATATAAATAATTATTTCGGGAGAATTTTTAAGAGTTTTTGTTTTATGAGAGTATTATTAGACACTTTTTTTAATGAAAGGAATTTTAGAAAAATTTTAAACATTTTATCTATTTCAATGTGTATTTATTATTATATATGTTTATAAATTTAATTTAATAATTTTAAATGCGTCATTATATATATTATTTTTATAAATATTTATTTATATAAAATAATAAAATAATAAAATTTATATATTAAAACATATATTATTTATTTATATTTATATTTTTTTTATGTATATGTAATAAATATTAGATTAATTTACATAATATATCTAAATAAAACATTCCATTAGAATATACTCCTAAGAGAATTGTAGAAATCAACTAATCAACATTAGTTTCAATAAAACATAATTTAAATATAATTATTAAAAAATTAAGCCTAGATACAATTTTTAACACATTATTTAGATAATCTACATGTCACTAGAGTAAAAAGGACTTTCTATAATGAAGAATTTATGTTAGATTCAATCCACACATGTAGAAAGTGATGCAATGACTCAGTTGTAAATATGGAAAAACCTTCTAAGTCAATTGTTATTTCACTTGACATAGAAAAGTTTTTTTATGTAGGGTGAGCCAACATTTGTCATAGAATATGTTGGTGTATAGTCAATAATTGTAATTGATCAAAACTTTTTTTATGAAGAGTGTTGACTCGCTCGACATAGATGAAACCTTTTATATCGGGTAAAATAATACCCGACATATTTTAATAAACTCTGAGAGCACAAACCTTCCATGCTTTCCATTGTCTTTAACCTCCAACAACCCCCATTTTTGGTGAACTCCATTTTCTAGCTACCTCTCCCCTGTGAAAGTGCTCCCAACTGCTCCATCTTCTTCGGCAACCTTTGACGACGCTTCAAGGTGCTACAACAATATTCATTTTCAATGAGCTCCCATGTATGGTTTTTATATTTATTTGTTTTTTTTCTATAATGATTTTTTTTTTGTGATTAAATGAGTTATTCTAGTTGGTATTGAATCTTGTATGTGTATTGTGTTCTTAGACATGGTTAAATATATGTTATGGTTTGATTTTTTTTTTTAAGTTAATGAACATTGCGAATTTGATGAAATGCATGTCCAAAATTTGGAGCTTTTTGGTCGTCTATATGTTGTTAATTGGTGGTGTTTATATATTGGGGTTGATCGGATGTTCATCCTTTGGTGGTTAATTTGGGATTGGTTTTGAGTTAAGTTGGTTTCTTATTTTGGGGGCTTTTGTGGGCTGATTTGACTCATATATATTGTCAAGTTTGTGAATTTATATGTTGCTAACTAGAGTTGCATGTGATGTTCCAATGATGCTTATAGTTATTGGAGTTGATTGGATTTTTATAAGGTTGTTAATTTGGTTGCTTACTTTTGGGGGTTGATTTCATTAATTTGGTTTCATACTTTTGGGGTTAATAATTTGGTTAATTTGGTTGTGTGAGCATCCACTAATAACACAGAAGAAGCTTCAATATATTATCTCAAAAGTAAGTCAAATATCAACCTAACACTTAATTATAAATTCAAATATATTATAATTGTATATATTTAAATTGTAGTGTTCATATCAACTGGGTAATTATGAATGCAGTTATTAAGTTAATAAGCACATACTCAACATTATCTTCAACAATATTAAAGACTCATGGTGAGGTAATACATGCAAATCTTTACTTACTTTAATTAATTTTTTATTATTTAATCATCGACTAATGTTTAACTCATCTCCATTTTGAAATTGTAGGTATTCAAAATTTTAAATCCATTTAGCTATGAAAAGTTAGAGGAAATTTGGAAGTGGTGGACATCTACTTGTTTAGAACCTATTTTATGGAAGAAAAATGTAACGACCCACTATGACCATACTTCATGGAATCACCCACTCGCTCTAAAGCTACTATTAATTAGAACCATACATTAACTAATAATTGGATATGTAATATATAACATGCATATAACAGTAAAACAACTATACAAATATAAACTCTCTCTCTATACATACATACATATATATATATATATATATATATATATATATATATATATATATATATATATATATATATATATATATGAGTTAATCACCTATGCACTGTCAGTGTAAAGTTTTTCTACACTAGCAACCAATCATATCTTTTAATAGTGTCATGTCAGTTACTTATAATAACTTAATAAGAGTAAATTATGCATCCTAAGTACTGGTCAAACACTAATATATATACAACTACCATATGAGGGTAGCATACAATGTGCAAAAGTACTACCATCCATTTGATGGCTCCCACTACTCACCTATGCAGATTTATCCCTACTCTACTCCCATATCAGTATGACTATTACAGTTTATCCATATGAAAACAGGTAAGGATAAGATAGATTTCAAAAACATACAAGTATAGAAAAATAAATAAATTTACACTACAATCAATATATTTGAAAACTTTAACAACCAAGTAATCAAATATTCACCAACATGTAAACCAACAACCAATAGTTTATGATTCACATCATACAACAACCAACCTATTTGAAAGCTTCACACCAAGCAGCCAAACTCATGCCAAGTAGTATTATGCAATAAAACATCCATCTAATGCATATAAACACATTCATCTAATGCGTCGTTACACATTCATCTACGAAGATCTCCTAATACACATGAGTAGCCTAAGTGGCTTGACTCTACTAAATCAACCACAACTGCTACTACGACCTCAACATGTATTACCAAGTCACTTATGGAGTTAGCCCACTAATTATTCTCAAGGAATCATGCAACTTTTCCAATAATCAATTAAGGGTGATAACTCTCGACTTCATACTTTACTTCACATTGACTAATTAAGGACCTAAAGGAGATTCAACAAAATTTGCTCCAAGAATTTCACACCTATTCAACGAGGATTTTCAACAATTGGCCTCCTAAAATGCCAAAACAAGATTCCCTATATGGGATCTTCAACTTTGTAAACAACATCCTCTCTTCTAGTTCTAAATCAATCAACATGTTTTAATACCTACAACATTTTTAGCATTAACACCTCAACATACATCATCTATATACATTATCTCAGGTCAATGCATATATAGATCAAGTCACACCATCATACATAGCATACCAATGCCAATCAACTCTTTCAAAGTAGCATACCAATGCTTTATCAACACTCTAACCATGCAAATTATAACATATCCATCATACATAGCATATCAATACTCATTATCATCATTATACATCATACAACATGTAATAGACTCTAGCATTTCTATTCATGTTCCCTATACAACATTTAATCATCATCATACATCATCCTAAATCAATGGATAATCAACATACAAGGTATTAAATTAAACCTTCATTCTATGTCATACAACTATTCAACTCATACCACAAAGAAGGAACTTGACGTTTCAAGTGTCCAAGATTCTTGCTCTTAGCAAGACAATTTTGCTTTGAGCGCCAAGAAACTCGCTTAGAGTGAGCCCAAACAAAGAACACCCCTAGAGTCCCAATTTGGTCACTTCAAGCGACATCGTCCTCGCTTTGAGCGACTGAATTCACTTAAAGCTCTCCTCAATTCACTTTATGCAAACAAAGTCAAGGACTACTCCTGAATTTCCACCTCCATTCACTTTGAGCAACCGAAACTCACTCTAAGTGATAACGATTCACTTTGAGCGAGTTAAATCAAAGACCATCCTCAACTTGGTCACACTTACTCCCTCCAAAGCAACCCTCATGGACACTTTGAGTGAGAATACCCAAAAACCAACATATTTAAAGTTCAAGAATTGCAACGTTGCAACCATCTTCACCATTGCTAACCTAATTAACTCATACCACAATATATGCATGCAACTCCACAGTTCACACATATACATTATCAAAAGTTCATTATGCACCGTAATCCTAACATGCAACAAAAAATTTCAATTTAGGTCATCCAATTCATATCTAAGCAACCCCAAGAACAACCAAAACCCCCTTTCATCATTCAATAAAGCAAATCATTTATACATTCATGCATGATCAAAATTAGCAGCATGTAATTCAACCGTTTCATTCACTATTAATCTTAACTTTCCTTACCTTGACTTCGAGTTAACTTAAAGAGGAGAAAAAGAAGAGGAAGAAGGAAGTAACTTTGAGTTATATACATTGATATGCTTTAATCCTATGTCTCAAGCACACAAAAATGCTCCCAACAACAAGAATGTCACTCTAAAGTTCTTGGGGCCTAAAAGAAGAATAAGGTTTATCAAATTGAAGTTAATTTGTCCCCTATTATCAACATGCACAGTGTTAACACAAAAAAAATCATTATTTGAATGTCTAAAATAACCAACATAAAAAGTCTCCACAATAGTTTGTATATATAATACATACATCTAATGTTACAAATGAGAACATAACTTTGTCAAAGCACACCAAGAAAACCCCGAATGTAATAGAGAAGGAAGAAATGTACGCCAAAAGACAGCAAACATGCTAACAACAAAAGGTAACAAAAATTTGTTAGAAAGATGTAAAAAAAGAGACAACAAGAAAGAGAAAGAAAGATAAATACAAGAAAAATGATCTCCACAAATGTTATAAATAATGGTTTCAATGTCATTACAGTCTTCAAAACAAATAAAATTGGTTTCAAATATGAAAAGAAATAAGGGTTTTAACTAGGGATGACAACAAGATGGGGTGAGTATGAATTTCATTATTCTCGTTCCCATCCTTATTTTGATATCATATACCTATCTTCGTCTTCGTACCTAACAAGTATGATTTGTGTCCCCATCCTTTTCCTGATCAGGTATTGAGTATACTTTTATTTATCTAAAAATTAATTAAATATATTTTTTAAAAAAAATATAAAAAGACAATAATTTCATGATAGAATAACAATTGCAAAATTACATTAGTTAAGTTTCATTTGACCTAAATTTTAAAAAAAGAATAAGAATTATATAAATAATAAGTAAATTTTTTCACTACAAGAAAAACGTAAATTTTTTACGGACATAATCCGTAGGTAAAAAGAAATATCTGTCAGGAAAAAAAATTTTCGACGGATACAAATTCGTCGAAAAAAGGGACGTTGAAAAAAAATTGTCGAAAATAATTTAATTCTTCAAATTTTTTCAACGGATATATCTATTGATAATTATCCATCTGAAATATAAATTTTTCAACAGAGTTATATCCGTCAAAAATTATCCGTCAGAAATATAATTTTTTTGACAGATTTGTATCTATATGAAATTATCCGTCGGTAATATAACTTTTTCTATGAATTTTTTCTCATCGGTAAAATCTGTCGAAAATATACATTTTTAAACAAATTTGTATCTATCGATAATTTACATTTTTCTTGTAGTGTTTAAAAAAGTAAGTTTCTAAAAATTTAAAACAGATGCAGGTATGGATCAAGTAACTATATATACATTCTTATCTTTATATTTGATTTAATAAATTGAATATTTTCCATATCATACCTATACTTGATTAAACTGAATATTTTCTATCAAAATCAAGATAAATAGAAATATTACCCACATATATAAAATTTCTAGTCATCCCTAATTTTAACATTGCCCAGCCATAAAAGAGAGCTGTAAAATTAGAAAGAATAAAAAGTAGTAGTAGAAATATGAACGGACAAGCACAAACTGCACTTATTAATTTGTAGATTAATTGTACGTATAAAGTACTTGTATAGAAAAAATACTTTCTATAGCGGTTTATGGAAATCGATATAGTAAGTATCAATTTTCTACACCTATGTTCGAACTTCGAACCCATCCATAAAGTATTTTTTACAATATAAAATGTTTGGTAAAGAGTCAATAAAGTAACGTACAAAAGGGCATGACGATTTTATATTAATGTAAATCAATAGTTTAGAAATCATTGAGTTTAACGATGATGACTCATGTAAAATAGTTTTATATTATTATTTAAGTATAAATTACTATTTATAATAGTAGATTTAAGAATTTAAATTAGTAAAGATAATTTTTAAAAAAATAATATAATAATCACTATCATTATCATATATATACAAATACTACACCAAATTTATTATTAACAACAACTATTTAATGATAATAAATTAATTATTTATATTTTATTTTCTAATAAAAATATTAATAAATAATAAATAATAGTCATTAAAAATATATATCAAATTTTATTATTAGCGATAATTATTTAATGATAATAAATTAATTGCCTCTATTTTATTATATAATAAAAATATTAATGACTAATATATAACAACAACTAAAGATATATTTATAAGAGTAATTATTGAAAATGATCGGTAAAAAGTGAGGATAACTTTTAATTCATTTTATTAAAAAAAATTAAGTCTTACATCAACTAGTGATAAGACAATTAAAGAGTATATAAATGAAGGACAACCCTTAATTTACAAATTAGTTTTGTAAGGTTGAGTTAGACTCATAACTTACTATTCTAAGATGGTATTAGACCATCCATCATTTATTCATGTATCAAACTCAATAGTGTTGGTCTCACATTGATTAAAAATAAGATAATTAAAGAGTATATAAATAAAGGATAACTCTCACCTTACAAGTTTCACATCAACTAAAGATAGGGTAATTAAAAAGTACATAAGATAGAAAAATCCTTTTTTATTACACTTTTAGTGATAATAGTAAAATGTCAATAAATAGGTAGTTATATAAACATTTAAAAACTAATATCAGTAACTGTTATAAATACCAGTAAAAAAAATGTTACAAAAGTTCATACATTTTTTCGATTATTACAAGGATCTTTACTAACATGCAAATTAAATAACGATCAATAATTTTGTTGGAATGAAATTAGTATAGATGGATGACGTGTTATATATATATATAAAAGGAGAGAGATAATAATACCGGTATAATTTTTACTTAATATTATACTGTTTAATAATTTTATATTAAATGTGAATTTTATAAATTCAACTGTTAGATTGAAGGTTTTATACTCTTAAATCATATATGCAAAATTTTATATTAATTCAAGATGATCAAAAATATTTTATAGAGATAAAAATATATTTAATTTTTATAATAACACATGAAATGGAAGTAGGCACCTATAAAGATTATCGTTACAGAATTCTAAAAGTAGTTAAATGTTATGACTAAGGTCACAATAATAACTAATAATTATTAGATTAAAAAAACTATTATTAGAGTAAAAAGTAAGGATACACATGCAACAAATCATACAATATTAAATTCATATAATATTTTTTTTATCATTAATGAATGTAATAAATGATATGATGCAGAAAGATAAATAAATAAATAAATAAATATATATATATAGTAAAATATGTTGTATAAATATCATTTTCTTAGAGTAAATTAAATTAGTAACTCTATTTGATCGATTATTCTTGAGATTGTGCACAACTTCTTACTTTTTAGCATTTACAACGACATTCCTCACAAGAGCATAATATGTTTTAATTTTAAGATTAAAAGTTAATAATATATATATATATATATAGAGAGAGAGAGAGAGTATTTGTTTATTACTTTTCAAATAATTAAGAAGTTAGTATAGAGATTAAAAACAAAATGTAGAGAGAAATGTGACAAAACTTCAAAATAAGATAAATAAATAATTGGAAAATATCAAAGGTAAGTATCAAATATTTGATAAGTAAAAGTGACAATTTGAATTTTGAGATATTAATATAATTTATGCAGAATGGTGGTTAGTTTGGACTTTAAACTTTCGAGTGAAGACGTACAACGGGAAGTATCCAAATGATTCTCTCAAACCGGTGGTTGGTTGCCCTATTTGGTTAGACGTACTGCTGGGGTTACCATTGATTTTTCATTATGGTTTTGTCCAACTTGTCCACTGACATGTCTCGCAAAATCCAAGTGTATAAAATCCAATGCTTTAAAAATTGAACTGGTTAATGTGGGAAAAAATAAATGAACCGGTTCTTGGTCGGTTAGGACTTGTTAATTTGACTACAGCAGAATAATAATTATTCTTTTTAAGGGACGTGCGACGGTTGGTACCTGACGGCAGACGAAACACGCGCAGAATAGTTTGTGAGTTCATAGGTATTGGTGTGATCGGGTTTCCAGAATAACTATAAATTCTGCCAATTCCAACACCACCACACAATCCAATCTACATTTGCCTTCCTCTCTTTGTTTTCATTGATCTTTGTCCACTCTCAAACAGTACAATGGAAGACAAACATGTAGCAGTCTTTGCTTTCCCCTTTGGCAGCCACCTTATGCCTCTCTTAAACCTTGTCCTCAAACTAGCTCACGCTGCTCCAAACTATTCCTTCTCATTCATTGGCACACACAAATCCAACGCAATCCTCTTCCCAAAACCCTATATCCCCAGTAACATAAAGCCCTACAGCATAAGTGATGGAATCCCAGAGGGTCACGTGCTAGGCAAAAACCCAATCGAGAAACTTAATCTTTTTCTGGAAACTGGTCCTGACAACTTGCACAAGGGTATACAACTAGCGGAAGCTGACACAAACAAGAGAGTCACTTGCATCATTGCCGATGCTTTTGTAACCTCTTCTCTCCTCGTCGCCAACAAACTCAATGTTCCTTGGATCGCGTTTTGGCCTCCCGTCTCATGTTCACTTTCTCCATATTTTTACATTGAAATGATACACGATCTGCGCGTTAACCGTGGTGGGGATACAACCTTGGATTTTCTTCCCGGGTTGTCCAAGTTGCATGTTGAAGATATCCCACAGGATCTGCTCGATGTTGGAGAAAAGGAAACAATATTTTCTAACAACTTTTTTTTCATTCATATGACTTAAATATAAAATTTTACTTAAAAAATTGAGCTTAGTACTGTTTTCTAACAAATAATCTTTATTATTATTACAAAAATGATGAAAATATCCTCAAGACACATATTGATTAAGAAGTTAAAGAAAAATATTAAAAAAATGCAATAGCATACTCTCATACAATATTTTAACATAATTTTTAATATAAAAGTTCATATATTGATCCTTAAATAATGTATTTATGGTTAGCAAAACCTTACTATTACTACCGGCCTATCTAAGGCATCAAAGTCATTGGACCCATTAGTTAAATAATCTTGCGTCAACGGGTAGAATTTAAAAAGTTGTAGCTGTTGCGCATTTAATTTAAATAATTAATATATGAGACCAAATAAAATAGATCTTATTAATATTTTAAGTTGAATTTTATAAATAAAAATATAAATAATATATAATAATACCATTAAAACGTATGATACCAAGGTATGAGCTGGACGGCTGGTTTTAATACAGCAAAAATGACTAATCCAAAATAATTTAAGGTCGTGTACAACACAAGGTCTTTTAATATCACTTTCTTGTTCAGTTAACCACGTGGTGTGGTATGTATCACATGTTGTTATATCAATTTATGGAGGTATTCTAGCTCAGTGTAAATAGTTTACTAGGAACAAACAACTACTCTCAAACGCAATCTACATTTGCCTTCCCCTGTTTGGTTCCGTTGATCTTTGTCCACTCTCAAACAGTACAATGGAAAACAAACATGTAGCAGTCTTTGCTTTCCCCTTTGGCAGCCACCTTATGCCTCTCTTAAACCTTGTCCTCAAACTAGCTCACGCTGCTCCAAACTATTCCTTCTCATTCATTGGCACACACAAATCCAACGCAATCCTCTTCCCAAAACCCTATATCCCCAGTAACATAAAGCCCTACAGCATAAGTGATGGAATCCCAGAGGGTCACGTGCTAGGCAAAAACCCAATCGAGAAACTTAATCTTTTTCTGGAAACTGGTCCTGACAACTTGCACAAGGGTATACAACTAGCGGAAGCTGACACAAACAAGAGAGTCACTTGCATCATTGCCGATGCTTTTGTAACCTCTTCTCTCCTCGTCGCCAACAAACTCAATGTTCCTTGGATCGCGTTTTGGCCTCCCGTCTCATGTTCACTTTCTCCATATTTTTACATTGAAATGATACACGATCTGCGCGTTAACCGTGGTGGGGATACAACCTTGGATTTTCTTCCCGGGTTGTCCAAGTTGCATGTTGAAGATATCCCACAGGATCTGCTCGATGTTGGAGAAAAGGAAACAATATTTTCTAACAACTTTTTTTTCATTCATATGACTTAAATATAAAATTTTACTTAAAAAATTGAGCTTAGTACTGTTTTCTAACAAATAATCTTTATTATTATTACAAAAATGATGAAAATATCCTCAAGACACATATTGATTAAGAAGTTAAAGAAAAATATTAAAAAAATGCAATAGCATACTCTCATACAATATTTTAACATAATTTTTAATATAAAAGTTCATATATTGATCCTTAAATAATGTATTTATGGTTAGCAAAACCTTACTATTACTACCGGCCTATCTAAGGCATCAAAGTCATTGGACCCATTAGTTAAATAATCTTGCGTCAACGGGTAGAATTTAAAAAGTTGTAGCTGTTGCGCATTTAATTTAAATAATTAATATATGAGACCAAATAAAATAGATCTTATTAATATTTTAAGTTGAATTTTATAAATAAAAATATAAATAATATATAATAATACCATTAAAACGTATGATACCAAGGTATGAGCTGGACGGCTGGTTTTAATACAGCAAAAATGACTAATCCAAAATAATTTAAGGTCGTGTACAACACAAGGTCTTTTAATATCACTTTCTTGTTCAGTTAACCACGTGGTGTGGTATGTATCACATGTTGTTATATCAATTTATGGAGGTATTCTAGCTCAGTGTAAATAGTTTACTAGGAACAAACAACTACTCTCAAACGCAATCTACATTTGCCTTCCCCTGTTTGGTTCCGTTGATCTTTGTCCACTCTCAAACAGTACAATGGAAAACAAACATGTAGCAGTCTTTGCTTTCCCCTTTGGCAGCCACCTTATGCCTCTCTTAAACCTTGTCCTCAAACTAGCTCACGCTGCTCCAAACTATTCCTTCTCATTCATTGGCACACACAAATCCAACGCAATCCTCTTCCCAAAACCCTATATCCCCAGTAACATAAAGCCCTACAGCATAAGTGATGGAATCCCAGAGGGTCACGTGCTAGGCAAAAACCCAATCGAGAAACTTAATCTTTTTCTGGAAACTGGTCCTGACAACTTGCACAAGGGTATACAACTAGCGGAAGCTGACACAAACAAGAGAGTCACTTGCATCATTGCCGATGCTTTTGTAACCTCTTCTCTCCTCGTCGCCAACAAACTCAATGTTCCTTGGATCGCGTTTTGGCTTCCAGTGTCATGTTCACTTTCTCTATATTTCTACACTGACTTGATACGCCATCACTGTGCAAACCATGCTGGAAATTCAACCTTGGATTTCCTTCCCGGGTTGTCTAAGCTGCGTGTTGAAGATATCCCACAGGATCTGCTCGATGTTGGAGAAAAGGAAACAATATTTTCAAGGGAACTAGTTTCACTGGGTTGGGTGCTTCCTCAAGCTAAGGCTGTAGTTATGAATTTCTTTGAGGAATTAGACCCACCTTTGTTTGTTCAAGACATGAGATCCAAGTTGCAGACTTTGCTTTATGTTAAACCACTTCCCTCACCGTTATTGCCACCACCCGACGCAGAATCAAGTGGGTGCTTGTCGTGGTTGGATAAGAAGAGTTCTAGATCGGTGGTTTATGTTTGCTTTGGGAGTGTGGTGGTTCCACCTCCACACGAGCTTGTGGCGGTGGCAGAGGCATTGGAACAAAGTGGTTTTCCGTTTCTGTGGTCTCTCAAGGAAGATCTAACGGGTCTTTTGCCAAAGGGGTTTATTGAGAGGAGCAGCATACGTGGGAAAATAGTGTCTTGGGTTCCACAAACCCAAGTTTTGGCACATGATTCTGTAGGAGTTTTTGTGACTCACTGTGGATCTAGCTCTGTGAGTGAGAGTGTTTGGAGTGGGGTTCCTATGATCTGCAGGCCATTCTTTGGAGACCAAGAGGTGTGTGGAAGAGTGATAGAGGAGATTTGGGAGATTGGAGTGATAATAGAAGGTAGAGTGTTCACCAAAAGTGGATTGCTTAAAAGCTTGAATCTGATTTTGGTGCAGGAAGAGGGGAAGAAGACTAGAGACAATGCTCTTAATGTGAAGAAAACTGTGAGAGAGGCAGCTAGGTCACGTGATTTGAAGACTTTGGTGGAAATAATATCTAGATCATAATAAAGCATGGGGATTGATTCCCCGTGATCTCTCGAGAGAGACACAAGGTCTCGCTTAGTCTTTATTTTCATTGCTCCGCTGTGCAAGTGCAACAGCTACAGAAGATCTAATGTTTGGGAAAAGTTAGCACTAAGCACTAGCTAGCTACATTCATATAACAGTTTCATGAGTTGCATATTAAATAAAAAGCTTCAGTTACGTTCTAGATTCGATCTGTCATTAATAAATTGTTATTAGTTGTTTAGTTTACATCTTTTTAAGGATATTGATTTGAGATGCTGAAGGCTTTTGATTTAATATTTAGCGTCGTTTGAGCCAAATGTAAAATAAATTTTTTTGTCTATGACGTTAAACCTAAATATGTAGATTTTGAACAGAAAATCAAACATACAGTAAATGATCACTTTAACTATAGTTGAATTGGTAATAATTAAATAAAATTATTTTAATTTTAATATAATATTTTCAATTTTTAATATTAAATATCAAAATTAATTTTTCAAATGTCATAATTCATAGCAAATAAGAGGACGGCCAAATCTATGATATTAAAATAGGGATACTTTTTTTTATCCACTTTTTTTATCCTTTTATCCTTTAACTAATTTGTTAAATATATTTTTATCCTTTAATTAATTTGTATAACTATTCTACTATTTTTAAGTTAACTGCAAATTTATTAAAAAAAATTTACATTAGGAAATGTGTCTACATTATTATGTGATCATGTAACAAATAAGATTGACTTTTGAAGAAATATATATTTGTGAGAAAAAAATAAAGTATGAATGATGCACCAAAATGTATGTTAACCTTTGCTTGGATAAAATTTAAATAACAAATATGAAATAAAAATAAATTTGACAAAAATCAAAGTAGACGTGCTATTTAGTATGAGAAATTATTACGAGAACAACTATTAAAAATGCATAGAAATTTAAACTTTACTAATCAAAGAGTGCTAAACCATAACCTAACAAAGTTTTTTTTTTGGTGAATTCAGGGGCTAAAAGCCCGAAGAACTAAACATTAACTTAACTAAATAGCATAAACATTTGCTTGTTCCAACGGAGAAACATTAGATGGAGGGGACTCAAAAACAGTTACACCCACCTCTAAAAATTCACTTAGCAAAAGAATCAGCTACTAAGTTAGCCTCCTTAAGAATGTGAGAACATAAAAAAGTAAGGCTTAATTACATTTTTATTCTTTAAATATTTTAATTATGCAATTTTGATCCCAAAATTTTAATTGGGTAATTTTAGTGTCTAAAGCATTGCAATTGTGCAATTTTGGTCTTTCAATTTTTAATTAAACAATTTTAGTCCCTCAAATATCATAATTATGTGATTTTAGTCTATCTCATTGTACATTTATTTTAAAATTATACAATTATTTGTCTATTCAAGTTAACATATATTATAATTTTCTTCAATGTATCAAATGATATATATTTATTTTTAATAAATAAATAAAATTTATATATTATTATTTTTATAATATTACTGAAAAATTAATATCAATAATATTATTAGTATATTTATAGATAAACTAATAATTTGATAAATATAATTTATTATATATTAATATACTTTTACAAAAATATAAGTATATTAATTAGAAATATACATATCTTTTCTTATATATTTATATTTTTGTAAAAATATATTAATATATACTAAGTCATATTTATCAAATTATTAGTTTATCTATAAATATACTAAAAATATTATTGATATTAACTTATCAATAATATTAAAATATTAATAATGTATAAATTTTATTTATTTAGTAACAATAAATATATATTATTTGATATATTACAAAAATTATAATATATGTTAAATTAAATAAGCAAACAATTGTATAATATTATATATATATATATATATATATATATATATAAATTCTAAAATTACTAAATTTTTAATGGAAAAGACTAAAATTACACAATTATAATAGTTGAGAGACTAAAATTGTTCAATTAAAAATTAAGGGGCTAAAATCACACAATTATAATCTTTTAAGGACTAAAATTACCCAATTAAAACCTTGAGGATCAAAATTGCACAATTGTAATACTTGAGGGATCAAAAACACAATTAAGCCAAAAAATAATAGTTTAGAGCTCAACTCCCTTACTCTAACTTTTGTATATATATTTCTTACTAATTATCATTTTCAAATTAAGATTAGTACAACTCAATTTTCATCAAATTGTTCGTAATATCTATTCATATCATCTATTATTTTCCAACAAATAATATGTAAGTTAAAGCATATAATTTAATCTCATTATTATCAATTTAATTTTTATATATAAAAATTTATTAAATTAATCTTTTATACGTGTAATCACTTGTTTGGTCTTTATCACTATTAACTCTATTACAAAATTTTAATTTGTTTCTATACATATATATAGTGCATAATTAATTTGGTATCTGTATATAAAAGCTAAATTACTACAAGTAAGGAAACTAAATTAAGAATGTGTTACGTATACAAAGACCAAATTATGAATACATCAGAAAGTTAATCGTCAATATATGAGTAGGGATCTAACCAATAACATGTATTAGGGTTAAACATTGGTTAGATTTTGGGTCTAAAAAGTCTAATATGAACGAACCTGCAAACAATTTTTTTTTTAAGGTTTTTCAACCACAATGTACATCAATTTGGATGGGTCGGGTGTTGGGTGAGTTACAAGTTGAATAGGTGAATTAGAATGATTTGGAACTTAATTTGAGCCAATATTTGTTTTCAGTCTCAACTTATTTTGACAAACTTTTTATTTCCTTTTTTAAAATTTAACTTTTAAAAACTAAATGGACCAGTTTGCTATAAATAAAAAATAATAATAAAAAAAAGAATCATAATTGTTGAATTTAACATTGCTTTTGTTAACTACATCTTCCACCATAAATAATACATCTCTATTACTTTTTCAATGTTTTAAAACTCGGACCATTGTCGATCTGATCGAATTAATCGGAACCCGGTCTTATATGTCCAATTTGGTCCTACATTTAGATTGGAAATACACTTAACCTGCTGAAACTTGGATAACTTGTTATTAAATCGATTAAAATCGGTCACTCAACTTGGATCAGAGTCAACTTTGATCATTTTTTTTTCACATTATCCAAACACACTTACATCTAACACTTTTGAGCCCATTAACTTGTCAGTTGTCAAATTGTGCAATCATATACTTAGAAAGCTAAACTTCAAATTTGAATTGAAACAAAATTTGGGATGCACTTAAATTTTAAATTTAAATATAATTTGTAGTGAATTACACGACAAATTTATGTCAAAATAATATATCCATGATGATTCGAATAATGGTCTCAAGGCATATTTAAGCAACTAATAACCAATAAGTTAAGGAAGTAGTAACCATTTTTTATTTATATACAATGTGTTGTATAAAATTATATATTAATTTATTTAATTCAACTAGTCTATAATTTTATTGTTCTGTCGATATTATATTAACTATAATTAAAATTTATAAAAATATATAGGTATTAAACGTATATGGTGTAAACATTTTTTTAAAAAAAATTAATAAATATCAAGTTATGTGGTTTAACTACTGACTCATCGATTTGTCATGTGACCCAATATCTTGATCGATTTGATGATTGATCTAATTTTTTTTTACTAGCATGTTTGACACTTTTAATGATGGGTAAAAAAACTTTTTATGTCGACTATAAACTCGTCATAGATCTCGAAAATATAGAAAGTCTTGACTTTTTATGTTGGTTATAAAAATAATTGACATAAAAAGTTATTTTTGGGTTAATAATTGCTTCTTTATTGTCTTTTTTTCTCTCTTTTCGCATTTTGTTGTCATGCTCTATTTTTATTGTTTCATCTCTTTACGTTTCGCCATCACACTTTTTCCCTTTTGTTGTCGCATATCATCACATTCTATCATCAGACTTTTTTCCTCTTGTTCTCACATCTTTGCATTTTGCCATCGTTGTGTTTTGCATTTCATTGCCACCACCACTAGTGGAAAATTAGGATACTACGTCACTCATTTTACGTCGGACATACAAACACCCGACGTAATAAAAACGCGGTGGCATGGTTCGTAAATTTAATTAAATTATTTACGTCGAACCTCCTAGGGTCCAACGTAAATTTTAACATCTACGTCGGCTATGCATTGTGTCCGACATAGATGTTAAAATTTACGTCGGACCCTACTAGGGCCGACGTAAATAATTCACGCCCATTAATTAAAAGGAAGTTCACGAAATGGAGATTTCAAAAATTTAAACACAAACTCATCTCCCGCGCGTTGTGCAATGGAACCCAGCGAGAAATCCCTCCGCCTCCTCCTCAAATCGTGGCTCTTCCTCACTTATGTCTACTTGTTCATCTACATCTTGCTCTCTTCCGGCGTCATTTTGTACAACAAGGTACCCATTTCCCCTTTTCTTCGTTTTCTTCACTTGACAATGTTTTCTCACTGAAAAAAATGGATTTTTTCATGTCTTGGGGCAGCGGGTTCTTTCGCCCAAATACTTCAACTTTCCCCTCCCCATTACGCTCACCATGATCCACATGGGGTTTTCTGGGGCGGTTGCATTTGTCCTCGTGAGGGTCTTTAAGGTAATCCATCTTCTTCTACTTACTACTTTCTTTGTGCATTCTGAGTTTTTGAAGCTGGAGAGGGAAGTGGCCTAGTCCAGGTTGCAGCACGGGCCGTTCTGGTTGAAGAACGGGCCATTCTCCATGCAGAACGTGCCGTTCTCCATGCAAAACGGGCCAATCTGCTTGGAGAACGGGCCGTTCTCCAACCAGAACGGCCCGTTCTGCTTGCGGTCATTTTTCTTTTTTTAAAATTTTTTTACAACTTTTTACGTCAGACCTTGTAATGTCCGACGTAAATTTACGTCAGGGTGCGAAAACAGACGTAAATTTACATCTCCCGCTTCGACGTCGGAGGTTTTTCTGACGTAAAACCCCTAAAATAACCGACGAAAAATGTATATTCTGTACTAGTGCACTTTCTCTTCTCGCATTTCTTTGTTTCTATAACATCATTTTCATATTGTCTTCCACTACCATGTTTGCTTTCAAATCACCACATTATCAATATTTAATCAATAACAACATAAAACACAAAAATATAAAGCAAAAAAGGAAAATAATTACCGGGATGTGCAAGAAGGAAGAGGACAAAGAAAAGGGAAAGAAGATGAAACTAAAAAAAGAGTTTGAGTTGAAAAACGTGATTTGTGTTTTCTAAAATTTTAAAACATTTTATGTCTAGTGTTGTTTCACTCATCATAAAAAGATTTTTTTTATGTCAATTATCATTATACCTGTCATAGAAAGGTTAAGGTCAATTACAAAGTTTACACTCCTCAACACATTCTATGATAGGTGTAATGATAACTATGAAAGATCAAATTAGTAGTAAAGATTTGAAAAATATACACATTATTTTAGATTTATAGTTATTGTCGTTATAATTTATATGGATAAAAAAAAAAACAAAGTTTAGGTAAGTGTTATTATAGTAATAAATGTTATTTTTTTTATAATATACAAAATCTACAACAAAGAAATTACACAACAAAACTAAAATTAATAAATCTTAATTTGATAAAAACCTAAAGAGTTATTATTGTTTAAATTATTTATAATTAAAGTCACACATGACACATGTTTAGAAAACATATTATGGAATGAGGAAGGCGAGCCAAGCTCTCCTAGTAGTCAATAGGGGTGTAAGTAGGTTAGGTTTAGTTGAGTTAGGTTTGAATGAATCTGTTATTCAATCGATCAAAATTCAACAGGTTGAGTTGTCGAACTTGTGTTTTTTAGAAATCCAACTTAACTCAACCCAATCATGAATGGGTTGGATTTGATAGGGTCAATCAGATCAGCATAATTATATTTAATTATTTTTTTATAAAATTCAAGTGTTTTATGATAGATGTAATAAATCATTTGATGTCTTGTTATAAATATAATGTTATCGATCAATAAAAAAAATATAAACTAAATTTTTAAATAAATTTGTTGATATGTTACAGTATTATCATCTCAAACAAGTAAAACTAATACAAAATAAAATTTAAAATAAATATTTTATATTATAACAATGTTGTCAACCTAAAAGTACATATTTGTTATTGCACAAAAGTGACAAAGAGTATTATCTTAAGTAAATAATCATACTAACTTATTATTATTATTATTATTATATTCTACTATTATAATAACTTGGACACATCAGAATTAAAGGGATTCAAAGATTGTATGAGTATGAGATTATACAGTTGAAGATAACTTAAATGAATTAATTTGCACTACCTATACCAACAAGATGTATCTACTTTTTGGTAGTTCGTCCCATAAGAATTCCATAGTTAAGTGTATTTCACTTGGAGTAATTTAGGGATGGATAACCTTTTAGAAAAATTTCCAAAAAAACGTGTAAGTGAGGATAAAACATGTTAAAAAGTATAATGTTTGTTTGTGGGTTAGTCATTGATTTTAAAAGCAGACGAACATCTCATAAAGGACTATCCATGAAAGATTTTATCCAATGCAAGGTTCTAACCAACAAGAAGTTTTGCAATATGTCATTATATGAAGTGTTGTGAAGTAAAACCATTGACATATCGAATCAAAGTGGTGTCGCTACTACTACTATTAGAGGAAATGAGACATTATATGTCTTTATGTTTAAAAAATATAAAAAAATAAATAAATAAATAAGAAAAGAGTATAAAAAAATAAAGAGTGGAAAAAAAAGTAACCAAATACTTTTATTTAAAAAAATTGTGTAAATAAAATAACAAATATACTATTATTAAAGAGTAAAAATGTCATATTAATTATGTACACAAAAATGAAATATTATTTTTATATTATTATAAATTATTATTATTATTATTGGGTTGAGTACGATAAAAATTTAAAATATTCATTATTCGACTTATAGAGTGTTAAGTTTTATTTGGATTAAATCAGGTGTGATTAAACATTTAAAGAATTCGATTCAATTTCATTCCATCAATTTGAATTATTTGGAATTCGCATATTATCTATATTGGCATCCAACCCTAGTTACCAACTAATAAAATATCATGTGATTCGGTTCACGTAACCACCCAATCTTTACTTTTTTATGATTCACGGAATCATAAAACGAAAGAGAAACTACGCCACTAAGAGGGAGCCTATCCATAAAGTATATATAGCAAACGTGCCCCGAGAGAATATTATATGACGCGTATTATATGACGCATCTTACCGAATAATGCATTATAACTTAATATCATGCATATATTAAATTTTATTAAAATTAAATAATTTAAATATAATCAAAATATTTATATTTTAATATATTTAAATAAATAAATAAATATATATATATATATATATTACGTTAATTTTATTTTATAAGAATGAGATATCCTATCATATTTTGAATTAGTATAAATTTTTTAAATTTTTTTCAAAATTTATTGTTAGATTAAAAATTATTTATTCTTAGATTATATATACAAAATTTTATATTAATCTACGATGATTTGATACCTCATTTTCATAAAAAAAAATTATATATATATATATATATAAATATATATATATATATCAAAATATATTAATATATATATATAAATATTTTGATTACCTTCAAATTGTTATTCAATTTTAATAAAAATTTGTTATACATATGAAATTATAATTCACCAATTAGATCGATAAAATTTAATTTAATATAAAATTATTAAACAGTGTAATATTTAATATAAATTTATTATATTTAATATTTCTCCTCCATCTTCTCTTTAATGCTAACATCTCCACTCAATGTTGATGAATCGACCTCTACCTTTTGGCATTAACTCCTTACATTAGGCACTCTTCTCTATTATATATTGTAGGAGGACTTACGCACACACAAGCAACATGGTCATAACAACCACACATATGATACAAAGTAAATGCAAGCCTTCGTATTCTACTTTATACCATACATTGTTAAGATTAAATTTGCTTAACACCTATTTATAGAGGTCAATTTCAATACAAACTCTAAACCCTAAACTCTAGCGAACCTCCCTTTAGTCATATTAAGGGTGTTGAGATTAACCTTAATAGGTCTTCCTATCATTGAGGTTATGGTAAGAAGAACGTTTTCGTCATAAAACACCATGCCTAACCCTAAAAGGTATACCCAAACATCCTCCGCCTTAGATGTCACAAACTTTAGTGACAATTTGACAATCAAGTAATGTTCAAAGAGCATCCATGTGCCTCCTTGTATTACATGCTCCCTATCGACATCAAGATCAAATTCCACCATAAAATAGTCATGTGATATATCCATTACCTTAAAATCCTCTCATAATTTCCAAAGCGTTTGTAGCCTCCTCCACATGGGAATGAAACCAATGCTCTCCCCTAACAATTTCACCACCAAACATTATTTCCATAATTCACACAATTTTACAGAGGAATTGATTCAACAATAGTGAACTTCAGAAGGAAACAATCACCACCTCATACTCCAAGAACATAACACCCTCCTTGAGGAGGTCACATATTGAAGAGGTTACTGAGGGCTCCCCTAATGACCTTTTTCTTGAACATTTCACTTGATCGACCAACATATTGACATGGAGAAAATTCTAGCACTCATTCTTATTTTTGAAAAAAAAAAAAAGGTATTTCATGTCTCTTATTTTTTTTAAAAGAAAATAAAGAAAGATAATTAAGAGTGATTGTAAGTAGATTCACAAAATACGAGAAGTTTTTTTTAGAGGTATAGTATAATGGTCCACTAAAAGTGGAAATCAAAAACAATTACACTATACCATATTTCCATTATAATATGTTAATATATATAGATAACTAGTAGAGAAAAAGGCGTGCCTCCACTTGAATATAGATAGTAATGTAATAACAATTATTTTTAATTTTAAAATTTTTATGACATTTAGTAATTGTTATTGTACAATTTTTTTTTATTTTAGTAAAACTTGTCAAAAATATTGTATACACCATAGTAGATAATCACCTCTATATATATTAATGGAGAAAAAAAAAGTATTTCGTGCGTCTTAATTTTTTTAAAATTAAACATAAAATAATTTAAGAGCGATTATGCATGATTATTCACAAAATATAAAATATTTTTAAAGATGTAATGATCCACTAAAAGTAAAAACAAAAAATAATTACACTAATTCATATTCTCTTTATAATATGCATGTAGATATGATATAAATAGGCCTGTGCAAAAATTTCCGGCCGATCCGAAACCGGCCAAACCGATGATCAGATTGGGTGAGGCGGATTGATTCTTAGGTATATCGAATTTTTTTTGAAGCAAATTTCGGGTTCAAACGGTTTTGAACGGTCGGATTCGGTATTGGAATTTTCTCATCCGATGTACCCGAATCCGACCGTTTATCTTCTTCTTCTTCACCTTCGTCTTCACCGTTTATTTTCTCCATTTTTACTTCGTCTTCTTTCTTCTTCTACTTCGTTCCGTCTTCTTTCTTCTTCTTTTTCACTCCATCTTCTTTCTTCTGCTTCTTTCTTCTTCTTCTTCACACTGTCTTCTTTATTCTTCTTCTTCACTTCGTCTTCTTTCTTCTGCTTCTTTCTTCTTCTTCCATGGCTACCGCTGCTGAGAAACTTCCTGTTCTGGTTGATGAAGGTGGTGATGCGGAGATCTGAAACTCCGTGATTTCCCCCAAATGAAGCAGCGACAGAGACCGGCAAAGAATGGCGACGGATGGCGACGAGGAAGCTTCTCAAACCGATAAATCCATCCGATGAACCCGTAACCCGCACGGATTGAACCCGCCAAAATCTGA
Source organism: Cajanus cajan (assembly GCF_000230855.2). Taxonomy (NCBI): domain Eukaryota; kingdom Viridiplantae; phylum Streptophyta; class Magnoliopsida; order Fabales; family Fabaceae; genus Cajanus; species Cajanus cajan. The sequence continues at coordinate 64,179,368 of NC_138518.1, forward strand.
GTTCTTCGTCGGTCGGAAATGGCCCCTGATTTTTCTTAATCGGTTTCGGATGATTTTAGGAATTTTGGTCCGAAACCGACCGTGGCCGACCGATGCTCAGGCCTAGATATAAATATAGATAAAAGAACATTTATAAAATAAGAAAATAATATAATCAATAAAAAATTGATATCTTAAAATATTTATTAATTTTATCTTTAAATTTAATTTAGATGTTAATTGACACCAAAAATTTGATATCTTTAAAATTTTGATATCTTAAAATTCGATGTAATTGACACCAATATATATTAATTATAACATACATAAAAAATAAAAATAAAAACCTTTGCTTTAACATTTTAGAAACTTTGGCTGAATATGGTAAAATTACCTTTAAAAAGAAAACAAAATTACCTATATTTCTGCCTTCTATAAATTGAACGGGATTGATATATAAAAGTTTCACTGACAATAATAAATCATGAAGTCCGTTACTTTTTAAGTGTCCTTACAACTTTTATACACAAATCAAGAAATTCAGGTATTCTAATATACTTTTTTCATTTATATTTCATAATAAATACATCGCAGTTATAAACATGTAAATAAATTAAAACTTAAGTAAAATAAATTCTATATACTAAACACAAACGTTTCTTATATGATAACGTTTTTTAATTTTTTTTTGAGACATAAAATTTATATATATTTTTTATTTTTTTTATTTCATTTTATTTTATTTATCATAATTATTTATAAATTATATTTTAAAATTTTTAAATAAATTCACCATAAAAAAAAATAATATTATACTATAATATAAAAATAATTTATATTTAAAAATATTTATTCATAAAATTTTTTAATTTAATATTTATTTATATATATATATAATTTATTATAAATTTTAATTATATATAATAAAGATTTAACATGTGGATTACACAAATTAAAAAATACTTATAAGAATATAATTGACAAATAATAATAATAATTATTATTATTAGTATTATAAATTTTAAAAAGCTATATATAAATGTGAACAGTTTTTTAAGAAACCCGGATAATTGAAAAAAAAAAAAGTCTAAACAAAAAGGCAAAACGGAAAATTTGAAACTTTGGAAAGTTGAAACAGATGGTAATCGCATTATTATTACCGTGGAATTTTACATAAGCATGGAATAGGATGCACCTCCATTTGATTCATTTACATCTCTTTCATGAACAGATTCATTACTGATTTTACCCTATAGACTACATTCCGGCCACATTCATCTCAATGAAACTAAACATCTTCTTCCGCTAATTTTGGCAAACTCCAACTTTAGGATAAATTAAATTATATATATATAAAATATTTAAATATATTTTTAGTCTCTTTAAGATAAATTTATTTTGATTCTTCAAACTCTAAATTGTTGTTTTGAGTGAGGGCATGTTATTACTATAACCAAAGGTGACGCAACCTGAACCCTTTATAAAGCCCCTTAAGGTTGTAGTTCGACAAACAAACAAAAACACACACTCAGCGCACCTGTTATTCGTGCACTAGTTGTGTGTGTTAGAGAGAGAGAGAGAGAGAGAGAGAGAGAAGAATATTGGGGCCCAATGGAGAAGAAGAGGTTCGCGGTGTTGATGTGCGCAGAGGAATCGGAGTACATGAAGAAAGCGTACGGAGGGTATTTTGAGGTGTTCATGAGAATGCTGGCGGAGGAAGGAGAAACCTGGGACGTGTACAAGGTGCTGCGTGGAGAGTTTCCGCAGGATCATGACTTGCTTCTCTATCAAGGCTATGTCATCACTGGCAGTTGCAGAGACGCACATGGTAACGACAAATGGATTCACGACCTTCTCACCTTGCTTCGCAACTTGGATTCCATCAACAAAAAAATCCTCGGCATTTGCTTCGGACACCAGGTACCTACATTTTTACTATCTCCAATCAACATTACATAACTATTTTTAGAATTTACTTAAATATTTTACCTTTTTTCTTCTTATTTATCCAATAATACATGGAATAATCATTCATCCGTACCGTTTTTAAACTATGCTTTTTTCTTCAATGAAGAAAGATTAATTAGAATGTCGGTGCTTAGAACGAATTTGTGGATGTGAAGCAATGGAGAGATATTTTTATCCTCCATTATTGTGCTGTCATCTCGTTAAATCCACTGTACAGGTGGTCCACTATAACGAAAACACAGGGGACATTGAAACGTACGAATTTCAACTGTACGTATACACTCACCCTTTGGCATTTGTGCAGGAATAGTACTTACGCAGATATTTAAATATTCGATTAGTTAGATTTCCACTTATCCATGTTTTCTATGAAAAAAATCTAGTTTGGAAACCATGGTAATGACATGACTCATATATAACATAAGGCACTGGACTTGGACTTTCGATGACCTGATGATTTTTCTAATTTCATATTTAAAATATGAACGCTTCTAAAGTAAAGAAGTTAGGTTGGGTGAGGTGATTTTTGACCGATAATAAAGAGTTTTAATTGTAACTTGTTTGAAATTACAAAATAATCCCTCTATTAAATAGAGCTCAGGCTTCACTCTGTCAATCCTCCAATATCATTGCCTTCAACCGCGGTAACCAGCCCTGCTCCAATTCCCCTGTTAGGCTAAGGACATGGAAGTTCAATCTGGATTGAGTTTCCGGTATCATGTTTTTTTATGTCAAGAATGCCACTTTTCTGCCTTCGCTTGTGGATAATAAGTTTATTATTATATTATATTATTAAATTTAATAATAAAAATTAATGCTTCTACCATATTTTTTATTATTTTATGTTAGAATTTTTCTTAAAATATTATATTTCAGGTACTTTTTCGTATATTGTTACATTTTTTTCTTCCTATCTCTTATTTTAAGGGGTAGTGGGGTAGTGTACACATATGTATCTGAATAGTGTCAAAAGATCTGATCTTTACAACACTTGTCTTGCATTAAACCTGCTGACATGCCCCGTAGGATTGTTGAATACTAAAAAGTAAAAATTGACCCAATTGATAAAAAAGTTGATCTTTAGTTGACCAAAACAAGAAAGAGGTAAGTGAAGACGATACTGTGGTTGTCGGTTTCTATTTATCCCCTTCTTATTAATGTTTGCCAGAAACTCCAGAAAATTATTATTATTATTTCTCTTCAAGAATGTTTTACCACCTACCGCAACATGAAAACCTCTGAAAAGTGTCTCACTCGGCTGCGTGGTGTGGACCACTATGATGTGATTATCACATGCATCACTTAACTTTATGATATGATATGCCATCAAATAATAATTAAGTAGTTCCTGGTGTGTGTGTTTGCATAAACATATAAAATGAAAGTTGCTTTTTGTGTGTGGATTTGTGATCAATGACACAATGTTGGCACATGCATGGCAAAATAAATAATAGTTAAGGATCGTGTTTAATTTGATAATCTAAATATATAAAATGCAGTTTGCTTTATGTATGTGGATTTGTGATCAATGACATATTGTTGGCACTTGGCAATGTATAAGTAAAGGATAATGTTTAATTTGATCAGATACTTGGGCGTGCATTGGGAGGGAAAGTGATTCCTTCTCCAACTGGTTGGGACATTGGTGTCAGAACCATAACATTTTCACCATCTTTGCCATTCGCTTTGTCTTCCCTCGATCTTCCTTCAAGGCTTCCTATTATTGAATGCCACAGGGATGAGGTGTGTATTTTTCCATAAAAAAATATTGTCATTGTCTTAGTTTTGTTCTGAGTTTGATTTCTGTGATCATAAATAATTTATAGTTAAGTGATGATTTTTCCTTTGTATGAAAATAGGTCCGAGAGCTACCAGTGAAGGCAGAAGTGATTGCTTATTCGGATAAGACTGGAATAGAAATGTTCACATATGGAGATCACATTATGGGAATCCAAGGTCACCCTGAGTACTCCAAAGACATTCTTTTGCACCTTATTGACCGTCTGATTCAACGAGATTACATCATAGTACGCGCTCACAAACTGTTGAATCTCAATTTTATAAGTCACGAGACATGTTTTTAAATTGGCCAAGTAAAGTGGTTGGAAAGTGTTGAATAAATATCTATAGTAATTAAGAGTGGATGTTTTGAATGTGTGCAGGACGCTATAGCTGTGGAAGCAAGGGAGAGGATTAATGCAATGTGGGAGCCAGATACGGAGGCTTGGAAGAGACTCTGTGTCACATTTCTGAAGGGTCCATTGACATAAATGGAATTAATTGACACGAAAAGTTTTAGTTTAATGTGCTGTGGGCCAATGCATGCACCGCTTAGTACTGTTATTAGACAATTTAGCCGTGTTACGTTAGTTGTCATAGTGCTGATGGGTGTATTTTATGTACCTATGTTATCCATGGTCATATTACACCAATTAATAAAAAGTATTGTCACTCTTCTCTCCTTTCCAATTGGAATTCTCTAACTATCCTATAAACCTTTTTTTTAAGGAGAAAACTTGTTAGATGCAATTGCGTACGTTTATAATTAATGTCGGTCTTATTATACATGTGTAAGTGTAACTATCGTATAAACTTCTTTTTTTAAGAATTAACTTAATCGAATTTTAATCATATGTTATCTATCAACTATATTACATGTTTTTGCTAACGCATAATAATTATGAAATAGTAGCGGGTGAGTATAGAAAATCGTTGGCTATAAATTTTATACCACATGACACTTTTCTAATGCCACTTTTCTTGCTTCATGGGCAACCCTTTTTTTTTTTTGGGAAGGCAATAATTTTATTAAATAAAGTCAATTGTGCACAAGAAGTGCCAATTGAGATTAGTACAATAGTATCATTGAATCCACATTTCAATACTGTAATGTCAAAGAATAGCAAATACATAGATCCACTCACAGCAAATTGCAGTATTGTAACAAAAACATAGATTAACTCTGTTGCTCTGTTAGCTTCTACCTTTTGAAAAAGATTCCTTGGCACCTGTATGAATTAGTTGAGAACAGATAAAATTTTCGAGGTATGCTAAATACTATCCTAAAATAATTCAAGTTTAGAAAATACAATTTTGACAACTCATAAAAAAACATTTGGTATGCAGAATATTTTTACATTCTTAGAAATCTTAAAGTGAGAATTTTTATGTTTGGTAACTATTTAAAAAAAAAATATTTAAGAATGTAATTTTCTAAAAATTATTTTTATCCTACTTTTTCACAAAAATATTTTCATGAGGGGGGTAAAACATAAAATCTCTCTTTCTCTCTCTTTCTCTCACTCTCATTCCATTTCTCTTCCTCTCTCCCTCTACCCCCCTCTCTCTCTTTCTTTCTCTCTCCCATTCTATTTCTCTTTCTCCCTCTCTCTCACTCTCACTCCCCCTCTCTTCCTCTCCCTCTCTTCTTCTCTCTCTTTCTTGCTTTCTCTCTTTCTCTTTTTATTCCTCTTTCTCCCTATCTCTCTCACTCCCCCTCTCTCCCTCCCTCCCATATCTTTATTCCTCTCTCTCTTGTATTTCATAATTTCTTAACCATATCAATTTTATTAATATTATTAAAGTTTATTTTGTTTCTATAGTTTAATAGTATTTGTTGACATTTTTTAATTTATTTATTTGAATAAAATGAAATATATGTTTTTATTCTTCTTAACTACTATGTAACATTTTTTTTCTGTTTATTTTTTGTAGAATTATGTATTTAGATGATTTTAACTATGAATTTTCAATTTTTTAAAAATATTTTAATGTCATATTTGTAATAAGATATGAGTAAATAAATATATCTAATAAGTATATTTTAACAAAGGCTATTTTTGTAAAAAAAATTATATATATTTATATTCTCAAGAATACAGTAGTATAACCATACTTGAAATCTTTAATTCTTAATAATCTTATATGAATATTCACAAGAACTTTTATGAGTAACCAAATATATTTTAACTATTCCCAAGAATCATGGTTCCCAATACTTGTAATTCTTAGGAATGATGATTCCTAGGTATGAAAAAAATTCTCTCTTACCAAATTTCCTCATAAGGTGTATTACTGATTTTCCTATAAAAGATTCTACTATGGAAGAAACAAATAATTAAACTAGCTTCTCCCCAAAGATTCATCTTAATAAGCAAAACATTCATCTTAATCCTTTCAGCTATTCCATTACTCTCGGACTCTAGTGAATTAGGTAGAGTTACTTCATAGATAATACCTTCTTTTACACATAAAACATTAAACAAAGTGTACTCACTTCCCGTATTTGGTCTTATCCTTTTAATCTTTCTATTAAGTTGATTTTTCTACTCTAGCTAGCTTTATAAGATAAAAACATATATTAAAAGCTTCGTCTTTATGTCTAAGAAGATAAACTTTAATATATCTTAAATAATCATTTATAAAAGTTAATAAAGTAATTTTTACCACCTCTAGACATAGTTTATTTTAAATCAACAAGATTAGAATAAATTAAACCAATCAATTGAGAATCACATTGAATAGAAGGACAAGGTGTGTTAGTTAACTTTGATTCAGCACATATATCACATTTTTTTATATTTTTATCATGAAAATAAATTAAGTCCAAGCTTTGTAATTAATTATATAAGAAGAATTTATATGTCCTAATGTAACATGTAATATTAATCAAATCATTCATGATTTCTGAAAGGTTCCGCTTTCCAGGTTGCACTAAAGATAAGCCTACTTGACTCATGTATATGTGCAAGAGCTTTTCCATTTTTGTTAGCCTCCTTGTATATGACTATATCACAATTTGATATATAAATTATTCTTTAAAGATAATACTAATCAATGTGAGACTTCTTCCATTTATAATACATATATACAAGGGTGGAATTGTTTGCGGTTCAAGCCTGTGCAGTAATCCTTTAGGTGAGTCTCTATCGGAGTATGTCATTAGCACTCTATTTGATAGTATTAAGAGTGTTTTTCGGTTCTACTATTTTATGGACATCCATTCATTTTGTTGAAAAATTCAAGTATCTAATGTTTTCAATTGTGGATATTTTTCCACTTACACAATAGCAAATGGCTTATGTCTTGTAACTATTATAATTTCAATTATGTAGTTTACTGGTGGCATATAGTTTTGAGAATAAGACCAGAAAACCTTTTTGTAGCTTTTTTTTATTTGTTGAATTAAAGTTTAGTGCGAGTGAAATTTATTTCCGCAATATTGTGGCAAAATGCTTAAATTCAAGTTTTTTTCTTTTCATGCGTGGAATTGGGTGCTTTTGTTTTTGGCTGAAAGCTTTTGATGATCAACTTTTTATTTAACGAATCATTTGATATATGCACACTGTCTTTTAGGTGCTCCCAAAAATAAATATCTTTTTTGAATTCTAGTAATTCTGATAGATAAAAAAAATAAATAAATAAAGTGTTTTATTATTTTTTTTACCTTGCTATCAACTCACTGCCTATTTAGTGAAGCTTTCTTTCGTTGCAATTACGCGTTTTATTGAAGGGTAATTTTACATTATTTTATAAGACGTGATTTTAAATTACATTAAACGTCAAAGTATGTCGCAACAAAATTTTAATATTATGAGGATATAAAAAGTTATAATTCCATGTGATTTTATATGTATCGATTATTACTTATAACAAATTATTCCTTTTTGTTGAATTTGCAGCTGTTTTACACTACATGGTAAAAAAGAATAATAATAATTATGTACATATTGTCCATACTTCAAACAACAAAATATTCTCGCATCATCAGCGAGTCTAGACAAATTATATTCAAATATAAGTTACATTTTCTAAGTGGAACAAAAATATGCATTTCCCCCATAAATTTAGGTTAATTTTTACAAATGCACATCAACATTCGATCTGTGGGCTATGTATGGGAGGGAAGTGTGCATACATCACATGCAATACATATGCCATATAAATATGATATAATCAATCATATCAAATTGTGAACTAAAGAATAGACCTTTTGTTTCCTTCTTAATTAACTCTAACAAATAATTTTCTAGAAACTTCTCTGTGTTAATTTAAAAATTAAGAAAAACTAATAAATAAATGTGAAATTGAATCCATTATTTGATGTTGTACCTTATCTAGACAGCTTGCCTTTTCAGAATGATCATGAGAGATGCCATAATTGTAAAATAGTACTATTTTTCTCCACAGACAGCGTGTCTGTCATTAGAATAGTATTAGCTCATAAAGTTTAAACCATACACACCTAGTTGTTTTTTCCTGTATTGGATCGATGGTCATTCTCGAGAGATACTGACTCTGCGCATATATATTATGAATGTAACATTATTAATAATAATATTCTGTAAAAGGCTATAAATGAGACTAAAGTAGAAGAGACCAATTGGACAAAATAAAATAAAGGTGGCTACGTTTGCGTAGAACGAAGAAGAAAAGTGTTGAGTATTGGAATATATTACATTAGGAAATGAGAATAGCAAGGAAGGCAAGTAACGTGAAAGACGTTGAGTGTTGCTATTAAAATGCCCTAATAAGAAGCACCAAAACGACACCATACTGAACAACTTTAAAGTAGAATCATAAAGATACAAAAATAATTGAAGGCGAAACAAAACAACCACTTCCAAATCACTACGCATTAGAGTTAAAAAGAAAGGTGAAGATAACATCCTTTTGGGTCCTTTACCATCATTTATTGTATATAGACAGAAATTTTGTGAGGATTCAATTTAGTGGGTGCTTTCCACTAAACCAGCACTGAGTAAATTGCACATAATTTGTGAGGCATCGTGAGTTCAATGTATGTCCATGAAGACAAGCACGAAAATATTACGAGGGAAAAGGAAATGAAAATCTTATCCTTGAGAACGGGAAAAAGTTCTTGTGTTAGTTTCGTGCTTAAATAATGCAAATGTAAAGTGCTATCAATAATTTTAGAGAAAAAGCAGCCACTGTTTCCATCAAATTAGGCATAACTTTTTTTTTTCCTTACAGTTGTGCGTGTGTGTCTACGAGTGTGCGCGCGTGTGTATGCGTGTGTGCATATGTAAGTGTGTGTGAAGAGAAATTCATTGACTCTATTCAATAATGCATGTTATACAACAAATTTTAACTATCTAACTGATCAAATAAAAAGTTTTTAATATATAAATGAAATTTGTAAATTTTAAAACAATTTAAAAATTATTGAATATTTTATTATATAAATTTAAAATCAATATCTAATTATTTTTTTGAGAATATTTTTATGTCCTGCTTTAAGTGGATTGAACCATTTTGTTATCCTTAATTTTTACTTAATTAATATATTTTAATGAAAACATTTTCAAAAAAAATTTCAAACTCCCATATTTTTTAATTTATTTTTATTTAGTTTAAAATTAAATTTAAATATTTTTAAATGTCTCTGTATATGAATTAGAATCAAGAGTACTTTTAATAACTATTATTCAACAAAAGTGTTTTTAGATGATTTTTCTAACAAGCATTTTTAGAGATTTTTCTTAAATTTTTATATTATTTTTATTTATGAACTACATTTTAATATATATATATATATATATATATATATATAAAAGTCCTGCCAATGATTTAAATTATTACTAATGTAATAAATATTATTATTTATATGAAAAAGAAATTATGATTTGTTAATATGTATAAAAGAAGAAAAAAAAAGAATCTTAAATGATATTATGACATCAAAAGGATAAATATTTAAGGTGATAACAATGGAGAAAAAAAATGTATCTTTTTTAATATTCTATTTTTTATGTATATAAATTATTAACATTTGTAATTAAATATATTACAACATCCATACCAGGTAGATTCACAAATATATATAATTAAGATAATCAAGTATCCAAAATAATAGTTCATCATACATAATAAAAATAACATTAAAATCCAACAAATTGTTAATGTTCCTCCAAATTAGTACACACAAAGAACTCTAAATCATACACTAAATACAATAAGTACCTATATATTTTATACTTAATTACTTAAGTTAAGGTATAACAAATTAAAAACATACAATTCTAAAATATATATAATTTTAACTATTTCTAATTTGAAGGACATATCTTGCCCACTCATCATGTATTTTCAAAATCTCATTATGAGACACTAAGTGAGCATTTTAAAACAACTGAAACATATATAATATATTAGTGTACAATGTATCATAAATATTAAATTAAAGTTATTTTAAGATGTCAAAATACAAGTTATATTATTTTCAAGAATCAGTAATGCTCCCGTTAATTATGAGCTTCATCCAATACGTCAAATAACTTTTATAATACATCACATAAATAGTCACACTCGTGTATATATATCTTGCATTTGACATACCACCCAACACATTGTTGCTGATCACAACACTGGTTAATTAATATATTAGTTTATTAAGGATTTCATCCAGTAATAAGGATTTCATCTCACAGATGGGTTTCCTATATGCAAAGGAACATAAGGACACCATTATATACTCCCCAAGAATAATGACAATGTACTGTCAGTGACACCTATAATAGAAAAAGAAACTAATTAGTAACAATATGAATATTAATTAATTAATTAATGTTGTTAACTTATGCTAACTTGTTGGTGTAAAGAGATAAAAAAAAATATATGTCTTCTTGAGGTATTCATCCATATCCCCAAAATTTTATATTAGTATAGGTTATTGTTCCTGAATTTCTATATGAATTGAGGCACAAGTAATCCGTACAAATATGTTTTTCCAAATTCTCGACTTAATTGGTTCTAGTGCCTAAAATGAATAAAGTAAATGTTAAACATAAATAACAAAATAAAAAAAATAATTAAATTACTTTCATTACCAGTAGCTATATATAACCGAAATGTTAAGCATAAGATTCTTCCCACTATCTCTAGAACATCTTATAGGTTTATGTACAATGGGACTCGTGTATTGTCTACACTAAAGAAGGAATGATATCATTGCACATGTAAGGGAGACTATATCCGGGATGAAAAAATGTCAAGTAATTGACCCATATGATCATCTACAAGTTTTAAACTAATAGTAAGTCAAACTTGTTTCACAAGCCACACAATATCAAAAAAAAAAAAAATGAACAAAAATTTGTTGATGATATTACTAATTATTTCAGTTGTCAATACAAAATAAAAAAAATTAAATAAATAAGATAATTAACTGAAATCGCTTTCAATAAATGTCTTGATCATACAATAAAAGTTTTTAGAACTTACCTCGTTAGCTTAATTTATGGAGTGATCAAGGGACTCAATCAATAAAGTCTCAAATACCATTAACCACTACTCACAAATACCTCAACAGGTGCACACATTGTTTATTGCTGACAATAAACCATAAATTCGAACTTCGCGAACTTCCTAATCAAATCTTTTTGAATATGGGGATACTATTGTGTGACCTACATAGTGATCTTCAACAAAACCTCATGGCTCACAATAGAACTATTGGAAGCATGTGATAATAGACCAAAATTATCATTAAAAAAAAAAAAAGTTAATGTCATCAAAGATAGATGATGTAACACTGACATGTACTTATATATGTTGCACTTTACATTTTAGTTTCTATACTTACAATAATTTTACATTTTGATCCTTAAACATATACAACCTTTACTTTTTACTCCTTAGAAATAACTTATTATATTTCTTATATGAGAAATTTTTAATCCATAACAACAATTTCTCCTTTTTTCTTCCTCCTTCTCATGTCACTTTTTTTTCTCTCTCCTCATTAACACTTGTACCCTCCTGTTTACTTTACAAAGTATATTTCTTTTAAATCCTACTACATCAATTTCTATTTGACTCTAAACCAAGAGTGTTGCGATTTCAAACTTTTAATGTATTTCTTGGTCAAAAGGTAGTCTCTCATTTTATTTTTTTTTGGAAACAAAGATAATAATATATATTAAATTAGTACAAGAGATACCAAAAATTCATATATATATATATATATATACAAACTAACCAAACACCACTAAAATAATCAACCTACACAAACAACACTAACTAAGACATGCATGATGTATGTCTTTAGACCATATAAATCTCATTGATAATACTCCTCAACATGCCCTTTTCCCATCCAAGTTGAAGAATTTATTGACCACATCACAAATAATAAATAAATAATCAAAAAAGAGATGAACTGCTTTAACCAAGACCAAACTACATTGACACTCCTTATAATAATAGGAACTGGCTTGAATCAATCTTATTATATATGTTTGAAATTTGTTTTATATATCAAATGATATTTATCACACATCAACGCAAAAATTACTTTAGATGCATGATGCTGTTAGAAAATAAAATAATAATAATTTAACATGATAACCAACAATAAAAACAAAAGTATAAAAAAATTCTCCATATAACTAACAATGGCATGATTTTCCAAATATTTGATGTTGCGAGTTTAAATTGATGCAGTAAGAATTTGATGTGTCAAAAATCTAAATATTTTATGTAACAAGATAAAAACAATGTGAAAATTTTTACAACTATAAATAGTGCTAATACATATCGCTACTCGTAAACCATCTTATTTTGAAAGAACATCTAAACTTTATAATTTCGAGACTTTCTAATTTAAGATAAATGAGAGTTAATTAATGTAAGAGAGTATAAAAAATTGAACTTACAAAACATTAAAAGAAAAAAAAAATATTACTCATATTGTGGTTTAAATAAGTGTTTTTTAAGTATTGATTAAAAAGTAAAAAGAGTAAAATATAAAAATAATCTAAGTGTAACAATAAAATTACAATGTGAAGTACAATAAATATCAGTATAGCGTCATCTATCATTAACCGCACATTTTTTTAGTAAGAGGAACTAAAAGTTACCGAAAGTACTTGTAGAAACTTAAAATATAATTTGAAGTGCAGGAGCTAAAAGGTTTTTTTTTTTAAATTATAAAAATAAAATGAGTAATTAGACTTAATTTTTAATGGTAACATATTTTATTTTTAATTATTTTTCTTTTATAAAACTTGTCCGACATAATGTTGATGTAGTTGTGGGCTGGGGAGAGGGAAGGAGGGACACTTAAGCATACGCCAAAAACGACAGATCATGGCTGCTAGACGCTACATCCAAGACGATGACTTTATGACTAATTCAACGACAATAGCCTAAATTTTAAAGGCTTTGTTTCATTTTATACAATGACTTCTGATTTTTTTATTTAAATTCTTTTTTTTAAATAAAAAATATTACAAAAATGATCATTACAGGAATTAAACTTATGTCTCATGCTTCTAACTATTTTAACTCATTCTCACCTAATTATTAATGGTTAAATTCAATACGAGTAAATCTATATAATAAAAATGTTAAATTTAATTTTTTCAAAAATTTATTTATTTATATAAACTGAACTTAAACTATAAAAAAATTTATTAGATCTAAGATCAATCTATACATATATATATATATATATATATATATATATATATATATATATATATATATAATCGTTAATATTTTTGATATTTTTACAAAATTAAACATTTTATATAGTTGATATGTAAGTAAATTTAGTAGTCAGCCTATCTTTTTCTTTCATTTTCATGAAAAAATATTTTAAATTTTTTTTTAAATTATTCTCTTTTATTATACATTGCCTAAGTGTATACAGTATATACAAGTTATCCTCTTACATTAAATTTATTTTTATTTTTATTTTAAACTTTAAATTTTAATAATAATAATAATAATAATAATAATAATGGAATGAAATTATATTTTATCACAAAAAAAAACTCACTTAAAAATCAATTTATTAAAATATTAAAATTAATTTATTAATCTATTTAACATTATTAATATAAAATAAACTTTAAAATATTAGTAAGTTAAACCAGACTTTTAAAAAAATTAGATCAGACCTAAAAAAAATATAATAAATAATAAACCAAATTTAAAAATAATTTTTATAAATTACTTTGCAAATGTATTCAAAACCTAACTTAATCTAAATATTTTCATCCCTACTGACAAGGTTTCCAGGCAGTGATAGTCATCGCTGTTGAATCCGATTTTGACATAGAACGGATGAAGTCGTCTTCCTACCATTACAATTAATTTGATGATATATTTAAAACCAACATTGCTATATTTGACCTCTACCATAACAAGGTATAGCAAGTCTACATACCCTTGCTTAAATGCTGATTCGGAAAAGATAGTCAGAATTGTGTAATTTTTGCTACGTTAGAACGAGATGAAAAAATCAAGAATATTTGTAAAGACCAACATAAAGTGAATCTCTGTTCCCATACATGAAAATGAGCGTCGTGAATTACTTATTTTTACTCCCTAAAGATTAAATATTTTTGTAAACCAACTAAGTAAAAATAAAGATGCTAAGAAATAAAAATTATTTTTATACATTTCTTTCACTCTTTTTCACCATTCAATCTAAATAAAAAAATTTCCACTTGTTTTTATTTATATCCATTAAACACGTTTTCTAAATTGCACATAAAAGATCTGTTACTAAGTTGTTTTTTATCCTTATTTCACTTTAATCTAAGATCGAATGTAAGAAAGAAATAGAACATGCTAGCATAATCCAAGCAGCCGGAATATTCAGACAAAATACGCAACCAATTATAAGTATCAAATAAAGTATCAAATAATAAAGGCCCGATCCCAATACTGATTTTATATCAGTTTGTATGCATCTCCAGACAAATGGTATTTTATTAAAAATGCAATTCTTCGCCACATAAACAGTTCTAACCATAGGAGAGACAGTGCATCAATGCAAACTCCAAAACAGGCATGTGGTAATCACGCACTCAATGAAGCTCCAGAGTTCTTTCTGCATTCTGCAAGCATATCCATGTAAAACTGGCACTTGCTAATGTCATTCCCATAGCTGTTCAAACACTGCAACCAGATATATATGATCAGTTGCATTAATCATACACAAGTAATTCTTAAGAAAACCATCATAGATTGACATAATGAGAATGGAAGAAATATTTATTACTTAAACTCTTTATTTTACATTGCACATCCTAATATACCAACACTAATGTACCATCCACACAAGAAGTTCAAAACCCCACTCTCGCCCATCCAAAAGAAGGATTATAATAATATCTCTTAGCAGACCTGTTAGTTACTCTTGATTAGTTTACCAACAACAGAAGAAAACCTTTACCTCCCACATATTGCAAAGCAAAAACCATATCCTTTGGTATTTGTATCAGAAATAGCATACATGTCACACAAACAAAACGATGGAATCATACCAAGAAGTGTCATCCAAAAGGAACATAGAGAAATGGGCTGGACTAGACGGACTTAACAGGATTGGGCTCATGTTGAGGTTAGTGGGTCTTACCTCATCTTGGACTATGGGCCACTAAATAATTAAGTACAATACCTCTCACATACTTGTGTAAAGTTTCTTTGAAGGCCTTGCATTTTGGACTAAATAGTGTAAGGGCTTTATTGTAATTTTCCTTATTGTGTATTTCTTTTGGACCTAGAGGTGCAATTTATTTTGGGTCACCCATTAGCTTTTGAATTGAATTAAGGATTAAGGACACGAGGCCTGCCAAGTAGATTAGGTGCATATGGTGTATCCAAATTCAAATTCAAATGATAATCTCATGGCATTCAGATTAAGTCACACCTTCCTTGATTGTCACATGGCCTACTCATTGGTTAATGTGCATCGTGGATCTAGAAGCACATGGGTACATGTGATGAGCTTTTGGACGTCCAAATTTGAATTTCAAATTCAAATTTTGCGCCTAGCCACCTTAGGTTAAGCAACCTTGGTTAATTTATAATCATGATTGCCTAGCTTGCTCCATAAGCTTCCTAGCTCTATATAAGGCCTAAATCTATTTGTATGTGTCACTTTTGATGAGATTTGACATTCATTTCCTGAATTATCTCCCAATTTCTCTCGTCACTTAGGAGAATTATTCTCCTTAAGCACTTCCATGAAGGAAACTCTCCTTGTGGCTAGTGCTCATTTCATTTGCTTATCTCTTCAATCGAAGAGTGGTGCACCAAAACACCTTCCCTACATCACCATTGACTTGCTTTCTCTTTGAATTCGGATCATGGAAGTGCAAGAAGGGAGATAGGAGGTTCATGGAGGAAATCACCAATCATTCACCATGCAAATTCCATCACAAAATTACTCATGAGTGCAAACTAATGAATTAGCGTTGACTTGCAGTTGCAGATCATATACCAAGAACACTATTCAATTAAAGGAATAAAAACTAGGTAAACAACTTACATCCTGGAATGACTTTGTATGAACATTGCATGCATCACCACCAAAAGCATTTGCAGTGGGTGCAGGGGCAGCAGCAGCAGCCTCACTGACAACTGTTTCATGTTGAATGGTGCGTGGACCCATTATTGCATCAACAGCCCTGTGTGCCACTGCACTTCCAGTGCCAAAAGCCATACCTGTAAAAAAATGGAAATTCAATACCAGATAAGAACATGAATTTTTATCTTTGATAGGATTCCATGAGGCAAATGTAACATTCATATTCGATGACATACCTTGAGCTATTGTTGAACCAATGCCACCAAGCATAGATCCACCACCACTTTGAACAGGAGCTGGAGGAGGAGCATGGTGGACTGCATGAAGACCATGCAATTTCCATAATATGAAAAAATATCCCACAATTTCGTCTTAGGAGACTAAAATTGCATCATAAAGCTTTAATGTTTAATAAGCATCCCTGTATTGTATTCATGCATACCTGGTTGAGGAGCAGGACGAGCTGGTGCTGCTCGAGGAGCAGGACGGGCAGATCTTCCTAAAGTAAGCAATGACTCAATAGGGGGTCAGATATGAAGAAAACAACATTATTATGCAAAACCAAGATGATCCAACCATAAGTTTACTTCATATAAACATATTACCATATTAAGATCCTATATCACATCAAAAAAACATGGTATATGAAAAAAAATCAGAAATGGAAAATCTCTAAACAATAATAAAAGTTATCTCAATCAAAACATTTCAGTATTGATACTGATATTAATACTATTGACAATAATTTCCCTCTTTCTGCCATAAGCACTAGAGTTCAGGGTTTTTCATGAGTTTAGTTGGATACTTGGGTTTTTCTAGGCCTGTCAGAAACTACCACCAGAGATGTGTCCATCTCTGGACACACTTAGCCACCACCATCTAGGTTTGTCAGCAGGCCCACTATGAATGTTTGTCTCCCTTTTCCCTGAGATCTACAATGCCAGAATCACAGCTAATCTAGATTCCAAAAGTTTCTGGCAACCTAACATGCAACCCCAGCAACAAAATGATACTTCATGCCATCTTATTGAATTATTGATTGTGTAATGACTAAACAAAATTGCAATACATGAAACTCCAGCTACATGCTAACAAGCTTGTAGCTCAAATAGAACCAACCTGTGTCTTTTAAGACAAGGATGTGACATGATGAACCTATAAGAGGAAATCCCTTCACTAGATCCATATTCCCCTCCCACACCTTGTTATCTCTACAACCCATGTAACACTAAATACCTAAATTAATATAACAACACATTTCCTAACCAATAAGGTAATATTAATCATAGAAAATGTAAAAAACATAATCCATCTACCATAGATTGATGATCCTTTATATTTTTATTATAGAGTAGTTGTTAATGCACAGTAGTTGTTAATGCTGGGATACTTTCAATTAGAGTTGCATCATTGTTTTCAATCATACACCCCTTTAAAAAGATAATTGATCCGTTTTTAGATATACAAAAATTTAACAGTAATAGACTTCATTTCATTAATAAAAAAATAAAAAATGAATGAATTTATATATAACCGTGTGGGTATACACTAACGAGGTAGCATTACGTTGAGGGTGCCACACAAGCTTTACAAGTCAGATATTTTCAGACTCAACCCAACCCATAACCTGGAATCAACATACTGGCACCATTTGTTGGTACGGTTAACATGGTTCACGACCGAACAGAACCACGGTACACCCCTACTTAACACTAACAGCAGAATAAAACACTGACGTACAAAGGTAAATCATAATGACTAACATAGCATAATCATATATCAAAACAAAAATCAAACATCAGAAATTTAAGGGACCATTCATCTTTATAAATAAAACATTTTCTTTATAAATAAAAAGATTTGCGAAGCCAAAAAATAATTCCCAAAAAAAATAACAAATTAAAAAAAATCCCAAGATCTGGAAGAGAAGTAGATAAAATATAAATTAAATTCGTCTCATGTGTTTTTTTTTTATCTTGTTAGGACTCAAAAAAATCTGATCGGAGGGCAAGTTAGTTTGTAAATAACTCAATGGGAGATAATATTTTTAAGTTGGCACTATCTTATGGAATCAGTATCCTTTTCCTACCTAACGATGTTATATCCAAAGAGGAAGATAAACAACTTTCAGAAGGATTTCTAATTAGGTCATTTCCGCAGCTATCATTTTCTTCTTAATAGAAAAGTACTAGCACCAAATCTTCCAAGATCATGTAAAGCTTATAGTGATTTTCTGAATTGAAAACCCAAGAAAAAAAAAAAAAAAAAAAAAAAAAAAAAAAAAAACCACAACCACAACCACAAAAATAACAGAAAAAAAAAAAAAAAGAGAGGGGAAAACGCGATTCATGAATCAAACTATTTATGCAAATAACTTAGAGGAACAAAGTTACTAAAACATGAGGAGATAACAGGAACTATGAGAAATTTATCCGAAGGCCAAAAGGGTCGGCGAAGAAAACCCTAGAAACCATTTAAGGCGAAAATAGAACAGAAACATGATATATATTACTAATAGTGTAAACAGAATTGGGATTGGAGATTTTACCACCGGAGCTACGGCGAGGCATGGTTGAAATTAGGGCAAAGAAAGGGGCAAAACGATTCAAAGAGGAGCAAAGACGGCTAAGGCTTAAAACCGTATGCTGCTTGGTTTTATTAACGTGAATGACTTATTTAAACCCTAAAATCCTTGGAAATAGTCGGTGGGACACGTGTCGCATTTACGTTGGTTACGCATCTTGTGTTCGAACAGTCTAGAATTGAACGTTTACCATTTCTCTTAAGCTATTTTCGGAGAGATGAGAAATAAAAGATAGATAAATATTTATAAAAACTAAAGTGAAAATTATATTATTTGATCGAAAAGAAATGGATAAAGAATAATATATATATATATATATATATATAAAAGAAAAGAGAAAAAAGAGATGAAGTCTATTATTTTTTAATTTTTAATTTTTTACTTTTTTATTTTTTATCAATCAAATCTTTTAACTTATTTTTATTATTATATTCTTATTTTTTAATTTTTTATTTATTTCATCTCAATTAAATCAAGAGTTAAGTTGATTAAGACGCTAATTTCTTTGATTTTCTAGAAATACTTTTACATAATAAATAAATACTTTTAGTTTTAATTTAAAAATATTAATTTTTAAGTATATGTTGATATCAAAATATTTTTAATTAAAATTTCATATTTTTATTTTCTTAATATGTGTTCACGAATATGTATTAGAAAAATATACAATTATACTATAAAAACAACCAATTTTAATGAAGCATGGAAGATTATATTAAGGATAACATTTTTAAAGTATTATTTTTCATATTTAACAGTTTTGTAATATTTTTTATTTATTGAATAAGAAAAATTAATTTAATTGGTTTTTTTTTCAAATAATGTTATTTTATTTTCTTTTTTATTATTTATATTTTTGCTTATGTTGACCAGTAATTCAGTTTAGTATTCCTTATGTTTATTATTTATATTGTAATAATTAATTATATATTACATAGCTAGCTTACTCTTGTTTTTTTTTTTGAAGCATACATATAATAAAATTGATTTGAAGACGAATATCTATAAAGAGAGAAGAAATGATAATAATTTATTAAGGTCGAACAGTTTCAAGTACTATATGTATGGATGGAAGACACATTGACTAGAATAGGAATTAAAAGAATTTGCAAAGGTAAGCGTCATGAATGTGTAAGTTAAAGAAGGTTCAATTATACTATCACTCAATCTAAATATTGTTACATTTTTATAATTTGTTGAAACTAATTTTAGTTGACTTAAAAATAACAATTTGGAAGACCCATTGTGCCTAACACTTCATACACAATATGCATCTCAATGCACTAAAATTTATTTGGGTGTGATACTCAGATTTTGGGATTAAAAAATCATTTAAGAACTATTTTCTTATCTTTCACGTAATTTTTGTTTTTTTTAAAATAAGTTCGAATGTTTTTTAATATTTTAAATAACCATGATATCAGAGCAAAATATCCAAGAAAAAATTGTCATAAACAATATTTACCACAAAACTTGCTAACCAAGTCTCATCTTTAAATTATATTTTTTTATGTATAAAATTTAAACTCAGCCTTATTTATAAAATTTAATCCTAGTTCAACTAATATTAATGACTTTTTTAGTTCTTTAGATATTTTCTAGGTCAGATTTTATTATTTTTAGGTTTATTGGCATGGTTGACGAGACTTATTAAACCAGTATGATGATTAGCAAGACATTAAAATATTGCGAACCAGTGAAAAATGTCTGACTATTATGATGGTTAGTAAGATTTTATTTCTAGAGAAAATTGACTACTTTGTAGAATATTTAGTGATAATTATTTTTAAGTAAAGTTTAAACCCGTGGAATGTTTATTAAGAAGCTTGCCTATAAGTAGGAAATACTTTGTATTTTAAAACACTACATTGAACATAAATGAAATTTGGGTTTATTATCAACAATTCTTTCAATTAACCCTCTCAGCTACACCGTCTTCGTCCTTTATAGTAATAGTGAGATTCTCTATATCTGGGTTTTGAGGCCTTTGCTGGTGCATTGGCAGTTTGACAATGCGATGCTTTCTCGAGTGGTCCAAATGCGAATCAAAAAATAGGTTTTTGGCCTTTTGGGTTTGTTATGCCAAAACACAATGGAAGCAGGATCTTCAAGTACAACTTGCTCCCTTCATCATTTACAACAAGTACAAAATCTTCGTTGACAGCATCAAGATTCAAGAGCACCAATTCCAAATCTTCTCTGATAATCTCAGATTAATCAGATCCATCGGCAGTTCCCTCAAAAGCTCAGTAATGGAACTCTCCACATTGGAGAGCTCTAATACGTATCAAAAAAACTTAAGAGACACGTGGGCCCCAACTTGTTAGACCAAAACTTAGAGCTCAGAGAACATGAGAGAACTTGCACAAAGTGATTCATTGTATTAATTGAAATAAATAAAAAAATAAAATAAAATAAAATAAAAATAAATAAATAAATAAAAAGAAGAAGAAAAAAAAGAGACACAAATGAGTGTGAAACATGTTCTATTTATAGAGCTTATTGAACTAGTAAATAACAACCAACAAACAAATCTCAACCACCACAACTAACTAATCACCTATAACATTAGTTTTCACTCGTCCTAATATGTGAACTAGTAGTATTAAGAAGTCTCATACATACCCATGGTACGAAGAACGAATTCATTTAGGGGAGAGCAAAAAATCATTATTGCCATCCATTTCTAGCTGTTTCATATAGCCAACTTGCTAATCATTGCGGTGCACAAAACTGAAACTGCATCAACATAGAAATTGCTATGAACAATATCTGACTAACCACCAAGACAAAAATGGTAACTTAGATAAATCATCTGCTCCTGTTATTCTTTCCAGAGCCTTGGTAAATAACGCAAAGGCTGTATGAGAACAAAAGGGAACTTAGATAAAGAAAAGATTGGCCAACACTCAGGAGTCGGGACCATTTTGATGGAAAATAGTAATTGAATGCAGTCCAGCTCTGGGAGGAGTTCCAAACCTCAAAAATTGCATAAGCATAAACAACTAAATAAAACGCCGAGTCAAAATTCCTTGGACTAACAAGCACAATAAGCTAGCTCATTCATCAGCCATGGAATTAAAACCTGACGAGTATGGCCCTCCATTTCCATTTGAATCTGTATTAGCATGCAATGGTGATTGAAGTTCCCCAGAATGTAAAGACTTTTTAGATTTTGAATTCTTGGGAGAAGCTGCATAAAAGTCTTCTGAACTGCCAGTAGAATACATAGATGAAGTTGGCAATCCTCGAACTTTAGGCAAGCCAGCAGTAGTTTCAGACAAACTGTATCCCCTTTCAACTGTCTCTGCTTCAAGAGGCAGTTCGTCCAAATCCTACCAAAGAGGAAATAGTATCATCAGAACAACCATATTTAGCAATCAATGTAGTAATGTAAAAAAGCTCACGGATTTCAAGATAAAATAATAAATCTGGAACAACATATACATCTAGAAGTCATGAGAAGAAACTGATTCTCTAAGTAAGGATGATGCATCAAATGCATGCACGGCCTAAAATTATTCAAGAAAGTTGAGGATTTAAAAAGAATCTTAAACAAACAATTAAATTACTACGTGTTTTACCATATGAAAAACAAATATCCAAGTCAACAATTAGGATCAGAGAACCAAGTTCATCTTATAAAATATAAATTCCACAAGTATAGGTGAGCAGACTGAGGGGGCATTCAATAGAATAAAAAAAAAAAATTCATGCCTGAAAATCAAGAATCTTGGGAATCATATATCCTAGGAATAATGATTTTTAGAGATGATTAAAATTTGTTTGATTAGTCATAAATGTTTTCACAAATATTTATAAATATTACTAAGGAATCAAAGATTTTTACTATATTAACTAAGCAAATTAAAGTAATGTGATATTTTTACTGCAATAGAACTTTCTTTTTAACTCGCAAATATTAAATTCTCACCTCCCATGACAACAATTTTGTGGGAAACCTACATAAGAAACAATCCCAGGAAACTATATTTCCTAAGAATTTTATTTTTTTAAATAATAAATCAAATATAGGATATTAACATTTCTAAATTCAGATTCCAGGAATAGTAAAAAAAAATTCATGTATCAAGAGAGACTTGGTGCAACATTGGTATTGTAAGCATAAATCGTACATTCGGGCCATGGAATTAGCCTTTTGCAAATAAATGCAATGCAAGACTGTCTACTATAGTCACACACAATCGGTTTGACCCTTCCCTTGACCCCATGCATAAAGGGAGTTTTATAACATATGGTTGCCCTTTTTAATAGGGCAGTAGATCAATGCGTGCACTAAAGATCATGAACATCTCCACCGGAAGTCAAAGGCACTAGCTTTAAAGGAGAACCATACTTTGTCATATAAAATTATACAGAACTTCAGTAAGACAAGGTTGATTAAAATATTATAACCACTCACTTTAAAAGCCTGTTGATAAGCTCGGAGCAGTTCTCGGCAGTGTTTCCTTTTCATGGCTACCTCATCAGGTTCTTGCAACATCTCCTCAAAAAGATCCTCTCTGATTTAAATGTAACATACAAAGAACAATAAGCAAGCCATGATGAACAGATACAATGTGTATCAAATATGGCAATATGATTATTCTAAAAATATATTGGATATAATCACTATATAATACCTGTATAGTTTTTCAATGAAGACGTTGTGAAGATCTCTCTTTGTATTATTTACCTAGTTATGGAATGCATGGAAATTCAGGTATGTTCAAACAACAAGTAGCATAGAGAATATGGTAAGATAAAATGAATGTTAAGAGTTGGAATATCTAAATATCTCATAATATCACTATAAAACGTTTAATATTAAGAGTATATATTAAATAATAACCTAGCAGCAGTTTTCATATTTAATATATTTCCTGATTTGTTTCCTTATTTAATTAGGAAGAGGAATTCAGTTCATAGTGCAGTACAGTGGTATAGCATCGCGGTACTGCCTTGGTGCAATGGTAGAGACGTCAAATTGTGTTTTGTGGAATGGTGAGAGTGGCCTAATTTTCTGTCAGGCTGCCAAACTGCATGATGGCAGTTATGCATCAGGATTACATCTAATAGTAGGGTGTGTAATTAGGCAAGTGAGTGTGATTTGTAGTTTGTGAGAAGAGAATACACTCTATAGGAGAATTTTGTCTGAGACAGCAGGTGCATGTGTATCACTGTATTATGAATGAATTGTGTTCAGTATTGTATATTATGAGTTAATCAATTGATGTTCAGTTCACCATCCCATGACTGTTCTACTACCTTAGGTTGCATTTTTTTTTCGTGTTCAATGTTCAGTAATCAGATTAGATGTTTTCTCAAGTAAGGCATGTTTTTCCCTGAGGGCAACCGAGAATGATCAAATTATCCATTATCCTGTTTAAAATCAGTCAACAGTGCATTGACGATCAAACCAGTGGTGATTTTTCTTCCGTCAATGAATGATAATTTTGATGATGACTTTCTGACTTATATTGGATGCAACTCACACTAGTCTCATCTGTCCCATAAAATGTTTATCCATATCTCCAGTCCTATAGATGCAATTACAATTAGGCCCCATCTTTAGTCTTAAATGTTGCAGCCCCATCTGAACTCTCATTGTCATGTGTTACATTTTTTGTTATTATTTGTTCAGTGATTGATTGTGATGAGCTTAAGGCTAAGTAAGTTTTAACTTGAGGGGAAAGTGTTAAAAATATAAAAATTATTTCATAATAACATTGTTGTTAGGCAGTGAGGGAAAATCCAAAAACAGTGGAGAGGATATATCTCATTTCACTTATGCAACAAACCACAATAGTAGGCTCGACACTACACCTATACCAAAAACCTTAAAGCGGAGAATATATAGCTTAGTTCATTTATGTGGTCCTTACTTAACTCATTCCAAACCAAGGTAGGACTTCATCACTCAGACTTCAATTTCCAACAATCGATATCACTTCTAACCATACAAAAGAAAAACCTGTAATCTATGAGCATTATGCTAAAACAATTAGTGGGTTCTAAACCTATCTGTCACACTCCCTTTATTTTCCAAAAGTGAGAAGATATGCATCCGATCTATATATTGTCAATTACTCAGATTACAGAACTGATCAGGAAACGGGAAACACACACACACACACACACACACACACATATATATATATATATATATAATTGCATCTACTTAAATACCATTCCATCTGAAAACTGAAAGCAGACTACATGTCTTATATTTATCATTTGCAACATCCAGTTAAAAAACAAATTTTTGCAATCCTAGAAGGATATAAAGTACCCACCAAAAAGTGCATAATTGCTTTCGGGACAAGATCCTCAACATTTTTTCTGACAATGTCATAGTATGACTTCAAAAGCAACTTTGTTACTATGATTTCAACAGCTTCTGTCTCTGAACTGCTCTCCAATGGCCTCAAGACAGTAGGAGGCTATAAACAAGGCACATAAAAAAGATAAATACCCATATTGATCCAGCTAATGTAGGTGTCAATCATATATATACCTCTCTCAAATGAATTGTAGAGATTGACTGCATATTCTGGACTGGTTCAGTATGTGGTTTACTAGCTGTATTTTCCTTCACAGACACACGATTATCACCTCCACCAAAAATGGATGAGATCCCCCAACTTGATCCACCAGTGCTTCCTAGGACAAAAAGATCAAACATTAAAGAGTCTAATAATGTATAATACAAATGATGCTTGTTGATTCATCACAGACGCTTGATTGAAGACAAATAATAGAAAAGCAAAAAATTAAATTCATAATAAAACACGTGCCTCTGACAAACTCAAAACATTAAATAGAAAAAAATTACCAGAGGTTGCTACTTTTTCAATTTCTGATGCAGCACGAACACCCTGTTTCTTTTTTTAATTTAAATCATAAGAATTGATATATCTATAGTAAAACTAAGGTAATATATATAATATATATATAAAGAAAATCAGCAGTCAACTTGACAGGATAAAATTACATACATACCTGATCAGCTACTACTCCATTTGCATGTCTTGCAAGAATAGATCGAGACTTCCCACTTCTATCAGAAGCCAGTCCCTTATCAGACTCCAACACATCCTATTGAAAATTAAGACGAGAACATTAAAACAAAAAAGACAGGAGAGAAATAATTAGCATTCACATGAGACCACAATATGTACACCTTCACCCTAGAAACTGGTAAAGCAACTCTAGAAGACTTGGTCTGTTGCACTGCAGCTTCTATTGCCTTACTTCCACCAATAAAATTTGGGTGGGAAGTGTTTATGTAGTCCATCTGCAAATTGGTGTAGTTTGAATAAGAAATTATGGACAATGACTTCAAGTTTTATAAGACAGATTGACATCACAATTGACATTAATAAGCTAAATCTTAGTATTTAAATGGTCTCTACTAGATTAGTATATTCCACAGAATTCTCAACATCTTTAAGTCTTTATGGATTTACCCTTATTTTCAAGAGAATGAACTCATCAAAGTTTAAACACCCACAAAGCCAATGTCAATCAAGTAAGCAAGCAGAGTGTAAAACACATTTCATTTTTGATGAAATTTCTAATACATGAATCTCATCAGCTAAAAATTAAAGGAAGATATATCCCAAGAAATGAGACCTTCACATACAAAAAACTTCATTAAAAGTAATTGCCTCATTCTGTTACAGGGTTGAATAAGAAGCAATAGTAGTTGTGGTCAATAAAAGTATGAGATGGTTAAAGACAAATAGTTGAAAGTAAATAACACACTATAAGGCATGGTGCAAGTCAGCATCAATACAAGTATGAGACAGGTTAAAGTATGAAGAGTGAAATCAAGGTTGTCAAACTCGAGAATTTAGTAAACTCATGGAAGCTCTATAAACTTGTATCATAAACTCATAAGAGTTTACTTAATATGAAATAGAAATATTAAAATACCTATAAATAACATAACTACTCAATATTTCAACTTCATAATTAAAAAAAATAGTAAACTACAATAATAAAATAGTAAAATTTAGTAGTACATTAGTACTAGTTAGTAAAATAAAAAATAATTACTGTATCATCATTAATTGGTGTATTTCCAGGTTTAGTAAAATAAATAAACAAATAATGATTCAATAAAAAGAGAACAAACGGATTGTTATTTGTGTATTTCAAAGTTTAGTAAAAAGGGAAAAGGAAAATCTGAATCTTCAAAGAAGCTGCAACACCCACTAGACACAAACGCAGCCACGAGAACCCCAACACTGTACATGGCCACAGACACGCAAGGTTAAATCTCGACGTGCAAGTTGCAATGCAACACACACAAAGCACAAAGAGGAGCATACAATAACCACCATGACCACATGGACACAGACACAAATGCGAAATCCAGTTCAGATCGCACTGCAACAAAGACCCTAATACTCTATTTTGATGGGGAAAAATACCCTGGAACGTACCTTGCACAATCGTTTTGGGCTTTCTTTTAGATGCATTCATTCGCATCTAAAATCACGATCCTGCTCGAGTTTACTCGATTCTACTCAAAAACAAGTTTGATTAAGAGTTAAACAGGTTTGTCTTCCTACACTCTTAAACTTTTTCGATTTTACGGGTTAACACTCGAGTTTGATAACCATGAGTGAAACTACTATGTGATTAGACTTTAGATTATAACTTTTGATTATAAATTATGAACATGTCTTTAATTTTGGGTAATTTTTTTAGCATTTATATCTATATAGTATAAACTATTGATCTTGTATCTATAATCCTTGGTATAGTAGTCATCTTGTTATTCTCTATCCTACTACAGCGTTTGGGAGACAGCTCCTCCACACTGTGACCGGGATTGATAACTAAGGCATAAATCATTATTTTGGTAGGATTTGTATCGTGCAACCAAGTTTAGACTCAGTAACCGAAGCACAGGAAGGAATCATTATTTTGGTAGGATTTGTGTCATGAAACCAAGTTCAGACACCGTAAACTAAGCACCAAACTGTATTTTCAGCATCTACTTTTAACATAATTACGGTAGTAGTAGGAGTAAGGAAACGTTTATACATCTAAAATATCAAATAAGTTAAATTTCAGCATACCTCCATTTCTATCATGTGTGTTATCATAGTCTCCGAGGGTTCAAGGCCTTCTCGTAAGAAGTTCCCAATAACTTCATCCATGTACTTTCTCAAGAAAGGGAATCGCTGCAATTCAGTCACCATACAGCGATGGCTGACCTGAAGAGGGGATTTGAATTTAGCACATAATTGTACGATAATGACGTAAGGCATCAGAAATGGCAACCATAAACCCCTACCTTAATTAACTCATCATATATAAACCTAGCGCACTGAAGAGCAGGATCCAATAGTCGAGATATCTGCCTGCGTACAAGAACTTCAAATGGGACCTAATTACATGGAAATAATATATAAGTACTATTTCAATTGGCCAAAAAAATTACATAATTTATAGGATAAGATTGTGGGGTTTGACTAAGAAAATATCACAATTCAAAATATATATATATATATATATATATATGAGGATGAATCCGTTTACTCCAGAAATAAGTCTTCAATAACTCATGTTCTATATCAAATTTCAACGATCCAACCGTTGAATTTAACGTTATTAATGCATAGATCAAATCTGCAAATTTTTAAAAAATTTGAAAATCATTTGATACTTCGTTTCATTAATTCAAATTGACGGATAATTATAAAAATATGTTATCCATCAATTTGAATTAATGAAACTAAGTATCAAATAGTTTTCAAATTTTTTAAAAATTTACAGATTTAATCTATGCATTAAGGACTTTAAATTCAACAGTTGGATCGTTGAAATTTAATGTAGAAAATGAGTTATTGAACGAAGTAAGTCTAGGTAAACTTACTCCTGGAATAAACGGATCCCTTCTCATATATATATATAAGATAGTGATAAGACCTACATCTGGAACAAACAGTGCTGATTTAGGTCCAGTTGCATTCTGTATGGCTGTGCGAATATCGTCATCAGTCAAACCTTCACATGGATCCACCTCCTATAAGATAACATTTAATTGCATTATATAACAGGATCTGGGAGCTAACTCAGAGGAAATGGACAGAGCAACATGATCATTGGGTGGTTCCATGGAGTAAAACATATATTTTGCCTGTTTCCTAAAAATCTACATTATATAAATCAGCTCATGTAAAATTATTTATAACTCCCATTTCCCTTGAAATCATTCAATTGGATTGAAATTTGTATAATGTATAGTTTGCTTAGACGGAATTAAACCATTAAAACAAGTCAAAATGAAGATTCAATTCAACACTTACAATTAAATGATCATGTGAATTCAAACGAAAGATTTAGCTTATTAAAAACAATTCATTCTATCATCATATATAAGTGTATACCTCCAAGCTCCTCACAAAAATGGATTGAAAAATGTAATGAATTCGTGCACCTCCAGACAGCTCAAATGTAGACATCTCCTCATTCTTTCCCTCTACCATGGAGGAGAATGCTGTTTTCAACAAGTAAAAAACAACAACAAAAAATGGTACAATCAAATTTGGAAGGTAAATGAACAAGTATGAAAGAAATAGTGAGTTAACAGATGTAAAAGTCAAAGAGATAAGCAACTAGGCATTAGGGATAGTTAAGTACCATCACAGTATTTTGAAAGAATATTCAGGAGAAGAGCACCCTGTCCAGCCTATAGGATATACATAAAATAAGGTAAATGGCCAGCCACAGTGGAAAATGTGTCACTTTTTTATTACAACAAAGAGAATTCTTATACAGTATATTATACTCAACTTTAATAAAAGTCTGTTTGGATACAAGCTTAGAAATGTTTTTGAGGGCCTTTCTACTGAAAAAACTCTTAAATTTCAGTAGAAAAGTTCTCGAAAGCACTTCTAACTTATATCTAAACAAACTCCAAGTCATTTAAACTCATCCAAATAATAACACATGCCTTGGACTCTGTAATTTCTCCATAGCTTGCATGTTCTTTGGCAAGGGTGACTAGTGAAGCGCTTATTCGTGCTCTCAACCCTGGTAACACAGCCTTGATATGTTGTGCAAGAATCTGGAAGAGATATACAAGCAAATATACATATGACATATAAACTCATATGCTGGAACCCTATATGAATTCCTAATGGTTAGATCTTTTGGGGTGTTTCTAAGAGTTTACCTCTTTTAATTGTATAAGCAGAAGACCTAATTTAAGGCCAGAATTTGAAACAGTAAAATAATAATAAAAGCAAATTTGTGTTTTCAACATTGCAAATTTTTTACCTTGTTCAACTTTTTTGCCAATTGAGGAACACCGCAACTATCCGCTAGGCCACTGTATATCTTGAATAGCATAAATTAAATCAGTATATAGACGGGGCACATATTGAACATCACTAAGCAATGGTGCTTCCTTACAGGATGACTGCGGAAAAACTTCTCTTCGGCAACAAGAGCATCCTTTATACTTCGGTTCATTAGAATATCCTAATTAGACATGAAAACAAAACACTAAATTTCAGCACTACACGTCAACCAGCAAGCCAATCAAGCAATTCATAAGTGCATATTTGTCTCTTGTAGGATAACAACATTACCTCTTGACTACGATTCACAACACCCACGTAACCCAGTCGGAGGGAAATAACTTTGCCTAGTAACAGATTCCGCGCATCAGTACCTCTGTCCATGATATCCAACTAGAATCCAACCAACACTCGTCAACACACACAAGCAGCACAACAAACTTCACAAACACATTCATACATTACAAATAGTATACTAACCTTTGTGATGACACCAATGGTTCTGTTACCTGCAAGTGCAACACAAAAGAAAAAGAAAAATCAAAATATCGAATCACCACCACGAATCAGAGACACATAAAATGATCATTGCTTTAAGCATCAGCACAAAAAAGGCCACCATCAGGATCGGCAATTCCTGCCATCTGAAGAGCATCCGAATTGGCCAAATCCGAATTCGCCGCCGTAACCGCGAGAATGAGACAGGTTGGAGTTTTGATATAAGACATGATCATGGTTCTAATTCGAGCCTCAATATCCGAAGGCTGGTCACCAACGGGAACCTTGGTAATTCCAGGGAGATCCACGAGCGTGATGTCAAGCACATTCGGAGAAAAAATCTTCAAACGAATCTGCTTATCCGATACACCTTTGTTCCCTCCAGCTTCCCTATCAGTTTCAGCCTACGCAACAAAACACATCAACAGCATCAGTGCTTGAGTAACACATTGTGGAAAATTCTAATTCAAATTCAAATTCAAATTCAAATTCAATTGAAATTGAATATGGACCTGAATTTCGGAGCGGATTTGTGAGAAGTCGTGGAACTTGCGGCCAGGCAAGTGGAGGAACTCGCCGAACTCGTCCTGAGAGGGTTCGGTTCGGACGAGTTGGAGGACGAGGGGGCGGCGCGTGCAGATTTCGTTGCCGCGAGGTAGGAAGTCGCGGCCGACGAGAGCTTCGAGGACGCTGGACTTGCCGCTGCTCTGGCTGCCGACCACCGCGACCTGAGGGAGGTCGATGGCGGAGTGGCTCCCGACGCGGCTGAAGATGTCTTGGAGACGGTTGACGAGCGAGATGACCGACGAACCAAGAGGAGCGGCGTCGCCGGCAACCGCCATCGAGTGTTAGGGTTTATGCTATTCGAATATTGGAGAGTCCTCCTTTAACTAACTAAACTAACTGCGCTTGTAATGACTTATGAGAGGTGTTTGAACTTTGAACTCGGGAGCTTTATATATGAGGAGATTTTCTTGCGGGGCAAGGCGGCGCCGGGGAAATCAGAAATATTCTTTTTTTTATGAATTATGATTTCGGTTCTAAATTCTAATGTCATTCTATTTAATTTGGAAGCTTTATTCAATACAACCAATAGTAATAGTGTTCCAAATCTCTCCCTTCCTCAGAATAAATGTCCAAACACATGGGACTGGGATGCATCAATCAACTTTCATGATTGCAAAAATACAAAGGATCAGCTGTTTCTTGCTTTCAGTATTTTAAATAAATAAATAAATAAAGTAGTTCAAAATTAATATGGGAGAGAAAATATAAAACATAAAAAAAATTATTCACAGTTGTCAAAAAGAAAATAAAAATCCCGTGTCTTTGGTAGTTGGTCTCCAAGTCTTAAAAGTTTCAAATTTGAGTTTTAAATTTTATAAATAAATAAAAAAATAGTCTGAATAGACTAATTTGCGATCAGTCAAAATTACCCTAAAAAAATGAAACTACCACCACATTTGAAGCCAAAAGTTGAAGATTATAATATAAATAAAAATTGAAGATTATTGTTGAAAGGGGGACTGGAGGACCATAATGTTCCAAGGATAACATTTAGAAACCAAACAACATGACAACGTTGATTTTATAAAATCAAATATTCAATTGAGATATACAAATACACAACTAAGCATCAAATCAATCAATTCACAAATTATAACATTTTGATGCCAATATTATTTTATAGTATAAATTTGAATAGAAATTCAAATAAAAATATCACCAAAATTATCAATTCTCAAAGCAAACAATTTTAATCCATCCCGATTTTATTGTATGAATAAGAATAAAACTTAAAATAAAAGCAACATCAAAATCGTCAAATCTAAGATTAAAGGCATACAATCTTCGTTTTATGGTATGAATTTGAATAAAAATTTATCCAACAATTATCTCAAGATCGTCAATTCTAAAAGCATACCATCCAATTTTATTATATGAATTAAAATAAAAGTTCATACAAAAATAACTTCAAGCCCATCAAATCTAAAAGCATATAATCTCTATTTTATAATATGAATTTGAATAACAAATTTATACAATAATTTCCTCAACACCATTATTTGTCAAAGCATACCATCTAATTTTATAGTACGAATTTGAAAAAAAAAATTATATTATAATTGTTTCAAAGCATACAATCCAAATTTATATAATAATTATTTCAAGACAATCAATTTTCATAACATATTGTCCAATTTTATAGTATGAATTTAAATAAAATTTCTCACATAAATAATATTAAACCATCAAATCTAGAAGGATTTTAAATTTTTCTTTTAGTGTAACAATCTGGTAAATCACTATACTTAATACAACTTAAAAATTAAGTAAGAAAAACATACATATCAATTAATCTAGAATTATCATACAAACAATTTATGGATTCATATACTACTAAGAATTACACTCAGAATAACCCATTTCTCACATATCACACACTACCAAGAATCACATTTAGGATTTAGGATGTATATATGTATGTGTGTGTGTGTGTATATATATATATATATATATATATATATATATATATATATATATATATATATATATATTATTTGTTGGGATTTTGAGGGATAAATTTTCACAAAAAAAAAAAAGTTTTAATTTAATTCTTAATAAAAGATCTTATGAGTAGAATAACTCATTTCTCTCATATCACACACTACCAAGAATCACACTCAAGGTTTAGGATTTTTATATTTGGAGTGTGCTTTAAGAATTTTCATTGAAAAAATTTTGTTTGGATGAAGGAGTAACAACCCTTTGATTACTAAGCACCAAAAACATGTTGTCACTACTCAATCCACATGAACAAAACTAGAACAGGATTTGGTGCTAGCCATAGAGAGGGCAGGAGTAGTTTTGTAAGATAGCACAACATTAATTTTCACTTTATTTGCAAAGTTAGGCTAGCGCGTCTTTTATAGACAATTATTTAACCTAATCTATATCCTTATTGGATTTGGACAATACAAACTCAATTTCCTCTCCAATTTTATTAAATCTATTTAATTAATTACCATTAAATTAAATATCATTTAATCTAATGACTTATTTCAAGTTTTTACTCAATGTGTGTGATACGTAAGTTCTCGCTTAATTGACAATAATATTTAAATGTCACGTCAAATATAATAATAAATATTATATAAAAAAATATTGGCATATGGCAATGCATCATTCTCACCCAATTAATGAGAAAAATTGATGATCTAATTCCAACCTTTTGCAACTATGATTACTGTAGAGTAATTTATCCCTTTGTCCATATGTCTTTGATTTGAACATGAGACATAAAAGTGTCATTCTTATTAATTCTAATTATATGCTTCTTGATAATCAAGTAGATGTTCAAACATGAGTAGACTCAATATCTCTTATTGTTTTATTCTCACATGACCATGCATATTTTACGTCTCCTTGTATCGAGAGGCTCAAGACATAACTTTCATTATGCAGGAAGGACAAATCATTTTCACAACACACACATCCCTCTACGTGATTCGTTGTAGGACCAATTAACTATCTTTATAATTATCTTGTTACATATAACATTTAATAATTTCAAAGTTTACAACTCCTACGTGTAGAAATTGTAGTAATTTCAAGTTGAAAGACTATTTTTAATACTCTACTATGGTCACCATGTAAAGCGCTTATGACACTTATATAATTATTATGAAGCTTTCTCATAGTGGAACCATTCGGTATAAATATCACTCCTAATATTTATACATGTGTGTTTGACTTAATATCTCATATTCATGACTTATAAAATGTGGTCATCACTCAACTCACACAATAGTTTCAACGTATTATTATCATCCTAATTAACAATAATACTTGACTATGACCAATATAAGAATAATGTTTTTTATTTAAAAAATCTCACAATCAAGTCACATTTGATATATATTTGAATGAACAATTTATTTTAAGGAGGTTACTAAGTTTCAATGACATAAAACCTAAAATGGCTAAAATATTTTTATATCAAAGTCATGATACAAATAAAGGATTAACCACTAGAATTAACTCCAACATTATCATCATCTTATATATAAAAGAATCAACAACATATTTTATGTTTTGAATGCTTCTTATTATAGGCTATGACTTGTAGATATGGCTTGTAGCAACTTAAAAAAAAATTAATGATACTATGGGCCATAGCAACCAAAACAAAAAAAGAATTTGACAGGATTATGACTCATAACGAGTAAAATGAGGAAAAAAAACAAATTATACTATGAATCATGGTGACCAAAATAAAATAAAAAATAAAAAATAATATATGTGACACAATTTAACAAGTCACTACAACCAATAATAATTTTGTTATTATCATTATTAGCTATAACGACAAACTCATATAACTCATTCATAATTAAAAAAAAAAAAATCATGTATCACTATACAAAAATAATATTAAAGACAAATAATTTCACAACAACCTCATATAGTTTTAAAAAGTGCCCTACAAACGTCAAAAGCCTATAATGTGCCATCCACCATTGGCATTCACATAGAAAGCACACATTTGGAATTATCAGGCCTCTCTACATTTGAAATACACACATCTTTCCAAAACTCCACTAAACGACCATTACCAATCCTCCAAGCTATGCTTTGACTAACCAAATTCCAGTTGGAAGAAACTCCCCTCCAAATTTTTGCATTTGGATGGCAAGAATTAAATCATCCTTGCATTAATAATATGTTGATATGAGGACGTGAATCCAAAGATAATTCAGATGCTTGCAATAAGAAGTAATTCGCAAGCAATTTGAATGAGACTCATATTGTAATTGCATTTTGAGATATCAATTCTTAAGCATTCGAATATTTTACAATATGAATTAAGAATTCACATCGTGTATTGGGTCACTAATGCTCAAACATAGCAATTGAATGTAAAATTATCAGGCAAAGAAGTCACCTGGAAAATAAATTCATATTGCAAGCCAGTGAAGTCAAATTAACAAATAGCAAAACAATATCGTAACCCAATCATTAATAGCGAATAAGGAAATCTCCACTCATTATAAAGATTCATCTTAGGCAACCAAGACACATTAGTTTTGACACGAAAAATCAACCTTAAGAGACTTTCGACAATCAAGATTCATCAAAACTGGGTTCTTGAATGATTACTGTATGTCAAAGAGGTTCTTATTCTTAACGTTGGACTATGCCCAAGCTCAGTCCAAACTCAAAGTTTAATGGTCTATAACTTTTATTCATTTTTTTATTAATTAAATTTCTTTTTACTTTTATTTGTTAATTAAATTATTTACACAAAAAATTAATTGAAAAAGGTATACTAAAAATCAATTGTGTATCTATGAGAATATTTTGACCAAAGTGTTTGATTAACTAATTAGAGTGTTTTAAAGAGTTATTTCACTCTCATTAAACCCAATGACTTATCCTAATCTTTTACTTTTAATTTTTAATTTTATTAGTATTTTAGTATGTATATTGTACATGCATATTTATTATATATAATTAAAATTTATAATAAATAATATATATATATATATATATATATATATATTTGGATGAAAAAAGAGACGCCTAGTTTTTTTCATTAGTGTGAATCTGTCTCACCAAGATATCGATATCGAGAATTTAAAATTATTATGTTTAAGTAAAAAATTAATTAAGTTGCTTAAATAGATTGAACTGATATAATATCCCGGAGAATTGCAAATGATTACATAAAAAGAAATTTTAATGATTCATAAAACTCGCTGGGTTGAAATTGCCTTAGGACTTCATTCTTTATTAGTTTGCTGCGTTGGCTTATTCTCATTTTTAATGTACTACTCATTCACGTGAGCAAACGTAATGAGTTATTTTTTGTGTAACAAATAATTTCTTCAATGTTCGTTTTCTCTCCGTCTCATTCCCCTTTCTCCACCCAATTATACCTTCTGAAGCGTTACAGCAGGAAATACAAATCAATGTTGAATACCGCGGAAGTAAAGGTATAAAAACTGAACTATTCACATTATAGAAATAAAATCTGGTCCCAAGGGGATGTACAGGAACTCATGTAAGAAAACTGTAAGTCTACAATCATATAATTAACAGCCTTCAAGAAATAGTTTGTCTATAAAACATAAACTATTTCTAGAAGTGCAATGTTAGTTGAACCAGCGGTGCACATTCATTTCCATAGTGAACAAACCATGCTGATTGCGCACAGCAATATCTCTACATCACAGCCAGTAAGTCCTCAGGTTGGAATCATCCATATCAACCTGAATGTCAGTAATAATCATGAATTTTAATAAAGTAAATGATAGATGAAAGCTAATACTAATAGGATTAGTCCCTTATTCAGGATTTGTGATAGGTCAGTTAAAAAATATACCTGGTCATCAAAACCAGCAGGAATCTCAAATTCGGTCCCAGAAGCATCAGCAAGATCCTCAAGAGTGTCCTGTAAATCTCAAAAGTATATCATGCCAATTGTCAAACAAGGTCGTGTCATCTCAACCCTTTTCATGACTTTTTCATCTCAAAGGATACCTGATAGTTGATTAAAGGGAAGCAAAAGGAATACCTGCTCATGCAGATTAAGAGCCTGATTCTCCACTTGGATGGACAAGTTGTCAGTAACTGATTCATCAGTTCCGATAATAAACTGTAAATCAGAAAATTTAATTGAAGAAAATAATATTCAAAATTAGATAAGCTTTTAAGGTACATTCTTGAAATACAAGTATAAAATCGCAGGTTCCCAAATCAAAAAGTCACAAACTACAAAGCTCAGCAAAGGACCATAAATAAAAGTCATAAAACTATCCTTATCCCAGGCTCGGTAACATGATTTAATCTCTATTTGTAAAATGGAACTATGTCTGTCTATCCCACAAATATTGTTTGTGTGCCATGCATCCATGAGCTAGTAATATATATATTCTTCCTTCAACATTCATTCAATTTATCTAATTTTCAGTAGCTGAGCTCTAATTAAAAATTCAGATCTCCAGATTACACAAACTTTTTAAGGAAATTTATTGAATAGCATCTCTGGGAGGAAATTCAATGTAAGGAAAAAATTATTTCTGTATATACTATTTATGAGACTCAGATATGCTCATCCGTGTATCTGCTCCATTTAATTAATTTTTAAAAACTAATCGAACCTTTAATAGAAGGTTTTACAAACCATTGCAAAATGTGGTTGAGTTCAACATAATCAAATTGTCAATTTTTGCATATTTCAATTAACTTTTCAACGATAGTAAATTGCATAATCAAGACAAATTTCCTCATCATAGCTTACACAAACAAACAAATAAATAGATAAAACCTGCCCATTTGTCTTCTCAGGTGACTGTCTGGAATCCATTTGTACAGGCTTAGTTTCCTCAGGACTTCCCTGATAAATAAATAAAAAAATACAAATTCACAGCAATTGGAACAGTGCAGCATTAGGATAAGTGTTCCATCATGAAAATAGTACTAAAAAATTTGAAAAATAATCAGCACCAGCAAGCGCAGATTTAAAAAACCAAGCATTTGATTCGTATGGACCCTGGGCAAACAATATAGTGAAATAATTTGAAGAGTTTTCATGCTCTTTTATAACCCTTTGACGAAGTTTGGTAAACAAAGGAGACCACTAATGAGACAAGAAAACAAGAAGTTAAAGAAACAGTTACAACATCAACAAAATAAAGTTTTTGTCAATTTGATAAAAGAAAATTCCAACAAAAATACCTCCTTGTCCGGGTTAGCACAAGAATGTTCTGCTTCTGTTGTTGAAGGCTTTATATCAGCTGAAGTATCCTTATAATAAGAGAATATTATTAGATGTGAAATTCCAAACATCTTCTGTTGAGCAAAGATCAAGTCAGAAATTTCAAATTGGAAACCACTAAGAGCAAAATTACAGAATAAAGTTTTTCATGTTGTCATCTCCTAACACACCTCTCTAGTCATATTTCATCAACAATTATTTCTCAAACCAGTTGTAACATAATAAGAATGGTTCTATATTTCTAAGCTTAAATATTATACAGTGCAACCACTAATAATAAAATACTTGATTTTTATTTGTATGTATAAATCAAGCCTCCTTTACCAACAAGTTGTTGGTCCAAGTGGAACTAAACTCAAATCCCTTGAGGAAAGTTTCAGACTTGAATCTTGTAGATGGAGACATGTCTTGGCAGAATTTGCTTATTCTTTTATTCTTTAGATGTAATGCAGGAAGACAACATATTTTATTCTTTGTTATTTAATATAGGAGAAAGTATGACAATGGAAGACAAGAAATTGTCCAACGACAATATAAAAAATAAAAAATACCAGTTCATTTTGTTCAAAAGCAACCCTTCCTGCTTTGCTGAGATCTCTCAGAGTTCCCTTCAAATCGATGAGACATGAAAATGAATATCAGTAATTGGATACTATAAGATTACCCAAGTCACTTTAAGCAAGAAAGAAACATGAAATTGTTCAGTTGGTAATTGGTAATAAACTATACTTGCATGGCCACAACAATTCAGACATGCAAAATAATTACCTTTCACACAATTTCAAGACTACAATAACAATGAATTGATAACGGCAATAGATAAGATATTGAATAGACAGAACATTGTTATTCTTCTGGTTGAAACAGAATGACAATGCATGTAAAAATAATATTCTTCAAGTTGACACAAAAACCCAGTTTTTAAATCATAAATTTATAAATGTCTATCACTTGTCAGTGATGCCAACATGTAGTATCTCTTCAGTTTCCAGCCATTTTACTTTTTTACTATGGTACAGCATATTTCTATAGTATTTATTATGAGTTATGACCTTAACGACCCACTCAATTGATTATCCCATATGGAATGTAAAGAAATAAGCAACAAATCACTAAGTAAGACTAGCAAAAATCAGTAACAAGAAATACAGTTACATAATAAGCTAAACAGATATTAATTACCTTATTTGCCCACATAAGCCCACAGGCATTGCACAGAGATCTTGGACCTGCTGGTCCTCGACGCATAGCTGGAGTAGACTTCTCACTAATTCCACAATGCTGGCATCTACGTTCACTTAACAATGGCAGAGGTGTAACACAACAATAACCGTATTAGCATGAACATGTAAAATATTAAGAACATCAATTATTGAATCTGAGTTTCAAACAGAAGATATAACTTTTAAAACTCACATAGATTCTGGGCAAGGAGTACCATTGCTTGAATCCCAGTTTTCAGTAGGAGATTTGTAGTCTTCCTTTAATGACGCAAACTGTCCATTCTTTCGATGCATCCTATTAGAAAACCAAATATTGTCAACCTCAAGAAAACAAGCCTACATGTCAAATCAAAAGTAAAAACTTCAACTCTTATTTTGAAAGCCAGGATATTCTAATGCTTTGCAAGGCACAGAGACACAGCACTAAAATAAAAACATCATTATTAATTAAATAAACTTCCAAAGGGTATATTCTTCAATTTCTCAGGTCATCAAAAGCTAAATTTATGCATTGTATTATTAATTTTAGGACTTGATGAATGAAATGTTGTTTTCAATACTCACATTATTGGCTTTGGAACTTCGTTTGAAATCTGTATTTAATCTTGAAGTCCCAAAGTCAATAATAGGGACTTCAAAATTAGTTGCCACTAATGTTGAGAGTAAAAAATTAGAAATATTGGCACACATAAATCTCTTAGAAGAGACAAGTGTATTTTTTAAAATAAGAGGACATTGAAATATAATTTAAGCATTTCTCAGGGGAGGGGAGAATACTTCACTGTAACATATATGCGTTTATTTATTTTCCAATAATATATAAATGTTTGTACAGCAATTCTCACCCTACCTCTGGGCAACCTCTTTACGGCAAGAATACCGGATTTTTTTCTCGAAACATCTCTCTTTTCGTTTTTCACGAAACCTAACAAGTGATGCAAATCTTCGTGAAAGCTTCGAGTTTCGGGAGGGATCATTTATTCCCTGGCATGTAAAAACAAATTTTAGAACACTTAATAATGTCAAAAAATTAGTCATAAAATATATCAAAGAGAAAAGCAATTCCTAAAGAAATACCCTAATGTCCTGACAGTTTTGCTGCAACAAAATGTCAGAAGCAGGGCCG
Source organism: Cajanus cajan (assembly GCF_000230855.2). Taxonomy (NCBI): domain Eukaryota; kingdom Viridiplantae; phylum Streptophyta; class Magnoliopsida; order Fabales; family Fabaceae; genus Cajanus; species Cajanus cajan. Next base: position 64,220,191 of record NC_138518.1, read on the forward strand.
TTATTTTGCATCTCCTGCCCCCCCAAGAGTAATAATACAGCCTGGACCTGTATTTCAGAAGAAAATGATCATCCAACCCAAAAAATATCCAATCATTTTATAGAAATTGAGCAAATATGCACAAGTAGGGCATTTTCATTAAACAAAAATAAATATTTAATAGAAAATTCATACAAAAATTTGAAAATATCATGAGATATCAGATATTCACCATCATATCATAATCAAGCAATCAAAACCAATGAAAGGGTCATTGAAAACCTAGAAAAGGAAGAAAGGCACATTCCTAGTAATTGAGAAGCCCCTTGACTTACTTTCCTCCGCAAAAACCTCACATCAATAGTGACATATACAACTCTAGAAAAGAAAAAAAAAATCACTGCTTGGGTAACCTACACTTTCTGCGACGACTTGCCAATATTTTTAATCCTTTAATTAAACATAAAAATATGATTACATGAATAACAAACAAATCCACATCTGACAGCATGTGGTGCCTCCATAACAACCGAGGAAAAAAATGATTTTTTCAATTGAAAAAAAAAAAAGAATGAAAAGAGAAAGGGAACCTTATCGGGCGTAACAGCTGGGAAAACATAGACCTCGCCTTCGAAGGAAATGGTGAGTTCACTGGTGCGGGCGTGCGGAGCAGAAGAAGCAATGGCGAGTGGAGCAGGTTGTTCCCCTTCGTCGGAAGCGTTGGCGTGATGGAAGGTGTCGAGGTGCATGGGAAGCGGCGGTGGGTCTTCCCGGTGATGGTTCACCGTATCCATTGGTGGGGCATCGGAACCCTAAGGAGAAGGAGAAGAATGAATAGTGGAAGAAGAAGAAGAAGAAGAGACAGTGAGTGTGGAAAGGAAATAGAAAAGAATGGAAATGGAAAATGTAGTGTGTTGTTGTTTCCTAGACACAACACACACAGCACAAGGAGTCAAGCGCAGACTGCCACTCAATCAAAATGAAACTAACCCACGTTCCTGTTCCTAATTTCATCAACCATTTTCAAATTCCAAAATCTTTTTTTATGCTCTTCTTGTCAAAAAAAAGAAAACTAAAAGAAATTAAAATTTAATGCTCTGTGTGCCCAGTCACCACCAGTTCATACCATTCTCACAAGATAAGTTAATGTTATTATATATTTTACTCTTTTTCATAATTTTTTCTTAAACACGGAGAAAAAATGAACTATAGAGTAAAATATACATATATATATATATATATATATATATATATATATAATTAAAATAGATATATAATGTGAAAAAAATTAAGACTCGAATATATTTTTAATTTATAAAAAAATAATACATTCTGATTTGATTTCTTGTAAGAATTTTAAACTAAAAGTAGTAACTTTAAATTTTAGAGAAATATAATTTTAAATAAAATATATTAAAATAATCAAAATAAAATTGTTTATTTTACATAGATAAAAACTATATACAAATTTAAAAAACATAAAAATAAATAAATTTTTTTATAATGATCAAAATTAAAATTTTGTTTATTATATATAGACTAAAAATATATTTAAATATATTTTTATTTATATTTTGGTGCAAATATTTTCCTGTTTCTATGTTGAGAATTTATACAATGAATTATATTATAAGTATAACAAAAGTTAAAAGTTGACTCTAAGAAAAAATAAATTAAGTCTTGGGATAAAAACAATATTTTTTAATTTTAAATAAATTTTGAAAATATTTTTCTTTTCTGAAATTAAGTCAATATATATATATATATATATTGGGGAATGCTAATATACTCTTACCTATTTTTTTAGTTGTTAGTAATTTATACCAAAATTTTATGACAAAAAAATTACTTATTTCTTTTGATTTGGTTAATTTGTATAAAGGATATTATAGTAATTTAATTTAATTTTAAATAAAAATTAAATATTTTATCTCTCTTATTAATTTATTTTACTAAGTCATTCCTCTCTCTTATTAAATTTTTTCTTTAACTCATTCATCTTTCCTATTAAATTATTTCTCTAACTTATTTATCTCTCTCCTATTAAATTCCTTCTTTAACTCATTTCTATTTCATCTCTCATGATGTCTCCTCCCTCTCTCTCTGAATAAATAAAAATTAATTAATAGAAAAAAGAAATGACTTAATGAATGAAATTAATAAGAGAGAGAAAATATTTAATTTTCTTTTAAAATAAAATTAAATTACTATAATATCATTTGTACGAATTAACCAAATCAAAAGAAATGACCGGTTTTTTTGTCCTAAAATTTTGTTGTAGATTGCTAACATACTCCCACTAAAAAATAGGTAGAAGTATATTAGCATTCCCCATATATATTAGTTTTTAAGATCTTTTATAAGTAAATTACAAATTTGACTTTAATAGGAGATGCTTGATAATATTTTAAGAAAAGAAATTCAATTTCATCCTCCAAAATTACAATGTCCAAAGTTTTTTCTTGTCATTATTTTGATCTTACATAAGAGACGAATATAATGACATTTTAAACCTTTGATAGACTAATTTAATATTAAGTTAAATATTAAATAAATAAATTTGGTGACAAAATCTGTAATAATTAATGCCGTGCAATCTAAATATTTAAAAATCTAATTTAGTTGAAACTAGGAATATGTGCATATTATTTGGGAATGTAAATAGCAAATAATTTATTTTTGAACTTATATTATCTAAATCAATCCAATTATATTTTTGTGATTTAAATTTGATTAAATAATTTTTACATTACTCAATTATAATTAAGTTGGATAACAAATCAAAAGATTCTTTATCCGATAAATCTAATTTAACAAATAGTAAATCATTAACTTAAATTATGAAACATTATACACATACATTTATGAGAAATGAGGAGGTTAGGGTGACAAATGTCTTTTAAGTTTTTGAGTAAGTATTTTACTTATTTTATATAACTAATTTAATATTTAGACGTATTTAATTATACTTTTTTTACTATATATTGTCAGAATGAGTTTATTTGTATATTAAAGAAGATATGAAATAAGAATAATAGTTTAATTTCACTTTTTATGTAATTTAAAATTTATTATATGTTAGTGTTTGTTTGAGGCATTTTGTAATTTTTTATTTGTGATTGTTGTAATTTTATTTGTATCATGTATTAAAATTTGAATTAAGTGTATCTATCTTTATACATACATATATATATTACTTGCTTCAAAATTTAAAATATAAATTTTATAATTCCTTAACCCAATTATTTTATTTGATTCAACTCCAAATGTAATCAAATTAGATTAAGTTGAATCAGCTAAAAAAAAGTTTGTAAACCTGATCCAACCTCCTAACCTAAATATGTTCAATTAGATTAGATACTATAATAGTCAAAAGTCAACCCATTACTCCTACTAGGGAAAATGTGGTGATACATGTAATTTTGAAAGACTAAATTAATTTTTTTCTTGTACTCTTTTTGATTTGTGCTTCATATATATTTAAAAGTATATATTAATATTTTAGTTTATACAATTCACACATTAAAAATGTTTAATATATATAATTAAAATTTTATAATAAATCATATATAAAAATAAATATTATGTTTGAATATATAAATTATATTTAAATTTTTTAAAAATAGATTTTTAAAATATATAAATTATATTTTACCTTTATGATAAATAATTTACATTATAAAACAAAATTATTTTTATTTATTCATAATTTATCTTAAAATACTAAATTTTAATTCATAAATAATTATGATAAATAAAAATTGAATTAGATAAAAAGTTAAAAGAATTCTTAAAAATTCTATTATTAAATAGAAGTTAATAGAAAACATCCTCACATCATATAACGATATTTATTTAATATATAGAAGTTGATTTTTATAATAATTGAAATGTTTAAATTATTTGTTTAATTAATTGTTGGATAAATAAATTCCATATTTTTTTCTTTAAAAAAAACTAAATTAACTCATATCATTGATAATGTATTTTACAATACAATAAATAATATGATTGTAGTTACAAAGACCAACTTGAAAATCGGTTGTCTTGACTAAATTATGGGCAATCAAATTTGTTTGTATTGAAGAAAAGCTAACCTCACAAATCACAACTTTTTAACCTATTTAGTAGAGTTTACAACTTCGAATAATTGTCCCAAATTTAGCATAATCACTCTTGGGTTTATTTATACAAGTTGGCATTCTATGGCAATCAGTTTCAACAACTACATCTTATAGATTAAACTCTTAAATCCACTAGAGGGCTCCTTGAAGGGCCAAGGCTTTGCATTCACGAGGTTCAAGGAGAAAAAAAAAGGCTACAGGTTCTTGCTTTGATGAATGAACCATCATGATCCCTGGTACACATCCCTATGTTGAACACTTGATTTGCAAGAGAAAAAAAAGTCGCATCCAAGTTGCACTTGAGTCTCCCTCAAGTTGGTGGTTTCCACAAGGAATGGTGTGGCTATTTTGGTAATTGGTTGATATCAAGATCTTGTTGACGAGCTTGCAGTCATGATGCAGGAGTGTCTTTTATGTACATGGTGACTTTACTATCCCATTCAATCCCTTCCCATTTTTCTTTTATTTCTACTAAACCAGATGTTCCAAAGGATCATGACAAAATCCAACACTTCCAATTTTCTTTTATTTCCCATTTTCATTGTCAATCAGGTCATTCACCCTTAATTCCCAAAGACCCTTAATAGCGTTCATTCATATGTAGCAGCTCCCCCTATTATTTCTCAACCAAGGATCATTCCATACAGATATACTATCACCACTTCCCACCTTCTAATGCTAACCCTCTCTTAACCAGGTGAAATGAACTCCAAATACTCCTGTAAGCATAGTTAGGATTGTGACCGAGCTTGGCATAGAGGAGATCAACATTTGGATGGTACCTGGCTTTAAAAAGTTAACTAATAAAAAAAATTAGGTTATGTAGCCAACCTCCATGCTTGTTTGCTCAATATTGCAAAATTAAAGGCTTGTATATTCCCAAATCTCAGTCCCCATATTCCTTTTTAATAGCTAGCTTCCCCCTCTGTAATCGGTTTATCCCTTTTCCATGACCTGAATTAAAGCCCCACTAATAAGAGTACATCATTCTCTCCAATTATAGTCCCAATGTTTGTGGAAGAAGATAGATACTTATGGTGTAAGTTGGAATGGCTTGGAGAATAGATTTTATCAAGATTTCTTTCCCTGCTCTAAAGAGAGATTTATTACTCCAATATTGATACAACACCACATGCGATCTCTAATGTGCCCAAAAAATTCCTTTTTGTTATGGTCAATCAAAGACAAGAGCCCTAGGTAGATCTTAGTTTGTTCATCCACCCCTTCAAGGGAGTCCAGCGCCCTCGCTGGCACACCGGCTCGGGTCCAGGCTCTGAGCAACCTGCATGTGGATATTGTCCGCTTTGGACGCAGCCTTCACGGTTTTGCTTCTGGCAATGGCACGCATGTCACCCCAAAACGCGTCCATACAAGGAAGGTATCCACACCCATATATATGGCATGCTTCGTTCTCCTTCCTAACCGATGTGGGACTTCACAAATAGCTTGTCCAGATGCATTTTCATAAATCCTCAAAATATTAATCACGTACAATGTCTCTTTTTTAGCTACTCTTAGGAGAATATAAACCAATCATCGACAGACATCAAATGGCCTACATATGGAGCATTCTTATAGGTTTGGATGCCATGTAACTTGCCCTTAGCTTCAAATTTTTTAAAAAGAGCTGAAAAACACCCCACACCTAAGACGAACAAGTAAAGGGATAATGGATCTCCTTGACAAAGGTCCCAACCTAGTAGAATGTGACCTACATGATTATTGTTGACTTGGATACTATATTGCACTATTTTCACGCATAACATCATCCACCAAATCCATTTTTGGCATAAGCAAAATTTGTGAAGCACTGCTCTAATGTAGCCTCGTGATAATCTATCATAAGCTTTACTGATGTTGAATTTTAAAGCTATGGCCCCCTGTCCTCAACAATGGAGATGGTGAATGATTCCAGTGACAACAAGATCATTATTTATAATAATGTATTTATTATTTTACATAAATAAGATAATTATATATGATTTTTTTATCTTTTATTTTAATTTTTAAATTATTTTTAATTATCTTAATATTTTTCATTTTGTTGGTCACATCAACACTAAATTAAATGGAGTTAATGGTATGGACTCAAACAACACTAACAAAATGATATATATATATATAACATAGAGTGAGTAAAATAAAATAGTTATATTGAATAGATTTAAAATATATTTAAGACAATTTTTGTAATTAATTATTTTAAAATCAATTACAACTATTTTTATTTAGATTATCAATACATTAAATTTTAGATATAATTATTAGATTATGATTGATTACTAACAAACCGTTGGTTTTAGTGATATTGAAAAAATCACATCTTTTTCTTTCTTTTTTTTCACCTCCCTATGTGGTGACATGAATGTGATAAAAAGAACTCCTATAAAGTTGTTCTAACCAAATATGTATGCTTATGAGTTTAGTCTTAGGGGGTGTATTGGATTAGGATTTTAAAGGACTTTTTTAGTTAAAAAAAATCCTGCAGATTTTAAAAGACTTTGCAGGATTTTCATGACTTTTAAGATTTTGCAAGATTCTACAAGACTTAAAATCAAGATTTTAATGGATTCTGCAAGACTTTTAAATTAGGATTTTAATGGATTCTGTGGGATTTTGTGGAGTTTTGACATTTGATAAGATTTAAAAAAAATTATACATTCAAATTTAAAAAGAGTCAAAGATAAAAATAATAAATAAAAAAAATAATGTCTAGATAAATAATAATAATAATTCTCTATAATATTCTATCATCTTTTTATAGCATCCACTATCAATTGTAACAATTCATCGGAATCATCCTTAATCCAAGCTTCATAGTTTTCTTTCTCTTTTCATTTTTCTTTATTATTTCCTTGTGAATCTCCCATTTGAATTACTAAAACAATATATGTTAAAAAATAGTTATATAAATAATTACGGATAATAGACAAAATCAATAAAATTATATTATTATTTTTAGAAGCACACCATCATACAAGATCGAATATATTTTTGCTATCCAAATGGATCAAATACCTCAGTTATTATAAAAAAAAATGTAAAAACGAAAATATAGAAACATAAGATAATTTTTTATATAAAAAAATTAGTATATTCGATACTGAAAAAATATTTAGATATATAATTTTTTTTATATAAACAGAAGTATTTAGATATAGAGAATATATATATATATATATATATATATATATATATGATAATTTTTAACGATATTTATAAATATAAATTATTCTAACAAATATTTTAACAATATTTTCTTTTTTAAAAAATAAGTTAATGAAGACATAAATCCTAAACCCTAAAAAATTAGATATTGCAATGTCTTATGTTAATTTTCTTTTTTTAAAATATAAAAAATCTTAATTTCATAATATAAGAATAAAAAAGAAAAATTCATAGTAAAAAAAATAAAATAATTGTTGAGTCATAAAAAGAGGAGGGATAAGAGTAACAAATTCAAGGGAAAGAGAGAATTCGCAATTTTTATGCTAAGAGGGTTCTTCCCCTACTAAGATCCATTTTTATCTCATTCTACTCACAAAAACCCTAACAAATTCATCTTTTATATATATATATATATTGTTGAGATTATGATATCAATTTCATCTTTCACCTTTTTCTTTTCTTAACGTGTGTCATAAAAAAAATTATCACTTAAAAGTTAAAATTTCAAGTATTTTTTTGTGTTATATAAAGGAACAAATTCAACTACATAGAATAAAATAAAGTAAGTCAATTAAAGAGAACGAACAGAAAAATAAAACAAGTCAATAACACTATCATTTACATATTAGAGTTTCACAAAATAGGAGAATGGTATGAGAATAGTATTATATATGAGCAATGAACAATAGTGTAGTATTATTAGTAGAGAAAAAATGGAGAAGACAGGAGCATAGAAAAAAAAGATGAAAAACTCACTTGAAAATTCTTAAAACACTTGAAAAATCATTTCAAACAATCCTTCAAAATCCGATGGGTTTGGATGGGATTGTTTTATGAATCTGGTATTTATAGATAACACTAGAAAGTCTTTCAAAATCCCTCTCACACAACAATCCTTTAAAATCCTTAAATTTTTGAATACCAATGGATTGTTTTTAAGTTGTAAAAAATCTCAAATGAATACCAGTGGATTTTAATGGACTCTTTAAAAAATCCTGAAAATCCAGATTGAATACCACTGGATTGTTTTTAAGTGACATAAAATCCTAATTGAATACCAATGGACTTTTTTACTCAAAAAAAGTCTTTTAAAATCCTACGAAATCCTAAACCAATACACCCCCCTTATTTTATCATTGAGAAATGAAAGAAGACTTTCATCTCCAAATTTTGATATAAACATAATTCGCTTCTTTTTGGATGTAAAGCAATATCAAACTAAAATACTCAACAAACATTATCTCTCCCTAAAAATAAGGAGCTCCAATCGCACCTTCCGGTACACCTACCTTGTTTCGACTTCACTCTAGTTACTAGCCTTGCTTTTGACATCACCTTCCTTGTGGTTAAGGTAGTGATTTTAGGCATGGCCAACCCCCGTAGTGTGACAGGTGATGTGTGTACAAGGTCCAAGAACGAATTCACTACCATATAGTTGACCGATGATTATTAATGATCTTGACATCTTACATGCTAGTTGTAGCCTACTATCTAAATTGGAGAGTTGTAACCCTTTGACCCATCCAATGTAGCATAGGTGTTGCCCATGGCATAAGGAGCACGATGACTTGATGTCACCCTCACCTTCCTTTGGCTTATCATTGGTAGTTTGCTTAGGATTTCAAATTCAATGTTGACAACTAAACACAAAGGTTATTTCAAATAAAGTCTCGAATGAAAAATTTTGTTAGGAGAATAAATTCCACCAATTAACCATTTGTAAATTCAGTGAATACATTATACTAATAACATGGTTACGAAAAAAATAAATCGTAGTTGATTCTCAATTTTTTTTTTAATTTACACAACATATGTTCACTAGATTATGATTTTAGTCAATTATCATAATTTTTTGTTTTAGTTTAGTTTTTAAGTTTAAGAAGATTTATTTTGTTTTTATAAGTTTAAAAGATTTTACTTTGGTCTCTTAAAGTGTTTTTGTAAGACTAAATTGATCTCTTAAAAAATATAATTATTATTTTCTGAATTTTTCTTTAAATTTATAGAAAAATGACCAAAATATCTCTACTAGATTCTTTGCATTTATTTTTATTTTTTAAACATTTAAGGTAAAATAGAAAATGAATTTACTTCTCAATGGAACTTGTTAGATACACTACTGTATAGTTATAATTAATTTTAAAAGATTAAAATTAATTTTCAATTTCCTCAAATTTATAATTTTATATTTTTTTATTTGTAAGTAAAAAATTCCTAAGAATTTGATTTTGACTTATAAAATCTCCAAATTTTCATGGAAATTATCACAATATATATTATTTGAAAATACACTAACTTTATTAGTTTCATCACTTTTAGGTATGAAGCGTATGCTGACTTCATACAAGCAACTTATGAAAAATATTTTGGTTATTTTTCTTAATATTTTTTAAAACTTCTCAGACACTTTTCAAAATTATATTTTAATGCATATAACATCATTCTAATCTCAAAATGATATTTTATTATCTCTATAGCCTTTTCACCATACCACATTCATACAAGGGCAAAATCGTCCTTTTAATTACCTTTTTGAGCTTTATGTTACAAAAAAAAATTTAAATAACGATTTAGTAGATGTTGAGATTCTGATCGTCATTTCTAAGAACCAAATTTTAGTATTACTTTTAGAATTCTAACGAAAAAAATAATAAAACTTAATAATTAGAATTTCAGGGATGATACAAAAATGCTAGTTAAATTATATATTCTACAAAAGTTTTATCAAGTGAGTGGATGATAACTTAATAAATTTAAAATATTTTATCATATATTTTAATTAAAAATATTTTAAAATCTTATATTTAATATTTTTTATTGATATTAAATTAAATACATTAAATTATATATTTTAATGTAATATAGAAATGTGACAATGCAATACTCACATTTAGAAGAAAAATATATTTTAATCGGATAATATAGTTCTTGCATATTTCAAAAGGAGGAGATGTAATTTTATTTTAACAAGATTAAAAAAAATTAAATTATATATTTTAATATAAGAGGAAAATTAATATAATACTTATCTTTTAGAACATTTTTTTTCTTTTACACAATTTATGCTCAACTACTAAAATTGTTACATATAACTAGTACTTTAACAAGCATTGCATGGTCTAAATGTTTATGATATATAACTAAAATTTATAATAAATTATATATCTATACTATTAATAAAAATGAAATACATTTTTTTATATACATTTTGTTGACTGTGTTTACCTTTTGATTTCCAAACTATTCTTTCTCTCTCATACTTTTTTAATTTGATTTTTTTCTCTACTTTTTGTAATTTTATTTATCAAACTTCTCATACTCTTTAAATAACTATTTAAATCACTCATATTATTTAATTGTTAACTACCACACTTAGTTAACTCCAATTATTTATTTATTTAAAATACATAGAGGTACAAAGTTTTTTTTAATAGTACAAATAATATTATATTTAAATATATAAATTATATTATATTTCAAATTTGTATTAAAGAATATTTTTAAGCATATAAAATATAATTTATGTTTATAATAAATAATATATATTGCGACACAATATTTTTTAATTATTATTTTATTATAAAATATGAAATATTTGTTTAAAATCTAACATAATAAATACAAAATGAAATATATAAAAATTAAAAAAAAATCTGTAAAAAGTTTTATGTTTAAGAAAAACACCCACAGGGCATATTTTTTTTAAGAAAAATTACTAAAAATGCACAATATATATATAATATTAAATATTTTTATTATAAACAACAAAGAAGGAAAATATAATGTATTTTCATATATAATTTAAAAAATATAAATTGAATAAAATGAACTTTTATATTTAATTTTTACAAGCTATCCAAAACTATTAAAATTTGTAGCTAAATATGTTATTTTAGATAGCGAGTATCTTCTGTGATGTAAAAAAAAACAAAATTTTAATTTAAATATATTTTCAATTTCTTTAAATAAATATCGTTGTCTTATTTTAGTTTTTTAATATTTTTTTTTAATTTTTAGATCTTGTTATTTTTTAGTGTTATTTTCAGTCTTTATCACTAACTTTAACTAATTTAATACCAAGTTAAATCGGTCATCTTATAATTTATAATAGACGATAATATAAAAACTTTTACAGCGTGGTAAATGATAATAAAATAATATTAAAAAATTACAAGCCATGCATTTCTTTGACAAGGTACGAAATATAAATTGCTTATTGCTGTAGGAGAAGTGCGTCCGGGGAAGGATATTTTCTTGTTTTTTATTTTATTTTGGTGGTTCCGAAGATATTGTAACGATGAATGTTGAAGAAGAGGTTCAGCGCCTCACCCAAGAAATCAAGAGGCTTGGTGAGGCCCAAGAAGATGGTTCTTACAAGGTATAAATAACAAGACGACTCCTCTTGCTTTCTCTTCATTATTCAATCTTTTTTTTATTATTTATTTTTATTATGTTCCTGTGAATCTACATTTGTTTGCTTTATTCTTATAGATCTAGATCATGAGATCATTAATGGGATCTTGGGTCGTTAACAAACTCCGATCTTAACTTTGTTCACAGGAATTTTATTTTATCTTTTTATGCAACTCAGGATCTAGGCCTACCTCTCAAGTTTTGGGTTAAAAACTGAGGTGTCAATTCAATTTGAGTAACCCCAGAAGGAAGATCGTTCCTTTCCTAATGATTCCAAGCGCCTTGCAGTTTTTCATAGATTAAGATGAATGGAATGAAAAAGAACCATCCAATATTTAGAAGGAAAAGAAAGCCCTAATACCTGCTAACAATAAAATGAAACTTGAGCACCAACATATGCTGTACTAGTGAAATTTCATTGGGAACATTTTAAATTACCCATCCTTTTCAATGTAATGAAGCATTGAAGTAACACTAAACATCCTGTCAATATTTGGTGATCCAAAGCTTGCTCTTTAGATCTTCATCCAAGAGCATCACAAAAAATTAACTTTTGCTATGATGTTCATATTATTGAACATGGAAGCAAGCAAAATCCACTGCAGCACTGTAATCAAATGTGTTGGCAGGGGCATGAGATAGTTTGTTCTGTTTATAAGTATCAACATGCTGACAATTACTTTTGTAGGAAAATCCATTGATCAAATGGTGCATTTTATATTTTTCTTACAGATCTCCATTTAAAGTCATGGCAAGTAATGGTGAATATATTTGGCTGTTAATGAGCATCTGTGTGCAATTTGTAATTTTTATCTATAATTTTCAGCTGTAGTGTTTTTTGGCTGATCTTATACTCTAAAGAATAGCTTTTATTAAGATTAACAATGTCTTGTGTTGCGAAGGTTACGTTTGGAACACTGTTTAACGATGATGAATGCGCAAATATATTTGAAGCACTTGTTGGGACACTAAGAGCAGCGAAAAAGCGTAAAGTACTGAAATACGACGGTGAGCTACTGCTGCAAGGAGTCCATGATAATGTTGAAATCATTCTTAGTCCTGCCTCTGCTGCAGCAGCTGACAACTGATATACTGGTTGAGGACCAGAGAGTATCCTGTGAAAGTGAAACTTGAACCACCATCTCGTTTTTATGACCCGTGCAATATTATTCTGCATCATTGTGTAAAATATATGTGCGTGTGGAGACTTCAGTCATTTATCTCCTCTTATGGTAAAACCAGGATTTGTGGATTGTAATTTTTATGAAGTGATATTACACCTATTTTTATACATTATTTTTCCTTTTCCTCAAGTAAAAGTAATTTCCTTTATTTTATTCTCCTTACGATGTAGACCTTAAGCATCAAGAAATTTTTCATCTGATGTTAACATGCCTTTATTGCGCAACAGATTCTAGAAATAGAATCATGAAATAGAACCGCACCAGTAGTTGATACAAGACATGGCATACGTAACAGGGTAATATTCCAAAAAGGAACTGGTAAAAATATGCTATAACTGTAGAATTGAACTTGCTATTACTCGAGTATACCCAAAAAAATCAAATGATTATTGTTAAATCAGTACAATGACGTTCAGTGAACAACCTATGGGAAAATGTCTATCGCGACTCTTGTATGTCTATTGTCACCCACATTTAAATAACTTTGATCTAAAATAATCTATTTTGTTAGTTTTATGAAATTCAATTAAATAAGAGTGACAATGACACATCATAGTGACAGTAGACGCCAAGATTACTCTATAATGTACATGATTTTGGGTAGGATGAAAAACGATTTAAAAAATGGGAAAACTACTTGAAAATTAATGGGCCATCATCATCAGTGAGTTGGATATTGTCATGATGAACCAGTGAGAATAAACGCTTGCAGAAGGCTTTGCGCTGCTCGAGTTTCGTCAGGGGTGCCGGATATGACAATCGTCCTGTCACTTGTTCCAAGACGAGGTTCATGTACAATAACCTTGGCCCCTGATATCTGACAATGGAAACAAAAATTAAGTTAAAAAGAAGGATAATGCCAGATATCAAGTAATAAGTCCCATTGATCACCATAACAATGCCACATATCCAAACAAAAATACAGAAGCACGAGATAATGTAATACTTCGAAAATATCAAGTAATTTCGGCATCCTTGCTTAGTTCTTTTCTAGTAACAGACATGAACAAATAACTAATTATGGAATCATATTAGTAATCACATAAGCAAGTTCAAGAGTATTGTGTACATAAACTTAATCGAGATTGTTTACCTGTCTCAAGCGAGCCAGATTGCTACCATTTTCCCCATATACAGAGCCAATAACTTTATCAGGAACCACAATTTGCACAGTTGTGTTAGTAACAATGGCGGTTTTAATTCCACTGCAGACAAAAAGGAGTAATAATAAGAACTTATAACTCGACAATTTTTGACATCTTGTTATATATACTTGACTGACTATTTCCACCACTCATTCAGAAAACACTTTTCACTTCGGGTTTTTGGGCTCAGGGGAAGCCTCGGTGAAGATTTTAATGGGGATTACATATTGTTTGCTAATAAGAGACTCCTGGATACGAACCCAGGTTATGCAATTGTCACGGGGAAGTTAGTTAACTGAGTCAGCCAAGCCTTGCTGAAATTAGAAACCATGTCTTAGTAGCCTTAACCTTAAGACTTCACTGACTCACTCAATGCCAGGACCCCAAATAATAGCAGATAAACAATGATCCCGTAAAGGTCAATGTTGAATAAAACAAGATTTTCCACCAAACAGCAGAGTATGGGTAAAAAATAAATAATTCTGTAAGAAAATGTGACAATCAGTTTGGAATAAACAAGCAATGTCAAGCAAGCAGTAATGTGATTTGACTAGGGAATACGAAAAAAAATGCACATATGCAGATGCAGATATCCAAAGACAAAAGCCACTAAAGATTAAAGTTGAATAACTTTATGGATAGGAGCGAATAAAATAAATAGTTTTTTTTACCTGCTTGTTAATAGTGCGGAGGTGGGTATGAACGAAGGTACCCACAAATACCCCTAATTATTATATATATAAAGTAAATTGCTCCAATTTATTTTTAATATAAACAATTAAACATGTTTCAAAATATTTTTTTAATTATGTTTTATTTTCTCTATTTTTTTATAAATATTTTAACAAATATCATGGATACTTGTAAGTTGTAAATACCCACATATTTATACAATCCATGGATACAAGCATATGAAATGGATACAAGGTGGATTTTCATCCGACAGAACAAGTGGGGGGATTACTACTCGTGTTTGTCCCGCCCCATTATTATTCCTAGATCTGACCAAGTTACAGATGTCTTAAGCCACAAAAATCAACACTGGTTATACCAAATCATAAGTAGCAGTTCCAAGTTATCCAAATCTTAAATCTTTGATACTCTGACACTAAGAAAGCCTGAAGTTTGTTCCTCATGAAATCATTAAGCAAGTGTAATTTATTTTGCATATCACCAACCTGACAAGTTCTGAGCCACCTTTTCGAGAAGTCAATCCCCTGGCAACGTCATTGAAGCCTCTGGAATTTATCCCAGCCACTGTCTGCAATCAAATTTAATCATCAAATAAGGAAAACTTGGAAAGGAAAACCAGACAGAAGACACAGAGAAAGCAATATACCTGTGGTGCCCGTAATCCTGGCAAAGAATGTCGGTTGAGATTGTGAGAAACAGCAACAATTGGTTGGCCGCCAACGGGAAGGGGGTCCCTCAGTCTTCCAGGGGAACTGGTATCAGCTAGTACGGATGAAAGGCTCCTTGTTCCACCACTGTTTTGTGTACTAATAAAAAGATGATCTCGCAGTCTACCAGTTGCATTATGTAATGCACCTTGAACATTTAAAAACTGTCCGGATATCTGAGGGAAAAGTGAATAATTATTGTAATTAATAAATGCCTAAACATTATTGCAAGATTTTTCCTGATGACTTAAAAAAAAATATAATGAAGTAATGAACTACATATTCGAGAAGAGGAGGGGGGGGGGGGGGGGCGGGGTTGTTTCTGAATAGAAGCATAACCAAGTAAAAAAGCATAACAAAAAAATATAAAAAGCAGTCTTCAGCATCTTTTAATTGTAAATCAAAATAAAGAATCATCTCCATACCTGTACCATTTGATCATTATCTGATACACACTTTGGAACCTGATCATTCCCAATTATTCTTATGCTAGCCCCTGTGACTCTCCGCATTTCTGAGACTATTGCCCCTCCTTTCCCTAACAAACAACCCACATGGTTTGATGAGACTACAAGTCGTGCAGTAACATGTGTCTCCTTTTTTGACCCATCTAGCCCCTTCTCAACAGCAGCCTCAACTGACTTGGAGAAAACAAGATCAACAGCCTTCTGTGCTGGGGAATATCTTAATTCAGGATTCTGCCAAAAATGAAACCACCAGCAAAAGAAAAAATTAATAGAAATAGTACAATTAACAACATATATATACAGGAATACAAGACGTAGGACAGAAGTAAAAGCAAAAAAGATTACATTAACAAACCTCTGAAGCAGTAATAGTAACTAGTCGATCCTCGCACGCATCTACTGAAGGACCAAAACTTATAGTAGCCCCTGATTCATTCTGAAGAGCTTTTACAATACTGCCCCCCTTTCCAATTATGGCACCAACCCTATCATTGGAACAAAGAATTTTAAAGGTCACTTCCTGCTGAAATGCTTTTGGATCTGGGGTTGAAACTCTATCAACTTCAGCTGATAATTTAGGAGCTCCATAGGCATCGCCATTAGACCTATTAGATAATGCAGAGCTCCTTTGCTGATGATGATCTATATGCAGATTAGTTAAAGACTCAAGTGGAACTGAAAATGTTTCACGTTGAACCACTTCATGATGTCTGCTTCCCATCATCTTTGTTCTATCAGGTGGAGGACAATCTTGAAGCCGATGGGAGACAGCAACAAGGGCCTTCTTTACAGATGTCAGCTGGCCTTCGATCTGACACAATTCCAAAAGATCCTTTCTTAGCATTTAAAAAAGTAACAGCACAAATAAATTGATGTCCATTTACCATATTCACATGTCTCTTAATCAGTGAGTTGGAAAATGTTCCCAACCTTTAGCATGAAATTGCAGCCTTTTCTTACATTGCATCCAAGGTCAGTCAAAGGCAAAAGGTTCCCTAAGAGTGGGTTTAAGGTTAGTTGAAAATCCCAACCCAACCCAAGTTGGGTTGATGGATTGACATATCAACCCATTAAAAAAAGTATAAACCATTTTCATTTTATGTCTTAATTTTTCTTCAAATTTTATGATCAAATATAAATAAAAGTGAGAAAAAATGTTAAAAAAACTAGTAATTAGTCAAATAATTCAAATGTTCAATAGGGACATGTACTTAAAAAGTTCATCAACAACATTCAAATAAGTCTACAATACAACTACAAATAAGCCTATCAACAACAAAAAAATAAGTACAAAATAAATCACAAACAAGTTTTAATAAGAAAATAAACTACAAATAAAAATCATAAGTTAATGTGAATAGGTAAAAGTCATGAGAAAAAAAATAATCAACCCAACAAACCAACCCAACAAACCAACCCAACCCAACCCATCATTTAACCCATTGGGTTGGCGGGTTGTGTGATTGAGTTATGTGAGTTGGAGGATCGAAAAGAGTAACCCAACCCGTTTGGGCAGGCTATGTGGTCAACTCATTGATTTGAACTCATTTTGATACCCCTAACTTGATATTAGGCTATAGATATAGCTTACATCCATATCCATGGAGCATCAAAGCCATATCAGGCAATTTATTTTTAAACAAAAGGCAAAAAAAGAAATATTTAGTACATATCAAATGTCTATCAACATTGGATACTTGTAAGACATTTTAGGAGCATTTGAGCTTCATAGGGCCCAAGCTAACACGATACAGAATTTTCCTTTAAGCAATGATTCTATGATGACCAACCCAACCATTGTTACCACATCACATAGCTGGATGACACGTGAACTACCAGATGCATACAAACAACAAATTATCAGGCAGCTAACTGTCTACAACACCAGATGCATTGCATACAAACAAGAAATTATCAGTCAGCAAACTGTCTACTCATTCCATTACTTGCTTTTACAGCATGATCTGTTTAGACTCAAGATTTTGTTGGAAAACCTCCACAGTTACCATGCTATGCTTTCCCATTTGACCACACTAATCAACGTGACCATTTTCTATTTCTCAATTCTCATAAATTCATTAGCAAAAAAAGCAGGGAAGGAGAGTACAGCAAGGGAAGAACCTTTCATTAACTGGTGCTATTTCTTCAAAAACCTTTCAATTCTATTTACTAAATTGTCAATACTCAATAAGTTTACATTATCAACCAATCAAAAATCATCTTTAGTGTGCTTTTAAGGTGATTATTACAACAGTCTACAAACTTACAAATAGTGTTATCAAATGCGGATTGTGAAAAATGGTGGAAAGCCAATAACCTGCTATATATTACAGCGGATAGCATATCAGACAAAATAGCAGAAGTTGCATAACAGTAATATACGGAATATATCAATTATATATGTATAAAAATGTATGTTTTATGCAATTTCTTTTATAAATAAAATGCATAAAAATTGGCATAATATTTTTCTCAAAAGTTCAATTAGTTGGAGACTCAGCAGAGATGACTATAAGATGTAGGATACATGCTGCAAACATAACACCATACCGGCCACTATAGCCAACAAAGTTATGATAGCAGATTCAAGGAATTTTTCCATAGAATAGTGTTATTTTGCCACTAAAGCGGCAATTTAATAACGCAACTTACAATTTATACCAATTTGTAATTGGATGACGCAGTTAAAAATCTATACTTGGTGTATATTTATTTATTCAATAATTAATAACTGTAGGAGTTCAACGTCCATTCCATCCATTTTTTTTATTGGTGTACATTAATCGCACTAATGTTAGAACATCAACCTCATGCTTATTTCTGCTACCTACCACAACCGATAGGCGACCCTAGTGGTTCCATTCCATCCATTCAAAGAGAAAAATAGATCAGATATACATCCATCCATTAAATAAATCATAGTTAATATACTCAGCCAATTTACTCAATAATTCTCCAGCAAAACGAATTAACTACTCAACATCCAATCCAAATCAAAGGGCATTTCGTTGAACCCAAAAAAACACACATTACAAAGCACTATGCCACATTTTCTGTCTTTTCGTGATTTTGTAAGTTTAGACTTTGGAAACCAATCACACACTAAAACACAGTCCAATAGTAGAAATCCAAGCTGTGATGCAAAAAGACGCCAAAAACAATTTAATTAAACAAAAAATAAAAATCTAAGTGACCTCAATGATTTCATCGGAGGGAGCAGTGCAGGCCGGCAGAGCATCGTTCAAAACCCTAATCTTACATCCGGTGTCCATCCTGATCTTCTCCACAACCTTCCCACCCTTGCCGATGACGGCGCCGACCTGCGAAGTGTCAGCGAGCAGCCGGCAAGAGACAACGCGGTCGCCAACCTCAGTGCCGGTGGTCTCAGCAGCGACGTCGATGACGCGGTCGAAGACCTTGAGCAGCGCCTCCTGCGCCCTGGAGAGCTCGGCGTGGTTGGCGGCGGCAGGGGCGGTGACGAGGATGACACGGTCGGGGGAGTCCGGCGGCGCGTCGACAATTCGGATCCTGGCACCGGTGGCCTCCTGCAGCGTCTTGATGAGGACGCCGGACTTCCCGATGATGGCCCCCACGCGGGACGCGTGGCAGAGCAGACGGAACGCCACGTGGCTGGGACTGGCCATTGAAGTGCTTCTTCTTCTTCAGAGGAAGAACAGTTTTTTTTATGTAAATAATTAAATATAAATATAAATAGAGTGATACTGATACACATACACCACTCTGGCCACTAATTGTACATGCACGCTGCTCCACCTTTCTCTATATTTTATTTTATTTAAATATTTTGTTTTCTTTTTGTTCTGCAACCATCACATGACAGTTGCAGAGAAGAGGGAAACAAAATCCTTTGATGTCCAGAACAATAGGAAATGATGGTTTTAGATTTTCTACTTTTCAACCTTTATTTATTTATACCATTATCTTTGTTTAAAACATTAGGTCATCTCACCAACCAAACATTACTCCAGTTTATATATTTCAACCTTCCAAAAATAAACAAGGCTAAATCAAACTATATACACTAACAGGATATAACTAAAATCAATAAACTATTAATAGAAATTAATTATTCTATATGATATTATTTCCAGTGACTGAGAGAAGACTTCATCATCAAAAGATTCCACCAGTGATCAGTTGAGACTTTTTAATCTTTGTCTAACATGTCTAAGCTATTATATAGTTGTTTTGTTATGTCTAATTTGTTATCTATTGTTTTTAATAATTTGGACTTAAAATTATCTCTAGATGTATTATATCTAATGTAATTCACTTATCTATATGATATCTTTACTTAAATCAGGATTATCTTCATGATAATTTATTTTTATATACACTAGATTCAAAATTAAAATAAATATTTTGTCAATCAATTGATAGACAAATAAAAAAATAAGTCAGTCAATTTATTTATGATTAAGGATGAGATGAAATCGACTTAAAATATATAAATCAATTTTTTTTTATAAAATTAAAATTAAGTTTAATTTATTATTTATAATAATTTTTTATAGATTTGATTTCATTTTTTTTTAAATTAAGTTTGATCTATTATTTTAAAATATATTTTACATTAATAAAGTGAATTCTATATAAGCTAACAAAATTTATTTTTAAATATGTGTAAGTCTATTTTTAATGTGTGATAAAAAAAATAGTTTATTTTATTACTAATAAAATTTGAAGTTTAAAATAAAAATAGAAACTAAAGGAAGAAGGATAACTCATGTATATTCATGTACAATAACGTACTATCTATGATGAAAGAAAATAAATTTATCCAATAAAATATTTTTATATTTTATTTAAAATATTTTAAATAATCAAACATGAAGATAAATGAAATAAGTAGGTAAAAATGTTACTATAAGAATTTTTATATTTGATTTCTTGATTTCATACAGATAAAGAACGTAAAATATTTAAGTGTAGTAAAAATATAAAACAAATATTAATAATATGATTTTATGTATTATAATTTATTTATTTTATTATATTGTTAATAATATAATATGCATATTATGTTTTATCATGTATAAATAAATATGCTGACTTATAAAGTATAATAGGTTTTTCTATAAACTTAAACTCTACTTTTAAAAAAAAATATGTATGCCATTTTTATTAAATAAGTAAAGTTACACTATACTTTAAATATGTCAAGTCAGTTTGACATATTTTCATGACTACTTGTGATACATAAGTTGGTGGGTCTTCAACTTAATAAGAAAGTATACAATCTCATAATCTCAAGTTTTACAAAGGCAAAGAGATTATAAATACGAAGTGGATTAGTTGATATCACAAACTATAAGCATAAAGTAAATAATAATCACATCTCCTAAAAAGAGAACATAATCAATCTATTATTTGGTAACTATACCTACCATCAATATTCTTTGTATAACAGTTATGTTATATAGGTAAACTTAATTTTTATAGAAAAAACTATAATATAAATCTAAGAATTGTTCTCTCTTAAGTTTTTTAGAAGAATCCTACATTCTTATAAAAAAAATCAGTT
Source organism: Cajanus cajan (assembly GCF_000230855.2). Taxonomy (NCBI): domain Eukaryota; kingdom Viridiplantae; phylum Streptophyta; class Magnoliopsida; order Fabales; family Fabaceae; genus Cajanus; species Cajanus cajan. The sequence continues at coordinate 64,241,616 of NC_138518.1, forward strand.
ATTTGTAACAAAATCTTCCTTAACTCATCAATCTCTAGGAATTGTAGTGTTGTTCATCACATTCCTTATCTAATTCCTCCTCCTCCTTCTTTTATTTTATTTTTTTTTAATTTTATATATTTTTACTTTTTTTATCCAATTTTCATTGACCTCTTTATTTAAAATTGATGCTAATTGATTTATTATGTTTCTCATCTTTCATCAAATTCTCTCTTAATAAGATTGTAGAAGATGTATTTATACACCATATAACTCTTGTATACTTTGACATTATTCTCTTTTTAAACATTAATTAATTACATGAGAAACATGAAAAGAGAGATAGTTAATTTAAAAATTATTAAGGGTAAATTTTAAAAAGTAGTTTAAATTATTAAAAAAATTAATATTATTAACTAAATTAATTAATTTTCCTAAACAATATAACTTCATTGAAAGGGTTGCAATAAATCTCCTTTATTCCCCTCTCCTCACCTCTTTTATTTATTTATTTATTCAATTATATTAAAGGGATTTATTCTATATGAAGACAGAATAGGCTAAGAAACTATATTACTACAATCCTTTCAACTAAATTAACAGTTAATTAGGAAAATTGATTAATTTAGTTAATAACATTAAATTTATCAATAATTTGAACAATTTTTATAAAATTTTCTTTAACATTTCTTGAATCAATCTTCCTTATTTTCCACCTTATTACTTCTCACGTGATTAATGTTTAGAAAGATAATAATGTTAAAATAGATGAGAATTATGATGTACGAACATGCTTAGATAAAATTTAGAAGGACTTTTAATTTTTATATTAAAAAATACTTTCTATTTTCAATAAAAAAAAAACTCTCAAAAGTTTTATAGATTATATCAAAATAGACATTATGTGTACATCTTCTCCAATCCAATCATATTAAGAGAGTGAAGTTTCATTCATTAATTTCAAATATTTATTATTTTTGAAAATTACTAATTAAATAAAGGTCTTTTAGAAAAAAAAAGTAAATCTTTTTTAACATATTGTTTGACTGGAAAAAAAATGAAGAAAAGAAGATATTTTTTTTTTCATTTTTTAAGAGAAGAGGGGAATAGAGGAGGAACAAAACTTCTCCTGGTCTAATTTTAGATCACAGGAGGAATTTGGAGGGGACGTAACACATAGACTATTGTTTTAGGAAAGGCCTAAAATACAAAATAGACAAGCTTTAACATTGTAATGAGTTATAAAACTTATATCAGAAGTTTCAGAACAAAATTACTTACATCTTTATCGGTGCTTGTGACATAAAATATTAAATATCAAAAAAGGTCATATCAGTATTTTTGGGAAAAGAGTTCTTAATAACAAATTTATTACTATTAGAACTTAAAAAAAAAAAAGAATATCAGAGCTATAAACCATCTATATCAGAGCACAAGATTTTTCATATATACGGATTAAAGGAACATTTGCAAAGGTTTTTCAAAAACTTGATTCAGAACAAAGATTGATTGAGCTGAAAAGAATATGAACTTTTATAAGAGCAAAAACATTTGTATCCCTTTTCATATACAATCTTATTGAAAGAGAATTTTTATTTATGAGAGCATGAGTTTGATCAGAGAATTAAAGCTATATTAACACAATGGATAAAGCAGTACATACAACACAAGTGAAGAACACTGGAACAATTAGTCAGGCACCATGAAGGTTGAAGCATTGAATATTCAAAATTTTGCATGCATGATGTACACAGCATCAAACCTCATAACCAGGATTAACTTTTTGTTGGATATCCCCATAACTTTCTAACTCTTCCATGTCTTCCAAGCTCCCCATAAAGAGAGGGAGTCTTTGGTGCAGTTTAACTGGTTGAAGGGAAAGAATTCTATTTTTGCCATCAGACCCTCTCCCACCAGCCTGCTCTACAATGAAACTAAGAGGGTTTGCTTCATAAACAAGACGAAGATGGTCCCTTGGGTTCATTGCCACACCCCCATACAACAAAGTTCTGTGGAGATCAGCCACCAGAGAACATATATACCTGGCCGAGTACTTCTTGGGGTATCTACCTTTTCCTTGTCTAACAGTGTCTATATATTGTCTTAAACCTTCAGGCCAGTCAAAATATCGCGCATCATTTACAGAATAAATTTGCCCTGATCACATAAGAGAGATGTCAACATCATAAACCACAACTATATACATTCAGAAGTAAGTTAACAATGACAATAACCACTGTAAGATGCTTCCTATCTTAGGTAATTATATACTATAAAGATATGAGACATAATGTATCTACCAAATTAGTTAGGTTAATATTAGAGTTGCAAACATTTAAATTAGAATAAATAATACATATATTGACAGTGTAAAGTCTTTTTTACACATTGATCTAATCATAAATTACAAAGTATGATGGCTTTGTTGACTTTTATAATAATTATCTTAAAAGTCATAAAAAGATGAGTTCTGATTGATAATTTTGAAACTTTATGATAGTGCATGGCTATTAAACTTTTCAAATTATGTATGGAAAAAGTAAAGCGCGCATTTTACCATGGGGGGGAATTTTAATGCTTGGATTTGTGAGAACAAAGTCTCCGGTAGAATGATCAAGAGTGAATGCTTGTGTTCCTGAACCAAAGGTGATGCAGAGTATAGTTGCAGAAGAATAGAGAACATAGGCAGCAGCAATCAGCTTACTTCCACTCTGGAGTGAATTCAGAGTAGCCTTCTCCTCAGTGGGTAGATTATCTAGTTCCTCAAGGCGCTTATAAATACCAAAAATTGTACCCGTTGGAATTGATGCATCAATATTTCGAGAACCATCTAGGGGATCTGTTACTACCACGTATGGACCATCGTCTCTTATCCAAGTTGGTTCATCATTTTCTTCTGAAGCCATGACAGCAACTTTACCGGATTTTTGGAGTGATGACAAGATGATTTCATTCTGCAATGATGCACAATGGGGAAAATTGATTAATAAGATACTCTTTTCCAGTAATATTTATGGGGGATCCTGTTAATAAAGGAAATCATATAGCCCTTTACCAGAAATAATGGCAAGAAGGAACTTACATAGGAGCATTCAACATTCAAGACTAGTTATGGTAAATCAGTATCGATTTTAAAAATAAGACCAATTCTGATATGCGGTGAATATTAGTCTAACAATTAATCCATGTGATGTGACAACTCTCATAGAACTGTTTGTCACAATGGCAATATAGGTTTTATTTCCTTCAGGACAACACAATCTAAAAGATTCTTATGACTTATGCCAAGTAAAATTAGAGGTTTAAAGGAATTTAAGGGTCGTTTATGTAGGCTTCTCTAAAATAACTTTTATGAAGAAAAAAAATTAAAATAAACTTTTCTATAAGTTAAAACTAATTTATATACAAGTTAAAAATAATATTTTGAAGGAGCTAATAAAAGAAAATTTCTATAAATTAACTATGCATAAACTAATTTCAGCATATGAAAAAACTTATTTCATTTTTCTTCCTATTTTTCTCTCCTAAAAATACTTATGGAGAAGTTTACCCTAAGTAGAATCACCATCAACAGTCAAAAGAAAGGTTGTTTTGTATACCCGTTTCATGTATTGATATTTAGTTGCCAGTCCCATGTTGTTGCTCTACAACTTAATTTAGATATAGGGGCCAAAATTATATCAATTTTCTCAGTGGTTCATGTTCAACAAATCCACATGGCAATAGGCATGAGATAACACACTCAAATTCCCAATTGGCAATAGTATATATAGAAACAAAGATGGTAGAAGATCATGCTGTTTGCATCTCAATTTAGAATGAATTCCCCAAAAGATGAAATGCAAATTGGTGACCATTCCATCCTTTTTTTTTATTCCCACCCATCACACATGAGAAGAAAGGAGGAGAAAATAACACTCAATTTGAGCACACATCCTTTTTCTCTTCTCTCATTCACAGCACACGATATTCCATCCCAATTGAGCACTCACTTACAATTGCACAGTGTAAAGCACTTTCCACCAAGACAATTCATCACACATGAAAGGGAATGAGGAGAAAACAACACTCAATTTTAGTAATTTCAAAAGGAAAAAAAAAATACCGAGACAATATCAAGAGGCTTAGGAGCATCCCTATCGGAACCAACAGATGCAAGACCAGTTTGTTTGCCAAGGCTGTAATTGAAAGGAGAAGCCACAAGAGCTGCAATTCTCTTGCAAGCATACTGTATGTGATCAAGCAACACCACCAAATCATCTTTCACATTCATTCCTTCCTTTCCCACATACTCTATAAATGTGACAAACCCATCATCACTTGCAGAAGATGAAGAAGAACCACCCAAGGCCCTTAGGGGTCTCAGCCCAAACCCAGAAACTGAAGCCATTCTTAGTCTGCAGAAAGGGGTCCCTAAGGAGCAAAGTCGAGATTTTGATGGAAAAGTTTGAAGCTTTGGCCTGAAGCTCACGAGTTGATAGAATGGTGGTGTGGCAGCTGACTGCATAATGTGAAAAGTTATCCAATGGATTTGATCAGAATGTTTTCATTTCAGACAATTTCAGTGGCAGATACTTCAAGCACTTTGAAACAGCTTAAGATGTTTCTTTCTATCTTCGAAAATAATAATGATAATAATTAACGACAATAATACAAGAATAGCTTTTTAATATTTATGTTTTGCAGTAAAAAAAAAATTGAACAAAAAAAAACTTTTTATGCTTTTATTTTTTAGTAATTGAGCACGTGTACTTTTAGTTTTATTATTTGAATATTAAATTTTAATACGATATGACATTTGGTGTAAAAAAAAAATACGATATAACATTTTAGTAAAGTCTCTCGTTTTAATTTTTATTTATTTATCTATAAGACTCAAAATTTTATTTAAGAAAATTGAGCATATTTCATTCGAATTCAAGTAATGTCGATTTTGGCATATATACTCTATCAAAAAGGATAATATCAACTTTTTTATATATATAAATAAAACATAAAAATAAAGTAGTTGGTTGGTGCAACGCTGCCAAACTTTTCCCATCCTATCTTTTGGCTGATGCATAATTTTTTATTTTACTTTTTTATTTAATATAGTCAAATTTTATATTTACTCATCACTGTATTACTTAGTATAAAATGTTATGAATCAATTAGATTTTTTTTTTGAATTTGAGGTATATAATAATATAAATATGTTAAGACTTTTTTATTTTAAAAAATCTTATGTTATTCAATCAAAATTTTATTTTAATATAAATTTTTTTGTAGTGTTTAAACAAAACAATCAACATTTTTTTAAAGACTATACAAAAATATTTGCTGATATTCAATTAATTTTTTTTATTGAAAAAGTCTTCTAATATTGAAAAACATATAAGATTTTCGATAATTTTTTTAACATTAATTTGTAAGAATTTTTAGTAAAATTTATACATATATACTGATTCAATAAATTTAAACTCTTGATATTTTATGTAATTTATTTTGTTTTATTTATTTCTACTTTCTCTTTTGTTCTATTTCTTTATACTAGCACATAAAGGATACTTTGTGTTTTCATGAATTATTTTTTAAGAATAATAAATAATAAAATTATATAATAATAGATAATTATTAAAAATATGGGCAGTTGGGGAGTAAACTTTATAAAGAAAAATAATAAGAAATTTGTAATTTGTAAACAAGTAGTTATAAGAGTAAAATTGACCAAAAATTGTGTATTTTAGAAAGTCTAATCTTCTTTATTATAGTTATAGATTTAAACAAGTATAGGTATCAAGTTTAATTATTAATATATATATATATATATATGTATATATTATTTAATTAAAATAATTTTAGAGATTTTTATTAATATTTTTTAAAATAAATAGTTATTTAAAGAAATTCAATCGTGAAAATTTTATTTAATTTTTCATGGATTCAAAAGAGGAAAACAATATTTGAATAAAAAGAGGAAAAAGACAAAGGTAAAAATTGAAAGATATTATTATACGTTCTAAAAACTTACCTGCAATTGACAAATAAATGATTTCAAAATAATGCATTCATATTATTGAATAGTAATAGAGATGATATATACATATTTTTTATCTAAAAATTGTGGAGGGCTTCACAACTCTGAGGTTCGACATGTATAAACTCTCTTTCCAAGAGAATGATTCTCACATAATAGAGATGATATTAAAATATGTTAATATATAACATTCACAAAACAAAATTAATAATTTATTATAAATTTTAATTTATAATTGGACTGTATCCTATCACCTATTTTCTCTTATTTATTTATAAAAAAATAATGCCTCTCATGTTGTCATGCTTTCACTTAACACGCTTTACATAAAAGGATCATGTGCCACGTATGTTATGAGAAGAGTTTTGGTCATTGATGAATATAAAATGTATAACTTTCTTCCTCCTAAGAAATTACTAAAATAACACGTCACAAGTTTGAATATTTTAGTGGTGAGTGCGACTTGGTTGGAAAATTCTACGTCATTATCCATGTCTGGAAGCGTTTTTCTTGACTTTTCAGCTAAACTGAGTCACGGATAATGTCAGATCATATTCTGCATTATTATAAAAATAAAGATGCAATCATGCAACCATCGGTGTGACATTGAATACACAATTGCTTGGCATCTCTGAAACCAGGTAAGTGAAAACCAAAATGGTGTCACCGACAGTTGAACTTCTGAAGAGTGAGATTCCTCTGGAGCAGGAATCAGTGGTTTTAGCTGAAGATACTATAAATGGTCTGGTTCTTGTGGACATCATAAATGGCTTCTGCACAGTTGGTGCTGGAAATCTGGTATCTGCCTTAGATTCCGTTTATATAACATGTCTCTGTGTGTGTTTTTAAATGTTTTTCAATTTTGATAAACTAGAATGTTCTTCTGTGATGACTTCATAGAAGTCTGATTGCTTCTTGGGATTTTTTTTTCTTCGTTCTAGACTAGAGTTTTGTATATTTTTGATTTGATTAGTGGATGATGGGTTAAGAGATAGATGAATGATATTGTCAGGCTCCAAGAGAATCCAATAGACAGATTTCGGGAATGATCAATGAGTCAGCAAGGCTAGCTAGAGTGTTCTGTGAGAAGAAATTACCAGTTATGGCTTTCCTGGATTCTCACCATCCTAACAAGTCAGAGGATCCTTATCCCCCTCACTGTATTATTGGTTCTGATGAATCAAACCTGGTTCCAGGTGAACTTATTCACTTTTTTTTTCTCTCTCTCAAGAATCACACATATAATTCTCATTCATTTTTTTTTAAATTTCTAAGGAAACATTTAAATGAGAAAAATATAAAAGAAAAATAATCAAACTTTTTTATAAACTAAAATTAGCTTACACATAAGTCAATTTATAGAAACTCTTCCTTATTAATTTCTTTAAAATCTTAATTGTAACTTATGCATAAACTAATTTTAATTTATAGAGAGACTTATTTTCATTTTTTTCTTTTTTTCCTCTTAAAAGTGTTATTGGATAAATTTATGGCATTCTAGAATGGATCCATAACAAAATATGCCTACTAATATTGCAACATATAAAATTGTTTAAAAAATCATAAGTTGTTAGTTCAAGTGGTTTATTCCTTAATTAACAACTTAAAACTTGAAGTTGTAATTCGAGATACTATTTTCCCTTAGTAAGAGTTAACTTGGTGAGAAGAAGTTATCAAATAGAATAAAAATAAAACTGCATGATAAGATGTACTTATCATGTTACTTGGTAATTGATTATCCGTGTAATAACTTGGTTCTGGTCCTTTGAGACTTGATGAATACATTACATGTTCATAGTATCTCATAAATAAATTATTTGATGGATTCCTTGGAGATCAAAATAATGATAAGAATTATCCAGGTCTGCAGAGTTGAAATATACTTAAAATTTTGGTTGAAAAATAATGAAAAAATGTGTCTTGAGACCGGCAAGGAAAAGGGTGGTCATGACAACCTCTCTTTTAAGTAAATTGACAAAAGTCAGCAACACTCCCTTTCTTGTAATGGTGTAATTTTCAATAAATTTAAATCGCTAATAAAGAGTGTATTAAGAAGTACATTACTATAATCCTCTTGGAAGTATATATGCCTTGTGTCAATCGAATGCATACGATAATGGCTACTCATCAAACAACATTTTGAATGCTACAGAGATTTCTTATTACTGTATTGTGACATGAATTTCCGCTGCTATTTGTTCAACTCTTTTCAAAACCCTCTTGCTCTCATTCTCCCTCTATGTTCATGCCTTGTCTTATTTTTGTTGCCTCACAGCGTTAAGATGGCTAGAGAATGAACCCAATGTAACAATCAGGCGAAAGGACTGTTTCGATGGATATTTGGGCTCAATTGAAGAGGATGGTTCTAACGTTTTTGTAGATTGGGTGAAGAAAAATAACATAACAACTGTGAGTATTTATTTATTCCAATTTGAGTATTAATTAATTATTAATGTCAAACCTCGACAGATTTGTGAACACGATAAACACTCTTTGTGGTAATGAATAAAGAAAAAATTACTGTTCATGATGCATATACTTGGGTACTAATTATTTATTGCCTGTCTTGGTGAAGCTGGTGGTTGTAGGTGTATGCACAGATATCTGTGTTCTAGATTTTGTATGCTCCACAATGTCAGCTAAGAACCGTGGTTTTCTGGAGCCTCTAGAAAATGTGGTGGTGTATTCACGTGGCTGTGCTACCTTTGATATCCCTCTCGAGGTAGCCAGAAGCACCAAAGGAGCTTTAACACATCCTCAGGTACATACATATAATATAACTCACCATAACACTTTTTATAAGTAAATATTAGACGATGAATACTTCCAATAAATACCACGAATGGGTTTCCTTTAAAAAGGCCTATGTTCAATGCATTTTAGTGATGTACTGTGTCATTTGCAGGAGTTTATGCATCACATGGGTCTGTATATGGCCAAAGAACGAGGAGCCAAGATAGCAAATGAAGTTTTATTTGGAGCAGCAGAGAAAGCATAACAACCGTGTTGTGTGCTTCTGAACCAGCCATCTAAGATAGTTATATAAGGTTGGTACAATAAGGTGAAAATGATCGTGTGGCGGCGATCCACCATCAGTATTACATATCATATGTAAAGTATAAAATGTATCTTTAGACTCAATCCTTTCTTCCCCCAAATCCTTTTAATATACCCAGTTGTGAAATCCGATTTGAATTAAGATTCAGATATGAATTGAGTAAAATAGTAGTCCTAGCTAAGACTAGAGTGAAAATAAGTTAGGTATGTCGGAGTCATAAGCTTAGCACACATCACGTCCAAGTCGGACTAGGTTGATTTGTTTTTTTTTTTGGAAAGCGAGGTAAAATATATTTTTATTCCAAATTGGCATAAAATGCTTTTTTTTTAAATGAATCTCACAGTGGAACTCAAATTTATATATATATATATAATATAAATACTTCATCATATAAAATACAAAAAGGTTTTCTTTTAAAAATTGAAAATAACAATTCAATAATTTAAAATACCAACGAAAGTTTTAATAAATTTTTTAATTCATAAATAATACAAAATTGTTCTCTAATTTATATATAAAAAAATATTAGCAATACTCTATCTAACATTTATTTTATCTAACACACTTTGTTATTGATGGGAATTTATTAAAAAAATATATATTACATTCATTAGTATATTTTTAAGAAAGATGAAGTATTAAAAAATTATTTCAATAACAGGCTTTGTAACATTTCAAAAAGAATAAAAAGTAATTAAGAAACAATGAAGAATGTGTTATATATATAATATGTATGACTTAATATATTTGTTAAGTCGTAAAATAAAATAATTATCTTATTTATTAAGAAAAAGAATGTTAGCAACATTAGCTTAATTATATTCTTTAACACTCTTGATTGCAACATCGTCTTTATCACTCTTTTGAAAATTAAAAGAAAATTTCTTTTTTATAAAAATGTTAAACGTGAGACTAGAAAGAGAATTTTTTTTTTTTGGTGAAGGCCAAAGATAAGGACTAAGTGATACTATAAAAATTTCAAAAATATAATAGAAATATTTATGACTCGAAAATTATGTAATCAAATATATTAACAATGTTTCAAAATATAACAAATTAAAAAAAAATCTGAAACCTTTATTTCTAAAATAATGTCATGAATGTCTAGTTCAAAAGTAAGAAAATAATGCTATAAATTAGCCACCCCATGTCCCAACGTGCAGAGTCAATCAACTAACCAGGAGCTGGTTATAACAACTAAACAGCAGCCAACATAGTCACTAATGAAGAAATTGATGGCGACAATTCCATTAAACAATTATACAAAGATTAAACATGAAATCATGATTTGACATGACGAGAGAGACATTCTCATTCCGGTGTCTCAACACATTGTCACTCTTTAATGAGAGAAATGAACATTACAAAGTATGTGTCCAGACTCTAGGTTAATTTGTTTTAAAAAGTAATACTTCTTTTAAAGTTTTATGAAAGAAAAATAGAAATAAGTCATTAAATCTCCATTATTTCTCAAACGTGCTAGTAATAGAGGGGAAACAAATGAATTTAAGACAACATAACCAGAGAAAGAAATTATAGAGAAAAGCACATGCAAAGGTTGTAAAATGCATGACACAAATCAATGACGACCACCAAACATACAACAGTTATTTTTCCAGTTAAAAGGCAAAATACCAACACCTATAAAAACTTGTGCAGAAGCAGCATTCCACGTGGGGCAACGTTATCTTTGTTATAAACTAAATGATACTCACAGATTTAGCTCTATGCATTAGATATGCAAGCAAAGCATATTGATCCTGGGGCCATGGCAGGTCCAGCTAAATCACAGAAAATGCCTGTAACAAAAGTTGCTTTCGGAAAAAATAAAATGAGGTAAAACAATGAATATGCTTTGCGTATTTAATGTTCAACGAAAATGAAGGGCATAATTATCTAATGTTTAGACGACATAAAATGGAATGAGTAGATACATTTTGAAAAGAATAAACAACTTAAAATACACTTATTTTATATATTTCCCCCCTACTTTCTGAATATGTAGATCGATTTTAGGATAATATAAGGCCAATGCTATCCTCATTCTCTTTTCCTCAATATCTTCAGTTTTCCAAACAAGAACTTTGACCCAATTTTCATTTCCACCACACCATTTCTTCTCCAAACTAAATTTAATTGTGTGTAAATAAATTGAATACAAAGCATGAGCTAACTGGGCATACTCTCCCATGCTCATCCACAGAAGGTCGTGTAGGGATTGAAAAAAGGCACTATGGTCTTGTCATTGTCCAAATCAAATCTGTATTCAAAATTTTGGCCAGACACTTTTGGGGGACCTTCAACTTGCTGACTGGATAGAGTTAACGTGGAAGCTAATACCAAAGACCTAAATACTATCGAAAGTAAGAATACAAAATAATGCCATTTGTGAGGAAAACTTCATTCATCATAACAGAAAGAACAATGATATTATGAATTTATGATACATGGGAGTATAACTTAAAAAGAAAAATTAGGAACGTACAAAGTTGATGAAGATACCCTGTGAACACTACACCTCCATAAAACGTTGAATGAAGAGACTAGTACTTTGTGCTTTACTGCTGATATTATGAACCCCTCTTCACTCTAGATAGTCAAGCTACAGCTACCAAGCTTAGGATACCTTGGTCATTTGAGTTCTAGGCAAGCAGCGCAATGCTCAATGTCTATGCTGCTTGGCAGAAAGCTAGTAGTGAAGATATTTTAAAGCTGTCCATCAGAGTCAGACACAGACAAGAAAATCAACACCTGAGAAAATTGATGTTCACCAAAAGAACCATGCAAGAAGTAGCTATATGTTGGTGAAGTTAAACACTGGATACCTTAAATGGAAATCCTTCAGTGATTGGTGATATCTTCCATTGAAGCACAATTTTAGCATTCAACAAAACCTAGAACCTATTTATTGAAAATAGAAACAATAATCAATCACATATTAAAGAAGCTTGCAAAATGAAACCTTCCAAATAAAATATTTTAAAATCACCCATACACTTCATGACAATTCCACTAAAAACCAAAACCAAAAGGATACAGGATAAAAAGAAAACCTTAGCATTTAACAACCCCAAAATTGAAAATTGAAACAAGAATTACAATTTTTATAAATAGACTTTTGCTTTCTTTTGACCAAACTCAACGGTTTGTAACTTTGTATTAAAAATGTAAACTAGTTGCTGATAATTCTATAGGTTAAGCTACTTTCGATATATAACAACAGTACAGATGAAAACGGGTGATATAGGGTGCTCAAGTCCCCATCGAATAGTATGAGATGTTCGATGGAGTACTTGGGTGTCTTGGTTCTCCTCCCCCCTTGGAAGCTAGCTTTCCCTAAATGTTTTGGTGCTTATTGTGTTACAGAAGTTTCTTTATTTACTACTACAAGAAAACAAAACCACTAGAGTTTCACATTTCCTATTTTGAAAATTTTTCCTTTTCTTCTGGTTTTACATGGTATTCAGATCCAGAGCTTGGGGAAGACAGATAGAATCTTGATCCACTGCCAATGGCAATAAACAATCTCACACCAATTACCGCAAAGTTTAAAAGTGTGATAACCTGTGTAAAGCAGTGACTCAAACCAGCCACATAAATATTTTGTTTTGAGTGGCTACAATTTCAGACAGTATCTGAAACTTCCAACCATTAAGACCTAGGAATTCATCATCTCTGCTGTGATTTAGGCATCCATCCTCCATGATGCACCAGTGATTTTCATGGCATGAAAGCAGTGAGTGATCAGACAATCTTCATGTCCTTCTCCAAGCCTTTACATATTTCATACGAAAGGGATGGTTAATTTCAGACATCTTCAAAATGTATTTACTGAAAGGGATGCGTTGTTTTTGTTGAGTTAAACTGACCCGTACTGAATGAATGCTGTTAACAGTAGTCAGTTGTAGATTCTGTTATTAGTCAGAAAGAGCACTCTAACGATGTAATATTGTGATTGCTCTCAATTCGGAGATAACATTTTAATATAGAGCCAGTTCAAAATGTAAACCAGATTCTCTCTATTTTCCCCAGCTTTCTCATTTTTTCTTTCACTTTATTGGAATCTCTACTCATAGCAAAGTTAAAGGATTTTTAGTTGGGTTAGTTACATGCCTAATCTAATAACATTACTTAAACCCATTGATTATCTGGTTTACTGTTCCAAATGGCCAGTCCAAGTTAAGTCTTATAACGATGCCTTTTAGGAAACCATGAGCAAGACACTGTAGTAAAGCCATGAAAACATAACAAAACTAAAACAGTAAATGGTCTGCGTAGGTTTAGCTTTAGCATATAGGCCAGGTCACTTTTTCAGATCATTGGATTTAACCTGACGTATTTCCTATCACAACTTGTTTTTTGCTTGGTTTTACATGTTCATAAAACATAAAAGCTTTGCATGGCTTGAAACCCTGTTTAATAGCTTACATTACATAATCTTCAAATAGGATAGGCTAATTGGATTGGGCTTTATAGGTTTCAAATAAACCCGTATCCTTAACAAAATTATTGCATTATATATTACGTAAATTATAAAAAATAATAAATAGGCTTCTTAAAAGCCTAACCCTGGGCTCGATAATAAATAAGTTTGAGCAAATTTAGGGTCAAACAAAAGGTACCATATGCAGATTTGTAGATAACGCCAATTTGACTTATTTCACATTTACTCACGTACCATACTAACAATGTTGTTTTCTAGCTTACGAAGAAAAAAAAATGATGCAGTAAACAAATTTCATCAGTTACTACTTCAATAAATGAGAACTTACGCTGAGAATCTGAAGAAAGAATTTACAAGTCTCTGATATTATGAACAACAAAACCCTATTGTTGAAGCCTAAGCCGATTGAAGAAGACCAAAAAATGATACTCAGGGGCCCAATACACAAATCCAACAACCGGCCCTGATTTTAGGTGCTGCAAAAATCAACAAAAGGCAAGTTGCAATCAGATTCATTTGCACTGAAGTAAAAAAACAAATTTCAAGTTGGAATTACGACAGCTAAAAAGATCAAATAATTAGGCAAGATTAAAGAATACAAACCTTTCCATCAAGAATAACAAGTTCACCATCAACCCATCGGGGATTCTGAAACCCTGGCTCAGCGAGCCTCCCTTCACCTTTATAGCGAGCAATCTGAAATTACGACAATATCAGAGTAGAAGACGGAACAATCAATGTCCTCTTTTATTCTGAATTAACACCAATTTACTAAAAATTTGTTTGGGGGGTGGGGGGTGAGGGGTGGGGAGAACAATGAGACTGAGTTCAGAACCTCAAGAAGAAAACAAAATTCCATACCACTCCAAACTCTTCAGGAATTATTCCTTTATGAGGAAGTTGATAACTCTTTCCAATTTTTGCACGAAATGCCACCTAAGGTCAAGGAACATAAACAATGAGATGTATGATAAAGATCTCATTATGAGAAAATTACTAGCAAAAAGTGAATGCAAGTTCATTGCAGAAAAAATAATACAAGAAATATCTTGGTTTATGTTAAACTCAGTCAATAATACTCTTAAGAAAGTAAATTGGAAGGTTTAACAAAACCTTACAAAACTGACTTGAAAAGTGAGAATTGCTTCCACTTATTATATACACTATTATAACCATTTCATTAATCGATGTGGGATCTCCAACAAATGCATTGATAAAAGTTTACCAAAGAAAGCAAATTATTCACTTCTGGCAGAACATGTTAAACATTTTCTCTCAACCTAGTATCAAGCTAGAATATTTAGCTCTTATATAGCAAAAGACAAGTGCAATAATCTTAGTTTCCAAAGTTTGAGCAATTAATTATTAAATAAGACAGTTAAAAAAGGTTGTGCACAACATAACCTTTTATATACAGCAGACATACTCACATACATAATATATCCATGTCACAGAACACCCTCAAAAATAGGGGTGGGCAACAGGCAGGTTCGGTCGGGTTTGGGTGAAAAATGTTCAACCCGTTGTAAACTGACTTTGGAAAAATATGACCCATATCCGACCGACTGAGTTTTTGATTTGAGGCGGTTCGGGTTGAAACGGATTCGGATTTGTGGGTACAATCGGGTTTGAGGTTTTTTGTGGACCAAGTTATCTTAACGAAGGTGAAGCTTAAAACGGTAAAAAAAATATTTTTAAAACAGTGTACAAAAGTAGAATGAAGGTAACAATAGATGGTGTAAGTAGATTCGTAAATGAAACATTTACAAACTAAAGAAGCAAAAACAAAAGATAACAAAATCCATAATTGTTACATGCAAAATAAATCTAAAGTTAGATTATAAAATCCATAAGAAACCACTGTCGCACAAGTTGTACTCAAAATGGAGATAGGAAGATGGAAAAGAAAGATAAAGAAAGAGACAAAAAGAAAAATTTAAAAATAGACAAGTGTGTTGAGAAATTGAATGAGGAAGGAGAAAACAAAATAAATATCTAGGTTATGAGAAAAAGAAGAAAAAAAAAGTTACAAATTGATGGTTATATTATACTTGAAATAAAGACTTTTGAGTTTGGACCATTGTTGTTTAGTTATACAAAAGTAATAAAAATCTAAATTTATCTCATTGTCGATTGGGTTCGGTTTTTAGCGGGTTTAAAAATTTAAAACCAAACCCTCCCAATATAACCCGTATAAAATCAAAATTTTAACCCGATTTACCTATAAAACCCGCCCAAACCCACCCAAAAATAATATTTTTTTTATCGGGTTTTTCGGGTTCGGTTCGGGTCTCAGTTTTATGCTCACCCCTACTCAAAAATATGCATGGATGGCACTTATAGCCAAGATATGCATGCTAAGTTGCTAACACAATGCATAGAACCATTCAAAATTGTTATCAATCAATACATCCAGCACAACACGTTACTAAGCTTGTTACCCCAAGTTAAAAAAGGTTGTGCACAACACAACCTTTTATATACAGCAAAAATATACATAATATATCCATGTCACAGAACACCCTCAAAAATATGCATGGATGGCACTTATAGCCGAGAAGAGATATACATGCCAAGTTGCTAACACAATGCATAGAACCATTCAAAATTGTTGATCAATCAAAACATCCAGCACGACACGTTACTAAGCTTGTTACCCCATGTTACTTCCGAAAACATTGTGGTGCTAAATATGTTATGACTGTACTGATGTGTTAACATACAAGAGTTTCATTTTTCCTTTTTTATATTCTGTCCACGCGTGGTTTCAATCTCAACAATGCATTAAAAGCACCTTAAAAGGCTGGAAATATCTGCAAAACATTCAAAGGAAACAAAAGGGCTCTCTAGAGTCTACACCTCCACAAATAAAAATTGATAGCAAAGCTAATTGATCTCATCTTCCTACAACACTAATAGAAAATATGAAGTATCTTGCAAAAACATCATAATCAGGGTAGATAAACTATTGCTACCAAGTTCACAGTATTCTCAACACAAACTTCCTATAAATTTTGCAAGCACAATTAAAAACTGTATTTCCCACACAAAGAGGTTGCTATTTCAACTGCCTCCCCCCACTTTTTGTCCCAGGACCTCAGATTGCATATAGATAAAACAATATCACAAAATAGTAAAGGATGGAGATGGAAACAAAAATTATTGTGATAGTCAACCAAAGTCTACAATATTACCTGGCCAGCTGGTACATAAGGATCCCCTGTTAGCTTCAAAGCTTCTACATACTCATAAAACTCCAGATCTGAAGGCTCCTTAGCCCCATTGTCCTCTTGCCACTGACCAAATCTACGACTAAGATGAATAACTTCAGAGGAGTAAAGCCCATGTGCACCAATGTATAGACCTGATGAAAATGAAAATATTTGTTACATGGTTTACTCTACACTAGAGATTAAAAGCTTCTTAGATTCAGCAGTCAATATTCAGCACCTCATTAATCAAATTGATAAATTCCTAGAAAATCACCATTTAAAGGATCAAACGAAGTTGGTATTTCGATGCGATTGAAAATTGTTGATCCAGATAATTTGTGATGGTTCTGAGCCTGGCTAAGAGTGAGATTTATCAATTCTCCCACCTCTTTCAGCACCTAAAAGATTGAAGCAAAGCACTATAGTCTAAGCAACTTATGGATAGGTTCACCAAGGTACTGAATTATGCAAAAATTATAATTTGCAATATATATTCAACTATTTAGACCTACCTTTGAGGGTATCTTTCCTTTGCCAATGAATTTAGCAAGGTCAAAAATAACATGATCAACTCTGCGTCGACCTTGAAACTTAGTTGATTTATCAGGCGAAGATTTTCCTTTGTCAAGACCAACCTGCTGATTGACTTCTTTTTCAACAGTAAAGGAAAATGAACCACGCCCCTTCATCTCCAGTTTAGCAGGAACTCGAAGCAAATCTCTAGTGGATAGATTATTGGAAAGTTTCTGAACAAGGCCACCAATGGCAATTTTGACAGCAAACTCATTCTGTTCTTCACGTTCGAAAGTTCCCAGACCAGCATTTACTTCAATCTCATCATCTCCCTCCTGATCAGTTTCAGACTTAATGTCTTCCAGCTCTAGACTTTCTGTACCATTTTCCTTCTCCTCATCTTCGTCTCCTTCTTCGTCTTCATCTTCGTCTTCGTCTTCATCTTCGTCTTCATCTTCGTCTTCGTCCTCATCTTCATCTTCCTCTTCAATTATTTGTTCAATCACCTTAGGTAAATCCTTGTCTACTTTCTCTGGAGTAATCACCTTGAAAACCTTTACCTTTACACCAGGAATCATATCTTTCAAGACATTCTGAAATCCAGGCATTCCCTCAGCTGGATCAGAGCCATCATTCCTATCATCACCATTTTCTGGATCTTCAGTACTCACAACAAACAGCTCACTTTTGTTTTCAGTAGACTCCACTGGACTCAGTCTTCCAGCTGCATCCAATGCTTTAGAGGAGGTTGTTGGGGGTCCATGGAAGGCTCCTCTTCGTTTTAAGTACACAGCCTGAAAATTAAAAGAATATCTTATTGCAGTATTGCTATTGGACAACTATATATTATGATTGTGTTATGCATTATTGTTATTATAATTGCTTTTTTGAAAGAAAAAAATTATTAGTCTACTTTACAATGACTAGTGAACAATAACTTTCAAATGTGGGGTGTGTCTTTGTATATAATCGTTTTACTACTCTCCTTCATGTATAGTTGGCACTCTTCATACTTTAATTGGACAAAACAAACCATTTTTTATCTCATCTTACACACACACAAAAAAAATAACAACAACAAAGTTAGAACCCTGAATCTTGTGCATACTACTCCCACCTTTCCACCACTAGGTCCGATCCTAATAACCACTGTGAAACCATTCTCTCTTGAATAACTACAAACAAAACCTTCATTTCTTCTAATAAATTGTATTAATTGAAATATATTAATCTTAATTAATCAATAATCCAATGTTAGATATTTTCAATAACGATGATGATATAAAATTACATACCATCAATTGTACATGCTATGCTTGACCTTTATTATTATTGTATTGATATTAATTTTAATTTTTAAATGATAGAGAAAAAATATGGTACTTTTATTACAATTTTAAAAATGATTCAATAAGTTTTTTTTTATAAGTAAATTACTATATTTTTTATTTTTATAAAATAATAATGAGAAAAAGTTCTAGGTTGGTAGATATATGGTTCGTAACTATCAGTTTTTTATTACTAAAACAGACAGTGCAATTTAACTGATTTAAGTTGAGTAGAAAGTGTAGAGTGCTGACCTACTACACATGAAGGACAGTAGGTACCCATTTCCCATTACAGAATGCACACACTGGGTCACACACACCATAAATTTCAGAAACAGACATTTTAATTCATATCAAATATGGGCCCCATAAAGGAACATTTTATCTTTTTGCAATAAAATTGTGTGGAGTGCTGACCTACTAAACATGAAGGACAACAGATTAGCATTCTCCATAAAATAGCGTTTGGTTGGAGGGGAGCAAAATCCCTCCTCATTTAATTTTAACTCTCCTCAAATATTGGGGAGATTTGGAGGGGAAGGGAGAAATTTAAAAACATTTTGAACATAATATCCAAGATATCCTTATGTCTTAAATTTAAAATTAAAAGGATACAAAAAGTAAATTGATTTTTAAAATCATTTCCCTCCCCTTGTGAACCAAACAAGGAAAGAGTTACCTCTCCTCCCTTCAACCTAACAAAATTTCCCCTTCCCCTTCCTCCATTAAAACCCCTCCTTTCCCCTCCTTTGAAGGACCACACACATGGGGTCACACAATAAATTTCAGAAACAATCATTTTAATTCATATTAAATATGGGCCACAGGTGCAAAGTCAACAATAAGACTCAACTTAGTTTTGCCCAATGTTATGATTTGAAAAGCATAATACGTTAAAATGACAAAAGGCCTCCATTTTAGGGAGCTCACCATCAAATTGCATTTGTCAATTGAAATTTAAGACAATGTGAAGCTCCAAACACTAGGGATTAACAATGCCCAAGTGTGTTTGAATCTCCTTCTGAAGTTTTAAAAAAAAAATCCAACCCAAAAGTGTTCCATTTCCATTACTAAAATCCAACTCAGCACCAAGCAACCAACAATCCAAATTGGTTGGTATTCCCATCTGTACATAATTTTTTAGAACATCATATGTACCAGCAAATTATAAATCTAATATTCATAATTAAGATACATTAGAGTACAAAATAAACAAAAAAAAAAAAAACTTAATTTGGATGGTCAACTACAAGCAATATGCTTGATTCTTGTATATAATACCAGTTCCTCCACCATTATACACATGGACATTTTAAACAGAATAAGGAAGCAGAAAACTTGTTTACCAGTCAACATAGAAGATGATCCTTTTCATACTTCATATATTCAGATTCAGATAGCAAAGTTTTGAATGGGGGAAACAGAACACAGATCCAGTGACATTAGTTTTGTCTATGAAAATGAGTAATTTAGTTTGAATTTTAGAGAATATTGTTTGCTGTTTATATAGCAATGATCCCAGCAGAAATAATAGAACTATGGGTTCAGTCAAGAAGAGATACCTGTGACTTGAATTCACCTTTTTTATCCATTGTAAGAAAAAATTCAAATAGAGGAATGCCAGCAGCAGATGTTGCAAGTTGCCTACAAAAATATGGTAAAAGGGTTATAACACCAGAAGCCACACAAGGTAGTAGCAGAACCACATAAAATATCTCATGTACAGAAATTCCTTGAAACACGTCAAAAATGCAAAGTCGTTTCCAGACAAGCAAATAATAAACTAATTCCCCAAGAAAGATTTCATACAAGGAAAACAGATGGCATTTAAAATACGTGTAACCGTAAACTTACATAGAGAATGAGTGTATACAACTTTGTCTAATTATAATCTGAGCATAAGACAACCAGATTATGTAAAAGCAACTTATGTCACTAATTACTATCTGAAATTGCTAAGCTCATCAAATTGGTCAAAGGTTATAGCTACAGATCCCAGCAACAATTTAAAAGTAATTCCAGATAAATTTTTAGAAGACAGTCAAAGACAAGGTTAGCAAAGAAAGACAAACTAGACTCTAAATTAGCCTCATTTACTCACTTGTTTAATTACTCTGAAGCAGAAACAATTAGAGTTGAAGTCAAAGCAACTTATGTCACTCAACAAACTTGTTTAAAAATAATAATAATATTACTCCCTACCAATCTGTTTTGTTCAATTGTTTAGCTTCTCAGTTTATGCACATATCAAATATATTATCTTATCTACATCAAGTTAAACCTTGAATCCTATGACTGTTGCTATCATGCAGAAAATTTATACCAGTGAACACATGGAAAGAAAGAGAAGGCTGGAAGGTTAACCAAATTAATAAGGCTGAAAGGTTAATCAAGCTAATAAGGCTCCTACTAACTTAATATATATACACAGGACGACAGGAAATAGAGCCAGAGTATATGCACATGATCTTATCCAATTATCTTTAGCACTACCCCCTTAAACTGGACTATAAATATCAATTGTACACAGCCTGTTACAGACGAAGTCAGTCTTTACCCAAGTTAAAGTCTTCAAATAAGTCTTATAATTATTATTGCTTCTGAAACATAAGTAGAAAAAATATTGTCTATATTCTCCCCAAGATATTAACAATATATTTGAATATGTTTTGTCCTCTGTTGAAATAGACTAAAAATGCAAAGCTGATTGACTATAATACCTTGATCTGACTGGGGAGCAGTTTGCTAATGCAATTTCACACCATCTTGTATACATATAACTAAAAGCCACCTCCAACAGCACAGGGTAAAAAAAGCTGGAGGCAGAAATCTAACCAGTAACTAGCTTCTCCCTGTATCTTTATTTATGCATAAATGAACCGGGGCTACAAGAGTAAAAGCACATAAGCTAAGGTCCACTTGGCTAAATTTATTTGAGTTTATATGCTGCAATAGGCACTTACGAATTGCAAAGTATTTTGACCATGTTAGGATGAGCTTAATAAAAGATTTTTAAACCTACAAAAGCAACATCGTGGCTAAGACTAGCAAAAAGGGAAATTAGGTGGCAATCATAAATAAGTCATATTCCTAACAAAAGATTGCACAGTTCCTAGCTTTCAGTTTCTGGTTGGGTATAATCTGAAACAACTGAGTCATAAGAAATAATGAACTACCAGTTTCCACACATCTAATTTGGTGGAACTCTGAACCCAAATAATTTAAGACACCTTCAAATACTCCATTCCTCCATAGTGAAATGCAAAAGTGGTGGAGCATCTCCTTTACCAAAATAAGCTTTTCATATAAGAGTCAAAGAGCCCACCAAGCTTTTTACCATCAAGATAAAGAAATTACCTAGGGCTATAACTCCTTGCCACATATCTTCCATGCTCAGGTGTTATGCGAATAATTAGACCATGTGGATCATTAACATCTTCTGAAATACCAGACCACCAACCCACCTACAAGAGCCATTACATGTCAATTTTAAAGGATTTATTGATAAGCTCAACAGATATAATAAAATTACAAATCAAAATCAGATGTTAAAAACAGTTCAATTTATTAGCAGAGCACAAAACAATAAAATGTCATTTCAGGATATTAAACCATTTGAAATAATAATAAAGGTCAAAGGATACATTCTGCCAACTCATATGTGAAGGAATTAGAACCATAACTAAAACCAAAGTAATAAAAATCTAGAAACACAATAATAAACAAACCAAGTATGCTCATAAATGAACTTTTACTTGCTATCTTCTAATATTGGCTGTCAATAGATTCCACAGCCGATTGCAAGATTCTCTTAATGACTTTGTCATATAGCAACAAGGAAAATCTAATCTTGGTGGTGCAAACAAATTTTCAAATAAGTAACAGCAATTTAAGGCAGCAGATACAAATATTACTTGGTTAACCCTTTGACATTGCATCTAACATTCTATTTCCACCACAATGCAAAAATATTTTTGCAAATTGTATTAAATAAATTATATCAGAACTCACAAGTCCAGCACCAGCTTTATCTCTTAAAAAAACTGCATCACCATACCGCTCCTCTTTTATGGCACTCTGAAAGATTAGAAAACATACTCATAGATTTAAAACACATACCGGATTATGAAAAAGAAAGCACAAAATTGGAGGCCAGTATAAAAAAGCTTTGATTTTCAGAATATAATCATGTCAATTAAAATTCCTACATTGAGATAAGACATCACTCTTCCAACACTGTCATTGTTAGATGCAGCTGCTAATGCCACCTTAAGCCTGGCAGCATCTTCGTAATCCTCCAAATATACAGCACGACTTAACTGAGACTGTCAAGCACAAAATTATGTCAGTAATTAATTCTCACCAAACCAAAAGGCCAGCCAATGATTTGACACAAGGGTTCAAAGAAATCCTACTTAAAGTGTAGCGTGTCTAATAATATTCACCATGGACAAGTAAAATAAATTTGATAGCACTAAAATTTAACAAAAGGCTTCTCCATGTAACAACAAGCACATGCCAATTGCCATTAAATTTTGACAAAAGACCTGTTTGGATAAACTTCTCCATAAGCATTTTTAGAAGAAAAAAATATGAAGGAAAATCAAAATAAGTTTCTCCAAACCTAAAACTAGCTTATGCATAAATTAAAAGTAAGATTTCGGAAAAGTTAATAGAAAATAGCTTCATAAGTTAATTTTAGCTTATGGAAGTTTCTTTTCTTATTTTTCTCTCCAAAAAGTGCTTCTAACGAAGTTTGTCCAAGCAGACCGAAAAACTCCTTCAAAACAATATTGACTGTTGACTGAAAGCAAGCAAATATTTGTAACCAGGAAGCACCTCTTACTTCAAGTATTAAAGAACGCCATGTGTTAATTAAAAGAATAACCAAAGCTTTAGAGAAAAAGACGAATGCATATCTTAAGCGAAGAAGTGTTATTAAGTAAAAGATGCTAGAGTTGCGAAATACTAGAACTACAAGTTTTGAACGTTGTTGTTGTTGTTTCTGCTGCTGCTGTTATTTCTAGCAAGCTCACAGCAATATTCCTAATTCTAGACATGAAAAATCCTCGGATAATAAACCGAATCCCTCGAAGAATGACGAAACGCATTAACATCGATTCACGACAAAAACTTGCAAGAGAAGCAGGGGAAAAGCGCGGAAGAAGAGGCGAATTGAAATCCGAGGGACGTGAAGGTGAAGGTGTACCTTGAGAATCGAGAGGAGACGCTCCTGGTCGTCGATTTCCTGGAAATGGCGGCGCCAGCGGTCCCAATCCCAGTCCTGGTCGGCGGCGGGGTGGCGATCATCGGGAGCGTTGCCGAAGGAGTTCCAGTAGGAATCGAAGCGCTTGGCGACCTCGGCGAAGTGGTGGAGGACGGAATCCCATCCGCGCTTGGCGAGGCAGCGGCAGCGGCAGGGGGATTGCGAGGGGAAGGGGAGGAGCGAGGGCGTCCGCGCGGGGAAGGGAATGGAGAGCTTCTGCTTGGGGAAGGTGAGGGTGGGAGCGGAGATGGAAGCCATGCGAAAGAGGGAGGAATGGATATGTGTGTGTGTCGCTGAATGGTGATAGATTATTCTTCTTCTTGTTGAGTTGTTAAGTGAATGGGAGGCTGGGATCTTCGCTGTGAAATTTTTCGGAATGGATCTTCGCCTCCAAAGATTTTCTAGCCACAAGGGGATAAGGATCAATTTTCTTTTCTTACCTTCCTTCTCCTCTCTCTCTCTCTCTACTAATTTCCTTCTTTTTCTTTTCACCCTGCCTATTCATTGGTTTGGATTCTCATTCGAAAAAGGTTCAACTTTCAGCAACACCTACCACTAAGCAAATTATTTTTACGGGCACCTTGTGATTTGTGATATTGTGTTAAAATATATTAACTTATTTTTATAAGATAAAATACTTTTTTTTAAGTCTATATAGTTTCATTTATTTATTTTACTTTTAATTTTTATAATTTCAAATAGATATTTTTAATTTATTTATTTATTTTTTATTATTTTTTATTTTATAATTTAAGATGGATCTTTTTAATCTTTATATTTATAATTTCTTTTAATTATTTTTGTTATTATTATTATTATTTTAACTTTATCTCTTTTATATTAATATCATATGATATTTTAAATTATAAAAATAAAAAAATATATTTTAAATTTTTAAATTATATTATTAATAAAAATTATTTACCAACTTCGTCTATAACTAATATTCATTAAAGAATCTAGCCTAAGATATCTTCTTTTGATTATGTTTATATGGGAGTAACTTTTTTAAAAATTATTTATAAAAAATTATTTTTGTGCATTAAAAGTAAAAGAAAAAGATCTACTGTAACAAAATCAATAAATGTAATAAATATATCATATAAAATTATTTATTATAATAAATTAATAAATTTGTCATACATTATAATATGCAATTTCACGAAATATATATATATATATATATATATATATATATATATTTTAAATTAAATTATTTATATACTTATATATGTAATAATTATCGTGCATTTTTTTATTTAGATCATTAAATTGAGATATCATTTTAAATATGAACGTAATTCCTTAAAAAGTGAACTTAATTAAAAAAAATTATATGCACACTAAATATAAATATAACATGTTGGTTCTAGTAAAAGTATAACAAATCTCTTTAATAAAGTGTCAATTTAAGTCTTATGATTAGAAATGAAGGGTATGCTTGTATCTTCATTAGTTCCGTTGAACTTAAAAGCTTCGTAAATTAATTTTTATGTTTAATGGGACATTAGAATTTAGGGATGATGTAAAACAAACAAACTAGAAGTCCTTTTAATATAAGGAGTTAAGTTTTTTTTATAGAATTTAATCATTATAAAGTCCAAGAATATTACAGAGTATATGGATATTTCATATAATAGCATAGTAATTAAAAAAATTAAGATTCAATTCTAATATATACTTAGATAAAATAATGATAGAAGAAGGATTATAATTTATGTATGAGAACTATAATCAAATGGCATAAATAGATATATCATTTTTATGTTTTAAAAAATGTAAAGATAAAACAAAAAAGAACTACATTCTAATATGTAAAACACTTATAGAATTAGTCATCAAAAAAAGAAGCAAGTCAAGGGAAGCTGCTTGTCTAAATTTAGATGTATTGATCATGAGTACCATTATACTTTGTCAAGAAATCAACACACGTTATCCAATTTAAAGAAACAAAATGTTAATTCCTTTTTAAAAATAAGTAGTATGGATGAAAAACGTCATTTTCTTTTATCAACTTCAAAGTCATAAGAAAATCTGATTCACAAATAAGATTTCTAAAGTCCATAAAAGATACTTAATAACTTCGCTTTGAAGTTGATAGAGATCTTACAACATTTCAAAAAACTTGAAACACGTTATCCATCCTAATCATGAATTATACCTCCAAACCTAACACATCTAAAGTTTCCTAGTGAGCTATCATTGGTTTTCAATTTGAAGACTAAAAAAATTGACGGTTCCTATTTTAGTGTCCTACTTCTAACCTCCCTCATCTTCAAAGTTTTGTAAAGAGTATTACTATTATCTACAAAGAGAATCCAAATTTAATTGATAATCTTCCACATGTCCCGTTTAATATCTTCTACAAATATATATTTAGTCTAGCCTTAGTAATTTGCATATGTAATTTGATATAATTTGGAATTTTACATCCTAAGCACAAGAAATTTTTGACATTGTTAAAAATAAAAAATAATAATTTAAAAAAAAAAACTTTTGTGTTTGTTCTAATCTTGATTAAAAATGTAGTCTACATCAGAACCAGATGAACACATGTCCCACCTAAGCCCAAATAACTACCGGATGAAAATGCATTTTAAGTGTAATTAAAGCACTCCTAATTGTAGACCGGAGGGAAAAAATACTCATAATGCTTTACAAGTACACCCATTATATATCTATGATTTCTGCGTAGGCAGACATTTTATCAAGACAAGAAGCACGATTTGGTCAAGGTTTAAGGACAGATAATCCTTGCACCAACAATTAGAAGAAAATAACTTGGACATCATTGAATTACTTTTTATTTTAAAAAAATATACATTTTTACACTGTTCTTAAAGAGTATTTGAACACAAAAGTAAAAGTCAACCAATTTATGCACGGTCAACCAATGAGAGCAGAATTTAATACATCAACATGTAACATGAAAAACTTTATTTAAGGTTGTTTCCATTGGCCATACCACAGAGCCTGAACCATAAGCAATGAACATATATTGACACATTACTGCGTAGTTTACGAGGACTTCTTATGCAATAAGGGGTCACTGATGACTTGTGGCTCAAAATCTGGTTTCACATAACGGGCAAGTGTGTCTACATATAACTCGTACCGTGAAGTCATTCTGAAACCCCACTTGTCTTTCACCTGCCTACACAAGTTAAGATCCATGTCTGTTACTAATAAGCCATCCCTGTTACGAGACAGAGATGGCGTGCATGATGCATCAGGTGCTGAAACATAACTGGATCCATAAAAGTGCCCAAAATCTGCATGTGCTGGCTTTCCATCACCAGAAGTAAATGCATTGGGGAATGTCTCAGTCCCAACGCGGTTGATTGAAGCAACAAAGTAACTATTAGCTATTGCAGCATTACGTGCCTGAAAAACAAAAACACTTTCAAGCCGTACACAGATATACTACAATGTTGATGCTTCAAAAGTATAAAATCTGACTGTTTCTATATTCAGTCAGTACAGGTTAAGCAGGAAGAACAACACATGCCAATTCTGTTAAATTTAAACCCTCATGTGGGTGCATTTTAGAGTGGAAAGAGCAAAGTGATATCCGACTATCAGAAAATCAATGTTGAGATTATGATAAATCACACACACACATATATATATATATAACAATTACGAAGTTGTTAAAATATCTAACCATTAATTGGACTTTCCACTCTACCCTCTGAAATAAAAGCATATCCCACACTAAAGTCCAATTTTCTAGAGCCACTTATGAACTAATTTCATTCTATAGGCTTTAGCATCAAATTATAGGTTAAAGTTGTATATAACCCATCATGAAAGAGCCCTATATTCAATATAAGAACCAGAAACAATGATTAGTTAAAAAGAATTTAGCCAGTGCTAGTAAATATAAAGCCTCTAACCTCTATTGGCCACATTGGTTCGCTGAGTTCACCAACAGTAGCAGAAGGGTTGAAAACAATCTCCGCACCATTCAAGCCAAAGGCTAACCAATTTAAAGGATGGTGCCTACCATAACATATATTAATGGCAATCTTTCCAAATGCTGTTTCAAATACAGGGTGGCCAGTATTTCCTTCCATGTAGTATGTGCTTTCATTGAAGTCCCCAACTCTTGGTATATGGTTCTGCCAAAGGTTGTATGTTCATAAGATAGATGATAGATAGGCTTTTGGCATTAAAATTAGAGACTGAAACTTAGGCAATTACCTTCCTGTGTTTCCCAATTATATTGCCGTGATTTCCAATTACAACTGCAGTGTTCCATATAACCTCTCCATGGTTAATATCCCTCTCAAGAATTGAACTAATAATCACCATATTATATTTCACTGCAAAGCTTTGCAAAAATTTTGTTGATTCACCATCAACAGGTTCTGCAAATTCACACCATCTCTTCTCTCGTGTGCAGAAGGCAAATGGCATCATCCATGCTTCCTACAATGGAATAATATAAAAACATATAAGATTTCCAGACAACTGCGTGAAATCAATTGGCAAATGCTCATAGTCATGCACCCTACTTGCAAGCATAATATGTTGACACCAGAAGAACCAGCAGCATCAATTATTGGCTTTAGTTTCTCGAAGATAGCCTTCTTTTGGTCCACAAAGTGAGCAGTTGTTGGAAGAGAAATAGAGTTCTGAATCAAACCAACCCTTACTACCCGAGGTTCTCGCAATAGTTCTTTGTCAGCACAAAAGGAAAAGGCCTGAAATAAACCAAATTAAAATTCACTAGATCAACCAGAAATATAGCACAAATAACTGTTCGAAATTCTATGCAGAAGAAAGATGCTGTGGTTAATTAATGGACTAAACTAAAACCATATCATTTAACCAAAAAGAGTAAATAGCCTCCAACAATGATTAGTTGTTCCCCTAGTCATAATCCATAAAGTATGCTTGGAAGGAGTGAAAATAGGAGAAATGAAGGTGACAAAGCATTTTGCTATAAGGTATGTCTAAATGCATCCTTATGTTTATTTCTTCAATTTTTGCTCCTGCTACGCACACCCTTAAGCACTAGTTCCTAGAGTGTGGTCTTTGCATGAGTATAAATAAAAACAACTCATCTACCTTAGTGCTTCACTTCCTTATCGACAAAGCTAGAAACACATCTAATAAAGGTTCAATTCACTTTGTAATATGTTTAATATTCATAATAATATAAAAAATTCAAGAAACTGATTTTTCTCTCATATACGCATAGCACAAAACCACATGTCAAAAATCCCCAAAAGCAAATTGCAGTTTCATTTCACAAAGATATACACAACATTTTAACAGAAGGAAATGAAAAAAAAATCCATGATCTAGAAGGCATAGTACAAAGCACATAAATGTGCCTAGACATTTGCTTCAAAACATACTTTTCAGAATTTAGCACATATTCCATGATCAAGGAATTGGAAGTTGACTTCAGCTTTTTTGGGTGGAAATAAATAACGAGCCTCTTTCAAAAGCTCTTTCAAGATGTGAAAAAGAAAATCAATTATTTCTTGAAAAGAAGTTGAACCAAACACAAGTATAAGCAAGTTAACTTAATCCAACATTCTTTCATACCTGAAGGTCAAATCCATGTTCTACAGAGAGGGCAGTCGCAGATTCTGGGAGAGCAATTGTTTCAAGTGCTTTTCCACCATTAAGCCCAGTAAGCAAACGGCTGACTTCCTGCAACATGGCACAAAGTAGTATAACAGTGAGCCATAAGCAAAAAGTGCAATTCTAACATGTGATTGATGCATTAAAGCAATTTAAGAAGATGATGTTGGAAATGTACAGCTAAACAAATTTGCCTGAATTATTTACAAATGGAAAATCCTAGTCAAATATTTAAAAACTTGTCAAAATGTTCAATTCCTTCTTACGTGTGGAAAGTCAAAGGATTATGATAATCCAGATCCCTTGAAAGTTGCATGTGAAAAGTAAAACATACAAACCCAAGGCATGAATCAATAAAAAAAAAAATACAAATAAAAAAAAAAAAGCGAAATAGAAAGTTAAGTATTGGCATGAGTGAGGTGAAGGCTTGAAAGAGGGTACCTGGAAGTGATGGGGGTTAAGATTATCCTTGAGAAGACGGTGAAGAGAATCGTAGCCACAAATAGAGGCCTTGAGTTCTTCCTTTTCTCCGTTTTGGGGCTTCTCCATCTCCCACGTTCCTCACTCTCGATCAGCGTAAGCTCAGAGTGGCGCTGTTATGATTCGATCGATGATAACGATAATATTTTAAAGTATGATGAACACAATCAGACAAGATAATCTCTTCTCATCGTCAACACAATCACGTACTCACGGTTCGAAACCAGACAAGATCGTAATCACGTGTACCCCTTATTATTTCCCCCACCTATTTACATAGTTTTCATTCTATATGTTTTCGTATTACTATCTTCTCTCTCATCTCTTTCGATATTTAGGTGCACACGAACTTTAGAATTAGTGCACGATAACATTATTAAGACGTCTAACTTTTTCTAATAATTTCGAAGGTATCAAGTTAAATACACGCATATTTTTTAAGCAATTTTTCCTATTTTGCTTCTTTAAAAATTTTAATATTAAATTTGCTATTATAAAAATTATTTTTAAAATATTAATTTTATTATTTCAAAAAATATTTTTTAGAATAATGAGATCAGTGTTTTGAAAAAGAAATTATATTTTTTACATGTTTATAAAAAATACTAAATTTATTGTTCTGAAAGTAACTTTTCAAAATTATGTAAGAAAAAATGTTAAAAAGTGCCTTCTAAAATAATAAAATTAATGTTTCAAAAAATATTTTTTGAAAGTGCATTTTATATAATTTTGAAAAGTTTTTTTCGAAACAGTAAATTTAGTATTCTAGAAAATATTTTTTGAAACACTAAGGAGACATTTGGTGGGGGAGAAATTTTTTCATACACAAGAATCATATTCTTGGAAATAACTAAAATTTTTTAAGTTACTCATAAATGTTCTTAAGAATTTTCATGCACAATTTTCAAGAATTAAATATTTTCACATTTGGTTACAATAATATATTTTTGCGTATATAATATCCTTTGTTAAAATATTATCATTGGATATATTTATTTACTCAACTTTTATTACAAATATGATGAAACTATTTTAAAAAGTTGAAAACTTATAAAGGAACTTCTTGGTAAGTTGATTTAGGAGTTGTTGAGTTCACCACATAAGTCTTGGGTGTAGATCCTACAAGATAAATTTTTGCGAGGTCACTCGATACTAGTTAGGGTAGAACAACATGGACAATCTTATATATGGACAAACATTCTTAATTAAAGCATTACCATTTCTTAAGGATAGCTTTATTCCTTATCTTGGTTCAGGAAGTTCCTCTTTTTGGTATGAAGATTGGTTGGGAATGAGACTACTTTGTCAACTAGTTCTCTACGTATACATTAGCGATTAGAAGATCAAAGTTGTTGAATGTTGGCATGAAAGTTCTTGGAACTTGAATAATTTGCACACATTACACCCTTCAGAGTTGGCAAATCACATTTTACAGGTGCATATACCTATGAATTTGATAGGGATTGACACATTTAACTGGGTGATATCCATCGCATAGTTATATTGTAACAATGAGATTCTAATCAATATGCACGGAGGGACATGCTACGAAAACTTCATAATGGAAACATCTTTGGAAGTTGTTTATTCCAAAGAAGATGAAGTTCTTTCTTTGGTAGGGATTGCATAATGTCCTTCCAATTAATGAGGTTCAACTGCGGAGTAATTTAGCTTCGAGTGAAGCTTGCATGAGATGTTCATATGGGATGAAATATTTCATCCTCTTTTTTTTTGTTACAAGTTGTCTATTGTAGCTTAAAAACATTGTTAATCATCTAGATGCAACGAGGTTGATACTTGGAGTATGGTGGATTTGGCATTTTCATAACCATATGGTCTTTGAGACAAATTGGTCGTGGACTATGAACTATATTGTGAGACAGATAACATTAGATATATCACATAATGCACTCTATTTGAGATTTAAGTCTTTTTGGTGGTACACTACAAGAAATTCATTAAATAGAGACTGATTTAGAGACCAAATTTATATAGTCACTTTAGCAACTTATTTAAATACTATTTTAGAGATTAATTATAGTTGGTCCCTAATTCAATCTCTATTGTTATTAATATTTTTAATGTAATTAGAGACCAAACTTTTAGTAGTTAATAGTTTAAAAAATATTATTTATTTAATTAGATACAACTTTTTTAGTCTCTAATTAAAATATAATTTGAGACAAAATTTTTGGTCACTATTAAAACACTTTAGAAACCAATATTTTAGTCTTAAGATGCACTAAAATTAGAGAAATTTTCTAGTTTCTAATTTAAATATTACTAGAGATTGATTTTTTGGTCACTATTAACTCAATTTAGATACCATTTTTTAGTATCTAATTGTTCTATATTAGAAACTAATGTATTAGTCTCTAATAAAAATATAACAAGAAACTAATATTTCAGTCATTGTTAAATTATTTTAGACACAAAAATATTTGATCTCTAATTAAAATACACTAGTAAATAATAATTAATTTTTTATTCACTATTAGCTATTTTAGATTTTCTTTAGTATCTAATACAGAAATATAATATACAACTAATTTTTCACTCATTGTTAATTTATTTTAGATAAATTAGACTCTAATTAAAATACACTAAACATTGATATATTAAAATTAATAAAATTAAAATATTAATATTATTTATATAATATTTTGTTTTATAACTATCAAAGCCTAATCTTTAAATTTATATTTTATCTAACTTATCAAAACTCAAAATTTTCTAAAGTGTATGGCATGAATATATATTGATACCATTATTATCTGATTAATTATATACCAAAAAAACAAATTAAGAACCTAAAGCATAAAAGATCTAGCTGTGTAAGAGATGGGCTTCAAGGGTTACTGAATAATTTAATAATAATGAACAAAGGTAAACCTTTTGAAAAAAAATAAAAAAAATGAACCAAGACATTTTCGTTCGTCGTAAACAGTAAATCAGCAGCAGAAACAAACACTACGTGAGCATCGAATATAGGAGCATCCACGATTTCTTCTTGTCCAAGTGTGGAGTGTTCATCTTTAAACCCTCACCCTCACCTTTACCTTCTAATTTCGACTCTCATGTTTAGGTCGCTGAGGGTGCTTGAGCTTGTGGAATCTGTGGTAGAGGTAGAGGATGATGAAGAGGTCAATTGGTTTTCGTGTTTTCCCGAGACCCAAACCAATATGGAGTCTCTTGTGTTTGATTGTGTTGAGTGTCCTATTAATTTCGAGGCTTTGGAGGCTTTGGTGGCTAGGTCACCTCCCTTGAAGAAGCTTTGTTTAAACCGATGTGTCTTCATGGCTCAGCTTTACTAGTTAATGGTTCGAGCTCCGTAGCTTACTCACCTTGGAACTGGCTCATTCAGTGCTACGGAGGGTGCGCTGGTTTCCGATCAAGAGTTGGATTATGCCGCCGCATTTGAGCTTTACTAGTTAATGATTATATTATGCCATTGTGTGTTTTGATTGTATTCTTGTGGATTTGAATTTCGATTTGGGGCTGATTGGTGTTTGGATGTTGTTCTTGTACAGGTGCTTGATTCGATATGCGATGAAGGGCTTCAGGCAGTGGTTGTGGCTTGCAAGGACTTTATAAAGAGATTAACATAAGTGAGATTCAATTAGTTCTTTATGTATACAAAGTCGATTTTTGAAGTGTTAGCAAATATCAAAATACGGAGTCATGTTTTAATCAGGAAAAAATTGACTTGAGAAACGAAAATAAAAATATTTTTTTGTCTCTATACATGTGTGTTTGATGTCAATACTGAATATATAATATTTTATCTTATTTTGGTTGAAGGATGTGGTTTTTTTTAAATACTCTCACAGAGATATGGTTCTTGCAGTTATTAATGGACTTAATGGAACCAAAACAATGAGAGTAAGAAAAAATTCTGTATTTTTTTCCTTTTAATAATTCTCCTTAAGAAAGCATTTTGGTTAATCTTGTATTTTTCTACATAGGGTTGTGAGCAACCACTAATTGTTCGGTTTGCTAATCCCAAAAGGCCTCGTCAAGGAAATTCCAAGTTTCTCTTGTCTAATTGATAATCTTTAAACATGAAAGAGTTGGAAATGCATATTTTATATGATGATTTCTATAATTTCATTATTGGCAGGTGCTACTCAGAATTCAATCAGGGTTGCTTAGGTATGTACTTTCTTTTACATGAAGTAAGCTGAGTTTGGAGTAGTTGTGGTGAAAGTAGCTAATCATTTGCCTCCTCCTCAGAACAGTGGATGCTTCAAGTACCTGGTGCCACAAGTTGCATAGGTTGCATAGGAAAGGACAAATTTGGGGAGGAGATGAAGAAGAGTTTTTGGCTTTTTCCTTACTGTATCTCCTGATTCGATACAATTAGTTGCTGAACATGCAGCTAAGAATAACAAGGTTTGATATCAATAGAACTTGGCATTCCCATTTTACTAGCAGTTTTGGAGATCAAGTATTTTATTCCTGTATGTAGTTCTTCATGATGAACCTTTCTGCCCCCTTTATTTGTGAGTTCTTCAAGGAGGAACAGGAGAAATTTTTGCCGTAAGGATCCTTTTCTGTTAAATTCAAATAAGGAAAAATTTACATGTTGATCTTACCAATATCCATTCCGGGATTCAGACATATGGACTACATTTTTGGAAATGAGATTGAAGCAAGAACATTTTCTAAAGTTCATGGCTGGGACGAAATCTTTGCATAACAGATCTGTAGGGTTGTAGTTTTGGTTTCAAGTTTTAATTTGTTATCTATTTTGACTCTTTTCCTATTAACTAGATTGATAATGTCGAGGAAATAGCTTTAAAGATTTCCTAGTGGTCAAAGGCATCAGGAACACACAAAAGGATTACCATTATCACACAAGGTGCAGATCCTATTTGTCTTGCTAAGGATGGGAAAGTTAAGTTGTATCCTGTGATACTATTATCTAAAGAGAAATTAGTTGACACGAATGGAGCAGGTATAATACAACCCTATTGCTTTTAGTATTTAAATATTAAACCAAGTTATATGTGCAATTGAGTTTATGGGAATTTGGTGTGCTCATAAAATACGTGCAAGTTATAAAATTTAGGATTTGATAAAATTAATAGAGAATTCACACATATAATTCTTTTGTAATCTAAATGCTAATAAGCTTTCATGTCTTTGGTTAAATATATATTTAATCTCTCATAATTATGTCCTTACCTTGAAGAAAGGTACCTCTCAACCTTTGGATATATATATATATATATATATATATATATATATATATATATATATATATATATATATATATATATAAGAGATGATAAAATAGGAATGAAACACTATAAGGGACTTTCAATTCATTTCATCAAGATTCAGTTCTGTACTCATTCCAATTTTGTATAACATGTTTTTGTTTTGATTAATTATATATTTGTTTATTTTGTACTTTTTGTGTAGATGACTATTTTAGAAGAAACAAAAGAATGTGATGAACAAGAAGAGTTCCAGGCACAAGATAAATGACATGTTACATTCATGATATATGTTAAGTTTTTTATTCACTCATTTTTTTCACATGTGTTTTTTTTTCCTTGAGACAGTTTTAAGAACTTCATGCACTTCGTTGTTGAAAATGTTCCAAATTTTTGTGTTTTTCTTAAGTTGTTCTTTTTTTTGGGAGAAAGAAAGACATCCGGTTGATTGATGTTCATTGGAAGTGTTAAAGACAATTTGTTGCTATATTAAAACTAATTATTGTCAAACGAAATTTTATAGAAAGTGATTGTTTGAGTATTATAAATACAGCTAGTGAGGATTGTATGTTTGGAGGATATTATGTGCAATTTTAAAAAATTAGAAAATTTAATTTCTTAATTTTCATATTAGTATATAGCGTATGGTGATTCTTTTGCATAATAGTTTAACATAGAATAAATCTGTTAAGTAAATAAATAATTAATACTATACTTAAATAATTATTATATTTTAGCAGAAAAATAATTGAAGTTAGGTATGTGGTGAATTTGAATAAAGAAGATAATAAATATGAAAGAAAATGGCATAAATAAGAAAGATGAATAAGGAAAAAATTTAGTGACTATTTTTTTTAATATTATATTAGTCACTTTGAGTCATTGAAAAATGGGTCACTAATTTAGTTATTTTAAAATTTGGTCACTAAAATGGTTACTTTAGAATCAGCTATTATAACAGTCACTAAATTAATTATTACAAAATAAGTTGCTAAGTTAGTTGTTATAAAATAGGTTACTAAATTAGTTATTACCAAAATTGGTATCTAAATTCGTTACTGTAATCTTGATAATTAAAACAGTCACTATAAGATTGGTCAATGAGATGATCATTAAAAATTGGTCAATAAGTTGGTCATTGTAAAATAAGTTACTAAGTTGGTCATTATACAATTAGTCACAAAATTGGTCATAAAAAATTGGTCATTAAATTAGTTTTTAAATCAGACTCTAGATTGGTAGCTAAAATTAGCAACCAGCTATTTAACTACTTTCTACAATTGGTATTCAATTTAGTCACTTATTGGTTTAGTAACTGATTTTGTTAATTTAGAGACTATAAATTTAGTTTTTAAAGACAAGTTTTCTTGTAGTGGGTAGTGTGACAAATGGAGCCCACCATATTATCCTTTTGGCAAGTTAAATGTTGATAGAAGTTGGCTACAAAATTCTCAAGTGATGGGAATTGGTGGAGTGGTGAGAGTGCTATTGGTAGATGGAAAAAGGGATTTGTGAACTCGTTCGAAAGAGATGACCCTTTACATGCAGAACTTCTTGCTTTGGAGGCGAGGTTGCGTTTATGTTAGGAAGAAAGGTTTAAATTTATTCTTTATGAGTCAGATAGTGTAAATGTTATATCTACCATTCGTGAGTATTCTCAATATAACTTTTCTCGACATAAGCATGTAGATATTATTGCCAATATTAAAGAGTTATTGGCTCATGATTAACAAGTGTACTGCAAAAGTAGTTCTAAAGAGAGTAATGTTGTTGCATATGGGTTTGCCAGATGGGGAACCATATTTAGTTTAGTGATTTTTAAATGCACGAGTCCTCCAAATTTTTTATTTTGCATGAAGTTGGTTTAGATCTCATGTAATTCTCTTTGTTTGTTTCCATTCATCAATGTACAAAAAGAAAATTAATGTATAAATTATTTTTATGATTAGCTATCAGTTTAAATTAATGAAATGAAGTATTAATTAGTTTTCAAATTTTTCAAAAATTTGTAGACTTGATCTATGAATTTAGAGAACTTTTAATTAATTTAATATTTGGATTGTTGAAATTTGATATAGAATATGAATTATTGAGTAAATTAATAAAAATTACTCTTGAAATAAGTAAGTCTTTTCTCATAATATATATATATATATATATTCTACATTTTGTTGTAATAACTAGTTTGGTTAATGAATAAATCATAAAAAATGTTAAATTTCATTTTTGTCTCTTATGACATCTAATTCATAATTTTGATCTTTTAACTTTTAATTTTATAGTTTTGATCTTTTAATTTTGTAAAATTCACAATTTTTTGTTTGATTTTTATTCATTGATTACTAAAATTATAATATTGATCATAATATGATATTAAGTAGATGTTATGATGATTAATATTTAATAGTATTTGAACTAAATTTAACTTTTAATTCTTATTTTTAACTCTTGAAAAATGGTAAAATACTAAAATGAGATGGAATTATATATAAGTAGGAATTAAAAGTGCAATTCAATTGAAATGTTATTAGATATTGATTGGCATCTTATCTTTTTAATGTTAGAGCATCTCTCATGGGAAATATTTATTGGTGTTCTTATTGATAAGATATGTTATTAAAAAAAAAAAAATATTGAAGTACATGACATTTTTTTTTGTAACCATATGACATTGGTACAAAGTATTTATCATCGAAAGCAATAACTAATCTCTATCAAGGACTATGAGCATGCACAAGGTGAATATTCTCCTTTCAATATAGATCTATTTCTTACCCAAGATCAAGATTTTAGTTGAGTTGTTTAAATAAGCAATGATTTTTTGAGAGGTCTAGAAAAAATATTTTTATGAGAGAAGTACTATAGGAGAGAGAATATTGTTGTTATATGTAAGAGAGGAGGTTATATATTAAGGTCCACATATTGAAGTTATAAGAAGTCATTTGCATTTGATTGAAATTTTAATGAAAAGTTTTTAAACTTATGTGGCATTGTAAGATCCAAAAAAATAAGATAAGCATCTCATTTAAGCAATGACTGATGATTAACAGATGAACATTTAATAAAGGGAAAAAAATTATAAATTTTATAAAATTGAAGAATTAAAATTACATAATTAAAAATTAGGAGACATAAAATACATATTAGATGTTATAAGAGAAATTAAAGTGTAATTTAGCCTAAAAATACAACAAATAATTAGTTTTTGGTTACTATCAACAATAAACTAATTGAATTAAAGATTATATCATAAAAGAGAAAACATAGAAAAATAGTGCAACAAATGATTTATTTTTAGTTATTAATAATATATAATGATATACTATTAAAAAATAATATGTAATAATATAAGTTGTTTTTAACCATGGAAATCAAACACAATACCATTATATGAAGAAATTTAAGTAGTATTAGGAGGATTTAGATAGGTGGGGTGCAATAACACATGGAGTCTTCCCTTAGCCTAGAGTTTGAGTAAAGTGCTCCATTTTACTCAATTATTAGTTGTGTGAGTACAGATAGATCTTATGTTGTTATTGATCCCTCTACCTAAGAGACTCGCACTTACATCATATCAATGTGAGTTGTGATTGATGGGGAACTCAACCTAATGGCCATCAGGAAGATTCACTAATTGGGATCCATTATACACCACTAACCCCTAATAGATGATATAGTGAAGGTATCATGTTTAGGTTAGACATGCAAAGGCTCTAATTTATGTGCTCACATATGAGGTTCAAACAGTAGGATAAGCCATGCACTATTTCATCCAATGGCCTTGCATCCTGGTGAAGGTTATTTCTCTACATGTGTTTTTGTTTAATTAAGTACTTTTGATTTTTATTTAGTTTTTTTTATTATTATAATACACTATAACATTGTTTTTTCCTTTGTTAATTACTTAGAATATTGTTGGCCTAAAACATTGTAACAGCCCAATTTTCAATGTGCCGTAGGCCCAATTCGTTGCCCAGAACGGGCCGTTTCAGAAGTGAAACGGGTCGTTCTGGTATAAGTTAAAGGCCCAAAATTTGAGAAGCAGAACGGGCCGTTCTGGAGGGAGAACGGGCCGTTCCGGTTTGGAGAACGGGCCGTTCCAGAGGTAGAACGGGCCGTAGTGGTAGGTGGGCGAAAAATCCTATAAATAGGCCTCAAATCCTCTCATTTCTACACACCTCTCATTCTCACTCTCTCTTCTCTTCTGTTCTCTCTTTCGTTCCTCTTCTTCTCTCTGAAGACCAAGGGGAACTCAGAGGATGAGGTTCTGCTCCAGTCTTAGTTTCGATCCTTATTTAAGGAAAAAGAGGAGGTTCTGCCCGAGTTCCTATGTATCCAGGTACGAGGGAAAAAGAGATTATTTATATGTGGAGTTACATGAGGAAATTGGGTAGAAGAAGAACCCTTAGGATTATGAGCAATTTTATAATTATTTCTGTTTGAAAAATTATTGGCATTATTTGATTCTGTATGAATTTAGGAGTACGAATATATGATTTATTTGTAAAAATAATGCTCTGGGAGAGAGAACGAAATTATAGAAAAGTGCATGTGAGATAGGTTTTAATTAAGGGTTTTACTGTTTATGCTGAATTATATTAAATTGATAATTCCATTGTTTATAATATTAATTTATGAATGTTATTATTGTATTGATTGATAAGAATGAATGATCTTGATGTGAATTACTTGAGGGGTGTGTAAAC
Organism: Cajanus cajan; assembly: GCF_000230855.2. Taxonomy (NCBI): domain Eukaryota; kingdom Viridiplantae; phylum Streptophyta; class Magnoliopsida; order Fabales; family Fabaceae; genus Cajanus; species Cajanus cajan. The sequence goes on from NC_138518.1 coordinate 64,281,438, forward strand.
CCTTATTTTGTTGGGCTTATCTGTTGTGTATGTGAGGTGGAATTGTGTACGTGATGTGAATTTGAATTATGAGTGAGATGTTGTATGAATGTGATTATGATTGTGATTATGGTGCCTCACATCAGTGACTAGGGATGGCACGGCCCCTGGGTAAGTGGTGCTACAGGGAGGGCGTGACCCTAGCATGGTGTGGGATGAGTAAGACAGTTAACACACACCACTTATGTCGATTATGGCAGCCCTGACATAGAGTTAATTGCAAGAGACTGTATGGATTGTAATTTGATTGTGGTTCCTCACACTAAAGGATCAAGGATGATACGAACCCTGGTAGTTGATGTTTCAGGGACGAGCGTACTCCCGGATGATCAGGGATGATACGAACCCTGGGTAGGTGATGCTTCAGGGACGAGCGTACTCCTTAATGACTAGGGATGGCACGGCCCCTGGGTAAGTGATGCTACAGGGAGGGCGTGACCCTGGTTTGGTGTGGGAGGCAATTAACCTGTATCACTTGTGTCAGATGTGGCGAGGTCTTGGCATAGTGTTAATTGTAAGATTGACATGAATTATGAATATGGAAATGATGTTGTAAATTGTATAATTTGTGTGGATTATGATGGATTGAGATATGTATGTGAAATGAGATATGTTAAATGTGAATTGAGATGTGAAGATGATGAATGATATATATATATATATATATATATATATATATATATTATTAAATAATGAATTATGATGAGATTATATTGTGATGTGTTTGTATGTACTTTGCATATAGATATTTTCTTTTCTCACCGTATAAACTGTGCATATTTTAGGTGAAGAAGATCCGGCTACGAGTGGCATCTAGAATGTCAACAGTTAAATTATGGGAATGCTCTGATAATGTGACATCGGGGCAGAGAATTTCTAGGACAGAATATTTATATGGATTTGGTATTGTAATAAATGTGTTTAAAATTGTAAACTCTTAAATTTTACCTTTCAAGTTTTATTTTTCAGTCATTTTCTTATATTGAAGAAAGAACAGTTTCGAAGTTTTATGTGAACCCTTTTACGAACCCTTTGAAAGTTTATTTTTCTTAATTAAATTATATTATATATGTGTTGGGGTAGTAAGGGTGTCACAAACATAGCCTACACAAGATCCCAACGAGAAGGTTATGGTTTCCTTTATGAAAGGGGTATATCCAATACAAAAGAAATGGAAGGTGGTTGTTGATATGGATGATAGGCCCATATAGGTGTCTTAGTTTTATTAGAAGTGTCAAAATGAGTCAAACTTAATTAGTCAATTGACTCACCACAAGTTTGAGCTTGGCTAGATTGGGTAATTAGAAAAAAAATATTAATTTGGACTAAATTTTAACTCGACTCACTTAATCTATGAGTCAAATAGGTTTGAACCTAAGTGAGTTAGAATGATCCGTTAATCTACTACGATTAAAATAATGTGTCAAATAGGTTTGAACCTAAGTGAGTTAGAATGATTCGTTAATCTACTACGATTAAAATAATGTGTCAAATAGGTTTGAACCTAAGTGAGTTAGAATGATCCGTTAATCTACTATGATTAAAATAATGTGTCAAATAGGTTTGAACCTAAGTGAGTTAGAATAATCCGCTAATCTACTACGATTAAAAAATAATGTGTGTGCGTGTGTGCGTGTGTGTGTATGTGCGTGTGCGTGCGTGCGTGCCTGCATGTGTGCGTGCGTGCGTGTGTGTGTATGTGTGATATTTACTTATATATTTACATTTGAATGAATGATAAACTTTATTTTTTATATAAAATTATTAAAAATAAGATCATGTAATTAAGTTTTTTTTTGTTAATTTTTTAATTTTTTTAAAATTTAGTGAGTCAACTCACCTAATTTAATCACCAACTCATAGTAGATCAAGTCAAAATGAATTAATCCATTTAAAACACAAACCCATGATGGAACAACTTATGTAAACTAAATTCACTCATTTTACTTGGCATAGAGTATTTAGTAAGATGAGAAAAAGTTTCGGTGTAGATAAACCAAAGAGACTTGTCAAGGATTTTAAATGTGAAAACTATGTTGAACATCTCAATATCGCAACTTTAGTTAATGTAAGTTCTTATATTTTTATAAATTAATTTAAACATTTTCTTATATTAACTTGGTAGGTTTTATTGTGAGGGGGAAAAAATCATAACACATGGATTATTAATTAGAGTCTAAATCATAACACTTGTTTGTATATCCACCCCAACCCATTATAATATTAACAAGAAAAATGTTAGTTTAACACTCAAAATAACCGATTTTGTACAAAATCTAATTAATAGCCATTTAAATTTCAGTTTGATAATGTTGAGTTGAGTCCGATAACCATTAATTAATCCTGAGTCTTACAACACTTTTTCATTCCTCCAATGACTTGTGTATACTATAATTTATAAACTTTGTCATGTCAAAATAATTTTCGTCCACACTACTAATTATTAATAGGCATATATAACTCTTCCCAGCGTACAAATTAAGTTAGAATATTAATAATTAGCAACATGCATATATATATATTGTGAAGGAGAAGAAGAAAGAAAAAGATTTATCATCTCCACTCCAGGTACGTACATGAAGAAATGAAAAGTGCACACATATTCAAAGGGGTAGAAAAACGAAACATTGAAAGTGAAAAACATGTCCACCATAACATAAACAACATAGAGGTAACAGTTTATGTATATAGTGTATATGTCACTTATTAAACATGACAGAGAGTAGCTAGTGATATATAGAAAGCCATAATCCAAATCCAGAGTTGAAATCAGTGCTTATTTAGTTATTTATCCAAGTGAAGCAAGGCCGCCTCAGGGGGTGATGTTTACTGGCAGTTGATCCGGAACAAGGGACGGAAGGGGCGGTAGGGTTGGAATGTCTGGCAGATCCTGCATGAGATGACGTGCTGCTAGTGCCATGTCCATGCATGCGAAGGAAATAAAAATGAAAAGACCAAAAAGGATGAAACTACGAGAGACCATGGTTGCTGATATATCCTCAAGTGTGTGTGCTTATTCCAAAACCTAGTTGCAGGCCTTTTATAGACAATAGCTGAATTTGCTATTTCTTCTTTTCTTCTAATAAGTTGACCCTCCCTTCATTAAACGTACAACATTGTATTAGTTGTTATTATTGGACTTACGTTGTTGTGTAAGTGTTAATTAGTACCAACAATGGGGATTCAAAACATTGTTGTATTATGGTTTACTACTTGTGTACTAGTAAACACCCCCTCGGCCGGAACCAAGGCCGAGAGAGACACCTAAACCGACGAAATCCCCACCAGAGTCACCCCTTCGGTCTTGAATTTGGTCGAATACCTCTTTTTGGCCTTAGGGACTGTTAGAATAGTGGATTAAGCCTAACTCAACCCTACAAAGCCGACTTTGTAGGGTTGAGTTAGGCTTAATCCACTATTCTAACAGGGACAGCCGAATACTTTTCTCGATGAAAAGGGGAATGAAGCACTCCAAAACTGGGCAAAAGAGCATCAAAAGGAAACGCTCAAATCACCCTCGGCTTTGACCATGACCGAATACCCATTCGGCCTTAAGCTTGGCCAAACCCTCCTTTGGGATACTCATTCGGCTTTAAGCTTGGCCGAACCCCCTTCGGCCTTAAGCTTGGCCGAACCCCCTTTCGGCCTTAAGCTTGGCCGAACACCTTTTCGACTAACAGCTTGACCGAAGACTCAGAATGTCAACTAACGGGAAACGTATGGCAGATTAGGATATCCATTATACAAGGATTATCACATCTGATTAAGAGAGATCAAGGTTAACCAAGATATTACCCATCTCCCAAGACAGAAGGCCCACCAAGCCCAAATACGTCACTATAAATACACAGGTGATGGGACATAAATGAGGTACGATTTATCTAGTATAAAAGCCTTTATTGCTTTATACCGAACACTTACTTGATCGTCGGAGTGCCTTTGCAGGTACCCTCCCCACCTTTTGGAGTATTCAGTCGACACCAAAGACTTAGAAGACCGAGGAGAAGGAACGACAAGAAAAGTGTTTCTAAGCAGGAAGAGTTTACTACCTCATTGGCAATCCAACATTGCCCTTGGCGGCTGGGAAGCCACCATACTTATTATTCATCTTAATACAAATTTAATTTATCATCAAGTGATTAATTGTTTGATCCTACTTCTCCCGATCGAGCAACACATATCAAAATCTTTAATGATTTTAGTTTTTTTTTTTTTAAATAACCAAAAAAACTTAACCGTTAGTTTTTTTTTCTTCTTCTTCTATGTTTATAAATTTAAATATTACTAATGATATTATTAATAATATAATAGTATTAATAAAATAATATCTAAATAGACTTAACATAAATTTAAAATATTAATATGATAAATATTAATTTCATGAATACTAACTATACAATTATTTTACCATATTTTTTAAAGCCATATTATTATATTTTTCAATAAAACTAAAAATGTATATTTATCTAGGAGTCATTATTTTATTTAAAAAATAAAGAATATTATAAGTAATAATATTAATTATAAAAATTTCAACAGTTCATTATTATTATAACTGATACAAAATTGAAAATATTAATATTAACAAATCATAAATATTTCATAAATAATAATTACAAAATTATTTTATTATATTATTTTTATATTGTATTTTTTAAAAAATTAATAAGAAATTCTTATTTTTAACCTTAATTTAATGATGAAACTACTTGTTATGCATTATTATTTTTTAAACCATACACATATAAATAATAATACTCATAATTTAATTAATATAAAACTAAGATATCATATTAATAATATAATAAGTATAAATTATTTTACTATATTTTATTTTATATTGTAATATTTTAAAAATTGAATAAGAAAATATGAATAAGGCGTGACATTTAACGGTCAAATGACAATATTGTTTGTGCGTATCTATGACATAATGATTTCTATATTTTTAATAAAAATTTAAAATTAATGGTAGAAAAAACTAAAATTTAAAATATAAAATAAAATTAAAGGGTTAACTTTTAAAAACTACAATATAAAAATGATAATATAATAAAATAATTTAATAATTATTCTTTTAATTAACTTTATTCTTCTTTTTCTAATTCACATACTACGTATTAAAATTTTACAAGCTATTCTATATTAGTAAAAAAAAAATCTTTTGGTAAATATTTACCTTTCAACATTATTTTGGGGGGAAAAGTCAAATTAAAGAGCATGTTTTGTCGTTGAAGATTGAACTATACTGTATTGTTGATAGTAAGGAGTCTTTGTATAATTCAACAGAGTAATTTGTTAATTACTCCCACCATCAAGTGGCCTCCCGTGTTTAAAAAAATTCAAAAATATGTTATATTATTTTTTAATATAATATTAATTATTAAGTTTTTATGTATATACTTTTATAATAGTATTTCTTAAAAAATATTATTGTGTTACATTATTTTTAATAAAAATAATTATCAAAATATTTTTATAAAATTATTATTTATTTATTAAATTTTTATTTGTAAAATAATTTAGGACGACTATAATTGGTATGAGAGGGAAGTGATATATTACTAAGTGTTTGTCAATTCAACCTTTGATCCTACATGGATATGTGCAAAAGGTTGAATTTACAATAAAGTAATTAATAGCTGTAATGTTAATTTGGCCAAGCTACGACTCCTACGACATATCTCCTTTAGGTGATGTGAGCTAATTAAATTGTTATGACATTTTTCACAAGGGACGTCATTCTAAAGAAGTTAGGAATCTCTTTTATATTTCTATTCGACCTCTCTAAAATAATTATTTTTTTATGTCTTTAGAAACGGCAAATTTTAAAAAATAAAAATAATTATCTATAAAAGAAAAATAGTTATAATATATATCACCTTTATTATTGTTATAAATAATAATTAAAATTTATAATAAACTATATATCTTTAATAATATGTGAATTTCAAAGAAAATAAGATCAACTTCTATATATTAAATGTGAATGATTATCTTATACAATAATATTTTTAGGGAGTTTTTGACCAAAGATTTATTTTTTAACTTTTTTATCTATTTCAATTTCATATTTATTTGTGAACTTAATTTTAATATTTTTAAATAAATTATCATAGATAAAAATATTTTTTGTCACAATATAAATTATTATCTTAAATTTAAAATATAATTTATATATTTAAAATATTTTATATAAATTTTAAATATAATATATAATATATTATTTATTTATTTATACAAATTATTATAAATTTTAATTATATATATTAATAAGTGAAATGTACATATTAAAATACTAATTAATCAATATTTCATGTCTCACCACTTGCCTCATTTTTTTAAATATTTTTTTTTTAAATAATGAGTGATTAATTGATAGTTGTTGGTAATTTTTAGTGTGGAGTTTAAAAAAAAAACTAATTTACAAAAATAAAGTAAGTATAAAAGTAAAATTGACTTAAAAATATTTATGCAAAAGAATGTCACCTTTATTATTGTTATTATAGATAATAATTAAAATAAACTTCTATATATTAAATATCAATGACTATTTTTATGATAATATTTAGGGATTATTTTTCAATGAGAATATGTTTACATTTTAGATATTATTTTAACTTTTTATGTAATTTAATTTTTTCTTATCATATTTATTTGTGAATTAAATTTTAATAGATTTTAAATAAATTATAAATAATTAAAATAATTATGTACCTCAATATAAATTATTTATATTAAATATAAAATATAATTTATATATTTAAAAATATTCATTTATACAAATTTTAATATAATTATATATTCAATTGTATGATTTATTTTTATATAAGTTATTATAAGTTTTAATTATATATAGCTATTTAGTTAGTTTATAATAAATTAAATATACAAATAAGTATTATATTTAAATTTCTAAATTATATTATATTAAAATTTGTATAAATATATTTTAAAATAAATAAATTATATTTTTATATTTTTAGTAAATAGTTTATATTATAATGCACAATTATATTATTTATTAAAAACTTATTTAAAATATTCAAATTTAATTTATAAATAAATATTGCGAATATAAATTAAAATGGATAAGTAGTTAAAATAATTTTTAAAAATATTTTTATTAAAAAAACATATTCAAAAAAATTTAATTAAAAAACTCTTAAAATTACTTTTTCTCGAGGCAACAAGATTGTGTTTAGTGTTTAATATATAAAGGTGAATTTTATTTTATTTTTTCTAATGAGATGTTGTGTTGGTGTTATAGTGTTAGTGTTAGTCTAAGGATGATAAAATAAACTCGGACCTTATGGTCATCTATAAAAATACCTGTATGCGAGACAAGTAAATATTTACTTATATAAGAATGGGTATGAAATGAGTATAAATCTGTAAAATTGTGTGGTTATGGGTGTGGGTACTATGGTATCCAACCCTCTTCATCCCACAGTTATATATATATATATATATATAATTATCTAATAATAATTTATTTATTTATTTAAATTATATTATGATATTATAATTGAAATTTTATATAGTCTCATTTTTTTATTCTTGCAATCTTGCATTTTCACCTATACAAGTAACAAGATAATAAATAATTTTTTTTTATTTAATAAAACTTGTTTTATTTTTTATTATTGATTTTAACTATTAATTTAAATTATCTAATCATTCATTTTCTTACCATGTAGTTTCTATTGGTATTACTGGACTAAAACAATATATATAATTCGAAGACAAGCATTTACAAAAGTATGGAGAAGTAGATTTTGATGATGAGGTCAAATGTCTACATATTTGCCTTTTGAATTTTATAGTATATAATTTAATACATAATTTCAATCTAATTAATTTATATATGATTTTTTTTTCGCAGGTCTTGGATAATATTGTTAACATGTGACCATGATGTTAAAAGTTTAATTACAACTTTTATTATTTTGAATTTATTTACAAGAATTGAATGTTTTGTAATCTTTGTTTATAAGAATAGTTATGTTAGATTTTTGTAATGTTAAAGACTTGATAAATTAATATTATATTTATTTGTTTAAAATGTTATCTATTTGTTGATTTTTTTTTTACTTTATATATAAGTAAAATACGGGTATGAGTGTGAGTACATAAGTATCGAACAATATGAAGATAGAGATTAAAACTACTATTTACGCAGGTATAAAATTAAATAAAAATATTATTTTTAAATATGGATATAAAATCGGGTACTATAAAATCATATCTTTAACCTACATGTTGTCATCCTTCCGTGCTTTAATGTTGTGTCATGCTTTAAAGGGAAATAACAATGAAAAAAAAGTCAATGATGCAACTTTGAGGACTATGCTAATTTTTATCTTCAATTTAAATTAGATTAACGTTAGGAAATGGATCCTCTGACTTTATGGAGAGAAAGTTATGGTAATTTAATATATTTAAACCGTTTGATTTGTAATAATAGATCAGATTGTGACACGTGTATATTTAAGTTAAAATATATATTATACACGTGTCACAATCTGGTTTATTTTTATAAATCTAACAGTTTAAATGCATTAAGTTACCGTAACTTTCATATCTCAAAGTTAGAGAATCTGAATCTATATTCTTCATACACTTTCTTTTAAAAAAATTATTTTAGGAAAACTTATCAAATCTTATTACTATATTAGGAAATAATCATTTTAAATAATACAAGACGTTAAAAAATTGTAGTTTTTAATAAACATTTTTATATCTACATATAATAGTGATCTCTTATTTTTGTACACATAATTTTTGGATTGTTTTATTCTTTAATTTTTAAATAATAAAAAATAATATTAAAAATTAATTATTCTTACAAATCTAAAACTCAAACTCAAGATCTTGAGGATCAAAGATTAAACATAATACTAGCTAATTTAACAAATATTGATCATTTTTAAATAAATATAAAAATAAAAATGTCTCAATCCCACTAATTAATAATAAAAATAATATTAATCAGAAAAAAAGTGTCATCAGTATTTCACTTAATTATAAACATCTTTGAAAAAAAACACCACATAATTGAAATAGACACTCTTTTGTCCACTCCTCTTAATTGACAATTCGACATTCTTAAGTAAACTATTTTTCTCTCTCCACTATAATATTAAAAATAAGTATTTATAAAAAATATAATTCTTGAATTATTTATGGTTAAAGTATGAAATAAAAAATACAAAAGTTAAATTAGGATATATTTTATAATATGTATATTTTAAAGTAATTAAAATCGTTATAAATATAAAATTATACTACCTCTAGTTTTAATTATAAGAAGCAAATTAAAATTTTTTTTGTTTATCTATCAAAATTACAATTTTAATCAACATTTGAATCTTAGATCATGTGTACAATACCCAACCCCTACCACTAGAATTATTAGTTTTTAAACAAATAGCTTTTAAAGTTACACAAAAATAAATTTCTTTTTTTAGGACAATAAATTTCTTTTATACTTCTAATTTATTATTAACTATATTTCCTATACATTTACTTATAATTAACATTAAATATTACAATCACTTAAAGAAAAAGGGTATTTTTGAAATAAAATTTGAATTAATCATAGAACTAATTAAAAATATGAACTTAATTCTTTTTTTAGTCTCGATAATTTATCCTATATTACTTATAATTAAAATCAAAGGTATTAAATATTGTCTATTAAATATTTTCTTTTGTTTAATTACTCAATTGGTCTTATAGTTTCATAAACTTTTCCTATTAGTCCCTATAGTTAAAAACATCTCGTTACATGCACACACACATATATATGCTATTTTTGTTCCCTTTTAGTCCATGTTGTATATTTTTATAGAGACTAAAATGAAAAGTTTGTGCAACTATTGCAACACTATGTATTTTTGTTTTTATGCATGCTGTGTTGATTTGTGATATTTTACGATGTTTTAAGTTGAGATGTTTTTCTTTTAGTTGTTTAAGTTAAGGTCAAAGTTGAAAAAAAAAACGAAGACAGGTATATAATGTTTTCAAAAAATATGAACTTCATAAGTTCATTTCCTTTGAGTTTTAGAGAGAAGTCAAAGAAATAAGCTATAGATTCAAGAAAAATCATTTTTTCTTTTGATTTCACTAGGAGCTAACTTATCTTTCCCTATAACTGAGATTGTGCTGTAGAAGTTAAGATTTAACGCCAAGGAGCCTTAATTATAGTGAGAAGTTAATCCTTGTGGGTTTTAGTGTTCTTCCTTTTTTTTTCTCTTACTTATTGGAAGCAATTTGAGATAAGGAAAATTTGTAGTTTGATGAATTAAGTTGTTTGTGTTGCCATTTGCGTTGTGTAGCTCATTGGTGGCACTTGAATTTTGGGATTTTAGTTGTTAAGTTGCATTAAAGGTGCAATTTTGGGTTTGAAGAACCAAGACCCAAATATTGTAAAATCTTAGTTGGATTGTTGTTACATGTGTTACTTAAGGTGATTTTTGAGTTGTTGATGTTGTCAACAATCATATTTATGAGTTTCATGTTGATTTTGTAGCTTGTGGTGGCTAGATGGGTTGGGAGGATGCTTACACCTAGGAGGTGCACAACATTCTTGTTTAATGATAAGGATTGCTCGCTAAGCAAACCTTCAAAATTGAAGGTTAAAAACCTAGGAACACCATTCTCACTCAACGACGTGTTGGTCAACCAATGAGAATGCATGTTGTAATGAACACTTTGAAGTTATGTTGGTCACACTGTTGTCATCGGGCGAGCTTGAGTAGTTGTGGGTGGTGCAGTTTGAGTGCTCATTTAACAAGGGAATCCATAGAGAGTCTCGCTCATCCAACAAGAGGAGATCCTATAGGATTTCTTTTGTTGAACTCGCTCAACGAGAAATACTAATGATGGTTTGGATGCTTAGTGAGACATATCTCACCCAACGATAACCTTTTTTGCATAAAAGTCTAAGTAAGAGAATTTTATGATGTACTACCATGAAGTTCTTATATATTTTAGTTATTTAAACATGTTTTGGTGGTTATTGATGATGAACTTGAGATTATTTAAGATGAATTGTGTTGATTTATCATATGTTGCTTAAGTTGAAATGTTATAGAGTTGTGGGTTATTTTTTACCTGAGTTGAAATGGTGTATAGTTGATATGCATGTTTATAGAGTTGTCATGTTAATGATGGTGATGCATTTGCATTGTTTTTATTGAATTGAAAAATTAATGAAAAATTAGATGTAAGTAAGTTGTTTTTAAGTTGAAAGATTCTATTGTGTGAATATAAGTTGTGGTGCTCCGAAAGACCAATATTAAAAACTCTAATGAAAAAGTTGGGTCCTGTGGAGAGAGTATTTTGAAAAGTTGTATCCTCTAGAATTTTTGAGTTGAAAATGATATAAGGGTCAAGTCGAATCATACTTGACATTAGTGACTAGTGAGTAAGACATAGAGTCAGGGGTCAAAATCTCTAATCAAATGTTAGAAGGGTGCAAAATATTTAGAGGGTGGACAATGAGTTAATCCTGTTTATGGCTTGATTAATGCTTGTCAATGATTTGAAAGGCTCATACCCAAGATGTTCAATTCATGACTTTAATACCGGCTTAATTTAAGTAATGAAATTTGAGAAACCATCTTGAGTTGCTTACAATTATCATGTCAAACTTATGTTGTTATGACCTAGAGATGAAAGGTCTACTATGTTGTAGGTTCAAGCCACTAAGTTTGTTCATTATGTTGTAGGAGACCTCAAAGTTGATAAATGGGTAATGATGTATATAATTGTTGAGTTGTACGTTTATGTTGTTTTTTAATTGCTAAGTTGTGCACATACGATAAAATGTATGCTTGTGTTGAACCTAAAGCTACTTGTTGATTTGTGTCCAAGCTTATGATGACAAGTTAAAAGTTATTTACGTTATTAATGCTAAACTATAAAAGTAGAATTGTGCTATGTTGATAAAGTTGAAATTGTTATAGTTAACTTTTAATGTTTTTTTTGTTATATGTGGTTTCTTTCACAAGTTTATCTTTTTATTTTCACGTGTTAGACTATGATTATCATAGTTTGATATGTGAGTAAGTTAGGATCATGCTAAATGGTGAGCTTGGAGTTGAATAACCATGTTGAAAATAACATTTTGTTGGAGTTGTTATGGTACAACAATGTATAGAGTGCTTGATCAACACTTATGATTTTATGTTTTTAGTACAAATATTTGTAGATGTTTATATATGTATAAGGATTACTATATTTTCATAAGGGGCTTCATGTTTTTTAAGTTGAGATAGATAGAAGTTATTTTAATGCCTTCTATACCACATAGATATATAAGTTAAATATCTAAGTATTGTTTGCATGTTTTTTTTTTTTTTTGTTTCTATTGCACGATGACTATTATTTTGTATCAAGTGTAGTAATTTGTCAAGTCATTACAACTATAACAAATATAAGGAAAAATGATATGTATAAGAAGTAAAATATATTTTTTTAATCATAGAGTTAAAAGATAAAATCATTTAATGAAATTATATTATTATTATTATTATTATTTTTTGCATTATTAACATGTACTATTTATTTTAAAAAGTAGACTTTGTTTTGGGCCGACCCAAAACATAACGGAACTCATCCAAAAAAAAAAAATAGTACATCTCGCGAGATTGGTTGTTGCTCAATGGTGACTGGTAACAACCGGGTGAGGTTATAAAAGATTAAAAGTGAGGGTTAATCCCAATGTTCGAATGGCCACGTGTAGGTGTGGCAGTGGAAGAATCATAATCCCGCAAACTGGCACACAGACATGGGAGCAGAAAAGCAAACGCAAAATCAAAGGGAAATACGTGCGAGAAACGAAAACCGATTCCCCTTCCATTCCCATCATCACCCTTGCGTTTGTAGTTGGAGAAAAACAAAATGCCCCGAAACGGCGACGTAGAGGAGGAGAACGTGGCAACGACGTCGTCGCTCACTATTAGAAACAGAGCAGACCCTTTATTGGTAACGTGCAGGTGCTTCAGCGTCCTCACCTCTTTGGCTGCCATTCTCTGCATCGCCGTCAACGTCCTCTCCGCCGTCCGTTCCTTCAAGCACGCATCTGACGTAACCTCTCTCTCTCTCTCTCTCTCAATCTTCGTTTCTTATTTTCCGTTACCGTCTGACACCACTCGCTTTCAGATTTTCGACGGCATATTCCGCTGTTACGCGGTTATCATAGCGGCTTTCGTCGTCCTCGCCGAGACCGAATGGTCTTTCATACTCAAGTTCTCCAAGGTTCCGTTCCGTTTCCCTTAGTTACAATCAACACTCTCACGCTGTTACTCGTGCTCCTAATCGAATGATTCTTTGCAGGCTTTGGAGTATTGGGCCGTCAGGGGGATGCTGCAGATCTTGTACGCGTTCCTTTCCATTTACTCACAATTATCTTATTTACTTCCACTACTTTCTGATTTTAACTTGCATATTAAATTATGTTCACAGTGCGTTCCTAGCATTTTTTTAATTCATGATGTTCCTTCAGGAATAGTAAACACATTTTTAAATTCTCGGCATACTAAATGTTTTATCATGAATTACTTGCACAGTTTTTATGTTTTAGTTCCAATACTCAGAATCTACTCATTTTAGTTCTTACCTATACACTTTTTTAATTTGTTTTTAGTCAAAATTGTAGGGACTGCAATCATTAAGACTAAATGAGTAATTAGACTTGGATTCTTTCCGGATACTGCCTGGCCACTCGCATTGTTAAAATAATGCTTCACAGTTTGGATGTTCAGTTGTAAAGTTCAAACAACAATCCAAATGTCTGTAGTATGTTGTAAATTGAGATTGTGAACTGCTTAGAATAACACGAAATGTTGTGAAAGTAAATAGTATTTCCTTTGATCCTTATTATAGGACATATTTATTGATCTTAAAAAGATTTTTTTATTTTTATTTTTATTTTTAAATTTTGATGAATTAGTTATTTGAGTCTTATATTATGGACTAGGTAGTAGTATTTAGTGTGGCTTTTGTTTTCTTAATGGCGCATAAACTTTAGTGGTTTGGTTTCTGAATAGTGGTTTTGTTTGTGCAGTGTTGCAGTCATGACAAGGGCTTTTCCTGACTATATTGGGGAACGAAGGGACCTTTTTCTTCTTCAGAGCATAGCCAGTTATTTTCTACTTGCCTGTGGCTTTATTTATGTTGTCTCGGTAAGATCATGGAAGAGAACAAACTATTTACTATTTAGTCAAATAATATCTATGTTACTTCAATTGAAATGTTATGCGTGTCAAACTTGTTTCATCGTCAGTTAATAAAACATGTTTATAGGTGTAGTGTAGGTAAGATGATAGAACACTAGTTTTGAAATTGAAAGGGGAATTTTATCGAATTCAAATAACACGTTGCACAAGACAGTTCCAGAGCCTAGGGCTTCTACAGAGAATATCTCTCTGTTCAAAGGCTAGCATTCATCACACCTATTTTTATTGAATTCAAATAACACGCTGCACTAGACAGTTCCAGAGCCTAGGGCTTCTACAGAGAATATCTCTCTGTTCAAAGGCTAACATTCATCACACCTATTCCCTCCTTTTCTGAATTACCAAATATAATTAAATAAAACAAAGCTAACTCTCCCCTCTCACAGATCTGAATGGCAGTTCTTTTTCCCCTACAACTAACTGTACACAACCCATTAACTGCCGGTACAGTCCTTCATGGCAGTTCGTGAAGTCTTTTTTCTCTTTTTGGAGTAAATCTTCTAGCTGGTTGGTGGTTTACTTGGACTTGGATTTCAGCGACTGATCCTCCTCCAACCCAACCCAATCATGATTCCTACCATAATACAAGACGATTTGATGTTTTCATTCTTTATGCTTGTTTATTTGCTTTATATTTTTGTATACTTTTTCTGTCGACTTGGCAATATATTGGGTAGTTAATACAGTAATATTAGAGTGAGTTCACATGACTTTAACGATTTCAGTTCCCACAATCCATGTTTAATATGCATTTTGTTGTACATAGTTAAAGTTATTGTCTAATCGATCATTCTCACTCCTTACTCTCTTTTTCAATGATATTCGTCGACGAATAATAGTTCTTTTCTACTTGGAAATGGGAATTGAAAGACTAAGCTGGAATTCTTTTTGCTTTCCTTGTATTAATTTCTTCTCTCTTAATGAAGGGTGTCCTGTGTATTGGTTTTCTTAAACGTGCTCGCCAGAAGCAGGAGATTACAAGAGAGCAAGCAGCCAAGGATCTGGAGGTATGCTGCTATGTTTAGATTTTATTATTTAACCTGGTTCACATCAATTATTTGTGGTTCCTTAGTTGCAATGACATAATGAAGTTCTAGTTTCGATATGATGCTCGATAACATGCTTTGCATGATTGGGAAAAGCATAAACCCACATACTGATGTGAAAAGTAAAATGCCTACTCCAAACTTCAAATAAATTGTGCATGGGAGGTTTGCATCTTTGCATGGTTGATTGTTTTAGTCATATTGCAATAGTGCCTTTCCTTTCCATGTCCATCATCATTGGTGGAGATTGGGTACAAGATCAATTGCACGGGCTTGTCAATCTTAGCTGAGAGGATTGAGACTCTTTTTTCTCTTAATAACTTTTTATCTCCATCCGACCTAGTCAGATTTTTTTTTTAATCAACAAAACTTGCTGTATTTAGTATTTACTTGCTTTTATGGATACTTCCAGGAGTTGGAACGGCGCAGAGAGGAACTTGAACAACTGCTCCTTGCGGAAAGAGTTTAAAAGTTTGAGAGTAGTGCTGAAATTAATCCGTAGTGAAGATAAGTCTCCAGAAAACTTAATGAATCTCTGTTTATGTTAGTATTGCTTACAGAATTGCTCGTTCATTCTTTGTAAGTATCGAGTTATATTGTTAGATGTAGGCCATTATTGGCCTATTCTTTGTAAATATACGAAGCAACGTTTATTGTGTCTCAGTTTTTATAGAGGCTTCAATCCAACTTCTGTTGACGATAATAAAATCTTCACTTCAGTTTCTGTTGTTAAGGTTGCTGCATTTTGACGCTGTTATTAGTTGAAGATATTTTTAACATTTATTATTTTCTTTCACCATTCCTACAACTAATGATCGCTTTCGGAATCGGGGATTAGAATTTAGCGTTGAACGATGTCATTATCATCCAGGGTTTTTTGCTTTTTTTGTGTCATGGAACATCCATTCACTGAATAAGTGCGAAAGTTATCTCGCAATGTGTAGTCTCAAGTGTTAAAGTGAAGTTTTTGTTCAACACTTATTTCAAGAAAAAACGAGCATATTTTTGGATTTTTTTCCTTTTTGTTTTTTAAGAAGCTTAACTTAATCCTTGGCTATTGTTCAAGAGAGGAGAAAGTGAAATGCGTCAGTGAGAGAAAGTAAAAGTGGAGTTCTACCTTGGGGGAAATTATGTGAAAATTTCAACCTGGAAATGCCATATAGATAATCATCTATGGGATAAGCATGCATCTTTATCTGTGCAGTTCACAGCAAACCAAATTGTCTGGAATTTGTTTAGTCAGTTAAAATCTAAATACTTGGTACTTCTGTTAAAGGTTAAATCTTATGCATTATGTCTTGCTTCTCGTAGTACTATGTAGGCCATTTCTGCTTGCTTTGTCAGCATTTGAGATTTGTATTCGACTAAATATACATTTAACTTACATATTGAAAATGCTCCAGGTACACTTTCATTTTCCTCTTGGGAATTGGGAGTAATAGGGGCAACATATTAGAAATCGTCAATGGATGTGATTCTGAATAAATGCACATTGATAAATTTCATTAAGATATTCAATTTCAGCATCCTCGTTGAGAGTATCTGCCTTCTGAGTACTACTTGGGCTTTGTCTGCTTGTTCTTTGATGCTTTCGTGTTTTGAGAAAATTTTGTGAGGCCGTCTCTGAATGCTCTAAGATTTACCCCATTTCCAACCAAAATGCTTGTCACTCCAATTTTTGAGATCTGTGATTGTCACTACAAATCATGTTACATGCGTATAACAAATTGATAATCCTTCTTCCAACTAAAGAAGGGCAAGTTCACATTCACATAACTCAAATATGATCAACCATCCAATTAACGACTCAGTTGAAAATGTGCAAGTAACCGTTGGCACGAATGTTTAAGAAACTTCATTAAAATAAAAAACGACATACGCACACTTTATTACCTCTTGGATATTGTTATCATCATCATCAAAGAAGAGCATAGACTTATAGGGGACCCCAGTCTTTGATTGAATTCTCTGAAAATGATCAGTTTTGTGTGTCCAGCTGTAAAATATTTCCTGAACAATCAGAAAGAAGAATTAAATTTGGTCAACACATCAATCCGATTACAAACATTACTGTAAAAGAGAAGACTTCAGAAGTAAACAGGTATTTCATGATATCTCTCCTACCTTAAATTGGGCTACTCTAGTTTGGCACAAGTTTAACATCGCTCAGAGTTTCCAGTAGGCTTACCTTATCTTTTAAAATAGACTTGCCACTGAACAATAAACGTAAACTCAAAAAGATTACCACATACTCTGTTGTTTCCGTCATGCTTTTGAGGAAACCGGGGATCAGCATTCAGCTATTCTTTTTTAGTGTGATTTTGCTCAAGCTTTATTGCATTCGATTATGGCTTGTGACTTGGGTTGTCTTTAATTTGCTCCGCTCAAATCTAACTAACTGGCAACACTACTAACTCTTAGCTAAGAAGAAAAAACAGAAATATTTCTCTGCGCGTATCAGCTTTATGCCAAATGATTCATGCAATTTGCTTGCAGGTGTAGGAAATTATCAAAATGAAAAGAAAGATACTAGTTATGGATCCTACGTTCTGTTGGAAATTTGTTCTGCCACCTTTAAATAGCAAAACTATATTATTAAATTAAAGGTTCCAATTGTTACAACTTCATTTTTTCTTTTGAGGGAAGAATGCTAATCTACTCCATCTGTTATTTATTATAAGCAATAAAAAAACATTTTTTTAAATATAAATAGATTTTAAGTACTTTTACTTCATTTAACTATAATTTTGCTAAAATATATTTACTATAATGAATTACTTTTTAGTTGCATTATTTTTTTTTGAACATTTTGAAAAAAAAAATATGAAACTAGTAAAATTTAATGCGATTAACTAGTTTTTTAATATACTTGAAATCCTTTATTTTGTTTATAATAGAGAAGAAAAAGAATATAGCTTTTTCCAATATATATATGTATATTATTTTTTTTTCTTCTCTGATAAAAGAAATACAAGATTACTTTCAAGTATCAACTAATCACTCATAATTTCTCACTAAAAAAAGCTAATTGCTCAAAACGATACAACTTAGCCCAAAATACATAATTTTGCCCTAAAACATGTTATTCGTATTGTTTTGACCCTTGAAATATTTCGTTTGCATAAATTGATCCTAAAATTGTCAATTCATTTATCTTTCCGCACAAAATCTCCGGTCCGAAATAATTTTACTTGAACCAGCGTCAAGTATTAAATGTGATCTTATAAACTCCTTCCAACCTTTTGTTTTATTATCTTTGGGCACTAAAACTTCCGACAATTGGACCAACCCTAATGATTCAGCATACATCCTTTATTTATTTATAATGAATTAAAATTATTGATGAATTATTTTATGATATTTATTTGTTGTATTTTATAAATTATTTCTTTTTATTTTATTGATGTATAAGTTGTTTGGGTGCAACAAAATTTAAACATGTTAGTTGAATTCCAAGCAGTGATTCTCATCCTTAATTTATTTGAGTAAAGAAAGGAAAAGGAAGAGACCTCGGCGACAAACATGGACCTGATGGCGAGTTTGTCGAGGTAGGTGGTTGCGATGTCAGGAGTGGGGGACTTGGAAGCAATGGCAATATCAAGCCTCTTGTGTTTGAGTGCATGCAATATCCCTCTCGTTTGGGGAAACAAAGAAGGCGTGTCCTGCTTCGACCGCCACTCACTGAAATCATTATCATTATCATTATCCAAGTAAGTGTCTCAAATTCAAAACGATGGTGATGGTAGCATAGCATAAGATAACAGTACCAGTAGAAAGGCCAGAGAGTGTGATCGAGATCGAAAACCACGAGCCTTGGGAGCACTTGAAACACTCCCATTATCTGCACTGCCTCCGCCTTCACTCGCTCAACGTCCTCCATCTCTCGCCAATTCCATGGATCATGCATTCATGGTCCTTAAATCTTCTTCCAATCGTATTATTTTTTTATTTCACAATTCTATTTTTATGTGGTCTTTATAAAAATACAAGCTTTATATATTCTGAATTAAAAATTCCCCGACCCGATATCACTGCCTTGACCCGAATTCTCCAAAAGAGATATTTCTGTAGGAGGGTAGCACGCCTCCGGTCACGTGCGTCTGCTACCTTGTCAAGGTCACTCACTCTATTTCTTCTTCTCTGTACTCCAATTTTCCCCTTTAGTTCTTGTTACAATGTTTTACTAATCCTTTTCTCTATTTGCATTATAACATAGAATCAATCATCGTTTCTTTAGACGGATCCACTGCTTTTAAATTAAATGTAAAGGTGGATAAGCATTTTAGGGCAAGTATAATTACTTGTTTCTCTGCTTGTAATTGCTGTTTTGAATTTAGGATTTTGTAAATTCTTTGCTAGGCCATGTTTATTCCTCTCTATTTAGGTCTCTGCAGCCTGCAGGGGAGTTTCGTGTAACTATATGCATGCTTTTGCCCAACTAGCTGGAGCTGGGGGTTGTTTGTTTTTTTGTCTATTGGATTCGCTTAGGCTATGTTGGGATAAGATTTGGGAACGTGCTTTTGGAAATTCCGAGGCACGAAATGAGAGAATCAAGAATTTGTTGCTTTGGGAGTAAATGTATTTTTGAATTTGATCTCCCCAAACTGTCTTCCAAACATACACATAATTGTTGAATGCTTCTGGACTGTTTATAAACAACTTCGTACATATTGCCTCATTTATGTTGGCAGTTTTTAGAAGTTCTTATAAGTGTACTTTCAAACAAGCAACTATGCTTGTAATTGCTTTACAATTCCCATACTGCTTATGCGATAACATTTTTTTTGCTAATCTACATTATCTGTATTTGAGCTTAGAAATACGAATGCAAACGTCTCATTGTATCTGATAATATGTTTTCATAAGATAATCTAGATACAGTATCGGGCTTCAGTTTGGAACATTATATAATGAACATTGATATTGCTAACTTGAAACCTCACCACCTGTAAACACGATAACTCCTTAGTATCCTCTCGTTATACTGACAGTACTAATCTAAGACTACATGCTGATTAGAACCTCTTGAGTATTATGCTGCAAAACTCATCCAACATATTTTCGTTTCAAGTTGAGCTCATGTTGATTTGCGATTTAATGAGTGATGCATTATATTTATGTGAAACTCTAATATAACTTCTTAAGCCTTCGAACTTGAGCAGATTAGGAGCCTGAGACAACTAGAACTTCTTAATACATGGCTTGTCAAATGGGTTCTACGATCTTGAAATGGAGATTATCAATGACAGAGAATGAAAGCACCGAAAAATCATGTGTAGCCCCTGAAACTTCCAGAATACACAGTTGTTGCTGTGAGCCAAATTTTAACGGGCTAACTCTAAAAGTTGGCATTAAGTCTTCACCTTTTGCTCAGAGCTGGTAATTGGACTTGTTCTAACATTTTGTTCCTTGGTCCAAAATTATGGTTATTTTTCATTATTTTATTGACTTCATATGAAATAATATTTTGATCATGTGAGAAGAGGATGAAGGATAGACCAAGAAAAACTGAATAAAACTATTAAAAAGGATTTAGATTGAAAAGGCTTCTATGAAAAATTGGTTTTTAACAAAATACAATGACATCATTTGATTCATATAAACTGTAGCTGAGCTGACGTAGTGGGAAAAAAGCTTTGGTTATTACTTTTATATACAATTCTTAAATATTATTTGTTAGCAATTTATCTTAAAATCCCTAAAATGGATATCATGCATCCTTCCCAGTTCCCACTAGTGCAATTTCTTGTTTCTTGCCTTCCCTAATGTATATATTTTTAGCTCTCTTTCTTTCCAATAAAATACTTTTGTGTTATATAGGTTGTTAGACATAGGCATGCCTTGACAAGCCCAATTCATTGCTTTGTTAATTAACCAGACTTTTTGGGTGTTTCTTAATTTTACTATCGCGGGAATAAAATGGTTGTTTCTATATCCATGCAATATCAATTGTTTTTCATTATACCTTGGTTCAGTTTCCTGGGAAGAAGAGCTGGGTGGAAAATAGCTTTTGCCTTGAACACAGGTGGAGTGTCTGATAATGGTGACCAACAAAGCTTCAACGAAGCCAGTTCCAATCTCGGTGGTACTCGATTGGGTAGGATACTGACTGCAGGTGGCAGACAACTTCTAGAAAAGCTGAACTCTGCTAGAAAGAACTTCCCTTTGAAAATATTCCTGCTACTGTTGGGTTTCTACACGGCAAATGCACTAGCTACAATCCTTGGGCAAACCGGTGATTGGGATGTTCTGGTTGCTGGTGTTGTGGTGGCTGCAATTGAGGGGATTGGCATGCTAATATATAGAAAGCCACCTACCGCCAGGACTGGGAGTTTGCAGTCTTTTCTAGTGTTGGTGAACTACTGGAAAGCTGGCATTTGTTTGGGTCTCTTTGTAGATGCTTTCAAGTTAGGCAGCTAAGAACCCGCAAAATCTTGTCCCTAATGCTTTCTCTTTTCATTTTTATTGTTGTATGCCATAAACTCTGGTAAGCCATAATTTTGACCGTAGTTTTCTTCTATTGCTACATTATTGTTCTATACTAATCGTGTACATGTAATTGTAGTATGTGAATAGTATATATGGCGATTGCTTAATGACTTTATGTGTCTGTGCACAGTGCACCATTTTGCATGTGCTATGGTGAAGACTGTTATATACGTAGCACAGTGCACCATTTTGCATGTGCTATGGTGAAGGAGTTACTGTTGTATAGGTAGCACTCAAATTCATTTGCTTGTACATTTGTACTGGTGGCCGAGTTTCACTTTTAAGAGGAAATTAATGAATGTATTGTCACTGGCGCTGCCTGTGCTTGACGTGGAGCCTACTTAAATTATAGTAACGCACAGCTGTAAATACAAAGTAATGTAAGTAGTATTTCCCTATTTGTTATTTTTAAATATACTTCAGCAGATGCTATTGATCCATTGAAGTATTGCTGGTAAGTTGCATGCAATGTGAAGCAACAGTACGGAATTTTAGGATTCAATTCCTATCGACCTGATTGGAAACTAGAAATAATGAAGATCGAGTGATGAATTGAATTTTGAAGAAAGGTGGTTGATAACTTTGCTAATATTATAATCATCACATTATATAACTGTACAATTTTTGGTGCAAAAGTATTATGCTAATAAAGCTCTTATTATCATTTTTCAATGAATAAATAGACAAATGAATAGTCTGATTTTTTAAAAAATTAAGCTTGATGTTTAATATCTATATGGTTTAGATGTTTAAGTTTAACACTCTAATCAATGTATCCCTTGTTGTCTTGGAAGGCAAACTATTACTTCACATTAGTCACATTTTTACCTTGATCTAATCATATTTGACAATCACATCTCTTTAGCTAATATGCTGAAAAATGGATTTAATGATGGAAGGAAAATGATTACAACAATTATATTGACTAATAAACAGCTTGTCGGAATTAAAGAATGGAGTCATAAATGGGACATAAATATTCCATCTATCCAAAGGACCAAGGATGTGTTTTTTTTTCTCTTCCCATATTCAATCATCTAAAGACACAATCATATGAAATAAAAATAAATTAAAGCTTTTCTTTCAAAACTTGGGTATGTTTATATAATTTCAAGCAATCTCATTCTTCAGATGCAGCGCTTGCAGCACTCAAGTCCACAGAAAGATCAAGAACCTGAAACAAATGACAAAAAAGATCTTATGATCAAGAAAAAAAATCCAGACTTAATTACCTTTCCCCCCTTCGATATGATATCCTATTTATGCAACATTATATTTGGAGCATAAATGTTTTCGTGCATGCAGATGCGGAGTTCCAAGATCATATGGTAAATCATCCTATCAGATTCTCTAAAGATACAAAAATTCTATGTTATGCGAGGAAACCAATTAGGTCTACATTTAGCTTGGAGGACGGAACTTGGAACAACTAGAGAAATGCATATTTTTAGGTCAAATGAACAACTGCAGGTACCATTGTGTTTTGGTTGAAATTTTGCTGTTTTTGAAAATTTGTGACATCATACATAAGGAGTAAAAACAAGGAAATCAATGTTAAATTGCCAAAATGCGCTTTTGTTTAAATGAACGATATCATTTATCAAAAGAAAGTAAAATTTTGAAGTGTAGACAATTAGAGATGAATTTCATTGCCCAGTCCTTTTTCTAGTTTACAATACCAGTTCTTTCTGATTTCCCAATGTTCTCAAACTCTCTGTAATTTTTATTGTATGAGATGAAATATGTAATTTCAATTGTATATTAACTAAAATAATACGAACCTTTCCGGTGATCTTACTGTAAATCCCAACCACATCTTTTACTGTGGTTTCAAAGTGTGTGGTAGCATCATAGCTCTGCAAGGATTTCATATCAGGTTATTACAACTGATTTTTGAAAATAAAAATAACAATGAAGTGCCACTTCACAATGGTTAGGAAATAAAAAACAAATAAAGAAAAATGAAATATGCATATCATAGATTCTACTCAATACTTACTGTAGAGATGAAACAACCATCAGCTTCATGATCATTGCAGGGTTCAAACCTGTCATAAATGTCATAGAATATCTCATCTACTGGTCCAAGAAGGTCAATACCAGGCTTCAATTCCACCTCAGGTTGGTCAGTCTCTGCTTCTGTTGTAACAAAAGCAATAAATTTTCCTTTGGGTGCTACATTGTGAGCATAAGAGCAGCAGAAGAGATACCTGCAATAACAAGGAAAATGAGCAAACATAACCGAAAAAAGTTGGAAGCAAGAATATTCTCAAGTAAGAACTAATTTGAATTAACTTATCAGCACATGTAAAAGAAAATAAAATGAATCAAGGACGCAAATAAATCAAACTTTTCACATTAGTTAAAATCAACTTATACACCTCAACTATTTCAGAAGTTCTTACTACAAAATAAGCATCAAAACATGACTTTTTTGAAGAGGGAAAGACAATTTTTTGCATGACTTGTGAACCCCTCACAGGAAATGGCTGTTCCCTTGTGTATTTTGTAAAATATGAAAGCACCGTCGTAGATCAAAGCAAACTTACATATCTGACTTACGACCAAGCTGCTTTTGTGGCAGAATGACTTGTGCTGAGTGAGAGTCATTGGTGTCTGGAATTGGATGGCTCATAATACATATTGCACGTGCAACCTTTCCAACCTTCTGAACCTGTTGGAGGCATTAAATAGTGTAAGATGGAGTGCCGATCACACCTTGCTGCAGTTCATGTTTATAGACTTTAGACATTCAAGTAAACTATCATGTCCAATACCTAAATAGAACACTTGACAAAACGTATTTCACAGTCCTTGTAACCTTAGAAATCTAACCTTATCAGACAGATATGATGGATCACACACAACTTTCTTGCATTTAGCTGTTTCTCCTTCTGAAGTCACACCGATGGCTTTCCCATTTTCGTCAAATTCTACCTGTGTACCACAAGATTAAATGTGAGGATAAATATACGAGGAACTTGAGAGTACCTTTACATATATTGGTTAAGGAGCATTTAATATACAGTCTAATAAATTCTTATAATTATTTAAAAAATAAGTATAAATGATTTTTACATTACATACTTTCTACTTTTATTTCCTTAACTCATTTTAGGAGTACTTATTAGCATTTTGCTTTGTATATCGTGGATTCTTCAGGAATTGGAGCGGCACAAATTAAGAGAATGATTGAGTTATAAAAATTGAAAGAGAACAGAATAATTAATAAGGACAAATGAACTGCTTCAAAATAGTTCCAAAAAACAGTAGCAGACAAGATAAACATCAAAATTCAATTTAATTCTGTTGATACAAGATACAATTGTCCTACCACAAGTAATTGTAGTGTAATTGAATTTCCTGAACATAAAAGTATCTTCACAAACTTACCTTGCATTCTGGCTTGTTCAGCATGTAAGTTCCACCGTACACAGCACTCAGACGTGCAAATGCCTTAAGGAAATCAAAGAATAAGTTAGTTCCTGAGGTTTACTAAGTTTAAAAGGGGAAACAGATAAGGAGAACCTGAGGCAGCTCTCCGAGTCCATATAGTGGATATATGTAAGGTGAACCTCCCTGAAAGCGTGCTAGGGACTCTGCATAAATCTGTACAAAGCAAACAAAAGGTTAAACGCTAATAAAGTTTAAGAAGTGATTCTAGGTATGAAAAATATCAATGCAATAAACTATTATTTTAGATCGCCATACTTCGGTGTTATATGATAATAGTTTTTGCACTGGACAAAAGCTTATGGGATAATTTTTAAAATAGTACCTTAACTCTCTCCACAAAATCCTTGGCTGGCTTATCCAAGTAACTATCATCAAGATGAAGTGCCAA
Organism: Cajanus cajan; assembly: GCF_000230855.2. Classification (NCBI taxonomy): domain Eukaryota; kingdom Viridiplantae; phylum Streptophyta; class Magnoliopsida; order Fabales; family Fabaceae; genus Cajanus; species Cajanus cajan. Next base: position 64,307,102 of record NC_138518.1, read on the forward strand.
GGCATGACCAATAAAGTCAACTGTATCATCTTCCAACCCATATTTCCTACATTTGGAGAAAGCATTAAACATGTAGTATACATAGTAGATTTAATCAAAATATTAAACAGGATTAAAATCATATGCAGCTTGCTATAGGAATAAGAACAACAGTATATAGAGTGGCCAAGTACTGTAAAATCTAAGTTAGTGCCATACACTCAGAAAGAACAGACGTAAATTAAAATTTATCTTAATAATATTTCGTCTTAATTTGTCTTGTATCACTCTATTTTGGTGCTTCAGTGGTGGCAAAGTAATCTGTCAAAATGTTATAATGTGCCCAAATTCTATATCTGATTACAAAACTTCATTTTGCAAAAGCTAAATTATAATACTTTTTTTCATTTACTGTGATTTAAGTCAGATTTAAAGGGTTGCAAAATTAAGTAACGAGAGAGGAAAATAAATTAGTTAAATACATACGATATGAGCTGCCTTGCTGTAACTTCGTTCAAATCTAGTCCTTCGTGAGATTTGGGATCACTTATATCATAATCTTGAACATAAATGAAGAACTTCCGAGCACGGCGCTTCTCAAACAGTCCCATTAAAGGTGACTTCAGTGCTTCAACATCTGTTGCTGGAACTTTGTAAATCTAAAAGTAAATAAATCAAGATTTTCTACCATAAGATTTTTGTCAAAATGCAATAGCTAGGTTTTGTGAACGGTAAAGTTTGCAATATTCTGCCTACCTTTCCCTTGTTATACACAAAGCTTCCATCTACAGCTTTGAAGTTCAAATACTTTGTAACATCTGTGTGAATGAGAACACGGACCAAAGCTCCATTGGCCATCATAAACTACAAAATAGCAAATGAAAAGTTGGTTTTGTCATACAATACATAAATAGAAATGGAAACCACATAAGCAAAAAGTAGAGTCCAAGTGATGGAGAACTCAAGGTAACTTGCACTGTTTTTCCGCACTGAAGATTGTTTTGCAAATTTTTTCTATACTCAAAAGAAAACCAACATAAGAATTTGGTGCACATTGCTAGCAGTTACTAGCAAGAACCAAGAAATGTTATAGCTTTTAAGCACAGGCCTATTTTCCTACCAAAATTTAGAAGGTAAATTTTAAAAAACAAATAGAAGTAGGGAATCCACAATGTAGAGTACAACACAACATGCATAAATGTTTTTCAACTTTCAACTACAAAGTGTGACATGTACTTTTCTGGTTTTTTTTTTTTTTTTTTTTTTGTTGATCCACAGGTGAAGACATATGAGAGAAGTTACCTTAGGTATCATATCAACATTGAAATCTCTGCTGGATCCCAAGTTCTCTGGAGGTGCGTCTTCTCCCCTAAATCGCTTCCATAGCTAAACAGCAGAAAATGAGTTTTAGCATGAAAACAAAACTAACATGAAATGAAAATGTGATAATTCGCATGCTTCTATTGCAAATCGGCATAAGTGAGTGTGACCTGTGTAAGATTGAGAGATGTAGAAGCCCCTCCATAGTAGTCATTTCTATCCATGTGCAACACCTGATTCAAGTGGATAGTAATATAGTCAAATGGACTTGTGTTTTTTCAAAATTGAGAAATATTTAATGTTTGTATGAAATATTTATCGAATAATTATATCTTAAAATGAAGGCATAGAATTGCTCTTCACAACAACTTTTTATCATGTTCCCAGAATTTGTGACAAGTTTTCCATTGAAATATTAAATATTCACCAAAAATATGCTGCTACCACTTTGTTGTTATCTCCTAGCTGGGTCGTGCAAAATATGCTTATACATGGAAATATGTCGTACCATTTGTCAATAGCTTATGACTTAACCCAGACTAAGTCCTTTTTTCTTTGTAATATTTCTGAAGGTTTATATTTTTATTTCTCTTTCTTGTTTTTATATTTTGCTAGAACTTTGATAAAATACCCTATCTAATCTTTCAATAATTTCTATTGCAACTTTCTCTGGAAAGCACTCATTGATTGGATTAGCTTAATTTGAAAAAATATTACTTTTCTTTTATAATGGATTTTTTTAGCTTAATTGATTGAACAAAATATTTGAGTGGATATAATTTTTTTTGGTACCATCTATTTCGATGGATCAAGACAAGTACGACCATTTCTTTTAATTTTTTTCCCGAAAGAATTAAAAGAAAAGTATACTATTTTGAAAAAACTTACACTTCAAGAAATAACAATTCTTCCAATAATTTTTCCCAGTAATTGGGAAAAGATTCTTAAAATAAATGAATCCAAAGATATCGAACTTTAAAAAATAAAATAAAATAAAATCATACATGTACCACCTCTCTTTTACGATCTAACATTCAAATAAGAAGTATAAGAGAAAAATATACAACCAAATAGAAAAGGAAATACCCATCAGAATCTGCTATAATAGAATGAGTCTGTTTGAATAGTTTGTAGCATGTCTGAGTTCAAATTTTATTGTATAATTTTTTTTAGATAAGTGAGATAAATGGAATTACCTTGAGGCCATCAACTGAGAGAAGGCCACTGAGGATACATTCCTTGAGACCTGTGCCCAAGACAATTACATCGTACTCTTCATCCATAGCAGATTAATTGAGTTTCAGAGAATAAACAAATGAAAGAGAGAATGAAATGCAGACACAAAAAGAGAAAAGAAAGGGTAGTTTTGAATTTAATGAGCGATGAGATGAGAGGAACAAGGGAGGGTTGTGTTGTGTTTAAGTGTTTACGTTTGTGTATGTGTGAAAGAGATTTGAAGCAGAACACGTCTTTAGCGCTCCCTAAAATAACTCCTCTCGTAATTCATACACGTGTTTTCAGTTATGCATGGCACAGACATATTTTTACGTATTATCTATTTAATTAAAAGTCAACAATCTTGTACAAATAATAATAATAATAATCCTAAAAAAACAAAAATATTAATCATACGTTTGATTTCCGATATGTTCTACTCGAACATCTTTGTCAAAAGAAGAAAAAAGGAAAGTGTACTTTATCACTTTCTTTTTTTGTCAACTAAAAACATGTGTAAGAAAATAAATTTAAGTGTAACAGATAACATAATCATTAAAAATATGTAACATATAATTGAAGAAAAATCACAAAATTACTGTACCTTTTTTCACCTCTGAACATTCCTTGAGTCTGATTGTTTCACCATTCATTCAACGTTAAAAAGGTTTTAATGGAAGCCATTTTTTTAATATTATTTAATGTGTTGTGGATGTGTGCTGGAGTCAATCTCAATAATTAATTTTTTTTCTTCTCATATGGACTTAGGAGTGAACGAAAACTAAACAAGCACTTTGCTGTGTTGTTGCAGGGACATTAACCTATTATTTCCTTAGCTGCTACCATATTATTAAAACTTACTTTCTTACAAAATAATTATTATTAGGTTTAAAATATAATTTTCATTCCAGTAATTTACTGTTTTTCATTTTTGGTTCTGGATAACTCTTGGTATTGTTAGATCTAATCTTTTATGACATTTCAAAAATAGTTCTTACTATTAAGTCTCGTTAAAAAAATCTTATATACCAAACGAAATACATATTATATTTGTTACATTTCATTTCACCATTGTCTCGTAGGGAAATTGATTTTAAGTTTTTGTAGATAAAATTTTAAAATACACTTCATTGTACCTAAACTCTCACCCTAACCCTCATGATCGTCCTTTTCCTCTCTGATTCAAACTCAACACTACAACTCGTAATAAATCTCTTAATCCACTACCAATGTCGTTTCCTCCAATGTCAAGAATTATGTCAATTGGCTCAAAACCATCAATGTTGTCACCACCTACTGCTATCTTTGCAACAACAATGAGTAAGACATTTAATTATCAAAGAAGGGAGGTCAGTATCCAGCTATGCTACCGACAATAGCCAGGACACAATGTTTTATGGCTTGAAGAGAGGATGCACATGAAGAATATGATAACAGTCAGGGCACAATGTTTTATGGCTTGGAGAGGATGAGCATGAAGAATACGATACAGTGACAACAATGAAGTGTATTTTGAAATTTTATCTAAAAAAAATTAAAATCAATTTACCTATGTGTCAATGGTGAAGCAAAATATAACGAATATAATATGTATTTCATTTCTTACATATGATTTTTTTTAACAAAAATTAACGATAAGGACTATTTTTGAAACATTATAAAAGGTTAAGGATTAAATAATAATAATTATTATTATAAGGACTAAAAGTGAAAAGACAAGGACGAAAATTATATTTAAGCCTTATTATTATCCTCTCTAAAATTATTACCATTACCACCACCTACTACTACAATATGGTGATAATGATGATGCTAATGACACAAACAATGACAATGATCATATTGATAATGTTAGTGTTGGTGACGATGCCACTATTATTATTATTGGTGGCAGAATTTGATTAAAATTTTTGGAGGGACCAAAATAATTAATATTATATATAAATTAAATGAAAATATTTTTTATGGATACTTAAAATTTTTTTATCATACTATTCAAATATTGATTAATTTCTTAATTAACTTTATGATATTAGCTATATTTTCTACTTTATTAATAATACTCTTTATATATTTTTTAAAATTGAGAATTTATCCTCAAATTGCAAGATGCACTAAGTTTATATATATATATATATATATAAACAAATCTTTTTTTTATAATAAATAAGGAATTGATCATAGTTTTTTCAAATAATTACAACAAAATTCGCAAAAGAAAAAATAACAAGACAATAAAAAAATGGAGATTCAATCAAATGTTACTTTATGTCTATCTAATAATAATATTTTTTTCACCAAATAATAATAATAATTAAAAAATGTAAAATTATAATTTGATTTTACTAAATTTAACTAAAAAAAATAGACAATACACTCTGTCCGAGAAAAAAATAGGAAGATTTAGTGTTATGATGCAATCATCTAAGAAAAACAATATAAATACTTATTTATAGAGTTTCATGCTTATAATTAATAGTTTAATTTCCAAATATTGAAAGTATCCAATTTGGAGGATGAATAATTTCTACTATTAAAATTCACAAGTGAATCAAATTTAATTGTTATGTTCATCGTATTTATAACCCTTATGTCATGGTACATCTTAAAAGTAACACAAATAAGTTATGGACAAAACCATTACATATTTATAGTATATGTATGATATTCCTATTTTCAAATACTTGGTTACAACTACTCATCATAAATTACTCCTTAAATTTTAGATAACATGAATAACACTAATATATATTTCATGTATATATGGTAAAAGTTTGAGGGATCATGACTCCCCTTGACTTCTAAGATGATCTGCTGTTTACCATCATTATTGTTATCATAATTGTCATCTATTTGAATTTAAAATTTGATTATTCTTAATAAGATTTAATGACCTTGTTTAAATTTTTTTTGACAAGTAATTTTTATTAAGCACATGATTCTAAAATTTCATAAATAATTTAATTATTCATTTGTTTACTTTTTAATCCTTAAACTTAAAAATCATCTATTTTAATTTCTATACAAACACTTTTGATTATCTTTTTGGTGCTTATCATTAAAACAAATTAACGTTGTTAATAGTAGATGATTAACGTGCTTTGGGTAGTAGAAGGAAGTAATATTTGCTTTTATATTAATTTGACGTAAACTTATAAAAGAATGGGGGTTCATTAAAGCAAATGCAAACATGCCCTAAGGGCTAAGGCAATACCATATGCGAGTCAAAACCCACGTTACTGAAGACAGATGAAAATTCAGGTTTACCTTTTACAATTCTACTTTCTATATGGATAAAGTTTCGCTTAGATCTCTATTTTTATGAATTTCTAAAAGAGGTTTATGTGCGTTGTGAGGACGGGGAGGGGATTGTAAGGATAGTGCAATCTCCACGAGATTAATTTAATCCTAATATTAAGCAATTTCTTAAACCATTTGGCGCCATATATTTGAATTAAGACTGAAGTTACTTTTGATTTCTAATTTTTTTCAAAGAAAGCTTTGATTATAATTAATAACTAACCTGTACATTTACGTTTTTTCTTATTTTTTTTACCGGTAGGAATCAAATATGTTATTAAGAGAGTTTATTTAACCAACTGAATTAAATTCCCTTAATATTTTTTCTTGATTAATTAATTAAACCTCCTTAAAAGCATGTTTTTTTTATATAAGAATTAAGATTACATAAATTAACAATCACATTGAGTACTCAAGGGAGGATGATATATAAATCATGTACACTCTGATTAGTAGAGACGAAACCCCAAAGAAATAGAGAGGAGAGTGTGAAAATGGAATTAAAAAAAAAATCGGTAGTTTAGTTATAAAATGAGAGATTAAAAATAAGTAGGTCAGACACCATTTTTATTTCTTCATATATATGCGTAGAATAAAAGCGAAAGTTGCTTTATAGCAAGGGTGACCTCATTATTACTCTCGAGACAAGCAATTAAAATGGCCATGCAATCGATTGCAAAACAATATATTCGAATAGGTAAAAAAAAAAAAAAATTGTGAATCCCACGTATTGCTTGTAATTATTAAGGTTTGAATCTTAATCAATGATCACAAGCAATTAAAATGTCACTGCACTTGGTGAAACCAATTCAACGTATTCGATGTTCAAATAATTTGACGAGGATTTCCACTTCTCATTACCTCTTAATTGATTGTTGACTCATTCAATCAATTAAGAATATATCATGGGAACATCTTTCGTAACATGATTTAGAAGGTTAAATTAGTAAATTTATTTGTTATAACTTTTTTTTCCAATCAATTTAAACAACTTTAATATTATTTCTCTTCTATTTTTCACTTGTTTCTCTCAAGTTAAATACACTAATTTCTATTATTATTTTTTATTTATTTCCACCCACTTATTAATCTCTCATGTTTGTCTTCTTCAAACCAAACACAACAGTGGAGCTGAATACAAAAAGTCAAATGGAAAGTAAGGATGTAACCGAGCTATCACTCCATTTTAGCTACTAGTATATAAATTAAAAAAGAAACATTTACTAAGAAAAAATTACGCATTAGAATTATTTATGTTTGTATAATATTTGTTTGACAAAAAATATTAATATATATATATATATATAAAATAAATTTCTATTATACCATTTAAAATAACTTCATAATGTTTTCATCAGATAAAAACAACTCAATAAAGATTAATGTAATGTTAAATTAATTGACAATGACAATCTTTAATTAGTGAGAAAGGAGGAGAGGGATGAAAGAAATAAAAGGAAGAATGAAAAACCTCTCCTCTCACTATTATTTGCCTGCATTGAAATTTTATTTCTCTCCCTTCTCCTTCCTACCATTAATTGAAATTCTTCTTTTTTTTTACAACAAAAAGAAAAACATAAAGGAAAGAATCAATTTTTTATGATGATAAATAAACTATAGATACGACCAAAGTGTCGACCCTTAATTCGGGCACATATAACACTTCCTTTGGATCAATTTACCAAAAGAACATAGAAGATGAATTCAAGTACAATTCTACAAGCAGGACCTCATCCCTTGGATTTATACTTACTTTACAAGAGTAGTTTTTAAACAGCAAACACTCTCGATTCAATTGGTTTTGAGTGACACATAAAGGAAGCGAACCTGGTCACTTCTATAGTTCTAATAATCTACATTTTGTTCATTATTCAAGTTAAGGTAACCTGCACCCAACAACACAAATAAGTAGCTTTTCAACACAACTATGAAAATCAATGACATTGTAGTCCAAACTTTCCAAGGACAACAAACAAGGATTCTAAACCTATAAAATATATATTGATTTAAAGAATAAGTTGAGTAAAATGAATTAGTTATATAAAGTCTAATTTTATATAGTCACAAGGATATATTGTAAGAGAATTATAGGAATTTTACTCATTAAAATCAATTATACAATATTGATTCTTAGTTTAAAAAAAAAAGAGTTACCGAACTTCTAAAATCAATTCCAGTAACCCTCATGTAGAATTCATTTTGGTACTTACAAGCATATACAAGAATCAATTTTAAAAATTTCAAATATATAGTTATTGAACATGATTTTGGACCTTTCATAATCTGAAGTAGACATGATAAAGTGTTCTCACTGTTGAGGTGTATTTGGGAGTTGGAAGGTCAAAAAAATAACAAGAAAATAGGTATATGAAGGACTAAGGTATATGAACTTTTTCTTTCAAGAGAGACAATCATGTTTATTAATTGATAGTTAAAGTAAACTAACCCCAACTTGAGAGATGTATCACTACCACCATCTTCAGGAAAATTAGATGAATTGCTAATAATGGATTCCGATGATTGCCTATGTACTTGGAAAATGCTTGGTACCTAAAATATACATGTACGTATTCCATTACTATGAGAATATTTCCCTGTTGAGAGATTAATTGTATATATACCAAATAAGTACGAATTTGAAAAGCTTATTACCTGTTTCAGTCTTTGGTTTTCCTCCATCAGTTCCACTCCCTGTATGGGCAACATAATCAAACATTGTTGCAAAGTGTTATAAGTTTAAAAGAATGCAGCATCAGGCACTATCTTCTTTAATTCCGTTATATTCACAAAAATAAACTCACTCATTTGGGTACTATCTCAGATAAATTATGAGAGCCACTTACAAATTGGCCTATTTTCTTTCATAACATTCCTAATGTTCAATTATCAGAACAACTTGAATCTTTTCATAAAAAAGAAAAAATCAGAAAAACTTAACTATAATATTTTATATTTAATTAGTTAATTTTGTTAGAAATGTTAATTACTCATGAATAGTAACCCAAAAAAACTTCTCATCTCAAAACCGAATAATCTATGTCTTTCACCATCCTCATTAGTCATCTAAGAGCATCATATTAGTTAATTGTCTAAGAGATCCAACTTGCAAGTTTTTGAATTTAATTAATTTATTCTGTTCGTTATCAACATTGGACATATTATATTTTCATACCAATTACCATATTACTTCATTATATTTGATATAAATTTACTTAAAAATATTTCGTTTGTTGTGTTTTTGTTTATGAATATGATGGGAATAAAGTATTGCAAAAATGTCCATTAATGAGTCACAACTCACAAAAACCCCATATAAGTAAACATAATATTACATTCAACTCAAAATCTTTAAAGCATTAGGTGTGTGACTTATTGTTAGTTATATGTTATTCAATATACCCATTTTTATCTAATGTAAACTTTAACAATCTTTCTCTAAAGTGTCGATTTCCTTCACATGGTATGTTTTGTCTAAAATGAAAGTCTTTCCATCTACATGTATTCAATAGTGATCCTATAACTTAATCATTGTTACCAATACACTCTACACATTTTCATTGTTCACAACTCATATCAGCAAGACATGATACTTGACCTTTACATGGTTGGGATTCTTGGGAAGACAATTGTTTTCATAAGATTTCCATATATGGATTTACTACCAATTTTGCTATGCCTCATTACTCATCTTTGCTCAATACAAGACTTCTTCTCATGCTTGTATTCCAATAATCACATTGTCAAACATGTCGCTTGACTTCCATATCACCAAGAGAAATTTTTGTAATCTTTTGAGTAAATACAGATACATAATATTTTCATTAACTTCTTATAAATATAAAGTGATCTTTGGGAGGATTGGTAGGATATATTTTTTTTTACTTTTTAGTACTTATTGCTCAATAACCCACCAAATAGTATGAGAAATTTGTGTAGTTAGTTCAAATCAATAGAACATGCCGCTTGACCTTCACATTAAAAGGTCCCCATACAATGAGATCTTGGGCTACAATTTTTAACCAATTACTTAGAAAGCTTGTGTGGTTCCTTGAGGATGGTTAGTGGACTAACTCCACATGTGACTTGGTAAAATATGTCAAGGTCGTGGTACACCTATACCCAATTGTACCACTTCTAACGATGGAATCAAGCTTTTCTAGTAAGTGATAAGACCCGAGAAAGCAGAGGAGGGATTGGTATCTCATTTTGTTGTGATCGAACTGGTGCTTCGGACGCGAAAATGATTAGGTTGGTTCGGTAGGGTGGAATCACTTAGACTACTCACGTTGTTAGGAAATCTCCGTAGGTAAATGTATGAGGACACATTGGTTGATTTGTTTGTATATGATGGTTATAAAGGAGTGTTCATATGCATTGTTGATGTCTTGTGTGACATGGTTTGGATGAGATACATGTTTATTTGGAGTGTTATAGCCTTCATGTATGCTTATGGTGTGACTTTGTATTATAGAATTGTTTTCTATATGTTTATGTTTTCGAACTCTAGCTTACCTTTTGTTTCCATGGTGGTTTGAACTGCGATAATCCTATGATGTATGAAAGCAGATAAGGACTAGGCTTGGGGAGCTGCTGTTGATGGGTGGCGTGATCTTTTGTTTATGTTGGTGCTACTGTGTGTATCTTGTGTAGGTGTGTTCGACCGACATTAGAACAAAGGATTAGTTGGGATTATTGTACATACATATATATAAATATAATTTATATCAGTTCAACTTTTTTACTTTCATACTTAAATTATATTTATATATGTATGACACTTTTTTCCTTTAATTTGATATGTCTAAGTAATCTAATTTTCGCTACTTGTGATAGTGATTCCATTCACTGTGGCGATCATGACAGATTGTTATACTTTTATGGTATTAGAAACGTTCAAGTCTGTTGGATACTCTATGGGGGTTATCCCATTAGGTTCTATTATGTTATCTTTGTGATATGTGGTGATGGTGTAGTGTTGCTAAATGATTTCTTGATTTCTTTATAGAATGGTTAGACCTCAATATGATCATATTGCTAGGGCCATGGAGATGATGGCAATGCAGTAGCCAAATGCTCACTTTGCTCAAATGGAGGCAAGGAAAGTTGTAGCTGAAGTAGTTAGACCTGTGATATCTTAGGAAGAGAAGGACTTGGTAGAATTCAGAAAGTGTCACCCTCCCCAATTCAAGCGAGATTTAGATCTAGATGTGACTGATCATTGACTAAGTGAGATGGAGAATATTTTTAGGGTTCTTAGGTGCACTGATGAGCAAAAGTTTGCTTACGTAATGTACATGCTAGTAGGAGAGACTGAAAACTGGTGGAGAGCATAGGTGTAGTAGTTGAATGGGAGTGCTTTAGGAGATTTTTTCTAGAAAATTACTTCTCGAATAGCGTTAGACACACTAAGGAGGTGGAGTTCAAGTGGTTGTACCAAGGGAACATGTTGATTTTTGAGTTTGCGACAAGATTTGAGCATTTGGCTCATTTCTACTCTCGGGCCATTTTTGAAGCTTGGAGATGTAGGAAATTTGAAGAGAGGTTGAGGCATGAGCTAAAAAGGGTTATTGTACCCATGTCCATTGTGCAGTTTTCGGCCTTGGTTGAGATGGCAAAGACAAATGAGAGATTGGAGGGTGATGGTCGTGACAAGCATACCAACGGTCCAAAAGGTTCATCAAAATCCATGAGGGGAGGTCAACAAAGGAGGCCTTATGATAAGCTTGCTCAACATCAAGGAGATGTTGTCACTAGGGACCTTAGTCTACTACTCCTCAGAGAGTTGCTCAAGTAGTGAGATGTTTCAAATGTGGGGGAGCTCATTTTGCTCAAGATTGTCTCACCCAAGCAATGTGTGTTACAAGTGTGGTATGTCAAGCCACATCTCTAGGTATATGTATATATGTATGATGCATTTCTTCTTTTAATCCGGTATATTTTAGTAATCTAGTTTTCACTATTAATGATAGTGATTCCATTCAATGTGACGACCATGAAGAATTATTACAAATTCAAAATTAATTTATGCACCTTAATTTTACTCATGACTAAAAAATGTCAATTTTACTCCTTCTTTTTAATAGGTCACATAAATTTAATAAAATATGGTATAATAAAGTTACAAAATATTATTAACATTCATCTTAATCCATTTTTTTTTCATAATTAAGTACAATACCTTCTTACCGAATTAGATTATTATAGAAATAAAGATTAAAGTACATTTTCATTTACAATTTTATATTTAAATTAGAAATTGAATCTTAATATTAAACACAAATATCAAATCATTTATATTAATAATAGTGGATATACTATCTAATTTTTTTTTTAAAAAAGAGTAGTTTAATATTATCAGATATAACACTTAAGAAGTGTATATCTTCACCATGATTTAATATTATAATATACCTTAAATGCAAAACTTTTTTTTTTGTTTTGACAAAACCTTAAATGCAAAACGTAAGGAGTGTCCTAAGAATATTCCTGAATAAAGAAATAAAAGTATTTTTTATTAAAAAATTTGTATTAAAAATAAAAAATACTGTATTTAATAATATGAATTTAATGTTCTAATAATAATTACATTCTTCTATTAAAAAAAACTGTGTAAAAAATTAGCCCATATAGAAGACAAGCTATAAATTAATCAATATGCCAATCAAAGATAAAATATAAATACTGTTCACTTTCTTGCCTTAAACCAAATCTACGATCTGATCACTCTCAAGTCCAATGACAAATAATGCGCCGAAAGGAATACAAGTCTCTTTCTCACAAATTTGATGAGGTATATTTTGAGATATTTTAAAAGTTTAATAAATTTATGAAATTATTTTAAATTTAAATTTAAATTAATTATTTTATTAATTATTGATATTGAAGTTTAATTAATATCTATTTTAATGAGATATAATAATCTAACGTTGTAGTTTTAATTAATTTTAATGATCAAACGTTTCAAAATTAATTGATTTTGATTATCGTAATTAATTATAGTCACAAGGTCAGTAGTCAAAGGGACTGAGCACCACTCTCTTCTTTGTTTTCTCTTTTTTGGGTATAAACTTGCTAGTTTTACAATCTCAGTTCTATTATGAGACATTTTTGTTGTATCTTGGGGTTTACTGATAAGTCATTTAAGACAGTACATTGCACGTCTCAAAAATTCATATCAATTCGTGTTCTCAGCATTCATAGACAACAATTTAAAGAACTTATAGTTGTCTATGGAAATTCTTGATGAATGTGAGAGATGAGCACGAGATTACGATGATGAAGAGAATCTGACGTACACACTGCTATGACAGTCACATGTGAAGGAAAACAAGGTGTCACTTAATCAGTCTGACATGATTCTACCATTGGTGAGTCTCCTAGAAAGCGATGAGTTTAGTAGGAAGGGATTCATATCAATAACGGTAAGCATAGTTAATTTGCCAACCAATTTTGTAAGAATTTGTTTAAATTTTCTTGATCAGCATGTGTTTAATATTTTATATGTAGATATTGCATAACATATTGTTATATATTGAATTATTATATTCAATTATGATATGTTAATTAGAAATTAAATTACTTTGGGTTGTAATTGCTAATTAAATGTTTGGTACATGTTATGTGATTTACAATCATGATTAACATATTATGTTGAGATTTTATATATTTAATTATTTGTATTAAAAGTATTTAAGGAGAATTAAATATTTATTTATTTGCATGAAAATCTGTGGTGATGAGGTGAAAACAATAATTATGACACATCATTTAGAGAAGAATGGTGTATACAATTAATATTATTTTTGAAAATATCTTCGTAGTAAGAATTTTTATGAGATGAAACTCACCTTGAACAACATAGATAAATAATTATGTTAATCTTAGTGTGAATGATTTTATGTGATGATGAGTAATTTTTTCTCTAATTTTGGAGATATTATTATGTGTTGATATTTTTGTGGTATTTGATGTGAGTTTTTGAATTTAACTCTTAAAAATTATAATCATTTATGACACGAGTTAGTGCAGCAGAATTATGAATAATATGATGAGAGTAATATGATGTTATCAATATTACAATATTTTACATAACATGATATGTATAGAGATGCCATAAATTAATAGTATTTAATATTTTGGATTTTCCATTGTATTAGAAAATACAATGATGACTAATTAAGTCTTCGACCCATTTGAGAAAAAATCTACTAATGTGTCATTATACTTTGTTGTAATAAAATTAATTTGAAATCAATCAATAATAATTATTGAATTGGGGGTTTGTTACTTTAGAGATGATTGATTATAAGACTTGGGGTTGAGAACCTCTCTTAACAAATATTCTATTGAGAATATAAAATTAAGAAATGATGTGATATAGCAATTGCTTAAAGGATTGAAAATGATTGTGTAGTTAATGATGGATTTGGCCCGTCCTTTGACTTTAAACCCTTAGGGAATATATTCAACATTGAGGAGAATGAGATTTTATTAAAGTCACTTGATACAAATAGTGATGATAACCCAAATTTTGTGATTGGAAATCCCATGAAGAAGGTTCAATGGGAAAAACAAGTATGGGCACATGCATGGCCTGAAAGCACAACCCAGTGATAACGACAAGAATTGTGGGGGTGTGTATTGTGGTTGGTTCACCTATGATACACACCAAGCGTTTTGAGTTTAATGATTTGCTACACTCACTACACTGTGTATTAAATTTTATCAACTCTGATTCAATAACTTGCTACACCAAGTCCAACGCATCACATCCTATATGAGAATCCAAAATGTTTTTTAAAACCTTTTGAAATATGTGGGAGATTGTTTTATATTATTAATTACTAGTATTAAAGCCTAATTAATATTAGTTTTAATAAGATATAATAATCTAACTGTTGTAGTTTTAATTAATTTTAATTATCATGATTAATTATAATCACAATAGTCAGCATTTTCCTCTTATAAATATTGAGATTTAGTAGGAGTTAAAGGGACAGAGCACTATTCTCTTCTTTGTTCTCTATTTTCTGGATAATAAACTTGCTAGTTCTGCAACCTCAATTCTATTCTAAGATGTTCATGTTGTATTCTAGGGGACTAGCATAGGAGTCTACGGATAAGTTCTGAAGGATAGTGCATTGCACACCTCAGTAGTTCAAATCAATTCATGTTTTTAATATCCATGGACAACATTTGACAGTTACAATTTTTTCTTATATAAATCAACCGAATTAGGTTTAAGGCTAGACCATAGCATATATACTGTATACCTTAATCCAACAACAAGTCGTATACAAACTGACACATAGAAGGGGAACAAAAACAATCAAAAGTTGGTATACAACAAAGACAAAAGCCAAGGTGGATTAAGAGTTTAGCTCAATTTTATAAAGTGAGGATTATTCTTTACTTATATATACTATTAATGATCTTATTTTTAGTTGATATGAGATCTCTAACACCCTTCATGTCGAGTCCCAGACATCTCAAACGTGAGATTAACAAGACTGGATATCTGTGAGTGGTCTAATAACGACCTGATAGTGAGTGATCTAATAAGTTCACCAATAATTGTTAAAAAAAGCTCTGATATCATCTTGTGAAAGTGAGTTAATAGTCTAACTTAACCCTACAAAACCTATTTATAACCATTTTAAGAAAGTAGGTTAGAGTTTAAGTCAATATTATAAAATCGACTTATGAGATAAATATTACTCTCCATTGATATATATATATTATTACGATCTCTCTAGTTGATGTAAGATCTCCCACATACAAAATACAGTGTTGTCCTTAATTTGATTTCAATAGTAGTTGATTTCGGGTATATGTTAAGCAAATTTTTAGAATAAATTTCTAGGATGATTTATAGGGATCTTTTTCTATCACTCATGTATGTATTTGTTATTTTGCAAACAAATCAAAGAAGAAAAAAAAGATTGTTCTTTTCAAGAAATAAATTTCTTTATAGTCTAAAGGAGTTTGTTGTTTGATCATCTAACTGCATGCCATTACCACAATCATATGATTACGCTTATTAATTTAATACTGTAGACATAATGTCAAAGAGAAATAGTATATATTCCATCAAACTCATTTTAACTTTCTTCGATTGATGGATTCTATATATTAACTATTAAATCTCTTTTACAGGTTTAGTTCAAAGCAAAATTAGAGTTGAAGTGTATAGCTATCAGACTAGTATGTTAGTCCTTTATGGTGTATATCGCTAATATGACAAGGGTGAAATTGATGTAGTTAGGTGGCATTAAACTATATGGGAGTATATGCTATTATTATGTTATGTGCTGTCATGTTTTTATTATGATATAATTAGGGCAAGATTTCACTACATCTGTATCCATTTTACTAGCATGTCTAATGCTAAGGTTTTTTTTTTTTTTTTTTTTTTTTTTTTTTTTTTAATTTTATTTATAATAATAATTATTATTAGTATACCTAATGCTGAGTTGAATATTAATAAGAAAAAAATCATTAATGAAAGGAAAGTGTTTAATCATTCACAGTTTCACACAAAACCTATATTTATTTTATACTAATTAATATTTAAGGCGAAGTACCGCAACCGTGGTTACAGTAGAATCATTAAAATCAGTCTACAACTGAAGATTGAGACAATATACATAATTTTAGTTTCAAATTTTGTTATTATCATTGTAATTCTTATTGATAAAAAAAATTAAGAATAATTTCTTCAAGGTATCATCAATTAATGAATAAAATTCATTATATATATATATATAACAATAATAACGGTAGAGTAAGATTTGAAAGGCATTACAGATTTTGTTGATTTTACCTTTCTCTTAAGGGTGAAGATCTCTTCCATAACTTTTTCATCCTAAAACACATGTGCTACACATCAGAAGAATATATATGTATTATGTATACGTTACCCAACAACCATAACTGATATATCATTGATCAAAAGGAGAATGTTGCAACATTGCATGCATGCATAAGTTCTACTTCTAGATTTAATCCCTTGTGAGAAATGAACTACTACACAATAGTAATATATTTTCATTTTGCCCATTAATTAAAAAAAAAGGCAAAAGGAAATGAACTACTACACTGTGAGCATCATTGGTCATAAGACACAAACCTTTAGTTTTGAAACATTGGTCAAACCTCTTTTAAGTAGCTCCTCTAGTTTCTGCAGCTCTTGTAATGTCAACCCTTGCAGATCTTCCCCATACAACTGCCTGTGTTAAATATGGAAAACCACGTCTCAGTGATAAAACTTTAGTGTATGAAACGTATGAACATAATGTACTAGCTCTGTGCAGTGCATATATACTTCAGTTCACGACTTTTATCTTCTACTTTCTTGCGCAGGATGTCGTTGGAGTCAGTCTCAATCTGTGCATAAATTTCAAAATAATCATTAAATTTTATGAGTTTCCACAATGTCGCAGACAGTTAACATATAATTTATTTTTGTAGTTTTCCATTTTTTAATTGCAGTCACGAGATAAATAGGTCAATTTGTGCACACCTCAACTAATCCACCTCCAAATCAGAAAAGTAACACCATTCACGCCACAACTAGAAAATTCACAAATATATTTCTCCACCACGTATAAGACAAAGTGTTAACACAGTATGAAAACTTTTATTAGCAGTACTTCCAACTAGAACTGCTTATAAAGGTTATGTTTTAAAAAACATTCTCAAGTTCATTCTCAAGCTTGTCAACACTTTCATACTCCTTCATGCTCACGCTCTCCCTTGCAATAAGATTGTAGTTGTAATCACATATAAATTATACCTTTAACCCTTCTATTTTTGTCTATATGTAATTTTTATTTTTTATTTTAAAATAGATATATTTAGTCCTTTATTTTTAAAAATAAAATTTTTTTATCCTATTATTAATTTAATGCTCGTTAATTGTTAAAATTTGATGTTGTTCAATCATCTATCACTATTTAAGCAACATAATATTTAATCACATCACATGTAATAATAAAAATTAAAAAAAAATACAAAAGTTTTTGTGTTTGTCTCTATTTTAAAGACAAATTGATATGTTTTATTTATAAATTCTTTTTACATGATTTTTTGTAGTTTTTTTTAATCTCCAAATGTCATGCTAATACGTGTCACATTATTTAAGGATGAGTAATTGGTGTAGAAAAAAAGAAGTATATGTTAAAATTTCATAATTAATAGATGATAATTTAACAGAGGACTAAAATTTCATATTAGTAAAATTAGATGGACTAAATATCTTAATTTTATAATAAAAAAACCAAAATTGCATATCGATGAAAATGGAAGAAAGAAAATGCAATTTAGTCAACATTTTTGTTGTTCAAAACACAATGATGTCGTGTTGAAGTTTGTTTTTGGATTGTGAAACTGTGAGAGATAAATAAGAACATGCATGCATGTTATTCTTTTTAACCCACTTGATTTAAAGATAATAGAGTATTTTGCTTAAATCACTATGGTAAATTAGTAGATTAATATCCCTATTGTATGTAAAAATTAGTCATGGGTGAAAAATTATTTTGGACTTAGTGTGATTGTAGTTTAAAAGTTTCCCAGAGTACTAGACTTTTTAAAGAAATGGAATCTTGAGTTCCCTTGCCTTCTAGTTGGTGAAATAGAATTTTGGTAGGTTTATGACAATATATATTTTGGGGAATTATTTGATAAAAATTACAGTGAAACATTTCATTTGTAAGAAACTATATTTTATTTGATTTTAGTGATTAACTTAGTTTATTTATTTTCTTAATTTCTTTTTAGCATCTACTTTAACTTACTTTATTTTTAGCATCTATTTTTGAAGTAAGTCATTTAATTACACTACAAGAATGTTCCGATTTAGAGTTGGCCAAAAACCGACTCTAAATCATAAAAATCGACGTAATATTGTCGGTTATTCATCAGTTTTTGGTTGACGCTAAATAAGTCGACACAAAAAAATTATGTCGACTAAGTCGTCACTAACATATTTATTTATTTTAATTTTTTATTGTCGATTAAGCCGACACTATGTTGACACAAAATTTATTTTATTTTATTCTTTATATTCTTTTTCTAGCTTATCATTTATTCGTTCGTATTTTTAATATTCTCGGAACTCGATCCGTGAACCGTCTTAAGTGAACTTGATAACCAAGTGTACCAGAACACATTATGCATATATAACATTGAAAAAATTATCTTTATCTCTCTCAAAGCACGTATAGTGTCGGAAAAATTGACCCTATTATTTAAATATAATGTCGGCTTTTCCGCACTAAACTTAATTTAAATTTAGTGTCGAAAAAGCCGATGCTACATCTTAAAATAGCGTCAGCTTTTCCGATACTATTTGCGTTAGCTATTAATCAACGCTTATTTTTCGCCGTTTATTCACCATTTTCTTGTAGTGTTATTTTGTTTTTATTTTTTTTTTTGTATATAAAACGTTTTGTTTTGTTGCCATTAGATTGCCAAGATACTTTGTGTACCTTTAATTGTGAGGTATTTTTCTTTTATATTATGCTTTAATGATAGCAAGTTGTGCAAGATACTTCCCCTTGCAAAACATAGAGCAAAAGGAGATATTATGATTGAACCAAAAGGACATTAGCTATAATAACCCCTAATGGATTGGAGAACATTTATAGATAAATGCGTGAATGAGAAAACTCAAGGTAAATTGCAGTATTGGTATATAACATGAAATTATCTTTATATTTGATTTTTTTATTTAATTAGTATGTATTCATTACATAATTATGGATTTAAATAGAAATTGAGCAACGAAAATGAGTGTATTAGTCCTTTGGATTCATAAAAAATTGCAGCGAGCATATATGGGTTTTAATTTCTTACTCGGTGTATTAGTCCTTTGGATTGTATACTCCCTTAATCTATTTTTACTTAACAAAAAAACAATAATAATGGTCTGATTTGTTCCTTTAAAAGTTTACAGGTGAACACACCAGTCCTAAGAAATGTAAAAAAGAAAAAAAAAATAAAAGTATAGTGTCTCAAATTCACAAATGCAGGTTTTGTCAAATTTAGAAACTAGTGTCCCTTTGAAAAAAAAAAAAAAAAAGATTTACATTTTTTTATATTTTAGACTCCAATGTAGACTTTTTATATTATCAAGGACTGGAGACTGATATGTCTTATATTAGACTTATCTTTCTTTGTGTGTAAAATAGGGAAACGAAAGTTTGAACCTAGGACTTCATTTAAATTATTTAAACTCTTCGTTTATGTTAAATTTATTTGGAATGAGATTGTGTAACTTTTTTTAAAGGCAAAAATATTATTGCACCCGAAGCACAGACCAAAAGTACAATGACCAAAACGTGTTGACAATGTTACAATCCAAGATGATAATAAGAGCAAAACAGACATCCTACAATATTACAACCACAAGCCACGAACACAAAGTTTGTAGGATGCAGCCCCAACATAATAATAATTGGATAATGACAACTAAGATAAAAGAAAGCAGCTGATAATTGTATAATTACTTCAAAGAAAATTCCAAATTTATAATCACCATTTACCTTACCTATACATGTGTTATTTATTTACAGCTAAAATCCTAAACCAACCACACTAGTATACATATAGGGAATGCTATAGAAACATGCAATATCTTTCACTCAATACATATATATACTACTGCAACTGCAATTAATGATGAGAAATTGATAAAACAAAATGATGAGACTGTGATGTGAAATCAATGCAAACATGCCAGAACTGTTTAATTGATGACCCCTAGAGACCAATCACTACTCATCAAATTCTCCAGAGAAAAGGGGAAAAAATTGTTTTTCCAAATGCCAGGATATCATCATTTAATAACAAGTTGATGTTACTAATTATGCTAACCTGCATCTCAATAGAGGGGCGATCCAATCTATGCATTGCCGAATGGCGATCGCGCCTTTCAATTACTTGTTGCATACTGAAAACAACAAACACATTAAGAACAGATTTCAGTTATTCAATTTCTCTTCTGCTTTCCTTTGAATTAGTGATGCTCATAAAATTAAGAACTTCGTATCATTGTATAGCTCATGTTTAGGTGATCCAGAAGATTGATGTCAATAAGAACTTCACTTATTGCCTACAAAACCATCATTGTCCCTTGTTGTAAAACCAGTCAATTAAATTTGATTTTTCTTAATTGAAGATGAATACATAAATTCATTAAGTATTCATTTTATGTCATACTATGTTTCTACTTCCGTTAAAATGATAAATAAATAAATAATTCCTAATCAGTTGAAGGGAGTGGAATGTGTTGAAAAGGGAATTAATCGTCATATGTCATTGATATTAGACATAAAGAAATATAGCAATGAATATTCTATTCTATTTCTATCAAAGGTCACTCTATCCAACCAAACATCCATGTGTCCTTACTGTTAGAAGACTTATATTAAGCCTTGCTTATGTGTTTCCTGTAGATGAAGATCAACTAAATAATCAGTGGCGGATGTAACACCTAGGTGGGAAATTTTTTTAAACAAATAAAAATCAATAATTATTATCATACATATAAAGAACAAAACATAAATGTCAGAAAATAATTATAAGAGAGTTCAATATATAAAATTCGGGAGTGTAAAATATAATATTTATAAACATACATTAATAATTTAATTAAAATGAGAGAATATATTTATCTAGTCTCACTATAATGTCGGTATACTATTATTTAGAATAACTGAAATGCTATAAAATGGAAGTGATTCTTAAGTATTAATGTCAAGTATTATGTGTAAAGGCAATAAGTGTGATAGAATTTAGAAAATATCATGCATGGTGCAAGTAACACATCAAAATTTCTTATTATCTACAATTATTTAATGATAGTCACTTAAAAATGTATTTATTAGATTTGATGAATGTAGTCGATCTTATGCAGATATGGATTTCTCTCTTTACTCTCTATATATGTTCCAGCATATATCAACTAGTTCGGGTCACTATTGTCATCAGGAGAGATGATCATGAAATCAAAATACATTTTAAACATTACTAATAAGGTTACTCTAAACTTTGGTCATATTCATAGAAAGCTAATTTATAAACGTGCATTTTGCTTTTAAGTAAAAATGTTGAGAAATGCAAACAAAAACCGTACGCAATGGATTGTTGCGACGTTCTTCTGCAGACTGGAGTTCCAACTTTTGCAGCATAATATTTCTTGTAGGAGTTTACTCGTACATACACACCTATTGCTACTAATTAACTAGTTTAAGAGAACTAAAAGTAGAACAAATATTTACGAGATTATGGAGAATCCATTTTGACAAAATTTAACTTATAATGATAATGTTGTAAAAGAGTGAGAAAACTGTTTGGTAACAACACCAACAGTTAAAACATAATTAAAAGAAATGGAAATATAAAAAAGCATAAATAGTTCATGAGCCCAGAATCCGTGACTATCTCCTGATCTCCTCATTCAGTCAGACATTATTATATTTTATATATTGTATAAAACATGATATAATTTTTAATAAATTCATATCTTATTTTAAATTTTAATTTTTATCTTATTTAAAATTATCTTTATTTTTATTTTGTATAAAGAAATACATAAAAAAAAGTTACATGTTAAACTATATATTAATACAAATTAAAAATAAAAATAATATGTACATATATAATATGCTTGTAATTGATATTACAAAATAAAATATGTAATATCCACCGGTTTATTGGTTGGACCGAAAAATTGACCTGTTCAATCCGGTTTGAAACGGGTCAAATGCATAACCGATCTAATTTAAAGTTTGGACCGGTTAGACCACCGGTTCCCGGTTCAACCGGTCTGACCGGCCGGTTCGATCCGGTTTTTAAAACACTGCTTGCAACAACTAGTTCCAAATCAAGTTCCTTCCACAAAGGGAGAAAAAATGAAAAGGAAAAAAAAGGAGGTTAGTGATGGTAGAATACCTAGAACTTGCATACTCAAAGAGCTTGCTAGTTGCAGAAAACACTATGAGAGCTATGTCTGCATCACAAAGGGTTGATAGCTCCTGAGCTTTCTTGAAAAGCCCTTTCCTTCGCTTGGAGAAAGTAACCTGCCTCGAACTTATGTTGTCTATTTTCTTGATCTGTATCCTCTTTCTAGTCATTTCCCTATGTCAAAAATCATCCAAAACATTACATCCACAAGAACAAAGAGAGACATTTCTCCATATTACATAAAGTAAATCCAACAGATTCAACATAAAATAGAGAAAACATCACTATTCTTAAGAACGTCCAGTCTAGAAAACAATGGATCAAGATAAAATAATCTTGTACGGATAGGAAGCTCAAGGAGGATGGGAAGGAACTAACAAACAAATTATTAAGAGCACCCCACCTTGTAAAACGAAATGAGATGAAATATAACCAATTAAAAATTTAAATTAGTACGAACAAACATAAACTGCAGCTACCCAGGAATTAAATTAGTTTTGGTGAAAAGAAAAAAATGTTTTTTTATTTATTTTTGATATAGATATATGTAGAGAGAGAGAGAGAGAATAATATATAATGGATAAAGAAAGAAACCAGTTTCTTGAAATAGCAAAAGAAATAGGAATCGTTGAGGAAGAATCTGAGAGGAAGGAGTGGTTGGATTGGGTAGCAGAAAATGGAAAAGTTGAAGATAAAGCGGAACTTACAATAATAATAAGGCTTCCTGAAATGGGTGTTAGGAATGCAGAAGACGAAAGTCCCAAACACCGTGTAATTGGCAGTTTCTTATATCATGGGATACAATTTAATGTGGGTGTGGGGTTATACGCTTATGCCTTTCTTTTTTGCTGCTGCTGTACCACAACTATTAAATCTTTCTTTTCTTCATTTTATAATATTTTTTATTAATAACAAAATGTAATAAATATTTTTTAAACGTACAAAATTCTTTCTTATGTTTCTATATAAATACAATTAGGGCAAGGATCAAACTCTAATAATTAAATTTTTTTATTATCATTTGGAAATATGTTTCTTGTCACGTCAATATGCTTTTTTTTTTCTTCCTATTTGTAAAAATTGATGTCGATGCTAACAAGTAAAAATAACTCGCATCACACGCATACATTATTCCATCAGCAGAGGAGTTAAACTCTTTCGTTCACATCCTATATAATATGCTATTCTTAGAAAAATTAAAGTGTTTTTCATTTATAAAAGAAATTAAAGTATTTGAAATATTTGATTGGGAAAAGGGAAAATTATAGTATTATTTTGGGAAAGTATAATTAATTTAGTTATTCTGTTTTTGGTTTGGCATGCCACTTGGCTCGTTGATTGGTCTCTGTACGAGGCCACGATAATGACAATTGATGTACCCTCGTACTCCCTTTCACACTCATCGTCCCCATGTGCAGACTTATTTATAATTCGTACCAGACCTACAGACCAATACCTACACTTTTTTCCTTTTATAATAATAAAGTTTAAATATATTTTT
This sequence comes from Cajanus cajan, assembly GCF_000230855.2. Lineage (NCBI taxonomy): Eukaryota > Viridiplantae > Streptophyta > Magnoliopsida > Fabales > Fabaceae > Cajanus > Cajanus cajan. The sequence goes on from NC_138518.1 coordinate 64,331,385, forward strand.
ACTTCTTTAAATTTAAGATAAATTTATTTTTTAATTTTTTAAATTAAAAATAATTATTTTTAATCTTTAAAATTTTAAAAAATATTATTTTAATTTCTTAAATTATTAATAACATATCTAAAAGTGATAAATTAAGATAATTAAATAATATCAATTAAATTTAATATGATATCTTTTCTAATAAGAACACTAATATTAGATTTTATATAATAATATTTGATAAATTTTTTAACAAAATTTGAATATAAGAACTAAAATAATATTTTTTGAAATTATAGGAACTAAAAAGAACAATTTTAAATTTGAGGGATCAAAAATAAATTTATCCTAAATTTAAAAGACTAAAAATATATTTAAGCCTAACAATTTCTAAAAACTATTTTTCTTTTAAATATCAGTAATACTCTTGTTTTTTAAAACCAAATTTCTTTGTTGTAAGTCTTCTTCCTAGAATATCAGAGTTTACATTGTATTATCAAATTTAATTTTTATTTGTATTAAAATATTATTTAATTAACCAAAATTATGCTTTGTGATTACAGATTAATTTATAAGTTTCAATTTTAAATATCCATAAGTTTCAAATTTTTAATTCATAAAAATAATTTATTTTTAAAAAAATCACTTTAGTTAGTTTCTCAAACAACTAGTTTTTTCACAAACTTTTTTCTGTAAAATGTTGAGATATATAAGAAGGTATAAACGTTTATAAAAAAAAAATAATAATAGACACAAAAGAAGGGTACTTTCTTTATACATTCTTATAGATTTAGGAAATTTATCTAAATTTTTGTAATTTTTAATAAATACGATGATGTATGTTAGAATATGATAGAGAGTGTTACTCACACTCTTTATAATTTTTATATTAGTAATTGACAAAAAAAAAATATTATTGATATAAATTTAATGTAATTATTATGAAATTTAGTAGAAATAGAATGGGAGAAATTATCATTATGAAGAAAAAAAATGATGCAGGAGATTTATGATTTATTAATGGTGCACTTTTTTCTTCTTTGTTTTTTTATCTATTTGTCCCTATTAATTTTCTTCACATTCGAAAATATAAATTTTTTTTAATGTGAGATTGATACACACAAAAATGTCTTGATGTTGTTGTCAACTAATGCTTCTAGCTACCATTTTCTTTCACGGTTTTTTTTCTTTCAAAGGGTGGGATAGCTGGTTCCAAGATTTAACGCAGCAGCATATACAAGGCAGGATTCGAACCCCTAACCTTACTTAAGGGTAGATCAACCCCTACTGCTGAACCACACGCTTTGAATTTTTCTTTCACGATTTTGATTATATATGACACTACAAGGAAAAATATTTTTAATTATAGCCTATTAATCACGATTTATCTAAATCAGAAAATTATAAAATTAACAAGGATTTACTTAAATATGATAAATTTCTCGCGATTTTGTTATAGTGATGGATAATTTTAACGATTTTGGATTAATCGTAGTTAGATTATTTTTTCCCTTGTTGCGTAGTTTAATTTCTCTACTTTGGGTTTTCCTCTCTGTCTTTTTTCTTGACTATTGCTTGGTGTTGATGCCTTTAAAGTGTCACCATTTGTGTATTTAACATTATTGTCTTATTGTTTTTCAAGTTTCAAGGTCATTCATTCCCCCGTTATTTATGTTTCTTTTGATATTATTCTTTAGTGATAATGTTTTTAGTTGTTTGTCTTTGATAATTTTTTTAATATTTATCTTTTAATCTATTATTTTAATTTCAATTGTTAAATTAAATTTAATATTCTTTTAAATAATATATATACTATTAGTTCTATATATAAATTAGAATACAATATTGAATCAAAGATTTTTTAAAGACCGTCCTTCAACAAACTTATTTAAAGTTATTTTTCTTCAATTAAGATGTTTTTAAAATATTAACCTTTTACATTTTTTAATCTATCATTTTTAATTTTATTTTTAAAATAAAATTTAATATTTTCAATAGTTAAAAATAAATTTCTATCGCAATACAAATTATTTGCCAGAATATAATTTATCTTCTTTTTATAAATTATAAAATGTATTTTAAAAGGAAACATTTTTAAGGATTATTCTTAGATGAAAGTATTTTTTATTTTTCTTTAGAAAAAATATTTTTAGAAAACTTATTAATTTCTTGTTTCTTTTAATATGTTATTTTTATTTTTTAAATTAAATTTCAATATATTGTTTTTAATATTGTTAATAATTGTGGATAACCTTATATCATGACACAAATTATTTATCAAATTTAAATTTTCATTTATATGATAAAAAACATTTATTATTATAAATTTTAATTATAAGAAAAAAAGTTATCTTGTGTATTATACACCTAAATACTAGTTGATATATAAAATTAAGGTGAAAATAACAAGTTAAAATAAATAAAAATTCAAAAAAATTAGAAAAATATTTTCACTAAAAAATAGTTCTTAATATATTTTTATTTAATTTACCCGTTATTAGAATTTAAAATAGTAGGTGTACATTATATTATATTTTTTTTGCAAAATATATAATACTTATATATCTATACCAATAGATAAATAAAAAGCTTTGACAATCAACTACTTTTTTGGTCTTCCCTTTATAAAGACCCTTAAATTACATTATAAATATAACAATTGTTCCTATTAATTTCCTTTTCATTTTTTTTGGCTACCTTATCTCTCACTTCCACGCACAATTTCTCACCAAGGCACCAACAATTATTTTTACTTATACGGATATCTCTTCTTCTTTTTTTTCTTAGAGAAAATTGATTCATTCACGAACTAGAGGAGGAAAACACTCGACATCAAGAGATACATATACATCATTGTCAATCTGAGAAGGAAAATAGTACAACCAGATTTGATCAAAAGAAGTAAAAGCTAATTTGGCTAAAATCTCACTATGTTTGCCCTCTTTTAGTATGTGACATAAGAGTGTTGTTTGTGTCGGTAATTGTGTATATCTACAATCCTGTAGAATTGCCCCCAAATATGTACATATATGCTGTCTGTTTTTTCTCCAACTATTAACCATCATAAACTTTCTCTTATCATAACTTTCATTTTCTCTGTTTACTTTTTATTTAAATAAAATATATAAAATTACTGAATATTTTTTCTCTACTAATAATACATAACAAATATATATATACACAAAATATATAATATTAATTAATATATGTAAAATATATTATAAATTTTGCATTCAACATATTATCTTATATATATTTTTAATGCTTTTGAAATATAAATCTAAAGTATATTGGTAATTAAAATCTTAAAAATTAAATAATTATTATTAAAATAATTTTTAAAGAAAATATTTGAATAATAATTATATTTTTAAAAAGTATTACATATATACTTTATATATTTTTAAGATAAGTAATTACAAAAATATTTTTTTATATAACTTATAATATATATATATATATATTGAATTTTAACAATGAGATCATTTAATTAAAATTCCTTAATTAATAGATGAGGTATACAAATTTTTGAAAAATTTGAAAAATATATAATGTTTCATTTCATTGATTCAAATTGATGTATGATATGTTTTTATGAACATACGTTGATTTCAATAAATGAAATAATGTATAAAATGATTTTTTAATTTTGTGAAAAATTATATAATTGATATATTTATTAAGAACTTTTAATTATGTAATAGTGTATTTTAATTTTATTGATTAATTATATGATATATGTGATTAATTGTTGAATTAGTGTAATTGTTGTTTAAGAACTCTAAGGGTCAAGAAATCCTTAAGAGTTAATTTGTTGTTAAGATAGTTTTAGTTAAGGTCAAGTTGACCAAGTTTAGGGAAGGGTATATAAAGCATTTCTTAAAAAATGTGTAATGACTCGTTATGGTCTATACACTTAATGGTTCAACTACTAGTAGTGGAAAAGAAATAAATAGAACCACTTAGGAATAACATGCAAACAATTATTGGAAATATATGCAATAATATATGTATAGGTATATAAAAATCACCTAGTAATAGAATTGTTCCTTAATCAAACTTTGACATATCTTCTACACACACATATAGTGATCCAAGATAAATTAAAGGTACAAAGATTTTAGTTGTCGGTCAAACAACAACTACAAAAGAATTACCATGCCTACGGTAGTACAAAACAACACCACCATCTAGCATGACTCCCAACTAGAACTCCTCCACCAACTATCTATTGCCTTATTCTTATATCAAGTATGATTATCGCAGTCCAACTAAAAGAAAACATGTAAGGGTACACTAGTATTCAAAGAATAATCATATAACAAGTATAAAAATAAATACATCTATACTATCAACATCATCATGTAAACCACACAACACAACACCCATGGCTTACAACTTAGCAACACAACAATAACACCTCAACATGGAATTCCACAACCTTAAAAATATAAACAACTTAATTTCACATAACATATGAACAACACCACAAACAACACATCATATTCATAACATCTCAACTATGTGTTGTCATGCATTCACCTAAGAGATCTCTTACAATAACAATGATCAATCCAAGCAACATGACTCTATCAAACCAACAACATGATCTTTTTACACTCATTAGATTAATATCCAATTTGGATAAAATCCACAACATGGTTTCTCATAATTTTTTTGCTTAAACAAGGAAGGTTTAGTATTCTTGTCAAGGTAGAACAACTTGGTTGTGAGCCTACTATGACGTTATTATGTATAAAGAAGTCCCCTTATGTGATTAACTTATCGACTACCCTCCAAATACTATGCTCCTTCTAGTACTTGATTAATGATTATGGCCCCCGACCTCATACCTTATTTGTTTTGGTCACTTTATACATGTATGATTCAACTTGGCCCCCATATACCAATCAACATTGGTCACTTATAATCAATATAACTCAACTTGACCCTTATACTATGGTCAATTATAGTCGGTATGTCTTGACTTTGCCCACATACCACATCAACTAAGGTCCTAAAGGAGATTTAACTGTTCGCTTTGAGAGTCAACTACTCAAGAAAGGTTTGCAAAAATTGGACTTATAGAGCATCACAACAATATCCTCATATCGGGATAACAAACTTTTAAAACACCTTCTCCTCTAGTCTCAAATTAATCAACATAACATACCCTAATGTCTTAAGCATCCTTAACACCATCATCTTAACATTTTCAATAAGAGAATCATCAATATACATAATATTATATTAATGTATAAAGAACTAGCAACATATATCAACATGCAACATGTAATAGATAAAACTACCACATATACATGTTCAACATTTCATTAAGAAAACAACACATTTTCATAAGGCAACCCACGCCTGGTGCCAATCTTTCTACACCCGGTTTCATTGAGGCAGAGAACTCTTAAGCTCGCCCATGCCTATTGTTAATCAACTTGCGCCCAACGAGAATGAGGTAGAGAGCCTCAATTGTAATCATGTCAGGCATGGCTAAACCCATGTATGACCCTATTTTAGGAAAGTAGCCTCCACCTGTCTCATGTCTGATGTCACTAAACTAGCACCCAACGTTGTCTAGATAGAAAGCCTCTATCTTGATCACACATGGCGCCCCTCAATAAGGGATCAATGTCACCAAGTTAGAGATCTTCAAGGCTTTCATGTCTGATGTCATTCAACCTATATCCAATGTGGTCAAGTCAAAGAGTTCTCCTCAAACTCACACCCAATGTTATAAATCTCGCACCTTGTGTGAATGAGACAGAGAGCTTTTAACTCATGTCACATCTAGCACCTTGAAGTTGTGCCCGACACAATGGTGAAATCTGCAATTGCAGAATCACAAAATTGGCTCTCTTCACCTAAAAAAAATACAAACCAAACATGCATTGCAACAAAACATGTATATACATCACCAACAACTAGAGATCAATCCAGAATCACCAAATTCTTTCACATAGGAAATACAACACCCAAAAAAGCATCATATACAATTTCCAACTTTGAATTCATTAATACAACCATGAATTTAAAGAAATTTAGGCACATATAACTCAACAATCCAACATGAATTACAATTCTAGCTTCTCTTACCTTTGGATCAAAGAGAAATGAGGGAGAAGGAGGAAGAAGATGAGCTCCTCTGGGGAAACTTTGTACGACCTAGCAAGCTCTGATTCACGGTTCTACTAACCTGAATTAGCAATACAATTACTCAATATCTTTAGAAAAGAATCACTCACTCTAAAGAAGGTTCAGGGAAGAAGATATAAAATCTAAAAAGATAAATAAATGAAATTATAAAATTTGAAAGAGAAAGTACATGAATTTAGATGGATAAAAAAGTATTTTAAAAAAAATATGACACGTCATAAATGCTATGTAGAATTAGTATTAATACGTTATCATAAAACAAATAAAGTTAATGAAAAATAAGTGATAACTACTTAAAATAAATAAATAAAAAAAAGTTTATATACAAAAACTTAAATTAAATGTTTTAAATTATAGAAATTAAAAAGAAAAATAAATCAAATTAAATAGATTAAGAAGATATTTACACACAAAGAAAAAACTATATTTTAAAATACGAAACTCGTTAAATGATCAACGTTGAAGAGGCCCTTAGTATAAGATGTATATAAACTTATTGTAAATATTTTGATCTTGAATTTTTTTTCTTCTTATTTTGAATCGCGACATCATCTTGTTTATCTAAATTCTTATTACATTCAAAAAGGACGAAAAAGTATCAAACATTTTATATTTGATGAAACTATCATAAAATAGTATATGTTAGGGGCAACAAAAATCTTTTAACCAGGTACTCATAGTTTTTAAGATTTTTTTATTAAACTACCTTTATTAAATTACCATTAAATATCATCGACCTATATGAAACAGACATGGAAAAAAAATGCATCAGCATGATGACGCATATTGTTAATTTGTGTTTGGAAAGGAGAAATCAGCCAGAATATTCCAATTCTTCTGCTAAAATTGCATAACCTACTTTTCCAGCTCTTTATATGCCATAAATGTTTTTGGCTTTGATTTTGATATAGTCAACAATTAGTCCTTATCAAAGCAGTGAAGCAACCCTAAACCCTTAATCAATTTAAATCTTCAGAGGGACACCTAAAATGGTGTTCGAGGGAGGACACCCACGTGTTTGGATGCTTTCGTGCAATATTTCTATTCGATGAAATTTTATGAAGAAAAATTAATCCCAAAAAATATTAATATATCGGATATTAATTTATAAAATGTATTTATTTTGTGCTTGTAAAATCATTTAAGAAAATAATGGTTATCAATGGTCGTACGGGTAGTTTTAAAGTTGCTTAATAATGAATTAATGTCGTGGTTGTTAAAACTTAAAAATAAGGGCTGTTTCTGCCGAAAGAAATGCATGGTAGTTTAGTTTTGAATGTTGCACGAGATTATAAAATATGGAATTATTCGTAGTATCATTACAACACAAAGAAATTTTAGTAACATTTAAAAATATTATTAAATTATGTATAAATATTTAAAAAAATATTATTAAATTGTGTATAAATATTATTAAATTATTTTAACAACATATTATCAAATGTTGTATATAATTTATGTTGTTAAAGACTTTTAATAACATTTTTACATAATTAGGTTACATTTTTGTAACATTTTAATGATGTTGCTAAATTTTTGTTAATTTTATAAAATGATAATTAATTTTAATTTAGATATTATTATTAATTATTATATTTTTATGTTTCTTAAATTCCTAGGAGTTCTTTGAGAGAAGATTAAAAACATTTTTAATTAATCACTGCTAGTTATATAACAAATATCAAAGTTCATTTATCTTAAATATAATTATATAATTATATATACTTTTTATGAGTCATTCATTTATTCGATGTGAGAATTTAATTATGAGTAACAATTAGATATGAGAGAAATATATATTTATTTTTTACTTGATGTGGGACTATGATTCTAGAAGCAATTATAGTAACATTTTTTAAGAAAATGTTACAAAATAACCTCTGTGATATTTTTTTATTCGATATGAGAATTTAATTTTTAAAATAATTAAAAAAATAATATTAAAATAAAAAATGTTACTCTATTTATAATGATATTTTTGAAAAAAATGTTATAAAAATAACCTATTTATTTAATATATAATAATATTTTAATAAATATAAGAAAAAAAATATTATTAAAGAGTTAAAATGTAATAGTTTATTAGAACTCGGAACTTAGCATTGAATGGGTGAAGATAAGAAGAATCCTGTGGTGTCAGAGAAGGAAAGTTACATCTGATGTCATATTTATAAATGAGATGAAAGTAATCTTAGCCATTAGATGATGAGGGCAAGATTAAATGCATGAAAGAGTGCAAGTAGTTGAGGTCCAAATTGATTACCCATTTAAAACGTGCAATTTTTGTAATGCAGCTTATTCATATATATATTTCCATTTTTATTTCTTGGAAGTTTTGGTGTAGACATCACACTATACTAAACACTCCCCACCTAACTTATCCTTTTATTCTGACCATAACATGACAATCTATGACTCACATTTTACCCGTACGTTAACCTTATCGCATCATTCAAACCCTTTGCCTTTCAATTCAACTCTCAATAACTTTCTAAGTCTTCTCATCTCTTTTGTCAATATTTGCTAAATTAATAACCTATTTCGTGGACTAAGCCAATTGTGTACTCACCATACTCACAATGCACAAACCCCATGTTCATATTCGACTACTCGATATTTTGGTAGACTCTCTCTTTTTATTCACATGTTTTTCATCCTTAAAACTTCAACATGAAATATTATTTATAAATTTGTCTTAATTAAATTATATTTATTTGACAGTATGAAAGTTTATATTTGTCTTAATTAAATATTATTCATTTTTTTCTCTATATCTCTTTTTTCATTTTTTTTTATCACATCACCTATTATCATATACATTCATTTATCACTTTTTCTCTTTATCTTTTTTTTTGTCCCTCTATCTCTCTTCTATATACACTCCCATCCACCCCAAAACCTGGATTTCACTTAACATTCTAGTTCGCAAAATAGGTTTTTATTTGCGTTGGGAGCCCGTTTCATAGAAATGTAGGCTGTAGGCCCTTACTGGGTGTTGTATACCAACTTATTTGTTCCGTAGCAGGTAAGTCCATACTCTCCACGTGTTTCCTAAGTTTTTTTTTAATTTATATATTCATTTCTGATTCTAATGGAGATAATTTCTTTAAAATTAACACGTTTACTAGATTCATAAGGACCAACTTTTAAGTTACATAAATCGGAGTTTTCAGAAAGAGTATATTCATGACATCAGTACCCTCCCAAACATGACATTTTTGCAATAGTAAAACCCGAAGTGAATTCAAAATAGCTATCATTAACGATATTTTTTTGAGAAAAATAATTTTAATAAAATAATAATTAAATTATTTTATAAGAAATGATTTAAAATATTCAAATTTATAGTTATACCTCCTAGTGCGGATGATCTAGGTCAAACTCAAAATGAGTTCGAATTAACTGAGCAGTCCCATCAACTTGTTGCATTAAATCCAAAACATAATTCATAGGAGGAATCTCGATATCATGTCTTTAAGAATATTGAAACACATTAAAAGACAATATGTCGCAAGTAGTATCCCCAAAGATTCATTAAACACCATGCACAATCACAAGAGCGTATTAACAAATATCGTGCAATATTATCTCCTAAAATCAAGCAACACAATAAATCACTTATATGTGGGACATCATGTATCATTATAACCTAATCTCGTTTTGAACGTAAACTTTCATCTAACTTGAACGCCCAAGTATCTTTGTAGGTGTCCTCATTGTTGCAAATATTGGGAGGATGTCATCTCAACGTTGGAGCATTTGCAAATTCTAGTAAAAAATATTTGAGGCCCACTATGAGGATAAAGTAAATCTATCTTTCGACCACGCATGGTTTCCACTCAAAACCAAACAATGAACAACAACACAACATGAATCTCCACAACAAACAATAATGCAAGCTCAATACCCAAACAACAGCCTTTTGACTTCACGACCACCACAACCCTACTTATGGAACTTGTGCTGACTACCACTATCATATAGCCACCTATTCCATCGTCCATCATTGAATTACTATAACTCATGGAGGCCATGTAGAAACGTAATGAAGAAGCTCTAGCTACCCTTTGCCAAGAACATGAGGTTGGTCGCGCGCGCTACGAAGGCAATCACACACATTATAAGTAGGAACTTTAGGCCTTATGTCGAGAGAATAACAACACTTGTTCAGGAATTAACATCTCAACAACGGAGGAGTAAAATCCCTTTAAATCATCCCAAGACACGCACATCGCACAAGAATCCTAGCTTGGCGAGGAGATCCATTCTTCCTCAAATCCCTCTAAGACGGCTCAGTAACAACCGTCGCAGACATCCCTTTACTGATGCATAGTCAAAACCCCACCCCAGAGGCTGGAAGCACCTCATCATGAAAGCATACGACGGCTTGACTTGTCTAGATGAGCATTTAGTCACGCACTAAAAGAAAGACCTTCCTTGAATGACCTTTATCAGAATGCACCCAAAGACATGAATGATTTGAGAACTCACACCACTAGTTTTATTTATATGGAAAAACACGAGATAAGTTAATGCAAAAGTCATTCCTTGAGTAGAATTAAGGGCGAACCCCCAAGTTATATAGATTATGCCCCAACAACAACAACAAATTCAAAAATGGTTGTTCCCCTAAACCACCAAGTTACAATAATTACACCCCCTAATTGTCCAACATATGAATGTTTAAGGAAACCTTTAGCACATAAATGCTCACTTTCCCTGAACTTGGACAACCTCATGAGGATGTCAATTGTAACGATACCACAAAATTGTTAGTCTCACCACTAAAGAATATTGGGCACTCTGTGATAAGATCAGAGAACTCATATGAGTTGGCAACCTCAAGCAATTTATACAGTGAGAAAATCACCGAAAAGATCACTTTAGGGGTTGAGCACAAAGATCAAGAAAGGAATAACTAGCATCAACAAAATAAGCGCAACAATAGCCCTTGAGAGTGAATGCCAACACATCGAGAAACAAGGAAGACAGAGTCAGAGGTTTTATACATACCATTGTGATAGATTTACAGGCGACGACCCACCAACTCTTAACACAAAAGGCTTCTTAGAACCATCAACAATTTCACTACCCCACATGGTAAGTTGCCTAGATCACTACTTCTGATTACTTTTATTGATGATGATTTCCTAAGAATGGATCCGAATCAAGACAACCCATGGTCATCATGGTCAAAATCACCAATTGAGAAGTACAAAAGATCCTTGTGGATCATGATAGCTCGATTAACATTTTCTATTGGAACACCTTTTTCCAAATGCAACTACCTAATGATGGTGTCAATCCATACAATGAGCCCTTGCTAGGATTTACAAATGTATAAGTCAGCACAAGGGGTTACATAGAATTGCTGACAAAATTTGGCAGCGTCAAGTACACCAAGTCACTAAGTGTGAAATATTTGTTAGTGGACACGATAACCTCCTACAACGTCATACTTAGGTGACCTTCTTCTCTCAATGCCATAGGCATCATAGTATCCACACCTCACCTCATAATGAAATTCTCCACTAGTAGTGGGAGAATATTGATGATCCAAGTTGATCAATGCACAACAAAGAAGTGCCACATTGAGAGCTTGAAGATCACCCCAGGATATACAACTAACCCAACTACCATTAGAAATACAATGGCATTCATAAGTTCTCTACTTACATTAGGATATCCCCGTTTAGCATTCTATTTCAACTTAACACATTATCGAGTTATGCACTATTTTTCCTACCTTAGTCTTTTCCCCTTAAATAAAGCATTTTTAACTAAAAGATTTTGACAGACACCCCAAAGCATGTAAAACTCCTCAATATCAATAAAAGTTCTCCATTTGAATTTTCATTCATAACAATGCATATGCGCACACTCTTCATTCACCCACACATATCTCAAACTTACAACTTCGAATACGATTTTCGAGCAAATGAATTCTCGCACCCTTAACATGAACTTCAAAGTTTTGTGCGTGATTTCCAAGCAAGTGAGCTCTCGCACCCTTAACATGAACTTTCAAGTCCATGCACAATTTTTGAGTAAACCAGCTCTCATCATTCTTAACACGAGCTTCTATGTTCGTGCGCAATTCTTGAGCAAATAAGCTTTTTCACCTTACAAATACACACAAACTTTTGATTTTGAATGAGATTTTCAACCAAACAAGCTCTCACACAAATAAATGATCACAAAATTTCATGCTCTTGCACACTCTATCTCTGACAATTTTTTGAATCATTAAGCAACGACCTCTCACAATTACGTGTTCTCACACATCATACATATATCTCACACACAATAAAACAATATGCGCAAAGAAACATCCACAACGTACCTAAACAAAAAATTTAAACACATTGCTTAGTAACTACATAAAATAACTACCATCATATAATATCAAATCCTTAAACAAGAAAATCATGGGCTTTTGGTGCACCACATATGCTGAAAAGTGAAGGAAATCATGGGCTTCTAGTGCACCACATACGCTAAAAAACCTATGAATTACCATGACGTGCATGTGCCTAGTACCCCTCCGCTCACACAACGTTGCTCACCCACTTATCCTTCCAAAATTTAAGCACAGCCAACAATCGTCCCAACATCACCTCAACTACATTCAGCCCGTCCACTAATCCATGCTCTCAACCATGTGGTGGTCAAAGTCACTCAAGCAACCCGCTTGGACAAAATTTGAATTGGACTTACCCACGCTCCATAGAGAGTTTTTAGCAATGTCAATCAACACATGATCTAAACTTTGCGCCCTCCCTTGTGGTAGTGAACAAAAAACAAATAATCCACTGACCTCTTTACCAGCAACTCCTATGAAGTGTCCCACGCTCCCTCCTTAGAAAAAGGTCGACCCATCACCAAGGTTGACCCTCTGAATCAACCACCTTTAGGGAAATGAATGGTCTTTTCTCTTGTCAAAAACATCAATAGGGACTGACTCCTCATCTAACACCACCATAACTGGATTTGACATACCACCAGATGTCTTCCCCCCTCGACAATAATCGCCCCTTTGACATCCTAAGCATCAACACTCGCATGATCAATTTCCACAATCATTGTAGTCTCCTCAACCACTTGCTCTTGACTTGAGCTCACCACCTTTGGTTTCTTCACAAAATGAGACCTCATCCTATAGGCAACCATAATAACTAGCTTACTTACCCCAACCAAGTCAGACTTTTTTGATGATCATGACATAGGATGAGCAATGGTCCTCGAAACAACATTTTTTTGTTTCCTAACCAGGTGTATCACGACCTCCTCATTTGTAGTCTTGGTCTAAACCATTGGCCCCTACTCATCGCCATCAACTTTGCACTTGGTTTTCAACTGCTTTTACATGTTCTTCCTCATCAACCTTGCACATAGATAAACAATGTATCAACATACAACATAACAACCAACAATGATAAAATGATAAAACACCTGACGCAACCACTCTCACCCTACAAAGCTCAGTCCAAATTGATAGTGCTTAACAATGTGAGATAATCTTTACATCCAAAAGACGAGGTAACTTCACCAACTCCAAACACTCGTTATACCTTGACCTTCGTAATCCATTTCCCTTGGCCATAAAATCTATTGAGATTCTCCCTCCAATACCAAGGAAACTTAACCGCCCTATCCGACCCCTAAAACGAGTAGTTGCTTCTATACAAACATAATCGCTCTTGAAAATTTTAAACGACTAGGCAAACATGATAAACAAACCTATTCTATTCCACATGTTCAATGAGATCCAACCTAAAGGCAAACCCACTTTCATTTGATAAAAGAATATTGACTTGGCCAAAGTCGGCTCTTTCCCAATGTGCATACACAATACTTAAAAGGCTTTAAAAAATGTCCAAATGTTTGAATGAAGTTGGCTCGAAGCAGCGTTTTCTCACCCCAAAATTACACATTCCAGATCACTAAATGATAATGTAACCCAAATATCCTAAAGGATACATCGATACATATACATGAACGAGCGAAGGTAAATTTCCTTACCCAGGTATACTCGGTCACTCTCAACACAAGCATAAACCGCAAACAAATGAGAGTCACACAACACAGAAAAAGCACGACCATCAAGTAACACCACCACCACCACTTTTGTATTTGTATCCAACTGACTCTCATAACAATCCACCTTATTTTTCACCCACTCATAGCCTTATTTGTCCAAAGGGCTTTTACCCTTATTGTTGCCCATTTCCTTTGATTGTGACTCTGTAACTTCTTCAACTCTAAACGAAATAGGTTTTGCCATTACCACCTATTGAATTACGCTAGCAGTAACCACCCTAGCACCATCCACACCATACTTTCCTGTGGATAATGCCAACATCACTCTCACCGACCAACCTCACCGTGATGTCAAAGGAGTTGTTATCCTTAGAAAACAATATCAAACTCCTTTTTCCAATTCAAACACACTTGAATGCAATGTGAACCAAAAAACTGAAACGCAATGAAGGGGGGAGGAAAATATGTGAGGTGATGACAACAAACCAAAACACCAACTACAACCTTTGCAACAAGCAAAAAAAAATAGACAAATAAAACACAAAGTAGCACTAGCGAGAAATGAATAGTCCTCCAAAGCTACTCTTAAAAAAATTATAATCATTAAATCCCCCATTCTCTCCATATTAAAGGCCCTTGCTCAAATCCAACACGCAACGAATGACCCGAATTTACCCACAACAACAATAATCATTACTCATTAAAGCACGTGAAAAACAATCACAAGCATGTGATATACGCCAATAGCTCCCTTTCCCAACTTCACTCTTGCAAGGCTCAGCTCGGACGATTCAGGTTGAGCTCAAAACAAGCTCGAATTGACCGAGCAGCCCCGTCAACTTATTGTATTAAATCCAATACACAACATATAGGAGGAATCCCCATATCATATCTTCAACAATCTTGGAACACATTAAGGAGCAATACGTTAGAGGTAGTATCCCCAAAGATTCATTAAACACCACACACAATCACATAAGCGTCTCAACAAATATCATGTAAGATTATCTCCTAAAATCAATTAACATTATACTCTTTGCTAACTTTATCATTAAATTGTCTTTGTAGGTGCCTCTTCTGTCGTGGATATTGGAGCGACATGGATGTCATCCCGTTGTGAAAGCACTTCCAAATTTTGATAATAACAATAGTTTTTTTTCTTTCATTTCTTATGTAAATAATTTAATACTTTTCTTATTTAAATTATTGAAATTTATTTATTATTATTTTTTCCCTAAATGATTTGTATATATAACTTGTAAAATAGATTTACACATATAATAATATTTATAAATAATTTATTTTAGGATTTATATATTTTTAGTCCCTAAAATTTAAAACTGTTATTTAAACCCTATAATTTTTAAAAATCTTATTTTAGTCGTTCAAATCACGAACAATATATTTGAAAATGACAGATTATGATAATCATGTACTATCAATTAAGTTTAATGTGATAATTTACTAATAAGGACAGTAGTAGGTAGATTTTATGCGACAATATTTGATAGATTTTCTAATAAAATTTTGAATATAAAGATTAAAATAAGATTTTTTGAAATTACATAAATTAAAATACCAATTTTAAATTTGAGAGACTAAAATTAAACTTACCTTAAATTTGAGGAACTAAAATCATATTTAACCATTTATTATATTACCAAAATAATAAATTTAATAAGTACATATTGAAAATATTTATTAATAATTTATTATTAAATTTAATTATTAATTATGTTCAACAACAAAACATTTAAAGGCTACTAAATTATGGTCTCTTTTACATACTTTATATTCTCCAAAGAGATTAACTTTTTAGCAAATATGGTAAAATATTTCCTAAGAAATAATTTGTTTCCAAATTACACACCAAAACATTAAAAGTAGGAGAAAAATATCATAATATTGGTGTAACTTTTACCAATTATTACATCGATTTATAACTTTATATTAGGTATGAATTTTGAATTATAACTTCATATTATCTTGTATGTTTATGTCAAATTTTGTTAAAATTGAACAACAATTTAAAGGTGATCAAAATTTTCATATTTTAATATATTTTAAAATATATATATATATATATATATATATATATATATATATCACATTAATTTTGATTTATATGAATGAGATATCAAATCATTTTAGATTAATAGAAAAAAATTGTACATACAATATAAGAGTAAGGATTTTCAATCTAACAATGAGTTTTAAAAAATAATCATTTAATTAAATATTATTGAATGGTGTAATAATCAGTAAAAGTTATATTTCTATCATTTGATTTCTCATCTTAAAAGTAATACTTGTATATATGTATTTTTTTTACTCAACTGCCTTCATGTACTTTTCACAACTATCGACAACATTTGAACATCTAACAACCTACTTTATTTTTTTAAAATTCAATCACTTAATAATCCTGATGCATTTTCATAGCATTTTGCTTAACTACATTTTTGACAACATTTTCATTTTCAAACTTAAGACCAACATATAAATTATCACCAATTGACCAAGTACTTAACAGTTTCATTCTCGAAATTTCTTCCTGATTTAGGTAACTTCATATGTTTGTATAGGTCCCAAAATTGACTTCCACCAGTTAAAACCAACAATAATAAAAAAATTAAAAGATTAATAACAATTACAATTTTTATTTAAAGAATTACCTTCATTAGCATGAACCACAAAAATAGGTTCAACAGCAATGCTTTCAAATGATGTACAATCATCTCTATTTTGAAATGGTAGTCTTTATATCATTGTCATCTTCATCTTCTTCTCTTGGCATATTTTTCAAACATTGAAATTGTTGTTCATTAATTGGACAAAGTGTCAAGTTTTGTAACGGAATTGAAAATGAACTTTCAACACCAATTTTAATGTATAGTTCCATTATTGATATAATTGTTTGCCTTTAAAATACGTCTATCATGCATTGAATGTCATCATCATTACTCATTTCTATTGCTTCATATTTATTTATAGCTAAAAAATGATATTGTAAATGTTGAGAGTGATGGTGAATGAAGAGAACATATTCCTTGTGTATTGCAAAGCAAAAGATGTGTTTAAATACAAAGTAGTGGGCCTAGGCCCATAAGATAAAAACTATAAGATAAAAGACTATAAGATAAAATTATATCTAACACTCCCCCTCAAGCTGGTGTATATATATCATATGCACCAAGCTTGTTACAAATATAATCAATCCTAGGACCCCGTAATGATTTGGTGAAGACATCTGCCAACTGATCAGTAGAGTTAACAAACTGAGTAGTAATGTCCCCAGATAAAATCTTCTCACGAATGAAGTGACAATCTATTTCAATGTGTTTGGTCCTCTCGTGAAATACTGGATTTGAGGCAATATGCAGGGCAGCTTGGTTATCACATATGAGAGTCATCTGTGTAACTTCGCCAAATCTCAGTTCTTTAAGCAACTGTTTGAGCCAAATAAGCTCACACGTAGCAAAGGCCATGGCACGGTATTGTGCTTCTGCACTAGATCTTGCCACTACATTCTGCTTCTTACTTTTCCACGAAATCAAGTTATCGCCAATAAAGACACAATAACCTGAGGTGGATCTCCTGTCAGAGGGAGAGCCTGCCCAATCTGCATCTGAGTATCCCACAACTTGGGTATGATTGTTGTAGCCATATAATAAACCTTTTCCTGGAGCACCTTTGATATACTTCAGAACGCGGATGACTGCATTCCAATGTCCTGCACATGGAGAATTGAGAAATTGACTCACCACACTAACCGCAAAAGAGATGTCAGGACGTGTTACCGTGAGATAATTCAATTTCCCAACCAGTCTTCTATATCTCTCAGGATCTGAGAAAGGCTCCCCCTGACTTGGTAGAAGTTTAGCATTAGGATCCATAGGTGTATCAACGGGCTTGGAATTCATTAGCCCAGTTTCCTCTAAAATATCCAATGCATACTTTCTTTGAGATATTACAATTCCATTTGTAGACTGCGCTACCTCAATCCCCAAGAAATACCTAAGTTTACCAAGGTCTTTTGTCTGAAAGTGATGGCAAAGATGTTGTTTTATCTGAGAAATGTCATGATGATCACTACCAGTGAGAACAATATCATCAACATACACTATCAAGTAGATGCACCCAGCAGTGGAATGTCGATAAAAGACCGAATGATCAGCTTCGCTTCGAGTCATACCAAACTGTTGGACTACAATACTGAATCTACCAAACCATGCCCTTGGAGACTGCTTAAGACCATAAAGTGATTTGCGGAGACGACATACCAAACCGGAAGACTCCCCCTGAGCAACAAACCCAGGAGGTTGCTCCATATAAATTTCCTCAAGCAAATCCCCATGAAGAAAGGCATTTTTAACATCCAGTTGATAGAGAGGCCAACGGCGAAGAGCAGCCATGGCTAAGAATAATCTGACAGAGGCCATCTTGGCAACAAGAGAGAAAGTGTCACTATAGTCTAATCCAAAAATTTGAGTATAACCTTTGGCGACCAAACGAGCTTTGAGCGATCAATGGTGCCATCAGGACCAACCTTAATTGTGAAGATCCATCGACATCCAACCACAGACTTCCCAGGAGGCAGAGAAACAAGATCCCAAGTACCATTGTTCTGAAGAGCACACAGTTCATCAAGCATGGCTTGTTTCCAACCAGGGTGGGCCAAGGCATCACCTACATTTTTAGGAATAGACACAGAAGAAAGAGAAGAGAGACAAGTATATTGGGAGGGGGATAACCGGTGATAACTCAGAGTAATATAATGAGGGGAAGGATTACGAGTAGAACGATTACCTTTCCGAAGGGCAATAGGGAGGTCAGACTCAAGTGGTTGGGCCGGAGGAGACAGAGGAGGTGGCACCGAAGTAGAGTCGCGTGAGAGTCCAATGGGAAGGCTGGAGCGTTGCCGACGATGATAAACTTGAAGTGGAGGCGGAGGTGGTGGGTCGGGTGACACAGCAGACACATGAGGAGTATCAAAGACAAGAGGTAAGAGTGAAGGGACAATGACAGGTGTAGGAGAAGAGGAAGTAGATGAAAAGTAGAGAGAAGACTCAAGAAAGGTGACATCGGCCGAGATTAAGTAGCGACGAAGGGAGGGTGAGAAACATTTATACCCTTTTTGAGACCTAGGATACCCTAAAAAGACACATTTATGAGACCGAGCGGAGAGTTTGTCAAGACCAGGACTGTGATTATGGACAAAACACGTAGATCCAAAGACGCGAGGAGGTAGGGGGTGGAGAGGTTGAGAGGGAAATAAAATAGAGTGAGGTATTTGGTTGTTGAGGACAGAAGATGGCATTCGATTGATGAGATAACAAGCAGTGAGAAGAGCATCACCCCAAAAAGTTTGAGGAACGTGACCATGAAGTAAGAGGGTGCGAGTGGTCTCAATTAGGTGTCTATTTTTGCGCTCAGCCACCCCATTTTGTTGAGGGGTATATGCACAAGAAGTCTGATGAAGAATGCCATGGGAAGCCATGAAGGCTTTAAAGGAGTGAGAGAGGTATTCACGAGCATTATCACTACGAAAAGTACGAATACAAACACCAAATTGAGTTTGAATTTCATTATAAAAAGATTGAAATATGGAAAATAATTCAGAACGAGATTTCATTAAAAATAACCAAGTACATCGAGAGTAATCATCAATAAAAGTGACAAAATACTGAAATCCTAAAGTGGACGGGACCCGACTCGGCCCCCAAATATCAGAATGAACTAAAGCAAAAGGAGACGATGCTCGTTTGTGAACACTTGGAGAGAAAGAACTACGACTATGTTTGCCTAACTGACACGACTCACACGACAACTGAGACAACTTAGACAGACGTGGTACAAGATGTTGAAGCTTGGCAAGGCTAGGATGACCTAATTGAGCATGGATGAGGGTAGGGGAATCCGCCACCAAACCAACAGGAGCAGAGGTGCGTAGGTGATAAAGGCCATGAGACTCACATCCGGTGCCAATCATCCGTCCCGAACTCCGGTCCTGTAAGAAAACAGAATCTTTAGTAAAATAAATAAGGCAATCAAGAGAAAGAGTAAGACGACTAAGGGATAATAAATTAAAGGGAGACTCTGGGACATAAAGGACATTGTCAATGGAGAGAGAAGGAGAAAGATGGACAGTACCAACACCATGAGATGTGGCGCGAGAACCATTAGCCATAGTGATAGAGGGTAAATAAGCAGAGGTAGAAAGAGATGAGAAAAGAGACCGATTACCAGAAATATGATCGGTAGCACCAGAATCTAGGACCCAAGGGCCAAGAGAGGTGGAGTGAGTGAGACCAACAAACGAAGGACCTGTGTGCGCAACAGAAGCGGTGGAATTGGAAGCTTGACGTTCTTCATACCATTTAAGGAAGTCATTGAAGAGAGCTGGGGGCCCAGAGCCAGAACTGTCAGAGGGGTTAGCACCAGATGCAGTCGAGACAGGAGAGGCAGTGTGGGCAACAGCACTAGCAGGGCGAGGGGGACGACCATGTAAGACATAGCAACGGTCAATTGTGTGACCCAGTTTGTGACAGTGATCACACTTGGGACGACCTTTGCCCGGTTTGCGAGAACGCTGACGATCATCACGTTGAGAAACCAAAGCAGAGGAGTCGCTAGTGGTAGCTGAAGAAGGTATGTCAGGGGAAGACTTGCAGGGCACACGCAACAGAGTGGACCAAGCCGAGTTCAAGGTAGGCACGGTCGGAGATCCCAAAATCTGATCACGAATGGAAGAGTACTCATCAGGAAGCCCATACAGTGCCATCAACATAAAGAATGTTTGGCGTTGCTCTAGTTCCTTGGCAGGAGTGTCAGCAGGAGGCAAAAGTTCATTGAAGTCATGTAGGAGGCCATGAACTTTGCCCAAATACTCAGCCATGGAACCATCAAGGCGTCGGGGGGAGATGATATTCTGGAGATTTTGACATACACCATAGAGACGTTGAGTATCATTGGTGTATAACACTCGGGCTTGTTCCCATAAATCAACACATGTCTCATGGGCACGAAAAATTTGCTTTAAGGAGGGATGAATGGTCGACTTAAGGACACTACAAATTTGAGCGTCAATTTTCAACCAACGAGGACGATCTTTCTCATCAACAGAAGTAGCTGTCTGGGTAAGGTGAGCAACATAATCCTGTCCCTTAAGCCAAAGCTTGATATCCGAAGCCCAAGTATCATAATTGGTGCCATCTAACTTGTCAATGGAAAGAGGGACATTGACATAATTAGTGAAAATAGCAGAGTCAGGCCGAGCAGCGGAAGAGGAAGACATAGATGTTGTAATAGGAGAGAGAAACAGCAACAGGAGAGAGAAAAAACGGCCCGAAAAGGAAGAGACCCGTGACAAACGATGGCCGATCACAAAACAAATCACAGATCGGGGTAGAGGGGGTCTGGGCGAGTCCGGCGTCGGTGGTCGCTGTCGGAAAGGTGGCCGGACGCGCCTCCATGCGCGGCGGCCGGCGTGGAGGAGAGAGAAAAATGTGCGAGGAGGAGATCGGCGCGTGAGGGCGCGTGCGATCTCCGTTCGCCGCGCGACCGGTGGCGGGTGAGTCGCCGGAGCAGGGCGACCTGGGTGGGTTGGTCGCCGGCCAGAAAGTCGACGGCGGCGGCGGTGGACAGCGGCGGCAGTGACGAAGAAAACCCTAAAAAAAAAGGAAAAAAATGTCGGAATGAGACACGACAGGGTGGGTAGCCGGAAAACGGAATGAGACACGTTTTCCGGGCACCGATGAACAGTGGGTCCACCGGGAGGTCAAGGATTAAGCTCTAGATACCATGTTGAGAGTGATGGTGAATGAAGAGAACATATTCCTTGTGTATTGCAAAGCAAAAGATGTGTTTAAATACAAAGTAGTGGGCCTAGGCCCATAAGATAAAAACTATAAGATAAAAGACTATAAGATAAAATTATATCTAACAGTAAAGATAATATAATTTGATCATCTCCATGATAAAAATTGTTGTGATTTTTTTTCAAAACATCCAAATATACAATGCCTTTAATGTACACTCATTTTTTTGGACCATTAAATATAACACCTTCTAGACCTTCAAAATTTATAGTATAAATAAAAGTCATAATTTGATCCACAAAATCCTAGTATCTACTAAATAAAAAAATAGTAAACAAATTAAAACTATTAACAATAATTAATTTTAATAAAATGTATCATATTCTTATCACTCAGTCTTACAAATAAACATATACAACTTACAATGTGATGGAAAGCCTACATAAAGGATCACAACGACAATTTTTAAAAGAAAAGAAATTCTCCACTTGGTCACTAAAAAAAATTAAATAAACACGTTATTAGGCACATCATCATCACAAAAAAAAAATGATCTTCCACTTGGGATAGCAGTATTAGAAGAAAAAAAATGAAAAAACTACTCTAATAGCACCATATATATAAAAAAAAATGGATCTCCCAATATAAGGTAGCGACACTAAATTTACTATGTTCTATTAGAGTATAGTTTTACTCCTAAGTATATCTTTATATATCTTTATATATCAATTTTCTGTTAATATAGACCAATATATCATTGGCTCTATATATACCAATATTGTACCTATTTTTCAATTAGCTAATGAAATTACAATTACTATCAAATATTCTCTTCTCTCTCTCGCTGCTTTCTCTCTGTCTCACTCTCCTCATCTTTCTCTCTCACAACTCTATTATGGTATCATAGAGCTGCTCGATCTCCGACTTCGTCTCTCTTTTCTGTTCATCCAGCAACCTCTATGGCTGAGTCTACTCCTCCAATGAATTCTTCCCCACCACCATCGTCCTCTCCGCCCATCAACGCTACGCCCTTTACCACTGTCCCTCCCAAGAACCCTCCCCAGAACCCTCCCCCCTCACTCTCATCCGTCTCTCACCTTTTCTCACACCATATCTGAAAAACTTGACACCAAGAATTACCTTATTTGGTGTCAACAGGTGGAACCCGTCATCAAGGGTCATCGCCTTCACCATTTTCTTGTAAACTCGCAGATCCCACAGAAATTTTTAACCCTTGCTGATTGAGATGCGGGTTGCATCTCTGAACCGTATCTTGCTTGAGAACAGCAAGATCAACTGCTACTTTCCTGGCTACAATCCTCCATGTCCAAACACATGCTCACCCGCGTTATAGGTTGCAAAACATCCTTTCAACTTTGGGACAAAATCCACTCATACTTTCACTCTCATATGAATGCCAAAGCCCGTCAGTTACGCAATGAACTTCGCAGTACCACTCTTGAAAATCAGACAATTTATGACTACGTGCTTCGAATCCAAACCTTGGTTGACGCTCTCACAGCCATCGGCGACTCTGTTTCTTCGAAAGAACACCTTGATATCATTCTTGAAGGATTGCCCGAAGAATATGAATCCACCGTATCTCTCATCAGTAGCCGTTTTGATCTTCTGTCCATCGAGGAAGTTGAAACCCTACTTCTTGGCCATGAATCTCGTCTTGAAAAGTTCAAGAAGAAAGCTGCTGCCTCCATCAATGTTGCCACAACCGCCCCTGACCCTAATCAACCCCTCACGCACCCACAGGCAAATCTTGCACATCAAGAAAATCGAACTTCCTTTTCTCAGCGTCGTGGCAGTCGCTCTAACTTTCGTGGTGGCCGTTTTTCCAACCGTCCAGCTCGAGGCAGAGGCAGATTTGCTGGAGTCCAATGTCAAGTCTGTCATCGGTATGGCCATATTGCTTCCTCATGCTATTATAGGTTTGATGAAACCTACGTTCCATCCTCTTCTCTTGAAGTACCCACGCAGCAATCTCCCAACCAAAATACCTATACAGGTTCTTGGTACAGTAATCAACCTACTCCTCCTTCACTCAATCAAAATGGAATTCTTGGGCCTCGACCTCATCTCACCCCTCAAGTTCATTTTACCTCTACCCCGACGCAACCTCAGGCCATGGTTGCCTCATCCTCCTCTTCGAACAACACCACTTGGTATCCGGATTCTGGTGCATCAAATCATGTCACCAATGTTTCACAAAATATTCAACAGTTCACTCCCTTCGAAGGCTCGGATCAAATTCATGTTGGGAATGGCCAAGGACTTCACATAAACTCTGCAGGTGTCACCATGTTTCCCTCTCCAATTAATTCTCAGTTTCATTTTGCTCTCAACAATCTTCTCTTTGTTCCCTCCATTACAAAAAATCTGATTAGTGTCAGTCAGTTCTCCAAAGATAACTCTGTTTTCTTTGAATTTCATCCTTCCTTTTGCTTGGTAAAATCACAGGCTACTAAGGAGGTCCTACTTCATGGAACAGTTGGCCCTGACGGTTTATATCAGTTCCCGGCCTTGGTCTCCAACATCAAACAACACCCTGCCTTGTCTCCAGCCACTGCTCAGCAGTGTTCTGCTCATTCCACTACCAGGGGTTCTGTTACATTTGCCACTTGGCACTCAAGATTAGGGCATCCTAATTCTGATGTAATCAAACTTGTTTTTCGTAACTGCAACATTAAACCTGTTAATAATACTACAACACTGTTTTGTGATTCATGCTGTCTGGGTAAATCTCATAGACTACCTTCTGCCCCTTCCTCATCTGTTTATACCGCTCCCTTCGAACTAGTTTTCAGGGATCTGTGGGGCCCTGCCTCTGCTACTTCTGCGTGTGGTTTTCAGTACTATATTACCTTTGTTGATGCATTTACGCATTTTACATGGATTTATCTCATCAAAAACAAGGCACAAACCCTTGGTATTTTCAAACAATTTCATAACATGGTTACCAATCAATTTCAGCTTCCCATCAAAGCACTGCAAACTGACTGGGGAGGAGAGTTTCGCCCCTTTACTACACACCTCAATGATGTTGGGATTCAACATCGTCTCATATGTCCCCACACACACCATCAAAATGGTGTGGTTGAACGTAAACATCGCCACATAGTTGAACTCGGGCTCACCTTGCTTGCTGAAGCAAATTTACCCATGCAACTATGGGATTATGCCTTCCTTACCAGTGTTTATCTCATCAACCGACTCCCATCTTCCTCCATTCAAAACGCGGTCCCTTATCAAAAACTTTTCAACAAAACCCCTGACTATCACTTTCTTAAAGTGTTTGGATGCTCTTGCTTCCCACACCTTCGACCTTACAACCGAACCAAACTCCAACTCCGGTCACAAGAATGTGTCTTCCTGGGATATTCCACCTCTCACAAAGGTTACAAGTGTCTTGCTGCTGATGGGCGCCTTTACATCTCCAAAGATGTCATCTTCAATGAAGCTAAATTTCCCTACAAGACTCTCTTTACTTCGTCCCCAACCCATTCTTCCCCAAACACCATTGAGATTCCCCTTACTGTCACCAATTCACCTCCTATAACTTCACTACCCGCTTCATCCTCTCACACCCATGAATCACACCCAATTTCTTCTTCTGCATCTTCACCCAACATAGTTTCTGAATCTCTCACACCTGCAACCCAATCTAACCTTCCAAACACTACTTCTAATTTGTCCCCCAACACCTTGATCGCTTCTAATCTGACGCCTCCTGTGCCTGCCTCTCATGCTATCATTCATCCTCACAATACTCATCCTATGGTCACAAGAGCCAAAGACGGTATTGTTAAACCACGCCTTCAACCTACGCTTCTCCTCACCCATACTGAACCCAAAACCACTCGCCAAGCCTTGTCCAACTCCACCTGGTTTGCTGCCATGCAAGCAGAACACAATGCTCTGCTTCACAATGGCACCTGGTCCCTCGTTCCTTTGCCACCAAACAGGACTCCCATAGGCTGCAAATGGGTCTTTCGCGTCAAAGAAAACCCTGATGGCACCGTCCACAAGTATAAAGCTCGCCTGGTAGCCAAAGGCTTTCACCAACAATTTGGCTATGACTACAACGAAACCTTCTCCCCTGTCATCAAACCTGTAACGGTCAGACTCATTCTCACTCTTGCGTTGACTCATCAATGGCCTCTTAAACAACTAGATGTCAACAATGCATTTTTAAATGCTACTCTTACCAAAGAGGTGTATATGACACAACCTACGGGTTTTGAATCTTCTGATAAGACTTTAGTTTGCAAACTTCACAAAGCCATTTATGGCCTCAAACAAGCACCTCGTGCTTGGTTTGAGAAGTTAAAATCCACTCTGCTCTAGTTTCACTTTCAAGCCAGCAAATGTGACCCATCCTTATTTGTTTACTTAGTTGACAATAATATCATCTACGTTCTGGTGTATGTAGATGACATTATTATCACTGGCAACAACGCCACCACCCTCTAGACCCTTGTATCTCGTCTTCACTCTGCATTCTCCCTCAAAGATCTGGCTGATCTTGATTACTTTCTTGGCATTGAAGTTAAAAATCAGTCGGATGGTTCTATCACCCTCACTGAAAGTAAGTACATACGTGATCTCTTAAATCACACTGACATGGAAGCAGCTAAGCCCATCTCTTCCCCAATGGTTAGTGGCTGCAAATTATCCAAACTTGGTTCAGAAAATGTTTCTGATCCGTCCCTCTACAGATCAGTTGTTGGGGCGTTACAATATGCCACAATAACTAGACCTGAAATCAGTTTCTCTGTCAACAAAGTATGTCAGTTTATGTCTCAGCCTCTTGAACAGCATTGGATTGCTGTCAAACGAATTTTGCGCTATCTCAAAGGCACTATATCTTGGGGTCTCCATCTGCAACCTGCTACTACTACTTCCTCCTTCTCCATCCATGCTTATTGTGATGTCGACTGGGCTTCTGATCCAGATGACAGGCGCTCCACCTCAGGTGCATCCATTTTCCTTGGACCAAATCTTGTGTCTTGGTGGTCCAAAAAGCAAACCGTTTTTGCTCGTTCCAGTACAGAAGCAGAGTATCGAAGCCTTGCCCTTGCTGCTGCTGAAGTTATGTGGATACAGACGTTACTTTCTGAACTTAAGGTCCATCATTCAACCCTGGTAATCTTCTGTGATAATATGAGCATTGTGGCCCTTGCTCACAACCCTGTTCTTCATGCTCGCACTAAACACATGGAATTGGATCTCTTCTTTGTTCGAGAGAAAGTTGCTGCCAAGCGTCTTCAAGTTGTTCATGTTCCTGCCATTGATCAGTGTGCTGATGTCCTGACCAAAGCTCTCTCTCCTTCTCGGTTCTGTGAACTTAGGTCCAAGCTTCAAGTAGTTGAGTCACCTCATCCTACTTGAGCTTGCGGGGGGTATTGGAGTATAGTTTTACTCCTAAGTATATCTTTATATATCTTTATATATCAATTTTCTGTTAATATAGACCAATATATCATTGGCTCTATATATACCAATATTGTACCTATTTTTCAATTAGCTAATGAAATTACAATTACTATCAAATATTCTCTTCTCTCTCTCGCTGCTTTCTCTCTGTCTCACTCTCCTCATCTTTCTCTCTCACAACTCTATTAAATATAACACCTTCTAGACCTTCAAAATTTATAGTATAAATAAAAGTCATAATTTGATCCACAAAATCCTAGTATCTACTAAATAAAAAAATAGTAAACAAATTAAAACTATTAACAATAATTAATTTTAATAAAGTGTATCATATTCTTATCACTCAGTCTTACAAATAAACATATACAACTTACAATGTGATGGAAAGCCTACATAAAGGATCACAACGACAATTTTAAAAAGAAAAGAAATTCTCCACTTGGTCACTAAAAAAAAAATAAATAAACACGTTATTAGGCACATCATCATCACAAAAAAAAATGATCTTCCACTTGGGATAGCAGTATTAGAAGAAAAAAAATGAAAAAACTACTCTAATAGCACCATATATATAAAAAAAAATGGATCTCCCAATATAAGGTAGCAACACTAAATTTACTATGTTCAATAACTCATATTTTATATAAGTTTTAACAATTCAATCGTCAAATTTAAAATTTTTATATTTTTAAAAAAATTAAAAATAATTTAATTATTAATTTAATAAAATAAATCTATGTAAATTTATTCATAAAATAAACAAATTTCTCATATATATATATATATATATATATAATTATGACATTGAATAATGATGTATTGATAAATAACATTTGACCACTCCAAAACGAAAATAAATATCAAAATTGTCTCATGTGTGTAATTAATTTTCATATTAACTCGGGTCAAAAAAATCCCCTTATGGTGGAGTAGTAATTTTTTAGGAGCCGTAATTGTTTGAAAAACGGTAAGACGCACGATAATGTTTCGTTTAGGCACAAAAGGCACGGTCCACTTACACACGTGTGATAGTTTGGGCTGGCGAAGCCCAAAAGTGTGGTGTGGCATTGAGCGAGTGAGCATCCTAAACTATGGTGGAATGGAGTGCACAAGAATGAAAAGCAAGAAAAACAAATAATAATATAAAAAAAAAAAAGGTGTTAAATAATTAAAACTACAAACATTGGCGTTGGCTGAGCACGAAGGTGAAAGAGCATGGATACCATGTAACGTGATTTCGGTCACATGACGAAACTGCCCTCGGTACAACCGTTAACCGTGAACCGTGAACCGTGAACCGTGAACCGTGAACCGAGCCAGACCACCATGGACGGCGGCGGCGGAAACCGAGAGGAGGCGGAGCGGTGGCTCTACACGGCCAACAAGCTCCTCAGCGCGCGCGACCTCCACGGCGCCCGCTCCTTCGCGATCCGCGCGCGCGAGTCGGACCCGACCTTCGAGGCCTCGGAGCACCTCCTGACGGTGATCGACACGCTCCTGGCCGGCGAGGCGCGGATCAACGACCACCACCGCGACTGGTATGGGATCCTCCAAATCCTCCGCTACAGCACCAACATGGACCATATCGGCGCCCAGTACCGGCGGCTGGCCCTCCTCCTTGACCCCCAACGCAACCTCTTCGCCTTCGCCTCCCACGCCTTCTCCCTCGTCCACGACGCCTGGTCCGTCCTCTCCAACCCCGCCAAGAAGGCCATGTACGACAGCGACCTCCGATTGCTCACCACCCCCACGCCGCCTCCCCCCGAACGAAACCCTAGATCCTCTCACAACTCCTCCGACTCCACTCGCCCCACTCCTCCCCCTCCCGACTCCACTCGTTCCGCCACCGTCGAAACCAGTTTCTGGACCTCCTGCCCTTACTGTTACGTTCTCTATGAGTACCCGAAAGTTTACGAGGAGTGCACCCTCAGGTGCCAGAGTTGCCGGAGGGGGTTCCATGCGGTGGTGATACGCTCGCCGCCGCCCTTGTCTGGGAAAGACGCTTCCTATTGTAGTTGGGGGTTTTTCCCTTTAGGGTTTTCTGGGAATTCCAAGGATGTGAACGGGTTTTCCTCCAATTGGAACCCCTTTTCCCCCTTGTTCCCTTGCCCCTTGAGAGGCTCGTCCGGTAGGAAGCCTCAGAGGAATTGGGATTACTACGACGACGAGGCTGCCGCCGCCTTCATCGAGTTGTCCGACCCGAGCGACGACGATTCCGGCGACGGCGACTGGAGGGGTGATAAGAGCGAGGGGAGGAAGAGGACTAGGCTGAAGAGAAAATCTGGCGATGGTAGGAGGGAAAATGCGGGGAGGCCTAGGAAGGGTGCTCATGCAGGGCATGAGAATGGAGCCTCTCGTGATGCTGCTATTAATGTAAATGCTAATTCTAATGCCAACGCTGCCTCTGGTGTTCCATCTGGTGCAAAGGCTGCATTGGGTGGTTCGAGGAGGAGGGGTGCGGGAAACTTGGGCAAGTTGGATTTGAATGTAGAGTTTAGCAATGAGGTGGAGGAGCCTTCCCGTGGAGTGCACGATCGGGAAGGGAATGCTGCTGGGCATGCTGAGGATAATATTGAAGGGATTGGGTTTTTTGAAGGACTTGATGAGTTTCTCAGTAGCTTGCCAATTCTCAATGTTGTGGCAGATGATAAGGTTAAGGGTCATTAGTCTTGTAAATGCCTTTTTTTTTTTTTTTTCCTTTGGTTGTTGTAGATTTAGATGTTGTTACCTTTATGTTTGTACTCAGATATACAAAATGATGCTGAGCTATTGTGAATTCTTGTCATTGTTAAATTATATAATAATTTGCGGCAATATCTCTTTGCTTTAGTTTTGAACTGTTTGAGGAGAATTACTTCATTTTGTGTAGATTGTGGTTGTATGATAATACAATATGATGTTGAATATCTAGTTGAGCAGAAAATGGCTGCTGATGAGGTTTTTGCGATTACTCCACTTGGCAAGCGGACTAAATTTTGTTGTAGAATTACAGTATCATCCTCAGGGATTTGAGAGTTTAGTAATTCTTACTCTAATGATTAGTATAGAGACATGATTGGAAATGAGCTACTGTGAAACAAAATTAAAACGGTAATGTAAAAGTTATAAGAACAATTATATGAAACAATGATTGGATCCTGGAGCACTTGCTAACCCTTAAATTTTCTTAAAATAAATATGATTTCAACTTCATGACTTCCACGTTCAGTTAGTAATTCAACAAGATTCCTCAAAGTTGAATCTTAAAGTAATTAATCTAAAACATGATTCCTCTAGTTTTGAGACTAACACTTTGCATTAAGAATAATGACTTGAACAAAAGTGACTAACCATATCAAGTCTATCCCTAAAATAAGAGATGATTAGGTACAGGATTCAGTTCGAGTTTTCAAAAGCGTTTTCCAACAGAATTCAAAAACTAAAAATTCATACAATGGGTGATCAAGCCGATATAAGCATTAAAAGTGGAATCAAGCACAAGTAATGAGGATGAGATGCATATATAGATAGATTTGAGAAATAAAAGAGTTAGTAGTTACACCAAGACCAATCCTCAAAAGGTTTAGCCACACATGGCCATTACAAGATTAGAGGAGTGGAAAAAGAAATTACAAATTGAAAGATGAAGAAAAGAGGTTGATCTTCGTTCCCAAATGATCCAACTTCCCGATCTTCGCTCTTGCCCTGTTTTCTCTTCTTCGTGCTCTCAATCCTATTTTTTTCTCTGTTTCGTGATAATCCCAAGTTCTTTTCATTTCCCTTTTATATCAGCTTCAAAATAGGGGAGATTTGCAATTTTTAAATCCACCGTTGCAGCTGTAGATCCACAGTTATGGCTGTGGAGAATTCTTCAAAGTGAAGTAACCTCCAACGCTACAACTGTAAATCCACAGCCATGGCTGTGACAACTCCTTCATGGTTAAGTATCTTCTGGCGCTATAGCTTTGAAACCACAACTATGATTGTGAGTTTCTGTAACTTTTCTTGATCTTTCATGCCTCAACGTTCTAGCTATGAACCTACAGCTATGACTGTAACTCTCTAGAGTCCCATTTTTGCACTGCAGGTTTCCACAGCAGTGGCTGCAAGTTTTTTACTTCCTGATGATTCCCTAGATTTTCACAGTTATGGCTCCAGAACCACAGCTATAGCTGTGGAACTCTGTCTTCCCAAATTTTTTTGCAAAAAGGATGAAAATCATCATAAATTTTCTACTACTCTTCTACCCTTTAGTATAACTTGATTTTTCCTAAATAAGGCTAAATTATCATATATATATATATATATATATATACATATATATATATATATATATATATATATCTACAATTTATCAAAAAAGAGTGTCAAAAATTGAGTGTACTTCATGAATACAAGACACTCAACAACTGCAAAAATTGCCCTTCAAGAAAATGTTTCTTCAAAATGTAACTGTCCATCCAATATAAAATAATTTATTTTTTTCTTATATTTCTTTTAAAATTTAAATTTTAATAATATTAAGTAAACTATATTTTGAAAATAAATTTATTTATATAATATAATAATTTTTTTTAATATATATATATATATATATATTATTAAAAACGTAAATAAATTTATAAAACAAAAATAAATTATCAATATTTAAAATATTCGTTTATTATAAGTTTATAAGTTTATTACCTATACGTAAGTGCACATCAATATATATAGTTACGCATGAATTGTCTTTTTAATAAAAAATAATTCATTTTTTCTTTTATATTTTTTTTTAAATTTAAAAAGTTTTAATAATATTAAGTAAACTATATTTAAAAAATAAATTTGTTAGCTTTTTAAAAATTAAGTTTATTAACCTAAATAATATTATTAATATAAGCTTTTAAATAGGCTAATAGGGCAAATTAGACTTTAAAATGGTCAAATGCCTATAAAAAAAATTTTATGATAGATAATATTTATTAATTACGTAAGTTTTATTTAAAATTTTAAATATTTTTTATTTTAATCTAAATCTTTATTTTTTTCTAAATTAACTATGTTTCTAATTAATTTATAATTTTATAATATTATATATTTTTTCTCATATATCTTTTTTCTCTAATTTTTCTCTTGATATTTTTCATTCTGTGAATAATACGAATATAGATTATATTAAAGATTAAAGATTATTATTTTGTTAGTTACAATATTTAAATTTTAACTCATACATCTGATCCTTATCCAATTTTTTAAAAGTATTATCTAATATAATCTTCGTTATATAACTTTTCAATTATTTATATTTTAAAATTTTAAATATTTGAACCTATATCCCCAAACAACCAATTAATTCATGTCCTTAATGGTATTTATTCTTTCCAGTATTTTAACTTGTCCATTAAATAAGACAAATGTTTATTATTGTAAAACTAAAATTTATAACAAATAAGTATTTATGAATACATAAATTATATTACAATTAGTATTAATAAATAAATATTTGAAATATACAAACTATATTTTATTTAGAGTGAATAAAGAAGGATAAATTGGAAGAGATGAGTTGCTTTTTTTTTTTTTACTCCAAAAAGAGATAAGTAGTTTTTTTTTATACCAAAAACAGATAAGTAGTTAAAAAAACAAATTATATATATATATATATATATATATATTTATTTATTTATTTATTTATTTATTGGATAGTTACAAGAATAGTGTGTGAGATACACATTTGAAGAGAAGAAAGAGAATATTTTAAGTTTATTTTTAATTTGATTTGAAATCTAAATAGTGATACAACATAATAAATAAAAACAACTATCGTAGAAGAGAGAGTTGAGATAAATGCATAAAAAAAGAAATTATATTCGGTCCTCATTACTATTATTATAATTTTTCTTATAAATAAGAAAAGTTAAAGATGTTTCTCCCTAGATAAATTAAATTTTACAGTAATCTTGTTCAATTTTATTTTGAATTTAATTATTAATTCTTGAATGTTGAAACATCATATCAAGATTATAATATAATTTTAGTACTGATTATTATTACATTAAGATTTGATCTATTTTTTTTAAAAAATATTTGATACAGTATATAAATATTCAAAATTAAACTTTACCAACAAAATTATTTAAAATTGGAAATAAGTAGTATTTGAAAGATTTAAAAACGGTTTTTTTTCTTCTATTTTTCATTGTCTTTTCTTAAATACCCTTTTCTTCCATTAATTTTTCACACTCTTCCTCTACCACTCAGTCATCACTTTAAATAATGTACTAGAAATTACTTTTTAAAATGATCATATAATATTTTGGAAAGTAATTTTTAATATTATGCTTTTGGAAATAATAATTTTAGAAATTACTTTTAGCAATATGGCAATAGTATATGTTTGTTTTGGAAAATAATGTTCAAAATTATGTCACTTTTTTTATAAATATTATTAGAAAAAAAAAATTTGAAAAAAAATACCATTTTGAAAAGTGATTTTTTTTTTCTTTACCAAAAAAAAGAAATCACTTTTCAAAATGGTATTTTTTTTCAAATTTTTTTTCTAATAATATTTATAAATAAAAAAATTACAGTTTAATTGTAATTGCATTAATACTCATTCGATGAAAAAACAATGAAAATTTTGAAGAAAATACACGAATTAAACTGATCACACAAAAGTCATATTAACTAATTCAGAGAGAATTTTGGATGAAAATGTACTTTTAATACATTAGTTCATACTTTTTATTCAATGTATTGAATAAAAATGTGGTATAATTCAACTATTGTTTATAACAATGAGAAAGGGAAAGAAAATAAATATAAATGATTTTAAAAAAAAATAACAAAGATGAGTTGTAAAAATGTATTTAAAAGATGATATGATGAAGTGCGAGTTTCTTAATTGATGAGTAGAAGAATAGAGGAGAAAAAAAAAAGAATTAACAAAGAATAACTAGAGAGAAATAGAATAACTAAGAAATAGAAAAGGTAAGCAAAAAATTCGCTTTCAAAAAGAAGGTTTATTTAGTATATGTTTAGAATCAAATCAAAACTTGTATTTAGATTCTATACCATAAGAGTAATGAAATCAGATGTCGAGTCATCTAACAATAAAGAATCAATATCTTGGTCTCAATTATTTTGACAACTTAGATAGCCAATTTGATGCCACTAAGAGTACAAAGAATTATTCGTTGTCTTTGCTCTTGACCTTTTTAGTGGTTGAAAGGGCCAACACAACCATAGTAGAATATAAGAAGTCATGGTGGGAATCTGATGATGACCTCGCTAACTCGTTCTAATTAAGACAAAACCATTGAAGAGTGGCTCGTCATCCCCATTGAAGAGTGGCTCGTCTCGTCATCCCCGATCACCAAACAAGTCGAGAAGTCCTACACCAATAAGGCCTAAAAGTACAATTATGATTAAGTGACCAAGGAAGAAGATAAGTGAATTTTAGGGGTTAATTAATCACAAATGACAGTATTACGTATTTGGTAATCAAGACACATGACCTACCGAGCTAAAAGTTCATTTTGGTCCGTATAAATAGTCACACAAATCAAAGTAAAATTACTGTTTATTTATTGTTACTATTAATATTTATGTCTATTCTAATTTGAGCATTAGAGTACTTTTTGCAAATATCTCCCTTTGTCTCTAGTCTTAGAGCTCTTGGTCTGTTTTCGAAGGTTACTAGTATGCCTTTAGACAAGTACATATTTCATCTCCACATTTGACAGAAGTAACAAAAAGAATAATTTTCTATCGATTCATGCAATTCTAACTTGATTGTGATCCTAGATAAAAAGATATTAAGGAATTTTTTTTTTAAAAAAGAAAAAATGTATTTTTTAATAAGTTAGGTGTAATTACCATTTATTACAAGTGATTTTAGTCACAAAAGTGGTAAACTCTATCATATTAATCCATAAAGTTAAAAAAAAAATTTAATAAATTTCTAAAATTTCCTATTTATTGTGAGTTTCTAAATCTATTCTATTATCATCACTTTAGTAACATTTATTTTAATATTTAACCTATGTAATTATCAATTTGTATAATCTTGATGTATTCTCAATTTCAAGAACTATTATTAATCTTATTTGATGTTTTCTCAATTTCAAAAACTATTATTGAGGTGTCTTCCAAATTCAAGAAATAAAATGACCATTTGCTCCGACATATTCTATTTAGCAGTCGAGTATGAGACATACCGAAAGTGAATTTGGTATTTAGATTTAAATCGAAAGAATGAATAGTCTTATTAGATAAACTTCTTTGTAATCACTTATAAAAATCAACTTTTATATGAAAAATTCCAGAGTTGTCCAATTACAGAGTTGCCATTGTAGCTGCTCTTCACTGTTGTAGTACTTTATACTGTGCTTAGTTTGAACATTTGCACAAAAAACCCGTCCCAATAGAATCCTCTTCGATCTGAAAATGTACTTGTGTCTGAATGTGATCCGATGGTTTGATTTATTGGCTTGCATGTATATATTGGGGTTTGAGGAATCATACATAGTTACATCCATGGTACCCAAAGAATATAACCAATTCTTGTAACCAGTGACATCTAGTAATAAATATGACATGAAGTTACTAGTAATTTATACACGAATATTTTCTGCTATCCAATTTAGACTCATTATTATTTAAAACTGGCCGTATAAAGAACTGAAATTTCGAAAATGAAAAACTTACAATGGTAGAAGGAAATTTGTTGAAAAAGAAAACGAGCCTCCTGTGCAAAAAAGTTTTTACATCCAACTATGGGGTAAATGCAGACAAATCAACAACAACACAAGCCAATAAAGGAAGAGCAAACTTACAAATTCATTAAGCATCTCTCTTATCCCTGTTCATGACTATTTATATTATAGACAACTCCTTATGTCTGAAATGGTTAAAGTATAACTTATTCTGATCAGATTTACAGTTGAGATCAAGAAAAAAACTCTAAATAGAATGCTTGTTTTTATTAGCACCTGGCAAGATGTTTTATCAGGATCCAGAACCAAATGTAAGCTTTAAACGATTACCAACCGCTAAAGGTTTTGAAGCACATAATAGACTTCCTTCTAAAGGGAATAGATGCACAAGTAGGAGGGGGCTGTACCCACAATTTGAAAAGGCGAGATTTGCTTTTATAAACTCAATTCACAAGCAAATGAAATACAAATGCCATAAAGGACTCGGACAAATTCCAATTAGTTAGAACTTTGAAAATGCTGAGCCAGGTAGACAAATCATTCTAAAGCATGTTTCTCTTTTTAAATCATGAGCAGCATGAAACTACCTGAGTATTTAACAGTACCAAGAACTTAACAGGTATCAACACTTCCCAGGAATTGCCATTTAAAACAACACTTGATGAAATTTTCAGGCCTGGATGAAACACTATAATAAGAATGTGATGAGAGGAAAAGAATACAAGACACACGGAATGCAATAACACAGGATGGCCTCAACTTAAACAACAGGATAATACATCTAGAGAGAATCACAGCTTCTGTTCAACATATTTCATTCTCCTAACATTGAACACATTGATTAAACTAAAAGAAGCAACTGATAAGTGGTAGCAGATTCATCTGCAAATAATTTTTCTTACAAAACTACAGAGCAAAGCCACACAACACCCCAGAAGAAAACAACAGCACTAAACATAAGATAATTGCCAAAAACAAAAAGGTTAGGGCACCAACAGGTAATACCTATGTTTATGCATCTGGATTGTCATATTGTCTGGTGTTCAGAACAAAGTGAAAATCCAAAGCAAGCAGTGCCATGCTTTATTTACTAGTGTGTGACTTGATTAAAACATCAATCAGCAATATATATATTCCCTCCTCCATCATACTTATTGTGTAGGGTACTTCTAAATTCAAATGAATGATAAGTGATACAGACATATAATAATCTAACTACAATGATAACAACCAAACATTACTTCACCGAGTGGGGATCCTATCTCTGTCAAGAAGAATTTGTGATTTATAAGAAACGTCTCAAGATTATGAAATGATAGAATTTGTGTTGACGAATTGTTAAGGAAATTGTGTGCTGAAGTTGAGAGAGGAAATTCTGAAGACAATTGATATAATATATCAAGATAGAAATCTATTTATTTAAATTTTATTGATGTGCATCCAAGAGTGTATTGCACCTCAGTCCATAATAACATAACTTTTGATGCCACGTAACCAGAACATCAAACATGAAGCTGTTCCCTACATTTCTCTCAACCAAAGATTTTCTTCACAATGGAGAACCCCATCCGCCACCACCAGGAGTCAAAATTTGAATAATTTCCCCAGGAAGCACGTTGACTGTATTCTTACCCCCGAGATAAATCTTTCGGTTATCTTTCTTTATAAGGAAGTTAGCTCCACGAGCACCATCTTTCCCTCCCTTGAGCCCTCTTGGTGCATGGACACGCCTCTCAGAAAGAATGCTAACAGTTACTGGACGCCTAAACTCTATTTCTCTAACAAGACCATCACCACCTTTGTGAAATCCACCTCCTCCACTTTTTTCTCGAAGTCCAAACTTGTGCAAAATCACTGGATATCTTTGCTCAAATATCTCAGGATCAGTCATTCTTGTGTTTGTCATGTGACACTGTACCCCACTGGTCCCTTCCCAAGTAGGACCAGCCCCACTCCCACCGCCAATGGTTTCATAGTAACCAAAAGTGTCATCTCCAAATGTAAAATTATTCATGCATCCCTGTGAGCAAGCACAGGCCTGAAATGCAGTAAAAATAACATCAGTTATCCTTTGAGATGTTAGGACATTACCTCCTACTACAGCAGCACTATCACTAGGAGAGAGAAATGAGCCTTCTGGGACAAGAATCTTCACTGGAGCCAAACAGCCTTGATTGAGAGGAATATCAACATTCACTAAACAGCGAACGCAGTATATGACTGCTGCGGCTGTTACAGCTTCTGGTGCATTCCAATTACCATACACTTCAGCACTTGTCCCAGCAAAATTCAAAACTGCTTCTCCTTTATTAGAGTCGATGCTCAGTTTCAGATGAATAACGGACCCATCATCCATGTAGTCCTCTTCTTCAACAGTCACAAGTTTATTTGACTCGGATGAAATTCTATGACTAAAGGACTTCAGCATCTCTCTCACAGCTGCTTCTGCATTCACCTGAACGTAATTCATGTAAGCCTGAACGGTTTCCAGACC
This sequence comes from Cajanus cajan, assembly GCF_000230855.2. Lineage (NCBI taxonomy): Eukaryota > Viridiplantae > Streptophyta > Magnoliopsida > Fabales > Fabaceae > Cajanus > Cajanus cajan. Next base: position 64,370,006 of record NC_138518.1, read on the forward strand.
ATACTGCTCAATGAGCTCTTGGACGAGAGAAATTCCTCTTTGATTTGCTGCTACTTGTGCTCGCAGATCTGACAAATTATCTTGAATCCTGCGAGATCCTGGAATTTTATTTCCCTGATCATCAGAGCTTGGGGACTGCAGAAGTTTAACGATCCCCTCTTCTTGAAAGACACCTTTTTCAACAAGCTTAAATGACTTAATGGCAGCTCCTTCCTCCAATATGGATTTTGAAAATGGAGGCATGCTTCCGGGAGTAATACCCCCAATCTCTGCATGGTGCCCTCTATTTGCCAGAAAGAATACCAACTTCCCATTGAAGAAAACAGGGGTAACAACAGTTATATCAGGAAGATGGCTACCTCCCGCTGACGGATGATTAGTAACCAAAACATCTCCTTCATTTAAATTGTCACCCCAGTAATTGAGCTGCCACTGAACTGTACTAGACATAGCTCCTAGATGAACAGGAACATGAGGTGCATTTGCAACAAGGCCCCCTCTGGGATCAAATAGAGCACAAGAAAAATCAAGTCGTTCTTTGATATTAGTTGAAATGGAAGTTCTTTGTAGCGTCCTTCCCATCTGCTCAGCTATACCCATAAATCTGTGATTGAAGATGGAGAGCTGTACAACATCTACAATTTTGTCTGATATTTTAGCACTGGTTGGAGGGGAATCTATTTCAATTTTGATGTTTCCATATTTGGTTATAATGGCTCTACAGTTGGGTTCTACAATCACAGTGCTATTGCCATTCATGATTATTGCTGGCCCAGACATCATATGGCCATAGCCCAGCTTATCAAGCTTATAGAGAGGTGTTTCCTGCCAACCATTCCCAAAGTAAACCTTATAGTAGGCTTCAACTATAGGACCACTAGGGACAGATTCTATGGCCCGTGGCCTCAATATATTGGTAACTCCTATACCACGAACTCTAACATCACAGATCACAATATTTCTGTTCTGGAGTTTAAAACCATACTCCTGCTGAAACAATCTCACAAACTCAGTAGCATAGTCATGTAATTCTCCATCTTCAGCTATTTTTCTTTTGACCATGATGGCAGTGTCTGTACCTTCATATCTCAAGTTTAAATATGTCTCTGTTGAAATATTATTCTCTTTAAATCCTTGATTTTGCAACTTCTGCTTTACCTGTCTCAATAAATCAGCTTCTCGTTGTGAGACCTCAATAATAGATTCAGCTCCATATACTGCAGAATAAGGTTCCTGTGCCTCTTCTACAACATTTGCCAATCCCATTCCATATGCACTTAAGATCCCACAAAATTTGTGAATGAGCACTTCTTTCATACCCAATGACCTAGCTATAGCACAAGCATGCTGAGGGCCAGCACCACCAAAGCAAGCAAGTGAATGGTTCTTTGTCTCATGGCCCTTCATTTCAGTCAACTTCCTTATTGGACGACACATTGTCTCATTAGCAACATCCACAAAGCCAAGTGCAATCTCTTCCACTGTCATGTCTTTTGCAGATGAATCCTGATTCCTTCGGTGAGCATTTATTTGCCTGGCAAGCTTCTCAAATTCTCCTCTTGTCGAATTCACATCAAGAGGTTGATCTTCATTTGGCCCAAATATAGAAGGGAAATAATCAGGAATAACATATCCCAGAATTACGTTGGCATCAGTAATTGCCAACTCTCCACCTTTTCGATAACATACCGGACCAGGGTGAGCACCAACTGATTCTGGTCCAACTTGAAAAGCACCAAATTGGAACTTCAACTTTGAACCACCACCAGCAGCCACAGTGTTTATGTCAAGCTGTGGTGCTTGAATTATGGAACCAGCAATCTGGGTTTCCAGCACTTGCTCATAATTACCAGCATATCGACTCACATCTGTGGATGTTCCTCCCATATCAAACCCAATTAATGGCTTATCTGTTTCAAGTCCAAAAAGAGTTTGTGAGTAACCCACAACTCCACCAGCAGGACCAGATAAAATTGCTTTGTGCCCTGAGAAGGTACTCTCTGGGGCAAGTCCTCCATCTGATTGCATAAACAAAACATTCAACTTTCCAATTCCCTCGTCAAATTTGGAGATGAACCCAGATAGGTATTCTTTAATAACTGGGGTCAGATAAGCATCTACACTAGCTGTTAGACCACGAGGAACAGCACGGACCATGGGACTCAAAGCAGATGATATAGAAACATGTCTGAATCCCAAACTCAAAGCCAACTTCTCAACCTGTTGTTCGTGCTGTGGATAAGTGTAAGAGTGCATCAAAACAACAGCCAAACAACTAATTCCTTTCTCCAATAAATTTTTCAGTACAGACTTCAAAGCTTCTTCATTAAGCGGTTTTACAATCCTGACAAGCTCCCCAGAAATTCCTTTAACCAGTGATGATGAAACATCTTGATTTTCTCCTTCTTCCTCATCCTGAACAAGCTGAACTCTCTCTTCAACCTCCACAACTTCTTCATAGAGATTTGATGGCTTTGACACGGTCAGGTCAAATATGCTGGGGCGGGCCTGGTTACCAATCTGGAGCAGATCACGAAATCCTCGAGTCACACACACTGCAATCCTTTCTCCCTTGCGCTCTAGAAGTGCATTTGTTGCCACAGTTGTACCCATCCTTATCCACTCGATCTTCTCAGTGGGTATCTTCCAGTTGCGTGGAATTTTCTCACCACTGAATTCTTCAAGGATCCTCCGTATCCCTTCCACTGGTGCATCATCATAGTTTAAAGGGTCAACTGACAGAAGCTTCAGAACTCGACCATCAGGCTGACCCGGGATTTCTGCATACACATCAGTAAATGTGCCCCCTCTGTCAATACAAAATCTCAACTTCCCTTCAGTAACACTCTCCATCCTGTTAGAGCACTATTAAAATGCCCTGCAAATTCACACAGGTAGCAATCCAATTATCACATGAAATTAATAAATAACACATAAATATATATATATATACACACACACATAGATACACACCGCAACTCGCACACACGCACACACCAAGAATTGAATCTATATATAAAATATTCTGAAGTTGTATAGCATCTATTTTAGATTCCGTGAATGTGCATGAACTATTTATATATACGTGTGTCTGCCAAGAATTGCATATGTATAAAAAGGTTAGAATGAAAAAATATTCTGAAGTTCAGTAGAATCTAAGGTAGGTTCCTTTGAAACTGCATGAACTAGTTGCACAGATCCATCCAACAAGACATGAGATATAAAACAAGTAGATGGGAAAATGAAATCCATTGTCATTCCCAATGAGGTAAAAAACAGCAGAAGTTCAATCAAGTTGCACACTTGATTAGCATAAATGAATTACAGATTGAATTTTGTGAACAAGAGGAGAGCATTAGTTGGGCAATGATTGAAAGCTGTTGGAAGAAAAAGATAGGCATGAAATGAATCAGAATCAGAATCAGAATCTTACAGTGTTGGAGAAGGAAACTAGAGTGCGTTGGTTGCTAATGCTTGTGTTGTGTAGTTGGGGTTGGGGTTGGGGTTGGCGATGAGGAATTGCTGTGCCGTGTGTGACTTTCCAGACGCTAACTCATTCTGCTGTTTATTTATCTACCCATATTGTCTCTATTTTCTTTTTTTATAAAAAATAATATTTAAAAAGTCTATTTATATATACGTTTAGACTTATAAAAAAATTTATTAAATTTAATAGATTTATTTATTTATTTATATATAATATAATATAAATAATGAAGAGAGATTCATAAACATATAAATTATATTTTAATTATAAGATAACTAATTTAAATTGAAATATAACATTATTTTTAATTATTAATAATTTATTTAAAAATATTAAAATTAAATTAATAAATAAATACGATAAATAAAAGATTGAATTAAATAAAAAGTTAAAATAATTTTTAAAAATACATCATCAAATAATAATTTTTAAAAATATGTTCACTCTCATTTAGAATAGTTATTCAAGTTTATTACGTAGGGATGGATTATAAACAAAAATATAAAATTTGAAATTAATTGATGTAAAATTATATACGTAATTTTTATTTGATAATTTTATTTTAAAAATTATCGTTAAATTAAAAGGTTTCTTATATAAATTGTATTCATAAAATCTTATATTAATCTAAAAAAATTAATATTCAATTAACATTTATTAAAATTGTAGTTGTATATATTTTAAAATATGTAAAAATAAAAACTTTTTAATTGCATAATTATAATTTAAAAGTTAGAATTGTAATTCTAAGAAAAAGAAAACAAAGTGAGAGCAAGAGGATTACATTTTATATGATGTTGATATCAATTAATGTAATTCGGGTATAATTTGATCATTTATTTTCTCTCTCTCAATATTATATTTACATGAAATATTAGGATTGATCTAATAGTGAAATTAAGATAATAGATATAAAATTTTGAGTTTGAATTTTATTATCATTATTATAATTATAATATATATATATATATATATTATATATGTAATTGAAATTAAATCTAAAATGTGAATTTGTACTCTTTTTCCACATTAACAGAAATAATAAAGAATGATTTATCCATCAATCGATAACGTTGGATGTGGATCTCATATATACATTCAAATATGTCTTATATCTACTAAATAAAACCTCATATATACATTCAAATATGCCTTATATCTACTTAAGTTTTATTTTGGTATACCATTAATATTAAGTTTTTACACGATTCACCAATTAAAAATTACTTTAAATATAATCTTTAAAGTAATCATTACAAAATTCAATATTTTTATATACAATAATTCATGATTAGATTATAATATATATTAAATTAAATTATTTTTTTAATCACATTACAATAAATATTACATATAGTGACATATAAAAAGTATCACTATAAATATAATATATGTAAGTATATATCTATTTGGCATATAACTACAGACAATTTTAGTGTTGATTTTGAATGAGATTTAACAACATATTTTGTGTGTCACTATAGCTTATACCCACACTTTTTAACAATATACCAATATATATTATATTTATTGTGTAGGTTAAAATAATTTTTAATAACACATATTGTGTCATTATATGACAATTTTCTTGTAGTGTCATTCTGTGTTTTAAACTAAAATAAAAAGTCTAATAAGAAATTGAGAATTACTAAAAAGAAATAAAAAAATAAAATTTTCAAGCTCAAGCATGTTCTGAATCTTATAACCACTAAAGTTAACCTAGGAATTAAAGTAGTTAGAAATATGAAGATCAAATTCAATCCTCGTTACGACCGTCTTTATAATTTTTCCTATCTTTATTAAAAAAAATATTCGAAATCTTCTTGAGGTACAATCCCATTATACTAATAAAATAATAAATAACTAATTATTTATTTGAGTAACAAAAACAATTATTTTGTTTAACCAATCTGCAATTTGGCGTGTGGGTGGCGGCTGATTTGAATGTCTTTACTGAAAATTGAAAAGTGGCCTTAATAAATTGAGATTTTTATTTGTAACGCTTATATAACTAATTAATTGTAACAAACTTAGGCATCATGTGGCTGTAGTTTAGTGGTAAGAATTCCACGTTGTGGCCGTGGAGACCTGGGCTCGAATCCCAGCAGCCACACATGTATTTTAGTTTTTTTTTAATATTTTTTTATTTTGAATTTTTGATTTCTCAAAATGAAAATTTTATCATGCCCTCTCGTTTGTCATCTTTCAAACTTGTGACTCTTATTTATCTATTTAATATTTTATATATAAAACTATCTCTTATTTTATTAAAGTGTTTTTGAAGGTCCTTGTTTCACAATTTTAGGGTGAATTAATTATTGTACTAGGATTGATTTTTTTGTTGTTGAGTTATTTGCAATCTCAAGACAGCTCAATGATCATATTAGTGTCGATTATTTATAGTTGTTCGCAACCTCAACACGACTCAATGATCATACTAGGGTCGATTATTTTCGAGTTATTCGTAACTTCAGCACGACTCAATGGTCGTATTAGGATAGACCATTTTTAAGTCGTTCACAACTTTAGCATGATTCAATTCGTACTAGGATCGATTATTCTCATTAATTGTAAACTGAAAAATAACCTCATAAGAATGTATAATTTTTATGTTAATGCACATGGACAACAACATAAACAAACTCAACTAAGTGGTGGTCAATTGGGTGGAAGTTCAACCATAGAAACAATAACTTTTGTTGAAATTTATACACATGGTTGGGAAAGATGCCTTTAGGACACATTTGAAGGAAAAAAGGTGATATTGACCCAAAAAAATGAGCTCGAAACATATTTAGGAGAAGCAAATGTTGATGCAAATGAAAATTTTGATTTGCTTCCATGGTGGAAACAAAATTCCTCCCACTTCCCCATATTGTCAAATATACTGAAGGATGTTTTGGCTACTCCTGTGTCAATAATAGCATATGAAAGTGCATTCAACATTGGTGGGAGAGTTTTAGACACTTTTCAAAACTCACGTAGTTCAAAAATGGTTGAAGCACTAATTTGTGCCCAAAATTGGTCGAGGCCTTCTCTACTATAGTTTAGAGAACTTAATCCAAGTGAAGAATTAGGGAACTCTGAAAATATTGTTATAGGTACCAATTTTTTTATTTTTATTTTTACATGTTATTGTTAAGTTTTCTTTTTTATTTTTACTTGGTAATTTCTTATTTATTTCTTATCACATTTATGAGAATTTCAAAGTGATGGAATCATGCCAAAGGGTATCATTCAAAAGGAGCCCATAGGAGTGGGATATGCCTGAAGTGCTTCAAGAGGATTGGGCCCATGTTGAGGTTATTGGGTCTTAGCTCATTTTATGCTATAAGTCACTAATTAATTAAGCTCAATGTCTCTTACATACTTTTATCTTGTTTGGTTTGGGCCTTGTATGTTGGGCCAAGTAGTATAGTTGTTTGGACCTTGTATTTTGGGCCAACTAGTGTAACAACTTTATTGCAATTTTTCTTATTGTGTATTTCTTTTGGGCCTAGGAGGTGCAACTTATTTTGAGCCATCCATTAGCATTTGATTTGAATTAAGTTGGAACTAAAGTTTGAATTCAAATTTGAATTCGCTTTGGACATCCAAACTCACCATAGGTTAGGCTACCATGGTTCAAAATGAACCTAGGTTAGCTTAGCCTACTCCATAAGTTTTCTAGTTCTATATAAGGTCATTTGCTACTTGTATGCATCACTTTGGTATGAGATTAGAGATTCATTTTTTGAATTCTCTCCCTTTTCTCTCTAAAGTCTCGTTGGAGAAACTTTCTCCTTAAGTACTTCCATCAATGAAATTCTCCTTATGGCTAATGCTCTCATTTGCTTGCTTTTCTTTTCTCTTAGAGAGTTCACGCCCTAAACACTTGTTAATCTTCATCATTAATGTGTTTTTCTTGGAGAATTGTGATCGTGGAAGCACATGAAGGGAGCTAAGGGCTACATAGAGGAATTTGACTACTATTCCTCCATGGAGTTCCATCATAAAGGAAGGGTACAAGACTTCAAGGATGTTGAATTAGGAGCTAAGATCGCAGATGGTGGAGTTGTAGTAACTTTTTATTTTCTTATTGTTGGTGGTCTAATATAGCTGCTACTTGGAGGCCTTAAATGACTTTTTTGTCTTATTGTTGTTGGTTTAATATAACTTGCAAGGCCTATTTTGTAGCTTTTATCAAAATCTTTGCAATTTAGAAGTTGCCTCCAAGATTGAAAAAAAAAAAAGCGAACCTTGTTTATAAGTTGCAAAAGTAGCCTAATTGGTATGGAAAGCTTATTACTGCATCTTATTTCTTTTATTTTCTTTGAACTTGTCTTCTAATTCTAAATTTTAATTTTATATATTTATATGCAATTGCCAATAGATACTACTCTTAGTACACTATATGTATTTGAGTGGCTTTCCATTTCCCTTAATTTAACTACTACCTTGTGTTTATCAACACAACTTTGGGACTTAATGGTACGTGTGGTTGAAAGTTAAAATTTGTTTATATTATGAATATGTAAGATAGTTTATTAAATTGTTAGTGTAAATAAAAATTAATTTATATTTTTATTATTGCATGTTGATTTAGTACTTTCGAGAGTTTTATTTGTTACACGGACACGCATATTTGAATTTTTTCAATAAATGTACCGACTAGATAGGAAAATAAAATACATTAAAAGGAAGTAAAAAACAACATTGGCATTTGGTGATGTTGGACTCACTAAAATATTTATTTTTAATGTAATATTCACTACAGGGATGTAATGTATATTTAAGAAACATTTGTTATTATCATTAAGGATTATAATATTAATGGTGGATGCCTATAAGATTACTTTTTTTTTTTCTTTCAATTTTTCAAAATTGTCTTTTCTCAAAAGAATTAGATTAATTTAATTGTGAAAACTTAACTTGTTTTTTGGACCTAAAAATTTCAAATGGACCCTAAGTATCCTTTTCTTAAAAGAGATTAAAGAAAGATAGAAAATTGAGTTAAAAATAAAAATAGAATTAAAAAAAAAAGTATAAAAATAGATCAGGCATAAAAAAAGGCAAAAGACTTAATATTGATCCATAACTAATTCAACCTATCCGACCTTGTTCAAGCCGAAACCCGTCCAAACTCAATGATTGATGGACAAAAATGGATCTAATATACACATTTTACATGTTTATGCAATTTAGACTTTTACGACCTAAATCTGTCAAATCTCATCCAATGACAAGCCCTAATAAACAGGCATGGCAGAGTGGGTCGAGTATCAGTTTTATGATACCCATCTTCATCTTCAAATCCATTCTCATCCCTCTTCTTATATTCGTGGAGTATGTAATATTTTTTTTTTCATCATCCTTGTCCTCGTTGGGTTTCGGATATACCCGAATCCATACCTGTACAACAAAAAATATTTTTTTGCAAAAAAAACATACACTATATTTTTAACTTATCTTTCCATTATATTATAATTATAATTGAGTTGTTTGTCTATCTCATATTTTAATCAAGATACTTCTTAATAATTAAAAAATCATAAATATTTTACATCATAATAAACAATCACACATAATTAAATTTTAAAATTCTTTAAAATAATCAAATCAAAGATGAGAACGGGACGAATTGATAAGTATATACCCATCTCCAGTTTAATATTTCAGGTTTTATTCATACACATACCTGAACCAAATCAAATCAAATATTTTTCATTAAAATCAAAATAAATTCAAATATTATTTATAAATATGAATTTATTTGTCATCCCTACTAATAAACATATACAACTTGGTCTACCTTATAAATGTTAACCCTTCCCTTCTACGTCATACTCATTATCCTGTGTCTTGAATTGTAGGGACAGCGCATCACACCCCGTCACCTAGTTTTTATTTGGGTTGTTAACTATTGGTGCTTGATACTGGTCAAAGATATTAAATTAAATACATCATATTATAATGTTTCTAACTATAAAATGGGTTTTAAATGACTTTTGAAATTTTAAGTAAGAAAAAATTATTTCTTTAAAATAACTTTATTTGTTGTTTCCTTATATTATGTTTGGAAGTTGGAATTTTCGGAGGAAGGTGTTATTTATTTATTTTTAAATTACGAGTTATATAATGTTTATTAAAAAAAAATAAACAGGAGATTTTTAAAATTACGAGTTGTATAATGTTTACTAATAATATTCTATATGCATATTATTGAAGGGTATTCATGTCATTTTATAAATATACACTTTTCTTTTATCCCATTTTGTAATCAATCAATCAAATAAAAGAACAAAATATTTTCACTTTTATTTTCTTTTAAATCGAAGGAAACATCCTTATTTGTCCTTATAAAATGCTTGTTTCCTTCTCTTTTCTTTCCAAATTGAAGAGAAGGTCTCACGAAAAATACGTTTTTTCCTCCCTAATATTACACCACTAAATAAGGAAAATGTTTCTTTCTCTTTTAATATTTTTCCTTCTTTCCATTCCTTCCATTTTCATTTATACAAAACAAAGCATATCCAAACATTCACTTCATTAACATAATAACTTAAAATTATGATTATCTTTTATTTTAGTATTTAGTGCATTTTTAATTTCATGCCATGACCATCTAGATCCGCATCTAATTATAGAAACTGTAATTTGTGAATGTTATGAATGATAAGTCACGAATGGTTTAATTTGTGGATATATTATTGAAAAATTAATCCAAAATTTTCAATAATGAAGGAAGAGTTACAAATAGAGTGATGAATGAAGAGTTGTGAACAAAAAGTTCATCATGCATCCCTTATAAATAGGGAGTCATTACCTAGAGAAATGTTAATTTCAATTCATTCTAGAGTGAAAGAAGAGAGAAATAAAGTGAAAAAATTATTCTATTCTTCTTTAAGAGAAAAAGATAATTGTTTTCACCACACTTAGTGAGAATTAAGAGATGGTCATCTAAGAGTTGTGATATTTTTTGAATGATCCTTTCGAAAAAAATAAATTATTTATAATTATACTTTCATGGTAAAAGATTGAAAAGATTTTTCACGTGAAAATTCTAGTATATATTCCTCTATTCTTCATTCTTATTTTCAATTTTACATAATGCCAATTTTATGTTGACAGATATGTGTAACTAGATACGTTAATTCTCGAAATATACATATTGTATGTTTTTATTAATCTAGCACACATTGACATGAATCTGAGTCATGTATTATTGGGTCCAGGTAGCTTTTGAGACCAATAAACGATAAACAAAGAAAGTTGATAGCCTTTGATTTAGAAATTTGATCACATCATCTAAAGATCGATCATTCATTACTTCTACAGCTACCTAGATTAACTGAGAAACCGAACTACGGATTAATTCTTCTCCATTCCTTTCCATGGTTACTACTAGCCAAAAAGTAGGAATAGCGCAGATAAACAGTGTTCATTTATTAGTAAACACTCGTGAGCAATGATATACTTCTAGCTAGTAATATTATAAAATAAAAATAAAAATAAAGTACATTTCTTCATCAACACACCAAACATTGTGCACACTAAACATGGAGAAACATCACGGGACCCACTAGGATCTCGATAACTAGCCACTCAGACTCACCCAATAATCTAATTAAGGAATACAAAATAGACGAGAAAGTAATTAATCACGGTCAGCATTGTGCATGGCCATGAACATTTATTTTACTGCCTTTAACAATATACTAGTGGTGTAGTGCATGAACACGTGAGATGTAGTATGTATGATATATCGATGGCGTGAAAATACGAAATTGCCCTCAAGGGTTGGAAGTTGTGGTTATGGTGGAGGCTGGTGGAGAGAAGTAACCTGCGGGGAAGTTAGGAGAAAGCAATGCTGGAGGCAACCTGTACTCTGGCCAATTGGTGACTGGGGGAAAAGGAGGTAACTTGAAGCCAGGAATGTTGGGAATGTTAGGAATGTTGCCAATGTTGGGAAATGTTGGTGCCAAAAGTTTTCTACTTGCTTGGACCTCACCAATGCAAGAAAGTGACAAAACAATGAAGAATGCTAAGAAGAGAAAACGGGGAGAGGCCATTTTTTGAAGCTAAGAAGTGGAGAATGATTATGGTGGTGGTAACACATGCAAGGGCTTGGATTTTTATAGTCCACCTTGGACGTTGTTGGTCCATGGATTTTAAAAAGGAACAGTTGAATGTTTCACGATGAAAAATGAGTGATTATTCGTCGATACACACACCTGATTGACACTTGTCGTTATACTTTAAATGTCGTAATATGTTGGTGTGTATTAGCATTACTTTCTTTTTGAATGGTAGTGTCAAGTGTGTCAGATCTAGATACAAAAAAGTGACCCACTTTTATACCTTTTTAGTAGTCATCTATCTTTGCAGATAGATATCTTTTTCTGCCATCCATCATAGTATTTCCACACATGGGTTGCTTGTTGATTTTAGTTAAAATTAGTTTTGAAGTATAAGTGATCATTTATATTTAGATGTTTTTATTTTAAAAGTAAATTTGATATAATATTCAGTGAAGTAAAATTAATTCTACCCATTAAATATTTGTATTTTCACTGAAATTACTTATAATGGGGAGAAAAAATCTAACACATACACTAAGAATTTAAGCTCGGTTGTCTTTGGTTTTAAGTAGACTTTGCTCACTGTTAATACAACTAGCACGAGGATAGGTAGAGTACTTTTCCCAAAATTTCCCTTTTCTTGTTAGTAAATGTTATGATTCAATGTACTGCTTTGTAAATATGCAATCAATAATTATTTCACAAGCAGCTTGGGTGGGTGGTTAGATAGGTCAATTATTTAGGTCTAGTTACATTTTTCGTCTTCGTAATTTAACCTATTCCTAGTTTTTGTCTCTTTAATTTTAATTGTTTATATTTATTTTTTCAATTGTCTAAATTAATTTTTTCACTCCAAAGTTTCATTCAATAGTTAATAGAAACATAATAAAACTGTAATATATCATTAAATTGCATAGATTTTCAAAGAAAACAATGTAAAATAATAGAATGAAAATAAAAATATTTTCATTAATTACATTCTTTATGTAAAATTGATGATGTATCACACTTTTATCAAATGCAATTTTATAGTAATTAAAAATTATAAAAATTAAATATAAAATAATGTTTAGTCAATAAAATCATTTTGTAAGTACGTATTAATTTTTTGTTGTTAACTTTGAAACATTATGTAAATTATGCTTATAAATAAAATAAAATAGTAAAATAATTAAAATTAGAAAGACGAAAATCAAACATACAGTAAAATGTGAAGAACACAAATCTTTGGCTAAAGAAATACGAGGAACATACGTGGGATTAAGTCAATTACTTCATTTATTAGCGAAAAAGTGAATTTACTCATAAATCGTTGAAAATACTCAACTGTCCCTTCGAGAAGAGTATAAGTGGAGTAAATGAAAACTGAAATCTCGGCCTGTCATGTCAGATGGAGAAAAACTAAATGGAGTAGTTAAACACTGTTGACAATGTTGTGAGTATCATTGAGTATATTATCATGGAATGATAAGAGCTTTCATTGAGGTAGAACACTTGTATAAAATGCATATACTTAATTATTTCTCATTCATAATAATATTATATGGCTCAAAAAAGAATTGATATAGATATATATAAGTGGCTTTAGCCTAAACCATAGAGACTATCGGATGGTAATGTTTGAATAAGTTTCTGAGTAAATACTTATAAAATAAAATAAAAAGTTGAGTTTTGATAAATTAAATTAAATTATGAATATTTAAGTTTAGAAAAGTGAATGCTTCTACATGAAGCAGGTGAAAATGTGATACATATGTGAGACACTAAAATGTCCGGAAATAAGAGGTTTTTAACCGGAAAAACATGAAATAAACAATCACAAAAATATTTGAGAGTCATGGTGACGACACGAGTGCGGTGTAGCGACGACGACGCTACGGGTGCAGTGCAACGACAATGACACTACAGTAACGCTATGGGTGTAGCCGTGTGACCATGGTGACACTACGAGTGTGGCGACGGTGATGCTATGGGTGCGGTACAACGACGGTGATGGTGACGCTATGGGTGATGCTACGGGGTGTGACCCTGCGACCATGGTGACACTACGAGTGCAGCGATAGTACGGGTGTGGTGTAGCAACGGTGACACTACAGGTGCGGCCGTGCGACGATGGCGACACCGCTGCACGTGCGGCCACAATGACGCCGCTTTGTGTTCAACGGGGATGAGTTTACCGGTTATGTGGGTTGCTTACCTTCAATTTTCTTCGATCTCGTGCATTGGTTTTTTAATTAATATATCAAACGGCTAAAACTAATGATTTATCCATGAGACATATTTTTTACTGTTTCATGTTAGAATTTTCCTAGAAAAATTGAATTATTATAAAAAGATTAAATAAATAAATTGATTTTAACTTTTATAAAAATTTAATTTTTTTTTCTTGTTCTTTTATAAGTATTTATTGAACTTTATTTAAATAGAGTTGTTGATATACATATAATGGGCCAGTTTGTTTCATAATAATAAAAAAAACAAGTTATTTAATAAAAATGGACATTTTATTTTAAATGTGTTGAATGGAAGTTAAAAGAAAGAAGCGTTTGCTTTGAGTCATCTTTCTTTATTTTCAAGAATGTGAAAGGAAAAATATTTATTCTTATGTTTATTAGAAAGTCTTACAACAACATTTCTGTGTATTTTTTTTTTTTATTTTCAGAAAAGTCTTATTTCTATAATGGAGGAGTGAATATGTGATATGTTATTTATTATCTCTTATAATTTCTATTTAATATTTATTTAAATTATTTAAAAATTTTAAAAATATTTTTAAAAATGTTAAAATAAGGCAAACACATTTATATTCTTATTAATATCATTGTGGATAATATTATTTGTAAGAAAATAATTTCCGAGAATATTATGAATAAATGTGCGAGAATTGCAATTGGTTGCAAGTAGCAACAAGAAAGTACCTTTGGATGAGTGTGAGAATTGGTTGCAAGTAGCAACAAGAAAGTACCTTTGGATGAGTGTGATAAACAGAGAAACATATTCGTACGAACTAAATTAAAGCACCTGCGGCCAAGAAGAAGTGAAGAACTTCTTTATAGCTTCTAACTAAATCCTTACATTTTTGTTAAAATTCTTCGATTCGTAAATTTTAATCTCCTAAAATTTAGTATCGTACTTCCTCTAATTCGTTCTCAAAAACATATTTTAATCGTCATTACAATCATTTTTTTTAAATCTTTCATATCTTAACCAAAAAAGTATTATAATAATCAATTTTCTAATATATATGAATAATTAGGTATTATAAAAAATATTTATCAATAGTGATCAATACCTATACAAAATTTTATTTTTCTTACAATATAATCTATTTTATAATCAAATTTAAAATTTTAGCTTTAAATACAACTCGCTATAATATGTGTAAAACAATATATCAGTAATATTTGTTAGATTTAAATATGTTATTAATTCCTCAAATTTAAGAAAAATTTATTTTTAGTCTCTAAAATTTAAAATTATTGTTTTTAGTCCCAGTAAATTTTAAAAATCTTATTCTAATCCTTCAGATCAACAATAACATATATGAAAATAACTAATTAAGACGGTTATGCAATATCAATTGGATTTAATATGATATTTTCACCAATAAAAATACTAATAAATAGATTTTATGTAATAATATTTGATAAATTTTTTAATAAAATTTAAATATAAGAATTAAAATATTTTTTTTAAAAATTATAGAAACTTAAAATATTAATTTTAAATTTGAGAGAGTAAAAATAAATTTACTCTAAATTTGAAAATTAAAAAATATATTTAAACCTATTTGTTACTTAACATGTTCTATCATACTCACTATTTAAGTCTATCATACATAGGTCAAATACAAAGGTCAAATACAAATGCGCGCATCTGGAAATTGATTGGGTACATATTAAAATTGATTGTGGCATTATAGTAAAGAATACATCATAACGTTATCTTTTATAAATGTGAGACATGATCATGATGGCAGCAAATTAACACGATCGAAATAATTTTTAAACATCAAGAACTTAAAAATGAAACATTCAAAACTTGATCTAGAAAAAAAAAATAGGAAAAAAATAAAAAATAAAATAAACACTAAAGTAAAATAAGATTTATATTTAAGTCTATATTATAATATATTATTTTCATAATATTTTAAAATTATATAATTATGACCTATTTAAGTTTAAATAATCTAGTAGAGAAAACAAACATTTTGTACCTTTATTTATTTTTTGAGAAAAAATAGTTTTTTAAAAAATATATTAACATTTTAAAATAGATATTCGTATTAAGTAACTTTTTTTTATTGGAGGGAGTGAGTACTTTTAGAAATTATAAAATGTATAATATGAATTTAGGAGTAAAAATATATAACAAAAAAGTGAAAAGTAAAGCGTAAATATAAAATTGTATCCTCTTTATAATATGTGAAGATAAGTAACTTTAAAATTATAAGGTGTATAATATGTATTTAGGGATAAAATAGTCTAATAAAAAAGTAAAAATGAAAGTGTAGCTACGAAATGACATCTCCTTTATAATATGTATAATTTTTTTTTCATGTATCAAAAGAATATATATTTACTTAAATAAAAATTAATATCAATAATGTAAATGTTATATTTTAAGATAAATTGATAATTCAATAAATATAAATTAATATATACTAATTTACTCGAGGAATAGATGCTAACGACATTTAATCACTTTTTATTATAAGCTAAAATTTATTTGTTGAAATTTAATGACTATCTATCCTAAATTTATTGTGATATCTATAAAAAAAAATTATGATTTTTAATAAAATTTAACTAATAATTAAAAAAAATAGAAAAAATGTTAGAGAAATATTATTAACATTGTACTAATATACTTTTACATAAATATAAATATATTCCACAGAATATAAATTTACTAAAAAAATATTGATTAGAAATATATGATATAAACATAAATTTTAGTGAATTTATGTGCAATTTAAGTTTTTATGGAAGATATATATATATATATATATATATATATATATATATATATATATATATATTAACTTTAAGTGAAAATAACTTATTAGTTTAGTGATTTAGTGTTGTTAGAAGTAAGAGTAAAGGATTCTAATCTTATTTTTAAACATTTTAAATAAAAATTCTCCTATTTTAAATGGGTATGAAATCATTCGATTGAAATTTGGTGTGATCAAAATTGTATAATCCATGCTTAAAAGACTAAAATTGCTAAAATAAAATTTAAGTGATCAAAATCATACAATTATAATGTTGGGAGAACAAAAATGCATATATACAAAAAATGTTTTATTTTCTTAGAGTCTTCTTAAATTATATTTTATTTTTGTTATAAGTAAATTAAGAAAATAATAGGGCAATGAGGTCTTTTGACATCAATTATTTTCATAAATTTATATCACTTGTGAAATTAATATTATGTTCACCGTGTTAATAGGAGAACATATTTACTTCAATACAATTCTTGTAGATTTTTTTTTAAAATTGATTTATTCTTTTTACAATTACAAACCAAGGATGACAAAAAAATAAAACATCTTTTTTTTTTTTTTATTTTTTTTATTTTTTTTACATTAATAAACAATAACAATTTCTAAAAAAAAAGTGTATAATGTGAAGATGAAAAAAGAAATCAACAATAATAGAAATAGTGTACCTAGAGGTGGCGAGAGGAAGATGTGGATATCGAAAGGAATGGAAATCGAGGGTAAGGTAAGAAAAATCTGATGAAATGAGAAGCAAAAATGAAAGAAAAATACAACAAAAATGGCGTAAAAATTAAAATGTGTCGTACATCAAGGATGAAGGGACATTAAAAAATTTAAAATTACCGAGTTATATTTAAGATTTTTAAATGATAAAATATTTTTATTTTTTCTACATCTTAAATTTATCTCTTTACTACTACAAGATGCATATTTTACATCAGTTCTGTGATATCATCTAGATCGGTTTTATAATATTTTGTTCTTTTTGTTCTCTGTTTGTTGAAGACCCTCTTCATCTCTTTCTAATGTGTCTGATGGCTTTTAATACTTGGTTAGCTGTTGCTAATTAGTTTGAGGTTACGGTGGTCTTTCCTAATTCTTTAATTTCTCTTTTTTATATTGGACGAATCTTGGTATATATAAAAAACATTCTCACTTTTTGCGGGTGGTCTGGGTTTCTGTTATCTGGTCACTATGGCTCCATCGAAATGTTATTATCTTTCAGCAAGGTGCTACAGATTACAAGGAAGTGTTGGACAATATTAAATTGTGTTCATGGAAGTAGATTAGTAATTTTGTCCCTGGTTGTTCTTTTAATTATACAAGTTGATATTATAACCCGAGTTTATATTTCTCATAGTTTTTATTCTAACTTTGATTTTAATTATGTCTCTTGTAACGGGTTGAAGTACCCCTTGTACTCCCTTTAATTTAAATCTCTTTTGCTTGTAAAAAAAAAAATGACTAATCTAACATATATTATCCTATTCAATATTTATACATGTATTAAATGGTAAAGCTAGGGCTTTTTCGTCCCATTTCTTTACCTAAGGTTATATGTATTAAATGGTAAATTTGGTGTAAGATGTAAAATAAGGAACGCAATTAAAGTTGGCAATAGTTGATACACTGGTTGCTTGTCATTAATGTAAGATACAATAATAGGCTAACTGTAACTCATGACATTATGTATCCACCTCTTATATTATGCAGTTAAATACAACTCATGTCTCGTCCACAATATATTCTACAGTTTTTTTTTATTTAAAAATTTTATAACATAGATGACACAATGGTTTTAAATTAAAATTCAAAAACTAATTTGTGCTAATCAAATATTATGAATGGATAAAGTTTGGATTAAGCAACCGGATTACTTTATTAAAAGTTTGATAAAGGAAAGAGAATTTTAATCTTTAGTGGTTCATCTATTTATAAAGTTTGAGGTGAAATTCTTTTTCTATATTACTGTCTTGTGGTGTAAGTGTTCTATTGTAAGTTTTTTTAGTCACGTTTTATGATTAAAAAAATTCTATTTGCTGAATAAAATTATACCTTTTTTTAAAAAAATCAAATATTATTAAAATTTAACTTTGATGTGCTAATGAAAATTGAATATAAGAGTATACTAAATCGATTTCGTAACAATCACTAATCAATTTTTTTTTGGCTAATATAACTTGATTTATGACTTAGTCTTCGAGACTTTATTATTCATTTGGACCTCAATGTGTTAGGTAGCATTAAGTAATTATAGTCAGGCTACCTAAAAATACGGCCTAACTATTGAATATGTATATGCATTATTACTTATTAGAGTTTTCTAGTGCATTTTGAGCATGAAAACACGTGGAGAAGGCTGAGTGGGTGGTGCATGAAAATTGAAGAAAAAATTTCTTTATTTTTTTTTTATTTTAAGTTAATAAAAACTTCAATTTGTCATCAAAATTTAATTTTTATTCAATATTAATTATTTTAAGTACATGGTAAATAAGTAAGAATATTATTAATTTTCTGTATTTTAACATTTTAAAGCAAAACTAAAATAAATAAAATTAATCCAATTACTAGCTATTGAAAAAAGTGTTAGAAAATGCCGGCCAAGAAAAAAAAAGTTGCAACTGATAAACGATACGCATTTTAAATTTTATTATAAATTGGGAATGTATTATTTATTTTAATAGTAATTTTTGGTAAAACTAATTCTTTTAATAATTCACAAATTGTATTAAATTTTAACAACTCAACTATTAAACTAAAATTTCTTAATAAATAAATTAAATATATAATTTTTTTTATAAATTATTTAATATTTTATTTCATTAAATTAAATTGACGTGTAATATGCTCTTATAAATATCCACCCATTTGATTTAATGAAGTGCAATATGTTATAATTTTTTAAATTTTATAAAAAAATTGTAAACTTAATTTATTTATTAAATTTTTTTAATTTAATAATTAAATTATTAAAATTTAATACAATTTATGAATTATTGAATAGAGTGACTCTTTAAGTGGGTGGATATCTTGTCTTATAAATTGGAAATGGAAAATAATTTTCATATAACTAAAATAATAGAGATAATGATTAAAAACAATAAAAGAGTTGACAACCTAACCCAAATTTTCTTTATATTAGAGTTATTTAGTGACTAAGATATAATAACATTAAATAACATAATTGTTTAATACACTAATGATTAATATATTATCTATCTTATTAGGTAATGTATTTTTTATTTCAAGAAAAATAACTAGATTTATAAACATGGTATATATATATATATATATATATATATATATATATATATATATTCAATTTTATTCTTTTTCACATAAAATAGAGTAATTACAATCAAATTTATATGTTTTTTTAAAGATTGCACTCAATATCTTTTTGTTATTTAGACTTATAGTAAAACTCTTTAAAAGTTGAAAATATGTTATGCTTTTACTCTTGTATATATTATTTTGAAATTGCACCCAATACTCATATGTTATTTGAACTTATAGTGAAATCTTTTAAAAGTTGAAAACATTTTATACTCATATTCATCATGTTTTTTCAAGATTGCACCTAAAACCTTTCCATGAGTTTAATTTACTTAAAAAATTAATTATCTACTCTATCAATGATAATTATCCTCTTATTCTATAACAACCTTTAATCTTTAATTTTATTTAAGATTATTTTACTCTTTTTTAATTATGCATTATCTCAATTGATTTACATTCAACAACCTCTATTACTTTTACTTTTAAACAAAATATATAGAGATGCAGAGTGTCTTAATCTTTTTTTTATATATATTATTTTTAAACAAAACACATTTATTATTAAGTGTTTGAGTAAAAAACAATGGTATAACTATTAAGTATTTTAATTCTTGTCTTCATTCATCTATTATATTTATAAAATGATATCAGTATATATATATATATATATATATATATATATATATATATATATATATATATATCCATGTAAAATGAGTAAATTTTTATTTTAATATCCATAATTTTTTTTTCTTTGTTGTTCATCCTCCAAAATCTAAAATTATTATTTTTATTTGATATTATTATCTAATTATTTTTAACTTCTTATTTGTTAAAGAATGTTACTGTAAATCTAAATGAATAACAGGTATTGGATGTAATTTTGAAAAAATATAGAAAATATAAGTGTAATATCTTTTTAACTTTTAAGAAATTTTACTATAAGTTTAAGTAATGAGGAAGGGGGGTTGGGTATTGAGTATAATCTAAAAAAAAATATAAGGGTGCTGTATACGTAATATTTTTTCAATTTTTAAAAGTCTCATTGTAAGTTTAAATAACGAAAGAGTATTTAATGTAATCTAAAAAAAAAAACAAGAATGCGAACATTATTTACCATAAAAACATTATATTAACTATATGTAAGATATATTATAATTACTACCGTACAAAAGATATCTCATACATCTATATATTTTATTTAAAAATAAAATAAAATAATGATAAAAAGTATTTGAAGTAAAAAAAAAAAAAGAGAGAACCGTTAATGGGTGTAAGTTGTTTTGTTTTTTTGGTTCGTCCCTGAAATATCCACCGCCGATAGCAGTAGGTGGGATAGCTGACCCCAAGATTTAACGGGGCTGCATACACAAGGCAGGATTCGAACCCCTGACCTTGCTTAAGCGTGGATCAACCCCTACCGCTGAACCACACGCTTGGGGTTAAGTTGTTTTGTTTAATTAATTAGAAAGTGTAATAAAAAAATATTTTAAAAATTATAAAAATAAAACGATTGATAAAAAAATATATACTAAAAAGTCACATCGCCTTATTTAATAGTTTAAAAAATAGATATTATGATTTATTATAAAATATTCAATGTTGATTGATCTTTTAGTTAAATTTTACAATTTAAACTATAAATTTCAATAAAAATATGGAAGGCTATATATATATATATATATATATATTAATAACCATATTATTGAATCTTTCACTTTTGTCATGTTTTTCATACACAATGTACAAACCCAAAATTTTAATTAAGTAGTACAACTCAAACTAATAATTCTTAATGTTGAATACTATATTTGGTTGTGACGGCTGTGGACTCTCCTAGGGACGGCAAAATTACCAAACCTGGATCTGCTATATGGACACATCAATGACCTACTTAAGGTTTAAATCTTTGCTAAAAATGTCCACATTCAGGATGAATCAAAAATTGAGTTTTTTGTTATTTTAATATTTATTTTTAATTTTTTAATGTCTACATTTAGTGTTTAATTAAAAAAAATAGTCACCGGAAAAGATAAACCATTAAATGAAAGCCATGATCCAGTGAAGGAAACGAGAGGGTCCATAACTGAGTGAACTGAAAAAAGAAGAATATAATAATTTAGAAATGCCGTTGCAAACCAAAGTTACTAGTCCTCTTTGACATATCCTTCGCTTGTTTGCCTTCCAGAATACCAAAAATATATATACAACAGTTAAGTTTGATGTTTCACGTTTGTCTCATAGCACAGTTAAGAGAAATGAAGTGGAACTTCTGAAACATTGCATATGACAAAATACCAGATTTCATTATTACCACTTCATAATTACTTGTTTTGAATATTAATTAATATTTACTTCTTTCTTTTTACTAATTAATAGAAAAAATTGTTGCCCAATTTTTTCTTAACAAAACTAAGCTTAGATCTTTATATTAGATAGATCAGTAGTTGAGAAGTCAAACGTTCAAGTATCTGAATTTAAATATGAATTATAATTTTTTTTATTCAGAAAATCATGTTATTTGTGTAAAATATTTGTCAACTTTGTTTATAATTAATCTTTATTGAAGAATATGATCGATTATTTTTAGTGAAGTCTGTCTTTTTAATAATATTTTTTTCATTTATTATACTTGAAGTCAAGATTTTATTTAAGAAGACTTGTAACACAAGCACCAGTGATTTGTTGTTAATATGTATGAGTTTAACAAGAGAAAGAAGACATTATGGTGGCAACTAAATGGGTAATCCAACATCCATAATATAAAAAAGGTACAAGCAATAGCTCCAAACTCATGAATACAAAAGAAGAAAATCAAAAAAAGAAAAAGAAACAGTAAACCACAAAGATACAATGATATATAACCTCATATAATTGTGTCACACAGGAACGAAATGGTGCAATGTGTAGTGCAACATGCAAAGAGGGTAGGAAGCACAGGATGAGAAGTGAAGATATGTTTAAGGGGTAGAGGAGGTTGAAGGTGGTGGGGAGAAGAAAGGGAATAAAGAGGGGATATTGGTTGGAATTGAGGGCAATGGGGGAAGGTTGAGGGAAGGGAGTGTTGGCATAGTTGGAAGTGATGGGATAGTGGGCATTGGGGGCATGTTGGCCTGAGGCAGTGTTGGAATATTTGAAGGCAAAGGTGGCAGCAGTGTTGGGTTAGGCAAATTTGGTTGAGTGGTTACTTGCAAAAGATGACGACCTTCTACCCTCAAACTCATGCTTGAGAAGACCACTACTAAAAACAAAGCTGTGATGAAGGATTTCCCTGAGGCCATGGTTGATGAGTTGCAAGAGTTCACAAGAATTGGAATCAATTTGCTTAATTTGATATTGTGTGAGAGGTGAAGATAGTGGTTGGTCTTATATATAGACTGAGAGATGCTACAGTTTGGAGAACCACTAACTAGAGCTTTTGCAATCTTTAGTTAGTTCAACGTCCTGTTTGAAAAATAATATATATTTTGTGGTCAGAGTTCTAATGTGGTTGGCAATTGTAATCCGATAACATTGAACTGTATGGTGACCAACTCTTTCTGTTTCCTATGTAACAAAGAGTAAAAAGGTATAAAATGGATCTCTATTTATGTAGTTACTTTTGGCAGCTGAGAAGAATTGGAGTTGGAAAGGAGGGAATATCTGAGTGTTGGTTATCTAATTGAGTTCACCTTTGTTGCCATTATTAATTATATGACTTCCTTTTTAGGTGACTTACTTCAATGCACTTCAATATGTTTTACATTTATGTAAATATGTCTCTATCATATTTATTTATAATTTTTTTTTTCATTTTTAAATCCTTGATAGTTGTTTAAAATGTTCTTTTTTAATCATTATCATAAATTCTATTTAGTTTAATATTGACATGTGTAACAAAATAAAAAAAAATATAATATGGATTAATATAATTAAGATGATAAATAATATTTTAAATTAAGATAACTAAATTATTTATAGATACATAATTTAATTAAATAATGTATTTATTTATTTTATATAAATAAAGTAATTACATATAATTTTTTTTATAATTTATTTTTACTTTTAATATATTATGAACAATAATTTTATTGTTTTTAATATTATTCTTATTTCAATTTATTAATTTATTTTTATCATGGTACTTTTTCTTACATATTATAATTCATTTGGATTTTATAATTACTTATAATGTTATTTTCATATTTCAATTCATAAATTTTGATTGATTATAATATAATTTTTTAATATATAAAAAATAATTATTTTGTCTCCAAATAAAAATAATATATTTAAAATAAATTATAAATATCTAAAAAAATAGATATATATTTTTAAGAAATACAATATGAAAAATAAATTAGTGAGTTGAAAAGTGAGAACAGTATTCAAAATAATAAAAATTATTTTTTTATATATAAAATAATAAATAAATTACTTAAATAATTATACATTTGAAAAATATAATAATCTTAATTTAAAATATTTTTTACCATAATTATTTTAATTCAAAAATATTCTTTAATACGTTGATTATCTTAACTAATATTTTCATTTTTGTTAGTGAGCACTAAATTAACTAAAGTCAATAATAAAAATAAAAAACAATACAAAAATATAATAATTTATTAATCATTATATCTTTATACTGTATATTTAATAGTATTTTATTAAGATTAATTATTAAGATATCAAAGAATTTTATTTAAATGTTAACAACTACTATTCTAAGATAATTAAAATAAAATAATTTTAATTTTTTTTATACTTTTATTATTCAAGAAAACCTGAATTTTATATACATATATTTACCTTTCAAATTTTATACTAAAAAATATTTTTTATTATAAATTATAATCTCATTATTCTCTTATTATTTTATTTAAATCTATAATGCATACATATTTAATTTTGCAATGAATTATATATTTTTATGTTTTAATTAAAAAATGGATGACTAGAATTTAGCATTTTAAACAACGTGTGTATTACAAAAGAAAAAAAAAAGCGTGTAAATCCTCCAAAGTAGAATAGCAATTGAAGTTATGTTTTACTTAAATGAAATAAAAATAATTAATATACAATCTATATAAAGAATGGAGTAGACGTGACAAATTTTATAATCTAAGTATTATATAGACCAGTCATCTTCTTAACTTTATCCTTATACTTTAGAGAATTCGCTGCCATTTTACAAGTGATTAATTAACCACTATAAAATATGGTGTAAAAAAACCAATATAAAATATTTTAATAATTTGTGATTCTATCAATAATTGGTATAATTAATTAAACTTATTTACTATCACTACTAGAATTTCTCTTATTACATGCGACTTTTCCTACGAATTTTTCATAAAAATTTGCAGGAAACGTTGTTCCTACAAATTTTTCTGCGAAATTTTATTTGCATGTAATACCTTCGTGGATAATATATTTTTGCGAATTTTAAAATTCGCAGGAAAATTTCCTGCGAAATTTCTTGCGAAAAAAATTCGCAGGAAAGTTTCTTGCAAAAAAAAATTTGCAGGAAATTTTCCTGCAAAAAAAAATCCGTAGGAAAATTCGCAGGAAAGTTTCTTGCAAAAAAAAATTGCAGGAAATTTTCCTGCAAAAAAATTCGCAAGAAACTTTCCTGCGAATTTTTTTGCAAGAAATTCTGCAGGAATATTTTTTACGAAAAAATAAAAAAAAATACTATAAATTATATATTTTAAGAATTCTTAATCTTTTATTTTCATGCCTCATACATAATCTTTTAAATTCTAAGATTGTAGATTACAAGTCTAACACTCAACCATACAATTCAACTTGTAAGGTAAGTGTTGCCCCAACTTATATACTCTTTAATTGTTTTATTTTCAATCGATGTGGGACTTAGAGATTTTTTAAAATATTAAACTTATGAATTTAAATATTTTTTTTTTATTTTTCCTGCAAATTAAAATTTGCAAGAAAATCCGCAAGAAAAATTACCTGCAAAATTTTTCTACCATTTAGTAAACATTACTTGCGAAATTATTTTTGCAAGAAAATCTACAAGAAACAAAATAAAATTCTTACAATATTTTCTGCAAATTTTTACCATGAAATTTTTTTTCCATGATTATTAAAATTGTAGCAAAATTTGTAAGAAATATCTGTAAATTATTTTTTGCAGGAAAATTGGCAAAAATTTCTGTGAATATT
Organism: Cajanus cajan; assembly: GCF_000230855.2. Taxonomy (NCBI): domain Eukaryota; kingdom Viridiplantae; phylum Streptophyta; class Magnoliopsida; order Fabales; family Fabaceae; genus Cajanus; species Cajanus cajan. Next base: position 64,396,008 of record NC_138518.1, read on the forward strand.
TTTTTTTAGGAAAATTCGTAAAAAATTTCTGCGAATATTTTTTTTGCAGGAAATTTTGCAAAAACTTTCTACGAATATTTTTTTGTAGGAAAATTTGCAAAAAAATGACACTTTTCTAGTAGTGTATTAACACTACAAGAAATGTTACATATAGTGACATACAAAAAGTGTCATTATAGGTACAATATATGTAGGTATATGTCCATTTAACATATAGTTACACATAATTTTAATGTTGATTTGGAATGAGATTTAACAACACATTTGTGTGTCACTATAGTTTATACTCACACTTTTTAATAATATATCAACATATATTATAGTTATTGTGTGGGTAAAAATATATTTTAGTGACATGTATAGTATCACTATAGGATATTTGTCACTATATGACAATTTTCTTGTTGTGTAATCACTTGTAAGGTAAAATTAATCATATGTATACATGTAATTAATAAAGTATGAGTTGTGAACTCTATGACTTACAACGTATATTATTAATCCCATGTGAATCAAAGTTGATTATTGGATATTTTAATAACTTTGTAACATTATTAATTATATATATCGATTAATTATGTATACAATTACCTTCATATATTTTAAATCACTTATGTGATAAATTTAATATAAGTTAATATATGATACCTTGATATTTCTCCATTTACTTTACTCTTTTTCGAATAAAATTAATAGAATTTTGTTTGCCCATGCTACTAGTATAGTACATTGAAACTTACGATGTTACAACATTAAACATTAGCAATAATGTATATTTTATGAAAGTGAAGAAGAAAGGAATTAAGATTTGTAATCATGGAATAATAGAGTCTATAACAATGGGTCTCCAAGTATATGAAGTAAAGCAATTAAATGGAACAATGAAAAGCTAAAAGCATCGCGAACAGAAGATAAACAACATACAAAAACAGAATGTATGGGTATAGTATATGACTAAAACACATGACAGAAAATAAGGAGCTAATGAGAGGATGGCAGAGGTAGAGATGAGTGTGTGGAACTCCAAGTGATCAAGGAGGGGAGGTTGAGTTTCAGGGTGTGGTGGTTGAAGGTGGTGGAGAGAAGAAGGGGATGGAAGGAAAAGTGGTTGGAATGGTTGGGATTGATGGAAAGTTTGGTAGTGAAGTGGCTGGAAGTGGTGGAAGAGTGACCTGTGGGACACTTGGAATGTTAGGAATAGATGGCAATGGGATAGTAGGCAAAGGTGGAACGTTTCCCTGAGGCAATGTTGGAACTGTAGGCAAAGGTGGAACGTTTCCCCGAGGCAATGTTGGAACTGTAGGCAAAGGTGGCAATGTTGTTTGCAATAGTTGGCGTGCTGCTAATGCCATGTCCATGCATGAGAAGGAAATAGCAATGAAAAAAGCCAAGATCATGCAACTGTAGTATTGAGAGGCCATAGCTGGTTATGTTGCAACTTTGATTTCTATTAGGTAGCAGTTGATATCCTGAAGAGGAAGTGTGCATGTTCCTTTTATAGACAATCACTTGGTATATGAGATGAGACCCTTTTGCTATTTCTTCTTCTTGTTAGCTTACCTTCTTTAGAATAAACCCTTTTAATTTGTTGGTAGTGGTTGGTTGGCTGGTTTTGTGGCAACAGATAGAGCGAGCAGATTCAAAAGTAGGATATCAAACCCTTCTCTCTCTTTGAATAATTCCACAGATTAATTTATTACTTATTATTATGTTTTACTATGTGTTTGGTAATCCAACCTTGCCCATGGGTCCTGCCAGCTGGGGAGCCACCTCAGTAACTTGCATATAAAGTTTAATTTATCTTATTACTATGCGTTTGTAAATATTGTTATTCAATATGAAAATTAAAGGTATAGATAACAAATACTAATACATCTCAGAAATTATTATATGATCTTAAACAACATAATTCTTATTAAAGGAGTTGGTTGAATGTTATAAAATTTCTTAGTACTCGTACTTGATTCCCATACAAAGCTAATTAACACTCCCAATATGGTCTGCCACTCTTCTTTCTCTTCCCCGTCTGCCACCATTCATTGATGCACTCGAGGAAGAGTTCATCCACTAAGCAGATTGTCCTTTTCTTCATCATCTCCAGCACCAAGTCTGCTTCGACCTTCATCACTACATATACTCTTCCTCCTTCACATGCTTTCATAACCAAAAAAAAAAAGAAGAGAAATTTTGATTTGGTTTTCGTCCCCACTTTGTTTATTCTTAAATTTAGCATTCCTAAGCTGTAATCGCTTCCCAGAATGCATTCTTTGTTACACCTTTTAATATAAATGAATTAAATATATTGTCTTCCTTAATATATAAATATATTCTAAAATTATTTTTAAAAAGATAAATTTTATTTTTATTATTGTGATTTTATTTTAATCTTCATAATATTTTACTTTTTTTGTTTGTTTTTATAGTATGTTAATAATTTACTTTTAGTCAGTATTAGTTTTTTTAAAAGATACAAGTTTAGAATGAACAAAATATTATAAACAGTAAAATGAAAAATAAATACATTACAAGGACTAAAATAAAAATAAATGAATTTTACAAAGACTATTTAAGTATAAATAAACTTATAAAGACTATTTTTTTTTTTTAAAAAAAGTTTATTATAAACTTAAAAAATATGTGATTAGTGTACAATGTAAAACACTCTTAAATTTTTTTTTTTAAAGGTCCAAATCCCCTCCCCCAACACACATATAATCTCGTATTCTTAAGATGTATATAGTGAATCCCTAATGCGTAGGTCATGTCCCAATTTGGTTGTCTATAGTCAACTTATTTTGCAGCCATTCTCCTCTCCACGATCTATATGAAGAAGCTCCTAAGCATTACAATTACAACGAAACAAAACATACAGACAAGAAATGTGACTCTCTTTAACTCGGACGGTCCTTCTCAGTTCTCACCCTTTATCAATCTCATCTTCCTTTACTTTTATGGAGCATGTTTGATATTTGGCATGTCTCGCCAGTTTGTTCATTTAGTTTAATGTGTTTAGCTGATCTTATAAGAAAAAGAAAGTCTTTCATACGTACAATTCTTATTTTGGGGTTTCCTTCGGGTCCATTGGGCTTTTGACAAATAGTTTTTTATTGAGGGTGCTTTGACTCCTCTTACGTGTAAATAGTTTTTTTTTTTTTTCATTTACATGTTCTACAAAAATGTCTTAAAATTAATAAAGATTAATTTATATTTGTAGGACATAATTTTTGCTAATCAAATATTATTTTAATATACATGAGAATCGAAGTTGGGAGCATCAAGTCGATCTTCTCATATCCTAGGTCAGACCTTACAATCATTAGGATATGTTATGATTAAATACACTTCTATCCATTAATAATATATTTTAAAAAATGGTTTTGAAAATAACATGATTTTGAAAATCAAACCAAACCAGACGGTTAAAATGGTTTGAACGTGAATTAGTTGGTCTGAAAAATTATTTGGCAGCAAATTGGTGAAAAATTGATAGAACCAATCAAAATTGATAAAAACAAATCATTGAACCAATTTGAACCGCCTCGATTAATTTTTTTTAATAAATTTTTAAAATTTAATTTTAAACATCTTTAATAAAATGCATCTTTTTAAAAAATTATAACTTAAAATAACTTATTTTTAATACTTGTCTTAAAAATATAATTTAATCATTTATGTTAATTTATAATTTTTAATATCTTTATTTTTTATAATTTATGTAACACTATTGTTTTTAAGGTGTTTGACTAGATTGTATGAATTATTATATAATTTAATTGCATGAGTGGTGTTGTCTTAGTTGTTAATACTTGTTACAAATGTTTCTTAAGAACTTTGAAGTAAAGGGACCCTGAGAATTAATTAGGCCTTTAGGGTAGTTGAAACAAAGATAAGTTGGGTCAACATAGGAAAGGTATATAAAGGTTTCTTAAAAAGTGAATTCATAATTTCATGTTTTAAAAGCTCTAGAAAGAAGTTAGAGAGAAACTCTTTGGAACCTAGAACTTCCTCTTTTTCTTCTAAAAATCTTTTTATTCTCCCTATAGCTGATTCACTTAGCTAGCTAGGGAATTTGAATTTTCGAGGTTGGAATCTCAAGTTGAAAGTTGTACAGAGCTACCTTCTTTTCTCCTTTTTTTCAAATTCGATGTCGATAAGAGGTAAGGAAAGTTTGTGTTGATTTTTGTTAGATGCATGGTGAATGTCTATAATCACTAAATTCATGTTGTTATTGTTGAATTCATTGGGATAATGAGTTATAGTTAGGATTTTTCTTGAAGTGGTTACATGTTGTAAATGTAGTTATTTTCGAGTTGCTTGTGATGCCTGAATTTGGTTTTGTACAATGCATGTTTGAAAATTGCTGGATTTTAGGTGGATTGGATGAAATCAATTTCCACATAAGTGAAAAAATTAATATAGCGTCGGGCTTGCCTTCATAATGTCGAGTGTGGTTTCAAATCAAGGTTTCTCATTCTCTTGATGGTGGACACAAAATTGGTGGTGCCGAGCATGAGGAGAGGGAAGTGTCTCTAACTTAGCCACGCCGGATGTAGGTTTGAATGGTGTCGGGCATAAGGAGAAAGACTCATCTCTACTTGGATCTGGCGTTGGGCATGAGTCACACAAAGGCCTTTTTCCTAGTTGAGCTGGGGCGTGGATTTTGCCACGCTAGGTGTGAGAGTGTGAGAGACTCTCTATCTCAACCATATTGGGCATAAGTAGTTTGGCGCTGAGCATAGGCGAGACAAGGAGCCCTTTGCCTTAATGGCGTTGGGCATCCTCTAAGTGGTGTCGAGCGTGAGTGTTGCATGATAAAAAAATGTTATTTTTAAGTTGTTTTATAGTTGAATGGTGATGAATAAGTTGTGTGGATGATGACATATGACAATGAATCTATATGTTGTAAAGTTGTAAGTTGATAAATGATATAGTTGTATAAGTTGTATGCAACTAAAGTTGTTTCAAGTTGCTAAAGTTGTAGCCATGTAGTTTAGATACATGTCTTAGTTAAGATACATAAAAACTATAGGAGAGTAAAATTGTTTTAGAAATTAGAATATCCCAATATGTGGATATACGTTGTGGTGCTCCCAGAGCTCGATGGAAATTCTTTAGTAAGTAAATTGGTTTTTGAATGAGTAGTTGTTTTAAGTTGCTCCCTCTAAGTTTTATGTGGTATCTGTATGTGCGCAAGGTTGAGACAAACGTATATAAAGTGACCAATCAAGTAAAGTACAAGGTCGGAGACTTAATGTCTAACCGAGTATTGGAGGGACATAGTAATTAGAGGATAGTTAGCGGGTTAATCTCATATGTGACTTAGTATCGCAGTTTAATGTCGTGGTAGGTTCATACCCAAATTGTTTTACCCTGACAGTAACATTAGGCTTCCTAGTTTAAGTGACAAATCTTGAGAAATCAAATTAAGTTATTAAACATGTGTTCTAAGAGGCTTGAAGTTGTCTATACTTAACTCGGTTGCGATATGTCAAATATTGTGGATCAATAAGGTCTAGCCACTTAAACTGCTCACCTTTGTTATAGGAGGTTTCAATAGTTGATATGTGTGATGACATATTTGATAAATATTTGTATATGTTGTTGTGTTGAGTGTGTTGAAGTTGATTAAGTTGGATATTGTGTTGGTGGTGGAGAAGTTGTATGTTGCTTGTATGAAGTTAACTATGTTGCAATTGTTGTAAGTTATTCAGTTGTATATTTATATTGTTGTAAATTTATCAAAAATAAACGTCATTGTCATTATAAAAGAATGCTCGGGATAAGTTAGGAATTTGAGAATAATTTAAAAGACATTTCTACACTAATTATAAATTGAACTATTGTAAAATATTCTCATTTCCATCGATTAAACCTACAATTGATATAAAAGAGAATGTTTGACATTGGTTTCTTTGTAACTTGTTGCCGAATCTAAATTATATCACTGTGTTTTTTATTATATTATTTAATAATCAATTGTAAAATATTATTTTTGTTCTAGTGTCTCTTGATATATATATATATATATATATATATATATATATATATATATATATATATATTATGAGCAAAGATCTATTTATTTTAATAGTAAGTTTTAATAAATTTACTTCACTCAATAATTTATGTTTTACATTAAATTTTAATGATTTAATTGTTAAATTAAAAGTTTTAAATACATAGATTAAATATATAATTTTTTTTAAAAAAATTAAAAATTATATACGTTTTTATGATTATTCTTCAATTTGAATTAATGAAATAAAATGTGAAATGATTTTTATTTTTTTTCAAATTTTAAACTTAACCTATGAATTAAAATTTTTTAATTTAAGGTTAGATAGTTAACATTTGATATAAAATAAGTTATTGAGTACAATAAATTTATCGTAACTTATTCTTGAAATAAGTGAATCCTTTTTTCTTCCAAAAAGAAAGAAAAGAAGGAGAGAAGTGAAAGCAATACACTTTTTAATATATTTTTTATACTCTCTTCTACCGGATGAAATACATGTTAGTTTTACTAAATATGTGAAACTTACTTTTTCGTTTAGTAAGTCTCATTCTTAAATTAATGAGACAAAAAATAATAAAAAAAAAATAAAAAAAATAATATTAAAGAGTATATTGTTACTTTTCATTAATAGAATTTGTCAAGTAGTAGAAAAAAATTTAATTAGTAGGTACAAAATCTTAGGTTTTAACTTTGTTATCTTCATCCCTATTAATGATAAAATAATATAAAAAAAACCACCCCAAAATAACTCACTTTAATAAATGATGGATTGACAAAAAAAAAAATTGTAACCAAAATCTTTTCATATTTAGAAGAACAAATAAGTAATGAAATTAAGCGTAACAAATATTATGGACTCATGGTACGTGAATATGTAACTTGTATCACATATTTTTAGAAGAAAAAAGAGGAAGAAATGAGTAGATCACAAAATTTGAGAGATTGAATCTTACTATTGGTATTGTTTTGGTGTTATGTGGAGTGGCTTTCCACTCATGTATTGGATCATAGGGAAGTTAATGTTTATAAGTAATAGAACCTTAAATATTTTATGTGACTGTTCTTCAAAACGTATCCACTTGCCATTGCCTCCTACGTACAAGACACTAGGCCAAGCCACCAATTCTCTAAAATAGTAAAGGGAAACCTTCCATTTTCACTTTTTATTTATTTATTTATTATTATTATTTACTTATTCCAATACTTTAGAACATGTTGGGCCTATGATGGCGAGTTGTGCATCATAGCACTGAGATGTCTCCCGTTTTATTAAAATAATGAGTTTGATGGTTTAGATTATAACCTAAAAAACAAAAACTACTTGGATATGATTGAGAGATGATATACATAAACAAGAACTTAGTTTTAATTTCTTTTATTAAATAAAGAATTATTATAAAATAAAAAAGCTTTATAATGAGATAAGCGAATTAGGATTAACTTATTGTTAGGTTAGTGCAATAAACTCAAAAAAAAAAAAAAAAAAAAAAACAGACCAAACAAAAAATGAAAATTTAATATTTCCAAACTAAAAAGAAAGTTTTATTGAAATAAAGATATCACTTTACTATTATTTACTTATTTGATACATTCCAAAAAAAAATTATTATCAATCAAATAATTTAAATTATTAATAAAATTATGATTATCAGAATTTAATATTTATGATTTTCGGACATGAAAATTTTCATTTCTTTTAAAATAAATTTGTTCATATAAAAAAATGATTTATGAGAGTTATATATCTCGAAAGTCATGGATTAAGAAATAATCCATTATAGTCATTTAGTTAAATTCGATTTAATTTTTAAAAGTCAAACTAAGTATACCTCTGATTGCCCTTTAACTGAAAGTGAGAGAAATGAAAAAAAAGAAAAAAGAAAAAAAGTAGGCTCTAAAAAATTTCAAATTGCACCCAATACTAATTAACTAGTTCATATTTTCTTTCATAATTCTCTCTCTAACTACACTTCCAAATCAAGCCTTGAGAGAAGAAAACAAACCACTAATTAACATGAAGAGAAAAGCAATTAGATGAGCTAATTGTTGACCTATGACTAAATTTTGGGCTTAATCATTCATGTTTAGTAGATTTCAAATTGTCAAACAGGAAACCGCCCAAATTTTATGGCGAAAGGATGCTTGTGGCAATGCAATGATGATTAAGGATAACAATCATTAATTTCTTTAATCATCACCGTTTCTTTTCAATGCCTTCCATTATTTATTTCTCTTATTAAGCCCTTTTTCTTGATTGAAATTAGGGAAAATTGGGGTTTTCTCTTCAGAAGTGACGTGGCTAAGTTTGAGATGCTTATGTTTATTTCATCACTAGCTAGCTAGCAAGTACATGTGCAATAAATGTCCTAAGTTTTAATGTGTATATATATAAGTTGCTTAAAAATATTGGACAATTAATATAGCTAATATGTGCATAATATTATTTGTGAAAATTTCATATTTGATTACGGAGATAAATAGAATATATGTAATAAATAAGTTAAATAAATTTATAAATTGTATAAGAGATTAATTTATAACCGAAATGAGAATACTTCGAAAATCTAAAAATAAATTAGGAGTATTCAACGTGAAAAGGGTTAAGTATTTTTTAATAAAACAAATGTATTTAATGAAGAAATGAAATACATAAAATAGTTATTCCATTTTGAATTTTTTATAATAAGAACTAAACAATTTTATTTAATTTTTTTATCGTAAAATTTTTAGGTGAGTTAAAGTCAAAAAATCTCTTAAAATTCAAAGTTATTACATCTATGATTGAGAAAAATTCAATCCAATTGTATGACCTAACATGGTCCATTCTAATTTAACTTATATATTATTGAGTTTATTAAAGTCTAAAAAAATTAGTTTGGGCAAAATTTAAGAGTGAGTTAAAGTCAAACATAATCAATTTAACTTGTCTTATATTCACCTTTACTTACATATGTAAAAATCAAACTCACTTACAAACTCCTTTTTTATTATTAGATTAATCTTTGTTTCGTCTTATTTTTATTAATAGATATGATTTATATAATTTTTTAAAGTTGATAATCAAAAATTAATTTATAATTATAGATCATAACTTCTAATGATAAAATATTATTTTAATATAAATGAAAATTAAATAGAGGGTAATAGGTGAAATTGCTTTAACTTGTTTTGTATCTACACTATAGAAATGCATTTCGGTCACACACACAAATTGCAAGTCTCACGAATGCATCCAACCAAAACAATTCAGCACAACAATGATTCTTTAAGAATGTTGGAGACTTCACTTTGCTCATCAAACGTACCAAATCGACCCACAACCATTAATGCTCCTGACAAAGCTCACGGAGCACCATTTGCAGAGAAAAAAGTTGTTAAGCCTAAAGGGTATGCTTTTGTGCCTTTTAAAAGAACAAAAAGTAGAAACAATCAATTCCATGAGATGTTCTTTAGTGAGTATTGAGATAAAGGATCAAAGGAATCCCTTAATTCAAGCATTCAGTCTCCAAAATCCAACCACACTTTTGGGGTAGATGTATCCCAAAGAGTAGACCTCATTATAAGATTTTGTGTATTTCGTGCTCATGCCATCGCCTTAAGCAGATTACAATGGTGTACCATTAATATATATGATGTTAGCAATATATTTTTTAACACTCTTTTTTTTTTTTAATATATTATAATTAAAAAAGTTTATTAAATATAGTGTGAGACTAACTAAATTTTATAATATTTAATAAATTTTAACAAATCAAATAAAGTGTGTTCGAAATAGTGTATGACAACCATTTCTCGTATATAATTTATAAAATTATACAAAAACTATTGTGTGGTATAAGCCTCCTTAAAATTTTGGGGTTTCATCAAACGCACGGGTGTAATATGTTGGATTGGATGATTGAAGTTAGTGGGCAAAAATTGGGATTGCACTTGATGGTTTGTGCATTTGCGTAATTCTATTGTTTTATTATTATCATTATTATTTTTATTAATTGTCATGCTCCTGAATGATTCATCCAATATACTGTGCTAACTTTGGTGGGGGCTATTGGGCCCTTTGGGTTGGTTGCACTTCAATTCAATGGCTAATTAATAAGAAATTAGGTTGGTATGTGGTAAGCAATGGAATTGGATTAATTATATCATTAGTGAATGACGCATGTTCAGTGTTTATGTCTCTTGTGAACTGTTGAACAATATTATTGTCGTCATACTTATTCTAATTATAACTATTCAACCGTATCATAAGCATGCTCATGCCTCTGATTATCACTAATAAAGGGCCACCATTAAATCATTTTGTAATCCGGTACAGTCTTTATACTTAATTATTTAATTATAAGTAATAGAAAATAAAAACACTACCATATAAGATTCACACACTTATAATATTTGGATATAGATGACATAATATATATATAATCATCCTGTACAAAAAGTATAGAAAGAAAATTCTAGTTGTCGGTCAAACAACACTACTATCATTCAACTACACCAGGGTAACTCAAAAGATGCATACTGCCATCACCTAGCAAGACCTCAAAATAAGCTCTAACGATAATCTATCCCTACTTTGGTCCCACATGGAGTATGATCATCATAGTCATTCACATGAAAATATACAAGGGTAAGGTAATATTTAAAATAATCAACAATATAAGCATATAAGCGAAATTACTATACTACCAACATACACAACTTAATATGCTTTAATCTAGCATATATTACAACTTATCAACGTAATATGACATGATAATCAAATAACACAACACAACACTACAATTCAACATAGTCCAACATAGAATATAAACAACATGAACATCAACACAACACAAGCTCAACACACCATTCAACTTAAACAACACCATATCATGACATATGCATCACAAAACTCAACATACAATCACATATTACAATCTATTATATGCATTATCACGTATTTCAATTAGAAGATCTCTTACAACATAGGTAAACAATCTAAGTGGCTTGATCCTACCGAACTAATAACCCAATCTTTTCAATCCAGATAGATCAATAGTCAATTTTGATAATAATCCATAACTATATGGTTTCTTAAGTTACACCACTTAAATTAGGAAGTTATTTTTGTTAGGGTAGAACAACTTGAGTGTAAGTCTGCCATGACATTAGCTAGCATAACTAAGTCAACTATGGAATTAGTCTATCGATTACCCTTAAATACTATGTCTTTCCAATACTTAGTTAGGAATTTTAACCTCCAACCTTATACCTTAGTCTAATTTGGTCACTTTTATATATGTATGCCTCGACTTAGCCCACAATAATGCATCAATTAAGGTTCTAGAGGAGACTCAACTATCTATTTCATGGGTCAACCTCCCAAGAAGGGTTTTCAACAAAGTGGGCTCTTAAAACACCATAACACAATGACTTTACAATGAGATACTCAACTTTTAAACAACCTCTCCTCTAGTCTTAAGTCGATCAACACAACTCTGACATCATGCCTTAGGCATTTTCAAATAGCTATTCAAATTGTCAACATACAACTCAACTCAACTTTTTCAATTATTTAATCATTTATTTCCATCATATAAGATCAAGGTATAAAGATTCAACTTCATACATCAACATATAACATAAAATAGATTCAACTCATCTATTCATATTCAACTCTTAAGCATTCAAACAAGTATTCACAAGGAAGTCCATATTTGACGTCATTTGCCTTGTGCTTGGCACCATCGAGACAATAAATGTTTAACTTGGAGCAATTTAGGGATGGAAACCTTTTGGAATGTTTCTCAAAAAACATGTGAGTAAGAACAAAACATGCTGAAAAGTATTATGTTGGTTTGTAGGGTTAATCGTTTATCCTAAAAGTGGACGAATATCTTAGAAAGGGTTATCCATAGAGGGTTCTAGCCAATGAAGAGTTCTAACTAACAAGAAGTTGTATGAAGTGTTATCGTGTGAAGTGTTACAGAGTAGAGCCCCTGAGATGTCAAATATGAGGGATGTTACAATGAGTTACAATGAGGTGAGGAACCCTTGGGCGCTCATGCCTAGCATGGTCAAGTTCCACGCTCGACCCTATTTTAGGTAAAGACGAGTCTTTCTCCTCATGATCGACGCCACTCAATTGGTGCCAATGTCAATTCGAGTATAAACAATTCTCCCACCTCAAGCCCAATGCCATTCAACTTACTTTCGATGTAGCCAAGTTAAAGTTTTCTTTTCTCACGCTTGACACCACTAAACCTACACCTAATGTGAGTATGGCAAAGACTCCCTAATTTGAGCCACACACAGTGCCCTAAAGGCGTGCCTAGCATGATGGTAAAATTTGCTCATAGCAGATCCACGAATTTGGCCCATCCACACCTGAAACTCAGAAAATCCAACATACATGGCAACAATTTACATATATTCATCATACACAACTCATTTTCAACAACCATTTTAACATGCAACCAACAAAATGATCAAATCTTCAAATTACTCCCACCTCAATCATTAATGAAACTTCAATCAACACATCCACAATTTTATAAAATTTTAGGACATGCAACATTACATATATAACAATAAAGAATAGAATCCTAACTTTCCTTAACTCAAAACCTCAAAAATATGAGGAAGGAGAAGAAGAAGGAAAAATGGAATCAACTCTTCTAGAAAAACTCCGTATGACTCCACGAGTTTTGATTCACATCTTTACTGACTTGAATCAACAACAACAACTACTCAAATCTATGAGAGAAAAGATTGCTTATTCTCAAGAATGTCATAAGGAGGAGGAAATCTTGTCTCCAAAGGACTTCCCACTTGTTTAGTTCTCTAGAATTCTTAAGAATTAAGTTTATGAAACTCAAGTCTTAAAAAAAATCTTATATACTTTTCTCCTAAGAGTCAAATTGGACTTCTACACAAAGAACATCTCTAAACCACCTAAACTTAAGAAAATTTCTTAATTCTCAAAATTTATCAACCACCAACACCTAAGAACATCACAAAATGTAATTAATATAAAAAAAAATAATTAACAAAAAATTACAATGTTACACATTTAACCTACCTATTCTTTTTAAGTAGATTTATGTATGTTGGGGAGACAGAGAACTTCATTTGGTCCAACTTACAAGGTGCAAAGGCAAAGAATTGTTAAATAATCAAACGTGAATTTTGTTTTTCTAATCCTCGTTTTAGTATAAAGTATTTAATTTGTTTAATCAGTGATACACTAGGACAGTTTGTCAGCTGTATACATGCTTATTTCGAGGCTACATACTGATACTATGGACATTGTTATATAGTATAATTAAAAAACAATTAAGTTGACCACTTACAAATTAAAATATATTTAAGCTTCAACAACATATCAGACAAAAGGATATCTAGTATCACCAAGATACTCAACGCCATTTGAGTATCTACTTACTGATATCGATGAAAATAAGTTATGTCAAATTAAGTTTTTCTAAACTTAAACTTGGTTTTAGTTAAAAAAAAAAAATGGCTAAAGTCCGGTTTGTTTACTTATCATATAAGTTTTTTTTTTTTTTTTTGAAAAGATTTAACCCTATAAATTTGTTTAAAGAGGTAGAGTACTTTATAACAATTTAACAACATAATAAAAGAAAAATAAATATATTATATTTTGTGAGAATCGACTCTAACTTATTTATTTATTATTATATAAGTATACTTTTAAGATTTAATCTGATATTTATGATGATTATTCAAATAATAATATATTTTATAATAAGACATCTAAATAAGACTTAAATTTATCTTTCAGAAAATTTATAAGTTTGTATAAATCAACATTTAAAAAGATAAATGTATATACAATTTTAATACATTATAACAAATTTAAAATAATAACAATATTATCAACAAACACTTATTTTTACTAAAATAGGTCCGTTTGTTAAACCTAAAAACTTTTAAACAACTTAAAACTTATAGAATTTACTAAATTTTTTTAACATAATTTATTTTCTAAAAAGAAAAATTTGGCCCAAGCTAAACTTTGCTTTGGTTAAGTCGTCATAGGCCTAATAGAACGGCCAATTTCCATCCACAGTCACCAACTGATTGTTTATTCAACTGTAGTATATATCTAAACACTACCTTCAACAATATTCTGAATTAAATAAAGTTTGATAATCATTGGTGATAAATTTCTTCTTCTAAATTTTTAATGCAACTATACTATTACGTACTCAATTTGTTAACTACTTATATAGCTAAAAATGAATTTACGCATAGTTTTGAAATACGCTTAAAATTTAATCTATATATGAATATATCTAGTTACCTTAACTCAAAGTATGGAATTAGTCAATGAGATTCAATTGACTGAAAAATGCATAAATTATTATGTTTGTTTTATATTAAATTTGATTTTCAGAGATAAAAAAATATAATTAATCCAAATTAGCTGTGTGTTGACTAAGGACTACACCTCCTCACACATAGTTCTTTCAATGTACATGTATATAGTTAATCATATTTCATTCTAAAGTAAAATTATCTTGAACTACATTCTAGCTGGGTAATATTACTTTTGAGGGCTTTGTAACTCATATTAGGAAATTCCACTCATCTTAAATTCTAATAAATACAATCAATATCATTATATTAGATAAGTATTTATTACATATCACCAATATTAATACAATTAAAATACATAATGTTAGTAACATAATTTTTTAACAACTTTCTTATTATTAATTAAAATTTATTAAAAATCATAACATTTTATGAGAATCGTGTCCAAGGACAATCTAGAGGGACTGATTGCCTCCTCTCCCATAAGAATTTCATATATTTGTTGTTAATAAATATAAAATATATAAATAAAATTTTACCCCTTCCTTGTTTCTAAATCCCTGTATGCTCACATCTTATAATGATTATTTATTGTGACTTTTTAATTTTTAATAAATTTTAACTATTATAAAATGTATATTTTAAAAAATATGTTAGATGATATATTGGCAGTGTTGGAAATCAATTCAAAGTTTTCAATCATAAACGAAGAGTCATGGATGAAAAATCATAAACAAAGAGCCTTGAATAGAGAGTCATGGATGGAAAATCATGAATGAAGAGTCATGTCATCTCCTATAAATTGAGATATTTGTAATGAGAGTAGTCACCACCCAGAGGACTACACTAATTGATTCAGTACAATTTATTCTATATTCATCTTTGAGAGAAAGAGAAAAGTAGAGTAAATTTTTTTTTTGTACTACACTTTGAGAGAAAGAGAGTTATTTCTACCATACTTGATGAAAATTGAGAGATAGTTGTAACAACCCAACATGATCATTACAATTGCAAATCATCTACTACTAGCAACAGAAAGATAACTAACCACTTAGGTTTATATGCTCACAATATCAAGATATGTAAACTACGATATGTACATAAGTAAATACAACTAAAACAACTATATAATTATATATACAATAATCTGATAAGTATCGAATATATAAAATCCTAAGTTGTCGGTCAAGTAACGTCTATATAAACCAACAAAAGTAGTCAAAGACAACATGCCAACAACATGGCCCAATAGAAGCTCCAACATCTCAACTCCAACTAACCCTATCTGCTTATGTGAAAATCATGACCATCGTAATACCATCCACAAGGAAAACACGCAAGGGTAAACTAGGTCTCAAAAACACAAGTATAGAAAGAAAACATTTATACTGGTATCAACATCCACAAATAAATTAACCATAAACACATCATGGTTCACAACAGCCACCAATTCAACAAAGCAACCAACATGTTTGAAGGCTAAACATCAAACAATTCAAATATTCACCACAATCATACCATACAACAAGGTATTCATCTAGTGCATATAAAGAACAATCAACTCACACCACATCATATGCACACACCACAACTAATGTATCGTCACACACTCACCTACAAAGATCTCTTAATACACTTGAACATTCTAAGTGATTTAACCTTATCGAACCAACCTAATCGTTTTCATGCCCAATGTGCCCTACTAGATTGACACTTAAATGGGATTTCAATCCCTCCTTTGATTTCTTGAGTGTCGCCACTTACACTAAAAATTTTGGTTCCACTATTAGGACTAATATAATTGAGTATAGACATATCATGACCATAGTTTGCATTAATTACTAAGTCACATATGGAATTAGTCTACTAACTATCTTCAAGGAACCACCCAATGTTAAGTCTCAATTATACCTCTTTTTGGTTGAGACTTATTGAACAAATCCACTCATCCTCTGAACCATTGCAATATAATTATTCTCTTTTTGATTCATTTTTGTGCAGATATAGCTAATCCAGAATTTAGCTAACAATACCTTAATATACCTCATTTTTTGTGCAGGTATTGAGCTAGAGAATTGAGGATTGAAGACCCTTAGGATTGGAAATCTAAGGAGCTAAGGAACAGAGTAGAGTGGTTGCGCCGGGTGCAAGATGACCCGTGCCGGGCTTGAGCAGAATAGAGTGTCTTACCCCTACAAGTGACACATGCGTCGGGCGCGAGACTACACGCGCCGGGCGTGATCGAGACAGAGAGTAGCTCAAACTCTCTAGAAGACATTGCGCCGGGCGCAAAAGGAAATTACATCGGGCGTGTCCTGAGGCAGATAGTGCTCAACTTCTCTGGAAGGCCCTGCGCCGGGCGCGAAGACTTACGCGCCGGGCGTGAAACCCTAATCTGGTCTCCCCAAGCTCGTATTTGAAGCCATTTTCGAGGGTTTCTCCCTCATTCACACATTGGGCGCGTTTTAGGAGCTGTGGAAGGGATTCTCGGAGCTTGGAGCCGTCGTGTGTGGGTCTTTCCTTCGGTTCTTCATTTCTCCTTTCATCTCTATTTTGTATTTGCCCTCATTGTTTTGAGTGGTTTCACCCATTTTTTGTGGGGTTAGATGTAACCAACGAATTCTAGTGTAATCCTTACATTTTCAATGATATATATATATGTTGTTCATTCATTGTTGTGTTGTTTCTATTCTTAATGCTTGCTTTGGATTGATTCTCCTTTGCATGATATGGGTTCCATTGGGTGTTGGAAAATAACCATTGAAACTAGCTCTGAAACAAATGCCTAGTGGGAGATGTATCTAGGAATGGAGCTTAGCCCATTAGTAGTCTTAAACCCTAGCCCGTAATGCGGGTGTAGATATTGGGTACTCAAGGGATTGATATTCAATGTCCGCACCTAGGCTCTTGCTCTAAGGGATTAGGTTTGAGTAAACTTATAGGTTGACTAAGCAATGCATGTAACAAGTGATTAAGGATTCATTAGTTTAACGTTTGGTGAAATCTGACCCCACAATCTCACAAAAACCATAATACCATTTCTACCCTTGTCCACTCACAACAAATATTTTTTATAGCTTTCATTCCAGTAGTCATGCTATTTAATTCACATACATGACAAACTACAATTTGGAATTATTCTTTAGTCACGAATAGTCAATAAATGCTTATTTTACCTTCTAATCCCTGTGGATACGATATTTTTACTACTTGAACGGCCGGTATACTTGCCGTGTTTGAGACCGTTGACAAAACAATAGTAATTTAAAGTGATAACAAAAGTGGTTTTAACGGAAATCTCAACAAGTTTTTGGCGCCGTTGCCGGGGATTAGCAAGGCAATTTAGTATTTATAGTTATTTGTGACTTGTTCCTTTACTTTTATTGCTAATTTTTATTTCGCAAATGAATTCTTTGGGCTGACTTGTGCACTCTAGTCTTTTGTTTTCTCTTGTATGCAAGGTACTATTCGAACTAGAGGTACAAATTCTTCTAAGCCACTGTTGAACGATCCTGAGATTGAACGCACGACAAGGAGGAATAATAGCAACAGGAGGAGAAGGAGGACTAGAGCTAATCCAATTGGCCAACCAACCACTCAGATTCCTGAAGTTCTTGTCTCTGACATTCCTGAGTTCACTATGGAAGGTGAAGGTGGTGCTCACAATGACAATCACAACCGGAGGCGCACTATAGGTGATGCTTTCACCTACACTAGCCCGAGGGAATTCTCGAGCATTGTGAGGCCTACCATGAATGACAGACTAGCAAAAATGAAGCCTGCACTCCTACAGCTTATCAACTCTCATCAATTTTCTAGCTTGGATCATGAAGACCCACATACTCATCTCTACACTTTCTATGAGTTGTGTGGTTCAGTTGGAGTTTCTAGGGCTGATGAAGAGGCACTGTTCATGAGGTTGTTTCCATTTTCTCTGAATGGGAAGGCTAAGGCTTGGCTTCATTCTCAGCCAAACCAAAGCCTGACCACTTGGAGGGATGTGGAGACAAAATTCTTAGCCAGGTTCTTTCCCCCGTCCAAGAACACTGAGGCCAGAACTGCTATTGCTACTTTTGCTCAAGGTGCGGATGAGCCACTATGTGAAGCATGGGAGAGGTACAAATCATTGTTGAGGAGGTGCCCCAATCATGGTTTTGAGGTGGAGCATCAAGTTCAGACTTTCTGTAATGGGTTACAACCTCAAACCAAGATGATATTGGGTGCTTCTTTTGGAGGGTCAGTCATGTTCAGAACTGCTGAAGAGGCTATCACAATCATTGAGTCCATGGCTTCCACTGATTTTAGGAGCCAGCATGGTAGAAGCTCTTCACACAAGAGAGGAGTTTTAGAGCTGAGTACTCAAGATGCAGTGTTAGCTCAAAACAAGATACTTTCCCAACAGATTGAAGCCTTGAATCAACAGATGGCCAAGCTTCCTCAACAACTTCAAGCTATGCAATCTAATGCTCCTCCTATGCAACAAGTTATGTCGTGTGATTTTTGTGGAGGTGACCACCCTAATGGTTATTGTGCTGGATCATCTAGTTCCCAAGGTGAAGCAGTGAATTATATGGGGAATCAAGGGCGGCAAAATTTCTCTCAACACCCCTATCCGCAAAATTCAAATCAGGGGTGGAGAAATAACTATGGTGGAAACAAGCTAGACATGAATGCTTCATCAAGTAGCAGGCCTCCACATCAACACCAACACCCACCTTTGTATGAGAGAACCACCAAGTTGGAAGAAACATTGCAACAATTCATGCAATTGTCTATGTCCAACCAAAAGAACACTGATGCTTCAATTAAAAATCTGGAGATACAGGTGGGGCAAATAGCAAAGCAGCTAACAGAGCAACAAAAAGGTTTTTTCTCAGCCAACACCGAGCAAAACCCTAAGGGGCACTAAAATGTAGTATGCACGAGAAGTGGTAGGGGATTTGTGGTGATGGAGAATGAGAAGAATAATAAGAGAGCCAAGACTATGAAGAAGGAGTGAAGGAATTGAGTCGGTTGAAGGAAATAAAATGAAAATTGAAAATGACAAAAAGAGTGACAAAAAGAGAGAAATTGATAAAGATAAAGAAGGAGAAAGTAGAGATAAAAAGAAAGCACTCATAGAGGATGGAAGACTCTGCTGTATCCTTTCTTTCAGAGACCCTTGAGGTCTCTTCTAGTCAGGCTCGGGACATTAAACAAGCGCTTCCTGGGAGGCAACCCAGAGATCTGAACTTTGTTTATGTGTTTCTCATATCATTTATGTTTTAGATTCTAGTACCAATTTTAGATTCTTGTTTTATGTGTTCCTGAACTTGGTTTATGGTGCTTAGTTGTTTTGTGTTATAGGTTGTTATGAGTTATATGTATTGTGTTGTGCTATATATGTTTTGTGTTATGTGTTAATTGTGTGAAACTTGCTTGAGTGGGTTGATATAGGATAAATATGTTAGGAGTGTGAGGAGTGAAAAATTCAAGTGAACCCTGCATAACCTAGATCACGCCGGGCGCGGCTTACCCACGCCCAGCGCAACCAGAGGCATTTGGTCTCTGCCAAGACCCACGCCGGGCGCAATTTCTATTGTGCCCGGCCTATTCCTCATTATGGCCCCTGGAATGACCAAGCCCGACGCATTTACTGGCACGCCGGGCGCATTAAATACTAGAAGCTCCAAGGGTTGGCAAGCCCGGCGCTCTCATAAATGCGCCCAGCGCATCAACCACTGGAGGCCTCTGCCTTAAATATGCCGGGCGCGTATCTGCCAAGCCCGGCGCATTGAATACTGGCACGATTGTAACCCTAGCTACGTCGGGCGCGAAATGGCAGCGCCCGACGCCATACCAGATAAGGGCAACCCTTGAAATTCTACTGATATGGCGCTCGACGTGGAAAATGGCACGCCCGGCGTGACCCTTCAGATGCCCCTAAAACCTTTTTCCCTCTTCTCCCACGTTCCCACTTTCTCAACTTCCCTCAACTCCTCATCTCCCAGAACTTCCCTCAATTCCTCATCTCCTAGAACCTCTCTCAACTCCCCCAAAACTCCCATTCTCCCCTCTCAATTCACTTCACTCAATCTCTCCCTCACCTTCACTCATCTCCTTCCCTAAGGGCACGTGGCTACTCTTCTTCCTCCATGCACTCCATCTCAAGTAGGTTTCGTATTTGCTCTTTTCTATTTTCGTTTCAAGCATCCCTTTTTCTCTCCTTTTCTGTGATTTTGGGTTGTTTACAGTGGGAACTATGACCCACATTGGGGTGCAGTCACGCCAGGCGTGAAAACTACTGTTAAAGCTTCAGAACGGCCCGTTTCAATTCCAGAACGGCCCGTTTCGGAGCTTGGAACGGACTGTTCCAATTCCAGAATGGCCCGTTTCAAACTTAAGAACGGCCCGTTCTGATCTTGGGACAGCCCGTTCTGGGCCAAATTTTCAAATAAGTCTACCTGCGCCCGGCGCAATCCATTTTTACGCGTAGCGCAGTTGGTTCCAGAGAGTCTTCTCTACTCTCTGCGCCCGGCGCAATTTTGTTTTGCGCCCGACGCATTTGCTTCCAGAGAGAGCTATATGCTCTTTGCGCCCGGCGTACAAGTCATAAGCCCGGCGCGACTACCTCTGAACCCCTTCTGATTGTTGTGTTTTATTTTCTTTTTAGGTTCCTATTCAGTCTAAGGCTAGCCCTCATTATGCTTTACCTACACTGGTCATCCCTGTTTACCTTGTTGTGCTCATGTTTTGTCTGCCTGGATTTTCTTTTTTTATTTTTGCAGATGGCCTCCTCAAGCAAGTGCCCCCGTGCTGGTAAATCGGGTCAACCTCCCCGCAAGCCAAGTCGGCCCTATTCCAACCTCTTCCTCACCGAGCAGAATGAGACTCATTTTGAGTCTATCAGTACCAGGAAGTTTATTTTGGAGCGGAGGGTTGAATTAGAAGAAAATGAGGCCCCGGAGTTTCAGGCGGAGTTACACAGGCGCAGGTGGGACAAACTTGGTTCCTACCCACTCCCGGCCAACATAGCTGTGGTCAAGGAGTTCTACGCCAATGCTCTGAGACAGGAGGGCATTGAGCCATTTACCAGCTATGTTCGGGGGGTGCGAGTCCCCTATGATGCCCGGACGATTAATCAGTTTCTAGGGACTGCGCTCAGGGCTGACGAGGTGAATGAGTATGGCAACTACTCCATTGACACGATGGACCGTGCGGACGTAGAGGCTGCCATCTGCATGCATGGACTTGGGTTCCACAGGAACCGATCTCAGCAGCCTCTCCACGTCAAGCGCCGGGATCTCCTTCCAGTGGTTAGGATTTGGTCTGCATTGATGCATGCCAACATCCTCCCGTGCTCACATGTCTCCGACCTGCACTGGACCCGGTCCATACTCATGTACTGCATCATGACACAGAGGACCGTGGACCTGGGCGACATCATTTGTATGGAGATCTCTGGCTGTGCCAACTCGGCTCCTTCCTCCGCCCTTGGACATCTGTCACTCATCACTCAGCTATGCCAGCTCGCAGGCGTGGATGTCCACTCCCCACCTTTTGAGGGTCCTGGCAGGGCCATTGACAGCAGATACATTTCTGCCTATTGCCAGGACCGCGCACCACCAGCAGCACCAGAGCCTATTCATGCCGCTGCGCCTCAGGAGGACATACCCATGGAGGATGCTGCTGCTCCAGGCCCTCCACTCACTCTCCATCAGCGTTTTGACGCACTGGAGGGCCGCCTGGAGACTTATATTCAGAGGTAGGAGGACCGGATGGAGTCCCTCTACCGCGGGCAGATGTTCATATTGGATACCTTCAGGAGTTTCTCCCTGCACTCCGCCCCTGCCTACCAGTTCCCCACCACTAATGCCTATCATGCTTATATTGGTTGGCCTGGGGACCAGGCTCCTTTCTTTGGGGGGTGGAGCTGCTGAGGATGGTGGAGTGATAAGTGTCTAACTAATCTGATTAAATATGAATTTGAGACACTTATCTAGCACAAATTTTGTACATATTGATATAATTTTGGTTTATAAATACTTAGAATCAAAGAGGGACTTTTGATTTATGTTAGTACACGAAGCGATGAATCTTTTGATCAAATTTTGTGTTATTTTGTAGGTTTTGAAATCTGGAGGCAAACGGCTGAGCGCCTTGAAACGGCTGAGCGCTTTCAAGCCAGAGAGCTCAACAAATGCAGCAAAGGAGAGGCGCTCAGCCACTCTAAGGCGCTGAGCGGATTTGGCCTTGGAAGAAGTAGTGCTCTCTGCCTCCTAGGCGCTCAGCGGATATGAAGCGCCCAGCCCCTTGTGCTTGCTTAACAGTGAAGAATCTCTCAGGCGCTCAGCGGATTTGAATGGCTTAGCCATTCAGATTACTTCATGGTGAAGAATTCTTCAAACCGCTCAGCCGTTTCAAGGCGCTGAGCGGATTCTTCTCTTTCCTGCCTACTCTGTTTTAATTCTAGCAATTATAAAAGGGCAGGGGAGAGAGAAAAGGGGCAACAGAGACGAAAACAAAGAGAAAAACAAGAGCTGGGAGCACAGGAGGAAGAAAGAACAGAGTGGGAACGAAGATTTGGAGGCTGGATCACTTGGGAACGAGGATCAACTCCTTTTCTTCATCTCTTCCTTTGTAATTTCTTCTTCCACTCCTTTGATCTTGTAAATGGCCATGAGGGGCTAAATCTTTGAGGATTGGTCTAGATGTAACTACTAACTCTTCTTCTTCTTAAATATATATATGCATTTCATTTTCATTACTTGTGTTTGATTCTTCTCTTAATGCTTATATCGACTTGATCACCCGTTGTATGATTTTTGGTTTTTGAATCCGGTTGGAAAACATTTTTGAAAACCCGAACTGAATCTTGCACCTAAACATCTCTTGCTCTAGGAATAGACATGATTTGTTTAGTCACCTTGTTCAAGTCATTGCTCTTAATGCAAAGTGTTAATCATAAAACATAGAGGAATCATGTTTTAGATTAATTACTTTAGGATTCTATTTTGAGGGATCTTGTTGAATTACTAAATGAACGTGGAAGTCATGAAGATGAAATCATATTTATTTTAAGGAAATTTAGGAGTTAGCAAGTGCTCTAGGGTCCAATCCTTGTTTCATATAATTGTTCTTATAACTTTTACATTACCGTTTTAATTTTGCCTCACATTAGCTCACTTCCAATCATATCAACATCTCTATATTAATCATTAGAGTAAGAATTACTAAATTCTCAAATTCTTGAGGACGATACTTAAATACTACATCGAAACTTGGTCCGCTTGCCAAGTGGAGAGATTGCGAAAATCTTCATCATGGAGCTGCTGATGCTGATGCTGCTGATGCTGGAGTTGGAGTTGGACATGATGATGACCAGGCCCCATGATGGATGCATTTGGAGCCTGCCTTAGGCCATTTTTATGTTTTTGTTGTAGTTTATTTTTATTTTGTTTAATTGTTCTTGTGTTTGAACTCTATTATTATATTTAGTTCTTTTTGATGATTACTCTGTTGGTTCTTTTTGTGAATATTCTGCTTTAGCACGATTTTTAATCTCGTTGATACTCGCTTTGCTTGTGGTCGATTCTGGATTGTGGTTTGCTTGATGTTTGTGGTGCGTGTACTTTAGACATTTTCAAGTCACGTTAGATCTTCAGTTCATGACTAGTTGCATACGGGTTTCAATGTTGATCATAGAACTGAGCTGAGTTTGATAGTTTGTGGATGCATAGCCGGGTGAGGTTTGAGCCTAAATACTGATGAGTGAACTACGCTTAAATCGCATGATAGACTTTGCTTGAGTTTCCCTGGTGGTTTTCTTATGTTGTGCATTTATATGATCAAGGCATTCATATTCCTTTATTTTGTTAACCTTCTAAGCCAAAAAGCCATCTCCACTTTTCACTTGACCCATACCTTCCTAAGCCTAAACACTACACCTTCCACTTGTCCCAAACCATGAAAAATTAACCATAACCTTTGCTTTGGTTAAGAGAGCAAATTGATAACATCAAACAAGTTTGGGGGAGTTGAAGAATGAGGAATTTGGGAAGAAGAAAGTATGTGGTCAGCCATCAAAAAAAAAAGAGAACAAAACAAAAGCAAAAATATTAAGATGCAAAAGTGTAAATATGCATCACATAAAGGCTAATGGCTTGGATCCGGTTAAGGGCATGTGCTAAATTGTTGTTGGGGTGTAGAGAGGGATATCATTGTAGAAATCTCAATTGCTCTCTTAAGCCATAGCACCTTCAATTCTTGAAAAACCATAAGACTGCTACTGCTTGACCCTGCTTAACCCAGATTGCCCTAATAAAGACCTTGTGATAAGTGCCTGCATTAGTTTTACCACTGGTTCCATTTGGAAACGAAGAACAAAGTTGAATCAGGTGGCGTGAGTAGTAGACTAGAGAGAAACACTCACCCTGATACACTAGTGTGCATAGAGAGAAACACTTCCCTAGTGAGGATGCATACACAGATAGTCACTACTCTTCTCAGCTCTTTGATCTCTTTTGAAACCTTTGTTTGCCCCTTGTCATATTCTATTGCAATAATTGTGACCGAAAATCTATCTTAGGTTCATGCTTGCGAAAAGAAAATACAAGTGAACTGGGATGTAGAATTTGACACACATGCATTGCTTGTTATCTGCTAGATTGATTACCTGTTGCTTGAGGACAAGCAAGGTTCTAAGTTTGGGGGAGTTGTTAAGTCTCAATTATACCTCTTTTTGGTTGAGACTTATTGAACAAATCCACTCATCCTCTGAACCATTGCAATATAATTGTTCCCTTTTTGATTCATTTTTGTGCAGATATAGCTAACCCAGAATTTAGCTAACAATACCTTAATATACCTCATTTTTTGTGTAGGTATTGAGCTAGAGAATTGAGGATTGAAGACCCTTAGGATTGGAAATCTAAGGAGCTAAGGAACAGAGTAGAGTGGCTGCGCCGGGCGCAAGATGACCCGCGCCGGGCTTGAGCAAAATAGAGTGTCTTACCCCTGCAAGTGACACCTGCGCCGGGCGCGAGACTACACGCGCCGGGCGTGATCGAGGCAGAGAGTAGCTCAAACTCTCTGGAAGACATTGCGTCGGGCACAAAAGGAAATTGCATCGGGCGTGTCCTGAGGCAGATAGTGCTCAACTTCTCTAGAAGGCCCTGCGCCGGGCGCGAAGACTTACGCGCCGGGCGTGAAACCCTAATCTGGTCTCCCCAAGCTCGTATTTGAAGCCATTTTCGAGGGTTTCTCCCTCATTCACACATTGTGCGCGTTTTAGGAGCTGTGGAAGGGATTCCCGGAGCTTGGAGCCGTCGTGTGTGGGTCTTTCCTTCGGTTCTTCATTTCTCCTTTCATCTCTATTTTGTATTTGCCCTCATTGTTTTGAGTGGTTTCACCCATTTTTTGTGGGGTTAGATGTAACCAACGAATTCTAGTGTAATCCTTACATTTTCAATGATATATATATATATATATATATATATATATATATATATATAGTTGTTCATTCATTATTGTGTTGTTTCTATTCTTAATGCTTGCTTTGGATTGATTCTCCTTTGCATGATATGGGTTCCATTGGGTGTTGGAAAATAACCATTGAAACTAGCTCTGAAACAAATGCCTAGTGGGAGATGTATCTAGGAATGGAGCTTAGCCCATTAGTAGTCTTAAACCTTAGCCCGTAATGCGGGTGTAGATATTGGGTACTCAAGGGATTGATATTCAATGTCCGCACCTAGGCTCTTGCTCTAAGGGATTAGGTTTGAGTAAACTTATGGGTTGACTAAGCAATGCATGTAACAAGTGATTAAGGATTCATTAGTTTAACGTTTGGTGAAATCTGACCCCACAATCTCACAAAAACCATAATACCATTTCTACCCTTGTCCACTCACAACAAATATTTTTTATAGCTTTCATTCCAGTAGTCATGCTCTTTAATTCACATACATGACAAACTACAATTTGGAATTATTCTTTAGTCATGAATAGTCAATAAATGCTTATTTTACCTTCTAATCCCTGTGGATACGATATTTTTACTACTTGAATGGCCGGTATACTTGCCGTGTTTGAGACCGTTGACAAAACAATAGTAATTTAAAGTGATAACAAAAGTGGTTTTAACGAAAATCTCAACACCCAACCTTTCAAGTAATCAATTAAGGATTGTAGCTCTTGACTTCATACTTTACTCCAACATTAACTAAGGACTTATAAAAGACTTAACAAAATCTACTTTAAGAGTTTCGCACCTACTAAGGGAGGGTTTTCAACAATTGGCCTCCTAGCTAGAGTGCTACAACAAGATTCCCTACATGGGATTTTCAACTTTCAAAAACAACACCTCTCCTTCAGTCCTAAGCCAATCAACATGCTTTAATGTCCACAACATTCTTAACATCAAAAACTCAACATACATCATCTATAGACATTACCCTAGGTCATTGCGTATAGAGATCAAATCACATCATTCCAATATAGCATACTAGTGCCTATCAACTTATTCAAGAATAACATACCAATGCTTAACATCTTGATCAAGTATAGCATACCAATGCTTAATAATAATTTCAACCATACAAACATCTGCATACATTATCCCAAATCAGTAATATATATATATATATATATATATATATATATATATATATATATATATATATATATATATATATATATATATATATAACTATCATCATTATACAACTCACCAAGAAAAAAACATTCATAAGGCAATTTGTGCCTAATGTAACATACATTGCGCTCAATGCCATCGAGGTAGGAAGTCCTTACCTCATGCTTGGAGTGGAAAAATTCCATGCCTGGCGTGACAAAATTCCATGTCCAACCTCATGCCAGTTTGAGATGATTTTCTCTCCTCATGCTTGACACCAACCTAGGTAGAGACAATTTCCTCAACTCATGCTTGGAACCATGCAAACCATGTCCGACGCCTCTTCAACCCAAGGCAATTCTCCCTTCCCATGCCAGATGCCACCTTTAGCACCTGGTGCCAAACCAAGCAAAGATAATTCCCTCACCTCATGTCCGAGGCCACTCAAACCACGTCTGATGTCACTTCAACTCGAGATAATTCTCTCTCCTTATGCCTTGTGTCACCAATCCTACGTCCAATGTGAGCAAAATAAAGACTCTCGTTTGAAGGCACGCTTGACGTGACTTTAGAGTTTTGCAAATGCAAATCACAAAAATTATCCCTTTCACCTGAAACTCAGCAAAACCAAGCATGCAACAACCAAATCCACACCTATAAAAAAAATTTCACTCGTTTCCAACCAAAAACACAACATGCAACAAGGATCATTCAAAATCATCAAATTCACTTCACATGTTTCTCACAACACCTCAACCCAACAACTTCATCATCTAATCCAAAAATCCAACACATGAACTCATTATTGGTGTAAGCACAACAACATGAAACACAATAATCTAAAAAAATGTTCCTAACTCCCCTTATCTTGACTCTGAGCCACCAAAAATGAAGAAGATGAAAGAAGAAGGAAATAGAATTTGAGCTTTGTGAAGCTTTGCCCCATACCATATATCCTAAGCTCCAAAAGTTTGAAGCAGAATCCAAGCCCTAGTAACCCAACTCTAAGACCCTCTTAAAACCAAGAGAAAAAGAAGAAGAAAAGGTTTAGCTTCTGGGACTCTCTAACTCACCCAAGACATACACATGACCAACTAAGAGAAATGTTGACTCAAAGTACAATGTTACAATAATCATTTGAGAGAAATGAGATTCTTTGAGTGATCTTTTTGAGAAAAAGAGACTATTTGTAATCCTAATTTCATAATGAAAATCTTTTACTAGATTAGATCTTGTGATTTTTCTTGCTTACATTGAGAATGTTTTCCACATAAAAATTTTATTATTATTCTTCTACTCCATATTCTTAATTTTTCCTTTCACATAGTATCTAATTTGCTTTAGAGATGTGAGAATGAGATAAGTTAATACTTAACAAATAACACTCTTCATTAAAAAAGTATCATATAATTTATCAAAAAAAAAATTATTCTATTTATATAAAAAAGCTCAATAGAAAACATCTCTTAAATAACTTTATGAATAATTTTAGAAAATATAATAAATTAACCTAAAAGAAATAATAAGAAATAGCTGCCATTAATAAGTGTCTCCAAAATATTGATTAAAAATTAATAAATATTTTTTTTAAATCAAACCAAAAATATATTGAACTCTATGATAAAAGTACATCAATAATATTTTAATAAAATAAAAAATCACTGTTAGTTTAACGACTTTCATCCGCATTTACTAATTGCCATAAGAAATGAAGTCAAAAGTGACATTTGGTTGTCTATATAGCGGTGGTATCCACAATCAGCAGTACCTCTTTGGACATTTTCTTGTAGTGACTGCTTCCTTCCTCACTCTTCCCTGTTCACTCTCAATCATCTCTTTGCTCTCTGCCTCAGGACACCCTTTTCCTTCTAATCCATCTGTGAGTCTTTCAAACACTCATTCCTTGTTATTTCTCCTATTCTTTGCTCTGGTTAGTGGGGAGTGAAAAGATCAAGTTTTTGGTTGAATTTGGACTAGGAGTCTAGGATCTCCGTGATCAAATCTTATAAGGGTATGTGTCTTTTATTTGTTTGGTCATGTGTTGTTAAATTAATAGACTTTAGTTTTGTTGCTGGGAAATTTGAGGAACAGGATTGCAGTACTTTTTTTTATTTTATTTTAATTTTTTAATTTTTTTTATTCTTTTTTGTGTTATGTGGTAAAAAGTTGGAAACTTACTTGGTTGAAAGAGTTTGCTTCTTGGCTATGTGTGCTTCGTGTTTTTATAAGATACTTGACATCAAGTCAGCAGTGTGGTGATTGCGTTCAATTTCTTTTTCTGTTCTCTTATTATGGCTGTTGTGAAGTTACAAGGAATCCATATCCCATTTGGACAAGAAAATTAAGAGAAGGATAGGGTTCCTACAGGTTTATTTTGATGTTTCTATGTCTCTGTCCATAGTCACAGTGGTTATTGATGTTTTCTCAATTGAGACTTGTTTGTAAATTAGATGATTCGGTTTACTAGAAAACAAAAACAAAAACATTTTTTTTATGATGTATGATAAAATGAAACTATGATGCCTATTCTATGATATAATTTTGTTTCAGGGATATTGGTTTCTTTGAGTGCATAATATCAGCTTGAAGCTCTAAGTAATTCTGGATATCTAAAGCCACAAAGGAAAGATCAGCATGCGTTGGTTGGGTCTTTCTGTTGACGTGTTCCGCCAAGTTGTACAGTTGAACTTATATTGTAGAGTTATTCTGTAGATCATCATTCCCAAAATCCTATATTTCGTTATTTCTGGTCCCTTTGCTTAGCTGCTGCCATGGAAGCCAACCATTGTTTGATCATTTCTTCTGATAAATATAGAATTGGCTAAAAGATAGGAAGTTAAGGCAGATTCTGTTATTTTGTAATTTCGGTATGTTCTCATCTCATATTGTTCTCTAGTTCTAGCTGATTCTGATTTTGTGTTTAGCTTGGGGTATCTTCATTGTGATATTCTATTGGGCATTTCTTCACTGTGTACAACATTAGATTGATTGAATAGTGTGGAGAGAGACAAAAGTAGTTATGGTGTGCCAAGCAGCGAGCCAAACAAGATTCCGGGCATTAAAACATGAGTATGGCATTGAAGGTCAAGCAACAATTATTGTTAGAGTGATAGCATGTTTTCAACCCTTGCATTTTTGTCAGGTTAGTATCTTGTTTCTGATTGTTGGTATTTTCCAGTTGCAGTTCTTTTCTATAACTACATCCTTGATTATGAAGCTTTTGGCATAAGACATAAGCATTAGGACCACTGAACTCTAAAATGTCTGTGTTATCTGTTACTAGATAGTTTATGATCTCAATGAGTGACTTATGCTATCTTTGGACTCTTTGCAGGCTGAGTACTTCCGTCATTTGCTTAAGCCTGTCACGTAGATTGATTAACATTTCTTTCTCACTAAGCTGGAGTTTGTAGTTTTCATTTTCATTTTCCCTTTTGTTCCTTAGAAAAGCAGTAAGTTACCAAGGATCTCATACAAGAGCACCATAACATCTACTGGTACATATTTTCAAACGCTCTTTTTTCATCTTTTCAACCGAAAGCGTTTCATATTTAGCATTGGCTGATTGGTTCTATTGTTCTGTAGGTCATTTCTTTTGTTGGATGGTTAAGGCTGACGGGTCTTTGCCTCGTCCACACCATGTGGCATGGCAATCACCTTCTTCGAATTACTTCAGCATGCTGCCTAAGCGCAGCTTAGTTTGTCTGCCAACATATCTGAATTCGAGTACTTGCATGTTTCCTGCTGTCAGTACATTTCGCGGGTTTGCAGCTCCTTCTATCCCAATTTTGAAGACTGAGCTAACAAATGAAGTGCAAGGATTCCTTCAGCATCACAATGCAGACACAAGTTTGAAAGAAACACATGTTGGAGGAGCTTTACAAAGGTTGTTCTATGGGCTTGAAGCTCCCTCTATCCCAAGTCTGAAGACTGAGCAAACAAATGAGGTGCAAGGATTCCTTAAGCATCACAATGCAGACACAAGTTTGAAAGAAACACATGTTGGAGGATCTTTTCAAAATGCAAATCCTTCATCTTTGCAGAAGAGGTTACTGATCTTTGACCGCTCTGATAATAAGACAAGGTTGTTTTATGGTCCTGTCCTCCCTCTTGTCCAGAGTCCAACTGTTGCTGCTACAAAGTTTGCTCAAAGTTATGTCGCAAATGGGGAGGGGCAGGCCAGTAATGTGGGTCAAAAGAATCTGCCCAGTTACAGTTTACCGGAAGTGTCTGTTAAGGATCATGCAGTCATTGAAGAAAGTGAAAATCACGAAGATACGGAAGAAATAAATGCATTGCTTTATTCTGATGATGACAATGGCAACGATGATGATGATGATTCTGATGAGGTAACTAGTACAGATCGATCCCCTTTGGCAACTAAAATGACTCATGTGATACAAGAGCAGTTTGAAGACATGAAAGAGGATGTTGCTAGTTCTGATTGGCCTAACAAAAGGCTGAAGTTAATTGATGGTGACTACAATAGATCATCCCCACCTGTGCAAAGATCTAATTTGGCAAGACCAAATGGAACCTGTGATTGTGTCAGTGATGCTGAATCAAAGAATTCAAGTGGATGGCTATATTCTGTTGATAAAGCTAAAGTAGATGATTCAGTGGTTTGCGATATCAAATTGAAAAAGGATAAGATACGTGAATCTTTGAGAGTTCTTGAGAATTTAATTCCAGGTGCAAAAGGAAAGGAGCCACTGTTTGTCATTGATGGAACCATTGAGTACTTGAAATTTTTGATGTCCCAATCTGGTGCTCTTGGAGATAAATATCACTAAGTAGTACTCAGCCATTGAGGTTATAGTATGTTTGGTTGAAGGGCACATTTGTGGTGAAGATGTAGTTCTTTGAACATTGTTGGTTGATATGTTTATCTTAGCATGCTTGCTTGTTTCCTTCTTTTAATCCTATTTCTTGAGGTGTATATATATGGTTGGGAAATAAAGTTACTAACGCTGAAATAGATAGTATTGCACTTTGCCACTGAAGTTGGAGAAAAAATGCAAGATGGGGTTTCAATTTGTTGACCAACATGATTATCCTGTAGCTTTTTTGGAGGATTAAAGGTCACAGATTGAAGTGATGGAGGTGTTAGTGGGGGGCTTTGCTGTAAATGAGGACACTTTTTCTCTCAAGTGTTGCACTCTCTTGGTGATTGAATGCATGCGCATTAGGCAACTGGGGTCCCACACTCCACCCTCCTTTTTCATCCTTGATTTGTGCTTTTGTCTTCTCTTTCAAGGTTGCACGCATATCATGCTGGCATCTACTCTAAAGTAACAAGAAAGTTTCCTGATGTTTGGCAGAGTGAGGCTAGTGTTTCATCATGAGTTACTGGGGCCCTTTGTTTGGATATGTAGCATTTGTGGTAAAGGTTACCTTGTTTTACATGTTGAGGGAGGAATGATGACAAGCAATTCTAGTTTCTACTTTGTAATTCATGTAGGTAGTCAAGGGTCTCTTTTTGATGATGATATTATGTAGCTGTCAGTTGTGTGATTGTATGAATAAGTGGTGTGAATGGTTATGGATTGGGCGTGGTATATGAAGGTTAAGAGTGTATCATGCTCATGCATGTAGTTCATCTTGTCAGTTGTTAGCTCATGTGCTTTCATGCTTGTACATATCATATCACTTCGATCAATCTGTGATTCCTCATTTTCTGTTACTTGTATCTTTTTGCATGCAACTCTACATCTGAATATGATACTTTTCAGGAAACAAATTGGCAGGCAAGGATCTTGATTTTTTATTTTTATTTTTATTTTTTATAACTTTGTTGTTTTTTCTAAAGTAAAGACTGTTATGACCATTGAAAATTGCAGAATTGTAACTAATAAATGAATGAATATTTATATAAACAAATTTGTTTAGTTTTTTATTGAAGAATTATGAGTTCATACTTAATCCAGTTGAATATCAAGATTTTACCTATTGTCAAAAGGAAATAATATTAAGATTGCGATCATTATCTTGGTACTGATTTTTTTTTTCTTAATGATTTTAGGAGTATGAGCTCCGTTTTTGAAACCATGACAAACCTGGTATGTGTGATTAACTTTTTCTATTTCAAATTTTCGTGAGATAAAAAGAGAAAGTTGTAAATTAAAAATATTAGTTAGTAAAAGAGTATGTGTTACAGGAAAATTAATAAACATATAATTGTTTAAAATAAAACTTACATTTCTTATCTTAATATATTGTTCTTACAATTTGTCAACTCTTTAAAATAAATTACTTTATTTTTTTCTGACCATAAACAGTTTCTTAAAAATTGCGAAAGGAATGTGTTATTTTTTTTAAAATAAAAAGAATATAAATGTAATTAAGTTAATTTTGGGGACACCAATGAAACTGTGCCTATATTATTTTCTTATGTAATTATTGTACTACATGTCTACACCTGAATCATAATCATGTATAATTTATTTTATTTTAGTTCAAATGATAGTTTCTTCGATTTTTGTCAAATGTTAGTAAAGTGGACTTGAATACATAGGTATGTAAATGGGTTGGATTCAGTTTGGATGAATTCATTTTCTTTCTAATAAAAAATTAACGGATTAAATTGAATTAAATTTATGTTTTTTTATTATGAAATTTAACTTAATATAATTTAATTATGAACGAATTAGATTGAGTTGAGTTAATTGAGTCAATATAATTAATTTTATTATTTTTTTTGTAAAATTTTAAATATTTTAGAATAGATTTGGAAATATTTGATATCATATCTTGATGGAAATTAAATAACATTTTTTTGTTTGTTGGTATATCCCTGAAGTGACTAATCTTCTCGTTAGGAGAGAGGCACCTCAAAGGGTGAGATAGCTGACCCTAAGATTTAACACTAACACAGTTGCATACACAAGGCAGTATTCGAACCCCTAACCTTGCTTAAGCGTAGATTAACCCCTACCGCTGAACCACACGTTTGAGATTTGAAATTATATAACATTATCACCCATAAAATAAACAATAATTCAAACTAAATTTAAAAAATAAACTTATTAATTTATCACAATATTAATTTTAGTCAATACAAGCTTGTTTTTAATATGTAACAATTATAAATCATCTTTTTCATTGTTTATTAGTCTTTAAAGATAACTCAGTCTCGTACAAACATAGTGGACATGGATATCATTTTTTTTTAGCATGCATGTGATTAATTGTTTGTTATTTACATTTTTGAATTTAAGAATTAGTATCATAAATAATATTTAATTAAATATGAGTGCATCATATTTTTTGTTCTTCCAATATACCAAAAATTTTAAGATGGGCCTTGGATAATAATATTTAGTTTAAATATACTTCTGATTTCTCATTTTATTCTTTGATTTTAGTTTCGGTTTTTAAGTTTAAAACTTTTTACTATATTTTTTTATTTATTAAATAAAATGTGAAAAATATCCGATTAAAAAATTTTGCATTCCCAAAAATGAAGTGTTTTTATTAATTTTTTTTATGTCGATTTATCATACTAATTTAGTAAGTTTAGTAACATATAACATTATTAATGTAAAAAAATGACGGAAAGACCCATTTGATTTGATAGAAACAAATCAAGGAATCAAATCAAAACTTTATAAACTTTAAAAAAAGCTAAAATTTAAACTTAAAAAATATATAATAAAATATCAAAATTATATTTTAATCTTGATATTTTTAATATTTTAACTTTAAAAAAATAATCAGTAAAAAAGGTTATAATAATAACAATAAAAATCAAATCTAAGTTCTTCAAGATTTAATTTACACTAGAGAAAGCCTTTATTATTATTATTATTATTATTAAAGCATTTCAGGCAGCGTTAGTAATAAATATCTTGCGAATTCTAAGTTTGACAAAAAAAAATATTTATTTTTATTTTACTTATATAAGTGGTTTTTCACTCACGGCATTCAACACATAATAAAGTCAATTATAATATATAAAAATTAGAAGGGATATTAGCATATATAACTATGAACGATATGTAACATTAGTAATAAGGATTATAGAACTAAACAATGTATTTATTCAACTTAAGAACTGAAAAATTAAAGCTTTATAAATGAAAATTAACTGTATTCGATTGATAATATAGTCTTGAAGTGCAAACCAATATAATATCCTTGAAGGGTGAAACTAATAAATTAATAATCCATTATTTGCTTATACTAATTTAAAAGATGCAATCGATTATGTTTGCACAATTTTGTCTCTGAAAAGATTAAAGCGATAGTTTTCATATACAAATTCCAGGTAAGCCAGGTATCTTGTGGCTGACCAGTCAAGGGCATGTTTATACTAGACAAAAAAATTTACTCTAATATAATTAATATATTTTATTGTATTTTTTCTTGTTTGGACAAGAAAATTGTTAATTTAAATTTGATAATTAATAAATAAACTTTAACATCTAACTCAATGATAATTTCTTTCTATTACTATTATATAACATAGTTAATTTTAAATTAAATTTTAAAACTAATTACAAGTATTGTTTATTAATATTTTATAAAACTTACACATATTTTTTTTTTAAAAAAATTAATATATTTCTTATTTCTAATGGGACGTTTATTTTGTTTTTATTAATATTTCTTATATTATCTTAAATTTATGGAAAAGTTCATGATAACAAATATAAAATTAATACAAAGTTTCTTCTAAATCATTTTATTTTAAAGATTTATCAAAATTCAAATAAAAAAATTCTGAAATGGTTTTTTATCTTAAAATTTTCAAATAAGTTGCAAGTAAAATAAAATAAACTAATTTAATATTTATACAACATAACCAAATCTAAAATAATCATTTTCTAGAAGAATTAAAAGAAAATGTTTAATTTTATCATTATCATTGTTACTAAAAATACTATAAAGATTGAGACACTTCGTGTCTCTAATAATTATATACAGATAATATATTAGAAGGTTACGTGTAGTTATTTAGAAAATATATATTTTTTTTATTTGAGAGATATAATAGTCCACTAAAAGTTTTTTTTTATATTTGAGGGATATAATGGTCCACTAAAAAGTGGAGATCAAAAGCAGTTATATACCTAAATATCCTCTTTATAATATGTATAGATATAATATATTTTTTTAAAGTAACTATCAATTTAAATTAATATAACGAAGTATTAAATAATTTTTAATTTTTGTAGAAATTTATATATTTAATTTTCTTATTAAGAAATTTTAATCTAATAGATAAATTATTAAAATTTAATATAAATTATAAATTATTAAAGAAATAAATCTAAAAAAAAGTTTACTCTTAAAATGAATCTTTTTTCATAAACTAATTATATCGCACTTTAGGGCTTTAATGATCACCCACAAAGGTGTTTTCACTCGGAATTTGTGGATTAATTAATAGGTATATAATAGTGGACCACAAGATGAAAACAAGTTTGGTACTATTCATATGTATGCCTAATCTAGATCCCTATGCGTATGTATTTATGATGAGAAAGAAACATGATGAAAATGAGTAACTTAACCACGAACAAAGTTCAACAAAGATATCCCAAACTAAACCTTAATTTTTCCAAATTATAGATAGATTATTATTAATCCTTATACTCCAATTACAAAACCGATTCTTTTACCTAATTATATCGAATTAATGTACCAATTATAAATATCATAATCTCCGTTACTGCATTTCGTAATGAATGTTTAAATTTTGTGGTATATTAAGGACAAAAATTTAGACAAAATTTTTCAATGTATCTTAGTATTGTTCTTCTATTAAAATTTAAGTTTTTTTCTGATAATTTTGATATTTAGTAAGTAGATTTTCAATTTTAAATAGAAATCAACGCAACAAAAAAAAAACCTAAAAATCTGCATCAACATTTTATCCTATAAATAATCACAAAGGGTAAATCTCGACAACAAGCATATTAATAGTTAATATTAATTTTAATTAATCATTTGATTTCTTTATTTGTACCAAAATTTCATTTTTGTTCTTTTACCTAAAAACTATACATATTGATTAGTTCCTATACGAACAATATTTTTTATGTTTTAATTACAGCTCTTTTACCTAAAAACGATACATATAGTTATTTTGACAGTGCAAATGCAAAACCATCACAAAATAAAGGCATAAAGTTTTTTTTTTTTTTTTTTAAATGAAGATTGAATGTTAAAAAAAGTTCATATAACAACTAAAACAAAAAGGTTTTAGGTACATAAATTAAAATGAAAATAACATATTTATTAAACCTGGTTAATAATAAATATACATGTCTTGATATTGTTTATGTTTTACCTTTTCATGTAATTTGATGGTCCTGTGCAGGAAGAACTTAATTTATGGAATATAATTAATATTGGTAAGAAATATAAAATTGAATTTTGAGTCGTAATCACTAAACAGAACTGACTTGTGCAGGCAGGGCCTAGAAATTATTGACCTTGGTTTGGGGCTATCAAGTTGCAACTGTTTGGGATTAATTAGGACAAACACACAAATCCTTGTCTTGTTATTAGCAGACAAAACAAGCAATTATGAATAAGAATTTGGCATCGGGTTGGCCATGATGCACTGCACAATCACTACTTCTTCAACCAGCGACTAATTAATAGTAATATCTAATTAGTTGTATGTCTACAATCATTCATCATCACTGTTACTATATATGTAAAACTAGTTTTGGATAATGTTAAACTCTAAACAAGAAGAGATAGGTATAAGTTAGTCAGATTAGTGGTATTATATTGATTAGATACGTCTTATTCCAGAATACAGGTAGTGTTTCCAATTCATGGAAAAGGAGATCTGAATTAAACATTTCTTATCAACTAGTAGTTTTTTTTTTTAGATGTGTATTTTAATGGGTGGATGTTTATGTTTATATAATTATAATTTATAATATATAAACAATATTTTATTATGATGAGTAATTTAAATTTTAAAATGAAGTTATTTTAATTTTTGATAATTTTTTTAAGAGAAATTATAGAGATTAAAAGAAAATGAAAATAGTATATATATATATATTGTATAGAAATTAAAATAAAATATTTTAATTATAAGAACTAAAAAATAAATTTCATAAAATTAGTTTAAATTTTTTAATTGTAGAATGAAATAATTTATGAGAAAATAGGTTAAGCGAGTAAAATAATTTTATATTGTTAATCAATTATAGATTAACATGCATAGTAAAACAATGGAATCTATTTAAGATAAATATAATTTCATTTTAAATACTCATAATAATATATATATATATATATATATATATATATAAAATAAAATATTTAAAATATAAAATATAATTTGACCTATTTAAAAAAGTCAGTTTATATGACCTATTTTGTACAAGGTTTATGAATAGACCAATAGGTCTAAGTATGAAATTTATAATTAATATATAATATTTAAAATTATATACATTAAATATAAATATTAATTATAAATTAATATATATAATAGTAATATATAATATAGTTTTATATTTTAAATAAATTAGTCTATCAAATTTATTAAGTTTTTTTTAAAAGTATGAACTTCTTGGTTGAAAAAGACTTTAAAATTCTCGAATTGTAAATTTTTTAGTAAAGGTTTGTTTATCATGTGCAACTTTGCACCTATTAACAAACATTAAATAATCACTTTTATCATATTTTCAAATAAAAAATTTAGAAAAACATAATTTCTTACTCATTTAATCTCTCTTCTCATTAAAAAGTTACTTCTCCTTAATATACAAGTCTTCCTCTTTTTTTTTTATTTTTTTTTATCGGTTCATCTTTATTTCTGAATTTTTTTTTTCTTTTTTTTCCAACTTTTTGTCTTTAGTCTCTTTCTTCTTTTTCAAGTATCAAAGTGTAGATTTTTTAATTTGGTACTACTTTTATCTATTAAGCTAATTTACTTGACATTTGATTCTTCTTGTTTTATTTTAAAGTCGTCACTTAAATTTTTAGGTGCTAATGTAGACTTTAGTGTTATCATTTATATTTTTTTTCCTAAACAATAATAATATCATGAGTAAAATAGTAGCATATAACAAATATTTCATGAAGGCATGGAAGACAATAATTTAATCAATTTAATTAATTATTATACGTAAAATTTACATGTACTGTTGTATAAATAAAAAGTTATGATATCACATATATTCATTCCAAAAAGAAATTATTTTAAAAAAAATAAAGTAGTTAAAAGAAAAACTTGAAAAAAGCACAAATAAAGTAGTTAAAAAATATTTTAGAAAAAGGGAAAGAGTTTTATAGTGGAAAAAAATTATATTAAGGAGAAGTAACTTTTTAGTTGGAAGAGAGATTAAATATGAGTGAAAAAGTTTGTATTTTCAAGGTTTCTTAATTGAAAAAATGGTAAAAAAGTAAATATTTAATACTTGTTAATCTGTGTAAAGTTGCAATGGCTAGATAATTTTTTTTTAGTAAATAGACGTTAGTCAAACTTTAAACATAAATTAAGATAGGTTAATGTTAAACTAGTAGAACTTTTCATTACTTTCTTATTGGTGTAATTGTGGTTACTTATTTTAGTAAGTAATGATTTGTGGTAATTATAATAATATCTTATTAAATATTTAAGTTTTTGCAAATCTACAGATGATGAGTACATATGTTTTGCAAATCTACAGATGATGAGTAATGTATGACTGTTCTTTTTTAATGTATTTTCTTTATATATGAATGAAAATTGTGCAAAATATGATCATTTAACAAATACAAGATTGTTTTGTTCTCTCGCTTTTATCTTCTCTATTTTATAGATTTTATGTTTTATATTTTCAGTCATTACATGTTCTAATGACTAAGTCTTAAACATCCTCCTCACAAGTCACTTGCCTATTTTCACTTTGGGTATGAGTGTCTAGTTAATCAAAGAACAAAATCTATTCATCTTTCTTTTCTTTAAACTTGTATAAGGCGTTACTAACTCTATTTAGACAACAAAATATCTTCATATTTCTTTTCTTTCGAATTTTCTCTTCTATTGTTGAAGGATTATGGGAAAAAATATTATTTTAGAAAGTTTGATCAATTTAAAAACTTTTTATGTAACATGCACATCTTCAATAACCATTTCAACACGATATAAATAAAAGGGATAATTTACAAAATTAATATTATAAGGATTTGATTGCTTTAATTAGAAGAACAGAGAATAAATTGAAAATTAAATAAACATATTTTATATTTTTTTATAAGAGGAAAAATAATGAAACAATGCTAAAAAATTGTGAATTTTCTTTCACCAATTACCGACCATTTCAGGGTTGAGTTGGCTTTTTGTGATCTGTTATTATCCAGCTATTCAACAAATCAAAACGTTGTTTCATAATCACTTTTAATTTGTTTTCCCTCCATTCTTTCAGAACCTTTTTCGCAATGTCCTTCGTGGAAATCACTTATGTCATATAGCTGTGGCCGCATGGCTCATAAATTACTTTAGATATATATATATATATATATTTTTTATACTTTCATAAATTGCTTTAGATGAGTACTCAATAACAGCAAATCATGATGTCATCTGAAATTGAGAAGAAAAGGTCAGACCAGTTGAAATATCAGCAGTTCAGTGGAAAAATATTGATTGTTAGTTTATTTTTTATTTTTATGTATAATCATGGAAAATTTATACAGTATTAGTCAATAAAAAAAATATTATTTAATAAAAAAATCATTGTTGATATGAGATGTTAAAATTAACACATTTATTACAGATAACAGCTTATAAATAAACGAAGATGTAAAAGTTTTTACATTTTGAAACATACACTATTTACTCTTACGTGATTATGTTATATGATCTCTATTATGTATCAATAGCATCCTTCCATATATTTTTACTCTGTTTTAATCTTTTCTCCCTCTTTTCTATGTTGCTCACTGATAAAAAAATCATCCTTAAAATGAAACAAGATCGAAGCATTATTGGCCTGGTGCACACTTTGGGCAAAATCATGTAGCATGAGGTCATCCTCATCACTAAGCAAGTTATACTTTTAGGAGCATGATTAAA
This sequence comes from Cajanus cajan, assembly GCF_000230855.2. Lineage (NCBI taxonomy): Eukaryota > Viridiplantae > Streptophyta > Magnoliopsida > Fabales > Fabaceae > Cajanus > Cajanus cajan. Next base: position 64,436,988 of record NC_138518.1, read on the forward strand.
GTTTAAATCTTAAAGAGACAATTGTTAGAATGATCTTGTCATAATATTGCAATTGTCAAATAAACGAATTTAGGATACCCTTGTAAAGAAATAAATAAATAAAAGCTGGATAAAGGAAAAAGGCTTCAGTCCAACTGTAACATGCAATGCATACTGAGCTGTGAGCTTTGCAATAATAGCCAAGATGTTTAACTCTGGAGGGTGTCATAAATCAATACCTCAAAAGTTTACCTCGAATCAACTATTTTGAAATTTTTGTAGTTTGTATAACATAATTAACTGTTGTTTATAATCGTTTTAATATGTTTTCCTTCAGTTTGTCCTCAACTCTTGTAGGAAAGATAATGCATAAGAAAGTTAGAGAAGTTACTTCAATGTAAATTTAAGTGTCCGGTTTATCCCAAGTACTTTAGCTACAGCTTCTAAAATTTGCACCGAGTGGAAATTTGTAAAATGGATGCATTTAAGTAGTGCCTCTAGAACTTGCACATGAAAACTATGATTAGATTTGGTGACAAATTACAATGTAGTTTGAATTTCATAGTGATTTCTATAAGAAAAAGGAAAAAGAATTAAACGAAGAGAAGCCACACGCTGTTGTTTAAAAGAAAAAAGGAATGAAATATGGCAAAACCAAAAAAGAAAAAAAAAATGTCTGGAACAGAAATTGATACATGAGAAGTATTAGTTCCAATTCAAGGCAATTGAGAGTTTCTTATCTCAGGATATTGAGTTTCTCCACCTTCGAGTTGTCTTTCTGTTCTGCTCTTCTGTGGTTGGAATCTGAGGTGAAATATCATGGTTTTCCACATTAGTCATTTTCGTAAGTTTGCTTAGTTTCTTCCACCCACTGGTCCATGCTGATGTGTGCTTCTGCTTCAGTAACTTATCAAACTGTTTCTGCAGATTTTCCATGTCATTTTGAAGCTCCAAGTACTTGGTTTTCACAGTCTCAAGCTCAAACTTGAGTGTGTTGATGTCTTTCTTAGCTGCAGCCCAGCCTTCTTGGAATGACTGTGGTGTCCCCTCTAGAAGTGTTTTCCGGTTTGGAATCATTGGTTGGTACTGAGATTCAACGCCTTCTTTCAGAGAATTGTTGGCTAGTGCATTGCTTATCTTCACCTGTTCAGAGAATAGAACTTGCACCACTACCCTCAGTGGAAGTCTTTCATTTTGAGCAGCATGCATGCAGGCATCAATGGAGAGTTTCTGACAATCCATTACTCGGCAGAGCCGCTTCCTTTCATGCTCCGTTAGAGTTGGATGTGCCTGTTAATTTGGCTCAAGGGTATAAGAAGTACAATAGTAGACATCTATAGGCACATGTGAACCTAAACTACTAAACATTTTAACTTATACAACTAGATGAGTAGAACACATATCAATGAGTTCTCCAGAATTTTTTTCCAAACCAATGTATGTAAAACTAACCTTTCTTGAATAAATATTAAGAATATAGGGTATGCACTGTTAGTGTAAACCACAAACCACAGTATACGATAAATTTGCTGACTTTTATAATAAATAACTAAAAAATCATACCAACAATAATTTTAATTAATTGACAGAATAAAAGTGTTTTACACTATTAGTGCATAGACTGAACGACTAATTTTATGTTTACTGATCTCATTTCTGTAACTCAAATTATTGTCACTTACGGAAATAGTAAGCATATTTAGTATGAGACACGAAGTTCTAATTCAAAATTTACCATGACGTTTCACTCAAATGTAGTGCATCCTATTCCTATGTAATTCAAAATCACACTTAAGAAACATGAAACACTTGTTCCATTCCCCCTTGGAAAACGGGAAAAGGAATTAATTACCTTAAGATAGGAATCAATTGCTCTGTAGAGTCCATCATCAGAGGTCCTAGCTGACTCAGGCAAAGCTTCTGCAAGAACCTGAAACTTTGTGAGGGAAAGGTTTCTATCTCTGGAAACCTCAGTAAGATAACTGTCCACAAGTCTTGCCACTCTTGTCTTGGCATTTATGTTGTTGCTCACATGCTTGTCAGAGATGGATTGCCTGCTTGGGCTTGAACTTTCAGTCTGTTCTTGAACAAGAAAATGCTCTAACAGCCTCTGAACAAGATCCACATCATAAATAGTCTCATTTTTATTATAACAAGGAATTAGAAGATCAGCCAGTGTAGCTTGCTCAAACTGCATTCCCACCCTTTTCTCTAACTCGGTAATCAATGCAGGTGCAACCTTTAACATGTTTGCCATTCTCAGAAGCCTGAGAAGAAAGCTGCATGAGACACTGTCCTTCTGTGGGGGGATTATGCTTATGAGGCTCTCAATGATCATTCTCTGATCTTTAGCCTGAAGAGTTGAAGTGTCATCTCTAGGTCCTGCAACAATCATATGAAGCCCACCTTTCCAGCTACCACCACTACTAGAACTACTGTTACTGCTGTTGCTTCCTTCATCTCCGGGGATTGCTGTGTCATTCATCATACCAGGTAGCCACTTAGTTGCATAATGCATTATTCCAGCACCAATCAACTCAAACCTCATACCCTTTACTTTAATAGCAGTGATGACTCTAACAAAGTGATCAATCCTGAGTATTGAAACATCCTCAAACCACCAATCAGGAGGAACCTGCTGATTCCTACTGGGGCTTGAGTCCTTCATGTCATTCCATTTTGGGCTGGCAGCTTTTGGTGCCCTTCCAGTGTATGACCACCTTATTCCCTTTGGATTGGCACAGGCTTTCCATGCTATGGACTCACTGCATCTTCTCACAATTTGGAGATTCTCTGCCCATGGTGACAGCTTCTCACAACTTTTCAACACCACTATGGAGTCTCTCCATGAAGACAAAACCACATAGCTAAGAAAGGCTTCTGTCTTGAATATAAGATTGCCTTCTTCTAGATCCTCTGTCATTTCAAGATACTCAGCAGCGCATCTCAGGCCAGAGATATTGCCTGCTGTTAAATCAATTGCAATTCCATAGCAAAACTTGGCTGCAAGTTCAAAAGCCTCAGGCCCTCCAGGGAGATCATCCATAACTATCTTATTCAAGTCAGGGTCCCGAGAATCATATATGATTCTGTTCAGCTTTCCACTTCTAGACAGCAAAGGATACTTTCACAGCAAAGAAGGAAAAAAAAAAGGTTCATCAAATTCACCTCAGTACAAGTCAGTAGCATCTCTCATCTCTTGATATTTAACTTGTTAGGATATAAGTTAGAAGTGCTTTTGAAAATTTCTCTACTGAACATTAAAAATTATTTCCATTAGAAAAGTTTTAAAAAACACTTCTATATTTGTATCCGATCAGACTTATATTTTTCATACAAACCAAAAACAAACAAAATTTGAGGCAAGAAATTTATTTATTATTTTACTTTTAATAAGACAGCTAGCTACCTTGTGCAAATGGAAGTTTACATCTCCAATTTGAACAAGAAGATCACTTGGAATATCAGCTGTAACATACCTGCATGAGTTATCAGAAGTTTTAATCTTAATTTTCAGCCATGTCTTATAAAATTTCTAGCCAATAGTGGGTGTGACATGTTGAGAAAGTAGTACTATTTCTGCATTGAACAAACATACCAAGAGTTGCCTCTTTGCTGAAATCCCTCAGTCTTGACACTATGCTTGGTTGAAGTGAGAAGTCCACTCCCATATTCCCTTCCTGCTGCAGACTCACTCTCTGATTCCCACATGCTGAAAAGCGGATAGACTCAAAGAATGTATAGCAATATTATTGGGGAAGGCAAGATAGTTTCTCCTTGGAAAGTGGCTTTTAAGTGAGAGTGAGAAGAGGGAGAAAAGATGAAGAGAAAATTGAATGAGGAGACAAAGAAAGTTGATGAAAAGGGAGGAGGAACCCACATGGGGTGCTTGGACTTATCTCAAACTTGTCGCTTTCTTCAGAGAACATGTCAAGGAAATCTCACAGGCTGTGCCGTAATGGGCACACTTAGGAGTGTTGTTGTGATTGTGAATCATCATCATCTGGGTTTCTGTTTCTGTGTTTGTTTCTTTCAGATATGAATTATGAAACGGTGTGAGATGGATACATACCCTTCATCACTCATGTGTGCAAACACATGCACTTCCATTTTCTTTATGTTTGCCTGACCATACATGTCTCTTCCTTTTCAGCCTATTTTCTTTTTCTTTTCTTATTCTTTTGTGTGTTACTGTACTTACTGCAATCCCAAAAACATTCCTTTTGACGTTGAGAATTGAGAAAGGATCAAAGGCGCGTTTACAATTTCCATGACTTGTGACTTGTGATGCATGGAAGAGGTTAATTACCACACTGCCATTTGATAGATTGTCAGAGAACTAACTACCCGCCATTTATAGCTATTAAATGAGAAAGACTAATCATATTCTTACAGAATCTTTTCACTGTACTTCTTGAAATATTGGAGAGAGATGGGAAAACCACTCAACATTAATGAGAAAGACTAATAGTATTCTTACACAATCTTTTCACTATAGTAGTAGTACTTCTTACAATATTGGAGACATGGCAAATGTAGAGAGAAAAGTGCAAGTGTTTTTGAATTGAATAGGTTTTGAAGAGAAAAAATATATTTTATTTTTCAATTTATCATTTAATCAGTTTAATTCTAAATTATATCAAAAATTCAATTCGATCTAGAAATTTGATTTAGATTAGTTTTTATCTTAATCTTGTTTTATTACTCTTAAATAAATGTATATACAATAAATATTTTTAAAACAATTTAAAATATTAAAGATTGCAAAAACACTCACTTTGTTTCGAAAGTTGTTGTCTCCTTAAAACTAAAAAATTGTAAAAAGTAGTCTTTAAATGAGTAAATAGACAATTACTAAGTGAACAAATGTGTAATTAAAATTATATAATATAATCTTTCTTTAATTAAATGATTAGATATGTGAAACATCACTATAGGAAAAGAACATCTTAATAATATTGACACCTTAAAACCTATTAATCACTACAATATATCCAAAATAATAAAAGATTTTTTTTAAAAATAAGATAACAAGTGTGCATGGGAGACTAGAACAAAACTCATGAAACATTAACAAAAATGACAAAATTATGAATGAATATAATATAATATAATATTCATTTACAAAAAAATAATAATTAATATACAGATACACACATATATATAGAGAGAGAGGAAAGATCCATTTACTCTAAAAGTAAATCTATATAAACTTACTTCATTCAATAATTCATATTCTACATTAAATTTTAATGATTCAATTATTAAATTTAAAGTTTTTAATACATAGATAAAGTCTACAAATCTTTAAAAAATTGAAAAATATTTGATACTTCATTTCATTAATTCAAGTGGACAGATAATCATAAAATTATTTTATACGTTGATTTGAATTGATTAAACAAAGTATCAAATGGTTTTCAAATTTTTTAAAAATTTACAAACTTAATCTATCCATTTAGAACTTTAAATTCAATTATTGAATCATTAAAATTTGAGAACATGAATTATTAAATAGAGTAAGCTTAGATAACATTACTCCTAGAGTAAACAAATCTCTCCTCATATATATATATATACACACATATATATATATATACTAAAATGACAATAAATAATTAAATTAAAAGATTTATTTAATCTTTTAGGGACTAATTATGCAATTTTTTAATTTTAAAAACTAATGTAATAATACTTTTTGAATTAAGGATCGAAGTAAGTGCTTAATCATTAAATATTCCATCTATGAGAACTAATAATAAAGGTGCAAATATGCTATGTCATCTAATAAGATTTGATGGCCTAACTTACATCAAGCTAGACCAAATTTTTTAAGAAGTTAATTAGATCAAGACTTTTATAAAATCATTTTTTTAAAAAGCGCATATTTTAAGTCATTCAAAAAGTATTTTATATTCAACAAGTTAGTTTATTAAAGTAAATATAAATAATAATATTAATATCATTATTATATTATATTTTTTTTATAAAGGTGTTAAAAAATATATTTATTTATTTTTTAAAATATTAAGTAAGTAGACTTACACAAAAGAATCAATAAAATATTATTATAATATTTATAAAGAGAATGAATTTATATCCTCTTTATAAGCATTAGTTATTACAAAATAAACTTTAAAATAAGATATCACGAAAGTCTTATTATACTTTAAAAATAAGTTTATATTTATAAATAAGTTACTTCAGGTTGAATGAAATTGGGGTCGAATTTCTAAAGTAAGGCCCAAATTAAGATTGAGTGCTTAAAAGAAAAAAAAATTAAAAAAGGAAACTCAATTAAAGGCTATTCATGATTTTTTAACCCTTTAAAAAAAGTTATACATTATCAATATATATATATAGTTATTCAATCTATTTTGCATAGTTATTCAATCTTTCTCATTCACATCCCAAATTCTTAGCAAAATGGCGAGGGAAAGGAAAAGAGAGAAAAATGAGGTTTTTCCTTTGAAAGAAGATCGAAAAACGAAAATAGCAGGGGATGCAAGGTCAAATGTCTGACTTGTTATATGTTCTCTTATTCTGCTTTAATCTAATCTTACTTTTTATTTAACCAAATCTTTTTTTTTATGTTAAATTTTTTTTTTACGTACTGATTATACTTTATCTACTTGTTTTTTTATTTATTAAAATTATAATGAGTTCACTAAAATTTGATCTTTAAGAGCTTGTAGTAAGACCTTATATGCTTGTTGCACTACAATTCTACTATTTTCGTAATATCAATAAAACTCTCCACGTCCAGTATTCATTGATTAACATTTTTTTTTTTATGTTTTGGAGATTGTGAATGAATAATCGGCGTAAGGTAAGGGCACAATACAATTGATTTTTTTTTTAATTACAAATATAAGAGTTTCTTCTTAAAAAAATAAAATTTTCTTATTTATTAAAAATATTTTTAAAAAAATTTAAACAAATTGATCTATTATTGGAGATGGTGTTAATAAACATGTTAGGCTATTGTAAACAGTTTTATTCCGTTACAATACTCAATTAGTTCTTAGATGTTGTACAATTTTACTGAAGATAACAAATAATAATAATAATAACTTTGAATCCTTAAGTACTTATGCCGATCCTTAAAAAAAAAAATTAATTCACCAAAAAATATCCTTAAAAAAACAGTAGTTTGCCAACTAATATACCAAAAAATTAAACCACAATTCACATTGCCACAAGTGCTTTTAATAAGATTCATATTTAAAGGAAATTCATGACAACTTTCTAATTCTAGTAAGAATAATGTTTCACAATTTTAATTATTAGTTTTTTTAGGACACTTTTAATTATTAGTTAAAATTATAAAATCACGCGTAGATATCATTAAAAAAAATATATGTCTAAAATATTTAAAAAAAATTAATTAAAAAATATTCATAAACCCCAAAAGAAAAAAAAAACCTGTTACGTTCTATATGGTGGTACAACTGTTATGAAAAAATTTATTTAAAAATGAGCATTATAATGCATTTTTTTTTCTTTCTATAAACATACTTCACGGAGTATTTCATAACTACTAATCAAATACTAACATATATTTATATATGGAACATGTTTCTACTAGCTAGTCAAACATTATAATGTTTATTTGAAAACATCTAATTATTAAATGTTAATTTAAATAAGGTAATTTAAACATTAAGTAAAAGTATCTGTGGTAAGTTTTATGCAAAATTGAAATAATAATAAGAAGAAATAAACTTGGAGAAAAAAAAAAATTGTTCTCAAAATGATACAAAACCTAACAAAAAAGCAAGGTTAAAATGTTATCCTTTTGGCAAGGAACGATAACATAATAATGAGTAGAGTCTAGAATGTGGTGGGTGGATCTAATGAGGTAATGTTCAATGTGTCTATGCTGTAGTACTTCAATTCGTGTCTCAATTCCACACAACATTGACTTTGTCTCCTTCGCTTTGTATTTCACCAACCCACTTTTCCCTCTCACCCTTTTCCAAACCCAACACACAAAACACAAATGCTTGCTAATGTTTCTGCCTTCATCATGGTTAAAGTGAGTTCAAATTCTTTTCAATTTTTTTAAGCTTTGGCTTCATCTCTTTATATAAATGAAGGTTTGCCCTAATATTTTAAAGGCATGATTTGATTTGAAATATTATTTAAAGTTTATTTTATGGTATAGTTTATTTGATAAGATTGTATAAAATATCTATAAATAGGTTAATATTTTATATTTATACATAAGTTATCATATGTTTTTAAATAAGTTAATATACCATGTAGAAAGAAGAGCTTTCTCACTCCTAGTATTTCTATTCAGCTCAAATAAATAATTTATATGAAAAAAAAAAATTGTTCTATTAAAAAAATAAGAATATTATCTTAAATTTTAATATGATATTATATTATTTATATTTATTTTGAAAGTCAACCACTAAGGTTTTGCTTTTAAAATATGGCTCAAACCCTAATTTTTATGGGATTTTAATATAATTTATATAACAAATACGTCTCACCTAACTCTTAAGTTGAGTTGAATGTTAAATAGGTCATCTATCGTCTATACTTGATTGGTACCTAAACTGGTTTGTTTTTATTAAGAGTGATAAAGTGAGTTCAATCTATTAAATCAACTCGCTTAATTAAGTAATTGACCCACAAACTTGTTTTATCTCATCCCCTAAGTTGTCAATCCAGAGGGTTGAAGGTGCGACAAAGTGATGCAAAAGTTTCACAAGTGCATGAATTTTGCCAAGTAGTAAAATATTAAAAATTGCATTGACTATGTTTTTGCCTTTATGCAACTTAGCAACTTATTAAAAAAAGATATTGTTCAAATTTAAATTTAGAAATTTAGAAAATAATTCAAGAAAGAATTAAAGATATATAATTCAAGAAAAGATTAAAAAAAACTATTTTCTTTTTGCACTAAATAAAATTTATTTGGAAAATATTTTAAGATTGAGGTTTTCGCACCAAGACTTTTGATTGTTCTAATTCAATTAAATTAAGGTTCATAATTGTTAGATCAAATGAAGAATTTGAACCTTTTAAAAGTTATGTTTTAATGATAACAAATACAAACATGTTTGTAAATATAAAAAGATCAAACACTTAGATGATAATATAAATTACATATAAAAATGATGTAGACTAAAGTTTTTGCATGTCCACATATCAAACCCAATGTATCATCTGCCACAAATAAATGTCTTAAATGTCATATTTAATGTATTTGATGTATGTATCATTTGTTTTCATACTATACTTTAATAGATCAAAAGAATAAAACTTTCTTTGGGACTCACAACATATAAAAAAAGATAAAAATTGCTTTCTATTAGAGAAAAAATGAATAAAGATCTCAAAGTATATAAAATTAGCCAAAAATTATTTGTGATTGACACATGTTACAATTCATTATTTTTTATGTAACGTAGTAGGTTATTTCAGAAGGCCCAAAAGCCCAATATGGATGATTTAGTAGCCTAGAACGGGCCGTTCCCAAACTAGAATGGGTCGTTCCAAACTACTAAATTACTTGTAAATCGTAGTTGAGAACGGGCCATTCTGGAGGGAGAACGGGCCGTTCTGGAGGGAGAACGGACCGTTCCAAACACCAAAATGGGGCGTTCTTGAGGGAGTACGGGCCGTTCTGGATGGAGAACAGGCCGTTCTGGATGAGTCCCAAAACGGGCCGTTCTAATTTCAGAACGGGCCGTTCTGCATGTGATTTTTGTACGTGATGAAGGGATGCAGAACAGGCCGTTCCGGATTTGGAACAGACCGTTCTGACCACTCCAAAACTTCTATAAATAGGGGTTGGTGGTTGAGGAGAAAGTGAAGTTTTTAGAGAGAAGGACTCTAGGTCTGTGAGCTCTTTTTTCTCCCAAATTTCTCTGTATGATTCATTTTCTCCTCTAGATCACTAATGTCTTCTGTCTTTTCTTGAAATTCATATTAGGAAGCTTTCTTTGGGAGGATTGAAGTTCTGGGTTGAGTTTCGGAAGGGAATTCTACTTCTTCTCAGTTATTGGCTATTTTGAGCCAATCTTCAGGTGAGGAAAGCTAGAATGTAGGTTGTTTAATTTCAAGAGAGTTAGGGAAGCGTTATGCATGGTGTTCTTTTGTTGAAATAGTTGAGTTGTTGGGTGCTTAAGTTGATTTATGCTGTTTGTATTGTGAAAGTTGACATGATAGATGAATTTTAAATATGTTGTATATTGCTGAAGTTGTTTATAAAGTTGTTAAGGTGCATTAAGTTGGTATTGTAGTGACTATAGTTGTTTAATTAAGTTATTTGCATGTTGTTAAAATTATTAAAGTTGCATAGTTGTATGATTGAATAAGAAGTTGTCAAGCTGGTATATAATGTCTATTGTTGTTAAGATGTATATTGTTGTAAAGTTGTTAAGATGTCTATTGCTGAAAAGTTGTATGTTGTTTAAGTTGTTAAACTGATTAAGTTGTGATGATGAGTTGTTGATCACTAGAACTAGGGGAGATGTTTTCGAAGTTGCTCATCCTATTGTGTGGATTGAGATAGTTGTGGTGCTCTGAGAGCCCAATTTGTTGAAAAACCCTCCTTGGGAAGTTGTCCCTTGGAGTGGACGTTGTGTTGTTCTCCTCTAGGACTTAGTTGATCCCGCGTGTGGGCAAGGTCGAGGCACACGTGTACAAAGCAACCACGGCATAGGGGTCAAGCCGAGCTATACCAATTACAAGCGGCCAGATGTTTATTGTTGTAAAGTTGTTATGGTGTCTATTGTTATAAAGTTGAAAAGTTGGGGACATATGGTGAAGATATATGTCCTATATGTTGAGATAAATAGTACTAAGGTGATAAGTTGAAAGTTGTTTTAAAGTTGAATCCCTTAGTACTGTGTGGGCGACATGGAAATAGTCGATCCATGTCATGGTTGAATGACCAATTTAAGTAAGGTATCTAGTTAGAGATGTAGTCTTTGACTAGGTACTAGAGGGTGCGTGGTACATGGAGGACAGTGTGTGGGCTAACTCCACATGTGAATTGGTGATGCTAGCCAAGGCCGTGGTAGGCTCATACCCAAACCCTTCTGCCCTGACAGTAGTACTGGACCTCCGAGTCTAAGTGGCACACCTGAGCAATCGCCTATTGTTGTCTATAACTGGTTCTCTTCGGAGTTCCTAACGTTGTTCTATACCTGACCTGGTTGAGATAGGTCAAATGCTAGATTTGGTAGGGTTTATGCCACCTAGACTGCTCAACCTCATTTGTTGGAGATCTCCTAGTTGTACATGCGTGACGACACATTAAATATTAAGTTGTATATATTGTTGTTGTTGTTGTATTAAAGTTGCTTCTAATTTGTATGAATGAGTTGGGTTTTTATGTTGAACTGTATGGTCGTTTGTGATGATGATTGATATGCATTAATATCTGTCATGAGATACATTTATTACATGATTGTTAATATGATGAAGGGTGTGGTGTTTGGCTTAATGATTGATAGTTGGATGATTGTGTGGTATAGACTATTGTCTGTACTTGTATGATTGATTTTTGAACTCTAGCTTACCCTTATGTTTCCATGTGGTGAAACTGCGATGATCATACTTGGTATAGGAGCAGGTCAGAGCTAGCTTGGAGTTGAGGTGTCTGCTGCGAGAGGGGAGTTTTGATCCTCGTGTTAGAGTTACCATTTTGGGTAACAGTTTTGTCTGTGCTTGACCGACACTAGGGAATTGTTGAGACCACTCGAAGTGATGAGACTCGAAAACGGTTTGACTAAAGGCATTGCCTCAAGACTACCATACATGGAAGAATTATAACTAGTCCTAGAGGGGGGTACTCGAGATAAGGTCGAATTGAGATTCGAGAGCATTCAAGCTGGAAACAAGACTTCACATGGAAACATTCAAGATAGGGTCGAACATAACGCACTTCGGAAAAGTCGAACAAGGAAATGGCTAAGCCAGAAGCGGTTATCAAAATCAAAGGAGAGAATAAGAACACGTGGGAAAAGTGGTTTAAAGAAGTTATTATTCTGAACCACGTAGCAAATGTAGTGGGTAGCAGTTATGGGTTAAGAGCATACGTGTACGGAATTAACCACTCATTATGTCTCTATAAATAGAAAGATCACGGACCTCTTCAGGGTCGGAAAAGCTCATACTTGAATTAACCTCTGAAGCACTCTCTACCTACACACACAGATGACTTTCGTGCACAAGATCGTTTTTGGGTATGACTGACTCTCGGCCACTTTTCTTTTGCTTTTTAGGAGTAGGATTAGCACCGTTCTCTTAGTTCTTTCTTTTAATCACGTAGTTATATTACTTTGATATTGTAACTCTGGAACATGATGCAAGTTGAACCATGATTTGTATTGCAAGTATCTTAACTATTCATTCTGTTCATCTTAGTATTTATATGTATGAAAATTATTGCTTGTTAATTATGGAAGAATCTTTGGAAACAAGTAATTACTAAAGTTGTTCACTCCTTTTCCTGTTCTTAAATCAAAAATCCTAAATTGAAACCATTTACGTGCTAGTTCGAGTAAAAAGAACCCTTAAACGTGTTTTCACCGTAAACAAATTGGCACGCCCGGTGGGACTCGTTTAATTTAGAACATAATTGGACTAGTTTTAGGTGTGTGGCTTGCATGAGATTAAGGAGTGGAAGAACTATGTCTACGTCTAATAATATGAACGTAAACCATAATAATGTAGATATAGAACAGCCTAACCCCAATCCTGATAATGTCACTAATGGGACCAGGGGGGCAAGATCTCCCCCTGTGTTGCTTGAAAACCATGCTAGGCATAATAATACCACTCAAGAGTTAGTAAATGTTACTAGAGAATACCCTTGGGGTATGCCACCTAATTGGCGGAGTACCCAACCTGCATATGTCGAAATGCCAATGCCTTTTATAGGGCCAAATTCACAAATGAATATATCCCCACAGGGATATAATCCTGGGCCAAATGGATTGGGTTTTGTTATGCAAGATCCGTATCAACATGTAGGAACGAGTCAGGAAGGTTCGTTAATTCGACAGGGCAGTTACGTACCCACTGGAATTAGTAACCAGGCTATGATGGCTCTTAGACAGCAAATGGACCATAGTAATCATGACATGGTCAATTTGTTGTCAACTCAAATGCATAACATTATGACTCCCCTGTATGAATTGATAAACAAAATAGGGGATAAACTAGGTGAGGGAACACCTTCGAGAGCCATGAGTGCGAATTTGAATGACAGAGAAAACCTTGGGGGGCATGGAAATTTTCATAATGTAATTCGACCTAATGGGAATCCCAATGATCATTTAGACCAGATGGTGGAAAGAATATTAAATAGACATGGATTCGATGTAGGTCGAAACGAACGCCCATATTTCGTGTCAGCGTTTCCTGATTATATTACCCAAGCAGAATTACCCCGAGGAGTAAAAGTACCCAAGTTCTCGAAATTTGCAGGAGAATTGACTGAGTCAACAGTCGAACACATAGCTAGGTATGGAGTCGAATGTGGGGATTTAGCAAATAACGAACATTTAAAAATGAAATATTTCCCTAGTTCATTGACTAAACATGCTTTTACATGGTTTACTACCTTACCTCCTAATTCGATACACACATGGGTACAGTTAGAGGGTAGTTTCCATGAATACTTCTTTAGAGAGGAAACAAAAGTTAGTATAGTCGATCTGATGAATATCAAAAGACAAGATAATGAAACTTTGGATGACTATTTGAATAGATTCAGGCAATTAAAATCTCGATGTTACACCAATATACCTGAACATGAACTAGTTAGGATTGCGGCGACAGGGTTAGATTTCTCGATACGCAAGAAGTTAGTAAACGAACAGTTGAGGGATATGGCCCAACTGGCTGAAAAAGTGAGAAGGATCGAACAAATTAATCTAGAAAAAGAAAGGTTGAGAAAATTTGACAAATTCGTTCGAAAGGAGAAGGTAGCGTATTTAGAAAATTCATATCGTGGGGAAGATTCTAATTGGGAAGTCTCGAGTGAGGAGTTTGAGATCAACTTAGCAGAACTACGCCCTGGCCCTACGTATCAGTGTCAAATGTTAAAACCAGGAGATAATGTAGAAGGTAATTCGAGTAAGAAGTATAGTTTTGATGTAACGAAAGCGGAAAAAATATTTGATATTTTATTAAGAGATAAACAAATCGTACTCCCAGAAAATCATAAAATTCCCCCATTCGAGCAAAGAAAAGGAAAGAAATTTTGTAAATATCATAATATGTATGGTCATTGGACTAACAATTGTGTGCGTTTCAAGGATTTTATCGAAAAGGCGATTACTGATGGTCGCCTTGCTTTTGAGGAGAAAGATATGAAAGTGGACACAGACCCATTTGCTGCTCATACTGGATATGTCGATCCAGTCTCGATAGGAGGGATCAATATGGTGGATGTCACCGTCGAAGAGGATGACAATATTGAGCCCATTTCTGATGAGAAGCTCGAGGAACTAATGGAAGATTTTGCTAAGGAGCAGGAGCCCATTTATCCTAAAGAGGGGGATAGCTTAGTTGATTTCTTGTCGAAAAAGAAAGAAGTTGATAGAGAAGTGATGTTATGCCCTCGATGTAGTGCTGTATTTGATAGGGCTGCTGCTAAGGCTTTTGAGGAGTCAGATATGATGATGAATTATAAGGCTGAAAACCTACGACAAAAGCCTAAGCCCAACGTCGGGTTGAATGCTGGGTTAACTATGAGGCAGGTTCACATGCCTCAATATAACGCTCCAGTAGGAAAGATGGAGACGTATAATTCATCGAGGTTTGGTAACACTTTTGTTCCAAATGCTAATGTGCCTATTGGCAAATGGAATGCACCGCCAAGACCTATGGTCGGAGGAATAGGTCGAGGGAAACAAGTGATGGCTTATCCACGGAACCCAGTGCAAGGAAATCTAGGGAAATTCCCAACGGGAAGTTATGGTCGTGGCTTTCGACAACCTTTCAACAATTTGAGTAAAACTCAGTGGAGAAGACAGCAAAGGATGCGGAAAGCTACTTTTGAAGGAGTAAAAGGAAATCGTTTTTTGATCCCTGTTCCCCAGAGAGGAGAGTCATCTCAAAAGTTCGTTGACGATGATGATGACATGATCACTGATTGCTTCGAGAGTGGCTTCGAGGACTCTTTAGAGGACATTTGTGGGGTAGTTTCGATCTTACCAACTGAGTATGCTGGAGCCATGGAAGCTGTGAATGAACAAGAAGATATCCATCGAGAGGACTTTTTCGAGGACCCCAATTATGAGTCGAAAATCGTATGGGTTAGCCAAATATCAAGGGTTATTCCCAAGTTTAATACTGCTGTGTTCGATTCTCCTACTGAGGAGATGAAAGGACACCTCAAGCCTTTATTGCTGACATTGTTGATTGAGGGGCAAGAGGTAAATAAGGTTCTTGTTGATGGAGGGGCAGCTGTGAACATCCTACCCAAGACAATGCTGAAGAGGTTTGGAAAGTCCTTAGCGGATTTAAAACCTCACAACATAATGATTTCAGATTATGCCGGAAAGTCTTCTCAGCCTGAAGGTATGATTCTGCTCGACGTACAAATTGGAAGTGTGAGGAGGACTACAATGTTCATAGTAACGCCATCTAAGGCAAACTTTAACGTCCTGCTAGGTCGAGAATGGATTCATGGAGTAGGAGCTGTTCCATCCACTGTACACCAAAAGATATTTTTTTGGAATGATGATGAAGGGTTAGAGATGCTTGAAGCTGATCAGAAAACCTATGAAGTTGGGATGTATTTCGCGGACCAACAACTGAAAGCGTTTGCGAAAAGTAAACCTTTCAATACTTACAATTCTAGAATGATGGATGAAGAAGAAGGCATTAAGAAGACGTTTTGCTGGGATGTAAGGAGAGGTTTTGTGATTCGAGCCGAGAAGGATTCAGCTCCACTTGAAGAATGAAGGATAAAGATCCTTACTCGAGCTTTTTAGCTCGAATATCGGCTTACGTAGCCGATCGAACGGCCAATATGGCCGAAGAAGTGCAAAGTGAAAAAGCATTTTTGAAGGAAGTTGATAAAAACAGTACGGCCACATGGGCCGATGAAAAACAAAAAATAGAAAATCAAGGAGACCAGGGAGTTTCCAACGAAAAAGAAAACCAAAAAACAGGAAATCAAGGAGACCAAGATGTCTCGAGCAAAAAAGAAGATCGAGGGAACGGAAAAGGCCACGCGGTCGAAAAAACAACAGAAAACCAAGAGCAAGAGCTAGATCCCAAGTTGGATTGTATCTTCGACGACTCACCGTTGGGATTCGAAAGAACGGAGAAAGAGGAATATAAGTTAGAATCTCAGGTTCCACTTGAAGAGGTAAACTTAGGAACGGGTGAGGCTAGAAGAGTAACCTACGTGAGCAAGTTCTTGCAAGGAAACCTAAAGGAGGAATTGCTTCGAGTTTTACATGAGTATAAAGATTGCTTTGCATGGGATTACGAGGAAATGCCAGGATTAGATCGAGAATTGGTGGAACATAGGTTACCCACAGTTCCTGGAAAGAGACCTGTTAAGCAAAACCCTCGAAGATTTGCCCCTGAAGTAGTCGAGAAAATTAAGGAAGAAATTGAAAGACTGCTAAAAGCGAAGTTTATTAGAACTTCAAGATATGTTGAGTGGGTCTCGAATATTGTGCCTGTGACTAAAAAGAATGGAAAACTTAGAGTCTGCATTGATTTTCGAGATCTCAACAAAGCAACGCCCAAGGATGAATATCCTATGCCTATTGCTGAAAACATGATAGACGCAGCTGCAGGTAATGAAATTATGAGTTTGCTTGATGGTTATTCTGGGTATAACCAAATTTATATTGCAGCTAACGATGTGTCGAAAACTGCTTTTCGATGTCCAGGTGCCTTAGGCGTCTATGAATGGGTGATGATGCCATTTGGATTAAAAAATGCTGGTGCTACTTATCAGAGGGCAATGAATTTAATATTTCATGATCTAATTGGTAAGTTTGTACAAGTATATATTGATGACATAATTGTTGGGTCGAAACGAAAAGAGGATCATCTAAGCCATTTAAAATTATCGTTCGAGAGAATGAGAAAACATGGTTTGAAAATGAATCCACTAAAATGTGCTTTTGGTGTTACAGCAGGAGAGTTTCTGGGGTTTGTCATACACCAGAAAGGAATTGAAGTGGATCGAAACAAAACAAAGGCTATTATGAAGACTAAACCTCCATCGAACAAAAAGGAACTTCAATCTCTCCTAGGTAAAGTGAACTTTTTGCGAAGATTCATATCGAACTTGTCTGGTAAAACTAAAATCTTTTCTCCTCTTTTACGTTTAAAAAAGGAACAAGAATTTCGATGGGATAAAGATCACCAGAAAGCATTCGATAACATCAAAGAGTACTTGGCTCATCCTCTAGTACTCGCACCAATCTCTGAAGGGAAGCAACTGAAGTTGTACATTTCAACTAGTGATTCGACTATTGCGGGCATGCTCGCGCAAGAAGATGAAAATGGCATCGAGAGAGTCATCTATTATCTAAGTCGAATGTTAGTAGGAGCAGAAATTAGATATTCTCCTTTAGAGAAATTGTGTTTAAGTTTATATGTTGCTTGTACAAAGTTGAAGTATTACATTAGGACTCGTGATGTTGTAATATTTTGTCGAAGTAATGTGATTAAGTATATGTTGTGTAAACCTGTTTTATATTCTCGGGTTGGTAAATGGGCACTTGCATTAACTGAATATTCACTTACTTTTGAACCACTAAAAGCAGTTAAAGGTCAAGTACTCGCAGATTTTCTCGCTGATCACTCGAATGAGTCAAAAGAGATTTTATACTTAACCACGAAACCATGGCAATTA
Source organism: Cajanus cajan (assembly GCF_000230855.2). Lineage (NCBI taxonomy): Eukaryota > Viridiplantae > Streptophyta > Magnoliopsida > Fabales > Fabaceae > Cajanus > Cajanus cajan. The sequence goes on from NC_138518.1 coordinate 64,454,827, forward strand.
TATTTCGACGGATCGAAACATGAGTCAGGCGCTGGAATAGGTCTTTTAATCCTAAACCCTCAGGGATTGCTGACAAAAGTGTCACTTAAAATGAACAAAAAGTATTCGAACAACGAAACTGAGTATCAAGCGTTGATAGCTGGACTCGAAATATTAATGGAGTTGGGTGCTCGAAATGTATTGATTCGAGGGGATTCACAATTAGTTGTCAAATAATTAACACAAGAATATAAGTGCTTAAATGAGAGGTTAATTGAATTAAAGGCTCGAGTCGTGCAATTACTTAACACTTTTGATGAAGTCGAATTACAACATATTCCTCGAGGCTCAAATATCATTGCAAATAGGTTGGCTCAAACAGCCTCAGGGTATAAAGTAAGTGAAGAATGTCTTGAGTATTTAATCCACACAGAAAATGAATTGGTGGAGCACCAAGAAATTATGAATGTTAGTTCAGTGAGTCAGCAAGATTGGAGAAGCGAATTGATCGAATACTTGCGAAATCCCAACCTAAAGGTAGAAAGGAAGATTAAACTCCAAGCCCTTAGTTATCTTTTACTGAACAATGAATTGTATAAAAAGGGTTTCGACGGAGTTTTATTCAAATGTTTGGGGAAAGATGAGAGCTACATAGCAATGGCAGAGATACATGAAGGTATTTGTGGAGCACATCAATCTGGAAAGAAAATGAAGTGGGTATTATCAAGAAAAGGTTTGTATTGGCCAACTATGATCAAGGACTGTATCGAATTCGCAAGAAGTTGTGAAGAGTGTCAGAAACATGGACCGATACAGAGAGTGCCAGCCAGTGAGTTGCACTCGATTATCAAGCCTTGGCCATTTCGAGGATGGGCAATGGATTTGATTGGCCAAATACACCCACCTTCCTCGAAGAACCACAAGTATATACTAGTCGCCATAGACTACTTCACAAAATGGGTAGAGGCCATTCCTTTAAAAGAAGTCGAGCAAAAAGACATAATTGATTTTGTCGAAGATCACATCATTACAAGATTTGGGATTCCCCAAACAATTACTACAGATCAAGGCACAGTCTTTACAGGTCGAAAATTTGCTCAATACGCAGAATCGAGGGGAATCAAGCTAATAGCCACTACACCATATTATGCACAAGCAAATGGTCAAGTAGAGGCTGCGAACAAAGTAGTGATTGGTTTAATCAAAAAGCATATTTCCAATAAACCTCGAAGCTGGCACGAAACGCTGGTTCAAATACTATGGGCTTACAGGAATTCACCTCGAGATGCCACGAAAACTACTCCGTATAAGTTGGTATATGGACATGAGGCTATTCTTCCTGTTGATATTAATTTACAATCAATTCACATACAAAAACAAAACGAATTACCAGTTGAAGATTATTGGAATTTAATGTATGATGAGTTGATTTCTTTAGAGGAAGAAAGGTTAATGGCCTTACAGAATCTCGTTCAACAGAAAGAAAGAGTTGAGAAAACCTATAATAAGAAAGTAAAAATGCAACGTTTTCGAGTTGGGGAATTGGTATTAAAAGTTATACTTCCCATGGATCAAAAATCTCGATATTTGGGGAAGTGGTCATATAATTGGGAAGGTCCTTTTTTAGTCGAGCAAGTATATTCAAAGAACGCATACGTAATTAAGGAGATAAATAATTCAAGTGCAAGCAAAGTCATAAATGGAAAATACCTAAAAAATTTCCATAAGAGAGTAGAGGAATAATTGTTCAACACGAGGCAAAGATAAATTAAAAGGCTGAAAGACAGAAAAGAAGAACAAATTATTACAAAAATTGCTTCTTGAAGTCCTCGAAAGCTTTATAAGCTTCGTCCAAATTTTTCTTGCGAGATGCACATTGAGATTCTAAGTGCTTCTTCTGCTCCAAAGTCTTGGCTAGTCGAGAAGAAATAGCTTTGCCCTCTTCCTTAAGCCCTGTCTGATGTTGCTTGATTTCTTGACTCTTAACCTTCACACCGTCCTTCTTCGAGCGAGTTCTATCAAGCTCGTGCTTTAAAGCTTCGATCGCGTGCTCGATATCAGCCTCCTCCTTTTGCAAAGCCTGCAAAGAAGAGATCATGTCTTCTGTTGATTTCTTGATGAAAATCAATTCATCTCGGAGTTGTTCGAGCTTAGCACGATCTCCTTCAGTCTCGACCTCAATTTGGGCTACTTCTTGATATGCAGTAGACCATTGAGTTCGAAGTTCCCATGCACGACTAAAAGGCTTGATAAAAGATTGAAGCTCCAAAGAAATGTCAGAAGGAAGGTCCGAATAGCTCAGCAGGTCATCAAGCATTTGTTGAACTTCTGTTTTAAATTCAGGGATAAGGAAGGCTTGATCGAGATCTTCGACATATGCCTTCAATCGAAACGATTCGAGCAAGGGTTGGTAAGAAGGTACTTCAGAAGCTGGTTCAACAGTGGGCAATTTTTCTTTTTCTGACCCAGAAGGGCCACTGGTCCAGTTGTCCAAGACCTCGAAGATACTATTGATATCTTCATCCTCGTCGTTGAAGAAACTCATCAAATCCAAATCTGGAGAAGGAATGGAAGAGAAGCCCTGGACAGAAGAAGTAGCACCTCCTTGGGTCGAAGGAGAAGTGGTAAAAGGTCTTGGAGACTCAGTAGAACCTACACAAGGAGAAATACATAAGAGATCTTCATTAACAAGTTATCATATCAAAAAGTAAAGTCGAAAGAAATATACCCTTGTGTGGACTCAAGGGAGGTCGTAACTCAAAAGAGGGTTCACCTTGAGCAGAGTCTGGTTGCGTCTCCACATGGGTCAAAGGCTCTGGTTGGAGAACCCTATCCTCTTCAGCCTGAAGAGGAACCTCTATCGAAGCCATAACTGAGGCCAATGTTGCAACATCCACTGGGGAGGTAGGCAACTGATGAAATGAAAGGGTAAGTTAAAAGATTAAGTTAAAACACCAGAAAATTTGAAGTCGAAAGGTATGAGAACATGAACCTGTTGAGTTACTTCAGTGACAAGAGGTATGTTTTTCTGTATCTCTCGAGACATATCTTGAGAGGAGTCCAAGGGGATAATCTCGATATCCTATTGAGGAAATGTTAGACAAATCAAAAATACAAAGTAAATGAAAGTAAAAATCGAAATACCTTTGGAACAGATTTCATGGCGTCGCTGAGTAGCTTCCCGCCAGAAGGTTGATGGGATTTCTTGGGAAGAGGTAAGACCATCTTCGCTTTTCCCTTGTCCTGCTTTTTTGTGGTCGAGACCTGAATTGAAAAGAATTGAAAGATAAGTAATTAATTATGAAATATGAGCATGAGAATAACCTTGATGTTCGAATTAAATTACTTACAGTTTTGGTACTGTCCGAATCCACTCTTGGCTTTTTCGAGGTTTCTTGTTTCTGTGAGGTTTCGATACTCTGTGAAGTTGAAGCTCAAAAAGAGTGAGATAGAATAGAATATTAATGGAGAAAGGGTGCAATCGAGACAAGCCGTACCTTCGAACGCAAAGAAACCTTGTCAGCAGCGGTTTTTCTTTTTCGACCTTTCTTCGAAACACCTTCATCTTCGTCACTCTCCCAATCGGGAGTTGGATCAGGATGTCGAGGAACACGCTGAGGGATAGCAGCTGCAAGGTTGGACCAAAGAAGTGAGACAGGTTCGAGGTATACTCGAAAAACAAGTAAATGAGAAATATTTACCAGGAGGAGGGTTAATGTTATTGACCCAACATAATGGCCACCACTTGTTTCGAGGAAAATCGTACACGGAACATCGCGCGTAGGTAACTTTACGCTTTACAGGAATTTCTTTGCGTTCAAGGTAAAACGGGTCGAGTGTTTTCACCCAAGGAGGATGAGATACATGTTTAACCAGGCCAAAAAGGGCATTTGGAAGAGGAGGTATATACTTTGGACAAAATTTTTCGAAATTAGTTTTACCGAGAGAGTTTATTACCTTTTTCGAACGTATGTTCCGTTGTACCATTTTCGATAAGGACACAGAAGCGTCAAAGATGGTGCGGTGTACATTGTCAAGTCGATAACAAACCTTAAAAAATTGTTCAAATTGATAAATGATAAGTTGATTCTTGAAAGTACCTGGTTGTTTAGGCCCCTGCGAACAAGAGAGAGGAGAGTTGATCAGCTTCTTCAAAAAGATATTGAAAGAGATAAACTTATCAGTATAGTACTGACACCACCAACGAAGGTAACATCTAGAAACTAAGAAAGAAGGTGAGAAGTTGCAAGGGGTAAGTGTAAGTTTCTTGTCAGGACGCAAAATGAATTGTAGAACCTCTTCATAGTTCCTAGATTCGACGCAGATGTCAGCGTCTATGCCTTCTTTTCGACGAAGGGGAAGAGGTTTCATCTGGCACAATCCAAATTGTCGGGCAAAGAGTTGAGGGTGGTAAGGGTAAACTCGAACATCTCTTTGCCTCATACCAGAAAAAAGTAGATCCCAAGATAAAAAGCCAAACCAAGTCTCGATCATATCTGAAGCAATATCCCCCACTTGGTTGTTCTGTCGAAGCCAAGGAGGACCTATCAAGGAAGGTCGAATAAACGGAGCCAAGTCTTCACTGAATTCCGTGAAGTTAAGGATAGTCTCTATGTAGATTCCAAAATTATTTACAGAGCGATTTCGAGGGGTTAAAGTTGTCAATCGAGCCCCTTCGAGTTCACAAGAAGAGTTAAAGATCGAAGAAAGGGAAAGTTTTTTTTCGAAGATGGCATTGAGCCATAGTTGAAGTAACCAAAGTGGACCAGAAAGATTTCGAGGGCCGGATTCGCGAAATAAACTCTCAGAAGCTTCATCAAGGCAAGTGTAAAGAGAAGCCAACAACAGTTTACTTAAACAAATCTTCTTCTTTAAGTGTAAGGCTTGCGCAAGAGTATAATAGTACTTTGGTACTTGAAGAGAAGGCGTGCAGAAAACACAAGCAGATAACCAGTATAATAAAAAAGCAATATGTTCAGAAGGTGAAACGGAAGTCCCAGGTTGTCCCATATGTGCGTTTATGAAACCTAAATAGGTTTTCTTATCCCAAGAAATCGAAAGGTCCTTGATCGAAATTTCATCGTCGAAAATATCAGGGTAAAACCTATCTCCTAATGGGGACAAGCCAGTGATAGCAGCAATATCTAACAAAGTGGGGCAAACAAATCCACAAGGAAACTCGAAAGCTCTTGTCTCCCTGTTCCAGAAGAAAAGTGTGGAAAGCAACATTTGGGGCTCGAAGAGATGTAGGTCAAACTTTGCAAGCTGAATGAATTCTGAAATCCCCGTCTCGACCCAAGACGAACTCATGGCATCTTCCACGCGTAATAACCATTGAAGATGTCTATCCTTGGTAGGGGGAAATGCTCGAAAAATCTTAGTGGTATCTTTAAATAAAGAAAGGTCTATAGAGGGCGAGTAGATGAAGGGCAAAGCAGAAGAATCTTCTGGAAGCATAGTGTTACCAAATTTTTTCTTGTTTTGACCCATGAATGGTCCTAAAAAAGCATGAATATTACCATTCTCAAGAGAGAAGGGAAGAAGTACCTGAGAATTGCAAATCTTGAGACTGGCTTCTTCCATACCAGGGATAGGTACGAAGGTCTCTTTGCCTTCAGGGATGGTATGCACTGGGGCGTTAGTCATTAGCAACGCCCCTCCCTGAGTAGAAGTGGCTGCAGCAGTGGTGGTGGTTGTAGCAGCAGAAGCCATTGTTGTGGACAAAACTGGGGATGACCCAGTAGTAGGGGACACCGTTGAAGCTACGGCAGCAGAAGTGGAAGCAGCAGAAGAAGCCATGGACGTTAATTTAGCCAAAGAAAGGTAGAAGAAAGCAAAGGAGCATCGGAGAAAGGAAGAAGTAGAAGACTTGAGCGTGAAGGAAGCAAATAGTGAAAACGGCGGTTAACCCTAGAGTGAAAAAGGATATAAAGGGGGTAAAAAATCTGATGGGCTTAAAGTGTAATGGGCTTAACAAATGAATTTTTAAAATTTAATGATTATAACAACTGTCAAATATTTTGATAACAGCAAAAGAGACAAACACGCGCCGTATATGCAGCTAATGTCACCTCAACGGTCATGTACATTAAATGTTGATTTTAGTGCGAGCCAGAGTAGGGTTTCATCGAAAGAAAATACTCCTATTAGAGATATTAGTTAAAGAGAACTTAGATAGGAATTCGAATCTTTCTAGAACGAACAATCAAGATCGAATTCCTAGGGGGGCATTTGTTGAGACCACTCGAAGTGATGAGACTCGAAAACGGTTTGACTAAAGGCATTGCCTCAAGACTACCATACATGGAAGAATTATAACTAGTCCTAGAGGGGGGTACTCGAGATAAGGTCGAATTGAGATTCGAGAGCATTCAAGCTGGAAACAAGACTTCACATGGAAACATTCAAGATAGGGTCGAACATAACGCACTTCGGAAAAGTCGAACAAGGAAATGGCTAAGCCAGAAGCGGTTATCAAAATCAAAGGAGAGAATAAGAACACGTGGGAAAAGCGGTTTAAAGAAGTTATTATTCTGAACCACGTAGCAAATGTAGTGGGTAGCAGTTATGGGTTAAGAGCATACGTGTACGGAATTAACCACTCATTATGTCTCTATAAATAGAAAGATCACGGACCTCTTCAGGGTCGGAAAAGCTCATACTTGAATTAACCTCTGAAGCACTCTCTGCCTACACACACAGATGACTTTCGTGCACAAGATCGTTTTTGGGTATGACTGACTCTCGGCCACTTTTCTTTTGCTTTTTAGGAGTAGGATTAGCACCGTTCTCTTAGTTCTTTCTTTTAATCACGTAGTTATATTACTTTGATATTGTAACTCTGGAACATGATGCAAGTTGAACCATGATTTGTATTGCAAGTATCTTAACTATTCATTCTGTTCATCTTAGTATTTATATGTATGAAAATTATTGCTTGTTAATTATGGAAGAATCTTTGGAAACAAGTAATTACTAAAGTTGTTCACTCCTTTTCCTGTTCTTAAATCAAAAATCCTAAATTGAAACCATTTACGTGCTAGTTCGAGTAAAAAGAACCCTTAAACGTGTTTTCACCGTAAACAGGAATATTATTTTTGGGATGACTATACATATATGGAGTTCTATTTTATAATCAGAAACTTAGTTATTTTCATTTTTATTTGTACATGTATGTATGAGTTATCCAACTTAATATTTTTCTTAATTTCACTAGCAGTAATGCGATTTCACTAAGTGTAGAGACCATGATGGGTCATTACACTTTTATCTCTTAAAATTGATATGCAACATCCTTAATAAAATAAAACGTAACCATTTAATAAATATACTAACAAAAACATCTTCACATAAAAAAGTATTGTTATTTAGACAGAACTAATCATCAATTCGACCAAAATACTGAGTTAATGAGTAATTAATTGAATCAATAAATTAAAAATAAGTTATATAAACTGATATAAGTTAAATTTATAAATTTTACAATAAACAATGTATATAATTATTATTGTGATTTATAATCGAAGGTATAACATTGGTGAAGTGGCAAAAAGTTTTTTAATATCCCATGAAAAGGCACAGGCTATATCAGTGTTTTAAAACCCGGACCGACCCTGCCGGTCAGACCGGTTGGACCGGGAATCGGTGGTCCAGCCAGTTCGAATCTGAAGTTAGATCGGTTATGCAGTCGACCCGTTTCAAACCGGATTGAACCGGTCAATTTTCCGGTTCAACCGGTGAACCGGTAGGTCAAACCGGTTCAACCACTTTTTTTTTTTTAAGGGACCATAAATCACAAAAATAATAATGAAAATTGAATCTCTTAATGAAAAAGCAAGGAGTCTTATCAAATATAACAATGACTACTTGTTCTAATATATTTGTTTGCAATATATACAACTTAAATAACTTTTATAGTATATTATTAATTTTAAATTATATATTTAATAATGCAATATCTATGTAAATATTACATATATTATTTTGTGATATTAATTGCAAGCATATTATATATGTACATATTATTTATATTTTTAATTTGTATTAATATACCGTTTAACATGTAATTTTTTTATGTATTTTTTTACAAAATAAAAATAAAAATAATTTTAAATAAGATAGAAAAATTGAAATTTAAAATAAGATATGAATTTATTAAATTTTATAAGTATAAAATATATTTAATATGAATATTTTTTAATAAAAATAAATAAAATTCGAGTCATGCGGTTCAACTAGTGACCTACCGGTTCAACCTTTGACCCACTGACCCAGTACCTTAACCGATTCGATGATCGGTCCGGTTTTTAAAACTATGGGCTATATGCTCGGTGGAGTTGGCTCGTGCACAAGCACGAAATTCAAAATTGAAAATGTGTAGAGGCAGCTGTGTCAGTGTTACTCTAGAGTTTATTAACATATAATTAAGTGTTTTTTTTTTAAATTTCTATCGAAAAATACTTTATTTATTTATTATTATATAAAAAATAAAGTTTTTTATTTTTAAAATAAATTTCAACCATTTTTGTTTCATTTAATAATACTTTTTTTAATGGATTCTTTCTTTAATATATTATATTTCAATTGTATTATTTTTTATATTTATAATAAAGACAATTTTAAAAAAATATTATAACAATAATAAAATTTAATAAAGGAAACTATTTATATGCATAAAATCAATGTTTTGATTTACTTATAATATAAAACAAAAGAAGTTCTTGTCAATAATTTTTTAAAAAAAATTTAAAACTTATATTAATTAAACTCTTATATACAATTGGTATAAGAGAAGTAAGGGTGAAAAGTAGGCCTGAGCAGAAATTCTCGCCCTGACTGAAACTGGAAGTTTCCGAGGTGAGTTTCTTAGTTCGGCCGGTTATTTTCGGTTTTTTCAATTTTGCGGGTTGTTAGACTCGGTTTATAATGGGTTATCTTGGTCGTGTTCGGATTAAAATATTTGAATCCGTCGGTATCTATATCCGACAGATCCAAATTCTGCTCACAAACTAGAATTCCTAGTCACCGCTCCCGCTACCTGTCCCGTCAGGATCATCCCCTGCAGCACCCAACCACCACGTCCTCCTCACTCACGCTAAGTGAAGCCTTCGCGTGCTGGACCGCGAGGCTCCAGCGAATGACGTCGCTCAAATGAAGGGAACAGTTTCGCTCGCATGGACAACGAGGTTCATCATTGCAACCAGAACGAACACACCTAACGCTTGCTGCTGCGAGCTTCGCACTCCTCACTGCGACGCTATCGGATCCACTGCGGTCATCACTGTCTTCACGCGGGAGAAAATCGTCGTCTCCAACTGCGGCGACTTCGGCGTTGTCCCCTACCACAGTGACTTCGCCATCCCTCTCTCCTTAGTTGTTGTTATTTATTTTTATTGTTTAGATTTTGAAAAAATAACAAATAAAAATAGGACCCAATTCGACTAAACCGACCTAGTTAATTCGAGACCCGGCAAACCCGAACCCAATAAACTCGAAACATTGTTACGATCAAAAATGGGTTAATTTTTTTTTAATCGGTTTGGATTGGGCTAAATATTTTTGACCCGAACCCGACCCGTGCTCAGACCTAGTAAAAAGAACGAAACAACAAAAAAGACATCGTTTCGACGTTATTTGGAACTGAAAAAGTGTGAAGAAAAACAAAGAAATCCATTACCAAAAAAAAAAAAAAAAACCCCGCAAAAGTGAGAATAATTACGTAGAAGTTACTGTTCATCAGTGAATGTTCTTATTTATCTGCCGCAAAACTTTATTTTTTTTTCTTGAATTGATTATCTTTACAAGCATGATTCATTATGTTTAAATATATATTTATTTTAAAAATAATTTAATATATAAAAATAATTATTGTTTTAATAAAAAGAAGTAAAATATTTAAATTTATCTATTTGATTTTTTTATTTAATTTAATATAAATTAATTAAAATTTTATCTTTTATCTTTTCTCTTTTCTCTTACTTTTTTTTCATTAAATAATTTTAATTTTCACTTTTATCTTACCTATTTTTCTTCTTTTTATTTCTATTTTCTTTACTAAACACAACATCAAATCCTAAACTTAAATTTTAAATCCTAAGTTTTATTAATACTATAATTTTGAAAATTGGATCGAACTAGTCAATCGAACTGATTTGATCAAGAATTATTTCTAAATTAATTTGGTCGACTTAGAGAATCATTTTGTATTAAATCAATAAAAAATTGATAAAATCAACCCATAATCTAGCAAACTAGTTTAAACTTGTGTGATTAAAAAATTATAAATTAGAATAACTTATTTTTAATACTTATCATAAATACAATTTAATCATTTATGTTAATTTACAATTTTTTAATATCTTTATTTTTTATAACTTATATTATATTAATTTGATACTTTTTATTTTAATTATAAATTTATTATTAATAAATATTATTAAACTTTATTAAAATTTAATCTTAAATATTATATTATATATACTTTAAAATTTTACATATATATTAAATATAAAAAAATATAAATAATATTTTATTTTAATAAGCATAATATTATATTTAAATAATAATAATAATAATAATTATTCTATTAATATCAATTTCATTACAATTTAATTATAATTAAATCATTAAATTTTAAATCGGTGTCTAATTATAACTCTACGTTTAAAAACATTGATTAATACAGTATCGAAAAGCAGCAATATGCGTCTCATCGGTTTTGTTCAATTTCATACCGAGTTCATGACATAAACACCGAGTTAACTTCACGTAATAGCTTTTGTTTAATATTTTTATATATTTATTTTTAGATTATGATTAATGTTATAATTTAATTATTCTAATAAATATTTTTTTACTCCGTCCCTAAATATGCTAATGTCACTTATGCCACTAAAAAATGATTGCTTTAATTATTACTTATTTTTTGAATTTTGAAGGCTTTTAAACACATTTTAACATATACTAATAATAATATATACAATTTTATATAAGTATATAAAATAATACTCTTACGTTACTATCTTTACTTAGAACATCTGCAATGGGATTGCTTATAAGCAATCCCCTATGCCACATCACTGTCAAATCAACACAGACCCATTTTATGGGTTGCTTAAATTTTAGCAGAGTTGCTTGTAGAAACAACTCTGCTAAAATTTAGCAACTCTGCTAAAATTTAAGCAACCCATAAAATAGGCCAGTGCTGATTTAGCAGTGATGTGACACAAGAATTACTTATAAGCAACTCCCATTGCAGATGCTCGTACATATATGTCATCCATAGCATTAAATATAATAAGAAGAGCAAACAAAAAGTTGGATGTATTTCTTGATTGAACATCAACTATCTTCTCAAGGAAAAATTGCTATGAACAAATTATAGTAGTGTTTGATTTATGGTTACCCAGCATTAAATGCAGGGTATAAGTGAGATCGAAATAAACTGTTTCCTAGTAGGGGTCCCCATGTTATTTTAATCACTCACTTTATTAGATAGAAAATGACATTTAATGGTCCAATTTGAAATGTCACGAGTAGGTCCAATTTGAAAGACAATGACCTATTTTGTTAGACTTAATTATAATTTTTTTTATCAAAATGTTACAATTTTGTAAAATTTACTATTTAATTTTTGAAATTAAACAATTTATCATCAAATTTTTAAAGTTTTGTATAATTATTTTGTTATTAACTTACTATTTGAAGTCATTAATTAAGTGTTGGTATAATACGTTATCCCACCATGTTGACATCCAATATATCAAGTTAATTGTTAGTGTGTCATGAACGTAACAACACTTAGTAAAATATTAGCATCTCTACAACTGAGTATTACACAATTTACACTTCCTCTCACAGGAATCTAATCTCGATTTAAGGAGTGCATTTGCACACCCAATTTTAAAAATAAATGAATACAACAAATGCATGTATGATTAGTGACGGATCCAAAAATTTTAAGTAGTGGGAACAAAAATCATACATAGTATTAAATATATGTTGAGATTTCCGTTGAACTACTTTTGTTATAATTGTAAATCAGTTTAATTCTATCAACGGTCTCAAACACGGTAAGTATACCGGCCGTTCAAGTAGTAAAATTATCGTATCCACATGGATTAGTAGGTAAAATAAGCATTTATTGACTATTCGTGACTAAAGAATAATTCCAATTTCATAGTTTGTCATGTGAATTCAAGGTTATGACTACTGGAATGTTAAAACTATAAAAATATTTGGTTATGAGTGGAAAAGGGTAGAAATGGTGTAAGGGTTTTGTGAGATTGCGGGGTCAGATTTCACCAAACGTCAGACTAATGATTCCTTAATCTCTTATTACATACATTGCTTAGTCAACCCATAAGTTTACTCAAACCTAATCCCTTAGAGCAAGAGCCTAGGTGCAGATATTGAATATCAATTCCTTGAGTACCCAATATCTACACCCGCATTACGGGCTAGGTATTAAGACTACTAATGGGCCAAGCTCCATTCCTAGATACATTTCCCACTAGGCATTTGTTTCAGAGCTAGTTTCAAAGGTTATTTTCCAATATACCCAATGGAACGTATATCATGCAAGGAGAATCAATCCAAAGCAAGCATTAAGAATAGAAACATACACAACAATGAATTAACAATATATATATATATATCATTGAAAACGTAATGATTACAATAGAATTCGTTGGTTACATCTAACCCCACAAAACAATGGGTAGAACCACTCAAAACAATGAGGGTAAATACAAAATAGAGATGAAGAGAAAATGAAGAACCGAAGGAAAGACCCACACACGAACGACTCCAAGCTCCGGGAATCCCTTCCACAGCTCCTAAAACGCGCCCAATGTGTGAATGAGGAAGAAACCCTCGAAAATGGCTTCAAATACGAGCTTGGGGAGTCAGATTAGGGTTACGCGCCCAACGCATAAGTCTTTGCGCCCGGCGCAGGGCTTTCCAGAGAAGTTGAGCACTATCTGCCTCAGGGCACGCCCGACGCATTTTCCTTTTACGCCCGACGCAGTGGCTTCTAGAGAGTTTGAATTACTCTCTGCCTCGATCACGCCCGGCGCAGGTAGTCTTGCGCCCAGCGCATATATAACTTGCAGAGATAAGGCACTCTGTTCTGCTCAAGCCTGACGCGGGTAATGTGGCGCCCGGCGCAATCACTCTTCTTTGCTCCTTAGCTTCTTAGATTTCCAATCCAAATGATCTTCTATCCTCAATTCTCTAGCTCAATACTTGCACAAAAATGAGGTGTATTAAGGTATTGTTAGCTACATTCTGGGTTAGCTATATCTGCACAAAAAATGAATCAAAAAGAGAATAATTATCTTGCAATGGTGCAAAGGATGAGTGAAATTGTTGAATAAGTCTTGTCCAAAAAGAAACATAATTGAGACTTAACAATATATAATTTTATTTTTTTAAAATATAAATATACATCAAATTATTTTATATGAGATTTTATATTTTAAAAATATTGAATAATTTTCTCATTTTTAATGCTTTAAAGAATATCTCTTTCTATATCTTATATCAAAATTTTGACATTTTTTCTTTTTTAAAATAATACGGTAAGAGTTTAAGTCGGTCATCACTTCTTAAAATAACTATAATTAGTATTCTCTTTGTCTCATAATAAGTATCGTTCTAGGTTATTTTACACAAGTTAGCATAAGAAACCTTGTAATAAATCTTCTTTATTATAAACAATGCAATACAATATTCACTTTCTAAAAAATATTATGAAAGATATAAATGAAAAAAATTAAGTAATTAATATTATATTAAAAAGTTAACATGACACTTATTTTAAAACTTATTTTTTTAAAACATCACTCTTATTACTAGACAAAGTATTATTATATATACTGTGAAGAAATATTTCTAAAAATTAATATATTAACTTTTACTTTTTTAACATGATAAAAATATAGAAAAGAGTGGGAGCACTTGACTTTTAACATGGTAAGTGTGAGTACATTATTATAAATTCATAATAGACATAAATATGTTTCTAATATCTTAAATTTAAGGTAAATTTATTTTTAGTCCCTCAAATTAAAAATTTGTCTTTTTATTAGTCCTTGTAATTTCGTAAAAAAATCTTTTTATACTTAAATTTTGTTAAAGAATCTATCAAATATTGTCACTAAAAATCTATCTACTAATGTCTATATTAGTAAAAAAAATCACATTAAATCCAATTGAAATTACATTACTATCTCAACCTATCATTTTCAGATATGTTATTGGTGAGTTGAGAGATTGAAACAATAATCTTGAAAATTACAGAGATTAAAAATAATAATTTTAAATTTGAGAGATAAAAAATAAATTTATGTTAAATTTGAGAAATTAAAAATATATTTAAACCTTAATTATATATATATAAACTAATTAAATATAAAAAAATGTTAGTGGTGACAAATGTCCCCACTATAATACATGTGGATCCGTCATTGTGTATGATGTTAGTATTTTTTTTCTCCTATTTTTAAAATTTGCATCCGTTGCTCCCAAATTTTCAGTTATTAAATCATATTTTTAATAAGTTAGTTTTATTTTTTAATGCTTTGATCTCAACTGCCATGTTTTGTTTTGTTTTATTTTTATATTTTTTATATTTAGTTTGACATTTCATTCTTGTTAAATAATTATTCTTTTTAATATAATATTTATATCTTTATTTTCATATGTATGATAATAATTAATTATTTTTTAAAATTAATTCCCTTACTGACTTAAAATCCTAAATCAGTCAATGTGTATAAGAGTGTTTTAAAAAACTATTTTTTTGATAGAAAATATTTTTATTTGATTTTTTTTTCATTTGAGTATTTTAGTAAGAAAAAAAGTTAATAGATGACATATAACTGAACGCTTCTAACATGAAGTAGTGAAAGCAATGCCTCATTCATGAGCCATTAAAATGACCTGCAATAGCAGGTTTTGCAACTTATTGTTAATTTCAATATAATCCTTGTGATAAAATAATTTTTAAAAATTAAAAATTATTAATTTTGTAATACCAAATTTACCCATATGAATTCTTTTTTTATTTGGGGTTACTGTTCTCCCTTTTTCATTCCCCATTCCGCAGTCACAAACAATGTCATCCCTTTTCCCTTCATGCTTCCGTCCCTCCACCACCACCGACCTCCACCCTCCTCCTCTACTGCCGCCGCTACCCCCGTCGCACTCCACCACCTCCAACCTCACCGTCTACCACACCGAAATAGGCCCCATCTCCATCACGTGGTCCTGCTCCATGGTGGGATGCTCCCTCCACATCAAGCTTCACCACAATAACCCCTTCGACTCCCTTTCCTTCCACCTTCACATAAGATCCTTCCTCTTTTGGAAAAAACACGGCTCCAAGAAACTCGCCCCCAACACTCACCTCTTCTAGAACCTCTCCAAAGCCAAATTCTCCCCTTTCCTAGGGCCCCTCTCCGCCTTCTACGTCACTCTTGTAGTTCACAACCGCATCACCCTCCTCTTGGGCGACTCTCCCAAAGAGGCCCACTCCAAGTAAAAGAAAATCAATTTTTTCATATGACAATAATAACCCTTACTAATCAAATTATATTTTTTAAGAAAGAGACTAATCTTCAAAATAAAAAAATAGTTACCATAACAGAGGGGATTAATATGCAAAATTCAAAAATTTTCATTTACAAGTTACAAGTAACAAATCTGAATCATTGATTATTTTATTATTAAATCTAACGGTTAAAAATGGTACTTCATCGATGTACCACTTTTCATACTGCTTCATATTAGAATTTTCGCATATAACTGCTATGTGTTTTTCGCATGCCGTCCAAGTAGAAAGTAATTGTTTTTTTAAAACTTAATACAGATTAGTCCTACATTTTTAAAACTTACTTTCTACGTGAGTATCACATTAAAAATGAAAAATGTAAATTAGTTTTGCATTCACTAAAGATGCAAAACTGGTATACGTGATACTCACGTGAAAAGTTTTCATCTTAAAAAAATAAGTAAAATCCTATGTGACATTAAAGACGTATATTTAGTGTATGTCTTCATCCATTGGTCATATTAAAGTTGGTATTTGTTTTTTTTAAGAAACCCCATTTTAATAATAAGTATGTAAAAACTGATGGAAAAGTTTAATACAATAACAACAACTCAATAAAAAAGAGTAATATAATAGGAAAAATTAAATTCCTTACTTGCAAGAATAAGTAAGGAACATTAATAAAACAAAGGAAAAAAATAGATAACTTAAACACACAAGAAATATAAAGATTTTTAACGTGTAAACCCTTTCAATAGAAGGGCAGAAATAACGAGTCGTCCAAACCAAAGAAAAAATCCACTATGATCAAAATGGGTATGGGTGTACTCAATACTTGACAGAGACGGGGACAAGGACACAAATTTCACTCCCTTTAGGTTTGGGGAGGGGGATGGGTATAAGATACAAACTTGGGGATAGGGACGGGGACAAAGATATTAAAACCTATACCCACCCTTCTCCATTGCCATCCCTACCTACAAATTTAATCAAATAGTCTGAAGTGGACATCCTTGAACTAATGTCTCCAACCATATTAGAGTTTGAGTACCTTACCAAAGTAGGCTTATCCCCACCAAAACAAAGCCTCATATTTGTAGTACCATGAACATACCTCAAAATCCATTTCACAATATTCCAATGCTTTCTACCTAGGTTTGACAAAAAAAATTACTAATTGTATCAACAACGTGTCTTATATCTGGTCTTGTGCACACTATTGCATACATATCAAACTATCCACCACAAATGCATAAGGAATTTGTTGCATATCTAAATTTTCAACTTCATTTGATAAACTCTATTTGGAACTCAACTTAAAATAAGAAGCAAGATGAATGCTCACCAACTTGGCCTTTTCCATCTGGAATTTCTACAACACTCTTTTAAAATAGTGTTCATGTAACAACCAAAGCTTCTTCTCCTTCCTGTCATATGTGTTAAGTCTCAATTTTACCTCTTTTTGGATGAGACTTATTGAACAAATTCCACTCATCCTTTGAACCATTGCAATATAATTGTTCTCTTTTTGGTTCATTTTGTGTGCAGATATAACTAACCCAAATTCAACTAACAATACCTTAATACACCTCATTTTTTGTGCAGGTATTGAGCTAGTGACTTGAGGATTGAAGACTCTTAGGATTGGAAACCTAAGAAGCTAAGGAGCAGAGAAGAGGTTCTGCGCCTGGCTCAATATAACCCGCGCTGGGCGTGACAAAAACAGAGTATTTCATCTCTGCCAGTTATGTTGCGCCGGGCGCAAAAGGAATTAAGCCGGGCGCAAAAGGAATTGCGCCGGGCTTGTGTTGAGACAAAGAGTGCTTGACTTCTCTGGAAGAACTTGCGTCGGGCGCGAAGAATTGTGCGCCGGGCGCGGAACCCTAATCTGATCTCCCATGCTCGTATTTGAAGCCATTTTCGGGGATCTTTCTCTCCATTCTCACATTGGGCGCCTCCAGGAGCTGCGAAAGGGATTCCCAGGGCTTGGGATCGTCCGTGTGCGGATCTTTCCTTCGGTTCTTCACTTCCTCTTCCATCTCTATTTTGTATTTGCCCTCATTGTTGTGAGTGGTTTCACCCATTTTGTGGGGTTAGATGTAACCAACGTACTCTATTGTAATCTTTACGGTTTTAATGATATATATACATGTTGTTTTATTCTTTGTTGTGTTTGTTTATATTCTTAATGCTTGCTTTGGATTGATCACCCTTTGCATGATTTAAGGTTCCATGGGTATTGGAAAATAACCTTTGAAACTAGTTCTGAAACATATGCCTAGTGGTGATTGTATCTAGGGATAGAGCTTGACCCATTAGTAGTCTTAAACCCTAGCCCGTAATGCGGGTGTAGATATTGGGTACTCAAGGGATTGATATTCAATATCCGCACCTAGGCTCTTTCTCTAAGGGATTAGGTTTGAGTAAACTCTTGGGTTGACTAAGCAATGAATTCAACAAGAGATTAAGGATACATTAGTGTTACGTTTGGTGAAATCTGACCCCCACAACCTCACAATACCACAATACCATTCCTTACCTTTTCCACTCACAAAACAATATTTATTTACAGCTTTCATTCCAATAGTCACAACTTTGAATTCACTGCACAAACTATGAAATTGGAATTATTCTTTAGTCACGAAAAGTCAATAAATGCTTATATTACCTTCTAATCCCTGTGGATACGATATTTTTACTACTTGAACGACCGGTATACTTGCCGTGTTTGAGACCGTTGATAAAATTAAACGAATTTACAAATATTAACAAAAGTGTTTCAACGGAAATCTCAACAATATGCATGATTCTTATACCAAGAATATGTTTAGCATCTCTTATGTCTTACAAGAAAAATGACTCATCCAATAGTTTCTTCAACCAGTCAAATTTAGAAACATTTTTCCCAATAATGTGCATGTCACCAACATACAATAACAGGATAATAAAGTCATTGTTAGAAAAATTTCTAACAAAAGTACAATGGTCAAAAATAGTCTTCTTGTTATCTTTCTCACACATAACAGATTCAAGCTTCTTATACCATTGCCTCAAAGCTTGCTTCAAACCACAATCTTTTTTCTTAGCTTAAGCACATAGTCTTCCTTCCTTTCAACAAGAAAATCATTAGGTTATTACTTCATGTAAATCTCTTCCTCCAAATCACCATGAAAGAAAACAATCTTCACATCCATTTGTTATACCTTCAAATCAAAAGTAGAAACCAAACTCAACACAATTATAATGAATATCATTTTTACAACAAGTGAGAAGATCACATTAAAATCAACATTTTTTCTTTGACTAAAACCTTTCACCACCAATTTGGCTTTATACCTCAAAGATGTGGTGTTATTCTCATGTTTCACTCTATAAATCCACTTGTTATCCAAGGATGTCTTACCC
The DNA here is from genome assembly GCF_000230855.2 of Cajanus cajan. Lineage (NCBI taxonomy): Eukaryota > Viridiplantae > Streptophyta > Magnoliopsida > Fabales > Fabaceae > Cajanus > Cajanus cajan. Next base: position 64,473,764 of record NC_138518.1, read on the forward strand.
ATGGGCAACTTCACCAAATCAAAAGTGTGATTATCATGCAAGGATTTCATTTCATCCTTCATAGCATTCAACCACTTTTACTTATCTTCACTTTCTATGGCCTCTCTAAATCACTCAAGTTCTCTCCATTTGTCAAGATTACATACTCAATAGAAGAGTACCTTATAAATGATTGTCTTTGCCTAGTAGACCTCCTGAGTTGAGTTGGTGGTGGCTTAGGTGTATCACCAAGACTTTCGTCTTGTGACATCTCATGTTCCACTTATCAACATCATCAATAGAAACGTCTACCTCGTCTCCAAATTGTTGCTCACCAACATAGTCATGTTGTTCACCATTCTGAACATCAATATCCAAATTATGAATAGGCAACCAAATTGGATCAACATCAACCATGTCACTATCTCCTTTGGGTGTAGACTTCTCCACCTCATCAATGTCTTCAATGGTTTGGTTTTTCATGAACTTCACAATACGACTTCTAACAAGCTTTTCTCTAGAGGATCATAGAATGTGTAACCAAATTCACTCTCACCATAGTAAATGAAGATATATTGCCTTATTTTTGCATCCAACTTAGATCTTTTATCCTTTATTAGAACATGCACAAACAACTTGCAACCCAAAACTCTCAAGTGATCATACTTGATTTTCTTGCCAAACCAAATTTCATTTGGCACTTCATTATTTAAAGCAACAACAGGACTAAGATTGATAACATATACCGCTATGTACAGTGCTTCACCCTAAAAATACTTGGTAACTTAGTCTCAAAGAGCATACATCTCTTTTTAATTTTAGTCAATGTAAAAAATTTTCTTTATTTTTCATTCCTCTAAAAGTTAGAACTATTATGTTTTGTCTATTATTATTATTATTATTATTATTATTATTATTATTATTATTATTATTATTATTATTATGTGATTATTTTTAAGTACATGTTTGTTCATTAAAATTTAAGTAACCATCTTAGTTGTTTCCCATGTTTGTTAGTAATACCATATTAGTGTGTAAGACCTCTAAAAAAATTTATAATTTTTTTTAAAAAATACTATTTATATACCTTAAAATCATTATTAAGAACCAAAGATAGTGATTTTATAAAATAGATGTTTTATAAGAACAAAAATAAATGTTTACAAATTTTAAAAAGATGAAAACAATTTTTTTTATAAGAAGTAAAATCAAAATACACTCAGTTTACATGTAATAAAAACATATTTAAACATATATTTAATAATTTTTAAAATATTAGTATATATACTAATTTATACTTATTTATTCTAACCAATAAATACAATTATTCTATACATATAAAATTCATATATATATATATATATATATATATATTCAATATAAATATTATTATTATTTTATTTTAAAATATAATTTAACAAGTTAATACAAATTCATCATATCATACTATAAAACACAAATAGCGTGATAATTAATTAATTTTAGTAAAGTCAAATCCAAATGCGTAAATGACCCGGTAAACAGGATAATATCTATGACAGGACAGAAAAATTTCATATATGTAGATACACTATAAAATTATACATTGATTTCTAAAAGAGATTGAACTTCTAAAAAAAAATTTTGAGAGAAAAATAGAAAATAAAGATATGTTTTTTATGAATTAAAACAAATTTATACACAAATTAAAAACAAGATTTTAGAAAAATTAATAAGAGATAATTTTTTAAATTTAACTTATACATAAACTAATTTTAACTTATAAAAAAATTTATTTCATTTTTTAATATTTTCTATTCCAGAAACGTCATAACTACTAAAAAAAATCATAGCTCAGTTAATTAAGCTGTATGTATAAATTGTTGTAAATTGATACTGAATTTTATTCATACAAGTTAAAAAATGGTATATAATCATGCAATTTTTTATACAACTTGGCTTATCATAATATATATTGTTTTATGACAACGTATGATTGTTGCAATTGTTGTCATGTGTACGTCTAGGACAAAGATTTTGATTAGAAAATTGAGTATAAGATAAGACGACTAAGATCATATATCTGCTTCCTAACAACCATGAGGATAAGAATGGTGGGGCTTTATCTTTGATAATAGACTACTTCTGAGTATGGGGCGAACTGCCAATTACTTTATCCCATATCCTTCTATTTGTTCATAATATCATGTGTGATGAAAATAATTATTTTCACAACATAAGAGAAAAAACTAAAACCTTTTTATAATGAAAAAAATAAAGATTTGAAATATTTTTAATTCTTTTTTAATAATACCATGTTTTAAGAAAAAATTAAACGTGTCATATCTATAGTGTCAATAAAAAATTTCATCATTGTCCCAATAATACTATTTCAATTAAAACAACTTCAACACCATGGTGAGATCTTTAGTTTCAATAATACCATTGCATTTAGAAAAAAATGTTTTGAATATCTAAAACAGTTAAAATAACTCACACTTTATTATACACTCATATCATAAAAGAGAGCTAACTTTTTAAAGTTGATTTGTTTGATTCAACTTACACACAAACAAAATAACTAATTATATGTGCTTTTTATAGGCAAATTCTCCTATTACAAAATATAAAAATATAAAAATCAAAATCAATAATATATTAGAGGCATAAACTAAAGAAGCGATGAGATAATGATGAGTCAAAATATACAACTTTAATTAGAGTACACAACTATTTAGTGTTGTATGACAATTTTTTTCTAACACACATGAAAGATAATTTTTTTAATACTCCCCCTCAATAATTTTTTTCTCTCATCTTGGGATTTGTTGTCATGCCAAATTGTCTTTTGAATCCTTCAAACTTCAGACAATTAAGTCCTTTTGTGAAAATATCAACAACCTAATTATTAGTGTTCACAAATTCCATTCTTATTTCTCATAGTAACACTTTCTCACGAACAAAATGATATTGAATTTCTACATGTTTAGTGTGAGCATGAAACATTGGGTTTTCTACAAGACAATTGACTACCATTATACGAAGGTACAACATAATTAGTTGGCTGGTGCAGATTTTTTACAAGTTCTTTTAACCATGAAACTTCTTGAGCGGACATAACTATTGCTCTATATTTAGATTTAGTGGTTGACAATAATATTCTTGGTTGTCTCTTACTGCACCATGAAATTGGTCTTAAACCCTAAACTAATACATATCTATTGCTCTATATTTAGATTTAGTGGTTGACAATAATATTCTTGGTTGTCTCTTACTGCACCATGAAATTGGTCTTAAACCCTAAACTAATACATATCTAGTTGTTGATCGACGCGTATCATGATCACTAGCTTAATCAGCATCACAGCATCCAATCAACTTGCATTTTTTATTTCTTGAATAAAAGATACCATAATCAAATGTACCTTTAATGTATCTCAAAATTCATCGAACCATACCCAAATGAGGCTTCCTTCGATTTTGCATAAATTGACTTGCTATTCCAACAACAGAAGAAGTACCCAAGCGTGTTAGTGTTAGGTAAATCAAGCTTCCAACTATTTGTCTATACATTGATCAATTTCTTCTTTCTCATCTCTCATGTAATGATAAGATCATCAGCATATACTAACACAATTGCCAATTTCTCATTTCAAATTTTAGCAAATAAACTTGAATCAGTTGGTGCCGTTATAAACCCATTGCTAAACAAGAACTCTGCAATTTTTCCATACCATGTTCTTAGAGCTTGTTTCAAGCCATTTCTTTCCCTCTCTTTCTATATTTAATCTCTTCAGATAAAGAATACAAGAACATCTCGAATAACAATTATTGTTAAGACAAGCAATGGGCAGCGGAAGCATAAAACATAAAAAACCATACAAACCATGAAACAGAGAAGAGGAAAGGTTAGGGAACAGAGCAATTTCGTATTTGCTGAACAACCATACCATTCTGTTTGTTTTTCATTCATATATAAGGCAAATACATGAAAAATGACAGCCATACATAGAGCCCATAAATGCTGTCAGTAAAACACATGTTCCCATCATCATTAAGTGTGTAGATTTGCCTAAAATCAGAAACCTAACAAGATATTATCTACTGCACTAAGTAAACATAATTACTGTAGAACTTTACCCACTAATACAAGCAACCATAATTAATTATAGCAGTAAAAACTAAATGAAAAGTTTTACTGCATTAACACTCCTCCTTAAAACTTTTCTTAAGGACTCCCAACTTGCTTCTTAGCTTATTAAACTTAGCACTTGGAAGGGCCTTAGTGAGTATGTCTGCCAATTGCTCCTCGGACCTGCAATACATCAACTGAACATCTCCATTCTTCTCAGCTTCCCTTATAGCATGAGATTTGACATTGATATGCTTGGTTCTTCCATGTTGAATTGGATTTTTAGCAATTGAAATGGTTGACTTGTTATCACACCATAGCACAGTAGGTTCCATTTGCACATGACTCAAATCTGTCAAGACTTTCCTGACCCATATAGCTTGATTTGAGGCTGCTGCTGCAGCTACATATTCAGCCTCGGCAGAGGATTGAGCAACCACATCTTGCTTCTTAGAGTTCCATGAAAATACTCCACTACCAAGTGAAAAAACATATCCTGTTGTGCTCTTAGAGTCATCAATAGATCCAGCCCAATCACTATCAACAAAACCTTCAACCTTTCCATCACTTTTGCTATACCAAATGCCAAAGTCAGCAGTACCTTTCAAGTATCTCAACACTCTTTTGCCTACACCAAAGTGTGTTAAACTTGGTGAATGCATGAACCTTGAAAGTAAACTACTGCAGAACATCAAATCTGGTCTAGTTGCAGTCAAATAAAGAAGACTACCAACCAAACTTCTATATTGAGTCACATCTGCCTTTGCATCACCATCAGCCTTGGAGAGCTTTTCGTTGACAGCAAGTGGAGTTGAAACAGGATTACAATTCTCCAGTTTGAATTTTTTCAGCAAGTCATTTGCATACTTTTTCTGTGAAAGAAAAATTCCATCATCAAACTGATGCACTTCCATCCCCAAAAAATACCTCATCATTCCAAGATCTGTCATTTCAAAAAACTGCAACATGCTGTTTTTAAATTCTTCAATTTCATCAACATCATCACCTGTAATCAACAAATCATCAACATACAGAGAAACCACAATTTTCTTTCCATTGCCACAATCTTTCACATAAAGAGTAGGCTCATTTTGGCTCCTCCTGAAATCATTTTGCAGAAAATGAGAATCAATTCTGCTGTACCAAGCTCTTGGAGCTTGTTTCAGCCCATACAAGGCTTTATGAAGCCTATAAACTTTTTCTTCATGACCTGCAACAATAAAACCATCAGGCTGTTCAACATATATTTCTTCTTGCAATACTCCATTTAAAAAAGCAGATTTAACATCCAAGTGAAAGATTTTCCATCCATATTGAGCCGCTAATGCAACAATTAATCTAATTGTTTCATGCCTAGCAACCGGCGCAAATGTATCACCATAATCGACTCCAGCCATTTGAGAATACCCCTTCACAACAAGTCTTGCTTTGTGCTTGTGGATGGAACCATCCAGATTTAATTTTGTTCTATAAACCCATTTGACGCCAATCACATGTTTGTCCTTGGGCTTTGAAGTAAGTTCCCAAGTGCCATTTTTGTTAATCATGGCCAGCTCCTCCTTCATTGCATCTTTCCATTCTTCATGCATTGAAGCCTCTTCAAAACAAGAAGGCTCACTTACAACAAAATTGCATTTTTCATAAATTTCAGCCAAAGACTTGGATTTTAGCACAGGAGAATCAGATTCAGCAATCTGACTTTTATTCTCATTTGCAGCTTGCTCCTGGTCAAAATTGGTTGTCAACTGTTTTGTTTTTGTGCTCCTTTGAACTTCATTATTTTCCCAATTCCAGTATGCATTCTCATCAATTTGAATATCCCTGCTGATCACAATCTGTTTTGACCTCATATTGTACACCCGGTAACCTTTGGAGTTTGCAGCATAGCCTAAGAAAATCCCCATTTCAGCTTTGTCATCTAATTTGGATCTTTTTGCTGCTGCAACATGAGTATAACAAATAGATCCAAAAATCTTCAGGTATTTGGCAGTGGGCTTCACTCCATTCCAAGCTTCAATTGGTGTTTTCTCTTGAACAGCTCTTGTTGGCAGCCTATTCAAAAGATACACGGCTGTATAAACAGCTTCAGCCCAAAAACATTTTGGCAATTTCTTTTCAGCAATTAAACATCTTGCCATCTCCATAACTGTTCTATTTTTTCTCTCAGAAACTCCATTTTGTTCAGGAGTATAACTTACTGTCAATTGATGAACAATGCCCATATCTTCACAAAATGCATTAAACTCATTAGATGTATACTCCTTCCCATTGTCGGATCTCAACATTTTAATTTTGCAGCCACTTTGAGACTCCACCATGGCTCTAAACTTTTTAAAGACATCAAAAGTTTGAGCTTTGCTTGATAAAAAATACACCCATGTCATTCTTGTCAAATCATCAATAAACAGAAGAAAATATTTGCTTTGGCTAAGAGAAGGAACACTCATTGGACCACACAAATCAATGTGAATAAGCTCCAATTTTTCCTTTGCTCGTGTGACATTTGTTGATGAAAAAGACTTTCTATGCATTTTTCCCAATTGACAAGCATCACATAAATCATCAATAATACCCATCATAGGCATGTCTCTCGCCATATCATGAGTTTGCAAAAATTTCAAAGCACCCATATTAAAGTGACCATATCTTTTGTGCCATAAAACAGAATCATCATGTTTGGAAACAAGAGCTGATTCATTCACTTGATTCAAACTGATTGGAAAGCTATTATCACACATTTCAACCTTAATAACTTCAGAATCATTTGAATCCAATATGATACAACCATTGTTTTTAAATGAAAGAGAATATCCTCTCTTCATTAGTTGAGCAACACTTAGCAAATTCTGATCCAAATCAGGAATAAATAAAACATCATGAATAAATTTAGGACCTTTGCTAGTGTGAACAGAAACTGTACCTCTTCCTTCAGCTTGTACAATATCTCCATTTCCAAGCTTAACTTTGGTTTGGACAGCCCTATCCAAAGTAGTAAAAAGACTTGAGTCCCTCGCCATGTGGTTTGTGCACCCACTATCAACATACCATACATCATTTGAACCTGAACTACTTGTTTGAGCAGCCATAAACAAGTGTTCTTCATCTTGGAGTTGCTGATCGGTGAAGTTAACTTGATGTGCATGTTGTGGTTGAGATTGGTTCTGCCTGGATCTGCAGTACCTTTCTCTATGTCCCCACTTCTTGCAAATGTTACATTGGATTTGAGGCTTCCCCTTATACCAACAATCTTTTGACAAGTGATTTGTTCTTTTGCATGTAGAACAAGGAGGAAAATGATTGTTTGCTGCAGATTCACTACTCCCATCCATCTTCGTTTTCCCCTTTTGGTCACCAACTGCTTTATAATTTTGCTTCTTTTGATTTTTCTGACCAGCTTGCTTTCCCTTGTGTCTTGCTTGAAATGCACCTTCAGTTACATCATCCATTCTCATGGAGAATCTTTGCTCATGAGCTTGCAATTTACTGACCATTTCGGAAATGGTTAGTTTCTTAAGATCACATGACTCTTCAATGGCAGCAACTTTGGCTTCAAATTTTATAGGTAGACTGATCAACATTTTTTCGACTACCTTGTGGTCATGGACCACCTCTCCATACAATCTCATTTGGTTCACCAAGTGAGACAACTTTGAAGTGTACTCCTTGACTGATTCACTTTCCTTCATTTTCAGCATTTCAAACTCTCTTTTAAGAGTCAATAGTTTGATGGATCTCACCCGTTCATCACCGGCATACCTTTCGTTCAACTCGTCCCATATTTGTTTTGCTGTTTCCAAATGCATAATGCTTGTAAAAACATCATCTGTCAAAGCTGAATGTAAACATGAGACAACTTTTTCCTTCTTCAAAGTCTCCTCCTCATGTTGCTTCATTTGAGCTATTGTAGGATTAGCCCTCAATGGTGGAACTTCCTTATCTTGATCTACATACTCCCATAAGTCAAAAGACTTCAAACATGATCTCATTTTGACAATCCATATGTGATAGTTTTCCCCAGAAAATTGAGGAACAGCAAATACACCATTATTCCCCGAAGCCATTTTATCACTCACTCACAAGTGTTTAATCTCTCCTCTCAATTTTTTTCAGACCCACAGCCTATAAGAACAATGCTCTCGATACCACTGTTAAGACAAGCAATGGGCAGCGGAAGCATAAAACATAAAAAACCATACAAACCATGAAACAGAGAAGAGGAAAGGTTAGGGAACAGAGCAATTTCGTATTTGCTGAACAACCATACCATTCTGTTTGTTTTTCATTCATATATAAGGCAAATACATGAAAAATGACAGCCATACATAGAGCCCATAAATGCTGTCAGTAAAACACATGTTCCCATCATCATTAAGTGTGTAGATTTGCCTAAAATCAGAAACCTAACAAGATATTATCTACTGCACTAAGTAAACATAATTACTGCAGAACTTTACCCACTAATACAAGCAACCATAATTAATTATAGCAGTAAAAACTAAATGAAAAGTTTTACTGCATTAACAATTATAATAGAGTAGCTTGGAAGTGGTTGAAGACACTAATAGAAACCATTACAATTACTTCAAAATCCAAATCATTGAGAAGATGAACAGAATAACAATATAAGAGTGTGTAAAAACATAACAATATTGTGATTTGAGTTACTATTTATATAACTACCAAAGAAAGATAGGAGTATAATAGAAAAAAGTCATTATCCTATGTGGATAGTTAGAAGGTGCATCATGTCAAACGTGAGATGTTTAGTCTAAACGTGAATACATCAATGTAATTAATTAAGTCGGTCTAAGACATTTTTACACACGTGGAGATTAATTGTTGAAAAAAAAAAAGTGTATGCATTTAATTTTACAGTTTAAATTATTTATTGTAGTTCAAAATTAGTTTATACATTTAAAGATATTTATTTATTATAAATAATACTCGTGAAGGGGAGATAAACTCGAAGCAAGGAGTGTGCCTCGTAGGCTCCAACACATGCCTTTGCCCATTGGGTGTTGGCGATTGGCCAACCATCATGCATTGATCCCTTCAATACAACCTGCTCACTCCATTTCTCATTTTTGTCATTATTTATTCATTCAATAGTAATGTTAATGCACACTCTAGGTGTTAATTTGAACCATATTGCACCAATCATTCAACCCACAATTGAATTATTGGGGTTCATCTAATGCTGTTTAGTTTTGGTAGACTCTGAAAAGATCATAGGCACTATAGAATGTACATCGTTAACCCATTTCCAATATGTTTTTGACTAACTTTTCTTTTCAAGGTTCGCGCTATATATAGAGAAAAAGAAGAATTGATATGCATACTAGACAATGGTCTCCATTTATGTCAGAAACATTCTGCATTGGCCAGCTTTTTGCACAACTGAAATCAGTTTTAAAAAGGCCGAGGGAGCTTTACCTCATACGTAATAAAATCTGCTATGGTGCAATAAGTAACACGTGAGACTTAACTAATTAAAAAGAAAGAAATCAAATTCTTTTTTGTTTAGTTATCTCAAGAAATAATTGTGACCCTCTTCGATTCAGAATTAACTGCATAAAGGTTGCCAATTATGGCACAAACATTCTCCTTCGGCAAGCACTAAAGATTTGGTCACCTTTCTGGCTCGACCAAATCTGAAATGTTTAGCCATATCACGTGCATGACTTAAATAAGTGAGAAATTCCGTAGGTTATATGCTTTTAGTTTAAAAAGTATTTACACAACTTAAAATCAATAACTTACAAATCTGTGAAATTTGCTTGGAGTGGATGACTTGTCAATGTAATCTTGTTTGGGTTGCTTAAATAAGTAATAAGTTTTAAGCAATAAAAAAGCTATTTTTATGAGATAAGTGTTACAAGATGAGAGAATATTATTGTTTTATATATAGTGTTACATGGTAGAACTCACATATTAAAGTTAAGAACTTATTTGTATTTGAGTGAAATTTGAGTCAAAGTTCTTACAGTAACATGACATTATAAGACCCACAAATTTAAAATAAACAACTCACTTTAAGGGCTTCAAGTTATTGGCCAATCACAAAACCACACGTGAATGACACAATAATTTGTTGCACGTTCACTTGCGGGGCTTGCCAACGAAATGACCCCAGCAAACGACAACATAAACAATGCCAGAGGATATTGCAATTGCAACATTATTGATATCGAATTGGTTTGATTGACATTCCCAACTATGGTTTTGTTTTTTACACTGCGGAGGATCAATTCACCAACTTGACAGGGGCAGAGTTGTTACTCTGACAAAGTGCACCAAAGGAAAGGTAAATTAGTGCATTGACTCCTTAACCAGAAGTTGCATTCCGTAGGTTAAAATTGAAAAATCCCTGACTTAATTGAAGATCCATTCCAATAATGGATTTGACATTTGTCTCATTGCAATAATCATTCTGTGGGATCCATCTATCGTATGGTGGACCCTGAAAGATCAGATGCAATATAGACATGTTGAGCCAAATACATTCAAATTTCCTTTGAAGATTTTCACACTAAATCCAATGGTCTCTAGTTTCAATTATAACTTTTTCTAGGCTATAAGAATCTTAAAAGGACTATTTGCCACTTAAAAGGATTTACATTCATGATTTCCTTATTTTCATTCTTAAAGGAACAAAAAAAAAATCCTCTTATACATGAGCTACTTTAAGGATCGAATAATCTTGATGATGATATAAGCATACAAGAAAAATGTATGTTGTTTGAAAGTGATACTAATATTATTTAGCTACAAGCACAACCAAAAAATGTAGCAGCTCTGGTCTTCATTGAAGTTTCTTGAGTCTTTATTGCCTTGACCTCAGTCAAAACATTTCTAGTCCACTCTGCAAAATGGGTTTGATTATGTCCAATTCTACCATTCTTGTATGTAGACATGCATCTTCGATCATCTTCAGAGTATGGACAGTGATCCCCATTGGGGTCCCGCCAACTTCCTTGATGTTTCATTCCTGACCAGCTAGCTATCCAATGGTAAACATATTGGCCAACGCCAGCAAGTTTCAGCCAACCTTTGGGAAAAAATTCCATGACACTGCTGTTTCTTTCCATGAGAAACATGTTGGTTAATTGAGCACCATGTGGAGATATCAAAATATCTGTCAAACACATCAACTTCACCTGCATTCAACACATGGTTATGCAACTCATTTGGGAAAGTGATGTACATGTTCTTATACATCTAGTGATTAATATTCTGTCTTATGACTATGTGACTATTTTGTGGTACTTCGCTTGATAGATGTATATTTGGGAACATAAAAATAGAGGATAGCATGAGAAATTTATAGTGGATAAGTTATGGATCTCATTGTCTTCTGATGCAAAGTATGTACTCAAATTCAAACATATTTCTTTGTTCCCAATTGACTATTTACTCTTCATATAAAATTCTGCCAAGCACCAAAAAAAGCCAATTGCCTCTCTCTTTGGTAATATTTTATTTTTCTTGGTTCAAGTGCTTTTTATTAGGGAACATGAAAAAGAGACTGAGGATTTGAGTCCCTACATGTATACTGTTAATAAATAGATTAAGGAGATTAATAAGCATTTACCTGCTCGCAAAAGGTGAGATTATTGGAATGAGCTACCACAAACCGGCAACCTTCCATCTTAGCACACTCTTTCTGAAAGATTTCAGCCACAATTGTTTCATTCTTAAAAGACCTTGGCCCTTCCCTCAAAAACAAAGTCATCCCTATCATTGGTAATCCTCTATCATTGATTTCTACATCATCACTACCCTTTAAGCTCACATTACAATACATCCTAGCCTTGCACCTCATAAGATCATACACCTCCATCCTTCTTTCCCTTGACATGCGACCCTCATTGTGCCTCATAACCACAGCCTCCTCAAAGCACTGGCCCATCTTCATCAACTCCATCAAACCTTTCAACAATTTGTGGCCCATTAAACGTGGCCTCCATCAAGGTGCCAACCCACAGGCCCATCTTGAACCTGAGCTCACCCCAATGATACAAGACCCACCTTGAGGGCAACATGGAGCAATTGTTCATCTTATGCCACGCCACAAATGGGACCATAGAGGATAAACCATGCCACAAATTATCATAGTTGTAATGGTTGTACGACACAAAAGTTAAACCTCTCGTGAAGGTGGTGTTATAAGGCAAAGCCTGAGACCATGCCAAAGCATAGGAGTTCCAAGACCCGTCATGTGTGTCACGCCCTTTGAGACATAGAAGCCTACCATGCGATGATTCTGATGGGAATTGCTGGTATTGGACCTCACCATCTTCGTGTGTGTCGTACATGGAACTCATGAACCATGTGTGGCCTTCAAGGGGTGCACGAGCATAACGGAGATCCTTGAGTGGAAGAAACGTGACCGAAGAACGAAGCATGTGGACCATGGAATTGAGCTCGTTGGTGGTGTTGAAGATGGAACTTCTCCACGATGATGGTTGTGGTGGTGGAGTTTGAAGGAAGAATCGAGTGTGCAATGCAATGAAGAATGTGACACAAGTGATGAAGATGAAAATTGTGAAATGAACTCGATAGTGTTTGATTAGGATAAACCTTTGAGAGCTAAATCTGTTTATTTCATTACGTGCTTTGGTAGTCATGGTAATATAGGCTATGAAATGAAATATGTTAGCAATGGCACAAGAGAGGAAACTTATAAACACTTCGCACTTGAATCTCTTTCTCAAGTTCTTCGCTACTAAAAGAAGGGATTGAAACAAGGTAAGGCCAATTGATTAACCATAGGAGGTTGTAAGTTGTAACCTTTATATATAAAACAACCCAAAAAACATGTTATTCGGCCTAATTGATGAATGATGACATGTGATATAGAATAACAATTTATATATATAACATTTTTTTTTCCTAATTTTCTCCATTGTATTTCACACTTTTTTTTTTCTTTTTTAGTTTTAATTTTTGTTGAACAAATAATGACATTATTGGACGTACTTAATCTACTTTTGGAGAAGACACATGGGTTTTTAAGAACAGAGGGAGTAATATCTTGTTCTAAAGTTATATACTGCGTAATGTATTGATACACCCTATCGTCCTGTCTTATGTTACATTCATATTTAATATGTTAGTCTTGCCGAAGATCCTGCACATTATATGGTGGATAACCTTGAAACTTTATGAGCATTCAGTTGGGCTCATGAAACCAATGTGGTTTCCTAGTAAATGAAAGAGTTTTTATGAAATTCAAGGTTGCATTTATGGCATGAATGGAGATACTATTCATACAAACAAGCTATATAGACTAAAAAAAATGTTTCGAAATTCTTCTGATATATGCGATGAGTGACTCGCAAGCACTCGAGTAGAATTTCCTTAAGGGGTGGGAAATGAGTGGAAGAAATAAGGGTGAGCAAAACTTGATTTCCTTAAGAGATGTGATATACATGATAGAAAATTAAGGGTAAAAAAAAAAGGAGATGAGACAAAAACACAATCAATCATTTAGATGCCACACTTGAGTCCAATCCAATTTGCTTTAGTTAAGTGTTGGGACACTCGGTTTTTCAGGAACATATAAAACTTCGTTCACTATACAACAAGTTTCTCATGCTCTAATGTAAAAATTACTAAGCCAGACAAAAAGAGGCTATAGTTCATTCTTCATAAGTTAGGCCAATAAATATGGATTACGGAACAACTTATCATAACATCATCTAACAACTACACAATTTAACATTTATCATAATGTATACAACTTTTACATTTTCTCAAGATGTAATGGTCGTAATTATTCCCATGCAAACGTAATATGCTTATTTAATTAAAATATAAAATGGCTTACAATAAGTAGAACCATAACATGTAATTTTTGTTGTTTTATTTTATATTTAGTGCATTGTAAATATAAAACAGAGCAAGACCCATAAAAAAGAAAGTGATATATTTTGATTTTATTAAAATGGTAAAATTAATCGCATATGGTAAATGCTACGCAAGAAGTTGAATTTGTCTAGTTTGTGAATGTGAAATCAAATGATGGTGTCCTTCTCATCTGATTCATCGTAGAAAACCAAAATCCCTTGTTGGCTAGCTTATTGTACTTTACAAAACATTTGTCCCAAACTTAAACTTTTGAACCTATCACTTGATATGATTCAAATTCAGATTTTAACTTTGTCTAGCACAGATTTCCCATCAAGCCGGTTGCTTCGCTGAAGTTGCATGTAGTCTCTATGTTTCATCCCAACGTACGCTGCTGGATTTCTTTCATCGTCTAGCAACTCTTTAGCTGGTTCAACCACAGTGTCCAAGGATGGTGCAATTACTATTGCCAGGGACATTCTCGTAGCTTTGTTGCTCACAACTGCTCGATGTAATACACTCTTGTACTTGCCATTGCTCACAACCTATTGCAAAAACAAAAGGGTAAAAGCTCGCATAATCAAAATCACTGTTAGCTATAAAATAAACAAAATAAAATGAGAAAAAAGAGACTAAGTACATTTTTGGTTCCATATCCATTATCTACGTTTTAAGAATCGCATCAAAACTGATGCAAAAATAACTAATTGTTACTTCTACTTATCCATGTGAACACCTTGCCTAAAGAGTTTCCAAAACATGTTTTATGTCATCCAATCACAAATTTACTATGCATGATGTATGGCGAGTTTATTAACTTTTATAAGAATTAACTTCAATTAAAGTTATATCAATAATGATATTTTATTGATTGACTATGTAAATTACACCGATAATGTATGATCATTAAATTCAGTGATTAGGGTTTGTTTATGTGCATGTACCTCAAGGTGATCAGATACAAAGAGTAAGAAACAGTTTGGAGTAGAAGTGACGTTGATCCACTTGCCATTGTGAAGCACTTGAAGGCCACTAACCCCGTTCTGCATGAGGATGTTCAAGAGGCCGTGATCAGAATGTGGGGGTATTCCCATTGCAAGCTCAGGTTGTGGACAAGGTGGATATAGATTTGCTGCTATCATTTGCAAACCATAATCTAGGTTCATTGTATTCTCTATGTAATTGGCTTCCAATCCCAAGTTTTCTGATATTCCTTTCAGCAGTTCCTTTCCCACTTTCCAGGTTCTTCTACAGTACTCTGCTGCTGCCTCCCTTCAACAACAAAACATGTTAAATTTTGCATACAGAATATGAATATCTTGTCCTGATGTAATACAGTTGTGCTTAGTAGTATAGCACACTTTCTCCATGCCTTCAACCAAAAATCATTAGTTAGTCCAAGTGTTCATATTCTCAACCAATCACACATTCAAGTTTTTTAAATTACAAAAGAAGTGAATTATATTCGATTATATGTCAAAGTAAAGACTAGTTAGGTATCATTTGGTCCAAGAATACATGTTAGTGACTACCTATTATTTTAATTATATCTATAATATTTTAACTAGATCTCCGACGGGCCTTAATTTTTAGCTACAAGAGGAAGAGAATGAGGTAAAACCTGAAGCCTAGTGGTTTATCAGGTGAGTGAAACTCTGGATGCACCACGATTTTAAGGAAATCCCTCCAGAACAAGACTTTGTCCATTGAAACATTGGAGCTTGTGCCATACCTTATAGGGTCCATCACATCCTTACTTGCATACTCTTGCTTCTCCTCCTCTCTAAGATTGAAGAAAGCAAAAACTTGATCAACCATTTTCTCCATGACGCTCTTTGCCACTGAGTGATTGATGAGCATGAAGAACCCCCACTCCTCACAAGCCCTGCCCAAGTCATGGATGGTCTTGGCACGTTCATGAGGTGTGCCAAGAACCAAGAGGGAATAGTCAATGATGGGGATTGGATCATCTTTATCTGGCTCTGATACTATTTCATGATCTTCTTCATCTGAGTTGGTGGTGAAGATGTATGAGGGTGGGAGGGAAGTGAGTTCTGGTGATTCGGTGAGTGATTTCACGCTTGTGAAACTCGTTTTGTTGTTGGATTGTACTTGGCTATGTTCATGAGGAGCGGTTGAAGCCATATTAGAGGAATTTGATAATAATGAAGAGAGGGTGAAGTGACCAACAAGTTGAAGTGAACCAATGAGGCTTCTTTCTTATGTGTTATTTTCTTCACTCGGTTCATGCTTATCTCAAAGACTGAAACGTGTCCAACATTAAGTTAGCCACTGTTCATCTGTGCATTTGTTGCATAACTATCACGTACGTCACAAGTTAGACTGCATGGAACTTAGAAGAGGCTAAAGAGGACAAGTTGGTTTATAAAAAACAGATATAAAAGTGGAAAGTGAAATGAACTATGTATAATTTTTAACAGTTAAAGGGTAAATATGTCAAACTTGATTAGATGTATAGATAAAAATTGATATTGTTATATTTATTTTACCATATTAAACAATATTTTTTTTTTTATAAAAAGACATATTTTGGCCCTCTATTTTATTTAATAAATTATACTTTAATTTCTTTAAGGTTGGTTCTGCTTTTGATTGTTGAATTGACCGGGTAGAATGAAAATATATTATTGATATATGAAAAGTTAGGAGAAAAATAAAATAAAATTGAAGGATCTAACCGGCACTCCATCTGTTTCATTTTATTCAACATTTTAGTATTTTTTATATGCTTTAATTTAGTTGTCGTTTTACGATGTGAATATAATATTAAATGTTTTTTTAATAATTATTAAATTTTTTTAATTATAAGTAGAATCCAAAAGATTAAAGTGAATATTGAAAATTTACGTAATTTATTTTAAGAAATCAGACATACTAATCATATTTCTTGTCAAAGTTTTGAACGTGAAATAAAATGGAACAGAAAAGTATTAACTATTATTATTTACATAAAAGAATAAAAATACCTATGAAAAATCAGGATAATGATATTTTAATCTTTAAAAAGTATATATTAGATTCCATTATCGTCGAAGAATGAAACAATTGCGAAGTACATGTAGAGAGAAAGCAACTGATTATTAAACAGCTAAGTATATGTATTTTTTGAAAAGAAAATATATCATTGATACCTTGACATAATATAATTTATTGAAAAGTATAAGTCACAAATAAAATAACATAATTTCTCAAGGGTTGAGCAATTTCCCCATTATCTGGAAGTTGTTCGACGAAATGTCCAAATGGAAGATTTTATGTTGAATAGCGAATGGGGATAAGAATCTGACGTGTGTTCAACGGTACCTACGAAATTTAGTCGCAATAAACCAGATTTTTAATAAGAATAGTGCCAGAATTACTGTTGCAAATACTGAAATATGCATATTCTGGATCCATAATTTGTTTTGGTTTCAAGATGGTTTCTTTTGTTCTAACTTTAAGACAAGCTACGTCCATCAGACCCAGAGGGTGCTTATCCTACTTCTGTTTACTGGTGTTGGCTTGTAGCTTTATACATGACCAATTGTTATAATTCATTTCTTCAAGAGCTCTTAAAAAATGTTGCAATGTGACAAATTATTGGAATCACGTATGTGCAACTTTCAAGCCCAGGGACAACATTTTAGTAACGAGCTAGGGCTGTGAATTTGAATTTCTGAAATCTTCTTCATAATGAAATCTATATTTTCACATGCAAAATTAAGTAGAGAACATCGAATGCAAAAGATTAAAAATAGGTAGCACATACATGGTACATGCAAAGGGGTGATTGCCTAAGTCTGATGGCCAAAATCTTTATTTTATATTCTAATTATCAAGAAAGAGGAACACTTGATCAGTTTTGCTTTTGCCTCCCCTCCAACAAATATTACATCACAGTGCCAAGGTCTGTAAGCAAACTCAGTTGGAAACCTTGAGGTACATTCAAAAAACCAAACTGAAAAAGCCTCATTTGATTTTTAGTTGAATACCATTTGTAAACTGAGTGCGTATTTGGATTTTCATCCACAAACCTCAAACGTGAATAAGTAACTATTTGTTACTTTTGGTGCTAAAAAATTGTTAAAACATGGATCACCAACACGAATCCAAACACATACTGAATTTTGCCCTAATTTTATCTGGAAACTCCTATTGAAATGGAAAGAAAGGGAATGTTGTTTTTCAAATTCAGTTTGCAAAATGCAGTTCAACTTTAGTTACAAATTTTAATCCAAACATGAACAGAGTCTTAAAGACCTCCAAAATCTTAATATTGCGGATAACTGGGCAAAAGCAGAGACATATGAAACCATGATATTGCAGCCATAAATGCAGTTATGACCTCAATTTAAAACCTATTGCAAATATATCATAAACAACCAAATTCCAAAAGGAATCTGCATTCTGTTTGCTGGTTTAGTTTTCGTTATTAAATAATTTGTACTTCAGCATCAGATAAGTCTACCTGACAACATGGAACAATCAAAAGCTTTTTAGAGCAACACCGTTCCGGGACAACAATCATTTTTTCTTTCAACATCCAAGTTATCTTCCGGGGAAAGGAATCTTGTCCAAGTCTAATAAGAGACTCTTTGAATATAAATTATTAGAAGTGTTTTTGATAATTTCTCAACCGAAAATAAAGAATATTTTCTGATAAATAAGTTCTAAAACTATCTTCTAAACTTGTATCCAATTAGAGTGTGTTATAGTCGATAAAATTTTCCACAATATTTCCTATGGATAATTCCAAATTGAGCAGCAGCATCCGTTATGTTTTTTCTCTCGCCTTTTCTGCTTCTGTTTATCGATTATGCAAACAATATTTCATATGCTATTATACATAAATCGACTAAATTGACATGCCCTGAATTTAACATCAGCACGATGCATCACGTTGGATGCGAAAAAGGTGTACATAAATTCGAAGTTCAAAGGTTGCCACTAAAAATCCAGAACATACATGACATGTGGTACGATATGAGGCAACCATGGCAATTGGCAAGGAATGATAACAACCTTCAATTCATTTCATTCAAGACCTTTTGCTTTGCATTGCTACCATACATTTGATCATGGCATGACCTATTTGACTATTTCACTCACACACATACCCTTCAAAGTTGGAACCCTCACCTTGTTGAGAGTTAAAAACAAACACACTCTAGTTTGCAGGAACTTACCTGAGCCAAGAGAACCAAACCAACTAATCAGAAGCTTCTCAAAGGAGCATTTGCATTTGGATTTGTCTTTCTCTGACTGCGACCATACCATGATACCAAGTGTTTAGCATTGAAGGATCGTGACCTCTTCACCGAACTAGTGGAAGAAGAACCACAACCACCTTTTGCAACCCTCTTTGAGTTATTCCCATGAGATTCCCCTGAAGTAACAGTTGCAAGAGCAAGGTTGATCTTAGCAGCAGAAGAAGAATCCAGAGACACCGATCTTCTTGGCTGCACAGTTACAACCTCACTAGTTTCAAGCACTTGAGCTTCTTCCACTCCCTCTTGTTCCTCATTCCTCAACAAATCAGCACTATTTTCAGTACTTTCCGAAACCTCTATCTCCTCCACAAAAGAAGTGGAAGCAAAGGCACTAGGGTCCATGGAGGGAACCCTTGTGGGGTCAGTAACAATGGGTGCACGACACATGGGGCAATTGGTGTGCGAAGTGAGCCACGTGTCAATGCAAGGCAAGTGAAAAGCGTGGTTGCACTTTGGCAAAAGCCTGAGACTTTCATCCTCTTGAAACTCGCTCAAGCAAACGGCACACTCGGTGCCTTCGATCAAGCCTTCGTCTTTCTTGTACTTGCAAACGGTGATGGCAGAGATTAGTGATTGGTGGAGACCGGTGGTGCGGATGTACCATATGGGGTGGTCAACGTGTTGCTGTTCTTCGTCAAACAAGTCTTGTTCTTCTTCCTGTTGTGGTTGTGGTTGTGATGAGGTTGTTGTACTTGTCCTCCTTGATCTAAAGAACTTAACGTAGATGGCGTAGCAGCAAAGGACGATGAAAGCGGTGGCTACAAAGGAAAAGATGATGATCAAGTAGGTGGGGGTTTTGGCTTTGGTGTGTATAGGTGGAGGTTGGGGCAGTTCATCATCATATGGAGGGGATAAAGGTGGAGCACAGAGACATGATGATTTCTCTTGCTCAGTAGGGGTACATGTTATTCCACACTTTACAAATGATAACAACTTTCTGTAGTGAAGCCCCATGTTAGAGAGAAAGCTTCAAAGAAACATGGGAATGGAAGAGGAAGAGGAAGAGGAAGAGGATGAGGTTGGAGGAATGGTGGGTTAGGTGAGTTTTGGTTGCAAGTTGCAACTTTGACTTTGGACTAATGCAATGCAAGAGGAAGAAATTTATGTTCTGTTTCTGTTTCTGTTTCCACGCGTTTTATGTTATGACTTTTATGTTTGGTTTGTCATGCATTTCATTTTCATGGTGGCTCATGTCGGTGTACTTGGGCTCACTTTCCTCTGGCCCAGCCCAACCTACTAACAAAAAGTTTGGAACAGATCATATAAAGAAATCGAAAATGTATGTCAGAATGCTAAAAAAAAAAAAAAAAAAAAAGGCCAAATGCACCGAAAGTTCTTAAAGGTATTATCAACAGTTTTTTTTTTAATTTAAATATAATCTTAGTCATCAAATTTAAAGTAAATTTATTTTTTATCTTTTAAATTTAAAATTATTATTTATAATTTTATAATTTTTAAAATATTATTTTAATATTTTATATTATACGTGAAAGTAACATATTGATATAATTATACAATATTAGTTGAATTAAATGTGATGTTTTTTTATTAATAAAATTAATGATATGTAAATTTTTAACAATAATATCTAATAAATTATTTAACAAAATTTGAATATAAATATTAAATAAATTTTTTTAAAATTATATAAATTAAAATAATTAATTTTAAGTTAAAAAATTTAAAATAAATTTATCTTAAATTTGAGTGATTAAATATATATATATATATATATATTTATTTATTTTATTTTTTTTAATATTATTGCGGGTTGTATAGAGTTTATCTTACCTAACACTGAACCCAAGGGAGTGTTTTTTCGTATTTTTTTCAAGATAGAGACTTTAGGAAGAAACTTTAGTAGTTTGGTTACCTTCTCCCATTTAAGATACCCAAGTTATATGGCTATACTTTAGTCTTGTGTCTATTTACCTGCAAGTTTTATAGAGGGGTTAGACTGATCTCTCACTCTCTTTTTTTTTTTTTTTTCTTTTGACGAGTGGTTATACTTAATAGCACTCTCATAACATTGCCAAAATAGAGTTTCAAGTGTCGTTATCATATAATCTTGTAACAAGTTGAACTTGCGAACTTGTGAACAAGATCCTGAGAGAGAGAGAGAGAGAGAAATCATCTTTTATTCTTTATTATATTGTTGTTATAGAAAACAACGAGAGATAACTTGGTGTAGTTGTTAACTTAAAATGACCATGCTAAGCCAACCAAGCTACAGATTGATTGTAGACTAGTTGGAAGAAGTCAGAGTCTTTTGTTTGGGGAAAAAGAAAACAAGGATAATTTAATATAATTGGTACGAATTGTAAATGTCTTGTTTTTAAGCATTAGGATTCAATTTTCATATAAATACCATGTTGTTGAGCATTAGGTATTCAATTTTCATATTTATACGTAAAATATATTTATCGAAAGAGATTGTTACCAAGACACTTTCAATATTTCAAGAAATTAATTCTTAATTGAGAATATGTTGAGTTAAAAAAAAGTATAGATAATAACTATTTTTTACAAATATTTCGTTAATATCATTTAACAATGTTGAAAAAGATCTACAAATAAAGATCAAATAGGGGATTTCTAAAGACTCAAATGCTCAAGCAAATTACATGTCCAACAAAATATATGAATATGGATCAAGATACTTGAGTTATCCTTGATATGTTTATATAGATATGAATATGGATGAACATACTTGAGTTATCCTTGATATGTTTATATAGGAAGAGAGAGTAGATTGCAAGGGAGTAACTCATTTTGGTTAAGATATGATTTGACCAACTTATGATGGTTAGTTTGATTGGAGTATCACTTGTGAAAATTGTGTAACTAGTCATTATGATTGTCGATAGATCATATTTAATAATACGTTGTAGTTGAGAAATTTATCTTCATAATGTATGATGTGATTTAAAAAATTGTCAAATCTAATAATTACTAGCAATATTTATTGACTAAAATTCATCCATGAATTACAAGTGTGATAAATTGAAGATGTTTAATAAAGTTATTCACAAATGTTAGAACAAGAGATGCACAATTTAAGGATCAATTTAATGTTATTGGTGCTAATGTTTTTAAAATGAAATTGGTTATTCAACCAATCAAAGTATCAATTTAAGGATCAATATTTTAATAATGGTTGAATTTTGATTGAATAATATTAATAAAGTAATTATAGTAGTACTACTACCTCTAATAATAATAATAATATAAAAAGAACATAAAATTATAACTTTATAATACTAAAAACTAAAATTAAAACATAATTTTATCAATTTTTAACATTTAAAGTATGCTTAAATATCCTTTTGGTTTCTAATTTTTTTTTTTTGGGTTTTGGTCCCTAATTTTTTTTTGCTTAACTTTTTCCTTGTAATTTTTATTTTTGTTTTTAGTTTTTGTTGTGATTTTTTTTCTCATTATTTTGGATATGTAAAGTATTAAATGATTTAAATTCACTTGAAAAAAGAGGACTCAAATATGTTTTAGTCTCTCAAATTTAAGATAAATTTATTTTTAGTTTCTCAAAATTAAAAATAGTCTTTTTACTCCATGTAATTTCAAAAAATCTTGTTTTAATTCTTATACTCAAATTTTGTTATGAAAGTTATTAAATATTGTGACACAAAATCTACCTATTAGTGTCTTCGCTAATAAAAATATCATATTAAATTATCCTACATAATTATTTCAATATATCATTTTTAAACATGTTATTCACGACTTGAGGATTAAAATAAAGTTTTCAAAAATTACAGAAATTAAAAATAATAATTTTAAATTTAAAAGATAAAAATAAATTAATCTTAAATTTAAGAGATTAAAAATATATTTAAATAATTTTTTAATAGTTGATTGATGCTTAAAGTTAATAAGCTGTTTCGCAATCCAGCAATTAAAAGCTTACAAATTAATTTATTAAATTATTAGTACCCGATAAAAACTAGTTGTTCAAAAGTTAATAAAACTAGTTATTCGACTAAAAAAGATGAATAAAATATTGATTAAGAAAAAAGAATTTCAGCACATTTTTTCCCTATAGTATATTTACTTCTTCTTTTTTCTATATTTTAAAATTTCAAACCGATTTGCTTGTATCACAAAGCAATTTCTTTTTTCGTCATAGTCACAATATTGTTTCGAAAATTTTGTTGAAGCATTCTCAAAGCAAGCCTTGTTTCATTTCTTAAACTAGTTTGCCTGGGCCTAAACCATTAGTTCATGCTCATGTGGCAATTACTTTCTGCACCCTTCCAATAATCTCATGCACCCATCATATTTTTTTTAAAAAATAAATTATCTTTCACTTCTCTTTATTAGAAGTTTCATCCTTCACTTATGGGCAGGTGGAGAGAGAAATTCCTCTTATAGCAATGTTTTTTGTTGCATATTTATGGAAGGAGAAGATCTAGATAACCAAAAGAGTGGCCAAAGAAAAGGGCAATTTTCAGTTACTTAGAGAAAAGGGAGAATAAAATATTACACTTTACCTTGAAAGACATGAGGTTCATCTAACTTGCAAGGAACACACATGACACATAACACTTAGTCACTTAACGTACGCTTCCCTTGTTTAGGCCACATCTTTGCTTGAAGTAACCAAATTCACTTTCAAAATATTAGTTTTTTTAGCCTGCAAGACTAACCAATCCCACATGTATATACCATAGCAAAAGCCAGGCATGCAACTCCACAATTGAATTGGCAACAAGTACCTCTACCAAGTATTGATCATCTTCTGAAATTCTTTCAATATGTCAACTAGAGGCCCATCATGGATAACTCTGAAATTCAGAGGTGTTCTTGAAGTGGTTCGTGCCACCAAATTTCAATCAAACTATGTTGCATCACTACAGAGAAATAGACCAATTGTGTCAGCTGCTAGAACTGAAACAAGTTATTGGATGCATCCTGGCCAGCATTTGTACAGCACCAATAGCATCACAAGAACTAATCCAAAAGGGTAACTCCTTACAACCTTTATTTTGCTTTTATCTTCAACCAATTCTAATCTAATTGCTGAATTTTGTTTGATTTTTACTTGTAGAATAAAGGATGTGAAGGTTCAACCTGAAGCTCCTCCACCTGCACCTGCTTCTAAATTCTTCACATTCTCTAAATGGTAAGAGCTGGCATCCCTTGCTACTGATATTGATTAGAGGTTCCAGCCTCTCATTTACTGATTTGGGTAAACATAAACCAAACAAATCATTTGAGAGACAAAATAAATTGGCTATATCAAAGTAACTAACTCATTGATCCTCATTTAATTGAAAAATCACCTAAAATTAAGAGAGGATTGTGAATACTAACCAAAAATGGAAATGATAATTGTGCAAAAACTTGTAACGAATGTTATGAACATGCAGGCTAAGATGGGTTTTGGGCATGGTACTTTCTCTCCTGCTACCTTTCTGGAAACCTTACTGGAAACAACTACAGATAATGGAAGGTATATCTTATACGCATAGAATATTTGGTATAGTTTAATTTCTATGCATCGATTACGTAACTAAATTAACATCGTAAATCAATTAAAGATTATATTAGGTATGAATTTTAAAATAATTATTCTAAAAGTCAATAAATTTATTATGTACATAAAATTTCACATTATCAATATATAAGATGTGTTTGAGAAAGATTTTTAATAAAAGTTATTTTTATGAAACAAAAGAATTGAAACTTATAATTATTTTTTAAAAGCTTTTTTTTCCCTATTTTTAAGTCGATATACTATGTAAAAATTGATTTTTGTATTCAAACAAAATTAAACATCTTAAATTTTTTATCATAAAACTTAAACAAAATTTTATTTTAATTATAATTAATTATTAAAATAATTTAATTTTACAACTTTCCTAAACACAATTGTTAATGTTGTTCTTTAATTAAAATTTGAAATTTTATTTCAATAATATGCATTAATATTTAATTAAATATCTTATTATACGTATTATTGAGATAAAATTTACCAAAAAATCTGCAACATCTATTATAGCAGATACAAGTTTTATCCTAATATTTATTGATGCTTAATAAACAACCTAATTTCTTAAATTTTCCAAATTAACTGAGAATAACCTTGTTTGTTAACTGGGGGACAAAATGTGGATTCAGAAGAGGCAGAGGTTGTGGTTGAAGAGGTTGAGGAGGTGGCAAAAGTGGTAGAAAAAGTGGCAACGGTAGCAGAGAAGGTATCTGAAGATGTAGCAGAGATGCTTCCTAAGGATGGAAAACTAAGAAAAACAGCTTTAATGGTAGAACATGCATCAGAACAGGCTCTTCATGATGCTCACCTAACTCAAGAATTTGTACACAAAGTATGAAAGTAACTACCATATTATTACCATTCACCACTACTAATATTTCATCCAAGCTTTTAGAGTAACTTGGTTATTCCAACACATGCAGGTTGAAGACCTCAAGAATAACCTGGATGATCTAGAAGCCTTTGTAGAACCCGTAATTGACAAGATTGCAAAGATATAACCTCAGAATAATTCATGCAAAAATTAAATTACTTCTCTTGTATGTTTTTGTTTTTGTTTGTATTACTATACAGCAAATCTCTGCATATTTTTATTTATTTATTAATTTGTATTATTTGACACTTGAGCTATTTGTTAATCTCTTCTTGTTAGAGATAGATCAAATTTGTAAAAGTTTATAAAATTAAAGTTAATGGTTCACTTTATCATTGTAAAGATTAAAGTATTTTTTTTTTCATTACTAAAGAGTAAAGACCATTTCCATCGGATACAGGTCTAATTTCTCTCAAGATTTACTAGACATCCAATAGCTGAACACTTCTTTCCAAATTTTGAATACAATACACCTCTAAAATAATTAAATTATACAGTTCTTTTCATTTATTTTAAAAACTGCACTTCCTTTTCCTAAAAGATTAATACTAGTGAGTAACTCTTATCAAGAGTATGTTTTTTTAATTTTCCTCAACTTTTAAAATCATAGACAAGCAAATATGAATATATACCTAGAATTAATGCATACCAAGAAAATACAATTTTTTCAAATCATTGTAACAAATCCTTTGGTGATATGGAAAATACTCATCATTCATCAATACATTTTTTTTTCTTCCATCTACTTTTACATCTTTTTTTTTTCTTTACTCCGATCCAACCCATTTGTTCTGGATGAATATCATTACTTTCTATGATTTTAATTTAAGGGTCAAGAACAAATGGGAAGAAACCCTTGGATTGGGGCCATGCATGTTTTGTTTCCTTGAAGTTGGTAAGAAAATGATTGTTGATGTACATACATTAGTAATAGTATATGATTGATTATACGATAGTGCTTGCTTTTTTCACGTTTCAGCCGCGTAGGAAAGATTAAAGAAGCCACAATGTCTGTGCCAACTTTCACTTTTTCTCCTTTATTATTTTCTGCTCTTCATCCAATTTTAATGCATATCTTCATGTCTGTTTTACTTCATTGTTAATAGATGTATATTTCTATCTTCTTTTTTTCTCACGCAATTTCATTTATTCATTTATTATACTTTCCACCTGTTCCCCCAGCCTTCTATTTCTCACCATTAAATATATAAATATATAAATATATAAATAGTTTTCCTTTTTGAATTTTAAGTATATTTCATTACCTATATTTATATTGTCACCAATCCATTTTTCATAAAAGAACTTGTTCATATCTGCCTCGGGCAGCAAGCTCCCTACAATTTTGGCGCTTTGACTTACTTTAGCCTTTTGTTCACTTTCTATTTTCGTATAGGTAAAATTATGTGTTTTATTTTAAGAGGATCTATTACCAGTTACATATAATTTATGGGAATAACATGTGTTTTACTTCACTTTTTGGATGTGTTTTCTAATTTAGCTAATAAATAATAATAAAAAATTAATCCACGGGTAAGTGAAATATAATTTAAAGGTTTCAGTAAAATTAAATTATGTTTACTCGTTTAATAAAATTACTCTTCATAATACTTTTATTGACTAGATAGAATTTCTATATATATATATAAAATAAAAATAAAAAAGTAGCATTAAATCATTTTTTACCAAAAGCCCCCATTACATGCCAAGAAGCGAACCTTTAGTACATCCCATTTGAGAGAACCGCAAGGAAACATATTGATTGTCCTTCTAATCTAGATCTAATTATACTTGTAACTGTGCAACCAAGTCCTATAATTTTTGAGAAATTATATTTGTATTTTGTATTTTTTTTAAAAAAAGAAAGATAAATTATCAATTAATGTACTTGAGTTTTTGTAAGCCGAGTTTTATTGTTGCTGTGAGAGAGAGAGAGAAATAAATAGAAAAAAATATTAAAACTATTGAATAAATAATATAATTCTTTATTACTTTCAAACAAAAGTAAGGAAACTTGATTGTACAAACACAAATGTCCATTCAAATCAAAATGAATGCATACACGTTTCCATGTCCTTACAAAGGGGAGGGGAAAGTCAGAAACAGAGTCCTTTGTTAAGATGGTTGTACATGTGCTTCGTCACTTCGCTTTAGACATGTGATCTTGGCTTCCTTGTGTTTTGCACTGTAACCAACCAAACCTCAATAATGTACAATGAGAGTGAAAGCAAGGCAAAATTTACACTCTCAAACAAGGGAAAGTGAGGAACTAGCCCTCCAGAGTATGATTTGTCTCATTCATTTTTCCACTAACTTCAAAAGTGATAAAAAGCAAACCAAAATGAACCACCAAGTTCATTGCACATCATTCCTCACCATGACCCATTTCCACTTTACATTTTCTTCTTTACACTTTACCAACCCTTCTCGCTCTTGTTTTTGGATTCATGGTCTAATACTCTATTCTAAAATCTTTTTCCTAATGTATCAAATAATGGCAATACATAAAAAAATTAAACTTAATTAACTTACTTGTGATAACATAAGCATTTTTAGATTGATAACGTGTACATATTAAAATTAAAAGTTAAAATCTTTCATAATTACAATCATTTACTAGTAAGATTCTTTTTTTCTCATTCTTCTCTAGGAAAATTCTAACATGAAACATGAAACAGTATAAACATTATTTTTAACTGTTGAATTTAATAATATAATAATTAAAGATTTTGGTTATAGTAGATGTAATTGACGGCAAAGAAGACAAAAGAAAAAGAAAAATCTTAGGAGAGTTGAACGCTTTGAACGACAGAGAGGAGGAGGCGCGTGCTCCTTCAAGCAATGCCAGCAAAGCGCGACTTCATTTGTTAAAAATTAAAATGTTAAATAATTGTAACAAAAATTTAAAATTATTTAACATTTTATTTCATTAATTTTAAATTAAATAATAACAAACTAAATAATAAGTAGATCTCTCCTAATTATAAATTTGTAATTAAGTTTTTTTGTTTAGTTTATATTTACTGTACGAAATTAAGCCGTTAAATATTATAGATTACAAACAAATACGGAATGGAAGTGAGAAAAAGTTAAGCAAAATAAGAATGTATCATTCAACATCATCATCATAAATACAATGCACAAAATAATCGAAAGAATGAATCCTCACACAGCATACAAAAGCAACCAAAAATGAAGCACAATAATACACGATCCGTGTAAATTCGCGACGATATAGATTAAATAGCTAGAAGGTTAAAACTCCACGAAACTCTCTCTACACAAGCAAAGCTGCAGCGAGAACCACCACGGCGGCGGATCCGGCGACGCTGAATCTGTTCCATGCGGCTCCGTTTTGTGCCGGAGCCAGTGCCGGTGCCTCGGACGGAGTACCGGCGATGGACGAGGGAGTGACAGAAGGAACACCGGCCGGCGAAACGGAGGGAGCAAGAGGAGGAGACGGCGGCGAGTTGACGGCGGACGGTGAAGGAGAGGGACCGCTCACCACCGGAGCAGGAGGAGAAGCCAGCGGTGAAGCGGCGGAGGGAGAAATCGCCGGCGGCGTGGCGACTGGCGTTCTCCTCGGAGACAGAGCGGGCGCCGACGCCGGAGACTGAGCGACGGCGGATCCGACGAGCAATGCGGCGACTAGCGTCAGCACAAGGGTGGAGCTAGCCATTGTAGAAAGAGAAAGAGAGTTAGAGAAAACAGAAAGATTATGAAGTGATTATAACAGTTATAGCAAAGAGAGAATAGTTTGAAGGAGTGAGTGAATGTGACTGTGGTGAAGAGAAAACGAGGGTTGGGAGGGTATTTATAGAAGCGTGATCGCGTGGAGCCGAGTCGTTACGAGCCGTTGATGCCTTGGAATCATGATCACGCTTCAACTTACGCGAGCTGGGACAGCTGTCTTTAAATCAGGACCGTACACGTTATCAGAAGTTTGAAGGATAGGATGAATCGGTGAGCGTTGGATGGATGCTCGTTAAGGAAAGTCGTAACGGTCCAAACAAGTTAAGGAACCTCTAAACTTTTTCATCTCATACCCAGGGACCACCACCTTTCTTTTCGCAAACCCTAACCTCTCATAACCCTTCAACAAATGAAATTCCAAAATATTTATGGTATCAAAATTATAAGTTTCAAAAATAAATGCTATTTTAACTTTAATGAAATATTAATGACTATTATTATTTATATATATAATGAGGTTATATTGTGATATTTGTCTGGTAATGATGAGATATTATCCGTTTTATATCTAAAATTTCACGATTTTATTTTTGTTTATTATTTAAAAAATCTCTTTAATATTGGAGTATGTGTGTATTTTATTGATAAAAGAGAGTAATGTCTTTAAAATGAGTGTTGTAATATGCTAAGGCAAGGGTTTGAAACCAAAAAGTTGAAGCAGCATGTTGGGTTGGTGAAATCATATGGAGATTTGGAAATGGAATATAACGATAATGTTGTGGTTCACAGCAGAGCGTGAAGCTAGCAAGTCTTTCATAAACTATTATGAAAATTGGAAAGCTGTTGTCACCAAATCATGCTGTCCAACCAGATTCCTTTCAGTGAGTCATGAAAAGGAAACATTATATAGAGCAACTCAAATATTTTGGTTGATGAAACATTATATAGTACTTGTTTTTGTTTTTTAATTGTGGGTTGTGACTTGCGGGTCGTGTTTTGTTTTCATTAGTCTTAAGTTAGCGTCTTTCACGGTACGTCTTTTTGTGCCACGTCTCCTATACATAACTTTATGGTCAAACTTGTTTCTCGTTCCAGATTCTTCTTCTATTTTTCTTTCTTTTTTCTTTTTGCATATTGCCTCTGCCTTCATCCCAATCATCTCTTTTGCTCATACATTCCATGTGTTAATTAAAAATTTAACGAAAACTTTTAAGTTAAGAGTTAAAAAATTATAATTTATAAATTAATTAGTTGAATTAAAAGTGTTTAGTAATATTTATCTCTTAAACAAGTCATCTGGGATTCAATCCCTAAACCCCCCATGTGTATGAGAAAATATGGTTGAGAGAAGTCATTCCATTAAATAAATTTTAGTATCTTGAAAAATTAATCATTGTCTTTCGTCTAAGGTTATCCTAGTTTATCCATAAAACAAATTATTTTAATTAGTATTTTATTATGTGAAATGCACAAATATATTTATTATATAAAATTAAAATTTATAATAAAATTTATATATAAATAAATATTATATTTGAATATATAAATTATATTTTAAATTTATATAAATATATATTTTTAAACATATAAATTATATTTATATTTATGACAAATAATTTATATTTTAGTATAAAATAATTTTTATTTATTGATAATTTATTTTAAAATATTAATATTTAATTTATAAATAATTATGATAAATAAAAATTGAACTAGAAAAAAAATTAAAAATTCTTCAAACTCTCGTCAGAGAAAATTTTTAGAAAACGTAATAATTAATGTTTAATATATAAGAGACTATGGAATATTATTATGAATAATTTTACACTTATAATATGTTACCATTGAAAAGTTTGACATATAACACAACTTAATAAAGAGGTCTTAATATAAAATTAAATAATAATGTTAACAAAAACTACGTATCTTCTCAAAACTAAATTCTTTAAATTAAGGTACAACGAATATTTTATGATAGGAGAAATACGTTTGTGTTATTATTTAATAAAACTAGTAATTATCATAATTATGTTTCTTTTCATTTGTTCTTATATCTTTGTAACAATAGAAAAACATGATAAGATTACCTCACTCATATGATTGGGTAGAGTGCATTAATTGTTATAATTCATTGATATTAAGTTCGATTGTTAATGATGAAAAGATAATATAATAACAAGTTTAGATTTTGTATGATTCAAAAGAGATGAAGTAAGGTGAAGGATTTTAAAAGAGGCAATGAGATGTAACTTTTTCTTATTTAATTCATGAAGAAAGGATGATTTTTAAAATTAATTTATCTTTATATTTTTATTATTTTAAATTCAAAATCATAAGTATAGATATTTTATACATTACTTACACTCGAAATGTTTTAAATCTTATGGAAAGAATTTTCGCTCTCCTCTTAAAAATTAAATCAAATAATAAAATTTTAAAAATAAAATATAATTTCCTCTTTTTTTCTCCACTTCTCTTCAATCAAATATTATGTTAATACAAGAGCTGATTCTTGATTATGTGTGAAAATAACTTTGTTAAATAAGACAATATCTACCTTAATAATTTTTGCCCCAAAGAAAATCATCTCACGTTGTCAGCAGCGATGAAACATCCCTAGCAAAGAAAAGGCGGGAAAAATCATACTAAGGTTGTTGTTTTGTAAATTATGCTTTCATTTCACTTTTTTAATTATTAAGCTCAACTTTCTTTTATGATATCCAATTTGTTGTAACAAATTCACAATCATCATTAATCCTCAATTAAAAAAAAAATATTACTATGAGTATACATTGAATTAGAGCAATTAATTACCCCTACCCCATTTCACTATCAACAAACCACCTTGACAAAAATTGCACCTTCATTCATATAGTGAACCTCTACAAAAGCACTCGCTTTTGTAAAATGAAACTACACAAAAGCACGCAGCTTTATATATCATGAACACAAAAGAAAGCAAGAAAGTCAACCTTAAAGTTGTCTAGGCAATGCCCTCATCTATCATCTATGATATACATTACATGGCACTTGATAGTGTTTCAGAGGGAGGAATGTTCAAGGAAGCCTAATTTATAGAGCCTGCCAGAAGAAAAGTCAGGCAAATGAATTAGAAAAATTAAATCACCAGTAGACTCCTCATTCTTTTTAAATCCATCAGTAGTAAGGAAATTTACACTTCCTCTTTGTTGGTTGTGACATAAAATTGTGTCTCTGGCAGAAAGATATAAAAAACAGGTTTATAAGCCAGGAGCAGCATTAGAATCATCACCACTGTTGATTTTACCATTGCCACTGTCTAGATCATTCAATTTGCTGTTAAAATCCATGCCATATACGTGGCCCATTTTCACACGTTTGGTTTCCAAGTATCGCTTGTTCTCTTTTGTGATAAGTGATAACAATGGGATCCTACCGGAAATTGTCAAGCCATAACCTTTGAGCCCAACATATTTTGCCGGATTGTTTGTCATTAGCTTCATAGAACGAACACCCAAGTCTCTCAAAATCTGCAAGTGCAATATCAAGTTCCAGCCTTTTATCTCGATGCAATAAAATAGAACATTTGGAATTCTATGTTGCGACAGATATATCATGCCAATGAACTTCCATATCATAGTAAATCACATGAACAAAAAAATGACTGTGGGAAAGAATCAAGTGGGTATAACATGTTCAATTTTCCAGTCATTTAAGCCTTTTTACTATAATTACCTGTGCACCAATTCCATACTCCCTTGAGTCAACAGGCAACCCCAACTCCTCATTGGCTTCTACAGTGTCCCTTCCATCATCCTGTAGGTTATAGGCACGTAGTTTGTGTCCCAACCCAATACCACGTCCTTCGTGTCCACGAAGATATACCAAAACACCTCTACCAGCAGCCTCAATCTGTTGCATTGCAAGAGCAAGCTGATTTCCACAGTCACACCTAGCAGATTTAAATATGTCTCCCGTGAGACACTCTGAGTGTACCCTCACAAGAACATCATGTCCATCCCCAATTTCACCCTGTTAAACAATAAACAGTCAAAAATCACAAAAATTGTCTGTAAGTTACTATCAAATCAAGCAATTTAAAAATCTAAAATGGAAAAGATCAAGATAATTTGAAAAAATTGCCAATTTGCAAATCCTTCTGGCTTATACACTTGCAAACAAACACCTTGAAGGAAAAATGATGAAAAATAGGGGTGAACACCATCAATTTATCCCATTGATAAAACACTGACAGAGTTAGTTTAAATGATTTACGTGCATTTTTAATCCCTAACGTTTACCTCAATTATGATGTTGGTCCCTATACTTCAAAAGTTTGGCTTTTGGTCCCAATAGTTTAGATAAATAGATTAACTAAGCACATATTTAATAAACTCTCATCATAGGAGAGAGCTTATGCCATAAATTCAATCATGAAACTTGCAAGCTAAAAGGAGTGTACTTTGACAAGTTTCACTAAGAAATCTACTAAAATAAGCTAAACAGAACTTTTGAGTCGGAAAGTCATTTTCACAGGCCCAAATAAGTTTCACATAAATTCTTCCAAACATCCCTTTAACTCAAAATAAGATGTCATTTCCCGGTTAACACATCCAAGTCTAAATGGATCTGTATGACTGCCCAGGACTTTATTCAATCTCTTGCAGGGGCATTAGTGGCCTGACCTCAATTCATAGTTGACCCATTGGTGGATTATATTTGTGGATCATGGGAAATGGAGAAGCTCTTCTTTACCTTTCTCATTCCATTTCAACAAAATTATTAATATTCATCAACCTGCTCAGGCTTCTAAGTTCTAACTCATATTCTGTTGAAGCCAGAGTTTTGAAATTCTACTATGGTATCAGGACCACTATACTGAAATTAAAGCTATCTCACACTCACTGGCAAAGGACAAGGCAGCTATTTGAAATTTATTTTTGTACTCTCGAACATCCTCCTTTCCTTAAAATAGCAACACTCACCTAGAAGCATATAAATTATTTACTCCGGCTATTTGAGATTTTTTGGAACTTATAGACTAGGTAGTAGGCAGATAGTTTGTATGTAGGAAGAAATTTAATATCTTAAGGCATCCAATCCCAACAATGTTAATATCTTTAGCTTCTGTTCAATGTTCCTGTGTATGTATTTGGAAGGGCTAGTGAATCAAACAAAGTACAGATGTGGTTAGTTTGTAACTCTTACTGGACATAATGAATTGAGCTTCCGAGTTCCAATACCCCCTGCCCCCAAAGCAGGCATGAAAAAGAGAAAGAAAAGAGTTCATCTCAATTTAGGAAAGCAGCAGCATGACTCAAAATATTTTAAACAATACATTCCATCCTCGGTTCCTCTTATATTAATTTTCAGAGACAGAACTTTGACAATATCAATCTCCCCTTCCAAAAAAAAGGCTGGATTGAAGCATGACAATTTATATTGCAGTGCGGTATGATTAAAATAGAAGAAGCTGCCAGTTGAACTTAAATCAAGTTCTACCATATTGGTATCCTTTTCATTCTCACATATTTTTCCTCGTCTATTTCTTTAAAATGATTCAGTACAATTAACAAGAATGTACACAGATGTTACTACATATTATAGTTCAAAATAAACACAAGCTTTGCTCACCTTAACCATTGCAATATGCTCAATCCCATCTAAAAGTGACCTATAGCAGTTAGCAGCAAATGGCCCCCAAACTGTTGGTATTAGTGCAGCACCAGCACGCTCTACTAGTTTATCTCTCTTCCTTCTATACCTGCAACAAAAATAAGTGTCAATTTCTCTGCTATACAACAAAAGTATCCAGGCAGCATAACCAGGTAAAGGAGACTTACGTAAGGAACAAAAGAAATAAAAGCATAAAAAACAAATAACTAATGAGAAAATTCTAATCGTTCATAATTGTTTATTTTCTTTTGTTTAAGGAGACTCTAATTCAGGGACATATAATGGAATATAAACAAAATAGAATTCCGGTTTTGTAATGTTATATGGAAAATCCATTGAGTGAAAATTAATAAAAAAAAAATAAGTTAAACCAAATATACCTCATTAGCAATCATAGGAATTGGTTGCAGTAACATCAAAAGTCAAAAGTATCAAAGAAAGACAACTCAGGGGATATAAATTACGGTATATGTAGCTGAAAGCTTACTTAAAAGATATCATAAGCATGCATACAATGAACTTTATTACATCTTCCTTGAAACATAAACGCATACCTTATCAAGTCAGCAATAGATACAATTTTTAAATTTTCACGCTCTGCAAACTGGCGAAGCTTAGGTAATCTAGCCATGGAACCATCATCATCCACAATCTCACACAGAACTGCTGCAGGATTCAAACCAGCAAGTATGGCAAGATCAACTGAAGCTTCTGTATGTCCAGCTCTCTTCAACACACCACCCTCCCTGTATTTTAGTGGGAAAATATGGCCTGGACGGTTGAAATCACTTGGTTTAGAATCTTTGGAAGCAAGGGCCACGACTGTGATTGCCCTATCTTGAGCTGACACCCCGGTGGTAGTACCATGTTTAGCATCCTACAAATACAAGGAAAAGGGTTAAAATATAGAAATAACACTAATAAATTCCTGAATAACACCAAGAAACAATTCCTACCACAACATAACAAATGATTAAATTTCAATCATCATTGTTGACATGATGCCATCCTGATAAATGATTAAACGACCCTCAAATATTTGGATATAAAAGATATTAAATGTAATGAAGTTGCACTAAATTCTTCACCGACTATATGGCTTATCCAACTATATTAAACTTAGATGAGACAAATTATTCCCTAAAGTTGACGATCTGAGTATCTATTTCATTGGGCAATGACATGTAGTGTTTTCAGCTAATGTAACAAAGGAAGACCTTGATGAGAGAGATACAGGACTAACTCCAGATAAATGATGCAAGCACCAAAGAATACATACCACTGTCACAGTGAATGCTGTCCGAAGTTTCTCATCATTATACCGACTGTTTACCATCAAAGGAAGCTCCAATCTCTCCAAATCTTCCTCCTTCATGCTTATACAAACTATCCCAGTTCCATGCTTCACAATAAAAGCCATAGCTTCAGGTGTGGCTAACTGCGCCGCCATTATTAAGTCTCCTTCATTTTCTCTGTCCTCGTCATCTACAACCACCACCATCTGAAGCACTAATGTTAGTTAAACCTTTCACACTATAAACCTCCCCAGCACTAAACGGAAAAAGACAGAACCCAAACATAGAGAAAGTAACAACCTTTCCATTCCCAATATCTTCAATGGCCTCAGGTATGGAAGCAAAACCTTCTGTTGGACTGTCAAAGTCATAATCGTCGTCATCGTCATCAGAAAAACCACTGCCTGCTGGCACAGCTGTGTCTGCTCCCAGTGTTCCAAAGGCTCCTCCTCCAGAGGTCAATTTAGCTTTAATTACAGCATTGGGGACTTTAGAGTTGAGTTTGACAGCAGCCAAATCCAACCCATGTCCACTGAATGAGAACTTGAGCAACCCATTGAACAATTTGAAATGTTTGCATACCCTACATTCAGCAATTGTGACATCGAAAATTTATCATCACAGACACACACAAAGATGTACATATAATGATATAAAAACCCCAGATCCAGAAATTGAGCTTGCTAGATTGAATCCACACACGTATATGCTCAACACAGTTAAAATGCAAAGCTTTATTCACTAAATGGCCATAAACTAAGAAACTCCATTCAACCCATAATTCATAACTGAAAATTATAGCTTTAAGTGATAGATAAGTATTATTACACCAGAGTTAGCTTGAAACATCAAATTATCACCCTATCCAGTATCCAGTTAAACTAAAATAAATGAGAACAAAACATGAACATATATAAATAAATAAATAAATAAATAAATAAAGGGAAATGATTTATGCAGCGTTGAAATGGAACAGACCTAGGGCGACAGAGAGGAGGAGTGGAGAGACTGAGAGAAGAAGCCATTGGAATTGTGTTGAAGGGTTTGAACGAAATTGATTGGTTTTGATGTAAAAAAGGTTAATCCAAATGAATCCGAGAGGCAACAAACAAACAAACACACACCTCTGACACACCCCGCTACCTCTCTCCTTTCATCAATGTTCATAAACATGGATGAATGAAGAAGGGGTTACTGCAAAAGAGGACCACAATACCATTCAAGTTACGTACATGATTGTAACTTCTAGTCATTCATTATTTTTACTTTTTTATTTTCATTTTAATCCTTTATATATGACTCAGATTAATTTACTAAATTCCACTATTGCATTATCTCAACTCTTCTTCTATTTTTACTTAGATAACTTGCATAACTATTATACTGTTTATCTTATAACCATAATCTCATGACTATTAAAGACACATTTTCATGAATTAATACTGTCTTTGGTTTATTATAAAATCTCTCACAAATATTATGCCACAGTTTTGCTCTCTTGTGTGATGCTTTGAAATTTGTGGTGAAGGTACATGTAATGATTTGAAGGAAGAAATCTTTTCTTTA
This sequence comes from Cajanus cajan, assembly GCF_000230855.2. Lineage (NCBI taxonomy): Eukaryota > Viridiplantae > Streptophyta > Magnoliopsida > Fabales > Fabaceae > Cajanus > Cajanus cajan. The sequence goes on from NC_138518.1 coordinate 64,511,565, forward strand.
ACTTTTTCATCTCCACCTAACTATTGCTAAGAGTTTTCCATATTTCGCCCTCTTCTTTTTTAATTGGTCCTACCAATAAGAGTATATAATCAGTGAACTCTGACTGCCCTTTCATCTTCTTATCTTCATAATTGTGACATACAAATAATTTCTAAAAAAAAAATAGTCACAATTATCGAAAATAATAGTCATTAAAAGTTGACTAATATTTTCGATTTAACTTATTTAATAAGCAATAGTAACCATTAATGCCTGATTAAAATATAAAATAATTAGCTAATATTTTGTATTTGAAACACCTATTTTATATTTAAAATACTTATTTTTAAAATTTAATATCCTTAGTTGTCTAAATAAATTAATGATCAAAGTACCTTATTTTTTTATTAGGAAAACAAATACTCTACACTATCCCACTTTATATATAGAGAGAGAAAGAAAGATGTAGATTAAATAGTAGATATTAATGAGTATTCTCTATATATTTCATTATATTTTATCTTATCTTAATCATAATATATATATATAAAGTTACGATTCCGTTAATTTTATTAAAAAAAATGATAAAAATAATTTAAATAAAATATATATGAGTGGTTAATAATTTGAGAGTATGAATAATTTTGAGTAGTTATTTAAATGTATGAAAAGTTTGAAAAATAAATTTATAAAAAAGTAGACAAAAAATAGAACAAAAACTAAGTAATAAAAAAGTATTGATGATAAATTGTGTTTTTGAAATCAAGGAACACAATAATTGACAAAATGTATATACGGAAAAGATGTATTGTCATTATTAACGGTACCAACATAAAAAACATTATGTGACTTCGTGTATTTTTTAAAAATAAAAATAAAAATAAAGTTAAATATGTGTGGATAATTAATACTTAGATCATGTGAGTAGTTTTTAGTAGTTTGAAAAAATATGAAAAAATAGAGAAAAGATAGAATAAAAGCATGAGAGAGAAAATAAATGTTTTAAAAGCAAAAGGGTAGAAGAGTCAACAAAATGTATACATCAAAATGGAGTATTTTTTTTAGGCTAAAAACTTAATTTGGTCCCTTACAGTCTTTTTTTGTTTCAATTTAGTCCCTCATTAATTTTTTGTCTCAATTTGGTCCCAAACTAATTAATTGGTTTCAATTTAGTCCCAAATTAATTAATTGGTTTCAATGTGGGACTTTCCGTCCAAATTGCTTTAACGGTGTTAACTTTTGGTCACGTGGACGCCACGTAGATGCATACGTGGATGCCACGTGGATGAGAATTTTTTTTAAAACACCTGGACCCAGAACGGCCCGTTCTGAAACCGGAACGGGCTGTTCCGGTTTTATTTTATTTTTTATATATATAAAATATTAAAAATTTATAAAATATATATTATTAATTATATTTTAATTATGTTATTATATCTAATAAAATAAATATATTAATATTTTTTCATATTTTATTTTATTATATTTATTTTATTAATTTTTATCATTTTATTCTTTTAATCTTAAATAAGTTGCAAAAAATTATAAAGTGATATTTAAATATTTCTTCAAACAGAAAGAGAAAGAAAAAATTATTACTCTATTTATAAGATAATTATATTTTATAAAAATAAGTAATTTTAAAATTTTTACCATAAAAAAAATATTTTTCAAAATTATTATATTTTTTAATAAAATTAATCAAGAATATTGGTTTAATTGCATTTTTTATCTCTCAAGTATTACAATTGTGCAATTTTGTGATCTCCAAGATTTTAATTGCATAATTTTAGTCCTTAAAGAATTACAATTACGCGATTTTGGTCCTTCAATTTTTAATTGAACAATTTTAATCCCTCGAATATCATAATAGTATGATTTTTGTTTCTCTCATTAAAAATTAATAATTTTAATATATATATATAATGTTTTAAAATTAAATAATTATTTATATATTCAAATTAACGTATATTATAATTTTCGATATTATATCAATAATATTATTAATATATTTATAGATAAACTAATAATTTGATAAATATAACTTGTTATATATTAATATACTTTTACAAAAATATAAGTATATTAATTAGAAATATATATCTGATCTTATATATTTATATTTTTGTAAAAGTATATTAATATATATTAAGTTATATTTATCAAATTATTAGTTTATTTATAAATATAGTAAAAATATTATTGATATTAATTTATCAGTAATATTAAAATACTAATAATATATAAATTTTATTTATTTAGTAATAATAAATATATATCATTTGATACATTAAAAAAAATAATATACGTTAATTTAAATAAACAAACAATTATATAGTTTTAAAACATTATATATATATATATATTAAAATTATAAAATTATTAAATTTTTAATGAGAAAGACTAAAATTGAACAATTATGATATTTAAGAGATTAAAATTGTTCAATTAAAAATTATGAGATTAAAATTACACAACTATAATCTTTTAAGGACTGAAATTACTCAATTAAAACTTTAGAGATCAAAATTGCATAATTATAATATCAAAAACATAATTAAGCAAAAAATATTTTATTCACAGTTTTGGAACGGGCCGTTCTGAATCCAGAACGGCCCGTTCTGCGTCACTGATGGTGTTTTAATTTTGCAACCAGAACGGCCTGTTCCGGTTTCAGAATGGGCCGTTCCGGTCCAGGTATTTTCAAAAAAAATTCTCATCCACGTGGATGCCACCCATGTGGCCAAAAGTTAACTCCATTTAAATAATTTGGACGGAAGTCCCACATTGAAACTAATTAATTAATTTGGGACTAAATTGAAACCAATTAATTAGTTTGGGACCAAATTGAGACCAAAAATTAATGAGGGACTAAATTAAAACAAAAAAAGATGATAAGGGACTAAATTATAAATAAAATATATATGAGTGGTTAATAATTTGAGAGTATGAATAATTTTGAGTAGTTATTTAAATGTATGAAAAGTTTGAAAAATAAATTTATAAAAAAGTAGACAAAAAATAGAACAAAAACTAAGTAATAAAAAAGTATCGATGATAAATTGTGTTTTTGAAATCAAGGAACACAATAATTGACAAAATGTATATACGGAAAAGATGTATTGTCATTATTAACGGTACCAACATAAAAAAAACATTATGTGACTTCGTGTATTTTTTAAAAATAAAAATAAAAATAAAGTTAAATATGTGTGGATAATTAATACTTAGATCATGTGAGTAGTTTTTAGTAGTTTGAAAAAATATGAAAAAATAGAGAAAAGATAGAATAAAAGCATGAGAGAGAAAATAAATGTTTTAAAAGCAAAAGGGTAGAAGAGTCAACAAAATGTATACGTCAAAATGGAGTATTTTTTTATTGATAACTAATAGATAAAAAAAAATTGAAGAAAAAATAGACAGAAGAAAAGAAAATAAAAAAGATACATGAAAGAGAGGAAAAAAAGAGAAAGATCAAAATAAGAAGGGGGAGAGAGGAGGGGGGAAAGAGAGAGAAAAGGAAAGAGGAGACGGGGAAGAGAGAAAGAGAGATTGGAGAGGAGAAGAGAAGAAAAGAGAGAGAATAAGAAAAGGAAAAAATAAAAAAAAATTGAGAAATTGAATAAAAAAAACTCAATTTTTTTTAATTATTTTAATTAATATCAAATTATTTTTTATATTAAAAAAAGTCTTGATTCAATATTATAAAATTATTTTATTATAAAAAAATTTAAAATTCTTTAAAATCTTAATCCTAATTAATAACATAATATGTGATTCAAGAGACTTAAATTTTATTTTTTAAATTATGGCACTAAAAAATATTTTTAAAATTTGAGGACGAAAAGTTTATATTAAAAGACTAGAAACATATTTTAGCATCAGCATATAAATATAATTATTTTGCTGTGATGCCATATGTAATGAGTAGTTGTGTTCCTTTTCATCATAACGCATAATAATGTTTTTTTTTTTATTTGATGTGTTCCTCTTCCACTATTTACTATTCGAGTAGGGTCTGACTCTGATGTTCGAAAAAACAACAGAAAGAAAAGTATAATGCAATCTCGAAAGTCGTAAGTTTTAAAATTGTTTCATTGTTCTTGAATTCTAAAGCTTTTTGAGCCCCTAGAAACAATAGTCATAAGCAACATAAAGTGGAGGCATGGTTGATATGATTCAAAACTTTTGTTTATATTGAGTACAGCATGAAGGCTATTCCAAGCGTGTCATAAAGGCACTTGTGCTAAATAGACACTCCAACAATACAAACGTCTTGTTGAAACCCATCATTTCTCTATCTCTCTTTTTTCATATAATATTTGATATCACTTATCACATCTATACTACTCTCTCTTCTATTTCTTTGTCACTTTAGGTTTCTAACATGGGGTATCTATGCATCATTTTCGTTCATCAAATTCAGGAGCAAATGTCACAACATTTGCCAAACTCAAGGACCATGTTGAGGATTTACTACTTTACATTCATGTATGGGTCAGATGTGACCAATGAACGAGACAACCTTTATTTCCCTTAATTTTATTTTACCAACCAAGAAAAGAAGAAACTCTTTTAGTTTTACAAAATGTTGTATATGAAATAGTAGCTTTATTCTCATTATAAACAAAATTTATAAGCAGAATGGCTGCTTAAATAGAGTTACTATTACATGCTAGGTGTATTCCTATAGCATTTTCTTCAAACTAAGTCTCCATATTCTATGCATTTTGTTTTGCAGAACCAACAAATACCAAATGTCTCTTGATGATCATTGATCATCACAATTTGATATCTGCTCATGTAGTTCAGCATAAATCTATCCCCAGGGCACACTTCTTTCAGAGGAGAAAATTTGCTGATTAATTATCTCTATATAACAATAAGATATGTATATCTTGCAAATGCCAATTCCCAGAAGTTCACTCTGATCATTTCAGTCCCCAGAATCTCTATATTCTGAAGGAGGACGTTTCAATCTCTCAAAAATATCATCAAGGGATTCAAATGAAGAGTTTGAGTTTGGAGTTGAACCATGAGCATTACTAAGAGGGAGGAATCCCTTGGAGTCAACTTTAGATCTTAAACCTTTAAATCCATGCATCATTGATTCCCATTTCGAAGCTAATACCGATGATGATGCTGAGCTTGTGTTCTGAGAATTATTAGAATCACTTGCCAAGGAGGAAGAAACACTTTCCTGGGTCAAATCACTGCTAGACACCTCTTCATTGAGGTTTGTCCTTAAGGCTGAATACTTTCTGCTGCCAAATTTTTTGCTCATCTCATTCTTGGTGCCTTCATTTTTCTCCTCAACTATGTCGATAGTATCACTTCCAGTGGCTCTCTCATTTAGACCCTGAAGAAGGAGTGGTTGTTTGTTAGTAACACAAGACTAGCCTTGTGATAGTGAGGCTGCTTTAACAAATCTTTGTTCAGTGAGTGACCAATATACATAAAATGGAAATTTAGTGAGATATATACCAAAAGGATTTTGAATGAGTTTTAAAATTGGCACACTTTCTAAAATTTTAAGAAGAAAAATTATGAAAATTTGTTGGGTAAGTAACTCTCTTACTCTGTACGTGTAAAATTTATCAAGTACATAATTTATCTTTAATTGTGATGTATTTTTTCACTAAATGGATAACTTAATATTATTTGTTACCAATGGTAAAATATTTCTCATCTTAAATTGCAAATTAAATAATTATTAGGTTTGCACCACCAATAAAACCATGAATTTGATACATGATAGAAGAATGTAAAGAATGTGCATTTAATTTAAGATAATGTGAATGGAAACCTTGTTGGTGGACTCAAGATCGATACTCATGCTGAAACTCCTTGCCAAAGGAAAAACAAGTTCACCAACTTTGTGCCCTTGCTGGAGAAGAGAACGTTCTGAAGAGAAAGAGTAAGGTGATAAATTTGGATGTAATATAGTGGAAGTACCCCCAAAAATTAGGATGTTGTGGTTCTTAAATAACAGGTGGCTATGGTTATCCAAAATTGATTGAAAATGGTTTTGCATAGGTGTGTCTACTTCTAAATTTGATATCATTTAGTTATTGTTTTTAAGCAATATTCTTATTTAGAGATTTTAGCTAGAGAACACTTCCACAATATGCAAGAAAGAAGTAATCAATTACTTTATTTTGAACAAAAATTGTTAATATGGAGAGATGTTAAGAAAGTGTTGGAGAGAGTCTCCCTAGCATTCTTTTTCTAATTAATTTTAAAATTTTGTTTTTTAACCTTAATTTTACCCTTATATTAAAGCCTGTTAATACTACATAATAAAATCTCAATTGTTTTGAGCCAAAAAAAAAAATGAGTCGCTAAATATAGTAACTGAAAAGGTTTTAAGTCACCTCTCTGCAGGATTATTACTCCAGATGGGTCAAATCCATCCATATCTTCTGCATCATCCTTCAACTTGAATATTTTCCAATTCCCACAGTACTGGATGACCCGGTTAAAAATATTGGCTGCTATTAGTGATGTGTATATAACCATGATGAGGGGGTAAATTTTGTTGAATCCTTTTCCAAAAAAGGGAACAGCGTCATTGATTTTTCCCATTTTCTGCACAAAAGTTTGAGTATTACCACTGGAGAATATATCAATCTTTGGGAAGAGGTAAGGAATGTAATTTACAATGATCAGGTGAGGCTATATTAACAATCGCTCGCTAACTGGAGACTCTAAACAACATGCAATGACAGATGGTTAAATCATTGCATAAATTTTTTAAGTGAGCAAGTGTATCCAACCACGATTTAAAGTGTATCATGATCTCAACTTGGTAAATTTAAAGGGTTGGAGCACACTTGCTCAATTTAGAGACAAATTCATTTTAAAGAAACCTGTTACAAATGAAATTTTGGTTTTGTTAGCATCAACACTCGAGGGCTGATGTCAAGAATACTACAGTTTGAAAGTTTTTATTGGAACAGAAAATAGTCATTACATTGAAAATGCAGAAGTTATTTTATTTTCTTTTATTCCTAATAAAAATTTTATACCTTTGTATCCTTAACATCAGCCCATAAGATTGATGTTAACAAACCTAAAAGTACTATGATGAATGAAACTAAGGGTCACATCTTATCATTATCATACATGTTAAATCATGTAATAACAAGAGAAATGTTAGTAACACTTCCTCACTAATACTTTCTCTCAAACAATCATATAATTTGATGCATCACCACTAAATCAAAAAACAGATTTGTTAAATGAGATGCAAGACTCTACAAAATTTATGTTTTTTAATAAATTTCAGGTAATAATAACCAAAAGAGTATTAGAATGAATGTTAGAGAGAATGTCACTAACATTCCTTGTAATTGCAATAGTCATAGGTGCTACCTATGAACACCAGTGACAACATCATAATTTTAGAACAACAATTAAGTACCAGTAAGTAGTAAAATACTTTTTCAAAAATGGTTTTTCTACCCCCACCAATATTAATGAGATTGAGAAAGTTGTACGAAATGGGTGCTGCATATCTTGCAACCATCCTACACAAAAGAAGTGAGATACATAGGCAAATAATTTAGAATACTTATACTTCACACAAATGACCAAAAATATAATCAAAAAAGTGACTTACGAGCATATCATAAGCAAGCTTACTGAGCTTGTTTGTCTTGGTGTTAGTGAGTAAAACATCATCATTCCCATTTTAAACAAGGAATAGTATGTACAAATACACATGTACATCAAGGGGATGAAAGCAGCTAACTGGGAAAAGAATCCAATAGTCACTTGTCAAGAATATATGAAAAAAGAAAATTAATCATTTCGTGTATGAATCAACATAAGTTGCAGTTAGATGTCTAAACAGTGAATTTTTATAGGAATTTCTTCATTGCCATAGGGAAAGTTGTTCTATCTTCTATGCAAGCAAACTACTAATAGACATACTTATACAAATAAGAATAGTTCCCTTCTAAAAGCCTCTAACCTACTTCAGGTTTTATTGGCATCAGAATGGACCTACCTATGACTTTAACCTTAGCCAAAAACAATTGAAGTTAGTTAATCCATTCCACTCTGATCCACATCATTTTTTCTGGTACCTAATAACATCACTTGTATGAAGTTATTTGTTAATGGTGTTAATTGCTATGTATTAAATTGAAGGTCAATCCTTAACTTATGATGCTAATTACTAAGTGAACTAATGTTGAATACGAAATTTAAGAAAAAAAATATAGCCTTAACAGAAAAAAAAAAAAAAAAAGTTTAATTAAGAGGAAAATTAATTTATTTAAAAGAAAATTATATTGAAAAAGTCTACAAAAATTACCTGTACAAGCCCCTCTTGCTGTCCTGCAGCATGTACAAGGATAGAAAAAACGGATAAATCCACTCCACTGGTTAGTATGGTAGCCTCTGCTAATAAAATAGCAAATGACATGCAGCCCAAAATGACAGCCAATGCTTTCTCAAGCTGTTTACATAATATACATCGCCATAGAAACTCTGTGATAAACATTTCAGGAAGATATAATTGTTATATATGGTACCTAACAAGAAAATATGTGCTATTAATTTTGTAAAAGAAAAGAAATTGGCTTTCTAGTGATGAATGTTTATGGTGATGATTTATGATTTTATCATACACAGATTACCACTCATGATGCGTACTCATCTAGACAACTTTTATTTTGGGGACAGAAGATTTAATTTCTAATATGATACATGTAAAGCGATCAGTTTTAACTTTTAATACTATAAAGCATAAGGTCATTGGTAAGTCAACTTTAACTTATAAGCTGATAGTTTGTAGGGTAACATCTTACTTTTTCTTACATTAAGAAAACATTATATAAATTACCCAGTAAAATAAGAGAAAGAGCACATAAATATAATAAGTGGTAAGTACCAATTGTATCCAAAAATGCACCTACTTTGCCCATGCGTTCAGGCCTCAAGCATGAAATATATTTCCTGCAAGAATGGAAAAAATATCTTTAAACAAAGAGCCTACTGCATATCACTTGATGAATATAAAACCTGAGTGTGGCTGGAAGGTAGAGTCTAATTAGTATCTTAAGCCTAGAATATATCTCATAATAAATAGCACTGATATTCTCTCCCTTTGTCACTTTCAAGTTTGTTGGCTAGTAGAAGAACCTCAATCATATGGTTTTGAAGAAAAAATTTCTTTCATGATAACAGGACAGGAACCTTTTGTCTAAGATATGTATGATATAACTAAATCGAAGAATAATCTACAAGAATCATATAAGCTCACATAGTTTGCTTACTATTGGCATAATTTTTCTGCTGTAAAAAATATGGGAATGAGATGATAAAGAGACACAACAATGAGAAGTGTATGTTAAGACAAACCATCCTATAGCATCACGACGATCATAATTCTTTATGGAATCCTCCAGCTCAAGGGCCCCAAGGACAAAATTTGTATATTCACTGCAAAAGATAATAATAATGATAATAATAATAATAATAACAATATTGATAACAAATTTACTTAGGACATGAAGAGAATATGTGCATGTCGAAAACAAGAGTAATTCAGTGAAGTATTATGGTATGTTGTAATGAATGGCATGTGAAATGAAGACATCACATTATTTTATAGTAGAAGATGTGTAATTCTGATGAAATAGCAAGGGAATCTAATGTGGAAACTGGGGTGTATAGCAAAAGGGCAGAAAAAGAAAGGAAAAAATCATTTTGCTTCTTAAAATTTGTAGGTTCCCCAAATGTACACAAACAGCAAAGGCACATACATATACAAGAGGCTAACTCATTAACCAATATTTTCCCAACCATAGTGAATTTAAATATCAAAATGTCATGTAGTTTTATGCTATTTCAATAAGGCAAAGGATTTTATTTAAGGAACAAACTTACTCCCACAGGAGCCTTGCATACAGCCCACCAAATGATTCCTAGATTTGTATAAATTTACATAATTATAGAATTCAGAACCTTGTACCAACTTCTATACCAAGCAAATCAGTGTCTACCTTCTATATCGATAGTACTTGTCACGAGCTCTCTTAAGACGGCGTCTTAGTGATGCCATAGATTTCTCATCTGTATCATAATCCATGTCACTTTCTCCTAGTCTTCCACCCTGTGGTTTGAAGGAGGGGTCTTCCTTCAACTGGGAAAACCGGTTATATGAACATGTAGCAATAGAACATTTAGAATCAAAATACCTGCATCGGCACATTTAAAGACTTTACCATCTGAAGCAAAATTTTGTCAATTATATTCATGTAGGGTCTCAAAGAATCCCGCTTGGACATTTGCTTTGATGTTGCCTGTGTGATCTGACAATGGCACACCATGAAAAATCATATCTGCAAAGAATAAAGGATAAAAAGAAAGTATTTCTTTTTATCATTACAAGGCAGATTAAATTTGATCGACTAATATGCACACCAAATTTTATAATAAAATCTCAGTACATGGGTGTGATACCTAGTAAAATATAAGAAAAGTGAATGTTGTTTATCAAGATGAAAGAATGTAGAAATTTTTCAACAGTTTTATTATATTCCTGCAAAAAATTGGAATTGGATTCATAACAAGAATTATGATTAATATTGCAGGGCACAATACTTTGATCAATATACTTTAAAGTTTAAAAGTACACGACAACCATCCCACTTCCAGAGCAAGAGACACTAAATGCAAATTCCGAAGACTATACACAAAATGCAAATTCAATTGTTAGAAAATCAATAGACTAATGGTGTGAATAACTTACAACAATAGCATTTGAAAAATCCTGATGAGCATCATCTAATTTGACAGCCATTTTTGAAACTGTATGTGAAAAAACTTTTTGCTGAATGTTCCAATCTGCATGTAACCAAATGCCCTTTGGAATTTCACTCAAACCAAATCCAAGTAGAAAAGCACCGGTAACCAGTCCAAATGTATTGGAGCAAGCCATGGCAAAACCCGTAACATTACCGCTCCTGCAAATGATTTACCATAAAATAGAGTGGTTTAGCTTGCAATGATTTAAAAGTTTGGCAGTGTACTGAGTTTGGAAGTTAGCAATAAAATTAATTGTTAAATCAATTCGCAGATAACAAAAAGAAGGGATCACATCCAATGATTCAAGTAAATAAATGAAAGATAATATATATCTAAAAGAAAGAACCAAACCAATAATTTTTGTGTAAAGAAATTAGTAATATCACTCCAAAGAGTGCTACAGAACCGACACACAGATAGAAAACAAGGTTTCCGTGTAAGCTGGTCTTCAATCTTTCTCTCACTGTAAAGTCTCCGGCATCTTCATAACCCTGAATAGTGGGAACCACAGCCCTGTTTAGAGAAATAATTTAATACAAAACTATGAGTGTGCATTTCTATTCGCCTAGCTATCATAAACATCCTAATTGACTCCCACAAGAGGTATAGCAAAGGGAAGTAATAGAAACATCATATCAATATCGTACACAACTTCATACAATTAGGATATCTTATGGTAAAATTGAAAATGCAGTCAATTACATAAGTAATGGAAATAAATTAGATGCTCAGTCTTCTAGCTGCTGTTGCTACTTCTTTCCTCCATATGAAAGTTTATTTGTATATTTAACATGTTATAAATAAGGCTTAATTGCACTTTTTGGGATTCTTTGGTTACTGTAGTTGTGCAATTTTGGTTCTCAAATTTCAATTGCACAAATTGGGTCTTCCAGGTATCTTAAATATTTAACAAATTTGACTCACATGACACTAGATGATAGCATGTCAATGATGTGACTACAAATGTGTTACTCAACACTTATGTAGACATGGCTTAACTACATTTTGGTGCCTTATTGTGAATCATGGGGACCAAAAGTGCAATAAGCCCATGGTAGCTGACATATTATCATTTAGTTTTATGTCAGCAAAATCTGTTATATATTTAAGATAAGAGTGGTGGAGGGATCAAAACTGCACACTTGCAATACTTGGAGGACCCAATTAGTGTAATTAGAACACCCTCGGAATCAAAATTGCACAATACCATACATAGGAGGCCAAAAGTACAATTAAGTTTATAAATAACAAGGAAACTATATGTAGCTTGAGAACAATTTGAATTTGTGTAGAAGACATGATGGAAGCATATATAAACATCAAAATGCTATTAGGGGGGTACAAGGTTTGTTGAGAACAAGATTATTAAGAGCTTTATAAAAGGGAAACAACTTACCATGTAAGTAAGAAGGTACTCCAATATGATAAACTCCACAAGAAAGAAATTGCTCCATTTTCATCATTATTTAGTGCCTATCAATGAAGGGAAATGACTTAACCAGGTTGCAATGAATCAAATATGAAAAAAATAAAATAGCCGTTAATGAAAGACATAAAATATACTCAAATGGAAATTCATGATCACATGAATTTATAACTCTATCTCCTGTCTCATGTCATATGAAAGAAACTACAAAAATACTATACATAACTATAACATCATTCTGTTCAAACTAATGCAGTCCAACACAATGTAAATATTATACCCCATTTATTTCCTATGACAAACCCACAGAGAAAATATGAAATATAAATAAGAAAAAGGGAAGAAATTGATAATCATTTAACAAATAAGTAAAGAAATACCGTCCATATATCAGCAGGGACAAGGATGATGATGGAAAGGGAGCAAAACCAGGTGTATGCAACGGTGAAGAACACATATTTGGGCACATCAGGTCCAGAGAAATATTTCAATGTAACAATCACCATGCCCACAGTCACGGGCAATGAGAACATATAAAACACCCACATTTTTATGCTTATATATGTTACACTTAATGTTTCACGTTACATGTGCTTGTTCCTTTTCTTATATGTACATTAATTTTCTCTCCCACCCCTTCTCCTTTTCCAATCTGAATAACAATACTCAGAAAAAGGGAAATCATAGGATGTTTGAGAAAAGAATTTTATGTTAGCGTGTCTAACTTGAAGAACAAGGAGAACCGATCAAGAGGAGCCCTTTTTGCTCTTCACTACCTCATTTAGATTTAGCATGTTACGTCACCCATGTGTCATCTTATTTGTAAATGGTATACATGGGCTCTCGTTGAATAATGAATATCTTTTAATGGATTTCGATCTCTCAGCACATATCAAGTCACAAATTTTATCAACCATGACCCATTATATCACAAATGGTCGTTGAATTTTATAATAATTATTTTAAAAATTATACTAATAAAATTAAAATTATATTTTTTTATAACCAACAAGAGCTTGCTTGTTAAACTCCAATTAGCATTAGTCACAAGCTCACTATTTATTTTTTTCTTTTTTTTTTCTCTAACAGAGCCATATCTAATAATGGGCCTAGATCATTTTTTAATCGGATGTCAATAAATATATAATAGGTTAAGTTATGATTTTGATTCTTGTATTATTGTCAATTTGTAATTTTAGTTTTTTTATTTAAATAAAAATATTTAATCCTTTATTTTAAAAATAAGGGATTTTGCTCCTAATGTTTTGATGTTTAATGGTTAAATTTTCACATATTTAGTAACTTGAAACTATTTAAATAATGAAATATTTAGTGACATAATATTTAAGAATAAAAATTGAAAAATAATATACAAAATATTTTTGTTTAAATATATTTTAATGAGTTATTGGTATTTATATTATTAATAAAAAAATATATATATATTTAACCTTTTATTTTCAAATGTCATGTTATTAAATTTGTATAAACATTAAACTTAACAATTAATATATGCTAATTTGACATAAGGACCAATATTCTATATTTTTAAAATTAGAAGACTTAAATGTCTATAATTTAAAATAAAAAAATAAAAATTATGAATAAAAAAAAAACAGAGTCTATTTTAGCCTATGTAATAATTGAATTAAAAAATGTTGTACCGTAATGTATTTGGGATCCGTCATAGACGGAAATAACAAATATTTAAGATTTTTTTTTTTTTTTTTTTTTTTTTTAACGTGTGTACTAAGAGGTAAGAAGTTGTGAGATATTTTCATTTGTATTGATATGGACAATGTGACTTAAAATCGAAAAATATCTAATTATTATTTCCAATTCCCATCTACCTGAACTGCATGTAAACATTTCTTTTTGCATACTAAGCTCAAGTGTTCAACACTACCATAAAGGTGTAACAATTAGTAGGTAATCTTATTGCTTATGTGATCAGAAATTTCATCCTTGGTATGTGTGTAAAAAAATATTTGTTAGAAAAAAATTAATCACTTAAATAGATTTCAATAGCTCAAAAGATTAGTGAAAGTTTGCAAGAACAATCAACTCTGCAGAATCTCAAGCTAGGTTAAATGTGTGACTACGCATTCCTCCATTTTTTTCACGTTGAATTGTAAATTTACGTCAAAGTTATAAAAGAGTGTCTTCCATTTATTCGAACCAAATATGCTATAAGTCAGTAGAATTGAACTTCTTGTTAAAAGTTTATTCAAGAACATCATTGTAAAAAAGAAAAAAAGAAAGATGATTGGAATGTCAGATAAAATTTAAATATGATAGAATTAGTTGTTCCTTTCTTTCCAACTCTATATAATGCTTACCTTATCATGAATAGTAGAAGCTTATACATTTGAGAAATTCTCTTTTGCAATTTACATATAGCTTCTAAAAGGAGTTGGTTTAATTAGGAAATAAAAAAGATTTCGCTCTTTATTCTTTATCTCCTTTCCAATTGCAGCTGCCAATTCTTTTCATTCAAAAACTTATTCCAAATATGGTAAACCACTAAATCAAATTTCCGTTGTAACTTGTGAAGTTTCATGACAATTATAAAAGAATTAACATGTGTCTGATTTCAAACAAAAATTCTTAGCAGCAAATTTTGCTATGCTGCTATCAAATAGGGGTTATCAGTGAAAGTTAAAAGTGAGGCGCCTGCAGTGGAATCATCTCCTGACCTGTTAAGATTGATGAGATAAGCTTGGTGCACACAACTCTTGATTGGTATCAGTGTCATGCAGTTTTCTTCAAGCTTATTTGGCCCCGGAAAGGGGAAGAAAATGGAAATTGTTTTAAAACCCTCTTCAGAAAATGTGTTCATGAGCCAAATCTTATGGCTGTTGAGCACTCCCCTAAGTGCACAATTGCACATTACTTTCTCTTTCCACAAGCCAATCTTCAACTCAATATTGGCCTTGATGCAAATGTTGTCCTAAGCATTCTAGCCACTACCAGTCCTAAAGCCAATGCAACTCCAAACAAAGCATGCAGCCTCACACAGAAGTACTTAGCCATGAAAATCTTATTTTTGTCCTGTAAAAATACAACTTAGGTTTAATAGCTAACTACAGGAAAAAACACCAAGGGAACAAAAGACTCATCAACAGTTTTTCACTTGCCTTGTGATTGTCTTCAACAAATCTAACTACCAGATTTCCCATCGGCAAGGTCAATGCACAAAGGAACTAGTACAATCATGTTCATAACCAAAAGAATAAATCATAAGCACATGGTCTAGAATAGTAACTATACTATACCTATAAAGAAAGGGGAAATTGGAAATGAGATGCAAAAGTGTTGGTTTAGAAGCACATACTATACAAGGGAGAGGAAGTGCCTTGCTTAGACCAAAAGCAACCAAAAGAGCATATAGCATCAAGACTGCCCCTTTCACTACCTCAGCACCTTTTTTAGTGCCAAGCCTAACCTGAAAGAGCAATGGAAAATAAGTAACAGGTAGATTCACATCATTAACATGGATAAGAAAAATATTCAATTAAAGAAAGTGCATGTACCAAAGGTGACATTTTGCCAACCTCCTTGTCCCCTTCCACCTATGTTGTGCATAAAAACATGTCACTTAATCAAGTTACTCAAAATCAGAAATTATATTTCAATTACAGAAACGAAAGTACCTGATGGAAATGACTGCAAAACAAGATAAGAGATGTTGTGAATCCAACAAGAATTGATGCTGAAAGAACTGTTCCACTTAAGGGGAAATGGTTCATTGCACTGTCCAAATCATTCAGAATCAAAACCATGAAAAATCAAATATTATGCGACATTCTAATTAGGTAGCGAGGTAACCTTGCATTGCCATGTAATAAATAAAAAGCACTAGTGGCAAAAGGACCAAATGCTGCAAAGCATAAGGGCTCTCCTAGGCCTTGGTAGCTTAACCGAAATGGTGGACACTACAACAGCAAAGGGCCAAGCACAGAAATTGGAAGTTAATGACTTCTGAATAACTTTACAACATGATTCAGATGTTAACAGAAACTTCTACCTGATAAATATAACCACAAATAATTGCACAAACAAGAAACAATATTGAACGCAAGTTTCTTTCGACAATAGCTGTCCAAGTCAGCCCGGTGAAGCCAAGAGCAAGGCACAAGTAGGCAGCAATGAAGGTTCCTGTACGGCTTTCCAAATTCAACATAAGGAATAAACAAATTGAGTTATTTCTTAATATAAAATATAAAAGCAAAAGAAAATAGAAAAACACCAATAAGACTGAGAAAAACTCACCTACCAACCAGGTTTACTACTGATTCCTTTTTGTTCTTGTCAACTCCAGTGTCAAAATCATAAACATCATTGCTGTCATGGCCACACATTAGAAATTACTAACTAAAGAAAAATTAACATATTCCTTTTAAGAACGTTGGAAGTCTTTGATAAGAGTGATGTGATGCATAGGAGGAATGAAGGGGGAGGTGGAGTAAAATGCATTCAATTGAGAGATAGCATCTTTTTCCTAGGATGGATTATTACTGATGATCACAAAATTGAAAATAATAGCTAGCAAAGTAACAAGTTAGATATCATTTTGTGGTCATTGTCAGCTTTCCTATCACTGTTTTAAGGACAAGAACTTAATAGAATGTTCCAAGAATTATGGAGGACATTTTGATAGCGTCCATGTCAATGATGTTATTACAAATTTTCAATAGATATCAAGCCAGTCATTTGGAGAATGGAAGTTTATATTTTACTTATTATGGCTACCAAAATTTCTAATGATGAAGAAGTTGCTACTGGAAGCAACTTATATTATATACTTAAGAAAATAATTTATAAATAGTTAGATTCGTGGTGTTGAACAATCATTTATATCTATTTTATATTCACTCACTCCATCCTTCAAAAAGTATTGAAACTTACCTTAAATTGAGCCAGGTAATTACTAGAACTGAAGAAGCCAGGAGAACAAAATAACATCTAGCTGAAAATATCCCTGTCTGCAAATAGGCTGCTGCACTGCCTACCTATCCGTGGAAATCAAGAAGTAAAGATAACATTGTTGCATTGCTTAAATTAAAATGACATGAATTCCCAAAGAAAAAATACGATAAGTTCTGATTCAATACTATAAGCTATGGAAATGAGTTCAACATTAAGATCATAGAGGCAAGGATGAACAATAGAGGAAAATCTTCTCTAGTAACTTAATATGTTAAAATAGGGGGACGAAGTGCATGGGAATCTACCTTAACCCCACCTAGGTACAAAGTCTTCCCCAATAAACAGAGAGACTGTTTACAAGATTTGAGCCAGGTCACAAGGCAACAACCTTACCATTATGCCAAGGTTCTCCCTCTTAAAGTAATTATGTTAGTATGTTACTACAACAACGGAAAACCTTATCTCGCTAGTGAGGTTGGTTACATGAATCACAGGACTTTCTTTGAGCTTGCTTAAAGACCAAATTCTATTAACTATGTTTAGCACTAACTACATAAGACACTATAGTTGAGATTTGTGCTGATATATTTATTTGAGAAATAGCGATTCACTGCACAATCCACATACAGAAACACTGCATGCACTCATTGTTAGGGCCAGGGGAAGCCCAAAACTCTAGGCTGTGCATCCGGTGGATTCTATTACATTGTTATATTATGGCATCCAATGAACTTTTTAAAATGTGAATTTGAGCCTAATTCAACTCTATAAACCAATTTGTAAAGTGAGAATTATCCCACTTGTATATTGTATCTTGATCTAGATTTGAAATTTGAATTTTTTTCCAATACACTCTCTCATACAGTATTATTAAATTCGGTGCATGGATAACTGGTGGATGACCCTTTTAAAAAATCTAAGATAGGCTAGTGGGACTTGGGTTGTTCCTGATAGGACTTGCCAAGAAGAAATCAGTGAATCTTCCCACTTATTCATCCACAACTAACTCTCACTCAAAATTCCCAACACACGTCCACAAATTGTACACAATGTGACATCATATCTCATACTCATGCATCAAAGAAACCTAACTCTATTCTACTCATGCACAACTTAAAAGTTCAGAAGCTCACAGTGAGAGGAACAAACGCAACAGAGTAAATTGGCAACTTGATGGCTCTCCAAATCAAGGTTTCCTTCGAAATATCCTCCTCAGTTTCCTCTCCAACGTTTTCTTCAAAGACAGAAGGGGCTAATTCCTCAACTCTTGCACATGACACATGTTGATACCGATGCCATCTTTCAACTTGCAACCACCCTCTATATCTCCTATGGAAGACTTTTTCAACACCAAACGCTGATCTTTGATGGCACCTGAAAATCAACCAGCATTACAAAAACAATTCACTCAGACACTTACTCATCTTTTACTGTCCCATTTTTTGATGATGGACAGAGAAGACTGAAGAGGGAACTTGCCTTTTGAAGTAGCTCTGCAGCTGAAGTTGCTCTTGGAGTTTGTTGAAACCAGAAGCTTGGGTGAAGTTACAGGACGTAGCAGCCATTTAGATTACTGAGCTATCATCACTGTGTTATGAGTAACTTGACTTTGAGAAATGGAAGAGAAGGGAAAGATAACTGAAACTAAAAGTTGTAACACTTTTTCCTCAATATTTCCAACTGAGGAATCCTATCTCCTTGCAAATTGTAATCCCTTCATGGACCACTAGAATACAGCCACCTAAGATTAGTTTGTCAGGCCAAACTCTGATGGCAAAACATTAATTAGTAAAAATAGTACGTAATTAATTAATGAAAATAGTAGGTAATAATTAGTTTGAACATATTTTCTTTTCTGTAAAATCGTCAATTTAAAGTGAATTTATTAAACAGAAATTATAATCAAATAAAAATATTATTTGAAAACTTTCCTGAAAATTTATAAATACAGAAAGGATCACCTATCCTTGGCATTGTTTATTACTATTTTTTTTTATGTCTTGATAATTCCAAATTATCATTTTTCAATATTTTGGTCATTATCTTTCTAAATTTTTAAATTCTTATATTTTGAAAACAAATAATTTTAAACTTCATAAACAAATTTTATTTTATTTATAAATTAAATTACTTATATTTTAAAATTTTTAATAAAATTTATTTTTATTTAAAATCACGATTAATCTAATTATATATGTTAAATCATAATATACATTTTAAAAGTAACTTAATCATTTGATACTAGTGGAGTCCCCCTATTCAAAATAAAATAAAAAATAAGATTAAATAATAAAATTACGTTGATTTAACTTGTGTTATAATTTGTTTTTCAATCTTAAAATTTTGAGTTCAAATATTAGATTTAATAAAATTATTAATTTTTTTATTTTTTAATAATAAAAAGGATATATTGATATACTAGATATAAAAATCAAGATAATTGCTAAAAGGAAGATTCCTTTTATATATTAATATAATATTTATTTATTTTAAAATCTCATTTTCACTATAAAAAATGCCATATTCAAACATTATTTGATATATTTATTTATTTTAACACCTCATTTTTACTATAAAAAAAATGTCACATACTAACACGTTAGTGTTAGATTAACATCTTAGTTTTTGTTGACCAAGTTTAACTGTTAGTATGGAGGAGATTAAAAATTTATACTAACCATAAAAAATGTTAAATTAACAAACAATTCTATTAGTATATAATAGTAATAAATTGTTATGTTAATGTAGATTCATAAGCAGTTCAACTTCGGTAATTTTTGACAATCAATGCTCTAATTCAAAAAAAAAAATTTAATGATTGATATTTTTCAGAATGTTAGTAACACGAGTTATTTATCGGTAATTTTGATTTGTTATATTAATAATTTCATAATAATAAATATATTAAAGTATTCTATTAATTAAAGAGGATTACTATATCTTTAAAGTCGGAACAAAGTACAGTTCAATATTTTAAAATATTAATTTTTGTAATAAATTTATTATTAAATAGTTATTTGATTTAATATTTTATAATTTAAATTATTTTTTTAAACGTTTAGAATACGTTTCGGACAATTCAGAAGATGTAGAATTTTTCTTAATTAAATTAAATAATCTCAAACGAGGAGTAAAAGGATATGAAAACATGCCAGTTTAGATATATCGGTCTACTAGATTAAAAAAAAAATGGCCTGTGACCTATTTATTGGGCTTCAATTCTTTCATACAAATACATGACCTATTTACATCTTACACCTCTTACCTCTTTTTTTTATATTATTATTACCAAATATATTCTTATAAATTATATTTTCACTTCATATTAATTATACTTTTAATTCTATATTTGCACCACATGTTTTTTTATTTTTAAAACCCTAGTTTTGAATCATTATCATCAACCCTATATTCATTATTCTTTAAATTTTAATCATGTAACATTATAATTGATTATCAATGACATAAGATACCTATATAATTATAATAACTAAAGGCAATATTTTGAAGAAATCAATGCAGTGTAAGTAGTATTTCTTAACTCTTCTAATTTGTTATGTCATATTTTAAATCAACAAAAATGTGAAGCATATAAAGACAAGTTAATAGTTTATCCAAAGGGCAAATAAGATCTAGTAATGAAGCATGGTTAATGTTATGAATTATCCTAATGAGAATGACTACGAAACAATTGTCATTATTTTAGGTTTGCTGATCATGTTTTCCTATTTTTGGTGATGAATATGAGAATTCTCCTAAGGAAACTTTCTCCAAGAGTCATGTATCTTATGTATAGGATGAGTACTTAGTTTGAAGATAAACAATAAACAAAAAGATTTTTTGGAAGAGGAAGAGCGTACTTGAAAGGAGTCACCCAAAAATTAAGCATGTTTTCAAAAGGAGAGAAAAACAGTTCATCAAAAAGAACATTTTCGAAAGAAGGGAAGAAAAAATGTTTATCAGAGAGGAACAATTTCAAAAGAAAGGAAGAAAAAGGGATCACCTGAAGATGAATATTTCTAGAAGAGACAAAATAGTTGTTACACCCCCAAGAAAAGGGGAAAATAAAAAGGTATTTTAAAAAATGTATTTTTAAAAAAAGGAAATAAAGATGTACTTAGTAAATAGAGGGTGTAAATAGCAAAAGCCTTAGTTATGTTTTCTTCCTTGGCATAATTTTGTTATATGACGTTGAGCTCCTGGAGGAGTTTTTTTTTCCACCTTTACTATATTTTTCTCAAACAAATAAGGATGTTCAAAAATGGAGCATATGTGTACAACTTTACAAATAATTTCTAAGATTAAATTGTACATGATTATATTTTTAATAATAATCATCTAAGTTCAAAATATCACCCCTTTACATAAAAAGATATAACAATTATTATAAGATATTAGATACTTAATTGTATCTAAAGTATAAAAATAATCCTAAATTTTATAATTCTTTTTACACGTGTTACAATAACCAGGGTGTTATTAGTTTTAGGTGGATTGATGCGTCTCAAATAAGAATTTGAAAACTACAGATATATTTGTAATAGATGCATTGTTGGAATTTTTTCATACTCGAGTCTGAATAATCTTAAAGACACACCCTAGTTTATTGGGTTAAGGAGGTCATTGTATCCAAATAATTGTCCTCTTATATCAATTTTATCAAAGGGTGACTAGTTGCACAGACAAGATTATTTATAATATAAGCACATTTAATATTTTCAAAGTTATTTGCATATTAGCTAGAATAAAGGGTCCTTAGTGTTTATAGAGATAAATATTTAATGCAATCTTAGAATATTCAAATCGTATATAAATACAAATTATAACATATTAAATCATCATATATAATATATGGAAGAGAGATCAAGAATATTATGTATCTACATTAATCCCATTGTTCATGGTGTGGTTCGATGAAAAACTAACTTATAAAAGAAGTGTGTGAGAGAGATTGATTTATACCGGTGTACCTAATGAGCCAATTTAAACTTTAAGTTTAAATTTTTATTAAATAAATTATCTTTTGAAATATCATAAAATATATAACATTAATAATTTAATAGTACAAGAGATGATCTCAGACCAAAATAATTAATACAATGGAATTTCAAAATTTTCAAAGGACTGACTTGCAAGTGAATCACAATTCTAGTTATGGGGGTTCACTAGTTTTTGTTCCTTTTACATAATCATCTAGTGATATTAATGTATTAATTGAAAGATGGTGAAATCATCAATACTAAATTCTGGATCTGTGTACAGTGGTATACACTACATAGCTTTTGAATAACCAATGGACCTAACTTTTTTATCCACATTCAGCAGCTTTACTATTTATTGAAACAGTTCCGAAAATGAAATTGTAATCCTAATCTAAACTTGTTCAAAAACGTGATCCTTTTCCTCTTCTCATCTAAGTAGCTTATGATAGATAAAACATGCAGTTATAGCTAACTGCGTGCGAACTTGACCTTCTCCACCTTCTCTTTCAACATTCTCATCATCTCTTTCTAATTTCACCACAAATTACGACACTACCCATTGCTGAAATTTGTCACTACACATCATAATTTGTGCACCATCAATTGCGCTCAATTAATTTGGTCACTTATATACGTTGATGTGAAATTGATTCGACGTGTGATTGGGTTCTATTCTATTTATAACTATGCATCGCATAGCATGTGTGGTGGGTTCATCATCTAAAGAATTTTCAAACTAGGATTGGTTATTATAGAGAAGCTATTTTAGCTCCTAATTTGCATGAATATTTTATTTAAGACAAATTCAACAAGGAACAAGCAGTTACGTGCTTTCCTTAAATCACGCCTAGGGCTCAAACAAATGCGTGGTCTTTCTTTCCCTACCATTTGAAGAAAGAAAAGACACATTGCCTAAGTAAGAAAGTGTAGCTGAATAACCATACATATGCCCTAGAAGAAGAAGACAGCATTGTGTCAAAATATTTCATCAAGCGTGTTGGACTTCAACATACTAACTGCCCTTATCTTCCTTGCTCAACCTTACTAAAAATAATCATATATTAGGATCATTTCTATTAGTGTAAATTTTATTTAATAAAAATTAAATTATTCATATAAATATATACTAATAATATGATATATCAATAATGTATATCTACTTTTAAATATTAATAAAATTATTTTATATACTATTAGTACGTATACATATATATACACACAAATCTACAATATTTATCAATAAAGTATGACATGATTGATAATTTATCTTTTAAATATATGTAATCAAGAGTTTGATCTCTAATCAATATATATATAATAAAAAAATATTTGTTGAATGTCAACTTATTAAATAAATTTTGATATTTCAAAAAATTAGTCTTTAATTATCGATTAAAGAAAATCTTATATTATTACACACTCGTAAGGTTTATATTAAGAACTTAATTTCAGTGAAATAAATAACGTATTATCACAGAGAAACTCAATGTCCAACTAGCTATACATTACATTAGTACATAGAAGATTTTTTTTTTGGTAGTGGATTATATTTATTAAGGATTAATTTCATTAAGAAAAACTCATGTCGTTATATAAAATCATACTAATTGATCTTATATTTACTACTTTTTTACTAAAAATTAATATCCACCGCATATAGATAAAGACTTGGCCATATATAATCGATAATTCTTATACTGTTAACTCTAACTCAAAGAATTGTCTAATTTGATTGTTCAACGTTTAAATCAATTGGGATGGGCTCTAGGGGGCTTAGGCAATTTCTTTTTAAAACTTTATTCTAATATAATTAATTCATTCTCATTTATTTTTTAAAATAGTTGAACAATAACATTATTAGTTAAAATTCAGTAATTAAAAATTTTCAATATCTTATTGATAATTTATTTTATTTTGTAAAATAATTAATCTCAAATTGAATTTAACATTTTAATGTTAAAAAAATGACAATGAGAATAATTACAAGTATTATTTATAATATTAAATAAGTGAAAGGCAGTAGATAATTACTAATATTTATACAAGTTAAGTAGTGAATGGGAAAAGTTTGTGACAATGAGATGAAAAAATTATGAGGGTCTATTCAGTTATGAGTTTTTAGTTAGCTGGAATATTTTTACGTGTAAGTAAAGGTTCTGCGTGGGTCTCTATATATAAGTAGTTGATTGGTAAGAACGATTGTAGCATTTTATACGCGCTTTCTATTTGTTTCCTTCGTTTCGGCATTCTGCTTAATCTCATATTTCCGCCAACCAAACAACAATGGGAAACACAAACACAGCAGAAACTCTTGTTCCAAATCTCGTAGCAGACAAAGGTGCTTTTTCATATGCTACCTTTGACTTTCACATGCTTTTAGAATCTCTTATTATTATTATTATTATTATTATTGGACCTCCCCTGTTTTACATCTTCCACCAATGTAAACATGCTCAAAATGTCTAGCAAAGATTTTCGTGAATTATTGGGTGAATGGAGAAATGCATAAGAACAGAGGTGAAATGCAGTCTGCAGACATGTCAGCCTTTCTTTAAACTCACTTGTATGTTTTTTTAATTTAAAATCTGAATCTGATCTATCTATCTTTTTTAAATAATGTATCTTAATTTTAAATTGTTTAAAATTTTATGAACTTACTTTTAAATAAGTCAATAGACGAAAGAGTCTAAAAGTCAACCATTTTAGATAAGATTATGATTATTAAGATAGATTTTGTGGATGTTTGGAAATCCATATGAAATTTTCTCTTTCTAATGCACTAATATAGGAGGTAACATTTTGTAATTTTTCCATTGAACGTAAATTTGATGAATTTAAACAATATCAATCACTATGTTTGTAGTTAGTAGTAGATGGAAGAAATTGATATAGAGTGTAGAAACATGATGGATATTTATGTTTGAATCTTTGTCACTGTTTTACACAAAAATAAATAAATTATACATAATAATTTTAATGAATATTTTTTTTAAAATAAACTTTATTTTTTTTAAAAAATGTTAATTTTTATCATATCTGTATTGTACATTACATAATCAAAATGCAACGAGACAAACAATTTTGTTAAAAAAAAAATTAATTGTCTAGTCTTAGGTCATATTTGGTTAGGTTTTTCTTTGAATACTTCAAGAGAAGAAAATAAAAAATGAAATAAATTTATTAAAAAATTAAAATAAATTTATGACATATGTAAAAGTTAATTTTAGTTTATAAATAATTTTTTTTTATTTTCTTCTTTTAAAAACACTTATACAAAGAAGTTTAACTACACATGTCCTTGATGAATTATTAGGTGGTCTTGTACCATATTATTTCTAATTAGATTTTACAAAACTTATAATTAAATATAATTACGGTTTCCTATTAAATTGAAAATTTTAAATATGTTATGTAATAGTTGATTGGTACCATCAATACTGAGTGATCTTCAACTATCTAATAACCTCATAATTTTTGCCTTGAAGGGGTATGTTATATTGTACTTAAACTCAACTTTTTCTTCTATCCCACGTAGATGACATAGCTATAGACTATAGTTCTAAAGACTTTTCATATGATTAAAAATGAGATTTTCAGTTGGTTAATAAATCATGTACTAGTTTCATGTTTAAGGGAATAATTTTGTGCGGCTAACATTGTCCTTTTTTCTCAGTCATCACAACTTGTTTGAGTTGGAAAATACGTTGCACATTGTTGAGTTTCTCCAAAGCGCCTAATTAATATTATTACACAATAATCGTATCTTTTGCCGTTGTGCCTCCAATGAATATATTTTGTACCTTTCGAAGCTCTGGCTCTCACTTCTCATCGTCCCGATAAACTGAAAAAAGGGTAAAATCAAAAAAAGACAAAAGCAACTTTCCCTGAATCAATCAAGTCATCGTTGTTTAAATCGCCACATGTTCTTATCATGCATCATCGTAGATTAAAAAAACGCTCTGATTTGTTGCTATAGATTATTTGCAGTGTACAAGATATATATTATATAGACTGATATGTACATACACGGTTAATGATATACATAGAGGAAATTTGAATTTGAATTTGAAAATCTAAAGATAACCTGTAATCACATCAATTGGTTCCCATGCATCAGTTAATTCCTATTTTGTATGAGAGAAATTATGATTCAGAATTTGAGATTACTCAAAGAAAATGCTAGGATATTGTTAGTAGCAGAACATATCTTCATAAATGTAACTCTGACACATAAATTATTTAGCCGCAACTGAGAGTTGAGAATGAGTGCCATTTTGAAAACTAACCCACAAGTTTTGACCACATTTGAAGGTGATGATATTAAGTTAACAGAAATTATTGGAAGTAATCAGGGAGAGAAGGACATAACAGTGACATGGGAGAATTTGTGGGTCACTGTTCCAAGGGGAAAGAAAAAGAAGCCAATTCTGCAGGGTCTTACAGGTTATGCCAGGCCAGGAAAGATTCTAGCCATAATGGGTCCTTCAGGATGTGGAAAATCTACACTTCTTGATGCTTTAGCAGGTGAGTAATTAATACTAAAATAATTTAATGTAATTAGGAGCGGCAAATTTATCTCGTTTAATTGATGTGATCTAGTGATATACTAAATGAAATGCGTATCATATGATTCAAACAATGTTGCAGGAAGATTGAGCTCAAACATGAAGCATGCAGGAAAGATTCTAATCAATGGCCAGAAACAAGCACTGGCCTATGGGACATCAGTAAGAGAAAATTCCCAAAAGCTACAAGAACTTAGCAAAAAAAAAAAAAAGTAGTAAATTTTTTGTAGGAAAAAATAATTGTGATTTCTTAACCTCTACCTCCACCATGTGAAATCAGGGCTATGTAACACAAGATGATGCTATGCTGTCAACTTTAACCACTAGAGAAACCTTATACTACTCAGCTCAGCTCCAATTTCCAGATTCCATGTCCATAGCAGAGAAGAAGGAACGAGCAGATATTACACTGAGAGAAATGGGTCTGCAAGATGCCATCAACACAAAAGTTGGAGGGTGGCATTCTAAGGGCCTCAGTGGGGGACAAAAGAGGAGGCTCAGCATTTGCATTGAGATTCTCACGCGACCAAAACTTCTGTTCCTTGATGAACCAACTAGTGGCCTTGATAGTGCAGCATCCTATTATGTTATGAGTAGAATTGCAAGACTAAATCTAAGGGATGGCATTAGAAGGACTATTGTTGCATCCATCCATCAGCCTAGCAGTGAAGTTTTTGAACTTTTCCATGACCTATGCCTTCTGTCTTCTGGTGAAACAGTATATTTTGGTCCAGCCTCTGATGCAAATCAGGTTAAGAACTAAAATAATTAATCCTGTATAAAGAAGCACATATTGATTTGAAGTTGACAACATATATGGTGACACCTTGATTTTGTGTAGTTTTTTGCTTCAAATGGTTTCCCTTGCCCAACTCTCTACAATCCTTCTGATCACTACTTAAGGATCATAAACAAAGATTTTGAACAGGTACGCAGATTCTGAAGATTGGTTATTTTGGAGGAAAACATCTAATTTATTTTGCAAAATTGACATTATCAGTTAGCTTAGTCCTTGACAATACATTATACATAAAAAACCAAATTTGGTCACTGATTTTAATAATTATCAATTCATTTAGTCCTTAAACTTGATTACCATTAGTCAATTTGATTATTGATTTTGGGTACATTAGTTAGGGATCAAATTGAGTATTGTACCCAAAATCAACGTGTTTTAGTTAAGGACTAAATTTTCATGTCTAATTGATGGTTGTTATAGTTAAGGACTAAATTTTCTTTCTTGTTTCATCAGATATAAAATTGAATAGTGGTAGTGTGTTACAATCTTCAGGGACTAAATTAATGTTTTACTTTTAGCAGCGTGTCTTCTGATCAAGAAGATGCAGCCAAAATCCCGAAACATAATTGATTCATCTTATTGTTTCTACTCTAGGATGCTGAAGAAGGTTTTGTTAAGGGAGTAACCACAGAAGAAGCAATTGATACCCTTGTAAAGTCTTACAGATCGTCTCAAATAAGAAAACAAGTTATAAATGAAGTGGAAAAAATAGCTGAAAGTGTAAGTTTCATGTCGCGCTACAAAATTACAAGAATAATTCCACAAACCCAAAGACTTGAGAATTATGATACCTGAAATACTAATTTTTGCTTGAGTTTAGGATTCTGGTGCAATAAGGAAGCAGAGGATTCATGCTGCAGTTCACACTCAATGCCTTGTTCTTATAAGAAGATCTTCCTTGCAATTGTTTCGTGACACGGGAAATTACTGGTTACGATTAGTTGTCTTTATTATAATAGCTATAAGCATTGGCTCTATCTACTATAACATAGGCACCAGTCATGGATCTATTGAGGTAAGATAAATGATAAGCACAATGCTTAGCTTTAAGTATTAACGAATAAAGTTGATGAGTAATGCAATATCCTCATTCTTGCTTCAGGCGAGAGGTTCGCTGCTCATATTTTTCATTTCAGTTCTGAGTTTCATGACCCTTGTTGCTGGATTCTCTCCACTTTTGGAAGAAATGAAGGTAAATTTTCTGTCATTTTGTGTTATATTTTAAGATAATCAAGTTAGCACTGCAGCCTGCTTTTCTATTTGAAAATGTTTTATTTCACTATAATTTTGAAAACCAGACCAAAACCGGCAAAAGATTGGTAAAAACTTGTTAAAATAGGTCAAAAAATGATTTACATCGAGTCAATGAAAAATACCTAAAATACAAAGCCATTTTGATTTATCATGTTTAACCGTTCAACTATATCTGAACTATTGAAACTTGAACCAGTCTAGTTTTTAAAAACATTGCATTTTATCATGTCAGGTATTTGAAAGAGAGAGATTGAATGGACACTATGGTATCACAGCATTTCTCGCTGGCAACTTATTCTCTGCTGTTCCTTACATTCTTCTGATCTCTCTGATTCCGGGAGGAATAGCTTATTACCTTTGTGGTATGCACGAAGGACTAGATCGCTTCATGTACTTCACTGCTTTGCTATTTGCCATAGTGATGTGGGTTGAGAGCCTTATGTTGGTTATTGGAAGCATCTCTCCAAATTATGTAATAGGCATGTTCCTAGCTGGTGGAGTTGAAGGACTCATGATTTTAACAGGTGGATTCTATCGAAGGCCAAATGACCTTCCCAAACCATTATGGAAATACCCTTTGTACTATGTTTCATTCCTCAAGTATGCCTTCCAAGGATCATTCAAGAACGATTTTGATGGCTTAACATTTTCTGTAGACCAAGATGGAGGCATTAATAGAACCATCAGTGGTAGAAATGTTTTAATTGACACATGGCACGTGGAAATGGGTCACTCTAAGTGGGTTGATCTTGCTATCATGTTTGGAATGATTGTGTTGTATCGAGTTATGTTCTTGGCCATCACTAAGAGCAAGGAGAAGCTGAAGCCTTTTGTTGCATCCATTAGTTCTCTTCGAGGATAAATTTTCAATAGAATGATTTTTTTTTTTTAATAGTTCATTAGAATGACTTGAAACTGAATCAGTGATCACCGATAAGTGGAGAAACTGAAGCATTCTGTTGCAGCCATGGTGACTAGAAATAGAGAGACTAGAATCAGTGGTTCCTAAATATGGCAGGGAACATGTTATTTACTGCATACTCGTCCTATACATAGGTAATTTGTTATATAGGATTTTTTTTTTTGAGTAATTATGTAGGATGGTATATATTTTATGTTAATTTAACAAATTTTGCTTTAATAATATTTTTCTTCTACACATGAATAAAATGTAATATTAAAAATTTGGAACCATTGAATTCTTTTTAAAATTTTAAAAGTATTAATCAATATAGTAACTCCTAAAATTATTTCAAAATGTTATATTTCTATTAACAATATGAATAAATATATATATTAATAATAACTCAAATGTAAAATAGAATACGTCTCCAATTATTATATATACATGTAAGTGTGGGACAGAGGGAAGGAAGGACCCAAACAGAAGTCACAAACACTATTCCAGATGAGAGGCATCTTTACTTTGCTATTGCTTAATAATGGAAACAATAACTGCATGGAAAGGATGAGAGTAGACACAACAAAGGATTACACTGCTGTTACATCTAATTGAAGATTGTAGGGAAGCTGTGCACCATGCATGCACGACAAGAGGTTTGGAAAGAGCTCTTACATCTAATTGAAGATAAATGACGTTATAATGATATGGGACAGAAATAGAAACCAAGTGTATGAGAAGAGAAATTATTAGATAGGTCACATAATCCTTGAACAATTGTTAAATATTTATTTTATCATAGTGTTGTTAATTTTATCCAGAAATAATGTATGAGAATACTTAATAATTTTAAACTACTTAATAATTTCTTGTATGCATGAGAATTTGTTGATTGACAAATAGATTTAAACTTCATTTGAACAAACAACTTATTTAATATCTTATTTACTAAGCTCTTATGTAATACTCACTTATGTTATAAGTGTTTAAAATTTAGTAAGTTGTTGTATTTTGATATATATTTTAACAAACACTTATATAGTTTTAGTGTTTAGATATATCATTATTTAAGCACTTATAAGATGTTATCTCATTTTAAAAATTAAAAAATACAAATTAAATTTTCATTGAAAATAAAATAAAAGGCTTTAAAATATTTTTAGTTCCTAAAAAATTAGTTAGTTTTGATTTTAATCTAAGTAAAAAAAATCTTTGCTTTTCACCCCTTTAAAATTGAAACTATTGTTTTTATTTCCTATGTTTATTAAAAATTAAGCAAACATCCTAAGTGTTATATACGATTCTTTAAAATAATTGATATTTATCTATCTTAAAATAATTATTAAGATAAAACAGTGACTTTAAATTTTAGAGAGATAAAAATTAAAAAAAATATTTTTTAAGATATCAAATCAAAATTTATTTATTTTACTAGGACCAAAAATAATATTTATATATTTTAAAATAATGAAAAAAATAAAAAAATTATAAGGATCAAAATCAAAATTTTCTAATTTTATAGAGATTGAAAACATATTTAAGTCAAACAAGAGTATAAAAGTAACTAAATAATTTTAAAAAAAATGACATTATACATTACAATAATATTAAAATTATAAATAAAAAAAATAATAGTCACTATTCACCTAATTTTAGCTTATAAAAAATATTAATAAAATGTGAGAAATCATATATATATATATATATATATATATATATATATATATATATATATCCATGATTAAAAATTAAGAATTATAAATTTTAAAAATTTAAAATCAATTTTATATATTTATAAAACCATGATTAA
Organism: Cajanus cajan; assembly: GCF_000230855.2. Classification (NCBI taxonomy): domain Eukaryota; kingdom Viridiplantae; phylum Streptophyta; class Magnoliopsida; order Fabales; family Fabaceae; genus Cajanus; species Cajanus cajan. The sequence continues at coordinate 64,543,028 of NC_138518.1, forward strand.
AAAATATTGAATAAATATTAACAATAAAATTATTTTAGATGTGCTATTTTAGAGAGAGAAAATAGTTGAGTTTGTAGTAGGGGAATGTAAATTTTGGAAGGAAGAGATAAAAACAAATTGGAGAAGAGAAAGAAAAAATAAAGAGGAATAAAAAATTTTAGAGGGAGGAACAAAAACCTTTTTGGTAAAAGACTGAATAAAGTAAAAATGAAAATTATTTATGTCAGTAACGGGATTCAAATTTAAATATTTTTTAATAAATTTATGCATAAGTTAAGTAATAAACTTACAATTTATTAAAATAAATTCAAAACATAAAATATATTTTATAAGTTTATCCAAACACTCTTATAAGCATTTATAGGATAAAACAAATACAAATAAGTTGTTCATAAATTCTTTCAAACAAAACTTTAAAAGATGAAATTGATTATAAATGTATAATTCATTATGGACAATCTAAATTTTGGATTCCATCACGCATTAACTATTAACATAATAATGTATCACATTTGATGATAATTTATATAGATTTAATGATGAAACATTGTTAAGATAAATAGTTTTACATAGTGAATCAATTAAAAATTATAATTTATATAACTTTTAAGATAATTATTTTAAAAATCACGAAACTTATCTTTAATATAGACTATAAAACAAAAAAAACTGTATAAAATTATTTTAGACACAATTTAACTCATTCCCTATATTATAGGGTGCTCCAAGAATTATTCATATCATTTGAGCATAATTATATATAATATAGAGTATTAGATACACATACAAATATACAATTGCCTTGTAATAATTTATATAACGTCATTTTTTTATCTTTAACTTTCTCTATCAATAAATAATGTGATAGAGAAAAAAAAATTATATAAATTATTGTATAAATTATTGTACAAATCTCATTTTCTTATCCATTGATCTTTTATTTATTTTTTTGGATATCGGGTTTTATTAATTTCTTGAAAAAACGGTTAGTCAAAATAAAAGTGATAGTCAGCGGCAAAGTGAGAAAGGCAAGTGCATTGTAATGGTGGGTTATCATCTTGTCTTATCCCTTGAATTATAGAACCTATAAATGGTTTGGATAACCATCGTGAATTTGGAGGACAAATCCTGTTTGGTTCCCATCTATCCAAACGCCCCCGACAAGACCAAACTAATCCTCAAATATAAAAATGAGTTACAGTCTAATGTCCCCAAGAAGCCTTTTACGAGGAGATTGCACTTTGTATTCGAAGTTGTTTTGAAGATTAAATATTATTAATTTGGATGATACAAACAAAGAAGGTAAGACATTCGGCAAATACAAACACACACCACTTGTAATATATAAGTCTTATGAAACTGGTTAATAAGTGAAATGATACGAAAAATATAGAGAAACAAGGAGTGTGAAATAAGTATTTATAATTAAGGGTGTTCAAGCATCATTCTCTCGTAACTATTGGTGAAAGCACTTTCAAATAGTTAATAATTTGAAAGAAAATACAAAAATGATGATTTATATTAAAAAATTGTCTGCTTCTTTCATTTATAAATATCACATGTTGATAGTGATGAGGATGATGCTTGAACACCCTAACAGTGAGACCAACTTTTCCATGACCTTTGTCTTCTCTCTTCAGGAAAGATGGTATATTCTGGTCCTGACTCTTATGCAGATCAGGTTAGTAAGGAACTCAAATAATTATAGAACAAAAAACAAACATATGTTGATCATATACATGTATTGTGACACTTTTCATTCGGTGCAGTTTTTTTGCTTCAAATGGTTTTCCTTGCCCACCTCTCTATAGTCCTTCTGATCTCATTAAGGATCATCGATCAACCAAGAATTCAATCAAGTATACGTGCAAACTTTGAGGCCACCTAGTGCTTAAAAATTAAAACTCAAACTCATTCCTATTCGCTTCAATGAAATTTATAGAGAACTTACGTTATAAATGATTTTTTCGGTACTTACTTTTATATACCATATACTAAAAGTATATATATATATATATATATATATATATATATATATATATGATTATACCATAATATCATTTTAATTATTGAAATTATAAAACAATGTTATTTAAGTTTTTAAAATTATATATGATATTATTACGTAACACGTATCACTACAAATATATTACGTGTATGTCATGTGACATAATCGTATCGTATAAGTATTTTTGTTTAAGAAAATGGAAAGAATCAAATGAGTGATATATTACATTTTTTATAGATTTTTTTTGAGTTTTTTCATAATTAAAGACTAAATTAAGAGTACCATACAACACTTGCTTAATTTTATATTACTTTTGACCTACCTAACCATCGAGAGGCTGAGAGTTTCGACACTGAATGACCAAAAAAGTAAAATTACAGAACTTGTGAATGCATTGGAGTGGCGTTAGGGTTTTCCATGACCTTTATCTTTCGCTTGGGAGACGCTGACATGCACGATAGCGATACACCACGGGGCTTCACCTTCTCTTTAATCTTGATGATAACCAAAAACAAAACTCGATACACAACAATCATCCCCGCCAAGACTGCAAGATCAACCCACTTGGAGTAACTCATGTCAACTTGCCATATATTTCTCAAAACCTCTTCACCACTTACGTAACCCTTTGATCCTCCTTCTCCAACTCCATTTGTAGCAAATCTCAGTCCTTGGTACTCGTTCTTGAACATTCCTTGGTCGGAAAACGTGTGAAAAGCAACGAAGTGTAACGGGTACTTCCAAACTGGCTTAGGAATATCATTTGGCAATCTAAAGAACCCGTTAACTAAAAGCATGACTCCTTGAATTCCAGCACCGGTTATGATGCCCATTAGAAAGTTTGGAACCACGCTTGCAACTATCATCATGAGGCTCTCCACTAACATGAGACTAGAAAATAAAACACAAATGAAATACAGAAAGTGCTCGCATCCACTCTGAAGGCCAGGAAGGTAATAAGATATAGCCCCGGGAATGACTGTCACCAATAGCAAGTATGGGATAGATGATAAGGTGTTACCAATGACAAATGCAGTAACACCATAATGACCATTTTGTCTTTCTCGTTGAAATACCTGGGAACCAAGTAATGGTGTACACATTTTAGACTACTTATATAATTATTAACAAATTTGGAATGGAAAAAATTCTATTCAGATGTTTCGAATTACCTTCATGACTTCCACAAAGGAAGGGAATCCACCAATGGTCATGAAAGTAATGAAACCATTTATAAATGCAACAAGCGAACCTCGATCCTGAAATAATCAAAAGCAATTATTATGTAGTCTTATTCAAATACAGTTTAAAAGGATTATTAAGAATTTTTTCTATTAAAAATAAAGAATATTTTTTTTATAAATTGTTGAATTTTTTTTAAAATTTGTATTCAAACATGCTTTAAATATAAATGGTCTCGAACAATCTCTATGTGTGATTTTAATTATTAATAGTATGATTCTGTAATATGCCTCCCTTACCTTAATTGAGTCATAACTTGTGCCCAAATTATAGAAAACAGTGCCTAAAGTTATGGCCAATGCAATATATATGACAAGGCGTAACCAATAATAGCCTAGATCACGATACATGTTCAAGAACGATCTTTCGGTGAGAGCTAAGCATTGATTAAGGAAACCTGCATGTCCTCTCTTCAAATCCAATGAACTTTTGTCCTGAAACCAATTAATGTAAATATTAGTTAACTTGGGTATTTGTGGTGTGAGCAATCGAGCATCCAGTTGTAACCAGTAACCATTCAAGTTGTACCTTCTCAGATAGTATAGCTACTTCATTTTGAACTTCTTGTTTCCTTTCTGAAGATTTGTATGAGCTCACAAGGATGTGGATTACTTCTTCTGTGGGTATTCTAGTTTCTGCTAAACCCATCTCAATGTCCTGATGAAATAAAAAAAGCATTCTAATCATATTTGTGTTGACAACAGTTATGTTCAAATATCTTACACTGGAGAAGAATTGAATCATGATAAAAGCACCAATGCCAATATGGAAACTTGGTCACCTTAATTACCTGATCAAAATCCTTGTTTATAGTCTTCAGTAAATGATCAGAAGGATTCATGAGACCAGGACATGGGAAACCATTTGATGCAAAAAACTACATTGAAACAAAGTATAAAAAGTAAGTGGGCACTATAATTAGAAAAGAAAGTACAACACTGTAAATTTGTAATAATAATGGAGTGTAAAAATGATTAACAGTCTATTTAAATATAAAAAAAATTAAAAGTATTTTTAAGAATTAATTTATTAAAAATAAAAAATATTTTAATAGAAAAACTCTTAAAAATACTTCTAAACTTATATCTAAATTGACTTAAATAGTTGATATTACCTCACTTGCAGCTGAAGCAGGTCCAAAGTAAACGGTTTTACCCGAAGACAAAAGACAAAGGTTATTAAAGAGTTGAAAAACTTCACTACTAGGTTGGTGGATTGAAGCAACAACAGTTCTCTGAGTGTGATCATTTTGAGCCAGGGCAGCGATTCTTTTCATGACATAATAGGAAGCTGCACTGTCTAGTCCACTAGTTGGTTCATCAAGAAAAAGAAGTTTAGGGCGTGTTAGGATCTCAATGCAAATGCTAACTCGCCTCTTCTGACCCCCACTAATGCCTTTACAACCCCACCCTCCAATTTTTGTGTTAATGGCATCTTGAAGACCCATTTCTCTTATTGTGAAGTCTGCTCTCTCTTTCTTCTCTTTCTTGGACATGGTGTCAGGTAATTGGAGTTGAGCTGAATAGTGCACTGCTTCTCTAACCGTTAACGTTGTCAACAATATGTCGTCTTGTGTGACATAAGCCTATGGTCACAACATGGTGGAAAGAATGGTTAATTGATCATGTTACGTGGCCACTTCAACAAATTAGCAGTCCAATTTGCTTTTCTGTTGATGAGTTTAAGATTTTGTGTACATACCGAGGTTCCGTAAGATAGTGCTTGTTTGTGACCATTGATCAGAATCTCCCCAGTTTGTCTTGTGTTTGAATCTAATCTCCCTGAAATATGAATTCATACCATCGTTTAATTTGTTAAAAAGTTCTAGTGTTGGAAAGAAGCGTGATAAATTAAAGTGTTTTGTTCTTTTTCTTTCAGCTTTTCTTCTCAAAACCTTTTCTCATCTCTTAATTTTGTTTTATTTTCTATGTATTTTGCAAAAAAATAAAAAAATAAAACATAAGTATCTTTATCATGTATTTTATCTTGGGATGAAAATAAATCAGATTATTTATACAAGTTTTACAACTTAACCTATATGTTTATTAGAAAAGTTAAGCTTAGTTTTTTTTTAGAAAGTTATTTTTAGCTAAAAGGTCAAACATTTAAAAAAGTCTGATAAGTTGATACATCTTACTTAAAACATAATATTATATATCAATTTATATTTAATGTATATAATTATGAATAATAATATTTTAATATTTAGACTTATAAGTCTAATTGATTTTTTTATAACTTAGGTCATGTAAATATACTATTAAGTTGAGTCAAACAATTTTTAGACAGATCAAGTCATATTTAAAAAAAATGTAATAAGTAATTATGACAGGCTTAAGTTTAATAGTTTTGTAGTTAGTCAAGTTTAGACTCACTTAAACTCAGCTTGACATATTTTTACATCTAATTTTTTCATATAACCCATGGTTATCTTTCTATTTTATTTATTTTCTCATTTTTAAGGAAGCCTAATTTCCAAAATAACTTGAAGAGAAGAAAATTTCATGAAGTTATAATCTCATAATTAAATACATTTTCACAACTAGATTTCTGAAAAAGATGGTACATTTTGCTTTTTTTTTTTTTTTTTTTACTTTTTCGGAGAGCCAAAGGCCACTCATTTTTTTTAGATAAATTTCCTTCTAGTATAAGGCTTCTTGTATTATTATTTTAGTTGTTATTAGTTATGTATTTTCAAAAATAACTTTTTTCAAAGTGAATGGTTTACTTTATATATATAAATAAAATAAAATAACTTTAATTAAAAGTGCATGGAAAGTTTCAACCATCGATAATAAATTCATAATTTGTTGCGGATATAATATTAAATGACGTTTTTCATCCATAGTTAAAACTCTTTACTTTTCTATCTAAAACCATTAACACGCATTAAAGGTTATCCTCAAAAATATAATTGAGTCATAATTTGTGTTGGATGTAATATTAAATTATGCTTATCCATAGTTAAAACCCATTATTTTTCTATCTAAAATCATTAATACGCATTAGAGGAGGCAATCCAGTCTAGTATAGTATACTCTTAATAGCTGGGTGGTAATTAAGTGAATCTCAATTTTCGTTTAATTAATTAAGAGAATCATTGACATTATTTTTAACGAATAGGGATGATAACTATAGTTTTAAAAACCGGAATCGTGATCGAATCGGTTAAAGTACTAAGTCAGTGAGTTAAAAGTTGAACCGGTGGGTCACTAGTTGAACCGCATGACTCAATTTTTATTTATTTTTATTAAAAAATATTCATATTAAATATATTTTATACTTATAAATTTTAATAAATTCATATTTTATTTTAAATTTCAAATTTTCTATCTTATTTAAAATTATTTTTATTTTTATTTTGTAAAAAAATATATAAAAAAAATTACATGTTAAACTGTATATTAATACAAATTAAAAGTATAAATAATATGTACATATATAATATGCTTGAAATTGATAATACAAAATAATATATGTAATATCTACATAGATATTATATTATTAAATATATAATTTAAAATTAATAATATACTATAAAAGTTATTTAAGTTGTATATATTATAAACAAATACATTAGAACAAGTAGTCATTGTTATATTTAATAAGAATCTTTGTTCTTCCATTAAGAGATTCAATTTTCATTATTATTTTTGTGGTTTATGGTCCCTTAAAAAATTTTTGAAAAAAATAAGAAAAAAAGTGGTTGAACCGGAAAATTGACCGGTTCAATTAGGTTTGAAATGGGTCGACTGCATAACCGATCCAATTTAAGATTCGAACCGACTGGACCACCGATTCCCGGTCCAACCGGTCTGACAGGCCGGTTCGATCCAGGTTTTTAAACATTGATGATAACCATAATTGACTATCTATCCATTGTATTTTTTTTCAATTTAATAGATATGTATTATTACTATAAAAATATATATATAATCAGCCATTCATTAATCATTAATTATTAAGATAACTTTGAAGATAGTTATATCAAGAGCATCTTTTAACAAGTGTATTTTAAATATTTCATTTTAAATATCCTATTTAAACAATTAATAAGAAATTTATGTAAATTTTTCTCTAATGATGTATCTTAATATAAGAAACTTGCATTTTTATATATTTTTATTTACATTGGGTTCTTTGGAAACTTCTTTCATCTCTTCTTTCTCAATACTATGAAATTATTTTTTCTTCATAAGCTACTGTATCTTGTACAAGATATGTATCCTAATTTAAGCTTTTTTTAAAAGCTACTCTTGATACCATATAAACCAATTCTAATGCAGGAAAATAATAATAATAATAATAATAATAATAATAATAAAGTATCATTATTTATTTATAATTAAGCAACATATAAGATATCTGCATTAAAGATGTTATAATATAAATTGACAAATTGATCATATATATACAGTGATCTATGATAATAATTTAAACTTGGAAAAAGAGTTACAGAATATTATGATGCAGTAGATTATTATTTAGAAGCTACATATCTTGTGATGTATACCTGCTAAAGCATCAAGTAGTGTTGATTTGCCACAGCCAGAGGGACCCATTATGGCCAAGAGTTGTCCAGGCTTGGCATAACCAGTGAGACCCTCAAGAATTGATTTCCTCCCATCCTTTCTATTGGAGGCACTCACCCACACATCCTTCCATGTCAAGCAGATACCCACTTCACATTCTCCTCTATTCATCTTTCTTTCCATTTCAATGTCTAGGACTTCTGATTTTGACCTAGGTTTGGTTTCACAAGCACTTATAGGACCACATGAAACAGAGTTATCGTGAGGGCAAGCCATAGCTATCACTATGTAGTGATTAATAATACCACAGTCTGTGGCCTTTGGGAGTATGAATAACTTTTTGCAACACATAAAGCCACATATATAGACTTCTTGTGCAATTATAAAACGTGTTTCCTATCTTAACACGTGTTTCGTATATAGATTATTCAGAATTAAAAACGATTACATGGTAGAATTAGGTATAGTATGGGAATTAAATGAGGGAGGAAAAGAGAGAGCTTTTAGACCACAAAACTCTTTTCATTCAATATTAGCTGCAGTTTGGTGGAGCCTTGAGCTGTTTCACCGAATGTGTCCTTGTTTTCTTTGTTCTTTCATGGTGAAACATAAATGTATCACAAATCCTTCCAAAAAAAATTAAAATGTATTAGATTGGTTTTATTCTTTAATTATAATTAAAATTTTATATATTTAATGAAAATCTCAATAATACATATTTATATATTGTTAAAAAAAATTGATCATGATTAAAAAATGACACTAATTACAATTCAGAAACTAAAAAAATATAGGTATATATATAATTTGTCGATTTGTGCTCAAATTTAATTAAATTTAATTTTCCCTAAAATGAATCCATCATCCAACACCATAAGATTTTTTAAATTTTGTACCTATTTTTCTTCTTATGGATGAGAATCGAGGATAAATACTAGCCACCGAGAATTCATAGCAGTACGTACTTTTCTTTTAAAATACAATTAGTTAAAATATACTTACTAGAATTTTTTTTATATTATATGCGATTTTCGTAAAATTTACAGAGAATTTGATTCTTACAAATTTTTCTATGAAATTTTATTTTGTTAATTTTAAAATTTGCAAGAAATTTTTCTGCAAAATTTCTTGTGAAAAAATTCACAAAAAAGTTTCTTGTGAATATTTTGCAAGAAATTTTGTAAAAAAAATTTTATAAAAAAAATTAAAGAAATTGCTGCAAAAAGTTTCTTGCGAATTTATAATTCAAAAGTAATTTTTGTATATTATGAGTATCAAATCATCATTTAATTGTAAGTATCAAATCATCATTATTAATTCTTCAATTATTATCTTTTAAATATTGAATTTGAATTCATAATATGTTTTTCACACTAATATGTGATTGTTGAGCTTTTGAAATTTTAGAATGCAGGTTATAGATCTAACTCAACCTACAAAATTAACTTATAAGGTGAGTGTTGTCACTAATTATATACTTCTTAATTATTTTATTTCTAATCAATATGGCATTTAAGATTTTTTTTAAAAATTAATTAGATCATGTCTTCATTAGAAATAAATTTAATTCAATATTTGCAGAAAAATAACATATTTCTAATAAATAAATTATATTTACAATATTTTTCTGTGAAATTAAATAAATTATATTTACAAGACAAATATTTTTCTGCGAAATTAAATAAATTATATTCCTGTAAATATTTTTTTGGAAAAATTTGCAAAAAAAAATAACATATTTCTAATAATGATATATCTTTTGTTTGTTATTTTTTAATTATTACAAAAATATGAGGGGAAAAAGTAATTTCTATCCATCAAGTATATGTAAATTTCGAACTGAGAATTAATATTAATTAACAAAGAGTTCTTTTAGTTTAATCCAAGATTTCTAGGTCGAAATTTTATGAAAGATATATTTATAATAATTATCCAATTCAACTTAAGTTATTTTAATGAACATTCATATTATATTATGCACACCTGTGAAACTCGATTGATTAGTGAGTGGACGGTTTTTATTATACATATTTTTTATATTATTAAAAATACATCAATATAAAAGGTTAAAGTATAATAAATAATATAAATATCTATAAAAAAAAATAGAGATGAAAGAAAAAAAAATCTTTATACATTGAGGATATATTTTTTTTTAATAAAAAAGTCAACTTTTACAACAATAATTTGAAACGGTGTTCCAATGTGAAACATGACAGATTGACACCTATTAAAATTGCTCTATATTATATTTAAAATAAAATAAAAGTGGCATTGCATTATCATGGCTCTGTTTTTTTGTTTGTTTTTCTTTCATTCTTAATCATTTTAATTGTCACATTCAAGTATTTTGTTTAAAACACGGAACATAACTAGGAGTGTAAAATGTAAATGAGGTAATCTATTTATGAACTATTCCGATTAGTTTAAACTTGTTTCTTTACTTAAAATTCAATTAATCTTATAAATCAAAATTAAAATGAAAATAAAAAAATATTAAAAATGAAGCAAAATTCATTAAAGTATTATACTAAAAAGAAGAATTTAATTCATTTTATCAATATCTGAACTTTATTTTATTGTATGTAAAAAAAATATAAAAAGCAAGTTCTTTTGTTGATTTGTTCCACAGAGATATCAAACTCCCCATTTTTGTATAAAAACAACGTTAATTATGTATAAAAAAAATCATAAATAAATTGAAAAAAGTCGATTATCAAATTCGAAGTGATGGCCATCGCTTTATAAATGCAATGCTCTAACCTCTGAGTGGTAAATAAATTCAAGTTTGAAATTAGGTTTGATTAATTAAATAAAATGAAAGCTATAATATATTTAAACAATTAAGTAATTATAAATTTTTCTAAAAAAAACTCAAATAAAAGTAATGAATATAAATAATTTGTTTAAAAATATAAAATTAAATATTTATTATTTAACTTCTATAATAGATATTCAATTACATAAGTTTTTTCTAGAAATATTTTCTGAAGATATGAACTATATATAAAACATAAAACAATTGTTATAAGAGTTTAATTTATATACTTACAATGTAAAATATTTTGCAAATCATTATTACTATACTTTTTAAGGTAGATTTTATAAAATTGAGCTAATTTATCGTGTATAATAATTTATGAATAAAATATGTCATGATTATTTTATAATATAAGTATATATATAAAATATTATTTACTCTTATTATAATCTATACTCAATTAAATAAATAATTATATTTGAGCAGTTAAAGTTATATTTTGTGAGTATAGATTAATTTATAATTATGAACATTGAAATACAACATAAATTTTGTTGCTGAAAAAAAAAATATAATAAATAACCCTTTACATAGCACATGTAAAACTTAATTATCCATGTCGGTGGTTGAGCATCCTTTATTAGCCAACAGAATTCAGAAATCTCATTCAACAGTCTTAGGATAAGCCAGAAACTGAATATGGATCAATCAATCTTGGGCCTATGAAACATCTCAATCCGTGGGCCCATGACACAGCATAAATGACTTTCGGAGTTATGGAATAAGTACTACGTGTCTCATTTCTCATCTCAAGATGAATAGGTCAAAATATCTTAGGATTATGTTGAGTTGTTACACTTGTACTTGAATTTGTCTTGAAAGCTGATTAATTTACTTTTCAATGCTTTTAAAAAAAGAAGAAAAAAAAAAGAATTTTTTAGTATCTATGAAATAGCAGTTTTTTTTTTAAATTATTTTTTCAATTATTTTTACTATTATGTACTGTAATTATTTAAAAATAAAGACTAGAAAATTACTATCAAATAATAGTAAAAATAATTGGAAAAAAATTATTATAACCTTACTATACATAAAAAATGCAAAGTACAAGAAATAAGTATAAAAAATATATTAGTAATTAGGAAAAAATATATAAATTATATCATATATATATATATATATATATATAATGAAGGATTCATTTATTCTTTGAGTAAGTTTACCTAACGAATCAATGCATAAATTAAGTCTGCAAATTTTTAAAAGATTTGAAAATTATTTAATACTTCGTTTCATTAATCCAAATCAACGTATAAGATGATTTTATGATTATCTGTCAATTTGAATTAATAAAACGAAGTATTAAATGATTTTTAATTTTTTAAGATTTCAGACTTGATCTATGCATTAAGAACTTTAAATACAACGGTTGAATTGTTGAAATTTGATGTAAAACATGAGTTATTAAATGGTGTAAGTCTAGGTAGACTTACTTTAGGAGTAAACGGATTCGTCCTATATATATATATATATATATATATATATATATATATATATATATATATATTATTTTGCTTACAAAAATAAGTGTAATGTTGGACAAAATATTTGATTAGTTTAACTTCTTTGTATTTACTTCAATCCAAAGTCTAAACTACTTTCATGTTTTATTTGGATGATAGAAGATTTTGAGAGGAGAGGGAAGGAAAGAGAGAGGGGGGAGAATGAACAAATTTTTTAGTTGTTTGAATTTAGAGAAGTGAGAGAGAAAGAATTGAGAGTGTGTTTTATAATGGCATATATGTCTTTAAAAAAATATTTATATAATTCAAAATAAAAAGGTAAACATGTCATTTTAATTTTAATTTCTCCTATTTATTTTTTTGTCGTCTTATGATCTATTTAGATATCTTCATCTTGAAAGTGTAATATTATATGTTTTGGGGTGCTTTATTTAATTATATGTGATATATGATTAAATTGTTGAATTGTTGTTATGTCTATTGTTTTAGAGCTCTAAGGGTCAAGTAACACTTAAGAGTTAAGTTGTCTCTAAGTTAGTCTCAAACAGAGATCACTTAGTTCAACTTAAGGAAGGATATATAAGATTTTCTTAAGACATGAACCTCATAAGTTCATGTTTTAAGAAAAACTAGAAAGAATCTAAAAAGAAGGTCTTTGGAAATCGAAGATTTCTTCTTCATCTTCCCTTACTGAATTCTTCTTCTACTTCTTCCCTACAATTGATCCAAGGTGACTGTTGTGGAGATTCAAGCTTCCAAGTTAGGAATCTTAAGTCAAACATGTGGTGTTCTTCTTCTTCCTTTTTCTCTTTCACTTGGAGTTGAAGTAAGGGAAGATAGTCTCTTGATTCTTGTTGGATTGTTTGAGTTGCATGTTTCATATTCATCGAGACATTGATGTGTTGGTTGATTTAGGATTGAATTATTTAGGTTTTGGGTTTTGGTGTTTTAAGCTTGTGAAGGTGAATTTTGGTGATTTAATTCTATTTTTTATTGCATATGTTGAAGTTCTTGTGCTAAATGGGATGTTGATAACATATATAAATGATATCTTGCATTGCATGTTGGAAATCCCCCGAGTTTCAGGTGGATTGAGCAAATTCTTGAATTTGTTATACACAGATTTCACCATCGCGTTAGGTGCACCTTCATGGTGTTGAGCATGACTTAAATTAAGGGTTCTTTATTCTAATCATGTTGAGTGCAACATTGGTGGCGTCGAGCATGAAGAAAGAGAAACATTTCTAACTTAGTCACGCTAGGTGTGGTTTTAAATGGCTTCGAGCATGAGAAAAAAGAAATATCTTTGACTTGGTCACACCAAACATGGTTTTGAATGGCGTTCTGCATGAGGAGATAGAAGTGTCTCTGACTTGGTGGCGTTGGGCCCTTTGTTGAAAGAATTTAGGCATGATCAAGACAAAGTCCCTTTGTCTAAACAACATTGCACACCAATTTAGTGATGTCAGAGATGAGTCAAATAGAAATTATCTGCCTAAAACGAGGTCAGACGTGGAGTTTGTACATGACAGGCATGAAAGCAATAAAGGTCCTCTATCTCATCCATGTCGAGCGTAGGTCAAGTGGCACTGAGTTAGCATGGGCGAGCTTGGTAGCTCTCTGACTCAATGGCATCAAGTGTGGGAAGAATGGCATCAAGCATGTGTTGCCTATTCAAAAAAGTGTTACTTTTGGCTAAGTATTATACATTGTATGAGTAATAGGAGAATTTATAAGTGGTATGTTGTTGTATGATATCATTTATTTACACACTAATGTATATAGTTGATTAAACCATTGAAGTATAGCATGAGTTGTATGTTACACCGTGTTCAAAATGCTTTGTGTATTAAATTGATTTAACTGACTTATGATTAGAGGAGAGGTTATTTTAAAAATTTGGATATCCCATTATGATAATATTGTTGTGGTACTCTATGAGCCCAATTTTTGAAAATTCATCTTAGAATGTTAACCCTTGATGCAAATTGTTGAGTTTCATCTAGAGCCTTAGTTGATGTAGTATATGAGCAAAATCGAGGCATACCAGTTATAAGCAACCACAATATATGGGTCAGGTCAAGTTATATGGATTACAAGCGACCAATGTTGATTTGTATACGAGTAAGATCGAGATATACATGTATATAGTGATCAACCAAGTAAGGTATAAAGTCGAGGGCCAAAATTCCTAACTAAGTACTAGAAGGGAGTAGTATTTGGGGGTAGTGACAGGTTAATCCCATAGGTAGCTTAGTTATGTAAGCTATTATTGTGATAGGCTCATACCCATGTTGATTTATCCTGACAAGAATATTAAACTTCCTAGTTTAAGTGGAAAAATTTGAAAAATCATGATTCTTATGGAAACTTATCCAAATTGATTGTTGATCTAGCTAGATTAAAAAGATTGCATTATTTTTGGTTCATTAGGATCGACAAGCCACTTAGACTACTCACCTATATTGTAGGAGATCTCTTAGTTGAAATACGTGATGACATATTGTTAAGTCTCAATTTTACCTCTTTTTGGATGAGACTTATTGAACAAATTCCACTCATCCTTTGAACCATTGCAATATAATTGTTCTCTTTTTGGTTCATTTTGTGTGCAGATATAACTAACCCAAATTTAGCTAACAATACCTTAATACACCTCATTTTTTGTGCAGGTATTGAGCTAGAGATTTGAGGATTGAAGATCTTTTGGATTGGAAACATAAGGAGCCAAGGAGCAGAGCAGAGTGGCTGCGCCGGGCGCAAGATGACTCCGCGCCAGGCTTGAGAAGAACAGAGCAGTGGACTTCTGGAAGTCATACATGCGCCGGGCGCGAGACTCCACCACGCCGGGCGTGATCGAGGCAGAGAGTACCTCAATACTCTCTGGAACGAATTGCGCCGGGCTTAATAGAGAATTGCGCCGGGCTTGCTCTAAGGCAGAGAATGCTTGAAAGCCTCTGGAAGACACTGCGTCGGGCGTAAAAGTAATTGCGCCGGGCTTATAACGAGGCAGAAAGTGCTCAGAAGACTCTGAGCCGGGCGCGAAGACTTATGCGCCGGGCGCGAAACCCTAATCTGACCTCCTAGGCTCGTATTTGAAGCCATTTTCGAGGGTTTCTCCCTCATTCTCACATTGGGCGCCTCTAGGAGCTGCGGAAGGGATTCCCAGGGCTTGGGATCGTCCGTGTGCGGATCTTTCCTTCGGTTCTTCACTTCCTCTTCCATCTCTATTTTGTATTTGCCCTCTTTGTTGAGTGGTTTCACCCATTTTGTGGGGTTAGATGTAACCAACGTACTCTATTGTAATCTTTACGGTTTTAATGATATATATACATGTTGTTTTATTCTTTGTTGTGTTTGTTTCTATTCTTAATGCTTGCTTTGGATTGATCACCCTTTGCATGATTTAAGGTTCCATGGGTATTGGAAAATAACCTTTGAAACTAGTTCTGAAACATATGCCTAGTGGTGATTGTATCTAGGGATAGAGCTTGACCCATTAGTAGTCTTAAACCCTAGCCCGTAATGCGGGTGTAGATATTGGGTACTCAAGGGATTGATATTCAATATCCGCACCTAGGCTCTTTCTCTAAGGGATTAGGTTTGAGTAAACTCTTGGGTTGACTAAGCAATGAATTCAACAAGAGATTAAGGATACATTAGTGTTACGTTTGGTGAAATCTGACCCCCACAACCTCACAATACCACAATACCATTCCTTACCTTTTCCACTCACAAAACAATATTTATTTACAGCTTTCATTCCAATAGTCACAACTTTGAATTCACTGCACAAACTATGAAATTGGAATTATTCTTTAGTCACGAATAGTCAATAAATGCTTATATTACCTTCTAATCCCTGTGGATACGATATTTTTACTACTTGAACGGCCGGTATACTTGCCGTGTTTGAGACCGTTGATAGAATTAAACGAATTTACAAATATTAACAAAAGCACTTCAACGGAAATCTCAACAAGTTTTTGGCGCCGTTGCCGGGGATTAGAATGGAGATTTAGTATTTATAGCTATTTGTGACTTATTCTTTTACTTTTATTTTCATTTTATAGTAGGAATGAATTGATGAAGATAACTTGTGTACTCTAGTCTTCAGCTTTCTCTTGTATGCAAGGTACTGTTCAAATTAGAATGACCAATCCTTCTGAGCCTTTGTTGAGCAATCATGAGGTTGAACACAGGGCAAAGGGGAACAAGAACAACAGGAGGAGAAGGAGAATCAGAGTACTTCAAGTTGGTCACCGTCAGGCTCGGGACAGTAAACAAGCGCTTCCTGGGAGGCAACCCAGAGGTCTGAACTGTGTTTTAGATTTTTGTTGCATGTTGTTCTGTGTTATAAGTGTTGTTTTGTATTATGTGTTGTGTTTTGTGATATATGTTTTGTGGTATATGTTGTTTGTGTTATGTGTTAGTTGTTAGAATCATGTTTGAATGGGTAAATATAGGGTACATTTTGTTTGGAATGTGAGGAATGAGGCAATTCTGTGTCTAGGTGGAAATAAGGCCTGATCCTAATTTAAAACCTGGGCAAATTGACCTTTTAAAGTGACTACGCGCCGGGCGTGACTCTTTTGCGCCCGGCCTAGTACTCAATTTTTGGTCTCTGGAACCACCACGCCGGGCGCGTTTAATGCATGCCCGGCGCGATATCAGATTTTGGACCCCGTTGAGTTTTACTGATATGAAGCCCGGCGCATCTGTTTTGCGCCCGGCGCAAAAGCATTCCTGATACCTTGTATTTAACTATTTTTCATTCATGTTTCTTTGTATTCTGTTTGTGTTGGATTGTCTTAGTCCATTTCTATGTACATGCATTTTGTGCTTAATTTTGGTCTAAGGATATTCTCCATTGTGTTATAGTCGCTTGGTCATCACTATGTATACATTTTTGTGCTCACCATTCTTTTTCATGCTTATACTCCGCGACCACTCTTGGTTTCTAGGACTTTCAGGCATATACTGGTTGGCCTGGGGACCAGGCTCCTAAGTTTGGGGGAGTGGAGCTGCTGATGCAGAAGGAGCCGTTGATGGTGGAGCAGCCCCTAAAGATGATGATGACCAGACCCCATAGATGGAAGCAGATGGAGCTCACCTTAGTTTGCCTTTGTTTCTTGCAATTTATTTTTCTGTCTTTTATTTTCAGTATTTTAACTATTTTTATATCTATCTCTTTTGGTGATTACACTGTTGGTTCTTTTTGTGAATATTCTGCTTTAGCACAGGTTTTAATCTTGTTGATACTTGCGTTGCTTGTGGTCAATTCTGGATTGTAGTTTGCTTGATGTTATGGTGCATGTACCCTAGACATTTTCAAGTCACATTAGATCTTTAGTTCATGACTAGTTGCATACGGGTTTCAATGTTGATCATAGAACTGAGCTGAGCTTGATAGTTTGTGGATGCATAGCCGGGTGAGGTTTGAGCCTAAAACACTTATGAGTGAACTACGCTTAAGTTGCATGATAGACTTTGCTTGAGTTTCCCTGGTGGTTTGCTTATGTTGTGCACTTATATGATCAAGGCATTCATACTCCTCTATTTTGTAACCATCTAAGCCAAAAAGCCATCTCCACTCTTCACTTGACCCATACCTTTCTAAGCCTAAACACCATACCTTCCACTTGTCCAAAACCAAGAAAAATTAACCATAACCTTTGTCTTGGTTAAGAGAGCAAAAATAATGACATCAAATAAGTTTGGGGGAGTTGAAGAATGAGGAAATTTGGGAAGAAGAAAGTATGTGGTCAGCCATTACTAAATAAAAAAATAAAAAAATAAAAAAAATAATAAAAAAAAAAGAAAGAGAGAAAAACAAAAAGCAAAACAAAAACAAAAAGGCTAATGGCTGGATCCGGTAAAGGGCATGTGCCAAAAATGTGTAATGGGGTATGGAGAGGGACATCACTGTAAAATCTTATTTGCTCTCTTAAGCCATAGCACCTACAATCCTTGAAAAACCATAAAACTGCTAATGCTTGACCCTGCTTGACCCAGAATTGCCCTAATAAAGACCTTGTGATAAGTGCCTGCATTTGTTTTACCACTGGTCTCATTTGGAAACGAAGAGCAAAGTTGAATCATGTGGCGTGAGTAGTAGACTAGAGAGAAACACTCACCCTGATACACTAGTGTGCATAGAGAGAAACACCTTCCTAGTGAGGTTGTATACACAGATAGTCATTACTCTTCTCAGCTCTTTGATCTCTTTTGAAACCTTTGTTTGCACCTTGTCATGTTCTTTTGCAATAATTGTGACTGGAGATCCATCTTAGGTTCATGCTTGCGAAAAGAAAATACAAGTGAACTGGGATGTAGAATTTGACACACTTGCACTGTTTGTTATCTGCTAGATTAATGACCTTTTGCTTGAGGACAAGCAAGGTTCTAAGTTTGGGGAAGTTGTTAAGTCTCAATTTTACCTCTTTTTGGATGAGACTTATTGAACAAATTCCACTCATCCTTTGAACCATTGCAATATAATTGTTCTCTTTTTGGTTCATTTTGTGTGCAGATATAACTAACCCAAATTTAGCTAACAATACCTTAATACACCTCATTTTTTGTGCAGGTATTGAGCTAGAGATTTGAGGATTGAAGATCTTTTGGATTGGAAACATAAGGAGCCAAGGAGCAGAGCAGAGTGGTTGCGCCGGGCGCAAGATGACTCCGCGCCGGGCTTGAGAAGAACAGAGCAGTGGACTTCTGGAAGTCATACATGCGCCGGGCGCGAGACTCCACCACGTCGGGCGTGATCGAGGCAGAGAGTACCTCAATACTCTCTGGAACGAATTGCGCCGGGCTTAATAGAGAATTGCGCTGGGCTTGCTCTAAGGCAGAGAATGCTTGAAAGCCTCTGGAAGACACTGCGCCGGGCGTAAAAGTAATTGCGCCGGGCTTATAACGAGGCAGAAAGTGCTCAGAAGACTCTGAGCCGGGCGCGAAGACTTATGCGTCGGGCGCGAAACCCTAATCTGACCTCCCAGGCTCGTATTTGAAGCCATTTTCGAGGGTTTCTCCCTCATTCTCACATTGGGCGCCTCTAGGAGCTGCGGAAGGGATTCCCAGGGCTTGGGATCGTCCGTGTGCGGATCTTTCCTTCGGTTCTTCACTTCCTCTTCCATCTCTATTTTGTATTTGCCCTCTTTGTTGAGTGGTTTCACCCATTTTGTGGGGTTAAATGTAACCAACGTACTCTATTGTAATCTTTACGGTTTTAATGATATATATACATGTTGTTTTATTCTTTGTTGTGTTTGTTTCTATTCTTAATGCTTGCTTTGGATTGATCACCCTTTGCATGATTTAAGGTTCCATGGGTATTGGAAAATAACCTTTGAAACTAGTTCTGAAACATATGCCTAGTGGTGATTGTATCTAGGGATAGAGCTTGACCCATTAGTAGTCTTAAACCCTAGCCCGTAATGCGGGTGTAGATATTGGGTACTCAAGGGATTGATATTCAATATCCGCACCTAGGCTCTTTCTCTAAGGGATTAGGTTTGAGTAAACTCTTGGGTTGACTAAGCAATGAATTCAACAAGAGATTAAGGATACATTAGTGTTACGTTTGGTGAAATCTGACCCCCACAACCTCACAATACCACAATACCATTCCTTACCTTTTCCACTCACAAAACAATATTTATTTACAGCTTTCATTCCAATAGTCACAACTTTGAATTCACTGCACAAACTATGAAATTGGAATTATTCTTTAGTCACGAATAGTCAATAAATGCTTATATTATCTTCTAATCCCTGTGGATACGATATTTTTACTACTTAAACGGCCGGTATACTTGCCGTGTTTGAGACCGTTGATAGAATTAAACGAATTTACAAATATTAACAAAAGCACTTCAACGGAAATCTCAACACATATGTAGTTGAATTATTGTACATATGTAATTGTGTTGTAAGTTGCGTGATGCATATGTCATATTGTAATGTAGTGCAATTTGAATGATAAGTTGTGCATGTGACGGGTTTATATATTATGTTGTTCACATGCTATGTTAGATTGTGATGAGTAATATAATTGTTTAACTTCTATACTTATTTATGTTGATTTCTTTTGAACACTAATTTACCCTTAAATGTTTTTATGTGCTTGGACTACGATAATCATACTTGATATGGAAGTAAATATGGGATAGGTATGAGGAAAAGTACATATGAGGTCATGATGGTGATGGTGTTTGTTAGATCAAAAGATGTTTTTAGACCCCTTAAAATTTCAAGTTTTAATGTCAACAAACATAGAAGTTTTTCTAAAGAAAAGATTTTGTGAATAAAACACTAAGACAAATAAGACACTAAGACGATTAACTTATCTAGTCAAATGAAGTAGTATGAAAGACACGTGATTTAATTTCATATCATGTATGATATCTACTAATAGAGTCATTTGTGTTTGTATGATTCCTTAATAGATTGAATGGAAAAGATTCCTCACATATAACTAAAAGGAATAAAAGACATGTTTTGCATCAAAAAAAGACAATCTGATCCCCTGAATCATGCAAAACGTCATATAAAGTTATTCAAAACTACTCTAACCTAGCACACGCATGGTTCTACATGTTTGGTATTTAAAAGGTGATAAGTAGTCTCCTTGGCCAGATAATAAATAACAATTTGGTGAAATGTATTTAATGCACCAACGGACACTTCTTTTCACAAGGAAAGAAGATGAAGACAAACAAAACAAGCTTGTGAGAGATATTCAAGGATTTGCAACGGTCATTTTCATTGAAGCACCTATATAAGGAAGCATGATGATTTAGAAAGAAGAGTTATTATTTTTTATTTTTGAACATATTCATATTTATTCTTTCTGTAAATCAACTCTATATTATATTGGTTCTATCACGACTTGAAAGTAAGACGAAACAACATTGTTATCTTATCCAACTATAACTTAGTGTTATTGCTTTGAATGTAAAGAAACTTATCTATAAAAGAATACTTAGTTGTTGAAGCCTAAAAAGATTTTGTGTTAAAGAATACTTCGATAGTTGCTTGAAGAGGCAAGTCAAGACAAGTCAAAGAACACCTAGGTTTGAGCCAGAAATGGCTTGGAAAAAAAATATTTGTATCTTTGTATAAGATAATGAAACTTGATCTGGTTAGATTAATAACTGGATGTAGTATTAGTGGTTGAGACAAACCAGTATAAAAATACATTGTGTTCATATTCTTATATCTCCATTTGTACTCCTTGCTATAAAGATATTACTTCGCTATTTCAACAAATGTGAATTTTTTATAGACACTATTCAACCCCCTTCTAATGTCTCTCTTTTATCCATGGTGTTGGTGTTCTTTTGTGCTACTTTATATAACTGGTGTAGTATGTTGTTGTTAAGTCTCAATTATACTTCTTTTGGACAAGACTTAATGAACAATTCCACTCATTCTTTGAACCATTGCAACATAATTGTTCTCTTTTTGATTCAGTTCTGTGCAGATATAGCTAACCCAGAATTTAGCTAACAATACCTTAATACACCTCATTTTTTGTGTAGGTATTGAGCTAGAGAATTGAAGATTGAAGGCCCTTAGGATTGGAAATCTAAGGAGCTAAGAAGCAGAGCAGAGTGGCTGCGCCGGGCGCAATATGACTCGCGTCGGGCTTGAGAAGAACAGAGTGTTCCACCTTTGCAAGTCACACCTGCGCCGGGCGCGAGACTACCCTCGCCGGGCGTGATCGAGACAGAGAGTACCTCAAACTCTCTAGAAGGTATTGCGCCGGGCGTAAAAAGGAATTGCGTCGGACGTGTTCTAAGGCAGAGAATATTTGACCTCACTGGAAGGCCCTGCGCCGGGCGCAGATACTTATGCGCCGGGCGCGAAGCCCTAATCTGACTCCCCAAGCTCGTATTTGAAGACATTTTCGGGGTTTTCTTCCTCATTCACACATTGGGCACGTTTTAGGAGCTGTGGAAGGGATTCCCGGAGCTTGGAGTCGTTCGTGTGTGGGTCTTTCCTTCGGTTCTTCATTTCTCCCTTCATCTCTATTTTGTATTTACCCTCATTGTTTTGAGTGGTTCTACCCATTTTTGTGGGGTTAGATGTAACCAACGAATTCTAATGTAATCCTTACGTTTTCAATGATATATATATATGTTGTTCATATATTGTTGTGTTGTTTCTATTCTTAATGTTTGCTTTGGATTGATTCTCCTTTGCATGATATAGGTTCCATTGGGTGTTGGAAAATAACCATTGAAACTAGCTCTGAAACAAATGCCTAGTGGGAAATGTATCTAGGAATGGAGCTTAGCCCATTAGTAGTCTTAAACCCTAGCCCATAATGCGGGTGTAGATATTGGGTACTCAAGGAATTGATATTCAATATCTGCACCTAGGTTCTTGCTCTAAGGGATTAGGTTTGAGTAAATTTATGTGTTGACTAAGCAATGTATGTAACAAGAGATTAAGGAATCATTAGTCTGACGTTTGGTGAAATCTGACCCCACAATCTCACAAAAACCATAATACCATTTCTACCCTTTTCCACACAAAAACCAATATTTTATAGTTTTAACATTCCAGTAGTCATGCTTTTCAATTCACATTTACATGACAAACTACAAAAATGGAATTATTCTTTAGTCACGAATAGTCAATAAATGCTTATGTTACCTTCTAATCCATGTGGATACGATAATTTTACTACTTGAACGGCCGGTATACTTACCGTGTTTGAGACCGTTGATAGAATTAAACTGATTTATAATTATAACAAAAGTATTTCAACGGAAAATCTCAACAGTTGTTTAACCAGCAACTTAGACTTATAGATTTTTTAGTTGATTATCTTGAATTATTATATATATATATATAGGGGTTTAGGGTTCACTAATATACTCCCACGTTGTTTTTAAAGGGAGTACTTTAGCATCTTCCACCTTTTCTTTTTTGACAAAAAAAACCATTTCACTATTTTAAAAACAACTTAGACTAAAATGGTAAAGGTATAATTTCATATTTAAATTGCTCACTCCTTTTCTCGTTGAAGCAACGTTGATTTCGCTGTCTATTAAAATCCCTATTTTGTCATTCTCATTAAAAAAAAATTGAAGACGCTCAATCCTCCAACATTATGCGATATCATTCCTACTGCATTTCTAAACTTGTATGTTATTCAATCATCCCTTGTCTTTTATTTCTTTGTGACATTCTTCACCTTTTCTCGTTGAAATTTAATGGTTTTGCACTTGTTACTTCCATTGTATGTTTTTTGTATTTGAGTAGTCTTTCTTTCTTTTCCTTTGTATTTTAGAATTTTATATACTTTGTTGTTGTCTATCTGTGCTCAATTGCTATGTTTTTTTTAACAAATTGCCTAAATATTGTGAACGTCGATTACGCTTATGAATGACTATTCAGTTGCTTTATTTTTTATTTAAATATGAAAAAAATTAGATTTAAGCTAAGATCACAATGACATTTGAAGTAAAAGATGGTGTCGGTGATTGGCCCTTAGAGATTTTTAAAGACTGTGCTTCTACAAGTGAAATTAATGGAAATATAATTTCTTTTACATTTCAAGAGACTCAAGAAGAACCATTGCCTGAAGCCAATAATATTTATGATGAAGTTCCTTATGAAGGGCAAATGTTTAATAGCTATGATGAAGCTTATGAATTTTATTATGCATTTGCACAAAAAAAATGGCTTTTCGATTAGATGTGACCATACTTACAAATCTAGTAAGAGGCAAACCGAGGAGAATTCATTAGGTATTTATAAAAGGAAATTTGTTTGTCATCGTGGTAGTTCTATTAAACAACGCAAAGTTATTGAAGAGGAAGGTTCAAGATGTAATTGTGGGGCAAAAATGTTGATTAGCAAAAAAGACAATTGACTTCAGCGGGAAAGGGAGTAAGCAATTTAAATATGAAATTACACCTTTACCGTTTTAGAGTAAGTTTTTTTTTTAAATTGTTTTTTTTTTTTTTGTCAAAAAGAAAAGGTGGAGGATGCTAAAATACTCCCTCTAAAAAGAGTGTGAGAAAGTATATTAGCAAACCCCCTATATGTATATATTAGTTCCTAGAGGGGAACATTTGTAAATTGTATAGGTTGGTTTCTTTATATTCCTGCACATATATTATATATGTTTATCCATGCAATTGTTTGTATTTTTATCCTAGATAGATGCATTTATATTTTTTCACTAATAATAATTGAACTATTAAGTGTAGTGATATAGTGGGTTATTACAAAAAAGATTTTTTTTTAAATATAGACTCTACCTATTTTTTTTTTTTTGTACTCTCATTTTTCATCATTTTCAGACAATATAAAATCTATAACCAAATAAAAAAATGATATACTTTTTTTTTGTACACAATTTTAAAACCATTTTATCCTTGTATATTACCGTCTAAGTTCTAACCACTCTCACTTTCTTTAAGTATTTTACTTCTTTTAAGGAAGGCTAAGAATATGTTTTTCTCTGCTAGTATGAAATTAAAAGGTCTTCATACAATACAAAACCAAATCTAGAAACTGTATTTCCAAAACTGTTGCAGGAGTGCGAGATACCATTTTACGTTAATTCATATATATTGCAACTTTTTTAAATATATTTTTAATCTTTTATACTTAAGGTAAAATTATTTTTAATCTCTAAATTTTTTTAAAATATTTAATTTTATAATTTCTAAAAATGTTATTTTAATCTCTCAAATCACCAACAACATATCTAAAAATAATAAATTGAGACAATTATATAATATCAGTTAAATTTAATGTCATGTGATGTTATCACTAACAGAAATACTAGTAGGTAAAGTTTATGTGACAATATTTAAAAGGTTCTCTAACAAAATTTAAGTATAAAAATTAAAATAATATTTTTGAAAATTATAAAGATTAAAAAAATCAATTTTAAATTTAAAAACTATAAAAAAAAACATCTTAAATTTAAAAGACTAAAAGTATATTTAATTATTTTATTTAGGATAATCGTTGTAAGGGAGTTGTCAAACTATGAACTTTTTTTATCTAACAACTAACACAAACATGTTAATGTATATTATATTAAAAAGATATATAAAACGTACAAAATATTTTAAATTAAATGATAAAATATTATTTTACTAATAATAAACATCTAAAACTAGGGTTGAAATTCTTTTTTTTTTTTTTAAAGTTAATTCGTAAAGATTAGGTTTTTCGAGTTTGTCCCTATAGAAGATTTTCTCTATTTTACTAATCATTAAACTAGTTAAATGACAAGTTCAAAATAAAAATAAAAATAAAAATAATAATAATAATAATAATAATATAACTTGTTATTTATATAATTAAATATATTTTTAGTCTTTGAATTTTTTGTCAATTTTTATTTTTAAGTTTCTAAACAAATTTTATTTGAGTTAATCTTTAAAACTTTATATGAACAAAAAGTTTTAAAAAACGGGAACCAAATCGTTAATGGAAAAAAAAGTTCTAAAACTAAAAGTAAAAAGTAAAATTTAACTAAAATTTAAGGAATAAAATTAGTATAAAAAAATTATTTAAAAACTAAAAACAAAAATGGTCAAAAGTTGATAGGCTTAAATATATATAATCCTTACATATATAAACGAAGATACAAATGGAGATATTCTTTGGTTTCGTAGAGTGCATAGACTATATTACATTACATATCTCTTGATCTTCACATCTATACGAATGTGAAAATGATTTTTCGTCCCCACGTACACTTGAACCCGATTCTTCAATTCTATACAACTTGAACTTGTTGTAAAGGAGTGGCATTGGGATTCTGCATGATTTGCATTTTTCGCTTGGTAGCCCCTGATGATGACATGAACGATACAATGATGGGCTTTAGCTTCTCAGTAGTTTTGATGTTAACCAAAAAGATAACTCTATACAGAATAATCATCCCTAGTAGGATTCCAAGATCGACCCACTTCGAGTAACTCATATTTACTTGCCATGTATCTCTCAGAATCTTTTCACCAGTGATGTAGGAGCCACCATCTTTTGTAGTAAATCTTAGTCCTTCAAACTCGTTTTTGAACATTCCTTGGTAGGCATATCTATGGAAGGCAACATAAAACATTGGATATCTCCAAAATGGACCAGGAAGATCCTTTGGCAACCTGAAGAAGCCACCACCTAGCATCATGATTCCTTGAATTCCAGCACCGGTTATGATCCCCATTAGAAAGTTGGGGACAATGCTGGCAACTATCATCATTAGGCTCTCTACTAACATTAGACAAGAAAAGAGAACACAAATGAAGTATACGAAGTGCTCAAAGCCTTTCTGAAGACCAGGGAGGTAATAGGCTATAGCTCCAGGAACGATTGAAACCAACATCAAGTATGGGATAGCTGACAAGGTGTTCCCAATTACAAATGCAGTGACACTATAATGTCCATTTAGTCTTTCACGTTCAAACACCTAGACCAATGCCATGGAGGAACCAAAAATGAATAAAAACATTAATTAAATAAGAGGAGGGTTCAAACGACACCGGTGTAACTTTTATTAAGTGTTACACCGCTTAATAACTTTATATTAAATGTGAATTTTGAAAATCCAACCGTTAGATTGAAAGTTCATATTTCTTAGATCATATATGTCAAATTTTATATTAATCTAAGATGATTTGATACTTCATTCTCATAAAACAAAATTGACGTAATATATACATTTTAAAATATACTAAAATATGAGCACTTTGATTACCTTCAAGTTGTTGTTCAATTTTAACAAAATTTGACATATATGATCTAAGAGATATGAACTTTCAATTTAACGGTTAGATTTTTAAAATTCACATTTAATATAAAGTTATTAAGCGGTGTAACACTTAGTAAAAGTTACACCTGTGTCGTTTGAACTCTCCTCATTAAATAATCCTATGACTATACTTGGATATATAAATTTGAGTTTGAAATTACCTTCATGTCCTCTACAAAGGAGGGGAATCCACCTATGGTCATGAAAGTCATGAATGAAGATACAAACATAAGAAATGAGCCTCTATCCTGAAATAATTAAAATTATGTGACTTTATGAGTTGGAAGATATTAATTAGCTAAACTATATAAAAGCCAAATAATGCAATGAGTCATGTATATATTATGTGTTACTTTCCACTATTACCTGAATTGACTGATAATTTTTATCCAAATCATAGAAAGTGGTAGCTAAACTTATAGCCAATGCAACATATATGGCAAGGCGTAACCAGTAATAGCCTAGATCACGATACATGTTAATGGATGATCTTTTGGTAAGAAGAAAACACTGATTAAGGAAGCCAGCATGTTTTCTCTTCGTATTTGTTGCAGTGGTGTCCTGCAAACCCATGAAAGCTTAATCTTAATGCTAATATTTTGTAATTAATTTGGATCAAATTTACATGGTATGAGATCGAGTTAGCCATAATTAAAGGATACCTTTTCAGATAGTACTTCCACTTCTTTCTGAATTTCTTGGTTCATTTCGGATGACTTGTATGAATTTACAAGGATCCGAATTACTTCTTCAGTGGGTATTGTTTCAGCCCCTCCTGAATTCAACTCATTAACCTGATAAAATAAAAAAGCTATTTCAAACATATGTTTCTGAGTTTTATTGAATACAATTATGTTCCAGTAGAAAATTTGAAATACGAAAAAGGCAGCAATTTCATGGAACATGGTCAACTTAATTACCTGATCAAAATCCTTGTTTATGGTTTTCAGTAAATGATCAGAAGGATTCATGAGAGTAGGACAAGGAAAACCATTTGAAGCGAAAAACTGCATTGAAACAAAAGCATAATTAGTAAATGAACATTAAAATTAGAAATATAAAAAAAAGGGCTAGTTACACTAACCTCAGTTGCAGCAGAAGCAGGTCCAAAGTAAACAGTTCTACCTGAAGACAAAAGACAAAGGTTGTGGAAAAGTTGAAAAACTTCAGTACTAGGTTGGTGGATTGAGGCAATAACAGTCCTGTGCATGTCATCTTTTTTGTCAAGGCTAGCAATGCCACTCATAACATAATAGGAAGCTGCACTATCAAGTCCACTAGTTGGTTCATCAAGGAACAGAAGTCCTGGTCGTGTTAGAATCTCAATGCATATGCTCACTCTCCTCTTCTGGCCCCCACTAATTCCTTTAACACCCCACCCTCCAATTCTTGTGTTAATGGCATCTTGAAGACCCATTTCTCTTATTGTGAAGTCTGCTCTCTCTTTCTTCTCTTTCTTGGACATGGTGTCTGGCAATTGGAGTTGAGCTGAATAGTGCACTGTTTCTCCAACAGTTAAGGTTGCCAGTAACGTTTCATCTTGTGTTACATATGCCTGTGGTCATAATATTTTAATTCTTTAGCAATATTTTTTTTTATATTTGATAAAATATTATTATATATTAAATAAATAGATTATTTTATAATATTTTTTAAAAAATAGAGTAATAAATTTTATTTAAATATTATTCATTCTAATTATTTTTAAAATTAAAGTCTCATATCAAGTAAAAAAATGTCATATAAATTATTTTGCAACATTTTTTTAAATGTTATTATAGATGAGTGACATCTTTTTTATTTCAATATTATTCTTTTTAATTATTTCTAAAATCAAATTTCTATATCGAATAAAAAAAATATATTTCTCTCATATCTAATTGTTACTCATAATTAAAGTCCGACATTAAATAAATAAATGACTCATAAAGAATATATATAATCATATAATTATACTTAAGATAAAAGAACTTTGATATTTATATATAATTAGTGATAATTAATTAAGAATGTCTTCAACCATCTCTTAAAGAACTCCTAGGAGTTTAGGAATTAAGAATGTCTTCAAACTTCTCTTAAAGAACTCTTAAGAGTTTAGGAGACATAAAAATATAATAATTGATAATAATATCTAAATTAAAACTAATTATTATTTTATAAAGTTAATAAAAACTTAAAAACATCGTTAAAATGTTACAAAAATATCACTTTGATAATATTTGAAAATTTTTGCCTAATTGTATAAAAATGTTATTAAAAATCTTTAATAACATAGACTATATATAACATTTGATAATATGTTACAAAAATAAATTAATAATATTTATACATAATTAGATAATATTTTTTAAATATTACTAAAAAACATTTATGTTATAATGTATGGATGAAAAGACTATATACAACTATTAATAATATGTTGTAAAAATAAATTAACAACATTTATAAATAATTAAATAATATTTTTTAGATATTATTAAAAGCTTTTTGTATTATAATGTATGGATGGAAAGAACAGTCAAGAGTTAATACATTCATC
Source organism: Cajanus cajan (assembly GCF_000230855.2). Lineage (NCBI taxonomy): Eukaryota > Viridiplantae > Streptophyta > Magnoliopsida > Fabales > Fabaceae > Cajanus > Cajanus cajan. The sequence continues at coordinate 64,572,427 of NC_138518.1, forward strand.
AGCTGTGGCATAAGGCCCTAACATCAGCCAGCCGAAATTAGGATGGAGTAGGTTAGTCCAAAAATTTGGTAGGTATCATTTAAAGGCTGGGAAAGTAAAACAATCAGAAATGTCTAACTTATCCTATCAATTCTTCATAGGCTAGCAGGTCGGTTTGAGGACTATGGTCCACTTTTCTATTCATATTATAGTATTATTATTCATACTCTTTTTTATTTTCTTTCATTTTTATTTATCTCTAGTTTTTAATCTTTTCCTATATTATTTGTCACATCTATTTCGATTCTCTCTTTATTTTATTTCCGTATAAATCACTATCTTCTTTCCTTCCATCTATATACATCCCAAAAATAGCTAATGAATCATGTGGCTCCTTAAATATGTTAATTGATAAAATTATTAATTAGGTGGTCACAATTATCATTGTCTCAATTAATTTCTATATGATACACATAACATAAGTGTCAAGATCGACCGAGGAATAAAACTAAAAAAAATCCAAGTTCTAGACCTTTCAATAAATAATTATTTGCTATATAAAAGAAAATAGGTCGCATATGTTGACAAAATGACTGGTCATATAACTCTCTCAATTCAAACAAAAGAAATATATCTCGATATTCATTTTATATCTCACTCACCATTGAACCACCTTATAAAGTGTTTGTAATTATTTCTAATAAATCAAAAAAACTTGAACGCTTATTACATCACATAGAGTTAAGTGAACCATAAATATGATGTGTTATAAGACTTTGTAATAGTTTCTCATGAATTAGTACGTACTGAGGTTCCGTAAGCCAGTGCTTGTTTCTTCCCATTGATCAGGATCTCCCCTGTTTGCCTTGTGTTGGAACTTAATCTCCCTGGAATGTTAATTCACATCATCATTTCATTTTTTTCAAAGTCCATAGACTTGAAACCTCGTTAAAATCAAACTAAAATTATTGAAAAGTAGTGATATGAGTGCTTTTTCCCCTCGCAGGTTTTGTCTTGTTTTGTGGCAAGACGTCATCATAGTATAACGCATATATGGAAAAAGAGGTGAAAGAGAAACATAATATAAGATATTTGATCGTTCAAAAAAGAAAGATAACATGTTTGATATGGAGAGATAAAATAATGTTGCAAAAATATCATTCAAATGTCGAAATATATGTATATATATATATATATGAGTAATATGGTCACCCTAAATATGTCGAAATTATGTTTAAGAAATGGAGGCGGCTTTGACTTTTGGTTTTCTAATTTTACACTCTATTTCCCCTTATAGCTTCATTTATTCAAATCATTCAAAAGTGGTCATTAAGTTATTGTTAAGGAATGAGACTGTAATTTACTTAATGTCATTTCATTTAGAGAATTTAGTTGATTGAGTGAATTAATTTATGTTTAAACACATTTGCGTGAAATGAAAACTATAATTTTAAGAGAAATTCTATGGTACCCATCTTATTTGAGAGGGTACCGGTACAGTTTTTAATATTTTATATTTTTAATAATTTATTTAAATAATATTTATAATATTTTATTCTTTCAATTTTTAAATTATTTAGTTATTTTATTTTTTATTTTATATATTCTAATTTATTTGCAATAATATTATTATATATTTAAATAATTTAATTTTAATAATTTTTTAAGTTTATTTTTATTTTTTCACTTAAATTTTTTGAATTTCTATATTTTAATTTTAATAATTTTTTAAGTATTTTTTTTTGTCTTTTTGTCATAAATTTTTGAATTTCTATATTGTAATTTTAATAATTTTTTATTTTTACTATTTATTAATTTTTCTTTTTTTTAATATTTTATAATATTATTGAAATCTTATAATTTTAATTTTTATAATTTTATCTTACTTTTTATTTTATAATTATAATTTAGATTATTCATTTTATAATTAAATTAATTTTTTTAAAATTTTTTATGAGTTTACATAGCAACTCCCAATTATATGATGAAAATATTCGCAGCTCGGGACTAGTAAAACAAAGTTACAAGTACAATACCTTTTCCAATTTTGTTTATATTGCAATATATATTTTCGTTTCTGTGGATGAAACCAAGAAAGAGTAGTTCTATAATAACAAATTTTTTTGAAATTATTATTTTTTACACTCTTTATTATTAATTAACTTTTTTTAATAAATCCAATAAAGTTTGGAATGAGACTTAGAGAGAGATCCATATTAATAGGTCTAACATGAATTCATTTAATAATTAAAAAACAATATTACTTGCACTTTCAACCAGAAAAATTTCTTGAGTGTCCCCATCCTTGTATTACACGCATGATATGTCCTTAATTATTAAATTAAAATTTCTTTTTTTGATGTGAACTTATATATAAATATTATTTAAATATGCACATGATCTTAAATTCGGACTTTGTCGCTTTCATTATTGTTTTTATATATGAAAAAAATAAAATTTCAGACTTCGTCGTTTTCATTATTGTTTTTATATATATGAAAAAATAAAAATTCAGACTTTGTCGTTTTCATTATTGTTTTTATATATATGAAAAAATAAAATATAGCAAATCTGATGCAATTTCAATATGATAAAAGTATTTAATAATTTTTCTATTTTATTTTTCCACCTTTCTCTTATGTGAATTAAAATAGTTTTAGATGTTATTTGATAAAAGTTATTTTAGCTGTTTTTCTTTAAGAGAATTATATTTATAGATTTTTCTTAATCTCAATTTTATCTTTAAATTCATCAATAGTTAAAAAAATTATTTTATAATATATATTAATTGCCACAAATCTAAAATATAATTCATATATTAATTTATATTCAATATAAATTTTAATTCTATAAAATAAATAATTCAAAATACTATTATATATTATCATTTTCATCTAAATTTATAGGTTAATTCAAAAAAAATAACCTTATAGCATAATTTATCTATTAAAAAAAATAGTTATGAAACTTTGAAAAAGTTGAGAGAAATTGATTTAGAATATTCATATGCATACCTGCTAAAGCATCAAGAAGTGTAGATTTGCCACAGCCAGAAGGACCCATGATGGCCAAGAGTTGGCCTGGTTTGGCATAACCAGTGAGACCCTCAAGAATTGATTTGCTTCCATTCTTTCCCACAGAAGCAGTCACCCACACATCCTTCCATGTCAAACATATTCCCATCTCTTCTCTCTCATTACTCCAACCTGAGTTCCCCTCTCCTCTTCTTTCCCTCCCTATTGGAATATCACTGCATGCTTCTATCTCCAGTGTAGAAGGAGAAGCCGAATTATTTGAAACAAGGGTAGCCATTTCACAATAAGAAAATAAAAAGGTTCACACTTCACACTATATACCCTTCCCACTCGATCTCTCTCTCACTTCAAACCATATATATAGAGACTATCTTGACTAGCATGCGTTTCCAAGTTCTCTTACGTCTTGTTTGCTTCAACAAAAAAATTAAATATGCCTAACGTGTTTTTAAGGCTTCACGATAAAGACAAGACAGAAAATATATTTCTTGATTGTGTGTATATACAATACAACTATCACCACATATATATCATATATATTATATTAAGCGAGTACATTCCATGACTCAATCAATTAACTTGTGTGGGTTATTAAGACAACATTATGTGCAGGGACGGATGTATTTACAACATAGTGGACCCTTGTCTACTACCATTTTACAATTTTACATTTTATATATATATATATATATATATATATATATATATATATATATATGTGTGTGTGTGTGTGAGTTAATTACTTATACACTCTAGTGTAAAGTTTTTTTACACTGACAACCAATTATATCTGACACTGTTAAAAGTAAATGTATTTACAGTAACATGGCACAATTAAAAGATATAATTGGTTTCTAGCATAAAAAAACTTTACACTGACAGTATATAGGTGATTAACTATATATATTAATTAAAAAAACAACTATATTTTAAAAAATAAAAGTTATATTCTAATAAAATAAAGTTATATATATTTAAATTATCATATTATAAAATTTAATATTGGAGGAGATGTCTATTATTAATTTGACTTTTTCAAACTTTCAAAAAAGATTACTCTTTAATAATAAAATAATTTTCTTAAAAATTTTAATTAAAAATAATATATATATATATATATATATTAATACTCACATATATAATATAATATATTAAAAAATTAATTTTTAATAAAATAAAATTTGTATGTATATTTATCTTGTGTTTTTTATTTATTGTAAACATTGATTAAAAAAAATTAAATAGTAAAGATGGTAAATTTATGTTCTATTTATAGTTTTAATTATAAAATATGTTTTTAAATAAATTATCATCTAAAAGTTTATATCAAATATTAAAAATATATTTATATCATAAATAAATTAAATTAAAATTTTAAAATTTAACATTTTTATTTTTATATTTTTATTAATGTTAAATTATCATAAAGTAGACTTTTAGTGTTGTAGTTCTAATCAAATATTAAAAAAATATTTATGTCAGATAAATAAATCATATTTAGGACATGTATTTTTAATAAAGATTAGGTTTTGATCTACTAAATTATAGATAATCTAGTCTAACTTAGTTTTAGTCATAATTGTATATATAAAAACTTGTAAAAAATAATTATAATATATATTTATACTTTTAAAAATAATATATAAAATTTTTAATATTATAAATATAAAAATAAATATTATTTTTATTATTTAAAATTTTTAGATCCGTTATTTTGTATGATAAATAATAAATTGATGCATAAATTTTTCTTTAATTAAAATTAAAGATTTTTTTATAGTCTTCATAATAAAAGTATACATTAAAGGATTGCACAAAAGAGATACTGTAAGTATATAAATTTTAGAAAACTGTATATAGTAAGTTTTGTTCATTAAATAAAAAGAAAAAGGGGTCATTTATGAATTGGCAAGTATATAAAGATGTGTGGCTTTAGTTCGGCCTCGAAGACAGGAAAAAGTTTACCAAACGCTCTCTTGTTTGTTTCCCCGAAAAACAGTCACAACAACAACAACGAGGAAAACGATTTTTTCTTGGCATTTATTTCTATATGATAGATATTTGGAGGGGATATTCCTTATTTTGAGATTTTGTTTTCTAATAAAACTTATGGATTCTTACCAATCAGTGTCCTATAGACACTAGTTGAGAAATTTATGGGTAAAAAAATTCATTTGAAATTAAAATAAAATCACATAAGACCATCTGCAAATACATTTTTCAATAAAATTTTTCTATTTTTATTCATTAACTGATAAGGACATTTTTCATATTTATGTTATTTCTATTTTTACATGTCAATCAATGAGTCTAGTTCAATTAGTTAACTAGTGTAAATTTTTTATATAAAGAAATATTCTTGTTAATATGTGGGAATCAATTTTAATATCAACTGATATTATCTCTCTAAAATAAAATAAAAATTATCATTTTAATTTTTAAACGATAATTTTAAGATATATAAATAATATTTATTTTGAGAATCTTTAAAATCTTTTAGAGGTGTTACATGCATGATATCATTAACAGTTGTAGATAATATCTAAAATAATCACTTAAAAAGATAAATAAACAAGTAGTTAAAATGATTATATAATAATTAAGTCTAAAAATAGTAATTCTAAATTTTAGAGAAAATAAAAAATAAAAAAAGTTACAAGGACCAAAAAAGATTTTCTCATTTTTCAAGAACTAAAAAATTATTTAAGTCATGAGATAATTTAAGGTATGAGTTTTTAATGATACAACTCGAGTGAATCGAACTGAACTCCTCAACGTAACCCATTGAGCTAAGCTCACCACACTGAACTTCAGATATCATCCACGCAACATTCAAGGAACAATCTACGTATCATATCTCCATAAATATCATAACACAATAATGAGAGCACATCTATAAATATTGTATAAGATTATCTCCTAAAATCACCTAACACTTTTTAACAATCTATATACAGGACACCAAGTATTATTTTTACTTTAATTTAATTCTAAATCTAACATGAACATCATTGAGTTTCCTGCCTTAGTAGAAAAGGTGAAGACTGTTGAGTGGCTAGAGAGTGGTAGTAGAGTGGGGAAGATTGAAAAGGGACCATATGGGTCCAAAAGATGGGGCTAATAAAGGGGACCTTACAATAGACCTCATCAACGACATGAGGGTGATATGTTTAGGAGACCTTTGACTGTTACTCCTTAGGGTGGAGCTCAAACTGTTAGATGTTATAGATGTAGAAGAGCTCATCTTGCCTGGGATTGTTCTCATGTTGAGCACATATGCTACAGATGTGGCAAACCAAGCCATATCTCTAGAGATTGTCAATGGAGGGCTACTTAGACGAGGGGTACTGAGGCTAAAGAGGCCTACAACTACAAGGAGAGTGTTTGCATTGTCTGGTACGGAGGCTTTCACTTCCATAGATCTTGTGATGGGGAAGGGCAAGTTGGTTGGTAAAGATGCTCTTATCCTTTTTTTTATTATTCAAAAGCTACATATTTCTCCATTTTTGTTGATTGTGTAGGAAGATTGGGTTTGTTTGTGAGTGCATTGCATGTAGATTTGTTTGTTTCTACTATTGTTGCTATGTTTGTTATGACTTTCGAAGTGTGTGTAATGTGCCTAATAGAGGTGTTCGATAAAAAGTATATGGTAAACTTGATTTATATATTTACATGTATTTTAAAAATCATAGTATAATAAAATGAGTTAATCACCTATATACTGCCAGTGTAAAGTTTTTTTACACAGTCAACCAATTATATCTTTTAATTGTGTCATGTCACATTTAAAAGTAAATGTGTTTATAGTAACATGACACAATTAAAAGATAATTAGTTATGAATGTAGAAAAACTTTACACTGATAATGTATAGGTGATTAACTATAATAAAACTAAGCTTTGCATCTACATGTGTTACAAATGCATGCTTTTGATAACACTGAGGATTGAGCCCTAATCTCCAAGACAAACAAGTTTCAAACTTAACACCAATCCAAATGATTTTTTGTGTAACATCATTACAATTATATTGTACATATCTGCTACTTAACAAAAATAAAACTAATTTTAATTAAGATGATACTTGAAATTAGGTGAATGTGATTATTTCACATGATTAAAATAAATATATTTTTATACAATTGATTATAATAATTTATATAATATGTTTTTAATATAAATTATATATTATATATTAATTTATACAATTTAATATCAGTCTACTACTATGTCTTTATTATATTGGTTAAAAAAATTCAAGAATTTTTTAACGCATGATATTAATTTTATTAAAATTCATAGGTATAATATATATATATATATATATATATATATGGATATTTTTTAAAAACATTTAATAGAAACTAGAGATTATTATAAAGTTCAATTAGTGACTCACTAGTTACTAGTTCAACTTTTGATCCATTAACACAATACCTTGACTAATTTGATGATCAATCCGATTTTTAAAATATTACATTAAACTATTTAGATAACTAAGGATGTGTTTAAAAAATAATGGTTTCAAATATAAAATAGGCGTAAAAATCAAGGTATCTTAGTAGTTAACTAATTATTAAAATTAATGAATTAAAAATAGTAAAATTTAAAATAAAACAACAAGAAATAAATTGATGAAAAATGTGATTAATTTACATCAAATAATGTCTACTATTATGTGTTAAATAAGTTAAGTAGAAGGTACTAATGAGTTTTTAAGATTACTATTTTCTATTTATATTTTGTATTTATATAAATTTAAATTTTAAATTCAAACATATATATATATATATATATATATATATATATAATATTGTTGGGACAGTTTTTACTACTAAAAATATGAATATATAAGTAACTTGCAACTTTTATTTTAGTTTTTAATTCATTAAAATACTGACTTATAATAATAAGGTGATCACAATTAATATATATATTCTAATTTGAAATAGTTATGGTAATTAAGATCAGCACATCTTAAAAATAAGATTAATTTATATTTAAATGTCTACATTACGTATTAAATAAGTTAAATAAAATGTATTAATGTTTTTAATGACCATATTATACATTCTATGTAAATTTGAAATTAATTTAAATTTAAATTTTGATTTTAAATAGTTAGCAAAAATACATAAAAGCAAGGTTGTTTAAATAATTTGACCAAAATAATAATAGATAAGGCATTTTAACTTTTTATTTTTTAATTCATTAAAATGCATAACTATAGTGAATAATGTGATTACAAAAGTACATATTCTATAATAAATATCAAATTTTATTATCTAATATTTCATATCACATTAACTATTGACACTACAAAAAATGTTCTATATAGTGACATACAAAAAGTGTCACTATATATATAATATATGTATATATATACTTATTTGACATATAGTTACATACAATTTTAGTGTTAATTTTGAATGAGATTTAACAACATATTTTATGTGTCACTATAGTCTATACCTACATTTTTTAACAATATACCAACATATATTATATTTATTGTGTGGGTAAAAGTAGTTTTTAGTGATACATATTGTGTCACTGTGTGTCACTATATGGTAATTTTCTTGTAGTGTAAAAACCAAAAAGAATTATAATTCTATTTTGTAACCTTTTAGATCTTTTTGGTATTTTACTTTTTTCTCTTAATCTTATTTGTTTAAAATATTATAACCAGATTATTTTTTCTTTTTTATTGTTTTGTTCATTATACAAACTGAATTAAAAGTTAAGCAATCAATGTTGACTAAATTAAATGAGGCTCTCTCATTCTCTCAAGTCCAAAATGACTCGGTCAACATTTTGCCTACTCCACAACAAATCCAAAAAAAAAAAATAGTATGTAGCCGAAAATAAATAAAGTATACTGATAGTCTGAAGCAATCTTAATTATTATACTTTACTTTAATTTCTTACCCTTACAACAATCTTAATTATTATACTTTACTTTAATTTCTTAATCATTTAAAAAATATTATATCATAAATATAATCACCATAAACCTTAAATAAAAAAAAAGTTAGTGCAATTTCTTAGAATTTCAGAGAATGCAATTTACTTTAAAAACAAAAGAAAAAAAAAAAAAAAAGAAGAAGCAAGAATTAAACATGGTAAACGCTGAAGCGTGAAGGAATAAGATGATGATGGAATGATTCTTTAATGGCAGAGTGTGGGAAGGTGCAGACCCTGACGGCGGCGTTTTGCTAAGTGGGGCGGCGTTGCTTCTATTCAATATTATATCGGATTTCGCGCGTCAACTCAGATTTTAAGTGTTCTTATCATAAGAATTAAGAGTCCTACGTTGTTGTCTGAGTCTCAGTTTTGTGCATGCATGAACTAAGGTTCATTTTTTCTTTTATTTTTATTCCATAGGGAATGATCCATTTTGGCTATGTAGCAACCATTTAAAAAAACATTGCCACATATGATAAGATTTATTAATCAACAACTCATGCATGATCATATATACGATCTTTCATTTAAATAATGTCCTCTTGCTCCTCCCTCAAAATCTCTCAACTTTTTGCTTGCTCTTCAAATATTAAGCCTCCTTTTTTATTTATTTTTTTATTTACATCTTCTGCTTATTTAATTGTTCTTTACATTATATATATAATATTATTCACGCCAAAGAAGAGACTCTACTCATTATACATATATACTAACTAAAATTCATCATTGCCTTATTAATACCGGCGCATGGTTTATGTAATCCCATATTTTATCAATAGTTTTAAATCTCCTTCATTATCGCCATCATCATTACATGAGGTTTATATGAGAATTTTTTACGCAAATGGAATTTTAAAAAAAATTATTAAAAATGCACTTATTACACTTTATTTACACATCTAGCATCATTTACTGTTCACACTCAAAATTTAGTTCTCGAGGAATCAAATTCTGAATAATTTTTAATTTTAATTTTAATTTTTTTTGTTTGTGACCCAGATTGTGCGAATCTTAGAATTGAAACGGCCAGTTCTGGAAACAGATTGGATTGTTAATTTTGAAATTGGAACGGCCCAGAACGGACCGTTCTAGAGTTAAGCTTTAACGCATAACTTGAGTTCTGGAACAGGCCGTTCTACTTCCAGAACGAGTCGTTCCAGTTTCAAGATTCGCGCAATCTAGGCTACAAACTAAAAAAAAATTAAAAACTACTCAGAATTCGGTTCCTCGAAAGCCGAATTCTGATCACAAAAAAAAATAAAATTTGAAGCTCAGAATTCAGCTCCCTCGAAATTGAATTCTGAGTGTAAATAGTAAATAGTGCTAGATGTGTAAATAAAGTGTATCAGGTGCGTTAACTGGAATTTTTTTTCAAAAAAATTCCAGTTTCAAAAAAATTCCAGTTGGGTAAAAAATTCTTTATATGATTGCCGTAGTTTATTAGAGGCTTTAAATTTTCTTTAACGTCATTTTTAGATTTAAATATCGTGTTCGTACCCACCGTTTATAAACATCCAACTAACAAGTAGCTTTTAACTATAATTAGTATCATAGTTGACTTGTGAACACATGATACTTATTAATTTTTAAAGTTCACTAATTCTTATTAATTTTGAGTCTTACGTACCGGTGATTTTTTAATCTTTGTTAATCGAAATTTTTTAGTTGAAATATATTTTTTATTTACCTAATATATTATATCCATGCTTAATATTTTAAACTTTCTATGTTTGTGTTTAAAAATGTGCTAGATAAATATTCAAAAATTAAAATAAAATGTATCAATCAATCTACAAATTTAATATATGAGTAACTAAATGTATGTAAAATAAGTCATCCAATAAAACTTCTAAAAGGTAATATCCATAGTTTATTAACATCCAAAAGAGCCTCTAATTAACTAGTAAATAACATTCATAGTTCATAATATAAATAACTTCTAAGAAGTAATAAAAATATATCAAACTAAATATTAATTTTTATACCATAAAAAAGTCAACATCTCTTTCTAACAAATCAATGCGGCCTTATATATGTTTTTTTCATTGAGAATTTGTTGGAGAATGATTAATTAATTGTATACTTCCTTAATCAAACACTTAAAGTTGAATGTTAAATATTAGAAGTATAAATTATATTTAAAATATTTATAATCAATTCAAATTTAAAGTATTATCAAGGAAGCTTGATATATAGTCAATTCTGACTCTTTACCCTTATAAATTTATAAAGAAAAATAATGATATGTATCATTATTTCAAACCTTTTATTTTTTTTTTCTATTTTCTTATTTTGTTCAACCATTTATTATTTCAATTTAGTAACTTGTTTTAAAACAAAAATTTAATCAAATCAATACAAATAAATACATAAATAAAATTGAAAATCATACTAATATTCAACAACACAATTTATTAGTTTTCTTCAAAACTCAAATCCACAATAAAATATTAATTATACAAATAGTTGACAACAAGCAAAGAGCCACGCAAAGTCCAAGGGAATCACCAAAGTGTGCCTAAAATTTTGCAAATTGATGAAATTGACTTCAAATTAGATCACAATAATAATATATAAAAAAATCTTTTTTATACACGTATTGTACTTTTTGGAAATCCAAAGAAGCTAAAGCGTAACCTAGGAGCAACGACTTTGGTTTAACAGAGTACGAACCATTCTTCAATATCATTTTCACAGTTAGGCTAATATAAGCAAAGAGTCTCATAATGCAGGAGAAATGAGTTTCTATCTGGGCTTAATATAAACAAATATTTTCATAGTAATAGGCTAATATAAGCAGAGTCTCATGCTCTTATAGCATGGCTATTACATGGTTAATTTTTCCTAGTTGTGTTTCAGATCTACCTGTCCATCCTATTCTCTCTATATGTCTTTTCTGTTACTAAAAGGTTAGTATCCTACAACAATTTAGTTACAAAAATAAAGTTAATAATAGCCATAGCGTTTATACTTTCGTATGCAAAATAGGATTTATCCGAGCCCAAGAAATGACTTAGACAAGAAGAATGTTGAGGCAATTTATGCCATGAGAAACCTATGTCGAGATCAAGTTTAATTTGATCCCATGTGAAGGTTCCAAAGGAGCACAACCCAAACAGCTAGCATTTTGTTTCTAGATAGTGAGGTAGACAATGAATTTGAAGATGGGGACATGGACCAACTAAGAAAGTAAGGAACATTCCCCCCTTACTACAACCAATGTAGGATCAAACTTCTTAAGAATACTATTAAATTAGATTTCTCTACCGATCAATGATGTCTCCCAAGATAATATTTCAAGAAAGATAAACCTAAAATTAGAAAGCAAAACTGATAGAATAGGACAAAAAAAATAGTATTTATTTTAATGAGTAGCATCTGATTTGTATTCAAGAGAGAGAGAGAGAGAAAACATAAAATAATATAAAATTATGATTCCCTGATTATCCGCATGCTAATCCTTATTCAAGAGTAGTTTTTATTCTTATTTAGTCATGATAATTAATTTATGTATGGTTTCAAAATTCAATTGACTTCAAATTTGATCTACTATATATGAAAATTTTTTCATTATCCAAATATTTATTATCAGTCCAACAAGAGTCGTCACCCATGAAATCTATGAAGTAAACTAAAGTTATTAATTTGAGCCTCATTCGCCCGATTAACTCAAAAATAAGGCCAGATTTAGTTTTTTTAGTTTTAAAAGAGTGATCTAAATATAATTAAATTATTCTGGTCTAACCTACTAAGTTTGACAGATCAAATGGGTCCAAATTGAACTAGTTTACAAGCTAACGAGTTGATGCGTTAAATTAATAAATGAAATAATCTGAATTATCCTCAATCTATGAATCTGTAGTGTATATAAAATAATAGAATAAAATAAAATATATTGATAGTAATAGTTTTTCACTCTTTTGTGTTCATTTATATAATTGTGTTTATAAACTTAGAGTTAGAATTAGTTACTATAAGACTTTTGTCCTCCTATGGGGTCTTTGATGACTTGTGACTCGTCATCTCTATTTCATTTGTTGAAGAATACAAAGATGCAATCACGCTTGTGTCATGTTCATGGAGTCATGATAAAAGTAAGAGTAAGGATATTAATGACGAAACTAAGATACTAAAAAGGCTAAGAAAACAAAGTCTAATACCTTTGAAGTATGAAATTATTATGAAAAGGTCGGTCTAGTTGATGAAGTGGATAAATGTAAATGCAATGGATGTGAAAAATTGTATACAAGTTATTATATGTTTCATGACATATATAATATCAATATTTAATCATATTATAATATTTATTTTTATTACAAAAAATAGATTTAATTTTTTAAAAAAAATAATTAGGCCAATATGTCCCAATGACCCAACATGGACCAAGTTGGTCCAAAAAATAATAGTCCAAAAAATATAAATCAAGTCAATTTAATCTAATATAATATTTAACTCATGTAAGTCAGGTTGGATCATACCAACTCGCCTTATTTAACATTTCTAAAGTAAACCCTAACCTCTATTTTTTATGATTTATTATCTAAAAGAACTATTTAGTAAGTGTCACTCCAATCAACATAGCCGTCCAAACCTAAAACTACATAAATCTTTGAAGTTAAAATCCCTCCATTTTTGTGCTATATCCATTCTTTTTAGTGTAAACTTGATAATACATGCAATTTCCTAATTCCATGTCAATTAACATGAAAATGATGCATGATTAAAGCTTCTAATTGAAATCATCTTTTACTATAAATTTTTACATAGTATCATCTTTGTCTTTAATAATTAATATGATAATTTTTCACGTACCGTACTCAGATGTATAATATCAGACAACCATATTCTCAACCAAAAATAGTCATATATCTCAATATTCATCATTGTTTCTTTCTTTAGTGAGTATGATGTTATGGATTAGATTTTTAAAAAATTTAAATTGAATTGATGTAATTTATTTTATAAAAATGAGTTGGTTTAATTTTTTTAAAAATATAAAACAATTTTTTTGAAAAATTGAATCATCTCAGTGTGATACGATTATATACTTTATTCTCATATATGAATCAATATTTTTTTAAAATATTGAATTAATCCACTTTTACAAAAATTAATTGGATAATCAAACCAATTTTTTGAAGTGGATGTTGATTTGAGTTTTTTCTTAAAATGAATCAATTTTTTTAATATGAGTTGGATTAATTATAAAATAATTCATATCAATTTAATTTTTTTTTACATCTTTATCAATCAACAAGTCATATAACACAATTTTTTTTATCATAAACACATTATAATGATAAAATTATGAAAATAAAATCAATTCATCCCATTTTATTGAATCTTTTAGATCTCATCTCATTAATAAGCTAATTGCATCCGCATCCCATATTTAATAATATATAACTCACTAATTACCTAGAGTTTTAAGTTTACGTAAACACTTTTGTCAAAAAAAAATTTAAAAAAAAGTGCGTAGAAACTTAACTTATAATTTGCTAGCTAAATTTAAGTATACCTTAAGTCTTATAGATATTATATATTCATCCTTTTCTTAAAAGTTTTTTTTTTTCTTTTAAGATACACCTAATTATTGAAATCATATGCTCTGATTAAAAATATTAGGAGAGTCGGAGTATTTTAAAACTATGTTATATTTATATCATCCTTTAACTTTTCCTCTTAAATTTTACATCCTCTAATTTATAACTTAGATCATTACCTCCCGAGTACGTACCATTAACAAATTATTCCCTCCTAAACTAAAGAGATCATTAAGTCAAAATGAATCAAATTATCTAAAATTTATTTGATTAATACCTTGCTTAACTGGCTTTACAAAACCTTTAACTGGTCATTTTAGTTAGTTTATTTTTCTCTTGCCAATTAAATCACTCTTCTCACTCATTTTACTCCAAAAACTGTGGTTAATTGTTGGTTAGTTTACGGTCAAGTTAAATTTGTTTTAATTACTTGAATTCAAAGTCTCGATTTTTTTTTTTTTGACTCACCAAGTCTAAAACTACTTGGTCCACTTCATTCTAAAATTTCCTACACCTAAATTAAACCTAATTATTATGCATAATTTATATACATATGTTATGCGATATTAATTAATTTCATGTATTGAGGAGAAAGAAGGGCATCACCATTGTAGAATTATGCAATATACTATTTTAAATTCAAATAATTAGAATTTGAGAATTTGACTAAATACTAGTATTTCTTATAAAGTAATTTGACTATATATATAGAGAGAGAGAGAAGAATTTTTAAATTATTGCCTTGTTACAGAATATTTTCTATGATAAGTTTATTAATTTTAATAATTATTACTTAAAGTTTTGATAAATGTAATTACTCCTATAAAAAAAAGTAACAATAATTTATTATTAATTAATGGTGTAAAATTATTTATACTTACTAGTTGACCGTTGAATCTCTTAAACTTTTTAGTTTTTAGAGAAGACAGTCTTCGGAAAAATCTATATAAATGTTTTTTTTTTGTTTTTTATAACTGAAAGACATTGAAGGTATATTTAAGTAAAATTCTGAAAATAAATGATTATTGGAGTAAAGTAGAAGTAAAGCCGGTGAAAGGAGAAGAGAAGGTGCAGGTGAGGGCGCATCGGTGACAGCATGGAAAACGACGACGTTGATATGCTCGGTGATGACAACAACGAAGCTGTGTGTAACGCTTTTGCAATTTATTTGTTCTTCATTTTTTTTTCTTTTCATGAAATGCCCTAATTGGCATTTGCATGCAGGAATTGGATGATATGAAGAAGCGCTTGAAGGAAATGGAAGACGAAGCCGCTGCTTTGCGGGAAATGCAGGCCAAGGTCGAGAAGGAGATGGGATCTGTGCAAGGTGCCTCCTTTTTTTGCTTTGATTCGTTTATTAGTTTTGTGCTTATTTCAATTCTGTTAATTTATTTATATAATATTTGTGAAGTGAAATGATCTGGGTTTGATATGGGTGCTCTATGTGGGAATTAGCTTTTGCATTGTTGATATGTACCCTAATTCTTCCAATTAGTGGTTTTTAAGTTAATAACCTAGAACAATTAGGATTTGGTGTGTTGTTTGGTAATGCATTGTGCGTTGTGCAATTGATTCGCTTGTGGAAGACTGAAGAGTTTACCTAGAGGTTGAGAATGACGCCCTAACTTGGTGGTGATTCTGGTGAATGACGACACAAGATATTTTGTTGCACTCTAGATTTTAGTGTTATAAAGTGATGCTGGCTGAAAATTTGTAAGCTTTTGTTTTAAACTTTGAAGGAGTTCTTGGTTAATGCATGGATTATTCGGTTTTGAGAAGTACTTGGGGGTGCTTGACTGCCCTCAGTGCTGCTTAATCGAATAATCCTGATGCATTTCCCATATTATATTGCTATAACAAGGCTCTTGCATTTCTCATCGGGGGATGCATAGCAGGATGCTCCCCATCTTGTGAATGTGAGAGACATAAGTGATACCCCGAGTGTCTCCCCACGTGTCTCTTTCATTTGACACTTTTTCTGAAACTGTTTTTTTTTCTTTTCAAAAACAATAAAAAAAATTAATGATTTCATTTGTTTTGTTTTGTTTTGTTTTTATCTGTCTTTTTCCCAGTGATTTATCTTCTTCTCCTTGCACTTGGACATGGTGTGACTACTGTACTTTTGTAGTGTTCATGACATTTCATTACAATTGGTTTTTGGACTCTTGTTTCTGTTATTGATTCTAGTCTCCAAATAGATACTGCTACCGCTGCTGCAACTCAGAACAATAAAGAGGAAGTAGATGCTCGATCAGTTTTTGTAGGCAATGTGAGCCGTCTCTTCTCCTGTTTACATTAAAAAAATTTATTTTGGTTATTTAATTGTCTAATTGTCATATTTCCTAATATTGGCTCTGTGTATCACACTATCACTAAGATTAACTTTATATTTTGCCTGAAAGTAATTATTAATTCAATAATGAGCTGATGTGTATGTGTGTTAGCTACTTTTGGAAACAAAATGGAGGATTTGTTATGTCGCAAACATATGCCTTTATGATTTGTTTACAATAATTATAGAGCAGTTTTGGGCTTAATCTTCTTACTATTAATCTTGAGGCCCTGGCATTTTGTCATTATACATAATTTGGACTTGGAGATCATTGAACCTTAATGTTTTGTCAAACATATTTCATGATTTGAGATGATGCACATGTGTGTTTGTGTGCATGAAAATGACATTGTAAGAATAATACAATATGATAGAACTCCTAAAACAATAAGTGGTCTCTGTTTTTTCCGACGAAGTGACAATATATTTCCAGCAGCAAGAGCATGAAGCCTTTTATCCTAAGTCCTAACACTCATATTGGACAGCATTTGGCATGTTTCTCGCTGTTGTTTACTGCTTTTGTGAGGTTTCACTTTTGGTCAGCAAGTTGATTTTTTGCTTAGTTAGTGCTTTTGTTGTTTGTGGGTCTTGTTTCATTCATGATTGTAACTGTGATATTAGTGATTTTGAGGGCTCCTTGACTGCAGATTTGAAATGCAATATAAAACATGATATGATGTAAAGGATATTTACTTATAGACAAGGATAAGGAGGGAAGGAAAAGCAAGAGGACTGGAAAGTTGTTGATTAAATATATATGTCCATTAAAAGGCTGAAGATTTTTTTTATTTTTATTGTTTGATTATTTTGACTAAACTAAACTAATTTTAAGGGTCACTTCGTTGCAAAGATTTTCTGTTCAAATAAACAGTGAATCAGCTGGTTGCTTACCATTTCAGTATCCTTGTTAGTTTGATAACAAAATCCATATTGCAGCATTTGGGATCCCAAGATTATGTAGGATGAGTTAATTATTGATGGCATAAAGACTGTGTATAGAAATTTATGGAATGAGATAAAACTAATAAACTCTCTCATGGTCAACTCAAATTTATTGTTTTTTGTTTGCTAAACTACATTAATTTGATTTTGTAACCTTACAAATTCGATTCTTACTCCAGTGCATTTGACTTTTGTTGTATAATGATTTAGATACTATGTTTTACCTGACTCATGTTCAACCTCAACATATTAAAAAATTTACTAAATACAGCTACTCTCAAATTTAATATTGAGTTTTCTCTTGTATCTCTTATTTCTAGCTCTTGAAGAGCATGGACCAAGCCTTAGAAAAATGTCTTCTCATTACTTTTTCTTTTGCCCAATATGCTATGATTTGTTACCTTTTAACCTCTTACTCAAATCTATGCTCACCATAGCCATCTGATGTTTTCCAATTGGCTATGTCTTTCCATTACTGACTGATGTTAAGCAACCTGAATCCCTAAATTTCTCACTTTCAGAAGATACTGCTTTCAAAATCCTAAGCTGCTCAAATTAACAAGCACTGTTGGAGCAATGAATTTTTATCCCACGAAACTATCTTCATTGCTGGTGTATAATGTTAATGCCTCACTGTTAATTGAATGATTAATGCATTAAACATTTAGCCTTCACCATACTCAGTCTTAGATATTTTGATTCTTTCAACTATTACTAATTTGAACTTTTTGATCGTGAGAACCTTCTTTGTTTAGTGTTGAATGCATTTTTTGATATTTCGGAGTTTCATTGTGATTTCAAGTGGTGGCATCCTGCTTTGGCATAATGTCTGACTACTTTCGCAGGTTATGCATTCATCCACATGCTATAAAGCCTGGATACTCCAAAAATGAAAAAGTATTGGTTTCATACCCGTATCAGACACCAATACGGCTAGGATATGCCAAAATACGTATCCAAGGAGTATCCGATTATTTTATTTATTTATTTTTTTTAAAATTATTGGATACGGCTCACAATGGCTGGATACGGCTTTATAACATGTGATACGGCTTGGATACGTTTTTTTTACCCAAATGTTCGTAAAAGTTAATATACATATTCTATAAAGACACATTTTCTCTCTGTTTTTTTACCAATATTTTATATTTACATAAAATTTTCTATTTTTTTTTAACATATCTATAACGTATCGTATCCTTAATTTAAAAAAAAAAAAAAAAAAATTGTATCCCCATATCATACCCATTCATACTAAGTATCTAGGCTTCATATTCCACGAGTTTTCGAGTTTAGTAAAGCCTGCAATTGGAAGTATATGATACAGAAATAATATATAGCTGGAGAGGATTATATTAGAGATGTATGGAATTAACAAAATAGAGTGAGAAAATAAATGATACAACACAAAAAACAGGAGGGATGGACAAAAGTTCAAGAAAGTTAGCATTGGTTGTTGTGGAAAGTGATGTTCATGGAATCATATTATGGTGAACATACTTATTTTGATAGTGAAGAAGGTTAGAAAAAGAAAAGAAAAAAATACATATAAAGCTAACTATGATTTAGGGTGAAAATACAGGTCTGTAGCATAAAGTTTGTGATGGGATGGACAGAAGAATGGATTAGATTGCAGATCAAGAGCATGGATTAATACTGTTGGGAAGAGGATTGTGTAGGTAAAGGACAGCTCGTTGTATCTCCCATTTTGATTTCATGCCAAAGGAGGAGAGGACGCTTTTGGTGGTGCCTTGTGCTCAATTTCAAAAGTATATAGGTGTTATTTTCTCATGGTGAGGGGTCCTTGACATTTCTATGTTTTCTTCCTTGACAACAAGGAGTTTGTAATCAATTTTCTTTTTTACTCATGTTTTAAATAATTCACCACAAAATCTGAAAGGAAAAAGGTGGCGGGGGGAGAGAAGCTATAAAAGGGAGGACAAGTTTTCCGTGACATTGTTAATGAAACATACCCATTCATTTTGTAGTTCCCTGTTAAGTTTGTTTCCTTTATAATATCTAATTGAATTAAAATTGAAATTCAGATGTTTTCTACTTTTTAAATTGCATAGAATCCTAGGAGATTATGAAGAATACACATATAGTCTCTGAATGAAAAGGCTGGAGTGTAGTGGATGCCTAACATCAAAATTACAAATCATGTGTATAGGCAATGGCTGTATTTTGTTTGCATGGTTGTTTATTATAATTGTTGAGTGGACATTAACTTATAAATTTGTAGAACTTTCCATATTGGCATAATGTTCTTGTTGCAATGCACAATTAATCCACTGTTTTAATGAAAAGCAACAGGAAATTGATTGGCTTTACGTGTGACTTTGTCATTAATTAATCTGTTAGGATTGATATTTCCCACAGGTGGACTATGCATGTACTCCCGAAGAAGTGCAGCAGCATTTCCAATCATGTGGTACTGTAAACCGAGTCACCATTCGGACTGATAAGTTTGGCCAACCAAAGGGTTATGCCTACGTAGAGTTTCTTGAAGTAGAGGCTGTTCAAGAGGCTCTTTCGCTGAATGAATCTGAGCTACATGGGCGTCAATTGAAGGTTAGAGCAAGAGGCTCTTGCTGTTCCATAGATAACTGGCTCTCCATTTTGTAACCATCCATACTTCTATGGACTTTTTGCAGGTAACTGCTAAGAGGACCAACATACCAGGGATGAAGCAATATCGTCCTCGCCGGCCAAATCCTTACATGGGATTTCGAGGCAGACCCCCCTATGCACCTCCTTTTGCCTATGCTCCTTTTGGATATGGGTATGTTGTTCTCAGTTCTTTCCTTTCCAACGTGTTCTATTTTAGCCGTAGTAGTAGACATGTATAATGTAGAACTCTTAATAATTGCAGAAAGGTTCCAAGTTTCAGAATGGCAATGCGCTATAGCCCCTATTATTGAATATGTCCAATTGTGCTGAAACGGATCTATTGATTATTGGATGGAAGGGCATGACACCCTACTCCCTGATTTAGTGTCATGACTAATGATTTGGCCGTTCGTTCAGTATGAGGGATTTGTCTGGCCACCGATTTAGCAGCAATCCTTGTAAACCTATGTGTTTTCTTCTGCTTTGTTCTGGTATTTGATATATATATTAAGATGTTCTTTGTAAAAGTATCCTTGTTAGAAATGGTTAATATACGGGCTTTTTAGTTGCCTTTCTTTTTCCCTCAAATTGGTCATGTGCTATAGGTGCACCTCGCCTATACTATGTTAGTGTAGGCCTCAGTTTTCTGTACGAAAATCAAAGCAACGGTGGTCCTATTTCTAATCGTTGTCCTAGACTAGCCTGTCTCGTGATTCTCAAAACCGATGGTAACCCATATTGTGTATAATTATAAGAGTTAATCACCTATACATTATTAGTGTAAAAAAAATTTTTTACACTGGCAACCAATTATATCTCTTAATAGTGTCATGTCATTTATTCATTTAATCAAATAAAAGTAAAATAAAATAATTTAAAAGATATGATTGGTTGTCAGTGTAAAAAATTGTATACTAGCAGTGTAGTACATGGATGATTAATTCTAACTATAATGTCTCTAAAGTTCACAGGCAATATATCCTGAGAAAAGTTGATTTGGTACATAAGTAGTGTAATCAGAGCGTTATTAGAGTGGTCACAATTGTAATACAAATCGAAAAATTCTCGGTGTGGTTTCCAGGAAAGCGATATTTTATTTGGCTATCGACAACTGCTTTCAAATGCGACTTCTCAATAGATTTTCCTAATCCCGAAGTAATCATTTTACAATAAAATTCTTACTGATATGGAAAATTACAGAATCATACATTTTTGTCGGCTGGAATAATGGATAAAAATGAATGATACTTATTGTTAATCAATTACTTATGTCCTAACTCCTATCCCACTAACGGAGTTTTTCCGCAGAGATGTTTGGATATAGATTTTCCTATTGATCAAATTGTGAAGGAACTGACAATAATCCAAGGCTTCATGCTTCATAGTATATTGAGATTGCGTTATAATAGCCGATAGGTTACGCAAGAGAAAGGCCTGCGTAAATGCTAAATAGCCCAATGGAGTGACCTAATACTGTGAGCCTCAACACTGTGTATCAGAAGAACTTGATGGTTTACACATTAGATTGTGGTATGTGACTTCTTAAAGACAGTGAACTAATAATAAGAGTGCATCAGATATACTATGCTTATTATGGCCATTCACGCGATTAATTTCCTTCACATGTAGTATTAAATTGCAGTCACCAACTTCTCGAATATTCTCATGAAAACATCGAAAAGTGTGAAAGAACTTAATACGATGTCTAGAGGCATACATCAGTTCTGGTTACTCAATACGATGTCTAAGTATCTGCTACAGTGCTAGCAATTCTCTTTGGAGTATTTATTTTATAACACTAGAGTGCGAAAATCAAATAACCACTTATCTGTATAAATTTTAACTGCACAATATTCAATTTTCTTTCATGAATAATTTAACATACACATCCATTAGTCCGTTTTAAAATGACGACATTTGTTGAATGAGAAATTGCTTGGGATGGATGGGAAACAGAAAGAGACATAGCACGTAACTCCACTCCACCCATCAGGGTCTTCTGCCTAAGGCCTTGCCAATATCAAAGGAAAACTACCCATCTTCCAACTTTTTGTTAACAAGATAATGGCAAAAGAAGAGGTATCTCATCCCAATCCTCATGATCAGAAGGGTAGAATCTAAAGCTTATCAGAAATATAATTGCAGAAAGAGTGGACCCAGCAAAACCATCCAAACAATGACACCCCCTATAGCCTTTTATGCCTAGTGAGATTCACCCCACCTCCCAAATATCATCATGACCGATTCCTCGCCATAATGGTCTCCCAGACCCCCAACACCACAAGAAAAACCCCTCCTTTATTCCTATTTACCATAAACAAACAAAAAAGACCACCACCGCTTCATTCCCCAACCACCTCACTTTCCCCAAAGATAACACTAATAATTCACATAAATCCCACTCCCATTTCTTTCTCTTTAAAAGAAACTTATAAACCTACCTCCACACATAAAATATAAATCACATTAATGATATCCTTTTTTTTTTTGTAATCTTATTCCACGGCTTTCATATTTATATATTATATAAATTGATAACATTGCATTTCCTCTCTCTCTCTATATATATATATATATATATATATATATATCCTCCAGCAGCAGAATTTACACGTCACACTAAACGACAAAAGCAGCTTAAAAATCCACACACTCCTCCTCAAACGAGAGTCTTGCATGTCGAAGTCTGCGGGTCCCACATCGCTGGCACCAAGAACCTCCTCCCGTTGGCGCCGTTCGCATTGTAGCTCGCCCCGGAAGCCTTATCCACAAGGACCCGACCCGGGTAACCCGGGTACGCCCCGCTCCCGAACACCCCCGTGCAAGCCGAACCCGCCTCCACCGGCGCCTCCGGGGAACCCTCGAAATAACCGTTGTTAAACGGGTTCGTAACGGTGCCAGCCAGAAGCGTCGCCAAATTAATGATCATTCCGTCCACACCGACGTCGCCGTTAGGCGCAACTAACGGCGGCGTCTGTGGGCCGTAAATGGGCTTGTGGAAGGGCCACGCGCAATACCCGGGGCATTGGGCCTCGGAGTTTCCGACCCAAACGTAAGCGGTTTGTGAACCGGTTCTGACGTTTTGGACGGAACCGTGGGTCCCGCAGCGGTTCATGCAGAATCTATCAACGGTAACGTCTTTGGCCGTTAGAACGAGCGTTATCGAGTTGACGTCTTTGAACTTTGACGCCAGCGCGAGGAGGTCTCTATCCTTGAGGTTTTTCCCAAGCGTGTAACCCGGGTTCAGATACTGTTTCCCTGGGACGAGCGTAGAGGATCCCCCCTTGTAATTATTGGTGGTTCTCCACCACGTGGCGGCAGAGGGAAGCGCCTCTTTGGGGGAGTTAAGCGAGCTTATGAAGTCGATGATTATGGAGCGTTGGATGGGAGTGAAGGAACCGTACCAGACTAGATTAACGGTGATGCGCCCCTTGAGGAGCGGGCCGTTGTGGTACTTGAGCACCAGCGGCTGCTCCTCTACGAGTGCCCCTACGGTTAGCAAGGGGAGGAGCAGCAGCAGCAGCGCAGAGAGGGCGAGGGCAAGGGCAGTTTTGTAATTAGAGGCCATGTTGGATTAGATTGAGAAGTTGAGAAGTGTATGGATTGGAGAGAGATTGGAGGGCTACTGTATTTATATACCTGTGAGAGGGGACAGCTGTGGCCAAGGATGTGTCTACATCCTAGGATTCCACGTGCCCAATTTTCATTGCCTCCCATTGTGCCAGCCTGTCAAGGTTTGAACCGGGATGACGCCGACTTTTTACCATTTTTTAAATCATTAAACAACTTACTGTTTCTATTCATGCATTTCATAGGTGCTTACCGTAATAATGAGCTCCAGTACTTTTTTTTAAATATATTATAAAATTAAAATTATATGAAGATCTTTAACGAGTTTATAAGTTTTAATAATAATAAATAAAAGAATTTTTTTTCTAAAAATTATTTTCAACAAAATAATAATCATATTTCATCTGTAAGATGAAGACATCAATGAAATATATAATTTGACTCTTTGTTAATTTATTTTACGTTATCAAGGCTATTGGGAAAAACCCAAGTCCCACATCGACTA
The DNA here is from genome assembly GCF_000230855.2 of Cajanus cajan. NCBI lineage: Eukaryota > Viridiplantae > Streptophyta > Magnoliopsida > Fabales > Fabaceae > Cajanus > Cajanus cajan. The sequence continues at coordinate 64,596,906 of NC_138518.1, forward strand.
GAGATTAGGCAATTGAATAGTATATAAGTGGAAAGCAACCCTTACCATACAAGCCGGTTTTGTAGAGTTGAGTTAGGCTTAATCCACTATTCTAACATGGTATCAGAGCCATTTAGATCCACTTTAAATGGGCCACCCACCATTGATGCATGTGCCATAGGCATGAGGGAGTGTATTGGGAAAAAACCCAAATCCCGCCTATCCTAGATCATTAAAAAGGGTCACCCACCATTTATCCACGTACCAAGCCCAATAGTGCTGGACGTGAGGGGGTGTATTGGGAAAAACCCAAGTCTCACATCGACTAGAGATTAGGCAATTGAATAGTATATAAGTGGAAAACAACCCTCACCTTACAAGCCGGTTTTGTAGGGTTGAGTTAGGCTTAATCCACTATTCTAAGAAAGGCAGATTATTATTAAGAACATTAAACATTAAGTCAAATTATTATTAAGAGCATTAAATACTTTATTTTATAACAAATTAAATGAAACAACTTTCATGAAGATACTAAAGATTGTAAGAAATGTATAGTCAATCCTTGGGCTAGGGAAGAGAAAGGAAAATCTCAAAAATTACGAAAAAATAGACGGGAACTTTGAACATGCTACATTGCTCTGATTTAATCATTGTTTTCACTCTACCTAACGAAATGATGATAAGTAGCTACCAAGATCAGATAAGAGATTAACATTTTCATGCAATGCATTAAATGATTGCAATAACGACTAATTTACTATCTCTTTGTGGTCTCGAAGTGAAGACAGGCGAAACATCTTGAGAAGATTGTTCAATTGTTATTTTCTTCCAAGCTATTACATAAAGGATTCTCATTTAAGACAAAAATGGAGAGCAAGGGAAATAATATAAAAGAAACCAAGTTCATATCTTGTAGATAAATTCTGTCTTGTACATTTTATTTGTGCTTAATTTTCATAGCATCACGTCTAGAAGAAATGAAACTATCTTTATAATTCTTTTTAAATTTCTATTTGTAAGGGTTAAACCTGAAGAAGTTTGTAGTTAAAAGAATACTTGGTTATTAGAGAGGCTTAATCGTTAACGAATACTTTGAATTGTTTGCTTGGAGAGACAAGTAAAAGACTACTTGGATTTTGAGCCAAAATTTGTTTGACAAAAAAATACTTGTATCTTGTGAAAGATAATGGAATTCAATCGGGTTAGTTTGAAAACTATATCTAATCTTTGTATTTGAGACGAATCAGTATAAAAAGACTTGTACCCCTTCATTCTTTACATTTTAGTCTATCAAGTTTTTTACTTTCAAAAGTGCGGATTTTTTTATTTATGTTCTTTAACCCCACTTCTAATATTTTTTTCTCTCTAACATATATTAATATTTTAATTACTTAAAACGTTTTATTTGACTAATGTATTAATTTATGGAATAATTTTTAATTTTACTAATGCAGTCAAAATGTAGCTACAAGTATTAAGACGTAATTTATTATTATTATTATTATTATTATTATTATTATTATTATTATTATTATTATTATTATTATTATTGTTGTTGTTGTTATTATTATTATTATTATATTATAGTTATTATTGTTTATTATTATTATTATTTTTATTATTATTATTGTTGTTGTTATTGTTATTAGAAAATAAATACTTTATGTTTCTATGGATTTTTTAAAAAAATTAGGATTAAATATATTTTTAGTCTCTACAAAATGATTATATTTGATTTAGGTCTTTGTAAATTTATTTTTTGTTTTTTATTTCTCTAAGTTTTAAAAAAATTATAATCTTTACTATTATGTAATAATTTTAACTACTTATTTGTTTATTGAAAAATTAAGTGATCATTGTTACATATTAGTGATATTATGTTAATGTATGACATCTCTAATTTTTTTTTTATAAATTCTTAAAATAAATACTATTTAATTATCTTAAAATTATTGTTAGGACCAAAAATAATTATTTTTTATTTTAAAGAGATTAAAATAAAAAAAATATTTTAGGAAACTGAAACAAAAATTTATTTAGTTTATGAGGATCAAAAATGGTGTTTACAAATTTTAGAAGAATTAAAAAAAACTACAGAGATCAAAATCAAAATTCACCTATTTTACAATAACTAAAAATGTATTTAAACCTTAAAAATAATATAAAATAAAATATAAATATAATAGACATTACAATATGTAAATTAAGTAAAATATGTATAATTTGTTAAGATTAAAATAATCTTTAACAAAAATAAGATAGCTACAAAATAAGTGAATAATTATTATTGATAAAGTAGTTAATATTTTTTAATACATTTTTTCTATTTTACTCTTAAGAGATATGTTGGTAAGAAAAAATTAAAATAAAAAAAAAGTAGAGATCAAAGGGAGGCATCTCTTATGTATATTATTAAGAGATAGAAATTTGAAAATCGACTATTATTGAAGTAAAAAAAAATAATAAAATATATAAAGGTTAAAATATATTTTTAGTCTCTATAAGTTTATTGTCTTTACCATTTAATCTTTACAATTTAAAATATATATTTTTAAGTCTCTATGCTTCTCCATTTTAATACTTTTCAGTTTTTTTAAATTTTTTGTAACGTTGCCTCCATGTGAATGACGTGACGTAAGTTTATTGACTCTACATAGCAGTGATATATTTGATTTTATGGATCGTGATGTGTTATTTAATAATTTGGTAGGAAAAAATGAAGAGCATGGATATTAGATAATTTTGTCGACAATCAATATTTATTATGACATAATGTGATCCAAACAAGTAGTTAAATTATTGATGACTTCCTAATAAACCATTAAGTAACACATCATTGTCCAAAAATTAAATATATCACTATCATGTTGATTTAATAAGTACATGTCACTCACATGGAAATAACTTTATAAAAAAAAATTAATAATAAAAACTAAAAAAGATTTTAAAAAAATTATATTTTAAACTATAAATACTAAAATGTAAAATAAGTGTATGACATAATATGATCCAAATGAGTAATTAAATTATTGTGACTTCATAATAAACCATTAAGTGACAAGTAATTGTCCAAAGAATCAAATATACCACTAATATGTAGATTTAATAAGCACATGTCACTCACATAGAAATGACATTATAAAGAAATCAATAATAAGAACTAAAAAATATTTTTAAAAAAGTTTATTTTAAACTATAAATACTAAAATGTAAAATAAGTAAAAGTACAATGACTGAAAAGGTATTTCAACCATAAGTAAATAAGAGATAATGAAAAAGAAAGTAATTTATATGTAGTTATTGGAGTAAATTAGTCCAAAATTTGTGTTCATTAAAAAAAATATCTCCTTTATTAATAGTATAGATTATTTTTTATGTTTTATTTTTTTACAAAAGGTTTAGAACAAGGTAAGACACTATTCCTGGAGGGCTGAAGTCAATCACTAACTTTTTTGAAGATTTTCTTATGAGGTTAGAAATCATTTACTACCTCATCCTTGACACAAGTTTATATAGAAAAATATAAAACACAAATGAAACCAAATGTGATCTCAAGTTTTACCTAATAAAAATAAGGGAGTGAACCAATAATATCACTCTCGCAATACTTTTTAAGTTTATTAATGTTTTAATTACTAATATATTTTTATTTGACTTATATATTTCCATTTAAGAATATCTATACTTTTATACTAATATATAATAGAGAGACTATTTTACCCTTTTATTATTAAAAATAAATAAATTTCAATATTTCATTTTTAATAATTATCATTCTCTTTTAGTAACGGCCTATTCAACTATTTTTTATTTTATTTATTTTTTAAAAAATATTAAGTTTTTTTTTTCTAGCTTTTATAAAAAAGGACATATAATTTAAAAAGAAGTAAAATGTTACGGAAAAAAGCATCCAAAAACTTTTTAAAAGGTTATTAAAAAAAAAAAAAGATGGTATATTTGAAATTCAAACGCGAATGTGTATAAAGGAATTTGAATGAGCATCTTTCATAGATACTTTTATATTTTTCATTATTTTATAAAATATTAATTAACAAGAAATATTTAAAAATTAAATCATAGAAAAGATATTGAATAATTTAAACTTACAACTCACTCAAATTTTGCCAATTTTCTCAGGATGTCTTTCTCTTTTTTACCCTATACACTTTCTTTTCTAATCATTTAATATATATTTTTAAAAATTTTGAAAGTCTTTTTTGATACTTTATTTTATTAATTCAAATCAACATATATATATAAAATAATTTTATGATTATTCGTCAATTTGAATTATTGAAATGAAGTATCAAATAGTTTTTAAATTTTTTAAAAATTTGTAGACATGATTATGGATTAAGAACTTTAAATTCAATCGTTAGATTGTTCACATTTAATGTAGGACACATGTCATTGAATGAAGTAAGACTAGGTAAATTACTCTTAGAGTAAACAAATATATTATATATATATGTTTACTCTAAGAGTAATTTACCTAGCTTTCAAACAACAAAGAAGTTCTACTCAATAACGGTCATCTTATCTGAAACTACTATATAAGGATAAAGCTTTCAAACAAAAAAGAGAGAAACATTGAAAATTAAAAGATCAACAATTATTGAGAAGTTCACATTGAAGTACTACAAAGAAGTGTTTCATTGAAAATCTTGTGTGTAGACTATTTTTTGCTTAGTTTTCGTAGTATCACGTCTAAAAGAGACGAAACTATTTTTGTAACTCTTTTCAAATCTATTTGTAAGAGTTAAGCTTAAAGAGACTTATTGAAAAAAATACATGGTATTGAGAAGAAGAAGAAACTTCAAGCTTCCAAGATAGAAACACCCTACCACCCCCACAACTTATTTTCCCTCTTTCACATGTTAAAAAAGAAAGGAATTTCAGTCACGAAGAAGAAAAGAATTTCAATCACAAAACTCTTAAAGTTTATGAAGAGAAAAAGAAAAAAAAAAGGCTCAATGTTACTCATATAATTTTTTTTATCATTTTATTTTTTTTATCATATTTATTATTCATTTTATTTTCTTTTATTGTTTCTCTCTTTTTCTAGTTTGTTTTTTAATTTATGCACTAAAAAGTGAGGTGTATTATGAATAATTTGCTGAATTGCTGATTTGAGCACCTACTCTGATTCTGATTTGGCAATCCCGAGACTGCTTTAGCATGCATTGCAGCACAAAATTTGAAGCTGGCTGCGTGGGTCCCACAAGGAATTTGAGTGGCAATATGAACCTTCGGATTTGAATAAACGGTGAGATGGGAGGCATATAATTGGAATGGGTTGAAGTACGATGCAGTTTGCATCGACTTTGATGAGATTTACGTCAGATGCAAAGTTCCAGGAATACTGTTTCAGTAAATTCAATATTGGCGCGCGCTTGAGGCTAGGGGTGAGCATAAAACCGAGAACCGAACCGAACCCGAAAAACCCGATAAAAAATATTATTTTTGGGTGGGTTCGGGCGGGTTTTACGGGTAAATCGGGTTAAAATTTTGATTTTATACGGGTTATATTGGGCGGGTTCGGTTTTAAATTTTTAAACCCGCTAAAAACCGAATCTAACCGAAAATGACATAAGTTTATATTTTTATTACTTTTGTATAATTAAACAACAATTGTCCAAACTCAAAAGTCTTTATTTCAAGTATAATATAGTCATCAATTTGTGACTTTTTTTTTTCTTTTTCTCATAACCTAGATATTTCTTTTGTCTTTTCCTTTTTCATTCAATTTCTCAACACACTAGTCTATTTTTAGAATTTTCTTTTTGTTTCTTTCTTTATCTTTCTTTTCCATCTTCCTATCTCCATTTTGAGTATAACTTGTGCGACAGTGGTTTCTTATAGATTTTGTAATCTAACTTTAGATTTCTTTTGCATGTAACAACTATGGACTTTGTTATCTTTTGTTTTTGCTTCTTTAGTTTGTAAATGTTTCATTTACGAATCTACTTATATAATCTATTGTTACCTTCATTCTATTTTTGTACACTGTTTTAAAAATATTTTTTTACCGTTTTAAGTTTCACCTTCGTTAAAATAACTTGGTCCACACAAAATCTCAAACCCGACTGTACCCACCCGCCCAAATCCGAATCCGTTGTAACCCGAACCGCCTCAAACCGAAAGCTCAGTCGGTCGGATATGGGTCACATTTTTCCAAAGTCGGTTTACAACGGGTTGAACATTTTTCACCCGAACCCGACCGAACCCGCCCGTTGCTCACCCCTACTTGAAGCAATGATGCCTGAAGCTAATTCTCAATAAATTATAACAACTTTATTCTTATTTATTATTGAGTTAATTATCTATATATTATTAGTATAATTTTTTTTACACTAGTAATTAATTATATTTTTTAATTGTATTATATTATTATTAATATTATATAATTAAAAGATTTAATTAATTATCGGTATAAAAAAATTTAACACTAATAATATATAGGTATTAACTCTTTATTATTTAGTAATATTATATAAACAACATATTATATTCAGTTTTTTTTATGGCAAACACAAACTGACCACATTTAGCATCTTTATTTTAAATGTTATATTTACTTTTTAAAAGTTAATTATTATTACATTTATTTAATATTAAAAAGAAATAGAGTAAACTATTATTTAAAATTTTAAAATTAGACTTAATTGTATTTTTTAATACACATATTTTAAGATCTTATGAATTTTATCATATAATTTTTGAAATTAAGTATATCATTCAAAATTTTGCACATTTTATTTCATCTTTTTAATTGAACATTTAAATTATTAGTTAGTTATTTATATGACATTTTAAATATTAATGTGATATTTTAATAATTGACATGATATGTTAATTGTTAAAATGCTATATTGACATCTATATGTCACATTTGCATATCGTAATTCATATTAATAGTTAACATGTCATGTATGCACTCAACTTGATGCATATCAACTAATAACGTTAAATGATAAATTAACAAAATGCTAAAATATATAAATTTTTGAAATTCAATGGCTAAATATCATAGTCTTGAAAAACAAATTGAAATTGGTCAATCGAATTGATTTGATTGAGAATCGATCCTAAACTAGTTCGATTTGCCTAAAGATCCATTTTGCATTGAACCGATGAAAAACTAGTAGAATCAATTTAGAACCAATCAAAATTGGTCAAATAAGTTTGAACTTGTCCAATTAAAAAATTATTATTTTTAATTCTTAAATTTTTTTCATAAAAATAATATCTTTAAAAAAATTGAAAACTATTTGACACATCGTTTCATTAATTCAAATCAACGCATAAAATAATTGTATGATTATCTATCAATTTGAATTAATTAATGAGGTGAACTATCAAATAGTTTTCAAATTTTAAAAAAATTGTAGATTTGATCTATGCATTAAAAACTTTAAATTCAATGGTTGAATTGTTAAAATTTAATGTAAATATGATTTATTGAATAAAGTAAATTTAAGTAAACTTCTTCATAAAGGTGATGGTGGCGACGATGGTGATGGCAACACCAATGATGGTTTAAGTGGTGGTGATTGTGGCAATGGTGGTGGCAACGGTGGCAGTGGCAACAATAGTAGTGGAGCTGATGACAACAATGATGGTGATGTAACAGATGTGGGGTGGAGGTGGTGATGGTGACAGCTCCAATAACAATGATAGAAAAAAATTATGATGACAACGATACGTAATAACATCTTTTAATATAAACTATTTATTTTAATTTAAGCGTTGTTATTAATTGTTCTCATATTAACAAATGTTATCGCTTGAACGACTACATATATATATATATATATATATATATATATATATATATATATATATATATATATATATATATATATAAACATACTTATTATATAATTTGGTAGTTGATAGACTTTTATTGTATATATTTATGATATGTAGATTCATATTTTATAAGTAGATGAGTCCTAAGTAATTAAATTTTGTTTTCTTTTTATTATGAATAGTGATTTATTAAGTACAATAATCTAACTGGTCGTTATATTTAATTTATTAAATTATTGTAAGTTTCTTTAAATTTGAATTAAATTTAACTAAAAAATTATTTTAAAAACAACATATACGTTCAAAGTGAATTGGGAATGTTGATTTTTCAAGCACATCAAATGAAGTTTATCTTCTTTCATACATGTCTGGATAAACGTTTTAAAAAATAATTTTATAGCAATTATTTTTTTTATAAATTAAAACAAACTTATACAAGTCAAAATTAAGATTTTAAAATTTTAATAGGAGAAAAATTGTACGAATTAGTTTATATATAAATTATTTTTAGGTTATAGAAAATTTAAAAAATTTTATTTTAATTTTTTCTCTTAAAATTATTTATATAAAAATACACGCACACATGCTTAGAATGACTGAATAAACAACAATGGATGCAGCTGCCAAATGTTGTGGTCACTTGAAGGATATACTTGCCAAAATCAAATTGCAAAAAAATGGATGGTAAGGTAAACTAAGCATGAGAATCTAAACCGCTCTCGTGGATAATTGTACGAATTCGCCCCGATTTGGACGGGGAAAATCCATGTTTATCGAGCTTGAGTTCGAGTTTTTCCTGATTGATAAAATTGAGGGCGGGAGCGGGGACGAGAATGTTAATACCTACTCCGCCGCCGCCCTCATACCTGCCGCCGCCGCTCTGCTTAATAATATAATTAAAAAATTATTTATATATATATATATAAACCAAAATTAGAAATATTTATATATAAAAATTTATATTATTTTACTTTTCTTTTATTTTTTTAAAATTGTTCATATTTATTTAAAAGAAAAAAATAAGAAAAAATAAGAACAAGGACAGGGGCGGGATGAAAAAATCCAAATCCGCATAGAGTAAGGATGAAGACCTAAATTTTATCCTAGCAGATATCAAAAGCAGGTCGGGAACGATTTAAATTTGTGGGCACCATGAACAGTTAATTGAATAAAATCAAATGATTAAAATAGAATTATTTTTAAACATTTTATCAATGAGTCATTTTTTTATGTGATATAAAAAATCGTTACATGAGTTGATTTTTAATGTCACATCACCTTTTTTTAAATAAAAATTCAGATTGCGTCTCGTCGTGTTACAATCGTAGTTAGTTTCACAATTTTGAAAGTGTCGCGTAGACTGATATTTTAACACGTGACATGTTATTTAGGATAAGATAATTCTGCTAAATTGCACATTTAATTTTTTTATTCTCTTTATTCTTTTTATTGATATATAATTTTGGTTTTTTATTTTAAAATAAATATATTTAATTTCTTATTTTAAAATATAAATTTTTTATCTTACAATTAATTTTATGTTTATTAATCATTAAATTAACGTTGTTTCATAATTTATCAACACTTAAATGATATGATATTTAAGAAATGACGGGTATAAATTAAAAATTAAAAATAATATACAATATATTTTTATTTTTATTTATTTTAATAAATAATTAATATTTATTTTATCAATAAATTATATATATATATATATATTTTAATATTCAAATATTATATTATTAAATATCATATTATTTAAATAAAATAAATTTAAAATTAATGATTAGTAAATGTTCATTTGACAAAGAATAATTTTTTTTATTTTAATAATTAAAAAGATTAAATATTTATATTTAAAATTAGAAAGACTAAAATTATATATCGATAAAAATAGAAAGGCAAAATGTGTCATTTAATCATTCTTTTATGAAATAAGTTAGTCACTTATGTTGTTAGTTCACGTGAGACGTGACTACATATTCAAAAATGAAACAAATAAGCTCAAATGAAATACTAATTTAAATAGATTAAAACATAATAAATATAATATATTAATTATAAAAACAAATTAGTAAGCTTATATAAAAATAATATTTATATATTTTATAGCAATTATGTAAAGTAAAACATTCTCCACCATATAGTATAGTTGAATGTATAATAATCACGTACGGTAATAAGTATCATACAATACACGATACGATTCATAGGGCCAACTATTGAATCACAATTGCGGTTTCGTGCTGAATATATCACAAAAATTACAAAGCAAATTAACTTTCTTTTACTCTTACTAAAGTAATAACACTTTGTTTCAAAAGTCTATCTCCAAAGTTCAAGTTGAGGGTTAATATTAACTGTTTTCCTTGATTCCTCAACAAAATCTATATATATCATCTATATAAAACATGCACAACGGATGATTTTATTCAAAGATCCTAAGTAGGTCACTGACTCACCCAATTAAATCTTAGTGATATTTGCCAAACTAGTTGTTGGGTACGGCCAAATTGAGAATTTCATTTTGCTCTCGTTCTCAACCACTTCACTTGATTTGGCTAGTCTTTTTTTTTTTTTTTTTTTTTTTTTTTTTTTTTTTTTTTCTATAACACTTCCCTTTCTTTTTACCATCCAACGTTTTGAAATTTTCGAAGAACATGTTGGGACGGTGCCGGCTCTATGAATCTGGCCACACGCATGTCATAAGGATATAAATGGAGTTTTAAAAGTGTTGTGATGACCTGTTGTTAGAATTCAAGCAAACAAACAAAAATTCCATCATACAATCTCTACAGCACCAAACAAGAAAATTTAATGCATACCGAGAGATGATGATGATGATTGATGACCCCAGGGAAATTTCGAGGATGAAAATAAAGTATCCACGTGTATCACACATAATATGAAAAAGGCTACTTCAATATAAAATTTGTAATTTTGGTTCTTAATTAATTTCATTGAATAACAAGTAATTTCCAACGTATATAGGTTGATGTTAAGAAAATGTAAGTGGGTTTCTTTGAGCTCTATGGTTTTTTAGATTGACACATAAGCACGAAATCTAAGGAGACTATATAGTAAGGTGGATGTTCCATTAGTCGTATGCATTGGAAAAGGATGGTAATTAAGTAAACAAGGGAAATTGAATTAGAAGTGAAGTGAGCACTTTATCTTTACTTAGCCTTTGCGATGTTGTGAAAGAGAGAATATATAAGAAAAAGTTTCCCTGAGAAAAAGGTGAAAGGGACACGAAAGAAATAGTAGGAGTTGGTGCATGTAGATAAAAAGAAGAGCAAGTGGAGAGTGAAATAGAAGGGAAGGGTCACGTGTTGCGTTAGTGAGTGAGTCGCGAAATAAAGAAAACACGGAGGGACAGCGTCGTCGGCAACACACGGAGACAAAGGTTTGGGTCTGCTTCAAACTTCAAACATTTCATAATAACAATTTTAATTTCCCAAAAAGAATAAATAAGAGTAATAATTTTCTCTTGCAATGAACCAATGAGGACCCACTTACTGGATAAGCCAAATATCCACGTGTCGTTTCAATGCCTTGCCAGAGTTAGTACTTGGTACTATTCAGCCACAATATGTCTGCTCCAACTGGACAGGTTCATGTAAACAAAATAAGTGCATGAATGCTACTGTTATCATGTCCAACTCCTATTTAAGTTATGATGTTGATATCAAGTCATCTCAATCTCTTTATTTATTATCATAATCAATAAAATAAATTATTGTAATCATTAGTTTTTATTTTTCTAACTGGCTTTTAAATAATTTTCTTATGTATTTAATACAGATATTAGTCTTTTTATTCTTAAGATGTTAAATCAGTGTAATTTTAAAAATATTAAAATAATTATTACCAACCTATAACAACATTATTATCATTATAATTAAGAGGTCTGTACTTGGCCTAAAATAGCTCATGGTTTGTCCATGCAATTATCGGTTATAATTTGTCTTCGAGGAAAGTACAACGTAGCGAGGAGGTTAGTTACTGCTATAGACGGTGGATATTCCAGGGATGAACTAAAAAGAAAATATAAAAAAATTATTAAAATAATTTTTTTATTAACTTTTACAAATTTTTTTATATTTATAAATTATGGAATTGATATAAAGTATTCACGACTAATTTTTATAAAAAAAAAATTATTAATTACTTTTAATAAAATTTTATTTTTCGAATACATTATTTTTTACACTATATTCAAATTCAATACCTTATTTAATAAAAATGAATTCAGCAACTCATTCTCTTCCCATCATGATGAATAAAAAAAGTAGCACTACAAAATAAAAATAATTTTAGTTCGTTTTCATTAAACTCTCAGCTTATGAGCATCACTAAGTTTTTAATAGTACCTTATGCATATGCAGCACTTTGGCTACAAATAAGTTCAAGTTTTTCTTTTTTCACTTAGTAGAAGTGAGGTTGGATTTGAGTACCACTACTAAACATGCCCACACCACACATATTAGGGTTAAAAATATATTTTTATATTATAATTTTTGAATAATTAAAAATAGTAATAATTATTATTATTATAATTAACAATTTAATTGTAATATTAATTAATAACATAATTAAAATTACACAATTTATTTATTAAATTACTTATTTTAACATGTTATTTATTAATTCTTACATATTATTTGAATTAAAATTTAACTGATAATATAAATTAATATATAATTTATTTAAAACTATATATAAGTAAAATAAAGTTAAAAAGAAAAGATGTACATGTTCTCCATGAGTTTCTTAGAGTTGAAGTTGAATTGTAACTTTTTAATTTATAAACTCACCTATTCTAAATCTCTCGAAACCCATTCTAGTTTTAACATAAGAGGAAATGTGAATAACCAAACTCCTTGACTTGTCCTGTTGTCATTTATTATTTATAGGGTTATCTGAATCAAGTTTTGCTCACGTTTTCTTTACCTTTTTTTATACTTTTTTCATGGTCACGAGTGGCTAATATATATCTTCCATGTATTTTGTTATTGTTGGAAAATAATTCAAATTTTTAAATTTAAATCTTTGAGATATTATTTAGATTTTAAAAGATATTGATTTTTTAAGATATTATTTATAATTAAAATATATTATATTTATTTTAGAAATTTGTTTCTTCTTTTAAAATTGTGATGTAAGGTTAATAAATAGAGACTCGTGAAATGAGAAGAATTATCCGACCTGTAAAGAGGGTCACTGCCTTAAATGAGAGAAAAAGTCATATGAAAGAGGGTTTTCAAGTTTTGCCAAAAAACTTGTGAATGGAAGTTTTTAAGTTTCGCTAAAAAATTTGTGAGGAAGGAATTTTCAAGTTTCATCCATAAAATTTGTGAGGAAGAAATTTTCAAGTTTAACCCACAAAACTTGAAGGGAGAATTTTTAGGATATATGTAATACATTTTAAGATAAATAATAAACATTTTTGTGTATGTAGACATGAGAGACTGAATCGCGTTAAATAAATTTATGTGATTTTTTTTTTATGATATTATTTTAATATATTTATTATTATTATTATTGTGCGCAATTTTCTCCAAACAGTTCTCATGAGTGGAATTGTGTTGTGAAACGTTTAGATTTGAATGTGTTTTTCCCTTTTCCTTACTATGCTTCTTCTTTGTCACACGTTTTTTTTATTTAATTCTTTCGTTAGTAAAAAAACATTAATTCAAAACATGTACTTGTAAACTAGTACCAAGTACTCGCATGATTTCAACGTATGACAAGGACAAACCATAAGCAAAAATTTAAAAGAAAATATAGTGAGCAATAGTTACCGATGAACAAGTGGACCAATTTATAGAATTAGAATTGTTCTAACTTAACCAGTAATATTATCGAGTTCTATGATAAAGAATTCATGTATCTATCCATAAAAAAATAAAATAAAAATATTGACGTACTTGATAGCATGGGCGCCTTCACATCACAACCCGTTGAAAACTTGAAAAGCAAAATATCAAGGCAGAGCCACAAACAAGTGATCCAATTAATTATTGATCCCAAATATAATAATTTAATAGCATTCAGAAGATTTGAAAACATTAAGAACCTTTTAAAATCATTTCAATTTATAAAATATCAACTAAAATTAATATTCTTTCTTAGAAATATATAAAATTTAAATGCTAATATGTTAGAACCAAATAACTAAGATATATTTATTTTTTAATACTGATAAATTGAAGAGAAAAAATGTTTTTAGTAACAAATATGTTAAAATGGTTCAACTAATAATGCGCGCGAGGGTTCAATTTCTTATAAAAAATAAATATAGACGGCTTCTATTATATTATATTATTATTTGAAAAAGGTATGTTGAATCAACGTAGTATAACTTTCTTTTTGGTGAAATCAAGATAGTATTATTACAGTTTTTGGTCTTGTTTTTATTTTATTTTTAACACAGTATGTTTCGGGTGTTTTTCATTAATTATATGCTTAATTGTATGCTTAGTTGTAAGTGGTTGATAGTATTGTTATTAAAATAATGATAGTTTAGGGATCATGAGAGTTAGATTATCTCTTAAATAATTTATAGTATAGTTAAGTTGGTTTAATTTCAAAAAAGTTATATAAGATTTTTTTTAATGTATAAATCTTACAAGTTTATATTTTAAAAATTATGGAGAGAAGTTAGAAGAATCCAAATTTTTTTCTCCTTTTTTTCTAAATTGAAAATCTTTCCTTTCTTTCTTCCTATAACTAATCTACTTAGCTAGTTGGAAATTTCGAGCTTTTAAAAGTTGGAAATCTTAAGTTGAAGGTCAAACAAAGTTCGTTTCTTCTCTTCTCCTCTTCTTGATTTGGATTGACAAGAGGTAAGAGAAACTTTGTTATTTGAATCATTTGATGTTGAATGCTTGTTCTTATGGTTTGAATTCATCATTTACATTTTTTAATTGGTGAAGTTTATGAATAGAATATGTTGTGGAAGGTGCTCTTGAAATGGAGTCACTTTGAATATTTGAATTTTGTTGGTTGCATGTTATGTATGATGTAGTTTTTGAGCTGTTAATGGTACCTAAATGTTGTATATCATGTTGCATGTCGGTGGATTTCTAGTTTTCAAGTGGGTTGGGCAAAAATTGAGCTTTTGTCAAGTACAAAACTCGTCATCATGCTGAGCGCGCTTTCATGGTGTAGAACATAATTTGAAGTCAAGGATTTTCATTCTCTTGACACAGGGTGCATAATTGGAAGAGTTGGATGTGAGGAGAAGGGTTCACTTACCCCAAGAGTAAATCTATCTACCTAGATTTACTTTACTCAATAACTCATATTTTACATTAAATTTTAACAATTCAATTATTAAATTAAAATTATTTGATACTTCGTTTTATTAATTCAAATTTATGAATAATCATAAAAGTTTTTTATACATTGATTTGAACTAATTAAACGAAGTATTGAATAATCTTTCAATTTTTAAAAGATTTATAAACTTGTTATATACATTAAGAACTTTTAATTCAACGATTGGATCGTTAAATTTAATATAAAACATGAGTTATTGACTAATAAAACTAAGTATAGATAGACTTCATTTTGAAGTAAGTGATATTTGATACTCCGTTTAATTAATTCAAATAAATGTATAAAATACTTTTATGAGTGTTTATCAATTTAAATTAATAAAATGAAGTATTAAATAATTTTCAATTTTTTTTTAAAAATTGTAGATTTAATCTGTTGATTAAGAACTTTTAACTTAATGGTTGAATTATTAAAACTTGATATAAAACATGAGTTATTGAATGAATAAGTCTAGATAGACTCCACACATAACTCCTTCACTCTAAAGAGCTTAGAGCTTGGGAGCTTATGTATTGCCCAACTTGATCAAGCCAAGCTAGCTTTCTTTTGTTCAACCACACTAGACCTTCGATCCATCATCAAAAAGTGAAATCCTAAATCCAAACACTAATCAATAATAATATCTTCACGTATTCATCGAAATATGTTTCCAAAATATCTTACAACATTATCTCAAAATTTAAAGATAAGATCAATTATCTATCTTAATCTTATTCTTAACCTAAATTCTTCTGCGATAAAATCATTAAAATGTCTTTGTTGGTAACTCTCATGCGACATATATTGGAGCATATTTTAATAAGAACAACCACATTTACTGATTATTGTAAAAGAAAAGGTCATTGATTCATATTTTTCATATATCCTTTTTACTCGTTGTGTAAATCTGTATTGAATTACTACCACTAAAAATTTTCATACTCCAAGTGATTTTTTCAAGCCACAAAAGCAAATAGGCACGTAATAATCAAACAGGCATGACAACACGTCACATTAAGGGTGGAATATTTCTGCCTCCTAACCCCACTTCCATAATGGCCTCAATTTCTCTCCAGTTAAAAATTGAAATATAGAAAATCAGTTCTAACACATTCTCCCGTTGACAAGTTTTATCAAGACTTTGTATTTACTGTTTTATAATATGTATTTGTCGAATTTGAATCTATTTTAATACTTTTTTTTTCTTGTAATATGTGTCATTTTATATATTAAGAAAGATTAATAAATAAATGAAAGAAAATAATAATTTAAAAAAATTTTTATAATTAATATTCCTTATTAAAAAATATTATGAGAAATGTAAATAAAAAATAAATGATTTATACTACATTGAAAATTAATATGATACTTATTTTAGGATTTATTTTTTCTACATGACACTTATTATGAGATGAAAGTAGTACTTTTTAGATTTAAACATGTTTTAGACCCCTTATGTATGTATGATTTTAGTCTCTCAAATTTAAGTTAAACAGTGTTAGTCCTTCAAGTATTATAGTTGTATAATTTTGATTTCTCACATTGATCAAAATTGCAAAATTAATAATAAAAGTATAAAAATTGTAATATTTAAGCTTATATTTTTTTTATCAACTGTGTCAATCTCTGTCTCCTTTGTTTTGAGTTTTTATCTCTCTTCTTTCTTCAATTTATGCATATAGTTTTTTAATTTTGTTTTCCTTAATCTCATGTTACATTTATTTTATCATCATTAGTCATCTTTCTCCAATCAAATTAATTCACACCCGTGCTTTGTTTGATCACCCGGTTGGTCGATGTCTGGCGTGTATTGCTCATTTAATTTTTTAGGGCATTGTGATTCCTGCCCTACGGCTAGCATTTATGAAAGGGGTCTACAATACGTGCAATATATCATTATTGAACACGCCTATCATTGGAACACACTCAAAACATTTAATATTAATATATTTAATAAAAATGAAACCCACCACCACCATGAAATTGGAGCACCTTAGGGGAAAAACAAAACAATATAAAAACAACAAAGTGAAACTTAGAATAACGTAGGGAATGGTACCTCCAGCTGTCTTACAATTTCGTGCATTCTCATGTTTGTTGTTGTTGTTATTTATTTATTTTTTTAACTCACGTGTACATCTATTTAACACAGTTTATACTTAAAACTCAAATTTAAAAACACTGATTAAACTAAATTAACTTATACAAGTTAATATGCAGTGGTTCTACTCTCCTTTTGTTTGTTATGCATGGTGATATATTCACATTTAAATTGTCTCCAATTCAGACTTGGGGGGACCATTACATGCATTGCATCTATTCTGAGGAAAAAAGGTCAAACAAGTTAAAGGTTTGAGCGTCACCTACCCAATACAGCTGCAAGCGTCCAATTCTTTATTTTCGTTCACTTTTCAGAATTGGACCAAGTTGTTTAGATGGTGGTTGTAGTAAGGCCAAAACCAATTTGAGATAAAACCTTATCTTGTTCATCATTTTTAGGACTTCTTCTACATTTTGGCCTGTTTCTTCTTTTTGTCTTTGCTTTTTCTTTCTTAAAAAGAGAACCGAATCAATCCTTAGTTATTTAAGTTGTTGTTTATTCTTCCTTTAGAAACAAAAAAAGTTTGTAAGAACACAATCAAATGCTTCTTTTGAATAAAACATTATGTTAAGGATGCTTTTGTTCGAAACCCTTAGTATTTGGAAATTACATTCAATCTAATCTAGTTCACGTTATTAAACCTGATAAAACCACTTAACTCTCTCCTTTGTTGTTGTTGTTGTTGTTTTTTTTTTTTTTTAATATGATTTTATTTTATTTTTATAATAGAGGTGATAGTTCTCTTATTAATTTAGAGTAGATAACATTTGAAAATTATAAGAAATACGGATCGAATTTGATTTTTTCTTGAATTTTGAATATTTTTTATGTGAAATTATGTAAAAAAATAAGATAAATAATATATAATTTCATTGAAATTTTTTTAAAAGTCAATCATTAACTCTAAACTTACATAAGTTATATTTTATCATAGTTTAAATTTTTGTTCGCAATCAGAGAATATAACATCTAGATATCGACATTAAAAGTTGAATTATATAATTAGATTGATAATAAAAGTTGAAGGTACACAAAACAATACAAGAAAATAAATATATTTTTTTTTATGATCAACAATTATCGTTTTATATACCTTTAAAGAGATTAGTTGATTCTGTTTCAACATCTCTCTCATTGCTTTCAACAACTCTATCATTTCAATATCTCTATTTGTGTTTATTTAATTAAGTTAATCGGATTCTTTTGATCAAGTTTGGAAATAGCTTAATGATTTTAAAAAAAATCTTTCAAAAGATAATAATTTAAAAAAGTGAATATTTTTAATGAATAAATTAATTATTTTTTATTTCATACTTTTGATATTTAAAATTACTTTAAACCTCTACTAAACAATAAAGCCACTTAAGAGAACTTATTCTCTAAATGTTTATTTTTTGTTATTTACAATAATCAAATCTAAAATCTTACTTAAAAATTAAAGAACTAAATTCCTTTATACTTAAACCAATAAGTGTTAATAAAATAAGTTATATGTACACCTAATTAATTAAATAACATTTGCGATATGAGAATATGTTTAATATGTAACATACTAACTAAATGTAAATTACAATTTTTTTTAAAGTAATACATAAGTATAACTAATAAATACTCCTTTAGGTAGTGTTTGTTTCTGTTGATTTATTGTTTACGATGAACGAAAGGCGAAGAAAGTGGACGTTTGTTTCTGATGATGTGCGAGGAAAGAAAGACGAAGAAAAGCGGGAGAAGCCGCGTTGCCGTCCTCATGCTTTTGCGAAGAAAAGAGATCACTAGTGGAAAATCAGCATATTACGTCACCCCTTTTACGTCGGAAATACAAAAATCTGACGTAAAAAAAATGCAGTGACATTTTTGTAATTTTTTGTGAACTTTTTTACGTCGGACCTGGTAGGGTCTGACGTAAAAAGTCAAATCTACGTCGGAGATACGATGTGTCTGACGTAGATTTGACTTTTTACGTCGGACCCTACCAGGTCCGATGTAAAAAATGACGCAAATTTGAATAAGAGAGCGCGAGGCACTCCGCGCGCATTCACTCTTCATCACTTTTCGGTTTTTTCTCTGTAAACCCTCTCCCTCTCCTTTGTTACTGAAACTTTTTTTTGTCTTTTGCAGAGGGATGAACTCTTTGTTACTCATTTGCACATTGTTGCTGCTCCTCAGGTATGAATCAAGGTTTCGTTAACACTTTTCTATTTCGCATTTCTACTATGGCTATCTGTTTTATTCGATTTTTTGGTTGTTTTATTTGTATAGGTAGTGGGCGTTTTCTTTTGGGTAGTTCTACGAAGCAGAACAGTCCGTTCTGCTTGCATTCTTATGTTTTTTTTTTGTTTTTTTACTATTTTTACGTCGGATTTCGTAATGTCCGGCGTAAATTTACGTCGGTTTTGCAGGTCCGACGTAAAATTTACGTCTCCCGCTTTTACGTCGGTATGTTTTCTAACGTAAAAAGCTCAAAATACCCGACGTAGTACACCTCTTTTGTACTAGTGGATGAAAGTCATGTAAGATTTGAGAAAACTCGATAATACCCCTGCCCCATTCATGCAGAGACTGTGCCATTGTAGGTAAGCTTCATTTTTCTTTATGCATGAAGGATGGTAGGAATGAAGCATAATCGATTATACATGCCATATAATCGATTATGAGCTGGCATAATCGATTATGGCAGCCCATAATCAATTATGTGACATACATAATCGATTATGGTGGCACATTTTCGCTTCTAGGCGAACTGAGAACGACCCGTTCTAAAACTGAATTTTATGAGCAATATGCGAACTCAGAACGGGCCGTTCCACTTTGGGAACGAGCCGTTTTACACATGGCCTTTATGTGTTAATTTGTAATCCCAGAACGTGCTGTTCTAGTCTGAGAACGGGCCGTTCTAGATATGAAATTTTTAAATATATTTTATTTAGTTGCAACATTTTTCATTTATATTATTTTATGTCATATTTAATTATTCTTTACTTAATTGATGAGTGAATTGTATTTTCTGTTCTATTTTACAAATATGTTATTACCCATCTACTTTATAATGTTAAAAATTTCTTAATTTTTTAATTGGTAAAAATTAAGTTGTACAATTAACAAATGTATATTCATTTCATTCTAATTTATGTCAATGATTTTTTAATTTTTTTAATTTATTATTTAACTTTCAAAAATTTTATTGTACATTTTTTATATTAAGAAAATTCTATTATTTAAATATTGACATCAAAAAGTGAAAATATAAAAAAATTAAAGTAATACATATTTATAAAATTAAAATAATAACACTTTCATAAAAATTAGTAAAATAATGTTAGAAAATATAATTATCATAATATATTTTATTATTATTATTTATTATTATAAATATTATTATTATTATTATCATTATTATTAATATTATTATTATTTATTATAATTAGTATCATTATTATTTATTATGATTTTTATTATTTTTCTAATATTTATTATTATTATTATTATCATTATTTATTATTTTTTTAATAAATTATACCTATTAAAATAATAATATTATTTATTTGTATTATAAAACTGCTAATAATAAAATTAAAAAAGAATCTTAAATTAATTTTATCATTAAATTTAAAGTAAATATTTAAATTAAATTATTTTTAAATTAAGATTTTATATTTATTTTTTAGTTAAAATTTTTATATTTATCTTTTAATTATAATAATTATAAACTTTTTTTTTATCCTAAGGGCAAAATAATAATCTTACAAAATCATCAATTAAAAAATTTATTTTTATCTATTACATCAATCAATTCACTCAAAAACTTTCACAAACTTTCTTTACACTTTTTACTCACTTTTCCTTAATTCAAACAATTTCACTTTTCACTCACTTTCCCTTCAAATCCCTCCTTTTCCACTCCTTCATTTCCATTCTCAAATCCAATAAAACCTTACAGTTAGGTTTTCCTACTATCTTATCAATTAAAAAATAGAAAAAACTATTAATATTCTATAAAGAAATCTAACTTAGTTAATTGAGTAAAGTGGTCGTAAATTTTCTTGGGATGTTGTGTCGTGCAGTACTGTGGAATGAGCAAGACATGCATGCTTAAACAGTAGTAATGACCAATAACTGATATTTCAGTGCCTAAAATGTATTGTCGTCCCTATACGACCACCGACATCACGTTTTTTAGATGACAATTTTACCTCTAGACTCTAGTTAAAAAAGAAACTAGAATAATGCTATATTTACAATTTATTTTTGTAATTTTTTCCCTTCTTGCCTTTCTCTATTGTAATATTCATTTTAGGTTTAATTATTTTTCAGTCTTTATAGTTTTATCAATTTTCTTTTTTAGTTTTTAGTTATTATAGTTTTATAAATTTTACCTTGTATTCTCTATAGAAATAAACATCAAGAACTTAAAAAAACAAAAAAATAATATGTATATAAAATTTAATTAATTATAAAAATTAAAAGGTAAAAGTTATAAAAAATTATAAGTACTAAGAAGATAAAACAACCTTCATTTTATTCTACAATTTCCTTTCTGTCTCCTTTTATTAATTGAACTATATGTTACAAATTTTTATCATATAATTAAATAGCATTATCTTAAAAACTATTGGTAATATATAATTTTTTTTATTAAATAGGCTTTGCGTCTAAATTTAGATAATTGTTTTAAAATAATATGTATACAAATATTATAATATTCAACTTTTTTTGTACTTTCACTTTTATAGCTAGAATATTATTATTTTTAAGTATTTTATGAATTGAATTAAATATTATAATTGTTTCAAACCGGGTTACATTTTACTAATATTTTATAATTAAATTAAATATTAAAATAAGATTCTAATTGTGCTCCCAACATGTAAAAAAAATTAAAATGATTTTATTTAACTAAAAGCCGGTAATGAATTATTAAAAGCTCATACATATATTATTGGATATGAGCGTGAATACTTACCACAAATCATTTTCTCAAATGCAAATATAAAGTGAGATAGTTAAGCATCTTGTCTAAACGCCCTACACATTATACTTTTACGTACCAAAATAGAAAACCATAAAATAATGATCGATTTTAGGAAATAATTAATTTTTACCAAACTATGTGCATTTAAACTCAAGCTATGACAAACTATTTGGTGTCCACTAAACTTTAACAGAGATTATCGCCTTCAATAAAGAATAGTTATTGGTAATGAATAAAAAGAATTATAAATTTTTTTTACCTATCAAAATGGATATTGCTATCAAAGATAATGACTCACATTCTACACAAATAATTGTTTCCCTAGAGGCTTCTAGCCCTCGGGCTTGTGTCTTTTCAAAGAAAAATAATAATTCTACACAAATAGCTGATTTAGCAGAACCGTTGGTAAACCGAGTGTGTATTAATTCGGTTAATAAACTCATCATAATTGATTACTATAATTAATAACATTATATTATGTCCTCTATTTGATTGGAACACACCAACTTATGCAAAACTAAACCTTACATGTGTTTTTTCATATATATATATATATATATATATATATATATATATATATATATTCATGTTATTCGAATAAAGTATTTTTTTATTAAAAAATTTGATTAATTACTTTTAATAATTTTTTTTTAATATATTTTTATAATACAAAATTTAAATTCATGATCTTATTTAAAGAAATCAAATTCAATATCATTCAAATTAATATATGATCTTAAATATGTAATTATATAAATAATCTTATTAAAAGTTTTTGTTGAAATTTTTTATTGATTATAATAATCTTATTTAATAAAAAAAAACTATCTTTAATACAAAAGATGTGTGATATTAACGAAAATAATTTTATGTAAAAATCATGAATTTCAGAAAAGTAGCTCAGCACCATAAGATAAAGGATATTTTCAACGAACACTTTAATTAAGTGTATTGGTTAACAAATTAACTATAAAAATGTTAGACTAGAAATAATTTAATTGCATTTTAATATTTAAATGTTTTATTTATCATTTAATATTTTCATTCTGAATTGTTTTTTTATCAATCAACATTTTTATTGAATACTTGCACAAATTTTTATAACTAAAATGGGAGAAAATTAGGTGCTATCTATCTCATAACAAGTGTAGTGTTAGAAGAAAAGATAAATTTTAAAATATTATTTTATCTTTTTTAATTTAATATCATTAATTTTTATATATATAGTAGTACCGTTTAGAATATTGTTTTGTTATATTGTTTTTTGGTAAAGAAGATTGTTTTTAAAAAGTAAGATTAACTTTATAAAATTGTTACACTCTTTTATTTATTTATCGATTTTTTTAGTTTAATTTTTAAAAAAAATTAAGATGAAACTTTTTAAGAGAGGAAAAAAGTATGTCTTATCCAATGAGTAGATGGATGATTGAATGGACCAATATACAAACCCTAGTAGCCATAATTGAAAGGAAAATGAAGGTGAATGGCTGATCAACAAGAAGAAGCTGTAATTGAAAATAGAGTCAAGCTTAATTAATTAAGCAAGTAGTGAAATGACAGCTTAATCACTTATCCACTTGCTTGCTCCCAAGTCGGTCCAATCTGCATAATATATTTATATTAATTAACTTTTAAATAAAACTTATGTCTCCATAAGAAGCAGCTAATTTGACTTGGTCACACTCACTGTTTTTCTGTCACCTGCCTCTAGGGTAAGAAACCACCAGGCCAGTTTGTTTTGATGGTTACTGAAAATCTTCTTGTTTTGTATTAATTTAATCAAAATCATGTGATCTTTCAAACTACTAAGATATCAATGCCTTTGTGATTCTGAAGACCAAGAATGGGTTCTTTCCCGGAAACAGCTTGCAACCTTAACAAAAATGAATTTTGAACATTACAGGTGGATGTGGAGAGTTTGAAACTGAAATCAATTAATTAGGACCCATTTGACTTTTAATTTGGCTTCTTCTTGTTTCTAAGGATTAGAATCAAAGTCTTTTAATTTGGTGGGTTAAAATCAAAGTCTTTAAAGGAGGGCAAACGAGTCATGGGGCCACACAGTGTCTTAGAAAAAAGAAAAAGGTAGACATTTTGTTGGGAAGTATCCGTAGAAGAAGAGAGTCCAGAATAAAATCAACGCAGGCTTCAATAAGATCTCAGTTGAAAGCATCACATAGCTGTATATAAACTAATAAAATAATATAAATACTGCAAACATCAATTAAGACAATCAAAACTGTGAATCAATTATTAGCCGGTGCTTTGGGTTCAACTTTATTAAATACCTAGAGAGAAAAAAATTGTTGGACATAATAATTATATCTAACTTAAACAAAATTATTTTTTTATGGATGTAGTCTCATAAGAAAGATAAGGAGAATTACTAATGAAAAAGAGTATTTGAAAACCAAATTTTAAGTTTGAGAGTGGATTATGTATATAGAGAATGTGCTAGTATTTTATGATGTTCATCCTAAATATGATCACTTTCGATTAAATGTAAAAAATTTAGATAAATTTTAAATGTTTATTTCATCTTTTTAAAGAAAACAAGATTATTAGTTATTATCTATTTTTACTCATTATTATTTTTTAACAATAATTTTTATTGTTCATAAACATAATATTATTATTATTATTATTATTATCATTTTTATATACCTTTTTTACTTTTATTTTTTCCTTTCTAAATTTTGGTATTCTTTCTGATAAAATTGGGTTCAAGTTGGCAAATTTCATATAATTTTTGAATGCTGATTATATTGAATTAAATATACAAAATTATGATAATTTTAAAAATATTTATTTTTATCCCTCAAAACAAATTAAATAATTTTTTTATATTTTAATTTATTACCGAGTTTTAAAAATAAAATATAGTATATGAAAATATTGTTTTGCATTAACAAGAGCGATCCCTTACATTTACATGGAAAACTAGAAGTTGCGTTTTGTTTTGTTTTTTTTTTTTTTTTGTTTTGTAAAATATACTTGCTTGTTGATGTATTTTAATTGTTTTTTTAATATATAAAATAACAAAGAATGCTGTGGATTTTAGTTTTTTTTTAAGTGAGGATTATCAGATATATATAATTATTTTTCAAAATACGATTGTGTATTGATGTGTGTTTTTTTTTTTTTTCATGAAATAAAAAGGAAAGTTGTTGATTTTTTTTTTTTTTTTTTTTTTTTTTGTAAGAATACTGAAGATTCTCAAAACTCAAGATTTTCGCAATGACTAAACAGGAAATAGATATTGTAAAAAATGACTATTACTAGTTAAAGATTATCATATTATCATGTCCCGTTCATTTATCAACACCAAATATTTGAAATAACGAATAATAAGAAAATCCGAAATGATTATTATTAAATCTATTTGCTGGAAAAAAATATTAATGTGATAATAAATTATATTAATCCAAAGAAATATTCATTAAACTTTTGATTAAAATGAAATAAATTATTTTAATGAAACTTAAGTAGTTTAGTTAATTTAATTTATTTTCTGCTCAGAAAAATTAATTATTTTCATAAGAAATTCTCCTAGTTAAATTAATTACTTAAAATATATTTGATTTTAATTAGGAAAAAAAACTTGATTGTACATATGTGGTTTAACGATTTTTTTTAATAAAATTTTAGTATCACTTTATGATTTTTATTATTTTTGAATTGATTTAGGAATGAAACATTATTTTTTTTTTGACATAAAGGAAAGAAACGTTATAACATGATATTTGAATATCTGCATAACTTTAAAATAAATTGAATTATATAATAATAATAATAATAATAATAATAATAATTTATACCATTATATAAAGAAAATACCTCTTATAATATCTACTTTTTTTCACATTTGGTTGGAAAAATATACTCTTAATATAATAATTATTCTATTTTTTTTTGTTTTCTTTTTGTATCTCACTTAATTTTATCTCACTTTTCACTTAATTTCTCTAACTATATAACTGTCCATATCCCATGTAATCAAATTAAATTTTTTCACTACTCACACAATTACACACACTCTCTCATCTTATTACTTTTAATATTTTTAGCTTCTCTCATCTTATCATTTACTCTAATAATAAGAATAAACAACTAAAAAGAAAAACATTGGCACAGGCCGAAATATTAATAACCAAAATTCCTACATCAGAATTCCAACAACTTGATCTGAAATGGACACAAATACCACAGAACAAAAATAAGAGAGCCCAAAATTGAAAGTGTAGATATGCATCTATAAGCCTTGTAACGTCATAACTGTCATTAAAGCCCATCATAGGAATGAAATAAGAAGAGTGGGCTTGTAAGCCTATTGGGTTATTGTATCACACGTAGAACACAAATGTGACAATTTGTGATATTGTAATAAATTTCAACTAGGTGTTAGAAGATGTGTTGTGTACATTTCCCATACGTTCAAATGACTAGGAGAGGAATACGAGAGAAGAGAAAAATAATAATAATAATAATAATTATATTTACTTAAACCATTGCTTCAAGATTATGTTCTTTGTTTGAATACGTAATTTAACAATATCTAAGAGACCACTCCTTGGTTTGACAAAGATAGTAAACAATAAATGAAAATTTGACCTTGCATGTACCCAAGAATGTGATTTATGTTTGTGTATAACTATTAGCATGCATCACTAATCAGTTACTATGGTCAAGCTATAAATAATCTGCACTTCACAGTTCACATACATGTCCCCACATTTGCTTCCAAATTCATTTCATAGACTTTTGTCATTTTATTTAAGACCTGGGAGGTTCCTTGGGGATGGTGCCCATGTATTGCTGCTGATATTTTTTTTTTAAATTTTTTTTAAATTTTTTTTTATTATTTATTGAATTTTTTTAGAAATCATATTTTTTTAGATCTTATATTTTATTTAAAATTTCTCTTTTGATTTAGTGAAATACTTATTATATATATTTTTTTCTAGTATTTTAGTTTGTGCATAGAATAAATATTTATTATATGTAACTAAAATTTATAATAAATTATATATATAAATAAATATTATGTTTGAATATATAAATTATAATTAAAATTTGTATAAACAAATATTTTTAAATATATAAATTATATTTTAAATTTATAAAAATAATTTATATTTTAACACACTATTTTTATTTATTAATAACTATTTTAAAAATATTAAAATTTAATTCATAAATAATTATGTAAATAAAAATTAAATTAGATAAAAAGTTAAAAAATTCCTAAAAATCATCTCACTGAATTAAAAATCCTTTAAAACATTTTAACGCAAGATAGAAAATTATGTTTAATATATAGAAATTGGTTGATTAAATTTTTTAAAAATTATAATTTTTGCATAGATCTTATACATATTTTATTTAAAAAAATCTCTTTTGATTTAGTTAAATACTGGAGTGAAAATAGACAAAAACGTTCCATATAAAGAATTATAGTCCAAGCCACACGATAGATCATACCTTTTAAAAAACAAGTCAAAGCTTTTATTGAAACTTATTTAGTTAAAATGGCAAGGCACCAGGCCATTTAAAAAAAAAGTTTCTTGTGTCGACTAAGCTAACCTATTTAAATAAAAAATAAATAAATAATTATCATTATAATATCAATTTTTTTATTGTGTATTAAAACCATGAATTTATTTATCCTTTAAATATTAAACATGTTAACTTATATAAAAATGAAGGTCATATATTTATTGAAATATAAGCTTCTGTCTTATTTAGAGATCACATTACAAATTATTTTTAAATAAATCATCATTGTGAATATCATATTAAACTTAAAAAATATATTTATATCATATAAATAAATTAACTTATTACAAAATAAGTTTTTAAATAAATTTATAAATTATGTTAGAATTTTATATAAATCAGGTCAGATCTTTAATAAGTCAATGACAAATAAACATGTAAAACTCACCCTATATTTTTAATCGAGGCTCAAGTCTAAGTAAAATCTTACTCGATCAGTAAAATTTATGATTTCTTACCGACAGTAAAAGAAGTATCATTGAGTGTAGGAATGAATCTTAACAATTAACATTTTTCTTTTTAAGATATATGATAGAGCCTATTTGGTAGTGAAGATCGAAGCCATATGAATTAATTTACAGTAAATTAGACCGATTTATTCCCTAAGTTATACCGATTTTCCTAAGTTTTGTGCAATTAACTAACTCTTGGGCTTCAACTTCAAGTCTTCATCTTCTCCTTGATCTTAATGATGGCCAAGAACACAAGCCTATATAAAACAATTATTCCGATCAAGATAGCAAGATCAACCCATTTGGAGTGACCCATTTCCACTTGCCATATATTTGTTAGTATTTCTCTATCACTTATGTAGGTACCTCCATCTGGATCACTAGCCAACTTCAAACCAATGAACTCATTCTTGAACAATCCTTGGAAGGCATATTTGTGGAAGGAAACATAGTACATAGGGTATTTCCAAAATGGTTTTGGAAGATCATTTGGCAAGCGAAAGAATCCACCTGTTAGAATCATGATTCCCATAATTCCACCAGAGACAGTGATGCCGGTGTTGGGATTGGGAAAGATGCTTGAAACAACCATCATGAGGCTCTCAACCCACAAGATACATGCAAGTAACACAGAAGAAAAGTATAGGCAACGTTCAAGTCCTGTGTGAAGACCAGAAAGGTAATATGTGATCACTCCAGGAATCAGTGACATAAGTACCATGTATGGAATTGGGGATAAAGTGTGGCTAATCACAAAAGCAGTGACACCGTAATGTCCATTCAATCTCTCACGTTGAAATACCTGAATCAATCACATAAAAATAGTTAGGAATATAATGATTTTAATGAGATATGCTGTCCAATGTTGAAACAGGTGCAACATTTATATAATGAAACTGGGAACCTAAGGAAAGTATGTCAACTAAGAGTGTCTGCATGGAATCAATCATTTTGATTAGCTATTTTACCTTCATTTGTTCCACAAAAGGAGGGAATCCACCAAGAAGGGTTATAAAAGTCAGAACTGAGGCAACAAAAGAGACCAGTGCCCCTCTAGCCTGAAATATATGCATACATAAAGATAATTATTCTTAATTATGAGTTATGCTTCAAATATCATACTCTTTGAGCACTTTATAATTTATCTGCTTAGTTTACCTGGATAGATGCATGACTTGAACCAACGTCAAAGAAAATAGTGCCCAGACTAATAGCTGCTACAACAAACATAGCTAGACGTAACCAATAATTGCTTACATCCCGAAACAGGTGTAACGAAGATCTTCTCATAAGAATGTAGCACTGAGTAAGAAATGCAGTTTGTGCTCTGTTCCTCCCCATGAAACCATATTCCTAAATTCATCAAAATGTTAGTCCTTCATGTTTGTATAAATAAGATGTCTTCTATTTTGAGAAATCATTGTTCTAGATATCTAGTAGACTTGAGTTCACCAAGGAAATA
The DNA here is from genome assembly GCF_000230855.2 of Cajanus cajan. NCBI lineage: Eukaryota > Viridiplantae > Streptophyta > Magnoliopsida > Fabales > Fabaceae > Cajanus > Cajanus cajan. The sequence goes on from NC_138518.1 coordinate 64,626,563, forward strand.
ATGTGATACTATACTTACACTTTCACCTATTGCTGTTACTTCTTTCTGAACTTGGTTACTAATTTCAGAAGATTTATAGAAGTTCACAAGGATGTCAACTGCTTCTTCTTTGTGTACTGCTATGTGGAAGTATCCTTCATCATCCTAAAAATAATAAAGATACATCAACAATAAGTTATGCATTGAATTTTACAATGTCATTCAATCATAAACTATCATATATAGTATTTATCTTAAAAATTGTACAAATAATGATATCTGATTGGTTTTGTGGCTAACTCTAAAGCATTGAAATTTTTATGTTCTCACCTGTTTAAAATCCTTGTTTATGATCCTCAAGAAATGATCAGAAGGGTTGTGGCGAGGTGGACAAGGAAAGCCATTTGAAGCAAAGAACTACATTCAATTTAATGTAGATTTTATAAGTCGCCATTTCAAATCAACGTGTGCTTATATACAATGTTTTTAGCTATATAGCTACTAACCTCAGTTGCAGCAGAAGTAGGGCCAAAATATAATGTTTCACCTGAAGACAGAAGACAAAGATTATCAAAAAGCTCAAAAACTTCACTACTAGGCTGATGGATGGACACAACAATTGTCCTTTTGATGCCATCTCTAATCTTTAGGCTAGCAATTCTGCTCATGACATAGTAGGAAGCTGCACTGTCAAGGCCACTAGTTGGTTCATCAAGAAGGAGAAGTTTGGGGCTTGTGAGAATCTCAATGCAAATGGCTAGTCTCCTCTTTTGGCCCTCACTAAGGCCTTTAGAACCCTTCCCTTCAATCCTTGTGTCAGTGGCATCTTGTAGACCCATTTGTCTGATTGTAAACTCTGTTCTCTCTTTCTTCTCTATGTTGGACATTGACTCTGGAAATTGGAGATGAGCTGAGTAGTACACTGCTTCTCCAACTGTTAATGTTGACAACATAGCATCATCATGTGTCACATATGCCTGATTTCACATGGTAAGAGAAGGAGATTATTAAGATTTCATTTTCTTTTTGTAACAAAAATTTACAAAATATAAAATTAAGATCATTTCCTTCAAATGAATGACTGTTGGTGGCTACCAATACTGGCTATACTTTATGTTCTTTGTTTATTTTTGGCATGTGAGAATAAACTTCCTTAAGCATATTTATGAAAATAAAAAATAAAATGAAATAATTTTTTCTATACGCTAAAGTATATTAACTTTTCTAAGTTAAAAATTAGTTTTTAAAAATACTTATACAAAAGAACTTTTCCATAAAAAAATTAGTACAAGTTAATTTTAGTTTTTAAAAAAAATATTTTTTCTACTTATTCTATAAGTATTACAGAAACTCAAAAGTTTTTCAAGATTTTCTTTTTTCACTTACAGATGTTCCATACGCCAGTGTATGTCTGTGACCATTGATTAGAATTTTTCCTGTTTGCTTTGTGCTTGAACCTAGCCTTCCTGCAGAAAATTTCAAAAAGATTAAACTAAACAGTTAGTCCACATTTTTTTAATAGCCGTCTCAATATATATATCTAAATTTTAGTCCACACCATTAAACTATCAGTCCCTATATATATATATTAGAGGAGGGTTCAAACGACACTAGTGTAACTTTTACTAAGTGTTACACCACTCAATAACTTTATATTAGATGTGAATTTTGAAAATTTAACTGTTAGATTGAAAGTTCATATCTCTTAGATCGTATATATCAAATTTTATATTAATATAAGATGATTTGATACTTCATTCTCATAAAATAAAATTAACGTAATATATACATTTCAAAATATACTAAAATATGAATACTTTGATTACTTTCAAGTTGTTGTTCAATTTTAACAAAATTTGACATATATGATCTAATAGATATGAACTTTCAATCTAACGGTTGAATTTTCAAAATTCACATTTAATATAATATAAAGTTATTAAGTGGTGTAACACTTAGTAAAAGTTACACCAGTGTCGTTTGAACCCTCCTCTATATATTATTTGCTTATGATATTACTTCTTATGGTTTCAAATTATTAAAATATTGGTCATTGAGAAATCAATATTTATTTTTATATAATTAAAATTTATAATAAATAAATATTTTTAAATATAAATTATACTATAATTGAAATTAGTGATAAATACACGTTTTTAATTAAAACATAATTATATTTTGGATTTAGAATTATTACTTTAAATTATGATATAATGGGATAGTTTGATAAGCTCAAGAGAAATATTTTTTGAGTAAGAGGAAGAGTAGTGTGCAAAATGTACCGTAAAAAGAAAAAAAATGTTGAGAATGTCTAATTAAGAAGATGCAAAGAGTAAGAATTTCAAATATTTTTTTTAGTTCATTTCTAGAATATTCATCGCTGATAACAATGACTAATCTTCTCGTTACGTTAGAAGTATCTCAAAAAGTGAGATAGCTAGCCCCCAAGATTTGAATTTGATAGAAGTATATAAACTTTAATTACTTTTTAAGCTTTAAAAAGACTTTTTTTAGATTCTGTTACATAACTGATATTAACAACTTGGTACTCCTTAAAACAAGTAAATGATACCAATACAACTATTGAAATTCAATACACATAAATTTAACTTTGCTATATATTAATTTTTCTCTTACGATTAAAACTTGAATAGTTATCGAGAAATTGGGTTACTTCGTCCAATTCGTAAAACATCTAAAGTTATTGGGAATTGCTAAAAGAGACTCTCTCTTTTGGTAATGTTTTTTAATCCTGATTTTACATGTCAAATGAAGATAAATTAGTAGCAATCCAATAAAATTCCTAAAGTTTTTTTTTAATAAATTTTTTTACTAATATAACGTCCGGCGGGCCCATCTGATCTTTGGTAAGATAAATTTTGTGTAGTGATTTTTTCCACACCTTTCATTTATTTTACTTTTACTTTTACATTTATTTTAGCTTTATATTTTTTTTCTCCTCCATCTCTATTCTATTTTATTTGAATATAACAATACACTTAAACAATTTATATAATTTGTACAATATATATATTTTATATTTATCTCTCTATCATTAAAAAAATAATAAAATAATGTGAAGAAGAGATAAACACAAAAAAAAAAAAAAAACTTACATAAATTATTCTACAAAAGCATAACTTTTTCATTTTATTTTACCTTAATACCTTTTCATTATGAAAATGAGGAATAAACTTGAAAGAAATGGGAGTAAGTCATTCTATATCCATGAATTTTATAAATATTTCAACATTACGAATGTAAAGATACAACATTCCAATTCTATAAAAATAAAAATAAAAATTAAAAAAAAAAAAAGAAGAAGAAGAAAGAAGTCGAATATACATTTACCTGCTAAAGCATCAAGAAGTGTGGACTTGCCACAGCCAGAAGGACCCATTATTGCCAAGAGCTGCCCTGGCTTGGCATAACCTGTAAGACCCTTAAGAATTGGTTTCCTACCATTCCTTCCATTTGGAACTGTGACCTTCAAATCCTCCCATGTCAGGACCATGCCCTTCTCTCTTTCTTTGGACTTGATGGTGGCATCCTCCTCAATTGTTGCAACAAACTCCATGTTGGACTGCATGATCATAGGAGTAGGACTACTACTATTATCGGGGGATTCATAGTAAGTGGCATTACATTCATGAATTTGTGGATGATGAAGGAAATTCATCATCATTATCACTGTGTGACGTTTGATTATTATGTATATCAAAGAGGGTAGGCTAATGGATGGAGGGTCGGGCTTCTTTGAATTATTGTCTAAAAGCTGTGGTGTTATTATAGAGAATCAAAGCATGATTAAATTAAGTGCAAGAACGTGTGAAACAAGAGTACTCCTGCTTACAGGTGAAATTCAACATTTATTAAATAGATTTATTAAGTGCAAGAACGTGTGAAGCAAGACATATATATATGTATACATCTGAAAGAAGAAATCTATAACTAATTGCATTTGTTAAATATATTAATTGCAATTAATTTCACATATTTTAATTTCTTTTTGTCATCGGTATTTTTAGCCTATTAGATGATAGACTAATCTTACTTGTGGTATTATGATTATCATTAATCTAAAGAATTTTTATTTATGACAGAGATTAAACACAATATTTCTTATTAAATAGATTGTTTTTACCATATGTGAATACGAGTTCTAACAATTACTTTTTTAGTTTTGTTATGACTATCCTAAATATTAGGCTAGAGACAATTTTAGTATTTTTTTTCACAAAATTAGATTATTATTGGCTTAAAAAATTTTCACACACATGATGAGATCAAACACAAAATTCCTTTGTTATACATATTGTCTTCACAACTTTTAAGTACATGATAACTAATTCACTATATTAAGTTTTTCATATATTTTAATTTTAGTGTTTTCATATTTTTATTTACAATTTTTCATAGTTAGTACATCTAATTTTTCAATTATTTAAATTAAGTTCCTCATTTAAATTTCTTATCCAATATGATTTATATAAACACAAGGGGTGAAGTATCATTTCCTTTGGAAAAGCTAACGCTGAAATATCATAAATAAATAATTAAATTATATATAGAGAGAAGTAAAACTTTATTTTTATTTATCTGTCATTTTTAAAATTTAAGGTTATATTAATTATATTTTTTTTTATCAATTATATCTTCATATTTTATCTAACTTATAATTAATTTATACATTAATAATTAATATGTATTCATTAAGGAACAAATAATATGAAATAGAGTACAATAAAAAAATATTAAAATTATTATACGAAAAATAAGAAAATCTATTATGTTTTATGTATAACAATCATAAACATATATTAAAAAGAAATAATGATAATAATAATTTTTGAATACAATTATATACTTTTTCAGGTAAACTATAAGAGACACTCCATACAAGGTCATAGATATGCTGCATATATATGCAATAATACATTTTCCTCAAAAGGTCCAAGCATATTATTATGAGTTAACCTTGAAGTGTACGTTGGCTTCTTGTATTCCTAGCATGTGTACAAACTACGATGTGTGCTCTGCTTGTAACATGAGTGAAGGTAAAGGTTCCATCTTTTCACTTAAATGTAGATTATTGACAACCTTGACTTAGTTTGCCAGCCAAAATCCTATCATTTACACTTTTAAACCTCCCATTAATCATTGCCCTTTTACACATACAAAATATATATTTAAATAATTGAATTTAGATTACTCTTCTTTTTCTTAATTATTTTTATTTTTTTAATTATAATTTTCAATTTACATTTTGGTTTTATTAACCAAGTGATTTAAACTCATATAATGTTTACAATTAAGAGATTTTAATCTATTAGTTTTCTTTTATAATCCATTGAGTATTATTAGTTAATTGTTATCCGACATATATAAATTCTGATATGATATTGATGTGGAAAGTGATTTTTTTTTGGATTAATTGTAATTTTGATTTCTTATAATATTTAATTTGCAATTTTAGTTTTTTTAATTATATAATTTTACGTGTTTAATTTTTAAAATTAAGTAATTTTGAATAAAATGTTTGATAAACTGAGTATAATTATATTTCAAATATTTTATTTTAAACCATATACTAAAAATAAAACTGTTAATATTGTTTATCATAATAAAAGAAATACATGACAATAAATATCATCCGTGATAAAAAAGTAATAATAAACATATAAATTAATAAACAATTTAGTATTTTAATATATTTTTTTATATTTAAAATAAACACGTGTAGCCTAAAAATATTAAACAAGGTGTGATTAAAACTTAATAGATAATATATTGCATCAATTTGTAAACCCTCAAAAATCATTTAACAAGTGACAGGTTGCTTGAAGTACAGAACACAATCCTAGAAAAATCCAGAATAAAAAACTAACTTATTATCTGTGTGCTAGAATGTGAAGGTATAATAAATTACGAAATCTACCTCTCCAAATATAAAATCTCTAAAAATCCGGAATAAAAAAACTGAGATACTATCTGTGCTAGAATATGAACTTATAAGAAATCACGAAATCTGCCTCTCTGTATATAAAATCTCTAAAGAACCAAAGCTTGGATATATACAAAATAATATTAATTGTCTGCTGCCATGATTATTTGATAATAAGATGAATTTATATCTCCAAATATATCTCTTAAAAATCTCATTGTAGAAAAACAATATTTTTGCTTCGTACAGAAAGAATATTAATATATTATAGTATATATGTGATAAATAACTAATAATCACATCGGTGACACGATCTCATTTTTTAGTAGCCTTTAAATCCCTGTTTAGATTTCAAAATGAAAAAAGAATAAAATGAAAAGATTCTATTATATTGTAACCAAACTACCGTGGATCATGTTATATTGTAATTATTATTTGGTGTCACAAATATTAAAGATACCACTCCGCTCGTCTTCGTTTAAATACATTAAAAGAGTAAATGACGCAACTTCTAATTTTAGAAATATTTTAGTATTCTAAATTATAATCACTCTATAAGTAAATATATAAATGAGAATGGCTATTTTATATGAATATATAAGAGTGTTTAGTTTATTATAAAGTTTTGTTAACAAGAGAGCATTTCAAGAACTTTTTTTTTTTTTTTTATATAATATTTATAAGAATTTTGTTTAACAGGAAAAGGATTTTTTTTTGGTAACATAATGAATCAAAAAGACGGAAAAGAAAGCTACGAGAAAGTGGTCCATAGAGGTAGCAAAACACCACCTGAGTTAGGGACAAAGCTCCTATCAACGTTTAACTTTATTAAGGGGTGATTCGGAGCTACCCATTCAGCTCTTGTATTAGTTGGTTTTGGGCTTAACACAAACAAAATGAAAGACAAAGTTATTTCTCCATTGTCAAGTCACCAAATAATTGCAACTAGGAGGGGGTAATCTTTATGATGTAAACTTTGGTTTGCCCATGAGCCCACATTATCACATGTAAAAAGACTACGTGTATGAACACCACAAAACAGTCGTATTTCTTTAGTCTATGGTTTGTGATACCCTTTATTTCATAAGTATAATATTTAAAATTAAATAGAAAAGAGTTCATAACCATATAAATAACGTAAGTTCAGTTAGAGGATATTACATAATATGTTAATTGAAAACATAAAGTCAATATAAGTGTTTATTAAAAATAACATTAATAGAAACTAACACTAGTAGAAAATAAGTATATTACGTCACCCCTTTTACGTCGGAAATACGAAAATCCGACGTAAAAAAAATGCGGTGGCATTTTTGTAATTTTTGCGAACTTTTTTACGTCGCACCTGGTAAGGTCCGACGTAAAAAGTCCAATCTACGTCGCACCTTCCCAGGTGCGACGTAAAAAGTCCAATTTACGTCGCACCCTACCAGGTCCGACGTAAAAAAGACGCAAATTTGAATAAGAGAGCGCGAGGCACACCGCGCGCATTCACTTTTCATTTTTTTCTCTGTAAACCCTCTTCCTCTTCGTTGTGTAAATCCCTCCGCCTCCTACTCCTTCGGTCCTTCCTTCCTTATAATTTTTCTATCATTCAGTCTCCGTTCATACGACAAAAACAAGCAGTTTGCGTTCATACGACTAAATGTGTATTTTGAACTTATTATGTGTGTTTCTTTATATATTTTGAGTAGGAACAACCAGTGGCTGAAGCCAAGCCTGAGGAGAACAGAGAAGAGAAGCGATTCTGGGAAGAAAAGCGATTTCTGGGAGGAAAACGCAGAAGAAAAGCGATTTCTGGGAAGCAGAACGGGCCGTTCTGCAAGGAGAACGGCCCGTTCTCCAAGCAGTATGGGCCGTTCTCCAAACAGAATGCCCCGTTCTGCAAGGAGAACGGGCCGTTCTCCAAGCAGAACGGGCCGTTCTGCTGCATTCATTTTTCTTTTTTTTTTTTAAAAATTTTTACGATTTTTTACGTCGGACCTGGGTATGTCCGACGTAAATTTACGTCGGTTTTTGACCCCCGACGTAAATTTTACGTCTCCCGCTTCTACGTCGGACGTTTTCCTGACGTAAAAACCCCTAAATAACCGACGTAAAAAGGGTCTTTTGTACTAGTGTAATAGTTATCTTAAACATGAACATATATCAGAAATCAAATCCTAACTAAATTTTAATATTACATTTTATGAGAGCATGAATCCAAGACAAGGTCTAAGTCTCATCTCCAATGTCATCGATCTCATAATGTGTCTCACCTACAACAACAAATATACAAAAAAATACAGAAAACATAGTGAAAAACACCTCACTCTAACTCAAAACGCAGAATTGATAAGTGTCAAATTTGTCTAATGAAAATATTGAGTTATGGCACTTATCTAGCACAATTTTTTTTTTAAAATATAATGATAAAATTATGGCAAATACAAATGGAATAAAAAAAGGGCCTTTAATTGAACTGATTGAATGGAGTGATGATTCTTATGATCAAAATTTCCCTTTGTTTTGTAGATTTTGGAGATTGGAACAAGAAGAAGTTCCTAGAAGCAAACGACTTATCCCTTTTAAAGGGCTGAACACTTTTAAGGCCACAAGCAACCTAAGTGGAGTAGAGGAAAAAGGGCTTAGTGCCTCAAAAGGGCTGAGCGATTTGGCCACTGAAGATGGAGCAATCTTGGCCTCTAAGGCGCTCAACGGATTAAAGGGCTCATCCTTTTGGAATACTTAAGGATGAAGGAGTCTCCCAGGCGCTCAGCGAATCAAAAGGGCTCAACCCTTCGAATTTCTTTATGATGAAGGAGTCTCCAATCTGCTCATTCGTTTCCCAGGCGTTGAGCGGTTTCTTCTCTCTCCTGCCGGCTCTGTTTTAATTCCAGCACATATAAAAGAGCCAAAAAAAGAGAAAAAGAGCATCAAAGATGTTACGAAGGGAGAACAGAGGAAGATACACAAAACGCAACACCCTAGGGCTCGTGGGAACAGAGTTCTTAGGATCAATCTCTTTCTTCTACCTTTCTTTTTGCTATTTTCGTCTTGTGAGCTCTTCTACTATGGAGAGCTAAAGCTCTTTGGTTGGGATTAAATGTAGTCATCGAACTCCTATGTATTCCTTTTTGATTCATATATATATATATATATATATATATATATTACATCTATTATTCAGTGCCAGTGATTTGGATTTTGTTCTTAATGCTTTGATAAACTGATCTTTTATCATTGATCTTGGATTTAGAACTTGGTTGGAAAACGTCTTCTGAATCTAGTTTCGAAACGAATCACCTATTAGTTTTGAAAGCTAGAAATGGTTTCGGAATTGATAGTTGCAATAAGTTCTGATTCTTAATGTGAGATGTTTAACTAGATGAAGTGAGGAATCATTCATTGAATTAAATATCTTAGAATTTCTGGTGTCAAGGAATTAGTTCAGAATGAACATAGAGAACTCAATGGTAATGAATAATGAAATTATTTGCAAGAATCATTAAGAATACATAGGAGAGAGAGATTGATGAAATTTAATCCCAATTGCTTTTTAAATTTAATTTGGTTCTATTCACTTTATTTTAATTTACCGTTCATATCAATTACTTAACATTTGTGAATATTCAAAGCTCAAATCAACAAGTAGCAATTAGTCTAATAGAAAGCAAGATCTACTTCACAAGTCCCTAAGGATCGACAACCTTTTATTATACTACAGAGACTTGGGTGCGCTTGCCCAGAACGCCAACAAGAACAAAGCCAGATATCCACACACAAAAAATATGACAACAAGAATATATATGTATATCAATAACAAGATAGGATAACAAGATCAATAACGATTCACAACAATATTCATCACACCAATACACATTTACGCTCATAATTCAATGGACACAGACTTCAACATGCATTTAGCGCTAATATATATACATATGTATTTGCCAATTTTTCATGTATACATATGATGTATATCACACGAGACTCAATGTAATATTTATAGTGTATATAAAGGTATTTTTTAATAACAAATATTATGTTATTATAGAGTATGTCATTGTATGACAATTTTTTTTTGTATTAAAGTAGATATTTATTTCTTATAATTAAGACGACAAAAAAAAGTGTACCATTTATTTTTTATATAAAAGACAAGGAGGAATATTCTTTAATAAAAATATTTTTTAGTTGTTTTTTATAATGAAAAAACATTTATAGAAAATTTTCACAACCTGTCATTTTTTTTAATTTATCTTTTGTGAGGGAAGAAAATGGTAATTAAATTTAATATATATATATATATATATATATATATATATATAATATTTTGCATTTTCTTTCAAAGTTAAGAAAACAAGAATGCAAAGAAAGAAGTTGATGTAATTGAGAAAAATGTTGGGGGTTAAACTTCATTGAATTTCATCTTGAATTTTTAATGAGTGCTCATTCAATTCAATTTCTAATTTTGTCTAATTTATTTAAATTTCACTTTCTTAGTCAATTAAACATCTATTCCTATTTAAGAATCCTAATTCTTTAAGTGAAATTAAAGAGAACTAAACCTTAAAGTGGATATTTATAGCGGTAGCATGTATCTAAATACTATTTTCTAGCTTCAAGAAATACAAAGATTTGTGTCCGATAATAAATTCATAAAAAATATAAAAAAAAATTCATTCACAATATAAATCACGTATAAAATTTTGCTAATAATTTTGGTAATCATTGATTTAGCGAATAAAATTAATTGTGTTAGACTGAAATTATAAAATAAATGTAAGAAATATATTTGTTTGATATCACTTATAATTCTCACATCACTTAAGAGTTGAAATCAATATAGTAGTTTATTATAAGCATATTTTTTTTTTTTTACTTCATCAAAATATTTTTTTAAGATAAAATTGTGATGACTCACTAAGATCCAAAGTAGATGATACCTTAGATGTAGTGACCATAGGGATGTTCACAGATCAATTTGAGTTAAGTTTGACTAATCTTGTTATCTAATTCGATAAAAAATATATTTGGATTAGAATTATGTAATTTTTTTTTTGTCAAATCCAACTTGATCATAAATGAGTTGAATTTATCACGTGTAATGCGACACATTCTACTTCACATACCATAATAATAATAATAATAATAATAATAATAAAATAACAATACTTGTCATAAATAAAAACATCGTGTTCAACATGGAAAGCATTACATCTTATCTCAAGCTAAAACAACAAAACTAACAAAAATTATATTAAAATAATGATTGTCTCAAAATGTAACAAATAGAAATAAACTCTTAATTAAGTCTTGATGTCACATCCTATCAGAACATAACCTATTAGTAAGGATGAAGTCACATCACCAACATCCTCAACATTATGTTAAAGATTACCTACAACAAAACCAAAAAATAAAAACAACACAAAAAAATTAGGAGTGAAAACATCTCACTTGGTGTATAACATATACATGTCATAATTATGCATAACATAATAAGTCAATACAATAAATCGTTTATGTGCACTATCACTACAAGAAAAATCAACATTATCTACGGAAAAAATCCGTAGATAATGATGAAAATCCGTAGATAACTGATAATTATCTACGGATTATCTACGGAAAAAAATCCGTAGATAATAAGGTCGTAGATAACGTTATCTACGGAAAATTTTCCGTAGATAACGTTATCTACGGATTTTATCTACGGATATAGAATTTATCTACGAATGCGTTTAGCTACGGAATTTATCTACGGATGCGTTTATCTATGGAAATTTCCGTAGGTAACTTATCTACTTCCGTAGGTAACTTATCTACGGAAATTTCCGTAGGTAACTTACCTTTCCACACCAATCTTTATAAATAGTTTTACCTGGTTAGAAATATTAATAAAATCACTTCTCAGGGAAAAAAGCATAAGCAGAGAGCTGATATGAATTACAGGGAAAATAAAATGGAAATGAAGTTTGGCTAATGTTTCAATACATGCAAGCTTTAATTGAGGGACCAATTCCCTGTACCGTTCCAACACTTCTTCAAAACCATGACAAAATCTATCATCATAACAGAAACTAAAAACTTCCTGGTCATTTGTTGATGCTGCCAATACGAAACCCACACACAATATAACTCATTAGCACATTAGACTAGGTTGATGAAATAAAAATGACAATCAAAGCCAAGGTCAGATACAAAAAGAGCAAGAGAATATAATAAAAATGTTTTCACAATTAAGAAAAAAGTGATTTATAATATAAGGATTTATTAACAAATATTTTGTTAATCTCTCTTACTCTTCTGTTGTATTCACATTTGTTTTCACTAAACATCCGAGCTGCTTCTGAATTTGCTGGAGAGTTAGGATTTGGGTCGCAAAGCAACGACTGCAATAGGAAATCCAGTTTCATGTGAACAGAAAATATTCAGAACAATGCAAAAAAAATGCATTCTATCAAAATGCTTACTAATTTGTTGAGTGATGGAATTAAAAATGAATACAATAAATTCTTATGGTTTTCTATTTAAGAAGGAAAAAATCTGACATTACAAAACAATGAAGTTATAAAAAATAAGGCCATATGAGCTCTTTCATAACTTCACAGAAGCATAAATTCAATGCCAACATTAATAGTCTTAAAGCAATGTCAAAAGATAGAGGATAACTAGGACCTGAATTGAGGTAAGTATTGCAGCTACATCATAAATTGGGCTCCATTGATTTTGTAAAATGTCCAAGCATATGCTTCCATCTGCGTAAATGAACTAGTCAAAAGCAAATAGTACTATTCTCTTGCAGATACACTGATCCATTGGAAGAAACTACGAAACAATATTGAAAACCAAGAACAAACACAACCACTTGGAATGATTATGTAAGCCAATTTTTTTTTTTTTTTTTTTTATTTTGGTGTAGAATGTAAGCCAATATATTATGCACAATTACCATTTCAAGTAGTTATTCTTCATTCATGGTAAATAATTTCACAGTAAGTTCCACATTAGAAAGTCTCCAAAACTATTTGTTATGAGTCTTACAACTGGCACCATGGCACAGAAGCTAGGAGTCAAAAAAAAAGAAATGTAGAGAAATTTTGGGTATTCTTATGGGTTAGGAGTTATGAAATTCGAGGAACTCTACTTTTATTATAAAAATTTCCCAAACAGAGACGGGTATAGAGAAAAGGACCACTTCATTCTTTGTTCATGTTATCACATAAAGTTTAGCATGTATTTATTAGAGAATGGATTTTTTTAAATATTTTAAAAAATATATGTATAGCTTAATTTAAATCAGGACAGAAGTAAACAACAACATATGTTTTATTTCCTAAATAACTTCTCTACGAGATGTTGCAGGAAGACAAAAATTCACCACCAACGAAGTTCAAAAAATGTTTCTCCAGGGAATTCCCAAATCCAAATTGATTTGGTGGATTTAAATAATGATTTTCAGTTCTGTTTAAAGTTGGATAGTAACCCTTGGGTGCTGAAACATAAATAGTTCAAGTGGTTGGCATTTCAATTTCATTATGTGATTGCAGGGTCCTATACATTTTGGCTCATAAAGAAGCGTAAAGTTGTGTGTAGGGTTTACTTATATTCAGTGTAGCACAAGGTTGATTCAATTAATTTTCATGAAACTCAACCCACCAAGCCTTTATTACATATTTTATCTAGAATTAAAGGTTACAACCCAGCAATGTCACAACCACTTGGGTTATAATGAATTCTTCATGTTAGAATTGCATGTATGCATGCAACGCTAGAGGATAGAAGCTACGCATGAACAAAATAAATTAATTATAAGTGCTATAGCATAGGTACTTGCATTAAGTACAAAGAAGTAGCCTCTTTACTGCACCAAATATCAATACTAGACAATACAACACAAAAATAACACTTACGCAATAGAGACCAATTCCTTCAATCTCTCTAGATCTACAGCTTTTTTTAAAGGTGTCATCCCATAACGCTTTTGTTCCCTGGAAGCAAGCTATTTAGAAAGAGTAACTAAAATAAATAATGTTAATAAACATTAATTAAGTATCACTCACTTAATTTCATTTCTTCGCTGAATATCCTCCTCCTTTTTTTGTAATTTCTTCACCTTTTCCTCAACAAAAAAATCAATGGCACTCCCAACATCTTGATTGTTCATTCGCAATGCTCTTTTTGCATCAAGTTCAAAGAACCCCATGCTCATAACAAGTGATAGGGCTTCATCTGGCACTTGCAGCTGCAACAAAAACAAGACATTGATTACAAGAGGAGAAAAGTACAAAATGTCTATTTGGCTGGACAGTTAAGTTCTTTCTCTTCCTTCTTTGAAAGATAAAAAGGGTGTAGGGGGCATACAAAAAAAAAACACAGTCTATTTCAAAAAACCTGAAGCCAGAGGGATTTTCAATATCTACCGGTAGTGGTGTCTTTAAAATTTAAAATTAGTAATGCTGAATTCTGAATGTTATAGGAGCTTGAGCTTGAGTTGATCTTTATCTCATTGAAGTGCATCTTGTAAGACTATGTTATATGTCACAGCGACCAATAACCATAGCAATGAAACATGGAGACCAAAAAATAGAACAGAAGCATAAAATTTTGACTTTCTTTCTTCTACCCAATTAATTTTTCAAAATATGCTATAATACTTTAATCACACCTGGACAAATTTTGCTCTTGCAAATCCCAATGCTTTTCTTGATTTCTCCAACTGCCCAGTATGATATGCCACCACCCCTTCAAGCAGCTCTACTCTCAAATGCCTGTGAATGAAGGCAAATTAATCAGCTTACAAGTTGAAGAAGCTCTATAAGCTAAAACTAGTTTATGCATACATTAAAAATAAGACTTTGCAGAAGCTAATAAGAAAAATGGAACCCTAGGCCCGCTGAAGGACTCCACGGTGCTGCTCATGCCGCTGGTGGTGGGCCGGTTCACCTGGACCACGGGCTCGAACTTGGAGAAGCCGTGGGCCTGGTAGAGGGGAATCTGGTCGGACTCAGGCCCGCGAAAGGATGGGGCGGTGTTGTCGTAGGACGGGGCAGCATCCTCGGTGGAATCGAAGGTGTCGAGCCAGACGAGCGACTTCTTCCAGGGATCTCGAATCTCGACTGCGAAGCGACCCCAGGGGCGCTTCTTGACGCCGTGAAAGCGCGTCTCCTTGGGCAGAGGGTGGTGGTGGGCGGCGACGGCTCTCCCTCGGTGCATCTGGGTGTGGAGGGTGCAGAGAGTGGTTGTTGGGAGGAAGAGCAAGAACCACCAGGACGGTAGGTTTATTGCTCTTCTACAAGAACCATCAGGACAAGAGGAATGGGTTTGGGTGATGTGGCAGAGGAAGGCAAGGGAGTCAGAGGGAGAGGCAGCAACGACGGTGTAGGAGTGGAGGAGGGAGTTGGGGAAGCGGGGGTTGGAGGAGGAGGTTTGGGGATTTGAAGAGAGGGAGAGGAGGAGGGGGTTGGTGTTTGTTTGGAGGGAGAAGGGGTTAGGGTTCGCGATTGCGGAGCGGAATGAATGAGTAGGGTTTTTAGTTTTTACACTCCATTTCTTCCCCTTATTTATTTATTTATTTGTTTTACATTGTACATTACCCTTCTAGTACTGTAATAATTTTGATTGTTTAGGGCTAATACGTGGAAATAATTTTTCTTCCAGTAAAAAAACTAAACATATGACTCTCTCTCTATATCATGTTAGGGATCAAAATAAGTTAATTCATACTTGGAATATATATATCTGATTTATTATTTATTATGAATTTTCTATAGGTCTAACCTTTTAAAAAATTTAGTCTATCTTAATAAAAGTCTATTATATATTAATGATATTAATAAATTTAACTTTTTAAAAAAATTAACAAATTTATTTTCAAATATATTATTACGAGTATTTTTTAATTTACGTGATAAAAATATATTTTTCCTCGTTATCATTAAACAGGTTTCCCGTAAACATGATCAAAACATTCTTATTTTATCTCTTTCTCATAAACAGGTTTTCCGTAGAAACTCATAGAGCACTTTAATACATATCAAAACATGATCATTCTCAAAATCAACCACATATCTACACATCACATCCAACAAGAAGCCCAACAGAATAATCAAAAGGCAAAATAGAAAACGTTTAGAACGACCTGTTCCAAAACTAGAACGGCCCGTTTTAAAATCACATTTTACCTGCAACGCCCATATTTGGAATGGCCTATTCCCAAATCTAAACGGCCCGTTCTGGCTTCGCATTTTACTCATATAATCATGTGTTGGAACGACCCATTCCAATCTAATCTTTATAAGCCATTTTTGTAGTCTAGAATGACCCATTCTAGTTTGAGATTGACCCGTTCTTGGTTACTAAAAATCAAAATATTATCCAAAAAGTATTATAATAAATAATGAAATTAAATTAATTAAATCTTATAATGGTTATTAGTATCAAAGAAATTGCTCTAGATTTTAGATTTTATTTATTATGTTTTATAATAAATAAAATCCAATATTAAATCAAAAGATTATAACAATCATAATTCAAATCCAGGTAAATATCTTTCATAATCAAAAGAAATCTAATATTAAATCAAAAGATAATAAAAATTATAACTAAAATATTTATAAAATTTCTAATATTAAATTTAGTATATATTAAAATTAATTAATTAAATATTTGTATTTAAGAAATTATTACAGATTTTAGATATATATTTTAAAGTTTTTATTTTATTAAATTAATTAAAATTTAATTATATTTTATCACTTTTTAATCAAGTGAGTGAATGATAATGAATTAACTAAAATTCTAAAATATATTTTAATTAAAAATAATTTTTTGGTAAATATGGTAACTAAAAAGTATTATAATAAATAATTAAATTAAAAAAGAATAAATTTTATAATGATTATTTTTTTAATGATGTTAAATTAAATATTCTAATTATTTTATAATAAATAAAAATGAAAAGATAATAAAAATATGTTTTACCTACGGAATTTATCTACGGAAATTTCCGTAGCTAAGTTATCTACGGAAATTTCCGTAGATAACTTATCTACGGAAATTTCCGTAGATAACTGGACATTATTTACGGAAAAAATTCCGTAGATAATATTCCGTAGATAACTAAATTTTATCTACGGAAAAAATTCCGTAGATAATATTCCATAGAATTAAATTTTATCTACGAAAAAATTTCCGTAGATAATATTCCGTAGATAATAACAGTTTTTCTTGTAGTGTATGAGATTGACACAAACTACATTTAATAATGAATGTGGTGCCAATAAAAATATCACATGGTGTATTGTCTCAAGTAACACATAGAGTAGCTTAGAGGAACATGTTAGGTCACGCTCTTAATGCACTCTCACTAAAAAGATATAGTACTAGAGTCTAGTAATGACACTAGAGTCGTGCAAGTTTCATTTTATGCACACAATGGGCAAGATTGGGGCTTTCAAAACTCGACTGTTCCCAAGAACTAATCTCCAAGCTTTTACACAAGGAGTCTTTCCTGACGGTGTATTCCATATCACACACTTAAAAACATTTATGCTTATGATACATGTCAAACAAGACTCTTGGGTTGAACAACACCCAACATGACATGGGTCACACTCAGGGGAAACACCACAAAGAAGCCCTTAAAGCTCCCGCGTCTAACAAGAGTTATCTCATGCCTGATGTAAGGGAGAGCAATCTTTTCTCTTGACTTCAACAATGCTTGACAAGCCTAAAATACAAATCATACATGAAATTATCCAAATTCATAATTCAATTGGTAGAAACATTTTATTTTGCATGCTAAACATCAACAAGACCTCAATTACACATTCCAAACATATATCCCTATTAACTACTTATGCAATAAACATTTAGGGTTTCCATAGGAATCCAAAACATATAATTACAGTCCAAATAATAAAATTAGAAACACACACATACCATTAATATCAATTAAAATATTCAAGAGTATTAGAGAAGTCAAACACATATTTTGGGGAAAATTCTCACACATAAAGCATATAACAAATACAAGATTGAGATCAATCATAGTACTCAACATACAACCCACGCTTAAAGTGGGATTACTCACTCCTCCTTACCTTGATGAACACTAGAAGACAGACATAGATTTTCGGGATAATTTCCCTTGTACTCAAGTTTTCCTAAGTTTGAAGCATGCAAGCATAAGAAGGAGCCTTAAAGAAAATTGATTGTATAACTTCTTTTAAAAAAATTAATACCCTCTTAATCCCATAGTTAAAACATATTAACTATAGTTATCAAAAACACTTCCCTCAATTAATAAAAATAATAATGACAAAATATTTAATTATAAACATTATAATATATATACATATTCATATAAAAATAATTGAAATAATTATTAAAAAACCAACTCATTTAATTATAAAAATATATCATAATTAATAATTAAGCAAATATTTTTAATAGAAAAATATAAGTATTTCATGTAACCATTTAAAACTATTTTACAATTTTTTTTAAAATTATATATTTTTTCTTTTTAAAAATAAACTAACTCGTATATATAAATACTCAATGTGTATTAATATAAGACTTCATCAAATACATTGAACAAAATAAATAACTTAAAGCTAGTCATTTTTGCATTTTATTTTTAATTTTATATATATATATATATATATATATATATATATATATATATATAATATTTTAGTGGATTTGAATTGGATTAAGTTGAATTATGTAAAAATCAAAACATGTTACCAAACTCATATATGAACAAATTTGAATGAGTTGAATTTGATTCAAACACTAAAAACTTGGAGTAAAATAATTAATTTTGGTCAATTTAGATTCACATTAACCAAACTTACAAACATCTTTAATCAATCATAACAAATCTATTAAACTAATAATATACTGAGTATTAAAATGGATAATATCCAATAATTTCAAAAGATCTCTTGAGATCATAATATAATTTTTTTTTCTTTTTAGACAACTAAAATAAATAAATCTTATATAAAAACCATAACATTTCAACAACAACAAAAAAATCCCTTTCAAAGTTCGTTTTGGATTGTTATTTACAATAGAACCACCTTGACCTAGGTTTCAACTTCTCCTTGCTCTTAGCATTGACCAAGAACATAGCTCGATACAAAACAATCATTCCAAACATAATGATAAGATGAACCCACTTAGAGTGACCCAATTGCACATGCCATATGTCTTAGCCAATATTTCTGTACCACTAGTTGTTTTGGCACCACCACCTTGATCCAAAGTCAACGACAAGCCATCAAATTCACTCTTGAATGATCCTTTGGAAAGCATAGGTGAGGAAGGAAACATGATAGAAAGGATATTTCCACAATGGTTTGGAAAGATCATTTGGCCGTGGATAGAATCCACCTGTCAAAATCATGACTCCTAGAACTCCACTAGCAATGATGACTTCAGCCACAAAATTTGGGAACATACTCCCCAAAACCAACATAAGGCTCTCAACCCCTAACACAAGTAAAAATAATACAAAAACAAAGTATAGAAAGTGTTCTGGTCCTTTGTGCAGCCCAGAAAGGTGATAAACTATTGCTCCAGCAGGAATTAGATATATCATTATAATGAATGGAACAACAGAGAATATGTTGCCTATCAGGAAAGCCATATAACACCATAATGTCCATTCAATCTGTCTCGCGTTCAAATACCCAGCATAGTTAAAGGAAACCATTTAAGTTAGAAAATGAGGGGAAAATGTCACTCGTTAGATTAACTATAGCCTTACAAATGCAATGCAGCTCATGGAGGGGTTTTGTATCAAAAACATTAATTAGAAAGTGTTTGGAGACAAATTGTTTCAATTTTTTCCTTCTCAAACAATTTGGAATTGTGAATGACATGCAACATTATTTGGTCTTATTTTCAATTTTAATTTTTAACTAAAATATTTAAAAGTGACTCACTTGGCTAAATTGATTTCATGATATAGAAAATGTTTCTTATACAATTTGAATGGGACAAGATTGTCTCATAGTTTTAGCGAATATTTAGAGTCACAAAGGAAACAAAAGTGAGTAATAAAAATAAAAATTTAATTAAAATATATTAATAATGCATAGATTTTTTTTATATTTATATTGACATTCAATATTATCATAAAATTGACCTTATTAATTTTTGTAATAATTATTTTAAGAGTCATATTTAAGATAATATTTAATTTCGTTGATAAGATAAAAATTCAACTACAGTAATACATCAATATCCTTGTAAAAAAATTAATAATATATCAGTATCAAATTCTAAAAATAATTATGTACGTAACATTGTAACACTAATTATTGATGTCGAAATAATATATCTGTTTTAATATCATGTTACTTTGGAGTACCATGCAGTGAAATGAAACTAATTTATTGAACACAAACTTTACCTTCATTTCCTGGATTAAAGGAGGGAATCCACCAATAAATGTCATGAAAGCCAGAAATGAAATAAAAAAGAAAGCAGCGATCCGTCCTGAATCATGTATGAGAATGTTGTATTGTATTATTACTTTTCAACTCTGTGCAGTTGTGTACAATAGATATTGAAGCAAAAACAATATTTATTCAGATGACAATACCTTTTTTTTTATTTAATCCCAAAATTTATTTTTGTTAATTTAGTTCCTAAGATTTGAAATACTCATTTGATTCCATCGGTTCACATGATTTGAGTTTAGTAGCGTTATAGAGGTTGATTTGTAATTTTAAACTAATAATACATCATGTTTAACTCAATATATAATTCCACAAACAATTTGTTTGTAAAAAAATTGTAAAAGGAAAAGTATTCAAACGACAAAATTTACTATATATTAACAAAAGAAAATATTTATTTAAATATTTTTGTCATTATATTATTAGTACAAAATATTTAATAACCAACCAATCACTTAATTTTAATATTATTATCTTCTTCTTTTTTTAACCATTTTTTTTATTCTCCATATTGGAGAATTTCAAACCTTATATGATTTAAATAGAGATACGTACCGATAAAATAAGTCGATTTATCTCAACTTGTTTCACTGTCAACTCATCCAAACGGACTAATTAACATGTGTTTTCGCATATGGAAAAGTGATTGGGTTAGAAATCGTATTCTGCCCTGAAAACCAACAGCTAAGTGCTAACTTTCTATTTTGTAGCAAGAGAGCGTATTGTGGCGAGGAGGAACATGTTGAGACTTCAACTTATTTTAATATTATTGTGATTAAACCATCATTTACGAAGTAGGAATGATCTTCAATTCCATAAATTTTCATTAATCTTGTTTTAATTCCTTTAAATATTGTGAATACCCTAAAGTTCTTAGTTTCCGATCATGATCACGAATAAGTAACTAAATAAGAGAAATCACAAAAAAGAGAGGAAGAGATTTAAAAAAAAAAACAAAAAGAGAAAGAGAGTGCACACGACACTTATTATTAATTGCACAGTTCACATGTTAACACTCTTTGATAGAGGGTAAACCCTGAACCAAATTGATCGATGGAATGCAGTTTCAAAAATTAATTTGCAATTTCCGTTCTCTTGAGATTTGCAAGCACATGACACTTTAATGGACTAAAACGGTAGTTTAATCTATTATTTTCAAAATTAAAGAAAATGAGATAATTTGTCCCACGTTAGCTTGTACAGAAAAGCATTGTCCATATATATGTACTGTATAAGATCGTTACTTGAGCCGATTTGATAGAAGAAAGAGCCCATACTTGTAGCTATTCCAATAAAGACAATAAGACGTAGCCAGTAGTTAATTAAGATTGGAGTAGTATTCATATATTTTCGGGACTTATAGCTTTTGAGAATGTCTCTTACAGATGTTCCATAAGCCAGTTCTTGTGTGTGACTGTGACCATTGATCATTGATCAGAATCCTCCCTGTTTGCTTTATGTTTGATCTCAATCTTCCTACAATATTGTTTGAATAAATCATATAATGTAGTTGTTATAATATAATACATGAAGGTCATAGAATAATAAGAAGAAGATAGTTTGTGACCTGCTAAAGCATCAAGAAGTGTGGACTAATTGCCACAACCAGAAGGACCCATTATGGCCAAGAGCTGGCCTGGCTTGGCATAACCTGTAAGACTACCCTTGAGAATTGGTTTCTTTCCATTTGGCATAACTTACATTTCCAAATGGATCTCTCAAAATATTATTGTAATATAGAACGAATTTTTTTGTCTCTCAAACTGTATAGACTAGTTTTTGGTTACAACTGTATAAACTATTTTTTCATTAAAGTATATACATGATAACTATTAATTGCATTAAATGGTGACACGATCTCATTTTTAACTAGTCCTTTATTTCCCGTTTTGATTTCAAAATGTAAACTTAAAATAAAATAAAAGTACTGTATCAAATTATTAAGCTCACTAGGATCATATTATATTTTTTTCATGGAGGAGGATCATATTATATCGTATAAATTTGGTGTCATGATAACATTAAATATAGCACTCAAACAGCCATACGTCTTCGATTAAACTATTTTAAAACAAAATTAGATCCATTTTTACGTTGACATATAAGATTATAAAATATTAAATATTTGTTTGATGTATTTGTAACATCTACCTTCATTACAATTTCAAGTTATATGAGATTATCTTTGGGTGTATGTATTTCACAAAATTAGCGAATAAGTCAGTTGAAACCTGAAAAAAAATTAATTAAAAGTTGGAAAAGTTGAAAAATAGTTGATTGAATTAAAAGTATTTAATAAAATTAACTGTTAAATTAGTTTATAAATATAAAATAATATAAAAGGGCATATTTAATTACTTGATTATAACATGAAATTTAGTAATTATATATTTTTAAATAATTATCATTTTTATATTGTAATTTATTTCAAGTAATATTTATCTATCAAAATAAAATTAGAATAATATTTTTTAATATTATTCTCATTTTAAATACTTTTATCAAATAAAATGGGACATGAGCTCTTTAAATGTCGTTTAAGCTTCTTAATTTTTTATCATTAATTTAGTTACGTAAGTAAATTTTACACATTTTTACTCTCTGTTTGAGTGTATTTTTAAGCTTGTTTTTTATTTTAGGTATGAATCTGTTTGAAAGGACGAGAGTATTTTGAATTTTGATCAGTGAAAATAGGAGGTTTTCATTGCACCATGCAAGAAGTGAAGAAGACCATCGGGTGTGTTTGATTAGAATTGTTACACCCATGATGAGAAGCTTTAAAATAATAATCTTGCATAAAGATCACCCCTGGTACGACTAAATTACTTCTATTGTGATTTTTTTTCTTTGTAATTTAGTTGGACTCAAACTCCTATTGATGAAGACCCTATATTTAAATATTCTTTTATAGGTTAGGTTCTAAGTTTATTAATGTCTAATCATATTATTGTAAGAAGTATCTATTAATTTTGTTGATAGTTAATTTTTGTTGAAGAATTTAACTGATTATCTTTAATATGATATTTCTTCTAAATTATATCTTTTTCTTATACAAGATTTAAATTCAAATTTTTACTTTAAAAAAATTGAATTTATTAATAATCGTACTAAAGACTTGTTAATACGTTAAGTTTAATTAGGATTTAACATCATACTTTGTAACGAATTATGATTAAAGATTGATATTTATTTTCTCTCAATTTTTTCAATTTTATTTTCTCATTTCTTTAATTTTTTTTAAAATTATATCATGT
This sequence comes from Cajanus cajan, assembly GCF_000230855.2. NCBI lineage: Eukaryota > Viridiplantae > Streptophyta > Magnoliopsida > Fabales > Fabaceae > Cajanus > Cajanus cajan. The sequence continues at coordinate 64,650,202 of NC_138518.1, forward strand.
GCATGTGTAGAACCCTCTTTTATAGGATTGGGACATAATCCTTAATAACTATTGGTTGTTAATTGAATTAAATATGTTCTATTAGTTTCTCCTAATTCTTGTTTATTAACTTTTCTCTTATGTGAAGCAATTGACCACCATTTAATTTAAATGTTTAGGGATGGTTCAAAAAGATGAATCTAATAGTTGGAATGATAGGAAAGAAAAATATTTTTTAAATCATATTAATAAATTAACAAAGAACTTAATAAATTTAATTAAATATATCTACACAAAAGTAGGAATTAGACTTCTCTTCATAAGGGAACAAAAATTACCCTAAGCTAATGCAAATTTAATGAGAATCAATATTAATATTAGGTTGGACAATTAACTCGATAATAATCATTTTGCAAATCCCCAATCCTAGAAATTACCTTGATGAGTCACTTCATTATCTTAAATTCAAAAATTTATCTTATCTTCAATCAAATCCACAATCTTTCATCTCGATCTTTTATAATATGAAAATTTCTCGATTCTTTTCTCAGTTCAACTTTTAGCAACTCTTAATAACTACAAATCTAAACTCGCGAACCTTAAAGAAAGAACAATAATTTAATAGTGAGCAACACCCGGTGACATATCACCCAATATTTCAACAGTTAAAATAAATAGCGACGATCAAATTTGAGACTATGTAAACAAAGCAGGGTACATAGTTGTAGTTGGGGATTGTCTCCCACATCCAAGTTGAAAAACGACTTATTGGCCATTTCCTATGTTCAAAAGAACCACACTCTTTAATCCTTCATTTGTGTAATGTTTACAGATCTCGAATACTTCAGTTAAATGTGTCCAATATTACATCTTTAATCTCTGTCATCAGTAACACGTACGATTATAAACTTATACTTCTGATGATAAATTACCTTATCATAGTTCAAACCGCTTTGTATACATGTCAAACATCTCCGAAGATGATAGTTGTGGCTCCTGCAAATCCAATTTCAAACCATTTTCAGTACCAACTTCATACTTTATAGGAAGTGTCTATTGTGAGGTGACGGTCTCTCCTCCCTTATATACATTCCTTTAATCGTCTCATGCCGAGAATTAAACATGTTAAGTCTAAAATTAATGATTATGATTGGTCAAATAACTATCGGATAGTATGTCTTCCGATAAACTTAACTACGATCGTTACAACAGATTATGATATACATCTTTTTAATATTTGGATTTGAGATTAATTCAACCTTAGAAAATAGGATTAAATTGTGAGGTGAGAGATGTTGCAGCTGGATACATTACTTTAATGATATAACTAGTGGATGTCCATCACTATTCCAAAATAAAGCTTATGAGTCACGGTATTTTATATTAATGTATGTGATGAGTGTGAAAGAGAGAGCAATACCTGTCGGATTTCCGGGCCAAGAAATCTATTTAACAGTGAAGCAATTGGGCCATTTAGTCGTACTATGCCTGTTTTTGTACCACGGATGGTTGAACGCATTACACTGAGCAACCGACCATAACTCAGACCAGGTTCATTTTGCACCGTTTGGATGAAACTATAAGTCAATGCCCCAGTAACTACTTTGCCACTTAAGGCCTACACACATAACCCATATCAATTCATGAATCTTTAATTATCTCCAAACAGTGATAATTAAACTTTACATGATAGTTTTTACAAGCTGGAAAAATATTACATACTGAGGTATCTATGGAGATCTGACCATCCTCGCAAGCTGAAATACAAATTACTAGCCCTCCGCTTGCACCTTTGTCATTTCTGCAACATCTACGATCTTCCCATGTGTAATATCCTTCCCTGATATAACAGAAGAAACGGATTCAATTCACCAAGAGAATGCTAGCAATACATTATGATTTCTAACACATTTTTTATTATCAGTTAAAATTTATTAAAAACTATGATATCATGAGAATTGATTTAAATAAGACGTCACCAAAATGTGAGTTCCAATAAATTTGAGTTAGTAATAGAATGTGTTCGCAATAGTATATTAAAAAAAATGTGTCGTTAGCATAGGCAAATTAAAGAGGTGTTCAATGTTTATAAAGCAAGCATTCCTAAATAATTGACCTGTTCATCTTGCACATAAAAGATAAATCAAGAAGAGTCCCACTATGGCATGCATCAATAATGGCATGAAGTTTAGCACCACGTGGTAGTGGACTAACAATTGCAGCGTTAATCTCAGTATCTAGTATCTTCCCGTGCTGTTCATAATCAACAGGACATATTGCTTCACAAAACCCATCCATGTTCATTTCCCTTGTCCCATGTCCTGAGAAGTGGAACACCAATGAATCCCCTGACTGGCTACTCTCAATCAACCACCTCAAGGCCATTTGAATGTTAGTTTTCGTTGGAATTCTTAGCGGGTTTTTCTCCTCCTTATCATCTGCGGGTAGGTTCTCAATGTTCAGATACATATATACCGTACACATAGGTTCTGAATCTTTAGGAGATGTGTAAAGTTAAAATAATAATAATAATAAAAAGAATATAATTACTTACCATATGCATTGTTCTACCTCAATATTGATATTTACTTGTCAGCCCATATAAATTTTATCTCAAACATTCATACATATAGATATTTATTTCTACATAAAACATAAAACATGCATGCAGTATCTTAGGTCATGTTACTATTATTCTGATGGAGGACCATCCTTGGTACTTCACTTCATGTGAGACCCATCACATGGTTCATGGCTATGGCCAATTTGAGTAGTATAGAATTTATTGCTTTATTCCAATTTTACCCTTGTATTTTGGGGTATTTTAGTCATAGGGTTTATTTTCTTTGTATTTCTCATTTTACCCTTGTATTATGGGGTGCTTTAGATGATTAGGGTTTTAATTTTGGGCTAGGGTGTTACATGAGGAGGTGACGCATTTTTTGGTGAGCATTGGACCTATTTTTGGTGTTAGAAAGGCTTAGGCCCAAGTGGAGGGCAAAGGTTGCATGGACTTATCATGCACCTAGAAATAGCCAATCTAACCCCTTAGATTCCATCCTTGGCCACCAAGTAGCATCTAGGGTTCATTTGGCATTTCATTTGGAGTGCATTTGCCTTGTGAATTTCGGCCATGCATTGCTCCAAATGCAACCCTAGATGCCTCCCCTCCTATAAATACCCAACACCCCACCACTTGTAAATACTTTGGATTATATGATATTGAGTGAGCCTTTTGTGCCTCAAAATCCATCCTTAGTCACTAGTTAGTTTCGGCTAACCTCCTCCTATCTCCACCCTTGGAGAATAGGAAACCTAGAGTGGCCTCCACCTACACTTGGAGTGAGCCAACTTGAGCAACCATACACCAACCCCTCTAAACACTTCCGCCCAAACACCTCCTATCCACGCCTATCTTCATTCCTTCACCATAACCCTCCCTTTGTCTACCCTTTGGTGAGCTTAGATCAAGGGCAAGGTCTCCTCCCTTTGTTTACTATTATTCTTCCATCAAATTGTAGTTTCACTTCTTTAATATATATAATAAAGATTTTCAAGAGTCGGTGTTTATTACATTAAACTTTAATTCTAATAAAAAATAACATTATGATACTATATTGGGTTTTGTCTTTATTTCCAATGTTAAGAGAGTATATATATGAGAATACCTGTGAGCATGAGAATGGAGTCGCTAGGAAACCCAAACTCCTTAACCAGAAAGTATTTCATGCATTTGACATCATTTATGGAGCCTTTAAGACCGTAACTCTTTCCATGGTAGCGAATTCCACATAGCACTGCTCGCTTTGAGCCATATACATGGTAAGATGGCATTAGTGATGATGGCTGAGGCTGAGGCTGAGGATAATAGCCAAAGTGAGTTATCCCATAATAACCCGAATTGTTGTTAACTGAACTAGCCATTATGGTATTTACAAAGCCTCTAAAACGACCTGCAATGTGATGAACGTTGCTGTAGGCTTGACTCCAAGGACTTGTGGTGGGTCCAATCCATGTGATGCCATGGCACACTGCACACTCAAAGACTTGCACCTCTTGTGGAACCACCAATAGTCTTCCACACTGATTACATCTTTTTTGTCTGTTTGTCATTTGTTTCCCTAAAGATTGATGAATGGTGTATTAGAAATTATGAACGCAATGGAAACGATGGAGTGACTTTTTTCAAACGTGTCTGTGAAATTCAGTTTCCGCTATCTATTTGGAGGGTAAGATGCGGAATAGGATTCCAATTGCTTTTTTCTAGTGGAGAGTGAATAATATTCACTTGCTTGTTTTTCTGTCGATAGGACGTTACTGCTGATAAAGAACGAGGAACAAGGAACCAATGAAATGTATTCCAGCTTTTTATTTATAAGAGAAAGAATAAGAAAATAAAATAAATTAATTTAAATTTCTAACATGATTTATCAAAAACTCTTTTATCCGAGTTTTCCAAAATCTTAGATATAAAAACTTGATTTTAATTTATTGAAAGTTTTTTTTTTATAAGTATTTACAGATAAAAAAGGAGTTTGTTGCAATATTTGATGGTGAGGACTGAGGAGACAAGAGTACAAGCATATTCCTGCAAGTTTTGTACAGTGGAATCAATGGTTGTGTTTTTCTTTTCTTCTTTTCAGTGCATGGATGCCCGTGATTTAAATGAGGAGGTCCTCCTTTACAGCCAAGAATGAATTTTCTTGATAGAATTCATTTGTTCCTCGTTGAAATTACTAGATAATTAAGTAGATATATATGATAAAGGATTAACTGGTTTGGACGTGCCTCATTGTAGAGGACCTTTAAATTTTCTTTGTCGCCCTAATTGTTTATATAACCTTCGCACATTGCTCTTACATATGCAATTTATAAGAAACAAATATCAAATTAAAGAGATTCCAATTACTGTTACATTGATGAATTTGGTGATCAAATTAAATTTCAAATAAAATGGAAGAACGAGGTACAAGAAGTGATGAAAGATTGTATTAAGGCACACTTAGCTTTCAATTAATCTGTCTCACACTACATTTGATGACTTTCAATTGAAAATTCAGGAAGGAAAATGAAATGCTAGTTGCAATTTTGAGGAGCAAGAGTTGAAATTAATATATAGAGACTGTATGGAATTGTGATAGCTCTAATTGCTGGTGCCTTTCTGCGACTATACTATTTATCAGAAAATATAGTGTTGCAACCAATTAATAACTCATCGCAGGATTGTCTTTTGAAACTTACGTTCTCACAATGTGAACAATGTCGTAGAAACATCAAATTTCTCCGATGATGATAATAGAGGGTCCTGCAATGTTTATTCAGTTTCATCATAAAAACTATATCTCTCGCATATCACAAATAGTTTTTGGGGGGCAAAATACACATGCATGTACGTTACGTGGAAATTAGGGACATTAATAAATGGTGATGGAGTCCAACCTGAGCAATTTTACGATTGAAGATATGTTGCAATAAGCGGTTATTGCATCTGCTTCGGTTAATCTTTTTAATTTCGTCGTGCATGTTTTGAAGGAGACGTCCATAAGTTATTTGAGGGTATTCTTGGATTGTTTTTGTGAAAAGATAAGTGAGAACACCATTCATTCCCTTTCCACCAAATACCTACGTAGGTTTCTCAAATCATTGAACTGCATTGCATTTGCATTGTGTAATATAAAAATTATTCCTTAGATTAATTCTTACTGCACTATCAGCAGCTGTCTGATTATCTTCACATGCACTAAGACAAATCGCCAATCCACCACTTGTATGTTTTCTTATAGGTTCTTTTGAAGGGGGCTTGTTATCCTCCCAAATGCCACTGCAACCATACAACTCACAAGTTCAAATTCTTTATGTAGAGTGCATTACCAATAAGAGTGCGTGGTTGGATTATTCATTATTTCGTGTTTGAAGTTTGCTAGCTACCATATTATCGAAAAAAGTCTAGATTTATCAGACTCACACCCAATTTATATACACTTCAGTTTTCTTAATTTTGTCTTATATAAGACTTCTTTCTCCAACGCTCTCCCTCAAATCCGACTAGATTGGGAACTTGGGACTTGCTTACCATCATCCATAGTTTGGTGTTATAATTTTTGTTTATTTTATTGTTGGCCTTATTCTGCATATGTTGACCTTGTCCTTGAGTTACAAAGATTATAGGTCAATTCTAATGTTTGTTTAGCCTGGTTTGGGCCTTTATTTTGTTAATTTTATAAGTTTAGTTTTCTTTTTATAGATTAACATAAGTTGAGATGTGATAGTGATACCATATTAAATCATAAAGCGTAGGCCCATTAGGAGTGTACATCAGTTTTTTAGTTTTTGAGAAACTTTGAAGATGTTTAGATAATTTTTTCTATAAATATTTTTAATGGAAGAGAATAAAAAGAAATAATAAAAATAAACTTTTTTGAAAATTATTAACTTCTGCATAAATTAATTTAGAGAAATTCTCTCTTATTAACTTTAAAAATATTTTTCTTTTTAATAACTTATGTTTATGTTATTTTAGTTAATAGATAAACTAATTTCATTTTTTTTAATCTTTTTTCATTATAGTATTATATAAAAATTTATCAACAGTCCTTAGTTTCCCGATAGGTAAAAATGAGAATTCAAACAGAAAATGAAAAGAAGTGCACTTACTCTTCACGTTGATAAACATAGAGAAGATCAAGAATTGTTCCACTATGACAAGCATCAACAATAGCATGAAGCGTGACGCCTTTCTTTAGGGGCCAAACAATGGTTGAATTTAATTCATTGTCAATGATCATTCCTTCTCTCAAGAAATCAACAGGACAAAGAGTCTCGTCAAACCCATCAATTTCATCTTCTTTGAAATCTGGCTGTTGCAAACCGTGTCCCGAGAAGTAAAACACCAATGAGTCTCCTGCCTCACAGTCCTTCACAAGCCACCTTAAGGATTCCAATATGTTGTGTTTCGTTGGTATTAAATTCTCATTCTGCTCTTGTTCTGAAATATTCATTTTACTTTTCAAATCAGAAAATTTTCTGACACTTTGAGGATGTTGAATATGTTACTGAAAGCAGACATGGTCAAGAAACAATTTAGTGGTACCACAAGGTCAAGAAGTATATTAATTGTTTTACAAAACATTTTTTTTAAGAAAGCATAACTTCTCCTCACTAAGTTGGATTTATAGAGAGTCACAACTCCATGCTCAAGGTGAAGATTGAATCCCAGTCTTTTTGGTTAAGACTTGAGATATAAAATTTTGGTTGCAAAACAATTTTTGAAATCAAAAACTGACAAGAGAAGAAAACAAGCATTTAGTAATTGCAATCATATTAACAGACTTTCAAATTGGTTGTTAACTAAATTCTCATTCAATTTCTATAGTATATAGTATAAGAAATTTTTTTTTCCTTGTAAAGTACCAAATTACTGTATAAGCATTAATACAAACTAGAAAGATATAACTGAATAAGTGAAATCCAAAGGAACAGAAGAAACATAATAAATTTCTTGAGATACCCGTGAGGACTCGAATGCAATCCTTTGGAAACTTAAAATTCTTGATGAGAAGTTCCTTCATGTTCCTGATGTCATTCATGGTTCCTTTGAGCCTAAGTTTCCTTTTGTAAGAAACTCCACAGAGAACCGCACGTTTGTTATATCTGCTAGTGCTAGGCAAGGCTGAGAAAGAAGGCATTGAAGGAGAAAATGGGCCACTCAGCAAATTCACATTTTTGTTGGAACTTCCAAGATCACCAAGTTTGAACAATTTGGCTCCAATTTTCCTCACTGGACGGCATATTCCAGAGTCTTTCTTTGAACTTTGTGATCCCAAAGTTGAACTACTAACATTAAGGCACACACAACAACAGAGACACTCTGGTTTGCAACTTTTGCAGGCAACTTTTGCTTCCCCATTTGACTGAGAAGTGGAGATATTTTTGGATGCATAGGAACCATGCATACAAGTGCTTGTGGGAGATGAAACACCCTTTCTGTACCTTCTGTATTTAGATTTATCTTCCATAATTCCCACTGTAGTTTTCTCTGTTGGCCAAGCACGTAGGAAGCATCGAAATTTATGATGCTATTGTTGCACAGCATAGGCAAATCATACTAGGCTCTCAACTCTCACCATTCTTCATGCACTTGCACTTCCCTTCACGTTAAGTAAACTTTTCTAATCATTGAAAATACATAATTGACCGACTAAATTATATTCATACCTTTTTAGATTTCGTGTGATTGTATATATTTTTTTTTTTCTATCGTTACACTAATTCTTTTAATTATTTAAATAATATTGTATCAATATTTCTTAGACGATAACTTTCTTAAGTTTTTTTCTTTATCAATGAACATGTTTCATACTGTATTATAGTCATATTGTATTCACATAATATGACTTTGATAAAGAGTAAGTCAGGTGTTTAAAAAAAAAGTGTAATAATTGTTTTTCTTTTCTTTCTATATAAAAAAATGAGACAAATATAGAATCCAATCCTACTTTGGGAGATGCTTACTTTTAACAAGTCTAAGTTAAGGTTAGTCAATTCTCCAACGTAGGAGAACCCCACAGCAGTGAATTAAGGACTTTATTAAAAGAGAAGAAACAGAAGAATGAGTGGGAAATCAGAAAATGTGTTGTGAATGGCGTATCTCATTTGCGTCTAAGAAAGATATGGTTCTGATCCTTATTCTCACAATGATACAGCAAGAACCTGATGCTCTCAACTTTTATTTCTTAAGTTGCTCAAAATGGGTATAGTATCATTTTCGTTTTTTTCCACACCAAAAGAATAAAAATTAAAAAATCTAGAACACTCTGGCTTCCAACTTGGTTTCATTACAAAGTGAACCTATATGCATAAGTGGAAACAGAAATCGTTTGGATTACAAATTATAGATATTAAAAAAATTAGGATTAAATATGTTTTTATTTTCTGAATTTTTGTCAATTTTTATTTTTAATTCTTGAACAAATTTTATTTGGTTTTATAGTCTATGATTTTTTTTTTCCATGAACAAAAATTTTGTATGCTAGAGAACAAAATGTTAATGGAAGAAAAAATTCAAAGAATAAAAGGGAAAATCAACATAAGTTTAGCAACTTCAATTGGTAAAAAAATTATTCAGAAACTAAAAACAAAAATTGATTAAAGTTCAGATATTAAAAACATATTTAATTAAAAAAAATTATCTAATCAAATTAAATTTTAAAATTTTAAAAAGATTTTCCTTCTATTTTTACTTTTTTTTTTCATTTAGGCTAAATTTCACAATTTTGAATTATTCTTTATATGTTGATGCATAGACCATTTAAAAGGAATTTGAATTCCTTTTCCTTTTCTATCCCAACTTAAATCTTGTTTGAAATATAATATAAAGACTATATTATATATAACAAAAATAAATATAATTCTTTAAAAATATTTATAGTTAAATTAAATTTTTTGTTCCCAAAAATATTTAATTTGTAATTTTGATTTTCAATATTTAATTCTATAATTTTAGTCCTCTAATTTTATAAAATACATAAATTTGGTCTCATCAGTAAATGTCAATCTATTGATCATTAAAATTATAACATTGATCATGACCTGACATTAAATAGATAACTAAATAATTAATATCTAATAATATTTAGATTAAATTACACACTTAGTTCTCATTTTACCCCTATTTTCATCTCATTAATTTTATCATTTTAATGAGATGAAAATAAGGGTTAAAAATATAATTAAGTATAAATATTATTAAATAATAATTTTTATATGTTATCTATTTAATGTTAAAATTTATTTAGTAGGTTTCAATATGTTTTTAATCGTACAAAATGAACAAATTTTGATTTAGGTCCCCATAAATTTTTTTGTTTATTTTTCACCCTCTAAAATTTATATTATTATTTTAAGTCTCTATTATTTTGAAATATTTTTAACTATTTATTTTTTCATTAAAAGGTTAAGTGACCATCTCAAATATTATCCGCAATTGCTAGTGGCACCATATTAGTGTATAATAGATCTAAAAATAATTTATAGGTTCTTAAAATAAATATTTATATTCATTAAAATTATCATTATTAGGACAAAAATAGTGACTTTAGATTTTAGAAAGATGAATAGTAAAGAAAATATTTTTATAAGGAATAAAACAAATCAATTATTTTATACGGACTAGAAATATTTTTTAAGGACCAACAACAATGTTTACAAGTTTTAGAATGATGGAAAAAAAATTATACAAACCAAAATCATAACTTATTCAATTTACATGGATTAAAAACATATTTAAGTCTATTTAATATTTTTCTATATTGAATAAGTCAAGTTGTATTTATTTGGAATTTGTTGTTTTATTTGGAATTTATTGTTGTAGGTCATGTTTTTAGGAATCTTAATTTTTCAAGTTATCTGATGGGTAGGTTGTTGTTTTATCTCTTTAGTTTAAGCATGCATTTATAGTTAGTTTGAACTAGTATATAGAAGATTTCGATGAATGCATCAGGTTTTTTGTTTTGCATAATTCAACATTTTGATATCAAGAGCCTCCACTGGCATGATAGAGAATAAGTGATAGCTTCTTATAGTAACAAGTAAAAATGACATCTAAAAATAATAACTTTGTGCCATCAACAATTCCTCGTTTTGATGGTAACTATATGACTATTGGCAATGTTGATGGATAACTTCTTGCGATTAAAAGAGTATTAAACATTAATTGAAGAAGGTATATATATAGTTTATCCAAAAGGAATGGTGTTGATAGTTACTCAAGAGAAGCAACGGGGGGACCAAAAACTGAAAGACTTGAAAGTGAAAAACTATTTGTTCTTGGCTATCTGTCATACAATCTTGAAGACCATTCTTTAGAAGAAAGCCAACAAGCAGATATGAGACTCAATGAAGCTTAAGTATCAAGGGGACAACAAAAGTGACTGCAAACAATATGTGGATCTGTGGTGACAAACCATAGACCCCCTATCAACTATCAAGCAACATGTTTATTTTTCTCTCTTAGTCTAGTTGTTAGTGCATCAACACTTCTCCAATATTAATATCATTTATATAACTACTTCTCTAAAATTAAAATCATTTTTATAACTAGTATGTATAAATATATGTGATATATGTATTGAATTATTTGATACCTATGCATTATCTTGCATGAATATTAATATAAATTCTAAATGGTTTAACAAAAAGTTATAATTTGCAACATTCAAAAAATTTAGGAGAAAAATTATTTGGGAGTAAAATTTGTGTCAAAGTGAAAGTTTGAGAGTTACAAAATCCAATTTAGTGGAGTATTATTTGCAACATCCTTAAAATTTGGGGACAAAATATAAAAGCAAAATATTTGGAGACAATTTACAACAAAGTCTAAACTAAACATATTTACTAAAAAAAAATTGGCTAAATTTTATTTTTAATTCCTTTGTTTATTTTTAAGATTTAGTTTATTTCACTATTTTTAAAATGCTTAATTTGATCCTTTAATTTAAAAAAAATCAATACTATTCTTCCGTCCAAATTAACAATAACGATATTAATAAAATTATATAAAAAAAGACAATATCAAACGCTTTTAAAAATTAGATGACCAAATTAAATATTTTTAAAATAATGAGACTAAATTAAACATTTTAAAAATAATAGAATTAAATTGAATAAAAATTTATCTAATATTTTTTTGTCTAGATAAATTTAAGCTTTTTCTTTTAATTATCTTAACAAAATCATGGATCATAAAATGAAGGAGTTATCTAATAAAAGAAGTTATTAAATAGGTAAAATAAAAATTAAATTTATTTAAACAAAAAAAATATTGAATAAATTTTTATTCAATTTAATCCATCTATTTATGGAATGCTCAATTTGGTTTCATTATTTTTAAATGATTCAATTTGATCCTCTAATTTTCAAATGATGTCTTATATTGTTCTTTCTTCCAATTTCATTAATATTGTTAGTGTCAATTTGGTCAAAAAGATAACATTAAACATTTTAAAAAAAATTGGATAACAAAATTAAATCATTTAAAAATAATAAAGTCAAATTAAATCTTAAAAATAAATAGAAATAAAAAATATAATTTAATAAATAAAAAATTAGCCTATAAACTAGACCATAGGTTTCCTTTCGGATAAACTGATTTATTTTCATCCCTAATTAATATTATACTTTTATTAATTAATAATAAAAATCATCAATGTTTTAGTATTTTTCTAAAACAGTATTTTCATAGTTACAACAGGACTTGATATTTGATTTTATAGTTATTGATTATCATGAAGAATGGTGCAATTATTTAATATATATTTTTTGCAAAATTTAAATTAATCAATAGCTAGTCATTAATTTGTAAATATAAGAAATGAAACATATGAGCCTGGATTTTTGCCAGCAAAAACCTCAAGGAACGTCCATTCATGAATCACCTAGATCTAATTCAAATAGTAAGAATACTTGAAAAGTTGAATGGATTGAGCTTTCAAATATACCCCTCAACAAAAAGAGGAGAAAAAAAATGGAAAATGTGAACAAAATAATAATCCATGTCTCAAACAATTGCTATAGTCGCTTGAATTGTAGCCAGGGATTAAGCAACTCAAGCTAGGGTCACTTCAAGTATATCATACACTCACTTTAAAACAAATGCACAAATCCCATGTTCAATGTATAAACTGCGCCCATCTTCTTCACACTGCTCCACCACATGACATAACGCATATTACAAAGAAAAATTATGGTGTGAATCTACACAACGAAGAAATCAAGTAATACTAAATGGCAAGACCTAAATTCAACAGCTTAAATTTTATATTTTTACATATGAAAGGAAGGGGCAAAACCTATTGTGCAGAAAATTCCAAATTGATAACGGATTTCATGTATGGAATTGCATCTTTATGGGGAAGCCTTGATATGTAGAATATATATATATATATATATATATACCCTGAATTTAGAGTGTGTGTATTTTCCCTTTTTCAACCCTTGAAACGAACTACAATGCAGGAAATGTCATCCTTACTGTCTCTGTTCAATGCCTCAGTGGCTAGTTGTTTCGCTGCCTTTTGTGGATCTTTTATTTTTCTTGCAATATCAACAGCCTCTTGATTTCCCATTACCTGGAATGAATCAAAAATTTAAGCACATGAAATATTTATTTACAATTAAAAAAAATGTTCTTTTTTTTTTCCCCAATCCCCTAACTTTATCATTTTTTTTTTCATCTTTTGTTCATACTCTTTTCAACACCCATTCCAACCACTAACCCCACTGAAAATGCTATTGGAACTCGCAAGTACGGCTATAGGGGGATTTGGATACTCTCATGTGACATTTATGCCAAATAAAATCTCAACCCTTAGTTATATATAGAGAATTTAATTTTAAATAATAAAAAAAAATGGGAACATGGGGTTTTGATGGTGGTCATTTTCATTTGTGAGAATTCATGCCCCCTATACGAGCACTAGTGTACAATTCACAATCCACCCCAAACATTAGTATTTGGGGGAAAAAAAAGAAGTGTTCATACACTCCTTTTTACGCTCTTAATTATTGATCAAAATATATTGAAAATTACAAAATCTTGTAAAGTTCATTAAACTAGGAGTGGGACTCGCATGACTTAGTGATTATTAATAAATTTTAAACAAAAATAGTGTGTTTGGAAGAGTATTATTAGCCTTTCTCCAGGGGAAAATGTTTGGGATGATAATGAAATGAAATCCTAGATGTATCGCCAATTGTGCACTTGTCCATACATAGGATGCCACTATTAGCTATTGCAATGAGGGGGAAATTTGGAATAAAAATGAAATAAAAGTAGTTGTTGGACAGAAATAAAAAATCTCTGTTCATGAAAAAATAAAAGAGAATAATAAAAAACCTTCCATAGACCATCACTAGCAAGTATCAAAAGCTCAATATCTGGGGTGATATCAGCATACTGAATATCAGGATCAGATCGCAAGTGTGTTTTAAGGTTTTTGTCTCCAAAGGCTCGAGAAACTGCTAGCTGCCCATTCACTCTTGCAACATCTCCTGATATAACCCACAAATGAAGAAATTATTACAAAATAGAAAGCATTCAATCAAAAAGGAATCACAGTATTTTCCCACGTATATATTGGATTTTGTTGTAAAATTTGACACCCTTATACTACTCGATAATTTCCTATAGCATGTAATTTTTATTACTGCTTGTTATATTAACCTTTGAATGTAATCCAATGATTCTTAATTTACATATATAAATTTAGACACCAATTATTATCATATTTTCATGGGCTATAGACATAGAAACAGCCTCTCCATACAAAGGATAGGTTGTATGTAAATCTGACTAGTTCTGCTGATGATTTAAAGGGATAAATTGCCCTCTTTGAGCATTTTCCCATCAGAAAACTTGCCACGTACATGGTTCTCATTATTGTGAGAGTAAACCATAATTTGGAAGGAAAAGGGAATTGTGCAAAATCCACATTAAACTGGAAATTCGTTTAGGTTTGTAAATCCAGGGGGAAAGCAGGAAATGAATTTGAAATCAATAAATCAAGGTAGAGAAATGAAAGTGACTCAAATGTAAATTGGCAATATGATATTACTATTTTGTATGTATCCATCTTTTCTTTCATTAGTTGGCAACCACGTTTAGTTAATATCACAAGTGCATAGTGTATACCCAAAAAGTCAAGGGAGTAATGATGGGAAGGACTGGTAACAAAAAAAAATTTACGATGTAGAACCAATAACCATTTTCGTAACAACAATGACCATTTTCAATGGTTAAGTGCTCCTTCTCATTAATTTTGTATCGTTGGCATTCATTCTCATGAACTCTCCCGACTATATATTTCTTCCACCTTTCCCTTAACTGGGAACTAAAATAACACCTAAATGAATCTTCTCATACCCCCTTCTTTCTTCTCTGTTTGAATCATAACCTTCACACCTTAACAGTTAACACTTCTAGTCAGAATCCACATTATACTAGTGTCTGGGATGCTGTTGTTCAAATTTTAAGATATACTAAGAAAGCCCTGATCAAGGTTTATTGTATGATGATAAAGGAAACAATCAAACAAGAGGATATTTTGATGCATAAACCAAGACGCTTTGCACGTAAGATCCAATCCATTTTTCCTTTAAAAAACTAAACATAAGTATATAGAAATAAATTCTCATTTACTATAAGAAAAACTTCTCTCCAAAAAATTCACTGCTTTTGTTGGCCCGGATGATCAACTAGCAGATATATTCAAATAGTTTCTTTGGGATCCTCAGCTTCACCATGTTTGTAATTGTAACAAGGTCGGTGCATATGATTTGTATGCCCTAGCTTGAATGGAAGAATTTGAAATGTAACAGCAGTTATTATAGCTTTGGAAACAATAGAGATTTATGAAACATTGGTCAAATTAGGATCACAAAAACTAGTCCAATTCTTCATTATTCTTTTTTATGAGTTGTATTTATTATTCCATGTATATAAATGTCGATATGCTGAATAAATTGCAGAAGTCTATCTTGAATTATTCTGTGGTGAAGCTAACAACTTAACATGCATTACCCAGGACCATCTGATGAGCAGTCTATTTTCAGCTATCTCATACAGTCCAATCATATTTTTAATTGGAATGGTGCCACTATATAAAGCAAGATGGGTAATTTCTTTCATTGAAATATGAACATTTCTAACACATTTTGGACATGAGGACAGAACAAGAAACATTCTTTTATATTACAAAGGACTGTGACTTACTCTACTACTATAACCACTGAAACTTAACAACACAAAGGACAACCTTTTAACTTTCATTTAACCCATCTTTAACTTAAGTTTTAACTTTCATTCAACCCATCGTTTACTTTTCTAATGAATATAAATCACGCATATAGCATAATCAAAAGCCTCATCTCTCACACACATCATTTCCGTCTCTTTCAGTCACATGTTGTAATTTGAAAATGCAAATTAGATTACGAGACGCATAATACCATATATCCTATTCCCCATCACAAGATATGAATGAAAACTCGACGTATGCAAAGATAAATCAGCATTCAACATCTAAAGCAACAACTCATGGAGCTCAGGGTTAATTGAAGAACCTGGCATGTTTGAGACAAAGCCACCTCTGTTCTCAATACTGCCCCGCTCAGTATTGGGCTCATGATCAGTTGTCATCTGTGCAGCCACCCCTCCCCTTGACACAACAGCTCGTGAATCTCCCACGTTTGCTACCCATAAGTTCTGATTATTTATAAGAATTGCAGTCACTGCAGTTGATCCTCCTCGCCCCAAATCAGGACTGTGAGAAAGAATTGCCCGATCTGTTGTCTCATAAGCATTAGAAATGGACATGAATGGATCATTCCAGAAGTCCTCCTGGATAATGAATTCACATTCATAAATATAATTTCAACAAAGGCACTAAAACAAGTATAATAATCTAAATTTACTATTATGCATCCTTTCAAAGTTCTTTCACAAGGACATACCAATCTCTAAAGACATTAAAACTAAAATGACTTAGAGCCTATCCGGATACAACCTAAAAGAGATTTTAAGAGCTTCTCTACTGGAAAAAGCTATTTATTTTCAACAAAGAAGCTATTGAAAGCTCTTCTAAGTTTGTTTGTATTCAAACAGACTTTTATCCTTTTACATAGTTGTTTGCCAAAAAGTACGAGAAGTTGAAAATAGAAAGTTTGTTTCTGTACTATGTGAAATATAAAATAGAAAGGAAGGAAAAACCCTTTTCCAGATAAATCAGATGAGATGAAGGCAATAAATGCATAATATCTTTAGTTTGATTGAACAACTCACTTCCTTCAAGATATTAGAAAAGAGATTCTTTTGTAAAAAGGCCGGTACACTGTCTCCGAGGTGTCCATCATATATAGCAAAAAGCCCGAGCTCTCGCCCTTCGAACTGGACAAACTTTGCTACATGATAGTCCTCCATCGGGTGGTTTGCTTTCCCTTTAACCAGGCTATAGCCATACTTGACCGAGGACTGGCTGCTCTTGCCTTTGCCAGAGTTACATGAAGAACGCCCTCCAACCACCTAAAGATAGAGAAATTAAAAATTTACATATTTCATAATTTCAATGATATATATTGGAGGAAAGAAAAACTTTACATCGGTGATTGCCATAGGGGAATATAAGTTGCAAGATATCACTAAGAGAAAGTCAGAAACATATTCCCTACTCAGTGATCTCATATTTCCATCTAGTCATGGTATCTCAAATTTTATCAATGCCTGGAACTGCAATAAATCTATCAATGGCAAGATACCAAAATATTGCCTACCAGCACAAATAAACACAATAAATGGCACCAAATGGAAACAAAAGAGACATCACAGGAATGTGGACAAAAACCCACTGATCAGCACAACAGACCATTTTGGTGTTAACCATCATTAACAATAGCCATTTGAAATTAAACATATCTGACAAATGCCGGTTCAATCTTTACACCTACCTATATACTGGAGAAAGTTCTCTATCCTACCTGTTTCAGTATTAACTTTCTCTCATGATGCAAGTAACACTTCTTTGCAGTCTGACATCAATATTTTCAGGCAGTGAAGGAAGATGCCAAGAAATGGCTAGCCCTCTTTGAGGTTCAATGCATCATGTCCTGACCTTTTACGAATAGAAAAAACCCATACATGATTATTTCAGCCTTGAAAAACCCATAAATGACAATTCCAACACAAGATTCCATACCATAAAATATAGTCGGTCTTATAGCTATATTTAGTCAAATCTTCCTTTAAGCCTGATGTGCACCTTTTGGTCACAAATACGACAGGCATTTATCCATTTTATCCACCCTATCTAAATTCCAGTGATTTTCATCTCCAATTTCTCCATCACTTTGCTTGTTAAATAGAAGATAATTTTTTTGGTTACATGTTAAATAGAAGATATATAAACCACATAAATTTTTAGTATGGTATGATTGCCAATTTTCACATCCAAGCCAATGCTAGCACATGTACTGCTGAAATTGCATTCCTTTCACTCTTTCTTTCGCTTAATCAGAAATCATGCAATTCAAAGCTTTTCTCCACAACTTTTAATTTCCTCTCTCACTAGGACTACATCATAATAAGAAGGCAAGCATTGAGTCACCAGCTCCTAGATATACTTATCAAGTACATACAAAAGCAAGGTAACAAAATCCTTGTAATGCAATCCAAGTATAGGAAAAACCTTCATGACCCCACTGTTCTTTATAATTAAATGCTAGTATGAGATAAAGCAGGCATGTGCACTCTTAAAATTTGGATTCTCAACCATATCTCGTGATCTCAACCACCTAAGAGCCACCATCCGTGGCTATGCACTATGAAACTTCACTCAACCTTTCTAGTCAACCCCTCGCTGTAAGTAGCCCTTTTCGAGATATTGCAACTAACTCTAATAGGCCACCATTAAGGAGAGTTAAGGGGACCGCACTTAAGGCAACATTCCAACATGCAATCTAAATTTCAAGTCCAAAACATTCTTCCACAAAGGAGCATGATAGAGATATAAAACCGTATTTAGGTCTCTACACAAAAGCTTAAGCTTTTAGAAGAGTTGGTTCTTCACAAGTCACAACCGTTAATACATAACAACAATCTATATTTTAAAAAGAAAAATTCGTCAAGTAAGATTAGGAAAACAAAATTTGTAAAAGTCAGAAGTCCATTCACAAGCACAGCACCAGAACTTAATTCTCAACACTCAAGCAGCCATTAACCATATGACATCATTATGAAACCAGGTCATATGATGGAAACCTCTAAACCGTAAGGAATAGCATATGAAGATTGATTATTTCCAAGACAAAAAGAAGAAAATATTACAAAGGAACAGAATTCCTCACCTGACTGACAGAACTGAAGCAACAAAGACTATCCATATAATCCAGCCCCACCTCAACCTTTCCGTCTATCACTCAACATCTAACTCTTATCACAAAAACTGCAAACAAAAACTCAACATGAGACAAAAGTCCAAAACTTCCAAAGAAAAAGAATTCCAAAAACTGTGAATTAGCAGAAGAAAAAAAAAAGGGCGATCAATGAAACAAACAATTCAATCAGCCCATAAAAACAAAATAAAAAAAAGGAGAAATTCACAATAGCCAGATAATGAACTGGTAATCCAAAAAGTCCCTTACCGATGAAAAAATCTAAACTTTTCTCCAGAAAAAGATCTGCAAGGGAAGTGGGTGGTCTCTAAATTAATGGTTGAAGGATGAAGAAGAAAGAAAAAATATTACAGGAAGAACATAACAAGTCTTATAATATTGATTGATTGATAGAATAGGAATAGAGGATGGTTTGGAAGACTAGATAAGCGTCTGGTTTTGTTGAGAAAGTCTTTGTGTTAGCAATGGAATGGGGGCCAAAAGGCATAGGTTGCCCTTATTGACTTTTGCAGTTTCTTTCTGTGTTTTTATTGCTGACACTGTTTCTTTGATTATTACAGCTGTTGAAGTTTTTGTTTCGTGGATTCACTTCACAATAACAAAACATAACATAGTTCCTTCCTTCCTATAAACCCAACATCGACCTATTGCATTCTATTGGTTGAGTTTAGTTTCTCATCCAAGGCCGTGGAGAGGAGTGTGGGGTCCACTCCGAGGTCGGCCAAATTTTTTACCTTCGATATTCTCTTTCTTCCTCCATAGTCCATACCATACAATTTTCTCACTCTCCTCCCCAAAGCAAATTACAATATCCCTTTCTTTAGGGGACTAGTAAAAGTATTGTCTTTGACTTGACTTCAGTGTGCCACAATAAAATAAACATATTTATATTATTTCTTACTCTTTAATAATCTATTTATTCTAATTTTTAGCTTTCAATAAAAAATAAAATTTTTAATTTATATATATATATATATATATATTAAAATAGGAGTTATAATTTAATTCATCTTTATAAAATAAAAATTATCTTTATTTATATCTCTTTAATTGAGACTTGAATTTTTTTTATTACATTTTTTCATATTTTATATTATTAAATTTGATACATAAATAAATAAGTGATATTTTTAATGATGTATGATAGATGAGAATTAATTTATAATATATAAGTGAAAATAAATTATTAATAATATAAAACAAATTTATTGATAATTAATAACAAATTACGATGTGCAATAAATTTATATTTTTTATAATAATTATTTTCTAAATTATAGTAATTGAGATTTTTAACTTTTATTTTTAGAAAATTTATAGTCCATATTTATATATATATATATAGGTTTTGGTCTTTATCATTAATATTAGAGAAGAATTTCAAACCGTGTAAAATTATTATAAAATGATTTGTACAGCAATAAATTCCTAAAAAATAAGAGACTAAAATTCGTATTTTTTGGTTATTATAGAGATTAAAAAATAAAAATGACTTTAAGAACTAAGCGAAGAATTTAACCAGTAAAAGTTAAGGTTACACTTTAGTTCTTTAGTTCTCGTTATCTTAAGAGTACAATATTTTCTTTTTATCCCTTTTTTTTGTCAAAAATAATTTTTTTAGACATTATCCTACACTAAGCGTGGGCACAACTCTTATAATAAATATTCAAACCTTAATTTATTATATGTTGTAGAATTATTTCAATAAACTCAATCCTTGTTGATTCTTAAGATTATAACATGGCAAATTAGGTAATAATGTATTTTTCTTATAATTAATTACCTATATATTATTAGTGTAAAGTTTTTTTACACTGATAACCAATTATATCTCTTAATTGTGTCATGTCATTGTTAAAAATAAATGTGTTTACAGTGACATGGCACAATTAAGAGATATAATTGATTGGCAGTGTAAAAAAATTTTACACTGGTAATGTATAGGTAATTAACTCTTTTTCTTATATAATATGATAAACTCACTTAAAAGGACAGATTTTTTTAACATGCATTTTTTTCTTTATTAGGCACGAAAATGAACTGTAGTTTAAAAGAAATTAAACTTCTTTATAATTGAATTAATTAAAAATGTTATTTTAGGGATAATAAAATTTTATTTTAAAAATAAATTCTTTTAAAAATATTTTATACTAACAATCTTACTTATTATTAAATGAAGAAAAATATTGAATATTATTTATATTTAAAGATATTAAATACATTTAATTTTTAATATTTTTCTATAAATGATTAGGAAACTAAGAAAATATTATTTTTTTACTTTACTCTATTAAAATGTATCACATGAATCGTATCATTAAAAATATAATTAATATGAAAATATGTCATTAGGTTAAATGATAAACTTTTAGTTATATAATTACATAGTAGGATTTTCTTTTGTGTATGAAACATATAGAATTAGAATATGTTATTACTCCAAAAATATTAATTATCATATTAAAGTTGAATTCATCGTTAAGTCACTTATTTCTCAAGAATTCATGTCTTTAAAAACTAACCGTATGTTTGGTTTGATTTGAATTTGCAAGTGCATTTTAGACGTCAATTTAAGCACGTCCTTTGATGTCTATTTATTTTACATTCAATATTGATTTATATAAATTAATCCTGTATATTTGTAATCTCTGGTAAAAGATTAAAAAGGTATTATTTTGATTAAAAATAAAAAGTTTTCTTTCTATATGTTTCGATGATAATAAGAAAAGATTGGATCTGGTCAAAGTTGCAGGTTAGATTTTTGGCACATGTCATTCATTAACTTTGGTGTCCCTGCCATCTTCCAAGTCTAAACACAGAACAATACAAATCTGCAATTGACGACAAATAAATGTTAGATTCGTGGGTTTTGGTTTTTGGACACCCAAGGCAAGAGGGTTAATTTTGGATGCAGTTAAATTATGATGCTACGTTCATTCCTATAATATAATAATAATAATAATAATAGCCACTGCCATCAGTTTCTCAGAAACTTCAACCTAAATTCTCCTTTGGTTCATTTTTTTTTCCCCAAAATCTACAACTGGGAAATTAAATGCTCAAATTACATTATGCATGTCGAGACAAATGTCATGCACACTTCCTCTAACATTTTGTATATTGATAAAATTTATTATAAATTATAAATTTTTATATATTTTACTACTAAATTAAAAGAAAATTCGTATAATATATAAATTTTATCAAAATAATGTGTGATTTTATATAAATTACATTTCATAATTAAGATTGTTAAAAGAAAGTCTTAAGTAACTAGTATTCCTAACAACACCCGTACTATATGAGTCTCATGGGTTCTTAATAAATACGTAATAAGTATTTCAATTATAGTAGTGTTAATAATTTTTTTTTAATATTTTTAATATATTTTATTGTATTTAAAATAAAAATAAAACTTAAATATAATTTTATAGGTACTTTTGAACTTTGAGTAGAATTTGAGTTTCGCATTGAGAATCTATATATATTGATTACTTTAATGTTAACAAGAGAACAAACTAAGAATACATAAGAAACTATGTTTAATCAAATTTTCTCAACGTATATATTGCTAATATTCCTCATTATCCAATGCCATTGAATTTCATAGTGAAGGTAAAAGTAGGAAAAAAAATGACAGCTCAACCAGATTGGTTTTTTAATATTTTATTCCATCACTTGATACTCCATTGATACTCCATTGACTACTAAACTCCTTGGTATAAATTTTTTCTTTCCATGTCTTTCACTTCACTTCATATAAATTCTTATAATTCGTAATTTTAAATGTTACTTAGAAGTAAGAGACTTATTTTATTATATTGCACATATATGACATATATATAGAGAGAGGAGTACTTATATTGTTTGAATGAAATTTAATTTTACACTCAAAGTAGCGTTAGAAATCTTATAAGAAAAACTACTTATTAGCGTAAATTAATTTTATAAGATCACAAGAATTTTTCAAAAAAAAAACATATAACATGTGAATGTTGAGTGACTTGAACCAATTAAATTGGGTTATATAATTGTTCATATTTATAAAATTTAAACATTCATTTAGAAACCAAAGTTTAAAATGGGTTATCTAATTCCTAAAAAAAGAAATATCACTCAACAAAGAAACCAAAATTAGAAAAGACGGATAGGTGAGGAAGAAACCAAAATGGGATGATATTGGACATCTTGCGCAGTTCAGCACTTGAACTTAGTTGAAGAATATTTATAAAAAAAAAATAAATAAATAAATAAATGAGGATGTGTTTAATTTCTATTAATTATTAAATAAATCATTATTTTAGTCCATAAAATATCACACTCTTTCCTAAATAGTCCTTAAACTAATGAAATTTTATAAATTATTTATAAAGTATTAAATATCTATCAATTTAGTTCCTAGGTTAATAAATTTTACTAACACTGAGAAATTAATTTGAAGAATTTTTTAATATTTGAGATACTATATGATTTCTAATACTTTAGAAATTATTTATAAATTTCAGTATTTTAATGACAATTTAAAAAGGAGGGTGATACTTTAAGGACCAAACTGATGATTCATTCATTAATTATTAGTGTAAAAAATTACATTATGAATGAATCATATTATTATTTGAATTATTTTAAAAATTATTATTATACTATTTATTCTTAGGTCAGTATGATTTGCTAAAAATCTTTATGTTAGATAAGATAAATATAATTATTCTACATTTGATTTATAAAAAGAGAATCAAATAAAAATTACAATTTTATTACATGTAAACTGTGGGTTAACTTTTTATTACACCCTAAGTGTGGGTTTGAACTATAAAAGTTCAATCCAAAGTTAGACTACTAGAATAAAACTGATCGAGGGATTGAGAGTAAAGCACTTCAATTTTCTTATTTTCACTTCTGATGTTTGAGAGGAAATTAAAAAGAGTTTTTGGCTAAGTAGCAAGAAACATACCATATTAGTGAACCACACCCCATTAATTCAGAGCTCATCATCATAAGGTAAGAGGGGAAGTGGGAATTGTCCTGCATATGGGTGTGTATAAAGATTGTAGATGATGAAATCATCCCTAAAATTCTTTAGATTTTTTTATGTATGCAAATAAAAGGGCTATAAACACCCTGAAGCATGCCTTGATAATGTGAATTTGGTAGTTATTAATGGAATTACTAAAATGACTTAAGAGATCTAAGTTTCTGGCCTTTTTTTTTTTTTGGGTATTTAGGGTTCTTATGGGGTTAAATCGGTGTTTGTGTAATTGTCATTTGGTTTGTTTATATTTTTTTATGTTAAAATAATGATAGATTACTTTGGTTTGTTTATATTTTTTTACTGGCACTAAAAGTATATGAAAACTGAATTTCTTTTTTTGTCACCACATTATTAATTGCGAAGTATCTATGGTTCAAAAGATATGAACCTAATTCCATTGGGATTAAACAAAAGAAAGGCACCGAGGTTAAATATTTTGATAATGTAGCCACATTAGGAATATTAAAGTTGGAATTGTTGGATCACGAAAGGGTCAACCCCAAGGCATGTATTTGTGCACTGATTGATCGGAGGAATATGATAAAGTCAAGTCAAATCATACAACCTTTTGAGGACACAAACCAAAAGTTGTTGTTGCCAATTTGGCATCAATATCATTATCATCATCGTACTAATCCCTTCAAACAAAGCAAGGCATAGCATGTCCTCTGCATAATAAACGAATATGCCACGACGTCACACGTGTATTACAAGGCACCTACGTGTACGAGGTGGGGCATAGCCACGTGTCATTCCACTAACTTCCCATGTTGTGTTCACCGAAAAGAACTTCCCCTTTTGCTTCTTCTCCTTCTTCTTCATCCGCATTCTTCCTTGTTATTCCTTCATCATTCCAACTCCTATCATGGCGTTTGGACTCAGGACCAAAAGTTTTGGCTTCATAGAACCAGAGGCTGAGTTTGTGAGTACACTTCAATGGTGGAACAAGATTGATGACTCGGATCAATGGCAGAGAGGCACTAACTATGCCCTTTGTGCCGCTTATACCTTGGTTTCCTTTGTTGCCCTGGTTGGTCTTTTTCCTTTCATTTTCTGGGAAAATCATCATCCTTGAGAAAAATGGACAAGTTTTTTCATTCGGAAAATAACTTAGATACAGATCAACAACTAGAAATTTTGTTATTCAATTAGAACTAGAGTTTTATTTTACTAATTTGCCTAATAAAGGTTTGCATTAAAAGATTATATAGATTTCCAAGATGAAACTCTAGTTTTGATTGAAAATAGTATTAAGTTATGTCACTATCAATGGACAGGTATTGCTTTGCGATGACTTTTCTCTTTTGGTTTTGATCTGAACTTATATAGTACACAATTGACACCCCATCACATCAAATCTCAAAAAGGTTAAAACTTTAACCTCTAACCAGATTTTAATGATCCAACACTGATGTTTCTCCATGTGGGTCATTGTTTTGCAACCCCTATGAACAAAGGTTTTTTCTTGCTAAACGTAAACTGTTATCTTTTGCAGCTTGAGATGTGAATTTTGTAAGGAACTTGGAAGAGTGTATGCTTATGGGTGTTTGTTTCCGAGCCAAATTTTCTGAAATGGATGATTAATCATAATCTGTTTATTCTCAGGTGCAACTGGTGCGCATTCAAATGAGGGTACCTGAATATGGTTGGACAACGCAGAAGGTTTTCCACTTAATGAATTTTCTTGTCAATGGATGTAAGTTAGAGTAGTGAATGTTCTATAAACAGCTTTGTTAGCTTATTTATTTTTTATTTTATGGTTGACGAATCCGTATTACATTTGCAGTGAGGGCTGTCCTTTTCGGTTTATACAAAAGTGTTTTTGCAATTAGACCAAAGGTATTTTTCTCTTCTCAAATCTTAACACCTGGAGTTTATCCATTAGTCCTGTTTCTTCATTTCTTGCTTTGGAAGCTTAGGAAAGTATGATAAAAATAGAGCGTATCATGCATTAGCTAAGCTTGGATTTTGGGTGTGTGAATTGGGAATGGATTATGTAAATAGTTTACTTCCATCAAGATTTTGTACTTTTTAGGTCAATTGCATTTTGTACCCCGGTATATGAGGCCCATTACCCATACTATGATTATGTTTCTATATATTCACGTTTTGACCAATTATCATCATGTTCTAGGCACTAGAGCAGGTGCTAATGGAGGTTCCTGGTCTTCTATTTTTCTCTACCTATACATTGCTTGTCTTGTTCTGGGCTGAGATATATCACCAGGTATATTTACTTTCTTTTATATATATATATATATATATATATATATATATATATTATTTTGCATTAACTTATATTCTGTTTATGTGCCTCAAATTCATTTCAGGCAAGAAGCGAACCAGCACAGAAACTTAGGCCTGCTTATTTTATTATCAATGGCTTTATTTACATGATTCAGGCAAGCGCATAATCTTGATTTCCTTTTCCACCATTCTAGTCCTTAAAATAAAAATTCTTACTAGTTAGTTTAATGATTTTATTTTGATCTTCTCACCTTGATAATAATAGATCATCCTCTGGATTTACATGAGTGTAAGCAAAACTGCTACTGGCTTGGAAGCAGCAAAACTCTTCCTTGCAGGTTATTTCTATCATCATCATTTTCGTTTATGACATTTTTGTGTCAATATTTAGTTTTCATCTTACCCTCATATACTGTGTGGACTTCAAGCCTTTTTTAGAAGATTAAAACATCTGTGTCTATGATGACTTAAAATAAAAAGCTAGAGTGAATATATAATGAAGTATACTTGCTACTCAGAAACTCGTTATGTATAGTTTTTTAGTATTGTGAACTTTGCTTTAACATTCTTTTGCAGTCATATCATTCTTTGCTGCTCTTGGATTTTTGTTGTATGGTGGAAGGTAAGTTGTTGTCTTTCGGATGGCACTATCCTTGTTATGTCATTGAACACTAACCTAATCAGAATGACGTAGGTTGTTTTTCTTGTTGAGGCGCTTCCCCATTGAATCTAGAGGCCGCCAAAAGAAACTTTATGAGGTTTGTGTCTAAAGTGCTGTATGTTTTTCAACCTTAAGAGAAGAAGTATATCCTTAAATATCAAATTCAGACCATGTTCAGTTTGTGGTAAAAATTGTCTGAGGACTTCAAAACTCTGGTAAAAGCAGTTGGTGCCTAACTTTTCACCTTTGCAGGTTGGATCTGTTACAAGTATTTGTTGCACATGTTTCTTGATAAGATGTGTTTTGGTGAGTTCCTTCCAACTTAAAACTACTGCCTCTGTTTGAAGTTATTGTTTTCTGACAATATCTTTGTTTTCGCCTTTAATGTAGCTGGCATTTTCTGCATTTGAAGAGGATCCAGATCTTCATGTCTTGAACCATCCCATTCTTAACCTAGTGTACTATTTGGTAAGTCCAAATCTTGTTTTTCTTAGTCAGCCAGGGAGGAATAGGGAATCGTGCTTAGTTATATCATGTTAAATTGCTCTCCTAAACAAAAAATATTTGATCCCCTGACCATGTGTGTATGAAGAAGACTTTACTAGAGAGACATAACTCACTTCGGTGATTTGTATGTCTCAAAAGAAATTAGTCTTTGACTATTTGGGGAATATCCTTGATGACTCCTTAAAAGAAAATGAAAATAAAAATAAAAATGACATATTTATAATTAAAGTAGAATTAGAGTTTGCAGCAATGGGACCAATATACCTATTATACATAGGGAAGTGGGAATGTGTTCTAGACTCTTCTTTCTACAATGTTTAGGTTAAATTACATTCCACCTTACTGGGGTAAAGAGGTATAGGAAATTGCATTAGAAAATGTTTTAAATTAGATTTTAAAGTTCAAATAATTTTAGAATATGGGGGTTATGCCATCTTAAATTTCAGATGGGAAGCAAATATGGTTTAAAATAGCATTATAAACCTATTTGAAATCCTCCATTATTTTCCATGCTAGGAAACACCAGCTAGTCATCTTAAGAAGTGAAAGTTTTAATAACACCATGAAAGATGTCAGCAGGACAAATACTTTGTTTGGATTTGGATATAAGTTTAAAAGAGACTTTTCTATTAAAAATAAAGAGCTTTTTTCCGGTAGAAATACTCTGTAAACTTGTGTGCAAACTGGTTAAAAATGGAGGTTTTCAGAACTATTAACATAAAATCTGTAGGCATGCATCCTCTAACACGTGCTTATAATAATAGGAGTATCAACTACTCAAAAGCTATAGTATAATCAGGTGAAGATCTCGGAAGAAAGTATTTGTCACTATTAATATGCTAGAGGGACTTCATATGGTTAATATAAAGATGAACATTTGTAATATTTGTGGATTATTTTGCACTGCAGTTGGTAGAGATTGTTCCATCAGCATTGGTGCTCTTCATACTGAGAAAGCTGCCCCCAAGACGAGTTTCTGATCAGTACCACCCTATCAGATGAGTTGTGCATTCTAAATCCTCTCAGCAGCCAACAATATGTTCCTTTTTCTTTTTACTTTTGAATAGATCTTTTTCATCTGTCTCAGTTGCTCCATAACAGTCCAATTACTGTTCTGTATATCCATAATTTCATTTTATTCATTTAGTGTTTTTTTTCTTCCAGAAATATGGTTTTTGTTCTTATAAAGGAGAAAAGTAGCATAAGAAAAACCAATCTTCACCAAATTTCGCAACTCTTCCAAGTTCCAACAACATTATTTTATTTTAATTTTTAAATTAAAATATTAAAATAAAATACTCTTTTCAACATTATTTCGATAAAAATTATTGGAGTAGATTTCATTAAATAATATTTATTATTTTTTTTGTAATTTTAAATAAATTTGATTTTTAACTAATAATAAAGAATATCTTAAAATGAATTTTTTTTATCTATCATACTACAAAATATTTAGTTCATCAAATATTATATTATATTTTTTTAAAATGTGTATATATATATATATATAATTAAATATATACTTATTTCAATTGTAAATATTTGAATTTGTGATGTTTTAATATTGTTGAAGATATATGTTATAAATTTATTATTGAAAATACATAAACCAAACACATTTTCATTATTTTCATTTTTTAAAATTAGAAAATGAGAAATTAAATCATTCATATTTTCTAAATTTCAAAAATTGAAAATGAAAACCATTTTTTAAAATTAAAAATAGAAAACATTTTCTAAAATCAAACAGACCCTAAGCAGTTAAGTTTTTGTCCTGGATGCTGACTTCTGTTACGTCAATGGCCAAAACATGGATAACACAAATAATTTGCATAACCATAATGAGGTGGAAAAAAAATGAAAGAGAAAATATAATTATTTAAAATTTCTAGACATTCCTATAACTATCATGTACGCATAGTTTGTTATTATTTGTTGAGTCAGTCTAAGTTTTTACACCGATGTGAATGAGTTTGAAAAATTATAAGAAAATGATTTTCATACCAATCGCCTTTTGACTGGATTGAAATGGAATCCATCCACCGTTAGATTGTCTAACCTATCAACCACGAGTTCGGATCAACTCCAAAAGCCTACGCGAAAGGATCCGATTTTATCAATATCAAACAAACAACTTAAATCCAAGTGTATAGTAAAAAAAAAATTACATTTGGCCAGTTAGAATTTCCTATATCCTAATCAAACACTGGCAAGTTAGAACTCTAAATTACAATAGGAATAATAAAAAAATTCTTATAAAAGAAAATGCTCCATTTTAAATTATGCTATTTTTTTTTATCCTAGATCCACTATTTTTTAAAAGAAAATTAGAATTATTTTGTTATTGATATGCACCAATATACTTATTTATTAGTATTTTACTTGATTATTTAATTAATTCACAATTACTTTTCATTTTAACACTTTGAACAAAAGCCATTTTAATTAAAAAAAAATCATTTTATCATAATAATTAGTATAATTAATGTTCTTACGATATGAACCCAATTTAAAACGGAAGTAAAACAAAAACAACTGAAATTGAAACAAGACAGTTTAAAAAATAAAAATGATACAATTTAAGAATTAAAAACATTTCAATCTAAATAAAATCATCCTGTCATATACAAATCACCATATATAAAATTAAACCATGTCTATAATATATTTTAACTGTCAAGCCTGAACACATTCTAGGATTCATAATCTATTTATAACCCAACCTTGGATCCATTTTTTCTGCTACAAAACAGGAAGGCCTAGGATCCAAGCAGTTCTGACTTCTGATGATATTATATTATATATTATATATATACAGCAGTACATGTTAGGACCTTTCCAATGCCAAATAAAACCAACTGGCCATCTATTTACTGAGAGGTGGAGCCACAGCAGAGAATCAATCGAATGCTATAGGTAAGAAATTCTCATCATCTAAAAGCATGTCAATATCAATCAAATCCTCCACACCATCAACTGTCTCTTCCGAATTCATCGAATTCAAATTACTTCCCTGCCAGATATCCGAACATATCATTAAGCCAAATATTCATCATACGTACGTAGGACAAGACATATATGTTAGAAAATAGTACCTTGGTTTGACGGAAATCCTCCACTACATTCAGCACCCGCCGGTACTGAGCCCGTGCCTCTGGATACTGAACCATGGACTTCACCCGTGAAAGGGCCTTTTGGAACCTTGCTTCACTCTGTTTCCTTCCTTCCTTAAGAAAATCATAATCATCCTCTTTCACAGATTCGCTTGGTTGTTGGTCAGGGACCTTGTTCAGGACTTCTGGTCGAAATCCACGTAAGCCAGCACCCTTGCGCCTCCACCGCAATATGACCTTTTCCAGTATTCCCACGGACCAAATGATTGATTTATACTGCTTTCTCACCTGGTGACCTCTTACATGGGCCTTTAATACCATAGAATTCAAGTCAGTAGAGGGATGTATAAAATGTACACGGGCACATAAAAAAATATTAGACACACAATGAGAAAAGAGAGCTCTATGGATGCTCAATCTCCAGCCTTCTACACCAGACTGCAAATACATTAGAAAGAAGAAATGGAATGGAAAAGACATCAACAACAAATGAAAGGAAGGATAACACGATTTCTTTAACCCCTGGATTGACACCCAACGTGATCTCTACGTACATGCAAGTTATATAAAGGGCAAAAAGAAAAAGCACTCCTCTTAAGTTTTCATCAATTGAACTCTCCAATGCAAGGTTTTCACCTAAATATCATATTAGTTGATAGGATGACCAATGAATGAGAAATCAACCTCAAAGTAAAACGAGCCAGGTAAAATTAAAAATTTAGTTTCTAAACTTTACACAATATTTCATTTAGTTCCTACATGGGAAAAAAATATATTTTAGTTCCTACATGAATAAACATTTACGATATGATCCGTGCAGTTTTCTGACGTTGAAATGGTATTAGATTTGGTGCCTCTGCTAAACACCGTTTTAGTTCTAGCATTAAGTAAAAAAATTACAATTTATTTTGGTCTGTAAAAATAAATATAAATAAATAAACTTAATTTTGGCCCCTACACTTCATTTTTTTGTTATGATTCCTATATGAAAAGAGAAACTCTTAAAACCATTATAACTTTATCAATCGGTAGGGGATTAATTTGTACGCAGTTTTCCATATAGCGACTAAAAATAGAAAGGAAGGTAAATAAAGAGCGCAGAGCAATGAACCTGGATTTTAACAATTCTTTCACGAATGATCAGGAATTCTTTTCTCTTCTTCCAACCACGGAACTTTTTCTGTATTTGTATTGCAGCAGCATTGACTAAACCCTCTCCTTGTCCAGATTTGCGTGCCTTAGAAGCTAGGAGGGAAAGAGCTTGTTGATTTGATAATCCAAATTCATCATCTTCATACTGAGCAGCCAACTGCTTCCTCTGAAATGACTGCATTCTGAATACTTGGTGTATACGATCAGCAGCTTGTGTAGCATTACGAACAGCATCAAGAGAATCCTTAAGGCAGATAGCATCTGGTATATCACCATAAATCACAGGTGGTATATCACTATGAATCACAGGTGTCGAACTTCTCTCTGAAACTGTTAGCACTGCTTTCATTCCTGAAGTTTCTGTCCTACCATCTTTATTTTCATCCATTGTGAGTGATTCGAGGTGACTAGTTAATGATGACTCTGCAAGAAAACCAGAAATTCCTTTGTGGCCATTGCCAGAAGCAAGATCTGCAGGTGTTCTACCCGAAGGAAATTCTGGACATGGATCTGTCAATGCTCCAGCAGCTGCACCCATGGAGACAAGGATTGCAACTGTTCGCTCTCTGAGCAAAAAGGGCAACAAATAATAACATAAGGAACCAAGTAATGTTATACTGAATGAAGATAATATATCTGAGGATATTTTTGAAAAGGAATATTCTAATGCTGAAAGCATGACACTATAGAGAGATTAATTGATTAAATTTGCCTTTAACCAACCAAAGCAAATGCTTTAAAATTAATTTTGAACCAATACACGTTACTTGGATAAAAAAATAGGCATCAAGACGGAATAAACATTAACGGTAAAAAAAACAAAAAGATAGGAGATTTCCTAACAGGAAAGGGGCTAGAATTTTCATATCACCGAATGGTTTCATTTAATGAAATTCAAAATTCCAAAACTCTAGAAAATTAGAAATAATCAGGGTAGCAAAAGAGATTTCACCCACTTAAGTTGCAACACGCAAAATTAACTCAAAACAATAACAAAAAGTTAGGACTTTACCGGCCACAGAATGCAGCCCAGTGTAGAGCTGTCCATCCATTCACATCACGGAAGTTGATATTGACTCCAGCAGTTATGATTGGTTTTATAGCCCAATCATAACCAAGAGCAGCAACTAAATGAAACACGCCTTGCCCCTCCTCTCCTAGTACAAGAGGCCCTTTACCAGTTTCAGTTACTTTGTGAAGTAGCCATGAGTACAACTTCTCTTTAACCTGCTTGTGAAACATATGTTCCTTCAGTTTGTGTTTTGATATATCCATCTCAACAGTTGCCTCTTCCTTACTTGAATATTCCTCTTCCTCCTTCAGTGAAATAAGCTTGAAAATTAAGTTTCTTTTCTCCATATCACCATCAAACACTTGATACGAAGTGTGTACCGAGTTTAAAGACAGTAACCCAACCAGTCGCAAATGAAGCACCATTTCAGTTGAACTGTTAAAAAAATCTGCAAAATCTATGTTTCTATCAAATCCCTCTCTGTACTCAAATTCCCGAACTTCACTACAAGCAAACCTATTGGAACATGTAACGTAGAAGGGAACTCGACCAACTTTATGAGGTGGAGCTTGACAGCACAGAATTCCGCTAGCTAAAACCTCAGCAGCAACCTCCACTTCCCCAAACATACAGGACCAGTGACATGTTGCCCCCTCAGGTTGACTCTTCAAAAATGTTCCAACAATCAATACCTGTATGGTTTTGAATAGGATAAGATGTCAGTAAAATTAAAGTCCGACTTCTCCTCATCCATGTTGTAGAAACAGAAAAATGATTAAACTGTTAATCAAGTAACAAACTCCAAAGCAGATAAGGAATATAATCAGGACACATCATGAAATACAAGAAATATTAAGTAACAAAGAAATCGGTACAAATTGGTAAATATCCAAATAAATAAATAAATATAGAACAAAACTATATGCATCTGAGCTAGAAAAGGACAGCCAATATACAATGCAAAAGATAAAAAGATATTAATCTGAAGTATTCCAAATACCATACATATTTAATTACTGTTCCCCCCACAAACAAGACAAGAAAAACAATCTGTAAAACCATAAACAATTGCTAAAGTACATTTTAATTGTCTGAATCTCATATCCAAATCAAAGTACCTCAATTTCTGATTCAGCATAAGCCCATTTAGGTGAAAAATCATTTATGCTAAACAGCTGGTCCTGAGACAGGGACAGGTTCAATGAGGTATCATCAATCACATCCCCACATTCATCTGTGCTCCATGAAATGCCAGGGGAAGACTGCATATGCAGATCATCCACACCTGCAAGTTCTTTAGTAATCCACCTAGAGAAACTATCAACCTTCTTTAAGCTCTCCTCTCCATCCAATAATCCACGCTTCATCGTCAAGGCATAGTTGATATTTGCTTCACCAGGAACTTCATACTCAGAATTGGATTTCAGCGCAGGTTGAGATTGTGCTTGTGTATATTGCTTTGAGAAGTTTTGATGCACTGACTGTTCTTTAGCCTCGCCGTTAAAAGTGAACAGCTCAGGAACAGTTTCTGGACTTGCATTATTAGTCACATCACCCAGTAAACTAGGAATATAATCAGATCCAAGTTCCAAACCCGATGATTGGGTAAAGCCCCACTTAGGCAATTCTCCTGTATTGTCTTCAAAAGTAATCTGAATCAACAATTAAAATAACAAAATGAAAATGTTATATATCCTTGCTAAATCTCACAAACTAGTGCAAGTTGAAGCTTTTGCTTAAGAGATACCACTACAGGTTAAAATATTGCAGACCAAATATAAAATTGACACCAAGCCAATGCACAGCCACCACCCCCATCAAAGTCAAACTACAATTTTTTTTCCAGCAGACCAAATAAGGATACATCAGGACAAAGTAACATCAACTATAAATGTAAGTTTGTAATAAAAATAAAAAATATAATACAAACCCTACTATGGTCTCTTCTCTAACATTTCTACAAGTACAGAAACAATTCAAAACATTCAGTGCCACACGTGTAGACCAGTAACAAGTTATGAATACGCTCCATCCCAGTTCATCATATGTATTGCAACTTAATACAACACATGGGAGAATGACTAACTCCCTGGAAAGAGGGTAACTATTCCCAGGCCACTTTTTCCATAAATTCATCTTCTATAATCTCTTGATATTTTTTATATATCAAGCAACAACTCCTGTCCTCAATCAATTCTCCCTTTTTCCAAGATAAAAGAATAGGTGAACCATACACCTCTCATCAAGCATCAATTCCATTAGCAATGATGTCTTGATCTTCAAGGATAGAACATTACAAAACAACCACATAGTAAGCAGTATGCACTTAGAACTTTAATCGGCAAAGTAATGTTTCTGGCTTTCTGCCACAGTAGTCAATAGCATAGTGGGATGGCCAATATAGATAGATAGGGAACGTATCAAATGCAAACTCTTTTTTTTGTAAGAAATGAGAATTATAAATATAGACAATTACATTATATTTTGAATAATAAGAATTATAAGAAAAAGTGCACATGACTTCTTTAAGTGGTCATATGACCACAAATTAATTTTAAATTTTGACTATCCATGTTTTCTTGTATGACTCAGATTTATAGTTCTCATTTGATATGCCCCGTGTGTGAGTGTGTAACAATATATGTATTCATTTAATAATATTTTATATAACTTCTACTTATTATTAAATACATATACTTATTATATTAATTCTATGTAGTAATTACATTTTTTCCTTCATACACACACACACACATATATATATACACATGCATATTGTATTATGTTATGCATTTGTCTCAATTATATAAAACTATATTATATAATTATGTATTAATATTTTCTGTATTTTAAATATTAGAGTATCACATAGTCTTCTATAATATATGATTAATAATAAAAAGGAAAATAAAAAATAAATAAATAAATAAAAGCTGTAGAACTGTTTTTGATGGAGTGGCCCAGTTTGAGGTGCAAGCCCAACACCCCCTCTCACCCAAGGAAAAAACAATAGCCTCTTTCTCCCATCAGGGCCACCTCCTCACTTCACCATTTTGTCATGCAAGAAGTTGCAGAACAGATGTTGACAAACGTGAGGAAGCAGGAAGATGTTGCAGAAGCAGAAGTGCTAAACAGAAGCACAAAGGTGCAGGAGCTCTAGGGAGAGAGAAAAAAAAAAAAAAAAAAGAGTAATTGACAAGAAACACGAAGATTCAATGCCTCCTCTGAAAAGCTGACTGCTATTCGCCACAAAACCTATTGTGACAGCCAGGCATGACACAACTGCCCCAGGAGGAGCAGTAACTATGGTTTCTGGGACATCATTTTCCAGACATTGTCCCATCCAACAACTACAAGATAGCACAACTACTCCCAATAGAACCTCACAAATGATACTCATCTTTATGCTGAGAATTCAGATGTATGCACGCAAGCAAGAGTACACTATTGATATAGCAAGCAATAACAATAAGTACCTGCCAATTTGATTGGACAGGCTGAGAGTTCCTTTCCTCTTCAGTGGAGACATTTCCGAATGCACTTGATGGAATGGATGTAGATGAAACAAGAGAAGGATTGGTATGCTTTCCAGTAGACTGTTCCATGGCATAGTCCCAGGATGCAATGCCATGCACACTCTGACCCTCAATGTAGGTGGTATCACTTGCTCCAGACCTCTCACCTTGAACAAGGGGGACATATTCTGTTCCAGAAATTGGTAACTGCCCATGATCACCTGAAAATGTTTCAAAACATCCAACAAAATTCAGATGTCAAATCTCAGAAAAAGTTGATAATTAAGACATTATTTAAGGCTTTAACTATGTTAGAATATGGAAAATTATCCAATATCTTGATTGTATCTTATAATAATTTAGAGCATCGTAGGACTAGTTTCCATATTTCCTTGTTATCTTGGGTTTGCTTCCTTATTTAAATATGGATTAGTATTTTGTGTTTTGTACCACTTTATAACACATGTAAGTCAATATGAAATAAAGTCAATATCAGTATTAGTGTATTCATTCTCTTTTGATCTCCATTTCCTCCCTCTATATATAACACCCTATGATTTAAACAAAATAAAAGTTACAAAAGAATCATCCAAGACCACAAAGAAAAAAGAAGACAAGATAACCTGAAAATGGATGCACAACATATGAACTATTTGAACTAGCATCAATCTTGTCCTTCAAACAATCATTCCCCAAATTTTGTGATTCTCGATAAGTGTGTAATCCTGAACTCGCTTGATGAATATCCTCTAGGAAGAGATTTGATTAAACCATTTAGACCAAATGGACACAACAGTTGTGTAAATATATCGATAACAGTAAACCAATATATTTAAAGCCTTGGCATGTTAATTCAGATCAAAAGAACCCAGTGTAACAACCATTAAATAAATATATCAGAATTACCTGAATCAGCATCTTCACATAATGATGTCAAAGTGCTAGTTGGGCTCATGGAATCTGTGCTTCCTGAAGGCACACTACCATAACTTCTGGGAAAGCCAGATGACAAAGAACTGTCCTTCTGGGAATCTGATGAAGCCTCATTATTAGTATATGTATTTCCACCAATATTGGTTTTGTTAACCTGAAAGATGAAGAACCGACAAAACACCTATCAATAAGTCATCAAACAAGCAAGTTAATATTAGATTCTAAAGTTCTCTGCCTGACTTCAAGAATATTATAGAAATAGACTTCAGGATCTTTTAAAAACGATTATGCAACTTACTCAGCAACATCAATTGGGAATTGGGATTTCTAATGATTACAAATCAAGGACATCTTCTCATGGTAGAAAGAAAGAGAAATACATATTTAGCAGCAGAATAGCAAATATTGCAC
This sequence comes from Cajanus cajan, assembly GCF_000230855.2. Taxonomy (NCBI): domain Eukaryota; kingdom Viridiplantae; phylum Streptophyta; class Magnoliopsida; order Fabales; family Fabaceae; genus Cajanus; species Cajanus cajan. The sequence continues at coordinate 64,687,703 of NC_138518.1, forward strand.
GTTAGTATGTAACCATTTGGTGGATGTTATAATACTTAAACATAGGTTTCCAGGATTACTGTTAAGGAAGAAGCACATTCCCTAATCCATGATGGCAAGAAATTGAGAAGGAAATCAAATGGGAGATAGATTTTTCCTTCACATTATAGTCAATGGTTAAGAGAAGGAAAATCGTACTTGTACAGTTGCACTCTATTTCCTCCATCAAGTTTAGGGGGAAGTCTTAAGTATATGAAAAAACTCAGAACAGACTAGGCTTGAGCTACAAGAAGTCATGCATACTCAGGTCTAAATTGCACCAGCAACAAAACCAAGAAATGATACAATTCTTGCTCTAGTAAGGAAGCAAAATGCCTTAATTAGAAAGTGTGAGATAAAGAAAACAAGCAAAATACCTTGACATCCAAGTAGTGAACAAATACTATATGCATCATGTCCCTGCAGTAAAAAAAATAAATAAGAAATTCATATTCTAATTAATTTAACAAAAATTAATTATTTCGGTAGAATATTGGAAACTTAAAAATTTGCTGAGACAGAAAAAATTGTCAAATCCAGTAATATATACTTGTTATAGTTAACTATAAATTGACACCAAAGGTGATTATAAATACAGTAATACAGTACTTAGTAAGAAATTCAGACAATTACTAAACAAAATAAAAAATAAACTAGTTTAACACACTCACGGTTCAAGCATCCAATAGCTTCGCCTCTGAAAATTTTCATTTTCTTCTCCATGGGCATAGTAGCAGTGTAACACATCAACACTTCCCACCTATATTTTCTCAAAAAATGTTACAATCTCAGCAAGTAATTTTTTAGGGCATAGAGAATTATTTCCCAGTTAGAGAAAAAAAAAACTGAAATAATTGGAGTTATCTATATATATGCTTGTCTTACAAAGAGTTTATTAACCAAAAACTCAACAAAAATCAAAAATAAAATAAAATCATGCTTGCCTTCAACTTCTCATGAGCTTCCCTCACAGTCTTTCCATCTTTTTTCTTTCTCCAATTATGTCCATCCTTCCTAAAGTACCTTAAAACCTTCCGATCAAAAAGAAAAAGGGAACCACCTGCAATCATTAAATACATGTCAAGAAGCAATGTCATTATGAACACGAAGCAATAATTAGAGCTGAAGGTGAATTAAAGTTAACAATGAAGCAAGACTTTATCATGAACTATAAAACTATTATTAGTACCCTAGAAACTAGACAAGATTATGCAAGAAACTATCAGGTGCCCTTTGCTGTGAAACAAAGATCTTTTGGATCTATAAGATTGTCAGAAAACTTAAGACAATATGGGAAATTTAACCAAGTCTTTTGCTTCAAGACAGACAAAGACAATTGGGAATATAAGGTTGCCAGACAACCTCAGAAATACCCAGTTGCAAAAAACAATTTATGGAAAAATTAGTAATTTTCAGCATTTCAGTCTACCCATATATTGACAAGGCTCACATAAGTGGTGGTAATAAACTTATCAGTAACATATGCAGAAACCATACTCGGTGGCTTGTTAGGTGGTTCTGGCGTGATTTGAAACATCTGATAATTGCGAAGAATTTCACATATTTCTGCAGGGCGCAACCACCTATGCTGAGCTTCAAGCTGTAATTGCTGAATATCTGCAAATTGATAAATAATAGAAAATGGCATTCACTTAAGATTGACTGCTGTATTATCACATGCTCAATGTAATGATTGAAGCAAACTTTAAGAATCAATACAGCCACACCAACAATATCAATAAGAATAACTTTAATTCTTACAATCTCACATGCATAAGAAATTTGATTTATTCATGTGTAGCTATGACTTGTTTGCTTTAGGAGATTTATATAGATTGCTGCTGCAGCTCATTTAAATTTTGATGATTGCTATATTATCTTATTCATTTACAATGGTGCTATAGTTAATGGAGTACTTAACATCCACAGGATCAATATGCTAAAACAAAAACTACCAAAACAATTTCCTATTAAGAAATTGGCAACTGCAGGACAAATTCTTGAGATGAGAACTGATTGGAAGAAAGCAGCTTGAAAAAGGAGTTAAATCATTAAAAATTTGTTACCACTTCTATGGCAAGTCACTTCAGGCTAGGGATCAATTACCCATGATAGAAGAATAACATCATCTCATGTATCAAGTTCCTGATGCTTTAGTAGTTGGTAGTCAAAAGCATGCAATTGATTCTACCAGAACTGCCATCACATGTGGAGTCATGAGCAGGTTCATAGCTAATTAGGGAAGCAACATCAAGAGACTGAGGAATGGATCCTTTGGTAATTGAGAGGTAACAACAAACATAACACAGTCCCTTTGTCTTAAAAAGAGGCACTCGGGAAGGTTTAATTGAAGCATCCTTTTGTGGAGATTTTGACAACAGAAGAGATGGTATTGGCTATGCTAACACCATGGGTGAAAGGGCTTTAAGTTGAGAATCTCAACTACAAATATTGCTGGCTTTTCAAATCACAGAAACAAAGGATGTTGCTGTTCATAAAGTTAAAGCAAACAAAGAGATGACCTAGCTTTATAACTTTTCCTTGAGGAAATGGGTAAAAAGCGATTAAGTGACTCTGAAATGGTTGAAGGGAAATGAATAAGGAAAGGCACCCAATCTCTTAAAGGGCATGTCTCTCATTACATAGTGAAAATTCAGTGAGGACACGGCTGTAGGAGAATTTCTTTGAACCACATAAATTTATACAACAGAAAGCAGAGCAGTGAATAGTTTGTTTTACCATTTGAAATAAGATGAAAACTGTTACAAGCCCATTTTCCAGCAGACACAATAGCTTTTTTGCCAATTAGCACAGAGTGCCAACTTTTCTTACAACAATAAAAAAGTTATAAAACTTTTCAGCAGAGGAACATATATTCTATTCAATGCGAACCAATACCAATCCGTAGCACCTAACAGACAATCGAGTAAACGCCATCAAAGTCGTACTTCATTTTCACCCAAAAGCCCTAATTGAACTAACCAGGTCATTTCCGATAAAAAAACCTAAACAGACTTTTCACACACAAAATAAGCCGAAGCCCCCTATGAATTAACTCATTTCCAGAATCCCAGAATCAGTAATCGAAATTTCACGAAAGTTAGGTTACGCTAAACCGTTCCGAAAAAACCCAAACAGCATGATCCAGGCATTCTACAAGTATTAATTAAACATTAGTTTAACAGAAAGAAAAAGAAGTAGAAAATCAAGGACAGAAACAATGGGGGAAAAATGACCTAATCGAGGTCCCAATCCGTAAGAAGCACGCTCCGCCATGGCGAAGAGCGAAGAAACAAAGAGAGAGATCGACGCGGAAACCCTGAATGAGTAATCAGTATATCAATCAAACACACTTTTTAGCTTTCGTTCGTTCGTTCTTTCTTCCTTCGCTTTTCGCTCTTTCCAGTCAGCTTCTTTTCACACAGTGACGTGACCAAGTGAATAACCGCACAGGCGGGACAGCAACTACTACTACTACCTATATCTTCCCTTCTTCCGTTTTTTTATTCATAGACTGTAACACATTCTACAACAATTTCATACGACATTCTTTTTTTAATCAATAATTACCCTTCAAATATTTATACTACTTTTTCTATCGTATGATAAATATCATTCTAAATATTACTAATTAAAATTTAATAAATATATAAAATAGAATAGTAATTTCCAAAAGCTTAATGATATACTTGCAATAATTTATACAATTTTTTTTTTTACTTATCTCTCCATCGTTAATAAATATAATAAATAATGTGATAGATACATATAATACAGAAAAATAATGTTATATAATTATATTTTCCTTTATAAAATAACCTTATTTTAAATTATTTTGCTATAAACGAAAGAAAACGATAATACTAAAAAAAATTATTGTGATCATAAATAAAAATAATAATAATTAATACTAAATTGAAAAATTTTAAATAACACTTATTTTAAGACTTATATTTTTTAATATTACACTTATTGGGGAAAAAAAGAATAGTAATAAATAATCTTATTGATATTTTTCTTACCTACTTTATTTTTAATAAATCCACATGAGTGATTATGACTATAAAAATAAAATAAAAAATATACTTTAACACATATTGGTTTATATTCTTTTAATACATGCATAAATAATTGAATCTAAGATCATTAGATCAATTATATGTCCCAGAACAAGCCTGAAATACTTTTTTTTCTGCTTCCTAGTAATATATAATGAGTTGGGAGGAGTTTATATATGTTCTCTAATAGAAAGAAAATGTTGATAAAATTATTTATATGTTATTCACGAAATAGTGTCAAGGATGTTTATTTGAATTTTAATTTAATTTATTTAAAATTGATCATATAAAAGAGTAAATTGTGATATATCATATTTTTTACTATTTCAACTTGATTTGTAGTCATGACATATCAATCATAATATTATATAGTTAACTCATAAAAATAAATAAACATATAATTATAATTAAGCTATATTTTATATTTATTTAAAATATATATATAATAATATGTTATGTAAACATTTTATTAATGTAAAATTATATTTTAAAATGACAAAATATTAAGCCGAGTTGAAATAATCAAAAGTATGATATAAATTCATCTTCAAAATACATAGATCTAGTTTCCTAATTAAACACCAACACATAAAAATGACTTTGGGTTGGAACGGGATAATGATACAGATTTACTCATGAATACGCATTTTACATATAACTAGTATTTATATGCTTTCTATAGGATAAATATTTATATTATTATAATTTATTAAAAATAAATAAATAAATAGATACTTCTAAAATGAAAGGATATAAATTATAATTAAATATGGATCTCTTTCATATTATTTTAAAAGATGATAATTAAATGAGATAAAATAAAGGTTAAATAATAAATGTAACTCTACAAAGAAAAAGATATAGTTAAGTTAAATAGAAAAATTAAATGTAGAGAAACAGTTGGTTATGTTACTTAATAAAAATCAAGGCTAAACGAATATAATAATGATCAAAAAGATATCCTATCGTAATTATTATAGATTATATAGTAAAAACTAGAAACCAAAATTTATAGATTATAAATAAATGTATTTAAAAATATAAATCATATTTTGAAGACCATCGATTGTTATATATTAAATATGAATGACTATCTTTATTGAGAGTATAACACTATACGTTTTTATAATTGTTGATTTTATTAAATTATGTGTTTTGGTGATTTGTTATTTGATTGTTGAGAAACTTTGAAAATTAAGGAATTTTTTATGAGTTTTAGTTGGTTTGAAGTTTTTTTTAGGTAAAGATCAAGTTTAACCTCCAAGGGAAGATATATAGAATTTTTTTCAAGACTTGAATTTTATAAATTCATTTTTTAAATAAATTTAATGATAAGTTAAATATAAGAGCTTTGGAACTAAGATGTTCTCTTCTTCTTCTCGACCCTCTAAAAAGTGATATAAAGTCTTCCTAAGTGAAAATTGTATAACTAGATCGAGACTCTAAGTTTCAAAAGTTGAGAATCGAAGATTTGTTAGTTTCATTTAAAGTAACTAAAAGTGGTGATGATTCCCCTTCTTCCTCTTTTCTCATGAATTTCAAAGTAAGGGAATATAAAATCTTAGTTCTTAATAGACTATTTGAGTTGTATGTTGGTTGATTCCACAAAACGGTGATTATATTGGGTAAGATTTGAGTGTTGAAGTTGGGTTTTGCTACTTGAGAAGTATATTGAGGTGAATTTGATGTTTTCTACTTCAAATTGTGGTTGCATGTTGCATTGTTTAAGTTGTGTTACATCTAGTTTAATACTTCTATATCTTATTGAATTTTTTTAGTCACTAACTTACTTTTTTATGTTTTTTTTTTATGGTTGGACTATAATAATCATTTATACGAGTTTGAGTTGAGAGTCATGTTGGATGGTGGTATTATTTTTTGCTACATTTGGGTAGTAGTTCTTTTGTAATTGTTTTTTGACTGACAACCTAAATTTACACTTTTAACATATATATATATATATATACACATATATATACACACACTTGTATAGTTGTTGTTTCAGTCCCATGGATGGGTTATTATATTTTGTTTTAGTTGTTGATAAATTTTTATACATGTATATATTAAAGCATGTATATCTAAGTACTACTTGAAGTAGAGCTGTCAAAACGGGCTACCCGGCCCGGCCCGGCCCAGCCCACCACGGGTTGGCCATTTGGTGGGCCAACCCAACCCGGCTCACTTATCAGTGAGCTCAAAAAAAATCGAGCCCGGCCCGGCCCACCACGGGTTGGTGGGTTAAACGGGTTGGCTCACCTTAAAAAAAAAATAATTTTTTTCATTTTTTTTTTCTTAATATACAACTAAAGCCCAAAAATTTAAACTTATTTTAAAAATCTGAGATTCTTAATTAAGACATCCTTAAATGAATTATTCATCCCAAACATTAAATGATAATTTTAAATACAATCAAATCAAATCTAAATAATCTCAAATAGATAAATATAATCCAAAATTATCTTAAACTTCAAATACAATCCAAAATCACAAAAATTACATATCACAATCTAACATTAAATTATTATTGTCTCATGTTGAACTGCACCATGACCCAATAATTATTGTATTTTTTCAAAAAAAAAATTAATCACGGGTTGGTGGGCCAGCCCGGCTCACCACGGGTTCAACCCAGGTGAGCCGGGTTGGTGGTGAGCCGGGTTCAAATTTGACCCGTATTAAAATTTTCAAATTTTGTTTAACCCAACCCGGCTCGAACCCGTGGTGAGCCGGGTTGGCTCGCCGGGCCAAGCCCATTTTGACAGCTCTAACTTGAAGTCAAACTTAGATAATTTTATATGTTATTTTTGCTACTAGTAGTCAGATCGTGATTTAATAGATTGTTATATAGAGTATTTTTAAGAGTTAATTTTTAATGAGAATATTTTAAAGAACTCTTACAACTTTTTTACCTCATTAAATTTTATTTATTTATTATATTTATTTATGAATTAAATTTCAATTAGTATTTTAGTTTGTACAATGCATATACTAAATGTTTATTATATATATCTCAAATTTATGATAAAATTATATATGTAAATAAATACTACATGTTTAAATATATAAATTATATTTAAAATTTGTATAAGTAAATTTTTTAAAATATATTATTTATATTTTAAATTTATGATAAATAATTTATATTATGGTATAAATTTATTTTTATTTATTAATAATTTATTTTTATAATATTAAATTTTCATTTCATAAATAATTGTGATAAATAAAATATGAATCAAATAAGAAGTTAAATTTTTTTTAAAGAAATTCTCTCATTAAAAAAAAATCTTAAAAACACTTTCACACAAGATACAAATTTGTATTTTGTATATAGAGATTAATATTTTAAATATAAACTTTAAATATAATTTATACATTTAAATATAATTTTTATTTATATATATAATTTATTATAAAAATTAGTTATATATAAGAAACATTTTGTTTGTGAAATGTAAAGACTAAAATACTAGTAAATATTTAATTTAAAATAAAAAATATGTTACATTAAAGAAAATTAAGTATACAAGTAAAGATAAAATTAGGTGGATTGAGATGGTTGGAAATTTATTTTGTTTACTAATTACTAGTTTTACTATAGTGGATGAAATATACATTTAAAATGAAACAAAAAAGAAATATAAAAAATGTCTTAAATTATAGAGGTTAAAAATAACTATTAAAAAAAAAAAAGATAACCACAAAGAGTAAAAAAAGTCTATATTATATTAAATAAATTAAAAATAAAATAAGTAAAATTATAAATAAATATAAATAAATAAAAAAAGTTAACCTAAAAAAATATCTAATTGACTACATGGAGTAAGAGAGTGAGAATTTGATGCGAAAATTATTTATAATTTATATTATATTATATTATATATATATATATATATATAAATTAATTAATTAATTAATGAGTGTGAAATATCTATTTGATAGTTAATTTTCTAAAAATAAATCTCTCTGACTCTGGTTTCTAGTACTTAAAAATAAACAAATATTGAAATCTAAAATCTTGCTTAAAAATCTGAGCCATGTTCTGCAATCCGATTTTTGTGAATTATTGACATTCTCGAAAAGCTTATGAAGCTCGTTATTTTTGGATGTGTAGGTTGGGGGTAGGTGGATAGTGGATACCCGAAAAATAAAAGCCTTACAATATTCAGTGAATGCAACCAAAAGTTACACAATTTGTACCTCCCCCATGCTGGATTGATATGGCAGTCTGCACGACTTTCTAATTATTATCTATATTATATACACTAAAAAAAGAAAAAGAAAAAAGAGAGAGAGAAATTTGTGTCTCTCTCAATTTAAAAAATAAATAAAATAATAGATTATTACTTAAGAGTGTATTAGATTTCATAAAACTTTTTTTAGTATAACTTTTTGTGTATATTTAAAAAAAATAAAAATTTAGTACTTTTTTAGATTTTCTTAAAAAACTTTATATGAATATAATGACTTTTAATATTATTTTAAAAGAAATTTTTAATCAAGATTTTATAATATGAATGTTAATGAATTTGTATTTTAAAAATTTATAAGATTTGAAAGAATTTTATTAGATTTTAAAGGATAATATAATTTTTTGAAAAATAATACAATTTCTCTATATATAAAAATTATCAGATTTAAATAAAAAAATAATTAATAAAATTTTCAATCTTTTAATAAATAAATTATTGTAGCTTTTCTCGTTTGTTTCATATTTTCTTAAGTAACATTTTTTATATTAAAGTCTTTTATACATTTATATTTTCTCATTCATACTATTGAATTTGAACAATATATTTAAATTTATGATATTTATTTATCGATAAAAATTAAAATATATTTTTAATATATGGTTAAATTTTTTATATTTTAATATTATATTTTATTAAAAATAATTATTTGTTAAACTTTAATAATCTAAACCTTTTAAAAATATATAATATCTAATAATTTATATATTTAATAATTAAAATAAATATGGATAAATTATACATCAATACTAATAGATAAAAATGTAACAAAAAATATTGATAGATAAAATAAAATAAAATAAAAAAGATAGGAGAAAATACTAGAGAGAAGAAAAGTAGAAGAAGAAATAAATGAAATAGATGAACAAAAAGAAAAGGAGAATATGAGATAAAGAAAATATGAAAAAAGGGGAAAAGGAGAAAGAGAAAAAAAATGAAATGGAGAAGAGACGGGCAAAAGAGAATACGAGAGATAGAGAGAAATAGAGCGAAAGGGGAAAAAGATGAAGTTAAAAAGGCAATGAAAAAAATCATATGAAATCTCCATAATTTTTATGAAATTGATGGATCTGTGAATTATATGTAAATTTAACTAAAAAAATTCACAAAATTCATCCATTGAAACAATTTATTTAAATCTTTATTTTTTTATTATTTTTTTAGGGTTTAACTATCTCAATTCCTCTCCACTCAACTACTAAGCTAACTCTAGTGATTATTAAAAAAAATGTGAGATGTTTTAAAATTATTTGAAATCTCAATCAATACACTTTCTTAAAAAGAATGTGAGGTAATTATATTGAAATATAAAATACAGAGAAAATAACTAAATAAATTAGTCTAATTAGAAGATAAACAATATTAATCTACATATAATTATAATAGTAAAATAGTTTAAACAAATATGTATATTATAAAGAGGTCTCCTTTTATTATTAATAAAATTATATATATATATATATATATATATATATATATATATATAACATATAATATATATATAGTAATATTTTTGTATATGTACATATAAGATAAACGCTCTTTATATAACTATAGTTTTATTATTTATAATAAAAATACTTTTAATATATAAGTTAGTTATTGAAGATATGTGTTTTCAACGTATAAAATATATTTTGGATTTATAATAAATAATTTTTATTATAATATAAAGATATTTTTATTCTTATAAATAAAAGTTAAAATATTAAAATTTAAAATGAACTTAAAATAAAATAGTAATAAAAATAAAAAGATACATGATTGAAAATTTTAAGTTATATACCTCACATTCATTAGTAATAAAGTCAAAATAGTACCATCATTGAGATGGAGAATTTTATATACTCTAATATCATCTTAAAAATATATTATGAATCTAACTCAATCTTATAAAATTGATTATTAATATAAATATTTTTTTTCACTTATATACAATATTATGGCCATATCATTTGAGGATGTGGGATCTCCAACACTTCTTGTCATAAAAAAAAAATTTGTGGAAGAGCTTGAAACACTTTATTAGACCTTTATATTCATAGGAGCTTTTTCTCAACAATGCAATGAATGTGAAATAAATTGTGGGTAATAAAGTTGTCCCTCAATCCCATAGATTTTAATTTAATGATCTTTGAGGGGTTTTGATCATTCCAAAGTTGTGTTAATATTAATATATTATATGTTTTGTTGAAATGTCTCGTGAGTAGTTAGATGAAATGTTATGTTTGGTGTTTTTAAGTTTGTTGCAATGAATTGGATACCTTGGAGTTCTTGAAACTTGATGACTTATATTGATATTGAATGCATTGTAGGTTGGATGGTTGAATGTGTATTACTTGTGAATATGACAACGATAATAATGCAAATTAACGAGAGAAAGGCACGTGGGAATTGAACATAAGTGAGAAGAGCATAAGAGGTATTGTATTGATCTCATTCACATTGTTTGGGAATATTGTCGTGCACAAGCAAGGACATGATAAAGGGGGCACGGTTGTGCTTAGGTTAACCATGATTGTGTTCATTCTCCAATGCGGAAAGTGAAAATTTGAACACGAGCACTCTTAGTAAGCATGGTCATGTTCTTTTTGTGATGTAGAAACTCAAGAAATCAGCACAACCAGGCTTAGGTTAGCATGATAGTGCTTTAGTTTATGTAGCACAAACTTGAAAATCAAGCATGAGGTTAAATTGGGGTGAATAGGCCCATGGTCACCTTTTCTTTACTTAGCACACTCGTGTTAGTACTTAACATGAACATGACCGTGTTGGTCCCTTGGTTGCTTGAGCCTTTAAGAGTGGAGTATGTGAAAGTGGAAAGAACTTTGAGAACTATTGAGAGACATAGTCAGTGGAACCAATTGGATGATTGGAATAGTTGACATTTGACAATCAAATAATAGTTGAATCATTCGACCATATTTATATGTGACATGTATCATATGCATTAAATTTATTGTTTACAAATACTAAAACATGAACAAAGTTAACTTCCTAAGGTGTGCAAGAACATTGTTTTAAAGAACTTATTTGTATACTCCCACCCAAAATCTCAAAATGCAAAACTGATTAGTTCTCAACCTTTAAAAAAAAAAAAGAGTAAGTGAGAAAACAAGATAGAAGAAGACATAATTTTGCTTCTCAATGTATCTTACTCATCAAAAGATGCATGGTATTTATAAAAGGAAAATTTGATCGCATTAGTTAAATAGATCGAATATTAAAGACAAATAGTAATAAAATGTTCACAATTTAAAACAACAACAGACAACTAACAAAATTACATTAAAATAAATTTAAATAGATTAAAAATGTTTAATCATTAATCAATGGTCACATAAATGGATTTGAATTTTAAATTTAATTTAAAATAATTTCATAAATAAATTAAACTTTTAAAGTATTTCATAATATACAGTAAAACTTGTGTTTTTGTGGTATAAGTGTGAAATCCTATGTCAAGAAAGTCTTATAATGATCAAAGTATTTGAATATTTGGGATTAACTTTGTTTGGAGATCCTCAGTCTTTATAATAAGTATAAATTGGCATATTACAATTTTATAATCCGGACGAGTCATTGATGAATATTTTATCGAACAAGAGTATTGAATGATAGACACCTAATATGATATACTCCTAGATCGGATAACTTTGTTGATTGCTAAAGTATATTCCTTTTAATTATTATATTAATATTAATTTTAGAAAAATAAAGAATGTCACACCATAGGAGCGTGCACTAAGAATGCATATTCCTATTTAGAGTTAGCCAAAAAGGGTTTTGAAAGTTTGTAAGAATTTAATATTTTATTTTAGTGAAAGTTATCATTATTGCAAAGGTTAAAACAAAACCTTTTCTTTTGGTGTTGCTTTTTAAATTTCAAATTTTCTGTGTTCTAACACCTTGCGTTTAACTCTGCTTTGGTGTTGTCTCTCGTCAAATATACATTCGATGCGAAATTAAATAATAATATTTTATTTAGAGTGTCAACATCATTCACTTAAATCGTCACATAGATTGAATTGTCTGCTTAAAGAAGACAATATAATTCTACATTTTCCATTTGCAATACCATTTCAGTTAAATTTATAGTTGAAACTCAAGAAGAAAAAACAGTAGAATCATTACATTAAGTTTCATTCTTATCATTTTATTTAAATAAGTGATGTAAACAATTTTTTAATAAACATTTTTAAAATACAGGATGTCATTAAAATGTAGTTTTTGAATATCATGCACACAATAATATAAGAAAATATCACATTTTTGAGTATAAAATGTACTTAAAATAAACATATTCTATCGCAATAATAATAATGAATAAAGTTCAAATATCAAATCTAAAATAATATGTTTAAATAATTACTAACTTTAACTATGATTTTAGTAGTTTGTCACAATAGTAACAATGAATAAAATTTAAATATCAAACTCAAAAGAACATGTTTAAGCAATTGTTAACTTTAACTATGATTTTAGCATTTTGAAGGGATAAATTTGATAATGCGAATGTGATAGAAAATAAAAATTTAATTAAAAATTAAAATAATAAATAAATTGATTGGGATTCAAAGATAAAAACTTAGAGTTATGACTATTGTTTTAATATGAATTTCACAATTTTCCATACCTTTGCTGTCAATTTCATTTTTGAAATTGTTAACAACCGTTTATGCAGACAATTGTCCGTATTTATTTTGGAAAAATTCCAAATCAATTGTAAAAGTTTATTCATAAAATAAAGCATAAAAATGCACAAGAAAATAAATTAATTTAATTAAAAACTGTGGAAACTAACTTGATCAAGCAAATTTTCAAAGTTCAATTATTTTTGGATTCAATTAATCCAAAGAGTTTAATCATGCATTTTTAATTAAAAGGAATAGAAATGAAAAATACTAAAATAATATGATAATAACAAAAAAAAATTATTTAGTTTATTATTGAAGTTTATTAGGAATAATTACATCATAATACTAAAATAAGAAAATTAGCCAAACATAATAGGTAAATAATTCAATATGATACTAGAACTCATAAAGGAAAAAAAAGAGAGAAAAGAATCAACCATATATAAGTGGAAGAATCATTCTTTGAGGATATGACTTTTAACTTCATAAAGAATCTTAACCATAAATGTGATAAGTAGAGCTGTCAAAACGGGTAACCCGGCCCAGCCCGACTTGACCCACCACGAGTTGAGCATTTGGTGGGCCAACCCAACCCAGCTCATTTATTGGTGAGCTAAAAAAAATTGATCCTGGCTAGGCCCACCACGGGTTGGTAGGTTAAACAGGTTGGCTCACCTAATTTAAAAAAAAATATATTTTTTAATATAAATAAAACTTCAATCAAATGAAAATAATATCACTGAATAATGTGAAATTAAATAATATTTGTTTATGTATACAAGTTTATAAGGATTTTAAAGAGTTTTTATTTACTAAAAAATATTCAATATTTTTAGTAAAAAAGCTTTTAGAAACTTTTTAAGACTGTATTCATATACACATTCAATACATATTTAAAGTGATCATTTAATTTAATTATGCCCGCTTTCTAAAAAAAAAATTATGTTGAATCCAAAAGATAGAAAGCTAGTGATAGAACGGTATTATAATGTTGAGCATAACATGCGAAGACATATGGGTAATTAGATTTCAAAACAGCAACAACCTTAATTTGGCCCAATAAGAGTAAATGTTTTTTTTTAAGGGTTGGTAGATCAGTCTGGCTCACCATGGGTTCAACCTGGGTGAGTCGAATTCAAAATAACGTACTAAAATTTTTAATTTTTTTTTGTCTAACCTGGCTTGAATTCGTGGTGACCCGGGTTGACTCACCAGGCTGATCCATTTTGACAACTCTAATAATAAGTTACTAAAAAAATGTTAAAATTTAGACTTATTTTTTAAATTATGAAGATTAAATATCTTTATTTAAAATAGAATAATTAAAATTATAAATTAATAAAAATAGAGAAATAAAGTATAATTTGGCCAATTTTTTTTATAAAGGAAGTGATAACATAGGGAGAGAACACGATAAGGTCTCATGCATGTGTGTAATCTAATAGTGAAAATGAAAAAAGAATTTAACTGCAGTGAATGAAATAATAAAAGTAAAAAGCAATCTTATTGACCAGCCGTGCGTACTAGTAACGTAACGTAATATTCAGACATTTTGGGAAGATAATGTCTGATATGGCTGCTCCGTACTCTTTTGAATTCTTAATCCTCTCAAGTCTCAGCAGAAGACGTTAATTGGAACAGGTCCATCTGGTCCAGCATACAACATACTAGTCAACACCAACATTAGAGAAAAGTCCACCGTGCTTGGATGACTGCCACGTGCACACGGTCATAGAAGGCATCAAACCTAATCGCCTTTCCAACATCATGGCAAGTAATAATCCTTGTCAACTTTATTAACCATACAGTTCATAACCAAAATATCATGTGACCTTCCCCGACCCTTCTTCCTTCTTTCCCCCTCTTGTCATAGCAAACTCAAAATCCAACACCAAAAAATCAAATTATTCATTATTCCTTTCATATATAAATCTCCAATTCCCACCCACTTTCACCCATAGATCAAGATTCAGCATGAAGCATATTTTAGTAAGGTCAGCGGCACGAGTCCTGCTTGGCGGTGGCCGGAGCTACTACCGCCAGCTCTCGACGGCGCCGATCGTCGAAACCAGACACCAGCATGGTGGCGCCGCGTTTGGAAGCTTCTACTTGCGGAGGATGTCCTCGCTTCCAGAGATAAAGGATCATCAACAGTCAGAGGAGAAAAAAAACGAGGTCAACGATGCCAACCACAACAACGCCGTCATTTCAAGCTACTGGGGGATCACGAGGCCCAAGGTTCGCAGGGAGGATGGGACTGAGTGGCCATGGAACTGTTTCATGGTAAGAAACGAATCATCTTTCAAAACAACTTTTTTTTTTTTTTTTCTTGTTTCAGATCACATAGAGAACACCTTACTCTAGGCCAGTAGAATCATTATAGGTGACACTTTGAATATTTAATTTGTTCGCATTCTTAAGACTAAAACTAGACAATGCTATGGTCATATTATGGATAATTCAACTTTATGAAATTGAATTATAAGGTAAAAATTATATAATTTTCATATTAAGATCATATCTTGATGTATTAATAATCCCTAGGACTGTTATCTGAAAAAGTGAATTTGAGTCTTTGTGTAAGATGAAAATTACTTTTCACTTCTCATTTTATATACTATTATGTTGATATCTTTCTTTTTGAACATTTTTTCTATGATATCATTGGCAGCCATGGGACAGTTATCGCGCAGATGTGTCAATAGACGTGACAAAGCACCACACACCAAAGTCGCTAACGGACAAGGTTGCTTTCAGGTCTGTAAAGTTTCTAAGGGTTCTCTCTGATTTGTACTTCAAGGTATGTATGCATATATAGTAAGAGTTGTATCTTTGATACTAACGATTAATAATATTTATAGTTGATTAAGCTAATTAAGTCTGGTGTATAATCATTAGGAACGATATGGGTGCCACGCGATGATGCTGGAAACAATTGCAGCTGTTCCGGGAATGGTGGGAGGGATGTTGTTACACCTGAAATCTCTGAGGAAGTTTCAGCACAGTGGGGGTTGGATCAAGGCATTGCTTGAGGAAGCAGAGAACGAGAGGATGCACCTGATGACCATGGTGGAGCTTGTGAAGCCAAGCTGGCACGAGAGGCTTCTCATTTTTACTGCGCAGGGTGTTTTCTTCAATGCCTTCTTTGTGTTTTACCTCCTCTCACCAAAAGCAGCGCATAGGTTTGTTGGGTATTTGGAGGAAGAGGCTGTGATCTCGTACACGCAGCACTTGGATGCGATTGAGAGTGGTAAAGTAGAAAACGTCCCTGCCCCTGCCATTGCTATCGACTACTGGAGGCTTCCCAAGGACGCAACACTCAAGGATGTTGTCACTGTCATTCGCGCTGATGAGGCTCACCACAGGGATGTTAACCACTTTGCTTCTGTGAGTCACAATTTTGTTTCACTTATTTTTTTACCTCTTCCTTCGGTTTGTTTCGCTTTCGCTTTGTTCTGACTCTGAATGCTGTGTGTTTTTCTTTGTGCAGGATATTCACCATCAAGGAAAGGAATTAAAAGAGGCTCCTGCTCCTATTGGTTACCACTGAGTCATTGTTGTAAACTTTTACTAGCCTTTGTTGTCTAAACTTATTATTTGTGCCTGAAAGTTCAATGAAATGTATTTTCAGTCTGCACTTTAAATTTATAGAGATCAATAGTTAGTTTGGTGATACTTTTGGAGACATCATAAACCCAACTTGTACTTGGCTTATGAGAAAGTATTGGATTGTTCAGAATTACTATCCATATTAGCCCATATCTGTATCACATATTTTAGTATTTTAATTAATAAAAAAATTAAAAACAATTGAGTACTTGCAATTAAATCCTTTCCAGCAAAATTTTCCTCCAGCCAAAATCCAGTGAGATTTGAGTCCTTAGCTTTTTGTACAACAAAAAAGGAGAGAAAAGCTTGCAGGAGAGACGTGAAAAGATCTATAGTAGATGAGATTAATCAGGGATAACGTGTTTCAAGGTTACCTAATAATTTCTCTTTGCTTACACACCTTATCTGTTTCATAAGATCATAAAAGGTAACAGTAAATGAGCAATAAATTTACATATCTTCTATACTTAAATATCTGTAGTTTTAGACAGAGGATCTATCTGTAATTAACATTACTACCAAGTTTTCCCATGTCAACACAAATTTTACCAAACACAGTCTTAGTGATCAATAATGAAACAAATGTGAATTTGTAATTGGGTCTTCGCAATTGGGATGTTAAACATTCTGTGGTCATAATGAAAAATTTGATCATGCGATTAAACATTTGTATTCTTCAAACCGTTATATGATTAGCATTTGTAGAGGCACTCAACATTAATACACAATATAACTCGCGCAATGACTTTTAGAATTCTGTTTTGTTTGTTTCGGTACAAAGAATTGTATTTTATGTCATGGAAGAAAGAAGGTAAAAGAAAGATTTTGCATGGTCTTGAAGGCTTACGTTGAATTCACGATATGTATTTTTTTTTCTTCAAAAAAGCTTAAATTAGAATAAAACATGATTTTATCGTGGGATTTTCTTGACGTGTATGTAGGTGCCTTGAGAGAGAAAAAAAAATATGATTTATAATATGACATAATAAAAAAAAATAGAAACAAATAAAAAGAATCACTTAAGTGTTTGTAAATTATAAGTATCCAAATATTATTATAGAATTACTTATATTTTAATATCAACAATTTTTGTGGAGTTAAGAGTTCATGTCTATACTTATTCTCTAATCTAATTAAAAAAAATAGAAGAAATAGATAATCCAGAAAGAAGAGAAAAATAAAGATTTAATGAAAAAAAAATTAAGCTATTAGGACAAATCTTTGGAGAACCATTTTCCTCCTCCCATTTTATCATCCAAATTTGTCAAAAAGAAAAGCTATTGGTCAAGTCCAAGCACTACAATATTTGCGTTGCAGTGAATCAAATCCCTCTCTTACCGCCTTACACACTCCAACTATATGCTCATTTTAGTGACTGTTTCTAAGTAGTATTATCCAAAAACTGCGCGCGTTAAATGCATTAAACACCCTCCACTCCTTTCCTTCATCATCACCACCGTTTATTCATCACAAGACACTTAATCAACGGCCAACAACGGTTCTGATCCGTCCTCGCGAGACAAGCATGGGACCGTAACTTCGCTCGCGATTCTTTTCCCTCCATATGCTTCTTCAGTAACCGCAATTTCATAAATCATGAAAAGTCGGTTATAAACGAAGTCTCTGGAAAACGCGAGCGCGATTCTTCCATCGAGAGATGAAGCTCCTTGCATTGAGTTCCGCGGCCCGGCGAGCTCTGCTCAATGGCCGCAACTGTAACCGCCACGGTTCGGCGGCGGTGAGGCCGTTTGCGGCGGTGGAGACGAGGCTCCTCTGTGCTGGCGGCGGGAACGGAAGGTTCTTCTACTGGAAGAGGACGATGGCTTCGCCGGCGGAGGCGAAGATGCCGGAGAAGGAGAAGGATAAGGAGGAGACTGAGAAGAGCGTGGCGGAGTCGAGTTATTGGGGAATTTCGAGGCCGAGGGTTGTGAGAGAAGACGGAACGGAGTGGCCTTGGAACTGCTTCATGGTGAGGATTCTGATTACTATGAATGAAGTTTAACTGAATATCTTAGCAGCGTTGATTAATTTATCACAAATTCCTTATCATTTAGAATTTCTGTCTGCGGATTTTGATGTTGTTCATGAGAGTAGATGTTTGTTGATTGTTGTGTTATGCTTATGATTTATTGAATGATGTGGCTATGGTTATCTATGAATTCTTACGGGCTTGGTTTCTTAATTTGTCTGTGTAGCCGTGGGAGACTTATCGACCAAACTTGTCTATAGATCTTACTAAGCATCACGTGCCAAAGAATTTTCAGGATAAAGTTGCTTACAGGACAGTGAAGCTTCTCAGAATTCCAACTGATGTGTTTTTTAAGGTGTGTAAATTGTGATATCTCACTCGATACAAGTCCCTAGTAGCTTGATCCAAAACAAAAGAAAAAGGAAAGAAATATGTAATGGTCGCTAAAATTATGTGTTCTTAAGTCATGCTGATCTGTTTAGTTTAATTAGAACTGCTCAACTCATTTGATTTAATAATAAAGTTTACTTGTATACTTTTGGCTACAAATAAGATGTTTATTGATGCATTCATTTTCTGCTTATCCATGGAAATATGTAACATGTATATACTGCAGCTTCATTAATTTTTTTTTTTTCAAAGATATTATTCATGGGTAATGGTATTGTCATCCATCGTTTTCCATATATTTTCAGAGACGTTATGGTTGCCGAGCAATGATGCTGGAAACAGTTGCAGCTGTTCCTGGTATGGTAGGAGGGATGTTGTTGCACCTGAAGTCACTTCGTAAGTTTGAGAATAGTGGTGGTTGGATCAAAGCATTGCTCGAGGAAGCAGAGAACGAGAGAATGCACCTGATGACTATGGTGGAACTTGTGAAACCTACATGGTACGAAAGACTGCTGGTTCTTGCTGTACAGGGAGTGTTCTTCAATGCGTTTTTCGTACTTTACATACTCTCCCCAAAGGTGGCTCATAGAATAGTTGGGTATCTTGAGGAGGAGGCTATACATTCTTACACCGAGTATTTGAAGGATCTTGAGAGTGGTGCAATTGAAAATGTTCCTGCTCCTGCCATTGCAATAGACTATTGGAGGCTTCCCAAGGATGCCAAATTGAAAGATGTTATAACAGTCATTCGTGCTGATGAGGCTCACCATCGAGATGTGAACCATTTTGCTTCTGTGAGTATCATTTATCACTTGCGTAATCATATTATTGCTCGTCTTAAAACAAAAATGCGTAATCATATTATTGTTTTTATGATATATCCGTTTTATACTTCATTCGTTTCCTTATTCTCTCAGACGCATACTGAATTTTTTATTGGAACATAAATCAAGATAATTGTACATTATGGAAAAATATGAGAAGATACAACGTAAAATACACAGAATAATAATCTGTCTACAAATTAAATATGAAAGGTTAAGCGGCTGATGGGTGTGCAATCAGTTTTGGCTGCAGAAATTTAGAGAACATACATTTATTGTCGTACAGTTGAATTGTATGAACAGAGACCAACAAAAAGTATACTTTCATTTTTCAATTAATCCACATAATGACGATTTCTTATTGGTGGGACATGCAGAATGAACATTCACTTATATTCTATGGGGTTATTTGTTATTTCCTTGCCCCCCGGGGGAGGGGGAGGGTAAATTGTGACCATCTGGGTAGGCAACATATTATATCTACATCGTAGTTCTGATATGTTCTTTTGGCCATTCTGTCACTACTATGTTTTGTGTTCAGAATTTAGGAGAAAGTGAGGTGGCGCATATTTTGTTTTAAAACAAAGGTTAATAAAATTACTGTATTTATCATATCAAAATGCGTCTCCAGGTGGACATTATTTTTATATGTGTTCCCTGTTTTTCTTTTTAATACAATCATGTTTTTCATGCAGGATATCCACTTCCAAGGTAAAGAACTGCGGGAGGCACCAGCTCCTATTGGTTATCACTAGGTCTTTACTGCCTCGAATATGAAATTACCCCTTTGGTGTGCATTTAGAAACCTAGAAGTGCAAATTTGCTTGGTACAGAATTCCTATTATTCAATCATACTGTTGGACTTAGCAGTTATACTATATATTACCAATGATTCTATGATACAACCTCGCTTGAACATGTTTAATATGGCACAATTACAATTTAGTTAAGTACTTCCCCCAACTGGAAAGTTAGAGGACAATGACACAGAATGATGGATTGATATTCATTATTATATTTGATGACCTGACAAGTATGGAAAGGAAATGGTAATACAGGGAACTTAATGATCAATAAGGTGTAATTTGAAGTTGAGAAGAAATAAAACTCTAAAGATAGAATTAAGTTGCAATTTGAAGACTCGTTTCATTTTTACTTCTTTCTTGTCTGTTAATCTTCCTCTTACATGGGCTTTATCTATTAGCAAGTTAAATAAGGATTTACATGCTTTTAGTATCGAGTTTAGTTTCATCTTAAAGAGGTAATGATAGGAGTATACCTGGGTTGCTGAATAGGGATGATATGATTGCGTTTGCGTCTGAGATATGTGGGCTCTGTTGGGTTGTTGCACTTGCACCTCGCAGGGGAAATTTGGCCATGTTGTGGTTCATTTGTCTTGACCAGCTTGCAGTTGGGGTGGGATAAGTATTTTGTAGGTGCTTTAGGCACTGCTCTAAGCCTTGTACGACCGGGCAGGGGTTCCCTCTGATGAAGTCGGAGCAGCTCTGTAACTTGAGCCTGTAGGAGACGGATGATTTCATATTTGGAGTATGCTGGTGGTGGGATTTGGTCCATGATCTCCGCACTGCTGTTCTTAGTTGTAACGGTGGGAGGTTGTTTGCAAGTTGCACTTGATATTATAGTTGAAGCCCGAGTCTTAATGGGAAGAATGACCGTTAGGAGTCATCGAAGAATGAAGGGGGAGAATGTTTCACCGTGAGTTCACTCTTTCCCGCAGATAGCATCAAGTGATTTCGGTGACGATCTTGTAATTAGGCTCGCTCTATTATGAGATGGTGGTGTTCTGCTGATCTCTAGTGGCAAAGGAAAACAGGGATTTTTTGCAATGACACTCTAAAGCTCAAGTACACGAGAATAGGTTGGTTTTCTTCTATTTGGAAGCGTTGGTTGGCTTAGTGGGTAGGTCGTAGGGGGTCCATTCTGCTGATGTCATGGGATGTAAATCCTATATCCTGTATCCACTATATTGCTCCTATAATTAGGCTGCTTCAAGTGGTTTCAAAGTTCTTGCTACCTTCAATGTTTGCAAGATAGCCCATGCCTCAGTCTAAAGTGTGCTGGCTTGCTCCCCTGACTCACTGAGGGTGATTTGAGATAATGACTTCGTTTGAGGTAAGCCACATCTGCAGGATGTTTCGCTGTGTTCTGTCACCCTTGATGTGGTGGTATTGCCTCTTGAGATTATCTCGGATCATCATGTTTATTGATATACCAATATAATGATTTTTTTTGAACTATTTGGAATTTTTTAAATAGTTCTTGAGATTATTTTTTAATTCCATTTTTTTTGTGCAAAGGAAAATAAAAAGCAAATAAAAGAGAAACAAAATTCAAGAAATAGCGAATTTTTTTTTCCTATATGTGATTTTTTTAATTCGATTATTGGTCATATAATTATTTTTCTTAATTGAGTGCATGTTTGTAGAAGGAAAAAGAAGAAAAAAAAGGTGGATGAAAATAAAGAAGAGAAAAATAGGATATTTGAAAAATAAAGAAGAGATTAACATGATGGGTGAAAATAAATAAAAAATAAAGTAAAATTTTTATTTATCATAATTATAATGACAGTATTAGAATTTAAATTTCAAGTTATGTATATATTATTTTAATCTTTTATTACTAGATTGATCTTAATGATTAAATAAAATAAATTTATTTCTAAAAAATTAAAGCATAAGTCTTTATAATTGAAGTTTTATATTGTTTATGGTTTAGGGTTTAGGATTTAAGTAATTTTGATTAGGTCGTTAAAGGATGTCATTTCAATATGATGCGAGAAAAGTTGAAAGTATCGGTATGTAATGATGTTTCTTTATGGTAAGTGAGTGCTGTATTTTGATTTAGGATTGGTAGAGTTAGAGGAATGTGTCATTAAATGTGCCTCTTGTAACTTCTTGTAATCTGTGATTGATTAAGAATATTGTGGATGATTTATGTATGTTCTATTCATTTCAATGTTATGCTTTGAGCATAAAATAAGATGTGTTTTTTTTCTTTTGATGTGTTTAATAGGTTGATTTAATGTACAAATTGATGTCTAGTAAGACCTAGAGAAGCTGAGAGGTGTAACATTGGATTAAGTTTTATCAATTGCTTTTTCTGAAATTTTATTATAAATATTTGGGAGAGCCTAAGTTATGGTCGTAATTTATTCCGACCATTAGAGTTTTGATACATTTTCTTAATTGGTAAGTTTTTTTTTTTTTTTTTTTTTTTTTTTTTTTTTTTTTATGGATTCAAGTTATTGTGATTATGTAATGATATTCTTTATTTGTAACTTGCAATGACATTGGATAACATCAGGAAAAAATGAATTTTTTTACTTCAAAAATTACATCGACATTATCATAGGTCAACATAAAGTTCTTCATATATTATTTCAGTTTCCAACAGAAAAGTGAATTCAGTTTCCAACAGAAAAGTGAATTGTATTTATTATATAAAAGATCATGATTCTTTATTAAGATAACATATTAAAATGTTCAAATTTAAATAATATCAAAATGATAATTGAATAGCCACATGTACACATTATCATATTTAAGTTTTAAATAATTTAATTAACTTCTTTACAAAAATATAATTATTTAGTATATATATATATATATATATATATATATATATATATATATATATATACGCGCGCGTATGACTACAAACAACATCTTTTATTTCAAATTTCAATGACAACAAAGATTAGGATATTAAATTACTATTTTTTTAAAAAATTACTCACAATTATTATATAATATAAAAATAACTAATTTAATTAAACTTTTGTATATACACATATTTATTTAAATGAAACTATTATAAGTCAATTAAAAATTACAGTATATAATACATTTTCTGGAAATTAATCATAGATATATCAATTTTATTGGTTAGTATTTAATTGTAAACGTTTTTGCATATTATATTGGATCGTGTTTATATCAATTTTTTTGTTTAACATTTAATTACAGGTGTTTTCTAAAATTGACAGTTAATGACTTTTTTATTTAATAAGAGATACAATTTAAATGTTTAAATATTTATTTATTATACATTTTAATTATATAAACATAAATATTTATTTTAAACAATTCACATGCTAAAATACTAATAATATTATTCCAGTATGTTTAAAAGTCTACCAATAAATATGGACAAGTTATGTGCTTGAACAACAGGTTGCATCTAAATGAAGGAACTCTTAGAACTTCATAATGATATTCGTGTAATGGATATTAAAAAGTATAAGGTAATCTTGAGGATAAATTTTGTTCTCATCAAGTTAAAAAGTTTAAAAAGGTGTTGAATAAGGGACTTCAGTATGATTTTCATACCCTTTAATGCAAGTTCAACTAGAGTTTTAACAGAGACCTTCAATGTTAAACTAATTTCCCATCCTCCTCTAGCTCGAACAAGAGATAATGTCAATCACTCCAAGCATTGTAGGTATCTCCATAATTATGGTCATACAATTGAAGATAGTTGGATTCTATGTGATAATATTGATAAGTAAATCTAAATTGAACATCGTAGAGGTTATCAATGTTGTGATAGAGTGTGAGGATAAGGCCACAATCAAGGTGATTGTCATAGTGAATAACTTAAAAAGATTAAATCGATCAAGAAAATGTTAATGATAACAGGATTAGAGGGGTTATCAATATCACTGTTGATGAATTTGCAGGTGGAGGTGCTACATGTTTGACAAGGAAAAATATCACCTTTCATCATGTTTTTAGGTGAAGATTTTGCCGAAATTGATCCAAACTAAGACGATTTTGTTGTCATCTCAACGGTGGTGGAAAATTCTGAAGTACGAAAGACTTTTGATAATTAGGAAAGTTCAACTAACGCTATAGTGGTTGATTTCAAGCCGTTAGGTGTTCCCATGAATGTTATCAAGAATTATGAGGAACCTCTCTTTGGTTTTGTTGGATAATGAGTCAAAATCAAAGGTCATATTGAATGTTGACTACCTTTGGTGTTAGTAAAATGACAAGGAACATGTTGGTGAAATACCTATTAGTGGACACAACCACGTTCTATAATATTTCAATTGGAAAATTGACTTTAAATGCATTAGGTTTTGTAGTTTCTACTCTCACTTGTGCTTAAAATTCTTAATCTTAAAGAAAGACATCATCATTGTGCGTGCAAATCAAAAAGTTACTTATAAGTGTTATATAAAAAGTCTATGAGTGACGTTATATATAACAATGAAAGTTGAAAAAGGAGAACAAATAATAACATGCAAATAGAATACTTCAAATACAACTGATCATAATGATACCAACAATTTTACGATCAAAATATATATTAAAATGAATTATTTAATAAGTTATAAGGAGTAGAAAAAATGAGAACATCTTTAATGGGTGATGTTTGCTAAGGTGTCAATGAAGTTCCAATTACTTGAAGTAACTCTCCCAATAGAGTAACTTGAGTTGATGATGAAAATTGTTTTAAAAAAATTTTCAGTTCCTTCAACAAGTAATGTTCCTTATCATTAAAAAAAAAGCATGTTTGACCTAATGAGGGCCACCAAATAACTATTACATAATCTAGTCAAAATAAAAAAAATTAAATTTTAAATTTATTGAAATTTCTTATAATTTATTATATTAAAATAAAATTGAGTATGAAATACTTAATAATAACGACATAATAGGAATTATTTATCATATTTTTAAATAAATTAAGTAATTCATGAGAGTTAAACTATATAGAAAGTTAAAATACACATGTTCATGATGATAATTTTTAATTTTTTACATTTTTTTATTGTTGATTTCATATTAATGATAATTAATAACAATAAATAATAAATAATATTGAATTAAAAAAAAATATTAAGAATCGCCCCGCTGGCGCCTTGTGTCAGGAGTAATGTTTTTCGCATAAGCAGGTATGACCGAACATACATAGTGTGGACTAGACTATAAGATAGGCAGCTACAAAGCGTGTGCGACTCTTCTCCATTCTCCATTCTCCATTCTCCAACCCAATCCAATGGATTCTGCATTCTCCGTCACCACCACCGCGCACATGGCGTTTTTCAGAGCGCTCCACCGTCATTTCGCCGTAGCTCCTCAACGCGCCTTCCTCCGCCGCAAACTCAAATGCGTCGTTGCTTCCTACAGCAACTGCTCCCGCACTCCGTGTTCCTTCGCTTCCGCGCCATCGCCTTCCTCGCTCCGCTCATACGGTGGACTGCTCCTTCGAACGCGGTGTTCTTTGCGCTGCATTTCGAGCTCCGCCGCTTCTTTTGCTGGCGGTGGGAGTGGCGGCGGCGGAATCGGCGACGGTGGCGGAGGTGGAGGTTCTGGCGGTGAGTCTGGAGATGGTAATATCAAATTGGTTGGAGACACGGCTCAGGAGCTTTCCTCACTCTCGCCTGATGTTATCATTCTCGATGTTTCCGTGGGAACTCTTCTCTCTGCGTAGTTTTATTTGTTATATTTTATAATTTTCGTGTTATTTATTTATTTTTAATAATTTTGGTTTGTTTGCGTGTTTGTTAGGGAATGGTGTGCGGGGGATGTGCGGCAACTGTGAAAAGGATACTGGAAAGTCGAGTAAGTTGTTGAAATTTGGTTTAGAATCTAAACTTTAGATGCGTCCATTATTTTATTTGTAATGATTGGTATTATTATTTGTTTCATAAGTCAGTGGATATTGTCGGAGATGATTAGCATTAAGTTGGAAAATGATGCTCAATGGTTTCAAAGCAATGCAATAGTTTAGTCATAGTTCTTTGATAATTCTTGATACGAATTTGCTTTTTATTGTCCTTATTTATAAGAAAAAAAAGGTCTATGAAAGAGTAAAACTGTCATTCTATATGTTGGTTGTATACTTGTATTGTTGCATATCCTTTATGACCTCTCTTCTTTCTGAACAAAAATATAAACAAAGGGACAAATTAACGAAAAGATATGTAAGGTGGATAAAGTTCTATCATATTCTTTAAAGGGGAGTGCCTATATATATATATATGTATATATCTCTGTGTGTGTGTTTTATTTTAGTCATCTAACTTATGTTTCTTTACATTTTATGCAAATGGACATTGAATAGCCACAGGTGTCATCTGTTAGTGTAAATTTAACTACAGAGACAGCAATAGTTTGGCCTGTATCTGAAGCAAAAAATGCACCAAATTGGCAAAAGCAATTAGGAGAGGCACTTGCAGAGCATTTAACTAGCTGTGGTTATAATTCTAGCCTTCGAGGTATGTTTTCAAGATCAAAACAGTGGCTTTCTTGTTTGGTTGAAAAATGTTTAGTGGAGGGGAGATTGCCCCATTCCAAGGTCAGAATTAGATCATGTCACAAGCTTTAATGAGGCCTTACCTTGCTGCTTATTGATGACCTACTCATGAAGGATAATTGTCAGGAGTTGAGTCCAGGACCTTTGAGCCAATATACTTCATTCCTACCAGCTGAGCAAACCATTGAGCGAACCATTATTAACTTTTTACCTTTGTTACATTGATATCTACATAATTTTCATAAAAGTCACATGCTTGGTTGTTCATACTTCTTTACATCCTTTTATTGTGTTATCTGTTCACATCTATGTCCATCCTATCTTGTTAAAGTCCTTGGCATGTCTTTTAACTCCTAATAGAAGAAGTAATTAAGATACTATGGGATACTATTATATTATGTACATTTATGTGTTAAAAGTCAAGTTTGTATTACTGTTTGAATTGTTAGAGTAGATTGCTTGATTCTTGGTCATAGGGAAAAAATACTATTTTAACTTATTTGAAATGCTTGACTTGTTTGGTATTAAATTGTCAACTTTCTAGATAGTTTCTATTGGAAATAGAAATTTCATTTTTATGTTTACTAAAACATTGTTATACTTTGTGTGTGTATTCATATAATATTGTCATGTACATTTAAATTAATACAGTGGGCTTTCTATTTTGGTCTATATGTCTGTTGGACTGGGATAAATAATAATTAATTATTAAGTAAAGCTGTAAATAATTGTAATGGCTGGGCCATTCATTGTAATACAATAGGTTTACAATCTTTGGTCCATGTACCTCTGTGTTCAGTAAATATGAATTGGAAAGGAATAAATGGTAACTAACACTAGCTGATTAACTAACTAACTAACATTCCTTTCCTATTCATATTTACATAACACTCTGAAACTGGAATAGATAGTAATTCAAGTATTAAGTAAAGCTGTAAATAATTGCAATACCTATTTTAGTTGGCCATTCATTGTTGAACTTGGATTACCTCCTCCTTTCAGCCATTCTTCAAAATATTTATCTCAATACTTGTGAACAACAAATCTGAATTGGGGCTTCATACCTCACTTCATGCTTGTAATTACATGCACCTCATTTTTGTCCATTTCTATATTTCTTGATTCTCACCATCTCTAAAGATTATTAGCTGTAATTATTCTGAGCCCTTGTTAATATTAGTGTTAGTTTCTAAAGGTACTAGTGTGCTCTATACAAATGAGCACTATACACTGAAGTTGAAGCTAGGATTTTGGTTTTGAAATTCTTAAATTGTGAGAGTATAAATGACTGGCAACTAATCTTCCTACCAAAGTAACCAAAGTTTAATTTGGGAACAATATATACTGGGCTCTTAATGTAGTAAGATAAATTTCATATGCATGGAGGTACTATTGAATTGTTTAATAGACATAACATGTGATGGACACATTAATCCTCTGGCTATCCTCAATCCACATAGCAGTCATTACATCAAATGAGATTAGAAGTTACCACATGTTTAGAGTTTCATTGGATTTACATGAAGTTGGCGGCTTAAGTGACAGGTGAAGAAGCTAGCTACTGAAGGAGTTATTTCACCATATAAATGCAAAAAGTGGTTTTCTGGAGTCAATGGTATGCCCTCAATTCATGAGGTTCTAAGTTTTAACACATTACCTTTGTATGAGTAAACTGTTTTCAAATCATATATATCCACCATCCTTAGATATATAGGACAATTTAAAAACCATTATTTATGTCATAAACTTATAATTTCTCCCTTCAGTAGGTGAATCTCTGTGGCTTCTTGTGATGGGTATTGGAGAGCCATGTCTGTGTTCAGGCGCCCCTGCATGGTGAAGAATTTGCTGATGTTAATCTGAAAGTAGCAATCCTTTAGTTATCATGAATTTTGAGGACTCTTATTCATGTGAAGTTGGTTGTGTCTTGTTTTGCTTGTATAGATGGGATTATATTGTTGTGTACCCAATTATTGTTTACAGCTGCTGTATTTTAAATTTACCTGTTGTAGTATAATAAACATCTAGCACTTATTATTACAACTCTCTGTCATTGAGTTCTTTTTTTACATGTATGACGATAGCATGATTAAAATTTTTCTGTCTTTTAGTTTTGAAGCATTAAGAATATTTTTTATTTATTTATAGATTATATTCCCCTCATACATGTTAGTCCACTCTTAACAGTGAGCAAATATTGGGAAAATAGAATATATTGCAAGTGTCTGTGATGAGAACCTGGTGTAACTCCTTGTCTATTATTGCTTTGAGTTATTTTTAAATTGCTTCTATTTTGCTTTTGTTTTGGGTCCACAAGAGGCTACATAACTATGGGGGCAGGGGCACTCTGTCCTGGAGGGTTGGGTGGGTGGGTATCGTGAAATTTTACTGTCACCTTTGATGGCATCAATCACCACCATTTCATTCTTGTTTACCTGCTATCACAGTTTTCCACGGTAGTCAATATATTCTCAGGAGATTAACATTTTCTGTTGAAATTATGGGGTGTTAGGTATAAAGGGAGGGAAAGAAGAGAATAAAGTCTAAATATTTTGAAATTTAATAGACTTGATGTGATGTGATGTAATGTATTACTATTATGATGTTACATTAATACATTCTAGAGCACCAACATTTATACTAATCATAATCCTAACTAAATAAGAAACAATCATGAGATAAGGAAACATGGTAAGCAATCCTAAGAGATGATGAGGAAATAAGGAAACTAATCCTAAAGGATTATCTAATATATTCTAAGATATGATCGATATAATATTGGATTTTTCATACATTCTAACATTTTCCACAGAACTTGTTCCTGTGGAGGCTTGATTTGAACCATAACTTATTCTGTCACTTGAGCGAATAAAATATTGGGAAAATTACAAAAAGTAAAGGAATTTCTTGATTTCCACTCAAGGATTAATTAACCATTCAAAGTGGTAATTAGGTGAGGTCAGTAAGTGGTAATTAATGGTTGCTTATTGACTACTAACCAGATGAACAGCTAATATCCCTAAATTTGAAATATTTTTATGAAGAATTATTTAATGGTAATTTTCCTAATATATTTTGGAGAATCTAGTTGTAGCAATTAGGTGCTAGTCAGTAGTCATTTATAAATTTTATCTTGGTTCATATTATAATTTTGAGAGTGATTAAATTCTTTTGCTAAGTTGAAGCTTAAGGCTTGTGTAGTTTAAATTACAACAGCTTTCTCCATTGATGTGATTGATTGGTTTGACCATTCTGTTCCTGAAAGTGCAGATTCAGCAAGAGACAGTTTCCTCCAAATTTTTGAAAGGAAGATGGAGGAAAGACATAGACAGTTAAGACAATGTGGTAAGGTTATTGTTAAATCTTTCTATACTAGAAGTTGCTACAAAAGCCTACTTATGATATTTCTGAGTGGTTTTCTGACAATTCATATGCTGTGACTTCTGAGGCTAATTGATGTGCTGTTTAAAGGTCGTGAACTAGCTGTTTCTTGGGCTCTATGTGCTGTCTGTCTTGTTGGCCATTTCTCTCATTTCTTTGCACCAAAGGCACCATGGATCCATGCATTTCACTCCATTGGGTTTCACCTATCCTTGTCTTTGTTTACGTTGCTTGGTCCTGGCCGCCAACTTATCCTTGATGGCTTAAAAAGCCTTCTTAAAAGGACGCCTAACATGAACACTTTAGTTGGTCTTGGGGCTTTATCATCTTTTACTGTCAGTTCACTTGCCACCCTGCTGCCAAAATTGGTAAAATGTCTTTTTGAAGTTCATTATCTCCAACCTGTAATTTTGGATTCAATTAATTGCTACATTTAGTAACACAGTTATCTTGAAATAATTAAAGAAAATAGAAAAGTGTTGTATACATGTAATTAATTTAGGACAAATACTTTTCCTATAATTAGCACTGATTTAGGTCAGAGATTGATTACCAGTAATAATTAGGAGATTTTATTTCCCTATCTCCTGTTATTCTTGAATAGCAGTAGCCTATATAGATAGACTTGTGATTGTATTTCCAACAAGCAAAAATATTCAGATTATTCTCTTTAATGTTTTATTTTCAAGTTGGTATCTGAGTTCCTGATATGGGAGACTCTGCCTCAGCACCCTAGCTGCCTATTTTTGTGGCAACCTTAGGCTGCCTTCATTGCAGCTTTTCCTTGTCATCACTTTGGTTGGGCACCTTTATTGTGCCTCGGCCACCTCTGGAAAACATCAACAACCGCTACTGTTTCATATCTGTCTCTGTCATCCATTTCTGATCCCCAGCAATCAGTCCAGGAGGATCGTCATCTTGTTGTTAGCCAGTGTGTGAAGTTTCGTGGCTTGCTGCCTTCTGCTGTCTTCTTGGTCTTCGACATCAATTCTGTTGGTGTCGGGAGACTCATTGACCCCTTTTGTCTCTGTTTCAGGGGTCATTTTAATTAGAACACCTGTCATCCTGGGTTTGTGTCAAGTCGTAGACTCTAAGTTCTTGCTATGGCTGCCTCTCCTACAGTGACTCCATTAAACCCCAACAACCTTCCTGCCCTTCACCAAATATATCGTTTTAATGGAAAAAAAAATATTTACAGTGGGCTCAATATATTTGTACAACTCTTTAAGTATTAGAGGAAATTAGATCATATTGAAGGGAAGGCTCTAGATATGGATGATCCTCAGTTTGCAGTGTGGGATGATGAGGACTCCGTTATTATGACCTGGTTGTGGAGCTTAATGATGCACGAGGTTAGGAGAAATGTTATGTTCCTCTCTTCATCCAAGGGAATTTGGGATACCCTTCATCAAATTTTCTCAATGAAGCAATACCTGCCATGACATGAAGACAAAAATCTTTAACACCAAGCAAAGCAATCTCTTTATCACAAAATTTTATGGGATTCTCAATGGCCTTTGGATTGAGTTGGATTAATACAAAAATTTGAAGATAGAATGAAACAATGACATCACTACCTTAGCTAAGTTTATTGAGAGAGATTGGATCTTTGAGGTTTTGTTTGGATTCAATGCTGAATATGATCCCACCTGTGTTCAATTCTTGAGCAAGGTAAAACTTCCCTCATTCTTAGTAGTATTGTACACAGTATGAGGGGAAGAAACTCACCAAAATGTTATGCAGGATGAGAATCCTGTTGGTGGACCTGCCTTAATCATAGGAAAATCCATTAATGGATTTGCCCCAATTGTAGGCAAAAATAGGTAAAATCTAATCGAGAGAATTGTTGGTGCTCTAATTGCAGAAAAACATGCCACACCAAAGAGACACGATTTAAACTTCATGGAAAAGACCGAGTCCTTAGTTGTATTTGAGGTCTTGAAGGTACCTAAGAAAACCAAGTACACATGTCTACCTCTAGTCCTCCACTTGACTTTAATGTTTAAAGCTGTCATCCCATGCTTGGTTTGCTCACTTTAGCTCTGCCTTAAATTCAATTTGGCATGACTCGCTACGAGGCTAATCACTAAGTGTTTTCTCTCTACTCTTGGTTTAGCTTACATATTTACCTAGTTTTTTATGTTGACGACATTTTCATCATCGACGATGACTTCGATGGTATCCACAAACTCATAACTCATCTCCAAAGTCAATTTCAGACAAAAGAGTTGGGGCCACTCAAGGGAATTAAAGTTGTCCAATTCTCATTTGCATTGCCATTTTCCAATGGAAGTATGCTTTGGACATTTTGATAATGATCAATATGCTTGATTGTCACTTGACTAATACTCATATGGATCCTAATGTGAAGCTTCTTTTGAGTCAGTTGACCCTAACTCGTTGAAAGACTAGAAAGATTTTGTCTTCTCACGGGCAAACTTAATTACCTCAATTTCACTAGACCATACATCACATTTACAGTTAGTGTGGTGAGTCAATTTTTGAATACCCCTTGTGATTGTCACTGGGTTGCTGTAATATGCATCCTTTGATACATAAAGAATGCACCAAGTCACAAATTACTATATGAAGATAGGGGAAATGTTAGAATTGTTTGTTACTTTGATGGTAATTGGTTAGGATCACTATCAAATAGGAGTTTCACTTTGGGGGTATTGTGTTCTTATTGGAGGGAATTTAATATCATGGACGAACAAAAAGCATAACACAATTACTAGATCTAGTGCCAAAGTTGAATACCGTGCTATGGCAGCAATTGCATGTGAGATTACATGTCTTAGGTAACTTCTCCAACAACTAAAATTTGGAGACACTCAAGATACTAGACTGATATGTGACAATCAAACTGCTCTTCACATTTCAACAAATTTGGTCTTGTGTGAGCGACTAAACACAGAGATTGACTATCACTTTGTAAAAGAAAAGGCGCTCTTAGGCAAAATCACCACCAACTTTTTCAGCTCTAGTGATCAACTAGTAGACAATGACATGTTCACGATATCCCTCAAGGGCTCGTGTTGACAACATTTGTAACATACTCGGTTCAATACGACATGTATGCTCCAACTTAGGGAGAGTGTTAAAGATATGATTTTATTTTTATGTAAATAGGGGAATATGTCAATATTATACATCTGAAAAGTAGGGATTACATCCATTTTTTATTTCCTTAATTGCATCCTTGTTAATATAATTAAAGCATTGTATGTGTGGTCTAAACACACAATTCAGCAAACCTAATAGAGGTAGTAGCAGAGACGTTCCTCCATAGTCCATGTTCATGGTTGTAGTTTGGTTTGGTTTGGTTTTAGCCCATACCTACATTTCATTTACATAATTACATTACAATGTTTTAGTTTTTCTTTTTCTTTTTCATTTTGGTTAAAGACTAATGATGGATGTGATTTAGGCTGATGTA
This sequence comes from Cajanus cajan, assembly GCF_000230855.2. Taxonomy (NCBI): domain Eukaryota; kingdom Viridiplantae; phylum Streptophyta; class Magnoliopsida; order Fabales; family Fabaceae; genus Cajanus; species Cajanus cajan. The sequence continues at coordinate 64,721,565 of NC_138518.1, forward strand.
TAGTTGGCAAAGTGAAATAGTGTTTATCTACTTTGGTATAGTTTGGAGTTCGAGTACGCTGATGCTTATTTATCTATTTTCGTAGATATATTTGTTTAAGCATTATGTTTATATTAAATGGAGTCCTCTTGCATTTGACAAACATGAATGGGAATCAACTATTGGTTAGATTAGATGCTCAACATGTGCTTGGATGTACATATTAACAAAAGCTAAAGAATATATTTGTTTTCTAAAATTATGCAATTGGACTTGTGATAGCTGTATATAAATATAAATTTGATTGTGTTTAATGATATTTTTTTATGTTTATGCAGGGTTGGAAGGCTTTCTTTGAGGAACCAATTATGCTAATTGCATTTGTGTTGTTAGGAAGAAATCTTGAACAGAGAGCTAAAATTAAAGCAACCAGTGATATGACAGGACTTCTTAGTTTATTGCCACCAAAGGCTCGCCTTTTAGTGAACAATGGGGAAACAGAGGTTGGCTTGGTTGTTGAAGTTCCTTCTGACAGTATTTCTGTTGGAGACCAAATTATTGTATTACCTGGAGTGAGTAATCTCAGAATCTACATATTATCAGATACAACCCTGTAGCTCCTTCACCCCGTTTTGGTATCAGGATTCAGAAATGCTTCAGTTGTGTATTTTTTCAAAATGGCTGGTTTTTAGTAGTGTAGCTTTGGGTGATAAAAGTATCTATTGAATTATTGAGAAAGAAACATCATGATAGTGATAATCTTTTTGTCCACTATTGGGGCAAAGAAAGAGAAGGGGGGGGGGGGGATTACCTCTATCTAACAATTTGTTTTCAAATTCCTAAACTTTGACAATGTTTGTGCTGCAAAACCATTGCTAATTGCAATTTGAAGTTTGATCACATTCTGCTTATATTTTGACAAGTGATATGTAAAATACTTGTCACAGCTACATGGCTGTTTTTTTAACCCATATATCTTATTTTCTAGGACCGTGTTCCAGCTGATGGAGTTGTGAGAGCTGGTAGAAGCACTATAGATGAATCAAGTTTCACTGGTGAACCACTGCCTGTAACAAAAGTAACTGGGGTACATTCTATCTCAAAATATTTTGTTATAATCTGAGATTTATTTGGCTTTTGACTCAACTTGCAGCTTTTATTGGTTCCTTTGAGCACCTGTGGATGCTATGATCATTGATTCTAAGTTCATCAGTGCATTGTGTACAATTTATCAGTAGAAAAAGAAAACCATTTGATTGCATCTTAATTGATGATGAGCAGAATTCATTTTCTGTAGATATATGATTGACCCCTTTACATTTCTGTACCGGGGCAGTACTGTATAGTTTATTTTAGTGACTGGTTGATGGGTTTTATTTCTGCAGAGTGAGGTTGCAGCTGGAAGTATAAATCTTAATGGAACTCTTACAGTGGAAGTGCGGAGACCAGGTGGCGAGACTGTTATGGGAGACATTGTTCGTCTAGTTGAAGAGGCACAAAGTAGGGAAGCTCCTGTACAGCGGTTGGCTGACAAGGTTCACCTACTCAATCTTGTCTTAATTTTATAGCAAATTTTGTTTTGTTTCTATGTCAAATGGTCTGGTTACTTGTCATAGTTAATTTCCGCCAATAGTGACTCTGAAATACAGATTTAGTATTGTAATTGAGGCTTTCTTTTGGATTGGAAGAATATCTAGTCTTGATAAGTAAGATGTAAAGCTTGAAGTCTGTGCAAGATTTGTTCATTGTTTTTCGGGGGAATGGAGTTTCTATATTATAGTTGACCTTAGCAGGTGGTCAAAGCATCCTTCCCTGGGTGGTAGGACAATGCTTATGTTATATACCTCCAAACAATGTTTTTAAAATCAGACCGGTGATTTGATCTGGTGAATACACTGATCTATAGTTCAATGGTTAAGTGTGTTTTAATAAATGTTTTGTCCTGTGTTGCACATATTCCCAAGCACCAAACGTGACTGCAAGAATTTGTTGGATCCTCATTGAAAGTAGCTTCAATTGGTATTCAAACACACCCATGTTTACCAAGATAAAAAAATCATAGTAAATAGCTAAATAATAGCAATCTATATATATGTACATCACATATATGGGTCTTGATTTACTATAAAACATGTTTTAGAATTAAAAAATTTTAAAAAGAAAAAAATATTTTTGAAATTGGTTCACTCGTTTTTACCTGGTTTTGGGCTGATTCTTGATATCATTGTTTTGCTCCAATGGTTTTCTGAGTTGTTTGAATCGGTGACTCACTAAGTGGGCCAGTGTGCTCCAGTTAGCTCCATTTTCTGTGTAGAGTGTAATTCTTCATCTTTAAGGAGATGTCTTTAGGTAAGCAGCTTCTTTGGGATAAGGTTAGGCTTTAGCTTTCACTTTTGTGCAAGTCAGGTCAAGTGCTACCAAAAGCAGCTTGAAAAGGGTTGTCACTTGTCCACCAGTTCTCACCCTTTTAAAAACTCCACATGCTTTGGCTGTATTCCCATATTTCTTAGTAGACAGCACATGATAATTTTATTAAAGGGACTTAGACTGACTCAACCACAAAAACTAGTTTAGGGAAGGGGGATTCCCATTTCTTATACGGAGTACTTTGGTTGTATTCCTAGCAGACATGGAACATTTGAACATTTATTGCTTCATATTTGCATCCACATCTATTTGCAGGACTTTTCATTTGACTTCCCTTTTTTGTTGAAGCACATGTTTCGTTAGGTGCTGAAAAACCATATGCCTTCCATTAGAGTAATTGCTAGCATTGTCATAATAATATCCCTAACTATGGTTGAAATGTTCTCATTCCTCTATCTTCCTTTTTTCTACTACATTACTGAACTGAGTAGTGAGTATTACTCTGACATACATCATTCACTAAATTGAGTAATAGCATTTTATGTATATCCAGGTGGCTGGACACTTCACTTACGGAGTGATGGCAGCCTCTGCTGCTACATTCACATTCTGGAGTCTGTATGGCAAACACATTTTACCTTCTGCTCTATATCAAGGAAGCCCGGTGTCATTGGCTTTGCAGCTCGCCTGCAGTGTTCTGGTATGCTATCAAATGCTTTCCATGGGCCATATATATCCCATCACGTATGTTGAGGCACTGGGTAGCTGGGGCATATTTTGCCTTCATCTTTATGATTTTAGAAAATCAAAATTATAAAATCTGTTTTGTAGCTCTCGTGTAATGGCTTGGCCATTTAGACTGAATATTTTTGGACACGGTATAAGAATTCTTGGTAATGAGTGTTTTAAAATTTAACCTTGATATACATGGTTAAGAATTGAACATTATTGCACTTGCACAAAGTAGTAGGATTTACTTTTTTCAGGCCATGCTTCAAAGCTTCTCATCATTTCACATAAGATGGCTAGTAGTGTGTTAGATTCATCCTGTGTCTGTGTGATTCTTCTTTAGCTCCATGTCTGCTGATTTATGCTTCCGTTTTTTACTCATACTATTTCATTTCATATTTGAGTTTTGAATGCAGCATGTCATTTTTGTTTTGGAGCATTTAAAGAAAAAGAACTACAATTGCAATAGATTAAGAAGTAAAAATTGGAGTTAAAGAGTTTTCCTTTCATGCAGGAACTCTCTCCTCTTTGAGAAACATTGTTGAAAATGTGTTTAACATGCTTGAAAATTTTTCTAATTAGAATCCCAATTAAAGGGCACTGATTAGAATGGATTCCATTGTTCCTTATTTAATCTGTTTCGTTGAGGAATTTTTTAGACTGATTAGCAGCATTGTTTATTAAAATCTCTTTCCTAATTTTGTAGATATGCTGTGTTTTAAATAGTGATCAATAACTTGTACAGAATAACAATAACACACAAAAACACAGCACATTATGATTTCATGGTATTGTCAATGAGGTTTGACACCTCTAATGAAAAGCCAATACCCAATAAATGGATCAAGTTTGATGCTAACCCGTATAGCCTTGTTTATGGTGTGAGTTGGGTTCAGCATTCCAAGCCCAATCTTAATTTGGCCCATCCTGGCAATTGAGTGGCCACCAATAGGTAGGGCCATATATATATATATATATATGCTCAATTCATTCAATACACATAATTAGAAAATATTTTGTTTCTCCTAAATAAGATATTATGCATAATTACTAAATATCATGATATTATAAAATATTTTGTTTCTCCTAAATAAGATATTATGCATAATTACTAAATATCATGATATTATTCTCAACAATATATATATATATATATATATTTTTTTTTTTAATTATACTGACCCTTATTTATTTGGACTAAATTTTCTATATTTGGTTAGATGCCCATGTTAAAAAGAATAAACAAAAAGGCTTAAGGTTCGAAGATATTTCTGATGACCTTCACCAAGTTTTAAATATAATAAATATCAACCATTGAAACATAATAGGCTAATGCAGGAGTATAGAAATGAAAATTAGTAATTTTATATGTTATATACAATTTAATTATTATATTATTGATGTAGTTATGAAGTGAATTTTAAAAATTAAAATAGGTCAGTTGTCTAGCCCTAAAAAGTGTTTGCCGCACAGTCTCTCCTGATGGACCAAGCCAGCCTAAATTGACACCTTTATGCAATACCAATCAAAAAGGACCATTGTTGCTACTAGATGATGAAATGGGGTTTGGACAGCGGTAATCCTTACCATGGGTGCTAGTGGAATTGATAATTCGTCCTTCCAATTCATAATGGAGAAGCAAAATCTGTTATTCTTTATTTAATTTCTTTTCTTTAGGAAGTTTTTAGGCAGCATTGGTTATTATGGATTTTTTATTCTCCATTTTTTGTACCTGTGCTGTATTTTAAACGGGAAAGATTAACTTACACAGAATAACTTACTAGAAATAAAGATTACATTCGGATTTCACACTTGTAAGTTTTGTTAATATAGGCTCAAAAGTAGCTCTAAGATATCATATGATCCAGATTTTTTGGGCTTTTCTTCTCCTTAAAAGGAGCAACAGGTCAAATACAATATTAAAGAAGCTCTAAAAAAGATAAAAGGAGTTTTTTTGACAAAGAAGAGCAAAAAAAAAAAAAATGGTGCTTCCACAACAGAGGAGTTTCTGCTCCTCTATTCTGAAAACATCTAGTCCCCCAATGACATACCTTCGTCTGTAGCATCTCTCTGTCTTGCTAGTGAACCCACCAGCCACAAACTTTATGTTCTTCAACAGTGAAAAATGTTTGTCATAATTCACAATGCTTTTGGTGCTATCAACGCTCATATTCTTTCTGTGTTATTTGCTTTCTTTTGATAATGAAAGAGGGGATAAAGAAACAGCCTTGTGTAGTTAGTGAATCAATCAATTTTGATACCAATGAGGCTAGGATGTCAGAGATCTAAGTAGGAGAAAATTAGTTCAGAGTGCAAGGGTTGACAGAGATTTAGGTTGATATTCGTTAGTGGGTGGGTTAGGAGTGCATGCCAAAAGTTTGGTGAAATCATTAGTGGTATAGAAGTTTGCAAATAAGCTAATAAAATATAACAGTAAACAGCTTTAGCTTTGTTTCTGAATGTATTATTTTTAACTAAAACTCTATAGTAACTTCTAAAATAAAAATGAAAAAACACAGCCAAACTCTTAGTCCGAGTAACTGACTCCTTTTATGCAGGGGTTTGGATGGCAAATTTAATTTTGATACATAGCCCTCCTGCTCTTTCTCTTATTTTCCTTAATAGAAAAGAGAAAATAAGCCTATTTTGAGCATTCTCAGATATTGCTTAAATGAAAATTCTTGTATCTGTTCTGGTAGTAATACTTGTTTTTTAATGCAGGTTGTCGCTTGTCCATGTGCACTTGGGTTAGCCACGCCCACTGCAGTGCTGGTAGCATCTTCACAGAAATCACATATAGTATCACTTTAGTTATCATTATGGTTAAACTAAGCCATACTATACAATTTTTTGTGTTTAAAAGGTTGGAACTTCTTTGGGGGCTAAACAAGGATTACTTTTGCGAGGTGGAAACATTCTAGAGAAGTTTGCCATGGTAAACACTGTTGTGTTTGACAAAACAGGGACCCTCACAGTTGGTAGACCTGTTGTAACAAACATTGTCACTCCTACATGCATAAAAAAAGCAATTTCAAGGTAGTGTTGGTCAAGATTTTTTTGTTCATTTATTACAATCAATGCATAAAATTGTTGTTTTGTACTCCTAAGTAGAAAAAGAATGTGGAGGTATTTTGTGAAATTTTAAGTATAGTGAGAAATCATATCACTAGGTTATGTAATAAGTAGTATTTCTGTATTTGTAATCGGATTTCACATGATTTCTTTTGTTACATACTTAAGTTATGGAACTAAAAGGTGATATAACCTTGCCTTTCTAATGCAGCCAAACTGAAGAAAATGTTTTGTCTGATGTTGAAGTTCTAAGGTTAGCGGCTGGGGTAGAATCAAATTCAGTACATCCAGTTGGGAAAGCAATTGTGGATGCTGCTCAGGCATTTAATTGTCATAATGCTAAGGTTCTCATTTTATTTCTTGTTAATGTTTCAATTATGTTCTCTGCATTTGTGGGGTTATCAATTACCTTGTTCAAGCATTTGTTCTTTCCCTGTTGACATGAACATTATACAATATGTTGAGCAATTTAACTGCTATCCTTTTTTATATGACATCTCAATTAGTACTACTTTGTTTTAGTACCCTTTTACAGTCAGTATGACAATTTTTTTAAGAGACTTACCCATTGGTAATCTGACTAACAGGCATTGTAGAATTGAAATTGGTTTGTAATGTATGCATCTTATATTTCAAGTGCATTAGCTTCTTTTCACAAAATTTATGAAGATAAAACTGTCAGCTTATGCCTTACAGCAAAATCTGCAGGTAACAGATGGAACATTCCTGGAAGAGCCTGGATCTGGTGCTGTGGCAACCATTGATAACAAAAAGGTTTCTGTCGGAACATTGGAATGGATTACGAGGTACGTGGTTATTTGTCCAAAGACAATATAAGATGTTCCTCGAGAGTTCTTAATATTTCTTATTAATTTATTATAAAGATATTCCCTGCAAATAATTGCAGCATACCAGTGTTTGCTTGCCTTAGACCTAGTCCATTTTACTAAGAGACTGGTAGCTTTCATTCTATTCTAATTCCTGTAGAAATTTTATTTATTTTTTCATTATAAATTTCAATCCTTCAGCGGGTTATTCACTTTGTACAGGAATGGAGTTATTAACAGTATACATCAAGAAGTGGAGAAGTATAATAACCAATCCTTTGTCTACGTTGGGGTTGATGATTCTTTAGCTGGCCTAATTTATTTTGAAGATGAGATAAGGGAAGATGCAAGAGATGTTGTTGACACACTGTCTAAGCAAAATATAGGTGTATACATGCTATCCGGAGACAAGAAGAATGTGGCTGAGCATGTTGCTTCTCTTGTCGGAATTCCCAAAGAGAAGGTAAAAGGTTTTCAACATATGATATAAATTTTCAATGTTAAGGTCACTTATGTTGCGGGATCTTTGGTGCCATACTCAAAATGTATAGATGTCTGTTAGAAATTTAGAATTGGTAGGGTACATATGGTCATTTCTACATTGATGTTACTCCATTAAAGAGAGGCTCAGAACTGAATGTTACTTCTTCTATATATATAATTAAATCTCCTAGCTGTAATTGATCTTCTTCAGCAGCTTTGAATCATCAGTTGCTTGATTAGTGAGAAATTTTTACTTATTCACTTTTAATGATAAGATATTAAATACAAGGGTGCGCTGCACTCTCTGTCACAGTTCACAAGTAACCCTCCTATGCTTAAACACACGAAGTTTTATATTCCATTCATCATAAGCTTGAAAATATTAAGAGTAGCAACCATCTGAGTTCAAGTACTGTATCTGTATGAAAGCCTGGAAGTTAAATTTGCTGGCTATTTATGTTTTAGCATAGATGGATGTCTCGGGTTATGTACCAAAAAATATATTTTGCTTGATAGTAATTCTTTAACACGGAAAAGATGTTTGGTTATTCATTGCCTTACATGTGTTGTCTTTTGTAGGTGCTATCTGGAGTGAAACCAGATGAGAAAAAGAAGTTCATAAATGAACTTCAGAAAGATAAGAACATTGTAGCTATGGTTGGTGATGGAATTAATGATGCAGCAGCACTGGCTTCTTCTCATATTGGTATTGCATTAGGTGGAGGTGTTGGGGCTGCTAGTGAGGTGTCTTCTATCGTATTAATGCGCAACCAGCTCTCACAGGTCATTGTTATTTATCTTTATTTTTTTTTCCTAATTTTCTTAGAGCATTCTTATATTTGTAAAAAAACTATATTATTTTATTCAACATTTTGTGTGTAAAAGTGGCATGTGAAAAATCCTTTGCTCGATACTGAATGGTTTGGGTTTTATCATGTTTCTTTTGTATCTGAATGCCTTTAGGTTATACATGGGTTGACATCACGATGGTAGGTGGGTTTAATGACATGACCTTCCCAAAAACTTCGGAAATATAGATGAGAGAAAAAACAAAATATTGGACCGAAATATGTAAAACTTTCATAGGCTTCCATTTCTTTTAATCTCCCTTTATATTTGTTTTTCGAAGTTGATATCATATCTCAATTCTCATAGACAAGTCAGTCAGACAAACCTCATTTTATGTGCAATCGATTCACTTTCGTAAAGCCCACTTTTGCTTCTTACCTTTGTTGATGCTCACACACGTTTCACATGGTTTTATCTTCTTAAAAGAAAAGTCCAAACTCTTGAAATTTTTAAACAATTTCATGCAGTTAAGAATCAATACCAACTACCTATTAAAGCCATTCAAATTGATTGGGAAGGAGAGTATCGTTCCTTCGCAGCATATCTCAATGCTACTGGAATACAACATTGTATCATATGTCCACACATACACACACCACCAAAATGGGGTTGTAGAACGTAAACATAGGCATATTTTTGAACTCGGTCTCACCTTGTTAGCTCAAGCTAATCTACCTATGCAGTTTTGGGATCATGCTTTCATGACCAATGTTTACTTAATCAATAGGCTTCCATCATCTTCTATCTAAAATGAAGTTCCATATCAAAAACTTATTCAACAAGCTCCAGATTACAAATTTCTCAAATTTTTTTGGTTGCTCTTGTTTTCCACATCTTCGACCTTACAACAAAAACAAACTTCAATTTTGATCACAAGAGTGTGCCTTCTTAAGGTATTCCACATCTCCAAAAGGCTACAAGTGCCTTGCAGCAGATGAACGCCTCTATATTTCCAAAGATGTTGTCTTTAATGAAACTAGGTTTCCCTACAAGGATCTCTTCTCTCCATCAACTATCAATTCTCCCCAAGAAACTATCCAAGTTCCTTTTATTGTAACTAACACTCATACTTCTACACCCTACACTTCATCAACCTCCTCAAATGAACATTGTTCAATTCCCACCTATACCTCACACATCAGCAACCTCACTAAACATTCCTCCTGAATCACCTAACTCACAAGACATTACAACTTATATGTCTCCTTCCAATTTATCCATCCCTACATCATCTATCCTAGAATCCAATAATTCTCCAATCATTAATCCTCATAATGTTCATCCTATGATAACAAGAGCAAAATATGGAATAATCAAATCACATTTACAACCAACCCTTTTGCTGACCTATGTTGAACCCAAAACAACTAAACAGGCCTTACCCAATTCTACTTGGTTTACTGCAATGCAGACAGAATACAATGCCTTACTTCACAATGGCACATGGTCCCTTGTTAATCTACCACAAAATAGGACTACAATAGGATTTAAATGGGTCTTTCGTGTTAAGGAAAACCCTGATGGCATTGTCCAAAAATACAAAGCCCGCCTCGTTGCTAAGGGGTTTCATCAACAATTTGGATATGATAATAATGAAACTTCCGTGTTAAGGAAAACCCTGAGGCACTATCGAAAAATACAAAGCTTGCCTTAACCCATCATTGACCTATTCAACAACTAGATGTCAATAATGTCTTTCTAAATGGCACTATTGAAGAGGAAGTGTATATGACTCAACCTCAAGGATTTGAATCTACTGACAAGAGTAAAGCAATCTATGGGCTCAAACAAACAACACCCGGTGCTTGGTTTGAGAAATTAAAATCAACTCTACTGTAATTTAACTTTCAAGTAACCAAGTGTGACCCGTCATTGTTAGGTTACTCCAATGCCAATAATGTCATCTACATCCTGGTATATGTAGATGACATTATCATTACAAGCAATAATTCAACCATTCTTCATAGTTTAATCTCTCAACTTAATTCTGCCTTTTCATTCAAAGATCTTGGTAACCTTGATTACTTCCTTGGTATTGAAGTGACTGATGGCTCACTTATCTTAACTCAAAGCAAATATATTAGGGATCTCTTAAATTGCACTGATATGGAAGGTTCAAAATTCATTTCTTCTCCAATGGTTAATGGCTGCAAATTATCCAAAATTGGATCTGAATGTTTTTCGGATGCGTCTCTCTATAGGTCAATGGTTGGGTTGGGGCATTACAATATGCCACCATCACTAGACCCGAAATCAGCTTATTGTCCATGAATGAACAACATTACATAGCAACCTATATATTTTATAGTTGATGTTCTGTAGCAGTCTTTCTATTTTCCCAATCACCAGTATACTATCCAGTAACCAATCTCTTTTTGGACTAGTAAGCAGCCCTTTTGATGTGTGTGAGCATTGTACAAGAGAGCAGTTCTCTAACTGACTCTCAGGTAGTTGCTTAGGTGGCTGGCTAGTATTCTGTTGAGTCAGCTACAAACTGTACCTAGCCTTCCTTACTCTAGCTCTATAAATAGCAACCTGTAACTCATTGTAATAACTTTCATTTTCCTCAATAATAATAACAGAAACTGTCTCTCTGATCTTCTTACAAGATTATTGCGTTGACCTTGTCAAAGAACCCCTTAACTAACCTTATGATCATTTTTGAGTTGACAGTTTAGATGACAACTTCCTCAGAACACTGGTTAAAATATATGTTCAAGTATCCATTACATTTAATATCTCCAAGAGACATTGAGAGTGGATTCAAAGTAGGTGATTTATATGAAAAATATGGAAGATATGTTTACTTCAATAGTAAATGAATGTCTTACCAATAAAAAAAAACATCTGATAAAAAAAATGATTGTTTTGGCACTGTTCTCAATGCCTTTTGTTAATACACTATATTATTTACACCTACAATACTTTTTGGATGTTGATTTAGATAATGGAGTGTATACGAGATAATTAATCTGTTTTTTTTTTATTTTTAATTTCAGCTAGTTGATGCCTTGGAGCTTAGCAGACTGACCATGAATACTGTAAAACAAAATCTTTGGTGGGCTTTCATTTACAACATTGTAAGTTCTTCTGCTGTCCAACTATAGAAATTAATCAGCATGTTTGTGGTGGTTATATAACTAAGAATTTTGTACGATTCATTGGCATACTTTCCACTCTTCATTTTGATAGAAGTAGATTTTTTTTTTTTCTCATGGAAATTGTTCATAGCTTTTTCTTTTACGATGATCAGTAAAAGAACCTCTCAGAAAAATGTTGAGCTATTCATGAATTATTCGAACTTGACTCATTAAATGCTCAATCAAACTCATTGTTTTAATAAACAAAAAGGTCAAACTTGACTTTAGGCTCAATTACATATTTATAAGTCAAGTTCAAGCTTAGCTTTATTGGCTTGACAATAAAAAATTCTGAATAACTCGTGTGTGCATATATATGATTAAATAAAAATTGTTGATTCTTTATAACAAGAAATATACTTGTTAAATTATAATTTTATCTTGAAATTTTCTCATTGCATCATTTTTATGTTCAAATATTCTCTTTTTCTTCTCACTTTTATGTCATCCTAACATTGAAAATATCTATTAAAATACTTGATTAATAAACTTAAGAAACACTTCATAAATATATTTGATAAATAAAATAATCAAGCTATAAGATTACAAAGTGACGGGAAAAATAATGATGGCACTTCAGTGGTTATAATGGAGAGAACCATAGGAAGTTATTTGTGACAACAAAGTATCAACCAAACTCAAAGGAAAAATCAACTATAAATGTTGGGCTTTTAAGGGCAAGAGAAAAAAGGTGGGATAATAAAAATGAGTATGTGAAGATGGATGTTATGACTATACAAAAAAGGAGAGGCTATGAAATGATTATATTCGGGATATATTGGTGTGCCACTTATCGAGGGGAAATTAAGAGAAAATTGATTAAGGTGATTTGGACATGTGAAAAGAAGGCCATAGAAGGTAGCAGTGAAGAGTATATTGCATGGTTTTTAGCCTTGTCAAAAGGGTTAGTAGAGAGACAAGAACATTGGACGAAATTATTAAAAGGAATCTAATGATGAATAATATCACTTAAAATTTTGGTTTTTAATCAAAGTTTAGTAACATCGTGTGTGATCCATGGAGCCAACTTTACATAGTAGGATAAGGTGGTGGTGGTGGTGGTGGTTGTTGTACTAATGAGTCAGATAAGTCAAACTCAAACATCATATTTTTCTAATTCAAGATTTCAATCTAGCTCATTTAAATAAATAAGTCAAGCTCTCATTTTTTTTTTCAAACCAAGCTTGAACTCTTGGCTTGGCTTGTATACATTCTTAAATAAAGCATTCCATATCAAAATGCAGAGTATAATCAATGTCTGAATTAATTTCATTGGATCATACCATCCCTAGCTACTAACATCAAATATCACCATATTACTGCCAACATAAATGTTATGCTACTTGTGCTACTGGTCTCTGTCAGTCATCTCCTTTGCCTGCTTGCTACTGTTCTTTGCACATTTTCTCGTGTGCATGTGCCTAAATAACTGCATAAGCATGTCGCTTTTCTAGTTGACATCTCAGGTAGAATAGATTATGTTATGTTCTTTTATCTAATCTGATGAATAACAAGGTTTCGGTATGAGGGGGCAAAAAACGACTCCAAGGTATATAAAAAGTTGCTATGTTGGGGGGAATGCAAAATCAGCTTTTTTCAATTATTTTATATTGGACTTGGTGTTATTTTTGTCAAATCTATTGACATTTTTTGTTCTGTTTTATGGATCTTGAATCTTCTTCTACATCAGATACTAGAAGTCAATTAAACATTTCCGACATCAGTTAGACGTAACTAATCAGCTAAACTAATCCATACATGATTTCCCTCTTGTTTACTTCTGTTGGCTTTCCCTTGCCAACATGGTGCTGGTTTGGTAGGGAACTTGAGTTACGACTGGTGCAATAGATCATATCTCTTACAAATTCAACTGAGTTTAGGACTGATTGTTTTTTTTTGTTGTTTCAATGATTCCGTTCTTATTTATGATTTTGGAGTATTTGAAAATATAAAGTTTTATTTTGTTATTCAACTGTCGTGGTGTAATTATACCTCTATCTTTATACAGGTAGGAATTCCAATTGCAGCTGGAGTGTTATTTCCCATAAATGGGACGGTGCTGACTCCATCAATTGCAGGGGCTCTCATGGGGCTGAGTTCCGTTGGCGTAATGACTAACTCGTTACTTTTGAGATTCAAATTTTCCTCAAAGCAGAAACAAATACATAGCAAATTGCCAAAGATCAAAATCCATGGGGGTTCTGATCTGGCGCAACAAAACCAGAAAACAAACCACCCTTATTAGATGTCAGATGTACACAGTAACACAACGAAAAGGAGGTTCCCCTTTTGATGTAGAGCACGACAGAAGTATACACTTCTAACCTTAGATCTTGTGGTGATCACCCAAGGATGAAAAGAAATCAGTAGAGACGAGAATTCGGATGTATAAAGTGAAATAATCACACCATCAATGAGACGGGACACTAATCAAGCAGTTGAGGTGACGTGAAAGAATAATTAGATAAATCATGTTGCTGGGGGAAACTTCTATTGATTAGCAAAGGTCTCTCTTTGGGGGAGCTCCCTAGCTGTCTTCTTTCTTTAATATTAAGCTTTTATCTATAGCAGCTTTCCACTTATGGCAGGTACATTTTTTTCCTTTTTTATAATTTAGATCTGAAGTCTTGGTTCACGTCTACAATATCAAATTCCAAGACTTTAGGTTGAGATAAAATCTGTTTATATTTCTGTATTTACAATATTTCTAAGTCTACTCAAATGCTTCCATAAAACACATCGAATTTCAAATAAAACTTTAGTTGTGTGAAGAGTGGAGGTGAGGGGATAACGTCATGTTAATACTTTCAGACTTCCTTCCTGAGAGTTTTGGTTCCTCCTATCTTTCTATTTCCATCTAATAACAAGTGTCCTGAAAGGTTTTCAGATAAACTTTGTAATCATAATGTATCAAAAGCAAAAGGAAACTTAACAATGAAATCGTCAAAGAGGAAGTGTAATTTCTTTCAAGGTTTGATCGCTAAAGTGCGTCGTAAAAGATGAGATTGGACAAACACTTTGGGAAACTAAAGAAATGTGACTTTAATATAAAACTCGGTGTTCATCAAGTTGAAGTGGAATTCGATACATCCACAATGTGTACATAACAATCTACAACACCTTTTTTTAATGACAAATCTACATATATGTTGTTTGCTCAAAGTTATGCCAATTCCTTATATCTACAATGCAAGCACACAACCATAAGGAACCTTGAAACAATTTCCAGATTGTGCTGGTATGATATTCAGCAATTTGATGACCCAAAAGAAGTGATGATCAAGCAAAAGAGCATTGCAAAATTGGGCCTATCACCAACTCATCGCTACCAAACTATAAATCGAAATTACTCGTCAATTGTTTGGGTTGGAAAATTGATGGTCAAACCATGTAGGTCATGCCAACCTGCATCATATGTGAATGGGGTACACTTAAATTTGAGATCCCCCTTCTGCAGTTCTTTCTCAGAAAAGAATAAAAATAGTTTATAATTAGCTTCTTGATAAACCATGAGTCTTTTCTTGCCCTTATATCCCCGTGACCAAGAAGATAAACAACTCCAGATTCTTTTGCCGTGCGAATAAATGATAATTCTCTTTCAAGACTCTGCTCAGCATCAACCGCCGGGGCCTTGGGAGATGCAGGGCATGCTTCCTCAGATGTGCTTGCCTCAAATTTGGGTACAGTTGTATCATTAAACTCAGCCAGAAGAGGAACCCCAAGTGAATAAACACTCCCATTGGGACCTATGAGAACCCTGGAACCAGAGTACTCATCCTCAGAATCAGTATCATCATCCCCATCACTCTCGAGTGACCTCTCCTGAGCCTCACGTCGTATAAACTTCTCTAGGCTCTCCATCAGCAGTTGCTCAAAAGTTTGGTGATTTTCTTTACGAACATCTTTGTAACCATACCTGTTGAGATATAAAAGCTCTGGTCAGGCTTATAAGATTCACAAAAAACACCTTTAATTTACATGTTGGTATATATTTTTTGGGAAAATTACAAAAGGGATATCTTAGTAAAAAAATACTCCAGTTTATGACTACGTCGAAAGAGTGGCTAAGGGATATCTTTTACCGACAATCAAGTCTTTGCAACTTTACCGTGTATTATTTGACTAAATTATTCCCCTGATAGATTTTCATGTAAAGTTATAGCAAGTTTCGATAGTAAAATGTATGCCTTCCTTTTCACCATCCATTCAGCTTTTCCAAATTCACACCACTGATCTAATAATAAAGGTGCACAAAGCGCAAATATCCCAAAATGCAAAATATTTAGGTTGTTACCTGGCAATGCAACGAAATATATGATAGCTTCTCTGGCAAACTCGCCGAAAAAGGAATCTTTCACTTTGAGGCACCATGGGAACTGGAACATACTTAATACTCACAAATATGATCATAGAGTGTATTGCTGGAAGTGTGGTTAGAAAATGCCCGAAAATGCCTGGAATTCCTTTGACCAACTCATTATAGAGCAAACCAATCCCAGGAGCTCGTATTGTCCCAAGATTGCAGCCTAATTCTCGCATTAAATCCATTGACAGTTTTTGCTTTACTTCAGTTTCATACTTGAGCTTGCTCCCGTAATTCCATACGAACATTATAAAAAACATTATTACAGCGAAGACCAATATAATCCAACTTCCATCTGTTACACTCCACAACACTGATGAAAAGAAAGTCAACTCCAATCCCAGGAAGACAACTGCGAAACTCAGCACTACAATGATGTGTATCTGCCATATAAGAAGCATAACAAGAGTTACTAGAACAGTGGTCATCATCATCACCCCCAGCTCAGCAATGCCTGAAAGACAACAAAGGAACAAGCTGAAAACAAATACATTTTTTTAAATTGTTTTATAATATAGTACAATAATAATAAAGGACCAAATAAAGATTAACTCCCTCCCATTTATGCTGGCAGATTCAAACTATTATTTATGTTATTCATTTCACAAATTTAAGTTTAAAGGGGAAAGCTTTTCCTGAAGTAAACTGCATGTTTCCAACAAGGGTTGGTTCAACCACTTGAATCAAACAGCATCAACAGAAAGCTTTAGGATTTTGATTCCTATCACTGAGTAAGCCGTTGCAGAAGCTTGTGAGCTTGTGACATGGGGTAATCTGCCTACTACCAACAATTACATACCCAAAAAATGGAGAAATGTTTGATTTGATCACATCCATTTGAAATAAAATGAAAGCTTCCAATGCCACCTCTTAAAAGTATTGTGGATGCAAGCAAAAAAAAAAGAATATATATAATATATATAGATAGATAGATAGATAGATATACACACAGACTACAGAATGTCATTTTTCTGAAAATAGAGTTGGTGTTTGAAAAACTGAACAATGATGATTTTCAGTTTTCAATACACTTCTAAAGTTTCTTAAAGAAAATTGGGTCCTCTTAAACAAGGCTCCACCTCCATTATTACTATTCTTCAACTATAGTCGAAATTATGAGAGAAGCTCCATGTCTTTCCAAAGTATCAATAAGCTTCTCAAGCAACCTATCATATATAGTTGATCCCAATGAAAATGTGACATAATTTACAACTTGACATGCGATATGTGTATATGGCTGATAAATATGACAAAACTGAATAGATAAAAATAGAGAAATTGAAACAAAATCATTACCATATGCATTTCCAATCTCATCAATGCTGGATATAGAGCAGACAAACACCAAAGAAACAGCCAAGAGAAACCAGTTTATGACAGGGATATAGATCTGGCCCATAAATTTGCGAGAGGTATGAATTATTTTAAGGCGAGGGAAACAGCCAAGTGCAGCTGACTGTTTTATACACGAAAATGTGGCTGTTGTCATAGCCCGACTTGCAATTAATGCAGCAATGTTAGCGATGAGGAAAGTTGGCCAAAATGCACCACCTGCAGACACAAAATAGTATTACATGAAGATTCTGTTGAGTGCAAAGACATGTGACTGAAAACAATGATAAACATGAATGCAGAAACTAAATATACCAATACTTACTTGGAACCGAAGAATAAAAGGCATTGCCAGCGTCTGCATGGTTTTCCATAAGGTATGCAGCTTGACCCAAATAGCCCAACAATAGGCACGGTAAAACAAGAAATACAAATGTAAGCTACACAACAAACCACCATCATTTTCATCAATATATTAGCTGATAAGATCCAGAAAGTAAGATAGAAACAGGATCTTTGATAGTCATAACATAGACATCATTCATTACCTGAACTGATCGTACAGAGAAATAGCAAAGATCTGCAAACATAGCCTCAGAGCCTGTAACATGATCCAGTAACAATGTTAATCAACAGTTGAGATTTTTTTGTACATGCAAGTAACATCTAAATGCAAATTGCATATTCCCCACATTGCAGTATATCAGAGACATTTTATTACGTGCACTGTTCACCTCATTCCAGGTTGACTAAGCAAGAATTCCATACTAATTAAGTGTGAAAGAAAGAAAAATAAAAGAAAGAAATAAAGAATCCACTTTCACAATTTAGAATTACATAGATAGGCATTTTGATTGAGCCAATCACAAGTGAAGTTTCATTTCACCCAAAATAAACAAAGTCAGCATGTTTCGTTCAATACAATTTTTCCACTATCCAAAAAGGGGCAATAACCTCGCATCAATGCATCCTGATATGTGCCAGTACCAAGCACTGAAATACCCAATATAAGTCCCCGCCTAGAAAACTGATTTCATCTTTATTTTTTTCCATCAATCCAAACATAGTTTTAGGGAACATAGTTCTAATGAGTTGCAATATATAGATTTGTTTACTATAATGTGTCTCAATTACCACACATCTAACCCTTTATTTGTAATGAATAAGGAAATAAAAATAATAGGTAATAGTGAGTAGAATCCCTCCTTTTAGCTATACAAGTTTCTCTAATTACAGAACATATATGTTATTATGTCATATGAGCCGAGCTTGTTAAAATGTCATCAACCCAAGAGCCCTTGACTGATTTATTAAACATATTTGTCAATTGGTCACTAGATCTGACGGAGTCCAAGACCCTAATCTTAGAGGAAGATACAATGAAGCAAAAAAGGAAGATCGGTTCTTAGAAAAGAAATATCAAAGGCGAGAGAAAACCATGTTGATCCCACAATAAATTGAATTGTCTGAATCAAAGGTAAATGTCCCTTAGGATGATAACGATACTGAAAAAGTTATAGACAATGTGCCTATTGCCTTGAGGAAAAAGAAGGGATTGTGTTATGTATCCCATTTCTCAATTTGATTGTATTGACCATCTCTTTGTCCAACATCAAAGTTTTTATTGCAACTATTGATGCAACCAAAACACTTGCATTAGTTCAAGAAGCTCTAAAAGATAGAAATTGGGTTCAACCCATGAATGAAGAGATAAAAACATTAGAGAGAAAGTCAACTTTGAAGATTGTTGATAAACACAAAGACAAGAAAGTTGCAAGGTAAATGAATATACATTATGAAGCGCAAATTTGATGGAACATTGGATTGCTAAAAGACAAGATTGGTGGCAAAGGGATGCACACAGAGCTATGGCATTGACTATGAGGAGACATTTTCCCCAATTACAGCAAAAATGAATACAATAAGAATCATTTTTTCCCTGGCTTCTACTTTGGTTGGGACCTATAGTAGTTTGATGTTAAAAATGTTTGTCTGCATGGAGACCTGAATAAGGAAGTTCACATGGAAATTCCCTTAGGATTTAAATCTCAAAGTAGAAAGAACAAAGTGTGTAGGTTGAAGGCTTTGTATAGCCTCAAACAATCTCCCTGAGTGTGGTTTGGAAGATTTACTCAAATCATAATGTCCTTGGGATACAAACTTAATCAAAATGATCATACTTTACCCATAAAATATTCCCTTTATGGCAAACTCACTCTTCTCTTGGTGCATATAGATGATATGATCGTAGTAGGTAATGATGAGACAAGAAACTAACTCTGAAAAAAAAAAGCTAATAACTCATTTTGAAATATAAAGAGTTGGGAAAATTTGTATTTCCATGAATAGAGGTTGCCTATTCCAAAAAAGACATTTTTATTTCTTAAAAGAAATATGTTCTTGATCTTCTTAAAGAGACTGGAAAACTAGGATGCATAACCATAAAGTTGCCCATTAATAGAACCACAAGATTGGAGGTGAAAAAGGCTCACATGTAGAGAAGTCCCAATCCTATAGATTGCCGGGATAATTGCTAAATTTATCCAACACTCGGCCTGATATTGCTTATGTTGTTAGCATGATTATCCAATTTAAGCATGACCTTCATGATATACACCTTCGGGCAGTTAAGAGGGATCCTCCATAATTTGAAGACAAGCCCAAGGAATGGACTATTATATAGAAGAATAGACTCATTGTCTGTGGAAATATACATTGCCAACTACACAATGCAAGGTCAGTCATAGATAGAAGATTCACTTCCCGTTATTGCATGTTTCTAGGTGGGCATTTAGAGTCATCTAGTGCAGAAGATGAGTTCAGAGTTATGTCACATGACATGCGTGAAGGATTATGGATGAAGATTATTCTTGATGATCTCAAAGCTAAACATGAAGGTTCCATGAACTTGTTTTGTAATAACAAGTCGACTATCAACATTGTCATAACCCAGTCTAACATGACATAATGAAACACAGAGATTGACAAATATTTCATCAAAGAAAAATCAAATGGCAGCTTTATATTTACAACACATGTACCTATAGGACTTCAAGTACCAGATGTCTTATCAAAGGAACTTTTTAGTGCTAGATTTTAGGATATTATTGGCAAGTTGAGAAATGTGGTTGAGATTAATATCAGCATGCATCCTAATTATGTTCAACAGTTTACAATCATTTCTATCAAAATCAATTTTCTACTCAACATTAAAACAAATGGGTACTTAGACATTAATAGCCATTGTAATTGCTAGCAAAGATTTGGTTTATAAATACAGAAAAACAGACACACTAATTGAATCAAATCCACAAATATACAAGACAAGCAGAGCATATATTACTGCATTCACAATATCCATGATCCTGCATAAATGGTTTTACCTGTTGCACACAAAAGACAGCCCCCGAGAGAATACCATGCTTTAGTTGAATTCCTTTTAAAGAAATAATATATGTGAATAGGATTAAATGCCCTCAAGACACCGCTGTCATATTTGGCAAGGTTGTATATACCAATGCCCGCAAGAGAACAAAACCATATGAGCAAAGCAGGTCCTACAACAAGCCCCATTTTACTTGTTCCATACTTCTGTACACTGAACAAAATGACTAGGCAGGCAACAGAAATCATCACCACTTCATCTGCATAATAAAGGAAAAATAATAAAAGATTAATCCAACTACAAAAGTGATCCTCAAATTTCGATATTTAGCCCGGTTCTGCTATAGTCTCCACCACAAGAATTACCTAAACTATAGGAACCACATCCCATATTATCACACTTTGGTTGGATTGGCGTACACAACATAAACATACTAAAAGCACATGACTGAATTTGCTCAATTTTAGGACCAAAGCACAGTTCAGATACATTATATACAAAAAGAAGGCCTCAAAAGCTATTACTATTATAGGAAAAGCTATAGCAATTTATTCAAAAGAAGAAAGATAAAAGTCTTAGTTCTTTGGATGAATCTTAGGATAATAACATCAAATGCAGGTATTAATTAATAACTATTAATAGGATAGCACAATACCTTGCTTAATTGCATCTACCCCGACTTTCAAACCATTAAGAGATGATAGTACTGCAGAATGAAAAAGATATAAAGTAAGAATTAATTAATATGAAGAAATAAAGAAAAGAAATGGCTATTTAAAAACAACAGCGGTCAGGTACACTGTACACAAGCATCAAGATGTCATTATTACAAGAATGACATTAGTTTCAGTCCAAAGTCCAAACACATTAAGAGAAAAAAAAATTCTAAAGAAGCTATAAAATACAATACACGACAGCAGTAAGCAACCTGACATTGCTGGTGTAACAACCCCATTAGCTATCACCATGGAAGTGCCAGCAAGAACTAATAACAATAGAGTCTTCTTCAGAGTCACTGAAGTCTCTAGCCTTTCCTTGATTTTTAAAGACCTTTCAAGCTCCGCAGACGGCACCTTTAGCCTAAAGCCTGATATTCGGGCATCTGATCGCAACTGATTGGGAAGAAGACTCACCTTAGCATTTCGACAAATCAAGGAGTACAATGCAAACGTACCACCTGCAGCAGTTTTAAAACAATCATAAATTTAAGGGAAAAACTATACTGAAGATTTATCTTTAAAACACTGAATTTAGTGTACCTTCTCCATCATCATTGGCCCACAGAACAACAAGAACATACTTCACTAACGGAATCAAGATTAAAGTGTACAAAACAAGTGACAATGCTCCGAGAATGTCTTCATTCCCATTAATAGGAGCCTTCCTAAACATAACACTGAAGGTATACAAAGGGCTCGTTCCAACATCGCCAAATACAACACCAAGAGTTTGAAAGGCCAACACAATTCGCTTCCCCACACTAGCATCCTGCAACAGGACAGAAATTGACGATGAGCAATAATTGAATGTAAATAAATAACAGAAAACAATGTACATCCTGAGAATCTAATCCAATCCAATCCAATACTTATTCCTATGTGGAAATCAAAGTTTGGAAGAACAACCTCGTAGTCATTTCTCTGAGCACCGGGAACCTCGAGAGCTTCGACATCGAATGAATCAATTCTTGGACCAGTGCGAACGAGTCTCTGCTCAGCATTATCCTCCTCCTCGGAATCAAACATAGGCTGGTGGCGCAAATCGGCGGCGTCGAAGTCCTCGATCTCGGAGGGATCCTCGTCCTCCTGGAAAACCCAACGCGATTCAGTGGAGTCGGGATCCTCCTCGTCGCCCATCGAATTGGGACTTTTGGATTTAGGGTTTGCCATGGGAAATGAGAATCGATGCGAAGGAGGTGGTGTTGATTGGTGTCAGAACCAGAATTCGCAGTGTCAGAAGGTGTTTGATCAGTCGTAACTGAAATTTTGAAGCACGCAATTCAAGGACAACTGCAACATGCGCTCGCTAGTCTTGAGTTTCAGTTTTTGGTGCATTGGAAATTGAGAAGCATGAATTGAATTTTTAACACACAAGAATCAACTAGGAATTATTTGAAGTGCTCGATTTTCAATAATTGGATAGAGTGCCACTGTTTTCTTTTTCCCATGGGGTGTTCGTCCTCTTCAATTGAAATCGATCACAAGATCTAATTTAAACTAATTGACTTTGCTTATATCCATTAAGAGTGTGTTTGTAACCTTTGATTCGGGTTGAGGTTGAGGACAAAATTTATACTTACCAATGCTTAAGATGGAAATAAAACGAGTGTTGGATCCACATTGAATACGCGTCAGTTCAACCCAACTGATGTCATTGTCCATGTTGAAAAATAATATTTATTTTAAATAACTCAACAAATTATTTAAAAATATGTATGCAATTTTTTTAATACTATTATTATAAAAAATTTAGAGTTTAAAATAAAAATAAAAAATTAATAAAAGAGAGAAAACTCCTACACCAACATACATTTGCGTATAAGTTATAATAAAAGAAAGTAATCTTATCAATATTTTTTTTATAAATATTTTCAATATTTTATTTAAAATATTCTAATTAATGAAGATAAAGAAAAAAAAAGTAGATGAAAACGTAACTCGCTTGTTACTATAGTTTCTATTTTTAAATTTTTTATTTTGTATGAATAAGAAATGTAAAATGTTTAAATATAGTAAAAATAAAAAATATTAATAATTTTATTTTTTATTATAAATTTATTTATTTATTTATATTTTACTAATATAATTGTATATGTTAAATCAAAAGATAATTTTAGATTTCTCGAGCTTTCAAGTTTTAATGGTAACAAATAAAATATTTTTCTAAAAGAAAAATATTTTTACAAAATACAAATTAAATGAAGTTATCATTTATAATGAGTAATGACTAGTTGATACATGACTAACTGATTCCTTAATAGATCGAACAAAAACAAACTCATTGGAACTCATAAATCTATTAAAATAAAAAAGTCATGTTGTGTAAAAGAAATAAGAACAAGCAGATCCCTAAAATTACAAAGAAAGACAGTAAAAGTTTATGCAAAACTTGTTATTCGCTAACACAAGTCACAAAAAGTCTATTTGGTATCTTAAGGTTGATAAGTAGCCTGAAGTGACAATTTAGTAAAATTCAATTAATGTAAGTATTTAATGCTTTAACGAACACTTTTCATCTTAAGAGACTCATAATAAAGATAAACAAAGCAAGTTTGTGAGGAACCTTTAAGATTTTGCAATGATTATCTTCATCTAGACTATTATATAAGGAACTTCAAGATAAAAAATAAACGATGATGAAAAGGAAACATTTGTACAAATCATTATTCATTCTTTTTGTCAAGATATTATTTTTAATTGGTTGTATCACGTCTTATCTATAAGACAAAAGAATATTTGTAAAAACTGTACCTAGATATAATTGTTGTTATAAGATTAAGCTCGGAGAGACTTGTCTGTTAAAAAATACTCGTTTGAGTCTGAAAAGACTTATCTATAAAAGAATATTTGTTTGAGCCTTGAGAGACTTGATTATAAAATAATGGCTTAAATATGTTTTTAGTCCCTCAAATTTAGGGTAAATCTATTTTTGGTCCCTCAAATTTAAAATTGTTGTTTTTAGTCCCTATAATTTCAAAAAATCTTACTTTAGTCCTTATATTCAAATTTTGTTAAGAAATTTATCAAACATTATTGCATAAAATCTACCTATTGCTGTCCCTGTTAGTGAAAATATCACATTAAATCCGGTTGATATTGCATAACTGTCTTAATTAGTCACTTTCAAATATGTTATTAATGACCTAAGGGACTAAAACAAGATTTTTGAAAATTACAGGGACTAAAAATAACAATTTTAAATTTGAGGGACCAAAAACAAATTTATCTTAAATTTCAGGGACTAAAAATATATTTAAGCCTAAAATAATAGTTGGTGTTGAAGCTCATAGAGACTTTATGTTAAAAGAATATTTTGGTAAACTACTTGAAAATATAATTTAAATAACACTTAGGTTTGAGCCAAAAGTAACTTATTAAAACAATATATTTGTATCTTGTTTGAAACAATAAAACTCAATCTAGTTAAATTAAGAATTATACAAAGTCTCGATGGTTGAGACAAACTAGTATAAAAAATAATCACGTATTTTGTCTGCCTTTTTTCCAACACTCGTTACTATTTTTTTTAGAGAACACTCGTTACTATTGGTAATACTACTTCATTACTCAAAAAATGTGAGTTTTTTATTGACACTATTCAATCTCTTTTAGGATCTGTCTTTTATCCACAATATTATATCTAGTAATATCATATAAATAAATAAATTGGCATATTAAGCCTAAATTTTTTTTTTATAAGTTTAAGTTCAATCTTTTAAATAAATATTTTTTAAAAATTTAAATCTAATTATTTTGATTAAACAAATTCAAGACAAGTCATCCTTTAAATAAGTTAGGTCATATACTTATCTTTAATATCTTATCTATTTTCATCCCAACCTACGAATACTATTCTAACTTGTTTTAGTTTAGCTAAAAACCTAATTTGGTCCCTTATTATAATTGTTTGTTTCAATTTAGTCTCACTTTAATTTTTTGTCTCAATTTGGTCTCTAATAAATTAAATTGTTACAATGTCAGACTTCCGTCTAAATTATTTAAACGGAGTTAACTGTTTACCACGTGGATGCCACGTAGATGCCAAATTTCATTAATGCATCTGGAACCAGAACGACCCGTTCTGAAACCAGAACAGCCCGTTTTGGTTGCATTGTTGGTGTGTTAATTTTACACCTGTATCATTAAGGACAATGTAGTGTATCACTAAGGACAATAGTAGCAAGTTTTATTTCATTGTTAGTCAAACTGGAGTGAACCACTTACTACCAAATTGACACTATACAGTTAAGGATGAAACGACATGGTGTTTTCCCTTGAAGTCATTGACCGATGTATCTCAACAATAACAACCTGTTCTTGAGGAAGTACAACCTGAAGTAAAGGAAGAGGATACACAGGACCAACATTTCACCACACAACCACATGTACAAGTAGATAATGCTAATATCCTATCAGTCATTCAGTGTTATATGGTGGATAAGATGTATTATTGACACCTTCAACGTTATCTAGATGATTTCCCTTCTCAGTAATTTATTTGAATTTTTTTAGTATATATTATGTTGTTATGATTTTTTTTCAGTCTCTGAACCATATTTCTGTCTTTGAATTTATGATATGTTATGAATTTTTATTTTCAATTTTTGAATCATATTGCAGCATTTTGTTGAACGTACGTATGTGTTTGACGTTTTGGAACGGCCCGTTTTGCCCTCGTGGTGTGTTAATTTTGCATCTGGAACGGCCCGTTCCGTTCCAAATTCAAAATTAGCACACAACATATGCAACCAGAACGGGCCATTCTGGTTCCAGATGCATTAAAGAAATTTGGCATCCACCTATGCATCTACTTGGCATCCACGTGACCAACAGTTAACTCCGTTTAAATAATTTGGATGGAAGTCCGACATTGCAACAATTTAATTTATTAGGGACTAAATTGAGACCAACAATTAAAGTGGGATTAAATTAAAACAAACAATTATAATAAGGGACCAAATTAGGTTTTTAGCCATTTAGTTTTAATAAAAATAATTTATCTTTTTTAGATCTTTAACATATTTATAGCGTAGTTATTTAGTGCTTATCACTAATTCTAGTTAGTTTAATGCTAAAATAAGTAACAAAACATAAAATATTAATGAAGATAATTAAAATAACAAAGAATATTTTTAATTAATTTATTTTTACATGCATGATTTAATTTTATATTTACTTAAGTAATGTATTCATTATTTTATAAATAATATGATTATATATGATTTATATTAAAATATTATGAGTAATGATTTTTATTACATTTAATTTATTATTTCTTATTAATTTTTTATAATATTTAATTTTATTCTTATTTTTGAATTTATTAATTTTTAAATATTATACTTTTTAAAAAAATAATTATAATTTACTTAGAATTTTATTACATATTTCGAATATTTTACTTTTAATGTTTTTTTTTTTAATTTTGATTGTACTTATTTTTAGTTAAAATACTTTTTTAGTCCTATAATTTCATTTACCTTATATTTTGATCCTTATAATTTAAAATAGAAATTTTTAGTCCCTATAATTATTTTTTTTAATTTTTTAATTTTAGTTTAAAATATATCTTTTTAGTCTTATGCTTATAATTTTTTTAATATTTTTAGTATTTGTTGTTAATTTATATTTAGGCTTCATGGTTTAGGGTCAAGTTGCGATTTTGTAATTTTGAAGTATATTACTTGGGAACATCAACTCTTTAGGTCAATATAAATGTTTTAGATAATTGTCTTAGATATCTAACAAAATTAAGATAAATTTGATAACATAAAAATATAGCTCTAAATATAATGTTTAGACCACATGAGTTCATAGAAGATTAAGATATGAAAAGATAGTTGTGAGTGGTGATGGTGAATTATTTTATCCTATAAGTGTTTAATCTTTATAATGGTTTAAGAGACCTGAACCAATAATTAAGAAAGAGAAACTGTGGGAAAGACATTTGTGAATAAGTTATGGTGTAAGTTGATTATTAGTAATTTGAGGTGTTTTGGTAATAACGATACCTGAAGAATTAATGTGTAACACTAATAACATAGTGAGGCTAGTTAGGTTATTGGTTAAATTTTTTGTTTGGTGTTGATCTTCTAGAGATCATGCTTGAAGTATTAATAAGTGATGAAACAATTTTATAATTATGAGATTGAGATGATTTAATGATGATTAACTTAAGGATACGTTCCTTGTCATTAATAATGGTTTGAAAGTGATTAAGTTAATGTGTTATAATCATAATAGTAATGGAAGATCTTGTAATAACTCTTATTGAGGTGCTATTGGAAGATCTTGTGTATATCATTGTGCTTGAATTGTGAATATGTGTGGATCATGTGATAGTTACGTGATGTGAAGTATAAGTTAAGGACTTAATTGAGTTAAAAGTCTAGGCATGAGTGCCTAGTCATGATGTCATGAACTGTTAAATTGTGAAATGTGAATGATATGAACATGTAATGTGAGTTTTGCATTGAGTCTTGGGTAACATACACCATGTGCATAAAAGTGTTTTATGATGAGGGGCGGTGTGGAATATAATATCAATGAAGGTCCCCTCGACATAGCTTGGGTATTCATGACCTTGAGAACAATTAGGTTTAGGAGGCCCAATTTTGCATGTTTGAATGCATGGGATGTATTTTGCGTGCCATCATTATCCCGACACGCCTTGGTGTATCTTCCACCTAGTGCAGAGTGTTGGGCGAGTCAGCCACTGACATGTCCTCCCAAGCTATCCTATGAGCCTTCGAACGACATGCGATGTGAAATTTACTAACATTGTGCATACAAATTTAATGAGTTTGTGTCCATTGCATTGAATGTACGAATTGTGACAATTTCTAGTTATGCTTGTTATGCCATTACATTACTTATATATCTTGATGTTGTGATTAATATGTACTTGGTACGATTTTCTATTTGTTATATTTTATGTGTCTGGCTACCCAACCTTATCTCACACTAGTAGTTAGAATGAGACATATTTCACTCCCTTTTCGGTGTTGATTGTTTTCTCAGTTGTATGTTTTGCATATGAGCATTATCTAGATGATGATGTTAGTGATAGGACTTGAAGCTGAATTTTATGTGTTTAGGTTGTACTCGTAAAGAATATGGAAAGCAAAAACATGGATTGAAATATTGGTTATAGCTTTTCATTTATTATGATGTTTGTATATACAAATTACAAAAGGAGCAGATAAATAACTACCAACATATCAACAAAGTAATTGTGAACAAATTATTAAAATAAAAGGAAATAAAACAATAAAGTAATTGGGAACAAATCATAAAAGAGGAAGATAATATAGCTAATATCTTCTAGCAAAATAATACCCTATAACATTCCCCCTAGAGATGTGTGTAAATAGGAAACACCCATATTGGTCTTTAATCACATGAACTGAGCTTTGCTAAGTGACTTAATGAATAAATAAAATATTTGATTTGATGAATTATAACTTTCATATTTCCAATGAGACCAAAAGTAATTTTTTCACGTACAACATGACAGTTAATTTCTACGTGTTTGGTGTGCTCATGATATACTAGATTGGAAGCAATATGAAGTGTAGTCTAATTATCACAATACAAAGGAATTAGAGTAGATATAGGAAAACCAATATCATTTAAAAGATATGAAAGTCAAGTGATTTCACAAGCTACATTGACCATTGCTCTATACTCAACTTCAACAGATGAGTGAGAAACTACATTTTGCTTCTTTGATTTCCATGAAACAATGTTAGTGCCCAAAAAGATACAGTAACCAGATGTATAACATCAAGTTGTGGGATAATTAGCTCAATTTGAATCACAATAAGCAAAAAGTGATATATCTAAATCAGATGGAAAGAATAGGCCTTGTTGAAGGGTTTCTTTTAGGTAATGAACAACGCAAACAACAACATCCATGTTCAAAGGGTAAGCAATGTCCTGGCATGTTACTATAAGATAAATTAACCGACCCACAAGGTAACAATACAGAGAAGGATCAAGTAATATAGTACCTTATGAAGGAAAGTTTTAGATTTTGATCCATAGGAAAACCTACCAGTTTTGAACTAGTAAGGCCACTGTCAAGGATGATATCAAGATCATATTATCTTTGGGACAAAAATAGGCCCTTCTTAGAAGTGTGCAAAAGGTCCTTAACCAAGTCAATGAGTGAAGAATCAAAACCTATAAGGATGATGTCATCAAAATAAAGGAAAGGAAACACAAATCTAGATTTTCGATGCAAGCAGAATAGTGAATGATTAGCAGTACTAAGAGTAAAACCAAAATTAAGAAGAACCTTTGAGAATTTTGAATGTCGATTTCGTGAAGCTTGCTTAAGATCATATAAATATTTTTTTAGTCTGCAAAAAAAGATTCTCTATGACGACGAAAATCGGGAGGCAATTGCATAAAAACATCCTCATGTAGATCCCCACATAGGAAAACATCATTAACACTAAGTTGATGAAGGGGCCAGTGTTTGGTAGCAACAATAGAAAGGATAAATTAGACTATGATGAGTCTTACAACCAGGGAAAATGTTCCAATGTAGCTAACACCTTCAACTTGGGTATAACCTTTTACAACAAGTGATGGAGAAGATAGGAGGAGTGAATGTTATTCTTCTCCTATTCTTCACCTAGGCTTGGATCTTCTTCAAGGAGCTTGAATCCGAAGATGGAGAACTCTGGAATGTTGAAGGAACACGAGTGGAATGAGGTCTAGACTTGGATGGAAGCATCCAAGCTCAAGCATCAATGGAGAGCACACTTCAAAGAGAAGGATTCTAAGGTGAAATCCTAAGGTTTTGAAGATGAACTATAAAGGACTTTTGAGAGAGGAAACTCGGCCAATGGCTCACAAATTTCTATTAAGATCAAAAGTGAATACAAAAGGTGAAAGAATGGCTTAAGTATGCACGGAATTGTGACCCATAGGTGCCTAAACTAAAGCCTCACAAAATGGCGCCTAAAGTTTGAATTCAAATTTGAATTTTGAATTCAAACTTTGGTGCACATGTGTAAGTCCGAAAATTTAGGTACCAAGGTGCATTTAGGTGTGATTTGAGAGTCATTTAGGGTTAATTTGAGTGGCACATGTTCAGCCACCCATGGTGCTAAACATGTGACTCAAATGTAACTTAAATGACTTCCAAATTAAACCTAATTTAACCTAATTAGCATACTTTAGTATTCCTTGTATTTTCCTATTCTAATGACCTAATTACATTGGTCAAACAATTACAATGGAAAGGAAAAATTACAAGAATGAAAATGAGCCCAATATTGGGTACCAAAAGCCCAAAGGCCCATGAAGCCCAAAACTAGGCCCAACTAGCCTAAAACCTAAAATGCTACTCTATGTGGTCCAAAATACAAGACCAAAATATATGATACTTATACTAACATGATGTATACAAAACATATGAAAATAGCTATAACAAACTATGGCCCATGAAAAGTTCAACTTGGGCCTGAGGCCCATTGGGCCCTGACTGACCCAAACCTTCATGTCTAGCCAACTCCTCTTGGTTCTTTGAGTATGTCACCTCTTGCACTCCAAAGCATGATTCCATCAACAAGCCTTGCTTTATACTGTTGGATACTGCCATTTGAATTCTATTGAATTTTGCATACCCATCGACAATCAATTGACTTCTTCCCGATTAATAATCATATTACGAACCAAGTGTTGTTCTCATGCAAGGCATTAATCTTAGATTGCATGGCATTATGCCATTTTGAAAAATTCTTAGCTTAAAATATGGCTTCTATTCTATATCAATAGACAAGGTAGAAAGAAAAAAATAATGGGAACGTGAAAAACGATGATATGATAAAAAAAATTAGAAAAGGGGTAAAGATTACTTGAGTCATTGAAAGAAAAGGGAGATTGTGATGAGGTGAGAGAACATATAAATTCATTAAGATGACAAACGTGATGTCTTGTACAAGAGAAATGATTTGGAACAAAAGGTGGGGGATCGACATTAATAGGTGATATAGGTTGCTCAATAAATGATTATGGTTGTTCAAGTTCCTTTGTAATAGGGAATGACAAAATAGGATTAGTTTTTTTTAATAAAAAAAGGATCTCATAAGGTGTGCGACTTTAGAGAGTTTAAGTAGGTAACCGATTAATTAGGTAGGTCATAGTTGACACAAAATCTCCATAATAATCTAAAGGTAAGTTGGATTGAAAATGTAAAGCACGGTTAGTATTTAATAAGTATTTGTGTTTACACACGATAAACCATCCTATTGTGGAGTATAAGAGCAACTTGATTGGTCACAATTAACACAAAATCTCCTTAAACCTTAATTAATATTTTTTATATAAAAAACATAACCATCATGGTGAATTGGAACAAATTAGTTATCACATGATTTAATAAAATGTAGATACTTTAGTGTATGAGTGAAAAAAGGAAAAGATCAAACACTATATGATTTGTAGCACCTAAATCAAAAATTCAAATGGTTGAATGAGGTTTAAAAGAGATAAAACAACTAAAAGAAGTACTTGAAAAGTTTGCAACTAGTTGTTCATTACCATTTACCAATGTTAATAAGAGAAAGAAGTTGTTGAATTTGGGATGGAGTCAAATCATTTTAAGGTGTAGAATTCAAAGATAAGGTAATAATAGTAGCATTGGAATGAGCTTGCATGGAGTGAGATCCAGAGTCACGACCATGATGGGTTCAAGTACCATAGCAGGGTTTGTTATGACCAAGATTATGTTTCCACTAGGAAGGATATCTAATTTTTGAGTAATAATGACTATCGGAGTGACCATCAACATTGCATATGGAACAATGAAATTGAGGCTTAAGTTTGGCACCTCGAGATGAATTTGATCTTTGAATAGTCATGGTTGATTGATCTAAGGGAATAGATCGAGAATATGATAATGAACATTGACATTCTTCTTGTAAGAAGAAAGAATATGCTTTGGCCACTAAGGAAGAGGATCCACGAGAAGAGTTTGATTTTTAATAGAAGCATATGAATCATTTAAGCCTTGAAGAAAATCCATAAAATGATCAGTATCGTAAATGTTGTTAAAATTTGGAACAATATTGCAAGCACAAGTTGGAGGTATGCAATAAGAATCAAGTTCATTGTGATAAGCCTTCGACATGGTGTAGTAGGCAAAGATAAAGTTGGTGTCTTGGGAGAGGTTAGAAATTGCTCTATGAATTTCAAAAAAATTTATGGGACATTTTTCTAATTAAAGTGAGTAAGAAGATCAAGTCAAGTATAACAAGCACTATTGATCTAGAGAATGAAATTTGCAATGATTGGGGTTATGGAATGGGCAATCTAAGATTGGACCATTCTGTTGCAACATACCAATTTTTTTTTTTAGTGTGTGGGTTAGGTTTAGGGATGCTACCATCAATAAAACCAAGTTTGTTTTTGGCCTCTAATGCCATAATGAATGCTCGACTCCAAGTTGGATAATTATCACAATTGAGAAGTTATGTGACAAATGGTTGACTAAGTTGATTAGAAGATTATAGATAATATTTAAATGAAAGGTCAAGATTGATGACAACCATGTGAAAAATGTCTAAGAACGAGATTTAAGTTGATACCATGTAAAAAATATGAAAAGAACAAATATGATAGCCATGTTACATTTAACTATAGTTGAGGGGACTCCTTCACAGCAACAACAAGGAGAAATCGCCTCAACTACAATTAGATGCAATAAATAATATTAAAGATTTAAAAAACTCATGATTGATTAAAGTCATTCTCATGCTCGCATACAATACTAACATAACAACAAAAAACTTTTATGTATAATTTTTATTTCTAAAATTATTATTAAATAATAATAACCGCGTATTATTACGAATCTCTTTTGTTTATTTATTTATTTACTAATATTTAATAATTATTGAATTATTATTTTATGTTGCTGTAATATTTCAGCTCTATTTTTTACTATGTGTATTTAAATTAATTTTAAAACCATTTAAAAGATAATTAGTTTTTATTAAAGTATTTTAAACAAAGAAATTTATGTTTTAAAAAAGTTAACACTAAACAACAATATTTATAGGTTAATTTTGTTCTTAAAATATATTGTTATTTTTCTTAATAAGTAGTTTATTTTATTTTAATATTTAATATTTAAACATACTATTCCAATCTTTATAAACTATTAAAATTGTAAACATTTACTAATTTTTATTAAAAAAATCCATTTCTATTTATTATATATATATTTTTATTATATACCAATATTATGATTTTTATTAACTTATTATTAACTACAATATGATTAGTGACTAAAAATTTATTTAATAAAATAAAATACCTATTTTTGAAAAAAAGAAATAATTTTTTAAATTAAAAAGAGAGAGAGAGAGTTGCATGTGAATAAATAAAGGAAGTGGCAAAACAAAAATTCAAGAAAGTTCTGTTGCCAAAGCTTCACACCACAAACCCTAATCCCCTTGTCTCTTATCTTCTTCATCTCTCTCTCTCTCTCTCTCTCTCTGCAATAAACATGTCTCACTTTGGACGGTCTGGTCCTCCAGACATTTCCGACACTTACTCTCTTCTCGTTCTCAACATCACCTTCCGTAAGTTCTCTCTCTCTCTCTCTCTCTCTCTCTCTGTTTTTTCAGTTCAATTGTTCAGCTCAACCCTTAATCTAACGCTCGATCTTGTTTCGTCCAGGCACCACTGCCGACGACCTATTCCCTCTCTTCGATAAGTATGGGAAGGTCGTTGACATCTTCATTCCCAAAGATCGAAGGTAATTTCATATTTCAATTTATTTTCATCCTTTTATTAATGCATTGTTTATTTATTTATTTATTAACCTAACATTTTTGCAATTGTGAAGGACCGGTGAGTCGAGGGGTTTTGCTTTTGTGCGTTACAAGTATGCTGATGAGGCTCAGAAGGCCGTTGATAGGCTTGATGGTATGCTTATTATCCATCTCGTTGTCCTTTTGTTGTTTGATTAATTATGCTCATTTGAATAAACAAATTTTAACTTTTCAGGAAGAATGGTTGATGGTCGTGAAATAACTGTCCAGTTTGCGAAATACGGGCCTAATGCTGAGAGGATGTAGGTTTCTCAATTGTATTTTGTTGTTTATTAATTTGTTCGTTTGTGTTGTAATTGTTATGCTGTTGAATTTAAACCTTAGCTTTGTTTACTCTGTTTAACTACTTGGGTGGTTTTTTGTTTTGTTGTTTTTGAAAATGAAAATTATTTGAGTTATTTTGCAATCCCTTTTCCTTTTGATGTATTTGTCATTATTCGAATTGATGCTACTCTTGAGAGACATTTTCTGTGGTGGTATCTTAATTTACAAATCTACCATGCCGGTATGTTTGGGCTTAACATTCACAGTAGCCGTGGTGCTGCTGCTGATAAGAATTAAAACATCTAAGTGGTATTATCATTATTTTCTCTCTCAATAAAGATTTTGGCGAACAAGTTAAAACAGTTGGTTTATGAAAAGTACCCAAATAGACTCTTGCGTTTTGGTCTTTTATTGCCAAAAATAAATAATTTGAAGAACAATAGTCAGACTGGCCTTTTGCTATGACTTTCTCCATTTTCTTGCATGATATTGACCTATTTTCTTGTAGATTCTATGCATTTGTCCATTGCTTAGTTAACCTTTTCAATTTGTAGTCACAAAGGAAGGATTATTGAAACAGCCCAGAGATCAAGGCACAGGTCAAGGAGCCGCAGTCCCAGGAAAAGGTATGCTGTTTTAAATTTCCTTGCTTCTTTTTGAGTGTTGGGATTTTAGTATCTTGAGAAATTTTGAACTACCACTGTCAAATTGCTTTTCTTGGTGATACAACAAATTGGACAAGTGTGTTTTGATTGCTTGTGATGAGATGAGTGAGATGTTTCATGTGATTTCTTAGCTTTTGTTTTTACGTTGTGATGGGTGTCAGCACTTTATAGCTAAAACCATCTTTGGGAGTCTTCATTGTTAGATTGAATGCTATGTTGTTGTGACAATCAGTTGCTGTTTCATGCAATATAGTTCTGGACTTTAATGAAATGTTAGGTTACTTACTGATTTCAGCTCATTAACTTGTCCTATTGAAGGAATCTTGTACAGCATAAAATGAAATATGGTGGATACAGTGTCATAACATGCTTATAGTAGATTTTACTTTTTTTTTTTTTGGGAAAAAGTAAGCAGATGTTTTTTGTTGATTAACGTTCGAGATTGCTCCCCCTTCCACAATTATCATTTATGCTATGACTTTCAAAATTAGCATAAAATTATGTTGTGGGAAATATTTTCAACAGAATAGTGTTTGGATTACCATATTTTGTTTTGTTTTGTATTTTTTTTTGCATATTTTAGTTTTCGAGAAAACATGTTATTTACTCCCCAAAACAATTGATTATTGAATGTGCCAAATTCTATTTATCTGATCATTTTGAAAATTGTGTTTGGCATTTAAAATGGATTTTTGATAGCCAATGTATTGTTTAATGTCAATATTTGCAGGTATCGTGATGATTACAAAGACCGGGATTATAAGAGGAGAAGTCGTAGCAGAAGCTATGATAGGTATGAACGTGACAGGCACCGGGGGAGAGACAAAGATTACCGTCGCAGAAGCAGGAGCCGAAGTACTAGTCTTGATTACAAAGGTCGTGGGAGGGGACGCCATGATGATGATTATCATAGTAGAAGCCGGAGCAGATCAGTTGATAGGTTTTCATTCATTGATCTAGCTCTTTTAATTGTGTTTTATTTATTTATTTATTTATTATTATTTGAACCTTGCGTTGTTATTCTCTATAGCCGATCCCCTGCACGACGCAGTCCTAGTCCTCGAAGGAGTCCTTCCCCTCAAAGGAGCACTTCCCCTCGAAGGAGTTTTTCCCCAATGAAAAGTCCACGGGGTGAAAGTCCTGCGAATCGTAGCCGTGATGGACATTCTCCTACCCCTCGCAGTGTCTCACCTCGTGGTCGCCCTGATGCTTCGCGAAGCCCTTCCCCTCGTAATTCAAATGGTGATGTAAGTAATGTTGGTCTTGAACATGGAGTAATAAAATTGCCTACTTTGTAGTAAGCAAGGTATTTTTTTAACCTTTTGTGACTTTTCAATTTTGTTCTCTTGCAGGAATAAGTTATGGATTTTTTACATGAAAAATTCTGCGGATGCTGGACTATTGCACCTGTAGCTGTTTTGCCATTGTTGGATCTTTTAGTCCATGTGAACGGTCTTATCAGAGTCCTTGAAGGATTTTATGATCTAAGTGCTGTTTGGTAGGATCAGACCTCCTTGATGTTTGAGTGTTTTTATATTTGGACTTTGCTATGTTGTCTACTTCAGTTTTCAGTGACTATTAGACCTTGCAGTGGATAGGTTAATATCTCATTTCGAGGGGTTTTGCCATTTTATTTTCATACTGTTTGCATTTTTCTCTCTCCATATTTTCATTTTCATTCCCACTTTATAGGAAGGAATGGCTGTGATCTAGTTAAAGCTCAGTTAATTTATGTTGAACAACTTATTGGGTTTTATAGTTATGATCGGGAAAGTGATGGGGGGCCTGATAGGCGCATGTTGACTTTGTTGCTGTTGATGCTGTTTCTGTGTCCTTGATGATTGGTCGTGAATTCGATGCTGGTTGCAAGAGTATGCTGGTTTTAGGACTGTGATTGTTTTACCAGTTTGCTGATTAGACAGACAATTAGTTGACTTGATTTTCCTGATTGATCTGATCATTGGTAAGCTTTTTTGGTTTACGTTTTTGTTTCTTCTGAGAACCCTCATAACCACTGAGAATTCTGATCTTTGATCTGGTAACCGTGTTTGGTGTTCATTGGAAAAAGAAAGTGCCCTGAAAGGGATTCTTGATGCTGTGACGAACACAAGTTGAGCATATTTTGACATGTAGCTGATGCCTCGTAGGAGTTGGACCTGTCATTTGTTGATTCAGATGCAGACATTTAACATAAAACTGTGGGTACTAAATGTGAACGTTAATGTGCTGGTGTTTATTTCAAATCACAGTGAAGGGAACAATGGTAACACATTCATGGTTACTTTTTAGGATATTTTAATGGATAGTTTTTAACATTGACCTTTCAAGATTATAATATCTGCTACTTAATGTAGTTGAGATACGTTTGTTGTAGCACACTGCTCCATGACACTGTAGCTGTGAGGTGGTAGCTGATGCATCTTTTATATGAAATGCATGTGTTCGTGAATAATACGAAGAACTAACCAATTACGTAGCTGACTGTTGCTGCCCTTTTTTGCTGTGTTCGGGTTGGCAATGGTATTAGCAGTTGGTACTGATGATGGCTGTCTAGCTGTGCTGCTGGTTTCTGTTGATTCCAAAGCCGCGTGACAGAATTGTTTTTCACTATTGAACTGGTGATTTGTTTTTGTAGCTTAATTTCAGTTTTTCATCTTTTTTCTTATGGCATAAAAAGGTTTATCTCTATTGCTTGTCTGTTGTTGCTTTGGCATTGTGGTCTCTATGGCAACATTGTGTTTTGGTTAACTGTTTTGCAACTGAAATAACAACCATTGTTTTAGAGATGTGTTTCTCTTAAATTTGTAAGTTTCCTTGGGTTGTGGGTGAGTTTTTCAATTTATTACATTTGTTGGCCCCTTTGAGTAATTGGGCTGTTATCTTGTCAGAGTAAATCTATATAATTGGGGTTTGCTTTGTGGTGATCTGGTTAAGATTTTCAGTCCTGAACATATAATAAAAATGTTATTCTTATTTTTTCCATGAGTAATGAAATAATACAACAAAAATTATAACATCACTTTTATGTCTATCTCTTTCGATTACTTTATCTCTTTTAATTACTTCATTTAGTATGGAGGGATATTATTACTTCATTTAGTATGGAGGGATATTATTAAAATTTGAGATATAAACACAAAAGTGATACT
Source organism: Cajanus cajan (assembly GCF_000230855.2). Classification (NCBI taxonomy): domain Eukaryota; kingdom Viridiplantae; phylum Streptophyta; class Magnoliopsida; order Fabales; family Fabaceae; genus Cajanus; species Cajanus cajan. Next base: position 64,759,739 of record NC_138518.1, read on the forward strand.
TTACAAGTTGTACAATTTTTATTATATGTCTTAACATTACTATTTTTCCATTGGAATCTTGTGTTTATGGTAATAGGAGTCAAGTGTTGTTGATAACTGTTAGGATTTTAATTGCAGTTTTCCTAACAAGGTCTTGCTTCGAGATAGACCAAATCTCCCAACACTACAGCTACCAAAAGAAAGGGAATAATCTCTTCTCCATTTCATTTCATCATGTTAGAATAAATACAACTTGAAAATTAGGGTAACAAGCACCCTCCAGCCAAGGCCCAATAGTTGATAAAACTATTCTAACTTTTTTTTGAAAGAAAAACTAAACTATGCTAAAACATAATTGGGCTTATAAGATAGAAATTGGGTTAACTATTTTAATTAAAAACATAATCTTTATGCCAACTGGGCTTCTGAGTGCTTCTTTTAGCCCGTTTTTCTCCACTTCCTTTGGTTGCACTTAGGCTGCTATCAATAACCTCGGCACGGTGCTGTTGTCTTAAGTGGAGACAATTAATTGCTTCGCGTTGTCGAAGCACAATGAGAAAGACATGTGAAATTTGAGCTCCGAAAATACCCAGTATTAATCTGGTGTATAATTGGATTTTCGCGTATGATTTTCTTGATTGTTATTTCATAGAATGCTTCTTGAACTTGTACCCTCTCCATCCCTCGTGCGTATGACTAACTAAACTAAAATAGCAGGCGTAGTTAAAAAGGACACAATCGAGAGATGAACCAAATCTGCATCTATTTATAGAGGAATTTTTGTTTGTGTATATTTTATTCGGAACAATTTTAACTTTTTAAATATAAATAAGAAACTGTTAAGTGGAGGTTATGAAATGTTATAAAAGCCTTTTAGTGTAATAATTGTAAACTAATTTATCAACCTGAGTATAAGCAGAAGTAGGGAGTGCCTTTTTCTATAATAACATGAAATTATATTTTTAAAATTTTAAATATAAAATGTCTTAATTTAATTTTTATTTTTATTTCATAATTAACTTTTATATATTAAAGATAAACGTTTTTCTTGCACGAGAGTGTATTCGAAGATTTCTAATGGATATGAAGATATTTAAGATTTTTTTTTTAATTTTTTTATCTAATTTAATTTTTATTTGTTATAATTATTTATTAATTAAGTTTTAATGTTTTAAAAATAAATTATTGATAAAAAAAATAAACTAATGTTATAACATAAATTATTTATCACAAATTTAAAATATAATTTATATATTTAAGTATAATATTTATTTTTATATATAATTTATTATAAATTTTAGTTGTATATAAATATTATATATATATATATATATTAAAACTAGTTTAACTATATTAACATATTGATATATTATGTTAAAAATGTTTAGTTGATAGGATTTTGTTTTACAAATTTTGGATTTTGATCATGTCGGTTCAATTTTAGGTTTAAATTAAAAAGTTAGGTACAAAATTTGGACTGTGTAAGATAGAAATAAATTCAATTTAATTCATTCTTTGCTCATCTCTAGCCGTATAAAAATTGATTTGACTATATGCAAATTGGAAAAAGTGAATATCTAATTACAAGAGACTAGCTTTTTATCTAATTTCAGATGTGACTTTGAAGACTGATATAATTTAATCCAAATACATGAATATACATTAAATTTAAATACTAATTTTTTTATGGTCATATTTCTCCAAGTTGCCTTTTAATATTTTAGTATGTTTAAAGTTAATTAAATTTAAACCTTAAAATTGTTTTTATTTCTCATGTTTATGAGCTTATCTATTGTATACTTTCGTGTTTTGTATAATAAAAAATAAGCTTTATTAAAAACAACGAGATAAAGTATTTTTTAATTTTCTACTTGTAAAATAAAGCAAAATAAAAAAGAATTCTACATTGTATTTTATTTTATTTTTTTATTTCTCATGTTTATCTACTATATACTTTCGTGTTTTAAAAAATAAAAAATGAGATAAAGTAATTTTTATTGCCTACTTGTAAAATAAAGAAAAATAAAAAATGTGAATACTTGATATTTAAAATTCATCTTTATTGTAGTTGATTTATTTTTAATTCATTTGATATTAATTACATGTTAAACAAAAATATCTGAACTATTTTTTTTTTTTAAAAGAGACCACGGATTTCGAGTATTCAATGCGGATCTGAAATTCCAAACTTCTATTTTTTTTAAAAAAAAATCCCAAACTTCTAATTAAGCTGTAACAATTGTGCGGTAATTGATACAATTGTAAAGAATACAATAAGTAATCTTAAATTATTGATTGAAATTGAATGTAAACATACAATAGATAGAGGTGTTGAGAAATCAATACTTATTAATAATTGACATTATTTACTTTACCATCAAACCCTTAAATGAAAAATTACAAAAGTTGAATCAATTAGTTTAATTTAAATTACTCTTTAATGGATTTAATTAGAATAAATTTAATTTTATATTAAAATTGATCTGAACTGAAACTTAACATATTTTCACGATTGGGTCAACTTTTTTTAAAATTAAAAAAGGATTATGCCGATAATTAAATCCAGCTACAGAAGATATTTACAACTTATCAGAGATTAGAGCTCAATAGTCATTGCTTAAGCTTGCACTGTCACTGTTTGAGAATTCTGAATGGATCGAAAATTTTACTTCGTTACGTATTACTATTTTTATATAACTTGCAATTAAAGGTAAGTGCTAAAAGTGATATATTGGCGGTAACTAAAATTAGTGAAATATAAATTATCTGAACCACAAGAATTAGTTAAATTACAATTGGAGTGATAGTGTGTATTGTGTAATAATATCACTCATAGTAGGGTTAAGTAAGTTGTAATGACTGCGTGCATGGTACAATGCGTGACCGAATCAGACTACAAGAATTATAAACCCCATTTTGCTAAACGTGAGTGTTTGAATCAGTGTTACCTTAAGATTGTGAGTGTAGCATTCAGTTGAACATAAATTAGAAAGTGTGGTTTGAGTGAAAAACAAAAACAATTATTATTTACCAAATGATCAAGTAAATGATCAAATGCACCATCCTATAACAAACATTGCTGCTGTGTCGTCTTATTAGTCGATAACACTATGAATAGAAAAATGCTGTTCAAACAGGAGTAATGTCAAAAAGGGTATCACATATCACCTAGCAGTTGACTCATCAACTAAACATCAATAGAACAGTCAAAAAGATGGTATGAATTCATTATTATCATGCTGCTTCTCAACTTGACGAGTTTTTTATGGGGTAAAAAGGCACAACTTATAATTAAAATAGAAGAATTAAAGCAAAAGTTGTGAGAGTATCTTACTGCTTTAAACATGTGCTAATCGTATAGAGTTGGTCTAGTAGTGGTTAACATATTAGTAGGTGTTGATGAGGGGTATTAAGAAGGATGCGATTTTAGAAGGCAGTTGTACTTGTTGTACCCCAGTATTTTATTTTTTTAATCAACTGTACTCCAATATTTTAGGTTCTTAAGTAAACAGATTCTTAAATGCTCATTTTGTAATTTATTTTATGTTATATTTTTTAAATTCAATCTGCCCTATGTGTCGCAGCCAGATGCAGACAAAGGGTGAGAGTTTGAAATTTGTAGTAACACTAGAGGCCTCAAAATTGAATTGGATATGTCTCTATTACACTTTCTAAAATATCTTCATTGCACATTGTGATTGGTCATGATTTGTATGGAAATGAGAAGCAAAATGATTACAAACTAGTGTATATATCTATCATCCCACACAGGACAGAAGATATTAAAGCCCAAAGAAAAAGCCCCCCAAAAAAGAAAAAAGTATATCCAATTTGGTGGAATTGGGGATGAGAAAAACTAGAAGAAGCTAAAGGGGTTGAATCTCAAACTGGCATAATTGGCACTGACATAAGCATTTAGCAACTCATTCTGGGCAGACCAGAAATCAGCCTTGAGACCCCCTCTCCTAATTGCTTTTAGGATTTTGTTCTTGTGTGTGTATCCTGTGACCACCACCTTCTGACAGTTAGTATCCACTTCCACTTTCTCTATCCCTGTTTGTGGATCCACAAACAATGCCACGCATTAATACAACAACCAACTCATAATTATTGCGACACTATTAGCAAAATGAATCTCTTTCAATTAAACTAACCTTTTAATTTTGATAGGCATTTCCTTAGTCTTTTCTCATGTATACAAACCATCTCCACTTTTAGCTCAACAACCTGCAAAGCAAAACATTGTATACATGAGACTAATATTATTTCCCAATTAATCAGGCCATGGTGATACCCTTTTAGTTCATCTGGTAATATTTTTTTGATGGAGTATGCATGATTTCATTCACTAATTTAATAAATAGCATCCCCTATAATACTTCTATAAACTAAAAAACACCTAATCTTGTATATTTTTCAGCATAAGTGTTATAGGCCAAATGTGCGAGAATGAGATAATATCTGAATGAACAATGTAATAGTCTATGAGATTAAAAGTTGTTGGGAAAACTCGGACTTTCCCGCTTCGTGAAGTTAAGATAGGCACTTAGAAATTAAAGGTAGTAATGGGAGCACACGAGTTAAATTTTCCAATATGGAGATTCTTCCACTATGCAAAAGAATAGTAGGATTACAAGAATGTAATTACAAAATAGACTCACTCTATGGTGGCACACTCAAAACTTGAGACTATCTCTCTTCTCTCACAAAGAGGCTTTCTTACTTTCTCACTCTAAGAAGTGGATTCACTCTTGGCTTGGATTGGATAGGAATGAAGCCTCCTACCCCTATTTATACTACTCCACCTTCAGAATGAATGGTGGGGATCAAGGGTTGAGATTGGTTCTCTAGAATGTTCCACACATTCCAGGAATCTCTACTCCCTTCTATATCCTTCTATACTCTTCCATAAGGTTCCGGAAGGCTCCACACATCTCTAGAATGTTCCAGAGGATTCCACACTATTCCACAAACTTCTAGAGAATTCTACAATTCTCTAGGATTCTCTAGAATGTTCTAGAAAATTCTATACTTCTCTAGAAAGTTCTAGAATTTTCTAGAACCTCTCCAATTAAGGAGGGATCCTAACAAATCTCCCCCTCCCGACTTAATTGGGGGGCAGTAGTAGACCTGCACCTTGACAGCAATCTTCAAACTTCTTTGTCGGTATTACCTTGGTCATCATGTCTGACCAGTTCTCGTCTGTGTGAACCTTGTCAAGATGCAATTTCTTTTCCTCGAGGACTTCTCGGATCCAATGATATCTTGTGTCAATATGCTTCGTGCGGGAATGAAATTTTGAGTTCTTTGCTAAGTATATTGCGCTTTGATTATCACACTTTACCACATACCTTTCTTGTTCTACTCCCAGCTCAAGAAGCATGTTCTTCATCCACAGCATCTCCTTGCAAGCTTCAGTAGCTGCAATGTACTCCGCCTCTGTGGTGGATAATGCGACACACTTTTGCAGTTTTGATTGCCAAGAAACGGCTCCCCCTGCAAAAGTAGTTAGGTATCCAGATGTTGATTTCCTTGAATCAATATCTCCAGCCAAGTCTGCATCTGTGTATCCCTGTAACACAGGTTTCCCTTTTCCAAAGCACAAGCATCTTTTGGAAGTTCCACGTAAGTATCGGAGGATCCATTTGACCGCTAGCCAATGTTCATTCCCGGGGTCGGCTAAGAAGCGGCTGACGACTCCAACTGCATAGGCGATATCTGGTCTTGTGCATATCATCGCATACATGAGACTGCCTACTACAGATGAATATGGAATCTTCTTCATCTCCTCCATTTCTCTCTCACTTGTGGGACTTTGCTTCGAACTCAACCTGAAGTGTCCAGCAAGTGGTGTGTTAACTGGCTTACATTTGTCCATGTTAAATTGTTCCAACACTTTCTCTATGTATCTCTCTTGGGATAGCCACAACAGTCTCTTTGATCTATCACGAGTTATTCTCATCCCAAGGATTTGTTTAGCCGGTCCCAAATCTTTCATGGCAAAACTCTTGCTTAGATCTTTCTTCAAAGCAGCTATCTTTATGCGATCTTGTCCAAAAATCAACATATCATCAACATAGAGTAGAAGTATGAGGAAGTCGCCACTTGCATACCTCTTTTTGAAGACACAATGATCGCTTTCTGTCTTTTTGAATTCATGTTCTGCCATGAAGGATTCAAACTTCTTGTACCATTGCCTAGGTGCTTGCTTAAGGCCATATAAACTCTTTGTGAGGCGACACACCAAATTTTCTTTGCCTGGAACTTTGAATCCTTCGGGCTGCTCCATGTAGATCTCTTCCTCTAGGTCACCATGAAGGAACGCCGTCTTGACATCAAGTTGTTCAATCTCTAAATCTTGAGTTGCTGCTATGCCAAGGATAACTCGAATGGATGACATCTTTACCACGGGTGAGAATATTTCTTCAAAGTCAATACCTTTTTCTTGACCGAATCCTTTAACGACCAACCGAGCTTTATAACGAGGCTTTGTGTTGTTATCTTCGGTTTTGATCCGGTATACCCACTTGTTCTTTAAGGCTCTTCTCCCCTTTGGCAGCTCTACGAGTTCATAAGTGTGATTCTCATGCAAGGATTGCATTTCTTCTTGCATGGCTTTCCTCCACTCTTCTTTATGAATATCCTTGATTGCTTCTTTATAGCTTTGAGGTTCCCCCTCATCAGTGAGCATAACATACTCCTCAGTGTTATACCAAGTGGATGGTCTTCTTTCCCTTGAGGAACGCCTCGGCTCTGGTGCTGGTAGAGAACTAGATTGAGGATCTTCCTGAGCTGGTTCATCATGAGTCTCCTGGTTGCTTTGCTCTAACACAGGCTCATCTTCTTCAGGATCATTGTCTTGATGTGTCTCATTATTCTCATGTTGAACTGGAGTGAGTTCGGTACTCTTTCTCAATCTTGGCTTCTCTGAGTTTTTAATGTCTTCGATTGTTTGGTCTTCGAAGAATACAACGTCTCTACTACGGACCACCTTCTTATTTATTGGATCCCATAGCCGATAGCCGAATTCATCCTTGGGTGAGCGGAGATAGATGCACTCCTTCGTCTTTGCATCAAGCTTTGCTCGCTCATCTTTGGGGATATGAACAAATGCCCTGCACCCGAACACTTTGAGATGATTGTATGATGCCCTTTTGCCCGTCCAAACTTCGTCTGGGATGGCACCACCCAAAGGGACTGATGGTGTGAGGTTGACAATGTCAACTACAGCCATTATAGCTTCTCCCCAAAATAACTTGGGTAACTTAGCATGAGAGAGCACACAGCGAACTCTTTCTTCGATTGTTCTATTCATTCTCTCAGCTAGCCCATTTAATTGCGGTGTCTTGGGTGGAGTCTTCTCTAACCTAATGCCATGTTTCTTGCAATAGGTTTCAAATGGGCCTCTATATTCACCTCCATTGTCAGATCGTACACACTTGATCTTTCGTCCAGTCTCACGTTCTACCAGAGCGTGGAATTCCTTGAAGGCATCAAGTACTTGATCCTTTGATTTTAGCAAATGCAACCACACCTTCCTTGAATGATCGTCAATGAAGGTCACAAAGTACAGTGCACCCCCAATGGATTTCTCAGACATTGAGCACACATCAGTGTGTACAAGGTCGAGAATGTTCTTTCTCCTTACGGGCGGAGAAGATCTTTGAAATGCAACTCTATGTTGTTTTCCAGCTAAACAGTGAGCACAAGGATCAAGTGATTTACCTTTCACATTAGAGAGGAGTTGCTTACGAGCGAGTATGTGAAGACCCTTCTCACTGATGTGCCCAAGTCGTTTATGCCAAACCTCTAAGTCATCAGTGGTTATATTTACCTCTCCTTTGCAAAGCTTAGCTTGCATTACGTACAAGGATCCTTCTTTCTTTCCTCGAGCCATAACTAGACTACCTTTGGTGAGCTTCCACTTTCCTTCACCAAAGTAATTCATCAGACCAGCATCATCTAACTTTCCAGCAGAGATAAGATTGAGGCGCATGGCCGGGACATGCCTCACATCTTTCAAGACTAGCCTACATCCGGTGCTCGTTGTCAGGATGATGTCTCCTATCCCGACGATCTTGCTTCTATCTTGATTTCCCATTTGAACGGTACCAAAGTCACCACTTTGGTAGGATGAGAAGAAACTTCCATGAGGAGTAACATGGAAGGAAGCACCAGAATCCACAATCCAAGAGCTATCATCATAAGCAATGTTTAGGATGTTACCTTCTCTAATGATATATAACATATCTTCTTTAGATGCTACGGCAGTGGTAGTCTTTTCTTCTTGCTTCTTCATTGGGATGACTTGGTCTGGCTTGACAGTACCTGCCTTCTGATCTCTCTTGAAAGACCGACACTCCATTTTCCTATGACCCATTCTTCCACAGTAATAGCATGTAATCTTCGAGCGTGATTTGGATCTACCTCGAGATTGATACTGATCTCGGCTCTTACTACGTCCACGAGTCTCATTCTTTCCCCGGTTTTCAATGATATTAGCCTCGGGATGGATAGACTCACCTCGTTCCATTCTCCTCGATTCTTCTCCAAGAAGGCTATCACTAACAGCATCCATAGTGAGCTTTCCTTCGGGAGCAGAGTTACTAAGTGTGACTACTAGCGTATCCCAACTTTCCGGTAAGGAACTAAGGAGTAGAAGGGCTTGCAACTCATCATCAATCTTCATCTCAATTTTGGTTAATTGATTTACAAGCCCCTTGAAGTTATTCAAGTGCTCAATCATACTATGACCATCCTTATACTCCAGCTTCACCAATCGACGAACTAAATTGGCTTTGTTACGAGGTGTTTTCTTTTGAATCATGGACTCAAGTTTTGCCCATAATTCATAAGCATTTGTGTATGTAGAAACATGCTCAAAGAGAGATTTGTCGATGTACTTACGGATCATAGCAACGGCCTTCCGATTCAATAGCTCCCACTGAGCATCGCTCTTGCCTTCCACCTTCTCTTTATAGATGATGGGCTCATGCAAATCCTTGCAGTATAAATGATCCTCCATCATTGGCTTCCAATATGAATAATTATTGGCAGTAAGCTTGAACATGTCTCCATCATGAGCAACGTTGTCCTCCATCTTGAACTGCACGAGCTAATGACAACTTTTGATGAACCTGGCTCTTGATACCACTGTTGGGAAAACTCGGACTTTCCCGCTTCGTGAAGTTAAGATAGGCACTTAGAAATTAAAGGTAGTAATGGGAGCACACGAGTTAAATTTTCCAATATGGAGATTCTTCCACTATGCAAAAGAATAGTAGGATTACAAGAATGTAATTACAAAATAGACTCACTCTATGGTGGCACACTCAAAACTTGAGACTATCTCTCTTCTCTCACAAAGAGGCTTTCTTACTTTCTCACTCTAAGAAGTGGATTCACTCTTGGCTTGGATTGGATAGGAATGAAGCCTCCTACCCCTATTTATACTACTCCACCTTCAGAATGAATGGTGGGGATCAAGGGTTGAGATTGGTTCTCTAGAATGTTCCACACATTCCAGGAATCTCTACTCCCTTCTATATCCTTCTATACTCTTCCATAAGGTTCCGGAAGGCTCCACACATCTCTAGAATGTTCCAGAGGATTCCACACTATTCCACAAACTTCTAGAGAATTCTACAATTCTCTAGGATTCTCTAGAATGTTCTAGAAAATTCTATACTTCTCTAGAAAGTTCTAGAATTTTCTAGAACCTCTCCAATTAAGGAGGGATCCTAACAAAAGTTACAGGAATAATACCTCCATGGTAACACAGCTGAGAGGAAATGATGCAACAGAATGATGATTTGGAAAGGGCAGGGCTGAAGGATAAAATGAGACAGAATGATTTGAAAACAATTGAAATGAGAGTTAATCAATGAGACAGAGACATACAAGGTTATTTATATGTCAAACCAAACACAAGATCAACTAAAGTAAGAAGAAACATTAAGTGGGGGGGGTGTCTTGGGTTTTGAGTCTGATGTCTGTTTAAACTAGAAGAATGAGGCAAAACCATAAGCTTTTTCAGGGACAGAGGCACATTAAGCTTTAGAATATGCGACACGAGCCTCGAGGTTTTGGATCCACGCAAAGTAATCAGTGTATGAGAATTTGAAATCATTGGCTTTGACAGGTCCAACATGGCTTTTTTTCCTTTTGACCGAAGCTGAGACAGAGAGAGGAAACGAAAAAAGAAAGAGATCAGATAAGAAATCTTGGATTTGATGACAAGTGCATACAGCATGTTGAACATCTGCCACATATCTTATATCTTGAATTTGTCAATTACCAAATTAAATTCTCGATTTGTAACAATTTATTTTCATAAACTCTCCTAAATATTTATATAGGTTCCAAGTGTTATTACATGAATTAAAATAAATTATAAATAAGTTCTTTCAAATGTAACCTTAAACCATTTGCCGGTTGTTGGCAATTTTATATTTTGTCCAGCCTAGATTGAATTTTACTGATTTTATCTTTTGATGGATATAAATGACATGCAGATTAGTAATGTTAGCTTCGAGGATTTGCCTAATAGGAGAAACAAACAAGTGAACAGTAAAATGGTTTGTCTGCAATATGTGCATGAATAAAGTGCATTAATTCTTTTCTTGTAATCTGACATATGGTATTTGATTTGGTTGATTGCGGAACACATTTAGCAAGGAAAAGGAAGTACAGATCAGAAAAAGAGAAAGGGAATAGAAACGTCTACTATGGAGACAATGAGAATGACAGCAGCAAACAGACCAAGCAACAAGTTTGGTATAGTTTATTTGGTTCATGTCCTTTTGCTTACCATATAGGTGTTGATGCTCGGTATACGAGGTTTCTCACACAACTTTTGGATTGAGGCCCTATCTTACCCCATTAAAAGAGAATTATTTGTGTAAAGAATAAAATTTTGACATCACCATAAATACAAAGTTACAAACTGTTGGAATTTCGATGATAACTTCATGCACTTAATTTACAACGTTAAAGGATCCTGGGCCCACATGTAATGCCTCCAATGTCTGTCTTAGGATTCTCTTTTGCTCAATACTATTGCTACTTGCTAGTCTTAGTTAAGGAAACTTTTTTTTTTGCTACATTATTTTCCTCTTTTTTTTTCATAAGAGAAGTTATTATGAAAAATTATTTGCTAAAGTAGTTGAACATTTATATTTCTTAATAAAAAAATTGAAGTTTGATCTCAATCTAAAATATTATATTACTTTACTTTAAAAATTAGTCAATTTTGTGAGAAGTTATATCTCTTATATAGAATAAATTAATTTTAACTAACTTTCTGTTCATAATTTTTCCTTTTGAATTTCAAACACTTGACAAAAGGATATATTATCACTATTATCTTTAATACATTCTCATGCACGTTCATTGTTATCAACCAAAATTTATAAGACTTGTAAAATTATTTTTTTTGTGAGAAACTTTATAAGACTTGTAAAATTATAAGTAAAATTTACCAAATAAACTTATTTTATTTTGTAAATTTTAATAAATTTCAATAAATACTAAAACAGTTCAATTTTGGTGTAAAAAAAACAGTTCAATTTTTACTTAATATTAATGCAAACTTTTTACATTATTAACTAATCAAAAATCACAATAAATATTACTTTTAAGATAATTATTGAAAAAAATCAAGAAAGTATGATTCATAACAATTTATAATTCGATGACCATGAGTTTTTATTTTACTTAAATATCTTTGAAATTTTTTAAATTTGGGCCAAACTTGTTCTTGATCCCTCTAATTTTTTTTTTAATTTTCTCTTTTGGGGGGGGGGGGGGGGGGTAAATTGAAGGGGAAAATCCCAACAAGGATCAATTAAAATCACAAGGGGAAGAAAAAGAAGGGAACTCAACCTGTATAAGGAATGCAAAGAAAGGTAAAATAACATTAAAAATTCGAAAATTGTCATTCATTGACATGTCAAATCTATTTAACTTATCAGCAACTTTGTTTGCCTCTCTCCTCACATGCTCCCATCGCAAGTCAGCACCTGTAGTAGAAAAGGAAATAATGCTATGAACCAGAAAAGCAAGGGTGATGAGTGGTACAACCTTTTTGAAGGAGAGATATAGTATTTGTTGAATCAGACTCAATAATAACATGTGAGAACCCTGTCTGCTAAGCAATAGTAATCCCGATATAAACAACCCATAACTGAATGTAAAACAAAGCAAAACCCAATTTTTCCGGCAAACGAGAATAGCATGACCCCTTGATGATCACAGAGAACACCTCCAACCGCCTATTTCATAGACACTACATTAATTGTAGCATTATCCAGAAGCAGGGTGGTGCCAGCAAACCTGGTGTACATTCTGACCCAAACCATCATCATAAGAAAACCTATTATCCTTCAAATAGTTACCCATAATAGCATCCACAGAAGCAGTAGCTCGAAATTTAATAACAGAAGGGTACACAACCACATTATTGAAGACTAGTTCATTCCTACTATACCACAACTTGTCCAAAACAACAACAAAGATTTGAGACCAACACCAACCTCCAATCAGTGATTTATCCCAAAGATTAGAAAGCAACCAAGAGTAAGACTCCTGGTTAAAATACAGTTGTAGTTTTGCTCTAGGTAATATCAAACTCCATACCTCTCGGGCCATGCCACAACCCCAAAAACATGCTCCAAATTTTCTATGCCTAATATGTAATTATTTTCTAGATTAAAAATTAATTTTAAATTTTAGAAATAAAAAAATGAACTAATTTTGAAAGGCATTCTAATGGTGGACCTAGTAATGGGATATTAGAATAATATTAATCGAATTTTAGCATTATCATTATAATTTTGATGAATAAAAAAAATCACTCGTTAAAAATGTATGGATAGCATTCTTCTGATATACAAGGTTTTAGTTTTTGAAAATTTCATCTAATAACTTATTTTACAATTTACATTATAGGTAGATTTAACTACAATAATAATTATATAATTATATACAATTAAATAGTAGTTTAAATACAATTTCTGAATGAACCAACATCAGCTTTTTTAAGTTAGTTCCAATAGGGAATCCGTCGGCTTCTTGTGGGGCCAATAATCTCAGGATTTCATACCACGATTATAAAAGGGGGAACAAGGGAAGTTCACACACACAATAGTTATTTTTCTGGGAGAATGAGAACATGGAAAAACTGAGGTTAGAGGATAGAAGGTGGATTGCCTGCACTCAGTTATTTTATTTTTATATTTTACAATTATGTTATTAATGTGAAATATCTAATAATTTTAGAATTACTAGTCTCTGAAAAGAAACCTTGCTTAATGTAACATTTTTTTCATTCATAATACTTGGATCCGAGCTTCAAGTGCACGTAGAGGAGTGATATATGTGAAAAAGACAAAAAAAACAGCAGGATACATATGAACAAACAGAACGGAAGGTTAGAGAGATCAGTAGTTTTTTAATTGCTACACGCCACAGCCACATCTAGCCATGTTTAAAGGCAATATAGGGAGTGTTTTCTCCCTCATGAATCTCAGTTTAAGCGTACATCTTACCTGCGTGCTTATATTCATTTAGTTTTGAGTAAACTTAGTCCCAAACAGATCACAACAAACAATCCCATATAGCGCAAAAACAGTTACTATTTATTCATTTTTTTTTTGTTTATCCCTGGAGTATCACCGTCGATAGCAGTGACTAATCTCCTCACTACATTAGAAGCACCTCAAAGGGCACATCGTACTAGAAACGCATGCTCCGGTCATCCTTATATTTTCCGATAAGCAGTAAAACTAGCGCTTCCAATGTTGTCCCAACTAAGAAAAAACAAGATAAAAGAGGTGGACAAATTGATCAAAATATTAGGAAGATATTTGACTCGCAAGAAATGAAATAGACAAATGAGAAGAAATTGGATAAAAAATTTAAAAACTCCGCACGGAATTTAGATTAAGACAAAGTTTAGATTCAGTTCCTAAGGTGTTTTTAGTAGTATTCTCTAATTAAAAATGAAGTTTCATTTCCGTTACTTGTATTGGCCTTTAATGCAAACCTTTTATTACATGAGATTATCAAAGAAAAGCTTCTATTATAATTGAAAAATAAGTAAACAAACAGAAAAGCATCTAAATTTAGTTTTTATTTTCCGTTGTACTTGTAAAAAAGATAAGATATGAAGAAATTTTCCCAAGATTTTGGAAAACATATATTCATTCCTTTAATGCAGTTAAGTTGCTAACTGCAATAGTGCGGAAGCTGCATATCCTGATGTCTGAAATCTCAAGCAATTATGACATCTGTGTGATGTCAAGGAAATGCGTTTCATGTCAAAACAAATATTGCAATCTACTTGCAGTTATTCCATTCATTGTTAATTTGTTATCAGAGAAATCAGTCATGTAAAGAGAATGAATATTCACATAGAAACAACAACATTTATTACAGTCTTAAGAATCCTTCACTTGCTAGTACAATTATAATTCAATTTACAAAATAAGGGTTAGGGTTTGACCACACCTAAAACAAATGCTTTCACCGCGATGTAGGGAGCGCTTCCTTTCCCCCAAGTGTTCGAATAATAGCTTCAAGAAGCTTGATGTCCTCGTCACGCTTCTCGATTTCTTCCTGCTTGGTACGCAGCTCCTCCATGTGCAGTTCAAACACCTCTGCGAAAAAGAAAATTCAGAAACGATTAGATTAGGTTCGCAAATCGCAGATCAGGAGTATTCGGAACTTGAATTGAAATATGAATGAAAGATGATAGTTACTTGTGGTGTTTTCGAGTTCGGCTGTGAGCTGTTGAGTGCGTGATTCGGCGGCCTTCTGAGCGGCCTCGGCCTGGCGCTTCTCGGAGCGAGCGCGGGCGGCGGCGGTGATGGCGGCGTCGACCTCTCTCTCCAAGGTGTGGACGCGTTGGTTGAGAAGGTTGATGGTGCGGGCTTGGTCGGCGGCGACTGAGGCTTTGGAGAAGGTGTCGTCGTCAACGAATACGGCTTTGGTGAGGAGAAGCTTCTGGAGAGATTCCAGATTCGAAGCCATCTCCGTCAGATTTGTCATCGCTCCGCTCCATCGCTCTCCTTTCTCCCTCTCCCCCATCGTCTCTCCGTCCAACATCCACCCCCACCTTTTACACTCATTATTTATTTACTCATTTTTTTATTATTATTATTAAGTCTCATTCCAAACATTTTACTATCTATATCCTCTTCAAACCATATTCAATTAGATCTAAATAAGTGAAAATCAATTTAATTTTTTTGCATTTACATGTTCAAGTCTCAAGTATTTTCAAGAGATTTTGATTAAGTTGATCATCTCCATGTCAATTTTACATAAGTCGATCCTCGTTAAGTTAATTTTTTTAAATTGATCACTTTTAAACTAATCTCAATAACATGCAAGTCCAATGAACTAGTTTTAACAAGTGATTAACTTACATGAAAGACAAAGAAAATTATTTTGAAATTGGAAAATTCTAACATGATACAGTATAAAATGTGGTACATGGATGAAATACTATTTTTAACCGTTGGATTTAATAATATAATAATTAAAAATTCAGATTTCTTACCTGTAATTTGAAAAAGAAAATTTTTGTATTTTGCATATTAGTCCCTATTTAGGGTTACTATTTTGGTCGCCGGCACGTAGTGAGGACGAGGAAGACGACGGTGGCGAGTGCGACAGCGAGGCCGTTGAGGGTGAGCCAGGGGCGGGGAAGGCCGAATTTGGAGGTGGCGAGGTTTTGATCGTTGCAGATGTAGTTGACAATGGAGAAGGCGAAGGAGAGACCCTGAGAGAGTTGAACGCTACGGACGACGTGGAGGGGGAGGTAGCGGCAGAGGAGGGACATGAGGCCGGTGGCGCCGAGTAGGAGGAGCCCACGCCTCCGCTGCCACCACTTGAAGGAGCTTACGCCTCCGCGCGAAGGAGCTCGTGCCTTCGCACTGCAACTGCGCGAAGGAGGTCGAGCCTCTGCCACCGCACGAACTTAGTCGCGCTTCTGCTACCATTGCTTGAAGGAGCCCGCGCCTCCACACTGCCACCATGTGAAGGAGGTTGCGCCTCCGTTGCTACCGCACGAAGGAGGTCACACCTCCGCTGTCACCATCGTGGAAGGAAACGACACCTCCGCTGCCACAGTGCCTCCGCATATAATATAAGAACTATTTTGCAATTTTAAACAAGTTAAAAACTTGTTATTGCCGGTAATTTTGGTGCCTCATGGATAACCCATGACCTCAGATACTTCATGTTAGAAGGCCTCTTTGAAATTTTCAAAAACTATTCCAAAAACCCTAAGATTTTAACAAAAAAAATAGAAAAATTCTAACATGAAGTAATAAAAAATGTGATACATGGATGAAGCATTAATTTTTATCATTGGATTTAATAATATAATAATAAACAGTATAGATTTATTACCAACAACTTGGAAGAAAAAAAATTTGTATTTTGCAAATTAGTCCTAATGAAGGCCAGGAAAGTGACCTTCCTAACGTCGGAAACATGATACAAGGGACTCAACCCAAATTAGACCTCCATGTCCTTAGCCCTTGATGTCGGAATCTTAACGAACTTGGATCCAACGATGACCTTACGGAGGGAAATGTAGTAGTACTCTTTATAGGCGGAGTTGTTGGAGGAGGGGTTGTGGTGAAACGTGTAGGTGAGGTTTTCTGTTTTGGTGTCTCTAGTGAAGATGGTTTTTAGAAGGAGTTCGGTGTTTTGCAAGGGGAAGGACTGGTTGCTGCGGGGCCGAAGTCAACAATACCGGAGGGCTGGCAGACAAAGAGGATGGAACAACAGACGAGAAAATTAGGGTCGGATTGGTTGTCGACGGTCGGAGTCGACGATGCTAGAGGACTGGCAAACGGAGAGGATGGAGCAGTCGACGAGGAAATCGGGGTCAGACTGGTTGCCGACAATTGAAGTTGATGATGCCAGAGGTATGGGTGGCAAAACGGGCCAGCCCGCCCCGTTTTGGCCCGCCCCGCCAATGGCCCGCCAAAAACGTGCCGGGCTGGGATGGCCCGCCAATGAAAAACGGGCTGAAAATGCTGGCCCGCCCCGCCTAAGGATGGGTTGGCGGGCCGGCGGGCCAGCCCGCATACCCAAAAAATAATTTGCAAAAAAATGGAAAAAAAAAATATATTTTATGTTCAAATAAAAAAAATAAAAAAAAATTATAAAAAAAGGAATCATTAAAGTCACACTCCTCATAGCAGTGAATGAGTTGGAACTTGGAATCCTTCTTCAACAAAAGAGAAAGAGAATATATATTTCTACACCTACACGCACGCGCAATGCCTCCTTGTTCTAGACGAAGCCAAGCAGAAAGTGAAGGTGCTCTTCGGTGGCTGGAATGGAATTAATTTAGCATTTAGGGATTTGGCTGAAACGGACTCTACTAATCTCTTTACCTGTTGGGCCTGATTTTATATATATATATATATATATATATATATATATATATATATATATATATATATAAAGCCTATTATTTATACTAAAGCCCAATCACTAAATCACCTATGCGGGTTGGCGGGCTGGGACGGGCCAGCCCGCTATTTGGCCCGCCGGGTTGGCGGGGCAGGCTGAAATGATGGGCCCCGCCCGCCAATTTTGGCGGGCTAGCGGGCCACGACCCATTTTGCCATCCCTAGCCAGAGGGCTGGCAAACGAAGAGGATGGAGTAGCCAACGAGGAAATCAGGGTCGGACTGGTTGTCAACGGTTGAAGCCAGTGACGTCAAAAGATTGACAGACGGAGATGATAGAGCCTAAACCCTATTTAATATAGGGACTATTTTGCAATTACAAATAAATCACAAAACTCACTATTACCGGTGAAAAATCATACTCACCTATATACCATCAACCTAACTTCTTCACCTTAGAAGCGTTCAAAAAAATGTATATATAATTCATCTTTAAAATTAAGATGTATAGATTACTGTTTTGAATTCTTTTGAATGTTCTAAACTTAAACTAATATTTCTTACATTTCATAGCACTTATATATAAAAACTAAATACTATTATGTATATATATAAGTAGCATATTTAGTAAAACTATTTTTCATGCGAGAATAAGAGGAATAAATATTGAATATCAAATGTTACCCCTCACATACATCTATAAGTATCTAATTGACATGGCCATTGTTCTAATGTCGAGATGCCGATACATGGTCATTGTTTGATACGTGTTAATTATTTTGATGCTAATGCTGATGGGGTATAAATTGCTGAAAGAATGTCAATAAATCAGAGGAAGTACAACAATTACAGTAAAAACATGGTCCTCTATTCCCTACCAAACTTGCACAAACTTGATTTTGACTCAAGGCTGTTTTTAAAAATTAGATTTTGACTATAATTGAGTAGGCACATGATTCAGGAATATCTTAGGCCGTTGCAACTCGAATAACATTCGGTGGTTTTGGTGGTGGAAGTGGGTCACCTGGCCTGCTGAAGCTTCTCTTCTCTTCCATCGCAGGTCTCGTGACAACACTTTCTCTCTACTACTGGTGGCTTGTTTTTCCTGGAGGAATTTCGCTAATTCTCAAGAATTTTGTCCCAGCTTGTTCAAGATATCTTGGAATGTATCCTAGGGATTCCCAGCACTTTTATCCCCTTCTTTCTAACATAACTGCTAACTAACCCTATGAGATAGAGGGAATAAAATATAGGAAAAGAGATAGAAGAATAAGGCTTTAGGACCTATATTCAATTATGCAGAAGACTTGTGAGGTTGTGACTGGCTGTGTATGAGAATAATACATTAATACACGAGGCATCAAACACCACGGATAGAAACTTCGAGTTCTTGCACTCTCTTAGCCAAATCATGTTTGCCAGAATTCTTCAATCCATCAGTAACCATGTCAAAACATCGTGAAATGGGAACCAAGCCCATCTCCGTCATTTCAAATATATAATTAGCAGCCTCAACAAACTTGCCAGCACGACCACACATGGTAATAAGCATGGTATAGAGAGGTCTGTTAGGAGGATGCGCCTTGGCCTTCATATCCCCAAAGAAGCAAAACGCATCATCAAACTGCCCCCTCCTACACAAAGCCTTGATAACAGGCGCATACAAGCTAGGAAACGGTCTGTGACCATCCTCAGTAAAATTATTCAACAGCCTAAAAGCCTCATCCACCATCCCACCCTTGGAAACAGCAGGAATAAGGATCTTGTAAGTGTTAACATCAGGAACCATCCCCAAAGCGCAAACCTCGTGATAAAGCTGAACGCAAAACTCAACCTCTTCCGCGGACTTGCAGAGAGTCTCCACGACAGCGTTGAAAGTAGCAACATCGGGAAGCAGGCCTTGCTTGATCATGTTCCTGACCATCCCCTTGGCGGATTCGACGTAGCCTGCGTTGAGCAGCCCCTCAACGAGAAGGTCGCGGCCTCTGACGGGGGGGTT
Source organism: Cajanus cajan (assembly GCF_000230855.2). NCBI lineage: Eukaryota > Viridiplantae > Streptophyta > Magnoliopsida > Fabales > Fabaceae > Cajanus > Cajanus cajan. The sequence continues at coordinate 64,779,148 of NC_138518.1, forward strand.
GAAGCCTCTGTCGCTCATTTCAGTGAGGAAGAGCTTGGCCTCGCGCAACTTGCCGCAGGAGCACCAGGCGTTGACGAGGAGGGCGTAGGTGGTCTTGTCGGGGGCCACGCCCTTGCGGAGCATGCGGCGGACGAGGGCGTAGGCGGCGTGGAAGAGGCTGTTGTGGCAGAGGGCGGAGAGGAGGGCGTTGTAGAGAGGGAGGGTCTGGGGGCAGCGGAAGAGGGAGGCCTTGTTGAAGACCTCGACGGCGTGGTCGACGTGGCGGTGGTGGCCGTAGGCGTGGATGACGGAGGCGAGGGCGGCGGGGGAGAGTGAGAGGGAGAGGGAGAGGCGGTGGTGGTGGTGGACGAGGGACCACATGGACTGGTACTTGTTGGCGCGGGCGAGGGTGGAGATGATTTGTTCGAACTCGAGGGAGGTGGGGGCGTAGGAGGGGTGGGTGCGGGCCCAGTTGAAGAAGCGGAGGGACTCGGTGGGGGAATTGGAGCAGGCGCGGAGGACGCGGAACACCAGCTCCGGGGTCACGCTGATGCGGAGCTTGTTCAGGGTGCGCTCCATGTAGAAGTCGCGCCGCACGATGTTCGACACGTGGTGGATTGCGGCGAAGTACTCGTCTCGAGGCGTGCCCGCGCTCGTTAGGCTTCGAGTCCAGGGCGCGCCCAGGAGTTTTGCGCAGATACGCAGCATTGGATTTGCGTCGCACCAGATTAAATCGAACCGATTGAGGAACAGACTGCGACAGTTAGAGCAATGGTGAACATGATCGTTTAGTTGGATGCGGAGCGGAGCTCAAGGAAGTAGCCCTTTCTTTCTAGTTGGTTGGGACGAGTTTTGTTTTGTTTTGAATTCTTCCGAGGGTTTAACGTTGGGGATTTTTGGAATAAACAGGCCCAAGCCCTGTTTCTATGATCCAGGTGAAATTGAAGACTTGGTTTCTGAAATAGTGAGACGAGTGACAGCTAAATAGATGTTTCTAATTCTTCCATGGTTCACAAAGTTAGATATATGGTTTGGTTTGTTAAACTTAAAAAAAAAAAAATGTTTTTAAAGAAATATTTATAAAAATAATTTATTAAGAATTAGATATGAGTTGTTATAAAAAAGTACAAGGTTATTTATTTTAAAATAAAAAATTTAGACAAGCAAGTTAAAAAAAGTAGAGAGATAATTAATTTATTAAAATTAAAATAAAGAATTCAATAACTGAAAAAAAGTATTAAAAAAATGAAATACTCTTTTAAATGGAAATATAAGTAAAATTATATAGAGAAAGAATTAATTTACATGAATTTACTTTATTTAATAATTTATATTTTACATCAAATTTTAACGATTTAATTATTAAATTAAAATTTTATGATACATATATCAAATTTACAATTTTAAAAAAAAATCATTTAATATTTTATTATATAAACTTAAATTATCATATAAAATATTTTTATGTAGATGAATTACTAAGTAAAGTAAATTTAGGTAAATTTTTACTTCAAATAAGTAGATTTCTTCTTTTATTTATTTATTTATTTATTTATATATATATATATCATAGAATTTGCTTTTAATGATTTTTTATTTTTATTTTCAATACTTGAATTTCAGTGTTTAGGAGATCTCAATTTCACTCGACCAAGGCAAGGACTTGTGAATAATATAAGGAGTCCAATGAAGTATTTATTAGACAAATTATTTATTTTCAGTAAATAACACTATCAACTAGCCGGCACGTGTGGGCCAGTGCAATTTCTCGCTTCCCTTCTAAGGGAACGAATAAAACGACTTTGGCCACTTTCTCGCATTATTAAATAAAACACCGAACAAATTTTTATGCTTCCACTTGTCCATAATTTGCCTTTTAGAAATCGCATAATGCTAAACGTGTCCTTCTTTTTGTGGTCACGTGTGTATATATAAACAAGCTCACTCTTAGTATTTGTGTAAGTTTTTTTTACGAGTATTTATGTAAGTTAAAAAAGGTTGACATTTTTAAACTCTTTAGAAATCATTGTTTTTAGTTTTTATTTTTATTTGGACTCTTTTTATAAAGAGAACTTACATAATATTAATATAACTTTTTTAAAGAATATCTTTTGATTAAAAAAGACTTTTCTAAAAAGATAAAACAAAAGACCATAATCGTATAACTCCTACTTTTAGGTGGTATTAGTTTTCTTTATTATGGAAAAAAAAAATGGTTGAAGTTTGGCACATGTTCTTCAAGAGTTTCAGCTTCCTCTTCAATAAATCAACAAGAATTGGTAAAATTGGCCCTATATTTTGTGTAGGCGTGATTCTCAAATGCCATCTCACATAATTGAATAACGTGAAGAAAAAAAATATGAATTAAAGTATTATTTAGTTTAAATACTATTGAATATTATTCATTATATCATATATCTTATGCTAAGTCACGACTAAAGTTATACTTTTAAGTTTTTAACACATGCACGGAATTAAAATTGAGACAATAAAATTATGAAATTAAAAATTAAATATTGCAAATTGAATTGCAAGTATAATTAAATTTTTTTATCCAATGTCATTTTTTCACCACCACAAAATTCAAGAACACGGTATCTAGAAAAATTATAGCAAACCTTGTAGAATTTTTAGAAAAAATAAGAATCTAATGAATAATAAATAAGATAAAAAAAACAATTAGAAAAAATAAATAGAAAATATAATACCTATTCACAAAATATATATATATATATCTCGATTCTCAACCAACATGATAGAAACCCTCATTGAAAACACAAACCAAACCCACGAACAAAGCACAAACCAAGCTCAACAATTGCAATTGAATGAAAAAATCAACTCACCTTAATTTAAACGAGCACGATTAAAAGAAGAATAAAATAGGAAGAAAGGTGAGAAGATAACACAAATTAGAAAATTACTTAAAAATGATATTACTAACAATAAAATAAGTTATTTCTCAGTTTCATAATAAGTATTATATTAAAAGAAGAAAAAAAATAAGTGTCAATTTCTCAATATAATATAAATTACCTCTTTTTTATTTATACTCTAAATAAAGTTATTTAAAAAAAATATTGTTGTATTGCATCATTTTTAATAAAGAAAATTATCTATAAAATTAATTTTATAAATTTACTATTATCTTTTATTTGTTTATTAATTTCTCATGATTTGTGTAAAATAATTTAGGATAATACTTATTATACAATAGAAGAGTATTACAGTATATCACAATGGAGAGAAATTAATCAAAATTGAAAATTGAACATTGATATTCATTTTCCCAAAAAAAAAATGATGTAGCGGAATGGAAAGTGAAAATAGTGTAGGGGAATGGGTACATTTACCTCACAATTTAATGATTATAATTACACGAGAGGTTACAGTCAATGAAAAACATCTATTCTATTTATTATTAAATTTACTATTCAAATAATACGTATCATAGATGTTTAGAAAATTAACTATAATTTTTTTTAAAACTTCGTTTTTTCCTCCATTTTGTTTTATTGAATTATACTAACCAATTGAATAACTTGCATTCAAATTAAAGTAATTAATTAAGTTGATAATCTCTCTAAATTTATATATAAGCAAATAAATATTTAAATTTTTTTACTAAAATGTAAGCAAATTTTAATAAAGTTAACTTTATTTAACACTCTTAATCCAAAAATGTTTCTAAGAAGATAAATGAAAGTACTATTTACAATAAATGTGATAAATGATATTTTAGGAACGGTAATGTATATTATATATGAAATCGTAAAAATTAAATGCACTTAATTAATTTCCTTAATCTACATGAAATTAGGCTATTTTGCTCATATATAAGTTCAAATGGAGTATCTAATTAAAAAATATATTTTTAGCTAGTTTAAGAATAACTAGAAATTTAGCATGTGCATTGCTAAGAGAATGCAAGTTCCATGGTGGAACTTCATAGTCTTATCGAGTAAGATGACATACCTACTTAAAGTGCATGCATAACTTATGAAGATTCATCTTCTTGCTTAACAACGTGAGTGTTGCCTAGCAAGAAGATGGAGTTGTAGATGGCCTTGGAGGTGATCTCCCCTAGTAAGTCATAACTCGACTAATGACAAAACCCAAAAGAGGCCTCAGTCTGTCTATCAAGTTGTGGTTGCTTAGTAAGGCAACCCACAATGGGTCAAGCTTATCTAGCGAGGGGAGCCATAATAGGTCTCTCTCACTAGGTGAGAACAACCCATTCAATGAAAAGTTCTAAAGGGGTTTGGGCACAAAGCTATACTCGCTCGACTAAATTCCCTTATTTTTGTTGATGTGTTCCTTAAGTTAAATCCTGATGAGATGTTGGTAACTTAAGTTGATTACTACATGTTGTAAGTTGAAGTATGTTGATATATGAAGAAGTGATTTGTGATGATTCTTTTATTTCATGTGATGATATGTGTGTGTATATACAGTATTGAGTTAAGGTATTATGTGTTGTATAAGAGAAAAGTTGTTTATGTTGGTAATGCATGATGCAGGCTTTATGTGCTGAGTTAAACTTTGTGTAAAGAAAAATGAGTTGTTTTGTGGTAAAAGATCCTATTGTAAGGATTTGAGTTATAGCGCTTTAAGAGTTCAAAAAAGATAAAAATCCTTTAGTGAGAGAGTTGACTTTTGAAGTTGACAGTTGTTTTAAGAGTTATCTTCTATAGGTTCTTAGTTGATATAGTATGAGAGTAAGGCCAAATTATATTTGGAGGCTTAGTTGATGCATGCTTAATTATCTTCTTTAGGTTCTTAGTTGATACAGTATGCATAAAAGTTGTTCCTAACTAAGTGTTAGAAGGGTACACAATATTTGAAGGCTTAGTTGATGCATACTAGAGTACTAGTAGGTTCACACCCAAGTTGTGTTGTATGACCTAGAGAAAAAAGGTCTTTTTGTGTTGTTAGTTCGATATGATCAAACACTTAAATTACTCACCTATGTTGTAGGATATCTCCTAAGTGGAAATGCATGATGACACATAAAGATGTTGAGTTGTACAATGTGTTATGTAAGTTGTTCATGATGTTGTTGAGTTGTCTTGTGTTTCACTTACTCCACTTAATAACTCATATTCTAAATCAAATTTCAATAATCTAACCATTAAATTTAAAGTTCTTAATGATATACCAAGTCTAAAAAAAATAAAAAAGTTGAAAATCATCTGATTCCTCGTTTAATTAATTCAAATTGACAGATAATCTTAAAAACATTTTATATGTTGATTTGAATTTATATAATGAAGTATTATATAATTTTCAAATTTTTAAAAAAATCTGTAGACTTGATCTGCACATTAAGAACTTGCAATTTAATAGTCCAATCGTTGAATTTTGATGTATAAAATGAATTATTGTGTGAAGTAATCTACTAAGACTTATTCTTGAAGTAAGTGAATCTTTTTATATATGAAGTTGTTGAACTGTAAATTTCTGTTCCAATAGTGGTGTATCTAAGTTGATGAGGTGTGATTTCCAGTGTTTGCTTAAGTTGAACTTGTTACTATAATTTATGTTTAGTTTAAACGTTAAAAAAATACTAAATGATGATAATAAAAAATTGTGATAGTAAAACAATTGACTTTATTAGTATATAGATAATAAAAAATACTAAATGATGAGTAACATTAAAAATTTTTTTTGTGACTTTATTAGTTAAAACGAAAGACATTAATTTGAATATTTCTTTCATAATTTCTTTTGCTTCAAACATTTAGTTGTTCTTTATAATTTGGTAACAGTTTTTTTCTTGCCATTAACGCGTAACTATTGTTCTAGCAAAAAAGGCATGACTATTACCTTGAAATTTAATGAGTTTCATGACCTATATAGAAAAAATAAAGTGGTCCATATGACCCAATTCTCTTTTACGATAAGCCTAGTTTTTTTTTTTTTTTTTTTTTGTGTGTGTGAGATTTTGACTTGTTTTACTTTGTTTTAATGAAATGAGTAATGTGATAAAAAGAAGTTAAAATAAAATAAAAATAAGTTGAAAGAAGACATTAAAACTAATCTAAAATTTAAATGCAATTGTCCAGCTTTTGCTTAAATTTGACTATTTTTCACAATTTACAAAAAAATCATGTATATAACATTTATTGTTCAACATACGGCCTCTTAAATGCATGCCCGCTAATCAAATTAAATAGATATAAGTTGAAGGAAGAAATTAAAATTAATCTTAAATTTAAATACAAATATTCTTAAAATTAATTTTTTTAAATTTATAAATAATGTTGTTGATAACATTTATTTTTAGGTATTTATTTTTTTGCTCGTGTATCTCTCCTCCTCCCTCCATCCCTTTTATCTTAAAGGAGGAATTCACTTACTCTAAATGTAAGTTTAATTGTATTTATTTCACTCAATAATTTATGTTTTACATCAAATTTTAATGATCTAACTATTGAATTGAATGTTCTTAATGCATAGATTATGTTTATAAATTTTAAAAAAATAATTTAATACTTTGTTTTATTAATTTAAATTAATGAATAATAATAAAAATATTTTATACGTTGATTTGAATTAATGAAATGTAATTTAATACTTTTAAATTTAAAAAAAATTATAGACTTAATCTATATATTACAAATTTTAAATTCAACGATTGAATTATTAAAATTTGATTGTAGAATATAAGTTATTGAGTAAAGTAACTATAGGTAAACTTATTTTTTGAATAAGTGGATCCCTCCTTATATATATATATATATATATATATATATATATATATGTATGTGTGTCGGAAATAGGTTTAAATGATATTAAGGTATCAAATTAAACTTTGACATTAATTCTTATCTATCCATTTTTTTAATCCAAAATTTGATATCAATCACAATTCTCAACTCTATTACAAATCATAATTATCATTGTCGTCATTATCACTATTATAACTACTACCACTCTTAATAATCATTGTTGTCACCTTTGTCTTTATTACATCAATTTCATCGTTGTCATTCTTGTCACATGACCATTGTCATTATGGTGGTGGTGACAACAACCTCAAAAGCCACGAGTGTTTATAAGTTAAAATGACTTGAGTTGATCTTATTCACCCGAGAACAATCTTAGAGGGTATAGTGTTTATAGTACTGAACTTTTTTAGTTTAAGTGGTAAAACTAAAATAAGTATTGCCAATATTTGACTTAGAGAAGACATGTCAGATGTTGTAGTTTAGTAGGGTCAAGTCACTTAGCTTGTTCGCCTCAATTATAAGAGATTTCCATAAGTTAATATACGTGAAGATACATTAGTTGTTTAAATTGCTTCGTTGTGATTGAAGTTGTTTATGTTGAAAATGGTGTGTATGTTGTAAGTGATGACTAATGTTAAAGTTGTGATAAGGTTTCAAGTTGGAAGCTTTAAATTGATTATATTTGTTGAAGTTTTTACTACCTTATTTTATCATTATGTTGTTTTTTTCACAAACTTACCCTTACTTTTTCATATTGTTAGAATGCAATGATCATATTTGACATGAGATTATAACATAATTAGGTTGTAGGGTAGACTTGGTAGACAATCATGCTAGAAATGACTTTGTTTTTATTATACTATTTTAATATAGTATTTTGTATAGAAGCGCTTGATCGAATTTAGGGTTTTTTTTATCAGTATTTTTTACTTTGATGTATCATGTATGTTTGTAGATATGCATAATATATTATTGTAAATCCATAAGGGACTTTATGTTTTTTTAATTAAAATTGGTATAGACTGCTATGTTTTTGCACCTTATACATATATTTATAGCATGAATTTCTAGATATTGTTACATGAGAATCTTTATGAAGTGAAATTCTTTATTTTTTTACTATGTAGTAACTGTACCATACTAAATGTAGTAACTTGTCAGGTCATTACATTAAATATCGTAATTGTATAATTTTTTTCCTAAATTTTAATTGAACAATTTTAATCTTTCAAAACTTATATTTGTATGATTTTATTCACTCCTAGTAAAAATCTAAATAATTTTAAAACTACAATATATATATATATATATATATATATATAATATTATATATAATGTTTTAGAATTGTAAGATTGGTGACTCATTTAAATTACACATGTTATATGTAAAAAAAAAATATATTATAGTTTCATTCATTTATTACATTATATATATATATATATATATATATATATATATTAGTATTATAATATTTATGATAAATTAATAACAGTACTATTATATATTTATAAATATTAATACTTTCATAAATATAAATTAATATATAGTAATATGCTTTTACAATAATATAAATATCTATAACAATATATAAATGGGATATGTATCCACTTTTCAAGGAAAATTATATCCTTGTATTGTATTTTATTTTCTTCTACCAATTTATATTTAAATATGAAATAGGGAAAATATATATATAAAAATAATTGTTCTTTTTAAAAATAACAACTACTCACTTTTTAATAGAAACACTAAATTTTCTTATTAATATTACATAAGATAAATATATTAGAAAAAAAGTTAATTACAAAATTGATACATATCATACTATATCAATAAAAATTATTAAATTTTTAATAGAAGGGTCTAAAATCACATAATTGTGATACTTGAAAAACTAAAATTATTAAATTAAGAATTGAGTTATCAAAATCGCATAATTATAATACTTTAGAGACTAAAATTATTTATTTATAACTTAAAAAATTAAAATTATATAAATATGACACTTAAAAAACCAAAATCACATTTAAGCCTAATTTTTTTTAAGTAACACGAAAAAAAATATTCTTTATATATATAATTTGGTACATATTGTATCAGTGAAGTACACCTTTTCATGTGTTTTAAGAAAATCAAAATAACATGTAATAAATTTAATTGAAAAAATTGATGATAATGTAAAATAATTTATTTATGAATTATCATATAATTTAAAATTATTAAATTTTACAGTAATTATGTTAAAAACTATATTTAAAATAATTTCTAAATAATTAATGATATAAAAATTATTTAAGGTACTCAATTTTATATATTAAACATAAATTTTTATTTAATACAAGAGTATTTTTTAAAAATTTTGTTAGACGATAACTTTTTAAGAATTTTTTTTATCTAATTTAAATTTTATTTATCATAATTACTTATGAATTTAGATTTTAATATTTTTTTAAAAACAAATGAAGTCATATATATATTAAACACGAATCTCTATTTAACAAGAGATTATCTTTAAGGTTTTTTAATGAAAAAATATTTAGAATTTTTTTATTTTTTTAATCTAATTTTTATTTATAATAATTATTTATAAATTTTAATATTTTAAAAATAAATTATCAATAAATTAATAAAAAATAATATTATACAAGAATATAAATTACTTATGAAAAATCTAAAATATAATTTTTTTTAATTATTTATTTATATAAAATTTTATTGTATATGTTTTATTATAAATTTTAGTTATATTTTTTTTTTTGTGTTGTATAAATTTTAGTTATATATATAAATATTATTACTGTATTACATATATTAAGATACCATTATATTATGAAAAGAAATTATCCTAAAAACTAATTAAAAAATACTTAAAATATAGTATTTAAATTTAAAAGTAATTACGATAAAGACCGTGAATAATTCACGAATTTTATACTAAAAATATAATCGAATTAAATTCTCTCTCTATATAAATATGGAAAACCCGTAGCGTCTGTTCTTGCTTCAGCTTTAATGGCCTGTGAGACTACGCTGAGTGTGTACGCCTACGGTTCCCAGTGACCGCATGTAAATCTTCAATATTTGCATGCTTCACCAACTCCCCTCACACATTCACCCTTATGATTTTCTCCAAATGCAAATGCAAATGCAATTCCAATTCTCTTCATAAAGGACCCAACTTTCCCGGTTTTTCCAACCACTGAGCCCGACCCAGATGGCCAATCACTCCTAATCTCTCACGCCCTTTTGTTTTTCACTCTCTTTGAATCAGTATCTCAAATGGGTTTTCTCATTCATAGACTCATCTGATTGCTCTGCGTGAGTTTCCTTTGTTGTTGTTTTAAAAATTCTCTTTTTATCCTTTTTTTCCCCCTTCTTGTTTGTTTGTTGGCGTGTGAACGCGTTGAGATGGTCGAGAATGTGAAGGACGATGGGGGGCTTGAGGAGCTTGAGATGTTGCTGAATGAGATCCCTCAGGCAACATCACACAATCTTTACCATGGGAAATCACATGTTCATCATGGTCATGGTCATGGTCATGTTCATGGTGATGATCATGGTTCTCTTGTGTCTCATGGAATGTGTGGTGTGTATGATGATGACCCCTTCACTCAGATTCAGTATCCGTGTGCCTCATCCCCTGTCAGTGGCTTTTCCCTGCAATCTGATGGCTCTTCCTCCAGCTTGTTCTCTTCTGGCCATGCCTTGTCTGACACTGGATCACCAACCCCTCCTCCATTAGAGGATCTTAAATCCACCATGCCTTCTGGGGGTTCTTCTCACCCTAATAACCGTTTCACAACACCTGATTCAACTTCTATCAACAATGTGAATGGAGGTTTTGTTGATGAACTTGGCCTGTGTGCCAATTTGAGCCAAATGTACATCAGTAATCAACAAGAGAGCCCTTGTAATTTCAATAATGCTGCAATGGCCATGAATAGGATGCCATTTCCTGAATGTTCCTTCAGTGGAAATGGTCCAAGCAACATTTACAAACATGGGGGTCATTACACTTTCAAGAAAGGCTCTTTGGATTGTGTTGGGGTCCAATCCCCCCTTCCATGGAGTCCTGTAAATCATGATGGTGAAATGAATTCCGCATTGTCCGGGTTCACCCGAGACTATAGAATGGCTAATTTATTTGGATCAAGACAGTGTGCCAAAAGGCCTGAGACAATGCTTTCTCAATTAAATGACTTTAGTGGCTCAATGGAGTCTCCTTGTCATCATACAAGGCAGATGATAAACAACTACTATTGTGGAGGAAGTCGAAGTCAGCCACCAGAACATACTGCTTCGTTGAGCAGAAATCCGGTGGTTGATGCTTTACTTTATGCACAGAAAAATAGAATGAATGTAACTGAAGAAACAGGCATGTCAAGATTGCTTAGCTCTTCCCAGTGTATTAATTTAAGACCTTATTTGGGTGTTCATGATTTACAGCATTATAGCCATTCTCAGCCTAATAATGCAAGAGCTGTGCCTCTTTCAAATGCTAGAATCCCACAAGGAAATATAGATGCTATTGCAAGTGAGGGGAGCTTCATCATACAAGGTGAAGGTTTAAATTATGTTGCTAGTAGAGGTTCGGATCATTCTATATATCATAGTAAGGCTGCAGTGCGAGAAACTGGCTTTGCTAAGCATATGAAGAGAACAGAGATAGATGAGCCATACCATGTTGTAGGAACTTTTGAAAATCCTAGGAGTTCCAGGATAGCTTGCTCCTTTCCTTTGATACCCAAGTATAGTTCCCTTGCTGAAGCTCAAGGGTATATATATTTAATGGCCAAAGATCAGCATGGCTGTAGGTTCTTGCAAAAAATGTTTGACGAGGGCACACCGGAAGATGTTCAAGTGATATTTAATGAGATCATTGATCATGTAGTGGAACTTATGATGAATCCTTTTGGAAATTACCTTATGCAGAAGTTATTGGATGTATGCAATGAAGAACAGAGGATGCAAATTCTACTAATAATTACTCAAGAACCAGGCCAGCTTGTCAGAATCTCTTTAAACACTCATGGGTAATGCCACAACTTGTGAACCTATTGCAATATTATGTAGTTGTCTTTTATTGAATTTGACATGACTTGTTTACATTTTTCTTTTATCAGCACTCGTGTGGTACAGAAGCTAATTGAGACTCTCAAAACTAGGCCGCAAATTTCATTAGCTATATCAGCTCTTGAACCAGGATTCTTGGCTCTCATCAAAGATCTAAATGGAAACCATGTGGTTCAGCGTTGTTTGCTATGCTTAAGCAATGAAGATAACAAGGCATGATTTGTATCTTTCTCAGCAAAGTTTATAGATTGGATAATAATCTTTTATATGATATCGTTATGAGAGAATATAAATTTTTGTGCTTATTTCATTCTTGTTTATGTTTTATAAACTTTTAAATCAGTGATAACTGATCATCTCATGTGAAATAGCACTTCATTGTTTTCTTAAAGATTCATTTTATTCTGTAAGTTCCTCTTCCTTAACGTGTAACATTCTATTTTTATGTTCTAACCTCTACATTTCAATCTTATTGCACCTTGGTAGTAAACTTTCATTTATTGCTATTAACAAAAACTTGTTAAGTCATTGGTTTGGTGTATTGGAAGGCTTTTTATTCTGATTTATTTCAAGGAAGCATCTAAGGGCATGTTTTACTCGGTTTGGCATGTAGACATGGTAGCTTGGCTAAATTGTTTAAGCCTTTGTTTAACTTTGCTCTTCCTACATATATAATTCTCAAATGAAAAATTAGAATCATATCTTCAGCTATACTGTGATTTTGTCTGAATATTATTTATTGACAGTAGAGCCAGGTTCCCCAATTCAGATATTGTGATGCTTATGTGTATGAAATGATTTATTTCTAGTCACGAAGTTCACTTCCTCCCTTTGTGCACAGAACAGAAGTGACTGATACACTAATATCATACAATGCACTTTATATCAACATGCAAAGTTGATAGACATTTATTTTATGATAATAATGGCGCTTTAAATGTTATTATGTGAAAGACATGCTTTTGCCATCATATATTGAACATGCTATGCTTGCAATTTCTAAGCTACCAAAGTATGAATTATTTTTGTTCTGTGGACTAAATTTGTTAAATGTTCTTCAAGTTTTATCACCAAGACTAATAATGAATTTAAATTTATATAAATGTTTTGTGTTGCTTTAAGATTCCCTTTCTGCTTAGAAAAAGATTGAATTGATCAATGATGTATAAAACAAACACCATTCTAACTACTATTTCCTAGATATACATTGCTTTGCTTGTGAAGGGTTATGAATTCAACACCTAGAGAATCATAGTACATATGTCTATTAGTTAATTTTTAAAAATTAGAAAACTACATTTAGGATGGCGTTTACTTTCATTGTAAAATTAATATACACAGGATTATTAAAGTGAGCTACTATTATAGAATAGGGACCAATATTATAGAATATGGGCCTTTACTTCCATTGTGAAATTAATATATACAGGATTATTAAAGTGAACCAATATTATAGAATAGGGACCAATGAACAAAATGAAATAAGCTTGTAATGATATGGGATAGAGTGCTTGTGAACTATGATTGAAGTGGTCTCCATTTTGGTGTGGCAAATTTACTTTTTGTGCTTAACTTGAATCATGATTTGAGTGTGATGAAATGTAGAACAAATTTGCAAAGATTGATGTTTCCTTGCAGAAGTTACAATTTCCCTGTCATTTGCATTGTGCAGTTTATATTTGTTGCTGCTGCAAAGTATTGTGTTGACATTGCAACTCACCAACACGGGTGTTGTGTTCTGCAAAGATGCATCGGCCATTCAAGTGGGGAGTATCGAAAAAAACTGATAGCAGAAATATGTGCTAATGCACTTCTGCTAGCTCAAGATCAATATGGGTAACTATTGGAAACATAATAGTTTATACACAAAGTTCCTTTCACCAGTTCTTTTTTTGGTTAGAATATCTACTTTTCCACCACAAACATGTTTTCTCTTTTTTGTTAATCTTAGTTGTAGTCAAATGTCTTTGGCAATTTGTATAAACAATTTTAACCCATTTTACTGGCGGCCAAGTCTAGTGGGGACTGGAAAATGTGGTGGCCACACTATATCTGTTGTTTTACATTTTCTCCTTATACATATGATCATTGTCAGATCTATGAAAAAGTGAATAGTACACTAGGAAACAAAATTGTTATTAATTACCGGATATAAATGACGGAGTAATTTTTTTTAATAAAGTTCAAACTGAAACTCATGTTATTATACCAGTTTTAACATCTCAGTTTGTGGAATTCCTTAACTCAGATGGTAGTACAAAGCACTCAAAAGTCAAAACAACTGTGAGCCTTTTTCTCTATGGATTATGAACAGACTTCTTTCTGTTCACATTTTGCTTCTCTTTGCATGTGATTCACATTAACTATTCAAGCCTGTTGATCAGTTTAGGAAAACAATTTGGTGTTGATCTACTTGTGATATCTAGCAATTATGTGTACTTTGGATCTATGACATAAATGCTGCCTCCACCTACCTCTTTGATTTTTCTACCCTTTCATCTCTCTCCTTGTTGCCTGCTGCAGAAATTATGTTGTTCAATTTATCTTGGACTTAAAGATTCCATCTGCCACCACATGCATAAGGTCGCAATTTGAAGGCAACTATGTGCACCTGTCAAGACAGAAGTTTGGTAGTCATGTGGTTGAAAAATGTCTTGCTGTATTCAATGATGAGAATCGTTCAAGAGTCATTCTTGAACTGCTCTCCACTCCTCACTTTGAACACTTGCTTCAAGATCCACATGCAAACTATGTTGTTCAATCAGCTATTCGGCATTCTGAGGTTTGTAACATTCCCACCATATTTTCCTTTTTCCTTTTCACTTTTCATGAACCCCTGACAGAATAATCAGTTCAAAATCTTGTCATGACATTATCTTTTTAGCCAAAAGTTGCTGTCATATAGTGATACTACAAAGTGCATATAATTTTTGTACTCATTTTAGCTGTTTATGGACTTCATCAATGAAAGATTTTGTACTCATATTTGAGATTTTTTTTTCTTTTTCTTTTCCTTCTAAACTAGGGCCCCGTGCACAATGTACTAGTTGAAGCAATCGAGTCCCACAAAGCCATCTCTCGAAACAGCCCGTATTCCAAGAAGATTTTCTCTCAAAAGCTTTTGAAGAAATAATGTATATTCTTCTTCCCTTGTGCAAGAAGTGTTCTTGTTCTGTGTCAAAGGAACGGTTTGTATGTTTTGGATGGTTATTTAACTGTAATTTGAAATGCTGATAACCATGCAAGGGAGTTGGTCTGTTTATGTGCCTTTCCATCTGCTCAGCTAATTATGGAAAAAGGGGAAGGAATTTTGCTCACGTTTTGGATCTTTGCATGTACTATTTCTTGTATTTCAACTTATTGGATGTTGTTATCATGTTAATTATGCTATTCTCACTGTGTGAGAATGTACAGTGTATAGAACTTTAGTTTTTTGCTTTTATTGTATAATACTACGAGGAAACTTTCCGAATAGCCTTTATCTTACACTCATCCAGAATAACGTCCTTTGTTCTAGGGGCAGGGGAGTGAATGATTCTTGATCCATCATTGTATTTAAATTTATTATTATTGTTCCCGTTTTGTTCATGATTTTAAAATTTTAAAACATGCCTCAGTCTCTCTAAAATGCACTCTGCACTTTAGAAGCAAAGTATAAAACAATAACAGTTCATTAAGAAATTAATGATAAAAATGTGATTATATGTATATAATCACTTGAGAGTTTATTAAAATCTCAACCGTTAGTTCTTTCAAACAATCTATTTTAAAAGGGTAGGGCGGCTTTTCGGCTAAAAATTAAAGGGACGCACCTAAACCTTTTATTGAAACAACATTTTGGGGCTTATTGAAAATTTAATTTGTTATTAAAGATTAAGGGGGTAATAGTTCTACCACATCCTGAGGGGCCATGCCTAGATCGTTACTCTAAAAAACAAACTATGCATCCGGTTATTTCTTTAATTAGGCTGTGTAAATCATAATCCTCCCTCTAATCATATATGGCCATGGGCCAGCAGCTTTAAAATACAGAAGATTGGATATTTTTTATTATTACCTTCTTTTTTTAAAATTTTTTTTTACTAATAAGAATTAGAAGAGTAATATGTAAAACATTAACTTGGATGGACTTTAGTGACAAATGACTCACATAACTTAACCAAGTAATTAATCAGGGATATGACTCTTGCGAATACAAAAAAAAATTCAAATTAAAAGGAAATGTTTACTTCATCTATTTAGTGTTTGACAAAAATATTTTTTAATAATAAAAAAATGTAAAACGTACATTTAAACAGATAAAAGAAACAAAAGATTGAAAGAATGAGAAGAATAAGAGTCACGTTCGTATCAAAATTTATAAACAAGGAGTAGATTAATTATGTTAATACTATCTTAATTTTTTAAACATTTTTCTTCTGATTCCATTATAAATTTTCACCTAAATTAAAAATGCTCATGTTCGAGATACTAGTACCTAATACACTGGTTTTTTTTTAATAAAATAATGAAAGATTTTTGTTTTGCTTTCTCAATGTTGGGAAATTTGTGAACCTACCTAAATTTTGCTCCCTCTATTATTTTTTTCTTGGTAAGAAAATATGGTTCCACTATTAGCTGATAGGTTACATTACGTAATGGTGGTAGATTTCCATCAAGGTTAGGATACACGACAACGTCATAACAGCTTGAACAAAAGTAATTGCGTTATCAACTATAAACGAAATATTAAATTATATTATATCTCTCTTTAAATATAGAACAAATTAATTATTCCACGTCATACGTACATGGAAGAGAGATTTTTAAGGAAATGTATGGGACAGGACAAGAGCGGTCCTTTCTAAACGCATGCCTTTTCCGTTCCTTCAAGAAATAGAAATGCAAATTACTAACACATGAATGAGTACCCTTCACTCTTCACGCCACGCTCACTTTTACTGTGTCTTTTATTTGATAATCCAATTATCTTAAGAGTTTAAAAAATAATTTTGTTAATACAATTATATTATGTTAATGTAAAAAAAACATATCATTAACCAATATGAAATCATTAAAAACATATAATTCTTAATATAGTTATTATAAAAGTTAGTAAATTTACATACCGTAATAGATTTTAATTAACTAATAGAGTAAAAATCATCTACTTTATTGGATCATGGTTCGTACAAAATTTTCTCATTGTTATAGTTTTTTTGTTATTTAAGATAAGAAAAGAAAAAGATAACAACCTCAATTAAGAACAAAATAACCCTCCTATGAAACATCCCCCATTAATATTAATATAAATATAAATATATTACTAATGAAAAAAAAAATCACTTTGTATCCTTATTAAAAATTGAGAATAACAATCATTTCCTAATAGTTTCCGTAGTTATAAGAGATTGTGTTGTTATTAAAGATAAAATAGAAAAAGTAAAAGTAAACACCTAGTGGAGTAATCCCTTAATTTGTTATTAGTATAGAAGTATAGATGTTCATACACAATCAAGCTAGTTTGTCTTAGAATGCACTAACATATCATATTTGTGGATGGAGAAGTTGTCTTAATTAGGAATTAGACATGAATTAGCATGCAAGGAATTTGTCAAATAGAAACCATGCAATTTAGCGTGTAAATTAGTTGTGTGACCGACAAAGATGCAAAAACTAACTATTTAAGCTCCATCATAGTGACTAATAATCAGATCCTAAAAATCAGGTAGATTTCGTTTACTTATTGAACTACCATCTATGTTTAGGATAATACCAATAGGTTTGACAAAGTTTTTATGCTAGTGAATATCCAATAACTAATACTAGGTGAAGAAGTAGTTAAAGAATAATAGACTATCAAAATGTCCTTAAAATTTCAAGCATGAACTAGAATTGATGAAAGATTGATGTGAAGGTGATTTTGACTTTTGAGATACGATGACCAAGACTAATGATTAATAATTAAACAATTTAAATTTTACCAAAAAATAAAGAAATTAAATATCTATTGACACATAATATATATTTTGTATTTGTATGTATTTATTAGTAAAGAAGTATTTTTTACAAAGTAAAAATTTATCATTATTAAAAGTTGTTAGTTGCTCAAGTGATTTGACATTTGTATACTCTTTAATTAAGGATTAGAGTTTGATTTCATCTTGAACATAAAGTTACGACTAGAGATATTATTTTATTTATAAGAATTGATGTGATGAAAAAAATTATATCTCTTTATAAAAAATAAACTATCATTTTTTTTTATATTATGTGTCTATTTCTATATCAAATATAAATTTATACTTTAGATTACTTACACATTAAGAGTCTTATCTATTATTTTACTTTACACTTATAAAATGTTATGACCAACCTTGATTTGACAAGGAAAATATGTTGTCCACTAAAATAATGGTTGTTTCAAGCTCTTCATGCCTGCCACAAACATGCTATGAATTGGGCATGTAAGGGGATATGTAAATCATCCTTTAGACACACTATGGGACAAGATATTATTGGGTGTAGAAGTCAGGTTGATCAAAACTCATTACTACCCATAATTGCCTTGAGAATAGACAATGCCTAACACAGTGCAAGTCCTCCAACAAACAATGTGGGAATAAGTTGGAATCATTGATATATTCCTTTGATATAGCCATATAGGAAAGATTTTGAAAGGTACCATCATGCTCCCAAAGCCACACAAAAAACTTGATATTTTTCATGTGATTTTAGTCTTTGATTTCAACTCCGAGATAACTAAAATGTCTTCACCTCTTGTCGTTGATTTAAAAGGCAAGAAAAATTGGATGCTAGTGTGTAAAGTCCTTTTTCATTCTCAATTGTATTACTAAGGAGTTATAAGGACATTTTGTGTTAAATTTAGTATTTGAAACAAGGAATAATGTTTCAACATTATGGAAAAAGTGACATAAGAATAAAAGTTCCTCATGTTTGACGGAAGAGAATAAAGATGTTTTTAAATATTCATTAAACATGTTAATTATGAATAAATGACAATAAAACTCTATACATTCATTTATGAGAATAATTTTATCACCGTAATTGAGTGTAAAGTTACTAAACTTCCTCATGATAATTAATGGTAAATATAACACTCTTAAAAAAGTTGAATAATAACTAAATATATTTTATAAACTTTAAAAAAAATTATATTATATTAAAAATCTCATTTTAAGGAAAATAATATAGTTAAGAATGATTTTTTTTTATCACTAAAACCTATTTCTTCAATGAAAAAT
This sequence comes from Cajanus cajan, assembly GCF_000230855.2. Taxonomy (NCBI): domain Eukaryota; kingdom Viridiplantae; phylum Streptophyta; class Magnoliopsida; order Fabales; family Fabaceae; genus Cajanus; species Cajanus cajan. Next base: position 64,798,176 of record NC_138518.1, read on the forward strand.
GATAGATTGTCCGAAGGGACATTCTGAAAAACATTCTGAATAATTAAAATAATAATTTAATTTATAAAATATTAAATTAAATAATTATTTTATAATAAATTTATTAAAAAATATTAATATTTTAATATTCGACGTATGATTCAGAATATATTTTTGGAGGATATATTGTTACTCTGGATGAAAAATGTTGTATCTTCCGAATGAAAATAACGAAATTTGTTCCAAATTATTAAAAAAAAAACTGATTTAAATTTTAAACAATAAAATATTAAATTAAATATTATTTTATAATAAATTTATTAAAAGATACTAATATTTTAATCATTCGGAAACTGATTCGGAAGATAATAACATTCATTTTGGATTCGTTTAAGTAAATAACTTATTTAAACACTTATTGGATAAGTGCTAATATAATTAGCACTTATATATAAGTTAATTTTATAATTAAAGATAAAATAAAATAAAATTATTTTTATGAATAATTTTAGAAAATTTATTGAAATAAGTTTAAAACAACTTATGAACATGAACTATTTTTATAAGTTTTCTCAAAATCTTTCACAAATACTTATATATAAAAACTCTTCTGAACATACCACAAAAAAATATTGACAACCTTAAAAAAAATTCAAGGTAATGCATATACATTTTTTTTAACATATTTTTTTTATCATATTCGTATATCTGACATTATGCTTGGCATAAACAATATTGTAATGCAAATCCACCGCAACATTGAGTTCTTTTCACATTATTTAAAATTTGATTTAGTTAATATTACTCATGCAGTTTAAGATTTATAGCTTTTATTATGGAGCAGCAACAATAAGATAAATGGAGATGGATTTTACACCTTTCAAGCAGTTACATAGTGAGTTTAACTTACTTTTACCTCTTCTAAGAGGGGCAGGTTGAAGACACAACATTCTTTAGGACATTCTAGGCATTCTTAGTTCCACTAAAAACATCATGCTTGGGCTGGAGAATTTTAAATAATGGGATTGCAACAAAAACTAATTTGGAAAAAAGAGGCATTATTCATTCAGACCAACAACAGAGGTCGTTCTTTACAACAAGGAAACAGAATCCATTGACCATTTGTTTTTTACGTGTAGTGCCTCCTATCTCCTTTGGTAGCTTTGTTACAATTGGTTTGGGATACAAACGGTACTCCCAGAACAAGACAAACAACATTTTACCAATCATTTAGAGATTTGGAAAAAGAAAAAAATAACCAAAATATGGAATACAATCTGGTTTATCATGATTTGGAACATTTGGAAGTGGAGAAACGACTGAATTTTCAACACTAAAAAGGAAGATATAAATGACATTTTGGAGATGATGCAAATTAGAGTCTGACACTGCTTCAAAGCAAAATGTAAAGGATTCACTTTCTCTATCCACGATTGGTATTCAAATCCTATTTCATGTTTTGATTCTCTAAAAGACTGTTAATAGAATTGAACACTAATTAATCCTATGACTAGGGTACTTTATTTTTGTTAATGTTGAAGGTCCTCCCTGATTATAGCTATGGAGGTATAAGTTAAGTAATCTACAGTAGGCTATTATTTAGTCTTGTTTTGTGACTTTTTGCATATGTAATTGAGTACCTCTGATGCTTTCATATTATATATAATACTTGTTGTTTGACTAATAAAAAAAATTAATTTTAATTTTCTAAAACTTGTGTAGTTTTAATGGATGTGCTTAAATTCATTGTGTCATGTTATGAAATTTTTAATAGATTTATCAAAAAGGACAAAATAGATTATCAAGTTAAATAGTATTAATTAAAATAATATTTTATTAATAAAAAATAAATCTTAAAAATATAAATTAATTATTTTATTAGTTTTTAAATATTGTATAAAATCCATAAAAAAATTATCAAGCTTGATAAATAGAAACTTAGATTCAATTTGTCCGTCTAATATGAAGCTCATTTTTTTTCTCTCAATATTTTGCTGGTTCAAGCTAATAAGGTAAACATTTAATTTGGCTTCCAAATTTTGTCTAAACCTTATATTTTATTGGACTAGTCAGTCTCGACCTTATTGGTCATTTTGTGGCGTTTATCATCAATAAATCAATAAATGTTTTTAATAACATTTTTGTAAAATTTAAAGTCTAAACCTATTATTTTATTTATTTGAAAAGCATTTTGCCTCCTCTGAGATCAATATCCTATCTCCCGCTAATACCATTTCCCTGACAAATCCTTAAAATAAAAAATAACCCACCTCATTGCCATTACTTTTTTTTCTTCTTTTCCTAAATACCTCGTTACTATTATCGTTACTTGATTGATAGAATTATGAAATAATAGATAAATAAATTTAATTAAAAAAAATTATAAAAAAATGCTTAAACTTTTTGAATTAAAATATATATATATAAAAATTCAATCAAGTTAACTTTTTCAATATTTTCAATTCAAAAATACCCCATTGCAATAAATGAGAATACTATCTATCATGGACGTGGTTAAAGATATTTTAGACAATGTAATGTACATTTTATGTGAAATTGTGAAAATTAAATGCATCTGATGAACTTTCTTAATTTATGTAAAATTAGTTATTTTTGCTTATATATAAGTTTAGAGAAAATATATCATTTAAAATCAGATAGAGTAATTATCAACTAGGTCATACTCTATTTAGTTCTAAATATAAATAACAACAAAATTAATTCACACTAATTAAGAAAGTGAGTTAATATCATTTAATTGCATGAATCTCATTTAGAAAATAACACATTTTCCTAAAACTTGATATTAAGAATATAAATTATCATTGAAAATACAATATTGTAACGATCTAACAATCCTCTACACTTACTACAACTCAACAACTGAGTACAAAAAACACAAATGTCAACTAACATGAGATTATTCATGTAAGTAGTACTTGGATATTCATACCACAATATGTATGTAAAGGATTAAAAAAATTGAAATCATAAATCCCTTAGTGGGATTACAATACAATCTTGTACATACATACATACACACACACGAATATCAAATCTACATTACATAAAAAGATCTTAAGCTATCAATCAAGTAACATCTGATTGTATTAGAATAACCTCTACTAAAACATCATTATCACCAATACGACTCAACATCCTACTCGCCTTCCAGCCTAATCCTACCTTTTTCCACTAATAATATGATTGTCACAACCCAACTACATAGAAAAATAAAGGTAAATTTGTATACAAATAAAACAATGTAATATATAAAAGTTATAAACTAGTTATATAAACATCTTCACAACTTAAACACAACTTCACAATTAAACAACTTTACCACACAACTTTCAACTCAACATTCAACAATGCATACAATCTTAAATGACTTTACCACTTGACAACATATCATCACATCATACACCTTATCAACATATCAACATAACAAATCAATAATAACAACTTAGCAACACAAATTTATGCATCGTCATGCATTTCAACTAAGAGATCTTTTACAACACATATGAGTAATCCAAGTGACTTGACCCTACCAAATCATTACTATGATCCCTAAAAAAGAGATCAAATCAATACAATGTCTGACATACTAATGCTAAGCCAATACAACATCTAGCATACCAATGTTGATTCAACAACTTTACTAATTTCTCAGATGTTGCCACTTAAACTAGAAAAGTCTAGTACCACTGTCAAGAATAGATCAACTTGAGAGTAGTTTTACCACAACATTAGCATGCATCAACTAAGACTACATGAAATTAACTTATCAACTCTCCTCCAAATATTACACACCCTTCTAGTAATCAATTATAGATTTTACCCCTCAACTTCATGCCTTACTTGATTTGGTCATTTCTAAATTAATATGGTTTGACCTTGCCCTCGTACGATATCAATTAAGGACTTGGAAGATACAAAATATTTCACTTCAAGAGTCAACTCTTTCAAGAAAGATTTTTCAACAATGGACTTTTAGAACACCACAACACATATTTATACAATGAGATATTTCAACTTTCGAAAATAATACTATCTCCTTTAATCCCAAGTTCACAACACAACTCAACAACATGCATCATGTATATTTTCAACATAACATTCATAGCACTTGGAAATATTATCCAATTCAATACAAATCATATCAACTTACTTCAAATAAATATTCTAAAACTTGTTAATATATCATATAAAAGCATTAAGTATGAAATTCATAAAATAGGATTCTCATTGAGCTCTTTGTTGTTTTTTTCTAGGCAACACTACTCTCGTTCACCAAAGGAACCACTCTATCACTTTTCTCATTGGACAGCCAAACTTGTCTAGAGCTTGTTGTTGGGCGATCAAGAGCTCACTAAGCGCTCCACCTTCTTTGTGGATCCTTTCGCTGGGTGACCATATCTTGTTGGCGATAAAGATCCTCTGTGGGTCCTCATGTCAGGTGCAATATGTCTCATTAGGCAAGCTTAGTCACATAATCATTCTTTCATTGGGCGACGCATCTATCGCAAACAAGATTGTGATTTTGGGTAGATGTTCATTTGTTCATGAATAAGCGTTGGGCACCACAAACTTGCATTGGGTGAGAATATGGTTTTCACCTAAAACAACACAACTCTTCTTCTCCAAACTCATCAATTTCTTGTCTAATTCAACACCCAACCAACATTTTAGCATTTATACAACTTAAACATCTTATATTCAACAAAAAAATATAACATGCTACATCAATACATCTCAAGATCATTCATTCTTCTCCCAACCACCAACAAAACCCATAAACTTATGGCAATAAGGTTCAATCTTTCAATTTTCAACATTTATGCCATCCAAGACATGATCAACACAACAAAATCAACATATTCATCAAAGATGATTAAACTACAAGCTTCCCTTACTTCAAATCCTCAAGTGATAAGGAAAGAAAATAAGACCAAGGCTTCTTGAGAGTTCTTTGTATGCTAATTTCTCTTACTAATTCTCTATTCCTCAGCTTTGAATCTCAAATCAACTATTACGATCTCTACTCCAGGAAAGGATTAGATCACTTATATGAAATCAAAAGAAAGAACAATCTCCTTTAGCTCCAAAGTCTACCTCTTTAAAACCTCTCTTTAAGAACTCATAAAAATGAATTTATAAAGTTCAAGTTCTCAAAAAAACTTATATATTTTCTCTTGTTTTAGGTCAACTTTATCCCGAAATAAAACAACTCTAAACAACTAAATCTTTATGAATTTCTTAATTCTTATAGTTCTAAAAACACAAAAAAAAATCACATTATCACAAGTCAATTAAATATTGAAAATTAAAATAAAATATATAGCTCATAGCATAATATTGTAAATCTTAATTAAATGAAGGAGTATTGATAATAATATATTTTAAATACAAATAATTTAGTTAAAATTTGTTTATATTTAAAACTAATAAATATTAAAAAAATTCTTATATTGATGGGAAAAATAAATGCTTACCAAATTGATTGACATTCTTCCGTTTAACCTACATATATATTTTATGGTATAGTCCCATGGCGTGCAAGTAAATATGGCCATACTATTTATTGTCAAATAAAAATGGGATATAAACTTAATCATGAATCAAGACAATTACGTTGAAAGAACAAATAATTTATTTTTTCAAGTGAAAATCAAATAGAATCCAATTTTTATTGATTAAAATGAATCATATCGCTGCATACAAATTTAATTTGCATGAAGTCATGAAAGCTAACAGTTAAAAAAACATTAATTAGACACAACTATCAGTTTGAGTCAAAACCCATTTGAATTACATGATCTTGAAATACTTAATTTTGTCAAAACTTTTAGTTAAGGAATCAACATGCCATTTTATATCGATAGATACCAACTTCCTTTCGGTATCTACTTTTACATTCAAGTACTTCATATCAATATGAATGTTTCAATTTCCAATTTTATTATTTATTGTAAAGGACACAACAATTGAATTATTACAATGAATATTCAGATCTAACAACTTGAATACCGTAAATAAAATTTCTTAACCATAAACGCTTGGGATGTAGTAGCTTCATAGTAACTAATAAGATTTTCCTTCACATGCAATGGATGGTAGGATAAAAAATGGTTTTTTCTCTTACAAGAAATAGCATCTTCGATTAAGAACATTGTAGTATGAAATAAATTGTTTTAGAGTATGTTTGGAAAAGTATTGGAAGAGTTTATAAATTAATTTTATTAGTTTATAAATTAATTTTATCAAAATAATTAAACTTGTTTACAAACATATTTTAATTTAGTAGTTTTTAAGGTTTAAGGTTATATAATTTCGTGATTGTATTTATTTTTTAATTTTTATTTTAATTTATTTTTGGTAAATATACTTGACTTTGTTAATTGCACTAAACATGCATGATAAATAGGAATAAGAATAAGTCAAGTCAAGCTAGACTTTAAATATATAGGTTGGGTCTGTTCTACAAAATTAAAGCTTAAACTTGGTCTATTATCTATCATAGACTTTTTTATAGGTCATGTTTAACCTTTTTAAAGTATAATCTGACCTATTAGTCTATTTAAAAGTCTATTTAAATTATTAATATTAATTAGACCAATAAACTTAATTTTTAAAAATTAATAAATTACTTTTAAAATGTAGTTTATTTAATATTATTAAAACAAATTTTAAAAAAAAATATAGAAAAAAAATTGAATTATTTTTTGTTGAAGGGACAATTCATACGTAACCATATATGTTAATGTACATTCATGTACAGATAGTATACTTATAAACCTACAATAAAAAAAATTGTATAAAAAAATATTTTAAATATTGATAATTTATTTTTATTTTATAAATTTATTTATTTATTTATATTTTTAATAATATATATATATATATATATTAATTTTTTTTATTATATTATATAAATAAATAGATTGACTTATCAGGCTTAACAATTTTTTTTATAAGTCTAAGTTTGACTTTTTATATAAGAGTTAATCACCTATACACTATCAGTGTAAAGTTTTTTTACACTAACAACCAATCATATCTTTTAATAATGTCATGTTAGCTGCTTATTTAATAAAATAATAATAAAATAAATAACTTTGAAAGATATGATTGATTGCCAGTGTAAAAAACTTTACACTAGCAGTGTATAAATGATTAACTCTTTATATAAACATATTTTTTTAAAGAGTTAATCATCTATACACTGTCAGTGTAAAGTTTTTTTACACTGGCAACCAACTATATCTTTTAAAACTATATCTTTTAATTGTGTCATGTCACTATAAACACATTTACTTTTAACAGTGACATGGAACAATTAAAAGATATAATTGGTTGTCGGTGTAAAATTTTTTTACACTGGCAGTGTATAAGTGATTAACTCTTTTTTAAAAGCCTAAACTTAACATTTTTATTAAACATAGGCTGAACAAGGTTAAGTCAGATCAGACTTTAAAAAAAATAAATCATAAATCCCTGTTTAAGATATGACCTATTCCCGTCCCTAATAATAAACACTAAGCATGGACAATACATTCAATATTTAATATGACTAAAATAATTTATTGGATTTATTAGTGTACTATTTTTAATTTAAAGATGTGATGTAATATGCTTAGGTTATAGTTGAATGTAACAAATTTTGTTTAACTCCAAAGTAATAAAATGTTATTTATATATATATATATATATATATATATATATATTCTTAAAAATGTGTAAATTTTGATTTATAATGAAGTAAATAGGTTGACAAAAATGTACTTAATAATTATAATTTAATTTCTTCAAGTTACAGTGAACTCTTTAAATATGCTTACAAGGTTAGATCCTCTGGTTTTGCATAAAAATAGGTTTTGTTGATAAAAACAAAATTAAATAATCTCAACATTTTAAAAAAATTAATATTTAATTATTGATGTTTTTTTTAATTATGTTATTACTACAAAATATTAAAGTTTGACAATTAATCATTATAAAAAAATTTGATTGATCAATTTTAATTTGTTGATAAAAACAAAATTTAATTAAATAATTTCAACATTTAAAAAAACTTTAATATTTAATTATTGATAATAATTATGTTATTACTACAAAAATGTTAAAATTTGATAATTAATCATTATCAAAAAAACTTGACTAATCAATTTTAATGAAAGTTCTCCATTAAATCAACTATACTATTTTCATACATAATATTTGAACTCGAAATTGTGGAAGAGAATTTGTCTAATACTATTATGATTAATAAGGTTTTGATTCATTTAAAAGTATTTATATATGCAAAAAAAAAGTTTAATTATTGAAAATAAAAAGTAAATATTATAAATTATTATGTATGATATTTTTATTAATTTTTTAAGATAATTATTTTAAAAATTATATTAATCATATTTTAATTAATTGATATTGTAAAATCATTTTATATAACTACACATGGTTATTAAATTCTATAATATATTATTTTTGCGTAAAAGAATAAATTTGAGGTGACATGTGTTGAATGTGTGTCCAAATGCACATTAAAATATCTTCCAATGTCGGAGTGGAACTTTAAATAATAAAGAAAATGAAGTGCAATGTTATTCATTCATATCATTCTCATAGATAAAAATAAAATATATCAGGAGGAAAAAACAGAAGGAATAAAATAAAATATTAAAATATTCGATATGTATCGGTAGAAAAAAACAGGGCGAAAAGAATCACGATGACGGCACGTGCGGAGTTGTGTTTGAATGAATCAAACGGAAAACGTACGTGGACGAATAGAAACGCAGTAACTGATCGGATCTCAGTGCCTAACTCCCCTCCACGAACTCCCAATTCTGATATCCACGTGTCCTTCTGTGCGTGATACCTTTCGCTTCAATTTCAAAACACATTAAATAAAATATTCATTAATAATTAAAAAAGAAGAAATAGAAAACTTGTGTTGCAGAGTCGAGTTCGACGGAAAAGAAGTCTCTGGAAGCTCCTAGAAATCTCAACCTCAGACCTCAAAACAAAATTCTCTCTCCTTCTATCGGAAAATCTGCTTCTCCGGTTATGGTCGCTTAGCTGGATGCAAACATACTTCTAATTTCAGGTTTTTTTTTTTCTTTTTCTGTAACTTTTTTTAATTGATTTAATTTAATTTAAATTTTGGAAGAGAGTTCCTAATTGTTTCTTTTATGATATGATTTGGAATTTTTCCATCCTTTTTTTTGTAAACTGGCTGGTAATGGTTCCATAGTTTAGTTTATGTGATTTTATTTTATTTTATTAAAAATAAAAATGTGGCTTAGCAATATAGCCGGTGTTATATTTGTTAGCAAGAAAATTTATTCTATTTAAAGTCGCAATCTATTGCGAACTTAGGCTTCGGATGAACTTGTACGTACTAGATCTTCGACTTTCAGCGTTTGCCTCTTATTTTTATTTTTATTTTGGTGAATTTATTTATGGTGTATCGTACTGAAAATATTGTAGTATAAGATCATAAGTGAGTAGAAATTCAGGTTTGTGATGTTGTGATTATGAGGGCTGTTTCATGCTTAAAAACAAGAGAGAGGATAGTTACGATTGCTACCGGTGGCTTCTTTCCTGAGAATTAGAATGTGATTTTGGCTTTTTTATTGTAGGCAAATGACATGGTCACCTAGCATATGATAGGGCATAAGATATGGTTATATAAGTCTCTCTAGCTAATTTAGTGTTCTGTCAAATACATTCGAAATTGGTGCTGAGTGTTTTGGATGGTTTGATTATAATGTTAAAAATATATATGAGCATCATTACTATTAGCAACGAAAAACATCTTTATTTGTTAGGGTGTTAAAATAGGAATAATTTGGGTACTGTTTTGTAACTGAGACTGATAACATGGATCACATGATGCTATTCGACTCTGGTTAAAGACCAAATTTTTAAAGATGAAATTCATCCCGAGATTCCTCTTGACAACTTCTAATGCCCTTCTTGTCACTTTCTCTTCACCTAGACTAAAATCAGGCAATGTACACTTCTCATTAGTGTCTCCCTTCCTGTGACCTTTGCACGTGTTCAAACATCAAACCACCTAACCAACATCAATATCTCCATATATAATCGTTTCATATTCTATCTATTATAGTGTGTCCACTGTCCACACATTTATCTAAACATATTCTCATTTTTGCCACTCCCACTTTTTTCTCTTCTTGTCCTTCTAATGTGTGACATCCTCATTAATTTTTCCATCATTTTGTGTTACTGATCCCAAATATTTAATTTAAATTTAGAGACACTTGGAATGATAGTTTCTCTCATTCATAGAATGTGAGTTTGGACCTAAGTTAATCCTATAAAATCGATTAGTAAGGTGAAGGATGTCTCTTACTTATATACGTTATTTTGATCTTATCGCTATTCGATATGAGGTCTCTAATACCTATTTTTACTTCCAAGTCATTCTTGTCGTCTCTTGCTAAAATTGCAAACACATATTCTTTGTTTTACTCCTACTTAAGTGAAAATATTTTGTTTCCCAAGTTCAAGTTTAAGGTTAAATGCTTCCCTTGATTCCTAAAATATTATGGCGATAGTGTTTGTATAACTATTAACTAATAGAATTTGAATATTCTCGAGAAAACAGAGAAAGTAAACTGAAAATGAAGAGTTTTATTAACACAGAAATAGATGGAGAGAGTGCATATTTAAATAGTGAGTAGACTCTGAAAAGAGTGTTGAGGAAGCTAATGACAGTGCTGACTCAGCATTGATGTGACTAATAAGTAATAGCTACATATCCTAACTGACAGATACAGTTAAACAAATCAGCTGCTACGAAGACTAGGAGACTACTTACAACCAGTAATACAGAGTGATCATATACTCCAATACCCCTGGCCCCTGCTCTCCCACCCACCACACACACAAGCTCGGTTATCGATAATGATCAATAACTCTGAGTTTGTCTCCTAAGTAGCAGAATCTTGCCTTGGAAAGAGGCTTGGTAAGCTATGACATGCTAAAACTTTAATGTCAATTCTGTTTAACTTTTTTGCAAAAAGTTTCATTAAATGTTCTGACTAAAAGGTAGCTGGTCTCCTGAGTTGCATATACATCAGCACTTTGTTTCCTTATTAGTTTCTGCAGAACTGATAATCTTCCTGAGTGGTCTCAATTTGTCAGATTAAACAAGAAGCAGCTCTGTATGTGCCAACTAAGATGTAAAATTTTATGGGTTTGTTAGGTCAAAATATGAGATTGAACATATGTTGTCTGGTATTAAATGAAATCCATTTACAAGGGATATTAGCAATGTATTTACTGAATATTGTAATTAAAGGAGAAAAAAAATTGAGATTGTTTTATTGGGTATGATTATGTGTTTGTGAGGATTTATGATGTTTTGTGATGCCGGGTTATCTTAAATAATTTTCTAATTATTTTTCTTCATATTACAGTTCAGGGAAAGGAGGGCTTACCAAATCTGGAGCAGAGAGAGAACAAAAACACCAACAAACCTGAAGATTTGTTTTCTCCATGTGATACTGACTCATGCAAAGAACAGAAAAAGATATCGTCAGATAATACAACGATGTCTGATCATTGTTTCAAGAGTGGCAATGTAGATTCTAGTAGTAGTGAGCTTTGTGCAGATGATAGCATCTTAGGAGGCAAGTGCGTGGTGGAGGATGATAGTGTGTCTCAATATTCAATCAATCACATATCTCAAACTGACAATGAACTCAGCTTTCTTGATAATGATGGGTGGCTCAATATAGGAAACTTTGAAGATGTTGATAGGATGATGTTGTAAGAAATTCTCTTATGTGACACAAGTTTGCCACCTCTTACTTTGAATGAAATTCTAGTCAATTCATCATTATCGCCATAAATATCTCAATATTACTTTTAAAATTGCAGAAGTTGTGACTTAACATTTGGAATGGAGAGCCTCAATAATGAAGAGGAGTTCTGTTGGCTTCCTTCTTCACATGGAACTGAAGGATCTGATGATGCATTGAAGTCTGAGTTCAAATTTTCTTCTGCTGAAGCAAGTCCGCTGAAAAGTATATCAGATTATAACATAGACACAAATGAGAATATCGAAGGTCTGCCACTTAATGTCTGCAACAATAAAGCATCTCCTATTGATAAAAAATTGAGGTCTCAAATGAATGTCAACCATGATGCTGGTCCTTCTTCATTATCATCATTCCATGAATCAGACATGAAATCTGGTAATACAGATGCCTCGATGGCTAAAATTAAGGTTGGCTACCCCTCAATTTTTTTTTTCTATTTTAATTTTACAAATTGGATTTTGAGCTTCTGAATTTCAAATTATGTTTCTAGAATACTATGTGGATTTTTTTTTTACCGAAACACACACGTGGAGACATACATATACTCACAAAATTGACCTCTCAAAGGCATATGACATAATGAGCTTGACATTTACCTTTAACCTAGTGAAAGTTGTTAATGCCATTGAATTTAGTTATTGAAGTCTGATATTATGAAAATGCTATGCTTTAGGCACTAGACCTGATTGTATTTGACATTTCAATGCTTTAATGTCTGTATTTATTTTATGTACTCTAGAATTCAATTTAGTGGATATTCAATTATCCTCATACAGTTACCAATTTGAAAGATGTTTATAGTTTCTAAAATCAGATATATTTCTATCTATCACCAGTGACTCCTAAAACATAATTTTAGGAATTGATATTCTGTAGAAATTGAAATACCTATTTTAGTTATATTCATGTCCTAGGAATTTGTATCCTAATTTGAGTTGTAACTAATAATAAGTGTGTGACAAAGGGAATCAGCAATTTCTTATTCTTTAATGCAATTTGTTTTTCAATAATAGAAAACTGGGCTTGACCTTTAGGTGATGCTTACTTTAAGCTGCTTCATTTTCTGAGTGATCTGTTGCCTTCATCTGACTTATGGTTTGTGGCAACAGTGAAGAAATCTGAATGCCCAGTCTATTTAATTCTGGTGAACTTGTAATCAAATAATTTGCCTCTTAATTTTTATGTCATAAACAGTCTCTTTGTATAACAGATGCAAGGGAAGCTGTCAAAACCATCAGCAGGAAAGAGAAAAAATGGCTACCTAGGAAATGGTGATTCTGATCATCCTTATGCTCAAGTGGAGCAATATGCAAATCTGAAGCAACCCTTTGGAGCTTCTTGCAGTGGGGTCACTTCACAGGATAGCATCCACAAACATAGACCAAACATGGATTCTAATTCTTTAGGACACATACAGATACAGACTGACCTAATGCACCCAGACTATAGTCATACTTCAAATTACACTTCCCTCCTTCCAACTTTGTCTGGATCTATGTCTGAACATGATGGACATCCATCTCCTTCTTTTAAAGAATCATCATTTGCATCAAACATGGAAAGTTCTCATGGTCATAATTTGGAGGCTGTTGCCTTGAAAACAAATGATGAAAGAGATAATTTATATCTTTGCCAAGATGCACAACTACTAAGTCCGAGTTTCAAAAGGGAAAATATGGAAAATCCTGTGCCATTCAATAGTCCAGGCTCAGCTCAGATGGTAGTTCATCAGTTTGAAAATGAGAATGAGGGCCATAGTGAAGTAGGAGGAGTTAGCATAGGATTTTCACAAGAAATAGACTCATCAAATGTGCAGGAAAGCTCATCTATGAGCTCTGCATTGGATGAAACCTCACACGAAGCAACTAGCTTTCGCCAGCTGCAACAGGTCATGGATCAGGTATTGGAATCTTTTGCAATGTCATAGCTAGATTCTGTGTTCTTTATTAGTGTCTGTCTCTTGGACTTTGAAATCAAAATTAACATTCCAGCATCTGAATAATTTTGGTTTCTTCATGATAATGGATTTTCTTGTTGGGGTTGTGTTAACAACATATCTAATTCTGCTTGGGCATATAAATTTTGTAAATTTGGTGCTCCTAAAGCACAGTATGTTAGCTAGTATTAACCAAAATCCTGGGATTTGGCTCTTTGAAAAAATTCCATGTGTGATTTGGTAACTCAAAAGTGAGAATGCACTTTGAAGGGAAGAGTATCAAGTCATAACCTTTATTTAGAAAACCAATGGCTTTGTTTGAGATAGAATACGAGATTACATGCGCATGTTTAACAATCTATAGCTGTTAAATGCATTCTCACGATTTTCCAATCAACAGTTATAACTTTGCACTATTAATTGTACAGTGAACCCCTCAATCAAGAGGAACTAAACCTATGTTGTGATGCTATTAAAGTTAATGCTTACTTATCTTAATTGCTGATAATCTATTTCTTGATTAAAAAATACTTTCCAAAACATTAAGTTTGCTCGATTGCAGTTGGATATTAGAACCAAACTATGCATAAGGGACAGTCTATATCGATTGGCTAAGAGTGCTGAACAAAGACATTATGATACCAATGCAATTGGTCAAATTGGTGATGATGTTGAAGCCTGCAAATCAGTAACGACACAGGATGCAAACAGGTATCACTCACTTCATTGATTTCTCATTCAAATTTATATTTCTCTTGGGTCTTCACTTCATTGCTAAATACTGGTTCAATGTAATTTTGACTTTTAAGTAGGTTTGTGGTTTGCTTATATGGCACTTGTAATACACTCAAATATGTAATATTCTATTCTTTTTTAGTCATCAGGTTTTAATAGATATGAGAAAAGTGAAGTATCCAAGACACGGAGAATAATATATTTCTTGACGTGAAAAGATGCTATCATGAGTTAACATCTATTGTTAGTTGAAACTTTTACTATTACAGTATAATCATGCTGCCCTTTTCCTCCCACTCCTTTTTCAAGGCATGGACAATTGAACCACCTAAATTGGCTAAGGCCAAGGTAGATACACCCAAATTGGTATATCATAATAAGAAAACACTTAAACTAGCCTAACAACAACTTCAAGTGTTTGAACCTATGGTAAATACTGAAGGTACCAACCTTATTGTTCCTGAATTTAATACTTCAAATATTCATGTGATCTTAACTCGGATGAATGAGTTGAGAATATGGGAGATTGTCGAAAATTCAGTAGATAAATGACCAGTGGAGTGGATATATTACCTTGAGATATCAGTCTGCTGGTGCACTAGATAAATAAAAAGCTAGGTTACTTGTAAGAGGGTACACTCTAGATTTATGGGCCTGACTATTTGGTGACATTTGTCCTGGTAGCAAAGATGAATATTGTGAGAATTGTACTCTCCCTTGTTATTCATCAAGGATGGGAATCGCAATAGTTTAATGTCAAAAATGCTTTACTGCATGGGTACTGGGAGAAGTGTAGATGGAGATTCCATTTGCAGAGCCCAAGGCCTTATAAACTTCACACCAAAATCCCATACTTTCAATGTGGGACTCAAGTCTTGCATATTGCAATTGGATCCTAATATATCCCAATGCATTCTGCAACCCCAGTACCCCCCAAGAGCTGGTTAGCAAGAGCCCTTTGATCAGTCCCAGGCGAACACCAATGCTGGTGTCAACACCCACACCATTTGTTTGTAGTTGAGAGACATGGTGAAAAATCTCTCATACCAATTGTTATAAGTACTCTGGGAGAACCACACTGTGAAAGTTAGCTGTTGTAGTTGGAAAGCCATAGGCCTTTATAAACCCCACATCAGAATTCTTACTTCCAGTGTGAGACTCAAGTCCCATGCCTGCAATTGGGTCCTATTATAAACTTACTCTCATACTTGTGTACGTTAATGATTTCATTACATTAGGTGATAGCTTAGCTGACAGACAATTACTAAAAGAAAAATTAGTATCTGAATTCCAATTGGTCGGAAGGTAAAGTAAATTCTTCGTATTGAAGTGGCTTACTCCTAGGAATGCAGTTTTATTTTTCTCAATGGAAATATGGTCTTGATCTTCTAAAAGAAATGGGAAGATGGATTTAAACCTTTTAGTGTTCTCATTAAGCATAATCAGAGGATGGGAGATGACATAAAGTCTCAAGGTTGGAAGAGCTCAATACAAGATGTTCATAGTTAAATTGGTATTCCAGGCACTACTAGGCCATGTTTGGCATATGATACTAGTATTGTTAGTTCATGCATGACCCAAGATTAGGATGCTTGTAGGTAGTGTCTTAAGATTCTTCCATATCTTAAAGCTACATCTGGCAGAGTTTTATTGCTAAGGGTGAAGATCTAACTACGGATATGTGGGAGTGGATCCTTTCATGTACATGTGTGGTTGTGTTCATCTCTCTCTTGATAATTGATTGGGCTTGTTTAATTTATAAAATTATATTACGAGAGATAATTACCTGATTTGAATGTGACCTTGTCATGTCAAAATTTGACATGAAAGGATCCGTTCTTATGGAGGTATATAAAATGCAGCTTCATGCAGGGTCAATCACTAGTAGGAGGTCAACATTGTATTACTGTATATTTCTTTGGCGGAAGCTTAGTTGCACGGAGGATCAAGTAGCAAACTGTTGTGGCTCAACGAAATGTAGAAGGCGAGTTTTGAGCTATGGAAAAGGAATGAAGAGTTATTATAGAAAATTATGTTAGATGGACCTTGGACTAAATTATGAGACTCCTGTAAGGCTATTTTGTGACAACGAACACCATTGGAATTGTTTAGTGTTGTTTATTCTTGACAAGACTAAACATGTTGAGATATAATAGCATTTCATTCAAGAAAAAATGGATAATGGATTGATTACTACATTGCACTTTCAGGAGTTCTATTAGAAGATGTGTTAACACAAGGTAATGGTAATGGTAAATATCCATTCACCAAGTTTAGGGGGAGTAGCTTAACTCTATTTAAGTTTTAACTATCTCATTGGTTGAATTGTAGTTGTTGTAAATTAGGTCGATGTTTAGTAACCACGTTTTTTGTTTTACTTTAGGAAAATGGTTATTCTGCTTTATTAACTAATGTTAAGCCTATAAAATGAACACTGAATGTTTCTCAATTGAAACGAGATTTTCGTGTTTTTGCTCCATTATTTGTTCTTAGCTTACATTGATATTTAATATATGTAGAAAATTGATGTTTATTTTTTAATGTTGTTGATAAGTTTAACACCTTGCTCTATTCAGGTATACGGGATTCATGAATATGGAAACTAATACAAATCCCATCGATCGAACTATAGCACACTTACTGTTTCACAGGCCTTCAGATCCATCAATGTTGCCCCATAATGATCCTTTACCTTTCAAATCCAGTTCCATGGTATGTTTTAATCAATCATTAAGATGCTTCAGTGAAAGTAGATAATTGGTTTTGGTTGATAGTCTCATCTTCTGGTTTAACAGTTACGTGGTTCGGTGATCAACCCAGCAGTAGTGACTGAGAAGCAGATTTGTCAGGAAGAATCTTCTACTGGAGTAGAAAAGTCGTGTTAAAGGGTAACACCTCGTGAAAAGAGAAACTAGCGTTAACTTTATTTTGGGGTACAATGTCATATATGATGTATAATTATTCGGAGACTTACCCAGATCTTGTTAGTGATTCATTTTTTTTTTTTTTCATCCGATACCATTATATTGATGCATAAATGGCCGATCATCAATATAAGGTAGCGTATGAGTTTTTCATGTAAAAGAAATAATTTTTTAGTGTAGGCTTTTGATTTATAAGTAGTCAACCTTCTCAACCCAATCTCATGTTTAATAAGTTTTTATTAGATAATTATCTTTAATTATTGCATTAAAAATTTCTAATATATAGATCTTGATTAAAGAAGTATGTATTTTTTTTATGTTGGTGTTGTTAACGTGTTTTATATTGATTTGTCTTGCGGGTGTTTGATATACAATTAATCATGATTTTTAAGAATGATACAAATCTGTTTGGTTAATTATAAATATTTTTGAGAATGTTTATAAATATTACTTGAAAATCTAGAGTTTTTACAATATTAAATAAATAAATAAAGATATCATGACATTTTTATCATATTAAAATTTTATTGTTGTCTCGGTATAATTAGTTTCTCACTTTTCTTATAAAAACATTTTCATAGAAAACTAATACAAAAATGATTCTCAAAAAATAGAATATTGTTTTTTAGGTAACAAATCAAATATTGGAAAGTAAAATTCTTGGCATCAAACTTTTGAAAATGTTTAAAAAAATCATTTACCAAATGCATCTTAATATTTCATTCATTTAACGCGAGGAGACTTACATGTACTTGTTTTCCTTTTCTTCTCACTTCCAAATGATAATTATGTAAATTGTGGAGATGACTATTTTGAAATTAATTTTATCGAAAATATTGTCTTAAGAAATTGATATATATATTCGAACTGGACTAATTTAAATTACAATTAAAAATTACAATAAAATAAAAGTTTTACCTCTATCTTGAAGTAAAAATAAAAGGAAACCAGGTATTTATTTTTCTAAACTCTAGGGGAAAAAAATATTATAGGGCTAAACTATCCTTCGCTTGAAACAATGTATTAATGTTTTACTAATAATTCATCTTCAAAAAATGAAATTCAATTTTACTATTAAGAAGACAATAGTTACTGTTAAAAGGCAAACCAAAAGAAAAGTTATTAGTAAGGGGGGATAGAATTAAAAAAAAAAATTAGGAAAAAATATTAAAATAATTATTTACTAGGAATTGAATTTAGTTAAGATACATATTATAAATCACTTTAATATTATTGGAAATCTCACTTCATCTAAAAATAAAGTAACTAGAAATAAATCTATAATAATATATATAAATAAAGAATAATCTTCATCTTATAAATTTATTTTCTAAAAAAAAAATATCAATTATTTCATGGTAGTGGAAATAAATTTAAGAATGGAAATATATCCCAAGCGTGTGGTTCAGCGGTAGGGGTTGATCCACGCTTAAACAAGGTCAGGAGTTCAAATCCTGCCTTATGTATGCAACCGCGTTAAATCTTGGGGCCAACTATCCCACCCTTTGAGGTGTCTCTAACGTAGCCAGAAGATTAGTTACCGCTATCGGTAGTGGAATACTCCAGGAACGAAAAAAAAAAATTAAGAATGGAAACACCACATGCAAGATGTACACACTAAACAAATTTCATAGAATCATAATTTGTCTTTTTATATTAACAAAATAATATGAATGTTTGATAAAGAATAAGACTATTGGTCTTCTATTTTATTTGTTAATTTAAAATATTCTAAATTTTATAATAATTACTAAAACTAAAAAAGTTAAAATATTTCCTAAAAACTTAGTTTTATTCTATAACTTATTAAAAGTTTAAAATATTTCTCTCATTTAAAAATGATTCAAAATCACACAATCACAATATTTAAAGTTAAATCGTTGAATCAAAATTTGATAAAACAAATTGTTTAACTACCAAAATTTGATAAAACAAATTGTTTAACTACAATACTCAAAAGACTAAAAATATATTTAAATTTAAAAACTAATAAGAGAGCTGTTAAAACATTATCAATAAAAAAAAATATTTTTTATTTTAATTATTCAAACATGCCCTAAAAACTGCATTTATGAAGGAACGCTTCTTCTATGATTACAATACATAAACACAAAGGGGACATTTGGTAGTCTAGTTCAGATTCAAGAGTTTTCTCTCTGAACGAACAAAAATTTAACTTCGGCTACAAATATAACACCGTAATTAGTCATATGTTGCAACTTGCACTTCTGATGGCATGTTAAGAAAGTTTGTCAATTTAACAGCATAGTCCTAAACACATCATATTATACCAGGTAACCGGTAACCTACAAGGAAACACAGATAATGCTAATCATACTGTTGCCTTAGCGCCATTTCTGTTTCACTTTTCCAAGATGCATGGGATGATTGGCCCCTCATCCTTTTAGATTTTTCCTTATCTTTGATAGTTGATCCTTTCTTCTTGGACTCTGTGCTGGTATCCTTTGTAGGGCGATCACCACATACAGGGCAGACTATTCCACGCGCACTGGAGTAGGTCTTCGGAATCCCACACTGCAAGCACATTCTGCATAGAAAATGAAGCACACTCAGACTAGCAGCAACAAAAAAATCTATCCATCCGTATATGAGATACAACAGTTAGTCTGTAACTTATTCCTCGGGTTACTGCAAGTGGAACTTCGTTATCTATTCGAAAGTTCGTATCATAAAACTTTTTTTTTCCAAGATACCCCAGTTGAATATAGAGAAGATAGAACCGAATATTTGAGAATTTAGGAAATGAAAATGCTTTATTATTCAAGGAAATGTCGTACATAGGTTCTGCATATCATCCATTTATATAGACTCTTGATTGACTTGGTAGAGACTATTTCCTTGACTAAAATTAATCGAGTGCAGCTCACTAGACACTAATACCCATTAACACTAAATGTATTTTATGTGATACATGAACATACAAATTCCCAAGTGCATAGTGCATACAATTATTATTTCCAAGTTCCAACACCTACCGTGAACTTACAAAGGAGCTTTATGTGCAGACACATAAAACACTACTTACTAAGGAATAATGCATACCTTAAAAGCTCTGAAGCATCTTCAGCGTTAGGATTTGTTGCAGTTGGCACCCGTTTGCCTCCTTCTGATGTGCCCAAGGCAGCTGATGTTGGTGGTTGGCTACCATTGATGTCACTTCTTACTCGCTCATGAATCCCAACTAGTTGAGGTTTTGCCTCTACCACCACACCTATATGAAATGTATCATAAATATTATACTTCCAAAATTAATGGGAATGTACTGTGTACACCTAAATGAAATGTATCATAAACTTCCAAAATTAATGGGAATGCACATTCATACTCATTGAACAAGATTAACCCGCAAAAAGCAAAAAATATAGTGAAGATTCTTCCATTTATTTTTAACAAACTACCAGCTGAATTAATACATCACAGCAATGTGAAAATCATTAGAAAAAAATATTTTAACTGTTCCATAGTTGTTTTCCCTGATAAAGTGCATTTAAGATATAGCAACTAAAGCAACAGCACCAGAAGCATTTTGAAAGGGAAAGGGCTTAAGGGCCTTTAAAACTTGATAAGCAAGCAGCCGTGAAATTTATTTATCTAGTTTTCTTTGAAGCCAAATCAGAAGCATTTCTATCTTTTGTGTGTGTGACAGAGCAATTTATTCAGGAAAAGATCTGTATTAATATATCTTCTTAAATAAACAAATCACAAAGAAACATTGGGGAAAAAATTCGAACTCTTTAATGTCTTAATCTAATTCCTTGGCACTCGTTTTAATTTTGTATATTGTCAGGAGTCTCAACTCTCAATTAATGGTGGAAGACTCAAGCTCAACATTCAATCATTTACAGGGGGATCAGCACGTGATAAGAAGTGGAAAACACAATAATCATCCAATGTTTGAATTTTCAGTAATTTAAAGCATTTGATAGGGTATACATAATGCTTCCACACTATCTGTCCATGGGCACACAATAGAAAGCCTTGTTTTTATTTTGTTTAAGTGATGTTCTGGTAACCATTAACCAATCTTATAAAAATCAAAGACCCTAACTTACAGAAACTTTTTAGTATGAAAAGTATTTTATTAATTTTAATCCCAGTACCATTCATGGAAGAACGTTCACAAAAGATCACCAATCAAAGAATATGCCATGTTAAAAATCTATTACAGCACTGACTAGTGGTGTGTTAAATCCACATGATAAACAAATTTCCCCAGAAGCAATTGCGATTGTACACCAGAAAATCCTAAACCATTCACCCACATGACCATAATAAGGAGTTATAGCATGGACACCCCTTCATTAATCCACCCCAAAATCAGGCCTACCAGCTGAACTTACACAAGTAACTAATTAACAACGCGACAAATCAGACACATACACTGATTACTCTTTCTAGTTGTACTCTATATCATGTCTATGGGCTTGTTACGATACCAAAAGGAAAAATGAAATAATTTTCTTCATAAATTAAGTTAAGCTAATTTGTAGAAGTTCTCTCATATTAACTTCTCTAAAAACTTATTTTTAACTTATGCAAGGAAACTGTCCAAAAACTCATTGCCAGCACCCTATGAATAGCAGCTTGTCACGTTGACAAGGGAATTGAAACTTGACGATATCTCAATTCTAAAACTCAGTGCTTTGTCCATTAGTTTAATTTTTCATCAGTAAAAGTTACAATGAAGACAAGAAAATTCGAACTTAGGACCTCGTGCATACCTCCTCAATCTCACATGTACAAGGCCACATATTAACTTAGCCTAGATATCATGGTCTAAAAATTATAAAAATTATTTTTTCTCCACTTTAAATATTAGAGGAAACACAAAAAGAAGAGGGGTTCTAGTTCTAACCAGTTATCTTAATTTCCCCTTTAACCAAAAAATGAAAAAGAAATGAAGCAATGAATATTGAACACCTGTGGGTAAATCTCTCTTGTCCTTGTCCTTGCGGCGCCTCCTATTGGCATGCCTCCCTTGTTGCTCATCAGCGTCTCTCGAAGGGTCGTTGCTGTACTCTTCCACGCTATTGTTCAGAAATTGGGGCGGTCCTGAAATCTCCGTTAGGGCAACACGACAGGTTCAGTTCAATGACGGATTCCAAAATTCGATAATTTAATTCCCAAAGTTGAAAAGAGAAGGAAAGGAAGTTACTTCGGAGAAAGCGTCGAATGCAGAAGGAAGACCCGACGCAGAAGGAGGGTTGGGGTGGTGGTCGAAGATGGATCTGTCGCCCAGAGAAGGGTGGGCCGCGGTGGCTGTGGCGGCGGCGGCTTCATCGGCGGAATCTTCGGCGTCGGAATTGTGGGGTTGAGGTTGGTCTTGGTCTTGGTCTTCGGCGGAAGAATAGCCTTGAATAAGGGACAAACTCATCGTGTGGTGGAAAATGGAACCCTACTGAAGCACTATTTCTCAGTTCAATTCATCGTATCAACCATGGATGAATGATGATGGACATTTTCCACAATTTTCACCTGTTTTCAAAAAGAAAAATAAAATAATCGAAATTATAAATATTTTATGAATTTTAAAATTTTAAAGTTTATGATTATTTTTTAATAGTCTTTTTTTTTCTTCTAAAACTGATTTATTACATAAAAAGTATTTTTTTCAAATAAAATTAAGTATCTCAGACTTATTTTTTAATAAAATTATATAAATTAAAAATATTAATTATAATCAATTATTGAAATAATTTAATTTCTATAATTTTCTTGCACGCACTTTTACTTTCGAACAAAATTATATAGTTTGTAATATATTATATGTAAGTTTAAAAAATATATGAATAATTATTAATTTTATGTATTTCAAATACACCTTTTAAAAACATTACTTACAAAATATTTATTAAGTAACTTTTGTATTTTTATATAAGTTAATTACTATTTATTTTGTTATAAGGTTGATTACTATGAAATATTATTAAATAATTATAAAGAAGGTTTAATTTAAATAATTATTTGAAGAGTGTATGAATTGTTATAAATTCTTTTATTGTCGAGATTATTTTACATGGATAAAAAAATAAAAAAAAAATAGTTAATATTTTATAGTGAGTTTAATGATTGAGGGTTTGAATATTTTATACTTTTTAAATGCTACAATAAAAATATAGAATTTGAACGATTTTTATCCTATAAATTTGGTAAATTCATATTTAGTCACTCTATTTAAATATCATCAACTTCAAGTCATTCATTTATGAGAGTGTATTACACTCTTCCTAAATGTGATGTGTGTTCATAATCTAAGTGACATTACACATGATAGTTAGCTCCACATCACTTAAACAAAAGCTCCAATAATATTATACAAGTTAATGATAAGTGACTCACTTGGATAATGGATTAATGGTTATTTAGGTTCTTGTGATGTAACTACAAATGTTAATGCAAAATTGTTTGTTATACACCTTGGACTTCAATTGCCTTGGTTAGACATTGACATTGAATTGTGAAAAAAAAATCCATGCACTTTAGTTGGTGTTAAAGGGTGTTAATTCACTTCACCTTTATGCTCTTATTGTAAACAAGATTCATAACTTCATGATCAAATCTTGAGAGATGACCTTACAACATACCCTTTAGAGAAGACAATGCATGTTCTTATTGGCTTGTTAGAGTTGATTCCCCATTTCAATAATCCTTCATATTATGTGACTCATGTTGTATTTCTCTTAATTCAACAATCATAATCTTAGTTGTTACCTATATTAGAATCAAGTTGTGTTTTATTGTTCATACAAAAACAAAATAGATGCTTATAGGTTTAAAATTCTCAAACTAAAGACATAGTGTCATCTTGTTACAAAAGATAGGTGATGAAGTAGAATTATGGGGCAAACAATGAACTCACAAAGCAATAGGAGTACAAAGAAAGACATATCGTTGCAACCTAAAAGGAGGATGGGTAGCACAAAATCCAACCCATCTTTGTCAAAATAATAGTTTTTTTTTAGATAAGCTTGTGGTGTTGACATCCAATAGCTCACATAATTTTATGAGAGAATTTTGGAGATGTGTAAATTGGAATGTAATGCAATGGATTTTTGTAGTTTGTTATGGAGTTGTATAGTTAAATTGTGGAATATAATAAAAATTTGGTCATGTTATGAATTTCAAATTGTATTGGTTGTTTACTTGATAATGCATTTTGTAATTGTTAGTAGCTAAAAGATTCCAAATTTCACATTGCTAATGGGCATGAGTTTGAATGTCAATTATTATATTTTATTTAATTTTTATGCTTTTGTTTTGTATTTGTTATAGGTTAAATTATGTAATAGATTCATTTTATGAATAGTGTTGGTAAGTTGTGTTAATTTGATTAGCAATATCTATAATAACCTAGAAGTCGTTACATGACACGGTAATGTACTTCTCACAAAAAAAAAAAGAAAAAGTTTCCCTTATTTTCATATTCAAAATCTTTTAAATTTTTAGTGTAAAGACATCAATAATTTTCTCTCATTTAGAAATAGACATAGTTCATGCTCCTTTTGCAAAAATACAACCAATTAAAAACAAAGATAATAAGTGTTGTGTTTTGTGACATTACCATCTTAAATTTATTTATATAGGGAATATACATCAATTCAAAGTCATAATTTCTTTCTTATATTTGTCACCACTGCAAAAAAGTAAATAAAATATAGAATTGGATCTCCATTTTCAATCTATCTATAAAAAGCTACACACACTAAAATCTTCAACTAACAAAACAACATGTGTCAACCAAGAATGTATGCTCTCATATCAAAGACACAATCATCTCAATTCACAAAAGAAAACAATAAGGATAAAGTCATTTAAAATAAAACTTCAAATTTAAAAAGAAAGTAAATGAAATGTTCCCCTAACCATCAAACCACTCTTACACTTATCATGACTAGGTTTGCAATGATCATAACATTATGTAGACTTCACCCCACCTCCTATTTTATAGGTCTATTTAGTGTTAGTCAACACCAAAACATTTCAGCACTAGGTTAAGACCCTATCAATAAACATTTCAGCACTAGGTTAAGATTCTATCAAGCAATCACAACTTATGTGTTTATTTATATGTAACAACAATTATGCATTATGTGTAAATGACAACAATTCATATTAATACACTAGTCATTAATCCAAGTAAGCCATCTCATTTCATTAACAATTACATAGAGTTCAATTTATTCTTTTAACTCACCAACAGAATACCCATTTAGTAATCTTTTAAGTTTGAAATAAGAATTCTAATAATGAATTATTGTTCTCACTTCACATTTGTTTGCAAGACAATTTCCAACACTTCATTAATTGAGAAAGTTTTCCAATGAACTTTGTGTGTATAAAACATTCCATTAAAAAAATCATTTTTTAGAAAAGAAAATAAATATTTAAAAATTTAAGCAAAAGAGCTAAATAAAGGAGGTATATTGTATTTTTAGTCTTCTATAATATCTAATCCATAATTTCAAACCCATAGAAAATCATGCGAATTTTGTAGTGTATTTGGATTAATGTAAAAAAGCACATATATGAAGCATTTTTATTTTTTTTTGCATCTGATTAGTAAAAAACATAGAAGTTACATAAAAAATAGCTTTTGATGTAACACGAACCAACTTCATAGAAACATGTAACCAAACGTTTAATAAACAACATGTATAAGCTTTGAGTTAAATACTATAACTAATATGTCACTTTTAAGAGTGGAGACTTTGGACCAATTTTTTTAAGAAACAAAAGTGAGATAATTAAGCACCATATTGTTTCTTAACAAGGCTTGTTTTTTTATTTATTTATTTTGGAATACTATTTTATATTGTTTATTTGCATGTTACAAATTTCGTATATATTTTTTATGTTATTTCTTCTCAAATTCCAATTTTTAAAAATCCTTATTACTAAATTAGTCTTTTCTGTTAAAATATATTTTTTTAATCTTAAATCCTAATTCTGATTCTATTTACATTTTCAAATTAACCTTTTTAGTTTTCTTTTTTAAAATTACCTTTGTCTTAAATCTAACCTATTTATTTTTCCTTTACATTATTTGATTCAATTATATATCACTTTTATAATTATCAATGTTGTTTTTTTAGATATTTTTATTTAGATTTATATTTTAAAATTTTATCTAACCTAGGCCTGCGAAAGGATACGCGTTAGTTTGTAAAACAAATTTTAACCATAATAATATTGGTTCTATAATTCAAGCCTGTGAAAATGTCCGAATAATGACATTCAATTTTCGGTCGATTAATCCTCTGGTGAGAAAAAATAAAAAAATAAAAATAAAAACGTTGCATGGATTGATGGCTTAGTATAAACTCAACAAGTCTAATAAGGTGGCTAATTAAGAATTATTAACAAAAAAAAGTCAAACAAAGTGTATTATAGTATTATACTGGTTTCTGTAATATATATATATATATATATATATATATATATATATATAGAGAGAGAGAGAGAGAGAGAGAGAGTGAGAGAGAGAAAGAAGGGATTTGTTTATTTTAGAAGTAAGTCTACCTAAGCTTATTTCGTTCGATAACTCATTCTACATCAAATTTCAACGATCCAACCATTGAATTTAAAGTTCTTAATGCATAGATCAAATTTACAAATTTTTAAAAAATTTGAAAATCATTTGATACTATATTTCATTAATTTAAATCAATGTATAGAATGATTTTATGATTATCCGTCAATTTGAACTAATGAAATAAAGTATTAAATGATTTTCAAATTTTTTAAAATTTTACAGATTTGATCTATGCATTAAGAACTTTAAATTCAACGGTTGGATCGTTGAAATTTGATGTAAAACATGAATTATAAATAAAGTAAGTATAGGTAGACTTACTCCTAGAGCAAACGAATAGCTCCTCATATATGAGGAGACTTATAATAATATCGGGTAACTTTACTAAGTATAACACCACTCAATAACTTTATATTCAATGTGAATTTTGTAAATCTAATAGTTAGATTGAAAGTTCTCTACTCTTATATTATATATACAAAATTTTATATTAATCCAATATAATTTGATATTTCATTCTTATAAAACAAAATTGACATAATATATACATTTCAAAAGATACTAAAATATGAACACTTTGATTACCTTTAAATTATTGTTCAATTTTAACAAAATTTGATATAAACATATAAAGTGATATGAATTTTTAAGCTAACAATTAGATTTACAAAATTCACATTTAATATAAAGTTATTGAGCGGTGTAATACTTAGTAAAAATTACACTGATGATATTATAACCCTCCTCTCTATATAAATATATTATTATGGTGTATTGACTTATTTTCAAAAATAGATGTGCCAAAGAGGTGGATGGAAAATGAAAATAATTATAGTTTACTTAGTTCATTGGGTGTAATTAAATAAGTTAAAACCACTAAAGTTTGTTAGATTATTTGAAGTATTAATTATATTTGATTATAAAAAAAAACTGCTATCGGCGGTAGATACTTCAGAGACGAAAAAAAAAAAGTGAAAAAATCACTTCATATAAATTGAACCAATAATTTTTTTTTTATCATAATAGTATTAGACTCAGGTTTTTTAAGAAAGTTTAAGATTTAAGTTTTGTTTATAAAAAAAATATAATTGGGAGAGGAGATCTTATTAAAAGTGATCGGTCAAATATTTCAATAATAATTAGTTATCAACGAAGTTTATAGATACTTTGTACCAATAACATGATTACTTAAAAATTTATTCTCGTTTAAAGACATAGTTGCTTAATATTATATATTTGTAAGATACTAGAATTAATGATACTCTACTTCATGATTTTGATAATCACTTTCACTTAAATAATCACGAAATCTAAAATTTTTAAGGATGCACTATTTTTTTCAAAAGTACAACAAGGATATCATCTAAATGATAGTCAAGGACCAATTTCTTTTGAGCCATAGAGATCATTGAAGTAAATTTTGTTTCTCTCAATAAAGGTTTTTTCTTATACACAACTAACTAGAGAATCAAACACTCGTCAACATATTTAAAAAAATTGATTATATGGGAAACACATTCTATCAACCCTTCTTGTATATTAAACAAGAATTCCACTAAAATGTTTTAAGAGGTTATTCTTTGACCGGAGTGTTTTGAGAGATTTTTTAACTTCTTTTATATATATATATATATATATATATATATATATATATATATATATATATATATATTATTTATGATATTTATTTATAAAGAGAATTTTGATATTTTAAATTAAACTTGTAATTTAACATGTGCACTACATAAACTAAATGTTCATTATACATTACTAAAATCTATAATAAATTATAGACTTAAATATATTTTTAATTCCTCAAATTTAAGATAAATTTATTTTTTATCCCTCAAATTTAAAATTATTTTTTAATCTTTGTAATTTTTAAAAACACTATTTTAGTCTATTAGGTTACTAATAACATAAATAAAAATAACAAATCGAGACAATTATACAGCATCAACGTGGTTTAATATGATATTTTTACTAACAATGATACTAATTGATAGATTTTATGTGACAATATTTGATAAACTTTTAAACAAAATTTGAGTATAATAATTAAAACTATATTTTTTTATAGAAATTATAAAGACTAAAAAGATTAATTTTAAGTTTGAGGGATTAAAAACAAATTTACCTTAAATTTGAGAGACTAAAAACATATTTAACTAAAAAATATATATACAAATACATGTTATATTTGGATATATAAATAATATTTAAAACTTATATAAATAAATATTTATAAATATATAAAATATATTTTATGTTTGAGATAACTAATTTATATTGTTTCACCAGGTTATTTTAATTATTAATAATTTATTTAATATCGTGAGATATAAAAATACTCTTATCGAAGAATAGCTCATAAAAAATTTTTCGCGTTTAATATATAGGAGTTTTATCAATAATTAAAATATGTATTTATTTATTCTAAATCTAAAATATAATTTATATATTTAAAATATCTATTTATGTTAATTTTAAATGAGTCAGATTGTTAACATCGGGTATAAGTCTAAACACTTACATCAAGTTCACCCTAGGACACAAGAGTTAATCTAGTAGTCTCATGTTTGATTTTTATTTATGTTAAAATAATATTCAGTGAGCAAAAGCTATGTCCCGTGAGATCAGATTAGTCATTAGTTGTCAATTTTGAAACACTACATGAATCATATCCATAGACAAAAAAAAAACGTACATCAAGTCTTATACCTTTAGTAACTTTTTTTCAAAATAAAATTAACGAATTCAACTGTTGAATCATGTGATATTATAATCAAAATCATGTATATCAAATTTCACATGATTTAAACTCTTATAGATATGTTATCCAAAATAGATATTTATATATATTTTAAATATCATATTATACATTAGAATAAAAACAATGTGATAAATTATTAAATAATTTGGAACCATATGAAATTTGAATATGCGATCTTGACTATAATATCATATAATTCAATAGTTGGATCAGTTAAATTTTCATTATAAAAAAAGTTATTAAAGACATAAGATTTGGTATAAGTTTTTAGAATTATATCTGGTGTCAATAGATCCTGACTCATTTTAAATATAACTTATATATTTAATATACTATTCTTTATATATAATTTATTAAAAATCTTAATTATATAACAAATATTTAACCTGTGAAATATATAAGTTAAAATATTAATTAGTTAGAGAAAAAAGAATAAAAAAAATTATTTATTTTTTGCTTGTTTCAAAACTTTTAAAAGAGATGGGCAAAATAAGGGAGAGGATACAAATAATATTTTATTTTAAAAAATATTCCTCACCCAATTTTAGTTTCATCCAAAATTGAGTAAATTAGGAAGGAAGATTAAATCCATATTCAATTTTAGTTTCCCCAAAAATTTATGAAGCTAGGGGAGAAGAATTTTGTTTACACACGTGAGATTCAATTATTTTTAACTTTGTAATTAGATTGAATTATCCTTATTCAGTTTAAGAATTTCCAAGAATTTTTTTTCACCTCTTCCTTTCTCTTTCAATAAAGATTAAATACACTAGTATTTTAGTTTGTACAAGACATAGATATATTTATTATATATAATTAAAATTTACAATAAATTAATATAAATAAATATTATGTTTGAATATATAAATTATATTTTAATAAATAACTTATATTATAATGATTTTTTATTTATTGATAATTTTATTTTAAATATTGATATTTAATTAATAAATAATTATGATAAATAAAAACTAGATTAGATAAGAAATTAAAATAATAATTACAAATCTTCTTGTTGAAGAAAAATTTCTAAAAATATTTTCATACAAAATAACAAATTATATTTAATATATAAGAATTGATTTCACTTTTTAGTGTCTAACAGAATTTGATTAGAGGGAAATGAATGAGATAAGATAGGAGGCGAGGAGAGATATTTTTTAAAAAAATTATTTGGTTCAATTTTTAAGAGGGAAGGAAAGGAGTGTAAAATTTCTCCTAACCCAATTTTAACTCTCTTTTAATATTAGAGAGACTTCCAAGGAAAGAATTTTAAAATATTTTTAATATAATATTCAAAATATCTTTATTTATATTATTAAATTTAAAATTATAATATACAAAATTATTTTGGTTTTAAAATCCTTCCCCTCCTAAGCTCCATCTCTCCATTTCTTTCCATCAAACAAAACTTTTAATGCATAATCTTTCATTCCTTCCCCTTCTCTTCTCTCTCCTCTACTAAAATTCCACCACCTCAAGTATCTTCATTAAGTAATGATGCGGTAATCAAATTACTTGTCACATTATTAGTAATCT
Source organism: Cajanus cajan (assembly GCF_000230855.2). NCBI lineage: Eukaryota > Viridiplantae > Streptophyta > Magnoliopsida > Fabales > Fabaceae > Cajanus > Cajanus cajan. The sequence goes on from NC_138518.1 coordinate 64,829,473, forward strand.
AATGTAATAGTCACATGTAATCCTTTTCTTGTAAATTATGTTTTTAGCCTTCCATCTTTTTACAAAATTTACTTTTAACCCCTTAATAATTTTGTTTGACTATTTTTAATTCCTCATCTTTCATAACAAACTTAGCTTTAGTCTTTCAATTATCTTTTTTATGGGTCTTAGTCTCTTAATTATTGTTTGTTATTGTTTTAACTCATTCTATTAAGTATTATTATTGAACAATGATGTGGTAACTACAATTAGAAAATAAATTAAAATTTTGAACGAAAATAAAAAGAGAATTAAAGGTAAGCAAATTTAACGACCTACTTAACCATAATCCAAGACTCAAAATCAATAATTTATAGTAATCAAAATCAACAAGGATGATGAAAATCACAATCTTAGAAACCATAATCGAAACTTCAAGCACTAAAACTAAAGAACTTCAATCTTTGAATCTTTGCTTACAACAATCTCCAACCTTCTAAAAAAAATAATACTAAATTCTATCTTAATTTTTTCTATCAAATCATTTTGCTCCGCAAAAAGTAATGTGCACAAAGGATAGATAAGAAGTGATGATAGTAGTAAGAACACTAGACAACCTTTTATTTATTTATTGAAATTACGAAAACAACACTAGAATTCAAACTTAATACTTTATACATATTATCCCGACCCTCAACATTAGGTTAATCCTAATGATAGACAACAACATATTTCAATATTGAGAGAATTTTCATGTGAGTTGTTAATTTGTGTATTACAAATTATTTATTTAACTTGCTGCATCTCTTTTTCATTTTTTCCTTAAAATTTCAAATTTATAGTCGACAATTTTATATTGTCAATAAATTTGTAGCACCTTAACAACCAAAAAATGTATTGAATTAACTACATTTTATTCGAAGATTTTGCAGTCAACTAATAATTCAAATAACTGTCATAATGATGAATAATAGTTGAGGGACTAAAACCAATAATATTAATATTATTGAGGATCAAAATTAAATTTCATGAGAAGATGATTACCAAGATTGATAAAAAAAAATAAGAGACTAAAAGTGAGTGTTGTGAAAAAATAAATGACTAAAAATATAATTTTTAAATTAAAATTACATGTGACTATCATGTTAGACTAATTAATGATATGACAAGTGTTGTGGATGCCATGCCAATACTTAAAGAAAATATTTGACTATGGAAAATAAAAATGTTAATAACTAATTAGCTTAAATGAGTTTTTGTCCATGAAGTATAACAGTTGTATAATTTTAATTTTTTAAATTTTAATTTTTTTTAAGTATCATAATTTTGTAATTTAGATTTTATAATTTTTAATTATACAATTTTTATCTATAAAATATCATAATTGTGTAATTTTTGTTTATAACGTATTATAATTATATAATTTTTTACCTATTTAAGTTACCTATTAAAGTATTAAATGATATGTATTTATATTACTAAAATTACTAATATATGCAACTTAAATAAATAATTTGTATAATTATTATACTTGAAATATTAAAATTGTATAAGTGTGATATCTGAAAAATTAAAATTACTTAATTAAAATTTAGGAGATAAAAATCATATAGTTACAATAACTAAACTAAAATTACTTGATTAGAATTTTAATGAACAAAATTCTCAAAACGCAATTAAACCTAAATATTTAATAAACTACATGAGAAAAGGCGTAAAAAACAACTAAACATAAAATGTTGAAACAAAATCACATTTTCTTCTATAATTGATGATAATTAATAAAAAACCAAAACATGCGGCGGTTTAAACCAAAAATCTGATCCTATAATTTAGTATTGGATTTAAACCGATCTCTGAAGATTCGTTTTTGACCAATGAAGCAAAGATATATTTTAAGAAAAGAAATGTTTTTAGTTAATATGCTAATTATGGTTATGAATGGAAAAGTGTGAGATAGGCGTAATCCGTTGAATTAAATATCGAAAATTGATTTCCAAAATTAAAATGGTTAAAAATACTATTGAGAAAAAGGAGGAAAAGAAAAAAAGAAAAAATAAAAAGGTATTAGACGGCAAGTTGGACTGAATTGACCTTGAATAAGGGGTCATATGATCCCGTGTTAAGGTCTTTCTTCATTCTTCAACCAACCCCTTCTTTCCGCACGCGCCATTCACCGGCCACCGTCCACGACGGAGCGCCGTTCATCGCTCAATATTCTCCGAAAGGTGGGTGCTTCTTCTCAGATTTTGGCTGCCATCCATGGATAAAGTCTTCAACAAGCTCCGCAATTTGGACGCTTACCCAAAAGTCAATGAAGATTTTTACAACCGCACGCTCGCCGGCGGCCTCATCACCGTCGTTTCCGCCGCCGTCATGCTCTTCCTTTTCTTTTCCGAGCTAAGTACGACCCCATCTCCTGCTTTTACTTATTTATTTAAACTTTTGATAAATGTTGGAACTTTGATTTGTGTTTTTCTTGCCTGGTTGGGAAAGGTGGGAAATTTAAAAGGGGGATATGATTTCTGTGGATTTTTATTTTTGGGGATGTTGAGAAAATCGTGTGTCAATTTATGTGTCCTGCTTGGCAATTTTGTTGCACTGAGCTGAATTTGAAATATGTTTATATTCGGTGGTAAGGGAACTTTGGAAAGGGAAGATTTCTTTTTGGATGGAATGCGAGCTTTTTTTTTTTTTTTTTCACTCTCTTTCTCTTCCAGGCATTACCATGTTTTTTAGTAAATCGATGGTTGAGAGTTGAGACTTCAGAGTTCCAAGGCAATAAGGACTTAGATCCATTGTTTCAATCATGTAATTAATGGCTTGTTAGGGATTTTCATTAAGATGGGTTTATTTGTGGTTTCATTTGGGTGCATTGGTTCATCTCACAGATAAAAATTCTGTGATAATATAACCGCGATATATGACCTGAGTAATGTTATCAACTATTGGCACAAGGGTTGTGTCAAACTCAATTAATGAAGCTTTAATTCGAGGGCTACTACACTTTTATCCTCCTAAGTGATTTTTATGCAATTATCGCATGTTGTGGTCCGGCTGTGGAGATTTAATTGCTGCTAGTTTTAGGGATAAAAGGTTAATACCCCATCTTTAAAATGAGAGTGATTTTAAATGAAACATATTTAGCTGGGGCTTTTTTTTTTGTCTGAACCATTACCTTACTGCATACATATGTGACTACTGCCTTTCCCGTTAAACTTTAAGAATATTATCTGTTACCTTTGATTTCAGGTTTATACCTCTACACAGTTACGGAGAGTAAGCTTTTGGTGGATACTTCAAGAGGAGATACCTTGCATATCAATGTAATTATTGTTGTTATATTTGTAGTGTAACTTTTATAGTTTTAATCATACATCCTGTAAGTTTGGCAGCATTAGTCTTAATACTGATCAACCTTTTCAGAGTAAAAATTTGATTCTTTTTTCCCCTTGGAATTGCAGTTTGATGTCACTTTTCCTTCTGTTCGATGTTCAATACTCAGCTTAGATGCAATGGATATTAGTGGCGAGCAACATCTTGACATAGTATGTTCTGCTTAAATTAGCTTTTTATCAAATATTTTTCAGTTCCTGTAATTCTAACTGCATATTTATACTTTATTCATTGCATTCTTTCTTAATTTCTATCATTCCCCAAGTCTCATGTTCTTATTATTCTTGTTAATTATTAATTATCATTTACACTATACTGTTTCTATTTGCAGCGACATAATATAGTGAAGAAACGAATTGATGCTAATGGTAATGTTGTAGAGGAAAGGAAGGATGGAATTGGTGCGCCAAAGGTTAGCTTAAATACTCAGGCACTTTTTTATTGCATAACGTTTGCTTGCTTCATGTTTACTATATAATTTTATCTATTTTGTTGTTAAATTTCCTTTACAATATTTATGATTTACTTAAGGCAGAAGTATGCTTTTTTCTGTACTCAGGACTTTTCTTCAGCACTTAATTTAAGAGTACAATTCTGTACTTGGGAACTTTTTTATTCTTCTGTAATTTAATACAAATATACTGGAACTAGTGCTAATAGAAATGCTACCCTGAAACACATTCATACTTTTGTAGTAATAGAGAACCATGTTAGCTATGAGTTAATATTACACTGAGCTGCTTGGAAATGAAAGGCCTTGGGCCCATGTTTCTTATATCTATAGAGGGATGACTGCTAGGTTGGTGCAACATGAAATGGAAGGTATTAGAATATAAGTTTTGTCCAATTAGATTCTTCATGTTAGCTATATCAGCTTTGTAGTGTTCAAATATTTAATGTTAAAGAATTTTAACAACTATTAGCTTTCTTAATTAAGACATGGATGAAAATATGGATGATAGCATGATCTTTACATATCAATGAAGTTCTTACAGACTTTTCTGTGGGGATCTTGGGCTTCTGCTGGCAAAAAGAACCTGTAAACTGGATGGTTGTAACTGGTAATTCATTGCTCAAAAGTTTGAAAAAAGACTCTTATTGCTCGTGTTGGATTGGGTTTGGAATTGTATTGCTGAAATTCTATGATCATTTTTCTTCTAGATTCTTTTTCCAGCATCACATTTGTCCTCCTAAGTCAGTAATGTCACTCTTTCTTTTCAATGGTTATAGGAAATAGAAGGTTCTCTTGTTTGAATTCTTTTATTTGATCTGTGGTACTTAAAAGTTATACACAGTACTGAGTTGTCTAAATTTGCAAAGACTGCATAAGGCATTTGACCACAATAATGATTGGCATAAATTAAAGGTGACTGTTGCCGATATCTATGAATCTGATGGCCAAACTTTGGTTATAATGAGGCTAGTTGTCTCAGACCTCTTGTTTAGAGGAGTTGAAATCCATTTTTCTATTCTTCATCACATTTCTACTAATTTTTTATGTATGTTATTTGGAAGACAAAGGTTAATATTTGTGTATAATGAATTTACCGTTTCATTTCCTATATATCTTTACTACTGCAGATTGAGAGACCCTTGCAGAAACATGGTGGCAGACTTGGACACGATGAAAAGTATTGTGGTTCATGTTTTGGTGCAGAAGAGGTACCTTTGACCATTTACCACACTTAAATTTGCTCAAGGTTTTTTATAACTTTGTAATTACCGTAACATGTGTTGTGTGTCCATGTGGACTGTCAATAAGTCTTGAATGTTTTATAGATGTTTTTATTAAAAAAAAATGGTCAGAAGGCTTTCATATAAAAGGAAAGGAGAAATTAGGTAACAAGGGTTGTGGTGACAGAATTTGGTGAGATTTAACTGAGAAGTTTCAGAATTTAAACAGGGTAATCAAAGGTGAAGAGTGCCCTTAAGGCTCTAGTGAGTTTTTAATGCCTTGTGACCAGAGGCTCCAAAAGGTTCAAGCCTCATTAAAGGAAGAAGATAAAAAGAATAAGTATTTAATTGTCATGCTTAAAAAATAGTGTTTTTACTCTATCATGGACATGAAATAGAAATCAGAGTGTGTGCGCTTTTTACTTGAAAAGAAAACAGATTGCTTGTCATTGCACTCTGTAAACGTTGGAAAAACAGAGAATCAAAAGCAGAATAAAACTGATACAAGACATGGAATTGCCTATAGAAGAGGTGAAGAGAATAGTATTCAATGAGAAGAGTTAAATATTTTCATTCATAATATATTGTCACTGGGTCAATATAATCAAATAAAAGGTATGATATGGAGGCAAGTGGTGTTTGCTTCCTTTCATCCCTTGTTTTATGCAACTCAATTCATTTCAAGTGGTGATTGACTGGAATGCCACTGTTCTTTATATGAAAACCTAAGGATTCTCATGGATTGCCTTTGCTCTGATGTAAATGTGCCATTAAGGCACACTTTTTGCGAACTTTAACTACAGTGGATCTGAAACAACTAGACATTAGTGAAGGTTAATTATGAATCAAAGACAGAATGAATACTGGAGGCTTGGTGAAAGAAAATTCTTATTGAAACACTGTCTGTCTGTTCTAGTGAAAATTGCTTTGAAAACATGTTTTGGGATCTTCATCTTTATAAAATGTTTTGCTGGCTTTATTAACGAGAAATAAGTATAATTGTGAACCACGAGCACCATTATCACCATTCTCCAGTAATACAACTTTCAGTTGGCTGTTTGTATGGCAGTTCCAACTTATTTTGATATATAGTAAAATTTCTAATTATTTCATTCCTTATGTGTGACATTTTTTTTGCCCTGCCTAATTTCTTTGTAATTGTATACTACTGTTGACATTTTTGAAGCCCTGGTCTAATATATCAATGGAAATACAGTTTATTACTTTACAAGATTAGATAATATACCAGGAAACAGCTTGGATGTTGTATTTGATTAGATAATTATTTTATATATTAACTGTTTTTTTCCCTGTAGTTTTCCCATCAGTGACTGTAGCCTTTGGTGTATTCAATTTCTGTTCTATGCTTTGTATGTCTAATCACATCAATGTTCTCATGATTGTTAAGCTGAAAAAATAGAAAGATTTACTATTTCTTTCTGCTTATTCTTAAACACCAAAATTATCTTCACTGTTATTTTTCTGCAGCAATGTTAATAACAATGATAAATCCTAATAACTTTTTTTTGTTAAATGTATTTATATTGTAGACAAAGTTAGGCTGGTTAAAATGTTCATGGAGTTGCATGGTTGGGATGCTGGCTAATTTTTTTTGGCTTGACTAATACAGTAGCATTTGTTCTGGAATGACCCCGGAATCTATTGTTATGCTCAAGTTAAATTAGATGATTATCATTGTTGCTTTCATTTGAGCAGTCCAATGTGCTGGCTAAATTGTGTATCTTACTGTGAATTTGTATATTTTCATGTCAGTGAAACTCATACTCTCTGAATGTTTCTTAATTTCTTATAAGTCTATGCCATCTCTTTCTTGCTCGTACTCATGCAGTCAGATGAACACTGTTGTAATTCTTGTGAAGAAGTGCGTGAAGCATATAGGAAAAAGGGCTGGGCACTGACAAATATGGATTTGATCGATCAGGTTGGTTTGATACTCTCTTTTTATTACACATAAACACTTGAATTTTCTGTGGATTCAAATGCCACACTTATGAGGCTGTAAATATTTTATGTTATTGCTGAAGCATATTTATTATAATTTATAAAAGCTTAAGAATGCAACAAGGAGTCTAACAACAGCAATGAAAAGTGTCCCTTAATGAAATGTGACACTTGTGTTAATTATATTGGACTTGTGTACTTTGCCCTGGTGTTTGAATTTGTAGTGGCAATTTGTTGGAGGTATATTGCTTTCTGATGCTTTTCTCTTTTTTTTTTAGTGTCAAAGAGAGGGTTATGTGCAAAGGGTAAAGGATGAAGAAGGTGAAGGATGCAATATTCAAGGATCTCTTGAAGTTAACAAAGTAGCAGGAAATTTTCATTTTGCAACTGGGAAAAGCTTTCTTCAGTCTGCTATATTTCTTGCTGACCTGCTTGCTTTACAGGATAATCATTATAATGTAACACTGAACTCCTTTTTTATTATCCATTGCCTGAATTATGTATCATATTCTGAAAACTTTGATAAAATTCTGATGCTTCCCCTTTGCTTGAAATCACATGATTGATTTTCAAAATACGGTGTATGATGCAGATAAGCCATCGGATCAACAAATTAAGTTTCGGTCATGATTTCCCTGGATTGGTTAATCCTCTTGATGGGTAATTTTCTTCTCCAGCTGACACCTTATTTTCTGGTGACAATTATGGCATGTGGCGTAGGTGTTTTGACATATTGAGATATTTAAAATTGAATCTAATGCCATAGAAAGAAATTCTAAAGTAAATTACTTTCTCTTCTATCATTAAAAATGAATCAAATTTCCATTATGAGTAAAAGCACTATATCTCGTAAGGTTTAAATTGTTTTTCACTAAAAGCATGTTTCCTTGAATTACAAGGCATTAAAATGAGAAGCAAATATTTTCTGATTCTCCCTAATGGCCATTTGATAGCTTTAAAAATCATAAACATAAAAGAGAGTAATAGATATGATGACTAAGCCATAACTTCAAGGATAAAGTATGGTTAAATGCCACTTGTTACCCTTGTTCAGCCCTATTTGTTGAGAACAAGGAAGCATGCAAATTTTTGGAGATGAACCTTTGACTCAGCTACTGCAAATGAATGTGTTCTTCCCTTACAAATCTATTATGCTTAGCAGCATTTTGAATTTGTAACTAACCTCTGAGTTTTGTATTGGTTTTCAATAGAGCAGGTTTGTATAGTAAATGCAAAATATAGTGGAAGGGGAGAGTAACTTGTATTTATAATGTACCTAAAATGTGAAGTAACTAATACCCACACGTTTCTACATTTCAAGGACCAACTCCACGTAAAATTTAAGTTGTTAGGAAAGGTATACGATTGGTTTTATATCTCTTACAGTACACATACAGATATACTTTCAATTTTCGTTTTATTGCTGCAATGAAGTCTTGCAATCAAATTTTGCAGAAGCACCAAATTGTTAGTTTTTTTTTTCCACTTTTTCTTTACTGTGTGCATGTAATTTGACAATGGGTGCAAAGTTATTTTGTCATGTATTAAAATGTTGTGACAAAAATTTTCCAACCTCAACCATTTAAAATCTATTTATTTAAAATCTGTGCAGGGTAAAGTGGGTGCAAGGACCAACTCATGGCATGTACCAGTATTTCATAAAGGTTGGTACTAACATGGGATATATTCCTAACTAAAGATTTTGTTTGCATGTTAAGTTTATTAACTAATTGCTCGATATACAGCATTCATTTCTACAAACTTGTATTTTTCTTGTATTCATGATACAGGAGAACCAGCAAAAGCATCTTGGATATTAGCTTCAAAATATAGCATCTGATGTTATTTATTTATTTATTTTTGCTTTTTTCTAATTTTTTAAATATCATGCATGCAATTGTTCACTGGGATGACACTTGTTTGGGCATCTGTGTATGCAATGCAGGTGGTCCCTACAATATACACAGACATTAGAGGTCGTGTTATCCATTCAAATCAGGTAATTTTAATATTATGAACATACTGTCATTACATGTTTCGATGGATAATACCAACATAGCTTAATAAATGTTATTGCACAGTATTCTGTGACTGAGCATTTCAAGAGTTCAGAGCTGGGTGCTGCAGTTCCTGGAGTTTTCTTCTTTTATGACATCTCTCCAATCAAGGTAAAATTGTCTAATTTTACAAGCAAATTGCATAAAATGTTAATTTTTTTTCCCTTGAATGCACTTGAAGTTTGTGTTTTTCTACATGAGTTCCCCTTTTATAATTACGTCTAAACCCATGATAGAGGATATTTTATTCACTGTCTGCATTTTTGTATATAATTGTTGAAAATTTAGGGTTTAGTGTGAAATGGTGGGATTAAAAATGATAAAGACAGTGAATAGTATGATTTGGGTTTGATATTGTTGTCATGTGCCACTACCTAATACTCCTATAAATACAGATAATTAGGTCATTTTATGATACTATCAGCTAACCATATGAATAATAAGCCTAATATTCTAGCACTAATCTTGAGCTTTTTTTGACGACTATTGAAAGTATAGTCAGGTTCCCTCTACCTTAGAACACATAAGAAATGTGAGTTGGTTGGAAACAAGGATACTAGTTTAACCATAGTGCAGGGCATGACTAATCCTAAAACATCTAGATAAGGTCAAGTTATTGACTCAAACGTGCTATGCGGAGATATTCAAATGGGTTTCTAACCCTATGGAGGCTGCTTTTTTGGTAGCCATATGGCACCATTAACTGCAACATCTTATGATAATGATCTCAATCATCGCAAAATAGATATAGTTGATATAATACTTCTGTATGTTACAGCTGGCACCCCTATCTTCAATTTAAAATTGTCCCAAAATATAATACATCTTGATGATTCAATAGCGATATATGTCTATTATCTTTCTATTATGTGGAGTATATGTAAGAAACTAACATCATAGTTTTAATGATTCATATTGTTGTGCAAGTTGTAGAAAAAGTACATTTTATTACTGGATCTCTCAAGTAAATTGATGTTTTATGTTGCAGGTTAACTTCAAAGAGGAACATATTCCATTTTTACATTTTCTGACCAATATTTGTGCAATTATTGGAGGTAATTCCTTGTTCTTTCTATCCACTCCAGCCTGGAAAAGATAAGGGTGATAAATTGATTAATCAAACAATTACATGAAGCTGTATTGCAAATCTATACATTTTTGTCTCACTAATTTAATTTGGATTTCAACCATTCTGCTTAGGTGTATTTACCGTTGCTGGAATTATAGATTCATCTATATATTATGGTCAGAGAACAATCAAGAAGAAGATGGAGCTTGGCAAATATAGATGATGTGGTCACATCCTACACACGTGGGCTAGTATCCTAATCTAGTCTCTGCTTTTGACGTACATGATTAACTTGAGTATCATTTATAATGTGACCGCATATGCACATGATGCCAAGGGTAAACAGCGTCGTAGATTCAGTTGATGCATGGAGTGTATTTTTTGAACATGATTTTTCCTTTCATGTGTAGCAATTCCAATTTAGTTCCTACTTTAGGGGCTTTTAATGTACGGATGAAGATGAGGAATGCAAAGAGTTGGGAAAATGGATATTTTTTGCTGCATAATACATGGCATCACATGATTGATTATGCATAACATAATGTTCTTGTATTTCTGTCCCCTATGCTGTAATCTGGCTAAGAATCTGAAGCTGTTTAAGTTGGGATTTAAATGTTTTGTCGCGTTTACTATCTACTTAGTTAATGATTACAATTCAAGGGCAGCAATGTTATTTGATATGAATGAGAAATGTTTCAAAAGTTTTGTTTAACCCAATAATTATCTTATATAAAGTTGATTTAATTGTACTTGTATTTCATTGATATGGATTTTCCCCCCCCCAAATTTGTTTAGCTAATTTAAGTTTCTGTTTTCTAAAATCATACATTTCATTTATCTATTTTTTTTTAATTTAAAGCCCTCATTTTTTTAAGTCTTTACAAATCAAATTGAATAAATTATTTTAAATCTTGTCATAATTTCACCAATTAAAACATCAAATTTTATTTGGAATAGAAAGCAAACACTCAGTTTCCCTTCTTTAAATCTTAATTTTATGTACTATAGTTTTCTATGATTTTATCCATTATTATTTTTACTTCCAGACACTTGTAATTTTTTAATATTTTAAATTCATCTTAAATTCCTAAACATTCAGTAGAATAAAAGACGTGATGTTAGAAATATATGGTAGGGGCCTAATTTGTTGAATTTCAAAAGTAGAATTTAACTAGTTCAAGATCAAAATTACAGATTAGTCAGATTAAAGTGATTAAAAGTATTTAAGTTTATTGATTGGTGAAAAAAGGCAAAAACTCATAGGAACATTCTACAAAAAGATTTGGAATCATGTTAAATTTTGAATTTTTTATTCTTTTAACTGGAGAATTATCCAATAAAGTGTTAACTATCATTTTTTATTCTTTTAAATTTACTATTATCCAATAAACCACCACTATTAATTCTTAGCAGATTCGTACAAGTTTTTTTCATTAAGTAACAATATTTTTAAATAGATCATTAATTATACAACAGTTAAAAAAATTTAACTACACAAAAATATAGCTAAATGCCAATTTTAATTGTAAGTTTTTAATGTAAATAATTGAAGTTTCTATCACGCTACAAACTATTTTATTAATATTTTGGTGGAGAAGTAAATTTGAACCTATCAAAGTAGACCATCAGTCATTTTTATTATTATTTAAATTAAAATCAAACTAACTCATTCTTTGATTTTTTGTTCAAATTAAAATCAAACTCATTCTTTTAAGAGATATTTTTTTTGAAAAACTGTTTAGAAATTTACATTTCTATTTACTAAGCAGTTAACATAACCGTTTACTAAATGTTGTAACTTGTAATCCATTCTATAAATTAGACATAGGTTTACATTTCCCAGATAGTTGGATGATAGATAATATGGTTTCATCAATATATTTGTAATTCGGTGGAAGGGGATAAATTACATTTAAATTAATCCTCCACTATCCTGCAGAGGCATAAAGACTAGGGAGAGCACATGCCACACAACATAATTAAAGTTTTAACTGATTCTCAATAGTTTTCGGGTCTAATACAAGTTACCAACTGCTTTTTCTTTATATTCGAGTATAATTTAAATTTTGAACTAAAACTGCAGGGCTTTACCCCTTAGGGAGCCCTTCCAGAAATTCTCAAAGGCCTGAGCTGTACTCAGGCCCAAGAGGGGGTTTGGAAATAGTTTTCAACCAGCAATAGACGCGCCTCGGTTAGAACCTCACTAGCTGCGTCATTGCCCCAAGCGCAAAGATGAAGAAACAGGGGTTACAGGTTGCAATTATATTCGAAAACTTCATATCTAATAATGTGCTTTATCTTCGATGTGGGACTCGAGACTTTTCCATTTTTATTCGTTTTCAACAAACTCAAGATTCCAAACCACTCAGCTTCGATGTGGGACTAAAGAGAATATTTTTTTTATTCTTCATTTACAAGTAACTCAGCATTGCAACCCACTTAGAAACGATGTGGGACTAGAAAGCTATTATTCTTCAACATTTGCAACTAAGTGCTTATAACAACATTCGTTATAGCTAGTTGTGTGTGATTCGATCCAACCATTCGTTATAGACTTCGTTTTTTCAGCTTCTTTATTCTAATGCTTAGCTTAATGGTATATGGGGGCAGATTCAAATACAGTCTGATTCCTCCAGTGCCAAATTCGATGGAACTGCTTTTCTTGATAACTCACAAAAAAGATGAACTGATCAGAGCTGTCGTAGCCTTTGAATAATTGATAGGAGATTCAGGTGTATTTGGGAGCCTGTTTACATTAATTTACACATTCTAATGAACTAAACTAACTGTGTGCTTAGGTAACTCTTTAAAATCCTTCAGGAAATTTCACATATTTCCATGGATAAATGTAAAAACAAATGTATTGATAAATTCCCGTTACATTGAGTTCAACAATTATACAAACACACTAAGAAATAAGAAAATAAGAAACTGTCTTTTCCGGTCAAAAACTAAGAATTCATTCACCGCAATCGGTCCAATCTTGTAGCTAGCTCAAACTAGACTCTCTAATCTCTATCACTACCAAATGGAACCATATAAATGTTACCTTCCAAAAAAATACTCGCACAAAATTCAAGATAGAACTAGGTTAAATTTTAAAGTAATTTGAATTTTAAATTTCGTTCAGTTTTTCTCTAGTATTGATTCCTTTGTCGCTCGGATTCTTGAAAAGATTACACAATCTATCCGTAAAATTTTAAAGCAATTCGAACGTAAAAATTCTTCAAAGTAAAGTTCTCTTGTGGCCCTCGGATTTTTTTAGAAGATTAAACAAACTACTCAGATTAAGCAGGGAATCCAAATTTCGAAACAAGAAGGAATCCCTTCTGTTTCAACTTTTGTAAATACAATCTTTTCTGACAAATTTGCATTAAGAAAAATACATCAGGGACAGAAGATAAAACAATAATGTGAGAAATGTTTGCTCAATGATCATAGAAAATTTTCAAAAGAATCAATAGACAATTGAAATTGACTAAGGAATTTAATATTAAGATTGAGGGACAGCATTACTGGTAATGATTAAATTGGTGGCATAGACAAGTTACACAATTTTTATTTAGTCTCTACGAGAACCTGAATTCCTGCCTGGCTAGCCGAAACATTGGACAACTTCAACTTGATAGCTTCAAACTCTGCATTTTCCATCTCTTGGCTAGTCAACCAGAGAGGTAAACAATGATCAATCAAGTCCTGTCCACAACTCAAGGGTGAACCACCCTTAAAAACCCGGGTTCTCCCAAACCTTGTAATTGTTGCTAGGTTAGAATCAGAAGGCTCCTCGGCATAACACCCTAATATCTCCCTTATGGCGTTGCACCAGATAGGCCGAGCTACCTTAAGGAAGTCATGTAACACTACTACTGGAAGGTTCACACTTCCAAGTTCAGATTCATTCTGCCCTCCTTTCCCATGATAGTCTGACCCTCCAATCTTTAAAAGTTCATAAGCATCAGCCAAGTCACTATATGCTGCACACCAAAAGCTAAAATTAGCATGCAAAAATTTAATAGGATTTTCTTTCCATTTGTACTTAATGATATAATCTCCCATCACACAATTGTGACTTTGGTGAGACTGCATGCATACTGTTGATTTTATGACTAAACATGGATACCTTTAAGTGAGAAATACTAAGGGCATAATCTCTAATATACTCTTTTAAAGAAACATTATTATTGACTGAAATTTAATAAAATCACAAATTTGTATGGGCCCTAGTCCTTATTTAATGAGCTCCCTCTCGTGATTTTAAGTTTTTTGTAATAAATTTATATTAGGGAATGTTTTCGACCTTCAGTTCACCTGCTAGTCTATTCATGTTATCAATTTAATGTGTTGATACCCAAGTTGACAGTGCTGATGATTTTTTCTCTCCCATAGTGGACTCAACTTTATAACACAGGTAATTCAGATTATCAAGCAGTTGAATAGGGCAATTAGAACAAATTATGGTTTCTGTTTTGGAATAAATAATGATTCAACTTTTGGCAAAGGTACTAGGTTTGGTTTTACAAGGAGACTGATAATCCTAAACTACACAATAACATCATTTTAATGATTACACAAATGAGAAAAAATTTCTATTAGGCATGTACCTGCGAGCCTTCCATCACTTTTGTAGACCTCCATCCCATGAAGACCAGCTTCTTTTAACCTCCTGACAATGGGAACTGGATTTTTCAATGCCCATGGATGAGCCAGAACAGCAACACCCCCAGTACGACAAATCATTTTTATTGCTTCTTCTGCCGCAGGCTCACTTCCCCTGAAACACAATTGTCACATCCTTAACCGTTTCCCCTAACTACACAAATAATTACATCCAACAAGAGCAAGCAATGGAATTTTACGTGGAGTAAGCCGGTCCACCGTCGAAAAGATACCGAGAAAAGGCCTGTCTGAGATTTTCTACGTAACCTGCCTCAACCATGGCACGGGCCACATGAAGCCTCCCTGGGGCAACCCCCTTGCCAGCAATCCTGCAAACATGCTCCCATTTAAGAGGCAATTTGAGCTTGTTCAGTTTTAAGACAATGTTCTGTGCACGAAGAAAACGTCCATCTCTTATGTTTGATAGAAATTTGTCCAGCTCCTCAAACCTCGTTGGTCCAATACTGCTGTAATATGCTAGAATATGAACTGGTTCCTCTACTTCAGAGTCTCCTCTGCCAGTGGATTAGCATAATTAGATGTATGAAAAGGATATTATTAAGTAATAAGGGTCTGTTTAGTAAAACTTCACCAGAAACACTTTTAAGAAAAAAAAAAGAAAAGAAAAAATAAAAATAAGCACTTTTAGCTTTATGTATAAATTAATTTGTGTGGAAGTTCTCTCTTATTAATTTTTTCAAAATTTTATTTTAAGATATGCATAAACTAGTTTTTATTTATGGATAAACTAATTTCAATTTTTTTTCTCCTTTTTGAGAAGTTTATCATATCAAACCCTAATTTGACTATTATAGTTTGCAGAATATACAGCTTTCCCTCTCTCATTAGAGAGAAGCAACACAAGAATGTTAAAGCCAATTCAACTATCAAGCATCAAGAATCAATAATCAATAATATGTAATGTTTAAAAATTACCTTGGAGAAAACATGGTACTAATTTCAACACCTGGAATTATCTTGATGCCATATTTACGAGCTGATTCTACAGCTTCAGGAATGCCTGCCATAGTGTCATGATCTGTCAGAGCAAGAACTTTCACCTGTTATGAGCAAATAGTATTAATCAAAAAGGAGCCTATCACTAAAAAAGCAAACCCTAAGCACAGCTTATACCCTAGGCAATCCTCTTTTACTATCACGGATACCAGCAGGTTTGAATTAAACATATTGAAATTGACCTTAAATTTCAGTTGACTTTCTATCAGTCCTATCATTTCTCAAGTACCCTTATTAAATATTCAAAGGAAAATTAGAGAAAATCTTTAGTTGAAAATGCACACATTTCTAGAAAATCTCGAATAATATATAAATATTGATCATGGTCTGTCACTGATCCTTTGATTTGCCGATATTACCAAAATGAAAAGCTAACCCAAAAGGCAACGAGAGAGGGCACAATCTAATACTCATATGTCAGGAAATGAACAACAAATTGAACAAACTCAGGTATGAGTTCATTCTAATATTTTTAGTTTTTTTTTTCTGTCTGAACAATAAAAGGCCAACAATCTGAGGAATCCACTGACAAATGAAAAGTGATAGGAGCATTGAAATTTGAAACTTACGCCGTTGGTGTGAGCTTTCTCGACAACCTTGGAAGGGGAGAAGAAGCCATCACTGGATTTGGAGTGTGAGTGCAATTCAAAGAGGAGCTTTTCCCCTCCTCTCCCCAGAGGCTTCTGCACCCCAAAATCATCGACAACAGCAGAAGAAGAGGGAGAAGGGCGATCCAAGAAAACCCACTCACTGACGAACTTGAAGGCTAAAAGCTGCTCGTGGGTCATCTTCTTCTTGGTGCCACCCCTGTTCTTCTTCTTCTTATTCTTGGCGTTCTTCTTATTGGAATTGTTCATGGCTTCTACCACGCACCCATCTCCCATCAGAGACAAAAGACTAAATATTTGAGGGAAATTTGCCTTTGGGGTGTGTTGTTTGTTACTTGTTAGGCCATGGTGTTAGGGTAGGAATAGGATGCAGGGAATTAATAGAGGAAGGGTAACTTGCCCTTATAATTAAGGGCTGTCTTGAGGGTCACAGGTGTCCTCATTCTTAACCCTTTGGTGAGTGTGCTCAGACAGGTGTACCCCCAATACTCTGCCATATACGGCTAACCCTTTTTCATTTCATTTTATGTTCTTTTCTGCCTACTAATTTCTTCATCTTTTTAAAATTTAAAAATTTAAGTCATCATTTCATATTATCAAAATTTTACAAAAATAACATTGATGAGTGACATTTTTTAATTTTTTAATATATCTTTAAAATTAATGTTACTTATATAATTTAATATGATTGTTATAGACAAAAAATAATGATGTTATATTTCAAAGGAATAAAATTTAAAATAAATATTTTACAACAGAGTAAAACTAAAATTTACTCATTTTTATAAGGTAAGGAAAAAATGTTTACATATTTTGAAAAGATGAAAATCAATTTTTTTCTTCTAAAAATGAGAATCAAAATTTGTTTATTTTAGAAAAATTAAATATATATTTAAGTTAAAGAAAATAGATAAAGTTAATATTTTTGTTTGTAAAGATTTAAAAGATAAGTTCCCATGTTTCTAACCACTCTCCATCTAATCACTAGGCTAATCCTAATGATTTTAGATAAAGTCAATGTTTAGAATATCTTTTATGTTTGTTTGATTAATTTATTAAAATAAAAATAAATAAATAAATATATTTTTTTTATCAATAAATATTTATTATTATTATTATTATTATATATATATATATATATATATATATATATTAAATAGTTAATGTTATCATAACAAATTTTTTATAATATATCAAAATAATATTATTTTATTTTTAAAATATTAAATATATTAATTTACATAAAAAAAAGTAAAACTTATAAATTTATTTAAAAATTAGAATTATGTCTCATTAATTAATCTTATTATAAAATATATTTTTAAATAAGTTATTATCATAAATGTTATATTAGACCTTAAAAATACTTTTATATAAATAATTTAGATTTTTCAATTTTTTTTTATAAAATTTAACATTTATTTTTACGTTTATGTTAGTGTTTAATTATTATGAAATATGTCCTTAAATAAGTTTGTAAGTTAATTTAGATTATTATGTAAGTGAAGTTATACCATTAGAAAAAGTCTATGGCAAATAAACAAAGGCTTTTGGAAGGGTGTTTATTAAATGCAAATAAGTAAACTAATAAACCCATATGACACCAATTTTTAGTATGTGTTTGATTATGCACTGAGAGGACCTAAAGACGTTTGGAAGGGTGTTTATGGATTGATTTATAGTTTCAATTTAGAGTAAATTAGTTTGAATCAAATAATTTTAATTAATTTTGTTTAGATAAAATATACTAAAAAAAATACAGTTCGAATTAAACTAATCAATTAATGATGAATTAATTTGGTTTAATTTAATCAATTTTTAAGAATTATATGAAATTAAAGTATTTAAACATAAACTAATATTTGAAATTAAAGTATTATAATATTTAAAACTAAGATAATTTCTCAAACATGCAATTATTATTCAAGAAGTACTCTTCATGCATGCATTTTATTTTTTCAGTTTGTCAATATGAAAATAATATGTTAAGTGAAAATAAATGTTAGAAATTTTTAAGTCGAATGCTAGAGGGCATGCATCTAGGTATGAATTGCATAATTACCAATAAGTGAGTGCAGCGTAACTAGTAAAATAATAATATTATAAATATTAATATTATTAATTAATAATATCATAAAAGAATAGTATTATTCAAGTGTCACAGTAGTATGATAGTATATTTTTTTATTTATCAAAATTATAATGATAATATTTGGATTCAAATTTAAGATGTTGTGTATTATTTCAATTCTCACTATTAAGTCAATTTTAATAACTCAATAAAATTATAATATTATAAAATAATATTAACATAATATAATAATACTAATATTTTTAATTGATTTTATTATTGAAAATTTATCAATTTTGTAAAACAAAAATTTGTGATATAAATTAATTAAAGTTAAATTTAATTGATTTAAAATAAATTTCATAAGAAAAAAAACTAAACCAATATAATTAATTTGATTAAGATCATCAGTTTTATTCGATTGTTCCAACTTAAAAAAATATGCTAGACTTGATTTTGAAGAGTGTTTTTGAAAATACTTTATCTAATCAGCAAATCACCTTTTTGTTGCGAAAAACATAAAAATTAGAACTAGTAGTAGATCAGTAGCGTTTATTTTGATGTGAAATACATGTCTTTGGTCCATTTTCAAATAGGCACGAAATTTTCTTGAAAATGATTTCTATTTTTTTTTAACATTTGACACAAAATTATAACTAAGCCTACATATATAATTAGTGTCTGATAAGTATTTATTGGGATACAAACAAGTTCATATCGATAAAATAAAATAAGAAATAACAACTTATATAATATAAACATACTTCAATGATTGAGAGGCTTTTTAGGTGATAACTAAAAGTAAAATCTTGAGGGCTAAGGCCCAAAGCGGACAATATCTCATCATTGTGAAGTATGTTTGTGTAATAACCTTATAAAAATAATACTCATAAAATATCTCTTCAGACAAATACCATAACATAACCTCCATCAGTGGCATCAGAGTTCCGCTGCATGCAAGATTAGGTCCCTTGAAGATTATTAAGATACAAACAAGTCCCATAAAATAAAATAAGAAATAACAACTTATATAACATAAACATACTTCAATGATTGAGAGACCTTTTAGGTGATGACCAAAAGTAAAACCGTGAAGACTAAGCCTCAAAACGGACAATATCTCATCATTGTGAAGTATGTTTGTGTAATAACCTTATAAAAGTAATACTCATAAAATATCTCAGACACATACCACAAAATAACCCCAATAATATTTATAAAAAATAATTGTAAATAAACGTGATAATTTACATACTTGATTTTAAGGAAATGTGAGTTTGCTACAATGCGATTTTTATTTGGATAACACATATTAAAATATTAATTTTGTCGCACAAAGTTGTTCGACCATTTGCAATCAAAATTGATTTGGGTGTATAATTATCAAAATGGGTTTTAGTATTCTTATATACTTTGAAGGATGTGTATGACTCATTTCGTCCAAAAATTACTTTCAACAGCATCACAGGTGACTCATTTCTCGATTGAATCACGTTAAGATAAAAGTGTCAAACATGTTCATCAAAGCGATAATCAAGTTTGACTAATTCTAAACTTAAGCTTATTATTCCAAACAAACCAAATATACTCTTAAGGTCAAATCAAAAAATGTTTAATGTATATATTTGACTATAGGATATATAAAATATAAATCATTGAGTAAGTCATATTATGTTGAACATATAGAAAATAGAAAAGAAATGAAGAAGTCATAATAGGCATTCATTTTTTCCCTGTTTCATATATCCGACATATATAGTTTTTATATATGTTTTTGTGAATTTGCAAAGTTTTATATAAAATTTAATATTTTATTTTATTAATTAAAATTAATATATAAAATATTTTTATGATTATCTATTAATTTAAATTAATATAACAGAATATCAAATAATTTTTAATATTTTAAAATTTAATAAATTTAATTTATGAGTTAAAAAAATTTAATTTAACAATTAGATGTTGAAATTTAGTTTTAAAAAGTATATTAGCATACTTATATATATTTTGTGATGATCGAAAGCAATTTGATGATTGCTTTTGGAAATTCAGCATGCAAAATGAAATTCATTCAAACTTGTTGACAACTGACTTTAATCCAATCGTGCACTTAATTAGAAAAAGTTTGTTTTGACTGCCAAAAGACTGCATAGTATAGTAAAAAGAGTCTTAAGTCAAATGCTGCAAAATAATGTCACAAAAATATTTATAAAAAAAATAGCGAAAGATAAACTATACAGCCTGTATTCATGTTTGCAACTTCTGTGTAACTTAAACAAATCTGGTTTCCCGCTGCTATGTACTTTACCCTGATGCAGTAAATTACAAAATCTGGTTTAATATTTTGCAGCTTTTCATTGTTTGTTTGAACGCTGCTGCATGTTAGTGGCAACCCAGATGTAATGATTTTGAAGGCAACAACTCAACTTTTAAAATTGTATTGCCACAGTTTTTCTCAGTGAATCTGCTTACCAGGTTCAGGCCTATCTCTTCTTCATGCTGTTTTCTCATCTTCATACAATCTTATATAGTTCTTAGCAGTTTTCTCTTTATTTTTTTTTTTAAAACAATGGTATTTGTATTTATTTATAATAAATATTATGATTAATATATTACTCTAAATAATATTTATAACTGTTCTTACCGGAAATTTGCTGTAGAGCTGATCCGCCAGGTAAGATCGGTGAGCCTCCTTCGCTGGTACGCTTGATGCTCCAAGATGAGGGTGGTACCTACAAAAGAGACTCCGATGCTAAAGTTAGTGTTTGTGGGAGTATTAGTCTCGTATAAATAATGCACGTACCTTAGTATGAATTAGGGTTTTACTGGGCCTTGGGCCCGAGATCAGTTATGACCTATTTGGGCGACGAGCTGACGTCACATAGCGCGTGTCCGAAGTCGTCTTGCGCTGTGATACCAAGCTAGGAGCTCGGCTTTGCAGTACGGATAGTACACTAGCCCCTCGAGCTCCGAAGACTGTAGGTCAAGGAGTTAAGACCGAGCTCGTCAAGGAACAGTGACCTTTCACGTATGTCTGCCTATCATGATGCCATGTGTCATGGCCGAGCTCAAGAGCTCGGCAACAATGAGTTTACTGCTTGGTTAGGCTGGTAAATCTTTGACCGAGTCAGCATATTGGTGAGGGACAAGTCGGCAACTCGGCTGGCCAGTACACTTGCCCCCCAAGCATCGAGTGATGTAAGAGCAAAGGGGCTTTTGAGGAGCTCCCAAATTTGTTGTTTGAAGGTTCAAATTTGACCTTGTGATCTTCAAGGTTCGACCTCGACATCGGTTAAGAAAATGTGATCTCAAGGTTTGGACTCGACCTCGGTATATCAAGATTCGAACTCGACCTTGGTTAAGAAAATGTGATCTCAAGGTTCGGACTCGACCTCAGTTAAGAAAATGTAGTCTCAAGGTTCAGACTCGACCTTGGCATATCAAGGTTCGAACTCAACCTTAGTTAAGAAAATATGATCTCAAGGTTCAGACTCGACCTTGGCATATCAAGGTTCGAACTCGACCTTGTTAAGAAAATGTGTTCTCAAGGTTCGGACTCGACCTTGGCATATCAAGGTTCGAACTCGACCTTGGTTAAGAAAATGTGTTCTCAAGGTTCGGACTCGACCTTGGCATATCAAGGTTCGAACTCGACCTTGGTTAAGAAAATGTGATCTCAAGGTTCGGACTCGACCTTGGCATTTCAAGGTTCGAACTCGACCTTGGTTAAGAAAATGTGATCTCAAGGTTCGGACTCGACCTTGGCATATCAAGGTTCGAACTCGACCTTGGTTAAGAAAATGTGATCTCAAGGTTCGGACTCGACCTTGGCATATCAAGGTTCGAACTCGACCTTGGTTAAGAAAATGTAGTCTCAAGATTTGGACTCGACCTTGGCATATCAAGGTTCGAACTCGACCTTGGTTAAGAAAATGTAGTCTCAAGATTTGGACTCGACCTTGGCATATCAAGGTTCGAACTCAACCTTGGTTAAGAAAATGTGATCTCAAGGTTTGGACTCGACCTTGGCATATCAAGGTTCGAACTCGACCTTGGTTAAGAAAATGTAGTCTCAAGGTTCGGACTCGACCTTGGCATATCAAGGTTCGAACTCGACCTTGGTTAAGAAAATGTGATCTCAAGGTTCGGACTCGACCTCGGTTAAGAAAATGTAGTCTCAAGGTTCGGACTCGACCTTGGCATATCATGGTTCAAACTCGACCTTGGTTAAGAAAATATGATCTCAAGGTTCGGACTCGACCTTGGCATATCAAGGTTCGAACACGACCTTGGTTAAGAAAATGTGATCTCAAGGTTCGGACTCGACCTTGGCATATCAAGGTTCAAACTCGACCTTGGCAAGTCGTCATGGTTAATGTGCTAATACCAAAAATGTATGGGAATGAAGTTGCTTTATTGATTTATTTCTGAGGTGTGCCTCGTTAAAACCTTCCTTGGCCAAAAACCCTTTTCTTTAGTGAGAAAAAGGGCTGAGGAGGAAAAAGAGTACATCACCTAAATTTACAAGTTAAGAGAAATAAAATTTGAGGTAGGTGGAATTCCAGGTTCCAAATTTTCCTTTGGAGGGGTCTGTTCTTGCATCTCTCACCCCACCAAACAAGGTCGCCAACTTTAAATGTTTGTGGCTTGACCTTGGTCTTGCTTTCCTTATGGTTTGTTGCAAACCTGGTCACGAAAAGCAGAGTGCTCTTCCATCTGAATATACCCTGCAGCTCGGGCACGGAGTTCGTCCATATCAAGAGGAGATCGTAGACACAAGCTGTCCACGAAAGGTCCAGGCTTGAACGCCATGAGCATGGCGTGTAGGGCGACCTCGGGGTTCAATTTTCGAATCTTGACCGAGATACTGGCAAAGCGTTCCATGAACGCCCTTAGTGATTCGTCGTCGCCCTGTCTGAGACTAGCCAAGGCGGCTGATGTGACATGGTGAGGTCGACTCGTGGCATACTGCGCCGTGAATCGCCTTACCAGAGTGTCGAAGTTGTCTATTGACTCCACTGGCAGTTAAGTGTACCAGTTGAGCGCTGCCCCCTTGAGCGAGGTCAGGAAAACCCTACAAAGAATAACATCTTTATTAGTGTATAGGTTTACCTGTGTAATGTACAGATCGACGTGCTCGTCTGGGTCTGTCGTGCCGTCGTAATAGTCGATGTGGAGAGGCTTCCATCCGAAAGGGAGAGGCGTTTCCATGATGCCATCCACAAAAGGATGACGGCGGAAGGTCGCTTGATTTCCCGTGACATGGGCAGGAGCATTGCTGACCTCGGTGCGTGAGATAGATGTGTGACAGGTCGGGGAGTGGGTACCCTAGGCGCGGTTGGGGGTTGAGAGACTGAGTGCCCCTCTTCCTCGCGTTGGTTATTCGATGGAGGGGGTTGATCAGAAAGGCGCCGAGGAAGCTGGGCGCGAATACGTTTATTCTCGGCGCGCAACGCTGCTAGGTCAGCTTTGTTAGCGGTACGCAGCGCCGCTAGGTCAATTTTGTGCTTGGCACGCATGTTTCGCAGATCGGCGTCGTGTTGTAGTCGCATCTGCTCGACCTGTTCTATCAGTCTTCTCAATGATGCTGCGTCACCCATGCTTGTCGCGTGATCAACGTCGTCTGTTGCTCGTCTGCTATGGCTTCTAGTGAAAACCATACGGGTGACCGATAAGAGCCGTCTTGATCGGCCCCACAGTAGGCGCCAAATGTTCTTACCGGAAATCTGCTGTAGAGCTGATCCGCTAGGTAAGATCGGTGAGCCTCCTTCGCTAGTACGCTTGATGCTCCAAGATGGGGGTGGTACCTGCAAAAGAGACTCTGATGCTAAAGTTAGTATTTGTGGGAGTATTAGTCTCGTATAAATAATGCACGTACCTTAGTATGAATTAGGGTTTTATTGGGCCTTGGACCCGAGATCAGTTATGACCTATTTGGGCGACGAGCTGACTCACATAACGCGTGTCCGAGGTCGTCTTGCGCTGTGATACTGAGCTGGGAGCTCGGCTTCACAGTACGGATAGTACAATAACATTACTATTGTTTTAAGAAATTAATATATAATATTCAAAAGACGTCCACATGATATATATATATATACGTGCCTACATGCAGCTTCATTTTTGTTTTTGCTTCTCAATTCATTTGTCAGTGCTATCTGCTATGCATGTGAGTCAATATGTTGGACGTTTCTGCTCTTTTCTTTCTCTTTAACTTTTCATGATTGCTTTTTCCAGTTTTCAGCTCCGTACACTGTATCCCCCCTCCACTTATCTACTTCTATGCTTTCTTCAAAAGAAGCCATTTGTTCTTTCTCTTTCTCATGTCAAACAAAGATGCTCTCTTCCTTTCTTTGGATCAAAATTTTGTACACAATATTGCTGGGGTAGGGTCAATGGAGTGCATGCAGGACATAAGTGTTATCCTCGTGATCATGAATATTGATCCAGTGTCTGTGGACTGCAATCGGTTTTCTAGTGAAACAGTACGTTAATTATGCTCATGCCCTTGAAAAAGCTAATCTAATGGCAGATTATTGTTTTGCCAAAAAAAGGTGGGGATGCATTTGTGTTTGATACTCCTCACTTTGGATTTACTTTCTTTTGCTCATATACTTTTGCGTTGTATCTTTCTTTTGTAAGTTTCAATTTAGGCAGTCAATTCTCTTTGAAATTAAAAAAAAAAAAAGATTGTGTCAAGAAAAAAAATTATTTCATTATTTTTTGTTTCTTTTAGTTAAAGTCCAA
The DNA here is from genome assembly GCF_000230855.2 of Cajanus cajan. Classification (NCBI taxonomy): domain Eukaryota; kingdom Viridiplantae; phylum Streptophyta; class Magnoliopsida; order Fabales; family Fabaceae; genus Cajanus; species Cajanus cajan. The sequence continues at coordinate 64,854,709 of NC_138518.1, forward strand.
TTTTTGGGTAAATTCATGTTCAAACTTAGTTTGTACATAGGTGTACACCGAGATATTATAATTTTATATTAAGGTGTTATATAGATAAATTTTCATACTCATCAAGCAATTTACTTGTGAAACTATATTATATATATGGTTTTATAATTAATAAAACCTACAACCGACAATTTCTCGATCCAAATGTGAGTGCCAGTGTATTGCCATTTCTTTTTTCATGATGGGAGAAACGTAATGATTTATTTTTCTTTTATGAAGAACAATGGTTTGTTTATGAAGCTCAAGAAATCCCAAAAGTAGCAAAAGAATAAGTGTACAAGCATCCCAGAAATATGTATATCTAACACCATATCCCCTGCTCTGATATGGACCGAATCTATGCTACTTATTAATTTATACACATCCAGCTCCTCATGCATGCGCGTGGAGTGACATATTACCAGGGGTATATTTTATGTTACGTACAGTTGGAAACTTTGGATTGTGCAAGCATATATAGATATTTTCCGTAATCATAATATAGCTGAAACCAGTGACTATATATGTAGAGTAATCTGAATCAGATCTCTATAATATGTCATAATGTCAATACTCAATTAATGTATATCCCAGTGGGCATATATATTGGCCAACATCAGGGTTGCAAACTGCATGCATGCAACACAAACAAGACTCGCCAGAGCCCCAGATTAACCATTGCCTGTTAGTGTAACTCCTAGTGTGGCATCTTATTTAAGGCAAGATCGAATCAAGGATAAGGTTACCAAACTTCAAGTTTTATACATCTACCAACAAATTAAAAATTATTTAATACCAATTTTATAAAATTAATTAAAAAATATATATATTTTTTCATTTATATATTTTATCGTGGTCATATAGTTAGGTGGGATCTCTAACAATTTCACAACAAAAAACATATAAGCATAAATAATTTATTTTAGTCAAAACTGTGAGATGATTTCATGAGGATGAGACACAATTATAGCTGGCATTTGCTTGTCTGTGAAGTATCCACTCGGTAATCGAAGGATTTGAAGCATAGAGAACATTTTAGTGCCCTGCGGGTAAAACCTGCAGCTGTTGAAAGATGGGAAGGGGAATAGAACATCAATGAATGCAAGCTGTTTGTAGGCGCTTGGAAGACAGGAGTTAGTTGCTTGTGAGGATTTTGGAATGAAGTCAAGTCAGTCTGTACCTGACTCTCTGATGGCCAAGGTCATATTATATATCAGCTTTGTTTCATGTTAGATTCTGTAAGCAAGTGAGTGGGAGCTATTATTTAATGCAATACTATATTTAAAACCCTAGCTAAGCAGCGGTACTTGTGCATTTGGCTTTTGGGAAGATTAACACTGAAAAGTACTGTTCAATAAGCCTGACATGCAACTACAATATGTACAATAACAATCACTGTATTAGTTTAAGTGTGAAATTGAGTTCGTATATGAAATGAAACCTTGGGGGTAAAGTTAATGATAAATTACATGTAATATATAACATGTAATATATGATAAAGAAAATGTAGAGTTAGAAAGAAAAATAGGATAAATTACAATAGAATATTACATATAAATTTAGCCAATTGACTAGTTTGTTTTTTTTTTAATATTATTACTTTCAGACTTTTATAATAATTTGTTAAAACAAGGCAATCAACGTTGAAAAATGTAACTCAAATTATCCATAAACTTCATTGTTATCAACGTTTTTTTTTTTTACGCTTGTTATTAACGTATATTAAGAAGTTAGTCCCAGTAGTATTCAAATAGACAACGCCCAACTTTTCATGGACAATTTTAAAAATTTTGGATGAGTGAAAGATTGACAATTTTTGCATCAAATTTAACTTGAGAATGAATAGGTTTTGATCTATTAGATGAAGACAAATAAAAGAGAGTTCAAGATTTAAGATTAAGTAAAAAAGGTGTGAGAAAAAAAAAAAGATATAAGTAAAAAATGGATGAGATAGATTGTGTGAAAAAAATAATGAAGAAATAAACTAGAGAAGATTGATTGCGTAAATTTCTTTTCATGTAAGTTATATTTATATACATAAATATTAATATTTAAATCTAAAAACGGTTAGTTTGTAACGTTAAATTATGCCACATTCACCCCCGCATACATCTCTCCAATTTACTGAGTTACAAAGTATAACGCATGCATAAAGAATCATCAAAAAGTAGAAAACGGCAAGCAAAAACAGATTTTTTTTTTTTTGCCTGGGCTCTTGAAAGCCAAACGTTCAAGGGGGTGTCCACATGCCATACTAATGACATTATTTGCAGCACTTTGTAACTAGAAAACTGGCATAAGATGACTGTAATAATCCTCGACAATGTCGACACTGATGTCTATTATAATTTCTTAAATATCACAAGGCCTCAAACCCCCAAAATATCACGCTTCAGATAATTAATCATACAAGAATGTTGCATAGGATGATATAAGCAGGAAAAAAAAAACAGAATGAATGTATTAGAAAAATAAGAGTGATGCTTATTGAGGCAAAGATGGTAGAATCATGTTTATGAGGGATTGGCCATGGGAGAAGATGAACGATTGCCTGATAATTAGAGCTAGAGGAAGATCCAGAAAAAAAATATAGAACCATTGAAAACTTGTTCGATCTAAATGACCTCTATAGAGACAAGGTTTTTGATAGAATACAATGACATCGTCCGATCTATATAAATGACTCCCCACTCAGTAGTACCAAAAGAATTTGGATTGTACTTTATCCAACCAGTCATTGGTCTACAGTTAAAATGCATCCCAAACTTCAAAGCCGCTAACCTCAGAATTTCACAAATTCCTATTGTGATATCACACAAACACCTTCTGCGTCTAAAATTCATGCTCTCATTTCATTCCCATCTTTGATTTTGACAGCATAGAATGTGTTCATGGTCTAATCCATTCCATCCCCGGTCCCATTAGCCCAGCTAAGCCTGAAGTTAATTTTGACAAGTTTGAATTTTCAAAGAAGTTAAATCTGGTAAGTTTTCAGGCGAATTTGGGTCCTACTGAGTCAGAAACTTAATTATACTATTTAGCTACAAATAATATCAAGATTAATTAATTATGTCTTCCCATGACCACTCCTAGAAATTAGCATGTATAGCCTTTAATCTCCAGCCACCCACAAACATTAAATATGCCTATAAGAGTCCTCCCATGTCCATTAGAAATATGGCCAACATGATGTTTATAAAACATGAGCAATCCTATACCCCCTTGAGCTAACTTTTGGAATTGAATGAGGCCCAATTCATTTTTAATATGGTAAAGCTTATCCAATCCTTATCTTGGACAACATAAATGTCCAATCTTGCAAACTTCACATTCCAAATGTTCTGGAATGAGGAAGGTCTGGGGACATTTTAGGATCTAACATTAGCCAAGAATATGGCCAAAGTAGTCCTTAGATGACTCGCATAATCATACCCACTTGAGATAGCTTTTGGGATAAAGTTTAGCCCAATCCATTTCTAACATATAACATTCTTGCATACAAACAGCTGATACTGCCTCTCCTAACAAGGAGTGAACTCTACAATGCCCTTCACTGATAGACAAAAAGAATGAAAAACATTATTTTTGTACTACGGCTTAGAAGGCACACTGCAATACTGAATACAAGAGTTCAACACTCCATGATAACACGATAATGCCGTAGGAGAGTAGAGCATATTGAAGTCCCTACTTCCAGCACAAAAAACTGTTGTTAAACTGATTACTTGCTTAAACTTGACACTTCTAGAACTCCAATCGACATACAGTATGGAGTTAAAATTATCCTAGGGATTATTGTTCTTCAACGAGTTTCTCCACCATTTCTTTTAATGAGTACTACAGTAAATTCTTTTTACATCATCAAAATTTCACTATATCCTAATGGCAGAGCACCAAAGAGACTCTAAAAGTTCTTTGGAACATCCTATTAGAGCAGAAAACCCATAGGTAGTACTGTACTTTGTTATAAAATCCTACTCAAATATCCTTATGATAGCAGAATTAAGAAATCAGAGACAGGTACGTGTGTATTTATGTAAGTAGAAACCAACCTGGAAGCAGAGATAGCACAGGAAAAACTTGAGATCGCCTACTCTCTCAAAACTTACTTATCCTAAACCAAAACAATCCAAAAGCTTCCGTATCTCTACTCTGCTCTCTCATTTTTAATTGTTTATTTAATCCCCCCATTCTAACCAAATGCTCCCTTGCATACTACATACCCTGCTGCCACATCACATTTGCATCAGGTTGTTAAGTGATGTCACACTTCACATGCTCCCACACCCCCCTCCCACCAAGGTAGTAATTCCCTCCATATCTTTCCCTTTCACCCCAAAATACACTTTAGAAAACCTGGTGGTTGTAGGATGACTTTCATTCTCAAAATTTGATGCAAGATATTTCAAAAGCAGAAGACCATCTACGTAAAAAAACCAACTACTGCAGCAAGTACACTATTGTATTACATACGATGATTCATATACAGTCTTATAAAGCAAGCAAAATACAATTGACATTGTTGTGGTTATGGATAAGCAAAGCAATAATATGGAGGCCTTGCAGCGACTTCTCATCGTATTTCATATTCAATAATAACATTTAATCTATAACAGATTATCATCGTCAGAAAAGCAAAACCAAACTGATGGCTGATGACTCAACCACACAACATAATCTACGTAAAAAACCAACAACTGCAGCAAGTACACTATCGTATTACATACGATGATTCATATACAGTCTTCTAAAGCAAGCAATACTATTGACATTGTTGTCAATATGGATAAGCAAAGCAATAATATGGAGACCTTACAGCGACTTCTCATCATATTTCATATTCAATAATAACATTTAATCTATAACAGATTATCATCGTCAGAAAAGACAAACCAACTGATGGCTGATGACTCAACCACACCACATAATCTAGGGAAGAACTGAAACCTCCAGTAAAACCAACCGCAGCAAAATAACAACTCATTCAGAACACCCCATTCAATTTCCTCAATCTCCACAAAGTACAACAACAATTCAAAGCCATAAGAAGCCCAACACACCACACCACACCACACCACACCACAGGAAAACTGCACGATTATAATCAAACAAGTGTGCACGCAAACACACACACACACATCATAATTCAATGAAGAGACCGTCAATACTGAATAATACAGCTACCTAATCACTCGGTAGGAAAAAAAAATTCAAAAATAAAAAAATAAATATACCTGTATAACCTAAATGAACCAAAAACAAAAATGAACAGCTATGAAGATTCTATTATACAAGCACGAAATCAGCTTACAGTATGAAGAGGTACAGAAGAGGCAGGACCATATATAGTACACACCAGCAGCAACCTCACTTGGAAACCAACAGAATCTCAGGCTTCTTAACCTTGGTAGGCGTGTTGGCGTTGGAGGAAGCAGCGTTATCCTTAGCAGCCTCTCTGGCCCTGACATCAAGCTGAATGAGGCTCCTGGTAGCGAGTATAGCCTGCGGCAGCAAATCGTGGGAGGCGCGCGCGTAGAGACAGCGCACCGCGAACGCTGCAGCGTCCTTCACGTCCTGCGAGTTCAACGGGCCGAGAAGGCAGTGGCCGAGGATTCTGAGCGAGGGCTGGAGAATCTCCCAGGGAAGAGGAATCCTCTGAGGTTGAGGATCGTCGCGGATGAGAATGTTAACGTTATCGAAAGGTAGGGTTTGGTCGAGGTCGAGGTCGTTGCGGCAGGGGCAGTTGGCGCCGGCCCAAGCGGCGGCGAATTGGCAGAAGTGGAGCTTGGACCAGGCAGGCATGTGGGAGATCTGGGAGAAGAAGGAGTGGAGGGCGACGCCGACGATGGTGGGGCGTTTGGTGGATTTGACGCCGAGTTGGGGTTCCAGAGGGGGGGAGATTAGCCCTAGGGAGGGGGATTGGGATTGGGATTGGGATTGGGGTTTGCGGAGAGGGGCGTGGTAGATGGAGGGGTGGGAGAGGTCGGGGATGGTGACGAGGAGGGGCTTGCCGTTGCGGGATTTGGTCTCGGCGGCGTAGAGGGCGAGGAGGAGGGCTTCGAAGCCGGCGAGGGAGGGGGGGGTCGGGGGAGTGGAGGCGGGAGAGGTAGAGGCCGGCGAGGAGGGGGACGAAGGAGAGGACGACGAGGCGGAGGTGGGGGTCGTTGGAGAGGAAGGTGTCGTAGAGCCAGTGGCAGAGGGGGTCGGCGTGGGAGCCCTGGAGGGAGGCGGAGAGGGCGTCGTAGGCTGCGGGGGAGGAGAGGAGGGAGAGGGCGGGGCGGTCCGAGTCTGCCAGGGAGGCGAGGGAGGAGGACGAGGAGGACGGGAGCAGGGCTGCCAGGGCGTGGATGCGTGACCGTGCTTTCGACACTGACTCCCACCACGAGTGCATTGGGTCTGATTGGGCCTGCGGTGTGGCTGTGGCTGCCGAGGAACACGGCGATGATGACGAGTCGCTGCGATGGAACTCCATCTTAAACCACTCACACCCACACCACTGCGTCTATTTATTTAACTCAACCCACGCACGCACGCACACCTTCCTCTTCTTTCATCCTTACTTCATCTATCCATCTACTCTCTTATAATCCTTTCCTTTCCTTTCCTTCCTCACTACTCTTCTTCCTAATTTCCTTATCCAACGCACCCAATACTTTTTATAATTCAAACTATATTAGAACACAAATTTTATGTCTAATTATGCTTAAATGTTAAGCCTTAATCCATGTTCTATTGTTCTAGGTTATGCAACACACTTTATTTGTGCAAGTATGATAAGCACGATTTCATTTTGTGATCATATGTATGCAAAATAAATCACTCTTTAGTGGTTTTTATATCTCAAAATGAATCAATCTTCAACTTAACACGTGAAAAGAAAGAGAGAAATGTCAGTAGTCGGTAAAGATCTTATGATAAATAATATTTTAACCAAGTCCATCTAACCAATTTCATTTAATAGATCCTTTATTGCTATTTATAGAAAATATTGTTTTTTAAACAAAAATTAAGAAAAAAATATAACTTCATTTCATCTAAATTCGTTTTTATAATATATTAACAAAATTGACACATTTTGTACTTTTATAGATGTTTTATTTAACTTATTTATTGTGCTAATTCAATATAAATAATATATTTTTATTATATAATATAAACATATTATGTTTTTTTTAGATATTTTTATCTCATAAATATAGTGAGACAAATAGAAATTCAACAGTTTAAAATTGTATATTGTCGTGAAATTGAGAATTACAAAGTATAAAATAAAACTAACTTATTCAAAAAAAAGTTAGAAATCTAATCTTACTTTAAGTGTATAGACAAGAGCTCACTAGTTAACTCTAGAGAATTCCAAAAGCTAACATTATCAACAGGAGGAGTGAAAGAGGGAGACGAGAGAGGGCATGCACAATAGGTCAAAATTATATATAAAATTTTTTTTTGTCATAAACTTACTTCATATAGTATTCTAAAGTTATTAATCAAGGATCAATATGCACTTGTGTGATATGACTTGTGATGACTCAATATTATATATAATATAGATATGGATATAGATGATAAACATTGATTAATGTTAAATAAAGCTTTTGTTGTTATTTGTAGAAAAATATAATTTTTTCTAAATAAATAAAATATATATAATTTGACTCCATCCAAATCCATTATATATATATATAGAGGTGGTAAAAACATTGTTTTTTTTTTTTTGGTAATGAGATGATAAACATTGATATATTAAATAAGGCTTTGATGCTATTTATAGAAAAAAAATATTAAGTTTTTTAAAATAATATATTATATATATAATTTTGTTCCATCTAAATCCATTATATTATATATATATATATATATATATATATATATATATATATATATATATATATTTTGTAAATACTATATTATTAATTAATTAAAAATTACTTTGTAAAATATTTATTATAGAAAAATAAAGAACTTATCTTAGATAAGAAATTTTCTATCTACTATTATATTATTATTTTGTTATCTATTATCTATCCTATTAATAATGGTGATACCTCTTTTTAATATACATATTCTATTAATTATTTTGTGTCAACTTTCAAAATACTCTTTATCTTTCATACTTTTTTATTTAATTTTTATTTTTATTTTCTACTTCTTTACAAACTTATTTTTAAATCTTTTTATTCTCTAAATTAATATTTATATATTAAATATGAATGATTATCTTGTACGATAGTATTTATAGAGACTTTTATTTAATAAAAAAGTTTTTAGAAATTTTTTAACCTTTTAGGTAATTTAATTTTATTTATCATCATTACTTATGTATTAAATTATAATATTTTTAAAATAAATTATCAATAAATAATTTTTTAGTTATAATATATATTAAATATCATATATCTAAAATATGATTTATATATTTTAAAATATGTTTTTATACAAATTAGTTTTAATATAATTTATATGTTCAAACATAATTTATGTATATAATTTATAATAAATTTTAGTCATATATAATATACATCGGATACATATTTTTATAAATTAAAGAAAAGTAGAATTTTTAGAATTTGAATTGCTTTGATTTTAATTTTCATCATTTTTGTTTTAATAAGTCAATTCAAATTCTTTTAATTTTAAATTCTTAGTTTGAACATGATAATTTGATTTCTACCATGATTAAAATTGATTATATATATATATAAATTGAGATTTTAAGATTAAATTTTATAAAAATAAATATTATTTAATTTTAAATATTTAATAATTTGAAAAACTAATATTAAATAATATTTAATAATTATTTTTTATATTTTGAATATTTAATAATTAAGAAAAAATTAGAAGAGAAAAAAAAAAAGGAAAGAAAGAGAAGAGAGAGAAAATAGAGCATAAGAGATGGAAGAAAGATAGACAAAAGAAAATATAAGAGATAAAAGGTATATAGGTGAGATAAGAAAGAAAAATTATGAAGAATTTCAAAATCTTACTTTTTTTTAGAGAATTTGAAATTTATTATTTTGAGAAATTTCATAAATGTTTGAATTTCAAATCTTTGAAAAGTTTTCACCTAAACAAGACATTTTACCTTAAGGCTTTTAAAATTCTTTAAAAAAAATTATTCCATTTAAATTTTTTCATTCAAACACACTCGATTTTCATCATTCTTTAATTATTTCACTTGAATAAGTTAATTCAAATTTTAAATTTTTTATTTTGTAATTTAAATAAGGCAACTTGATTTTTGCTATAGATAAAATTGATTTTAAGCAAATATATATATTGAATTTTGAGATTAAATTTAAGAATTAAATATTAGCCAATTTTTAAATACTTAATAATTTTTTAAAAAATATTTTTAAATATTTAATAATTTAAAAAATCGGATATTTAATAATTAAAAAAACTATTAATATTTTTTATGTGAACTTTGAAAGAGAGAAGTGAGAGGTAGAGACAAAAAGTAAAGAATTTCAAAGTCTTTTTTTCTTTAGAGGACTCAAAATTCTACATTTTTAAAAAAATTTACAAATAATTAAATTTCAAATTATTTATAAAATTTTCATCCAAACCTGACTATCCCGACCTATAATTGATTTGTGTTATCTAGAAATTTTTTTGTATAAAATTATTTTTATAACTAACTTAACTTTTGTACTTAGAATAACTTATTATTTTTTTACTAAGAACTTATATTGCACATCAAAGTTAATGAAAATTTTTTTGTACAAAATTATTTTTTATAACTAACTTAACTTTTGTACTTAGAATAACTTATTATTTTTTTACTAAGAACTTATATTGCACATCAAAAATAATGAATAATGATTATGATTAAGTACTAAAATACGTTATTAATAACGACAAAATTTTTACAAAATCCTATGATTTTAGGCCAAAAAGTCATAATAGTTTAATATAAAATTTCTATTGTAGGACAAAGAATGCTCTATCTTTAAATAAACAACTAGGTTATTTTTAATGCATTTTCATATTAAAACACAAACAAAACATTTTACTTCAAATACTGACTAAACTCATCTAAATCCATCATCCAAACCCTAATTATTAATCATTCACACATATTTAATTTTAAGCATTTTTTCATTTATTTTATTTTTTTTAAAAACAAAATATACATAGTCTCGGAGTGTTTATTTTTAAACTAGTATATTATAAAAGAAGTTTTTTCGTCACAAAAACTGATGTAAAATGTCAGCATCATATTCAATTTTTCCCCTAAATTTTATCATTTCTTTAATTCTAAAAACACCAATATATTTAATTACACAAATTAAATCTTAATAAATTATAATTTTATATAATAATATAATGAATTAATCAAATCTTATGAAATATTTTTTCTGTAATAAAGATTTTTTAAATTTATTATCATAATTTTATAATGATTTACCGTAATATGTTTGTATTATAACTATAATAATGATAATAAAGTGTTATACTGTCTATCAATAAAGTTTAACATAATAGATAAACAATTAACTTCTTTAAGTATATTATCTAAAATATATATTTTGAGAAAATTTTACTGAAAGAAATAAATCTTTTACGTGTAAAAAAGTTATAAACTATAAACTCTTGATTTATAATTTTTTTGTAGTTGAGCAAACAACGTCCAAACACGTAAAAGTGTAAAACACCATCATCGGTTGCATTTGCATGTTACTTTCGCCATCTAACATCTTACGTAGTAATAAATGCATCCATAGAATACAAAACACAAACTGCATTTTAACACAGTTCAACAATGTCACTCTCTGCTCTCTCCAACACCTTCATTTCCCCCTCTCACAGTATCTCATTCCAATCAACCCAAATTTTCATCTCTCGGATTTCCCACCTCCAGATCTCAGCCTCTACCTAACCACTTGAGGAAAACCGCAACACGGTTCACAACGTTTTGCTCTCTGGATGCAGCCAATGCTCCAACACAAAACACCCCAATTGAATTAAGTATGCATTTTTGTTTTCCTCTTGTGATTTTTGGATTCTGTTCACCTTCCATTTTTTTCATGCACGTGTTATTTTGGTTTTGACGTTGTTGCATGCAGGGTACCATGCGTTTTCAACATCATTGGACATCAATCAGATTCTTGACATTCTTCCCCACAGGTGAACTTTTTTTTTTTTTCACCGTGCTTTTATTTTTTTATTTTTATTTTTATTTTCTAAATCCAATTTCTTTGTTCTTTTGGTGGGGTGGGGTGTCATTAAGGTTTCCATTTCTTCTAGTGGATAGAGTGATTGAATTCAATCCTGGAGTTTCTGCAGTGGCCATAAAGAATGTAACAATAAATGACAACTTCTTTCCTGGACATTTTCCAGAAAGACCAATCATGCCTGGTGTTCTCATGGTTGAGGTAAACACTAAGCTGAACCATTCTGTCATGGAGCTTGTCTTCTTGCATGCAAATATTTGATTATGTTAGTGTAAATTATATGCTTATAAACTGTTTCTTCTTTAATCAAATATAGTATCTACTGCTTGATGTAGATTGAGTTCATTTGAAACTATAAGAACTCAATCTACATCAGTTGGTTTCCAGGAAAGATCTCTTAAATTGTAGAAATGTTGGTGTTTTTCTTATATTGAAATTTTGGAGCAATAGCAAGCTATTTGTGAATTTTTGCAAGATGGACTCTTCTATGACATTCTTAGACTTTTAAAAAAGTGCATAGAAACCAGGGGAAAAAATAGAATATTCAAGATTGTAGATCGTCACATTTACTTAAGTTCCTACAAATTTTAAAGTTTAAATATCATAAATTGAATGGTGTTACTATTTAAATATCAAATGAAAAATTTAGGGAAGGAGAGATTATGAATATGATAATAATATTGGTGAATTTCTTGCTGGTTGCCTCATGTTTCCTCTGTATTTTATTTATAGCTTGCATTTCATAGGCATGAAATAAGTGGGGCACGTGCGCCTAGGTCTCTATAGCCTAGGTTTTGTTTAGCATGTGCCAGTTTTAATGTAAGAAAAACATCGGCAAGATTCCAATTGCGATATCTGTCCGGTCTCTAGAGCTAAATTTGCAACTTTATCTTGATTGGATCAGAGAACTATGTTACCTTCATTTTCTCGTTAGGCTTCTTGGCACATTTGTATTCACTTCTGCTGCATAAGATCCAACTCATGAAAGAGCTTTTGAGTTGAGATTGACAACAGATGTCTGTAATTTTTTAAAGGTTCTGTTGAATTATCTTTGTAAGTGGTGATGAATATGAGAGGTCTTTGATGCAGGCAATGGCACAAGTCGGTGGATTGGTTATGTTGCAACCTGAAGTTGGAGGTTCTCGTCAGAATTTCTTCTTTGCTGGAATAGACAAAGTGCGATTTAGGAAGCCTGTGATTGCAGGAGATACGTTGGTTATGAGAATGACACTTATCAAACTGCAAAAGCGATTTGGAATAGCAAAGATGGAAGGGAAGGCATATGTTGGAGGTGAAGTTGTGTGTGAGGGTGAGTTTTTGATGGCTACTGTGAGCGATAATCAAGACAAACCCCTCCACCAAAAAAAGAGAGAGCTGATTCTGCTGCGTTTCTTTCATGATTCTGTTAGTTTAGCCCTGGATTTTATTTATTTATTATTATTTTTTTTATGGATGAACACCATCACCATTTGACTTCGTGTACTTATTTTTTATGGCAGTCCAAGCTATCTTCGGCTTTGCATGTGTGTGTTTTTCTGCCTTGCAAATGAGTATGACAAATATAATGACCAACTTGCAATTTTGAACTATTTCACTCCATCTGGTTTGGAAATGAATATGGATGGAAGTATACATATGAGGTGTCAATATTATAAATATATAATGCAGATACAAGGTGAATGCATCCAAAGTTTAGAGCATAAAATTTGAAAAATTTTCAAGGGAGAAATCTGGCTCTACAGGACAATGATTCAAATTGTCTCCCTAGCCTCTCAATTCAACTAAGTACATTATTTTGTTCACAAACCAAGAGCACCAAGAGGTGTCTTCCCTTGTCCAGCCTCGAAGTAGAAAATCAGCATAGCCAGCATTGCAATCCTAGCATGCTTAATCTCAGCCAATTTCAATCTCTCCAACTTCTCTGTATCTGGAATGTAAACACCATCCCTGATTGTGCCCGCAAATCCCAGAGGATCAAAGAATTTGCCCCCAGGGTAGCCTTGATCGCCAGTAGAGTTAACAAAGTTCTCAGCAGTTCTTGACCATGGGGTGGCCCATTCCACTGACTGAGAATCTGGGTTGAAGAAATCCACCCACCTCTTGCTCTCAACCCATCCCATTAGGAGCAACTGGGTGCCCAGAAGAGAACCAAAGGAGAAAGGAGCAAGTGCATTAGGATCAGCACCAGCCTCAAACCATGGAACTCCACTCCAGGCCTGACCAATAAATATGCCCACAACTGCAGCCATTGCCCACCTCCCATGAATGAGTTCAGCTTCTCTATACCATTTCAGGAATGCTGGGTCCTTTCCTAGTCCTAGAGGGTCAAAGCCATAGTCACCTGGTAGCCTGCAATTGCAAAATTGAACGTGAAATGAGTCCATCAAATAGAAAGTAGAATTAGCCTCCAATTCAACCTTACAAATTCAGCTTGTAAAATGAGAATTTCCACCCACTTGTATACTACTAGTTGACGTGAAAACTCCTACAGAGTAGAGACTATTGCGGGGCGCATTTAAAGGTTAATGGGCTAATAGAAAAACACATCATTATCCGAAATCTTAAGCCATTAGGTATATAAGTCTTGTCTCTGATATATACTTCATTGAGCCATTTCTTGATCAACATGAGACTAACCACTCATAATTGAATTTCAAACAAATAATATAAGAAATAAAAGAGAAATTGAGTAGAAAGATGGGTGGACTCACGAGCCATCAAGCCATTCTGGATCAGTGAAATTCCCACCACCTTTTACAGCAGGGATCCATGACTTCTTTGGTGCAGCAGCAACTGCCACAATAACTCTTTTAGGACTAACAGCACCACCAACTTTGCCACCAATGCTAGCAGCAAGGAGGTCCTGACTCCTCTTTCCTCCACATAAGAAGTGAGATCCAAACCCATTTAACACAGCACCAGATGTTACAGCTGCCATCTCTCCTTGACCTTAAACCGAGTCTGGTTTGGAGTTTTCTTTGCATATACACATTCACTTGGTGATCTTATATGTGAAGTGTGGGAAAATCCGAGGGAGCTCTCATACAAAGCCAAGTAGGACTATGAAATCTATAAAAGAAATCTTAGGCTCTCGTGGATAGATTTTGGACCAATGGGAACTTGGTCTCCATCCCCGTCCCATGTTTCATGCAGCCACGTGGATCACCTCATCACCGCATATTATATTTTGGTCCCTTTTATATCTTATGATGTCCATCCTTTTCTTAATGTGAATAGTTCCTAATAAAAGTAAGATAACGAAAATCTGCCCACAAACACTATCAATATCAAACATGTAATCTTATTTATATAACTTTGAACGAAACACGAGAAATTCTTCTACAAAATACATATGGTTTTCGTAAATTAAAATAATAAAAAAATGGTACAGTGTGATTGAGTAATAGGTAGTTCGTAGTTGTAGTTAAGCTAAGCTATATTTTATTGATTATACTGAAACCATGGTGTAGGGCATACATAGGTTACCTAAATATAGTAATGATAAGTGATAACCCACTTATATATATATATATATATATATATATATATATATATATATATATATATATATATATATAATAGTAAGATGTTTGGATAATATATACAAAATCATATTCTAATCTAAATTTGTTCACAAAACAAAAACGCAATAATGACACAATGATTTGTTTAAATAATTTTATATAAAAATTATTATAAAAACGACTTTGAAAAAAACTGATAATATATATTATATTAACTAAACGCATATTTTGAAATTTCAAAATCAAATAAATGCAGAAAATACAGAAAATGTATTTTTAAGTCAAACACACTTCATATTAATTTTCCTTATTTTAACTTCTGCACAAGCTGGATTTAGACCACGAGTTAAAATCCTCTTCGCCTTTCTTTTTGCTTTGGGATTTTTCTTCTTTATTAGTTGTAGTGCTTCCATTTACATATAATGAAGTATGAAGAAATTTATTGAGTTAAGTTAACGTGACATCTCCGATACACCCTCCCCATTTATATATATTGTTTTTCCCATTTATATACATTGTTTTGATATCCCACACCAGGCAATGGGGCTCAATATTGGGCTCTCTTTCTGCTAACGACACCCATCTATTCTACCAATTTGATTATTGGCCCGTAGTGTAGAATTCTGATCCATTCTGCCAGGTTTTATATTTTTTGTTGGTCCATGTTCTACTGTTTTTTCCCCCAAAGTCCACTATTCTAAAGTAGTACAAGATAACACATAAATTGCAGCACATTGTATAATTATTGGCCCAGATTAGAGCAATCGAACAAATGCTTATGCGGCCCAAAGTGTGGGCCGTAAGGGTGTTACTGTTTCTTTATCATTGATTAAAAGCAGATGTTATGAAATTAACAAAATTTAATATAAATAACTAATTTTTTTAATATGTATAATTTTGATTTTGTTGTACTTATAATAAAGAACAGAAACATAACTTATAAGCTAGTTTTGTGCCTCGTAAACATTCTTCTCCCTAATAATGTTTCTTTTCTTGAAAGTGGTGTAAATACAAATAACTAAGTAGATTTTCCATAATACTTCGAAAAATTTTCGAGTTCCCATCAATTGGACGAGTGCAGTTCCTAAGTTTCATTTTATTTTAAGGTACTTACAAATCAACTTTCATGGTTGCTTTATGACATTCACTTGTCTTTATTGTAAGTTTCTATTCAAGCACTATATTACTAAGTTCAGCCTAACAAAGTCTAACGAATGTGTACAATCACACCTAAATTCTTACCAAGTCAAGGAATCATCTAAGGCCTACTAAGTCATATTTCAACATGTGTCATATGGTGAATTACTATTTTTTTTATGCATAAAAGTTTAGATAAGTTTTATGAGCATTTATTATAAAAGTATTTACGTATTACTCATCAACAAAATTTTCACATATATACTAAGTTTTCTTATATTAATTTATCTTAATTATTATAAAAGCATTATGATTAATCACCTATAAACTTTTTTAGTTGACATTTAATTTATAATTTACAGACTAATAGTTTTTAAAGAATAAACGAAAGCCATATAAAAATAATCAACTCGTTAACATTTAGCAATGAACAAGTTCATAATTTTTTTCAGCCGTAACCGTTTAAAAATTTATGCAATCATAATTGTTCACAACTGAAACACAAGACCCTTTAAATAACTCCATTTAAACTCTTTCTTTATAAATTGAGACAAAGACATAAAGGACACATCATGTACAAGCATTACGATTGTGTAACTAAATCGTTTTAAGATGTTCTGTTTTCCACCGAAAAAATAGTTGACCATATTTTATCTACTGTGTTATTTGATATGAAATACGTTTGCAGAAATTACACAAATTTAAATTAGAATTCAATGATAGAGGATAGTATGACCGTTCAAGAAAAATATTACAATAAAATTTTCTATTAATAAAAATAAAACATGTATCATTCTTATATTTTTATACTGAATATCAATTTTATTTTTATTAGGCATTACTTGTATTCCTTATTATTTTTTACTGAATAACATTTGAAGAAGAAAAAAAAAACAACGGTCATAACAATAATTATATTATTATTCTTGAATTTCAAAAATCACCAATCAAATTTAAAATTGCAGAATGAGAATGATAAAGGTTTGAACATCATTATTTGGAGAATACCATGGACCACACCTCGGTTCTCAATAGAGAAAACCTTGCTGGCACTCTGTAGTTAACGTTATATGAAAAATTATTAAAATAATTAGCACATAATTTTTTTAATAAGATTATTTTTATTACATATTCTCACAGTACCTTATATATCACTTTTTCAACTATTTTATCCCAGGCTTCCCACTTTTCTTTCTCCCTGGTTGTAAAAATATTTTTAAATGTGAATCAGAAACAACATTATCCTATTTCTATTAATTTGTTTAGATAAAATGATATAAAATTATTTTAATTTAATTTAAAATTCTGAGTTTGAATTTAAAATATACAATGACATTAAAGTCTATAATAATTTTATCTTAATAGAACAATGTTATTTTTAACAAAGAATACAAAAAATATAAAAAAAAAATATTATAATATAATCTAAAGTATGAAATTACCCTATGATCTAACTAAAGCATCATGAGGGTCATCTATTCATGCATGGGAGGGTTAGAAAATCAAGAGTTAAGGCACATAGTTTGAACAATAAAATACACAAGAAGGAGCTTTCCCATTAATGATTATGGAGAGTTGCTGGTTGGCTTAAAATAAGGCAAAGCCACCTCACCTCGTCCAAAACTTTGTTATAACTTTTCAATATTTTAGCATCTCATCAATGTCTACCTATGTGTCTATCTTTCTTCTTTTGCTTTCGGAGGCACACAACGGCACAAGGTATAATAATAAGTGTTGTGTGTTCCCTTTTGGCGAGGATTGTGGAATTTGCTTCCATAATTGTCACTAATTTTGCCTGTGCTTGTGATTCCAAATCATTATAATCATTTGCACTTGCTGGACCCAATCTCATAATTATGTACATCCATGCTATTTTTGAGTCAAAAGTTTTCAAACAAGAAAATTGTTAAGTAATTACCACTCCTTTTTATTATGTGCAGTACTATATATATCTTTACAAACAAAGCAAATCATGTTCTACAAATTTGAAGTTTGAAGATTCAACACATTTTTCTTCTGGCTTCGATGTCTATGTTCAACCAATTAATAAGACATGAATAAGTCGTAGTAGTACATAATCCATGTAGCATGGTGGAAAACTAACGTGGGAGACATTTTAATTAGCTAGGGGACCAGACCGAATTATCATTCATGTTGAAGATCATCATGTGAACGTCTCATGCTCACTTTATATCACTTTCCTCCTATTTAATTTTTAATAGTATTCATATTTGTTCAAAGTTTATATATATATATATATATATATATATATATATATATATATATATATATATCAGTTACATAGTCTAAAATATCAATGGGAGTAGATCTAGTATGACATAATTTACTATGATATCAAGAATTAAAGTTCAAATTATTTAAGAGAAATATTCACATTTAGTATAAAGAATATCTTGAGTAGGTTTATCATAAAAGGAATAAAAAAGATAAAGAGAGTTTAAAAGAGAAATTTTAATAATTGAAATGTTTTATAAAATATTTATTTGATGTTAGATTTAGTTTTTTTCCATCTATAAATTATGTCATTCTTTTTAGCCATTCTAAGTAGTAGGTGATGGACTCAATTTATGAAATTATTACATAATGCATGCTTTTTATTTGTCTTGACATGTGTATTGTGTTCTGTCCTTATTGAGTCGTACACGATTTCTTGATGGGACTTCTGTGCTGTAAGAGATTGTCAGGATCAAGAGTGAATGATCATGGTTTTCATGCTGTCTTCATGTCAACAGTGTAGTTTGAAATTTTACATCTTGAGCTTTTATTGATATTCATATAAGTAGGGACGGATTTTATTGGAATTTCTAAGTTCTCTTGTGGGACTGATTAAATAAAATTTAAGTTTTCACTATTTGTTTATTAAGATTCGTATAAATTTTAAAAATAAAAATATATTAAATAAAGTATAATAAAATAAAATATTAAATAATTTTTAAACTTTTTTAAAATTTATAAACTTAATTTATATATTAATAATTTTTTATTCAATAATTATATTATAAAAATTTGATATAAAATATGAATTATTAAGTGAAATAAATTTAGATAGATTTACTGTTCTTTTCTCCCTCTCTATAAATATATATATATATATTATATATATATATATATATTAATTTACTTCAAATATTTATAAAATTGTAAGAATTTTTCTACGACATGAATTCTGTTTTAAAATTTTCAAAAGAATTTAACTATCTTAAATTTAAATTTTATAATCTTAAAATATGAAATGATAAATATATGTAATTATTTTACAACTATATTTATAAATAAAAATTTATTATATTTATAATTTTATAAATAATATTTTAAATATTTCTGAATTAATAAAAAGTTTTTGAAAGTGTAAGTGGCAAAATATTTCACATTCTCCCTTGTTTCATCTTATCCATCTTATCCTTTTCTATACAGTCTCATTTAGTAAAGTGTGTTAAAGAAATAAATTTAATCTGTTTAATAATTAAAAAAATTATATATATACATAATATTTATTGAAAATTAAATAAATAAACTTAACTTTATGGTAATAATTAACTTAGACACAATAAGTAGATACAAAAATTCATAAAAATAATTAATTGAACTATTTATACTTAGTTAATGTATTATAATATGATTTTAAAATATTGAATGAAAAATATAAATACCGTTAATGATAAATATAAAATACTCATATATTATAATATAATATTTTTTTTGTAATTATAATACTAAAATATTAAAAATAATATTATAAAAATAAAAAAATTTGAAAATATTACTTGAACAAATAATCATTTTTAAATTATCCAAAATTTTAAATATTACAAAATAATATTATATTATATTATTTTTTTAAGAGATAATTTTTTTCCATTCTAAATAATTTATAAAAAAATAATGTTAATGATCAATATAAAAATATTCATATATTATAAAAAAAATTATTGTAATCATAAATTGCAATGTGTTAGAGTTTTTTTTTTTTTTTGAGGAAAATTGATGTATATAAGGCGAATTTTGTAAAATGAACTTCAATAGTACATAAATATAGAATTTTATAAACAAGTTAGAGAGATATGTTTTGAAATCAACGAAATTCGATCTTCAATCCAATTTCATCGCAAGATCTCTTTTCTTCCTTTGATCAATAGTTGGTATGGTATAAGTTGAGATTCAAGTTGAGGAATTGAAAATTTTATTGAGAAGTCACTGTATGAAGGGTTTCAATGTTTCTTTTCTCTTCCTTCCTTTCCTTGATTCAAGAGCTATTGAGGTAAGGGAAACTTATTGTTTGATCTTTTATGTTGTATATGTTGATCTTTCTCTATTGGTTCATGCTTTTGGCAAACATTTAAGTTGTAATAAAAGTTAAAACCCTAGTGTTCTTTGTTCTTGGTATTCTTGGTGAGGAATGAAGGAATTGATGATTCTTGTGTGTATTGTTGTTTAAAGTCACTTTTCTTTTCAGTTTTGAGTTGTATGTTGTTATAGATAGTAGAATCTGAGTTGCTTGCACGAATTGTTGCATTAGATGCGAGGATTTGGATTTGTTATGTTGTTATTGAGTTGTTGTGTTCATTCTTGAATTCATGCATGTGCTTTTGGGCTTGCTTGCACAAAGTGTCCATAGGGTCGCTTAAGTGAGCAAGTGAGACCAAGGAGTAGTCTTTGGCATGGTTCACTTAGAGTGCTTGGTGTGGGTATTTAGAGTGAATTTTAGTTGGTTAGGGAAAGGTTTTACTTAATTAAGCAAGCTAAGCTTGCTTTCTAAGGGTGCTCTTTCGTTGAGTTCGTTTAGAGTGAGCTCTAGGGTGCTTGAAACCCTTATTTTACCTTTGAAACTTGTATATTCTTAACATATATTATTGTGTTGATTGTTTTACATGGTAATTGATGATGATTGAATCCACTTCATCATATATTGATATATGATGATGTATGAAGATATTTTTTAAGTTGATGCATGTTGTTTAAGTTGTGTTGTTACGTTGATTTGTTGAGTTGTGTTGTGAACATAGGATTAGAGAAGAAGTGTTGTTTTTAAAGTTGTGATATCTCATTGTGTTGATATATGTTGTGGTGCTCTAAGAGTCCAAGTGTTGAAAATCCTCCTTAAGTATTGTTGTCTCTTAGAGTGAAGTATTGAATTTCCTCTAGATTTTTAGTTGATACCAAATGGGGGGCAGGTCGAGCCATACATGTTTAGAAGCGACTAAATTGAGTAAGGTATGAAGTTGATGGGTAAAATCCTTAATTAAATACTTGAAAGATGTGTAATATCACAATGATAGTTAGCAGATTATACTCATAGGTGACTTGATTAATGCATGTCAATGTCGTGGTGAATCCATACCCAAGTTATACTATTCTTGACGACGGGTATTGGACTCCCTAGTATAAGTGGCAAAATATGAGAAATCATGTTGTATTGTAGATTATTATCCAAATTTGTTGTTGAACTAACAAGTCAAAAAGTTTAGGCCATTAAGTTTGATTCAGTAGAATCAAACCACTTAAATTGTTTACATGTGTTGTAAGAAATCTCTTAATTGAAATGTGTGATGACACATGAGATATTGTGTTATTAATATGTTGTATTGATGAGTTGTATTGTTAGTTGGAAAATTGCAATGTTGTTGAGTTGTGAGTTGGTATGTTGATATGTGTTGTTGTATTGAACTTAGATTATTATTATGTTGTGTTGAGTAAGTGTGTTGTTAATATGGTGCGATGTTAATATATTATGTTGTAAAGATATTATGTTGTGGAGTTTTTATGTTGTGAAATGGTTATATTGCTAAGTAGAAGAATTATTATGTTGCTAAATTATTTTGTTGACATGATATTAGGTTACTTATATGAAGTAAATGAAGTATTGTACATCACTTAGTTGTCATTCTCATCTTTAAACAATTTGGTTTGTGGCATTTTGTTGGATCAAAAGTGGTTGACGGTTGCAAACAGGGGTAAATGTCTCATTATTAAAGTTTGAAATGGCTTGCCTTGTGCCTCGTTCACATTGAAAATTGGGTTGAGGACTTTGTTTAGATTCTCGCCATTTGTTGCACAATTGATGGATCACATTACTGACTTGTGAAAGCAGAGGAGGTCAAAGGTTTTCTACATAACTACCAACTTGTAGGTCATGTCACGAATTCGTCTTATATTCGTGTGGCAGAAATGAATAACAACTAGCCAAAACAAATAATTTAAGAAAAATGATAGTGAGTGCTCTAATCACATTAAAAATTTATTAATAACAACACATTCCCTTTATAAATTTTGTTATAGTTTTTAATAAAAATAAATCACGTATTAGTTTTTAAACGTGTTCCTAGAATACTGATTAATAAGATCCAAATTTAAATTGATATCCAGCATAGCATGAATTATCAAGATGGAAATTTGATTTTAATTTAAAAGTATTAAATATTTTGTAATAGGTAATTTTATCTCTCATTATTCTTACCGGGAGAAAGAGACACCATGTGTTTCAATATATTTATTTTAAAATAAAAATAAAATAGAACTAAATTATACATAAAAATAAAATTGAAATAAATTATACATAAAAATGAAATTGAAACATATGTTTTTCCTCTTTAATTTTCATACTAATTTTATGAATTATAAATTTAATTAGGTAACTATTTTTTAGTGGGTTCCAACTTTCATAATTGATGCCAAATTTTAGTTTCATTTTAAGGTCTACAATATCATATAAAATATTTTGTATGTTATGATATTTTAAATCACGTTTTTTATACAGAGTTAAACTTGTTTCAGTATGTGCAGCATCACAGATAGATCTAAAATCTTGACAAAGGGGATCAATTTGTTTTTCTTCCTTTATAGTTATTTAAATACACAACTTCAAACAATATAGTGCATTAATTAAAGTTTTTGATGAATAAAAACCTATCAAAACTTTACAATATTGTTCATTATGTGTTTGTTAAAAGTTTTCTATAAATTTTTTATTCAAATATATTTTTCAAACAATTTTATACATAGATATATTCTATATTTATAAACCATGAGATGAAATTTATAATAAGAAGACTCTTACCTACCCCTCTAGATTTATCCTTGTGGATCACTATATAATTATATTCGCATAGTATGTTGTGTTTATATTTAATTATTAATTAATAAAATCATAAATTTTAACATGTTTAAACTCGAGCACAAACAAAAAGATGTATGTTAATGTATAAAGAATTTACTATGATTTTAGATATATGAAAAAAATGTTATTTAAAGAAAATGAAGCTACAATTAATTATATATTAAAAAAATTAAAAAAAATGTTTGATTTTACTTTTATTTATTCAAATTTTACCATTTATATTATATTATTTTATTAATTCTTATAACATCGAATATTTTTCAAAGATTCATATTATTCTTTAAAATATTTTTTTACATATCATAAATTTATAAAACCTTTTCAAATCTTAAGATATAAATCCATAAAATTCAAAGAATAATTTTTAAAAGTCTTTTAAAAAATTTAAAACATTTTTACGACTTGTGGTATGGTTATACCTATTCTTCTTGTACGGGACATAGTACATTATCAGTTGCCCATATGGAATTTATCGCTAATCCACGTAGTAACTTCATAATCTTTTTTAATAAATAAGTAAATAAATTTAAATGAAAATTGTGAGGCCCCCATAAAACTCTCCCTCTCTTTTCTCAACTCTGATTCACTCTCACTCACTCTCTTATTCTTCTTTTTCTTCTTGTCCCAAGGTGGTACCACTGAGTAAGAGATTCAGAGCTTTTCTTCTCCTCCGTGGTTGCTCGAGCTTGTTTTTCGCCGTTCGTTCAAGCTCTTTTCTTCTTCTTCATTGTCTTCATCTTCTCGGAAGCTTGGATTCTTGCATCGAGGTAAGGGAAACTAGGTTTTTCGCTATTTTTGGATGAAAATGAGTTCTAGAAGCTCATTAACTGTTGGTGTTGGCTGATTTTGGCTGAGTTTTGGTGAAAAATGGATTTTTGGGGTCTTTGGGGTTTTGAGAAAATTTTGGGTTTTCCTTGATTTATGGATGCATGTGTAAAAAGGTGGTACTTTTGAGGTGTTTGATGAAAATGTGGCATTTTGGCTGGTTTGCATGTGGAATTTCTGTTGATTTATGCAGGTTTTGAGCAAAATTTTCGAAGTTGTAGGGTTTCTGATTGAGAGCACGCCGGGCGCTATTCTTGGCGCCGGGCGCGTGGCCAACAGAGGGCTCCATTGGTCAAGCACGCCAGGCGCGAAGTTGTGTGCATCGGGCGAGCTTGAAGATGGATGCCCCTAGATGGCTCACGCCGGGCGTGGTTGGATCATGCTGGGCGTGGTTGGATCACGCTGGGCGCGCTATCAGTCAGTGACCCACCCTTTTGGTTTCTGGTGTGGCACCGGGCGTGGAGACTCCTTGGGAGTCTCTGCCAGAGGTGGCGCCAGGCGCAATTTGTATTGCGCCGGGTGTGAGACCCTAGGAAGGTCTTTGCTTTCTTACGCCGAGCGCGGGATTAGCACGCCGGGCTTATGAGACCTCGTGAGGTCTCTGCCTTCCCTCACGCCGGGTGCAATAGGAATTGCGCCGGGCGCGCTGGTCCCCTGGTACTCTCTGGTTGTGCCACGCCGGGCGCGACCATGAGTGCGCCGGGCGCGTATGATGATGTTGAACTATATGCTGATAGTTGTTGAATTATGCTGAAATTGCTGAGCTGAGATGTAATTGATGAAAATGTTGTGCTGACTAGATGGTTATGCTGAATAATGATGTTAAGCTGTTATAGATGTATATTGCCGTAAGGCTGAGCTGTTGTAGGCCGTAAGGCTAAGCTGTTGTAGGTCGTAAGGCTGAACTGTTGTAGGCCGTAAGGCTGAGCTGTTGTAGGCCATAAGGCTGAGCTGTTGTAGGAGATCTCCGAGCTGATATGTGTGACGACGCATTGTGTGCTTATTGCTGTGTATGCTGTTTAACTGATGAGATGTATGCTGATGATGTGCTGATAGTTGTAGCTGTTCATATTACTTAAATATGTTTTATATGTTGATTCTTTACACTAGCTTACCCTTTGTTGTTTCCATGTGTTGGACTGTGATGATCATACGTTGTATGGGAACAGAGTAGGGTTAGGTTGGTGATAGTGGCAGGACTGCAGCTGGCAGATAGAGGAGTTTTATTTTGCTAATGTTTTGATGTTTTGGCCACTAGTTTGGCTATTTTGGGTTGTATTTGTATATTCTGATGTAGCTCAGATTGGACCTTGTATATATGTATATATATTCTAAATACTATATGTATATACTTGTTCTTTTCTGTGTGCATGCCGTCGTTGTTGGGTAGCGTGTGGTGACCAGCCGGGTCGTTACAAAAATAATGATACAAATAAATAATTTAAATAAATCTTTTTAGTTCAACTAAATAATTTAAATAAAATTTTTTAATTCAAATAAATAATTTAACAAAAAAATCATAATCTAAATTAATAATTATTTTATATACAAATTAATATAAAATATTAGTTATAAAACAAAAAAAAATATAAATGAAAATAAAATTGCATATAATATTAGTTATATAAATATATAAACAAAATATTAAATATTAATTTTAAAATATATTAGTTATATTAAAAATATTAATTATAAATAAAACTACACGGATAAAAAGAAAATTATATAGGGTATTAAACAAATTTTAATTTCATATTTAAAAAACACATAAACTTGAATAAAAAGTCAACTTATATTAATATTATCTATAAAATATTAATTACATTTTATATTAATCATTCAAAAAATTTATTATAAATATTTAATTTTATAATATATTAATGATAAAATGAATAAAATTTAAAATTTAAATAAATGAAGTCAACCTTCAAATGAGATACATTACATTTTAGAAGAATAAATTTTTTGACATTATTGCATTTAAAAAGTCATCCTTTAGTATTTTCTTAAATATTAATTTAATTATCTACGGTGTATATGAAGAAAATATATATTTTAATTTTTATATATTTTAAATATTTATATATTTTTATCATATATTAATTCTTTTTCTATTATCACAATTTTTCAAAATTAAATAAAAAATATAAAAAATTTAATTATCATTCATTTTATGAGTAATAATTATAATCTTATGTTGTAATCATTTTATTTATATATTATAATTTTTATAATTTTTATTTTATTTTATTTTGCATCTCACTCGATGTTATGGCCACGTGTCAAGGTAACTCGGCTTCAACACTTTCCTTTTAAAAGGTACCTCTCTCGCTGTCCACCATAACTCTCGCAAGTCGTAAAGATGCAACTTTTCAATTTTTTTCAAATGATTTTCAAGAAACCGGTAACCAGTCAACCTTTTCAACAATGATTATACTCATTTAACCAACATTAAATACATTCTACAAGAATACTGTTATTATTATTTTTTTTACAATGAAGACTTTTATTATTTGAATGAAAAATCAGTTTGTACTTTCATTTAATTATACTCTTTATTATTATTAGTTTTTTTACAGTTTATTATTATTAGTTAAAATTATAATTTTTATAAATTTAAAGAAATTTCTATTGAAAATATATGTTAAAATGTGTATATTTAACTCCTCAAAACTTTTATATTATTGCATGTTAAATTACACTTTTATTCTTCAATTTTTAAATAAAAATATTTACTTATCTAATTTTAAAGAAATAAATTAATCTTGTAATCAATAACCATTGTTGATCTTAAATTTCAATATTAATCCATGACATTATTATTTAACTAAGATAACATTTAATAATATGATATTTAGAAATGAAATTAAAAATAATATAAATAAAATTTAATAATAAATAAATATTAATTACTTATTAGAATAAATATAAATAAAATAATTATATACTTCGATCTTTAATAACATGCCACTCATATATCATTGGTTAATGCAAAAATTTAATTGTCTATACACGTTAAATTAACTGTAAAACTAAAATTTTATATTTTTAAAATTAAAAAAAATAATTAAACAATAAAATTATAAATTATAAACATAGGGTTAAAAAAATATAATTTAAATTTAAATATATTTTTGATCTCTCAAGTATTATAGTTATACAATTTTAATATTCTGATTATTAGTTGAATAATTTTAATTATTCAAGTGTTACAATTGTACAATTTTAATCTTTCACGTTAAAAATTCAATAATTTTTATTGATGTGATTCTAACATGTGATATGATATATCAATGTTTTTAATTAAATTTTTAAAATATATTTATCTTATCAAATATATTTATATATTTTTATAAAAGTATATTAATGTTCTAAAAAAATATATTAATATATACTAGTATATATTTATAAAATCAATAATTTATCTATAAATACGATAATAATATTATTGATAATATTAATTTATCAATAATATTATAATATATATAATTTTATTTATTTAGTGATAATCAATATATATCACTTAATATATGAATTAAAATTATATTATATATAATTTTAGGTCAACAAATGTATAATTTAAAAATTTATATATATAATTTAAAAATTATTAGATGTTAATGAAAAATGTTAAAATTGTATAATTACAAGAGGAAGTAAAATAATGTAATTAAGTTTTGGAGGATGGAAATCTCATAATTGAGATATTTGAAGACTAAAATTACTTAGTATAATCTAAAATTATCGAAACCAAAATCACATAGCTAAAATACTAAAAAAAAAACATATAGTGAGTAAATAATGTCCTTGATTGGTGGTCTGGCTTGGCTCTCTTATATAAGTGCCTCACTCACTCCCACAAACACAATCCCACTTCACTCTCTTTCCAAATGGCAGCAACAAAACTGTCTCTGATTCTCTGCGTTTTGGCCCTGTGGGGCGTCGTTCCATCTGACGCCGCGTCCTCCCCACACGCCCCGGCACCCTCCGTGGATTGCTCCAACATCGTGCTCACCATGGCGGACTGCTTGTCGTTCGTCACCAACGGCAGCACCGTCACCAAGCCCGAGGGCACCTGCTGCTCCGGTCTCAAGTCCGTCCTCAAAACCGCTCCCGCCTGTCTCTGTGAGGCCTTCAAAAGCAGCGCTCAGTTCGGCGTCGTTTTGAATGTCACCAAAGCCACCACTCTCCCCGCTGCTTGCAAAGTCATCGCTCCTTCTGCCACCAACTGTCTATGTATGTAACTCAATTCTGCCTTTTAACCTTTTATTTTTTTTTTTTTTTAAGAGTGTTGGGTTCATCAAAGGTTTCATTTTTATGCATCGATCATGGTCCTACATGACTTGTCCCGAGTTTTTTTTTTTGTTTTGAACTTCGGATCTTGTCATTTGTTTTTCGATTTTTCTCCCTTTCTCGGTTCATGTCAGTAACCGTGTTTGTTTCTGTTTGCTTTGCAGTGTCTGAAGCGCCTGCTGCTGCTCCTGGTATGTTTCTCACTTTTTTATTTTATGCCATTTAACGATAAGAACCATATATGTCTTCTTTGGCTGTGGATAATTTAAACTACATATGATTATATTATAGTTGTGAATTGTCATGTTTATTTGGACGGTCTGTCTGCCTACCAATTCTACTGATACGTGAATTTCTGCTAATTATATTGCTGGTTTAAAGATTTTTCAATAATTTAAACGGCTATATGGGTTTGTTGATTATTTTGTCAGTAATGTAAAGAAATGTAAATAATTAAGTCATTAGACTATGCCAAGATGAAATTAGTTTTCTATAATTTTTACTATTATTTGGAGATTACAAGATGAAATCAGTCTATAATTTTTCTCCTTTGTTAGTTCTGAAATGTAAGTTCTTCAAGAGGGACATAAATACAAAAATTAGAAAACCAAAAAATATTATCAATATGTCCTGTAATTTTTTTTATGCTTTATCATTAATTTTAGTTGTATGAATATTTTTAACCAGTTTGATATTGGTGGTGTTTCTAATTGAATTATTATTATTTATTTTGTAGCTGTAGGCCTCTCTCCACAAACTACTCCATCTCCTCAATCATCTGATGCTTCAACTCCTGGTTTGAATGGTCCTGTGAATGAGGTATCTCCAGTACCAGCACCAGCTCAAGGGAACACAGCATCAGCGTCGTTCCCATTTTCAGCTGGATCCTTGCTTGTATGCATAATGGTAGCTGCATTCTCAGGCTTCTGAGATGAGTTTCGTTCCATTGCAAGAGTAGAGACATGACATGAGGGACTATTTTGATGTTTCTTTGGGTTTTACCATTGGAGCTCTTCTCATTCTATGTTTGACTTAAGTAGATAAAATTCATTCTGGGGAGTGACTCGAACTTATTTTGAGCTTGTACCCTCTTTTTATATTTATATATATTACCATATGAATTACAATATTATTTTGCTATCTTTTTTTTTTTTGTGATAATCGATTAGTACATGTGCCAATGTCACAAGGGACGACATGCTATGGTGTATGAGCACTAGCGGTTAGTGCGGGAGACTTCTTTTCAATCGGGGTTTTTCACTTTTCATAGTCTCAACAACCACCTGTTTTTGCAAAATTATTAACTCCACACGATGGGTCCTAGTTCCTTGATTAAGCACAAATGTAGCTAAATAATGGACCTAATCATATATGCTTTCCTTGCAACCATAGTCATATTCCGGTGTTCTAGTTTGTATTGCCACGCCACATTGTTAAAATCAAAATACTTTAAACTATCAATTGAATATGCCTTTTTTGTGCTTTTGATATGTTAGCACGGACTTTAGGTCTAAAAGAAAGAAAATTAAATGACAGAGTTTGTTAGTGGTTTAGATTATTAGAATATTATTGTATTTAATTTTAATATTTTATATTTCCTTAAATAAGATGATGATATATGTAGGGTTATTTTTAGTAGTTATTAAGTTATACATATGTAGTTGTTTTAGTCTATGAGGTTTTAATGAGAAATATCAATGTTTGTATTTATCTTCTCCATAGCTTTCTTGTAATATTATAGGAGTAGTGATAGTATAATATTAGGTTTTTATCAAATGGTGCTTTCATCAGGTTACTCCGGTCCCACACCCAATTCCCCATCATAGAAGACCATCTCCATATCCTTGTTGAGCAACTAGAAGTTTAACAAACGAATATTGACCAACGTCATCTGGATGACACATGGTATGCTTCTTTGCAAAATACGCTTAACAACTTTGCTTCCTAAACCCAAGGTTTTGTTCACTGAACCACAGAACACTGGTATCAAGAGCAACTACAATATCACCAATATTACCAACAATACCATGGACAAGTTCCATACCAACAATACTACTAGCAATACCTTGGACATGGTTCATATCAACAACAATATCAACATTATTACACATATCATCGGTCTATAGTTTTGCACTACTAGCAGGTCTATGGTTAGCCCCAACTTCAGTCTCAAATTCATCCTTATCCTTACCCCTTAGTTCAACCCCATTATGTCTAACCCCAACCCCAACAACATATTCCAATACCAACAATTCAACAAAAAAATCAACAGCTTCAAATTTTTGTCAACCAACTACCCTTACAAAACCCATCATACCTTTTTCAAAGTCTTATATCCAATCTAAAATGAGCACACATGGTGAGAAAAATTATGGTCCCAAAATTTTGTAGATGGCTCCTCTTAAACAATTTAATTTGTATGAAGATGCATTACTCCGTCTTTTGCACGTTCCCTAACCCAACCCCCATTGTACATGTGTCCAAAATTTTCTATTTGTTAAACTTTTGGTTTCCCACAACCCATTTCCCCTAGCCTGGTGCGTTGTGCACTCAAAATTAGTCGTACCTTTTACCAAGACAATTGTCACTTTGTTGTCCAATAATTCCAATTTTGTATTGGATTTACCATGCCCTATTGCTCATAAATTCCCATTCTTGGCCAACACCCCACAACATCCACTCCATGACATAATGCTGACTACCAAATTTTTTAAGACAAATTTTTTAAGACTTAAACTTTCTTAGATAGATATTTTTTCATTGGTTCAAATTTATCCTAGAACATTAAGGACAAGTTTTTGGTGGAGTTGTCAATAATGTCAGTATGGGCTTTAGGTGTAAGATTGTACCTAGATATTGTAAGGATTTTTGGCTAGAGTTTCGGTTGATCCTAATAGGAGGCAATATATAAGGTATTCTTTTACAATTGAGCTTCATAAGTTCAGTTCTAAATTTTTTTAGAGAGATAGTTTAGAGAGAGGAGCTCTAATTCTATGAGTCTTTCCTTCTCCTTAAACCTTTTCTTGATTGGTGGATCCTTTTCCTGAGATTTCTTATCTCGTCTTGTGTGTCTTAGTTCACGTTTAGAAGCTTGAATATACTCTGGTGCTGTACAGAGTTCTTCGGAGAGCTTGATTCCCTTTTTCTCTTATCCTCATCATCTTGGTGAAATTGTTGAGGTAAAGGAAGGTAAGATTGATAGTGAATGAAATGATTGAATTGCATGCTATTGATTCAAATCATGTGTGAATGTATAGTTATTTTATTTAGTGAATGATGAAATGGGGTTTTAGATGTTTTTGAGGTGACTGAGATGATTTTGAAAGACCTTGTTGTTACATGTGGTGGTTTTGGGGCAAAATGAGTTGTTGGAAAGATATATGTATGAATGATTGAGTTACATGCATGAATTGATGTATGGGTTGGTGGATTTTTGGATTATTAAAGTGTTTTGCAGGGTTGGTGTTCTTGAGCTTCAAATATGTAGGTTTATAGGCTTGCTTACTCATAGCGCCCATGGGGATCGCTCTAAGCGAGTAGGTGTGACTAGGGTATGGGTGAGTTTTAACTTGGTTTGCTTAGAGAAAATTTGTGATTGCTTAGAGCAAGTTTTGGCTTAGAGCGATCAAGGACTCACTAGCTCAAAGTGAGTTGAGGTGGGAGTTCAAGGGTAGTCCTTGACTTTGCTCACTTAAAACGAATTAAGGAACATTTTGAGCGAATTCAATCACTTAGAGTGAGGGTGATGTCGTTTGAAGCAACCAAAGTGAGACTCTAAGGGGTGTTCTCTGTCTAAGCTCACTCAAAGTGAGTTTCTTAGAGCTTAAAGCGAAATTGTGTCACTTGGAGCGAGAATCTTAGACTCTTGAAGCGTTGGATTCCCTCTTTGTTGTATGAGTTGGATGTTTGTATGAAGGTTTAATCTAATGCCTTGTATGTTGATTATACATTGATATGAGATAATGTGTGATGATGATTTAATTATTAATGATTAAATGATGTATGGTGAACATGAATAGAATGCTTAAGCTTATTGCATGTTGTGTAATGTAAGATGATAACTATAAGCATTAGTATGCTATATTTGTGTAATTAAAATGATGATGTACATTGATATACTATGTATGATTAGTATACTATACTTGGATGAGTTGTTAAACATTGGTATGCTATACATAAATGGTATGATTTAATCTTTGTGTACATTTACTTGGGGTAATATATATAGAGGATATATGTTGAGGTGTTGATGCTAAGAATGCTATGAGCATTAAATCATATTGATTGACTTAGGATTAGGGAAAGGGATGTTGTTTAGAAAGTTAAAGATCCTACATAGGAAATCTTATTTTGGCGCTCTAAAAGGCCAATGGTTAAAACCCTTCGTAAGAAGGTGTGAAATTCTTAAAGTAGATTTTGTGGAGTCTCATTTAGGTCCTCAGCCAATGTAGAATAAGATTTGAAATCGAGGGCTATCACCCTTAATTGATTACTCGAAATGTTATGTGATTCCTTGTGAATAATTAGTGGACTAACTCCATATGTGACTTAGTAATACATGTCAAGGTTATGGTACGCGTATACCCAATTATATTATTCTTGACTATGAAATCAAACTTTCCTAGTGTAAGTGACAAAATTCGAGAAATCATGTTGGGATTGTAAATCCAATTTGGTCGATGAGTATATCTATTCTAGAGATGATCGGGTTGATGTGTCTATCTAGTGTAGAGATGATTAGTTGATTTGGTAGGGTCAATCTACTTATATTACTTAGGTGTATTAAGAGATATCTATAGGTGAATGTGTGACGATGCATTAATTGAGGTGGATGCATATGATGTGTTGTTGATTGGTGTGTTCTTATGCATTGGTTGAACAGCTCATTGTATGATATTTACATGGCGTGTAGCTTTCAAACTGATTATTGTTATAAGGATTGTTGTATGTTGTAAACCTTGTGTTATTAGTTTGAAGGTTTGCATCTGGGTAAGTATTATAGATATTTTTTTTCCTATACTTGTATTTTTTTGAAATCTAGCTTACCATACTTGTTTCTATGTGGTTTGAACTGTGATAATGATACATGATATGAGAGCAAGGTATGGATAGATTGCAGAGAACTTCCATGGAGGTCTTTAAGTGGATGGTGTTTTTGAATATTTTGTGCTACCATGTTATGGTAGTATTGTTTGATTAACACTTAGGTCATATATTTGACTATTACGAATAATTGTACTTATATTATTTATCATTGTATAGTTATTTTTTTTTCTTTCACATATATGCATGTTATATAATACATATTCACGTAATTTTAAATGTATGTCTCTAAGTAGTAAGTTTTCAGTGCTTATTAATAATTACACAAAGTGTAACAATTATAACGAATTGTCATATTAAACTCAAAAAAAGAAAATTAAATGAGATGCAAAAGGATGATCTTAGAATATTATTATGTTTAATTTTTGTTATTTTATATTCTTTAAAATAAGATAATGATACATCTAAGTCATTTTTAATAGCTATTAGATTATAAATATGTATTTTTTTTAAGTGTATGAAACAGCAATGAAAAAATATTAACATTCATATTTATTTCCTCTATAACTTTTTTATTTAGCCTTTTATGATAAATTATAGGAGCAATAGTAAGCTTTTAGCTTTGTATCAAGATATGAGCTTTACAAGTTTTGGAAATGATTGCTGCCATGCGGTGGTCCTTTGTATGCGCAGAAAGGCGTTCGGCGCGTGCTTCATAAAAAGAAAGCGAATGCAATGCTTCATTTTATTATTTTTCTAGTAAAGCTTTAACAGAACAAAATGTTGTCAACAAGTTTGGTTCATCTTCTACTTTAAAAATGGGGTCAAGGATTTGAATTTTGACACGTATATAATGCAGAAAATCTTTAAGGAAACACTTTACTCATAAATGTCCGCACATTTTTCGGAGATTAAAAATTTTGGTATAGGACTCACATATAATGATATATGCCAAAATAAAGAAACGGTTAAATAAGTGTTTAGTTTCTAACTTTTTAAGAATTCGTTTTTAAGTTCTTAATTTTTTTATTAACTTTTTATCATATAAATTAGTTTTTAGAGTTAAATCTTCTCTATTAATTTACAATATATATTAATAAATAATGATTGACTTTATTATTATTATTTATATAACTATTTAATAAATGTCAAATCATATAATATATATAATTTTTTTATTTATTTATAGTCATACATTATTTTTTTTTAAAATAAAATATGTTAAAACAAATATTTATTTATATAATCATAAATAAATAATAAAATTACATTTGTTATATGTTATTAAGTACTCATCTGGGTATTAATAGTTGAGTTGGTTATAATTTATTAACGCATGTCATTACTTGGCAAATAAGAGTAAAGTCTAAAAACTAATTTATGAAAAAGTAAATTAATAGAAAACTAAAAATTGAAGAAAAAAAATAGAGGGTGCATGACAGGCCTAAGGTTGGGTGGCCCATTTGTTCGTGGTGTTCTACTACAGTGAGTGGCCCATAATATAAACGTCAATGAGGACAAATTGGTCAGGAGTTGGTGGGATGGGTATGGATTTTGAAATTTAAGTTACTCAAAACATGAGGTAGAGTAGAAAATAAAACGATTTTATAAGCTATTTGTTCGAAAGAAAGTTCAAAATGTCTAAAAGACATAAATGTCCCTAATAAAATTAAACTATGTAAAAACAATCGTATTTTCGTATTTTTCTCATTCAAAACTAGCTTTTCCTTCTAATCCGTGTCCCATATATTTTGTGATCATTCCTCCTCTCTAACGAACTAAAATGCTAAAATCAACTCATCAGTTTTTAGCAGAGCTAATGAGACAACCCACTTTGAAAACCCATTCTATCATCCCTAATTTTGGCAAGCCTTGCATCTTTCCCATCTTGAATTCCTCTTCCTCGTTTATAAATTCTTTATTGGAACTAGCTCCAATTTTCTTGGCAATCTCCCATCAAAACCTCCAAGTTAGTTACAACCTTTCAAATAGAAAAGAATTGTTTGGCAGAATTGAGTAATGATCTACTTATCCAAAAAGTAAGTGTCTCATTAGTCTTACTCTACTGAATAACTCATGTTCTACATAAACTTTTAACGATTTAACTATTAAATTAAATTTTCTTAATATATAGATTGATATCATCATATAAAATATTTTTATTATTATATATTAATTTAAATGAATAAAATAAAGTATCAAATAATTTATTTTTAAAATTTTCAAACTTGATTTAAGTGTGTAAAACTTTTAATTCAACAAATAATTCGTTGAAATTTGTACCAACAACTCAAATTAAGTTTTCAAATTTAAACTAGTATTAGGGGATAATAACACACATAATTTGCATGCCTAAGGATTAAAATATACTATTTTCACATATTTATAAGAGTTAAGAGAAATGTTTGGAGCATATTCTTTTCAATACATTCTATTTTATTAAATGTAATCATTGAAAATCATAAAATTTTAAGATACACATCCTAATTGATGAATTTCTATTATGTATTTATAATTTTAAATAAAAAAGTTTGTTTGAAAGAGTATACTTGAAAACAAGTTAGGCATATTAGATAAACTAAATAATTAATACTTATAAATAATATTTTACATAATCAAAATAATATGTAATTATTAGATTTTGAATTCTGGGTATGCAACAATGTGAGGTAGAGTTTTTTATTTTATTTTATTTATCTATTAGAATTACAATGATGGTACCAAAGTTTGAATTTAAGATCAAAGAAAGAGTTAATCTTGTTAAATATTATAACGTATATTTGGAGAGAAAACACTTTTTAATAGTTTATAATTTTATAAATTATCTTTCCTATGTCAATTTTGGATACATATATTATACATTTGAAATTTGTTTTTACAAGTATGTGTGGTTTAGTTTGGTTTGAAATGATTTCTCATTTCAATTCAAAAATTAGATTAAAACCGTGTGATTTTAAAATTTAAAAAATCGAACCAAATCATTAATTTATAATTTTTTTATATTGATTTTAAGTTTTTTTTTTAATTTTTAATTTTATCAATTTACAATTTTTCAATTACGTTTGTTGGGTTTTAAACAACCTTACTAAAAATCATTGTATTACTCGTGATTCTAGTATGACAAAAATCATTTACGTTTGTTGGGTTTTAAACTTGTGTAGTTTCTTTGAAATGGTGATATCAATAACTCATTAGTTATCAAGTAGTATGTATTTAACCACAAGATGCCCTTTTAAAGATCATTTTAGCATTAACATAGACCAATACAACAGTGATGCTAATTAAAATTAGTAATGGTTTAAAGCAACACTAAGGAGTTTCAATTTATTTTAAAAAATTGAACCTCTGCGTTAGACTAGTGTGGACTTCTCTGCCCTTAGTAGCGTTGCTGTCAGGGTCAACGCCAGTGTTTAAATGCAAGAACACACTTTTTAATTGGTCATGATAAGCCAACAATGTTTGACTATCAATTAAGAATGACACTTATACTCAAAATTTTAATTGAATTTGATTAAGACATCAATATATAAATAATCTAGTTGTTTGATTCAATTGATTATGAAACATATATTTACTATTAAAATTAATGATTTATTTCTTTTAAATCCAAATGTATTTAAGATAAATATTTTTTTTCAACATAATTTATTTTATATTCATAGTTAAAATTTAAACTCTAATCAATTTAGTTAAAATATGTTATTTACTAGGAAAATACTAGGTGGACTACATCGTGCAGATACACTGCATTTATCCAAGTTATCAAAATACACAGCTTTTGACCCTCTGCTAACTATACCAAATTCAGAAACAAACACTACTAACATCAACTCTATCAGTCAAACATGGTTGCTAGTACCTTCGTCACATTTTACTCTTTCTCCATATTTTACATGCTATTAAATATATTTTTGTTCTCATAAATATAAAATAAACAAATATTTTTAAATATAAAATAATTTTTTAATCTAAATAATAACTTTTAAAAAATTATATTTTCGTCTTTAAATATTGATGATGAATTTGTAAAATAAAACTTATACTTATAATAAATTTAACAAACAAAAATTACCAATTAATTTGTTTATTAATAAAAATATCCTATTAAATTCAATTAATACAATATTAAGAGGGTAAGATTATATATTTAAATACATTATTAGTCATAGCTAGGTATCTTCTGAATGATGACAGGCTGCTCCAGGAAAAGTCTTATTCATAACCCAATACTTAATTTTTGTTTGACATTTCAACGTGAAATATTGGTCCACTAACATGCACAAAATAATCAACATTAAATAATAGCAGTTATTATCACACGTGTCCAAAGCCATCCCCATGCTAGGCTCCTTCTCACCCCATAGCAACTATTAATAAGTGAATCCACATCCATTTTCCACACTCATTCAAAAATAGGTACAATTAACAAGAACTATATACAACATGGATGTTGTATCTTTGAGCTCAAGTTCAAGCCTAAGCATGTCCATGCCCTTTCAATTTCACGGCCACAACAAGCAAAGAGGCTCTAATGTAAGGTTTGGCACCGTTTCATGCAGAGCCACAAGACAAGAAAGCTTGTACAAAATATTGTCCGTGAGTCCAGGAAGTGCAACAATGGATGAGATTAAGAGGGCTTATAGATCAATGGCTCTTCGGTACCACCCTGATGTGTGCCATGATCCTTCGATGAAAGAGGAGTCAACGAGGATGTTTGTGCAACTAAATGCAGCATACGAGACCTTGTCCAATCCAAATCTTCGTGCACAGTACGACCATGAATTGGGCTTGAGAAGCAAAGTGGTCATGAATATTAATGTTGGTAGTGATGATCATGAGAGATGGGGAAGTGGGTTGCATGAGGAAGTGATTGAGTTGAAGACAAGGTCTCGAAGACGTATGGGGCACAAAGGGGGGTCGGGGTCATGTTCATGGGGTAGTACCTCCAGAATGAGGACACAAAACATGAAAGGGAGGCATTCATTTTCTTAAGATCATATGTTATTAATTAATTAATATCGTTGAATACATTTTTTTTTCCTTTGCTACATTCGTTGAATTTATTTTTGATACATGCACTTAGAAATTGTTTGCATTTATATATGTATATTCTACTGTTATATAATTAATATGTAAAATTATACGTGATTATATAACGTGATTAAATTTATAATGCAAGATTTCAACATAATATTTGGTGATTATAATAAAAATATTTTTTATTACAATAATATATATGCATCAATATATATATAAAAAAAACTCATTCAATTTTTTGCCATTTTTTCATACGCTACAAAGTCAATCATTTTCATTTCATGATTTTTTTTTACACCATTTCATGATTTAAGCATCAGGAGATGCAGGTTCAAGTTCTTCTAGTCGTAAGGTTCGGTAATAAGGTAAAGATTCAATTAGTTGGCTCAGTAGAAGATATATGTAATGAGAAGAGCACAGATATCCAAATTTCAGCAATTATAAGTGGGTTTTTCCATATACACCAATATTTGCATTAACTTATAGGCTTTTCTTACCGTTGCTTTTTTATTTTTTAAATTTTCATATACTCTCGTTTTCTTTTATACCAAATACTTCCTTTTTATTATCCTCATTTCATCACATTACGGAATCATTCTCTTTCTCATCTTCGTCATTGTTCCTGTTCTAGATTTACCTTACTGTCATCTTTTTAGAAGAACCCATCTTCAAAGCTACTCCTATTTTTTTAGAACAATCGTCATCACTTCCTCATCTTTGTTCTCCTTCTTCTTTACATTTTTTTTTTTTTTGTAATTAGACATGTTTTCATGGCTTCATTTTTTTTGGGGATTTTTTTTTAATTCTGATAAGAAAATGCAACACACTAACAACAACTCAATAAAGAGGATCAATAATTTATAGAATTTTACACAAAAATACGTAAAAAATACTGATAAAATAGAACAGAAATAAATAATTCAAATGTACAAGAGATACAAATTTTTAACATTAAAAACTCTCAACCTCAATATAAGAGTAAATATTAAGAGTTGTCTAGACTATTTTTTTTCTTCTTATTATTAACAAATAATCACTACAACAAAATTTGTTATTAACGACAATTATTTAATGACAATAATTTAATTGCCGCCATATATAAAAATATTAATGGCTAATATATAATAGTCACTA
Organism: Cajanus cajan; assembly: GCF_000230855.2. Taxonomy (NCBI): domain Eukaryota; kingdom Viridiplantae; phylum Streptophyta; class Magnoliopsida; order Fabales; family Fabaceae; genus Cajanus; species Cajanus cajan. Next base: position 64,894,032 of record NC_138518.1, read on the forward strand.
AAAATGTATTTATATTACACTAAAATTTACTATTAATGACAATTATTTATTAGAAAAAATTTAAGTCCCACATCGATTAAAAATAAAATAATGAAATAGTATATAAGTGAGTAATAGTTATCACCTTACATGTTCATTTTATAGGGTTGACTCCTAATTCACTATTCTAAATTGGTATCAAATCACTCATTATTACCAAATTTAATAGTGTTATAAAATAATTAGAGAGCAACTTTCACCTTATAAATCTCACATTTATAGGAATAAATTATTTAAAGTAAAGGAGACAATTGAAAAAAATAAATTTTAATAACCTTTAAAATGACTACTAGAATTGCCACTAAAAAAAATAAGTTTTTCCGGTAATTTAGTAAATTTTTACCAGTATTTTATATAAATACCAGTAATAGTATTAGCGACACTGCATACACCAGCCTTTATTTAAATGCTAGTAAAAATAATAATAATTACTTATATAACCGCTAAATAATAAATTAATTACCACAAAAAAATTAATTTTAATATAGTGAATACAAGATAGCTTCCAATAAAAATAACAAATAATTCTTACAATTAGGCAAAACAAACTAAACACAATTACTTGCAGACCTTCTTTTGATTATTACCGTTGAAATTCTCCTCCTTCATATGTTAGATTTTAAATCTCTCCTGTGATATTTTTGTTCGGTAAAATTTTAATTCTTTAATAACAATTATATATTTTTTTAATACATTTATCGAAAATAATAAACTCACATAATTTATTCGACCACCGAGTTAGACTCCAATAAGAGTCTCTGTTAAGGTAATATTTTAATTTGTAACAACAACATTATCCATTAGTTAAATTTCTAATACCAGTACAGATGCGTAAACATGTTTATTAATAATAGGCTTAATTACAATTTTGATCCTTCAAGTATTGTAATTGTATAATTTTGATCACTAAGATTTTAATTAGATAATTTTAGTCCCTAAAGAATTGTAATTGTGTAATTTTAGTCTTTCAATTTTTAATTGAACAATTTTAGTCCCTCAAATATCATAATTGTGCAATTTTAATCTCTCTCATTAAAAATTATAATTTTAATATATATATATATACAATATTTTAAAATTATACAATTATTTGTCTATTCAAGTTAACATATATTATAATTTTCATTAATGTATCAAATGATATATATTTATTACTACTAAATAAATAAAATTTATATATTATTATTTTTATAATATTACTAATAAATTAATATCAATAATATTATTAATATATTTATAGATAAACTAATAATTTGATAAATATAACTTATTATATATTAATATACTTTTATAAAAATATAAGTATATTAATTAAAAATATACATATCTTATCTAATATATTTATATTTTTGTAAAAGTATATTAATATATACCATTATATTTATCAAATTATTAGTTTATCTATAAATATACTAAAAATATTATTGATATTAATATATTAGCAATATTAAAATATTAATAATATATAAATTTTATTTATTTAGTAATAATAAATATATATTATTTGCTACATTAGCAAAAATTACAATATGCGTTAACTTAAATAAGCAAATAATTGTATAATTTTAAAATATTATATATATATATATATATATTAAAATTTTAAATTTATTATATTTTTAATAGGAGAGATTAAAATTGCACAATTATGATATTTGAGAGACTAAAATTGTTTAATTAAAAATTGAAGAACTAAAATTGCACAATTTCAATTCCTTAAGGACTAAAATTATCTAATTAAAATCTTAGAGATCAAAATTTTACAATTACAATAATTGAGGGATCAAAACTGTAATTAAGCCTTAATAATATTATAAAAGGTGAGGTTGCATTAATTTGCTTCTACAACTCTGCAGTATATCATAAACTAGCTTTTTGACATTTTCTTAAGATATTAAATATTGGGTTTCTATCCATTTGTGCATCTCTATAAGCCAGCCGTGTCAAATTTATGCAAATTTTAACGAATCATTATCAGGCTCATTCAACTAAGTCAACCAATCTACACTCTCGAGTCTCTTTATAAATCTTCTTGGAGTCCTAAAATCTAAGCAAACACTCATTAGTGATTTCTCATGTACGTAGTTTTGCTGCATCGAGCGGTTGGTAACAATTCACAAATAATATTTTGTTGTACTGCAACTTAGTCTAGCTTGTAAATAACAATCAAAACTTATATAAACAAACCCTTGAATTACCAAGACAACTAACGTAGCTAAAGTTGTGTGTGTGAGTTCACAATTCACCCATCTTATGGGCCATTACTTAAGTTACAACTTGACGATAATGTTCTTGTTACTTTAGGAAAATATTACTTCACCACATCTAAAAGGGGTCTATCTAAAACTTTTAACCAAAAAGGCTGCTACATAAACCTTGCTGCATGTCGATGGCATAATGCTAAAATTTAACAAAGTTGTCCTTGGTGAATAAATATGACAAGTCTACGTAACCATATGAATAAATATGACAAGTCTATTTAACCGTATGAGCACAAGTTATTATTGTATTCGGCATAAGACAAATTAAACAGCCGAGACATTGCATAATGAGACTGAGACCTATATTTTGTCATCTTTCTCTGGCATTCTTTTATGGAAATTTTCAGAAATAGTGAAAGAAAAGAAAATTCAAAGTTATGGAGTGAAACAGCTTTTGCTCACAATGGTTTTAAGCATTGCAGCTACAATTAGAATGCCATAAAAGAAAGAAATTGCAAAGTGAAATGGGGGGTAGATACATTAAATTGTCATTGAAAATCACTACCAGAACCAAGTCATTAGAGCAGTTTTCTACCCACCCTATTCCCTAATTTTATAGTGTTGAGGACCACCAGGTCCACCTCCATATAAAGTTGTTAACAAATGCAATGGCTAAGGCAATTTTCTAACATTATGATTCTGGCTCTGCGTATCATGTGCTGGCCTTTAAGGTACTCTGAAGTGCTTTAACAAGCAGTCCAGAACTCTGCCCTTTTCACCTTTGAAATGCTCTCAAGGACTGCCACTGGAGAAATGTGCCCCATCACTGTCACCCTCTTAGACTCTACATCTATACTGAATGATGTAACTCCTGAGATTGTAGGTTTAAAATCGTTAGAACCTTTAAAAACAAAAAAACAAAACAAAAGAAAAAAATGTTAGAACATCAAGTATAATTTTTAGTCATTTGGCGCAACCCCAAATTTTCTTGAACACAATATTTCCCATTTAATAAGGTAAAGTGGGCATCTAGTGTTCTTAGAGCATATTCTATATATAAATTTTATTTCAGAATATGAAAATATATGATGTTCTTGAATATATGATTAAGTGTTATTTATTTATTTTATTGATTTTTACATTTTGAATAAGGGTATATAACTATACTTTGATGAATACCTTCCATCTTAGACAGATGTTTTTTCACCTTTCCAGCACATCCTTGACAATGAATTGCAACCCGCATCACAACCACCTGCATTTAACACCCTTCAAAATTCGTAATGTAATTGCAAATATGATAGAGTACACGTGAAGTGTGTAACATTTTCTTGTCGAATGTCACATACAATCATAAAGAGATTTGAATGAGATTCCATTATTCCATATTCAAAATATAATATATGAGTGTGACCATATGACTAAGACACGTACCTTCCTCGGTGGCAAACTAGAAGGGAAAAAAAAATAGACATTTTATATAGAGGGGTTATTTTATGTAGAAGGGACAAAATCAAAAGGCGTGGCCTCTGATAATACCATCCATATTCATGTGTTTTGCCTAATAAAATTCCCATTTGCATAAAACGGACACAATCATTCTGTTTTCTCTATGGAATATGCACGGGACAAGATCAAGTAATAAGCATGTGAGACATCTTGAAGCCTCTGCAAATGACAAATATGAGGAGAACAAATAATTTAGACCATTTGTTTCCTTGCAGAATCCACCTGACACTAGTGGTTGGTATAGTCTAGCCATTGCTCTTAATCTGACAAATAAACAATGAAAAGGAAAAATGGAACAATGAATAGTCTCCAGTGAGTTATGTTGACCCCATAGCAACTGTTGCAGCGAAAAAGCCAACAATTCCAACATTTATGAATAATCAGTCTATAATCCAAACTATAAGCTTCAACTTCGTAGCTTCTTTATGGTCCTGTTTTTAGTTATGACAAATCATTTTGAATGGTTTCTTGGTCATCACATAAATGTAGTTATGTCACATAAAGAAGGCATTGTTTCTTTCAATAACTTAAATTCAAAACTATCATAAAGAAGATGTACTCCATTTCCATGATGAATTGGTGTTGTATAAACAGAAGTGCAATTTATGAAACTTAATAAATTTGTTATACAAAATAAAAGAGAAAACCTGTATTGATGGCAAAATGACATTTGCATCTCACCAAGTGAACTAGAGCTTGTGAACTTAACAAACCTGAAAGACATTATTATTATTTGTCAGTGTTTTCTGAAGTTCCCTTGGTTCAATGGCTTGATCTTGATCCTGCCCTCTAAACTTGATCTTTGGAACTGGATTAGACCTGGGAGGCTCAACAAGTTTGGAGTACTTGGCATAGTTGATCAACCTAGTATCGTCAAGAAACACACTTCTGTCAAGCCTCCTAGGCACAACTACAGATCGAGGGTCACGAGTACTCATGCACACAGCTGTTGAGGCCTGAGAGTGGCACATGAAACCCCTTCTCATTTTCCTGTCACTGCTTTTCAGGCTCATCATAGGTTACTACACAGATGAAGAGTAGAGAGCGTGCAAGCTTTGAAGGCAACAAAAGAAGGGGTGTAGTGTGCAAATATACTATTGCAGTGCCAATGCTGGCTTTCTGACTCGGAGAGAATAGGAGAAAGTGGCACACATGCTGTCATTAACTAACAATAGGTTACAGCCGGTGTAGAAATAATTTTGGCAATTTATCAACTGTGCATATACCTAGGACGTAAAAGTGTCCAAAATCATGTCATTGTCATTTATTAATGCCCAGAAATTGACAATAACCTTCTTTTGCTACTAAGAAAAAAAGACATTATACAGAAGCCAATTGATCATTCATAAGGGTGAAAAAAACAGAATGCACATGGTTTTTTTATAATTAAAGTATATTATGGGTGTTGAGTATTTACCATTTGATGGAAAATTGGTCCGATTATTTTAAATGAGATCTTTTTTTATTGGTGTATAAATATAAATAAAAATTTTATGTTGGATAAAATTGAATATGTTAAATAGTATATAATTATGTAAAAAAGAACTCGTCAAGTTCACTTGTACATGTTGTAACCTACATTATTGTCATTTTTATCCTAAGAGTATCGGACTAAAATTAAATCAAGAAACAAAATTAAAATTCCCTTTTTAATAAATGTAAAAGTGCAAAAATGATACAACTACCTCTTTGAGTATACATTTATTTAAAAAGACAGATAAATTGTATAAGGGTGACATCTAAAGAAAAATGGTGACATGGAAAAACAACTAATTCGTTAAATTATTAACATAGTAATTCATCAATTAATTTGTTAAATCATTAACATAATAATTCATTTTGAGGATTGAACTTGATATTTAATTAAAGAGTATAGATGTCGAACTATTTCACTTAATGGCTTTTGGTTTTTTATGTGAAATATTATAAACAGATTTCACACACACAAAAAAAAAATTAATTACTTTTCCTTAGAAAAAATATTCAAATTAATTTCCAAAATATATATAAGATCTTTTATGGTTTCAACTAACCACAAACTACTTTTGACAAAATTTTTAAGATAGTTGTTATAAAAATCAATAAACTTATTCATATATATATATATATATATATATATATATTATGAGAGGACTTAAATGAAAATATTTGTTAATATGAAAATAATTAATAATAAATCTTAAATTAAAATAAATGATTTAAAAAGATGTTATTACATATCATTATTATGATAATTTTTTTTTATCATTATTGTCCTCATCCTCATTATTGGAGTTGTCACCACTACCACTTCCACTACATTGCTACTACATCACCATTGTTGTTGTCACTACTGTTACTATCATTGTTACTTCCACTACCATCATCACTACCATTTTCATCACTATTGCCACCACTATCATTGCCTCTGTTATCATTGTTGTCATCACTCTCAAGTGACAATGGTAGTGGCTGGAACGACAGTAATGACGATAATAATAATGATGGTGGTAACACTAATGGTTGTTGTGGTGATTGTGATGTGACAGAGGTGCGATGAAGGTCAATGTAATAAAGTTAACAATAATAAATAAAGAAAAAAATATGATGGTAGTAGTATGTAATAACTTTATATATAATTTTTTAATCTAAATCGTATATTTTAATCTAAGAGTTATTAGCAAGTATTCTCACTTGAGTCATTATCTTTATTTATTTATCTATTTATCTATATATGTATATATATTTTGTGAGTAAATAACATGGTAATATTTTACTATAAGGCATTAGTTTATGACCTATTTTCTCATATTTTAAACATCAAATTCGTTTATGAATGTATGGTTGAAAACTTATTTGATATTTTAAAAAAATAAAATAAGTAATTTTAATTATTAATGAAAAACCTAACAATCAATATTAGGTACATCATAATGACCATTGATATTTTTATTGACAAAAATAATATTATTAATTAATTATTATTAAGAAATTCTAGCTCAATTAGTTGAACTCATTACTTGTCGAAATTTTTTTCTTGCTATTGAAGTCGATTTTCATAAATAAATAAAAATATCATTTACTCATCTTATCTTGTAATAACAATAATAATAATAATAAATAACAACTATTAATAATAATATAATAATAATTATAAAATAACAATATTATTAATAATAAGAGAAAAAAAAACATTGGAGTATGAACGTTCTAGATCCATCGTCTAACTAATAAAGTAAACAGTGTAATTGTGTAAATGAGCATGGTGGTCGCAATACTAGAGACTTTAGTGAAAAAGACATGATACCTTAGAGCATCTATAATGGGAGTTGCTTATAAGCAACTCCCAACCACTTTAAATGGTCCCACTGTGCCACGTCACTCATAAGTAACTCATACTACATTTTTACAATTTTTGCTCCAATGAGAATTGTTTATAAGCAACTCTACTTTTTTACAACTCATACTACACTTTTTAACATCTTACACTATATTTTATTATAAATTTTTGATACCACATCCTTTTTTATTTATTCTTTTTTTTTTCTGATGCACTCTCAACGTCTCTCAATTCACTCTTCACTCACGCTCCACTGTCTCACTTATCACTTACGATCCACTCACGATCCTCTCACTCTTTACTCACTCTCTTCACTAGCGGGCGGAGGGGTTGCGACCAGAGTGGTTCGCGGCCTGAGAGGTTCGCGGCCGGAGGGGTTTCGCGGGCGGAGGGGTTCGCGCGCCGGCGAGTTTCGTGGCTTGAGGGGTTCGCACGTACGCGGGCAGAGGGGGTTCGCGGGCGAAGGGGTTTGCTCGCCGGCCAACGGGTCTGGTTGAGAGGAGCCGCGTGCGGGACGGAGTGGTCTGGTCGCGCGCGGAGGGGTAGGCCGTGAGGAGGGGTCGCGTGCGGAGGGGACGACCAGGCAGAGTTGGTCGCGCGCGGAGGGGCCCAGCCGTGCTGAGGCGGCCGGCGTCAACAACCCTCCCCGGACCGAGGTCGAAGAGGTGAAGGATGTTTTATTATTTTTTTATTTTAAAAATTTCTGTTCATATTCCAACTAGATACAAGAGGACCAATCAAATTTCTCTCTTTCAAGTTTTTCAGTGCTAAGCACCGTTGCTAGTAGAAGCGACTGTGAAAAAAATTTAAGCAACTGAGTTGCCACGTAGGACTACTCCAATGGGAGTTTCTTGGAAGTTCCGTTGCTTATTCTTAAGCAACACCATAAGCACCCTCGGTTGGAGGTGCTCTTACTTCTTTTTGAGACTCATACAAACTATAGATTTTTTTGTGTTTTGAGAATGCCACAATAAATATTTTTAAACTTCAAAATGTCACCCTTGAGAAATATTTTTCAAAATGCCACACTTTATGTTATGTTGAGATGTCGGGTCCCGATTTTTCAACTTGTTTTTCTATTTTGTTTTTGCTTTTTAATTTAAAAATTAATTTATAAAAATATATTTTTAATATTTAAATATATATTTTTAAATTAGTAAAATACAAATTAAATTTAAATATAATAAATTATAAAAAGTAAATACATAAAAATATTTTTATTAAATTATCCAAACATAGAATATATTTTAAAAAAAGTATTAAAATAATAAACAAACAATTTTGTTTTACATAATTAAATTCTTTAAATTCATTGTAAAAGTTAATTTTTGTATAATTTGATTAGGGACTAGTATCAAATATACCAAGAGACTAGTATCTACCTATTACGAAAAGGTCATAGATTGAGTCTTTAATGTTCTGGATATTTTAAAATCTATCATTGTTATTTTTGAAAATTGTAATTTCAACTATATGAATTATTATTAACCTCGTTTTTGTTCACAAAATATAAATCTATTGCCTTAGTAGCTATAATTGACATTGATATTTTGTAATTATTTTTTGTATTGCTCTTTTTTAAATGAACTTTATGCTTGAATAATTTTTTTTGAAAAAAAAAGTCAATGACATTTTCTGGTTCATGAACATGGTTCAAGTGATGTTTCGAAATTGACAAGGATTAATTTGTGTTCACATGATATAATTTTCCCTGATTAAACATTATTTTAACATAAAAAAAAAGACAATGACTAAGATAATGTTTAAGACTTGACTAAATGAAGAAAAAAAAAGTGAGATTTTTTCAAGTTTTGGATGTCATTTTTAAAGACTTTTTGGATTGATTGAAGATGTGTCTATTGATTTCATTGACATGAAAATATGAGAATGAACCATTGATTGAAAAAAATAAAAAAAGAAGTCACACTCTTACAATAAATTTAAAGGACTTGACTAAGTATTTTTTTTTCTTCAATTTTTAACATCATTTCGAAGATTTTTTTTAGACCAATTCAAAGCATGAAAATGATATTATTGTATTCACTAATATGAAAATCATGAGTATGAAACATTGCTAGAACAAAAAATTCTTATACACATTAGTCAAATTAAACAAAAAATTAATCTTTACAATAAATTTAAAGGACTTAACTAAGTTAAATAAAATAATTGTCTATTATTTTAATACTCTTTTAAATATATTTTAATTCTGAAAAATTAAATAAAAATATTATTTTTTATGTATTTACTTTTTAATAATTAATTTAATTTAATTTTTAAATTGTATTCTACTAATTATATATATATATATATATATATATATATATATATATTAAAAATACATTATCATAAATTAATTTTTAAATTAAAAAAATAATATTAAAAAAACACGTTGAGAAGACTTCTCAACATAACATAAACGGTGACATTTTGAAAAATATTTCTTAAAGGGCGGCATTTTGAAGTTTAAAAATATTTATTGTGGCATTCGGATAAAAATTCACAAAATATACTAAGCTTTGTGCATGATATTCTCCAAAGTTTTTTTAAAATTATTTTTAAATGATTATATATAATCAAGGTACAAAATTCATTCATAATAATGTTATTTTATTTTGTAATATAGTTTTTGATAATTATTTAAAATGTTAAAATTGAATTTATAAAAATTTTAATATTCGTAAACGAAAATAACTTTTTGTTTAATATTCTTAAAAAAATGTCACCAACTATTATAATATTTTTATAATGTAAACTAAAAAACAAATTATTTTTTTAAGAAATTCTAAATTAAGAATTGAAAAAAAATTCACAACTCCCAACTTGAAACCTCCTTTGCAAAAACTCCATCAAGGGCTCTTTTCACATGTCGCAACCTTCTTAGCAATTGAAATGGTAGATGCAAGCAACTAGGCAAAATGATAGAGGGGGATGGTGTTGGCATGCGAGTGAAAGAGCAAAAACAGAAAAGAAATGAGATAAAGAGAAAACGAAGAAGAAAAAGAGGAGAGAAAAACCAAAGAGAGAAAAGAAAAAGAGTATTCGATGGAATCGCCAAAATGAGACTTTCTAGAAGTTTTCATTATTTTTTTTTAATTTTTTTTCTTCTGTTTCTTTTCTGTTTGACCTATTGATGTTTTTTGGTTTTTGGATTGTTGAAAGTACGAATCATCACCACATACCTATCACTAGAACCAATAAATCAATGATTCATCACAAAAGAATTGTTACATGAGTCCAACCACACGATAGTCGCTTCATTAGCTTCGCATAAAACACAGCCCAAAGGCCCTTCCTCATCCCAAATCATATACTTCATATTTGATGAGTAGAGCTATACATCATATGATTCATGGGTGAACCAAGAAATAAAATGATAATTTTCATGTGGTTTATTAGCATAGAAGTAAAAAATATCATTAAATATATAATAATTAAATTGAATAGTTCAAATTTATTTGATGATAAAAACTTTATTAATGTATTAATTTTATTTTCTTTTGATAAATGACCATTTTGTCCAACAAAAAAACCCTAAACCCTATTCAGCTACTTAGACCCTCCCTTCCACTTCTCCATCACTATTGTCCCTTTTCGCTTCTTTAACTTCAACTCTTACAACTAAATGGACACCTTCATCACCATTATCAACACCCTACTTGTGTTTCTTTTTGTTCATAATCTTTTTCTTCCTAATTTATTCATGGTCGATGAATCCCAAAAACCAACTTCGACAGAGGAAGTGCAACTCATCACCGACCCTCTTCCCCTCCAACTACCCAAGCTAAACCTAAACTCGTAGAAAAGCCAATAATCACCATTGAAGATGAACTTGAACTTAAAGAGAAACTATCAAACATCGAAGAAGTAGAAAAGGACCATGAAGACAAGATTTTTGAATCAGTTTCCTTCAAGAAGTAGACCAACGTGGTTGTCAACTGTCCCCACTGTAGCTACAACTACAACTGTAAGACCACCCTTCCCACTCCATTGCCCGCACTTCCTCGGCCTCGCCCCCAACAACTTTGCCTTCCCCTTCTTCCTCCTTTACGCTGCCTTTGCCCTCATTCTCAACGCCTGTGCTGGTCACAACTTTGTTCTTAGGATTGATTTGTCCTCTGATTGCCACACCGCCCACTCACTCATCATTGCATACTTGCATAGGACCACCCTCCCCACTCCACCTCTAACACAATTGCATCTCCCTTGTCGAAACCCAACCGAACCAAGCCCTCAAAGCCCTAATATGGTTATGTAAATCCACCTTGCTTGCACTAGGTTTTACAATGGTGGTGGTGGCCAACAAGTGGCCATCCTTGATGAGTGGGCCTACAACAAGTGTGGCATTATTGGAGTGAAGGGCAAGAGGTGACAGTTGGGTTGAGTCCAAATAGCTTCTTAAAAAAAGGCTTTTTAATAATTTTAAATAAATAAAAATAAAAATAGTTACTGCTCACTTGTCTACAAGTGAATATTTTTTTTTTGGTATTGGAATGAGAAATAAAAAGAAGAAACTAACAAAAATACAAATAAAACTTAGTCTCTCTGGAACACAGTCCTCAGAGAGTCAGCTAGTAACAAACTAGAAAGAGTCACAGGATGCTCTTGTAAAATAACTAGCCTATCATTTCCTAAAGCTCCCATTCGAGCCAGAGCATTTGCGCAACTATTACCCTCACGTAAAGTGTGAACAATAGTGCAAGTCCAGTCACAATTGAGCAACTGATGAATCTCCATGAGCTGATTTCCGTAGCGATGAAACAATGGAATATGTCTCTGTAAGAGAGATACCACCAAAGTAGAGTATGAATAACAAACAATCTTTCGAAACCCTTTATCCCAACAAAGACGAAGTCCGTGGAAAAGAGCTAAGATCTCTGTTTGAATAACAGAAGCCTCTCCCAAAAAGCCATAAAAGCCAAAAAGGAACTATCCTTCATGGTCTCGACACAAGCCACCAAAGCCCCCTCTACCAGGCGTGCCAATCCTACTCCCATCCACATTCAGAGCCACTGAATCCAATGGGGGGTGAATCCAATGCACCAAACGGGGTAGAGGCCGAGGCGAGCAGTCAATACTCGTAAAAGCAGAAATAGAGAATTGAAGTAAAGCATTTGCTTGAGCTAGAATAGATGTTAAGTTCCAATCCACCTGATCAAAGATGAACCTGTTCCTGTGGCACCGGATAAACCACATGATAATTATAAACAGAGCTCCATGCGTCTGCACCCGCTTCTCAAGCCAACTATGATGTGTCTCATCAAGAGTATGTGTTGAAAAATCGCAACCAGACCGCTTCCACACCTCCTGCACCATTGGACAAGTAAAGAAACAATGCTCAAAGCTTTCACGGCAGAGTTACACTTAGGGCAGGTATTGGAAGCCAAGATGCCACGTTGACAAAGAACCTCCTTAACAGGTAGAGCCAGATGACAACTCTGCCAAAGAAAGAAACACAAACTAGTTGGAAGTGGCAACTTCCAAATCCAATTCCAACCTGCAGAGGTTTCCAACCCATGATCCTTTGTTAGCCACCGGTAAGCTGATCGTACCGTAATCAACATCTAATGAATAATACATGTTTTTATAAAATGACAAATTAGTAAATCATAACAACAAAATCTCATACATTCAAATTTAAACAATATATCATACAATTAAAAATCATTTATAACGTGTGAGTCACCTAACTCTACACTTTATATTCCTACTTCACCTCAATATCACTTAACATATTGTTTCATGTTAGAATTTCTCTTAAAAAATATCAAATAAGTTTTATAATTGTCCTAAAGTTTTATATCTTGTAACTATTTACTTTTTATTGCAACTTAAAGTTATTATTTTATTTTATTATATTTTGAGAATAAAAATAAAAATAAAAAAACACATTTAAAATAAAATATTTTTACCAATAAAATATGACATGATTAATAAATAATATTATTTTTTTAAAATATATAATCATTTTTAACCCCTAATCTGTTTGTATGAAAACTCATTTGTTAAAATGTGATTTTTTAAAAAATGAATCTTAATACTTTAAAAAAATTCATCGTAACTTTCAGATAAGATATATCTTGTTTTTTTTTTTTTTAAGCACATTTATTTTAACCATTTTCTTAAAGAAAATTATAAAATCTTATTTTAATCATTTTCATAAAGTAAATAATAAAATCTATGATACTTGTTTTATTATAAAAACATTATAAACTTTTATTATTAAAAAACAATGATACTCTGTGATGTGTCAATTTTTGTTTAATTTGTATCTTCTTAGTATTATTTTACGATTCATTTATTTTTATTTTTTCTCATATCCCAAGTCGTGGGGAGTAATTCAATGATCTTCAATATTTTTCTTTGGTCGTTACTTTCATCTTGAACTCTTCTTCTTCTGCCTTATGCCTCTGTTGCAGCACTGGTTAGGAAATTTCGTGGAATCGATTTCTGGTGTCGAGGATTAACATCAGGTATTGTTGCTGCTGCAATTTCTTCCTTGTATGTTTCTCCAATGACGTTGTATTTGTTATCCTCTTACTTTTGTGGTTTTGCTTGCTTCAATTTTTGACCTCTAGATGCTGCTTTTGGATTATTACCATACAAATTGGGCCCCCTTTTTTTTTTTTTATTCTAAGGAACGATTGCTTGATTAAACGTGTTTCTGTCTCTATGATCCATTGCATGCTAGTTTGGAAGGTATCCCCCTTCCGGTGTTTAGCAAAATTTACGAATTTTTCGATCACTTTTTAGGTGGTTCCCTTTTGAGGTGCTTAATTGACCTCTGGGTCCTTTTTTTTTTTTTTTAATAAATTTTTTTAACATGTATGTATTTTGACTTTGTTTTTTCAGGGTATAAATGTGGGCATTGTATTCATGTTCTGTTAGTTGTTTCAGTGCTTATTTCTCTTCTGGAGGGAGACTCTCTAGAGGAGTGGAGTATAAGATGCTTGTATACTAAAATGCTTGTTTGATGTGAGTGACTTTTTACTTTTAATCTCTTAATTGTCCCTTCTCTCGATGATTTTATTTGTAAAGCCAATTCTTGCTTTAACCTATATTCTTCTGCATACTGTAAAGAATTCTTATTTATTGTACAGTTTTGGTGTTCTTCTGCAAGTAGAACTTGTCTGAATGGTGATGTTTTTAATTTGAGTCTTTTGTATTTCAATTTCAAGCTGTTTGGTGGTTTTGTTTTGGAAATATAATGAGATTGCTGGCAACTTGTTATGAATTTATTCATTTTACTCACTTGTATACTTATTTTAAATAAATATTTTTAGAATTTTGGCTTAAGGCCCACCTTAACTCTACAAATCAGCTTGGTAAAGACTTTCCAAACTGTATAAGCTTTCTTTATGCCATATCTCTAGTCGATATGGAATAAAGCAATTAAGGCAACCCCCAAAGAGGCCACAACTAAGGTGGACTAGGGGTAATTGTAGTTAAAATGGCCTTCCAACTCTTCCCCTCATGCCCATGGCTAGTGGCCTGAAGCATGGCAAATGCAGGTGGCCCAATAATGAATCTATAATAGATTCTGATATTATCTTAGAATTTTGGCTTACTCAACCCCACAAAAACAACTTGTAAGTTGAGGATTGCTTAATATTTATAAGTTCTATTTAAGCCATATCTCTTGTCAATGTGAAACTAAATGACCACCCTTGAGTATGCAATTAAGGTAGCCCCCAAACAGGCTGCAACTAAGGCGGGCTAGGGATGACTGCAATTAAGGTGGCTTTCTGGCAAATATCTAGATGTACCAAATGAAGAAAAATGTTCTCCCTAATGGGGCTTTCACTGAGAGTGTATTGTAAAAGGGAGAAGAGCGATATTGTGGGTGTATGAAATGATGTGGAAAATCCTATTATGCTGAATCCTAACAAACAGGACATGTGGTTGCAAGGGAGGAGAATGGGGAATGCTGAAATCAATAAAGGAAGTAAATAAGAATAAGGTGATGTAGGGTGGGGAGGAGGGTTGGCAAATCATTGTAATACCATGGGGGTGACTTGTGCCACAGGGTAAAGAAGATTTTCTTCTCTGATTACATTTCTTTCTTTTGTTTCTCAATTATACTTCAGTGGTGAAATAATCTTGTAAGTAGCACTCATTCTCAGAGTTATCTTCATCAATTCTCTAATAAATACAGTTCCTTTCAGCTTCGTATTAGAGCTTCCTATCCCAGGAGACTCTAGATGGTGATGACACAAATGGAGAGCAAACTCAAGAGTGTTGAATGACAACATCAACTAGATGGGATGCAAGCATCCATTCAAGAAGTTATCAATCGGTTGGCAAATGGAGGAGATGACAAACTAATTGAAGGAGTGCTTAAAAGTACATGAGGTGGAATGTAGGAGGAAGACAACAATGGGGATGGTCAGGATTCAGAACATGGCTGTTTGACTTGATGACCAAGAAAAAACGAAGAAGTGAGGAACAGGTGAAGTGGGTTGAGGTTCCATATTCCGTGGGTGGAGAGCTACTTCAAAATAAACTGTATTTTGGAGGTGGTGAAGGATGACACAAATGGAGAGCAAACTCAAGAGTGTTGAGCGACAACATCAACTAGATGGGATGCAAACATCCATTCAAGAAGTTATCTATCGGTTGGCAAATGGAGGAGATGACAAACTGATTAAAGGTGTGCTTAAAAGTAGACGAGGTGGAATGTAGGAGGAAGAAAGCAATGGGGATGGTAAGAACTCAGAACATGGCTGTTTGACTTGATGATCAAGAAAAAACGAAGTGAGGAACAAGTGAAGTGGGTTGAGGTTCCACATTCAATGGGTGGAGTGCTACTTCAAAATAAACTGTATTTTGGAGGCAGTGAAGGTTGACGCTACAGTGGTATGTGTATGTTTGGAAGGGGGGGGGGGGGTTTAAGTTGGTTCCAATGGTGGTAACCAAGGGTAGCTGTGGTGACTAGGCTGATTCTTTGATATGCTGTGTTGGGCTAATTTCAGTTATCTTCGTCGGGGATCCTTATGAGAACTTAATGGGCCTGGGATAGAGGGGGCTAGTCGTGGAGTACAGGTAGCAATTTGAGCTTTTGTTTGCTCTATTGTTCTTCACATGAACAGTTCACGAGAAGGACATTTATGAATGGGTTGAAAAAGGAAATTAAAGCTGAAGTTAATGATGGGTGCAGGAGACAAACACACTAATGATATTAGCATAGAAGATAGAGGATCAAAATTGGACCTTAGGTCATTCAATAAGGAGTTCGGCAAAGAGAGTTGGGCTTACTCTCAACTCGGCATTAAGTGGGAGGTTTACTGGACCCTAAGACAATGCTTCTCTTGTGATGAGGTATTCTCTTGGCTATGTTTGTCTTAACAAGCATCTCCATGTGATTTTGTTTGGAGAAACTGAGGAAATGGATGAGCGGGATAGGAAGGAGATCAAGTAACTGAAGAAGTAAATTTACAGTTAAATGCAAGTAGTATTGCATGTATGACATGAAAAATTTCCTTAAAATTATGGGGAACCATTACTGTAAAGA
The DNA here is from genome assembly GCF_000230855.2 of Cajanus cajan. Classification (NCBI taxonomy): domain Eukaryota; kingdom Viridiplantae; phylum Streptophyta; class Magnoliopsida; order Fabales; family Fabaceae; genus Cajanus; species Cajanus cajan. Next base: position 64,910,611 of record NC_138518.1, read on the forward strand.
AGTCATAATAATGGTAGATTTTGGAGCTTCCCATAGTTTTTTGTCCTTGATATTGGTGGAGGAGTTGAATATTCTCACCAAGACTACCAAGGGGAATTTTCTATACGTGGGTAATGTGGTCAGTGATTGGGGAGTCAAGGAGTGTGCTGGGGAGTAAAATTGTGGTTACCAAACCTTGAGATTGTTTTTTTTGGTGTACAATGGTCGCATTGAGGTTAAAACTTATGATCTCAAGCATACTACCCAAATCTTTCACCGTTAGGTCGACCCTTGTTCAAAATCAAACCTTAAGATTGTTTAGGATTTCTGTTTATTGGATTTGGTGGGAGTAGATGTGATTTTGGGGTATGAATGGCTCTAGAGTTTTGGCAAGTTCATTGCTGCTTTAAAACACTATTTGATTGAAATAATACAAAGATGGGAAGGTCATAGATATTAAGGGGGTACAACTTTGTCTTGTATGGTAATGTTTTTAAAAGCCATTAGAAAAGAATTGACGATTGAGGGGAGCTTATTATGTGGAGTTGGGGATGATGAACATGTATGGAAGCACATACTACGATTCCACAGTTTGAGGGTGATTTTAATGAGGAGACTTATTTGCCACCTAATAATAATATAGAATGTGACCATGTCATTATATTATAGGAAGGACCTCAAATCCCTAATATTTGTCAATGCCTCAAGGAAGAGATTGAAAACTTTTTCGTGATATGCTAGCATATGGTTTGATTAGGCCTAGCACAAGCCCTTCAAGTCTACTCATTTTAATCAAGAAAAAAGATGATAGTTGGCATAGGGCTCTCAATAACATCACCATCCCTAATAAATTTCCTATTTATAGAGGAGTTTTTGGATGATTGATGTTGCTATTTTCTAAAAACTTGACCTGAAGTTTGGCTCTCAACGTATGCATGAAGAAGGAGGGCATATACACAAGACAGCTTTGAGGACTCATGAATGACACTACAAATATCAGGTAATGCCTTTTGGCCTAACAAATGCCCCCTTAACATTTTAGGCTCTTATGAATAACATCTTTAGGCCTCATGTGTAAATTGTTCTGTATTTTTTGATGACATCCTTGTGTACAGTCCTGATTTTTCAATCATTGGGAACATTAGTTATGGGTTAGTTAGAAGAAGTGCAGTTTTGGATACAGCACTTGAGTATCTTGATCATGTTATTTCAGTAGTTGCAATTATGAAAGACCTAGCAAAGATGGGCGTTATGAGGAAATGGTCAGTCGGTCCCTAGTGATATCAGAAGCTTAAGAGGAATTTTCAGATTTGATGGGTTAGTACCAAGTAACAATGCTTTGTAAAGAATTATGGGGTAATAGTTAAGCCTCGAACCCAGCCCTTAAAGAACAGTTTTAAGTTGTTAGAGGTAGCACAGGGCCCTCAAACGGATGAAAATAGCTATGGAAAATCTTCCTATTTTGGCTATGCCAAGTTCTGATATAGACAAATGGTTCATGATATGGGATTGGACTGGAGCTATACTTAATGCAACAGGACCGACCGTTGGATTTTATTATCCAAGCCTTTTACAGACAAAAATAAGGCTAAATCAATGAATGTGAGCTATTGGCAATAGTGTTTGTTGTAACCGACCGTGCTATTAAAATCTAATACAGTAGGTTGCCTTGCCACTGTATCTCCCCTTCCTCCTCACTAGCATTTTGTTTGAGAGAGGGATCAGGTATCCTTGTGCAAAGTGTAAATACTTTAGTTAGAATTAGTGGCATGGGAAGTGAATGAGTGAGGAGATGAAAGGTGGGCAATCAGTGGGGTTGTGAGGAGTGGCTTGTGCCCCAAGGAAGAGAAGGTTTCTTGCTCTGATTATATTCATTTCTTTCATTTCTCAGTTATACTTCAGCAGTGAAATTCTCTTGTAAGCAAGGCTCGTTATTTTAGTTTTCTTCATCAGTTCTACAAATACAGTTCCTATCAAAGAACTAATCAATAATGATGGCGGAATGGCCTTGGGGAAATAAAACTAGGGTTTGCTCATAATTTATGATATATGATTAAATTACAATTTCTCTGTAGTCTGTGCCAATTGTCTTCATTGTGGCCGTTAGGGAGACTTTAGCCCCTGATTTTCTTGAGTATATCCAAAACAGTCAACAAAGCTCTTTTTTTCCTTTCAAAAACTCTGGGTCTATTTCATACTCTCACACAATACTCACACGTGTTAACTCTAAACAATCAATCTCTCTTTCTATCTCCTTGTGAGTGTGATGTGCCTCTCTCTTTAGTCTCTTGTATATTCACAACTTATGCATGCATCTATTCTAATGTTCTCTTTGCCTTTTGATTCATTACTTGCGGAAATGCTTGTGAAATGGATGCTGTACTTTGGTCAAAAGCTTACACCTATTGAGACAAATCGTTTATTTATATTCATCAGTGCATTTTCTTGGAATGTACTGACAGATGATTTATACTGATGATGCTCTGAAACAGATTAATCTTGGAAGTTTGATGTGCTTGCTTGGTTTTGGTTCGAGTTTGAAGTGGTTTTAATGGGGAATATACTGAATCTGAACAATTCCAAGACTAGATGGAATGATCCCTATGATGTTTTACAAGGTAAAGCCTGCAAGAGACAGAGATTGTCATCAACCTCTTGTGAGGACAACGCGAGACTGATTCCACCCCTACCTGATGAGATATCAATACAGATTCTAGCTAGAGTTCCTCGAATTTATTATTTAAATCTGAAGTTAGTTTGCCGTGCTTGGAAGGCAACCCTTGTGAGTTCTGAGCTATTTTGTGTGAGAAAAGAGCTTGGAACCATGGAGGAGTGGCTCTACTTATTGACAAAGGTCAAGGATGATAAGCTTTTATGGTATGCCTTGGACCCTCTTTCCAGAAGATGGCAAAGGTTGCCGCCAATGCCAAAAGTTGGATTTGAAGATGAAACGAAGAAAGGTTTGGTTTCCTTTCCCCTTCGGATGTGGAGCATGATGGGTTCAAGTATCAGAATTGTTGATGTCATAATGAGCTGGCTTGGGAGGAGAGATGCCCTGGACTGGATGCCATTTTGTGGCTGCTCCATAGGAGCTGTTGATGGTTGTATCTATGCATTAGGAGGATTTTCAAGAGCTTCAGCAATGAAATCTGTTTGGCAGTATGATCCCATTAAAAACTCTTGGACTGAGGCTAGTCCAATGTCAGTTGGTAGAGCCTACAGCAAGACAGGGATATTAAATAATAAGCTTTATGTTGTCGGAGGGGTTACTAGGGGTCGTGGTGGACTAAGCCCTCTTCAATCTGCAGAAGTATATGACCCTCATACTGGCATGTGGTCCCAATTACCTAGCATGCCTTTTGCAAGAGCTCAAGTGTTGCCAACTGCTTTTTTGGCTGACTTACTCAAGCCTATTGCCACAGGAATGGCTTCATACAGGGGAAGGTTATTTGTTCCTCAGAGTTTGTATTGCTGGCCATTTTTTGTTGATGTTGGTGGAGAAGTTTATGATCCAAACAAAAATTCATGGCTTGAAATGCCTATGGGCATGGGTGAAGGCTGGCCTGCAAGGCAAGCTGGAACAAAACTAAGTGTTACTGTCAATGATGATCTTTATGCACTTGATCCTTCAAATTCTCTTGACAGTGCAAAGATCAAGGTATATGATTATGAAGGTGATACTTGGAAAGTTGCAGCAGGAGATGTTCCTATTCATGATTTCACTGATTCAGAATCTCCTTATCTCCTGGCTGGTTTGCTTGGAAAACTTCATGTAATAACTAAGGATGCTAATCACAACATTACAGTGTTGCAGGCTGACATGCAAAATGAACATGCCGAGTCAGCTTTCTCCCAATCAATATTGTCATCACCAGATACTTCATTCAGTGAAGATGCTGAATCTTCTGCAGTAACACACGGAGAATTTTGGAAGGTTCTTGCAACTAGGAGTGATAGATCTGCTGAACTAGTTAATTGTCAGTCCCTTAAAATTTGATTTTTTTTTTTTTTTTTTTTTGGTTTAGTGTCCTCTTGTGGTTATGATATCTGAATATATCTCTCTGGTTGGTATGATTGCTTATAAGCCACTAGGTTGGGGAAAATTTCAAAAGTTGTAAATGATTTCCTTTACAAATGATTCATAAGATGTAGCCACGAACACAAAAGAAATTAAAACTATAGGAGCAAGAACATTATTCAAACATACTACATGAAATTTGAAGGTTTTCTTTACATTAAGATGGGTATATCACCGTTTTGTAGCATTTGGTCACTTGGTGATACTTTGACGGTACGTAAAGTTAGCAAAAACAAACTCAACACTCATCGCGAGCCATTGATGTGGTTGATAAAACAGTAAAAAATTTGTATAAAAAAAGGTTTATCGTATTTATTATAGTTATTAGAGAGGAAAATGGGATCATCTGAAGAATTTTGTCGATCACAAAATGGGCAGAGGACAAGATTAATAAAAGTCAGCCGGTGAAAACAACTGTTTGTGTCAATTTTAAACACCCCCCTTCCCCAAAAGGATAAGTGTTCATTAGTATCGCAAGTTGAAAATGCAGGAGAGGGAGAAGAGTGGAAAGGAAGAATGCAGAGGAACAAGCCTCTTCTCTCATAACATTATTTAGTAGGTTTAAATATTCCGAGACTTAAACCTACTAATTTATGAAATGCGTTTAGACAGTCTAGTTTTAATAAGAGCATTGAATAGATGTCATGGTGGTTAAATTTTTATTTCTACCGATAAACACTAAAAGTAAAATAATGTTAAAAAGCCTTGAATCCTCGATAGAATCTGAAATTAATAAAATCAGCGACTTTTTCTTCAAATAATAACAAATAAGTTTAAATATATTTTTAATTTCTTAAATATCGTAATTATACTATTTTATCCTTTTAAATTTTAATTGAGTAATTTTAATCTTTCAAGTATCACAACTATTCATTCTCACTAAAAATCTAATAATTTTTGTAAAAGAAAATTTAATTAGTATATTTTTAATTAAACTTTTTCTATTATATATATCTTATCTAATATATTTATATTTTTGTAAAAGTATATTAATATGTACTAATTTACATTTATGAAATTAATTTATCTACAAATACACAAATAATATTATTGATATTTACTTGTTAATAATATTATAATATTAATAATGTATATAATTTTTTTATTTAATAATAATAAATATATTATTTGATACGTTAACAAAAATTATAATATATGTTAACATTGAACAATTGTATAATTTTAAAATTATTGAACTTTTAATAAGATACTAAAATTACATTATGATATTTGAGAAATTAAAATTATTTAATCAAAATATCAAGGACTAAAATTGTATAATTATAATATATAAAAAATAAAAATAAGTTATGTAAGACTAAATAATATATATATATATATATATATATATATATATATATATATATATATATTTTAATAAAAAATTATAATTTATTTTCACCGAACGACTCCTATATATATAGAAATAAAGTTAATACTTTCCGATTGGAACTTCGTATTCAAGACATATTCAAGACGAGGATTAAATCTTCACTCTTACTTAAAAAAATACAAAAATCAATTTATTTGAATTAATAACGGTAATAATAAAAGACATTTAATCTTGATTGTTTTAATGTTCATTATTTAATTTTTTGCTAATATAAACTTTAAAGATGCTATTATACCAATGCTAGAAATGCATTAATTTTTTGTAACAAGCTTTGCACTCGAGCATATATGTAAACTCTTGAAACAAAAAAAAAGTAAACTCTAATTTGATAAGCTAATACATTATTAGGGTATTAGATTTACAACTCATTCTCAAAATAATATTAAATACAGAGGAATTCTATGTATATATATATATATATATATATATATATATATATATATATATATATATATATAGTTAAAATATAATATTGTAGTGAATACTGCAAATTGAAAAGGTATCTTTTTGTTAAATATTTTTCATCTGAGAGAAACTTTTTATTTGTACAAAGAGTCTCTCCATTTGGTAAATGTTTCATTCTTGAAGAAGTTTGTTTTTGTTCAAAGATCATCTAGGACCTGACATTTCATCTGATGATTGGCAACAAGAATTGGTGGGGTCAAAATCTAGCTGGATCACATAATTCACATCCTCTTTCTGCCACCATTCATCCCATTTTTCTGCCAAACCTTCACCTTCTAGCATTCTCACCACATCGTACATCTTGGGTCTTTCCAAAGGGGAGTTTTGTGTGCATAGCAAGGCCACTTGGATTACCTCCTCCACTTCCCTCTCATCGTAATTTCCTCGTAAATCTGCATCCACCAGTGTCTCCAACCTCTTTTCTTTCAAAAGTGCTTTCACCTTGATCAAAATAAATCATTAGTTGTTGGTGCTAATATTTGTATATAGCTGATGCAACAACAAACTAAATTCCAACCTGCAAAGTGAGATTCTAGAATCTGGGACAGAAATTGGAACAACCAAATCAATATTGTATTTTATTTTCAAAGCAAAAGCCTCGTTGTGTACAACAAATCAAAACCAAAATAGGGAACAAAAGAGGTTTCAAAACTACAATCAGGAATGTATAACAACAATAAAAAAGATCTGTTCATCCTATGTACTAAACTTATCGATTACACCTTCATGAGAAATCAAGAAATAGAAAGAACTGGAATTGAAATTAATAATATTTAGTGCAAAAATATTTCCTTCAGCAGAATGATTTCCTTCCATTGGATCATCTTTAACCTCATAATATTTAGAATGATACACATGGCTGCTAATTGAACAAGAAGTACTAATAATAGCATATCTTTAGCAATAAACACAATACCTACCCAATCAAGGAACAAGAGATCATCATCATTGGCAAGTTGTGCTAAATCAAAAGCCCTCTGCCCAGTTATTATTTCAAGAAGCATCACACCATATCCAAAAACATCAGTCTTATCTGAAGTGTTTCCAGTTGAAAGGTACTCTGGTGCCATATGACCAATAGTACCACGTATCGAAGAAATAACATCAGTATCTTTATAATTCATAAGCTTTGCTAATCCAAAATCACCAATGAATGCTTCAAACTCCTCATCCAACAATATATTTGCAGCTTTGACATCACGATGAATGATCTTTGGGTCACAACCATCATGCAAATAAGCAAGCCCTCTAGCAGCTCCCAAAGCAATACACTTCCTTGTTGGCCATTTAAGTGGTGGTTTTGATTCCGGACGGTCTACAAAAATATAATCAATATGAATAAAAACAATTTTAATTTGAAAATACATTTTGAAATTTAACATTAGATATTTTAATTGATTTTGCATTATCTACCAAAAAAGTTATTAACAGTTGAGATTTTTTCACTTTCATAATTAAATATTTTAAAGTTTTAGTAATTTTCTGTTTTGCTTATAAGTTTGATTAATAATTATTTATGTTTAGAAAAAATAAGTTGTGTAGACAAATAATATTTGTTAGTTTAGTCATAAGTTGTTGTTTGCTTTACTTAATGAGAGGTTAGTTAATTTTAATATTTAAGCACTTGCTGTAAATATTTTCAATATGTACAAAGGAGAGTTTATAACTCAAATATATCATTGGTTTTTGCCACTTTTGTATGTCTAAAGTTGCATATTTTCTTATTTAATATGTTATTTTTGTGCTTAGTCATACACTCCTATTTTTCATGTTTTGTTTTCAACATGGTATCAAAGCTTCATTGATCTTTAAGGACTTGTGCGAGAGAAAAAATAAAAAACAAAGAGAAAAAAACAATAAGAAAATTCATACAAAAAAAACCTTAAAACACAAAAATAGCTTCTAGCAATAGTTCTTTACCTTCACCTCATATGATTGTAGGTGAAAACTATCACTTGTGGGTTGTGACAATGAGAATTTATCTCATAGCTCAAAGTTTGTGGGCTATGGTGGAACATGGAAGTAATCCACCTCCATTATCAAAGAACCTACAGTAGCTCAAATGAGGAGTCACAATGATAAAATAACAAAAGAAGGAAGAACTCCTACCATTATACGGGCAACACTACATGATATGTATTTATCAAGATTCTAACTCTTGAAACTTCAGAATAGGCATGGGATAAGCTGTGGGAGGAGTTTCAAGGGAGTGAAAAAAATGAAAAGAAAGCATGTGCTTAACTTAAGGATACAGTTTAAAGTAGTAAAGATAAAAGAAACTGAATCTGTCAAAGGTTTTACTAACAAACTTTTGAAGATTTTTATCCAAATTAGATTACTTGGTGAAAAGCTTAATGATCAAAGAGTTGCAGAAAAAATCTTGGTGTGTCTTTTGGTGAGAAGTTTGAATCCAGAATCTTCTCTCTTAAGAAAATAAAGATTTTTCTCAATATCAATTGTAGAACTTGTGAATGCTTTGCAAGCCATTGAACAAAGAAGATCTTTAAGGATGGAAGAAAATATTGAATGTGCATTTGTAGCATGTGCAAGAGGCAAAAAATAGGAAGAAGACAACAAAGGAAAAGGTTAGAAAAACAAGTTTCCACCGTGTCGTTATCGTAAGAAAAAACATCTATACTTAAAAAAATTTAATGTTTAGGGAAAACATTAAATGTAAAGTCTACAATCATTTTGGTCATGTGAAGAAGGTTTGTAAAAGTAAAGCAAACCCATAGGAACATCAAGTCCAAATTGTAGAGCATGAAGAATAACACGAAAAACATTTATTTGTTGCTACTTTTATTTTTCAACTAGTAATAGCAAATATGTATGCTTATAGAGTGCAGATGCACAAATCATATGATTCATGATGTTGCAACTTTCAAGGAATTAAATCATTTGTGCATACAAATAATATTTGTTTGTTAGTTTAATTATAATTTATTGTGTTTTACCCAATCAAAAATTAATCAATTTTAGTAATTAAACACTTGTCATAAACACCTTAAATATGTGCATAACTGAGTTTATAATTCAAATATATCATATTAATTTTTATCCTTTTTTATATGTAAAATTGCATATTTTCTTATTTCAATATGTTATTTTTGTGCTTAGTCATGCACTTTGGTTTTTCATGTTCAGTTTTCAACAAAAGTTGATTAGGATTCTTTATTTTGAACACACTAAAGGATGTGATCAAACAGAATAGGATGAATATGTGGAAACAAATCGAGGTAAATTAGTAAAAAGGGCAATGCATGTCTTCATTAGAAACTCAACAAAGTAGACTAATAAGGGTACCTCGTAAACATGAAGCTAAACTTCCATTAACCATGAAAGGATACACAAGCAAGCGTTCAGTAGGTGTCATACAAAACCCATGCAGGCGAAGCAAATTTGGATGTTTTGCCATGCCGATCATTTCCACTTCAGTTTGAAATTGCAAGTCCCCACCCTGCTTGCGTTCCTCTTTAAGTCTTTTTACTGATACAAGCTCACCATTTGTTAAGCGTCCTTTATAGACCTTGCTAAATGCACCTCTACCAATAATGTTTTTGTTATCAAAGCTATCTGTTGCAACTTGCAGTTCACGCAGTGAAAATCTTTTAAGCTGAGAAAGGTGAAATTCATGATCATCCTCCTCAGCTTCCAATGACGGACACACAAAAATCAGTTATGATTATCATATGCAACTAACAGCTTAAATCAGTTTATATACCATGTTTTTTGTAATCAACTAACCGGCAACATCAATGAAATAATCCTTTGGCTTCCCTCTTTTATTCCAACAAACAAGTGTAATCACAAGGGCCGCGGCAAACAACAGTGTAACAGTCACAGCAACTCCTCCAACAATGGCTCCAATAACAATGTTTCCATTACCTATAAAGATTAACATAATTAAAAGGGAAACTATAAATCAATTCCAAACCTTTGCTTAGCATTGAATAGAATAGAAAAAAGATCAACATTATGATTAACTCTCTTTCTTGAATTTGACCATGAGTGACATTCTGTTACCAAAATTTTAAAGTAGCATTTGACCAAACAGAAACCCGAAAGTAGCATCCCAATTGGAGAAAACCAAAATTATAAAGTAACATTTGAAAAGAAACCATGCAACCTATCCATTATCAATACCTTGGTTTCTTCTTATGTTTTTTGTCAGAAAAGAATGAAGGCAATATTTGTAGTATGGAAAGGAATGAAGTGGATATGTAGCTTGTTAAAGAAACAAAAGTAAATTACCACCAAAATTGAAAATCTTTTACATAATATTAATGGAGAGTTGCATAACACCGTTATTGAACCTTTGCCTCTCTCATTGGTTAATTTTACATGGTAACAAATTTTAGTTGACCCAGTGGTGTAGAGTTTGATTGTTGTCTCTAGTCTTACGATTTTAAAACAAAGTTAATTTGCTTTTAATTTTAATTGTAAGACTATATTCTGTCCACATTTCAATCACGATGAACTCACATGAGAGAGGGATTCAAGAATTGTATTTTTAGCATATGCTTAGGTCAGGTTATTTTTTGAAAAATTAAATTCATTACCAACAATAAAACAAATATCAACAAACCTGAAGGATTTTGTTGCGGTGTAAGAGCTGGTGCAGTCATATTTAGATTCAATAAAGGATTATTCTTAAAACTGAAACAAAAAACAAAGGGTATACATGGTAAAATTTTGATATCTCAGTTCATCCTTTGATAATAATAGTAACGTGTCCCAAGTCAGAAAATATGGGATTTTGATGTGAGGCTTATGTTGGACCCTCCAACTATAATGGTTATAGGTAAGGCTAACTATTGAATTGTGTTTCTCCCATTATGTGCTGGTGAAAAACAATTATATTTGTACCAACCTGTTGGGAGTAAGAAGTGAAAAAGAACCATTGATGGGGATATCTCCTGTTAAGTTGTTGTTTGAGAAATCACTAGATTCAGCAATGACCATTGTGTTAGGTTACACAAAATAATGCAGTGCAAGTATAAAAATTTAAGTGTATATAGGAGTAAAACTCACAGCACTTGTAGTGAAGCAATAGTGGTCAAACACACAGGAATTTTTCCTGACAAGCTGTTATTGTTGAGACGCCTTGTTCAGGGAACACAACCATTTAGTTTGCATATAAAATACCATTGACAGAGAAGAGTAACAAGTCATGGCAACAATAATTAAGTAGCAAGTGTGGTGGGTGTATGCTTTAATAAGCCATCCATTTCATGTGATTATGTAGAATGATACTTCTCTTGGGCAAGTGCTCAAAGTATATTGCAAGTGTTGGAACTGAAATTGCCATGTTTTGGGTGCATAATCTACCACCACTTTATATGGGAAAGCAACACTTATGAATGCTAAACGAAGAAACAAAATTGAAACTGATTTGAATAAGTTTTGCTGATTATAGATATGAGGTAAAGGAAAACATGTCATACAAGAAACGTAGATTTTTAAGGTTGGCCAAGTTGTCTGGAATGGAACCAGTAATGTTGTTCAAGTGAAGATCCAAGGTCACCAATTTTGTCAAACTTCCAAGCTCATCTGGGATTTTCCCAGTTATATTATTACTATAAAGTTCCCTGTAAATGAAAAGAAAAAATGTTTAGATTTGGGTAGATAAAAAGGTACGATGAAGAAATAAAAATTGCATATCCACTTGTATCAATGCTATGACGGGTTAAAATCTAATAAAAAATTGAACTACAGAAAATGTCGAGGTACGTGTGCAATGCAAAAGCACGTGATTGAATCAATAGGAGAATTTAAGTAAATAGAATGAAAACATTATAATTCCTATATGAAAAGCAGAGTAACACAAATCCTCTAATAATGATGTGGATAAAGAACAAATAATATGAATTGACGAAAAAACTTTAAATAGCGTAGCCATATTTTACAGGCGAAAAGAAAACTTTTGGACCATTCACATGAACCGAGGTTTATAGGAAAATTAAATTATAACCGTTAGTATCAATTGTTTTAAAGAGTGGAAGAATTTGAATCATCCACTTAACAGTCTCCATTTCACTCGAATTCAACCAGTTGCCCATCAACATACACTACAACAAAATTTAGTATTACCGACAATTATTTAATGACAATAAATTAATTGTCTCTATTTTATTATTTAATAAAAATATTAATGACTACTATATAATGGCCACTAAAAATATATTTACGTCATATCAAAATTTATTATTAGCGACAATTATTTGTTAGAAAAAACTTAAGTCCCACATTGACTAGAAATAAAATAATTAAGGAGTATATAAGTGAATAATAACTCTCACCTTACAAATATGTTTTATAAGGTTGAGTTAGGCTTATAACTTACTATTCTAAGTTAGTATTTAAGAGATAAGATAATTAAAAAAATTAAAGAATATATACTTAGAAGATAACCTTCATCTTCTAAGTCCCATATCAATTAGAAATAAGGTAACTAAAGAGTATTTGTACTCATCTTTAAAGAGTATTATAAATATTTTCTTAAACTTTTAGCGAAAATTTTAAATACCAGTAACAAATGACACAAAAAGTTATACACTTTTTCCGACCATTATGAGGGTCTTTACCGACATATAGAATAATTGTCGGTAAATGTTTTAGCGACACTGCATACAATGACTAATGTGTGAAATGCCGGTAAAAAATTTTGTAGCAATTTTTATTGTCACTAAAGATCATATTAAATGCCACTAAAAGTCCATTTTATTGTAGTGATTGTTGAGTGTCTTTTATGTATGATTTACACTCAACTTTTGGTACTCTTTTTGGTAATTGTAGATATTATATATGTTATTTTACCCCCCTTTGTTTAAAGAATCAAGTTATACTAAAAGAGTAGAGGAGTAGTAGCAAAATCTTAAGGAATTTCCTCATCTTTTGTAGGTTTTTTAGGAAGGCAGAGATCCACAACCATAACTGTGGATCTGGAGCTCGAGCTGTGGAAATCTGGGGAGAAATTGTGAAGGTCAGAAACTTGCAGCTATAGCTGTGGTTCTGCAGCTATAGCTGTGGAAATCTGGAATGCTCATTTTTTGTTCCAGAGACTTGAAGTTATAGCTGTGGAAATCTGAAATGCAATTTGAAGCTCCAGAGAGTTGAAGCTAAAGCTGTGGATTTCCAGCTAAAGCCATGGAAGCACCCAGGACCCAACACCAACTCCAGAGACTCACAGCCATAGCTGTGGCTGCACCGCTTGAGCGTTGGAAGTTCCTTAAGGTTGAAGGAGTTGTCACAGCTATAATTGTGAAACCACAGCTGCAGCCTTGGAGGTTTCTTCACCCTGAAGGACTCTCCACAGCTATAGCCGTGGATCTATAGCTGCAGCCGTGGAAATAAAAGTTACTTTTTGGCCTTGTTTTGAAGCTGATATAAAAGGGAACATAAGAGAAATTGAGGGAGGATACAGAGCACGAAATATACAGAAAAAAATAGATTACTAAGCACTTGAAGAAGGAAGAACAAGGGGAGAACAAAGATTTGGAAGCTGAATCCTTTGGGAACGAAGATCAATTCCATTTCTTCATCCTTTGCTTTGTAATTTCTTCTTTTCACTCTTTGATCTTGTAATGGCCATGTGTGGCTAAACTCCTTAAGGATTGGTTAGATGTAACTACTAATTCTTCTTCTTCTTAAATATATGCGTTTTGATCTCATTATTTGTGCATTGATTTTTCTCTTAATGCTTATATCGGCTTGATCATCCGTTGTATGATTTTTGGCTTTTGAATCCAGTTGGAAAACGTTTTCGAAAACCCGAACTGAATCTTGCACCTAATCACTTCTTGTTTTAGGAATAGACTTGATTTGGTTAGTCACATTGTTCAAGTCATTGTTCTTAATGCGAAGTGTTAAACTCGAAACATAGAGGAATCATGTTTTGAGCTTAATGACTTTAGGATTCAACCTTGAGGAATCTTGTTGGATTACTTAATGAACGTGGAAATAATGGAATTAGAATCGCATTTATTTTAAGAAGATCTACGAGTTAGCAAGTGCTTCTGAACCAATCCTTGTTTCTTAATCATTGTTTTTACTACTTCTAGTTTATTGTGTGGTTCTATCCTATTTTCACTCATTTGCAATCATAACAACAATTTTATTTAAATCATTAGAGTAAGAATTTCTAAACACTCAAATCCCTGAGGACGATATTTGAATACTACTTCAAAACTTGGTTCACTTGCCAAGTGGTAGGTTTGCGAAAAAACCTCATCAGTGATAAAAAGCCTTAAGGAGCGACAAGTGTAGTTAAGGTTAACCAACTCTAAGCAATGTTGAAACTTGGCATTCAAAAGTAGTTTAGTAAGTATATTTGTTGGATTATGAAACATGTGAATCTCTTGCGCTACAACTTTACCAACATCTCGAATAAAGTGGTGTTTTACATCAAAGTTTTTGCTCTTGTTGTGATAAGAATTAAGATAACGACTATTCTTAGTGAAGTGAATTGGCTCTTTGACTACCACAAAATACAATATGAACATCTCCTGTTGGACCAAATTCATTAACCAAACCTTAATAGCCTCATTTCATACCATTTGTTGCTGCAATATGTGTGTACTTTAGTTGTAGGTAATGTTAGCACCACTAAGTAGTGTTAGAACTGTGTTATGATATTTGTTTGAGAGAGATAAATTTATTAAGAGAGGTTATATCTTCTTTATTATTTGCTGGGTTATTTTACACAATTCTACATTGATAAAACATTGTCGAATTTGGACTTATACTTTCATGATTTTGCTTTTAATCATTATTTAAAAGACTTCTAACTAATGAAGTATATGTGTGCATTTTATAAAATTTTATTTCTTCTCTCGTTCTAATAATGTGAGACCTGATTCTTATTCCAATAATTATTTCCCCAAACAAAGGATCTAATCTCATTTAAAAGATTTTGTCAAAGTATTTTATTTTATTTGTTTGAATGTGTTATTAGGAGGATTATATCTTATTGTTTGTTAGATTATAACACAACTCCACATTAATAAGATATTGTCTATTTTATACTCATCTTCATGATTTTGTTTTTAGTCATCATTCAAAAGATCTCTAACCAATAAAATATGAGTGTACTTTATAAACATTTATTTCTTCTCTTTTCCTAATGATGAGAGGCTTGATTTGTATCTCAACACAAAGTGTATCTCAACACAAAGTGAAGATTTAACTAGAAAGAGATCTTTGATCTAGATCACCACGTAATCTGAAATAGTGCACACCAACATTCTATTTCTAGCTATATCTTTTTTCTATGTAACATATGCTAAATTAGGCCTAGTGCTCACTAAAGCATACATAGAGCTGTCGATTACATTAGTACAAGGAATATGTTACATACAATTCATTTCTTCCTTGTTTGAGGGCAGGTATGAAGATAACTAAAAATGTGCAGCAAACGATGTAGAAACAGGTTTTCAATTAATCATTTAAACATTTCAAGAACTTTTTCAATTTGTGATAAGAATACTTTTCCTGCTTGAAGGTATGAATCTCCATATATACCAAGGATTTTCATAGTTGCACTCTTTCTTTCAAAATCTCAAATTGATTACCGAGTTGAGATTTTAACTTCTTGATTAATTAAGAAAATGTTACTTGATGTAATCAACATATCATTAGGATAAAGTAACAAGTATATAAAAGAACCTTTAGGAAAATTTCTAAATATCATAATTATCTTATTGACTTTAAGAATAACCTTGCCTAATCACATCTGTTTCAGAGTTTCAGCCAAACAATAATAGAATATCAATCAAGATATATTGTTGAGCAAAATCTATCTGTTTCATAACTTACAAGTATCGCAAATTTGGGAGTTGACCAAGCTGTGGAACAAGTTGACCCGAAAGGTTTGCATTTCCAAGATCACTAGCCAAACATAAATACGTTTTTCACTATATGCACATACTTTCACAAAACTACAAGTAAAAAAAAAAAAAACATAGATATCTTACACACGGGTCACGCTATTTTTATTGTTGCAAGTAACACGAAACCATGTGCAAGGAGTGACAAGGGTAGAATCCCAACTTTGAAGAACATTGTTAGGATCACTAATACTTTTCTTCAAAGCATTCAGGGCATCACCTGTCATAGTATTATATGAAATCAAATGGAGTAAAAAATCAAACAGGTATCAACATGTATGTTGCTCTGAAGAAATAATGTTAAAAATACAGGAAGTAAACTGAAGAAGCCCAAGTTCCTCAAGAACTCCCCAAGCACACATCAAACATATTTTTTCAGTTTACAACCGACAAAAACCCAAGCTAGTCATCTAAATCACCAATACACCATAGAAATTTTCAAGAGGAAGTATTAATATTTTGTCCTCTAAATTATAAAGATCGGTTTCAATTTTGTCATATGTTAACTTTTTTGTTTTTATATACTAACTCAATTTTATTATTCACTTTGTAACAGTCCAATTTTTTGCTAGGCCAAGGGCCCAATTCGTTGCCCGGAACGGGCCGTTTCAAAAGTGAAACGGGCCGTTTCAGAATAAGAAAATGCTTGGAAAATGAAGTGGGAGAACGGGCCGTTCCAATTGGAGAATGAGCCGTTCTGGTTTGGAGAACGGGCCGTTCTGGAGGGAGAACGGGCTATTCTGGAAACAGAACGAGCCGTTCTGCTGAGTTTGAGAACGGGCCGTTCCGGTTTTAGAACGGGCCGTTCCAGTTGAGAAATTTGCAAAGGTTTGAAGGGTCCAGAACGGGCGTTCCAATTTTGGAACGGGCCGTTCCGGTAGGTGAGCCTGAAATCCTACAATTAAAAATATATATTATATAAATTTAAAAGACTAAAATTAATAAATAAAAAATTCAAGAAACTGAAATTAATAAATGGAGTAAATTTTTGAAAGATAAAAACATTTAACTCATAAGAATCATGAAGTCAAGCGTCAAGCAGCAAGCACAAAAGGTCACCCACCTTCTCTATTGGCAGAAACGTTAGGCACCAAGACCAAGTGAAGCATCAAAAATGCCGAAAGAAGAAAGAAACGCATGTAAGATGAAAAATTAATAACTGGCTCCATCTTCAATCATGCGCACATACTGCTAGTTGATCTTCACTACCATAGCCTCCAAGCCCATAAGCAAATTGAAATTAAAATGGTGCAACAGTTTTCAGATAGAGATATATGGTTGCCCATGTACATGTACTTAAACTTATGGTAAGTTGGGAGAGTCAAGTCAATGAATCTTATATGCTAAGAAATATGTCTTACTTGTTATTCTTTTGTGCGTGGCAAAAGCAAGGTCAGCCCAAACATAAAACTAATAAGGTTCCTGCTTTGGGTTTCTTAAACAAAATATTTTGTATTAATATTTATATCATTTTTCCAAGATCTATAATTTTAAAAATATTTTTTTTTATATTCTTAAATTTTTTAAAAAAAGTTAATATCTAAAAGATATATAAATATAATTATCATTTTCAAGGTTCATATCTTTTTTTTTTAAAAAAATATATTATTATTAATTAAAAGTTTGACTTTAAGATTTATTTTAGGTCCAACAATGTATTGGGCTGACATGTGTCAAGGTGAAAAACTACACAAGTACAAGTATTCGCACCACCATGCATTAAAATCATACTTGAGAATTCTCACAAGCATTCATTGTCTACGCATATAACTTCCGTATACGAGATTGCTGGGTATGACTTCTTAGCCACATTTCTTTTCTTTTCTTAGGATTATCTTAATTTAGTATAGCGCAGTTATTAGAGTTTATTTGCTTTCCAGAATCATTGCAAGTTGTAACTCAACAATTATGTGAAACAAGCTATGAATTATGTTGTTAATGTTTATGTTATTCACTCAATTCAAGTAAACATTTGCATACATGAGACTTATTTTGTGATAACTATCAATGAATGTTTGAAAATCCATGCATGTTGAATTCATTGTATAACCTCCATTTCCGTTCCTAACAAGAATCTAATAGTACATATCTAAATTGAAAAGTATTTTTGCTAATTCGAATTTTTATTCCACATGCAAAATTCCCCTCAAACAGCCTCATAACACGTAACAACAAACATAAAAACATAATTGTAAGAAAGTAAATTTAAGTGTAGGGAGAGAGAAAAATACAAAACCAATTTATACTGGTTTGGTCACATCTACTTATGACTTACATCGAGTACCTAATCAACCCGATTGAGATTTTTCACTAATCTTTAATATCAGAAGTTTTACAATCATAATACCACATGCAATACACTTCTACACTATTAAATAAATCATTTCTTGCACCTCAAGAAACATTTACTTGTAGCACCTCACTACAAGATTTTCTTTCTTAAGAAACCTACTTAAGAAAACAAAATATAAAAGTTAAGGAACAAACTCACTTGATGTACAAAACAAATTAGAGTAGATGAATCAACCAAGTAGCTTATCCTATTCATGATGATCAATTCAATTCTTGAAATCTTTCTTGAGGTTACTACAAAGGTTACTAAATCTCTTCTTGCAAAAAAAAATGTTTTCCTAGAGTGTGTTTTCAAAAAAGATATCACAAGGATTCAAGTCTCTCTATTCTAAGTGTGAAAAATGATATATATATATATATATATATATATATATATAACTTTTCTAACATAAATAATCGATTATTCTATTTTTAGCAGATCTAGAAATCAATAAAGAGTAGTTTAATTAATTATTTTGTTAAATAATCAATTATTACAGCAACTACTCCTCATGTTACTAAGAAAACAGAACAAATAATCAATTATTACTTAAGATAATTAGTTATTTTAAGTGAAAACTTAATATCTTAATTTTCATGTCATTTCTCTTTACAAATCAATTTTAAAATTTATTTAGGGAACAAAGCAATTTCTTATTTGCTGAACAACCATACCATTCTGCTTGTTTTTCATTCATGTATAAGGCAAATACATGAAAAAATGACAGCCATACATAGAGCCCATAAATGCTATCAGTAAAACACATTTTTCCACCATCATTAAGTGTGTAGATTTGCCTAAAATCAGATACTTAACAAGATATTATCTACTGAATTAAGCAAACATAATTACAACAGAACTTTACTCACTAATGCAAACAATCATAATTAATTATAGCAGTAAAAAATAAAGGAAAAGTTTTACTACTTTAACAATTACTTATACGACCATATATCTACCTTCAATCTCAGTCTCCTTAACACTTATTACATTCCTAACTTGACACTCAATCTTATCTCTATTGGTCAATTTGTGAAAAAGGACCAAATGTTCTCTTTTCACCTTTTGGTGTACAAGTACAGGATCCTCAAACGAAATAAATTCTTGGGACGAGTTGTAGGGTTAGTCGATTATTTGAGCTTCAATCCTTGCATCTTCCTCAAAAATTTGTGTCTGTTGCTACTGTCCCTTCTACAATTTACCAATGGCATCTTCAACATGGTCATCTCTTAACTAGCAAAATTTATCCTTTAGTTTCTAGTGGTTTATTAGGATCTACGAAGTTTGAGTCCTTTGACTGCTTAAATTGTAAACTTGATAAACAACTTGCACTACCTTTTACAAAGAGTGATTCCATTTCTGACAAATGTTTTGGTCTGATTCATTCTAACATTTAGGATCTTTTCCCTTATTTCTTCAATAAATGATTTTCATTATTTTGTCTTGTTTGTTAATGATTTTTCCCAGTGGATATATTTTCTATAACATCAATTTGAATTACCTTAAATTTATATCAACTTTGCAAAGATGATTAAAACTAAATTTTCTTGTACTATTAACACTTTTTTCATAGATATAATGCGATGGAATATCACAATACTTGTTTGCTTCAAATTCTTAATCAACAAGGTACTATTGCTAAATGGTCTTGTCCTCACACATCTCAACAAAATGGTTGAGTTGAACAAAAACATCGTTATATTCTCGTCTCTATTTGTGCTCTTCTCTTATCCGCCTCATGTCCAGAAAAGTTTTGGGGGAAGCTGCTCTTAATGTCTTTTGCACCATCAATTGTCTTCTCACCTCAACTCTACAAAATTTGTCTACTTTTGAAAAATTGTTTGGTAAGCCTCCTCACTATTCAGTCCTTAAAACCTTTGGGTATGTTTGTTTTGTTCTCTTGCAATCTCATATGAGCGCACAAAATTTGGACCTTATGCTTGCTTATGTTCTTTCTTGGTCATGGCATTGAACATAAAGGATATTATTGTTGAGATCCCATTTCAAACAAATTACGTATCTCTTGCCATGTTACCTTTCAGGAACATACCTTATTCTCCTCGTTGTCTAAGTTTCAACACTTCTGATTCCTCAATGGAGATGTTTCCAGGCTCTAATAGAGATACATGCCCTTCTGATGTGCTCAACATGGACCTTCTTCCACCTAAGCTTATTGAACTTGTTTCGATTATCGATCCTGTAACTACATTTGAATCTACCTTTCGTCATTCCACTCGAGTAAGAGAAACTCCTAAACATCTTAACAATTTTCATTGTTATTTTGCTATTGTGAATTTGCACGAGCTTTCATCTTATCGTGAGGCTAGTACTGACCCTTTGACAACAAATTATGTTTGAGGGAATCCATGCTTTGGAGAAAACCTACACTTAGGACTTAGTTGCTAATCTTCCTCTTAATAAGACCCCAGTTGGATGCAAATGGATCTATAAAATTAAGACTCATTCTAATGGATTTGTTGAGTGTTAAAAAGCTTGCTTAGTAGTTAAGGATATACTCAAGAATATGGGATAGACTACGAGAAAACTTTTGTTCCCGTGGCTCGAGTAACATTTTGTTTGTAGTCTTTTAGCTATTGTTACAATTTGTAAATAGAAGCTTTATTAAATGGATGTTAAAAGTATCTTCCTTCGTGGTGAATTCACAGAAGGTCTATATGCATCCTCCTTATTATCATTCTCCTTGTAAATTTTTAATGGATGTAAATAGATTAATATATTATTTTTATCTGAATCATTATAATATATTTAAAAAAATTATTCGATCCATCCATTTGCTATCCTTAAATAAGACTATAAAGAAAGCAATATATACCAATAAATGACAGGAAAATAAGCTAAATGTTTCATCATTTAAAAGTTTCTTTATGTTCAAATATCATCTAGGACTTGGTAGTTCATCATCTAGCGGAATATCTGAAGTTGAGTCAAATAATGGCGAATAAGTTGTGTGGAGATTGGTGGGGTCGAAATTTTGTTTGATCATATCCTCTTTTTGCCACCATTTATCCCACTTTTCATCCAAACCTTCACCTTCTAGCATTCTCACCACCTCAGACATCTTGGGTCTTTCCGAAGGGGAGCTCTGTGTGCAGAGCAAAGCCACTTGGATTACCTCTTCTACTTCCCCCTCCTCAAAATTCCCCTCTAAATCTGCATCCACCAGTGTTTCCAACCTCTTCTCTTTAAGAAGTACTTTCACCTGGGGTCAAAATAATGCCATTTCAAAACAAAAATCATTAGCCATTGATGCTATAATATCAGTACATAACTGATGTAACACAAACAAACTAAACAAAAACTTGGAAAATGAGATTCCATAATCCAGGACAGAAATAGGAACAACCAAATCAATTTTGTATTTTATTTTCAAAGCAAAGACTAGTTGTACAACAAAACAAAACTAGAATAGCGAACTAAAGAGGTTTCAAAACTTCAACTGGGAATGTATAACAACAATAAAAAAGAACTTTAACACTGTACTAAACTTATCGATTACACCTTCATGAGCAATCAAGAAATAAAAAGAACTGGAATTGTAATCAATAATATTTAGTGCAAAAATATTTCCTTCATTAGTATGATTTCCTTCCATTTCCACTGGATCATCTTTAATCTCATAATATTAAGAAAAATACATATGGCTGCCAATTGAACAATAAGTACTAATAATTAATGGCATATCTTTAGTAATAAACATAATACCAACCCAATCAAGGAACAAGAGACCATGATCATTGGCGAGTTGTGCTAAAGCAAAAGATTTCTGTCCAGTTATTATTTCTAGAAGCAGCACGCCATATCCATAAACATCAGTCTTATCTGAAGCTTTTCCAGTTGAGAGGTACTCTGGTGGTATATGGCCAATAGTACCACGTACTGAACAAGTAACATGAGTGTCTTTATAATTCATACACTTTGCTAATCCAAAATCACCAATGACTGCTTCAAAGTATTTATCCAACAATATATTTGTAGCTTTGACATCACGATGAATGATCTTTGGGTCACAACCATCATGCAAATAAGCAAGCCCCCTAGCAGCCCCAAGAGCAATACGCTTCCGCATTCCCCATTCAAGTGGTAGTTGTGATTTCCTACGGTCTACAAAAATACGATCAATATACATAAAAACATTTTGAAGTTTCACACATTAATTGATATTGTTCTATTAGAAGAAGAGCTGATTTGTATTCTCTATTTTGATCACATTAAATGATGTGGTGAAACAAAATTGGTTGAATGTGTCAATAGGGTAGACTAATAAGGGTACCTCGTAAACTTGAAGCCACACTTCCATTAACCATGTAAGGATACACAAGCAAGCGTTCAGTAGGTGTCATACAAAACCCAAGCAGGCGAAGCAAATTCTGATGTGCAGCCATGCTGATCGTTTCCACTTCAGTTTGAAACTGCAACTCCCTATCCTGGGTGCGTTCCACTTTAAGTCTTTTTATAGCTACAAGGCTACCATCTGATAAGCGTCCTTTATAAACCTTGCCAGATTCACCACTACCAAGAATGTATTTGTTATGAAAGCCATCGGTTGCAACTACCAATTCACGTAGTGAAAACCTTTTAAGTTGACCAAGGTGAACTTGAGGATCCTCCTCAGCTGCCCGTGAAGGTCACAAAAATCAGTTATGGTTATCATATACAACTTAATATATATATATATATATATATATATAATCATCTCTTCTATAAATCAACTAACCCGCTACATCAAAGAAATAATCACGTGGCTTCCTTTTTTTCCAATAAAGTGCAATTACAAGGGCCGCAAACAACAGTGCAACACCCACAACAATTCCTCCAGCAATGGCTACAATGGCTACAACAATGGCTCCAATAGCTCTGCTACCATTACCTATAAGGATCAACAGAATTAAACAGGAAGCTATAACTCAATTCCAAAACTTTGCTTCCCATTGAATATGATAGAGTAATGTTCAACATGAGTGACATATATTCTGTTGGGATACCAAACAAAAATCCAAAAGTAGCACCCCAATTAGAATAAAAACAAAAAGCATTTGGAATATAACCATGCAACCTATCCATTATCAATACCTTCATTTCTCCCTGCCCTTTGGCAGCAAAGGAGGAAGAAAATATTAGTATCAAGGAAAAGAATGGAGTGGATTCAACTTGTTAAAGAAACAAAATTGAATTTGAAAACCTTTTACATAGTATTAATTTTGAGTTATACACTATTATTGAGTCTGTGTCTCTTTTGGTGGTTTAAGTTACACGGTATCAAATTCTAGTTGACCTAGTGATGTAGAGTTTGATTGTTGGCTGTTGCCCCTTTTCCACATTTCAAGAACATTGGACTCACATGAGAGTAATTTAGTAGCTATATTTTTAGCATATTCTTTCAGGTCAGGTTATTCTTTGAAAAATTAAATTCATTACCAATAATAAAACAAATATGAACAAACCTGAAGGATTTTTTTGTGGTGTAGGAGCTGGTGGAGTCAAAGTGGTTTGATTCAATAAAGGATTATTCTTAAAACTGCAACAAAAAAATAAAGGGTTTAATTAAACTTTGATATCTCATCCCTCAATAATAATATAGTAATGTGGCCCACATCAGAAATACGAGATTCTAATATGAGGTTTATATGGGGCTTTCCTACTACTATAGTCGTTATAGGTTATTTGTTGTAGTGTGGTTCTCCCAATGTGTGATTATTGAAACATACAATTTATTTGTACCAACCTGATGAGTGTAAAAACTGAAAAAGAACCATTTACTGGGACATCTCCTGTTAAGTTGTTGTTGGATAAATCACTAGATTCAACAATGAACATGATGTCAGGTTACTCAAAATAACACAATAGTATAGCCACCTATATAGATATAGGAGTAAAACTCACAGCTCTTGTAGTGAAGCAATAGTGGTCAATAGCATTGGAATATTTCCTGACAAGCTGTTATTGTTGAGGCGCCTAGTTTATGGAATAGAACCATTTAGTTTGCATATAATAAACTATTGGCAGAGAAGAGTAACAAGTCATGACAACAAACAACATTAAATAGCAAGTGTGGTGGGTGGGTGCTTAAAGTATATTACAAAATGTAATGGAATTGAAATAACCATGTTTTGGGTGCATTATCTGCCACCATTTTATGTGGGAAAGCAACACTTATCAATGCTAAACGAAGGAACAAAATTGAAGCAGATTTAATAAATAAATTTTGTTGATTATAGACATGAGATAAAGGAAAACATGTCATACAGGAAACGCAATTTTTTAAGGTTGGCCAAGTTGTCCGGAATGGGACCAGTAATGTTGTTCAAGTAGAGATCCAAGCTAATCAAGTTTTTCAAACTTCCAAGCTCATCTGGGATTTCCCCAATTATATTATTACTATAAAGTTCCCTGTCAATGAAAAGAAAAATGTTCAGATTTGGGTAGAGAAAAAGGTCCAATAAAGAAATAAAAATTACATAACACATTTGTATCAATTTTA
Source organism: Cajanus cajan (assembly GCF_000230855.2). Taxonomy (NCBI): domain Eukaryota; kingdom Viridiplantae; phylum Streptophyta; class Magnoliopsida; order Fabales; family Fabaceae; genus Cajanus; species Cajanus cajan. Next base: position 64,935,241 of record NC_138518.1, read on the forward strand.
TGACAAGTTAAAATCTAATAGAACTAAATATGGTAAAAATTGAACTACGGAAATTGTCAAGGTAAGTGCACTGTTAGGATATAAACAAGTCTCACATCGATAAAATAAGACAAAAAATAATAACTTATATAATACAAACATGCTTCAATGATTGAGAGGTCTTTTGGGTGATGACCAAAAGCAAAACCGTGAGGGCTTAGGCCTAAAACGGACAATATCTCATCATTGTGGAATATGTTTGTGTAATAACCTTATAAAAAAATAATTCTCATAAAATATTTCCTCAGACAAATACTAATAAAATAACTCCAACAAGTCTCACATCGATAAAATAAGACAAAAAATAACAACAACTTATATATATACAAACATATTTCTCAATGATTGAGAGACTTTTTGGGTAATGACCAAAAGTAAAACCGTGAGGGCTTAGGTCGAAAGCGGACAATATCTCATCATTGTGGAGTATGTTTATATAATAACCTTATAAAAATAACCTTCATAAAATATCCCTTCATACAAATACCACAAAAATAATCCCAACATGCACTACATGCAAAAGTACAAGATTGAATCAATAGAAGAACATAAGTAAATATAATGAAAGCAGTGTAAATCCACTATGATAAGGAAAGTAACACATCCTCCAGCAATAACATGGATAAAGAATAAATAAAACTCTTAAAGAAATGAAATAATATGAAATGATGAGCTTACAAGTTGATGAAAAAAAATTTAAATAGCTTAGCCACCTTTTGCATGCAACATTAAACTTTTGGGCTATTCAAATGCATCATGATTTATATGAAAATTAAATTATAACCATTAGTATCAATGATTTTAAAGAGAGGAATTCGAATCATTCACTTAATAGTGTCCACCTTCACTCAAATTAAACTAGCTGTTCATCACCATATATAAAGCCTTAAGGGGCAGGCAAGTGCGGTAAAGGCTAACCAATTCCAAGCAATGTTGAAACTTGACATTCAAAAGTAGTTTAGTAAGTATATCTGCTGGACTATTGAACATGTGAATCTCTTGCACTAAAACGTTATCAACGACTTTTAAAATAAAGTGATGTTAGCTGGTCTTGTTGTGATATGATAACGATTATTCTTAGTCAAGTGTGTAGGCACCTTCACTACTGCAAAATACAACAAGAGCATCTTGTGTTAGACCAAATTCATTAAACAAACCTTGAAGCCAAGTGGCCACATTCATAATATTTGTTGCTGCAATATGTGCTACTTTAGTCGTAGGTAATACAACAAATGATTGGTACATAGCCTTCCAACTGATAGTACAACTACACAGACTAAACATAGAGCTAGAAAGAGATCTTCAATCCAGATCACCACCACAATCTGAATCAGTGCACTCCAATATTCTATTTGTAGATATATCTTTATGTAACATGCCAAATTAGTGCAGATCATTGCATACATAAAGCTGTCAACTACATTAGTATAAGGAATATGTTACATACAATTCATCTCTTCCTTGCTTGTGGGAAAGGGTCTGAATATAACTAAAAAAAGTGCAGCAAACGGTGTAGAAGCATGTTTTCAATTAATCATATTAAGCATTTCAAGTACTTTTCATTGTATTTCTTTTGTGATAGTTTTCCTGCTTGATGATCCCTCTGAATCTCCATACCAAGGATTTGCTGAGCTACACCTAGTTCCTTCTTTCAAACAAACAAACTGATTGCTGAGTTGAGTTTTTAACTCCTTGAACAAGGAAATGTCACTTGATATAATTTACATATCATTAACATAAATTAACAAGTATATAAAGAACCATTAGGAAATTTTCTAAATAACATTGTCATCTTATTGACTTTTAGAAGCCAAACAATCTAGAATTGCTAGTAAAAGTTAATTGAATGTCAACCAAGAAATAGTTTTGAGCAAAATCTATCTGTTTCATAACTTTTCAACTTACAAGTATTGCAAATTTGGGAGTTGACCAAGCTGTGGAACAAGATGACCCGAAAGGTTTGCATTTCCAAGATCACTAGCCAAACATAAATACGTCTTTCACTATATGCACAAACTTACACAAAACTACAAGTAAAAAAAAAAAAAAAAACTTAGATATCTTACACACGGGTCACACTATTTTTATTGTTGCAAGTAACATGAATCCATGCGCAAGGAGTGGCAAGGGTAGAATCCCAACTTTTAAGAACATTGTTAGGATCACTTATACTGTTCTTCAATGCATTCAGGGCATCAACTGTCAGAAAAAAATTCAAACGCAATTATTAATATCCTTGATATATTAAATCGGTAGAAGTAAAAAATCAAACAGGTGTCACCTGTCAACACTAATGTTGCTCTAATGAAATTGTGTCAAATACAGAAAGTAAAAACAAGTTCCCCAAGAATTCCCCAAGCATACATTAAACATTTTTCAGTTTATAAATTATAACCGACAAACAACCCAAGTAGTCAGTCATATAAAGCATCAATACGCCATAGAAATTTTCAAAAGGCAATGATATTAGTAATTTTGTTCTCTTAACTTTTTTCTGTTCAATTGATTCCCCTAATTTGTGTTTTAATTTTGCATACTAACTCCTTCTCCAGTTTTATTACTCACTCTAAAACAGAGAAATAATAATACAACTGAAAGCAACAAAAAACTGGAAAATAAAAAGAATCATCAAGTCAAGCAACAGGTAAGTAAGCGCAAAAGGTCACCACCACCCACCTTCTACATTGCCAGAAACCTTGAGCACCAAGTGAAGCACCAAAATTGCCCAAAGAAGAAACAAATGCATGAAAGAGGAAATCACTCGCTCCATGTTGACCATCCTCTTCAGTCATGCACATGCACTTGAATCTCCCTCATAACTCATAAGTACTAGTTGATCTCCACTACACCCTTCAAGCTCTTAAGCAAATTAACCAAAACAAATTCATAGCAGTCAACTTGGAGTTATAGCATAACTGAATTCTGGATAGCTCCAATTTCTCTTCCTTGTGGGGGTCATCAATTTCAAATAAAAAAATTACCTCAGGCAGCAACAGTTTTGAGATGGAGAGATAGGAGTTGCCCAGGTACAAGCCTTAAACTTTTGGTAATTAAGTTGGAGGAAGACCGGAGAGGTAGTCAATGAATGATGCATTATTTTGCCGAGAAATCTGTCCTACTTGTTATTCTTTTATTTATTTTTTTATAGGTGAATTATGAAAAGTGTGATGAGAAGTGAGCTTTGATATGAAAGTGAAATTGAAAAAGGAAGGAGAGAGAGTGGTTCACTTTAAAGTAAGAAAGGAGGCTCAAAGTGGAAGACAAAGACTATATGCATACGAGTCACCCCACTACGCACCACCATGCATGCTTTGTATATACAAAGCTTTTTCTGCATAATTAAGATATCATTTGTGTTTACTGATTTGTGATCATTGTAGTCAGCGCCAGGTATCAACTATTTGAGATTTGTTTTTCTTTGCTTTACTAATTTCTTGATCTCTTTGATTAAGTTTTTTTTTTTTATTTCTCCTTTGTGGGTTAGAAAATATGGAAATTGTTTCACAATTTTGCGGACTTTATAAATATGAATAAATAAGATAGAAGAGAAAATTAAATATAAGAACAATTTAGGTATCACTTATGTAAAATATTATAAATAATTTTTTCTTCCTTTTAGATGCCTTCATGGTTGGTCTTCCTATTTTTTTTCACTGGAAATGTGTCAAAGAAAACTGTTATTATTATGATAAATAAAAATTATAATTAAATATGTATTATTAGATTATATTTGAATGATTAAAACTAAAAAAAATTGTATATTATTAGTGTATAGAGTCATGATTGAAGATATTGTTTTATTTATACATGAATGAGTCAATCATTGAAAATGAATTATACTTCTTTATTAAATCACAAAAAAAAATATTTTTAATTAACTAAAACACTTTAATATATATACTTTAAGATTAAATATGATTTTAGTTCTAAAAATTTTGTTGAATTTCACTTGGAGAAATTTTTTTTGTTTGTTTTAGTCCTTGAATACTTGCTAATTTATATTTGAAAAATATTAGTAACATACTCTTAAACACACACTTTTTAATCTACTCTTTATTATTAGTTAAAATTATTGAAAATCGCAAATTCAGATGAGAAGGTTATTAAATAAGATGTGAGATATATTAATTATTGTATTTTTCAATAAATTTTAATCAAATAGACAATAAATATTTAAAAGAGTGTTTCTAACATTTCTTGTTAGCTTTAGTCCTTGAACTTGAACTTTCGCTCTCCTGCTCCTAACATTTTTGGTCTTGACATCAATATTTCCTTTTCTTGAAGGAAAAAATTATGAATTAAAATTAAATAAAATTTGCTTAGAAATTAAAAGTGAGAATTAACAAGAAATTTAGAGAATAAATTTTTTTAATTATTTATTTTAGAATTTTGAAACTCAAAAAAATAAATAAAATAATTGAAATTAATTGTTATCAGCTAATACACATAAATATATATATATATATATCCTTTTTTTTTAATCAACTTGTTATGCATGTCCTAAGCATACCTATCCTCTTATTTTTATCTGATTTTAATAAATTTTATAAAACATTATCAACTTCGCTTATTTTTTAATAGGCTTTCTACTAAAGCTTGTATGTAAACTTTTACTAAACAAGCTTATACACAATTTAGTGAATTTACCTCTCTACGTGATTTGGGTGAATACGACTGCTAAATACTTTTCCATTTATCTATAATTATGAAATATAAAAGAAAGTACACTTGACAGTGGTTCAAATGTTCAATCACTATAGACATTGCCAAAAATTTATCTTTCATCCTTCAATAATACCAACTGGTGGGAGTAAAATCATCGAATAATAACCATTGACTTGGGACTTCTCCGTTTAACTAGTTGTATCATAAATCACTAAATTCCACAATCCACAATGGCTTGTGTCAGTTTACACATAAAAAAAAAAAAAATTATGAAACTATACTATAACCCATCTACATAGTTCATGGAAAATCTATTTAAAATGTAGTAGTAACACTCATCGAACATGCAGTGAAGTAACAGTGGTCAAAGACTTAGAAATATCCAGACACAAGCTGTTTTAATTTGTCATCAAAGTGCTTCTTATGCACCCTTCACTGCATGTTACACTAATTATGCGGTGCATTAAACCAACATTATGAAGCTTTGACAGAAACTTTTTGTTTCCACAAGGCGTCTCTCCCTATGCTAAACGTTTCATTATTTAAAAATTTCTTTCTGTTCAAAGATCATCTAGGACCTGATAGTTCATCTGGTGGAACATTTGAAGTTGAGTCTAATAGTGGCCAATAAGTGGTGTGGAAATTGTTGGGATCGAAATTTTGCTTGATCATATCCTCTTTCTGCCACCATTTATTCCACTTTTCTGCCAAACCTTCACCTTCTAGCATTCTCACCACCTCAGACATCTTGGGTCTTTCCGAAGGGGAGCTTTGTGTGCAGAGCAAAGCCACCTGGATTACCTCTTCTACTTCCCCCTCCTCAAAATTCCCCTCTAAATCTGCATCCACCAGTGTTTCCAACCTCTTCTCTTTAAGAAGTACTTTCACCTGGGGTCAAAATAATGCCATTTCAAAACAAAAATCATTAGCCATTGATGCTATAATATCAGTACATAACTGATGTAACACAAACAAACTAAACAAAAACTTGGAAAATGAGATTCCATAATCCAGGACAGAAATAGGAACAACCAAATCAATTTTGTATTTTATTTTCAAAGCAAAAACCAAAACCAGAATAGGAAATAAAAAGAGGTTTCAAAACTTCAACTAGAAATGTATAAAAATGACAAAAAGATGACACCTTGTCTTGTACTGAACTTATCAATCACACCTTCATGAGAAAAACTGGAATTCACATTAACGATATTTGATGCAAAAATATTTCCTTTAAAAGTATGATTTCCTTTAATTGGATTATCTTAAACCTCATAATATTTAGGAAAATACATGTCTGCTAATTGAACAAAGTACTAACAGCATATTTAGTAATAAGATAATTCCTACCCAATCAAGCAACATAACATCATCATCATTGGCAAGTCGTGCTAAATCAAAAGCCCTTTGTCCGGTTATTAGTTCAAGAAGCATCACACCATATCCAAAAACATCCGTCTTCTCTGAGGACTTTCCAGTTGAGAGGTACTCTGGGGCTATATGGCCAATAGTACCACGTACAGCAGTAGTAACATGAGTATCTTTGTAATTCATGAGCTTTGCTAAACCAAAATCTCCAACTATTGCTTCAAAGTCCTCATCCAACAATATATTTGCAGCTTTGACATCACGATGAATGATCTTTGGGTCACAATGATCATGCAAATAAGAAAGCCCCCTAGCAGCTCCCAGGGCAATACGCTTTCGTGTTGGCCATTCAAGTGGTGCTTTTGATTCCGGACGGTCTACAAAATATATAATCAATATGAATAAGAACAATTTTAATTTGAAATTTAACAGTAGAAAAACTATTTTCTTTTGTGCAATTTGGAAGAAAAGCTGATTAGGATTCTCTATTTTGATCGCATTAAAGGATGTGGTCAAATAAAATTGGATGAATGTGTGGAAAATTTTGGCACCTAATACTAGATCAGATTTAAGTACTGATATATTACCACATTGTTGTGTGAATGTGCCCTGCTATATCACATGTCAAGCATACATGATTTTATTTTACAAAAAAAAAAAAAATACAAAACAAACCTTTGACATGAAAAGTAAGGCTTGCATAACTAGGAAAAAAAAAGGATATGAGAGAAAAGATAATTAGCTGAGAAACACGTATAAGTAAATTAGTAAAACGAAGAAATGCATGTCATGTGAATCCTTTTCAATAGAGGCTAAATAGAGTAGGCTAATAAGGGTACCTCGTAAGCATGAAGCCACACTTCCATTAACCATGAAAGGATACACAAGCAAGCGTTCAGTAGGTGTCATACAAAAACCATGCAGGCGAAGCAAATTTCGATGCACAGCCATACTGATCATTTCCACCTCAGTTTGAAATTGCATCTCCCCACCCTGGGTGCGTTCTTCTTTAAGCCTTTTTACAGCTACAAGCTCACCATTTGTTAAGCGTCCCTTATAAACCTTGCCAAATCCTCCTCTACCAAGAATGTTTTTGTTATTAAAGCTATCTGTTGCAACTTGCAGTTCACGCAGTGAAAACTTTTTAAGCTGACCAAGGTGAACTTCAGGATCCTCCTCAGCTGCCAGTGAAGGACACGCAAAAGTCAGTTATTGTTATCATATGCAACTTAAATTTTTATATATTCCATCTTTTCTATTATTCCACTAACCTGCAACATCAAAGAAATAATTTTGTGGCTTCCTTCTTTTCCAATAAACAAGTGCAATTAAAGGGGCTGCAAATAATAGTGCAGCACCCACAGCAACTCCTCCAGCAATGGCTCCAATAGCTCTATTACCATTACCTATAAGGATTAACAGAATTAAATGGGGAAACTATAACTCAATTCCAAAACTTTTCATCCTGAATAGAATGGAAAAGAGTTCAACATTGCCATCAACTCCCTTTCTTGAACTTGACCATGAGTGTCATTCTATGAGGATACCAAATAGAAACTAAAAATAGAACCCCAATTTGAAAAGAAAAAAAACCAAAATTTCGGATTCGGAATAAGCATTTGAAAAAAAAAAAAAAAAGGCACATACAACCTATCCATTATCAATACCTTCATTTCTCCTTTCTCTTTGGAAGCAAAGGGTGAAGGAAAATTAGTAGTACGGAAAGGAGCAGAGTGGATGTAGCTTGTTAAAGAAACAAACGTAAAATGCCACCAAATTGAAAACCTTTAACATAATATTAATTTCGACTTGTATAACATTTTGTTATTGAGCCTTTGCCTCTCTTAGTGGTTTTATTTTACATGGTATCAAATTCTAGTAGACCAAGTGGTGTGATTTTTGCTCCTCATCTTACAATTTTAAAACAAAGTTGATTTTCTTGTAATTTTAGTTGCAAGACTATATTCTGTCCATGTTTCAAGCACATTGGACTTGCATGAGAGAGTAATTTAAGTGTTATATTTTTAGCATATGATTTTAGGTCAGGTTATTCTTTGAAAAATTAAATTCATTACAAACAATAAAACAAATATCAACAAACCTGAATGATTTTGTGGTGGTGTAGGAGCTGATGGAGTTGGAGCAGTTTGATTCAATAAAATATTATTCTTAAAACTGCAACAAGTAAAGGGTTTAGTAAAATTTTGATTTGTCATCCCTCGATAATATTAGTAATGTGTCCCACATAAAAAAAATATATGGGATTCTGATGTGAGGTTTATATTGGGCTTTCAAATAGTAGTGTGGTTCTCCCAATGTGTGCTTAATGAAATAAACAATTTTATTTGTACCAACCTAATGGGAGTAAAGAATGAAAAAGAACCATTTGTTGGGACATCTCCAGTTAAGTTGTTGTTCGATAAATCACTAGATTCAGCAATGACCATAGTGTCAGGTTACACAAAATAACACAATGCCAGTATAGAAATGTTTGTACAACGTTAGTATAACAATGTATGTACATATAGGAGTAAAACTCACAGCACTTGCAGTGTAGTAACAGTGGTCAAACGCATAGGAATTTTTCCTGACAAACTGTTATTGTTGAGACGCCTAGTTCAGGTAGCATAACCATTTAGTTTACATATAATAAACTATTGTCAGATAGAGTAACAAGACTTGACAACAATCATTAAATAGCAAGTGTGGTGATGTGTGATATAATAAGCATCTATTTCATGTGATTATGTAGAATGATACTTCTCTTGAACAATTGCTCAAAGTAACAAGATGTGTTGGAAACTGAAATAGCTATGTTTTGGATGCATAATTTCCACCATTTTATATGGGAAAGCAAGACTTATGAATGCTAATGATGAAACAAAATTGAAACTGATTTAAATAAGTTTTGCTGATTTTAGATATGAGATAAAGGAAAGCATGTCATACAGGAAGCGTAGTTTTTTAAGGTTGGCCAAGCTGTCTGGAATGGAACCAGTAATGTTGTTCACGTAAAGATCCAAGCTCACCAAGTTTGCCAAACTTCCAAGCTCATCTGGGATTTTCCCAGTTATATTATTACTATAAAGTTCCCTGACAATGAAAAGAAAAATATTTAGATTTGGGTAGAGGAAAAGGTCTAATGAAGAACTAAAATTTGCATAACATATTTGTATCAATGCTATGACAGGTTAAAATCTAATAGCAGTTAATATGGTAAAAATTCAACTACAGAAAATATAAGGTACATTTAAAACATTAAACCAAATAGCCTCATTTCACACCATCTGTTGCTGGCTTTCTGCAAAATGTGCTTCTTTAGTTGGAGGTAATACAACAATTAATTGATGTGTAGCTATCCAATTGATAGCACAACTACGTACAGTAAAGGTATAGCTAGATAGAGATATTTGATCCAGATCACCACCATAATCTGAATCAGTGCACACCAACATTCTATTTCTAGCTATATGTTTACTCTATGTAACATGTTCCAAATTAGGCCTAGTGCACACCAAAGCATACATAAAGCTATCAACTGCACTAGTATAAGGAACATGTTACATACAATTCATCTCTTCCTTGTTCATGGGCAAAGGTCTGGTCTGGATATAACATAAAATATGCAGCAAACGGTGTAAAACGGTTTTCAATTAATCATCTTAAACATTTCAAGCACTTTTTCAATGTATTTCTTTTGTGATAACAATACTTTAACTGCTTGATGGTCCATGTGAATCTCCATACCAAGGATTTCCCCTAGTTCTTTCTTTTCAAATAATCATACCAATTGCTAAGTTAATATTTTAACTTCTTGATTAAGGAAATGTTACTTGATATAATCAACATATCATTAACATAAAGTAACGGATGTATAAAAGAACAATTAGGAAATTTTCCGAACAACACAGTTATCTTATTGGATTTTAGAATAACCTTGCCTAATCACATCTGTTTCAGACTTTCAGCCAAACAATATAAAATTCTAGGTAAAAGTTAATGGAATATCAATCAAGAAATAGTGTTGAGAAAAATCTTTCTGTTTCATAACTTACAAGTATTGCAAATTTGGGAGTTGACCAAGTTGCGAAACAAGTTCACCGGAAAGGTTTGCATTTCCAAGATCACTAGCCAGACAAAAATTGTTTTTCACCTTGTGTACATACTTTCATAAAACTACAAGTAAAAATAACATAAATATCTTACACACGAGTTACGCTATTTTCAGTGTTGCAAGTAACATGAAACCATGTGCAAGGAGTGACAAGGGTAGAATCCCAACTTTGAAGAACTTCGTTAGGATCACTCATACTGTTCTTCAATGCAAACAAGGCATCACCTGCCATAGAAGTATTTCACGCGCAATTAAGAACATCCTTAGTATGAAATTGTCAACATTTATGTTGCTCTAATGAAGTTGTGGGAAATACAGGAAGTAAAAACACATGAAGTCCAAGTTCCTCAAGTTAGTCATCTAAAGCCCAATACACCATAGAAATTTTCAACAGGCAACATTAGTATTTTTGTCCTCTAAATTAAAGATTGGTTTCAATTTGGTCCTCTAACTTTTTCCAGTTCAATTAATTCCCCTAATTTGTGTTTCCATTTTGCATACTAACTCCTCTACCAGTTTTATTACTCACTCAAAAACACGAGCCAGAAACAATACAGCTGAAAGGCAACAAAAAGAACATAAACAGGAGAATGAAATAAAAATCGTCATGTCAAGTACCAAGTAAGTAAGCACAAAAGGTCACCTTCTGAATTGCCAGAAACCTTGAGCACCAAGTGAAGCAAAAAAATTGCCCAAAGACGAAACAAAAGCATGAAAGATGAAATCACTCGCTCCATGCTGACCATCCTCCTCAATCATGCACATGCACTTGAATAACCCCTCTAAAGTACTGGTTGATCTGCATTATACCCTTGAAGCTCATAAGCAAATTGACCAATAAGTTGACCAAAAGAAATAGCAGTCAAATGACTTATACCATAACCAAATGCTGGTTCTTCTGTGAGTTCTTATTTTGGAAGCTAGAACCTTACGTGGGGGGTCATCAATTTCAAATAAAACTGCTGCAGGCAGCAAGAGAATTGAGACAGAGATGGAGGGGTACCCAAGTATGAAAAAAAAAAAAAAAAAAAAAAGCCTTAAAATTACGATAAGTTGGGGGAAGACTGGGGAGGCAAGTCAATGAATTTTGTATTACTTTTGGTGAGAAATTTCTACTTATTGTCATTATTGTATTTTTATGTAGGAAAATTGTGAAATCTGTGATGAGAAAGTGAGGTTTGAGATGAAAATGAAATTGGAAAAGGGAAGGAGGGAGGGACAGGGGTTGAGTTCACAAGACTTGGTGAACTTTGAAGTAAGAAAGAAGGGTCAAAGACGCTGACAACAGTCCCCACCACCATGCCGTGTGTGTGTGTACACGAAGAAGCTTCTGCGTAATTAGGACGTTGTGTTCTGTGTTTGTGATCATAATTCATAATTCATAGATCAACTCACAAATTCACGCTTCATTAAATAGTCCTCGTATGGATGACAGTTCTGTAACATGCATGAGATTCTATGCTCGAATTTTAGTTTCCTAATTTTGTTGAATAAGAAAATTTCAAAATAGAGCCTGTGATGTGCGGATAAAAAAAAATATATTATTTAATTAATTAATTTTAACTATAATTTTATTTAACTATGTTAATGATAAAAAAAAATTAAAATAATATATATAAAATTATATTCTCAAGTGTTTTAAACTAACATTATTTGTCTTATTAATATTTTAAAAATTTATCTTATAAAATCTTATATTTTTCATTAATGTGAATAAATAAATTAAAATATAAATAAAGATATTTAATACATGTATAATTTCTAAAGTCTTTATAGTACTTAACATTAAATTTTGTATAAATAAAATTACAAGTTAATAAAATTGATTTTTTTTTTTTTGCATAATAAATTTCTTTTGAATAATTATAATTCTCAAAAGAACAATTATAATTTAATGTAACTAAAAGAAATATGACAAAATGATCATGAAAAATATTTTTGCACATCTATCATAACTCTTTTTAAGGCTGATGTAAATTATTTTAAGAAAAATAAAGTCTTGCATATATATGGACAAATAAAATTGAACACTATAAATTTATACGTATTAAAATAAAAATTATGTTTGTGTTCAACATGCAAGACAATAATTTTTTTTCTATTGCTTATAATTAATAATACCTAATTATTTGATTTTAGAAAAATATTACTTAATGATTATTTTTAATTAACATTAATATTAATTATTATAATATTTATTACCTTTTTGCAACTAAGAATTTTGTCATATTCAATCTCTTAATTAATAAAATCATTAATATACACATGTATATACTAATTAAATATAATTTTAAATTATCAGATACTTTATACTATAATTATTATCATTGTGTCATTTTTTTATAATTAATATGAGTGACTATACATTTATTATTTATTTTTATCAAAGAATTTAATCAAAACCAATTTTTTAATTAATAAAAATATTAATATATATATATATATGCTATTTTAATTTAATTTCATATTATAAGACATTATGTTTTGGACAACAAAATAAAAGATTTTTTCTTCTTCTTATAATTAATAATAACTACCCAGCGTTTAGAGTTTTATATTTTTTATAACCTACATGTTAACCAAAATTTTGTCTTAATTATTAATTCATATATATAACTTAATTAAATATATTTTGAAATTATTAATTACTTAATATAAATTACAACAATATCATATAATTTATTACAATAATGAATATTTGATAGTAATTGTATTAACGTTTAAAAAATAAAATCTCAAAATCACATTGATTAAAAAATCAAAAGTGTTACTAATTTATTTTTAGATGGTTGAAATAAGCATAGCCAATGTTATGTAACTATTAATTCAAATTGTAACAGCATTATGAATTGTATTTTAATTAAAAATTAATTATAGAATATAATTGATGAATAAATACAATTTAATATTGCACAACTTACAAAATTATATGATTAGAAGATGAAAGTATTACTAATTTATTATTAAATGGATTAAATTAGCTTATCAACAATTTTAACAAAGAAATGCATTTAGTGACCATTAAGTCTAGGATGTGAATCCTCAATGTACTTTTGTGTATTATCCATATATAAACTTTTGAAGAGGAAAGAGTGAGTGATGAAAAAAAAATTGAGAAATGAGACATAAAAGAAGAAAAAATTATAAAATAATAAGTGATTTGATATAAGAAGATAATAAAAATAATATTATAAAAAAAATGTGTTATATATTTTGCTTTTGGGTACCAGGCCTTGTTGGGGGTATCATTATTGAAAGAGTCAAAGTGTTAATAAGGCGTAAGCGTTAATCTTATGCACATTTCGAACCATTATGCATATTTGCTAAAGAAGTATTTTAATACGTGAATTCTACAAATCAAGTTAATATACGGCTAAAATTTATAATTAGTTATATAAATAAATATTATATTTTAAAATAAGTATTATGTTATAATAAAAATTAATATAAATATTTTTAACTCGTGAATTATATTTTAAAATTATGATAAATAATTTATATTATAATATAAGGTTATTTTTAATTATTGATAAAATATTTTTAAAATATTAAAGTTTAATTCAAAATAAATATGATAAATACTAATTAAAATAGATTAAAAAAAACCGATACAAAACTTCTTATTAAAAAAAACAAGCATTTTACATTCGAATAAAATATATTTTAATTGTTAAAATATATTTTAATAATATTTTCTTGTTAGTACTAATTAATTTTCATTTATTTATTACATAAAATTAAAATTAATATAATAATTTTCAAATTAAAAAGAAAAACAAAATTAAAAAATTACATATATATGAGTATGAAATATATATATATATATATATATATATATATATATATATATATATATATGTGTGTGTGTGTGAGGATGGATTAGTTTACGTTAGGAGTAAGTCTACTTAAACTTACTCTATTCAATAACTCATGTTGTATATCAAATTTCAACGATCCAACCGTTAAATTTAAAATTCTTAATGCATAGATCAAATTTGCATATTTTTAAAAAATTTGCAAATCATTTGATATTTTGTTTCATTAATTCAAATCAATGTACAAAATAATTTTATAATTATCCTTCGATTTGAATTAATGAAACCAAGTATCAAATGATTTTCAAATTTTTTAAAAATTTGCATATTTGATCTATGCATTAAGAACTTTAAATTCAACGGTTGGATCGTTAAAATTTGATGTAAAACATGAATTATTGAATGAAGTAAGTTTGGGTAAACTTACTCATGAAGTAAACGAATTCTTCCTCTATATATATATATATATATATATATATACATTCGACCATTGTCATATTATTATTTTTTTTAGAAGAAACATGGTTATATTAATAGTACAGAAGATAACACAAAGTATAATACCATAAATTTATATCAACATCCTTAATAATAGCAGTTATAAACAAAATTATTTGCACCAACAAAAATACAAAATGGTGTAAATAATATTAATACCCATCGAATCAGACATCTCCTTTTAACTTTTAACTGGTTGTTTCATGAATCACATTATATACAAAACACAATGACCAGTGTAGATTTATATATGACACTACTATAACCTGGCCCCTATGTAACACTCACTGAACATGTAGTGAATTAGTAACAGTGATCAAAGACTTAGAAATACTTAATTAGACACGAACTATATATATTATTAAACCACGGCATGGCACGCTAAAGTGCACCAAACCAACATTTTGCAGAGCTTTAAGAGAAACTATTTGTTTCTACAAAGAATTTCTTCCTTTGCTAAACACCTCAATATTTAAAATGTTTCTCTCTGTTCAAAGATCATCTAGGGCCTGACAGTTCATCTGGTTGAATACTAGAAGTTGAAGTTGATGGTGAATCAAATGGGAATGGCCAATAATTAGTGTGGAGATTGGTGGGTTTGGACTTTTGTTGGATCATATCCTCTTTCTGCCAACATTGGTCCCATTTTTCTGCCAAACCTTCACCCTCTAGCATTCTCACCACCTCAGACATCGTGGGTCTATCCAAAGGGGAGTTTTGTGTGCATAGCAAGGCCACTTTGATTACCTCCTCTACTTCCCTCCCATCATAATTTCCCTTTAAATCTGCATCCACAAGTGCATCCAACTTCTTGTCTTTCAGAACTACTTTCACCTGCGATCAAAATAATTCCATTTGCCAACAAAATCATTAGTCATTGGTTCTAACATCGTTACATAGCTGATGCAATAACGACAAACTAAACAACGAAAACCAGGAAGATGACATTTGGGACAGAAAAATAAGAACAACCAAAACAATTTTGTATTTTCCTTCCATTGGATCATATTCAACCTCATAGTATTTAGAAAAATACGTGTGGATGCTAATTGAACAAGAAGTACTAACATAATATCTTTAGTAAATAACTAAACATAATACCTACCCAATCAAGTAACATGATCTCATCATCGACGACGAGTCGTGCCAAATTAAAAGCCCTCTGTCCAGTTATTATTTCAAGAAGCATCACACCATATCCATATACATCAGTTTTCTCAGAAGACTTTCCGGTTGATAGATACTCTGGTGCTATATGGCCAATCGTACCACGTACAGCAGTGGTAACATGAGTATCTTTGTAATTCATAAGCTTTGCTAAACCAAAGTCTCCAACAACTGGTTCGAAGTCATCATCCAACAATATATTAGCAGCTTTGACATCACGATGAATAATCTTTGGGTCACAATGATCATGCAAATAAGCAAGTCCCCTAGCAGCTCCTAGAGCAATACGCTTCCGTATTGGCCATTCAAGTGGTGGTTTTGATTTTGGTCTATCTACAAAAACACAAAGACTTTTGGCTTTGAATAACATGTATGTTGGGATACAAATAAGTCTCACGTCAATAAAATAATACAAAGAAATAACAACTTATATAGCATAAAAATACTTTAATGATAGAGAGACCTTTTGGATGATGATTAAAAGCAAAACCGTGGGGATTTAACCCCAATGCGAACAATATCTCATCATTGTAAAATATGTTTGTGTAATAACCTTATACCAATAATTTTTATAAAATATCTTCCTCAGAAAAATACAATATTTCTTTTACACTATTTAGCAGAAGAGTTGATTTGTACTCTCTTTCACCACATTAAATGGTGAGGTCAAACAAAATTGGATGAATGTATGAAAAAAATTAGCGCCAACAAAGGATCAAATTTAATAACTTATATGGACAATTTTGTCTCTATAACCATCTCTCAAACTACTCTTTCTCTCTACCATCTTTCAAAAATTATAACTATCCAAAGTTGTTTAGATTCTTTTATTATTAATGACTCATTTTTATTTTATTCTTTTTTAAATACACATAGACATAAAGTATCTTTTTTATACTATTTACAATAATAAAAGCAGTACATATCACATTAATCCTCCCCAGTAGAGTAGTCTAATAAGGGTACCTCGTAAACATGTATCTACACTTCCATTAACCATGAAAGGATACACAAGCAAGCGTTCAGTACGTGCCATACAAAAGCCACGCAAGCGAAGCAAATTTCGATGCACAGCCATGCTGATCATTTCCACTTCAGTTTGAAATTGCAACTCCCCACCCTGTGTGCGTTCCTCTTTAAGTCTTTTTACTGCTACTAGCTCACCATTTGTTAAGCGTCCTTTATAAACCTTGCCAAATCCACCTCTACCAAGAATGTTATTAAAGCCATCTGTTGCAACTAGTAGTTCACGTAGTGAAAACCTTTTAAGCTGACCAAGGTGAACTTCCGGATCCTCCTCAGCTATCATTGGAGGAGATACAAAATTCAATTAAGGTTATTGTTGAAAACAGAACATAAAAAACAACGGTGTATGACTAAACAAAATATAAATGTTGAGATTAGAAAATCTGTAATTTCCCACATATAAAAAGAGATAAGAACTGATATGATATATTTGAGTTATGAATTCAATTTTATACACATTAAAAGTGCTTAAATATCAAAATTAACTAATCTATGATTGAATAAAGCAAACAACAAATTATGACTAAGCTAATATCATATCCTTATCATTGATGTTTTCGTTGAAAGTTGGGCAACGAAAAACATAACTTATAAGCTGGATTAAAATGTCAAATCAAATACTAATAGGTGAGTGAAGCTACCACTGGATTAGTGTCGATAGGGTGAAAGTTGTAGTGGACATCGACCCTTAAAGGGGGCAACAATGTTAGGAGTTCCACGTTTAATAAAATATGAAATTTAATGTAGTACTTAAACTTGAGATTCTCCTATCTAATAGACTAATCTTTTGAGTTGGACTCTTCTCATGTACTTAAGTCCTAATAGCTAACAAGAAAACATCATTTGTCTGCACAATTACTTTTTCTAAACATAAACAACATTTAATTAAACTAACAAACAAAATAGAAATCTATAGAAATTTTAAAATATTTAATTATGATAATAAAAAATCTCAACTACAAACAGTTAATTATCATATGCAGCTTTAATCAGTATGTTATACCACATTTTTTTTGTTAATAAACTAACCTGCAACATCAAAGAAATCATCTTGTGGCTTCCTTCTTTTCCAATAAACAAATGCAATTACCGGGGCTACAAACAACAGTGCAGCACCTACAGCAACTCCTCCAGCTATGGCTCCTATAGCTCTGATACCTTTATCTACAAGATTTAACAAAATTAAATGGGAAACTATAACTAAATTCCATTGTGCTTCCACTACAAGAAATGTTACATATAGTGATATCTATTTGACATATAGTTACATACAATTTTAGTGTTGATTTTAAACAAGATTTAACGACATGTTTTGTGTGTCACTATATCGTATACCCATACTTTTTTAACAATATACTAACATATATTATATTTATTGTGTGTGTAAAAGTAATTTTTAATGACACGTATCGTGTCATTATAGAGTGTATGTCACTATATGACAATTTTGTTGTAGTGTTCTTTTAGACTTTGAAAATTTTCTTGATATTTGAATATAAACTTTGCTGTTTTGTATTTGTTTTATATGAAATTTGTTTTAGATGAAAGTAAGTGATATGTAGTGTGCTTTAGTCAACATGCAATAGGTAAAAGTAGGTAAGAATTCTTGTTTTTAGTGGGTAGTACTTATGTGTGCATTTTTTCTGGTAAACTTGTACTTTAACACTTCCAAGTCATTGAAAACATTCATATACATGCAAAAAACGTGAACGCACTTTTGCATCCCCACTACTCAAGCTATATTTTTCCATTTGTTCTCCTCTCTTCCGACTTATATGTTTTCATTGTTAACAGCTTCGCATTGAATAGACTTAAGCATATAGTGTGGTAATGTGGTATTCTTCAAACAAAAGGAAAAACTACAATGATCCAGCATCAAAGGAAGAGTCACTCGGTTCAAATTGGGAAACTCTTCTTTCTCCCTGTCCTCTCATTCCCCCATCTTTTATCAAATGAATATTTCCTTTTTCTCTTAACAGGATGTTAACAACAAGCATCGCCAAGTCCAAAATAACTTTTCCCCTATCCCACTTTCCTTTTTCTCAATTATATGTCACACCACACTCTAGGCTTATCCCTCCACTCAAAATAAGATCATGGGTTAAAACACATTCACCGTAAGACACTATACATTTAACCACACAAAAGAAGATATGCTTAAGGTATCTATATATAATCATCAAAGATCATTGTTCATGATATTATAATAGAGAAGCTTCTTTAATAGAATTCGAATAATATAGCCACTGATTTATAAACAGAATTAGTATCAAAGAGGAAACCAAGTCTACCACAATCAGGAAAAGAGTTAGGAAGCAAAAAACTAGCCTATCACCTACGATCTGATCATAATTCTGATCTGATTCAAATCTGATTTTGAACAAATTTATTACACAGTCAAACCAAGGCATAAATTAAGAAATAATATTGATGCAAAAATTATACGGACTTGCTAGCAATAGATAACAATTAGTCCATCCTTTTCAATAACTTTTAAGAATGGAAAGGTTCTTTCATAGAAGTCATCCAAAATTACAGAATAAGCATTTGGAAAAGAAAAAAAAAATCACGCAACCTATCCATTATCAATACCTTCGAAATCCTTGCCTTCTGGCATACAAGGGTGAAGAAAACATTAGTAGTATGAAAAGGATTAGAATGGATGCAGATTGTAGAAGAAACAAAAGTAAAATAGCACCAAAATTGAAAACCTACTTTTACATAGTATTAATATTGAGTCTTTGGTTCTCATAGTGGTTTAAATTACATGGTATCAAAGTTTAGTTGAGCTGGTGGTGTAGAGTTTGATTGTTGCGCCAATATTACAATTTTAAGCAAAGTTGGTTTGCTTTTAAATTTAGTTGTAAGACTATATTTTGTCTGTTTCAAGCCAATAAGTGGACTCTCACATGAGAGTAATTTAAGAGTTATAGCATATGCTTTTAGGTAGATCATCCATTGAAAATAATTCATTACCAACAATAAAACAAATATCAACAAACCTGGAGGATTTTGTTGCAGTGTAGGAGCTGGTGGAGCACGAGGGATCTGATTCAATAAAGTATTATTCTCAAAACTGTAACAATAAATAAAGGGCTTAGTAAAATTTTGATATCTCATCCCTCTATAATAATAGTAATGTGGCCCACATCCCAAATATGGACTATTAGTGAAGTGTTGAATGGTGTGTTTGGTAAAAATAAAAAATAAAAAATAGATAAAAAAAATAAATAAAAAAGATAGGAATAAACGAGTGAAAATAAGTTGTTTGATTAAGAAAAAAAGGAAACAAATAGAGAAAAATAATATTGAGTTTGTTTGTTATAAGCATTTTTTTATAATAAAAACATTTTTTAAATAAAATAAACACTTTTTTTCTTTTTTGTTATATTTGTCTAAACTTTTTTTAAAATAGGCAATTTTCTAGTTTTTTTTTAGAAACAATTCATATCTATTTTTTAAAGAATTTTTTTTTCTAAAATCATTTATTTATAAACATTCCTTTTTAAGTATAAACAAACGGACCCATTATATATGTTTTGTAAGATGGAGAGAAATAGTTAGGGAATAAAGTATATAAAAATGAAAATAAATAAATAATAAAAACAAGTAAAAAAGGAAAGAAAAAATATTTAAAATTAATTTTTAACTTTAATATTAAATTAAAATATTTAAAATTCAACTGCAATCGATTATTAATCTTATTCGATCAAATGTATTGAATATGTTGAAACATATTCAAATATGAAAATAGTACAAAAATTTGATTAATAAAAAACTTAATTAATTAAATACACAACATTTACGATTTTGCGCATAAAAATGGTTTAATCGGGTGCAATATTATTTTAATCAATTACAAAGGAATTTTAAAGTGTGTATAGTTCATGTGCAAATTTAAAAAAAAAAATTGCAGAATATACACTTTTTTATTTCTTCGTTCTCCTATTTCATATCTGCCAAACGACCATTCAATTTTAATTAATTCTTTGTCATTTCATTGCCTTCTTTCCTATTTCTTAGTCATTTCTACCAAAGGAAGGCAAAGTGTGGCGAAACAGAATTTAATTTGTACCAAACCTGATGGGAGTGAAAAATGAGAAGGAACCATTGAATGGGATATCTCCTTCTAAGTTGTTGTTCGATAAATCACTAGATTCAACAATGATCATGGTGTCAGATTACATATAAAATAACACAAAAGTGAAATATAAAATATAAATTTTAGGAGTAAAGCTCACAGCACTTGTAGAGAAACATTGGTCAGACTCATAGGAATTTTTCCTGACAAGTTGTTATTGTTGAGACGCCTAGTTCATGGAACAGTGTCATTTAGTTTGCAGATATTAAACTATTGACAGAGAAGAGTTACAAGACATGACAACAAACAATCATTAAGCAGTAAGTGGGGGGGTGCGTCTTATACTTGATTTAAATAAGTTTTATAGATTAAAGATATATGAGATAAAGGAAAGCATGTCATACAGGTAACGTAGTTTTTTAAGGTTGGCCAATTTATCCGGAATGGGACCACTAATGTTGTTCATGTAAAGATCCAAGTTCACCAAGTTTGTCAAATTTCCAAGCTCATCTGGGATTGTTCCAGATATATTATTACCATCAAGTTTCCTGTCATTGAGACAAAAAAATGTTTAGATTTTGACAAAGAAAAAAATTCCAATTAATAACTGAAAACTGCATAATACATTTGTATCAATGCAATGACGATTTAAAATCTAGTAGAAGCTGATAAGGAAAAAATTGAACTACACAAAATGTCAATGTGTATATATGTTTTGCAAAAGCACAAGTTCAAGTCAATGGATGAACTATAAGCAAATAGAACGAAAGCAATGTGATTCCACTATGAAAATGAGATTAACACAAATCCTCCAAAAACAATAATGAGGATAAAGAACAAAGAAAACACTTTAAAAGAATGAAAATAAAATGATGAAAAAATTCAAAATAGCTTAGCCACCTTTTACAGGTGACAAGAAAGCTTTTGGACCATCCAAATGAATTGTTGTTTATATGAAATTATAACCATTAGTATCAATGGTTTTAAAGAGTGGAAACGGTCTCCACTTTCACTTGAACTCGACTAGTTGCTCAAGTCATATAAAGCCTTAAGGGGCATGCAAGTGTGGTAAAGACAAACCAACTTCAAGCAATGGTGAAACTTGGAATTCAAAAGTAGTTTAGTAAGTTTGTTTCCATACAAATTTAGAAACATTTTTAAGAACTTTTCTATTAAAAAAATACTCTTTATTTTCAATAAAAAAAAATTCTTAAAAGTATTTGTAACTAATATATAAACATGCTCTAAGTATATTTGCGGGATTATTAAAGATGTGAATCTTTGAACAACAATTTTATCAATGATCGACCATTGAGATTTTTCCACTACCATAATTAAATATTTTAAAATTTTTACAATTTTTTGTTTTACTTTTAAGTTTGGTTAAAAATTACAAACAGATTTTCAAATACTCATTAAACATTTCAACTTTCAGGCACTTTTTCAATATATTCCTTTTTGAGATAAGAATGTTCTTCTTCCTCGACGGTCCCTGTGAATCTTCATACAAGGAATTTTCATAGTTACACCCAATTCTTTCATTTCAAACTCTTTGCTAATGGAAATTTTAACTTCCTGGTGGACTTGTTACTTAATATAATCAACATATCATTAACATAAAGCAATTAGTGTATAAAAGAACCGTCAGGAAATTTTTTGAATACAAGTTAAAGTATAATTGCCTAGTCATATTTGTTTCAACTTTCAACCAACAATCAAGAAATAAGAAAGATATAGTCAGAAAGAAGACGTAAATTCAGCAATAAAATTGTATTTGTTTTGTAACTTACAAGGAAGTCAAATTTGGGAGTTCTCCAAGTTGAGGAACAAGTTGGCCCGTGAGCTTTAAATTTCCAAGATCACTAGCCAAACAAAAAAGTTACCTGTCATGCACAAACTTTCATGAAACTGCAAGTCAAAAATAACATAGACATCTTACACACGGGTCACGCTATTTTCATGGTTGCAAGTAACATGAACCCAGGTACAAGGATTGACAATGGAAGCATCCCAAGAATGAAGAACATCTTCAGGATCATTCATATTGTTCTTCAATGCCATCAGGGCATCACCTGCCATAATGGTAATATTCAAGTGCAACTACAAACATAAACATCCCAAATATATTAAATCCACAGGGATAGGAGTAAAAAGTTTAAACAGGTGTCAGTATTTATGTTGCTCCAATGAAATTGTGTGAAATAAAATCATGAAGTCCAAGTTCCTCAATAACTCCCCAAGAATAACGTCAAACGTTTTGAGGTTACAACCCAAGCTTCATATAGAGCGCCAACTCACCGCAGAAACTTTTAAAAGGCTAAGTTAGTATTTTGTCCTCTAAATTAAACATTGGTTTCATTTCAATTTAATCACCTAATTTGTGTTTTAATATGTTGTACTCTGTCTTTCCATTATAACAGTGTTAGATCTCACCATTAGTTCACACCTTCACCAAGCACTAGGATTTGGTAGAAAACCAAATCAGGTCATCTTGCAGCATTTGATTCTCCTTATTATAGAGTGAAGATCACACGTTAATGGTGAGAAGAAGGCCCAAAGAAATTCAATTAATTACTGTCAAAATGTGGAGATCTCTTCTTCGAAACAATAAGAAAATGGATCATGAAGAACAATCCAATTCATTCTCTCACTTTAGCTAATGAAATCACACAATCTTTTAATATATTTGTCACAATCCAACATCTAACGAACCCCTCAATCAATTTCAATAATCGTTCATCCTCATCTTTCGGAAGAAAAATAGAACACAATTTTCACATGAAATTGGATCTAACTGTAAGATCCAACACTGTTATAGCATAAGGACAAACAAAATACAAAGTTAGATGACAAAAACAAAACCTTACCAATTGAGATTTTTTCACTATAAATTAAATATTTTAAAGTTGATACAATTTTCTGTTTTACTTGTAAATGTGATTAAAAAAATTATATTTTAAAAAAAGTAAATTACATAACTAAATGATGTTTACTTGTTAGTTTAGTTATAATTTACTTTTAACTTTACCTAATTAAGAATTAATTTTACTATTTAAATACTTGTTATAACTCAAATATATCATTGATTTTTTACCTTCTTTTATATGTGAAGTTGTAGATTTTAATAATTTAGGATTCAACCTACCTTTCTTTTTATACTCTGTTTTCAACAAAATCCAACTTTTTAATTTAGAGTGGACAAAAAATACTAATTTTCTCTTATATGTTTTTTATAAGATAATATTCTATTAACAAAAATATTACAGGCAAAGCAAAGGCAGAGAACTGAGGTAAAATATTTCAAAAGCTAGCTTCTCCAAGTCTTCAACATAAAAGCATAACAAACTAAATCCTTCTCCAGTTTTACTACTCATTCAAACACATGCGCCAGACACAACGCAATACAGCTTAAAAGCAACAAAAACAGGAAAATAAAATAAACCATCAAGTCAAACACCAAATAAGCAAAGTAAGCATAAAAGGTCACCTTCTGCGTTGCCAGAAACCTTGAGCACCAAGCCATGCACCAAAATTGTCCAAAGAAGAAACAAACGCATGAAAGTTGAACTCACTCGCTCCATGTTGGCCATCCTCTTCAATCATGCACATGCACTTGAATATCCCTCATAAGTACTAGTTGATCTCCACTACACCCTTCAAGCTCACAAGCAAATTGACCAAAACAAATTCATTGCTAGCAGTCAACTTAGAGTCATAGCATGACCGAATTCTGGATAGTTCCAATTTAAAACAAAAATGTTGCTGCAGGCAGCAACAGTTTTCAAATGAAAGCTTATGGTAAGTTGGGGGAAGACTGGAGAGGCAAGTCAATGAATGTTGCATTCTTTTGCTGAGAAATGTGTCCTACTTTCTATTATTTTATAGGTGACTTAAGAAAAAGTGTGATGAGAAGTGAGCTTTGTAAAAAGAAAGGAGAGACATTGGTTCACTTTAAAGTAAGAAAGGAGCCTCAAAGTGGAACACTACATACGAGTATATATCCCCACCACCATGCATGCATGGCCCTGTATGATTACAAGTTATGAGTCAGTCCACCTTATTTGCATTGATCTCTCGTGCAGCGGAACCAGTGTTGAATAGGATATTATAATACATATTTTCATGTTTGTTTAAAGAAAATACTTGTATTTTTCGGTTTTATGTGTGTGCAAGTATAAACTTTAATAGCTGGATACAACATGCTGTTCGTCAATAAATCAAAAGCTAAAGCATTTGCGACTTTGTTAAAGGATTTATAAACAAAAGTCCTCTTGACTAGACAATTGACAAGTGTTGTCTACTTGCTTTTGTCACGAGCACGTACTCCCTTAAATCCTTAATATAAGAATTACACCTAATCATTTTCTTTTGATAAGATTAGTACCCCTTCGATTCGTTTACACATTCCACGTGAACTAATCTTGTTACACCTACAACTTTTTACTCCTTGTGCAGCATGTATAGACGGGTAAATCAAGAGAGATAAGAAGAAAAAAAATAGTAAAAGAATTTTTTAGGTAAGAATATTCATGTAAAAATAATCCTTGTTATTGGTTTAAGTGGGAGACCATCTCCATCTCCC
This sequence comes from Cajanus cajan, assembly GCF_000230855.2. Classification (NCBI taxonomy): domain Eukaryota; kingdom Viridiplantae; phylum Streptophyta; class Magnoliopsida; order Fabales; family Fabaceae; genus Cajanus; species Cajanus cajan. The sequence continues at coordinate 64,960,593 of NC_138518.1, forward strand.
TACCAAAAGCTCGAGGTGATCTTGGCATTTGTCCTGCTACTCTCTCCTTGGCAAGCATGATTGGAATGGGATATTATGAGAAATTATGGGTTTCAAAAAAAATTTATTATTTTATACAGAAGTATAACTTCTTTTTAACCTTTATAAAACTAAAGTAATATTTCTAGTCGATACTTGAAATAAAAATCAAACTTTAATTATTAATTAAAAATATAAATATCGTACTACTTAATGTAAGCATTTTTAATTATATATTATTCGATTATTATGAGTTCAATTCTTGGTTGCTAAGGTTGAGGGATATTTACAAAATAGAATTTGGCACTTTGAATGGCTCACGCCTATTATTTACCCATTGTAAGATATATAAGCAATAGTCATTAATCGTTCTTAAAAATTATGAAACAATTGTAAAACTTATTTTAAATCCTTAATCTTTAGAAGAAAATTTTGTGGAAACTCTTAAATCCCATTGTAAGACTCGCAAAAAGTGAGTTAAACTATTCTACCGTAATTGTACAATTCGAAATGCTCTTAATTATAAATTGGTGCTGTAAAACCAAGAAAATATCACCGTGCGCCCAAATTGGATATTTTTCCCCCTCCACTACACAACAGTTTTTCAAAAAAAAAATTAAAAAAATTAAATACAAATCTTCTAGGAAAAATATGTCCTCCATGTTTCATTTTAATCTTCCAAACAATGTGCAAAAAGCCAAAAAAGTAAACCAACAAATTAAAATGGACTCCTATTCTTGTATCATCCGAAAAATGTAGTTTTGAACTATATTCTATCTTTTAAGTGTTTAAAATTATGTAAGATACATGGGTCCAAAATGTTGCACAACTTTCTGTACCCAAAAAAATTATGCACAATTTTCCTTGCTTCTAAAAGAGAATGGGGTTGTCGAAATGGATCAAAGCCCAATGGGCTAATTTGTTTAGCCCGATAATATATATACCTCCAATTTTTTTTATAAGTCTACCTTTTTCTAAAAAAAACTATTTTTTTAAATTTTTTATTTTTAATTTTACACCTCCAACATTATTGAATTTAACATTTTTATTTCTTTTTTATACATTTCTTTCTCTCCACTTTTCAATTTTTACATACACCTCTTTATCTTTCTCCTACTTCCCACCTATTTTAGTATATAATTTAAATTCTTTAGATTTTTACATTAATTTCTTCCTTTTCAATTTTTACACTATTACTCTCTTTCTCCCTTTTAGTTTCCACATGCACTCAAGGCATAAAAATGATTTTTAATATTATTATAAGTGTGTGTGACTTCTTTGATAATATCAAAGGTGTCAAACCAAATTGCTTTTTCTTTTCAAACATTTTTCCTCATTTACACGTTTAAAAAACACAACATTTAACTTAGGGTTACAAATAATTTGGTGTTTCGGAAAGTATTTTCCAGAATAGTGAAATTAGTGTTTGAGAAAGTATTTTTCACAATTGTATTTTTAACATACTTCTGAAAAGCACTTAATATAACATTAAATTTACTGTTCTTGAAAAAATAAAACTTTGCGAAATTATGTAAAACAACATATTTTCAAAAGGTATTTTTCAAAACATTAATTTTACTATTCTATAAAGCAATAAAATTAGTATTTTGAAAAGTAATTTTTAGAAGTGTGTTATTTTGCATAATTCTAGAAAGATTTTTTTCAAAATAATAAATTTAGTGTTTCGAAAAGTACTTTCAAAAAGTATGTAAAAACATAATTCTGGAAAATCCTTTTTTGAGGATTAATTTCACTATTCTAGAATATTAAAATTAATGTTCTAAAAAGTATTTTTCAAAACACTAAAGTTAATGTTTTTTCAAAGTATGAAAGGAGAGGAAGTGTTCAGAAAAAAAATATGTGTCTCTAGCTTGACATCTTCAAAATTGATGAGGAAGTCACACGTGCTTATAGTACCGTCGCTTACCAATTTTATGGTTCGAGTGCATGTGACAACCGAAAGAGATGAAGAGGAAGAAAGTGATATGAAAATCAGAAAAATTAAAACTACCTGCTGAAATGGAAAGAAAAGGAGATGTGTAAATTGAAAGGGAGAGAAAAAGAGGTGTGTGAAAAAGAAGAAGAATCTACTAAATTAAAAGTTCAAAGTGTAAAATTGAAAAATTAATGAATAAAAATATTAAAGATATTTGTAAATATATATATATATGAGGTGTACTTATTTTTTTTTTTTAAAAAAGGGGTATATTTATCAGCCATGATTTTGATCTAACCTGACTTAACTTTATTATATAATAAATAAATAAATAAATAAAAACTTAATCAGCAATGGAAGCAAAAAAAAAATGGATCATGATATTTTTATTTATTTATTTTATAACTATTTATTATTACAAGTGAATTACTTAAATTTTCAATTTTATTTATTTGAACCAGATCTGCATGAATTTGAGGCAAGACTAATAAAATACGGGTTAAATATCTATATTTATATTTAAGAAATCAAAACTGGAAAGTTTTTCTTAAAGATTCTACCACAAAATTTAACAATTTTTCTACTTTGTGTAAAAAAAACAATTTTTCTACTTAATATGAAAGTGGTTTCTACCTAACTTGGGCAAACACAGAAAACAATCAAACATAAATCATGACACTTCAAAATCAATTTTATAAAATAAATTTCATTCAAACTTAATTTTCAATACTTATCCAAAGACATAATTAAGCTAAAATTGTAAATTGAATTGAAGCTGTTAATACTGTAATGCAATATGACTGGTAGTGCAACAAGGCATTGGTTAACTATGAATTGCAGTATTATGAAATTTTCCTGCATGACATGATTTTTTGTTTACAGTATTCACCTAATTCCCCGTCTAATTTTTCAAGTTTCAAACATAAAATAAAATAAAAAATAAAAACAAATTACCCTAACTGAATTATTATCAAGTGAAAATCTCACATCACCATTCTCCTATTATCGATGTGGGGCAACTGTATCGAAAGATTGTGCTATGATTAAGGCGTGATTAAAAAATAAGACTGAAAAATTCTCATGTTTGACTTTCAGTTAAATCTGATTGTAAATTGAGTTGTATCTTGAAATTCAGTTTAAAATAGATGAAAAAGAAAGATTATTTTGCATGCAGACTCATTTGAACACTTGAATCCAAAATGATGCACTACACAAACACTTAGAAAGGGTATATGAGAATCAGAGTCAAGGCACCAAGTAACTCATTTTCATTCACAAAGGGTACATGACTGAGAAGCAATAATGGATCGAGGTGAAGAAAGAGCAAAGGGAAATTGTGAAGGCAGAGGAAGTAGCTTCAATGACAAGTATGTAATCATGTATCCAACAAACCCTATATCACACTTTTTTATCGTTTAATGACAACTGTGACTGACAGCTTAGCTTATGCATGAATTGAATTACGCCCGTGATGAACAACATCATTTGGCATAGCTACTGTTACTACAAACAAACATAATAAAGAATGGCCCACTCTTGTGTTGTCCATTGTTCAGATCTCTAAGTCCTCAATTGACTTTCATGTACCTCACGCGTCCCTTTTAATATCCTAACCCCTTTCTTAATGCAACATTGCAACTACATCTTAAGCTTCGGAATTTGTACTAATAGGTCACTTGAGGAATCTTAACCCTATATCACATTTTCTGTCATCATACATCACAATTTTTCTGATACCCAAGTTTGATTTTTATCTGTGTTAAAATAATATTTCATCAGCAAAAGTTATATCACAATTTTGATCATTTAGATCAATTCAAGATTCACATAATTATCACCTACCCCTAACACTATATCACTATCATCTCCTATCCTCAATCACCATTATTGTACATTGTGATTAACATGCCTCCAACAACTATGTACAGTCACTAGAGATAATTTTCTGGTGACAGCATGCAGTATTTTTTCCCTTCCCTTTTTCGTTTATTCTCTCTTCATGTTCTTTTTCTCTTCTTCCATGAGTTCAGATTTGTCTCGGTGCATGCATTTATTGGAACACAATGAAGACATACAAATTTAGATGTCACAACACAAAAGGAGGCGATGAACATGATAATCCATCTATATACATAGTGGTGTTTAATAAAATTAAAGTCCGCCAAAATTTAATGGTAAATATATTAAGTGCTACATACATATCTGAACTAATCTCCCGAAAGAGAATTAAAGCTTCGCTAAAATCAAAGTATCCTCCAACTAAAATGTATAAAAATTAATACCTTAAAATACTGAAATTAATTGATGTTTGAAAAATCATTAAAAAAATTAATTCTATCTTATTTTAAATATGCTTTTACTCAAACAAATATTTAAAAGAAAAAAATGAGAAAAGATCATCCTAATTAAGCACGTGATTTTTATCCAGAAATATAAAAATAAGGTAGTATTATAATTTTTTATCCCATTTTCAATGTGGTATGATATATTCCCTCCATTTTTTATTCATAGTCGTTTTGTCATAATTTGTCGTTTTTTTTCATTGTCATTTTATTAAAATCAATGACTTATTAATTTTTTTTTCTCTTTTTTATCCTTGATAATTAATGTATGTTTACTGAACAATGTGTCTATTTATTTCTAATATTTACCTATTTTTTTTCTAACCACTTATGTGAAGTTAATGTTGCATTTAAAAAGATAATATATTTCTAATAAAATAATTATAAAAAGATAAAAGAGTAAAATAGGAAAATAAGTAATATATATTTTTAAAAACTAAAATTTTAATTATTTTTTTAATTTTCGTGCAAAATCTTAAATGATTATGAATAAAATATAGAAGGAGTAGTGAATAAATGGCCCCATATTTGATGTCTGGTGTCTCTCTCCCTTCCCGTGTTTGGCGGGAAAATAAGAGGACAATATTGTGGAGAATCTCAGGCCTCTCGCATTGGACCGCTATTGCGAGAATCAAGGCCATTAAATTATCCCATCATCTTAAATTCCTGTAACGTAACTATTTTAATACTTAAACTACAATTTAATATTAACTTTTTTAAATTATTTTGTTGCAAAAAAGAAATTTCAAAATTATTTTTGAAAATGATATAAATTCAACTAACAATGATCTAGTTTAGTAGAAGTTAACACCTTACAATAATATTACCAATCAAAGTTTGAATTATTCTCGATTGAACAAAGTATCTATTTAATTTAATACTCCATTATTTCTTGAACAAGATTATTATTTAATTAAGACGAGATACTTATAAAAGAATGGTACATAATTGTACCGGTTTTTGATTTTATCTATAATTATTTTATATGTTTAAATATAATTTTAGTCTTTATAAAATGAATGAATTTTAACTTTGATTTTGAAAAAAAATTTCTTACTTTTTAATATTTTAAAATTTATAAATTTTATTTTTAGTTCTTGTAAATATATTTTTTTTCTTATAAAATGAGTGAAAATAATCATTTTAAATATTAAAGAGATGATTAAAAAAAAGTCACATAGATAAAAATGACATTTATTATTTTTTAAGGATTAAAAATATTTAAATCAATATTATATTATTTTACATTTTGAAGTTTTTAATAAAACAATCAGCATCAAGAATGACTTAAGTATGATATTTTATTACTAAATTCAACATGTAACTTCAATTTAAGTCCAAATTAGTCATCAAACTCGTAAAAGTATAAACTTATGATCTGTTGGGGAAATTCTGAGTACAGTGGTGGTACTACAACTGAGCGAAGCCGTTGTGCAGCTGCAGTTGAACTGGCAAGAAATCATTCACCAATCAAATGTAGACTTATTATTTTTTTATTTAACTATTTTACTTTACAAAAAAAAAAAAATAGTTAAGATCGTCATTAGGAAACTTTGATACAATATACTATTTTTTTTCTCCAGTAATGATGTTTTAACTTGCAAAATCATAAACACATAATCTTCAGTAAGGGGGGAGTATATTGATTCGACTTATTTATGGTTTGAAATATCATTCAATTTGCATTTTTAATCGGTTAGATAAATCTGATTTATAAAATGAATAGTTAATAGTTTTAAATTCGTATCCAGTATGTTAATTCTGCGAATAAATATAAAAATTAAAAGAATTATTTTTTTAATTTGAAAGAGTTTTTTTTTTAAGCTATAGAAACATGAAGATATGTATATAATATAAGTATATTTGTAATAAAGTTAAATATTTTAAGTAAAAGACCAAAGTCTTAATATATTCATATTTACACATTCTAACAAAAATATCAAAGTTTTAATGTTTTAAAAATTTTAAAATTCAAATATACCATCTAAACATTAAAATCTTAATGTCTTGAAAATTTGAAAGTCTAAATATATCAATTAAATATCAAATATGTGTGTTAAAAAAATAAAATAAAATATATTATTATTAAATGGACTAATCCGCAGACTTTTCAAATTAAGTCCGTAAAGTCTACGAATTACACAAATCAGACCTAAAATTTGATATAATTGGATAAAATTTATAAATAAATAAAAAATCAGTCTGTATCTGCAAAGTCTACAAGTTTAGTGGGTGGATCTATCGATCTTGACTCATACATCTACCCCTAATTGCCGGTTTAATTTGGAATAATAGAAAGAATATGAGAAAGAAGAGAGAAAAAATAATTTAAATTGAATGTAAAAAAAATATCTCATTAGAAATTAACTATTTTTATTTTCTCTCAAATCAAATAAAAGAATTATTATCTACATTTTCTATCTTGGTCAAATGTATATTTTTAAGAAAATGAACTCATGAAATTCTCTTCTTAAAAAATATTATATATTCTTTCCTAAACTTTGTCATCTTTGTTTTATTAATTAAAATCACTGCAGAATCAACTTAACTCTCAATAATTTTTTGACCCTTAGAGCTCTAAAACAAAAATAAATACAATAATTCAACACTTACATAAATATAACATTAATTAATAAATAAGACTAAAACACACAATATTACAAATTACATGTTTTTCATGATCAACATTGAATTTTATTAAACAAATTGAAATAAATATATGAAATTTTTTGCAATTATAAAATTAAAAACCCAATTAAAATTAAATTCTAACTCGTTTATAATGCGATTTTAAAGTATATATAGTTATTTTATATTGTTTTAATATGAACAGATATTGATACTGTTTTTAAAATAAATTAAAGGTATCCGAAGTCATCATCTTTGACATGAGTTATAAAGCATATTATAGTTATGATATTGAATTGAACGTTTTTGAAACTTTTGAACGAAAATCAAACACAAGTGTTGTGGTATATATATGCATGTGTGAGTTTAGTGTGCAATAAACTTGAGGTCACTGATAAATTTACATTTTTTTTTTATTTGTGGTGGTTAGATCAATTATGTTTCTGTTCATGACTTTTAGTATTTAAAAATCACATTAAAGCTCACTAGTACAAAAGAGGTGTATTATGTCGGACATTTTCAGCTTTTTACGTCAGAAAATGTTTCGACGTAGAAGCGGGAGACGTAAATTTTACGTCGGATCTTCAAAATCGACGTAAATTTACGTCGAACATTAAGACATCCGACGTAAAAAAGTAGGAAAAAAAATAAAAAAAAATAAAAAAAAACATAAAAATGCTAGCAGAACGGCCCGTTCTGCAATCAGAACGGCCTGTTCTGCAAGCAGAACGGCCCGTTCTCCAAGCAGAACGGCCCGTTCTCCAAGCAGAACAGGTTGTTCTGCTTGCAGAACGGGTCGTTCTGCTTGCAGAACAAGCCATTCAGCTTTGTATAACAACCCAAAAGAAAACGGCCACTACCTATACAAATAGAACAACCAAAAAATCAAATAAAACAGATAGCCAGAGTAGCAATGCGAAGTAGAAAAGTGCTAACGAAACCTTGATTCATACTTGAGAAGCAACAACAATGTGCAAATGAGTAACAAAGAGTTCATCCCTCTGCAAAAGACAAAAAAACGATTCAGTAACAAAAGAGAAGGAGAAGGTTTAGAGAGAAAAAAATGAAAAATGATGAAGAGTGAATGGGCACGGTGTGCCTCGCGCTCTCTTATTCAAATTTACGTCCTTTTTTACGTCGGACCTGGTAGGGTCCGACGTAAAAGAGTTCGCAAAAATTACAAAAATGCCACCGCATTTTTTTTACGTCGGATTTTCGTATTTCTGACGTAAAAGGGTAACGTAATATGCTAATTTTTCACTAGTGGCTTGTCTCTAAGTTAAGTAAAATTTTACTTAAAAAGACCAAACTTTTCTTATATTTTTTATATAGGTTCATAATGCACGTGACAAAAAAAAAAGCTTTTTTTCTTGGGAAAATGAGATAAAAAAAATGAAGTACCAAATATATTATATAACTCTAGATCAAGCTGTCCTTGTACACTTCTTATCCATGCACATGTTAACATCAATTATTGATTAATAATTTTATAACAAAATTAAAGTCTTTTTCTTCGTTTATCCCATTCCTTTGTTCTCATTACAAGATTTGAAGGCACAAGCAAATAAAGTTAGAAAAGGAAAGTGCTCCTAAGATCCATTAAAAAACTGAGGGTGGTGAGTGAGGACCCCTTGTAATTCATGAACAGAACATTGCATCTTATGACAAAACCACACTAACGATTTGTCTACCTGACTACCTAAAACAAAAGCATGTGAATAAACATTTCTCTATATTAAATAATAATTAGTAGAATTATTAGATTGGATGGTACGACATTAAATTCTTAAATATTATATAGTCATAAAATATTTACTCATTATTAGTTTCTTATAGTGGACAATTCATCCCATAAATAACAACCCAAATCATTAATTTGAATGGAGCATAAAAACCTCACATGTTGGGGTTGGGATATGTGATAAACTCTATAAGGTCACAAGATTCATTTTCCCTATTCGCAGTTAGGTCACATGTAGAGAACCTGTTCCCATGCAATATTTGTGGCAACTGGTAACTGGTAACTGGTAACTGGTAAGAAAATTTCTGCACAGTTATCTTCTGGTACGTGAGTCTGTGACTTGCCCTAATTTTACTACTATTTTTCCAATAAACCTTTTCTTTGTTTTCACTTTACGCAATGTGTGGGATACCCTCTAATCTATGACCCACAAAACCCTAAGCTAGCCGCCATACTTGTCTCACGTGAATTACCTTCTCAACCAACTGCACAGTCCTCACTGATCAGTATTCCAATTTACCATAAAACTTTACCTTCCAACTAATTATTTTCATCGTCACGTGACATGACCATATGATCTTCTTTTTTTTCTTTTTCTTTTTTTTTTTCAAAATGAGACTTTTTTATAATTAACAAAAAAATATATAAAATATAAGCTAAATTACTCCTTTAATCTATCTATTTAATTATTTAACTAGTTCAATTAGATTTTTTATTTTAAAAAATCAATTTAGTTTTTTAATTTTAAAAATGATTTAATATAATTTAAATTAATAACACATTGTTAACTTTTTTATAAAGTGGTTTAATAAAAAAAATGGCATGTCATCACGTGTTAAAAAAATAACGTTTAGTCTAAATTATATGAAAATGATAACATTACATTGTGTCTAAAAATTAATGAACCTAAGCAAATAAAATCGATTTTATGTATATTAAAGAAATTAGTTATTTGTATTAAATTTTGTTAATTAATATTTATTTTGGATTTATATATAAATAAAAACAACTAATTTTACATAAATTAAGAAAATTTATTAAATATATTTAATTTTCATAATTTTACATAAAATATACATTACATTTCTTAAAATATTTTTAATTACATTCATGATAGATAATGTTCTCATTTATTATCATAGGAATATTATTGGATTAAAAATATTAAATAATATTGACTTGATTAAAATTAGTTTATATTTCAGTAAAAAAAATAAGCATTTTTTGATATATATTGATTTAGATGGAGTAGTATTATTTTTAAATTATCTTTATTATAAATGTTAAAAAAATAATATAATCGAAAAATCATACATTAAATGAATGATATTTTAGGAAGAATATTATTAAATTATATAAAAGTAGTTTAAAATTTGTTTATATTTAATAAAAAAATGTTTGTATATTTTTTCTCTTATATGTTCCTTTTTAATAATTTTTTAAGGTTATTATACGTAAATAAAAAAAAAGCATGATAATTTTTTTTTTTCATAATATTTTCTATTATGCATGCTTTCATTTTTGTTCCATAATAAATGTATGTTAGTTACAAGTTTAAATTGAATTAAATTTAAAATTATAATTGAAAAAAATAATTAATGTAGTCTTCCTTTAAAAATAACTTATTATAGGCAAAATTTTATTAAAAGAACTAACAACTAAAAAAAAGCAACAGAGGAGAGAGTGAGTAGCGCAAAGACGAATAGGCATAAAATTAGGTAAATTAATTATTAAATTCAAGAAATAAATAGTTGTTCAAGTCAAAATACATTAAATATTCAAAAAAATAAATTATTACTTTTCATTAAAAAAATAGAGAAAAAGAAATATGAATGACTTTAATATTTAACTTTTCTAAACTTTCATTAACTCCTACAGAAAGTTACTCACTCTAATCCCTTTCTAGCTCTATTTTATTAAGAATAAAATTTGAGAATCCGAAAAGGGTACATTACAAGACGAAGATACGGTGGGATTTCCCATGTTATATCTAGTTGCAAGTTGAGCTTCCAAACAAACGAACGCCCCAACCACTGAAACATGGAAAGGTTTTTCAGTAAGTTTCACGGACTCGTTTAAGCTCCATTTTCTCTCTAAGGAGATTCCTTCGTTTATTGCTTTTGGCTCTCTGCCAAAAGCATCATAGGCCATTCCTTCTTCCACTCCCATCACGGGCCACAAAACTCCAACACCACCCTCTCAACATTTTTATATTATTATAATAACATGTACGACACATAACATAATATATATATCACTACACTCATAGTTAGATACCCTCTTCCTCTTACTTCGTGTGTGTACACACAACATGGGTCACGGTGACAATCTTGTGTTGTTGTGTCTCTTTGTGACATTAATGTTGTTGAGTTGTGGTGGTGTTTGGGGTGCCATTTTCGCGTGTGATGTTGGGAAGGACCCTGCGGTGGGGGGGTACGCGTTCTGCGACACGTCGTTGGGGGTGGAAGCGAGGGTGAAGGACCTTGTGGGGAGGTTGACACTGCAAGAGAAGATAGGGAACTTGGTGAACTCTGCGGTGGATGTGAGTAGGCTTGGGATTCCTAAGTACGAGTGGTGGTCAGAAGCACTTCATGGAGTGTCCAACGTGGGTCCAGGGACGCGATTCTCCAACGTGGTTCCTGGTGCAACTAGTTTTCCCATGCCTATTCTCCTTGCTGCTTCTTTCAACACTTCCTTGTTTGAGACCATTGGAAGGGTCAGTCAATGAGCCTTATTCTCTCCTTTAATTTTCTTCTTTCTCTTTACTGAAAGGACAATGCTGTTAACTTTAGCCGTTTATGTTAGTAGTTCTTTCTGTGCTAAACGCATGTGGAATAATTTCTTCATAAATCATAATGCAGTTCCTTAATGATTCAAGGAAAGGAAAAAAAAAACTTATATAAATTGCCTTAAATGTTTTTCTTGCAACCAACAAATAATTATTACCAGTAAAATGAGACTCGATTTCTTTTAACAAAGATGTCTGAGTTCAAGTATCATATGTAGTGAGATTATAGACCGACAAGGAAAAAAAAAGGAATGTGCATAATTTTGGAGGCCTTTTTTTTTCCAATGTAGTGAGATTAAAGGGAAAGTATATAAAAGAGTGTTTTGTGTTCATTTATTACAGGTGTCAAAATTAAAAAAATAAAACATGCATTCAAATCTCAGATAATGTACTTAAGTTGAATTAAAATGCAGGGTTAATGAAGTTTGAAGATATCAAGTACTATAGTAGAAAGAAAAAAAGGGTCTAAACTTAGAAATGGTGTTTATTTTACGACTCTTTTGTGGTGATGATAGGTGGTTTCAACGGAAGCGAGAGCAATGTACAATGTGGGTCTTGCTGGTTTGACATATTGGTCACCCAACATTAACATATTCAGAGATCCAAGGTGGGGAAGGGGTCTTGAAACACCAGGTGAAGACCCTGTTCTCACTAGCAAATATGCAACTGGCTATGTCAAAGGTCTGCAACAAACTGATGGTGGGGACCCTAACAAGCTCAAGGTTGCTGCCTGTTGCAAACACTACACAGCCTATGATGTAGATAACTGGAAAGGTGTTCAGCGTTACACCTTCAATGCTGTGGTAATAATATTAATAATAATCTACCATTGGTCTAAAACTTTTACAAGTTCTTAAGGATGGATTGGATGGGAATGAACAGAATTTTTTTCATGCTTTTTGATGTTTTGCTAGTTAATTGTGTTAGGTGACAAAGCAAGATATGGAGGACACATTCCAACCACCATTCAAGAGCTGTGTGATTGATGGCAATGTTGCCAGTGTCATGTGTTCCTACAACAAGGTTAATGGAAAGCCAACTTGCGCAGACCCTGACCTCCTTAAGGGTGTTGTCCGGGGCCAATGGAAACTAAATGGGTATCTTTCATTCTTCCTAGAACTTATATAATAATGTCTATACCATATTCTTGTTTTTTGTTGTTGTTATTGATGTTATCTTTACGATAATATGAATATATGGCCCATGCAGATATATAGTTTCTGACTGTGACTCGGTTGAAGTGCTTTACAAAGATCAACACTACACCAAGACTCCTGAAGAAGCTGCAGCCAAATCCATTCTGGCTGGTAAAAAGACTTTATAATCACGTATTCATAGCCAATTAATTTTAACATTATTGTTGCTGGCAAAAGTCTTGGAATTCGGATTCATTTGAATTTTATTAATTTACCACTAGTATTAAATATGTGTTCATTGTTGTATTGTCTAAGTTTTTTCATGTTATTGTTTTTTGACTAGGCATATGGTCCAGTGGTGTGAAATTCTTTGAAGTGTCTTATTCTAACTTATAAGATATCTCGGTTTGCTTATCTTTGTTTTATAAAAATTTTGATTTGGCAGGGCTGGACTTGAACTGTGGAAGATTTCTTGGCCAATATACAGAAGGTGCTGTGAAGCAAGGCCTTATCAATGAAGCAGCCATTAACAATGCTGTCTCCAACAATTTCGCCACGTTGATGCGTCTTGGATTCTTCGATGGTGATCCAAGCAAGCAACCTTACGGAAAGCTAGGTCCAAAAGATGTTTGCACTCAAGAAAACCAAGAACTAGCCCGTGAAGCTGCAAGGCAAGGGATTGTGTTGCTTAAAAACAGTCCAGGATCACTGCCTCTCAACGCCAAAGCCATTAAATCGTTGGCAGTTATTGGACCCAATGCTAATGCTACTAGGGTCATGCTTGGAAACTATGAAGGTATCAAAACTTTCAACTCTTATAGAATTACTTCAACATAAGTTAATTTATAAAAATTCTCTCGTATAGTTTCTCTAAAATTTATTTTTAACTAATGCTTATAAATAATCTAATTTTAGTTTATGAAAATTCATTCCTTCCTATTTTTTCTCCTATAAATATTTTAGAGAAGTTTATGTGACTACTCAAAATAGATGACATTGTTTGAAATGGCACAAGTTCAAGACTTGTTATCTCCACTTTCAGCATAACATCACATTTAACAAGTTACTTAAAATTTTCAGGCATTCCATGCAAGTATACATCACCCTTGCAAGGCCTAACAGCCTTGGTTCCTACAAGCTATGCTGCTGGTTGTCTTGACGTGCGCTGCCCCAATCCAGTGCTAGATGATGCCAAAAAGATTGCAGCCTCAGCTGATGCCACAGTGATTATAGTGGGTGCAAGTCTGGCAGTAGAGGCGGAAAGTCTAGACAGAGTCAACATTCTTCTTCCTGGTCAGCAGCAACTTCTAGTCACTGAGGTTACAAATGCATCCAAGGGACCTGTGATTCTTGTCATAATGTCTGGAGGAGGCATGGATGTGTCCTTTGCTAAAACCAACAATAAAATCACAAGCATCGTGTGGGTTGGCTACCCTGGAGAAGCCGGTGGAGCTGCCATAGCTGATGTCATCTTTGGCTTTCATAATCCAAGTAAGTCTCTCGTTGAGGTTTTTTAGTAAGAAAAATTACAACAACAATGAAGGTTGAATCTATATATTCATGACTACTATACTAGCCCTACTAGTTTATAAAGTCCGGTTAGATATATTTCTTTCGAACAATAGGGAGTCTATCTCAATTAGTTGAGGATGATATATAAGTGTTGTAAATTTCTTGATATCAAATTTGACTCTCACGGATAAAAAAGATGCTAAAATTAGTTTAAAATAAGCTTTTATAAAAATTAATATAAGAGTTTCTATAAATTAATTTATACATACATTAATTTTAGTTTATGATAAAGTTTATTTTATTTTAATATTTTTTTTCTTCTAAATGTGCTTTTAAGTTTATTCAAATAAACTTTTATTCTTAATCTCACATTCATGAATGGTTTTTCTGATTCAGGTGGAAGGCTACCTATGACATGGTATCCACAATCATATGTAGACAAAGTCCCAATGACCAACATGAACATGAGACCAGATCCTGCCACAGGTTACCCTGGCAGAACATACAGATTTTATAAAGGGGAAACTGTTTTCTCATTTGGAGATGGATTAAGCTATTCCAGTTTTGTGCATAAGTTAGTTAAAGCTCCTCAGTTGTTATCAGTTCCTCTAGCTGAGGATCATGTGTGTCGTTCCTCAGAATGCCAGTCACTTGATGTTGATGGTGAACATTGTCAAAACTTGGCCTTTGATATTCACCTTAGGATCAAGAACAAGGGGAAAATGAGCAGTGGACATACCGTGTTTTTGTTCTCTACTCCTCCAGCAGTGCACAATGCACCTCAGAAACACTTGCTGGGTTTTGAGAAAGTTCACTTGATAGAAAAATCAGAAGCAGTGGTTAGGTTCAAAGTAGATGTTTGTAAAGATTTGAGTATAGTCGATGAACTTGGCAACAGAAAAGTTGCCTTAGGACAGCATCTGCTTCATGTGGGGAACTTGAAGCATCCTTTGAGTGTGATGATTTGAAACAAGCCTTCAAATCTTCAGCACTTGGTCTTTTCTTTTTTCCTCATTGGTTTCCTCACAAAAAAAAATTAATGGGGACCAGAAATAAGTTAGAGGTAACTGTAACAAATTCTCGGATTTCTTCTTATTCAAATGAGAAAAAAGAAATTGATATCAAAAACAAGATTTTTAAGTAAAGCCACCATAATTTCTTTTTAATATATTACAATACTGTTCAAGTGTTAGACTAATTCTCGTTCAAACCATGTTGCAGAAGATCCCCAATCACTAGGCTCAAGCATGCATTCCATTTCTTGATGTTCATATCGATTCACTTAAAATAAGTCTTTTCTCTTTAGCCTCTTGCATCACCGTGGTCCACTGTTTAATATTTAACAAAAACTCGTTTTCTTTTTTCTTTTTTTTTTTTCAGCGTCGTTATGATCAACATCTGCTAATTAACGGTGGAAAGTGAAAATGAACAAATTCTCAGTAAAATGGAAATGGCCCATTGGCCTCAAGCAAACACACATTTATAACTTGTTTGGATAAACAATTTTATAAATATTATTGTAAAAAAAATAAAAATAAAAATAAAAAACTTCATACTGCTGCATAAAAATAAAGATAAATTAAATTAAATAATAAAAATAATTGAAGTTAAATAATTGTTAACTATAGTTATAATTAGAGAGTATGAAAAGTATGATAAATAGAATTAAAGAGAAGTACAAAAGAAAAATAATAAAAAGATTATGAGAAAAAATATTATTTTGAAAGTTACGAGACAAAACAGTTAACAAAAAAGACATATTGTCATTGTTAATAGTATAAATTTATAATAGAAAAAAAAAATAGAATGAGTTGATCTTATGGTGTAAGCTAAAATCAACTTATGTAAATAACTTTTATAAAGTTCTTTTCATTTCTAAAAAACTAAGATGTATAAAATCATTTTAATTTATGAGAAAAATAAATACAATTTAAAAAGTCATATTATAAATATATTTACAGTAAACTTTGCAATCGTACATTTCTAGTAGCGCTAGCATACGGTGTAAACTTATGCGTGGAAAATTGCATTTTAATAATTTTAATAAAATAGTTTTTTGTCCAAATTATATATTAATATTATATCATTAGAATATCCCTGTTTTAGCGATATCTAGGAAATGATATATATTATTGAAATATATATTGTTGCATTATGCCTTATTTATAAAGCTTGGCTAACCGATTCTTGAATAATAATTTCAAATTTTGGACCACACTTTGATGATGCCAACGCTGAAACACCCAACTTAAGAAAATGTTTTTAAAAATGAGTCACTAATTTTCTGTCAATGACGCAAAAATACAATTGGGCGTCAAAACCAACAATAGAACTCTCCCTTTTTTTTTCATAGATAGTGACTAATACGCGTAGTTACATAAAATATGCTGCTAAACTAAGTAATTAGTTACTGGATTTCGTTGCGTATTATATGATTAATCAAAATTATTAGTTGGAAGACCTTGAAATGCACAACCTCGACAAGGTGGAGCTTCCTATAATAATGTAGTTAAACTAATCCATGCTAGTACTTCAGTTTCTTCAAATAGAATCAATCAATCATAGTTTAATATATATCACCAACTTGTTTAGTTTGATGCGTTTATTAGAAACAAATTTTCAATCAAATTTTGGTGGCATCATTGAGTTCAATTATTTATTAAATCACTAATTTGCTATTAGTTTTTACTACAGTACTAGAAATTACTTTCAATTTAAAATATTTGTTGTTTAAAATAATACACAAAAAATAAGAAAACTATCAAATAATTAACTTTGATTAAGATATTACAATTTTATTTTATTATCAAACAATTTTACATTTATTTTTAATAAGATAGCAAGAAATAAGAATATAGCTAGCAAACTTATTTATATAAAATAACTAGAAAATTAAATTGAAACAATATACTTTTTCAAATAAAAAAATTGTATAAAAAAAAAGGGATGTATTAAATTTTGATAATTTGAGTTTTTAGTAAAAATGATATATAGCTAAGATAACTAGATAAGGTACATCATTTGCTAAATATATAAGAAAATGGCTTGCTTCTGATGATGAAATTTAGTGATCTAATTATGCACTAAATAAAATATTTCATTTCAATGAATTTGTCAGTAGATTCGAGAGTGGTGAGAATAAAATGGCTCATGTGATATTCCAAGGGACAAGTAGGCTTTTATAATTTTCTTTTGTCAAATGAATACAAAAGGTTCAGTGAATAAAATATATATAAGAACAGAGGCTTGCTTTTGATTAACGCCAAAAGGCAATCTAAAAATAAATAGCTACCATACATGTAAGTATCCAATCAAAAAAAATTTGAGAGTTTATTTGTTGAAACCTAACTCAATGATCATTTTGATAATGTTTTATTTATTTTTGTATAGTTTTAATAATCAAATAGTAGTGGTGTAACATCATTTTGCTATCCTTTGTGGAGAATACAAATAATACGTTAAAGATGATATTATTTAGCGAACTTTATAAATTTCACTTGATAAAATAAAATATCTTAGTAAGTGTTAAAAGTGTATTATAAATATTTCTGATGAAAGAATTCATTTCCATCAAAACATGATATATATTGATTTGTTAGTTTGTGTTAAGAATTTGGCGTGGGATACTAGCCTTCAATATTTTAGGGCTAAGGACAAACGCACCTGACTTTGACAGATATAATAATGGCAGGATTATTGTAGTATATACAAGGTTTTCAAATTTAATTTTTTTTGTCATTATTATAATTTTTATTATTAATACTTATTATTTCCATTATAACAATTAATTTTACTTGATAGTTTTTAAGAAAATTATTGTTTTAAGATGTATTTACTAAATTAATGATAGACAAATTTGATTAGGATTATAATTGGGTTGGGTTTGATTCTTTACAAAATAAAATAAAATAAATAGTATTATGTTGGGTTTGTTTTAGTTTTCTTTTTAGAGTAAGTAATCTTTTTTGATTTTGTAAAAATATACACTATGACTATCAAGCATGAAACTAATGACATGATGAAGATTCTCAAACTAAGTATAATATCTACTTAATCATTAATCAAAATTCAATAATATTTAATATCATGAAGAATACATGTTTGAATTGGAGAATATACCATTTATACCAATTCACGATGATTTGAATAAACAATTTAAACTAAATTAATAAATTCTCTATTGGATTAATTTGACTTGAATTATTGAGTCATGCAATAAATAATAAATTCTAAAAGAAAAAATTAAAAAAAAGGTTCATTTCATCTCTATTTATATACTTATTTTCCTTCTCCTTCTGTAAACACCATGATGTCGTTCTATTGTAGAGAACTCCATTTCTCATGCATTGGGAATCATGCATTAATATTGACAAAGCTTGACAAGTTCATTCACTTTGTTATTGATGACAATATTGGTAATGCCCCTAACATGTTTTAACTTT
This sequence comes from Cajanus cajan, assembly GCF_000230855.2. Taxonomy (NCBI): domain Eukaryota; kingdom Viridiplantae; phylum Streptophyta; class Magnoliopsida; order Fabales; family Fabaceae; genus Cajanus; species Cajanus cajan. The sequence goes on from NC_138518.1 coordinate 64,979,136, forward strand.
GTTATTGATGACAATAGTGAGGAATGAGGAAGAACCATTAATATATCGATGGAAACATATGGGGAGAGGTTGCAATGACTCTTCTTCCAAGTGATGAGCCAACTGAAACACATCTTGTAACTTGAAACCTAAACTAAATAGTGTCATGTTGGGTTAAAAAAATAATTATCCAAAACAAACCATAAAATATAGTTCAATTTAAGTTAACATGTACCTACTTATGCTCCTGAAATTGATAATATATATATTTTTCATTGATGACAAGTTATATGTTAAAAAAACAAGTAACATCAATGATTTTGACTCAATATATTATCAAAAACAAGTATAAATGATTTTTGACTACTTCCCTTCATTTATCTTATTTTTACTTGTATTTAAGTGATGAAAATATTGACCCAAAAATCATTTCATTTAGGTTAGGTTTACTTTAAGTAAAATTATATCTTGCAAAAGATATATATTAAAAATGAAAAATATCACTCGACTTTAAGCACAAGAAATTCTACCAAATTATTTTCTTAAGGTGTGTTTGAACAAATGTTTACACATCATTTGATACAATTAAATGTGGTTGAAAAAATTGATAAATTAGTGTTGAAGGTGATTTCTAATTAGGAAAACACAAACATACGTTAAAGTATATCTAAATAAATTTTGTAAAGATTAAATGTTTTTTATTCTTAAACTTTTGTCAATTTTATTTTTATTTTTTGAATATATTTTTTTTTTAATTTTAATCTCTAAAATTTTCATCGTAGAGTAATTTTTTTTACATTATGAAAAAAAATGTTGATGAAAGTAAAATTTTTTTTACTTTTTATTCAATGAATAAAATTGAAAATCAACCCAGTTTAAGAACTAAACATATATTTATTTACTTTTTAAGTGCAACATCTTTCATCGCAACGTCTGGAATCGGACCAAGATCTTGATTAGCTTGAGAAGTTTTCAAGCACATGTTAATGACAAATCAACAATCCACTTTAATCAAGCAGTGATCCACATTGAATATATCAGCAATCCATTTCAGATTTATCATCTGCATTCATATACCAATTTTAAAAATATTTTGAATTTATTTAATAAAACTTTAAGCCATAATTTAAAATTGAGTGAAACAGAAGTTTACACTTTACACAAACACATGGTTGGATCTAGATTGATTCTTGCGCGCGCATCCCACACATGGGATGGGAGTGCCAGTGCCTACAAAGTACAAAGTACATAGTACAAATAACAAAGTATACTTCATCATGATGACATAAGATTTCATTTCATGTGGTCGCTCTCACTGGATCATGGCTCCATTTGTTTCGAACCAAATTTGGGAACCGTGCAATGGCAATATTTTATTAATTAAAATAAAATAATAATAAGAGATTCTTATTTCCTACACCATAGTGGGGTCCGCGGGTGAGAGGTGGTGGCGTCACCAACGGATCTCCTTAGAAACTGCCCCCATGTGTGTCACATTCAATTATTGCCACCTGCGTCACCCAATCACTCGATGCCACGTGTCCACTGCCTTAGAGCAATGGGGTTGCTTATAAGCAACCCTTCTGCCACATCAGCTCTAACCCACTTTGTTGCTTAAATTTTAGCAAAATTATTTATAAAAACAACTCTGCTAAAATTTAAACAACCCATAAAGTGAGTCAGAGCTGATGTGGTAGTGATGTGGCAGAAAGACATAGGAGATGCTCTTAGATTTCGACACCCAATTCATTTGTCCCCTTGCAGAGTGGACCCTTTATGCATTTACGAGCCGCACACGCGCGCCCCACACGCTCGAGACGCAGCGTGCACCGCAATGGCGTTGAATCCAAACATTTCAAGGGTAGTTTCGATGTGCTCTTAGGATATAAAAATTTATGATGTCATCTAATAGTCACTTACCTATATAATTATTTAATGAGCTTGTTATCTAATAGTGAGCTTGTTATCATTCTATAAATCTGTAAAATTTCTTATATGTTAATACATGCAACTTTGCTTTGTTAATAAGTTTAATTTTCATATAATTTTAACTAATTATAAATTGTTCTTAATACGACTATGAAAGTAATTATATAAAAGCTATGATTTTTATATATAAAAATTTATGATTAAATAATAAATTGCTATGTAAAACTTGGTGTCGATGTGTATTGTAATTAAATTATTTGTTAATTACTATTTCAACGGATTTAAACGATTTGAAATATTACTGAATTAAAGTTTAGTATATTTTTTATACAAAATTATTTATCATTATTTTAGAATAAAAATGTAAATTATTTTACACTAATAATACACAGAAAAACTAAATTATTAGTGTATATATAGATAAACTAACATAAAATCCTTAGTCCTTACCAAAAAAAAAAAACTGACATAAAAAGATATACAAATGGTACCAATTGTAACTATTTCATTTGACTCGGCAACAATGCTTGTTAAAGCTTTTTTTATTTATTTTTTTGTTTTTTTTTTACTATTTTGAGTAATATAGAGATAGAGAGACCAAATGTATAGAAGTATTATTTATACTTGTTTTGCTGAGTTATTGTATATTGTGTGTTTGTATCAATACTAATTAATTAATTAATTAACAATATACATGCTTGTATTTTTTTCATCTTCTATCTTCTTTTTTTTCACTCTATATGTATTAATACTAATTAATTAATAATATGCATGTGTGTATTTTTTTTCCTCTATTTTTATCACCTTAAATCATTTAGTACATCTTTTTCTTTTTCTTATATACATAAACTCGTTAAGTATAACCACCAATAGAGTATATATTAGTCATTTTCCAATTAATAAAGCAAGTACGAGGGCTAGAAAGTTTTGGAAGTGTTCACAGCTTGCTAGAAATTAATGCCAAAGTTTGTCCTTGCTTGGTCCATATCCTAACCTAATGACCCACGACTAGAGAAAGCAATGGCAATTTGCTTTGAAGTTCGATTTGTAAAGGGTGCAATAAACCAATTAATTTATTAACCCAATGGAAACTTGCAAGCTAGATAAATACTTATGAGTTTATTCTAACTAAAGATGTATAAAAGTTGAGAGTTGAAAAGTTAAAAATTTGTAAGTTAATCAGATGAATTAAAAATATTTGGTTAGATATAAATGATGAATTAGCTTATAAATATAAAATATTTTTACAATAAGAATGAAAAAAATGACAGGATAAAATTAAAAAAAAATTCTATGTAAAGAAAAAAAACTAAAGTAACAAATATATATATATATATATATATATAAGAGCTTATAAACTATAAACTATTAATTTGCTTATAAAAATAAATTAAACCTCTAAAATAAACTCGTATAAGCTTATGTATCAAGTAAAATTATTTTGATTAATAAACTTATAAAAGTACTTGATAAATAATATTAGCCTATTATGAGTAATTATTTTAAAGGAAACTGTCACAATAAATGAAAAGTGATGATGTCATCATATTAAAATAAAATATTTGGCAAGTAAAAATATATTTATCGAATAAGTTATACCTCGTATTTTCATTATCTTACGAATCTTTTTATTATTATTTTTGTTTCAAAATTATTGAGGTTTTATCATTTATTAAAATTATTTTTTTTTTACAAATTTCAAGTCTGATCAATGACCTTGTTTTTTTCATCACATACAATTATGTAACAAATACATTATTCAACTCCATAACTATCCTACAATAGATATTAAATTAGGGGTATTTTAGACTAAATATATTATTTACAAGTATTACTCCCTCTTATTGATTTTTTATAAGATCCAATTTTTTTTTTTTCATGGTATTGACAAAAGTATTTGTAACAACTAGCAAATCACCACACACTTCTACGGTTCAACTACTATACAATAAAAAGGGAGTAAATAACAACTAATCTAAGGTTATTATGTGACAATTATGTAAACAATCATGTAAGTTATATATATATATATATATATAGAGTAGAAAATAAAAATTTTAAAATAAGCTCTCATGGACTATATACATACCTTGTACAAAAAATATATAATTATATCAAATACATAACAGTATGCAAAATGAATTATACTCGTCGGTCAAATGACTATACAAGACCATATTGCATCATAGCAGCAACAACACAAAAGAAAGTCAGTCATCATCTTCATGACCCTCACAAGCTACTAGCTAATCCTGATATATTCTCAGCCCAACATCAATATCAACTTGATCAACATAAACAACAACATTAGCTTCAGCATGTCCCAAATACTGCTCATACAACTTACCACATATAACACTTAACAACTTCATCTCAACTACATAGCCATCATACACTAATATATAACTAATGCATTGTCATATCAACTAAAAGGATTTCCTTCGGTAGGCGTGAGCAATTTTAGTTGTTAGACCTTACCGAACCACAACATTTGACCTATCACAATCAGGTCAGGTATAGACAACTTCAAGCCTTTAAAAGTACCTGTTTAACAACTTAATTTGATTTCTCAAGTTTTGACTCTTAAATTAGGAAGTCAAGTACTATTACTAAGGTGGAACAATTTAAGTATGAGTCTATCACAATACTAGTTTGCGACATTAAGTCACTTATGAGATTTCCACCGACTTATGTCCCTCTGATATTAGGTTAGAGACTAAGTTCCTGACTTAGTACTTTACTCAATCAATCACTTTATATATGTATGTCTCAACCTTGTCCACATATGGATATCGCATAAAATATGAAGAAGAAAACTTAAAAAACATCTTACTCATTCAAAAGTCAACTTAATTACTTACTAAAGGGTCTCAACCATACTTAAGCACCACAATGTATATTTGCACAATGAGATATTCTAATTTCTAAAATAACTTTTACTCATATAATTTTTTATGTATCATAGCTAAGACATTTATTTAACCCACATGCTTATAACCTTAACAATAAGAACAACTTAATAGCATACAAAAGTTTCAACACTTTAACTCATAACCACTTCAAAGGAACCCAAACCCCATAACTCATCACCCCACAAGTTCAAACAATACCAATTAATATTATAATGATTTAAGATGACTAAATCCACATGCATCAATCGAATTCAATTACAAAGCTTTCCTTACCTCTTGAAGAACCAAATCAATAAGAGGAGAAGAGAAATGAACTTTGTACAACTCTGAAATGAAACCTTAGCTTTCAGAAGCTCTCAATCCTCAAGTGATCCAAGTGGTTCAACTACAAGAAAGAAGAATGAAATATCTCTCAGCAAGTAGAAGAAGGGAATGGTTTATGAGTTATTTAAAAAGTCTCAGCAAGTAGAAGAAGGGAAGGGTTTATGAGTTATTTAAAAAGTCTCTCTATATAAACATGAACTTATAAGGGCATCTCTAGCACTTTTTCTCTCATTTTCTTAAACAACGGAGCTTCTACAAACAACTTTGCTAAAATTTAAACAACCTATTTTAGCACATAAATAATGAAAAGAGATAATGTGACACAGTGGGTTGCTTATAAGCAACCCACGCTGCAAATAGCCTAAAGTCTTTATCTTAAAAAAAATTATTTATAACATTCCTGAACTAACTCTACTTACCACTTAACCACATAACTGAAGTAAATAACTTAAAATGACAGTGTTACAATTCAATATCTTGATTGCATTAAGACTATCCCAAATACTTATTTAACTATGATTAAGAAATTTTGTTAATTTAGTTGACAATATTAAATCTATCAAAAACTTATATTTTCAAAAAATTATCCTTAACATTATTTATAGTATAACTTGATCTACCAACTACATATTGAATTAAAAAAAACTTTAACTAAAAATATTTATTATAAAAAAATAACTAATATAAGAGATATTTTTTTTTATTGATTATTATAAAAAAGGAACATAAACCACTTTTTATCAGTATCTTGAAAAAAAAAAGACTAGGTAAGTATATATGTATATTAACATTAAACATTAAAAATTTAAGTTGAATGTAGTAGCTTATATATGAAATATTAAATAAAAATAAATAAATTTAATATCTTACAAAATATAAAAACATTTTTTTTTTGTTTAACAAAGATTGAGAAGAGACAAGAGAAGACTAACTATATTTTATATTGTTTGATTAACAAGAGTCATAAAAGTGAGAAAATATCTATGTGTGTGACCATCATTGAAGAAAAAGAAAAAGAAAAGATAAAATGTGTGAGACTCACCTAATTTTTTTTAATTATTATGTTATCTTTTCAATTATGAGTTAAGAATAAATACGTTTTCAAAAGAAAAGTTATTTCTGTCCTTTTTTGCTTTTATATTCAACCAAAGTGTAAAAAAAAAGTTTTATTTTTCTTCTTATTATTTTTAATTCATATCCTCTTAAAAATCTATTAATTTTTTTTATTTAGTCTCTCTCATCTCTTGCTTGTATTTTGTCCACTTCACTCTTTATCTAAGCATTAATATTTATCATAAAAAGAAGTAAGACGACTCGTAAAAAAATGAAAAGCAAGTTTTGAAATTGTTCATATTCATAAGGAATTTAATTTTTAACATATGCCTATTGAAGGTCATGAGATTCAGCGATAGGGATTTATGTCCCAGAATAGATAAGAATCACGCTGCAGCGGTGCAGCTAATTGGCTATCATGTATTTGAATCGTGTGCGGAACTAATTTCTAAGATTCATTTCCGCCAATGATGTCATCTAAGAACTAACCTTTTTTTTTTCTCCTATAAAGCTTCCTCCAATACCAAGTTACCTTTCTTCTTCTCCACCAGCTAAACAAACCCTAAACCAGTTACTATCACAAATGTCAAAATCAACCTAGTTACATTTTACTTTATTATGTATTAAATACAAAATAGTTAAATATAAAGTTTATTTTACATTTTCAGAATTTGTATAATATTTTATTAATTTCATATACTAATAAAATAATGTTCATCGGATCAAAATGAATCATTACTCGTTGAGGCGACAAGGATCTTCACGTCACACCCAAAAGAAAATAAAAATCATGGATTCGTAGCTTTCTTCGAATAATTGACTTGATTTCACTTCAGATACATCAACGGTCACGAGTCACGACTACGGTCGTGCAGCCACCGTTACCGCAGGCGATTATATCCCCAAAATTTGTTCGACGTTGGTAGACACGAGCGTGCCACGACAGCTCCTGCTTCCACTAACCCAAGACAAAACACACCCGCTGCAGTGGACAAAATGGGAAAAGACGAAACCGCCCTCCGTTTCGACCGTACGAAACGCTGACCCAGGGGCATAAATGGAATTTCGCATGGTATCCTTTTCGACCAAAAGTATGCATGCCCCGCCAGCATGTGACGCTTGTTTTTTTCCCACTTGCGGAGAAGGGTACTTTTGTCATTCCGCAACCCCTCGATATTTTTCAGCTTAGCGTTCGTACTCGCCGAAGAAAATTTTAGTAAAATTGAAATTAAAAAAAAAAAAAAAGAAATAACAGAGCCGCCCCTACTTTATTTATTTGCGGGGCTTTATTACGTAACGAGTTTCTATCTGTGTGTCTGTCTGGCTTGTGTTCCTCTTCTTCCCTTCGCCTCTTCTTTCGTCAATATTTCGGTATTTCCTTGTCTTTTTCTTCGTCTTCCTCTTCGTTAGTTTTCAACTCTCAGGGTTTTCAGTGATTCTCAGATCTGGAAACTTCTATTGCTTCAATCTAGATTTTTCGTCGTTGCGGTATATGTCTAATCCGATTCGCTTCTCGTTTCTTTGCCGAATTACCGTGTTTCTGTAACCCAATTGCTCTGTGATTCGTTCATTTTTCGTATTCTTATGGCTTCCTCTAGTTGCTTTTTGTGTAGCTGATTTTTTTTTTTTTTTAACTAGCTGATTTTCCATGGCTGTTTTATTTGTTATGCTTGTGTTTGTCGGCGCTGTTGCTATATTTAATTGGGGGATATATTTATAGCTGAGATGGCATGCTTTTCTGTTTCACTTTTGTGTTTTTGGTTTGGGAATTTGCTAGATTTGACTGTGTTTGTTTGTGTTTTACTGGTTAATTCTGATTGTGAAATTTCGGGAAAATATGATAATCTTCGATCTGTTTGTGTTAATCCTTGTTTTGTCTTGTCTTGTTTTCTGGTGAGGGTATCATGCAGGCAATTGGATTTCCTTTCAGTTGATTGGTTTTCTCTACATATCCCCTTGGCGTTATTTTATATTTCTTGTTGAATATTTTCTCTCTCTCTTGGTATTATCTTTAATTTTGGATTCAAAACAATGTGTGGATTTGGTTTTTTTTCTTCTCTTGAATCTGCTGCTCTGCTTATCCCCTTGTTGCTGATTCTCTAATAGTTGCCATGTGTGTATATTGAATGATAATGTTTTTAGGAGTGCGCTATATTACTAAGATATATACTGGTTGTATACCAATTATATTTTTATGTTATCCTGGTTGAATAGTTGAAGCCTTGAAGTTAGTGTAGCTTAGTTTGCTATCTTGAGTGTTCTGCTCTAGACGAAAATTCCTATTTTGCCTTTACTTCCTAGCTTGAGGCTTGAATTGTTCGTTATGTTCAAATTTTATGCAGGAGCAACTCTATATATCTTTGGCCTTCTCTTATATATTTGGATAGTTGGTTTCTGCTGGAAATTTTGCAAAGAAATTTATACACTGAAAGGCTTTATGACTATGGAGTTCTATTCAAACAAAATGAGAATGGATCCTACCACTATTAGATTGGCAAAGGTCAGAAAACTCCTTGTGAAGTTTCCAGTTTCCTTTATTTTTCCTTGTTCCTAGCTTTATTTCATTTTATTTTTTCTCTTTGGTTCTGTTTCTGTTCAAAGCTATATTTAATATTCTCTTCCAAAAAGATGTGAGGTTCTTTCTTTATGAAATGAATGAACTTGGTCTTCTACATGCTGATCTTCTTCCCTTTGTATTTTCTCTTTTAATTTCTGGTGTACATAGAACAGTTTTATGTTTCCATTTATTCTTGCTAATTAAATTTCAATCTTTTTTTTGGCTTAGAATACTTATTACAACTTATATCTCTTAAATATTTGTCCCATTTTACTATCTATAATATATATATATATATATATATATTTTTTTTTTCCCTCATCAAGAGTTATGACTGTTAGTGCATTCGTTGGAGACTTGGAGACCTTATGAGGTTCTTGCAAACTCCAAGAGTAATGCATCTGAAAGTCCAATACTTTAATTATGATCTGACGGCTCAAATTCGGTATATTTGCCAAATGTCACTTGCCAATTTACAAGGTGAAATACGTTTTGGAAGAAGTAAGGTTTTCTGGTTTTCTCCCATCTTCAGATCTTCTTGGTTTTTATTTTTGGCATGTTAAGTAAAACCCAACAATCGATGTTTGGTGTGGTGCTTAGACACTCTTTCCTGTTTTTATGAAGGTTGAATGCTTGAAAAACTGTATAAACAATCTTTGAAACTTGTTTTGTAATGTGAATCTGGTTCACATATTTTTAATTGTTTGATGAAATGAAAGCTACATCTACCGCGTTTTTTTAGGTTTGATTTTTCATATAATAATTTCATATTATTTTTCTCGGTAAAGAAGCTAGTATGTAAAAGACATGTGGTATTGTAATTTAAGACCAGGTTTTTTTAATATATAATATATGGGGTAATTTTTTAGAAACTCCCAAAATGGGTAACTTAAAACAAAAATTTCCGAAGATAGGGTAAGTGTTTGTGAAACACGAATTCCAAACTGAAATTCTTGTTTCTCAAACACGACTTCTACTTTCTTTTTTTTAAAAAAAAAAAGCAAAACAGAAAGTGTTTTAAAACACAATGTAAATTTTTTTATTTAAACATAATAATATTATTTTAATGTTAAAAAAAAGTAAGAACGAAACATTAGAGGCTAGTCGTGTTCTCACTATATGACTTTGCCATTTGGTTTTAAAAAAAAATTAAAAGTAGAATGACGAATCATGACTTCCATAAAAAAAAAGTAAACTTCGTATTTGTAAAATACAACTTTGATTTAGAAGTCATGTTTCACAAATACAACTTTTTAAAACTTACCCATTTTGGGGATTTTTGAAAAAAATTATCCCTCACAGGTAAAAAAGCGTCAAGATCAATTTTAATTTTTTATCTTCAAATGATTGAACAACTTACACTAATATTTAGTATGGATTTTAATTTCAAGGTGATTAATTTTTAAGTGATTGTTTGAAGTCAAGATATATCAAATTCACCTAAACTATAATGAAAAGGCAGTAAGGCACCATCCTTTGCAATCTTTATGCATCCAGATGGCAGCCAAACAAAAATTTAACAGTGACAAGGCTTAAGCAAATTATTCAGGCTTCAATTATGAAAAATTGATTTTGGGAGAGAAAGAACAGTTATTCCAATCATTTCTAGTTTTTTCCATAATTTTGTTAAAACATTTTGTGGAAAAATGTTCTCTCCTATTTTCTTATGTTTCCTTATATGATGTCATCATGCTTTATAAACATATCTTAAATATTCTGGAAAAGCTCATCGTTTACTGTGCACAGACAGCACAAAAGTAATATGGAAACGTGTTTTTCATGTTGCAATACCTAGGTGTATTTTAAAATAGGAAGCTACGAAACTAAATCTACATGCATAAATTTATTTGAACTCTAGGAACATTCAGATCAAGATTCTTGTTTCACAATGATACCAGTCATTTGTAGCTGTGTGTCAATATGTTTAGAAATTTCTATGCCTTTGCTCAATAATATTTTTGTACCTTTGCCTTCCTACCAATGTGTCATTTCATTAATTTGGATTTTTTTTTTCTGCTTGGGTTGTTAGGGGTTAGACATATGTCATTTCCATTTTTTAATCACATGAACCCTCTCAATCATGGGTCATGGTAGTGAATTATTTTATATGGGTGCATCGTGGGTTAAAATAGGTTCTTTAAGTATTAATTCATAAATTAATAACTTATTTCCTTATATCTTTGCCAGGGTTAATGAAGCTTAATGATTTATTCACTGGGAGCACGAGAAGCTCCAGAGAACTCTTCACATCAGTGTTGAGAAGTCTTATCAAAGGTTTCTTTCCAAGAGATGTTATAAGATATATTTGGTAAAATTAAATTCATTGAAAGATTTGCAAAACTTTGCTTGGGATATAGTGAAAATGGACAGATCAGATACATCGGGCTTTGTAAGTGGTGGAGGCTGTATATTGTTATTTGCTTTTCTAGCCTTAAAGTTCTGGTAGGTATGCGAGTATTATAGTAGTATGTGGTGAACTGTTCTGCTGCTTCAACCTTCTGTAGCTGTAGTGCACAATATCTGGATAATGGATTTGAACATGAAAGCTGTACTGTCTCCTCGTGATGCTGAACTTAGGAAATATGACAACTTTGGTGATACTACATTATGCTTGAATGGCATTGGGTTTGGAGAAACAAATAAGACTAGTGATGGATGTACCGAGAGCAATCTTGGGATGAAGTTTTCCAATGCTTCTGATGATGGCTGCAGATTGGTTCTGGGATTGGGCCCTACCCCAATGGCATATGGTGATGACTACAACAATTTGGGGTTTAATGTGAAGAAAAAGTCAGCCAATCTTTTTTCTCAGCACATGCCATCTGAATGCGAATCAATCCTTCAACTTGGCCTTTCGGGTGTAACAAATGAGGCGTCAAGTGTGCTCGACTGCTCAGGTTCAACTGAGACTGATGTGAATCTGTCATGTTTCTCAAGCCCATCATCTGCAGAAAATTATTATTCAAGGATTCCTGTTGTTGATGAGGGTTCTACCTCAGCAAAGAAATCAGGTGGCTATATACCATCACTTCTTTTAGCTCCAAGAATGGATAATGCTGAAACTTCAGTGCAGACACAAGAATTAATTATTGGGACTAAATCTCAACTGTGCCCAGAACCATCTGATGCCGTAAATTACTCATTTGGTACTGCGTCTGGGCCCCAGGGTACAGGTATAACTTCGGAGAACCGAACAAGCAATCCTAAGACATGTAGATTTTTTGGCTGTACAAAGGGAGCTCGAGGTGCTTCGGGGCTTTGTATTGGACATGGTGGTGGACAGAGATGTCAGAAACCAGGATGCAACAAAGGTGCCGAGAGCCGTACTGCTTATTGTAAAGCCCATGGTGGAGGGAAGAGGTGCCAATACTTGGGATGTACTAAAAGTGCCGAGGGGAAGACAGATTATTGCATTGCACATGGTGGTGGTAGGCGATGCGGGTATCCAGGTGGGTGTGCAAAAGCTGCTCGGGGTAAGTCAGGACTTTGCATTAGACATGGAGGGGGTAAGAGGTGTAGAATAGAAGGTTGTACCCGAAGTGCTGAAGGTCAGGCTGGATTGTGCATCTCTCACGGGGGTGGACGCCGTTGTCAATACCAAGGATGTACAAAGGGTGCACAAGGGAGCACCATGTTTTGCAAAGCACATGGTGGTGGGAAGCGTTGCTCATTTGCAGGGTGTACCAAAGGTGCTGAAGGAAGCACCCCACTGTGCAAGGCACATGGTGGGGGGAAGCGCTGCCTTTTCAATGGAGGTGGCATTTGCCCCAAAAGTGTACATGGAGGCACAAACTTCTGTGTTGCTCATGGTGGTGGAAAGAGGTGTGCTGTTGCAGGTTGCACCAAGAGTGCACGTGGCCGTACGGACTGTTGTGTTAGGCATGGTGGGGGGAAGCGGTGCAAGTCTGAAGGCTGTGGGAAGAGTGCTCAAGGGAGCACAGATTTCTGCAAGGCCCATGGTGGAGGAAAGCGATGTAGTTGGGGAGATGGAAAGTGTGAGAAGTTTGCAAGGGGAAAGAGTGGGCTCTGTGCTGCTCACAGCAGCTTGGTGCAAGAGCGGGATATGAACAAGGGCAGTCTCATTGCACCGGGACTTTTCTGCGGTCTTGTACCTGCTGCTTCCACTGCCTGCAGCAGTTTTGAGAACAATTCTTCCTCTGGAGTCAGTGTTGTGTCTGACTCCTATGATTCTATGGAAACTCCACCAACTCGACAGCACCTCATACCCAAGGAGGTGTTAGTTCCGCTCTCAATGAAATCACCATCTTATTCAAACTTCTTGACTGCCAAGAAGCCAGATGAAGACAGAAACTGCCAGAGCTCAGCCGCAGGCTGCAGTGGTGCGCAGAAAGGTCTCGACTTTAATCTGCCGGAGGGCAGGGTACACGGTGGCGACCTCATGTTGTATTTTGGAGGGAATCTCAAAAATGCACTTGACGGTATCTGAAATGGTGACTTTCAAGTTGTAGATTCAATTTAGGAATTAGGGACCATTTCCATCATGGAATTGTGCATAAAGCTTTGTGCTCTGCTTGTTCAATAACTTGTGTATAGTTGGGTGTTGATTATTAGGCTCCTATTGTTTGTAGTGCTTCGTCCGTACAATGGCTTTCATTATTCAATGTAAGGTTGCAACCAATGCTGTGAAAAAATATTCAATTTAGCAAAACTAATCCATATCTGCACACATCTGCTCATTTTATAGAATCGGTTATTATGTCCAAACCAGTAATGACAGGTTATATGTCTACATCCGTTTGAGGGTATGAAGAAATAAAAGAAGCGCGAGAGTTAAAGGGGTGGGTATGAATTGGATAATCTATGTCTAATTCAATGGATTGAATTTAAAATCTTTATCCACTTAATTGGACATAACTGGTTTCAAGTCATTAATTAGTAGTTTTTTAAAATCGGTTTTAACCAAGTTACATATTAAAAAATAAATTAATTAGTGGTCATGTTTCAACACCCCCCGAAAGGCCTTATGAATAAGCCACCCACCATTAGCTCAAGGCCCAAACAAGTGGCAGAATAAAAGTGATGATATAATAAACCAAAAAAAGGCAATAAATTGGTCTGGTCAGAAAATTTTTAGGGTAGCAAAGTACATATAATGAATTGCATTTTATTGAAAACATCTACAGCATACTTATAGTTTTGGTAAGTTGTACGTACTATTACTGAGACAACAGTCAAGTAGCATGCGTTTCTCATTCAACGTCAATAAGAAATAAATTGTGTCTTCGGTATTTGATAGCTTAACCGTATCAATATCTTGCAGTTTGGATCCCAGAAAGAAGAGTATCGTTCCACGAAAAGCAAATCTGGGGTAAGCATTCAAAAGAGTATTTCGTTCCTACATATCACCGATTCACCGTGTCCGTTAGTTTTATAAACACGAAATCAGCAATTGAGTATTTCTTCTCGAGTTATGTAGGAACAGGTAGTGGAATCATCTATTCCAGCAGGATCAAGCACGCATGGTCCAAGCTGTTTCGTTGTGCAGATAATTTAATTATTATTCAATGAGGTATGAGTTTCATGTCCAACATTAGACTAACTTTGGAGCTGCTCTAAACTCCCTCCAGCCCTAAATTACCCAAAAAAATTGAGGAATACGACGACTGAATTATGAGTATCCTAGGGTAGCTTTGTTTATCAGCCATACACAAGAATGTAGTTTTATCCAAACAATTTCCGCTAGCAAGCATGCTACGTGATAATATTAATATCTGACCCACGTGAAGACATGAGATAATCATCTCAATTCTCATCTCTACCCAAACCAATCAAAGAGAAAGAGGCACGTGCACCAGAAGCAAAGCCTTGTAGACTGTAGTGAAAAAAAAAAAGGGTCTGATCAATGATCATTAACCCAAAACCTTATCCAAACTCCAATGACTAGCATCACACTTTCCCTCCCATGCACAAACCCCTCCTTCCTCTCTTCTCCAAAACGTTTCAGATTCAAACTCAATCCCCAAATCCAATCCTCCGCACAACTCTCCCCCTCGCCTCCCCAAACCGGCGTCATCGTCATCGGCGCCGGCCTAGCGGGCCTCGCCGCCGCCACCCACCTAAACTCCCGCAACATCCCCTTCCTCCTCCTGGAAGCCTCCGACGCGGTGGGCGGCCGCGTCCGCACCGACATTGTGGACGGCTTCCTCCTGGACCGCGGCTTCCAAATCTTCATCACCGCCTATCCAGAAGCCCAAAAGCTCCTCAACTACAAAACCCTAAACCTCCAAAAGTTCTACTCCGGAGCCCAAATCTTCTACGACGGCCAATTCCACACCGTCGCCGATCCCCTTCGCCACTTCATCGACTCCGCCAAATCCCTCACCAACCCAATCGGAACCCCCCTCGACAAGCTCCTAATCGGATCCACCCGAATCCGCGTCCTGGCCAAATCCGACGAACAAATCCTCACCGCAGAGGAGCTCCCCACCCTCCACCTTCTCAAGAACCTAGGCTTCTCCGACTCCATCATCGCCACATTCTTCCGCCCCTTCTTCGGCGGAATCTTCTTCGACCCCACCCTCCAAACCTCGTCGCGCCTCTTCGACTTCATCTTCAAGTGCCTCGCCCTCGGCGACAACGCTCTCCCCGCCAATGGCATCTCCGCCATCCCGGAGCAGCTCGCGGCGGCGCTGCCCCCCGGTTCGATCCTCCTCAACTCCAAGGCCCTCTCCCTCTCCCTCGACCCCCGCGCCTCCGGCTCGCCGCTCGTCAGGATGCAAAACGGCGACGTTTTCAAGAGCGAGCTGGGCGTCATCGTCGCGGTTGAAGAGCCCGCGGCGGTTAAGCTTCTCGCGGGAAGGACCGGTTTGGTCGCTAAAAAACCGGTTCGTAGCACTGTTTGTTTGTATTTCACCGCGAACCGGGAGCAGATTCCGGTTAATGAGCCGGTTCTGTTTTTGAACGGGTCGGGTAAGGGGATTGTGAATAACATGTTCTTTGCCACCAATGTGGCCCCGTCGTATGGGCCTCCCGATAAGGCCCTTGTGTCGGTATCATTGATTGGGCTTTTTGAGGGCGTGTCTGATGATGAGTTAGTGGGTCGAGTGGTTGAGGAGCTTTCGGGTTGGTTTGGGGGGAAATTCGTTAGGGAGTGGAAGCATTTGAGGACTTATCGGATCGGGTTTGCACAGCCCAATCAGTGCCCACCCACGGATCTGAAGAAAAACCCGAGAGTTGAGTCGGGTTTGTATGTGTGTGGTGATTATTTGACCTCTGCCACGTTTGATGGTGCTTTGGTCTCTGGAAGGAGGGCTGCAGAATCCCTATTGAAGGATATAGCCCTCACTCCGGCTTAAACTATTTATTTAAATTTAATTATTTTTACTCTTTGTTATATCACTCAATTACATAAATTATCTTATATTTTGCAAGAAAAAATTATCTTATATATATATATATATATTTATCTTCTCATTTTCTCTCTTTCTTATACTTGAGTAGGGATGACAAAAATACCTGCACCCGCGAGTATCTGTAGATAAAACCCGTTACGGATAATAAATAGATAGCTTAATTAGGTACCTTCAGATAATAGGGACGGATAAGTTTTTACTCGTTTATAAACGGGGTGGGGGTGGGTATGATGATATCCATACCCGCGGATATCCGTTTAATAATATTTCTTAAATATCTTAATTATCCTTGTACCACATAACCCTAAAACTATACTCTCTCATCTTATTTTCTTACAAAAGTGATGTTGATGAAGTTACCAACATGTGTTAAGTATGTTATAGAATTATGTCAGATATAATTTGATTGATTTTCTAGCTTTGAGTGGACCAATAAAATTTATGTATTGTAAGTTATTTACTTTCATTTGAAATTATGAGATTGAATTATTATAGCTTTGTGATGAGACTTTAACTTACTTGTGAGATTAATGTATATTAAGTTATTAATTATCTTTCATTTTTATTATTATTTCAACAAAATTAACGTTAAATACAAGTTCAAAATTAACAATAAATTTTTATTTTTTAATATTTTAATGATATTAAATATAAATTTAAAATTATTTATAATATAATTTTTTAATTTATTAAAAGATTTATAAATATTTATGAATATCTATGGATATTCGTGAGTATTTAAAAAATTTATGAATATTCACTTAATAGATATCTATGCAGATATAAAATAAGTATAAGACTAATTTTTATCTAATAAGATCCCACGCGTCCCATTGTCATCCCTATACTTGGTATAAGTACATTTAATTGTATTATTTATTTATTACAAATCTCTTTTGTGCAGATATATTTGTAGTACTTTCCGTATTAATGAGCGGGAATCACGGAGATATTTTTTCAAATGAGTATGATTCATGTAATTATAAAAATTCTAAAACTTATTTTTTCCGGATAAAGTATGCGATAAAGAAAATCTTTCCTCTTTATAGAAATTCCTATGATGCAATGGAAACTTATCATCAAGGATAAGTAGGGACCGTAACGGGGTTGGAATCAGAGGAAAATAAATAAATAAATAACAAACTAACAAATATAAACCAAATTGACAAGTGTGGCAAAAACTAAAATAATTTATTTGAGCAAGACGTTGTTTTTTCAATTAGAGAAACATGTTGTTTATGACACAAATCTCATTGAGAATTGCTAGCAGCAATCCAAAAGGGAATGTAACAGATTTTTTTTTTTTATAGAGTGCATGTTTGGTTATATATCCAAAACGTGATTCAGAATAAAAATTATGTTTAAAATATAAAAACTATAATTAATACTTTCCATTTTAATGTGATTTATTATGTTGAAAATCTGAACCAAACACACACAAAATTGATGTAACATTAATCAAATTAAAGAGTTGTATTACTTTAATGATTTTTTTTATTTAAGAAAGAAAAATACAGGTAAAAATAAGAAAGAAAAATACAGGTATAAACAAGAAAGAAAAGAAAACCAGTAAAAAGTGAGACATTTTTTTAGCTTGTACAAAATTAAAAGGAAAGAAATTCTACAACACAAATATTCATATAAATAATGACATAATATTATAATTTTTTTTTGCTAAGCCATAATATTCTAATTATAAAAGGAGATGCATAATAAATAAGAATATTTTGTTTTTAACTCATTAATTTTTGTCTTATTCACTTTCCAAAATAAGAAGAAAAAATGTTTGAACAAGTCTTACAATTTTTTCCTTTCTTCTTTGTGAGAGGGTACATCTTTTAACAAATATGTATTTTTTTTTCTTTCTTTTATTTTCAACTCTTTTTCTTATGTTTTAAACAGACCAAGTGTCTATTTAAATATGGTAAGAAATAGATTTTTTTTTTTCATTTTAGAAACGCACATTTTTTTTCTAAATGTGTTTCGGAGTTGCGTTTTTATCACAATTGACAAAATTGAATTTGAAGTTTGGGCAGCGCTTAACTATAGGGAGGGCATGTGATGTGAGTGAGTGCCTTTCTTGGCTTCGTTGACTTCAATTACGTTGACTAACTAATACTAATACTAATACTAATACTAAGTGCACCTCCAGCGGGAAGTGCTTTGCGTGTCTTAGTTATAAGTAACGGTGCTTACAAGAAATTTTCGTTGGAGTAAATCTACGTGACAGCAACGATTCTTAAATTTTTCTCTTTGTTGCTTGCAGAATCAATGGTTCTTAACCCTGTAAAATTGAAAATGAAGAGATTTGATTGGATGAGGGTCATCCAATAATTTGATAAAACTTCTCTCATATGTTATTATTAAAATTTTAATATTCTTTTTATTATGTAACTTTTTTTATTATTAAAATTTTTTTATTATGAAAATTATTTTAATTATTAGTTATTCATATTTATATATTATTCATAATAATTAATTTTATAAAAATTTATCATAAAATATCATGTGAGGTGTCAAAAAGTGTAATATGAGTTGTAAAAAAGTTAAGGTACTTATAAACAATTTTCATTAGAACAAAAATTATAAAAATATAATATGAATTGCTTATAAGTGACGTGGCAATGTAGGACCCATTTAAAGTGGTGGAGATGCCATTGTAAATGCTCTAAATGGAGGGAGTAATTAAGTAAGTACGTAATTATGATAATTAAGAATACAGTTAAGAGTTAGTAAATAACTAAATATGCAGAGAGAGAAGAGACACGTGAATGACGCATCCAATGATGGGAGGGCAGGGCGCAACAAAGATTGAGTTTTCACTTTGAGGGGTAAAATCGTAAAGAACATTACAAGAGAAAATAAAAGTCCCTCAGTCTGGTGTTATCTGAATTGAGAAAAGAGCGCGGAAATGGAAACTAAGGAGGAGGAGGAGCAGCAGCGCGAGTGGGGCCTCTACGAAGCCTACAACGAGCTCCACGCGCTGGCCCAGGACCTCCACACGCCCTTCGACGCCCCCGCGGTTCTCGTCGTGGGCCACCAAACCGACGGCAAGAGCGCCCTCGTCGAGGCCCTAATGGGCTTTCAGTTCAACCACGTGGGCGGCGGCACCAAGACCCGCAGGCCCATCACCCTCCACATGAAATACGACCCACATTGCGACTCCCCTCTCTGCCACCTCGTCTCCGACACCGACCCCTCCCTCTCTCACCAAAAATCCCTCCCTCAAATCCAGGTCACAACTCACAAACTCTCAATTCAACTTCAATTCACACCCTAACTAACACCAACACTCCATTATCGCAGGCATATATTGAAGCAGAAAACGCCAGGTTGGAGCAGGACACAAGCCAATTCTCCGCAAACGAAATCATCATCAAAGTCCAGTACAAGTACTGCCCCAACCTCACCATCATCGACACTCCCGGCCTCATCGCGCCCGCTCCCGGCCGCAAAAACAGGGCCCTCCAGGCCCAGGCCCGCGCCGTCGAGTCCCTGGTGCGGGCCAAGATGCAGCACAAGGAGTTCATCATTCTCTGCCTGGAGGATTGCAGCGACTGGAGCAACGCCACCACCAGGCGCGTCGTCATGCAGGTCGATCCCGAGTTGGCCAGGACTGTCATCGTCTCCACCAAGCTCGACACCAGGATTCCGCAGTTCGCGCGGCCTTCCGATGTTGAGGTTTTCCTTTCGCCGCCTCCGTCTACGCTCGACGGCTGCATTCTTGGGGATTCTCCCTTCTTCACGTCCGTGCCTTCTGGAAGAGTTGGTTCTGGAACTGGTTATCTCTATGCCTCCAATGATGAGTTTAAACAGGTTTTAGAATAAACCCCCACTTCTCCCTTCATAGTTTCATTTCCTTCGTTTATTTACTCTTACTTATGGATGCAGGCAGTGTGCTTCAGGGAGATTGAAGATGTTGCATCTTTGGAGGAGAAGTTGGGCAGGGCTTTGTCAAAGCAGGAAAGGAGTAGGATAGGTGTGAGCAAGCTTCGGTTGTTTCTGGAAGAATTGCTGCAAAAGAGGTTTTCACACTCAACACATTATAGTTTGTTTTTCTTGTTCGTCTGCTTATTTTTTAATATTCCATGGATGCGTCCTTAATAATGATCCTGCTAGGTATATAAATAACGTACCATTGATCATTCCTCTTCTTGAGAAGGAGTACCGGAGTGTGACAAGGAAATTGAGTGATATAGATCTAGAATTGAGGTATGTATTGAAGTTAAAAATACTTTTGGTGTACATGATCTAATTGGGAATGGAAAAGGATGATATATATATTAGCTTTTTTTTATTATTATTAGTTTTAATTTATAACTGTCATCTATCTCTGTTTTCCTTTTATCACTTGTTTTATTCTTTCTTCACATTATATACAGCACACTTGATGAGGCCAAACTGAAGGAGAAAGGAAGAGCCTTCCATGATATGTTCTTGACCAAGGTTTCTTTGTCATATGTTCAATTTTCTTCTCTGTATCTGACCTTCTTTATTGGGTAAATTTCATATGTTGGTGGATATTAGAAGTCCTACAAAGCGAAGGGGTATTTAATCTGGGATGTTTAGCTTGTGCAGTAGAATTGTTTATCTGTCCAATATTCTGTCTGCTGCTTGAATTCATACATAGTGCTCAAACCTTGAAGACGTACGTTTATTATTTCCTCCCTCACTTGCATATTTTCTATTGTTCAGTTGTCTTTGTTGCTTAAAGGGACAGTTGTTGCGCCTCCTGATAAGTTTGGTAAATCACCTATTCACCTTAGCTCTTTTTTATGGACAAGCCTATTGAACAATAAATAATACACAATAATTGAAAAGCAAGCTTACTATGTTTGGCTATCTCCTTGACCTTGGAAATGGTCATGGCCGTGGTTAAATTCCTTGACTTATTATGTTTGTTGTTTCAGGTGAAACACTGCAAGATGAGCGAATAAATGGAGGAGCATTTGTTGGTGCTGATAGTGTTCAATTCCCTCACAAGTTAATACCTGTAAGTTTTTGCCCACTTTTTACTGTAATGTTCTTCCTTACTTTTCAATTGCAGAGGATATCAAGCTAACTACTCCTGATTTTACTATTTCCCCTTATTGAAAATCTGTATAATTGCCTTTTTTTTTTCATTTGGATGATGATTTAATTTAACTCTGCAGTTATGTCTGTTAATTATTGCTTTTGTACGAGTTTTATATTTGTGTGGTAGGTGAAAATTCTCTCAGCAGCTTGTTAAGCAAACATCTGGTGATATAGGCCCAAGGCCATCAGTACTAAGGTGTATGTTAGGAAAGTTAAAAGGTGCAATGCACCTGGGAGAAAGAAGGGCTCAACTAACTGCATACTTGGTAGTAGATGGAGGGGAGTGAGTGTGGGAGCTTGTAACAAAATTGAGGTATAAAAAAGGAAATAGAGGTAGAGGGGAGGGGAGGCTGGAATTTGGAATCGGGACTCAGGAGTGATTAGGCCTATTGAATTGCCTAAGAATTTTCTTCTTTCTTGCCGCTACTGAAAACACTTACAGAATTCTGATTTCATTGGTTAGGCTTGTATACATACATTTCAGTCTCATGCTTTCAGTTTACTTTGTTTCTATAATATGACAAGCTAGCCTATCCTTTTATACAGAATGCAGGGATGCGTCTTTATGGTGGTGCACAATATCATAGGGCAATGGCTGAATTTCGTTTTGTGGTTGGAGGAATCAAGTGTCCCCCAATTACGCGGGAAGAAATTGTAAATGCTTGTGGAGTTGAAGACATTCATGATGGAACAAACTACTCTAGGTAATTCAGCGTGTTTTACCAATTCATTCTTGTAATACTACTCAATGTTAAATATTAAAATAATTTTTATTGAGTAACCAGGACTGCTTGTGTAATTGCTGTTGCGAAGGCTCATGACACATTTGAACCTTTTCTTCATCAGGTGATTAATGCTATAAAAATGAATATGTTCCTTTCAATTTCTTTCTTTGATTATTTAAATTCATTAGGAATGCAAGTCATCTTATAAGACCATGCGATGGATTTATTTTTAATAATTTCACTTCAATCCACTGTATCAGAGTTTTTTTATTAGTCAGAATTACAATCACGCAATCAGGATAACATTTATTCCTTCATTAGGATTGATTGGTCCAAGTTTCCTTTTCTGTAGCGATCAGGTTATTTGGTGTTCATAATTCTAGCAAAGTTTTTATGATCAAAGCTGTACAAATAATGATCCTTGTTGTACTCTTTGAATTATTAATATTTCATTTTTTTCTCATATTCCAAGTCTAACTAACTGATTAATTCTCTATTCTTTGTCACAGTTGGGGTCCAGACTGTTGTATATACTTAAGAGATTACTTCCGATCTCTGTTTATCTTCTTCAGGTATTCTCTTTGGATTTTTCTGTAAGATATAAAATATTTAAATCTTAACCTAACAGCTTCAGCTTTTAGGATACCTAGTTCTTGACATGGTATCAACTACCAATAGCCTCCATGAGCAAGTTGCCTAAAGTTTTGTCCTTGTCAGCCCTATTATTGCAAATAAAAGTGAGTTTTACCACAAGGTAGGGGTGGGTCTTATCAGTGCTTCAATCCTGAAGGGCTCTTGCATGGGGTGTAGTATATATGATATAAAACCTTTTAGGTCTTCACCTAACAGCTCATGCTTTTGAGATAGTTGGTTCTAGTATTTTTTATGAATCCAATTTTTATGCTTATGCAAATATCCTATTAGCTTTGTACAACTATTAGTTTGTTATTTTCCAAACTTATTTTATTTATGCATTTTTGTTTGACAGAAAGATAGTGAATATCTAAGTGGCCATGAGGTGTTCCTCAGGCGTGTTGCCTCTGCCTTCAACAACTTTGCAGAGTCTACTGAAAAATCATGCCGTGAAAAGTTAACCACCTTGTCCCATTTGCTACAAGTTTGTTTCTATATGTCAAATGAAAACATAAGCTTAATTTTAGTACGAGGAGTAAGAAGCATAGTTTAACTTTTAAAAAAGGACATCAAGTGTATTATGTAGCATTCTTGCATTACATCACGATTTTATGTTTTTCCCTTCATTTTTTCATGTTTGTTCTTTTTAGATATTAGAGTCCATTTTTTTTCCCTTGATCATAAAAAATGAACCGTTTTGTACTAAATGTGATGTGATAATATAAATGAACTGAACTGAACTTCCCAACCATGAATCATATATGAGTTCATCTTCACATTCTCATCCATAATTTATTTTTTCATACATGATACCTGTTTAATATTAATATTTGTGACTGTTTCTTTGCTATATTCTAAATTTCATTTTTCCATGCTTTGCTACAGATGTATGGAGGACTTGGTAAGCACCACACGATATGTTTCATGGTCTCTCCACAATAAGGTATTCTTGATTTAAGGTGCATTTACAGAGACTGATGCTTTAGCATGCTGCATTTTAAAATGATCTTGCTCCTACTTTGAATTTAAGCTAGGCTTGTATGATTATATCCACTTAAACTCAGAGAAAATGAATAAAATATTAGTTGCCAAGTTAAGTTTACATGGCTAATTTTATATCTCATTCTGGTGTCACTGTGAACTTCGTAGAGTCGGGCTGGGTTACGTCAGTTCTTAGATTCATTTGGTGGAACAGAACATTCCAATGCTTGTAATAATCCTACAGCAACTGCTCTATCACAAACAAGTGCACATGAGAAAGAAGAAGCAAAGTCACAACCGGATGTAAAACTCAGCCATGTGGCCTCTGGCACTGATTCTAGTTCATCCATTCAGACAACAGAAACAAAGCTTGCTGACCTTCTGGATAGTACTCTCTGGAATAGGAGGCTTGCACCTTCATCTGAAAGGATAGTTTATGGCTTGGTACAACAGATATTTCATGGAATTAGAGAATATTTCTTGGTTTCCACAGAATTGAAGGTCTGTGATGCTTCTTTTTTGTTCATTTATGCATCTTTGTGTTTGGTCTGTGAATTTCATCCTTTCCTGCTTGAAGTAAAATAGATTAAGCACAGAAAAGAAGGGTTGATTGTCTGGGTTTATGTACATACAAACGCTACAATATTTGCTGAAATTTTCGGATGTTTTGAAATATTTTTTGGTCAAAGAGGTGCCCTCTGCTTTTACAACAAGACATTGACATTATAAGAGAAAATTGTAGCTCTTTGAAACTAAAGCCATCTTAAATTGATTGTGGTTGAGGTTTTTTTTTAAAATTTTTTTTTATAAAGAATTGAGGTTACAAAAATTGGTGTGTTTTGGAAATAAGTTTTAAGATTGAGTTTAGAATAATCCGATAATCCATTTTGTTTGGAGTGTAAATTGTGAAGTATAAATATAGGTATGTAATTGAAAATATATTTGATGATTCTTCCAATAATTCCAATACTTAACAAAAATTTAATTTGCATCAACATCAGATATTGTAAAAAAAGTTTTTTTTCCTCTCATTTAGCACTTGTATTTTGTAATTTCTCAAAGGATGATCAGTACACGGGCTAAACATTTCATGTACACATGGAAAGCAGCCTACAGCACAAGGTTGCAAGTTAGTTATTATTTGTTAGTTAGACACCTTGTTTACCTGAATTTTTCTTTTCATTCTTTCATGTTTGTTGTTCAGGTTGATTACAACTAATACTACAAGAAAATATGTCAAGACACTAACAATGCATTAATTTGGGGCTACTAATTATCATGATAAAAATCATAAATAATTTAGAATTCCGCCCCATTTTTTTCTTCTATCTTTTATTGACTGCTTATACCTAATATTTTGCAGTTCAACTGTTTCCTTTTGATGCCCATTGTGGACAAGTTGCCTGCACTTCTCCGGGAAGACCTGGAATCTGCTTTTCAAGATGACCTGGATAATGTTTTTGACATGACCAATCTGCAGCACTCATTTGGGCAGCAAAAGAGAGATACAGAAATTGAACTGAAAAGGGTATTCATAATTCATATAAATGGTTTTCTGACGAACAATTTCCTGAGATGCCAACTGTATCTTTGTTATTCATAATGTTATCTTTTTTATGGTTTTGCAGATCAAGAGGCTCAAAGAGAAATTCAGAATGATACACGAGCAGCTAATTGTAAATCGAGCCATGTGAATATGTGAGCTTCTGGCACTGCTGAGTACAATTTTCAAATCAAATAGGCATGTGATTTACAGATTTTATGAATTTTCATTTTTCCTATGTTTGTGCTTACCTAATGGCTTATCATAGAAGAGGGATGAATAGATGTTCATTATGAGGACTCTACTGTAGTTAACAAAATCTTTTTTCCTCATGGTTTCTCAAGTCAGTTCCTGTGCTTCTAGAATACATTGGGTGTTTGAACATTCTTTTTTTATTCTTGCATGTTACACATACAGATATTTGGTTGTTTAGAGTTCCAAGATAATTTGAATATGTCTACAAGTTAAAAGAAGCAAATTACACTGGATTAGCACATGTCGAGTTAAATCAATAATCATGGCATGTATGCTGTTGATTCTGAACTCTGGCCCTAAACTAGGTCGTGTAACATATATTTCCAAGATATCAGATACATCGGGCTTTGTAAGTGGTGGAGGCTGTATATCGTCATTTGCTTTTCTAGCCTTAAAGTTCTGGTAGGTATGTGAGTATTGTAGTAGCATGTGATGAACTGTTATGCTACTTCAACCTTCTGTAGCTGTAGTGCACAAACCTGGATAATGGATTTGAAAATGAAAGCTTTACTGTCTCCTCATGATGCTGAAGTTAGGAAATATGGCAACTTCGGTTATACTACATTATGCTTGAATGGCATTGGGTTTGGAGAAACAAATTAGACTAGTGATAGATGTACCGAGAGCAATCTTGGGATGAAGTTTTCCAATGCTTCTGATGATGGCTGCAGATGGGTTCTGGCATTGGGTCCAACCCCAATGGCATAGGGAGATGCACCGATTAACATAATTATTACTAATAACAACAAATATGTTAATGTAATTATTAAGGTAGTGAAAAACTTTGGTTGAATGTGGATGCAGCGGTAGCATCATCAAGGATTTAGAGGAATGAGAAAAACTCAAATCCACCTCTTGAAAAGTTGGCACAGAAATGGTGGCCAGTTCAAGCGAAAACAAGGGACCAACCACCAACTTCTCCTAGATTTACATTTGTTGTGCAAGGGATTTTTCTCATTGTGTGTGCATGAAGGAGCATATTTTGAGAATTTTTTTTTCATTGTTTTAATTTGTAGGAGGGTATTCATTCCCGATTAGTTGTTTGTTGTGAGTTTTGCTCACGATTTGTTGTTTGCGGTAGTGGCAACTTTTGCAGTATGATTTGCAGGTGTGCGATTCGCAATGGGCTTCGCGGTGCCAGTGAAGAGGCAGTGTTGAAGTTTCATAGGAACTAGGAAGAAGAAAAAAAATGCAAGTGATGGGTCGAAGGAGGCAGAAGGGCAGATTAGGAAACGAAAGGGAAAAAAAGAAAAAGATTAAAAAGAAAAATCTATACCTTAATCTATAACATATATATAACACGATAATTTAATTACGTGTACATAATTTATTTTTAAAATTTTTAAATAATAAAAAATAATATTAAAATTTTATTATTTTTATAAATATAAAATTTGAATTTAATATTTTAATGATATGTTTAAATGAGAAATTTTATAATATCATGAAAAAATTAACTTTAGTTTTTTTATTATTTTATATATCAAATGAACCGTTCATTATTTAATGAGTAGTAACTAAATATCCAAATTATATATATATATATATATATATATATATATATATATATATATATATATATTAGTATTATTGTTTGTATTGTTTTTTTATATTTATAACTTTTTTGTATATTATTTTTATATTTATTTAAATAAAAAATAACATCTTATAATATTGAATATATCATTTTTATATTCATTTCAATACTTTTTGACCTCTTATATCTTTGAATGTGTCAATTTCATATTCATTTTAATATTTTAAAAAATTATTAATGATTAAAATAAATTTTATATCACAACAAATTATTTTTCATAAATTTAAAATTGTTTAAAATTATATTTTTACAAATTTTAAATAATTAAAAACATCTATTTTGTTATAAATTTAGTTATATAAACAAATAGTTATGTTGTGTATTACATATGTTAGAATGTTAATTATTGATAATTTTTTTTAAATTATCAAAATTTATTTAAAAATATAACAAAATAATAAATTAAATGAGATAAGAGAATTAGAAAATTCTCTAAAATTACTATCATTGTAAATAAAAAACATATATATGTGGGAGAAAGATCAAATGATACAGTTATAACTTATATCAATTATTACACGTAAATTTTTAAAATTTATTATTAGACTAAAAGTTTTTTACTTGTAAATTATACATGCAAAATTTTATATTAATTCAAGATGGTTTAATACTTCATTTATATAGATCAAAATTTATGTAATATATACCTTTCACAATATATTAAAATGTCAATATTTTGATTACCTTTAAATTGTTACTTAATTTTAGCAAAATTTAACATAAACATATAAAATAATTGAAATTATAATAATTAAATCAATAAAATTTACATTTAATTAAAATTTATTAAATAATATAATAATTAATAAAAAGTTACATTAATATTATTTGAATCCTCATATATATATATATATATATATATATATATATATATTATACAATTATGCAATTTTAACCATATAAAAAATATATTTACCCTATTTTTAAATCTAAATTAGTAATATTATTCGAATAATATAAATTTTACACACTTTAAATAATTTCTTATTTATTTATAAAATTATTGTTGCTAAAGTCTTTATATATATATATATATAATAAAGTTATGCAATTTTAACCATATAAATTAATATTATTCGAATAATAAATATTTTGCACACTTCAAATAACTTCTTATTTATCTATAAAATTATTGTTGCTAGAGTCTTTATATATATATATATATATATATATATATATATATTATAATTTATAATAAATAAATATTATAAATATATAAATTATTTTAAAATTATAAAAATAATTTATAGATTGATATAATATTATTTTTAATTATTGATATTTTAAAAAAAGATATTAAAATTAAATTTAAAATTATAGATAAAAAATTAGTTGAAAAAGATAAGATATATATATTTTAAAAAATAATGTTATTATTAAAGTAATTTGAAAATGTTTCTCTTCCAGTGGCACTGGGAACGGCAACGTTAAAAGCGAGGCCACTGCTACGGCCAGAAAAAGAAAC
Organism: Cajanus cajan; assembly: GCF_000230855.2. NCBI lineage: Eukaryota > Viridiplantae > Streptophyta > Magnoliopsida > Fabales > Fabaceae > Cajanus > Cajanus cajan. The sequence goes on from NC_138518.1 coordinate 65,007,538, forward strand.
AGGATCATCCTCTGGCGGTGGATTTGCTGCAACTGAATCATTGTATTCTTAAACCTCTATTTTATTTCGTTTCAAAATAAAGCGCTGAAAGCCGAAGGCCACAATGTTGCTATTGTGTTTGGCACAGTATAAATTAGCAATTTCTCTCACACTCGGATAGCAGCAGCTTCATCTTCTTCCGCCTTTCCGTTTTCCTCTATGCGGAAGAACCTACCGGACGCTGCAACCGCACTCAATCTCCATTTGTGCGTCTACCATCTCTCTGCTTCTCTATTCCAGCTTTTTTCTCACTTTCTATTTTAATTTTCATACAATTTTTTGTTATCTGCAATTTCCTGCAATGATTCCATCACTTCACTACTTCACTCTGTAGCTAGTACATATATAATCCACACCGAATGAATCGCCTTCGATTTTCGTTCCAAGAAAGCAAAATCGCGTTCGGAAAATTACTCCGCGTCGTGATTCGAAGTAACAGCTATCTTCGTCTTTGAAAAACAGGAACAGGTAATGGAGAATGCGTGGAGCAACGGCAAGGTGAAGGTCCTGAAGCCGAGGACTTCGAACGAAAACGTTCCGCCGTTGCAGATCGACACGGACGACAAAAGAGGACGCTATCTCCAACCAAACACGATGAGTCCGCGGTATCAACCGTACGCCGCCGAGAACATCGACGTCGGCTCGCCGCTCGCGCGCTACCTCTTCGTCGGATCTCCTCTCTCCGGCAAGGTCGCCGGCGAGGCCTTCACTCCTCCGACGTTCGGCGCCAGCAAGTACAGGACCGCGAAAGCGCAGCAGTACTGCGGTTCGGGGAGCAGCAGCTTCGGTTCTCGCGGCAGGTTGTCGCCGTCGCCGCTTTCGTCGATTGAGAATTTGGAGATCGCGTCGCTCATGTCGCCGCCGATGTACAGAACGCAGGCGACGGGAGACGATGACGTGATTGTGATGGATGATATTCTGGTGAGGCCAGTGTCCGGTGGAAAGAGCGGAAGGTCTTCGTCTTCCTCCTGCCGCGGTTCGTCCTCTTCGACTTCGTCCACAGCGAGAAGCGTGTTCAAGACGGAAATTTGCAGAGCGTGGGAAGAGTCTGGAAACTGCCGCTACAACTCCAAATGCCAGGTTGGTTTTCGCGCCATAACTATACTAATACGAATTTAAAGATATACTAATAAATTCTCATAATAAATATTGTTGTGTTAATTAAAAACTCTCATATATAGTTCACTATTGTTTGTTATTCATTAATTATTGTTTACGAGTAATTTTGCCTTCTAATATTCTATTTAAACGGTGAAGTAAAAACATTTAATATTTTATAGAAATTTAAAATGTTGAATATTTTCTTCATGTGATATATAAGAAAAAATACTAGGGTCGACTATAAGTGAAGTCAGAGTAGTATATAAAGAGTCTTGGATTCGAACTTGAAGATGTTATTGTAATTCTTACGAATAAAAAATATCAGTAGAAGAGTACTTGATTTGGTTGGCCTAGTAATTATTGAACAAGACTGCTTCCGCATTGAATACTACTCAGGTTGGCTGTAGAAGATTAGAGGAGGAGTAATTTTAATTTGCAACCTTATAGGAAGCTTTCCGTGGGTTTTGTCTTGGTGATGGCAATCACGTTCACATTCGAAAGACTTTTTAGGGATGTAGTCGTGGTAAGTCGTGGTTAAATGCAGTTCTTTGCAGCTTTTTATCTTCTGCTCTGGGAAATTATCAATAGGTATCTTTAGGAAAGTTCCAGTAGAGTTATCAGTTATACATATGATTCTTTATTGATTTAAAGATTTTCAAGTATGTAAAATTGTCAAATTTTATCTTTAATTAAGTCAGATAAATACTTTTCCCGTTGGTTGAGTAATTCTGAGTTTCGGTTGGCTTATAATCAAAGAAACTTTTCCAATCAATTTGTTTTAAAAAAAATCCAGTAGTTTTTTCCAAACAATTTTCTTGTACACTGGGTTACTGAGTTTAATGAAATTGTAAAAACATTCACTTGTTGAAAGATTCTTTGGTTCTTCAAGAAAAAAGATGTAGTAACTAGTAACCTTTTTTTATTCTTCTTACTTTTCTTTGCCATATTCTATATGGAGGGTTTGAAAGTCTACTACCCCTGCAGTTTCTTTCGGTTTGGTTCCTTTTCTTGGATATTGAGATATTAGGGATTGGAAATGTGTCCAGAGAGTTTGATTAATGATTTTGGAATTACTACGCTAAAATTTTTGAATCCTCTTATGTTTCCCCCTGTCAATTTCTTTCTTTCCTTTTCAATCCTCCTCTTTTTACCCCGTGAAGAATTATATTTCAATTGCCGCAAAAATATGGAAAGGAAAAAGAAAGGTCAATGGGGTGATTATCAAATGTAAAACTTACCCATTAATAACCGAGTCTTTCTATGAATTGTATGTCCACTGTAAATTGGTGAGAGAACTCTAAAGAAAATTAAGTGGAGTCTTGCATTTAAGACTAAACCATAACACGTATACTACAATATACGATTACAATTTGGTCCTGGATAATGCTTGTTGATATGTACTTCTACCCGAGGAAATTCTGATATTGGTCTGGCCTGAAAATTTTTGCGGTAGCTAAGTAAATAACTTGAATTGTATTTTACTGAAAACATCTATGGTATATCTATAATTTTGGTAAGTTGCACTATTACTGAGACAACAGGCAGGTAGCATGCGTTTCTCATTCAACGTTTATAGGAAATAAATTTTCTGTCTTCGGTATTTGATAGCTTAACCGTATCAATATCTTGCAGTTTGGACCCCTGAAAGAAGAGTTTCGTTCCACGAAAAGCAAATCTGCGGTAAGCATTCAAAAGAGTATTTCGTTCCTACATATCACCGGTTCCCCATGTCCGTCAGTTTTAAAAACACGAAATCAGCAATTGAGTATTTCTTCTCGAGTTATGTAGGAACAGGTAGTGCAATCATCTGTTGGAGCCGGATCAAGCACGCATGGTCCAAGCAGTCACATTGTTCATCAGCAGTCTACAGCAGCTGAATCTGATCATGCAGTCACAACATCCCGACCACCTTCTACAGCATCTGAAAGCAAATCTGGGGTAAGCATTCAAAGGACACATCACAACATCCTTCAGTATAATAAACATCAAATCAGCAATTGAGTATTTCTTCTTGAGTTATGTAGGAACAGGTAGTGGAATCATCTATTCCCGCAGGATCAAGCACGCTTGGTCCAAGCAGCTCCATTGTTCATCAGCAGTCTGCATCAGCTGAATCTGATCATGAAGTCTCAACATCTCAACCACCTTCCACAACATCTCAACCACCTTCCACAACATCCCAACCACCTTCACCCAAAGCTCATCATACCCTCACCAATTTCAACACTTCCAATGACTGGTCACCCTTGGATGATGGTATTGAGGTTTTCCTCCCAAATGGTTCAGATAAAGCACCATCAAGGGAAGAAGTTGATGCATACATTTCCAGTAGTTTCCTGGGTCGGACTGCTAGAAGGAGGCTACCAGTATTTGCAGCACTTTGCACGGGGGATTGATCCCCATGGTTGATAAAATGCCTCTTCACTGATGGAAGATACTCTCAAAAGTCAAAACCCTAGTTTTTCTGCCATTTGAATAATTTCCCCCAATTTTTAAATAAATAAAATCATGGTTGTGCGTATTGGTAGTATAACCGTGGTGACAGTTATTGAACAGTTGATGCCTAGATTACCTGTTTAGTTGTGCATACATTTCAGTATACATTGGTTGTCTTGAACATTTTTTTTTATTCTTGCATGTTTACACATACAAATATTCGGTTGTTAGGAGTTCCAAGAATAATTTTAATATGTCTATAAGTTAAAAGAAGCAAATTACACTGGATCAGCAGTTTCAACACATTGAGTGAAATCAATAATCATGGCATGTATGTTGTTGATTCTGAACTCTGGCCCTAAACAAGGTTGTGAAATACTTGGACTGACCATATGTCTATTTTCCACCTCAAATGAATAAAACGTGGAATATAGGGGAGTGGTTATCTATATTTATCAAAAAGAATCATAGAATGGGCATGATTCGGGATTGCTTTCCTTGATTAGAGATATCATTATCCAAAACAAAGTGGTTCTTCAATATGCTTTGTTATTTACAATAATATCTCTCAAGTCATCCCTGTGACTACAGTGGCTGAGACCACCTCATCAAAGCATGTAAGACTACAATATTTTGACAAAGACACTAGAGAACTTGAAGGGCCTTGATAATCTGGAAAGTTGTACGGGAATCTTATTGTTGGCTTTGGACCTTCACTGCGAATATCAGGAGGAAGTGGAGGAAGGATGGTTTCTCCCAGAAGGAACTGAACAATCCTTCTCATATTAGGCCTGCTATCAGGATTGGGATGAGAGCAAAGCAATCCAAGACTAAGCACAAGCTGAGCTTCATCTTTGTCATACTCATCTAAACTGGGGTCAATAGCTCTGTTGATCTCCCCTCGGTGATGTAGTTCTCTAACCCAGTCTACCAATACCAGTTCCTCAGGATTCTTTTGGGGCTCTATTGGCTTCCTTCCACATGCTACTTCCAAAATGAGTATGCCATACCCATACACATCTGTGCTTGTTCTTGCTTTCCCAGTCTTTGTGATCTCGGGAGCCATGTATCCTAGTGTTCCTACAACATGTGTTGTCTGTGGATTGATTCCATGCTCGTAAGTCCTTGCAAGACCAAAATCTCCAAGCTTTGGTTGGAGATCTGCATCTATCAGGATATTGCTTGGCTTTACATCTCTGTGAACAACCTGCTGTTCACATTCTTCATGGAGATACAGCAACCCTTGAGCAACTCCAGTAATGATCTTGTACCTTTGATCCCAAGTTAGTAATTTCTTCTTTTGATGATCATTTTGGATCAGAAGCTTGTCCAGGCTCCCATTTGGTACATAGTCGTAAACAATGAGGAGTTCATCCTGCTTCCTGCACCACCCATGTAACTGCACCAAATTTCTATGCTTTAGTTGTGCCATGCTTGTTATTTCCGCAACAAATTCTCTGATCCCCTGTCTTGAATTTGGAGCAACTCGCTTTACAGCTACTTCTAGTCCTGTGCTAGGGATTACTCCTTTGTAGACTTTACCAAACCCTCCATACCCAATAAGGTTTCTGTCTCCAAACCTTCCTGTAGCTGAACGAAGCTCGGAATATTTAAATTTACGGGCAGCATATTCAAGTTCCCAATCTTCTAAAATCTCGTCCCCATTTCTTAATCTGCGCAGGACATGAATAGCTCCTATAATTGTCAAGATAAAAAGAGATGCACTTGCTAAAGTGATACCTACTGCGAAGTCTTTTTTGTGCACCACCTTACTAGAAGTACTTGACCCAATACGTGGAACAGCTGATTTATCTAGCACTTGTGCTGCTCCTCCAATTTTAAAGCTCCAACCATGTATATTATGCTCAGCTATCAGCAAACCGTTGGAAGCAGAAAAACCTGCATACATGTAGTCATTTAACACCAAAGATAGGTCTATGGGATAAGATATCAAAGGAAAATATGGCTTTGGCGTGCCAAAGGGAGAAATTGTAACATTCATCAACATCTCTCCTTCATTGTAATCAACCCATGCTTGAATTGGCTTTCCACTCTTGAGACTGATGGAAACGTTCTTGATGTGATCTTGGTCATTTCTTGGTAAGTAGTATGCTGCTGACTTAGAAATGTTAGAGATGAGACTGGATATATCTATCCCCACGTGATTGTCATTGATGTCTTCAAGTTCAAGGTTTTGTACCCCGTCAAACTCTATGGCTAGGAACCTGGTTGAGAATTCTTGATTACTTGTCTCATTTGGGAGGCCTAAATATTGATTTACAAGGCACCCTTTTGGCTGGTTGGTAGATATTAGGACGAATGCTAAACCATGTCCACCAAGATCTGGGTACTTAGGAACAATGGAAAACACAAAGGTAGTGCTAAAGGTTGACACAATGGATTTGTTTTTGCTAGATTTTAATGGCAAAGGAGATGGATAGAATGCATGGCCAAGGATTTTTGCGGAATTATTTGTCAAGGTAAGTATGCCATTTGGTCTCACATAAGAAGCTCCATCCATTTTCAACCCTGCTTGCAGAAACCCATCTCGTACAAAATTGATATCCGAGGATGCAAATTTCAACAGAGAGTAAAGAACAACCAAAAGGATACCAAATGCATGCATTGCCATGTTTGTGAAGTTGGTTTTGGTTGCTGAATAGGATTATAGTTTCTTTGGAATATTGGTGCTACTTAGCGTCGCTAGCATTGCAGAAAGAGCCTATAAATACTGCGTCTGGAAGTTTACACCTTGAAAGGCTTCAGACATAATTTGTAATTGGAAAATGTCTACTTGTACCGAAATAATAATCTATCAAACTTAAAAATAGCTCCTGTATACTAGTATGGTGAGAAAAAGGATTAAATGTATATCATAAAAAAATAAGATTCAAAATAAATATATCAAGAGATAAAGTAAGAATTAAATTACGCTTTTTAAGAAAAAGATGACACGTTTGATCATGTGATTATTCTAGGATACCAGTAGACCAAGACCTTTTGAAAAACAATTAAATTTTTTATGACTGTCGTGTGTTGAAGCAGAAGGCAGTTTATGTAGATAGATTAAGGGTGTGATTGAAGAAATAACTTGATTAAACGTTTATTCAATAAATTTACTAAATAAATTAAAAAAAAAAAAACGTATAAAAGGATCATAAATTACTTATATAGTTTTAATAAATCACGTTTCAATACTTATATAACAAGATATAAGTCAAAATGAGTAGTGTCTATTACCACTCCTTAGTCTTTATTATCTATTTCACTCTTTTTCAATCACTTCTATTCTATTTTCTTTAAAACACTTAATTAAAATTCAGTTCAACATCTGAGGTATTGCTACTTACTTTGAGTTCTCTTCCTATTAAGATAAATATCTTCAAATTTGATTCTGCTTCTACCAAATTGAAGCGGCTTGCTACTAAGGAACTCTGAGAGGAACACGAGGTTTAAAGTAAACAACCAAATGTGCAATAATTTATACTTATGTGTTTGCATGAACATATTGAATCCATATACTGGATTAGCATAGCATGTTAACCATCTGGGAGCGATAGAATAGCAGTATAGTTAATGTTCATTTGTACTGAAACAGTGAAACCAGGCAGCAATAATGCAAGTGATTTTCTTGGACCACGGGCCTAATGTTCTTCTTGGAGAGACACACCTGGCCCGTTATAAGCCCCCCATGCTAAGTTTTTCTGATCAAACATCCTCTAGGTCGTCGTAATTTTTTAAAAATAATAATCCTTTCGATAATAATAATAATAATAATAATGAAGTTTAAAGTTTAAAGACTAAATTATATTTTTGTTTCCTCTATTTTTATTAATCTACAGTTTTGATTCTCTCGTCAAATGAACATCTATTAATCATTAAATTTTAATATTTATTTATAATTAGGCAATGTAACATTTAGTAGCATGATATTTAAATATTAAAAAACTAAAAAATGTAAATAAGATTTATCAATAAAATAAATATCAATCAATCATTAAAATACATACAAACAAAGATCTTTTATGTTATTTTTTAAAATTTTATCTTGCATGTCACGTTATTAAATATTATGTTACTTAAGTGATGATAAGACATTGAACAACATCAAAATTTAACAATTAATAAGCATCAAATTGATGATAAGACTAAAATTTCGTATTTTAAAAAATATGATAACTAAAGTCTTTATTTTAAAATAAAGAAATCAATATTACGTATTAAAAAAAATAAGGAACTAAAAATACAATTTAATCAAGTTTAAATTTATCACTTGTAATTTACCTAAACATTCATTATCTAAAAAATTATAGTTGTACCTTCTTGAGATTAAGTCTGATTGTATCAAAATCAATTATGTGAATATTGATTTATAAGTTTCTTTCCATCTATGTGCTCGAGCTTCGAAGGCTAATGCACCTTCCTAGGACAAAATCCAATTGGATCAAAATCACATACATAAATATTAACTTATAAGTTTCTTCACACTTATTTGCTCAAACTTCAAGGAAGGAAACAATCTCTTCTTGATTGATCTCCCCAAATTTATCACCTTCATATCGACCTCCTTAGGCTGATCACCTCTAAGTTGGTGTCAATAAAATAAAGGCCGAAAGAGCTAGTTTTTATGAGTAAGTGGTCAATTTATATAAATGCATAGATGATTATTCTTGAAATTTTTAAAAGTTATACATACTTAAAATTTTGAGATTCTGATACATCTATGTACGCATTTATAACTTGGTCCTAATAAAGTTAAAATGTACGAGACACTTTTTTAATTATTCTAAAAGCTTAGAGTAGAGAGTTGTTAGACTCTTTTAACAATAGTAATATTGTTATCCTTATAAGATTTATATACGCATGACATATATTTCCGTTATAGTAGTGAATTAATAATGTTGAAGAAGACAAAAAGAAGAGAGAATAAAATAAAATAAAATGAAGTGGTAGTAAGAAAAATGAATTTGCAAAATATGACATTTGAACGTTACCTTCGAACGTCGGCAGTTACACAATCTTGAACAATAAAGAACAAATGGATTGGACAAAGTGTAAAAAAAGAATGTTATAACTTTTCAATTATTACCACTGCCACTGGGGAGTGGCAACTGTGAAACTTGAGTGTGAAGCCATGCACAAATGGGTTGGACAAGTTGGTATCTATTCAAATGTTGACAAAAAAAAGTTGATAATCACATCATTTCCTTCGATGTTGTTTCTTCGTTACCATTTACTAGTAAGCTTCAACCTTATCCACTATAAGGCCGCTAAATCAATAGCAATTAGATATTTATAGTAACAATTAGTTAAGAAGACTTCAATGGAGGCAAATTCTCACTAAATGAAAATAACAATAACACTCTTGAAAGAGAGCTGTATGAACAATTTGGGTTACTAGCTAGATACAAACTATAGCTCCCTATTGCATGATCAAGTTGATATTTGCATGATTACAAAAGAATAATGATTGAAATCCATCTTAATTGTTCCAATTTACAACTAGTGTCAAACGCATAATTATAATCATTAAGTTTAAATCAGATTGCCTTTTCTATTGCTTCAATGTGAAAGAGAAATAGCTGGCAACAATGCATAGCTTTTTGGATACAAATGGGCTACCGAACCATAGAAACAAGAGTAATGAATTAAATTTGTCATTTAGACCCCACTTGGAAACTTTGAAGATTTCTAGAGACTTTGAAAATTATATCGCATACTAAACAAATTGGATTTCTTCCAATTACTCAATCTCAAAGTAAAGCTCGCAGGAAACTTTGTTCATAGGTTACATTTCTTTCAACGCATCAATTTAAAAAGTCAAGAAATACTTTTATCATCTTTCAAGGTATATACAAACATTATATCGCTTGAAAACATCAATTTGCCGTGAAGTTAGTTAAAGAAATGTGTATTAAATTAAACAGTTAAAAAGAATATGAAACTAATCAATTCAATTATTGAATAATTTAGTATTATCTTTTTTAAATGGATATCAAAATCCACATATTTTATTCTCTTACGTATATAATTATATAAATTTTTATCTATGTCAATTACATTTACATATATTAGTAATTTTAGTAATAATAAATATATATTATTTAATATATTAATAAAAATTATAATATATATAACTTAAATAAGTTAAAATTGTATAATTATAATATTTAATAAACTAAAATAGTATATTTATGATATTTGAAGAATTAAAATTATTTAATTAAAGTTAGAAAGATTAAAGTTATACAATTACAATATTTATAAATTAAAATCATTCAATTAAAATCTTAGATGCCAAAATCGAAAAAAAAAATAGAAAACACAATTAAACTTAAATATAACAAATTGGTAAATGACAGGAATAGAGGCACAAAGGTTGAGGACAATTTACTTGATCATTAAATCGTTTATGTGCGAAAAACATAATTAATATATATATATATATATATATATATATATATATATAATATATACTTAAATTAAATTATATTTTAATATACAAATGTAAGCAATTTAAGTAGTGATCTATTGACACACTATTTCTAGTTTTCTAGCAAATCCAGATCTTAAAACTGTGTGGCATTAGTGGGGGCGGGAACTTATCAAAGACAGTTTCTCATTCGAAAAATAATACCACCAGAACTTTATATTCTTTTCCAAAAAAAAAAAAATCATTTGCAGTCAACTATATACATCTTTTCAACATTGATCTTTCTTTTAAAATATAACACATCAACAATAAAAATAAAAAATAAAACTTTAAAAGGATCAGGAAAACTTTGTCATAAGTTTGAACATTCTAAATGGTGTGATCACAGGTCTTAGAGAATTCACCTATCTTTGACCTTGAATCCCAAAATAACACCAGAAAAATGAAAGTCTGGTGATGATTGGATTTTTCTTAATGTCGTGAGCAGGTGTAGGTTCGTTCTATTTAAAACTACACCAAATCTTTATCAACAAAATTTGAAGGTTTCAGTATAAAATATAATTTAAAATATTAAAAATAAAAAGTAGAAGTGTAGAACGTTACCCCTCAAATTTATAAATTGTACTATATACGGTTATTTTATACTTAAAGTTAATTGAGTTTGTATTTAGCGAATGAAAAACAAATATGGTGTATTATGGAAAAAATGTATTTAGTGAGAAAAATGGAAGAAAAAACAATGTAAGTTGAGAGAGAAGACATCACTAAAAGTAGTCAGTTAGATTCTTTGACAAAAATTAATTATTAACAAAATTTGTAGATATTTTATACAAATAATGTGGTTATAAAAAAGAAAAACAAAGAGGAGAACTAGTGACACACTCTCCCTTATCGGTTAGAATTTATTTAAAATCACAAAATCAAGAAAAACATTAAATAGGATGTGAGATCCATCAAATTTTTCATTTTTCAATAAATTTCAACCAATGAAAAAGTGTTTAAAAAATTTAATATAGAGTGTGTTGCTAACATTTATCAAAATAAATATTAAAAAAATATTTATCACTTAATTATATTTTCCAATCATGATGAAAAGTACATGATGATGAACCATGCCCATCAGAAAGTGGCAACTCATGAGGCGACAAACGACGACAGATCTTGGATAGAGCAAGTTGTCAAAATGAACAGTGTCGTGGATGGATAATTCCACAAATGAACAGTTTCGTGATGAACAATGTGCACAAGATGAATAATGTCACGAGACGAACAATGACATTGTATGAATAGTGTTGCAAGATGAAAAGTGTTTGAATGATGAATTGTAATGTGGGATAAAACAACATTGAGGATGAATAGTGTGTCCAAGATGAACATTGTGCACGATGAACAGTGACTTAGATTTATGCATGAGAGAGCATGAGGACTCTAATGTCCTTGAAACCACCAGGGTTGGGTTTCATTCAATATGGTGCACCAAACCCTAAGGTTCCTAAAAAGAGGTTGTCGAATGGCACTTATGGCCACATGCGACATAGATAATAGACAACAACAGAAAACAATGGATAACAACAAAGTCTGACGAATAACAAATATTGGTTGGAAGACAACGGTAGGTAGACAACTATTAGTAGAAAATTGTTGGCCACTAATAAACAATAGCTAGATCTTAATTGCTCTAATACCAACTTGAATATATAAAACTTAGAATGATTTGTAGACAACTATTAGTAGAAAATTGTTGGCCACTAATAAACAATAGCTAGATCTTAATTGCTCTAATACCAACTTGAATATATAAAACTTAGAATGATTTGAATTCTTGAGGATAATGATTCTTCATCCCTTTATTTATAATGATAAAAATAAATAAATTACAATAATGATATAATTTACTAAGAATAATAAAAATAGAAATATGGAATAATAATAATGATAGATCATATAGGAATTATGATAAATCAAAATCAAATCTCAACACACTTTCTCAACCTAGAGCATATAAAACATAGACACCCAGCTTAGAACAAATTAATGTAAGATATCCTCGATCCTTTGAGAGACTAGGTAAAAATATCTGCTAGTCAATCATTAGAGCTAACAAAGTTGGTGGTGATTTCACCTAAGAGCATACTTGTGTTGGGAGCACCACAACTAAAATCATCCAAGCCATAAGACAAAAGCTTAACCATTAAGTAGAAGTCATAACACAAGGCTTAACCACTTAACAGAAGCAAACATAAACAAGTCTAACCACCTAAAAGGCGAAAGAAAAATAATGATAAATACTTAACCACCATAAAGCAGAAGCAACAAAGTTTTACCATCAAGAGCAGAAGCCAAACGTAATGCTTAACCACTCAAGACTAGAGCAAACATAAACATGTTTATCTACCTAAATAGGTAAAAGTAATCAATAAAGCCAAAATATGTTGAATAACAATGGAAACATCTTATATCACCATTGCGAAGAAAAGACAGACATTAGAAAGAGGAGTTGAACAATGTCAATAAAAAACACACTTTTTCGAGTGGTGAAGTAGTAATGCTAATAGTAAAGAGTGCATGAGAAGAGGTAGACAAAACACACAGTAATTTTTATACTGGTTCATCTCAAACACTAAGACTCGTCTAATTCTCAATCTAACTAGATTGAGTTCCATTATCTTAAACAAGATAAAAGTATTCTTTCAACAAACCATTCTTGACTCAAACTTAAGTGTTTTTTAAATTGCCTCTTTAAGAAATCTACCCAAGTATTCTTTTAACACAGTCTCTCCAAAATTCAATACCAAGTATTTTTTTACAATCAAGCTTCTCTAAGCTCAAACAAGTATTCTTTTACAATCAAGCTTCTCCAGACTCAAACAAGTATTCTTTCACAGAAAAGTCTCTCTAAGTTCAAACAAGTATTCTTTTACAAATAAGTCTCTTCAGGCTCAACCCTATAATAACAGTTATATCTGGAAAAGTTTTTACCAATGTTGTTTCGTCTCACAAACAAGACATGATACAACTAATTAAGAACAAAAATCTTTATAGAAAGAATGAATGAACAATGATTTCTTTTTACAAAAGTTCTTTTTCTTTCTAATCTTAAAGTTCCTTATATAGTATCTTGGATGAAGATGACCATTGCAAAACCTTAAGAGTTCCTCACAAGCTTATTTTGTCTATCTTCATTATGATTTCCATGAGGTGAGAATTGTTTGTTGATGCATTAATTGCGTTTCACCAAATTGTCACTTCTTATTTGACCAAGGAGGATACTTATCAATTTTAGGATACCAAATGGACTTTATGTGGTGTGTGTCAACAAAAAATAGATTTTGCGTCAACTTTTTCTAACTTACTCAATGATTTCAAGGATCTGTTTGTCTTTGTTTCTTGTATATAACATGACTTCATTCACTTTAACGGATTTGTGAGTTCCAAAAAGCTTTCTTAGTTTGATCTATTAAAGAATAAGTTATTCATGCAACAAGTAGTCATTACTCATTATAAATAATACGCATTTAAGACTTTATGAAGTAAAATTGTATGCTTTATCTGATGACACATCGTTTGACTAAAGGTTTGCGTCTTATGCTTCATCTGAATTGTATTTTGTAAAAATATTTTCCTTTTAGAAAAATGTTCTATTTATTATCATTAAAACTTGAAAGCTTGAGAGATTCAAGATTGTCTTTTGACTTAACAACCATGAATAATGACATGAAAAGCACGCATTAAAGACATGAATAGTGCACATCATGATGAAAAGTATGTGATGATGAACAATGCTCACTAGAAAGTGGTGACTCATGAGGTAACAAATGACAACAATTCTTGAATAGAACAAACTACCAAAATGAACAATTTTGTGGATGAATAGTTCCAAAAATGAATAGTTTCATGATGAACAATGTGCATGAGATGAATAGTAATGCAAGACAAACAATGACACTGGATGAACAATGTTGCAAGATGTAAAGTGTTTGATATGATGAATAGTAATGTGAGGTGAACAACATTGTGGATGAAAAGTGTGCCCAAGATGAACACAATGTGATGAATAGTGACTTAGATTTGAATGTGAGAGATTATGAGGATTCTTATGTCCTTGAAACCACCAAGGTTGGGTTGCATTCAATAAGGTGCACCAAACCCTAAAGGTCCCTAAAAAGAAAAGTCATTGGTTGATGATGGAGGATGTTGCCTAATGGTGGTGGATAGCAACAAAGTCTGGTGGATAGCAAATAATGTACAATGAATAATGGTTGGTGGTTGGCAGACAATGATCAGCCACTAGCAAACAATAGCTATATATTAACCTGCATCGATACCAACTTGAATATCAAACTTAAAATGATATAGATTCTTAAAAATAATGATTTCTCATCCCTTTATTTATAATGATAAAAAATAAATTACAATAATGATAAGATCCCATAATTTTAAGGGTTATACAATTATACATTAAATACAATAAAATGGTAATTTATCAAGAATAATAAAAATAGAAATATCGAATAATAATAATAATGGCATATCATTGAGAAATCATGATAATTCAAAATCAAATTCAACACATGTTATAAACAAAATGTATCTATAAAAATATCTATTAATTTTAACAAGTGTTTGTTGATTTAGGAGAAATTTATCTTGGAAGAAATCACACACATGCAACATTAAAGGTTTTAACAATAACATAATCAAATCTAAAAAAATACTCAAAGAAGTCACATGATTTTTTTTTAATTTATTGGTTGAAATATATGTAAAAAGAATAGTCCCAAATCAATTTGGACTTTCATTGAATAAAGAATGGACAATCAATTTTGAAATAATAAAAAAAAAAGTTTGTTCATGACCAACAATTTTTTCTTAATCAATTCTTACTAACCCCTTAATTATATTGTTTATTGATATGTTGCAGATGGAAAATGGGAAAATACAAACTCTAAAGAAATTTTAAAAATGATGGTTGAAAAAGTGATAAATATAGGAGAATAAAAGTTGTGTTGTGATAAGAATCGCTACCTTGAAAGTAAATTTTTAGTGGACCTTCAATGTAATCCAATAATCAATTTGCTCTTGCAAGTTTACATAGCGACATATTTAAACTCGTGCACTCAAGTTCAAATACACTGGAGCCTCACAACTAATGCCCTAACAATTATAGAGAAGGGAAAGAGAGAAAAGATAAAGTGTTGATAATATTTGTTGATATATAAAGTCTCATTCTTACTTTTATAGTGAAAAATTGGTCAATTTGTTGGTAAAAAAATTTAAAGCATACTTTCAACTTTTATATAATAAAATCAATATCTTTTTAAATTATTATTAAAGTCATATCCTTGCACAAAGTAATAAGGATGCCAACGTTAGAGAAAAACCAGCAAGAAAGAAAGAAAGAAAAGGTCATTATCTCCAACGTTAAAGAAATTTATTGTCATTATTCCAATAATCCCCCACTAATGGCAATTCATTGTGTTAAGGAAAAAAGAAAAGAAAAATCTTGGGCAAGGAAATAAATTTTGTGCTTAAGTGTTAATTTATTGAGGATTGAATTAACACATAATGATATAAGGTAACACCTTAAATTCAAGAGGTGAATTACTCTTGAACTTAATGAATTTAAGATGAGACCCTTACAACACATACTTATACTTTTAAAATTGTAATAGCTTTGTGTTTAAACTTTACACAATAATTAGGCTATTACACTTATTAGTACCTTAGGTTGCTCATGAGTATTTTAGAAAGATAGCCAAAATCTTTTATGGAAGGTAGCATGTGCCTTCACACTCACGTAGGTAGATACATCATGTATGTCTCTATAGTACCACCTATATAAAGGGTTGTGTATCTTTTTAGAGCTCATGGCTCATCCTTACATCAAGCATTATCACATGCTATAGGGATGAAAATTGTAGTGTATAAGAGTATTCATACAGCTTAGTTTGATTAATGATTGGGTATCCACCATACTTTACTCCACTCATGGCTTTAAGCCCATCCCTCTTAAGATTTTAAGATTAAATTTTATAAGAATAAATATTTTTCAATTTTTTAAAAATATTTAATAGTTTTAAAATTTAATATTAGATAATATTTAATAATTTAAAAAATATTTTTAAATATTTAATAATTAAGAGATATGAGAGAGATAAAAGATATATAGATAAGATAAGAAAGAGAAAAAAAATATGATGAATTTCAAATTCTCTTTTTTGAGAGAATTTGACATCTTACTATTTTAAAAATTTTCACAAATGCTTGAATTTCAAATTCTTTGTAAATTATCCATACAAACAAAGCATTTCATCCCAATGCATTTGAAATTATTTAAAAAAATGAACTATTTTATTTAAATTCTTCATCCAAACACACTCTTTAGGTTAGTTGTTAAGTATTAACCACCCCTATATGTTCTCGATCTTTTTATTTTCCTATTTAATTGATTTTCTACTTCTACCTTGTATTTATAAAACATGGTTTCAACTTCATTCTTGGTTTTCAAAAAATAAACTTTTATGTATCAAGAATGATCATCTATAAAAGTGATATAATATTTTTTCCTTCTTTACTTATAGTATTTTTAAAATAAGTTAAATCATAGTGCACTAGTCTAAGAAGTTCAATTTCTTTAATAGTTACTGATTTAAAGGGTGGCTTTGTATGTTTGGCTTTTGTACAAACAAAACATTTAGAAATAAAATCATTTTTTATAGGAGGCAACAAGTTCATATTACATAATCATTTAATATAAGTCATATTAACATGTTCTACTCGTCCATTCCAAAGATTAATAGATTCAATGATATAAGCAGAATTAGAAACATTGTCATTTATTGTCATTTATTTCAACAATGTTTAAAACAAATAAACCTCTAGATAAAATATCCCTTTCCCACAAAATCTCCATTCCTAGTTATAACAACCTTATCAAATTCACAAATTTTTAAACCTGCTTTATTATGTAAAGTCTCATACACGAGATTTCTACACATTTCGAGAACATATAAGACATCATTCAAGGTTAAGGTTTTACCAAGATTTTGAGAATGAATTTTTCCTTTACCACACACTTCGACACCAATAGAGTTTCCCACATTGACGATTATTTCTTTAGCATTTTCTTCAAACTCTTGGAACACTTGCACAAATGTTTTTTGTAGCTCATGTGTCCAATATCCAATTGGCTGCATTGTTGACCAAATTTGCTTCTACCACTACAACAATGACTTCTTCATCTTCTAATAAGTTTTCTTGAGGTTTTAGCTTTGATTAATGACCAACAATTTGTCCTTTGTTATTGTTATTTGGCTCGTCCTTGCAAAAATGGCATTGATATGCTTTGTTTCTTTCGTCCTCATGTAGCTAATGAGTTCTTGGAAGTTAAAGTCTTTCTTCTTATGCTTTAGATGGTTTTTGAAGGGGAAAATTTTTTAGCAGGACATTTTCTTGTAGTATCTCACACATTTTCATGCTTTTGTTTAGAGCATTAGCAACCAAACTCCCATATTCATGCACTTGCTCCATTTGTTAGTAACAAACTTACGATTATCAGCATCATGTGCTCCATATTTCTTTTCATATGTCTCCCAAATAGATTTTGTAGACTTGTTTGACATAAAGAGATCAAAAGGTTGTTAGGCATATGATTAAGGAGATGACCACCTACCAATTTGTTATGTTTTTCATGGTTCTCATGTCTTGATTGGGACTTTCATATCCTCATTACTTCCCTTAAGACGAATGGTAGGTGTATCTTTGAATAAAACATAGTCAACCTCAGGTTGCTCGAAGAAGATGAGTAATTTTTGTGACTATTACTTGTAGTTTTTTCTCTTCCATCAAGTAGTTCAAGCTTTGACAGATCAGACAATGCTTTATTGAGCTAACAAAGCCATTGAAATTTTTTCTTTTAGTTTACACTAAATATAGGAGTGTCATAGCAAGAATCACTGGCATCAAAGTAAATTTTTAGTAGATTTTGGTACAATCTAATAACTGATTTGCTTATCAAGATTTATACAACGACGTGTTTAAACTCGTGCATTCAAGATCAAACACATCAAAGCCTCACAACCAATATCTTTAAAATTATGGAGAAAAGAAAGAGAGAAAAGATAGTGTTAAGAAAAATAGTTAATGTAAAGTCCCTTAAGCCTTTTGTCATGAAAAGGTGGACCTGTTTCTAAAAAAATTAAAGGGCACTTTCAACTTTTATAGAATAAAATCAATGGCTTTTAAATGACTATTAAAGTTGTTGGGATACAAACAAGTCTCATATCGATAAAATAAAACAACAAATAACAACTTATATAACATAAACATACTTCAATTATTTAGAGGCCTTTTGAGTGATGACCAAAAGCAAAACTGTGAGGACTAAGGCTTAAAGCGGACAATATCTTATCATTGTGGAGTATGTTTGTGTAATAACCTTATAAAAAATAATACTTATAAAATATTCCCTCAGACAAATACCATAAAAACAACCCCATCAAAAGCCATAGCCTTGCACGAAGTAATAAGGCTACCAAGGTAGAAAAAAACCAATGGTGAAGAAAGAAAGCGTTACCATCTCCAACGGTAAAGGAATCTATTGTCATTATTCCAATAACATTAGAGAGAAACATATGTTTGAGTTTGTTCTTAATCTAAACTTCATCATGTTTTTGCATTTTTCTTATTCAGTTTGGTACATGTGTAATGTCACAAATCAACAACCTTAAACTAATTTACACAATTTGGTCGATTTTTAAGGCATACAAATTAGAGTTCATATAATATAAATTTCTAATTTAATTTTGGTATTGAATATGAATAACAATCATACAGTTGTTCTTTGTGTTCAATGTAAAAATTGAATGGAAAGTTATAAAATACCTATTTGAGTATAATAAAATGGATGCATATTATAGCTAGCATGCTCTATATGAATTAAAGAGAAAATCATTATTAGAATTGTGTATTTGCTAAGAGAGTTTAATCCATCTTTGTTCAATTCTTGTTGGAAAATAAGGAAAGAATATCAATGCGAGAACAACTACCCTATATCTAACGGCTAGGATTGTGATAAAATTGTCTGATGAAAAATAATTTTTATGGCCACGTCGTCTAATGAGAATAGAGAATTCTCAATAGACATTACATGAGCGGATAAACTGTTGAGATTTCCGTTGAAGTACTTTTGTTATAATTGTAAATCAGTTTGATTCAATCAACGGTCTCAAACACGGCAAGTATACCGGCCGTTCAAGTAGTAAAAAATATCGTATCCACAGGGATTAGAAGGTAATATAAGCATTTATTGACTATTCGTGACTAAAGAATAATTCCAATTTCATAGTTTGTGCAGTGAATTCAAAGTTGTGACTATTGGAATGAGAGCTGTAAATAAATATTGTTTTGTGAGTGGAAAAGGTAAGGAATGGTATTGTGGTATTGTGAGGTTGTGGGGGTCAGATTTCACCAAACGTAACACTAATGTATCCTTAATCTCTTGTTGAATTCATTGCTTAGTCAACCCAAGAGTTTACTCAAACCTAATCCCTTAGAGAAAGAGCCTAGGTGCGGATATTGAATATCAATCCCTTGAGTACCCAATATCTACACCCGCATTACGGGCTAGGGTTTAAGACTACTAATGGGTCAAGCTCTATCCCTAGATACAATCACCACTAGGCATATGTTTCAGAACTAGTTTCAAAGGTTATTTTCCAATACCCATGGAACCTTAAATCATGCAAAGGGTGATCAATCTAAAGCAAGCATTACGAATAGAAACAAACACAACAAAGAATAAAACAATATGTATATATATCATTAAAACCGTAAAGATTACAATAGAGTACGTTGGTTACATCTAACCCCACAAAATGGGTGAAATCACTCACAACAATGAGGGCAAATACAAAATAGAGATGGAAGAGGAAGTGAAGAACCGAAGGAAAGATCCGCACACGGACGATCCCAAGCCCTGGGAATCCCTTCCGCAGCTCCTGGAGGCGCCCAATGTGAGAATGGAGAGAAAGATCCCCGAAAATGGCTTCAAATACGAGCCTGGGAGATCAGATTAGGGTTACGCGCCCGGCGCACAATTCTTCGCGCCCGGCGCAAGTTCTTCCAGAGAAGTCAAGCACTCTCTGTCTCAACACAAGCCCGGCGCAATTCCTTTTGTGCCCGGCTTAATTCTTTTTGCGCCCGGCTTAATTCCTTTTTCGCCCGGCGCAATATAACTGGCAGAGATGAAATACTCTGTTTTTGTCACGCCCAGCGCGGGTTATATTGAGCCCGGCGCAGAACCTCTTCTCTGCTCCTTAGCTTCTTAGGTTTCCAATCCTAAGAGTCTTCAATCCTCAAGTCACTAACTCAATACCTGCACAAAAAATGAGGTGTATTAAGGTATTGTTAGCTGAATTTGGGTTAGTTATATTTGCACACAAAATGAACCAAAAAGAGAACAATTATATTGCAATGGTTCAGAGGATGAGTGTAATTTGTTCAATAAGTCTCATCTAAAAAGAAGTAAAATTGAGACTTAACAT
Source organism: Cajanus cajan (assembly GCF_000230855.2). NCBI lineage: Eukaryota > Viridiplantae > Streptophyta > Magnoliopsida > Fabales > Fabaceae > Cajanus > Cajanus cajan. The sequence continues at coordinate 65,028,091 of NC_138518.1, forward strand.
AAACCCATCTCGAACTATTCAAAAATAAAAAACTCGATCACAATTTCATTAATTAATTAACTAGTATGATTAAATTAATATGTTTATAATTCATATGTGCAATAAATCAAGGAGATTATTTTAAATAAATATGTAATACTAATTCACAAATAAATAATCAAGGTAGAGTCACGATAATTAGTGCAAAAAAACAAAAAACAAAAACAAAAACAAAAACGGAGGTGGATTCAGTCTAAATTAATGTTGAAAGATGATGTTATCGTTGTTAACATCTTTTAACCCTATTTTGCACTAAAATTAATAATTTATACCTATATATAAAGAAAAATTTACATCAGTTTGTAACTATTTTTTGTTTTCATATTTTTTTAGATGGTTTTACTTTAAGATTTTTAAATAATAAAAAATAATATTGAAAGTTACTTTTATTTTCACCATTTAACTAAGTTAATTACTAGTAATCACTCACCTATTTTTATTAGTTAACCTCAATTTTTATATTTTTAATTTTTAATTTTTTAATTTTTCAAAGTTATTTTTCTTTTTATGAAAATTAAATTCCTCTCTCAACCCAACTATACTAATAATGAAAAAGGATAACCATTCGAATGTTTTTATCATTTCAATTCATTATCGATATAGCAGCCAATGTATTTGAGAATTCAAGACAACGCAGTGGAAAACTGTGTGCTGGTTCATTGATATTGGCAGAGCAGTTAGAGGTTGGGACATGCCCGCCACAAGGAAAACGCTTGGCATGCCTTTTTAGTTTTTTTCATGTCATATCAACCTCTCTTTTCTTCCTTTGCCGTCTTCAAAATCTGTGGTGGATAATACTCTTTCATTTTCTATTATTGAACATGTCACAGATCAGCATGTTTCAACTTTGAAAGGTATAAATTAAAAAACAAGCAATCATAGAAGTGGAGGAACCAATAAACACTAAATGAAAGACCATCTGGGTCATTAATGTGATAATTTTGAGTACAGTACCAAATACGTATGCAAATTTATTTGTTTATGTAATGTTAGCATATATTAAGACCAATTTATGTCTTTTATGCGAATTACGAACACTTGAATAGTGAAAAGAGATAGGTGATTTAGTGAAGAATATTAATCCAACATAATCAAATTTAGCCTCAAATTTCAAAATTTTAATCCTATGTCAATGGAGCCATTACGGTCCAATGTTGTAATAATGGTTGCGTAGCTATCACTACTAGAGTATCTTTCTGAGTCAAACTCAAAGCATGTCAAGTGGGTCAAAATCGACAACCCAAATTTTAGCAATAGATGTAGGTATGAGATATGAATACACAATCATGGAGTCAATCAAATAAGAATGGCACTTTCGTTCGCTTTCAATCTAATGCCACTGACACTAGCACCTCAAGATGGTGATGAGACATGTACGATCTTCTTCCCCATTTTTATTTTTCTACCAAGAGCATACCTATGTTATTTTTTTCTCCTTGGCTAGTTTTGAGCATGTTTTATTAATAGTACTAGAAATAGTCTTGTCTTCACGACAAGGCTGATGAGTGATAAAGATGGCCTAACTGCTATTTTAAATTACGCTTGCCATTGCTTCTTTTGTCAACAAATATAGCGGCCAGAGTCCAAACTTGGTGATCCAAGTAACAAAAACATCAAACACACATATTGTACCATACATCGCTTATTGCTGATTAATTTTGAAACAATCCCTCGGTGCATTATTCTACACTTTACTCCTTTCATGGCCAGATCCAAAGCCATTATATGTTGACACTTCAAATTGAGTGATAACAACAAAAGTAATTTCTAGTTCACATGAAGCCACTATAAGCTTCACTAGTCAATTACTGTTGCTTTAGAGCTATGCTTCAATACCACCCTATTAAGGTGGAAAATGATGGCTGTGTTTCATGCAGAGAAAATTGACACATCCAATCCAATGATCTTTTTCATACATAACATTGAGTTGAACCAGTTGTTTTGTAAAGAGTGGTTGATACTAAAGGAAATGAAAGTTTTAAGACTTCAAGTTCCCCATTGCATATTTCAAATGTTGGACTATTTGATGTGGAAAAGGTGGAAAAGGATCTACGAGAAAAAGACTCTTGTGATGTTTCCTTGTCCGATGATAGTGCAGTACTTCACGATTGATTACTCAATGTAACAACAACTACTGGTCACAGTAAAATATTGGTATGTATAAATTATTCTATATGATTTTTCTCCCTACCCTTTAATGTCGGCCAATAATAAGAAAAGGATAAAAGAATAAGATAGTATGAGAGCCAAACATGCCTAACTCAGACCCACCACTCAATTACCATAACACCATCATCTTAGTTAGCAAAACTTGCGTGCTCATTCCATTTGGGGCATTATAATGCTCTTTTAGCATACTTCCACTCTTGTTAATTGAGCTTGAACGTATATTATATAACAGGTAAAAAGAAAAGAGAAAAATATTAGTATAATTGGAAGTTTTTTTTGGATGTCTCGATCATCTAAAAAGTGACTAATTACTTCAGAATGTGGCAATGAAATGGAAATGTACCAAAATTTTGCATTATGAATCTGACTGTAACCTGTGAATGCTCCAGCAATTATCCATTTTGATGTGTGTGTGTGTGTCTCTCTCTCATATAAGGATTGATGTTTTCTTAGTAAAGGTTAGCAGGAACAGAGAGATGCTATATGCTTTCTAGTCCCTGTCCTTGTTATTATCTACTAGCATTCTTTCTCATAAAAACACCCCACCATAGAACCACTCTGCATACGTTATTTTCCAAACAAGGGAAATGCTATGGTCACAACTTTTAAGTCACAAAACGTCACAACCCTGTATCAATTCAAGATATGTTCCACGAATGAAGAGGAAAGCTAATAAAACACTTTTATTATGATTGACTAAAATAAAATTTTACAGAAGTTTTAAATTTTTATGTACTGGTAGTATAAAAATTTTATGATGGTCAAACAAAAAGAAATCATGCTAGATTTGATTTTTAAAGTAGATATTATGTACAATTTATACATGTCAAATTGTAATAAGATAATAATATAAAAACACTTAGTAACTTCAATGCATAAACTACTTATTCGTTGTGAAATTACATAAATTTTACTCTTAATTTAACAAGTTTTACACATGAATTCAAGTATCCTTGTAAATTTCAATAATTATTTATGGTTTGGATTTTTCAAAACTGTTTTTTTATAGGGGGATTGGTTTAAAAACTAATTGCATTTTTTTTTAAATTGGATTGGTTGAATTTAATTTGGTTATCCACTTTTTTTATATATAATTTAGCTTTTTTCATAAAATCAAATCAAACTAAATTGATTCACTTTATAAAAATACATTGGTTGGCTGAATATTTTTATAAATAGATTGATTTAATTTTTTTCAAAACAAATGATTTTTCTTACCCATCGATTCGGTTTGAATCTTTTAACACCCCCTTAAAATTTTAATAAATAATAAGGAGTACATTACTTGTGAGTGTTAAAAGAGAATAACACTAATGAAATAGAATGTCAACATTTTGTAACCTTAAAAAATCAAAATCTTTCACTGGCATTACTATTGTATTTCTGTTTGCAAGATCAGTTTCTTTGTGGAATAAGCACCGAAATCAATCTGAGGAGTAGGGTAAGTACCAAGGCAATGACCACGAGGATGAGGATGAAAAACTATGTCCATACACTTAGGGGAATGTTGCTTACTGGGCCTTGTAGATAAAATATGCCTTATAAAGGGAAGGCTCTGTCTCAATTCTTGGTCCACAATAGCCCAGAAATGGGGCTTAGATATGAAGGTACAAAAAATACTAGATGATAGTGCTTCCACATCCACTTACACATACTCTGATATCTGTCTCTTTTTTCATTTTCTTTTCTTGGAAGGGGATCATAGATTACACCTAAAATTGGTGCAAGTATCTTTCGAACCTAGTACCACGCCTTTGGAATTAAAATTAACATGATATGGCACCACGATTTTGAAACTATAACTTGATATTTTTTTTGTTGTTGATCACTCGGAAGTTGGTACCAACTTAAAGGGGGATAATGACATGAAAGAAAGAAAGACACTGTAACACCTTGTACTGCAAATAGTAACTTTATAATCTAACATTTATATAATTGGACTGGAATGGTACTCTAGAATTTCAGATTAGCCATCAGAAACAGAATAATGTTGTCTACTTTAATGGAAGAATTATAATTAGTGACCTCCTAAATCAGAAGAAAATATATAATAATAGAGCTGCAAAATGTAATTTATGGTTGGAAAAGTTATAAGCAAAGTAGTTCGTTCCTTGTAGAGTTTTATATGTTTGTTTCTTTCTTATGCAAGATTTAATAATTGATTAATTATATAAATAATGTGGGGCTTCTTGGGTCCCACCAATGACCCTAGCAAATCAGTTAAACTCGTGGCCCCTTCCCTCACAAAATAAATAATAGCTGATTCACTTGATTGCTTTGTTTCATGTGGAATGTATGTGCAGTTCCCACTGTGCTACTCCTACAATAATCCATTGATTACAAAGCAAGGCAAAAGCATATGGGTAGAAAGCAAACAAAAAGACCTTGTATTTAAATCTTAAAATCCTATGATAATTGCATATAATTATGAAGCATATATAGCTATACTCCAAGAGGTCGGTCACCCCAATTCAATTCGCACAACATCCAAACCATACTCTTGTGCCACGTGGATAATGCTCATCGATGATATCAGCATGAAGTGTGATGATAACCCAAAAGAGATCACAATATATATGTCTTACAAATCTTTACAATGTACATTACCCTACTTAATACCAAGTCATAAAAGTAAGATATCTACCTTACTCAATACCAAGTCATAAAATTAAGATATCAAGTGATAAAAGTCATATTCTAATTAGTAGTTTTTAAATGGTTCACGGTATAGTTTTTTTTATTTTTTTATTGACAGTATATATATGACATTTAAATTTATATAAGAAAAAAAATTATGTTCTAATAATGTAAAATATTTTAAAACAGTCATTCGATCATATATATAAAATGTTAATTTTTATGATAAATACTTTAAAATTCATTCAATTAATAGTTTTTTTTATTGATTAACAATACATCACCTCTCAACTGATATGCAAAATTTATATATCTAAAAACAGTGACAGTATATAAAAATAAAATCATGCATATAAGCTTATGCACCTAACATACATGTTTATGTCTAAAAGTTATATTCCAAAATGAATGAAAAGAGATGAATAAAAAGGTTTAAAGAATGAGCTGCAATGCAACATTGTGTCTCACACACACAAGGCTCTCTCCAACGTCCAACAGAGTTTTGGACATCTGGTTTTGGCTAAGTGATACATCACGTTCCGTTATGCGCCGCCTTGGTTGCTTGATGTTGAGAGCTGAAAGTAGCCAAAACTTTTATCAAACACTTGATAAAATATTGAGATGTATGAGTATTGTATTGTATTTGTATGTGATAAACACCAACTTCAGTTTCACGTCAGTCTCTAATATGTCATTCTCTCCCTCCCTTCTTTGCATCACAATTCTATAAATACCACACCATACCTTGTCACCCACCACCTTCATTTTCCACCTTTCTTCCTTCCTCCAAAAATGGGAGATAACAACAATGTCAACCTCCCACCCGGGTTTCGCTTCTATCCCACGGATGAAGAGCTTGTAGTTCATTTCCTTCAAAGAAAGGCAAATCTTCTACCTTGCCACCCAGATGTCATCCCTGATCTTGAACTCTACCCTTATGACCCTTGGGAGCTTCATGGTAAATATTCTTTGTTAATTCATGCATGTCACAATACATAGAGAAAAAAATTTTCATGCCAGTTTTACACTAGAGTCGACTTGGCGCTTCCAGAATCGATTCTCGCATTGTTTAAAATAGTATTTGATCAATAAAAGTCACAGCATGCGAGTTAGTTCTTGATTGTCAACTTTAATCAATTATGGGTGGTTGTGCATTGATGCAGGTAGAGCTTTGGCTGAGGGAAAGCAATGGTACTACTACAGCAGAAGAACACAAAATAGGGTCACTAGCAATGGCCATTGGATGCCGATGGGAATGGAAGAGCCAGTGATTACAAGCTCAAGCAACAAGAGAGTTGGCATGAAGAAATATTATGTGTTCCATGTGGGAGAAGCTCCTGATGCAGGTAACACAACCAATTGGATAATGCAAGAATATCGTCTATTAGATTCAGCTTCCTCTAGCAGATCATCCAGAAGAAGATCACAACCAAAACCGGTTAGTACGTAGTGCACAGATAGTATACATATTACATACATGCCCCAAAAATTAAATTTCATGTGGAAAACTATCTATAATAATTGATTGTATTTTTACTTTGTTGTTTAATTCAGGATCATAGTAAATGGGTGATATGTCGAGTTTATGAGAGGGATAACGATGATGATGATGATGATGGGGATGATGATGATGATGATGGGGATGGAACAGAGCTCTCTTGTTTGGATGAAGTTTTCTTGTCATTGGATGATCTTGATGAAATAAGTTTGCCAAATTAGATGATGCAAGTGATCTAGTATACTCTAGTTAGCTGCATTATATATCCAAATGGGATATTTAAGCTAATTGTTGTTATCATAATTATTATTATTGTTATTTACTGGTTGTAGTTAAATCCATTAGCAGTTTAGCTTCCATTGTAATCAGTGAAGTCGCTATAGCTAGATTTCTATATAGCAGCCTTTTGAGTGGGGCACTAGATGAAATTCATCTCATGGCCAAACAATATGCACTATGACGTTATGCTTTCAAAGATCCCATTCACTAGCACAGGTCAATCTCGGAAATTCCATGCTCTTTAGTCCTGGTTCCAACACGTGGATAATCACAAATCTAGTATCCATTCTCAGCCATTAATGTAGGACTCTTTAATCCTGCAAATGAAGATAAGATATGCAAAAGGTCTATTTCTCTCGTTTCTTTACTTTTACATGTATTAGCACAATCTGCACTTGGCTACTGTTGCATGAAAGTTTGGTGCACTTAAAAGATATTTTCATAAAAGAAAGAGGGGGGAAAGAGGAAGTGAAATTTAAAATTTTTGGGTGGTGAAATTGAAAGCCAATTAAGGGGTTTCTTTCAATTGGGAGTTGGGATCCTCACGTGTTGATAGAATGAATGAGATTTATATTGATACAAGTTTTGGAGGATTGTGGAGCCCATTGAGCACTCTAAGGGATGCTTGCAACTCAACATTGGGCAATAGTCCTATTAGGCTTTTATAGCTTTTGCCTACTTTGATGGTATTTGTTAGCTAGTTGTCTTGTGTCACAATGCTAAGGGACATTTTTCATTTTATTTTTTTTGTTCTTTTGATTTTGTTTTTATTTATAGGGGTTCCTGCTTAGGGAAGCATCAAGTCATGTGTGATGCAAGCATTCGCATGCTTTAAAGCACCAACACGAGCACTATATTATATCCATATATTCTCATCACAAAAGAGTGACACTGAACTTCATGATGCTTACCTCATTCATGAGGTTCTTTCTCTTCGCATACATATCCACTAGAACAACAGACAAGATAATGACTAGGAGCTTTGTAAGTTTTATTACAAAACTTCGAATACAATGATGGATTAAAAATGAATAATCACAAATTCATGTGCCAAATAAAAAATAGTCGCAAATTTTACAAGTCCATTATTGGGTATCTTCGCCATTAGCATCTATCTCAAATACAAGATCCCATTTCGTATTAATTGCCATGATTTGGCGCCATAATTAATGCCGGTAAAATGTTTGGGCCACGAACAGAAAAATAGAATATAAGTTACCTTTACATACATACATATGTATAAAGTTATAGGTTTTGATTGATCAACTATGGAGATTGTGTTTTGTAAAATTTAAAATTAATCTAACCAAAAAAAAATCTCAGTTTTAAATTTTTTTTTTACCCGTATCTCTTAGTCAATTAAAAAAAACTACTAATATCTTTCGGAAAATAGTGATCATTAAAAATAAATTTTATTCTCTCAACAATTTTTTCCCATTGATGTACATATAGTTAGAAATCAAATTTTAATAAAAATATTTAAGAAATAACACTTTGTTAATATCAAAAGTTTGTAAAGAAAAAGTAAATCATTGTTAAACTGATACAGTATTTCCTAAAATAATAGTACACTACAAATTTGAAATGTTAAACAATATTTCCAAAGCCTTTTTTTTATTTATATATTTGTCAATTTTGGGTATGGAGGTTTTATATACACCTTCTTAGAAATTGTTTAAATATCTGTTTCTAAGATATTCCTAATGGCTTGAATAATCATAAAGCTATTATTTCTCACATTTGATTTTCAAGTGAATGGATACAAGTTTTTTTTATGAGATGGATACAAGTTCTTTCAATAAATAAATAAAGAAAAAGTTGAATCAACATATAACCCTAACGATTTACTGTGCTTCATGAGATATATTCCTTTATACCAAGAAATATTCAAATAAAAAAATAAAGGATATTTTATGGTACATGAATTGTTTCAAAGCTTGAATCTTTAAAGTATATGTAGTTTTTTTTATTTTAAGTAATCATATTATTAGTATAAAATATTCACTAACTTTGTCAATAATTAATTTCTATTAAGAGATTTAATTAATCATTTTTAATGAAATCTCTTTTTTAAATATACTTCTTTCATTCACGACACTGGAACATGAGATTTATTAAAGGTAACTTTAAGTTTTGTTCCAAAATTTATGTGTATGAGAAAAAAGAAGAAAAAAAAACTGTTAAAACGACTCTCTCTAGAATTAGAGTTACGTGTTCCAAAATAAAATTAATCTCTCACCTATCGAGTAAAAAAATACTGAGAAATAAAAACGGTTAATTTTTAGAATATAAAATACTTACAATAATTTCTAGTAACTACATGTTTAGTTAATTAATGAAACAAGTGGTATTTAGTAACAGCATCAGAATTTAAGTCATCCAATTGCAATGAGACAATGATTCTTTTGGCAAAGGCGTGCTTGATAATTGATTTTGTTTTATATCTAAAATGGCATATCACACTTAAAAGAAAGAAAGAAAAGAAAAAACATACAACTAAACCCCGTTTATAAAGTTACACAAAGAAGCTTTAAATATGGAAGTTAAGAATCCACTAAAACTTCATTAATCGTGAGGATCTTAGGTAGGTTGTGAAGTTATAAACTCAAAACCTCATTATTATCGTTATACTAAAAAATATGAAAGTGAAAGACAAATTCAAAATTAAACAAAGGTAACACAAAAACTTACTAAATGCTTTGGTAAAATAAAAAAGCTACTATACACTGCTCCTCTGGTAAAATAAAAGAATAAGAGCCATGACACTGCCCCTCGACAAACATATATATTCATTTCAAATTTAATAATTTGATTTTGATAGGATGTGCAAATGAAATTCCAAGATTATGATAAACCAGACAAGCTTTTATAGCATTACCTTTATGTTTTGCTTTATACTAACTAACTAAAGTAATGTAATAACTGACATCTCACAGCTACTAAGTAAAAAGGATGAAACTATTTGACCCGTGTATTAAATCCACTAACAAGAGGAAATCAATTATATCTCATCATTTTTATTCCTTTAATAACTTTTCGTCTTCGATCTCTCCTACCCAAAGTATAATATCTTTAGAAATATTGTTCCTCAACTTACTGCAGGCAGTTAGGAATAGAACAAAATCGTTGCCAGCATCAAACCACAATGCCATACAGAGATTGTCTCCCAACACTTTCACAATTAAGATAAAAACAATCCTTAAAACTTCTAAAAAGCTGCAAGTGAAGTAAAACCTTATCTTTCAAGTCATATAGTAAAGTGATTTTTCAATTAGTTATTTTATTCATATAATATCTTTTTCATCACATCACATATTCTATCACACAATTCTCTTTCCTCTCTTCCTATCTCTCATGGTTGTAAATAATTTTGTGCAAAAATATATTTTCATTTTCAATTAAAACAGTAATTTAAAGTCATGTAGCTCTTCTTGCAACGTGATTTGAAATCTTAAGATAGAATCCAACATCTGAAACTTGGTACTTAAAGGAAAAACAAAATACTAAAAAAGAGGGGAGGTTTTGTCCTATCTTGGAATGCTGCCCTTCGATCTTCGCGTCCACGAGTCCATCATTTACGAAACTACTCTACCATCCCTCCATTGCTTCTTATAATAATAATATTAATAATAATAATAATACTATTTCATTGCTTAATCAGCTCGTAACCACTGAACCTCCTAATCATCTCACTCGTGCTTGCTTAATAACATAACACATGTGACTTGAGTGAGAGACAGAGAGGTGTGATTTTCGGTGGCAACTTCAAAGAGACCAAAAGTCATTACTTAGAAGAACCACATAATTATACTTTGTGGCTCTCAATCTCAAACTATATGCCCCCGTTTGGACCTGGAAAGTTGAAAATGCCAAATCAAATTGGAAGTCATTATGATTGTCTGTCATGAAAACCCTCCCAATGGGCCTTGGCTTTCACCTTGTTCATAAAGCTTTGGTTGTTTGCAACGAAATTTATGTGTTTTGAAAGCCACAAAGAAAAAGGCAGGTGTTTGAGAAGTACTCATCTATCCCAACCCTATTCGCCTTTGGCTTGCTTGTTTTCTAGGAATTATGTTTTCCCCCCTTACAATGGCAAAAAGTACAACGAGCGCGCATGATTGTGAGGCCAATACCTAGGTAGCTTTTGAGTTAAGTTAATTATACCAACCCACCCATGCAACCATCACAAGTCAACAGAAAAGTTCAAAATAAGTCAACCCCACACAAAGGGATTACTCAAAAGGGAAAAGGTGTTCGAAGGTAAAATTGCTCAGTGTGCTAAAGGGAGAGAACTTGTCGCCCAAGGGACAAAGGTCCTAACATATGAAGGAAACAAAAAGAGGAAAAGGTGTCCTGTGGGCTGTGGCTTTGCACCATGAGGGATCAAGAGAAAACTAATCCAATTAAGGGCCACATAAACGGGATAAATATATGAAGTTCATAAGAAAATAGTTTGTTTTTTATATTACAATACTCAAACATTTTTTATTTTACACGAATACTCGAGCATGCTGTATAAAGTTAAGAATTCTTGGATACAATGCAACTTCTTTGTGTGGGGAAAAACGGATGTGTGGACGGGTGGTGCAAACAGGCAAAATATGAAGGTCGTTATAACTTAGAGAATGACCACATAATTAATAAAACTAATTACTTTTATATTCAAACTCAAAGAAAGGGATGCAATAATACAGGAACATGCAGAAAATATATGTTCTTATTTAATTGCCAGTCGCGGGAAGGTACAAACTCTTGTGTGATAGAAGTAGAAAATAAAATTCCTATTGTGAATCCCCACATCAAGAATCTTTTATATTTATTGAACAAATGCAATCTAATTACTTTTTATCTGGACCACAATCAGGGTACTGATTCCCACCAGTGTCTGATTCAACTGTGGTAAGCATCAAGTACTGTCTCCTTTCTATATTTCTTTACTAACTAGTAACGCGCAGCACCCTCAAATTAAGTTATTAACCAAAATGTGGTATCAATATGTGGCAATTATGTCAAACTAGAAGCAAGATGATCAGCAACAAAGAAATAGCTTCCTACAATCAGGAATGATGCCAACCCAGAGCGAGCCATCCGCCAACCAATACCGCGGAACAAGACATTTCTGTCAGAAGGATGGATCCCAGTATATCTTTCAAACTTGTTTCCTTGTGGTTTCCATTTCAGAAGCTTTCTCTCCATCGAGATGTACTGAACCAGACAAAGTGCAAATAGGTATCAGATTGGTTACAATTTGGAAATTCATGAAATTGCAGTATTTATTTACTTAATTGAGGTATTAATATTATTCAAAGTTTGGCATGACATCATAAAAAAATTATTACTATTAGCATATAAACTTAAGCAAATAATAATGATATGATCAACAAGTGGGTTGTGGGTCACTGGTGGAAAAATGAAGACATAAATTTCAAAAACTAAACTGCTCGTAACCATACTTGGACATTTTTCAAGCATTTTGCCCCCACTATCTTTAATTTTAACGTGTGACTTTACTATCTAGACATCAGAACTAATGTTTTGGGCCGTAAGTATTAAAACACAACTTGATGACTATCAGAAAAGAATCCTACAGTTGCTTCCCGGGACTATAGAGGAAATAGGAAAATACTCGATCTCTAGAAATAGGAAAATACTTCCTCCTATCAGGAGTCAGGACACACAGAATTATTGGACAATAAAGAAAATATTTTAATCTTGGACTTAATATGGAACGGGACTTTTTTACAGCATCATCAGCATATGGTTTTCTTCTACTTGGTTGAAATGCAGAGATTAAACTTTAAAGAGTTACTCTATTCATGTTAATTTTTGTCTAGTTTAAGGAGACTATCTTAGCTTCCTTGTCCTCTGTACTCTTCTGTTCTTCAATTTTTTTTTTGTCTGAAAAGAAGAGCAATTCTTATTTCTTAGTGCAAATAATATTACTGTAAAATGCCAAAATATAGAAAATATTCAAACACAACTTTTTCCTTTTTATGATTAATACTAAGGCTTTGACACGTAAGAGTAATCAAAACAAGACAATAATCCACACGCAGTTTTCAAACTTTTCAGTAACAACCAGTATTATTCATACCTTTGGCAGCACAGTACATAGTGATCTACTTCTTGAAGTATCAAAACCATGGGAAGCAGCCGCAGCAAGTGAAGCTGAGAATCCAGCAGTAAGACTAACTGTCAAAGGAGACAATGGACTGATGTCTTCATTTGACCTGAGTCAGGACAAGAACACTTAGACCAAAAATGGATAACTAAAATCACTAGCAATTAAATTAATTAAGCTAAAATCACTAGTAGATGAGAAAATAAAAAATTTAATGCATCAAGTATCCAACCACTACCAATCTTATTGCAGACATAAAATCACAGAAAGGATCACATGAAAAACTCAATCAAACAAACATTTGAGCCAGTGTAATTGCCTAATTGATTCTTTTGGTGCAGCATAACATAGTATATTAGTATCTACTTAAAAAAATCAAACAGAAAATGAAAAACAAAAAGCCCATAAACCTATCCACATCAACCTTATCCATAGTTTACAGCCAGAAAACAAGCAATTTCTATTGGACATAAAGGCTATTGCAACTCAATCTACGTATAAAGAAATAACAAGGTAGAAAATCTAGACAAAATGTTAAGCATCATAAGCTGTAGTTAGACAACTTCCCAGTCAGAATTCTTTCACACAGCTATTTTTCCCAAAAACGAGCATACTATATACACAACAAAAGGAAGAATGATACAAAAGAAATGTTAATTTAATTAATGAATAAGAGATGAACCTGGGTGGAGGATTCATCCCTACAGCCTTCCAATCTAACATTGCTTCGTGAAGAAATTGCCAGGTCGAAAAAAATATGCCACCAAACACAGAATCTCGAACTATTCCAGAACGTAGACCTCTCCATAATGTGCTCCATCCTTCCAAAGATATAATGTTTGATGGTCTCTTGACACTGGAAACTGATGGTGGCATCCCAGATCCTGTCATTGTCCATGGATACTCTAGTAAAGCACTGGTCACGTTAGTATTTTTGGTTGTTAGGCTGGAGATGAGACCAACATATAGGTTCAAGGACCTCTTGTCTGGATAACACCCATGAAGTAATCTTGCAATTAAAGGCGTACGAGCCCCCTTTTCCAAAGAAAACTTGGAGCTTGGAACATATGAAGCAGAGGCAACCTGCATACGAAGCTTGATGAGTTCGAATGGAGAGCTTATGACTGCCTCAATGGCACCAGCTGCCATGCCAGCCAGAAGAGCCTCAGAAGCAAGCAAATAATTATCTTCCCTACCATCTGCCAAATGCCAAAGCCAAAAAAGCATATACTTGTGAGCACCAAAATCATTTTCCACAGAAAAGAAATGCACTGTAAAATTGTAACTTGCAGACAACAAGCTCCAAAAGGCATTGTCCAAATAAAAAAGAAAAATAAAGCTAGTCAAACAATCAAAAGGCCATCTAAAATCAGACAATGCCGCACAATCTTAAATCTACAGACATACCAAAACTTCAATCTTGAATGATTTCTATAAAGAAAACATGTCATAAGCATTTATGACAAAATAGTCCCACTTTATTTCATGGATATTTGTGAAAAAATTGAAACAAAAAAAGAATATTAATCACATAAAAGAATTCAATTAAAAAAACATACTTAATTACCTTTATACAAGGCAGTCAGGATTTCATAAACCCCAAATCGTGCTCCCAGACCAAAAATCCTTCCAACCGCAAACCAGCCAAAACCATCGTACAAACCTGAAATGCCCAAATACAACAAGACGGCCAGGTTAACATTAGGTGTATAGTATATAAAGTTTATGCATCAAGAAACCAAAAGGAACACGCAGTTAGCTAGCTTCACAAAACCTGTAACACGAGAACAAATCTGAAAATGTCAAAACAAATGTCCTTTTTCTATTAATCCAGAGCACAAACTACTTAGTAAATGATGTCTATCATCATCAATCCCCAGCATTAACATGTCTGTTACACACACATATTTAAATCTAGTTCCGTGCAACAAAAGGGTCAGTATTTCTCCTAAGCTTAACTTGTCATGCAGTATGCAATTGCAACACTCCCTCCAAAAGAAAAGGAATAGCATTACCTGCATTACCCGACAGAGAGACTACTCTCGTCAAAGCCCGGGCAGCGTCCAATTCTTTACTGGCACTGGAACCAACCTTTGAATAAACAAAAGAATTTGAAGCAATTCAAAACACAACCATATAGGCAGTGGTTAAAAAGAAGGGGCGTTGAAGAACCTGGATGAGAACTTTGATGGTGTCAAGAGGATAAGTGAAAGCCGTGGCTAAAGTCACTGAGGCAGCACCAGCAATCCCATGAACGACAATTGTCTGGTTCTGCGATAACTCCTCCATCTTAACATCTAAAGTAAGGGGAAAACAGAAGAAGAATGAAGATTTTTGAAGGGAGAACCTGCGCGAGTGTTTTGGAACACGATCTTAAACCCTACGGACTACACACACTGACACTGCTTGTTTATTTAACCATAGTTGGAATTATGGAGTAGAGTAGAATTAGTTGTAATTAAATACACAATTCTTAATACAAAAATGATATGAAATTCGGACCGGCTATCTACTGCTCAGTAATTGAACCGTATGATTCAATCTATATTACAAATTACAAAATTATAAATAATTCGTAACATGTAAAGTTTTACGCTTTAAAAAACATTAAAAAATTCAATTCATAACTGAAAAAAGAAACTAAAAAAAAGTTCACAGCACAAATTATCATAACTCATAAAGTTAGCGAGTAACAACATGCTGCCATAAAGAGTTCAGATCAATAGAGATAAATAATTTGTAATAAACATTCTAGAGCAGTACTCAAAATATTGATTTGAGTGAAAGAGATCGATTAATGGGTTAATGCAGTAGTGGACAAAAAAGAATATGGCACCAGTGGAGTAATGGAAATTGGAAATGCTGCCGCTAGTCAGAGGTGAGGCCGTGGCGCCTTTGCAGAGTGCGGTGGCTTGACTTGTGAGGCCGCCAGGGTCAGGTTTGCGACTCGAGACGGCGCGAGAGTGTTACTGTGAGAAGAAGAGCGAACACACAAGGAGACAGGACATGAGGGGTCATTTTAAAATAAAAAAATTATATTGCGTTTTTAAAACGACATCGTATGTTTTCGATTTCAAATAAAAACATTAATTAATACATTTTCTAATATATTCCTTATTATTAGTTTAAATTTATTAAAATTCACAACTTTTAGTAGTTTTTAATAAAGTTCAACCTAAATATTAAAAATATGTTAAAAAGAATACGTTAAAAAATTTACCACTATTATTTTTTATTTTTTTTATAATTAAGAGATATAATTTTTTTTCATCAAATCAGTCTATATTATAAATAAAATGGTATATTCATTTGCAATTTTTTTGTCTAGGTCAAAGATCAAATTTTGATCTTTAGTCGAGAAACACAAATATTAAACTATTTATGCTAGCAACTTTTTTGTATCAGTCTTCCATTGTTAACTTTGAAAGCAATAACATTTTTGAAATTTCGATATCAGTTGCATTTGATTTGGATCTTGTTGAGCATTAAAATTAGCTTCACTCTTTCACCCATTAATTTTTACAACTCAAACTAATTCAAGAGCAAAATCTTATTATAACTTACATGCACTCAACTATTGTCTTTTATTGTTAAATATGTCGATTCACTTATGGAGCTTTTGGTACATGAAATTTTTTCATGTTCAAGAATCATAATTTTTAATTATGGAGAAGGAATTTCACAATCTCAAGGATTAGAGTCACAATGGTAAACCTTCTTTCCAAGTGATGTTTTTAACAGGAACTAGCCAAGGACTTTCTTGCAGAGTATCCTTGTACACATTTTCATACTT
Source organism: Cajanus cajan (assembly GCF_000230855.2). Taxonomy (NCBI): domain Eukaryota; kingdom Viridiplantae; phylum Streptophyta; class Magnoliopsida; order Fabales; family Fabaceae; genus Cajanus; species Cajanus cajan. Next base: position 65,044,627 of record NC_138518.1, read on the forward strand.
TGAGGACTTGGCACGCTTCCACAAGGCCAACAAATTTTTGGGAAATTTATGTAAAAACCATTATCGAGATAATGTTTACTAGAAATATTTTTTAAAATAACAAACCAAAAATGAAAAACTATCCTTTTCAATTTTAGATTCACGAGAAAAAAAAAATATTGAGTATCAAACACCCCCTTAATATAAAGTCATTGCTTTGTGATACAATGACACCGCCTTAACAAATAACACTATCAATTCTTTTGTTACCGTTATGATGTTCCTTTAACCCATTTGTTTGAGACTTTGAAACTCCATTCACTCTTTGATAAGGATTAAGCCATGATAAATAAAAAAACTAAAATGTCTTTCTTTTATATCATGGTTGCCACCAATCTAAAAAGACAGTAAACTCATACCAACCTTAGAGTTTTTTACTTATCTTAAGCAAACAAAAAAAAATGATGTCCACATAATTATGTGAATATTATCTATGATATGAAATCTCATGTGTAAACAATAAATAATTAAACACATTTGTTAAAAAATGACTAAACATATGGTACTTCCTATAAGACTATGAGTTGTCATTAGAAATAAGTGCATAGTAAAAAAAAATTATAATAATGACATATCATAAAGAAACTCATAGAGGTTTGTGATTTGATTTGAGATTTTAGCATAGCAAGAGTAGTCAAGATTCATATAATAGAAAGAGAATTAGAGAAATTAGAGATAAAAAGATAGAGAAAAAAGAAAGTTCAAGGAAACTTTTATTTATAAATTTACGTTAGCACTTATGGATGTTCATGCTAAAAAAAGATATTAGTCAATAATATATTACATTATTTTATTTTACTTTTTTTGGTACCATGATATTGATAGGAGTATCTATTGACTTTGTCAAGAACTATTTTCCCATAAGACCTTGACTACGTCAGATTATTTTATTTATATTCAACATTATTAATTTATTTTCTTAAAATTATAGGGAAATTCTTGTTAAGAATTGAAAACATCATCTATCAATTAATAAAATGTTCATGATTAATTTATTTTCAATAATAAATTTTTATATGATTTAATTATGTAAAAAAAAATTGTTTTATAAACTAAATGATATATTTTTGTGTAGCTCCAAAAATGGGTCCTTGGACAAATGCCCCTCCTCATGTTCGCTACTGCTTAAACCTTAGCTATTGGAATCTTTCACAATTCATATTTTGCCAAAGTTTGAGCATAATGAACTATAAATCATCCCTAAAGTATTTGCAATGTACATGTAAGTATTATTATGATAAAAATAAACATCTTTTGCCTAAAATGTTGCGCGAGAATTTGGATTAGTTGTCTAGGTCTATTCTTCTAGGCAATCATGATGATACAAAACACTTACATTTTATTAAGTGAATACAATATACCTAAATTTGTTGCTGGTTTGGAAATTGGAAAGTCAATAATGATGCTTACATGTTAAAACTTGCTTGGGATTTTTCTATATGTAAAGGACAAGCTCTAGATAAGGGTCCTTTGTGGCAAATACAATTACAATGATGACAATATTTTCAATATCAATGTCCCAAAGAATGCCTCTAATTATTGGTGAGGAATTGGTTGTATATGGGAAATTTTTTCAAAAGTTATCTCTTGGAAGGTATGGAATGGATGTAGAATTAGATTATGATTAGATGTGTGAGTATTAAATGAGAAAATGACTCTTCTCTTGATAAAGGTCCTAAATCCCAATTCATGATTATGATTTAAATACGAGATATATTGATGTTGTTACTTCAAATGTTACTTGGAATTTGGAGTTTTTGAATTTTTTAGTTCCTACACAAGTCTTAAACAAAATCATTGCTATAATTCCCTCTATTATGGGTGGTTATCCAGACATAATTTATTGGGAACATTCAAAAAATGAAAGTTTTCTTTAGCATCTGCATACTACCTTATGAATAATACTCTTAGTGTTTCATAAAATCCCTTATGTTGTGTTTGGAAGTGTCCTAAACCTTTTAAAACATATATTTCCTTTGGAAAGCAACTCATGATGATGCTTTCTTTGCAAATACCACAATAAATTTATGAGGGCTCACTTCTTATGCGAATTGCCATCTTTATAATTTGGTAATTTGTTTGATGGAAATCCTATCCATCTTTTTAGGGATCGTCACTCTTCCAAGAGTTTTTAGGGTAATAATGTTTTGACTCTTTTGAAACAATCATTATGGGGCGATGATTAGAAAATTTGGCTTTCTCTTAATCTCAAGCACACGACTCAACAAACAAACTCATGGCATATTGCATTTGGTTTTGCTTTGCAACTTCTTTGGGAGAGGAGGAACAATTTGATATGAGTAAAACACCATTTGAGTCCTTGAAAGTGCATGGCACTATCACTTTAGTCCTTGAAAGTAAGAAAATTATGAATAAGTCTCTAAAAGTTCTATTTGTTTCACTTAAGTCTCTAAAAGTGACTACTTATTATTACTTTAGTCCTTGAATATACATTAATATTAGCACTTAAGTCACATGTTTTTTTTTTGGGAATTTTGGACTAAAATTACATTTTCAAAGACTCTTTTTGAATTTTTATACTTTTAAGGGCTAAAGTACAAGTGGCTTACAATTTCAAGGATTTGAATGGTGTTTTATCCATTTGATTTTTAATAGGTCATGAAGAGTGATGCTTCAATATGGAACCAAACAAATATGTTAACTATGAGCTTAAAAGAGACTTTCAATATTGACTTCCCCATGTCTAAAGGACAATACTCATTAGAGGCTTCTTGTTTGGACAATCCCCTAAAGATTTTGTGAAGATAAATTACGATGGTACCTTCCTTTCATTTGTCAAGAAACTTCTACAATAGATCTAGTCAAGAATCCTTTTGATTGTTTTGTTACTAGTTATGCTTGCTTCTTGGGAGACTATTCAACAATAAAGTGGAGTTATGGACAGTCTTACATGGAGTTAAGCTTGCTGTGCATATAAGTTTTAAGAACATGTTGAGATTGACTCTCAAGTGACAACTTTGCTCGTAAATAAGGGATCTCGTCCTCTATATCCTTGTTATAGTCCTTTTTAGGTTAGTAAAGATTTCATATTGTCACTTTGTCTTTTAGTTGTAAGCATGTTTTTAGAGAGACAAATTGGTCAAATGATGCCCTTACCAAAATTAGTAATGAATCTAGGCTCAAGGAATTTTGATGATCTCGTATATTTTTTTTTAAATCCTTGTTATGGTTGATTTTTCAACTAATGTATTTTATTGTTAGTTTTTCCTTGTTTTTTAGTCTTTTATTGACCTTTTCATTAATCAAAAGAAAAAGACACAAACTCTTCCGAGATGAGATGAAATATATTTTTGGAAAATGAAAATAATAAAAAATAAACATATATTTCTAAACCTTAAAATTTGAAACTAATTTTTTTATTATTATTATAACTAAACTAATAAGAATATACACCTTTTTTTCCTTTAGAAAATACATTTTTTTTGTTGAGAAAAACTTTGGAGAGGGAACTTTAGATCTCGAGAGTTAGAACGACATGGGTAAACTCTTATCAAAGGAGATGTTTTTCGCAAGATTCAAGCTAAGAACCCCCTTGTACACACGTTCATAATGTGTGGACCTAACAAACTTCCACTAGGCCAAACTCAGCCTACATCATTGATGTATTTTAAGATAACTTTAGTTATAACTTGCTGATAATAATATACTCCAACTAAAAAATAAACGAGCGTATATTAGCAAATCTTACTAATATTAGCTAACACACACTCACTTAGTTTTTAGTTAAAAAAAGTTAGTAAATTACACTATTGATATATTTTAAGATAATCCTTAGTTATAACTTATTAACGCATTATAACTAAAATTTAAGTGAGCATATTAGCGAATTCTATACCTAAAAATTATTTATAAAAAAAACATTTCAAGCAAGAAAATGTAAATACATGCCAAATAGATAAATAAAATAAGTGTTTTAAGGCATTTTATTTAGATAAGAAATTTAAATGAATATTTAGATTTTTTTTAATGTATATCAACTCATTGTAATTTTAAAGACTTAATTGTACCTTTTATCACTTATATTTTATGATTTAAAAATTTTATTACTTAACTTTTAAAATTGTACATTTCGTAGTACATTTTTTTATTACAATTTTGCACATTTTACCATTTTATTAATTACTATTAGTATTCATATCGATTATTTACATGATATGTTAATTGCTAATATAATACATTGTCATGCTATCATATATATATCACATCAACAATTTATATTAATAATTAATATGAGACATTAATAATTAATATGTCACATCAATAATTAATGTAACAAGTGATAAAATAAGTAATTTTTAAAAATTAAATAACAAAATTCCCATAATTGTGAAACATGAATCACAAAAAGCGTAATTAAATTGTTGAACTTTTACTAAGTGAATAACTAGTCTAAATCTTATAACATTGAATAAAACTGTAAATCCTTTATATATATTTTACTAATTATTATTTCATATAATTAACCTTTTCAGATTTAGCTAAAAGAGAAAAAAAAATCACTCTTCAATTTCACCTTTTTATCCATTTTATGTTGCATCCTAATAGTTCCACCCATTGTTTTCATCCAACGTTTATTCTTCTTTGTCAAGAGTCTAATATAGGCATGGCAATCTAACCCGTCTCCGTGGGTACCTGCCCGAACTCGCTCCGATTTGGATGAGAAAAATATGTGTTTATCGTGTTCGGGTTCAGGTTCAGATTTTATACGATTGATAAAATCGGGGGCGGGGGCAGGGACGGGGATGTTAATACTCACCCCGCCCCCGCCCCGCTTAATAATATAATTAACAAATTATTTTTATATATATATAAATCAAAATTAGAAATATTTATATGTAAAAATTTATATTATTTTTTTTTATTTTTTTTAAAATTATTCATATTTATTTAAAAAAAAAGAAAAAAAAAGAAGAAAAAAAGTAGGAACGAGGATGGGGGCAGGGCGGGGAAATCCGAACCTTGCCAGGGACGAGGATGGGCACCTAAATTTTATCCCCGACGAGTATCGGGGGCGGGGCGGTTTAAATTTGCAGGGACAAGAGCGGGGAACGTAAAATCCGCCCCGTCCCGCCCCGTTGCCATGCCTAGTCTAATAGTTAATCACTCAATTTCCCCATTTTTGGTCCATTTTATTTGTTATACAATGTGCTGCATGCATTATTTCAATAAATTTAATTTTGAAATATATTAATGATGTTTTGAAAAAGCCAATTTCAAAGTGCTTTATAAACCCTTTTCAAAATAATATTTAATTCATTCTGAAATTAAACTTTTGTAAACTCTAACTCCGAAATTAAATCTTTGAGGATAACGTAAAAAAAAGAGCGACTCAGAAAATAATTGGTTCATGCTTAGTTGGATTTGGGCCAACCCAGAGAAAGAGAAAGGGAAAAAAGCCCAACATAGAGAAAGAGAAAGAGAAAAGGCATTTAACTAACCCTAATTCGCAGAAAGAAGACACTAAACCCCACACACCGTGCCTCCGCCTTAGCTCTCTGATCTCATAGACGCAATGGTAATCTCTTATTCTTCTTCTTCTTCTTCTTCATTCATTGTGTTGAAGCATTTCTGATTGGAAATCATTGTTGGTAGGTGAACGTTCCGAAGACAAAGAAGACATACTGCAAGAGCAAGGAGTGCAGGAAGCACACGCTCCACAAGGTCACCCAATACAAGAAGGGTAAGGACAGCATCGCCGCTCAGGGAAAACGCCGTTATGACCGCAAACAGTCCGGTTACGGTGGACAGACTAAGCCCGTTTTCCACAAAAAGGTTTCCCCCAAACACCTCCTCCCTTTTTCATTACTAATTCACCAACGCTCCACTTATCATATTTTTTTTTTAATTAATTAGGCGAAAACCACCAAGAAAATCGTGTTGAGGCTGCAGTGCCAGGGTTGCAAGCACGTTTCCCAGCATCCAATCAAGGTAAATCGTCTCTTCCCGTCGCTTCGCTTTCTTGTTGTCGTTTTGTGCTAACACGTGCCTAATGTGCTTGCGTTTTGCAGAGGTGCAAGCACTTTGAGATCGGTGGTGACAAGAAGGGAAAAGGAACCTCTCTCTTCTAGATGGAATAGTAGAATTCTCTATTTCAAACTTTCTCTCCCTCTCTCTCTATTCTCTTTTCTTATTTTGTTTGCCTTGCTTGGCTTTTGATTTTGCTCAAGTGTTTGCGTTTGAGGATATTAGAGTTTACAGTTTCAATTTGTTTCAGAACTCTTAATCTGTTATAGTGTCAATGACTAATTTATTTCTTCCTTGAATTATTGCATTTTCATTTTGTTATATATATACTGAGCGTGCCGCTAGTGAATCGTTCCGTAGGCTAATTCGTCTGGAAGGGATAATGTTCCTTTTGGTTTCAACCGTTAGGTGTAAATTTGAGTAGTCACTATGAAACAATTATAGAAATGAAATCAAACCCAAAATTTGTAGCTTTTTTCTTTGAACTTTTTCTGGGGGTTTACATTACATAACACATTTATGTGAGTGATCAAACTGCACGGAGTTTGGAACAAGCATGTCAAATGAGGTCAGTGCAACTGAAAACTAAAGGAAAATGTGTTGTAATTAATGATAACAATACGCATAGTTTTGTGGAAAATGTCCAATGCAAGTATTATTATGTTATTGTTTTGCAAATGCAGCATGTCCTTGGATCGATGCCACTCCTTGCATATTGCTGCCACATTACTTGTTCCTTCGTTTAAAACCTTATTTATTTCTATCTCTGACATTTGTACGAAAGCTTGTTGTTCCTCGTCTAATAACCTGTTTCATCTCGAATTTTTTACGTAAATATTATTTTTTTTTTAAAAAATTACCCAATTAACCACTGTGCATGTTTATTTACACAGATAGAACCATTCACAGTTCAAGCTCAAAATTCGGTTCCCGGGGAACCGAATTCTGAGTACCAAAGTGTATTTTTTTTTTGTTTTTTCAACTTAGAATTTGGTTCCCGGGGAACCGAATTCTGAGTTGGTTATATATATATATATATTTTTCGTGTTCGCAGGGGAACGTGGGCAGACCCGGAAGCGGAACGACCTGTTTCGAAAGCGGAACGGCCCGTTTCGAAAGAAGAACGGGCCTTTCTCCTTAAAGGAACAGCCCGTTCTTAACGCTGGAACGGCCCGTTCTTGTCCCGTTTCACTTTCAGAAATTTCACTCTGTTCCTTTAAGCAGAACGGCCCGTTCTGCTTTCGGAACGGGCCGTTCCGCTTCCAACATCTGCCCACGTTTCCCTGCAAACACGAAAAAAAAAATATAAAACCAACTCAGAATTCGGTTCCCGGGGAACCGAATCCTGAGTTGAAAAAACAAAAAAAAATACACTTTGATGCACAAAATTTGGTTCCCGGAGTTCCCCGAGAACCGAATTCTGAGCTTGAACAGTGAATGATTCTATTTCTGTAAATAAATCTGCACAGTGGTTATTTGGGTATTTTTTTTTAAAAAAAATAATATTTACGTAAAAAATTCGTTTCATCTCTATCTCGATATTTTCACGAAAGCCAATGAGGTCGCAAACGGAATTGCACTTAAACTTGAACCACTCCTTGTGGTGGTAGCTCCTAGCAATTAAGCATTGCAGGCCTTCTTGCTTGTTTATAGCCTTAGTTCTATAAGGTGTTTATCGTCTCATTCATTTGTGTAAAGTGTAAGTTGTTTTGGCTCTAGTTAATAGTATTATGTAGGAAGCAACAAATTATATAGTTTTCTAGTTCATGCATTAACAACATCACTAGTTTTCTGTTAATTATAAAAGTGCATCGGGTGTTTTTAGTTATCTTGAAGCAAAAAAATGATCAAGATGTCACAAATTTCCTTTTTTAACTAGCTATATTTTCCATTACTGTTATAAATTATAATAAAATTACATTTTTACTGTTAGCATTGATGATGTAATTATAAAGGTTGCAAAACTAATTTCATTTTATCCAAGAAAGTTTTGCAATTGACTTAAATCGATGATAATACAAAGAAAAAAAAACAGATAGGTTGCGATTGTCTTAAATCATTGATGATATATTCATAAAATTCCATTGAAATTTCAATAATTCAGTCGTTTCCGAGTAATTTAAAGTAGATAGAAATTCAGATGTTTTAAATTTAAACTGAACGTACTATTACGTACCTAAAATGTTTTATTTCTCTTTTCATTTTTTATGTAGGTGCTAGTTATTTACCATGGTTTGATTATAACGAATTAGCTTCACATTGCTTAAAATCATGGTACACGACTGCACGGTGGAATGATATAGACTTTTCAAACGTAACACTTTCATGGTTACTGGCTTTCCCCACCATTTCTAATACTTTCTTTTTATTTACTAATTAAGCTTAGAATTTTTTTTTTAAAAAAAAAAACACGTTCTTAACTCATAATTTATGTTTCATAATTTAAAGGTTACTGTTATGCATTCACGAGAACAAGTTTGGTAGTAGTCAATATATTTGTAATTAAAATAAATTAAAATTAGTTGACACAAATGATAATGATTTATGACTCTTAAATAAATTAGCCTTTATTTGAATTTTGATTTTGAATATGTAATATGTAATACCGAGAAGAAAATATTTAATGAGACGAAAATTAGTTATTGTTTTTAGTTGTATACATGAATATCATGCTTACAAAAAGTGTGTAAGGTAGAGAATTACAGCAAATTAAGATATTTCATTTTTTAAGTGAAATAATATATGCATTGGTTTTCCCTATTTGATCAAGAGTAACCCAAAAAACCACTAAACTATTGACAAGGTTAATTACTGTCATCTTCTGGTGATTAGTAGTTTCACTTTTGGTCCCCATGGCTGCATGCATATTTCCAAATTCGAATTTGATTATAATACAGGACAAAAATTGCAACAAACTTTAGAACAATAGAAGGCATTATGAGAAAAAAAAATGCTATTTGACCTGATGTATAGAAATGAAATTAAACCGCAATTGGCAGACTTTTTTCTTTTAATTTTTTTGTGGGGATTTAGGTTACACTTTTGTGGGTGATTAAACTGCAAGGAGTTTAAAGCAAGCATTTCTATTGAGATCGGTGCAACTGCAAACTAAAGGACAAGTTTGTTCTAATTAATGATAATAATACCCATAGTGTTGTTGATACTGTCCGGTGTAAGTACCATTAGGTTGTAGTTGTTGGAATGCAACATTTCCTTGCATGCCACTCCTTGCATTTGCATATTGCTGCCACATCAGTTGTTCCTCCACTAATAACCTTTGTTTCATCTCTATCTCTGTTAATTGCACGTAAGCTGGAGGTGCCACATTCAATGAAGCCGCAAACGGATCTGCACTCATCAAATTTGGACTTGAAGCACTCCCTGAAGTTGGTGGTGCCGGCAATGCTAGCATTGCAGGCTTTCCTGCAGACCCTATTGCCACACTGCTAGCACTGCCATTCATCCCATAACCCTGTCTCTGCATGGCTGCATTTGTTGCTCCTTGTCTATACATACCATCCAACAACAATGTGTCAAACCCTCCTCCTAAAGAAGGCTTCTGGTTAGACAAGTTGCTGGTTGATTGCACCAATGCTGTTTCCCAATCTGAGGCATCATCAAAAGCATGCCATGGAAGAGCTTGCGTGGCGCCCGTTGCTGGCGCGGCGCCATCGAATAGTGCCAAGGCTAGCATGTCCCCATGTTCATGACTTGCCACCATGTCATCTCCTAAATCCAATAGATCACCCTCTGTCTGCAACCATTTTTCTTCTTTTGCCTCTTCTTCCTCCACTTCTTCTGCTGGTTCCTCGTGGATATATTCCGGCGCTGGTAGTGCCTTGATTGCGTTCGTGTCCTCCTCGGGTTCAGGTTCAGGTTCAGGTTCAGGTTCTGGTTCTTCTTGTTTTACTTCTTGGATGTTAAGTTTCTTGTTTTGTGCTTTGTCTTTGATATACTGATCCATCAGCTCTAGCTTCTTAGTTGTGACCCTCTCAATCTCTGGGTACTCACTGGAGCGTGCAATTCCAATGCTCTTGGACCAGCTGTAGAACAAGTCTAGCTCATCATACAGCTTCCCGACACGGCAGAAAGTGTCGTACACCTTAGTGCAGTCTGTTACCTCCATGCCAGTCACACGATCAATGAAGATACCCAGTATTTCTGTAATGTCGTAATATGTTTGGAAACTCTCCTTCACAATAGGGTAGAGAGCCACTACCACAATTCTATGCGACTTTGCTCTTCCTGTTATGTTGAAACAGTATCTCAATTTCATGCTTGTATATATAACAGTTATATATGGTAAATTCTATGTCTACATTAATTGAAAGTGCATAATGGCCCATCTTGAACCATGTTATAAGTGAATGCTGTTTTAAAAAGATAAAACTTACATGCATTACTATAAGGTGCTGTAACTGTTGTTATCCTATCATAATTGGAGTTTTATGTTGATAATATACTTAAAAAAAGATTTCATTAGATGTCAATGTATATTACTAAGGAAAAATTTTAATTCTGATCAAAGATCGAAACTAGCGGTATCTGTTAATTTTGAAATAACTATTGGAAAAATATAAATTGATGCACACTTTGAGCTGTTATCGACATACAAGATATCAATTACAAATTTAGAGTGCAAATAACACTGCTACATAATTTCTATTGGGAGGTTCTTTAAAAGCAATATTTTATAATCAGAGTTTTAAGAAGCATGTATGTTCATGTTTCATCTAATTGCAAATTACTCATTGTAACAATTACAAACCTGTGGGACGGCAAGCTAGGAAGCGCTCAAGGAGCAACTGCAAGTGCTGCAATTTGGAAAACAGCTCCTCAGTCTTCATCTCACACATTGGTGTGGCTTTCACGTTTTCTCTATTCTTTTCTCTTTCTCTGAATCTATATCTTTCTTGAGGTTCCTCCTCATCCTCATCAAAAGCAAACCTGCTTCGCCTTCCACGCTTGCTTTGCATCCTGTACTCAAGCCTTTCATCCAGATACAACGCATAGGTGCGCACAAACGCAGAGAAGTCCCACGAATTGCGTTTAGAATGGCCCCTGAAATCAGACATGTTGAGGAGGCGAGTCCCTCGGCGAGTTGAGAAGAATATTTCATGTTCATACGCAGGATCGCCGTCTGATAGCAGCCTCTGAATCAAAACGAGAGTTTTCAAAGCCACGGTCCAACTGCTGGTCTTGCTAAGGCGCTTGGAGAGGGTGTTCACACATGCACCGATGAATGAGCGAGAGTAACATGTTAAGCTTAGAATCTCCTTAATGTGTTTCTCATCTGCTGGGTCCTCATCATGCCTTGTTGCCTTCACAATGGCCACATGAAGATCAGAAAGTGAGGCACTGCTTCCCACCTTGGCTAAGCCTATGCTTGTTCGATCCTTCACTGCCCCAATGGCTCTTCTTAATGTGCTTGAAGACATGGTTTGTTTTGGATATTGATCTGGATCAAGATATTCAATATTTCTGTCCCCCCCTGCAAATTTATCAAATCACTTTGCTCATAGGACATTCCAAATTAATTAAACTTAAAAAATATAGGACTATATTTTTTCGCCATAGTCATGATCCACACAGTATCTTAAAACTGATAATTATGAACGAATCTGTACATATGAGATATGATTTCTATTGGTCAAACATTATTCTAACACTGCGAGAATCGATACTAGGAGTACCAGATAGATTGTGAACAGAGAAATGTGATATAATGATAAAACAGGAAAAAGGGGATGTTACCTGCTTGAAGATCGCTGGAGGGACAAATATTATGATAAAGTGTTTATAGTGTCATAAAACCGAACTGCTCGTGAATGTCATTGCATGTGAAAAAGAATTAGAAACCCAGATGAATAAGATTTGCTTTATGTTTAGAAGGAAAAGAAAAAGGAAGGACGAGGTATATAGATGGAAAGATAGTTGTTTCTATCAGTCCTCTCTTCCCTCTCCTCTTCCTTCCTTCGTACCTGCCTTCTTTCTGTTGTTGTTCTGTGTGTCAAGGTGTTATGACCAGTCTCAAATTGGCCATGCATAGCCCCTTTTTTGTAGCATGAAAACGTGGAACTGAAATGAGTTGTAATGACATGTTTGCCTAGCTTGCACTTTCTCATCACCCTCTGACCTTTTCAAGGGTACCGTGACCAACCTATGTTTTCTAATTCGGGTGAATGCTTTAGTTTCTTCACTTTTTTTTTTCCTTCTCTCTCCCTCTCTCTCTCTCACACACACAATCCAATTATGTTCAGTAAGTCAATTATACAATTGATGATCTATATGATCCTTGTCCAAAAAAAATATATATGATCAATGTCCAGGTTATATAATATATGATCTTTATGTCGTTCGCAGAATTGGATAAATAATTCAAACTTAAATATATTTTTAGTCTCTCAAATTTAGGATAAATCTATTTTTGGTCTCTTAAATTTAAAATTCTTGTTTTTAGTTCTTATAATTTAAAAAAATCTTATTTTAGTCCTTATATTTAAATTTTGTTAAGAATTTTATCAAACATTATTGCATAAAATCTACTTATTGGTGTCCCTATTAATAAAAATATCACATTAAATCCGGTTCATATTGCATAATTGTCTTAATTAGTCACTTTCAAATATGTTATTGATAACCTAAAGGGCTAAAATAAGATTTTTAAAAATTATAGGGACTAAAAATAACAGTTTTAAATTTGAGGGACAAAAAATAAATTTATTTTAAATTTGAGGGACTAAAAATATATTTAAACCTTGAAACTTTGTTTGATGACATAAAATTAGTTTATTTATTACTTTAAAAAAAAATCTATCAAATACCAGTTCTCCTAAAGTTTCCCCATCACTAATACATTTGAGATAAATATTTCTTTTATCCTTTTAATTTGAATTATATACCATTTTAGTCCTCTAAACTTTTTAGTCAGTTAAGCCCTTCAAATTTTGAAATTAAGCAATTTGAACCTTCAATTGATTTTATTTTATCTAATGCTTTCAGATTTCCTTCGTGATCGATTTTTTTAGGGGTTTACCTTTAATTTACTATACAAAATTTTAAAAGTATAGAAGTTATTAATTTAGTGAAAAATTGATATATTTGAAGGATTTTATAAGATGTAAGATTATGGTTTGAAGAGGTAAATATTATTTTTTGTTATAAATAAAACTTGATATTTTGATTCACGTGTTTTAATAAGGAGAAAATGAATAAAATAATTTAAATGCTTCAATTTTCACCCCTTCATTGTATGATTGTCGTTTCCTTTTTTTATTTTCATTATCCATGCTTGGTACGTATCCTTGAGAAGATCTTGAGATTAAAGATATTATTGTAGTTATAGGGTGGTTTTGATGTTTAGGAATTTAACAAATTCATAGTTATTGATAACATTGTATTTGTATTATATTTTTTTTATATATATTTTTACCATATTATTTATAAGTTTTTAAAAATATACAATTATAAATATTTTATAAAAAATTTAATGTTTATGTATTTATCGGAAAAATTTTAATTTCTAAAATTGTGCCCTATCATTGAATCCTAGCTCTGGTCCTCTACCCGAGTCCCTGTGGAGTGGCAAAAAGATTCTCAAATAATTAAGCAGGGTGTTAAGTTGAAGTTGGGATAGATGTGTTGGGCTTTACGGACTTTTATGCTAGTATATTTGCTTTGTATGGTTGAATGGGCTGAGCCGGTTTGGTAATGGCCCAGCACAAAATTAGGTTGTAAAATAAATAAGTTTTTAAATTGTTAGGATATGTTTGGATAATTTTTTTTTGAATAGTCATAATATTAGAAATAATGACTAATATCTCACTACTAGAAAAATGTTATTTTTTTACAAATTTTCTTGTAAAAAAAAATATTCTAGAAAGTTTTTGCGAATTTTCCTGCAAAAAAATATTTGCAGAATTTTTTTGCGAATTTTCCTGCAAAAAATAATTTACAAATATTTCTTACAAATTTTGCTACAATTTTAATAATCATGGAAAAAAAAATTTCATGGTAAAAATTTGCAGAAAATATTGTAAGAATTTTATTTTGTTTCTTGCAAAAATAAATTTGCAAGTAATGTTTACTAAATGGTAAAAAAAATTTGCAGGTAAATTTTCCTTCGGATTTTCCTGCAAATTTTAATTCGCAGGAAAAATAAAAAAATATATTTAAATTCATAAGTTTAATATTTTAAAAAATCTTCAAATCCCACATCGATTGAAAATAAAACAATTAAAGAGTATATAAGTTGGAGTAACACTTAGCTTACAAGTTGAATTGTATGGTTGAGTGTTAGGCTTATAATCTACAATTAGAATTTAAAAGATTATGTATGAGGCATGAAAATAAAAGATTATGAATTCTTAAAATATAGAATTTATAGTATTTTTTTTTTAATTTTTTCGTAAAAAATATTCCTGCAGAATTTTTTGCAAAAAATTTCGCAGAAAAGTTTCCTGCGAATTTTTTAAAAGACTTTTTTTTGAGTAAAAAAGTCCATTGGTATTCAATCAGGATTTTATGTCACTTAAAAACAATCCAGTGGTATTCAATCTGGATTTTCAAGATATTTTAAAGAGTCCATTAAAATCTATTGGTATTCATTTGAAATTTTTTACAACTTAAAAACAATCCATTGGTATTAAAAAAATATAAGGATTTTAAAGGATTGTTGTGTGAAAGGGATTTTGAAGGACTTTTTAGTGTTATCTATAAATACCAAATTCATAAAACAATCTCATCCAAACCCATTGGATTTTGAAGGATTGTTTGAAGTGACTTTTCAAGTGAGTTTTTCATCTTTTTTTTTTCTTTGTTTTTGTCTTCTCCATTTTTTCTCTGCTAATAATATTGCACTATTGTTCATTGCTCATATATAATATTGTAATATTGTTCTCATCTCATTCCCCTATTTTGTGAAACTTCGATATGTAAATGATAATGTCATTGACTTGCTCTATTTTTCTGTTTGTTCTCTTTAATTGACTTGCTTTATTTTATTCTATGTAGTTGAATTTGTTCCTTTATATAACACAAAAAATGCTTAAAATTTCAACTTATTTTAAGTGATAATTTTTTTTATAACAAACGTCAAGAAAAGAAAAAGGTGAAAGATGAAATTGATATCATAATCTCTACAATATATATATATATATATATATATATATATATATATAAAAGATGTATTTGTTAGTGTTTCTGAGAGTAGAATGAGATGAAAATGAATCTTAGTTGGGAGAAAAACCTTCTCAACATAAAAATTGCGATCTCTCTCCTTCCCTTAAGTTTGTTACTCTTATCCCTCCTCCTTTTATAACTCAATAATTATTTTATTTTATTTACTATGAATTTTTCTTTTTCTTTTTATATTGTGAAATTAGGACTTTTTTATATTTTAAAAAAAGAAAATTAACATAAGACATTGCAGTATCCAATTTTTTAAAGTTTAGGATTTATGCCTTCATTAACTTATTTTTAAAAAAAGCAAATATTAAAATATTTTTTTAGAATAATTTACATTTATAAATATCGTTAAAAATATATAACTAAAATAATATATATATATATATATATTTTTTTTTTTCTATATCTAAATTCTTATTATTTAAATAATAATAATTATTATAATTATAATTATTATTATACTAATATTATATATATTGCATATGTAATTAGGTAAATGTTTTTTGGTGGATTGTGGATTTCCTAATCGACGCCAATTTTTAGCTCCATTTCGAGGTGTAAGATATCATCTACAAGATTTTGCAGGGTAATGACCCTGAAAATGAGAAAGAATTGTTCAATCTTTGTCATGCGTCTTTAAGGAATGTGATCGAGAGAATATTTGATATTTTTAAATCAAGGTTCACAATTTTTAAGCCAGCGCCTCCATTTTTATTTAAGACAAAAGTAGAACTTGTGTTAGTATGTGCAACACTACATAACTTTCTACGTAAAGAATGTCGTTTCGATAAATTTCCAATTGAAGCGGTAGATGAATCTTCAATGTTACCAGTTAATGAAGATCATATTTTTGAGCCTATTATTCAAACCCAGGAGTAAGAGCGAAAAGACGCTAATGCTTGAGGGACTAGTATAACTATTGATATGTGGATGAATGCTATTTAAGAAGATAGAATATTATGGAGAATTATTATTATTATTATTATTATTTATCTAGACATTATTGTTTTTTTTATTATTTTTGTCTTTAACTCTTTTTAATTTGAATGTATGATTTTTTTTTTGAAATCTTATCAAATGTAAAAAAATTCACGAAAATCCTACAAAATCCATTAAAATCTTAATTTAAAAGTCTTGCAAAATCCATTAAAATTCTGATTTTAAGTCTTGTAGAATCCGGCAAAGTCTTTTAAAATCCGCAGGATTTTTTTTAACTAAAAAAGTCCTTTAAAATCCTAATTCAATACACCCCCCTACAATTAGAATTTAAAAGATTATGTATGAGGCATGAAAATAAAAGATTATGAATTCTTAAAATATAGAATTTATAGTAATTTTTTTTAATTTTTTCGTAAAAAATATTCCTGCAGAATTTTTTGCAAAAAAATTCGCAGAAAAGTTTCCTGCGAATTTTTTTTTCCAGGAAAACTTCCTGCAATTTTTTTTTGCAGGAAACTTTCCTGCGAATTTTTTTCGCAAAAAATTTCGCAGGAAAATTTCCTGCGAATTTTAAAATTCGCAAAAATATATTATCCACGAAAATATTATCTGCAAATAAAATTTCGCAGGAACAACGTTTCCTGCAAATTTTTATGAAAAATTCGCAGGAAAAATCTCATGTAATAAGAGAAATTCTAGTAGTGTCTGTCAAAGATTATGAATACACATAAAATAGATATAGACATTTCTTTCTGAACATAATTTATTCTATATATAAGATATAGAGTTCAAACTCTGAACATCTTAGTTGAGAGACACAAGTTATCATTACTTATGTTAACCAATATTAGTATATGAACAAACTTCTTTATAAACAATTTAGGAGAGAAAAGTATAAAAGATAAATAAAATAAATTTCTTTATAAGGTAAAATTATCTTGTGCATAAATTAATGTGTAAAAGTTTTCTCTTATTAATTTCTACAATTTTTTTTAACTTATGCATAAATTAATTTTATTTTTCTTACTTGTCTCTCTTAGAAGTATTTCTGGATAAATTTACTCAAACTAGTATTACTTATCATAAATGCAATTTTCTCTATAGCGCAATGAATGAAAGCAAACATGCCCCTTCAACTGTGTATATATATGTTATGTAGAGTCCTAATTTTAGTCCGTAAGAGAGCAACTAATTCAAAGATGGCTAGATCAGCAAGAAGGCTTAAACCCCACCTTATTGCCATTGTCGCCATCCTTTTATTCTTAGGTAAAACTCAATTTCATGATCAAAAGAAAGTTTTTCTCTAATCTATGCTTCTTAAGAATATACGTGTTCTTCTAAATATATATTGATGAGGGTTACATAATGATATTGGAATAAATGTTCCATTAACCATGTCATATTCAGTAGAGATAACTAATCTCAAATTTAATATCAATAATGACTTTATCGATTAACCAACAGCTACGTTTTATGATATATACATAAGTTTGTGTTTGAGTGGTTAGATCAACAGCTACGTAAACCTATGAGAAGCTTTTGTGATGCATGGTTAAATTAAAATAAATATAAAAAAAACCTTCTATTAATCATATCTGTGAATGGAGATTATCCACATATAGGTAAACTATGCATTTTATTTCGAATAATATATAATGCAAACCTGAATTTCCAAGTAATATAAAAAAGTAAAATATTTTGAAACTATGCTGTACTAATTTCTTGGAGTACAAATTTTAAATTTTTTTTAAAAAAATAGAAGTTATTCTGGTACATATTCCTAATGAAATTATTACAATGTATAATTGTGATTTGAGCATTATTAATGGAACAGAATCAAGATGTGAGAAAGTGATGAGTGAGGGAGCTAAAATTGATAATGCTGCAATGAAGAATATGTCGATAATAGAAGCATACTGGGAAATGTTTTCAAATGACAAAAACTTGCATGTGTATTGCTGCTATGACAACCATATAGGAAGCTGCAATCCTGGTACAATAGACGACAAACATTGTAATGCCATTTGCCTGAGGCACTCCTGCCAAAAAGGAGGTCGTTGCAAAATTCTTGGCAGAAGGACTCCAAATCATTTTTGTCATTGCTATTGCTAAATTGTTTGTATCAACTATCAACATCAAATAATAATTCTTCCTCAGCTTGAATGTTTTGTTTAATTTTTATTTTTATTATCCAAGAGTATTTTCTGTCAAATATATGAACAAATTTTCATAAATATTTATCAGATATTTAATAAGTGGAACATTCTTTTCTAATTTAAAATTTTGCATTCACAAAAATTAAGATTCAAATCTTGATTACTTTATTAAGTATCACGACTCTCTCACCACTCGTACTAATTAAAGTTATAATGTTTTGTTTAAACGATATCATATTCTATTTTAACTTTTGGCAATATACACTACATCAAAATTAGGTTTTTGTGGCAATTAATTTATTCTTTAGCGACCATATAAATGGTCATTATTTTTTCTACCAGCATTTAAATAATGGCTGGTGTATCCAGTGTCGCTAATACTATTACCGGCATTTATATAAAATGCTGGTAAAGACCTACTAAATTGTCGGGAAAACTTATTTTTTTTAGTGGCAATTTTAGTAGCCATTTTAAAGGCTATTAAAAGTTATTTTTTCAATTGTCTCCTTTCTATCCATTTAGTGACTTTTATTCCTATAATTTTCTTTTCTAAATTCATAACTTATATACTTTTTTTTTATCTCTAGTCGATGTGAGATTTGTAAGATGAGGGTTTTCTTCTATTTATATATTTTTTAATTTATTTTTTTAATTGTCTTATCTCTTAAGAGATGTGAGATTTATAAGGTGAAAGTTGGTCTCTAATTGTTTTATAGCACTATTAAACTTGGTAATAGTGGGTGATTTGATACTAATTTATTATAGTGAATTAAGAGTCTAACTCAACCCTATAAATTAACTTATAAGGTGATAGTTATTACTCACTTATATACTATTTAATTATCTTATCTCTAATCGATGTGAGACTAGTTTTTTTTAACAAATAATTGTCGCTAATAGTAAACTTTAGTGTAATATAAATACACTTTTAGTGACTATTATATATTAGCCATTAATATTTTTATTATATAATTAAATAGCGGCAATTAAATTATTGTCATTAAACAATTGTAGTTAAAAACAATTTTTGTTGTAGTGATAACAAAATAATCTTTTATTTATGTTTTTTGTACAATTGGCAAAGAAAAATAATGAGAAAAGAATAAATTATCATTAGTAGCGATGAATCTATATGAAACATAGTGGGAGCACTTACTCCCATTACCATTTCAAGCATACATACTTTTTTTTATCCAAAAAATTATATTTTTTTTAAAAATATATTCTAATAAAATAAATAAATAAATAAATATATATATATATATAGTTAATCACTTATACACTGTCAGTGTAAAGTTTTTTTTACACTGGCAACCAATTATATTTTTTAATTGTGTCATGTCACTGTTAAAAGTAAATATGTTTACAGTTTCTTGCAAAAACTAGCCACCCAGTTACCATATGCGTCTCGGAGAGCCCTTATAGTATCGTGGGCAGCTCTTTTCATTATTTAAGTGTTAAAATGAGTTGCTTAAATTTTATCAAAATTACTTGTAGAAGCTATGGTACTTAAGAAAAAGAGAAAAAAGAGCTGATATGACATAGTGAGTTGCTGCAATGCTCTTACTTTAATGCCTAGATAACAGGTTTCTCCAAAATTGGAAGAGTTATAAAAACATTAAATATACCATCTTAAATGCTATTTAAACTCAATAAATATGTCAATTGTAACATTTCTAAAACTATAAATGATTCTTAATTGAAGCATTTACGAGTTACTCTTAAATACTACTTCTATTAAACTTATATATATATAAACAATTTCACATATACTAATAATTAAATCGTTAAAATTTGATATAAAAAAATAAGTTATTAAGTGTAATAAGTTTAAATAAACTTTTTTTAAAAGTAAGTGAATGTCTTCTTATATATATATATATATTAATTAATGAAATTAAGTATTAAATAGTTTTTAAAATTTTAAAATAATTATAGATTTGATTTATGTTTTAAAAATTTTTAATTTAATAATTAAAAAATAAATTTAATGTAAAATATGAATTATTGAGTGAAGTAAGTTTAAATTTAGAATTTAAGATTTAAAGTAAGTAGTATGTGTATAAGTACAAAGGACAAATTTATTTTTATTAATTAAATTAATTATTTTTTTTAATCTTAATATATGAGATAATTACCACGGACTGAAATTTTCAAACATAAATTGAATTGGTTTGTCTTGTTTAACTCGCACAACTAAAATACGCTTTAAATTTTTAATTTGCCTTTCCAACGTGAAGAGAGGAAGTAAATTTAGTGCTCTACTACATGATTAATATATTATAATAATATCCATGCAGAAACATTAACTTGAAGATTATTTTTTATACTTCTTTCATTTTTTTTATATTTCATTTTTTTATAGTTATTTTGTCAGATTTTATTGTTTTTTTTTATTGTTACTTTTCTAAAATCAATGACTTATTAATTTTTTTTTTCATTTTTATCCTTGATAATTAATGTATGTTTATTGAACAATGTATCTATTTATTTTTTAATATACTTATTTCTTCTCCAACCACCTAAAGGGTATAACAGGAAAATATGTAATAAATACTTTGAAAAACTAAAATATCAATTATTGTCTTAATTCTTGTGCATAACCTTAAAGACAATGAAAAAAAAAACAGAGGAAGTATCATTAATAGTTCCTTATATATTAATAAAAGTCTTTATTGATTCATGTAAAGGATAATTTTATTTGAGTTAATCACCTATACACTGTCAGTGTAAATTTTTTTACATTGGCAACCAATTATATCTTTTAATTATGTCATGTCACTATAAACACATTTACTTTTAACAGTGACATGACACAATTAAAAGATATAATTGGTTACCAGTGTAAAATTTTTATACTAACAGTGTATAGGTGATTAACTGATTTTATTTACATCTTTTAAACAACCTTTTGAGCTCATACATTCATTTTGAACTTTGTTGAAATTTGAAATTTTCTAAGATTTTGAACCTTGCTGGGACCATATGATTTGTTTTGGTTTATTGTTTACAACGGATTTAGGACCTAATGGTGGCCCAAGTGTAACATGTAGAATGCTTTTGATATCGTCAACAGTTTCTGATATACAAGTCTCTATTGATTCATGAAAAGGATAATTTATTTACATCCTTTCGAATAACTTTTTTGAGCTCAAACATGTATTTTGAACTTTGTTTCGTTGAACTAATTAAAGATGATAATATGATATATTTTTTTAGTTTTGATGATAATAAGATAATGATCTTAAAGAAATTAATATTTATTTAAGTTAGTATAGAATATATGCATTCAAAGATATAGAAAGAATGAAAATCAAACATGTTTTTATAACAAACGTAAGTTACAATCATGTAAAAATATACAAATGTAAAAATATACAACTATAAGGCTTAATAATTTAAAGTTTAATAATGACAAATCCTTAGTTTCAAGTAATGATTATGAAAGAGTAATAATAAAGGTATTAACAATTGGACTTAAGTATTTCAAATTTAAGCTATTATATGACATGCTATTATATGACATAAGTGTTTTAGCTCAAAAGAACACTTAGAAGCAAAGATAAACATCTTTGTTGGGTTTATGTTGTTGGTCAATCATGCTTATAAGTACACAAGATTGATGTATTGAGGAGTTTTAAGTTGGACATTTTCTCTAAGGGAAGATACTTTAAAGATTTTGATTAGTCACTTTGGTAGAGTCTCCCAAGCAGCAAGTTTCAATTCAAGCTGAACTTCTGATCGGAAGACTAGTGCTAAAAACCTTATTCAAATGGTTAATCAATAGCACTACCAAAAGAAATCTTCAAAAGCAAACTACTTTTAAAGAATACGTTGATAGCACCAAAATAAAAATATAAGATGATGTCAACATTGTTTAAACGTTAAGCCAACTCCAACATATCTATTTTGGAGTCTATAAGTAGACTCCTCTCTTATGTTGATACTTAAATTCCTCTATAAATCCTTTCTAAGATTGATGATATTGAAAAAAATTCAAGTTTCATATTAATTTAAAGTAAAATATACAATGTTTTAAAAATCAAACTAATTATATATTAAACTAGTTAGGATACTGTATCAATTGGTTATAGGACAAATCGGTAGGTCACTATAAAAATTGGTTATTTTACTTAGACTTTTGATTGTACCAAAGAATGAACGAGACCAAAAATTGACCAGTTCAATGGTCTTACAAAAAAATTGCCTATCACACTAGTTCTAAGTAGGTTGGTCTAGTTTTTAAAACTATAAAATTTTATATAAAGTGAAGACAACTTTCAATTTTAGAGCTAATTTTGTAAGATTGAATTAAGTCTTAATGTGCATATCTTAAAATTATATATGAGTCTTTATCATCTATTCATTAAAAGGATCACATACTATATTATTCATGCAACAAGCCCTCTACAATTACAATTATTAGTAAGAAAAAGAGATAGATACTCATAATTTTTAAAATTATAAATAAAATAAAATAAAATTGAATGAATGATTATAGATAATTATTTAAAAAATATGAAAAATTATTTATTTTATTTTTTCTGAATAAATAAGAAGTATAACGATTCATAAAAAAAAAAAAAAATTATACACCTCATGTATCCTTTTATAATATGTATAAATATTATATTTCGTGGCGGAGTACATGGAAAATCAAAAGAAAAAACACATATTATATTGTATATATTGCTTGTAGCGATGGGTGAGAGTGGTGTAATGGATAATGCTGCATTATTATGCTAATTACTAATTATCGTATCTTTCTATTATCGTTTATCAACATCGCCTAATAATTGCTTTGAGTAATAAAATATATTATATTTCAATTCTAATGATAGTTTATATATGAGTTTTTTCAATATCTTTCACCGTGATACATATGTAATCCTATTTGAATATGATAAAAGGAAGAATCTTTTTTTTTTTTTTAATCTTAAAATGTAATTATATTTCTAAAATTTATACTTTTGAGAGTTGAGACTATATTTTAAACAAACAATTTTATATTAGTTAATTCATTTTCGATTTCAGTAATATTTTTTAATTAATTAGTCACAGCAACTCTTTTGCAAATATAAGGAAAATAAAATCTTGCAAATTAAAATAATCAAAACAAGACGTTATACGATAAATTTGTTATATGTATTTTTTTTAATTTTTAGTTTAAAAAATAAACAAATATATGTTTAGTCATTGAAATTTAAAATTAGTCTTTTTAATCTATGTAATTTCAAAAAATATCATTTTAATCTTTATATGCAAATTTTATTAAAAAATTTATCAAATATTGTCACATAAAATTTACCTAATAGTGTATTTATTAGTAAAAATATCTCATTAAATCTAGTAATGACTACACAGTTATTTCAATCTATCATTTTCATATATGTTATTGAGATAAACTGGAAAATTAAAATAAAAATTTTAAAAATTACAAAAAATAAAAATAATAATTTTAAATTTGAGAGACAAAAATAAATTTATCATAAATTTAAGAAACTATAAACATATTTAAATCTAAAAAAATATTAATTTATTGTGTCACGTCACGCTTCATCTAATTTATGTCTATTTCAAATTTTCAATAAATGTTAATAATTTTTTCGTGTATAAGTATTTTTAAATTTAAATAACATTTAAAATACGAATAAGATATGAGGGGAAGTATTATAATTTTTTAATAATGTTAAATTATATATTTAAGAATAATTAAATATAATCAGACATGCATTTCTTTTATCAATATTAAAGATTATTCTATTTTATTAATATAAATAAAATAAAAACAATAATTTTGAAATTGATAAAAAAAATAATGAAATTAAATTATTTGAATTAAGATATATTATCATTATATCTATTGATTAATATGTGTAATGATTAGTACGATATACAAAATTGAAGATTTGGATTTTTAAAAAGAAGGATATATTTTAAAAGATAAAATATACTATTGTTGATTAGAAAAATCAAAGATAGAAATTTGTGATAAAATCAATTTTTTTTATAAAATTAAATCTAAAATTAGTTATAATATTAATCATTGATTTTTTAATTAATGATTATTGTAATTTATTCTCTAAAATAAGTCTTTTTAATTTAGAGGAGTCAAATTTCAAAATTATTTTATCAATAATTTGAAGATACTAGTTATGTTTAATTTGATAAATTTTTAATAAATACTTTTTTTAACAACTTTGATATTCTCAGTAGTTTCTTGCAATTTTATTTAAAAATGGATCATGATCAATCCTGGTCAAAACACTAGATCCATGAGTTACTAGTTGAACTAGTGTGTCATACTTGAATCATTTAAATTGATATATTATTAAATATATAATTTAATTTTAACCATATAGCATGAAAATTACTTTTTGTCAAATGTAAACCAAAATTACTGGTTAATGACCTTTAAAAACTTAGGAGACCTAAGTTTATAATGGCATGTTAATTAGCCTAGGTAAATAAAGACCAATTTAGATACACTAAACTGAGGCAAAGGTTGAAAGCACTACAAGTTCTTTTGCCACCTCACAACCTCACATTACACAAAACATCACCACCTCACCACAATCAAATAAGCCTAAATTCTTCCAAGAGGTATTTTGATGAACACCTCGTTGTGCAACCTAAATAACTACACAAATAAACCCAAAATCACCATGGTCAACCCCAAAAATTGAAAAATAGTGAAACAATAATACAACAACCATCTAGAATCAATGAACAATAATAAGCAGGAAGAGAAGGAAAGTTAAAGGGATTATAAGCGTACATGCATAAGAGAGCGCCAAGAGATGAAGATGACAAAGAAAAGAGAAAACGGACGACATAGAAAGAGAACGAAGTGGAACGTTACCAAGTCTCGCACGGTGCCCAAAAAGTCGATGAGAGGGGACAACAGTTTTACAAGTATAGAAAGGGTGGGTGTTAGAGGTTTCAAAGTTGTGTTTGAATAAGTTAAGAGTAAATTTTTAATTTAATTGTAATAATTTCTTAATTAATATTTATATGGATTTATTAATTTTATACATAATTAAAGTACAAATAACGAGTATATATATATATATATATATATATATATATATATATATATATATATATATATATATATATATATATATATATATATATATACTAAGCAGATATAAGGATGAAGATTAAAATTATTACCTAATAAATATGAAAATAAGTATCAATATTTTTTTCATACGTGAGTATGGAGACAAATATTATAATTCCCTATCTAAAATTCACCCATTTTCATCACTAGATATGAGAGTACAAGAAGAAATGACATTTGAGCAGTGTTATAACTTGATATACTACATTTTTTGTTGTTTAACCAATGTAGTTATCACTTTTATAAATAATATTTTAAAAAAAATATTTTTATTCATATATTTTGAAAATATTATATTAATAATACTAAATATTATATTAATATTTGTGCATTTGTATTTTATTTTTTAAATTTTGGTTACGTTAAAGTATATTTTATAAAAATAGTAATTGAAAAACTTTGATATTTTTGGGATTTAAAGGGAGGGTTATAACATTTATATAAAAAGAAATGAAACTAAAAATTGAAAAAAAAATCTTAATAGATCCTAAGATGGTGTAAAAAAAAAAGATCATAAGACTTATATGCAAATTAAATGTCGTGATATATAGGTAAATAGGTCCGCATATTATTAGACAATAAATAAGAAAATATTTTTTTGATCAATAATAAATAAGAAGATATACTGAATCATAAAAAAAAATATTATAACCTTCTTTATATATATATATATGTATATATATATATATTAATGTTTTGACCTTAAATAACAACTAAATCTTTTTTTAGTACGTTTTTCATATAGGAACAATAAGCATTTTGTACGAAATTTAATTTGATTCTTATAATATTAGGAATATTATGTTTCAGTTAACCACATTAATTAGGTTGTAAAAAAATCGTATCGTTTTAAATTATTGATTAAATTATTACTGATCATAGAGCCAATTTACTACATTAATGTTGCCTCTCCAGAGCTATATATATATATATATATATATATGTGTGTGTGACGATCCTAGTTTTAGTCAATCGCAGCAATCAACTAAAGTAATTTAAAGATGGTTAGACCAGCGAAAAGACTTCTATCCCACAGTACTGCTGGCATTGCCATCATCATGTTATTCATAGGTAAAATTCATATTCCATACATGATTAAGAGTTTCGTTTTAATCTTTGTTGCTTAAGAATATACATACATTTCTCTGGATATGTTGAACAGTATGTTCCATTAAGAATAACTTGTCTTATTTGGTAGATGCAAAATTAATCTCAAAATTATTTTACATTAGTTATCGATATTGACTTTATCAATTGAACTAAACCATCATCTTCTATGTTACGAATTGGAGTAAGTGGTGTAAAATTTTACATTGCAATTATATTGTTGTGATTATAAACAGTAATTGTAAAGCTAAATTAGTGTAATACTTATTGGTTAATTATAAAGTTACAATGTATAATTGTTGGAACAGGTTTAAGATACAAGATAGTTGTGGGCGAAGGTGGTGCAATGGATAATGGTGCAGTGAAGAATATATCAAATGCAAACTGGGATGGAAAAGTGTATTGCTGCACTGACAACCATATAGGCAGTTGCATTCCGAATAAGACCATGGATGAAGATCGTTGTAATACCCTTTGCCTACAACATCCCTGTGAAAAAGGAGGTTTTTGCAAAATAATTGGCAAAAAGAGACCAAATCATTTTTGTCATTGTAGATGCTAAATTTATTATCAAGTTCAATTAATTGTTGCACAAATGAGGCCTCAATGATTTGGAGTAAGGAAGGATCTCAAAATTGTTGAAGATAATTGAAATTAATTGATGGAGAATTTTGACTACAGCAAGTTGTACTCATAATTACAAGAGATCAAATGATATCTCATCTACTCAATTTTTTATTTGCCTTGACAATTTCATGTAAGTTATATATATTTGCTAGATTATAAAGATTTCATACCGGTTATGATTTACTTCTATTTTTTTGTTAAATTTGATTTTAATATCTTTAAATTTGAATTTCTTCTATTTGAGGAATTAACAAGCAGCAATGCTAAAGCCGATTAAAAAAGAAACACTAGATGAGTGGAAATCTACAAAGAATTCATGGATATCACATCACAAATGTGAAAAATGAACACGTGAGGTCATAATATTTACATAATTGCAGATAATTAAGTAAAGGAGGTAACTTGTGGCACCACCAGTAATGAGGCTGTTACTTCTAACAAAATTGTAACTTGGCCAAAAACCAGTAGTTCACTAGTTAGAACTGAAGTGTCAACTCTAACCTAGGGTCTGCATTGTGTTTATTGTTTAATACTCCTCAGAGATAGTTTGATTCTCCTTTGCCAGTGTCAAATCTGTTACCAGGTAGGATAGCAAAAGCATTAAAACATATCCACAAAAAACTACTTTAAATTAGTCCAAGAAAATGCATTAAAAAGTTGGAACTATTGAAGCAAAAAATTAACAAAAGCACCTTACAGAAGATCACAAGACACTCAAATGAGGAATTATTCTTTTTAAATAAATATAATGATAAAATATTAATTTTATACATTGTTATACGTACTGTAAAGGATATGTTTAGTATCTGTACTAAGGCAAGACATTTTCCATCATCACCTTTTATGTATTCATTTGTATACTTTACCCACCATTATTAACTTCATTTTAACTGCCCATTCATCTCGGTTTATAAGTATTTCCAAATATTAATCCCATTTTCTAGTAAACTTGAATTAATGGATAAATTTTCCCTGTAGCCTAAAGTGTTATAGGTAAAGGCCCATTGTTTAATTTTATATCTCTTAGCATGCTCAGAATAATCAAGAGGATTTTTGTCTTGGAACCTGGACAATGTCAGTATTCAACTATAGCAATAGGGAAGGCAAGGATTTATTCCTAACCATTTGATCATATAAAGATGATATTATGTCTAGGATAAACACTCAAAATAATGAAGGTCCAAGTATCTCTAAAAATAAGAGAATCACCTTCTACATGCAATAAGGCACATTTAATTGTCGGAAACAACCAAGAAACAGCGGAAACAATTTATATAGACCTTGTTCTGTTTCGCCTTTTTTCTAACACAGACACATTAACACACAAACCTTCCCAACAACAAGACTTATGTAAATATTCCCTAAGAAGCTGTAAGTAATAATTTATATTAGACGAGTAATCTTTTAGTACATTATTTCTCAATTAACCTTAACATAAATAAAGTATAGAATAAATTACACTTAATTATAATCTGAGATTTCGTAAAATTATGATGAAGATAGAACCAAGTTGGATCTGCTGATGAAAAAATTCTCGTATACCTTGCTATGATCACTCAAAGGGGGAAACAACACGCCCCAAATCACAACATTTATAACTTTGTGAATCTGCCAATAAGAAAAATAGGAAACAGGATTTAAAACATACTAACTTCATAGTTTAATAAATTATTATGAAATAATACAAGAGGAAAATCACTGCATGAAAAAGCTTCAACCAGTGTATTTAGATAGTAAGAGAGTCTTAAATTTAATACTAATAGATAGCAACCTGTTTTCTTGTCCATAGGGGTTCAGGCCTCCATATTGCTGGAGGAAACAGAAACGTTTCACACTCAGAATTTGACATGAAATCTTTCTGACAGTGTTTATCATAGAATGAACAAAGCCCAGCCATTGATACACCAAACCATAGAGTAGTTAAATTACTTTTCCGGTTAAAAATCTATCCAAACACCATAATTTTTTTTTTTAAAACTTAAGCCTCCATCATTTCCACACGTATTCCCAAATAAAATTTCTGATAAGTGCAAACCTCGTGGTTCCTACCCAAATAAACTCGGGATTGAATAGAATATATTATTGTAAAAAGAAGAGAAATATCTTTAAGGTAATTATTATTGTAAACTTTTATACACTGGTTCAGATTTTTTTTATCAGTAGGTTCTACCTACATAAAATCATAATAAAAATAAAATGGACTGTAATTTAATGTTTACAATAGAAAAGAACAATAAAAGGGAGATAACTTTACAAGCCCATTATCTAGTTTTACTTTTACATGACGTTCCACGTTTATTTTTTCACATACTTATCCTTAAAAAACTTATATAGAAAAATGTTAACAAGTGTTTTTAGTGTACTAGTGAAGGAATTTTTTTTTTTTTTATTAAACAATACAGATTTTCTTGTATCTTTGTTTTAGTTTTTAATGAGTTATAATTAACGTTTGGAGCAAGCAGCACAAACGTTCATTTGGTAACATCTATTAAACTAGTCCACTGTAACTTATAAAATAAATTATTTTTAAAATTAACAGAAATTTTCTTCTGAACGTAATTAATAAATGAAGGCAAACCTGCCCCCCTTCACTCCATGGTGAGTATAGATATGTTTGGCACACTAGTTTCAATCCGTAGCAGAAGAATTAACTATAAAGTTATTTAAATATGGCAAGAATATCGAGAAGACTTCTATCCCACCTTGTTGCCATTGTTGTCGCAATTTTATTCTTAGGTAAAACTGAATTTCATTGTTAAAGAAAGTGAGAAAGTTTCGTTCTAAAATGAGTAATGCTATACATTTTGAAACCAACCTCCCAAAATTTGTTTAAACACTTAAAAACATTTTTATTGGTCGACTTACATGTTTGACATTTTAAAAAATTTAACATTTAGAAGATGTTTCGGAATTCGAATTCCAAGGCTTTTAACATTTTTGTTCGAAAATTTGCTCATACATATACGTGTGTGGTTTTATTGATATATATTGATGATCAGGGTTACATATATAATGATAATGGAATATATATATATATATATATATATATATATATATATATATATATATATATATATATATTCCATTAATCATGTCTTATTTGGTAGAGAAAAAATTAATCTTGAAATTATTACACTATAAAAATTGACTTTATCGATCAATTGATCGTGTCACCTATTATGATACGATTTTGAGTGATTAGATCAATCACTACTAAAGTTCACGAGATTGAGATGCATGTTTATAGTGTATGTATGTTTATACTGTATGTGTGTGTGAGAAGGAAGATTATGATTATGGACATATTAGGCAATAAGCATTTTGTTTCACATGATAGATGTTAGAATGAGTAATTAATTATTATATGGTTATGATTGAGATAGAATCAGGATACAAGAAAGTGATGGGTGAGAGTGGTGAAATGGATGAAGTTACATTGGCAAATATCCCGACATCACTTGCGCCAAACTTGGCGGTGTATTGCTGCACTGACAACCATATAAAAAGGTGCGTTCCGAATACAACCGATGACGATCATTGTAATACCCTTTGCCTACAACATCCCTGTAACAAAGGAGGTCATTGCAAAAAATTTGGCAACAAGATCCCACGTCATTTTTGTCATTGTTATTGCTAAATGCATTATCAACTTCAAATAAATGTTGCACAAATCAGGCCTCAATGAATGTTTTATTTAAATAATATAATACTATATTTTAACTTCGATAATGTCCCATCAGTAGTTTTTTCTTCATATTTATTTTACGATTAACAAAGCAAAAGCAAAAGAATTAAACTTTCATTTTAAGTACCGCGTAATAATTGAGGGTTTACTTGAAAAGAAAAACATGCACAGTTAATATTAACAAATAGAGGAATGAGGACGATACAAACTATTAAGATTATCATAATGATAGGAGTTGAGATGGTATATATAATATCTTTAAGATTATTATTATAAATTTTTATCAGATTGGTTCAGATTTTTTTTTTTTTTTTTATCAATAGGTTCTACCTACATAAAATCATGATAAAATAAAGTGGACTGTAATTTAATGTTTCCATAAAAAAAACAATAAAAGGAATTTTTTTGACACAGAAAATCATATACTTTCCGGTAAAATAATATTCTGAATATAATGAAAAAATTTATTATAAAAATTTTCATTAACAAAGAAAATATAATTTTTAGTTAAGGAATAAACTACCAAATTATTTTCTCTTTTACTATATTGAATAATAATTTGTCTAATTTAATTAAGAATCATTTCAGAAATATCTTTCTTACTATTATAAATATGATCTGTTATCAATTTGTAATTGATTTAATAATCACTTTATGAAAATAGTGATTGTGGTTGACTTCAAATGAAAGCAAGTTGTTAAAATGTTTTAAACATTTGAAAAATATACCATATAGTGGAATCTAAGTTGCTGAACTTAAAGTTTCAAACAAAACTCTTCGTTAAGAAAATTGTCTTTTGAAGTGAGATTTGTTTTAAAACAAAAGTTGTCTCCGTAAGAAAGTTTTTTAATTAATGATTGTCTTTATGAAATCTTTATGATTTCTGCATTATCACGATTCATACGTCTTAAACTATATACCATAGTTAAAACACTCAAACCAATCTATTAGAATATTTTAATTTTAGTTTACCAATTTTATTTATTTTACAGAAGAGATATAAGATATCAAATGGATACAACTTTTTTCTTTAAATCTTATGAATAAAAAATTTCGTATCTAATTAATCATTTTTTCTAAAAATATTTATTATGATTTTAATTAAACTGTAAATATTAGTTTTAGTTGTTGTGAAAAATTTTATTTTATTATGATTCTTATTTTTTATATTAATAAATTTTTATTTAATAATTATTGATAATAATTGATGGAGAAATTTTAGTACACCAAATTATAACAACTTGTACTCAAAATTTCAAGATATCAAAAGCTGACTTAATTATCTAATCAATTTCCCTATTGGTCCCGTCAATTTCATATATTTAAGTTAATTATATATATTTTTTAGATTATAAATTTGATTTGATTTTAAAATTTATAAAGTAATTTATTTTAAAAGTTTTAGAATTAGTAAACTCTAACAGTTTGTGTCCTAAAATTTTAAAGATAAAAAAGTTACATTTAATTAATCCTTTTTTTAAGATTTTATTTTGTTATGTATCTTTATTTAAATCATAACTTGTGTGTTTTCTAGTTAAAAAATTTAAAAATTAAAAATATGAAGCTTTTATTAAAGAATACATTTTCTGTAACTTTACCTTAGTTTTCAACGAGTTATAACGGTTGAAACAAGCAATACAACGTTGCTTTAGTTGCACTATTAAAGTAGTCCACTGTAACTTATAAATAGAACGTGAGTTTTAAAATTAAAATAAATTTTCTTGGAAACGTAATTAATGAATGAATGTAAACTTGCCCCCCTCCACTCCATGGTGTGTATATATATGTTATATGTATCAAGTTTTAGTCCATAGAAAAATAATTAAGCAATCATCACATTAATTACATTAGGTATATTCATTCATATAATAATTTTTTTAAGGCATATCTCTTCATCTCTTCTTATTTATCAATTTTTTTTTATGATTGCATTCTATCTTTCTCACTTCATTCTCAAATCAAATGCATTTTTCTCTAAAAATAAAAAAGAAATCTTCATTTCAAATCCTTCATCTTAAATTTCCTCTCTTTTTTTTTTCCTTCATTTTTTTAAACTCCAAATTTCATGCATACATACATTTCATTATGAAATAAAGGTCCAATTAATTATTCATTCATATCACAATGAGACAAAATAAACAAAAAGAGAAAAAAGAAAAATTATTTGAATTGATTATTTTCTTTCAGAAAAGATGTCAAATAAAAATTTCATGCAATGCCTTGAGTAAAAAAGAAAAAAGAAGAAAGAGGAACAAGAAAGATGATAAATAACATGAAGACAATGTTCTCATTTAAAGTTAATTCCTAACCAACAAGATAAGTTTTATGAAAGTTTAGGGTTTAAAATTATTGTTAACCATTTGAAGTATTCATTTAATTAACTTGCATATATAACAAGTTGTGTTGTATTCTTCATTGTCTCTATCTCATTCGATCTTGTTGTTTTCTCATTATTCCTTCCAAAAATAAAGAGTTTGTCCTTGTAAAAAGTTTGAGTCTATTGGATGATTCTTAATCAAAAGGTTTTGCAATAATTTTTTTTTGAAGATTTCTTATCAAGACAAATTTACCATTTTATGAGTATTTGTCCAATCCAACTACCACATTTGATATAGGCAAGTCTTTTGAGCAAAGGAAAAAGTGAAAAAAGAATGTGAAGTTCATTATTAAAAACTCAAAAGGGTGGCCTAAGCAAAAGTTAGGAAAAGTGAATTAAAAGGGTGGCCTAATAAGCAAAAGTTAGAAAAAGTAAATTAATAAAACAAAGAAAAGAGAGAAAAAGAAAACGAGCAACAAGCAATCCATCAAATTTTGTGCTATAATTAAATTTAAGAAAATAAACAATCATGAGATAATGAGGTTTTGTACTTGAGTTTTAACGGTTGGAAAAAGCAACACAATGTTATTTTGGAGCAAAATCCTTAGTTTTACTACAATAACATTTGTTATAAAATAAATCATAAAATTTAAAATTTAGTTAGTTACTTATCATAAATGAAATTTTCTTTGAAACATAATGAATGAAAGAAAATTTTTTGCTTGATCAATATCTGAAAGAAATTGTTAGGTTGACAAAGATTGTTCAAAGTGTCGATTTTTCATTGCAGTTTGAATTGCACATGTTGGTTGAAAAATCAGAAGGGTAGAGCTAGAGTTAGAGCTACAACCTTGAAGGAATGATAGTTGTTTGTTAAATGGTTATGGTTCATTAAACAGTGGTTGATGTTCATCATTGTCATCCCAAGATTTGAGTTGGGGGAGACAATGAAGTCAAATTCTTTTTCTTCTTTGTTTTCAAGAGTCATTGTTACACATCGATATAAAGCATGAAGTTCTTTGACACGACTCTCTTTGGTACCACAAAGATCTTCTTCATTGTCATTATCTAATACCTAATTAATTGTGTGACATTCCTGCAAATTAATATATATACTAATACTTATAATCATAATTTTGAAAACTAGTCTGAACTGATTGGTCAGACTGATCCTGAACTGATTCGGTTCGTCCAAAAAACTGTTTTGCATCAAACTGGTAGAAAACTAGAAAAACCAGTCCAAAACTGATAAAATCAATAAAAAATTGGTTGAAATCAATTTGAACCAATCTAGTTAAATTTGTTTTTTAATTTTTAAAATTTAATTCAAAATATTTTTAATAAAAAATCATAAATTAGAATAACTTATTTTTAATACTTGTTTCACAAATATAATTGAATCATTTATGTTAATTTATTATTATTAATAAATATTTTATATTTTATTAAAACTTAAGCTTAAAATATTATATTATATATAGTTTAGGATTTTAAGTATGCATTAAATGTTAAGAATTTATAAATAATATTTTAATTTAATTTTTAGTGTTATAAAATTATAATATTATATTTATTTAATATTAATTTTGTATTAATAATAATAATTATTACTATTTTATTTATATATTTCAATTTAATCACAATTGAATCATTGAATTTTAATTAAATCGATGCTTAGAGTCTTGTTATAAAAATATTGCTTATAATCATACAAAATATCATGTAATATAAAAGATCAATTGTATAGGAAAAACATACAAATAATAAATCTATATAAAACTTAAAATAATTTAACTTAACCAAAATATTATACCGGTAAAATCTAGAAGTCAGAACAAATAAATATTAAGATACATATTCTTTGAGAAAGAAGTAAAATACGTAAAAACTCTAAATACCTCAACAAAAATTTCTACATACATTTTCATAAAAAATTCTAAAACCCTAAAACTCAAAATTCTAAACTTAATAACCAGAACACAAAATAAAAATAATTTTTCAAATAGGCTTAAAAATATACAAATTGGTTATGAAAGAGATGAAAATGAGAAAAACTTTTATAGAAGGAAGAAAAAAATACAACAAAGGGACAAAGCAAGAGATGATGCAGTATGAAAAAAATTCCACGAGGAAAGTGAAAAAAGTGAAGGAAGCAAGAAATATGTGTTTGGCGTGGGATGCACAAAAAACGTCCCAATCTGTGCAGTTTTGTAATGCACAAAAGACGCGCAACCCAGAGATGTTTATTGTACATTTTTAAAAGAGTTAATAATTCATATACTATTACCATAAATTTTTTTTACATCGACAATTAATTATATTTTTTAATAATGTTATATTAATTATTTATTTAATAAAATAAAATAATTTAAAAAATTTGATTAATTGTTAGTATACAATGTATGGATAATTAATTTTTTTTAAAATGTACAAAAATGTTTATCCTCTCAAAACATTTTTTTGTCTATTTTTTGAAATTTACAAAAAACGTCTATACCTCCAAACGTTTTTGTTTCATTCGATGTTGAGGCCCAATGATGTTTTCTTTGCGTGGCTGTGAACGTGTCCAAAATAATTTATTGTGATAAATAATTTTTAAAACTTTTTAATTTTATTTATTTACTGTGGCCAAAAACCTACGTATAAGTCCTATTCTAAGTCCGTAGCAAGCAATTAACTAAAATAATTTAAATATGGCTAGAACAACGAAAAGACTTCTACCCCACTTTGTTGGCGATGTCATCACAATTTTATTCTTAGGTAAGACTTAATTTCATGATCAAAGAATGTGAGAAAGTTTCGTTATTATTTGCTCCTTGAGAATATATGTGTTGGTGCCAAGAAAAAAATGTGTTTCTCTAGATATATTTTGATGAGGGTTACATAATGATAATTGAATATATGTTCTATATATTAAACATATCTTAATTGGTACAGACAAAATTAATTTTCAAATTATTGCACTATCAAAAAATAATTTTATCAATTGAACCAACCATCACCTATATATTATGATACGGGTTTAAGTTTGAGTGATTAGCTAGATCGATTGCTACATTTTTTCTAAAGTTTATGAGATTGATATTCATGTTCAAAGGAGGGATCAAATTAATGATATCAAGAATGTATTTTTGCTTATTTTTAGAGTTTATAAATTTTAAAAATTATTTATTAATACTTTATTTCGTTAATTCAAATCGACAAATAATGATAAAAGTATTTTATATAATAATTTAAATTTATACAATAAAGTATCATCTGACTTTCAAGTTTTTTAAAATTTATAGATTTTATCTGTATATTAATGCTTAGCAAAAAAAAATCTGTATATTAAAATTTTTTAATTTAATAATTGAATCGTTAAAATTTAACATACACAATAAATTATTAAATAAAGTGATTTAAACAAAAAATTATTCTTGAAATCATTTGATCCTTCTTCATTATATATTCTATTAATCATATATGAGAATAGAGATTTTAACACATACATCAAAAGTCATATTTAATTAATTAATGACAATGTAAATAGTCACTAAAATGTTTATCAACAATTAAATTATAGTGGATGTATTCGAGTAGGTAAAAGTTTTAGGGGCCACATTAACGAATGCATGTAAAAACCCTTTTTATGGTCAGAAAAAATTAAGTCCTTTTAGAAATAATACTAGTAACAATTTTAATGGCTACTAAATATACAAATTGTATCTGTCTGAGGGTACACTCGTAATCTTCTAATAATTGGAGGGCCGAACGAGAGCTTCGGGTTGATACTTCAGAGGGGGGAGGTACCTACAAAAGGCACTCCGACGCTCAAGTCAGGACAAGCACGATTCTCTAGGGCAATAATTGAACAGTGACGTGCCTCGTTATAAGTGACCTATTTATACTACCTTTGATGGCCCTAGTAATACGATGCTAATCGGCTGATTATACCTTAATCGCGCGTTTGTCCTTGTTAACCGTGATTATCGCCTTAACTATGCTGACTGTTGGTCATTGGCCGAGTCGACAAGGAACGACCGAGACAACCTCTTTGGCCAAGTCGATATGGAACGGCCGAGACAACCTCTTTGGCCGAGTCGACAGGGAACGACCGAGACAACCTCTTTGGCCGAGTCGACAGGGAACGACCGAGACAACCTCTTTGGCCAAGCCGATAGGAAGAGGGTTAAATTCTCCATGGTTCTCGGCCCCTTACCGAGCCAAAGCAGTGTCTGAACTGCATCAATATCTGATAGGACATGACGTGTCGGTCCATGTGGCCGATAGGACCCTTCCGGTACACAAGCCCCCCAGCCTTAAGGAGTGAAACGACGCAAAGGGTAGATGTGACTTTTCAGTTGTGGCGGTTGGGTTGAAGTGTGGATTTGTAACCGTTGGGTTCGTAACCGTTGGGTATTAATTGTGGGAATTTGAAGTGTTGTAGTTTTTGGACCGTTGGATCAATTTGATCCAACTGTTCATAAGGGTGTGACGGTTGATGTGCGTTTCCTGAAAGTACTATAAATAGGCGTGGTGGGGACCAATTTTGGTGTGTTTACTTGTCTTTAGCCTTCACTTGCTCCGAGCCGACGCGAAGATCAAGCTTGAGTGCCAGCTATCGACCAAGACCGTCCTAACTTTAAGGTATGTTTCCATGGCCGACTTTGAAATGGGTGTGGATGATAGGATTTCACAGGTTGGCTCCTCTGGGGACACCGGAACTGGATCTGCCGATACAAGCTCACGTACACCAT
The DNA here is from genome assembly GCF_000230855.2 of Cajanus cajan. Lineage (NCBI taxonomy): Eukaryota > Viridiplantae > Streptophyta > Magnoliopsida > Fabales > Fabaceae > Cajanus > Cajanus cajan. The sequence continues at coordinate 65,082,533 of NC_138518.1, forward strand.
CGGATCGGCCCGAGGTTTCTGCCTCAGCATCGAACAAGTCGGTCAGTGTTGAAATCGTTGAAGGGTTCGAACACTCACAAAGTGTGGAGGAAGCTTCTTCTCTTGAAATGAATGAAGGCCGACCGAGCACTCGCAAAGTCGGCTTGGCCTCTCGCCGTTTCGGCCCTATAGAAGTCCTCGGCTATAGATGGGTGCACAGAGAGGTGGGTAGCGTATGTTCACGTTACACCGATAAAAGTTTGATTGCGTTGCTGTTTGACACCGAGAACTTTGTTACCCTTCCGGAAGATGAGGTGCCATCCAATTTCTTCTTCGAGCCGTGTCGAAATGATGGATCATGGGATTTTGATTTTGTCTTTCTTGGCCGAGAGAAGTGTAAATACAACTTCTTTTTTGTATATGACTATCTGTTTAGGGATTTGGGGGTTACTCTCCCCTTCGACAAATTTTTTGTGGGGGTACTTCGGCTACTAAATGTGGCGCCGACGCAACTCCATTTGAATAATTGGGACGCGATGCAGGGATTTCGGCAACTGTGTATAGCTCTTGGCATCAAGCCGACGCCCAACCTTTTTATACTATTACGCCTCTCGGCCAACGAGGAAAGCGAAGTGGCTTTCCCTATTTCGGGGAGGCAACTGCTTACTCCAACCATTTACGACATCCTACAAGAGATTTAAAGTAGGATTTTTCAAAGTTATGATCCGGCCGAGCACCGACAACAATAATTTTTTTGATGCTGAAGGGAGAGCATTGTTCCCTTTGTATTGGACTCGGATGCCAAGGAAGTATGACGTGGTGTCCAAGTCTAAGATGTCCTCAGAGGAGTGTGCCGACCTGAATATCTTGGAGAAACTGCCTCGGCCCTTGCCATGCCGAGAACTCGTTCGACTGATGAAATCATCACAACCGCTTGACGATTTAATTGGTATAGCAACTATCTTATGTTTAAATTCATGCGTTGTCATTGATTTTGACTAATGTTTGTGCAGGTATCATGGCAAGCTGTGGGAGTGACGACTTGGACATTCATAACTTGATCAGAGGCCAAGTTGCTACGCCAGTGCCGACAGGGCATGGGGATAATCGGACTCCGGCCCGTGAGATGGCCCGACCCCAACCATAACCGAAGGAGAAGAACACTCAAGACGCCCACAAGGCGAGGGTGGCTAAGAGGAAGCCGACGAGGCGAGGGCCGAAGCCGAGTCGCGGAGGCAGAAACAACAAAGGTTGCCTGTCCTCATGGCTCCTCAAGGGTTGGTGAGTCCGAACTTCCTGGCCTCTAATGTTAGTGCTCAAGATTACTTGAGTCAAGACTTGACCTCGCAGGCGGGGCAGGTAATGTTGGGCCAGATGAGTTCAGCCCACAAGTGGACCTTCTTCTACGAGTTCCAAGCTCGCTCCTTGGCCTTAGCTCAGAACCTTATGATCAGCCGAACGCCGAGGCCGAGGAGCTGCGTCGAAAGCTCATTGAGTCGGAGAGGTGTGTACAGGAAGCCTTGGCTGCTCTATCCGAGGCGCAGTCGAACAGAAAGAAGTATGAAGCCGAGATGGTCCGCCAAGGCTGTCAGAACGATGATCTGATGTTGCAAGTACAGCGGCTGGAGAATTCTTTGAAGGCCGAGGCCGAGAAGTCAACTGCGTTGGCCGGCAAGCTAGAGGCATAGAAGAAGTCTTATGGTGCGTATCAGGAGAGGGCTAGGCGCAAGGTTCTCTCGCAGCACGAAGCTGGTTTCGCGCAAGCGTCGCGGCAGGCCCGACATTTCGGTAGCCTTCCTTCGGACTTCCAATTTGATATGTCTATGGACTTCTATCGGGGGAAATATGTCAACTTGACTCAAATTCCTCCGAATGAACAACCTGATGCGGAAGTTCCAGTTCGTCGTTAGGCCGGTCCGACTGAAGTGGAGACGGTTTCCGAGGAGGAGGTTGCCGAGGAAGAGATGCCAGCGAAGGGGGAGCCTGAGGCTCAGTCTTAAAATGTTTTTCTTATCTGTATGTTATGTAGCGGCCGATAGAGCCGTTTTTGATGAATTGTTTTGTCGGGCCGACATAGCCCTTTAATAATGAAATGCTTTTTTCTTGTCAAATACTGTTAAGTAGGAGTTAATTCGCGCGACAATTTTGATCTTAAGCCGCATCCTTGACCGAGAGACATCTCGGGAGGGAAGACATTTAATAAAGCCGCATCCTTGGCCGAGAGACATCTCGGGAGGGAAGACTTGGAATTAAATTGAAAGCAACATCCTTGGCCGAGAGGGTTCTCGGGATGGAAGACTTGTAATTGAAATAAAGTTGCATCCTTGGCCGAGAGGGTTCTCGGGAGGGAAGACTTGTAATTGAAATAAAGCCGCATCCTTGGCCGAGAGGGTTCTCGGGAGGGAAGGCTTGTAATTAAAATAAAGTCGCATCCTTGGCCGAGAGGGTTCTCGGGAGGGAAGACTTGTAATTGAAATAAAGCCACATCCATGGCCGAGAGGGTTCTCGGGATGGAAGACTTAAAATTTTTTGCAAAAATGTAATAATGAGTCATAGATAGATGAACTGTATTGTCATTAATGATTGGATGCCTTGTTAAAAACCTTGCCGGCTAAAACCCCTTTTCACAATTTTTTAAGAGAAAAAAAAGACCGGTTCAAGGAAAAGAGTGCATCGTAAGACATTTACATGCGTACATATGTGAATTGAATCCTAACTGCAATACGTCTTCAGCTGGGTAGAGTTCCATGTCCGAGGGATGACCTTGCCAGACAATTCTTCCAGTTTGTACGCGCCGTTATTAAGAGCGTGTCGTACTCGGAACGGGCCGTCCCAGTTTGCCGCCAATTTTCCTTCGGCCGGGTTACGCCGGGCCGAACCGGTTGCCCTCCAAACAAGGTCACCCTCTTGGAAATTCCTTGGTGTCAACTTGGAGTTAAAACGCTGAGTCATTCTTTGTTTACACGTCTCGGCCACGATTTGTGCCTTTTCTCAGGTTTCATCCAAGACATCGAGCTCGGCTCGGATTGCGTCATCGTTAGAATCTTCATGAAAGTGCGTCCGTCGAAATGAGGGTTCACCTACTTCGACCGGTATCATAGCATCTGTTCCATACGCCAATCGGAATGGAGTTTCTCTTGTTCTTGATTGGGGCGTGCATCTGTATGCCTAGAGGACTTCAGGGAGCTCTTCGGCCCAAGCTCCTTTGGCCGAGCCGAGCCATTTCTTCAACTCATTGAGGATAACTTTGTTGACTGCTTCGGCTTGGCCGTTGGACTGCGGGTGTTCGACAGACGTGAACCGATGCCGCACGCCGAGATTTTCAAGGAAGGTGTTGAACTTTTTGTCTGTGAATTGAAGCCCATTATCAGAGACAATTGCGTGAGGAATGCCGAACCGAGTGATGATATTTTTTCATATGAACTTCTGGACATTAGCGACAGTGATAGAGGCGAGCGGCTCAGCCTCTATCCACTTGGTGAAATAATCCACAACTACTATCAGGAATTTCCATTGACTTTTGGCAAGAGGGAAGGGGTCGAGTATATCTATGCCCCATAAGGCGAACGGCCAAGGGGAGCTGATGCTGTGCAGTTCAGCGGCCGAGGTGTGGATAAGGTTCCCGTGCCTTTGACATTGAACACATTTTTTCACATAATTAGCACAGTCTGATTTGAGTGTTGGCCAATAGTAGCCGGCTCTAAGGATCTTGGCGGTGAGCGTCCTTCCTCCCGAGTGGGACCCGCAGATGCCATCATGAACCTCTCGGATGACATAACCGGCTTGTTGCTGATCAATGCACTTTAACAAGGGCGGGGAGAACCCTCGTCAGTATAACTCTCCGGCCACCACGGAGTAGCGTGCTGCTTGAGTTCAGATCTTTCTAGACTTGATCGGATCGACCGGTTTCGAGCCGTTAACAATGAAATTCCAGATATCAGTTATCCATGTTTGTGCTGCTTCGGCTATCGGCATGCATTCGTTGGTAACACTTGGGGTGGGCAACTCCAGGTGTATCGTTGACCGAAGTTGTCCCAGCTTGTGACTACTCGCTAGCCGTGCTAATTGATCGGCTCTCTCATTATTCCCGCGTGGCGTGTGCTTGACTTGTATCTCTTCGAATTGGTTGCTCATTCCCTGGAAAAGATGGTAATACTTGAGCAGATTAGGGTCTTTTACCTGAAAGTTGTCATTTACTTGTTCGGTGACAACCTTTGAATCTGTCCAGCATATGATTTTTCTAACCCCCATCTCAGCTACCAATCTCATTCCAGCCAACAAAGCTTCGTACTCGGCTTGGTTATTGGACGCCCAGAAGTCGAAACGCAGTGATTGTTCCAAGGTAATGCCAGACGGACTCTCCAAGATGATGCCGGCACCGCTGCCCTGGCCGTTGGAGGAGCCGTCTACGCGCATTGTCCAAGTGTTGTCTTCAAAGTGGCCGAGTGGTGATAGTTCATTGATGAAGTCGGTTAAGCTTTGTGATTTGATGGCACCCCTAGGTTCGAAACGGATGTCGAACTCGGACAGTTCGATTGACCATGACATCATTCGGTTGACCAATTCTGGTTTTCGCATCACTTTGGCAATTAGGCAATCGGTTCGGACCACCATTGTGTGACTCTGGAAGTACTGCCGAAGGCGCCTAACCGCGTATATAAGTCCCAGCGCCACCTTTTCCAAGAGTTGGTATCGGCGTTCGACATCTTGCAGCACTCGGCTGATGAAGTATACAGGTTGCTGTTGGCCGTTTTGTTCTTGTATCAAACAGGCGCTTATGGCCTCGCCAGAAACTGCCAAGTACAAAACTACTTCTCGACTGGGGGTCGGCTTGGCCAACACAGGCAGGGTGCCGAGCCGTTTCTTGAATAGTTGAAAAGATACTTCGCATTCATTTTTCCATTGGAACCGATTTTCCTTTTTCAAAAGACCAATCATCGGCTTGGAGGTCTCGGCCATGCATGGTAGGAAGCGAGACAACGTTGTCAGTCGGCCAGCCAGCTTTTGGACCTCTTTCAAGTTTGCTGGGCTTCTCATGTCGATGATAGCCTGACATTTATCCGGGTTAGCCTCGATGCCTCGGCTTGATAACATAAAACCCAGGAACTTGCCACCCGAGACGCCGAACACACATTTGTCAGGATTAAGTCTCATTTGGTGCTTCCGAAGTGCATGTAAAACTTCAGCCAGGTCGGCTACATGGGAAAGCGTGTCGATCGACTTAACAACCATATCGTCTACGTAAATCTCCATGTTTTTCCCAATCTGGTCACCGAATATTTTGTCCATCAGCCGCTGATATGTGGCCCCGACATTCTTCAGGCCGAAAGACATTACTTGATAACAGTAGTTGGAAGATTCCGTGACAAATGCCATTTTGTTCTCGTCTCGGGGGTGCATACGGATCTGATTGTATCCCGAGTATGCGTCGAGAAAGGTCAAGAACTTGTGGTCGGCCGCACCATTAACCAATCGATCTATGTTCGGTAGTGGATAGGCATCCTTGGGACATGCCTTGTTCAAGTCTGTGTAGTCAGTGCACATTCGCCACTTGCCGTTCGACTTTTTGACCATGACGACGTTGGCCAACCATGTTGTGTACTGGATTTCTCGGATAAAACCCGTTTCCATGAGCTTGGATACCTATGCTTCAATTGCCTTCTTCCTTTCTTCCCCCGTCTTTCGTTTTTGTTGGGCAACCGGTTTCGCCTCTCGGCACACTGAGAGTTTGTGGCATAAGAAATTGGGGTCGATTCCTGGCATATCGGCCGGCCGCCACGCGAAGAGGTCTTTGTTTTTCCTAATGACTTGTCCGATTTCTCACTTTTCCATCTCGGACAAGTTAGAACCCAGGTAGGTCACATGTAGGTCGATCGGCCCGATAACAATTGGGTGTCGGTCTTCAATTGGCTCAACCCTTTTGTCCTGCTCCATTCGGGGGTCGAAGTCCACAATTGCTGGGTCAAGTTCTTGTGCTACTGTGTGTACACGCTTTACTCCGCGCGGCTCAGCCGTTTCGAGACGAGGTAGCCGAAGGCTGGCAAAATAACACTCCCTAGCCGCTTTCTGATCGGCGTGGATTGATGAAACTAGGTTGAAGAGGATTGAAGTTCTTCAACAATTCCATGCTTAGGACCGTGAACTCTTGAGGTAACCTTAGATGAAGCTTTGAAACTCCACGAAGAAGTCTTCCATGGAGGAGAAGCCTTCAAGGTGATTCGGTTATTCCTAGCTTTGTGTAGAAGCTTGAGGAACCAAGGCAAAGTTGAAGAACTTTGCTAGAAACCTTAGAGAGAAATTCCCTACGGTTTTGGAGACACTTGAGTGAGAGAGAAAATCCGATTTCTATTCTCAAAATGTTCAAAAGTGAGTACAAGAGAGGTAATTACAAATATATAGGATAGAGGTAGCTTCTAGGAGAAGCTAACCTTAACCATGGTTCACTAGGAACCATGGTAAGGTAAGCTTAACTTCCCACGATTTAGTAAGCTTGTAGGAGAAGCTAACCTTGACCATGGTTCACTTAAGAACCATGGTAAGGTAAGCTTAACCTACTAAGGTTTAGAAGCTTGCAAGGCAAGCTTCTAAAACCTAGAGGTGTAGCTTAGAATTTCGGCCAAGGAGGAAGAAGATGAGCTAGATAGGCGGCCTTGGTCCCAAATGGCTCCATGAATTAATTTGAAAATCCTTGATTTGGTTTAGTTAGGTTTATCATATGATGATGAGACCTAGCTAAATCAAATCTATGAAAAATTAGGAGCAAAATGAGTCCAATATGAAAAATTTTGCCTAGGCCCGACTCAGGCCCAATTTCTAAGCACACTCCCTAGCTTTGCTAAATGCCACCCCTTTTTCCCTAATGAAAAAATAAAAAATGACTGTATCAACTAGGGAGGTTAAATGGAGTTAAACTCTCCAAGTAACCTACCTTAAAATCAATATACAAACACTAGAAAAAGCAAGTAAAGTGCCTCACAAATACAAAGACAAAAAATAACCTATACAAGAGACTATGTATAAACTGTACAATATACACAAGTAGAACTAGGCCTTCTCTTTATGATAGAGCATTCCAAGTGAAGAATACCTTGGGCTTGACAAGCCCACTAGTCTTCAAAAGGTCCAACTCTTCCTGTATTCTTCTAGCCATAGCTCTGGTCACTAGGCCCTTGGCCCATGGTCTATCATCCTTTCCTTCTTGAGAAGGATTTGTCCTCAAATCTGTAGGTTCATCTTCCTCATCATAACCTGCAAAGGGAATAAGATCACTCACATTAAAAGTGTTGCTTACTCCATAATCACTGGGAAGATCTAACCTATAGGCATTATCATTGATTCTTTGGAGGACCTGAAAGGGACCATCTCCTTTTGGGTTGAGTTTAGACTTCCTTTGAGAAGGAAACCTTTCCTTTCTCAAATGAAGCCAAACCCAATCCCCTTCCTCAAAAATGAGGTTTTTCTTTCCTTTGCTTCTATCCAAAGCAGTTCTCTCATTTTGTTGTTGTATATGAGTTTTAACCTTCCCATGCAATTTCTTAACAAATTCAGCCCTAGATACCCCTTCTTTATGAAAATAATGAGAAGAATCTGGTAGTGGTATTAGGTCTAAAGGAGTAAGAGGGTTAAAACCATACACAACCTGAAAAGGTGAGATTTTGGTAGTCTTATGGACTACCCTGTTATAAGCAAATTCAATATGTGGCAAGTACTCATCCCAAGACTTATGGTTACCCTTAAGGACTGCCCTTAACATTGTAGATAGGGATCTATTAACTACTTCTGTTTGCCCATCAGTTTGTGGGTGACAAGTAGTAGAGAAAAGTAATTTAGTTCCTAGCCTACTCCAAAGAGTTTTCCAGAAATGGCTAAGGAACTTAATATCCCTATCTGAGACAATGGTTTTGGGTAGACCATGAAGTCTAACCACTTCCTTGAAGAAGAGTCTTGCTATGTTGCTTGCATCATCTATTTTGTGGCAGGGTATAAAGTGGGCCATTAGACTAAATCTGTCCACTACCACAAAAATTGAATCAATGCCTCTCTAGGTCTTGGGTAAGCCCAAAATAAAGTCCATACTGATATCAACCCATGGAGAGTTAGCAACAGGCAAGGGTGTGTAGGTGCCATGAGGCATTACTTTAGACTTTGCTTGTAAACAAGCTATACATCTAGAGCAAAACCTTTCAACATCCCTTCTCATATGGGGCCAAAAGAATTTTTCCTTTAGAAAACTTAGAGTCTTTTCTACTCCAAAGTGCCCCATGAGACCACCCTCATGACTGTCTCTTACAAGGAGTTTTCTAATAGATCCTTGGGGTATGCAAATTCGTCCTTCTTTATATAAGTACCCCTCAGAAATATAGAAACCTCCTTGTGGCTTAACCAAGAATTGGGTATAATTTTCACTAAACTCTGAGTCATTGGAATATAATTCCTTAATGTGATCAAATCCCAAGATTTGAGATCCAAGGGAGATCAACAAAGTGTGTCTCCTAGAAAGGGCATCAGCCACAATATTATTTTTCCCTTTCTTGTACTTGATCACATATGGGAATTGTTCCAAAAACTCTACCCACTTGGCATGCCTTTTATTTAGTTTTCCTTGACCCCTCAAATACTTAAGTGACTCATGGTCACTATGAATGACAAACTCCTTGGGAATAAGGTAGTGTTCCCAAGTTTGAAGGGCCCTAACCAAAGCATAGAGCTCTTTGTCATAGGTAGGGTAGTTAAGAGAGGCACCCTTAAGTTTTTCACTGAAATATGCAATAGGGTGCCCACCCTGTAACAAAACCTCCCCTATGCCAACTCAAGAGGCATCACATTCTAACTCAAGTTTTTGAAAAATCAGGTAGAGCTAGAAATGGTGCATGAGTAAGCTTATTCTTTAAGGTTAAGAAGACATTTTCTTGTTTTTCTCCCCATGTGAACTCCACATTTTTCTTGACTAACTCATTTAATGGGGAGGCTAGTGTGGAGAAATTAGGAACAAACCTCCTATAGAAGCTTGCCAACCCATGGAAGCTCCTAATATCTCCAACACTTTTAGGAGTGGGCCATTCTTGGATGGCCTTGATTTTCTCGGGATCCACATGAACCCTTTTTTTACTAATGATAAACCCTAGAAATACAACACTATCTACACAAAATGTACATTTCTCTAGATAACCAAAAAGTTGATTTTTCCTAAGAATATTAAAAACTTGCCTTAAGTGTCCTATGTGATCACTTAGGCACCTACTATATATGAGAATATCATCAAAATAAACTACAACAAATTTACCTATACAATCTCTTAGAACATGATTCATGAGACGCATAAAAGTACTAGGAGCATTGGTGAGTCTACAAGGCATCAGCAACCATTCATACAATCCAAACTTGGTCTTGAAAGCGGTTTTCCATTCATCACCCTCTTTAATTCTTATTTGATTATAATCACTTTTAAGATCAACTTTAGAGAATATGATGGATCCATGAAGCTCATCTAACATGTCATCAAGTCTAAGGATATGATGTCTATACTTCACAGTGATGTTGTTGATGGCTCTACTATCACAACACATTCTCCACTTGTCATCCTTCTTGGGAACCAACAACACTGGAACAACACAAGGACTTAAGCTCTTTCGAACCCAGCCCTTCTCCAACAACTCTTGAACCTGAGACTCAATTTCTTTTGTTTCTTGGGGGTTGGTCCTATAGGCAGGCCTATTAGGTAGGCTAGCCCCAGGCACCAAATCAATTTGATGTTCTATTCCTCTTGAAGGAGGAAGGCCCATTGGACCCTCGGGAGGAAATAGATCATTCAACTCTTTTAAAAGTGCTTTTACCCCCTTAGGTAAAGTCTCGTGTCCACTAGATGTGGCAGTGCAAGAGAGAGTTCCTTTACAGAGAAGGATGTAAGAGAGTTGTTGGATCAAGAGGGTTTGTTTGAAAATTTTATTCTCTTGAACAACAACCTCTAGGGAGGGAACTTTTTTCTCCCTAGATTCCTCTCTATCCTTAGATTTCACGAACTTTTTTTTTTTCACTCTTTTTCTCTTTTTTTTTTATAAATCTTTTCTCACTGTCTCTTTTAAGTTTCATTTGTGCTTGATCCTCAGCCACCTGTTGAGGAGAAAGAGGATGAAGCAAAAATTTCTTTTCCTTATGAGTAAAGGTAATCTCGTTAGTAAGGCCATTATGCATGGTTTTCTTATCAAATTGCCATGGCCTTCCTAATAAGATATGACAAGCTTCCATTGGTACTACATCACATAACACTTCATCTTCATAATTCCCAATGGAAAGCTTGACCTTTACTTGTTGGTCAACTGCTAAGTCACCATCCTCATTAATCTAATGGAGTTGATAAGGTTTAGGATGGGAACTAGTAGTTAAACTCAATTTCTCAACCAGCCTAGTGCTACAACAGTTGCACCATGAGCCACTATCAACAATGAGAGAACATGCACTGTTTAAAACTTTGCATCTAGTATGAAAAATGTTCTCCCTTTGTGATAGAGTATCACTAGGTTGGTTGTTGAGGAGTCTCCTAAGCATTAAGAGCTCCCCTTCATAAGGAAAAGTAGACTCTACACCTTCCTTTTGCTCACTTGCTTCTTCCTCATTATTACTAGAGGAAGTAATAGCCTCATCTTGGCTACTATAAATGTCATGCCCCCTCATGATCATGACCTTCTTTGTGGGGCATTGGGAGACAATATGACCTCTCCCTAAACATTTAAAGCATTTTATATCACTAGTCCTAGAACTAGTGTGTGTAGTGTCTTTCCCCTTTCCCTTATCTTTTCCTGTTGCTAGATTCTTGGAGGGTTCAAAAGTTTTCTTTTTCTCAAAAGTTTTTCCCTCCTTCTTGGAATCTTTCTTTAGAAATGAAGAGTGGGAGCTATCTTTTTTTATAAGATTTTCTCATTCTTTGTTGTTCTACCCTTACACAAAGTTGGACCAAATCATTTAGGTCCCTGTAGGGTAGTAGCTCCACTTGGTCTCTTATTTCTAAATTAAGACCACTTAAGAATCTAGCTACAGTTGTAGCTTCCTCTTCTCTTATGCATGCCCTCATCATTAAAAGCTCCATTTGTTGCCTGTACTGTTCTACATACAAATCCCTTTGTTGGAGCCTTTGGAGCTTATTCATAAGCTCCCTCCCATAGTAGGTGGGAATGTGCCTCCTTCTCATAGCACTTTTAAGATCATTCTAATATTGGATTGGAGGATCATTGTGGAGGCGTCTCTCTCTCTCTAGAGCTGTCCACCAATACATGGCATGCCCTTGGAAGCTAAGGGTAGCCAGATAGACTTTTCTCTCTTCACTTACCCTGTGGCAAGCAAAGAGTTGCTCAACCTTCATTTCCCAATCTAAATATAACTCCACATCATCTTTGCCAAAGAATTGTGGGAGGTCAACCTTGACTTCCCTTGGCCTAGTGGTTCTCCTAGGAGTATGTTGGTAGTGATCCCCTTGATTCATGCTTTCATTAGGGGATGTGTATTGGGAATGTGAGCTCCTACTCTTTTTTCTATGTTTTCTCATGTCTTCTTTCAATTTTTCTTCCTCTTGCCTTAAAATTCTCAATTCTTCCTTTAAGTAAGCAAGTTGTCCTTCTCTTTCAATCTTTTCTTTTTCTCTTTGAATGGACTCTTGCTTTTTCCATAGCTTAAGTGATTTGAGCTCTTTAGTGATATATGAAAGACTTTTTGGAGAGCCATCACTTTCACTATTGGAGGAATTTTGAGACATTTTAATTCAAGAAGATTTTCCACACAAAAATAGTTTTTATGAAAATAAGATTTTTTTTTTGGAGTGCTTTAGACTTAGCACTTGGAGGTCTAAGAGTATAAATTGAACTTTGGAGGGAGGTGAGCTACTAAAGAGCCACTTAATAACCAAGCCTCTTCAAGTAAAAATCTCTAAACCCCCTTGTACTTTTGTCTTGCACAAAGCAATTTTCACAAAGAACTTTTCTCAAAGAAAAATAACAAACAAGTGCCTAAGTGTACAATTATATGATGCTTGAAATCATAAAGGGCAAGAAAACATAAATTGCTTGAAAACTTAAATGACTGAAAACATAAATTGCTTAAAACATAAATGACTTGAAAACTTAAAGACAAGAAAACATAAACTAGGCGTTGAAAGCAATTAAACCTAGGTGAGAGCTTGAAAGGCACCAAAGACCTTTAAGGACCCTCTCACAAATACTAAACGAAATTTTACTATGAGAACACTTAAGGAGAGATGGAGATACACCAAAGGCACTCCAAGACACTCCTTAATAAAGGCCTTGTACAAAAATGACAAATCAAAAATTACAAGAAAAAATTAAATTCAAATTTTCTTCAAATGAAATGTAAATTCACACTCCAAATGAAATGTAAATTCACATTCAAATGAAATTAGTGGCTGCACTAAGAGTTTTAGAAAAAAAAAAAGAAATTCAGCCACCAATTTAGTGACAATTTTAGTGACAGATTTGGTATGGAAAATTTTGAAGAGAAATTTCCGTCACTAAATTTGTTACTAATTCCTTCACAAAATTTTCTCAAACAATTTTGTTCCTTCTTGCTCCAATCCAGCCACCAATCTGCAGCCTCACAAGGTGTTTCACTCCTATTTTAGAAGCAACATTGACTTTGGTCACTTCTAGGTGTTTTCAAGAGCCTTGCACCAAGAGAGAACAAGCTCCCTAAGCCACCAACAAAAGCCTTCAAGTTGACTTCCTTTGACTTGGCCTCCCACACCTTTTAAGAAGCCCTCAACCACCTTCAAGACTGGATTATTAGTGTAAAAACTGAAAGGGCACAATTTAGAATGGCTACACCAAATGGTAGAATGAAATGAGACAAACTAGAAGGAGTTTCACAAAAAATGACAAGCAACAATTAAGGCTAATTTTGGAAAGCTAGCACACAAGAGATATCCTATCAAAGGCACTAAAATGGATTACAAAACAAAAGCTAAGATTAGAAACAAAAATAAGACACAATGATGTGGCTGGACAAGAAATTTATAGGCAAAAGTATTACCAAAACAGAGAGCTACACATACTAAATTTTCACTCCTTTTTGGCTTTTTCTTTTGCTTATTCTTTCTTTTCTTTTTGGCAAAATATTTTTCACTTCTTTTTCTTTTAATGTTCAGGAGTTAAAATGCCTTTTATCACATATAAGTCTCGGATTTAGGTTAGAAAAAACTGCAGCAAAAATTTTACACAAAACAAGAGGTGTTCACATGCATTTTTGTACTAGTGCTTCACAATTTTGTAGTGTTTTTAGGTCAAATTTTTAAGCACTCATTCCTTTGTTTTTCTCATGCATTTAGAACACTTACACCTCTGTTTTGTCTCTGTTTTAAGGTTAAAAAAATTGCAATAGGTTTCAGCCACACAACAAGACACAAAGAAACCTAATAGGAGAAGTGTTTAACAATTTTTTTGACAAAACTTTTAACAAGACATAATTGAAACCTAACTCTAGGAAATTTGCTAGAACTAATAGCAAATTAAGAACTCAAACATGTAAAGCAAAAACACATATAGTAAGGTACAGATTCAATAAGCAAAAGACACACAAATTTTGGACACAAAACCAAAAATTAGGTCAAACAAGCTAGTCTAGGAAGTTTCAACATACAAAGGACTACACATGACTTTCTAAGACAAAACAATTGATTCAAAAACAAAAACTATACTCAATGCATGTTGTCCAATCACGGACACATGTGAATGAATGGAGAAGACTCAAGCAAATACAAAAACGCACAAGTTCAAGAGTACCTAAAAGCACAAAACCGAAATTGATTCACAAGAATAGGAACAAGCAAAAATGAATCAATTAATTCATACTTGACATATAGGATCCATCAAACAATGTATTAGAACTAGATCCATACAGCAAACACAAATTTAAGACATAGAAAAGGAAGATTAGACAACACGGATTCAAGTAGAAAAAGTTAGAAACAAAAACCTCAAGAGCACTAGGCTCTAGATACCAAAAATGATGGAACTAGGTTGAAGAGGATTGAAGTTCTTCAACAATTCCATGCTTAGGACCGTGAACTCTTGAGGTAACCTTAGATGAAGCTTTGAAACTCCACGAAGAAGTCTTCCATGGAGGAGAAGCCTTCAAGGTGATTCGATTACTCCTAGCTTTGTGTAGAAGCTTGAGGAACCAAGGCAAAGTTGAAGAACTTTGTTAGAAACCTTAGAGAGAAATTCCCTACGATTTTGGAGACTCTTGAGTGAGAGAGAAAATCTAATTTCTATTCTCAAAATGTTCAAAAGTGAGTACAAGAGAGGTAATTACAAATATATAGGGTAGAGGTAGCTTCTAGGAGAAGCTAACCTTAACCATGGTTCACTAGGAACCATGGTAAGGTAAGCTTAACTTACCACGGTTTAGCAAGCTTGTAGGAGAAGCTAACGTTGACCATGGTTCACTTAAGAACCATGGTAAGGTAAGCTTAACCTACTAAACCTAGAGGTGTAGCTTAGAATTTCGGCCAAGGAGGAAGAAGATGAGCTAGGCGGCCTTGGTCCCAAATGGCTCCATGAATTAATTTGAAAATCCTTGATTTGGTTTAGTTAGGTTCATCATATGATGATGAGACCTAGCTAAATCAAATCTATGAAAAATTAGGAGCAAAATGAGTCCAATATGCAAAATTTTGCCTAGGCCCAACTCAGGCCCAATTTCTAAGCACACTCCCTAGCTTTGCTAAATGCCACCCTTTTTTCCCTAAAAAAATACAAAATGACTGTATCAACTAGGGAGGTTAAATGGAGTTAAACTCTCCAAGTAACCTACCTTAAAATCAATATACAAACACTAGAAAAAGCAAGTAAAGTGCCTCACAAATACAAAGGCAAAAAATAACCTATACAAGAGACTATGTATAAACTGTACAATATACACAAGTAGAACTAGGCCTTCTCTTTATGATAGAGCATTCCAAGTGAAGAATACCTTGGGCTTGACAAGCCCACTAGTCTTCAAAAGGTCCAACTCTTTCTGTATTCTTCTAGCCATAACTCTGGTCACTAGGCCCTTGGCCCATGGTCTATCATGGACTGTGATGATCTAGCCTGATTCAGAAGGGAATTTCATGGCTAGGAGTGGAGTTGACACGATCGCACCTAGCTTGTTGAGGGAAGGCCTTCCGAGAAGAATGTTGTATGACGTGTTGGCGTGTACAACCACGTATTTGACTGGGATGTCTCGGGCTTCGGCGTCGTCGAAGCAGAAACGGGTGGATAGCTTGATGTATCCTTTGGTTTGGACATGCTCACCAGAGAATCCGACCAAGGGCTCGTTGTAGGGAATCAACTCGGCCTCCGGGATGTCAAGCTGTTTAAAGGTGTTCCAGTAGAGGATATCGGCCGAGCTTCCCTGATCGACTAATTTCTTCCGAACAATGCAATTGTGGATCTCGACGCTGATAACCATGGGGTCGTCCTGATCGGGATCGATACCTTTAAAGTCGGCTTCGGTGAATGTGATGGCCGGCAACCTTCGCTGAGTGTGTTCAACCACGTGCACAGCTCAGACGGCTTGCAGGTGTCTTTTTTGTGCCGAGGAGGTGGAACCTCCGCCTGCGAATCCACCAGCAATGGTATTGATGACCCTTTGGGGCTGAGTTGTTGGCTCCTCTTCTTTTCGACCCCTCAATCGGCTAAGTTCCCGGTAGGAAAATCTAGCGGATCTTTGGCTAGGCTGATCACGGCCGTGTCGGCGATCGTCGTATCGGGGAGAATGGGGCCGATCGACGAAGCGTTGGAGTTGCCCCTGCTTGATTAAGTCCTCGATCTTGTCTTTCAAGGCTGCACACTCCTCGGTCGAGTGGCCATGGTTATGGTGGTACTTGCAGGACTTGGTAGTGTCGCACGCGGAGGGGTGGAGGCTGCTTCGGTACTGCCAGGACCTCCGACGCAAGTGCTTGGTCCAGGACAGCCGATCGGCTAGTGTTCAATGGAGTGTAGTGAGAGTATCTCGGCCCACGAACAGGTTTTTCTCGGGGGACGAGATCTTTGGGTCGGCCACGGTAAGAGCTTTCGGCCGGCTTCTCCACCTTGGCTGCTACCACGGCCCTAGCCTGATTGCGAAACTCCGCGAGTTCTTCCATTTGCATATACTTGTCGGCACGCCGACGCAAGTCATCCATGTTAGAGGTTTCTTGCAGATACTGTTAGCAAACGGTCCTTGCTTCAAAGTAGTGGTTAAATGGTGAAGGGCGACGACCGGATTTAGGTCTCGGATCTCCAATGTCGCTTTATTGAATCGGCTCATGAAGGTCCGAAGGGATTCTTTCTTTTCTTGTCTTATGCTCACCAACGCGAGGGAGGTTAGCTGATGAGGCCGGCTGGTAGCAAACTGGATGGTGAATTGGGATGCCAAAGTGTTGAAGGAGTCGACCGAGTTGGCCGGGAGCCCCGTGCACCAGCTTAATGCTCGACCCTTCAAAGATGTTGGAAGAATTCTGCATAGGGCGGCATCGTCGGTAGGGGTGGGTATACGGACCGGTCCGGCCCGTTTAAGGCCCGGTCCGTAAAACCCGCGTTTTATACGGGCCGGATAAGTCCGGTCCGTAAAATAAATGGACTTATTTTTTAAGTCCGTATCCGGCCCGCCAAAATCCGCGGATAACGGACCGGTCCGCGGGCCTAAATAATGGTTCAAAAAAATAAATTTTTTAAAAATAAAAATACATAAAATTAGAAGAAAAAAATATTTTTTATTTATAAGCTAAATTTTATCATACTAAAATTTATCAATAGTTAAAATGGTTTAAAATACTAAATATTAAAATATTAAAATAAAAATAATTACAAATACTTAAATAATAGTAGCAAATTTTCAATAATAAAAACATCAAAATGTCATAAAAATCATTCAAATGACAAATATATACCAACTAAACATAATTTTAATGTCATAATAATTTTAAAAAAATAAATACACAACTTAATATTAAAATCATAATATTTAAAAATATTAAATGTGAAGTCCGCGGACTAGCCCGCGAGCCCGCGGATTAAATCCGTCAAGTCCGCGGACTTAACGGGCCGGACTCAAAAATTAGACATAATCATACGGATTTGAAAAAAACGGGTCCGTTATCCGCGAAATCCGCGGGCTTACGGACCGGTCCGCGGACCCGGGTCCATCTACCCACCCCTAATCGTCGGTAGTGCTGAGGGTGACTTGAGTCAAAAAGATGTTGACATGCTCGTATGGATCGGTCATCCCGTCATACTTGTCTAACAGTAGGGACTTCCATTGGTCAAGAAGTGAAGATTGCATGATGTTTGGGGTGAAGGGGTGTCGGTGTGCTCCGGCCGGCGTGGTGTGCATCGGTCGGCATGTGCCTGAGTAGTCGAGGCTTGGTTTCTCGGGGCGGCAGGAGAAGTGCGAGGGATAGAGGTATGATGTCCAAGTGAGTGGAATGACCCCTGAGTGTGTGTCAGCTCGGAGGGTTTCCACGTGGGATCTTGGTTTTGGTTTTTCAGGGCAGCGTTCTCTTCCCTCAAGGCGGCCATTTCACGAGCATCCTTCTCTCGTTGTTGCTTCATGGCAGCCATTTCCTCCTTCATCTGCCGTACCATTTCAGCCATGTTCGTCTCATCAACCATCTCGGCATTGTCCGCCTCGGATCGGTGCTCATCTTCGGATCGGTGATCATCAGTGTGGGTTCTACTTGTCTTTGCCATAATGCTTCCCTTCAAAATAGTACTAAGTCCGTCTCTTCAAAACTATTGGTTCGGCCCCACGGTGGGCGCCAAAATGTACCTGTCTGAGGGCACACTCGTAATCTTCTAGTAATTGGAGGGCCGAACGAGAGCTTCGGGTTGATACTTCAGAGGGGGGAGGTACCTGCAAAAGGCACTCCAACGCTCAAGTCAGGACAAGCACGATTCTCTAGGGCAATAATTGAACAGTGACGTACCTTCTTATAAGTGACCTATTTATACTACCTTTGATGGGCCCTGTCAGTAGTGGGCCTCTTCTGAAGCTTACCAAATTAGGTAATACGATGCTAATCGGCTGATTATACCTTAATCGCGCGTTTGTCCTTGTTAACTGTGATTATCGCCTTAACTATGTTGACTGTTGGTCATTGGCCGAGCCGACAAGGAACGGCCGAGACAACCTCTTTGGCCAAGCCGATATGGAACGACCGAGACAACCTCTTTGGCCGAGTCGACAGGGAACGGCCGAGACAACCTCTTTGGCCGAGCCTATAGGAAGAGGGTTAAATTCTCCATGGTTCTCGGCCCCTTACCGAGCCGAAGCAATGTCCAAACTGCGTCAATATCTGATAGGACATGACGTGTCGGTCCATGTGGCCGATCCACGTGGACGATAGGACCCTTCCGGTACACAAATAAATTTTGAAAAAAATATAGTCCTTTCTTTTATTATATGCATTGCGCAGATTAATTGACGAGTCTTTCCCTCCAACTTTGTTAAATATTTATTTATAAGATGTTTAAAAGATCTCCCATATAAGGCAATAATTTTTTCCTTGTTTATCTTTTTTTCTATTTTTCATACTCATACAAAAAAATAAAAGTACAGTACACTCTAAAAATTAAAAAGGAATAAAGAGAACATAATTTTTTTTATCCGCAAATAGCACACTTCTTTAAATGTTTGAATGAATAATTAGATTTATAATTCATATCCTTAAAATTTTCATCGTAGTAGTAAAGGAAAGAAAAGACAAATATTACGGGGAAGAACAACTAAAAGTCTTTTCTCACCACTTAGGAATTGTTACATTGATCCAATAACATTTACATTGTCACACAACAACCCTTATCAGCTTTTGTATTATCTGTCATTGATTTCTCTACGTCTCTTTCACACAAATCAAACATTTTCTCATGTCATAGCCTATATTTATGTAGGGTAGTGCATATCTGCAAACACAAAAAGAAAACCTTTAATATCTCTGATGTATAATAAACATTATCGAATCCTGCATCAAAATTGAAAAGAGTAAAATTCAGAATTCTCCAATCTAGCCCTCTCATGTCAATGATTATCCTTTGATTTTATAGGAATAAAAAGTACAAAGAGTGGTCATTTGAGGTCTACTTTTTATATTTCTCACGCGGAATTATATAAATGGCTTCACTTATTTATTGATTATTAAGATCCTTTTCTATCCATATAATTGTGAGATTCTACACCAAAAATACCACCATATTCATTATACCGATAATGATTTATAGGTATCACAAACATGTTCAAGTGCAATATAACATTTAGGAGAATAATGCAACTAGATTAATGCACATTACAAAAAAGAGTTAGCAATTCCAAATAGATGATAACTCAAATTACAAAGGAGAGAAAGAAGAAAAAATAAGAAGAATGATCCAATGCACATAAGATGATAAATATATGTTGCCTTGATTAATCCAAATATAAAGTTGTTTCCAATATTTAACCAAGTGACATATATAGAGTTCATGAAGCAATAGTTAAAATTAGCAATCCAATCCAATTATAGGTCGTGCAAACTTTTTTTTAACTCCAACAAAGCTTAAGTCACTATTAAATTATATATATAGTAAAATGTCTTTGAAGAAATTTCTTAAACCATTAATAATTAAGATAAATTTTTAATATTTACAACATTACTACACCAATGAATTATGAAAAAAAAAATGAAATTAAGAACTAAAACATAAGTGTTAAATGAGCTAGCAATAAAGAAAATGTTATGTGAATGTCATTATCCTTCTTAGATAGATAGATATCAAACTGATTGTTTGGCTACTTTTTCTACATTGTAATATTTCCCTAATAAATCTTTTTTTTTTCACAACAAGGAATCCAAGGTCTAACAATTATGTCAATCAAACTAAACCACATCAAACATTTTGTGCTCAAACTTTCATTTCAATGCCTCCAAGCACAACTAATTTATGAAAAAGTACCGATATTGTTAACAATTAGACAAGAGACAAAGCAAGATAGTTCAAATTCAAAGCATTATGAGAAAAGTATAAACATTAGCAGGAACACATTTGATAAAGGAGTATTTTAAGAAAATAGTCA
Source organism: Cajanus cajan (assembly GCF_000230855.2). Taxonomy (NCBI): domain Eukaryota; kingdom Viridiplantae; phylum Streptophyta; class Magnoliopsida; order Fabales; family Fabaceae; genus Cajanus; species Cajanus cajan. Next base: position 65,102,585 of record NC_138518.1, read on the forward strand.
TTAAGACACTCACATGAAGCTTTTGATTAAAAGCTCTCTTGATATCAAAATAAGCAAACCTAATCTCAAAATTCAATAATGTAAGATTTTCTTAGAAACATCCTCTCAAAATTTATCTATAACAAAATAGAAGTTGCATCTCAATAATATGCATTACCAGTAAATAAAGAATTATACTTAAATTCTGTCCTAATATTAACTTATTATTATTATCTTTCGGCACTTGTTATTATATATGTGGATTTTTTAAGGGAAATTAACGTGTAACGAAAAAAACTAAGTAAGAAATAGGAAATTGAAACAAGGTGATTTTAGTGAAATTCATTGAGTGAATTCTTTTTAATCAAACTATAACAACAAATTATGTTTTCAACTTAAATATGTTTTTCAAAAAAACTCACTTTATAGATGAAATATGATTTTTATAAAAAACTTTATCACTATTGTACAAAATTGTTCAATAACATCAACTTCAATAATGATAAAATGATCAATACATGATTGGGAAGGGGGACTCAACCTATGGTCGAGAAACTGTACTTTCATATAGTATATAAGTCCCCCAAGCTCTAAACTTGGGACCAGAGCTTAGACCATGCCCAATAAAAAAATTTCACGTACTTTTTATTATTGTATTTTTAGAGACTATATTATCTTTCACTCATAGAAAGCAACCTTATTTATACTACAAGAAATATTACATATTGTACTGGAGAGACCGTATCGGTCACGTGGGCCAACACGTGCCATTTCGTCAGACACTCATGCATAGTAAGCCACGTACAAGCATTACCATCAACGTCGGCTCGGCATGAGGCCGAGAACCGACATCAGTCTGGTTAATGCCAATATGGACCATCATCACTCATCGAGTCGGCTCGGTCAAGTACCGTTCCGACATAGGTCAAACCAGAAGTATACAAGCTGTCGTATACAGACTAGACGGCTCGGTCATTTGCCGTTCCGACTAGTATTGAATAGTCGGCTCGGCCTCTTGCCGAAGGGTTAAACAAGTTATAACAGTAATCACAATTAAGAAAGGTAAGTACATGATTAAAGCCTAACAACCAATTAGTACTGTATTACCTAATTTGGTAAATATCTGAGAGGGCCCATCACGCTCAGGCCCATGTCAGATACTATAAATAGGTCACACATAACAAGGTATGTCACTGTTCATTAATTATCCTAGAATATCGTGCTTATCCTGACTTGAGCGTCGGAGTACCTTTTGCAGGTACCTCCCTCCTCTGACGAATCTGTTTGAAGTATCCGTTCGGCCCTTCTTACCCAGAAGACTACGAGTGTATCCTTGAGCAGGTACATTTTGGCGCCCACCGTGGGGCCGAACCGATAGCATTGCAGAAGCACCGAAAGTTTACGAGTAAAAGAATCATGGTAAAGACAAGGAATACTAATTTTGAAGGGCAACAGTCCGAAGAAGAGCACCAGTCCGGGGCCGAGACGGTTGAGGAGACAAACTTGACCGATATGGTACGCCAGATGAAAGAGGAAATGATCGCCATGAAACAACAACGAGAAAGAGATGCCGCCGAGATGGCAGCATTGAAAGAAGAGAATGCTGCTCTAAAAAACCAATACCGAGACCCCACATGGAAACCATCCGAGACGACTCACACTCAAGGATCGTTCCACTCGCATGGTCATCACACCTCTTTTCCTCCTACCTCTGTCGCGCCCCCAAACATCCATTCTTCGATCGGAAGACCGGCGCAGCCAATGCCGGCCGGGGCACACCGACATCCATTTACGCCGAACATCATGCAATCGGCACTTCTTGACCACTGGAAGTCCCTGCCCCTTGACAAATACGATGGTACAACCGATCCCGATGAACACGTAGATGTGTTCTTGACTCAAGTTACGCTGAGCACAACTAATGATGCCGCCCTGTGCCGAATTTTCCCAACATCGTTAAAAGGACGAGCTCTGAGTTGGTTCACTCGGCTTCCGGCCAACTCGATTGATTCGTTCAGTACGTTGGCTTCCCAATTCACAATTCAATTTGCTACCAGTCGGCCTCACCAATTGACCTCGTTGGCACTAATAAGCATTCGTCAGGAGAAGAAGGAATCCCTTCGGACATTCATGAGCCGATTCAACAAAGCGGCGCTCGAAATTCGAGACTTAAACCCTGTTATAGCTCTACACCACCTTACTACTGCCTTGAAGCCAGGGCCTTTTGCCAACAGCATTTGTAAGAAACCCCCTACAGACATGGATGATTTGCGTCGGCGAGCCGACAAGTACATGCAGATGGAGGAATTGGCCGAGTTCCGGAACCAAGCCCGAGTAGAAGTGTCAGCAAAACTTGACAAGCTGGCCGAGCCGAGTTTTTGGAGTCGACCGAAAGAGTTGGTTCCCCGCGAGAAGCCTCCTCGGGGACCAAGGTACTCACAATACACGCCCCTCAATACTAGCCGGTCAGCAGTATTAGAACAAGCACTGGCCTCGGATATACTGGTCATCCCAAAACGAGCATCAACCCCTCCTCGGGCCGATACGACCAAGTCATGCAGATATCATCGCAACCGTGGGCATTCAACTGACGATTGTTTGGCCTTGAAGGATAAGATTGAAGATTTAGTCAAGCAGGGACAGCTGCAAGGTTTCGTTGAGCGTCCAAACCGATCGAGATATGAAGACCGGTCACGGAGACGCGACCAACTCGAACAAAGGACAGAAACACGTTCTCGCAGAGAACGTAGTCGGTCTAGAGATAGAAGAGAGCATGAGCCTTCGACACAGCCTCGGCGAGTCATCAATACCATTGCCGGGGGATTCGCTGGAGGTGGCTCGTCTTCATCTGCACAAAGAAGACACATGCGAGCTGTCCGGCATGTACATGCCATCGAATCCGCTCGTCGCCGCCTACCCACTATAACTTTCACAGAGGCTGATTTTAAAGGCATCGATCCGGACCAGGATGATCCAATGGTAATCAGCGTCGAAATTCACAATTGTATTGTACGCAAGACGCTGGTCGACCAAGGAAGTTCGGCCGACATCCTCTACTGAAATACGTTCAAGCAGCTGGGCATCCCGGTGTCCGAGCTAGTTCCGTATGATGAACCCTTGGTCGGGTTCTCCGGCGAACGGGTCAAGACCAAGGGATACATCAAGTTGTCGACTCGGTTCGGATTTGAAGGCGTCGAATACCGAGATGTTTCAGTTAAATATGTGGTGGTACACGCCAGCACATCTTACAACATTCTCCTTAGACGACCATCCCTGAATCGGCTCGGAGCAGTCGTATCTACCCCTCATTTGGCCATGAAATTTCTGGCCGAGTCAGGACGAGTCGTCACGGTTCATGCCGACCAAAAGACGGCGCGGGAGTGTTACTTCGCTAGTTTGCGACTGCCAAGGATAAAAGACGAGGTACCTAGGAAGCCGAGTGGGGTTCACTCGGTGTCCCAGCATTCGACTGTGGACCTCGATCCCCGGATCGATCAGAAGGAAAGAGTCGAGCCTGTTGATGACAAGCAACCGATTCAAGTAGGGGTGTTGGAGTCACAAGTCACTTATATAGGAGCCAACCTGTCCGAGCGGGAACAATTGGCTGTCAGCCAAGTGATCCTCAAAAATAGTGACCTATTTGCTTGGCATCCCTCCGACATGCCCGACATTGATCCTAGTTTCCTCTGTCACAAGTTGTCCATAAGCAAAGAAGCAAGACTGATCGCTCAACGGTGTCGAAAGGCTGGGGAGGACAGGAAGGCGGCAATAAAGGCCGAGGTGAGTAAGTTGCTAGAAGCCAAGTTCATCCGGGAGGTACACTACACAACTTGGCTAGCTAATGTAGTAATGGTCAAGAAACCGAATGGGAAATGGCGCATGTGTACTGACTACACTAATTTGAACAAAGCCTGTCCGAAGGATGCCTATCTGCTACCAAACATTGATCGGCTCGTCGATGGGGCATCTGGCCACAAATTCCTGTCATTCCTTGACGCATATTCCGGATATAACCAAATCCGAATGCACCCTCAAGACGAAGAGAAAACGGCGTTCATCACCGAAACGGCCAATTACTGTTACCGAGTTATGCCTTTCGGCCTGAAAAATGCCGGAGCCACCTACCAACGGCTGATGAACAAAATTTTCAGCGACCACATTGGCCGATGTATGGAGGTGTACGTTGATGACATGGTAGTAAAGTCAAGTAGCGTATCTGTACACGCACAAGACTTAACCGATGTGTTTCACGGGCTTCGGCACCACCAAATGAGACTCAACCCCGACAAGTGCGTGTTCGGGGTCTCAGGCGGCAAGTTTTTAGGGTTTATGTTGTCCAGTCGCGGCATTGAAGCAAATCCTGACAAGTGCCAAGCCATTTTAAGCATGAAAAGTCCAAGTACCTGAAAGAAGTTCAGAAGTTGGCAAGCCGGCTCACTTTGCTCTCCCGCTTTCTTCCTTGCCTAGCTGAGATAGCTAGACCCATCCTCCTCTTGCTCAAGAAGACCGAGCGGTTCCAATGGACCCAGGAGTGTGAAACATCATTCCAACATTTCAAGGAGCGCCTTAGTACACCCCCAGTCCTCTCCAAACCAGTTGCCAACCTTGACATGATCGTATACTTAGCGGTCTCCGACAGCCCAATTAGCGCTGCGCTAATACAAGAAAACCGAGAAGGGCAACAACTAGTGTATTTCATCAGTCGGACTCTGCAGGAGGCCGAACGACGATACCAGTTAATTGAAAAGGTAGCCTTAGGACTCATCTACACTGCTCGTCGACTCAGACAATACTTTCATAGCCACAAGTAATTGTTCGGACCGATTGTCCAGTGGCAAAAGTATTAAGAAAACCAGAGATTGCCGGCCGAATGATGGCATGGTCGGTTGAGCTGTCAGAGTTCGATTTGTCTTTTGAGCCGAGAGGTCCCATCAAGTCGCAGCACTTGGCCGATTTTGTTAATGAGCTTACCCCTTCGGGGCGTTTTGAAGACGAGCCGTGGACCATGCATGTCGATGGGTCTTCCAACGCCCAATGTAGCGGAGCAGGAGTAATACTGGCTAGTCCCTCAGGCGTCACAATCGAGCAGTCCCTTCAGTTCGGTTTTCGTGCCTCGAATAACCAAGCGGAATACGAGGCCTTACTAGCTGGGATGCGGTTGGCAACCGAGATGGGTGTGAAGCGAGTCATATGCTGGACCGACTCAAGGATAGTGGCCGAGCAGGTCAATGATAATTTCCAAGTTAAAGATGCGAACCTATTACAATACTATCATCTATTCCAAAGATTGAAGGATGAATTCAGCGAGGTTCAGGTTCGGCATGTTTTGCGCAACAACAATGAACGAGCTGATCAGTTAGCTCGGCTCGCCAGCAGCTGGAAGTCGGGACAGCTGCGCACCACTATTCATCTTGAAGTTCCCTCCCCAAGCGTAACAACCGAGTGCATGGCAATAGATGAATCACCCTCATGGACCACACCCATTCGGAACTATATCACTAACGGCGAAGTACCAGCCGTCCCGTTGGAAGCTAAGAAGTTACGAACACAGGCGGCTCGGTACTCCATCATAGCCGAGGACCTCTACAGACGGGGGTCCTCCACCCCGCTGCTCAAATGCATAGATAGTCACCAAGCAGATTACGTGATGAGGGAAGTCCATGAGGGTATTTGTGGCTCTCATTCCGGGGGACGAACCTTAGCAGCTAAAGTCTTGCGGGCCGGTTATTATTGGCCGACTCTGAAGGGGGACTGCGCCGACTTTGTCAAGAAATGTGTTCAGTGCCAAAAATACGGGAACCTCATTCATGCCTCGGCCGCTGAACTGCATAGCATCAGCTCTCCATGGCCGTTTACTTTATGGGGCATTGATGTACTCGGCCCATTTCCGGTGGTGAAGGGACAGGTTAAGTTTCTCCTCGTGGTTGTCGATTACTTCACAAAGTGGATTGAGGCCGAGCCGCTTGCCTGCATCTCCGCCGCCAATGTCCAGAAATTTGTCTGGAAGAACATGGTTACCCGTTTCGGCATCCCATATGCCATCATCTCGGATAACAGCCTACAATTCACGGACAAAAAGTTCAACTCTTTCCTTGAAAACCTTGGCATCCGGCATAGGTTTACACCAGTTGAGCACCCCCAGTCGAACGGCCAGGCCGAAGCGGCCAATAAGGTTATCCTCACCGAATTAAAGAAACGGCTCGGCTCGGCAAAAGGGGCATGGGCCGAAGAGTTGCCAGAGGTTTTTTGGGCGTATCGATGTACACCACAATCAGCAACAAAAGAGACACCCTTTCGCCTGACATACGGCACGGACGCCATGATCCCGGTTGAAGTCGGAGAGCCATCATTCCGAAGACAGCACTTCCATGAGGAGTCTAACAATGCTTCGCTCCGAGCCGAGCTTGATGTCCTTGATGAAGCACGGGAAAAAGCACAGATTGTGGTCGAGGCATGTAAACAACGCATGACACGCCATTTCAATTCAAGTGTTAAGCCGAGAACATTTCACGAAGGCAATCTTGTATGGAGAGCAACCGAGTCAGCCAGACGCAACACTTCAGAAGGGAAGCTATCAGCCAACTGGGATGGCCCTTTCCGGATACGGCATGTCCTCAACAATGGAGCGTACAAGTTAGAAGAAATGTCCGGCAAGGTCGTTCCTCGGACATGGAATTCTACTCATTTGAAGACATATTACAGTTGAATCAACATCATGTATTTACATTTCAACTATGTGTAATGATGCACTCTTTTCCTTGAACCGGTCTTTTCTCCTCTTAAAAAATCGTGAAAAGAGGTTTTGGCCGGCAAGGTTTTTAATGAGGCATCCAATCAATAACAACACAGTTCAATTATCTTTGACTTGCTATACATTTTTACCATTAAAGTTCTTACAAGTCTTCCCTCCCGAGACGTCTCTCGGCCAAGGATGTGACTTCTATTAAATTTACAAGTCTTCCCTCCCGAGACGTCTCTCGGCCAAGGATGTGGCTTCTATTAAATTTACAAGTCTTCCCTCCCGAGACGTCTCTCGGCCAAGGATGTGGCTTCTATTAAATTTACAAGTCTTCCCTCCCGAGACGTCTCTCGGCCAAGGATGTGGCTTCTATTAAATTTACAAGTCTTCCCTCCCGAGATGTCTCTCGGCCAAGGATGTGGCTTCTATTAAATTTACAAGTCTTCCCTCCCGAGATGTCTCTCGGCCAAGGATGTGGCTTCTATTAAATTTACAAGTCTTCCCTCCCGAGACGTCTCTCGGCCAAGGATGTGACTTCTATTAAATTTACAAGTCTTCCCTCCCGAGACGTCTCTCGGCCAAGGACGTGGCTTATTAAAACGTCTTCCCTCCCGAGATGTCTCTCGGCTAAGGATGTGACTTCCAATCCTACAAGTCTTCTCTCCCGAGATGTCTCTCGGCTAAGGATGTGACTTCCAATTATTTACAAGTCTTCCCTCCCGAGATGTCTCTCGGCCAAGGATGCGGCTTCCAATCCTACAAGTCTTCCCTCCCGAGATGTCTCTCGGCTAAGGATGTGACTTCCAATCCTACAAGTCTTCCCTCCGAGATGTCTCTCGGCTAAGGATGTGACTTCCAATTATTTACAAGTCTTCCCTCCCGAGATGTCTCTCGGCCAAGGATGCGGCTTTAGTTTTAGTTCTTCTAGCGCGAGATGTCTCTCGGCCAATGAGAAGTACATTGCGAAAAGAATTCAAAGCAGTATAAGAAGAGAAAAATCGAATTCATTAAAAGGCACTACCGGCCTAGCAACACAAAAAAAAAAATGGGCACTATTGGCCCGGAATTACAATGCAAAAACCTAAGAAACTACTTCCGCCTCGCCAGGAATCGGACCAGCCTCAGGCGCTTCTTCCTCCTGAATCGTAACATCTTCATTTGGCTCGTTCGCCCGAGCCGGAACTTCCTCGTCGGCTTGTTGATCAGGAGGAATAGAAGTGAGGTCCACCAGCTTCCCTTGAAAGAAATCTTTCGTCATGTCAAGATGGAAGTCTGGCGGAAAGTCGCCAAAATGACAGGCTTGCCGAGCCGCTTGAGCAAAGCCGGCCTGATGCTGGCTAAGGACCTTGGCACGCGCTTTCTCCTTATAGGCCTCGAAAGCGGTCTTCTCAGCATCCAACCCCTTCCCTAGAGCAGTAACCTTGTCGGTCTCGGTCTTCAAAGCAAGTTCGAGACGCTGAACCTTCAAGGCCAAGTCGTCGTTAACTCGCCCTCTGCGATCCATTTCAGCCTGGTACTTGCTATTGGCTGTTTGGGCGTCTGTTAAAGCCGCCAGCGTCTCTTGAAGAGACTTCTCCTGCTCAGCAAGCTGCCGGCGCAGCCCATCAGCCTCGCCGTTCGGCTGCATAACTATGCTTTGGGCCATTGCCACGGCCCGCACTTGGAACTCGCAGAAGAAGCTCCATTTTTGAGCCGAGCTCATGCGACTCAGCATCCCTTGGCCAGCTTCAGAAGTTAAGTCTTGACTCAGGAAATCCTGAGCGTTGACGTTCCCGGCCAAAAAACTTGGCGAAGATAGACCTTCTGGAACAGGGGGGCTGGCCACTCGGCGTTGTTTGGCCCGACGACTTTCTTCCTCGGCCCTTGCATCTGGCCTTCTTTTTTCGGGTTGGGGCCGAGTGGGTTTCTTTTTCCGAGCCGACGACCCTACCCCACCAGCTTGGACGGTAGCTTGATTCCCACACATGGGGGCTGGAGTCTTGTTTCCAGTAGTCGCCGCCAATTGATTCCGGATCAGGTTACGGATGTCTAGATCGTCATCTCCATGGGCAGCCATTATACCTGCACATTATTAGTCAAAATCAATGATAACACACAAATTTAAGTAAATAAGAAAGGTACTATTCCAATTAGTTCCTCGACTACATCGGCCGATTCAAACAACCGGATCAGAGGACGACATGGTAGAGGCCGAGGTAGTTTGTCTAAAAAACTTAGACTCAATCTCTCCTCCGGGGACATGCGTGATTTGGAAACCGTGTCGTACTTGCGCGGCTTCCGGGTCCAATACAAGGGAAATAGTGGATTCCCTTCGGCATCAAAGAAATACTTTTTTCCTGGTTCTGGTAAAATCATCACCTTCATAAATCCCACTTTAAATTTTTTGTACGAGGTGGTAAAAGGTTGTAGCAAGCAATCATTGTGACGAATCAATGACAGCCACTTAGCCTTCTTCGTCGGCCGAGACGTATAGAAGTGCAGGAATAGATGTGGAGTAGGTTGGAGACCGAGAGCTAGACACAAATGCCTAAACCCTTGCATAGCGGCCCAGGTGTTCGGGTGAAGTTGACTCGGCGCCACATTAAGAAGCCGAAGTATACTCATGAAATAATTGTCAAAAGGGAGGGATATCTTCAGATCCCGGAACATATAATCATACACGTAAAAGAATGGGTATTTGGACGATCCTTGATTCAAATAAACAAAGTCTGGATTTGAAGCCCCGTCACCTCGGCACGGTTGGAAAAAGACGGCAGAGGGTTCTTCATCTTCGGGAAAGTTTAAAAACTTTATGGCTGATACGAAGTCTACAAGAGACTTCTTACTCGTATACCGAGAGTATACACTACCAACTTCACCATGCACCCACGAATACCCGGGGGTCGATATGGGAGGAAAAATTCTTGACGATTCCCCACCCCGACTCGGCTGATCTTCAGAACCCACAGCCGATGCCGAATCATTCCCACTTTGCGACCGATCGGACCCCGAAGCCGACTCTACGGAATCGCCCCCATTTGAAGCTGAAGCCGACGCTACCTCCTAGTTCGGCGTCGTCCTTAACCTAGATTTCTCTTCGTCCCTAGAGGAGTCAACATGAACAATGTCCAGGTTAGCCATTACGTACCTGATGGTTGAACTTGACCAATTGCTGTTGAGTACTCAAAACGCTCTCAAATAACTTCGGCTCGGAGCAGCTAGTAAGTTTGCATGTGGAAACCCTTCCCCCTACACATCTATTTATAGGCGTCCTTAATAAGCAACTGAAGAGACACCCCCTCGTGCCTACCGTTGGATCATTTAGATCCAACGGTCTAGGACGCGCAACTCTTCGCATGCGTCATTAATGCCCAACGGTTATATCCCTACGCTTCCCACCATAACTTCTCGCGTACGCCATCAAATGTCCAATGGTTACAACCCTTCGTATCCCACCATCAGTTGTAACCCTTAGCTTCTTCTTCAAGACACCAACTGAAAAATCCTGTTTTACTTTCACTAACCTTTCGCGTCGCTTCACTCCTCAAAGGCTGGGGGGCTTGTGTACTGGAGAGACCGTATCGGTCACGTGGGCCAACACGTGCCATTTCGTCAGACACTCATGCATAGTAAGCCATGTATAAGCATTACCATCAACGTCGGCTCAGCATGAGGCCGAGAACCGACATCAGTCTGGTTAATGCCAATATGGACCATCATCACTCATCGAGTCGGCTCGGTCAAGTACCGTTCCGACATAGGTCAAACCGGAAGTATACAAGCTGCCGTATATAGACTAGACGGCTCGGTCATTTGCCGTTCCGACTAGTATTGAATAGTCGGCTCGGCCTCTTGCCGAAGGGTTAAACAAGTTATAACAGTAATCACAATTAAGAAAAGTAAGTACATGATTAAAGCCTAACAACCAATTAGTACCGTATTACCTAATTTGGTAAATATCTGAGAGGGCCCATCACGCTCAGGCCCATGTCAGATACTATAAATAGGTCACACATAACAAGGTATGTCACTGTTCATTAATTATCCTAGAATATCGTGCTTGTCCTGACTTGAGCATCGGAGTACCTTTTGCAGGTACCTCCCCCCTCTGACGAATCCGTTTGAAGTATCCGTTCGGCCCTTCTTACCCAGAAGACTACGAGTGTATCCTTGAGCAGGTACACATATAGTAATATATAAAAAGTGTCACTATAAGTATATAAAATATGTAGGTATAAATCTATTTGACATATACTATATATAATTTATTATTAATTTTGAATGAGATTTAATAACATATATTATGTGTCACTATAATTTATATATACACTTTTTAACAATATATCAACATATATTGTATCTTTTATATAAGTAAAAATAATAAATATTATGTCATTATATGATATATATCACTATATTGTATTTTTTTTGCAGTGTTAAGTTGGGCACGATCACTATACAAACTAAAAACCCATTCTCAAAATTACTAAATAAACTCATGCCAATTGATCTAAGTGTTAAGTGTAGGCAAGACAAATGAATCTAAATATTTGAATACTTGTTTGACTTCAACCTGATTTTGATAGGGAAACTCACTTTGATCAAGTTCAAGTTTATATTTAAGGATGTTACTCTTTGACCCTTCCTTGTACATATACTTGTTCTACTTAAAAAAATTACATTGCATATGAACATATATTTAACTAAAACATATGCTTATTAATTTTTATATATTTTGTGAATTAAACTATAATTAATAACTTAATATATAAATTATTTATAAAAAAAAATGTGGGATTCCTACGAGTTTACTTGAACATGATAAGACTCAATCAAAGTTGAGGGGAATGAGAATGAGTTTAAAAATATAGATTTATCCCTTTTAAATTTGAACTCATCTAGCCTTTTACAAGATAAATACAAAGAGATCAAAATTCGCTCTCGGCTCACCTCATTGACATGTCTAGTTGGGTGTTTCCTTTTTAAGAAGTTGTATATTTTATAATAAATTTTAACAATTGAGATACAAATGTACATGTTTGTAAAGGTGTGTCAAATACAAATTTAGATACAACACAATGAAAATAATACATGACAAATATTTAAGCTAATTTTATCACGTGTTTTGTATGATAGAAAATGAACATAACAAGTAAAATGATGTGAAATTTATCATCAAGGTGTCTCATGATTGGTAAATATCTTATGCATGTGGTCAAGAATTTGTCTATGATATACAAATGTATATGGAAAAACATTTGTCAAGAGAGTTAACCTTTCAAACAGATCTTAGTACTTTAAAAGATTGGTCCCTACCTTTCGACTAAGGAATATTTTGGTTTATACTAAAACAAATGTAAAATTTATTCCAACACCCTCCTTAAAATAGCTAGTTATATATCTTAATGCGATTTATATTAAATTATTTTAATGTAACTATAATAATAATGATAATAATAATGACAACAACAATTATATGTGTTAATGATGGTGCATTAATGGTTAATAATGATAGTATCAATAACAACATCAATAATAATGATAATAATATATAATAATATCATTAGTTAGGAATTGTGACTTTGTGATGTAAATAATGATAGCGAAGATTATGTTGTATGGTGATGGAGAAGAGACAAGAGAGAAAATAATTATTAAATAATAAATAAATATGAATATTTTTGTTCTTTTAACATTTTGAAATTGATTAGGAAAAAGTTAGTTTTCTGCCTTATTTTTTTAGTCTCATAATTAACTTTAATTAAAAAAATAAAATAATTATATATTTGTGACATTTTTTTAACAATATATCGCTATCCAATGTACATGGAACAGAAATAATGACTCTCAAAATTTTGACATGATGATAATGTAAACACTTCAATTCCTATATATATGTAGAATCCCAGTCGATGTTTTTTCACTCACAAATAACACCGAAGCAAAGTTCGTGCAAAGATGACAAGCTTTAGCATCCTCATGGTGATAGCCCTATCCTTCACTAGAGCACTCTCAGAACTATGCAACCCACAAGACAAGCAAACCCTACTCCAAATCAAGAAAGAGCTTGGCAACCCAACCCCCCTCTCCTCTTGGCACCCAACAACTGATTGCTGCAACCACAGATGGTCAGGTATCTCATGCGACACACGCACCAAAACATACCGCATCCACGAACTCCATCTCATCAACCTTAACCTCCCCAAACCCTACCCTATTCCCTCCTCCATCGGAAACCTTCCCTACTTGAACACCCTTAACTTTGACACCATCCCCAACCTCGTTGGCCCCATCCCCCCCTCCTTCGCCAAACTCACCTACCTCCATTATTTCTACATCACTCACACCAACGTCTCCGGCCAGATACCCCATTTCTTGTCCCGAATCAAAACCCTCGTCACCATCCAATTCTCCCACAACCAACTCTCTGGCACCCTCCCCGCTTCCCTCTCTTCTCTCCCTAACCTCGCCGTGGTCGCCTTTGACCGCAACCGCATCTCCGGCGCCATCCCCGACTCCTACGCCTCCTTCTCCGGCGAATCCACGGTGTTGTCGCTCTCCCACAACCGCCTCACTGGGAGGATTCCGCCGAAGCTGGACATTGCGTTCATGGACTTGTCTCATAACATGCTGGAGGGAGACGCGTCGTCGGTGCTGTCGAATAACAAAAACATGCAGGTTATGATTCTGGCGAAGAACATGCTTGCTTTTGATTTTGGGAAAGTTGTGTTGCCGGGGAAGTTGGAGACCTTGGATCTGAGGAACAACCGTATCTATGGGACGCTGCCTAAGGGACTCGCGGCGCTTAAGCATTTGAAGATGTTTAATGTTAGCTACAATAATCTGTGTGGTCAGATTCCACGTGGTCGCAACTTGCAGAGATTTGACGCGTCTTCCTACGCTCATAACAAGTGCTTGTGTGGCTCTCCTCTTCCCGCTTGCACTTGAACTCACTTTGGACAAACTAAATAGGTATTATGGCTATGGATGCATGGATAATGTGTTTCTCCTTCCAGTTCCACTTACGTGGTTTGTGTTGTAATTAATCCAACGTTAACCTATGTTTTCATGATATAATAATAATACCTATTCTAATGTGGTGCAAACAGTGGCTCTTATCGCGTCTGTAGTTTAGCGGTTAAACATAGATAATTTTTTTTTATAGCTTATTAGAATTGAACTGGATGGCAAGTAGTTACAATTTTAACTAGAGAGGATCCCTGGTCTATTAATAATTTAGTAAGATTTATTTTTATTTTTATTTTTATTATATTCTTGTTTTAATATTTTTTGAATGAATGTAGTGTATGTACAGATCTTTCATTCTCATATAACTGCTATTTATTAACTTCTAGACGTACCCCGTGATGCGTAAAGACAAAAACGTAATTGACTAAGCAACAGAAAAAGTCAGTATCCCATCGGAAAAAGACGCAACGCAAAGCAACTGAGTTTGATGGCTTCCCAAGGAAATCACGCTGCATTGTTGTACCACTTGGTTTTAGTTTTAGATTGTACTTTTGAGATCGATAAATAAAAAATATAGATACATAGTTTTAGATTTTTATAATTTTGTTTTTATTTTTCGTAGTTAGAAATCAGTTGTGAAGTTTTACAAAATATTTTCTATAGTTGGTACAATAGGAAAATTTAACTCGATACACATGAATAAAATGACATAGAATGATAATGCTACCCTACAAGATGAATAAAACCAGTAGTTCACTAGTTAGAACTGAAGTGTCAACTCTATCCTAGGGTCTGCATTGTGTTTATTGTTTAATACTCCTCAGAGATAGTTTGATTCTCCTTTGCCAGTGTCAAATCTGTTACCTGCAGGTAGGATAGCAAAAGCATTCAAACATATCCACAAAAAACTATTTTAAATTAGTCCAAGAAAATGCATAAAAAATAGCTTCAAGGTAAATAATATGTCAAAAAGTTGGAACTATTTAAGCAAAAAATTAACAAAAGCACCATGAATCTTATTTTTTTTTATTAAACAATACAGATTTTCTTGTATCTTTGTTTTAGTTTTTAATGAGTTATAATTAACGTTTGGAGCAAGCAGCACAAACGTTCATTTGGTAACATCTATTAAACTAGTCCACTGTAACTTATAAAATAAATTATTTTTAAAATTAACAGAAATTTTCTTCTGAACGTAATTAATAAATGAAGGCAAACCTGCCCCCCTTCACTCCATGGTGAATATATATATGTTTGGCACACTAGTTTCAATCCGTAGCAGAAGAATTAACTATAAAGTTATTTAAATATGGCAAGAATATCGAGAAGACTTCTATCCCACCTTGTTGCCATTGTTGTCGCAATTTTATTCTTAGGTAAAACTGAATTTCATTGTTAAAGAAAGTGAGAAAGTTTCGTTCTAAAATGAGTAATGCTATACATTTTGAAACCAACCTCCCAAAATTTGTTTAAACACTTAAAAACATTTTTATTGGTCGACTTACATGTTTAACATTTTAAAAAATTTAACATTTAGAAGATGTTTCGGAATTCGAATTCCAAGGCTTTTAACATTTTTGTTCGAAAATTTGCTCATACATATACGTGTGTGGTTTTATTGATATATATTGATGATCAGGGTTACATATATAATGATAATGGAATATATATATATATATATATATATATATATATATATATATATATATATATATATATATATTCCATTAATCATGTCTTATTTGGTAGAGAAAAAATTAATCTTGAAATTATTACACTATAAAAATTGACTTTATCGATCAATTGATCGTGTCACCTATTATGATATAATTTTGAGTGATTCGATCAATCACTACTAAAGTTCACGAGATTGAGATGCATGTTTATAGTGTATGTATGTTTATACTGTATGTGTGTGTGAGAAGGAAGATTATGATTATGGACATATTAGGCAATAAGCATTTTGTTTCACATGATAGATGTTAGAATGAGTAATTAATTATTATATGGTTATGATTGAGATAGAATCAGGATACAAGAAAGTGATGGGTGAGAGTGGTGAAATGGATGAAGTTACATTGGCAAATATCCCGACATCACTTGCGCCAAACTTGGCGGTGTATTGCTGCACTGACAACCATATAAAAAGGTGCGTTCCGAATACAACCGATGACGATCATTGTAATACCCTTTGCCTACAACGTCCCTGTAAAAAAGGAGGTTTTTGCAAAAAATTTGGCAACAAGAGACCACGTCATTTTTGTCATTGTAGTTGCTAAATGCATTATCAACTTCAAATAAATGTTGCACAAATAAGGCCTCAATGAATGTTTTATTTAAATTATATATAATATTATATTTTAACTTCGGTAATGTCCCATCACTAGTTTTTTCTTCATATTTATTTTACGATTAACAAAAGCAAAAGCAAAAGAATTAAACTTTCATTTTAAGTACTGCGTAATAATTGAGGGTTTACTTGAAAAGAAAAACATGCACAGTTAATATTAACAAATAGAGGAATGAGGACGATACAAACTATTAAGATTATCATAATGATAGGAGTTGAGATGGTATATATAATATCTTTAAGATTATTATTATAAATTTTTTTATCAAATTGGTTCAGATTTGCTTTTTTATTTTTTTTTATTTTTTTTATCAATAGGTTCTACCTACATAAAATCATGATAAATAAAGTGGACTGTAATTTAATGTTTCCATAAAAGAAACAATAAAAGGGATTTTTTTGACACAGAGAAAATCATATTCTTTCCGGTAAAATAATATTCTGAATATAATGAAAAATTTTATTATAAAAATTTTCATTAACAAAGAAAATATAATTTTTAGTTAAGGAATAAACTACCAAATTATTTTCTTTTTTACTATATTGAATAATAATTTGTCTAATTTAATTAAGAATCATTTCAGAAATATCTTTCTTACTATTATAAATTAATATGATCTGTTATCAATTTGTAATTGATTTAATAATCACTTTATGAAAATAGTGATTGTGGTTGACTTCAAATGAAAGCAAGTTGTTAAAATGTTTTAAACATTTGAAAAGTATACCATATAGTGGAATCTAAGTTGCTGAACTTAAAGTTTCAAACAAAACTCTTCTTTAAGAAAATTGTCTTTTGAAGTGAGATTTGTTTTAAAACAAAAGTTGTCTCCGTAAGAAAGTTTTTTAATTAATGATTGTCTTTATGAAATCTTTATGATTTCTGCATTATCACGATTCATACGTCTTAAACTATATACCATAGACCCTAGTTAAAACAATCAAACCAATCTATTAGAATATTTTAATTTTAGTTTATCAATTTTATTTATTTTAGAGAAGAGATATAAGATATCAAATGGACACAACTTTTTTCTTTAAATCTTATGAATAAAATAAATGTCGTATCTAATTAATTATTTTTCTAAAAATATTTATTATGATTTTAATTAAACTTCAAATATTAGTTTTAGTTGTTGTGAAAGATTTTATTTTATCATGTTTCTTATTTTTTTTATATTAATAAATTTTTATTTAATAATTATTGATAATAATTGATGGAGAAATTTGAGTACACCAAATTATAACAACTTGTACTCAAAATTTCAAGATATCAAAAAGATGACTTAATTATCTAATCAATATCCCTATTCGTCCCGTCAATTTCATTTATTTAAGTTAATTAGATGTATTTTTTAGATTATAAATTTGATTTGATTTTAAAATTTATAAAGTAATTTATTTTAAAAGTTTTAGAATTAGTAAACTCTAACAGTTTGTGTCCTAAAATTTTAAAGATAAAAAAGTTACATTTAATTAATCTTTTTTTTAAGATTTTATTTTGTTATGTATCTTTATTTAAATCATAACTTTTGTGTATTCTAGTTTAAAAATTTAAAATATGAAGCTTTTATTAAAGAATACATTTTCTGTAACTTTACCTTAGTTTTCAACGAGTTATAACGGTTGAAACAAGCAATACAACGTTGTTTTAGTTGCACTATTAAAGTAGTCCACTGTAACTTATAAATAAAACGTGAGTTTTAAAATTAAAATAAATTTTCTTGGAAACGTAATTAATGAATGAATTAGGGGTGGACGAAATGAACTGAACTTAACTTATAAAAACTATACTGAACTTAAAAGTAGTTCATATGAACTGAACTAAACTAAACAATAGTTCAGATGAACTGAACTGAACTATACTTTTGTGTCATTGAACTGAACTGAACTATATTATAAAAACTTGAACTGAACTACAATTTAAACTACACTAAACTGTTATGTTATTTTGAATTGAACAATTTTGACTCATTGATCTATCAAAATAGGACACATTTGCCAACTTTACTTTATTTTCCATTTTATTTAAATTTTTCAAAGGAAAAAATATAAAATTGTCAAACAAACTCAGTGAATTTTAGGCCTAAAAATAAGTTGTTCAACATAGCTCAATTGATCCGTTAAGTTCGACAAAATTGATACAATCTTTTTTCAGATCACTTTTTTCTAAAGTTTTGGTTATTAGAGTATCTAGCTAATCCATTAAGACATAATATATTAAACACATTTAATTTTTATTTTTTTACAACAGTTCAGTTCAGTTCAGTTCAGTTTTTTTACAAACAATTCAACTTTTTATAGTACAGTTCACCACCAGTTCAGTTCAGTTTAGTTTTTTTTGCCCACCCCTAGAATGAATGTAAACTTGCCCCCCTCCACTCCATGGTGTGTATATATATGTTATGTAGGTATATTCATTCATATAATAATTCTTTTAAGGCATATCTCTTCATCTCTTCTTATATATCAATCTTTTTATGATTGCATTCTATCTTTCTCACTTCATTCTCTCAAATCAAATGCATTTGTTTTCTCTCTAATAAAACAAACAAAAAAATTTCTTCATTTCAAATCCTTCATCTTAAATTTCCTTTTTTTTTTCCTTCATTTTTTTAAACTCCAAATTTCATGCATATATACATGCATTTCACTGTGAAATAAAGGTCCAATTAATTATTCATTCATATCACAATGAGACAAAATAAACAAAAAGAGAAAAAAGAAAAATTATTTGAATTGATTATTTTCTTTCAGAAAAGATGTCAAATAAAAATTCATGCAATGAGTAAAGAGAAAAAACAAGAAAGAGGAACAAGAAAAATGATAAATAACATGAAAACAATGTTCTTATTTAAAGTTAATTCCTAACCAAGAAGATAAGCTTTATGAAAGTTTAGGGTTTAAAATCATTGTTAACCATTTGAAGTATTCATTTATTTAACTTGCATATATAACAAGTTGTGTTGTATTCTTCATTATCTCTATCTCATTCTATCTTGTTGTTTTCTCATTATTCCTTTCAAAAATAAAGAGTTTGTCCTCGTAAAAAGTTTGAGTCTATTGGATGATTCTTAATTAGAAGGTTTTGCAATAAAATTTTTTGAAGATTTCTTATCAAGACAAATTTACCATTTCATGAGTATTTGTCCAATCCAACTACCACATTTGATAGAGGCAAGTCTTTTGAGCAAAGGAAAAAGTTAAAAAAGAATGTGAAGTTCATTATTAAAAACTCAAAAGGGTGACCTAAGTAAAAGTTAGGAAAAGTAAATCAAAAGGGTGGCCTAAGCTAAAGTTAGGAAAAGTAAATAAAACAAAGAAAAAAGAGAAAAAGAAAACGAGCAACAAGCAACCCATCAAATTTTGTGTTATGATTAAATTTAAGAAAATAAGCCGTCATGAGATAACGAGGTTTTGTACTTGAGTTTTACTACAATAACATTTGTTATAAAATAAATCGTAAAATTTTAAATTTAATTAATTAGTTACTTATCATAAATGAAATTTTCTTTGAAACATAATGAATGAAAGAAATTTTTTTGCTTGATAAATATCTGCAAAAAAATTTTAGGTTGTTGACAAAGATTGTTCAAAGTGTCGATTTTTCATTGTAATTTGGACTACACCTGTTGGTCGAGGAATCAAAAGGGTAGAATTAGAGTTAAAGCTACAATCTTGAAGGAATGACAGTTGTTTGTTAAATGGTTATGGTTCATTAAACAGTGTTTGATGTTCATCATTGTCATCCCAAGCTTTGAGTTGGGGGAGACAATGAAGATTTTACAAATTCTTTTTCTTCTTTGTTTTCAAGTGTGTTACACATCAATATAAAGTATAAAGTTCTCTCACAATGCTCATTGGTGCCACAAAGATCTTCTTCATTGTCATTATCTAGTAACTATTCAATTCTTTTGTGTGACATTCCTGCAAATTAATATACTAATACTTATAATCATAGTTTTGAAAACTAGTCTAAACTAATTGGTCAGACTGATCCTGAACTAATTCGGTTTGTCCAAAGGACGGTTTTGCATCAAACTGGTAGAAAACTGGAAAAACCAGTCCAAAACTGATTAAATCAGTGAAAAATTGGTTGAAATTAATTTGAACCAATCTAGTAAAATTTGTTTTTTAGTTTTTAAATTTTAACTCAAAATATTTTTAATAAAAAATTATAAATTAAAATAACTTATTTTTAATACTTGTTTCATAAATATAATTTAATCATTTATGTTAATTTATTATTATTAATAGATATTTTATATTTATTAAAACTTAAGCTTAAAATATTATATTATATATAGTTTAGGATTTTAAGTATGCATTAAATGTTAAGAATTTATAAATAACATTTTAATTTAATTTTTAGTGTTATAAAATTATAATATTATATTTATTTAATATTAATTTTGTATTAATAATAATAGTTATTACTATTTTATTAATATATATTGGTTTAATCATTGAATTTTAATTAAATCAAAGCTTAGAGTTTTGTTATAAAAATATTGCTTATAATCATACAAAATATCATGTAAACTATACATATAAAAGATCATTTGTTTAGAAAAACATACAAATAGTAAATCTATATAAAACTTAAAATAATTTCACTTAACCAAAATATTATACCGGTAAAATCTAGAAGTCAGAACAAAAAAGTATTAAGATTCATATTCTTTGAGAAAGAAGTAAAATACATAAAAACTCTAAATACCTCAACAAAAATTTCTATATATAATTTTAAAATTCTAAACTTAATAACCAGAACACAAAATAAAATAAAATTTTCAAATAGGCTTAAAAATATACAAATTGGTGATGAAAGAGATGAAAATGAGAAAAACTTTGATAGAAGAAAGAAAAAAAGAGTTAATCACCTATATATTGCCAGTGTAAAATTTTTTTTATACTAACAGCCAATTATATCTTTTAATTGTACTATGTCACTGTTAAAGTAAATGTGTTTATAGTGACATGACACAATTAAAAGATATAATTAGTTATCAATGTAAAAACTTTACACCGTTACTACATAGGTAATTAACTCAAAAAAAAAAAAATACAACTAAGAGACAGAGCAAGAGATGATGAAAAATTCCGCGAGGAAAGTGAAAAAAGTGAAGGAAGCAAGAAATATGTGTTTGGCGTGGGATGCACAAAAAACGTCCCAATCTGTGCAGTTTTGTAATGCACAAAAGAAGCGCAACCCAGAGATGTTTATGGTACATTTTTAAAAGAGTTAATCATTCTTATACAATTAGGATAAAAAAATTTTACACCGACAACTAATCATATCTTTTAACAGTGCTCTGTCAGTTGTTTATTTAATAAAATAAAAATAAAATAAAATAATTTAAAAAATTTGATTAATTGTTAGTATACAGTGTATAGATAATTAACTTTTTTTAAAATGCACAAAAATGTTTATACTCTCAAACATTTTTTGTCTATTTTTTGAAATTTACAAAAAACGTCTATACCTCCAAAAGTCCAAACGTTTTTGTTTCATTCGATGTTGAGGCCCAATGATGTTTTCTTTGCGTGGCTGTGAACGTGTCTAAAATAATTTATTGTGATAAATAGTTTTTAAAAATATTTATTTTTAATTTTATTTATTTACTGTGGCCAAAAACCTACGTATAAGTCCTATTCTAAGTCCGTAGCAAGCAATTAACTAAAATAATTTAAATATGGCTAGAACAACGAAAAGACTTCTACCCCACTTTGTTGGTGATGTCATCACAATTTTATTCTTAGGTAAGACTTAATTTCATGATCAAAGAATGTGAGAAAGTTTCGTTATAATATTTGCTCCTTGAGAATATATGTGTTGGTGCCAAGAAAAAAAATGTGTTTTTCTAGATATATTTTGATGAGGGTTACATAATGATAATTGAATATATGTTTTATTAAACATATCTTAATCGGTAGAGACAAAATTAATTTTCAATTTATTGCACTATCAAAAGATAATTTTATCAATTGAACCAACCATCACCTATATATTATGATACGAGTTTAAGTTTGAGTGATTAGCTAGTTTATGAGATTGATATTCATGTTCAAATTATATATATGAGGAGGGATCAAATTAATGATTTCAAGAATGTACTTTTACTTATTTTTAGAGTTTATAAATTTTAAAAATTATTTTACTTTTTTTTGTTAATTCAAATTGATGGATAATAATAAAAGTATTTTATATAATAATTTAAATCTATACAATAAAGTATCATCCGATTTTTAAATTTTTAAAAAATTTATAAATTTAATCTATATATTAAAAATTTTAAATTTAATAATTAAATTATTAAAATTTAACATACACAATAAATTATTAAATAAAGTGATTTAAACAAAAATTACTCTTGAAATTATTTGATCCCCTCTTCATTATATATTCTATTAATTATATATGAGAATAGAGATTTTAACACATACATCAAAAGTCATATTTAATTAATGACAATGTAAATAGTCACTAAAATGTTTACCAACAATTAAATTATAGTGGATGTATTCGAGTAGGTAAAAGTTTTAGGGGCCATATTAACGAATGCATGTAAAAACCCTTTTTATGGTCAGAAAAAATTAAGTCCTTTTAGAAATAATACTAGTAACAATTTTAATGGCTACTAAATATACAAATAATTTTTTAAAAAAATGTAGTCCTTTTTTTTATTATATGCATTGCGCAGATTAATTGATGAGTCTTTCCCTTCAACTTTGTTCAATATTTATTTATAAGATGTTTAAAAGATCTCCCATATAAGGCAATAATTTTTTCCTTGTTTATCTTTTATTCTATTTTTCATACTCATACAAAAAAATAAAAGTACAGTACACTCTAAAAATTAACAAGGAATAAAGAGAACATAATTTTTTTTATCAGCAAATAGCACACTTCTTTAAATGTTTGAATGAATAATTAGATTTATAATTCATATCCTTAAAATTTTCATCGTACTATAAAGGAAAGAAAATACAAATATTACGAGGAAGAACAACTAAAAGTCTTTTCTCACCACTTAGGAATTGTTACATTGATCCAATAACATTTACATTGTCACACAACAACCCTTATCAGCTTTTGTATTATCTGTCATTGATTTCTCTACGTCTCTTTCACACAAATCAAACATTTTCTCATGTCATAGCCTATACTTAATGTAGGGTTTATATCTGCAAACACAAAAAGAAAACCTTTAATATCTCTGATGTATAATAAACATTATCGAATCCTGCATCAAAATTGAAAAGAGTAAAATTCAGAATTCTCCAATCTAGCCCTCTCATGTCAATGATTATCCTTTGATTTTATAGGAATAAAAAGTACAAAGAGTGGTCATTTGAGGTCTACTTTTTATATTTCTCACGTGGACTTAAATGGCTTCACTTATTTATTGATTATTAAGCTCCTTTTCTATCCATATAATTGTGAGAGTCTACACCAAAAATACCACCATATTCATTATACCGATAATGATTTATAGGTATCACAAACATATGCTCACGTGCAATATAACATTTAGGAGAATAATGCAACTAGATTAATGCACATTACAAAAAAGAGTTAGCAATTCCAAATAGATGATAACTCAAATTACAAAGGAGAGAAAGAAGAAAAAATAAGAAGAATGATCCAATGCACATAAGATGATAAATATATGTTGCCTTGATTAATCCAAATATAAAGTTGTTTCCAATATTTAACCAAGTGACATAGAGTTCATAAAGTAATACTTAAAATTAGCAATCCAATCCAATTATAGGTGCAAACTTTTTTTTGACTCCAACAAAGCTTAAGTCACTATTAAATTATATATATAGTAAAATGTCTTTGAAGAAATTTCTTAAAAATAAGATAAATTTTTAATATTTACAACATTACCAATGAATTATGAAAAAAAAATGAAACTAAGAACTAAAACATAATTGTTTATAAATGAGCTAGCAATAAAGAAAATGTTATGTGAATGTCATTATCCTTCTTAGATAGATAGATATCAAACTGATTGTTTGGCTACTTTTTCTACATTGTAATATTTCCCTAATAAATCTTCTCTTTTTTTTCACAACAAGGAATCCAAGGTCTAACCATTATGTCAATTATCAAATTAAACCACATCAAACATCTTGTGCTCAAACTTTCATTTCAATGCCTCCAAACACAACTAATTTATGAAAGTACCGATATTTTTAACAATTAGACAAGAGACAAAGCAAGATAGTTCAAATTCAAAGCATTTTGAGAAAAGTATGAACATTAGCAGGAACACATTTGATAAAGGAGTATTTTAAGAAAATAGTCATTAAGACTCACATGAAGCTTTTGATTAAAAGCTCTCTTCATCTCAAAATAAGCAAACCCAATCTCAAAATTCAATAATTTAAGATTTTCTTAGAAACATTCTCTCAAAATTTATCTATAACAAAATAGAAGTTGCATCTCAATAATATGCCGTAAATAAAGAATTATACTTAAATTCTGTTCTAATATTAACTTATTATTATTATTATCTTTTGACACTTGTTATATATGTGTTTTTTTTAAAGGAAATTAACGTGTAACGAAAAAAACTAAGTAGGAAATAGGAAATTGAAACAAGGTGATTTTAGTGAAATTCATTGAGTGGATTCTTTTTAATCAAACTAACAACAAATTATGTTTTTAACTTAAATAAGATTTTTATAAAAAAAATAAATTTTATCACTATTATACAAAATTGTCCAATAACATCAACTTCAATAATGATAAAAGGATCAATACATGATTGGGAAGGGAACTCAACCTATGGTTGAGAAACTATACTATCATATAGTATATAAGTCCCCCAAGCAACTTTATTGTATTTCACGTACTTTTTATTATTGTATTTCTAGAGACTACATTATCTTTCACTCATAGAAAGCAACCTTATTTATACTACAAGAAATATTGCATATAGTAAGATATAAAAAATGTCATTATAGGTATAAAACATGTAGAGGTATAAATCTATTTGATATATAACTATACACAATTTAGTATTAATTTTGAATGAGATTTAATAACATATATTATGTGTCACTATAATTTATATCTACACTTTTTAACAATATATCTGTAACGACCCGCCTAGCCGTCACACAACAAACATCACCACACAGAATAGAGTAGTCATATAAAAGAGAATATATATACATAAGTCTAGCCTGGGGCTCAACCAGTCAATATACAAAACTACCAAAATAGCTACACCAAGTAGCCCATAAACAACAAAATCAGCTCCAACTGTCAACTGTAGTCTTGCTACTACACTCCAGCCTATCCTTGCTCTGCTCCCATATAGTATGATCATTGCAGTCCAACCCACATGAAAACAAGCAAGGGTAAGCTAGTACTGAAAATAATCAGCATATAAATAAATTATAAAGATCTTCAACGTAACAACACCTCATCAAATTCAACTACTTTAACATACAACACATAACAACATACATCTACATCTCAGCTTCACAACACACTGCACACATACAGCTTATATCATTCAACAAAATCAACATCAAACAGCTTATGCGTCGTCACACATTTCAACTCGAAGATCTCCTACAACATGGGTGAGCAGTTTAAGTGGCTAGGTCTTATCGAACCGACAGCAAAGAACCTTTTTGGTTTGCTAGGTAAACAACAATTTGGATATCAATTCACAACTTCACGATTTCTCAGACTTTGCCACTTAAGCAAGGAAGTATGGTACTATGTCAGGATAGAACAACTGGGTTTTAGGCCTACCACGACATTAGCTAGCTTAACTAAGCCACATATGGAATTAGCCTACCGACTATCTTTCAAATACCACAACCTTCCGATACTTAGTTAGGAACTAAGTTCCCGACTTCGTACTTTATTCGATTGGCCGCTTGTAATCGGTATACCTCGACCTGGCCCCTATACCATGGTCGTTTTGTACACGTGTGCCTCGACCTTGCCCACACACGGGACCAACTAAGTAATAGGGAGAACAACATAATGACCACTCCAAGGGATAGCTTCCCAAGGAGGGTTTTCAACAAATTAGGCTTTGAGAGTACCACAACTTCCTCAATCCACACAATGGGATGAGCGACTTCGAAATATCTCATCTAGTCCTAGTGATCAATAACTCATAATTACAGCTTAAACAACTCATATTCAACAACACAGCTCAACTATTTAAAATAGCATATTCAACATTCAGCACAACTCAATATAACCGTATTAACAGCTTAGACAACATACAACACGACTCGGCTTAACAATATTAATCAGCATAAACATGATACAACACAACTCATCTTTAACATCATTAATCAGCATAAACAACATTCAGCATTTTCATAGTTGTATAGAGAAAGACACCTCCGCGCCAGGTGCAATAGAATCTGCGCCCGGCCTGGACCCAACCCGAGAGCTCTAAAGCTCTTACGTGCACGGCGCAATTCTAATTGTGTCGGGCGCAATAGAAGGTAGATACTCCCAGGAGTCTCACAAGCCCGGCGTACCAAACTCGCGCTCGGCGCAAGTAAGGCAGAGATTTCATCAAGGTCTCACGCCCGAGGTGCTCATTCTGCGCCCGGCGCCTATTAAGTCTCAATTATACTTCTTTTTGTACAAGACTTATTGAACAATTCCACTCATTCTTTGCACCATTACAAGATAATTGTTCTCTTTTTGATTCATTTTGTATGCAGATATAGCTAACCCAATTTCATCTAACAATACCTTGATACACCTCATTTTTTGTGCAGGTATTGAGTGAAGACTTGAAAGTTGAAGATCCTTTGGATTGGAAATCTAAGGAGCTAAGGAGCATAGAAGAGTGACTGCGCCGGGCGCAAGACTACCCGCGCCGGGCTTGAGCAAAATAGAGTGTCTCACCTCTACAAGTCATAGCTGCGCCGGGCATGATCGAGACAGAGAGTATCTCAAACTCTCTGGAAGACATTGCGCGAGCGTAAAAGGAATTACGCCGGGCATGTCCTGAGGCAGAGAGTACTTGACCTTCCTACAAGGCCCTGCGCCGGGCGCAAAGACTTATGCATCAGGCGTGTAACCCTAATCTGACTCCCCAAGCTCGTATTTAAAGAAACTTTCGAGGGTTTTCTCCTCATTCACACATTGGACGCGTTTTAGGAGCAGAGGAAGGGATTCCCAGAGCTTGGGACCGTTCGTGTGTGGGTTTTTCCTTCGGTTCTTCATTCTCTCTTCCATCTCTATTTTTGTTTTACCCTCATTGTTTTGAGTGGTTCTACCCATCATTTTGTGGGGTTAGATGTAACCAACGTACTCTATTGTAATCCTTACGTTTTCAATGATATATATATATATATATATATATATATATATATATATGTTGTTTCATTCATTGTTGTGTATGTTTCTATTCTTAATGCTTACTTTGGATTGATCCTCCTTTGCATGATATAGGTTCCATTGGGTGTTGGAAAATAACCTTTGAAACTAGCTCTGAAACAAATGCCTAGTGGGAAATGTATCTAGGAATGGAGCTTGACCCATTAGTAGTCTTAAACAGTAACCGTAATGCGGGTGTAGGTATTGAATACTCAAGGGATTAATATTCATTATCTGCACCTAGGCTCTTACTCTAAGGGATTAGGTTTGAGTAAACTTATTGGTTGACTAAGCAATGTATCTAACAAGAGATTAAGGATTCATGAGTGTAACGTTCGGTGATATCTGACCCCACAATCTCACAAAATCATAATATCATTTCTACCCTTTTCCACTCACAACCAAATATTTTTATAGTTTAACATTCCAGTAGTCATGCTCTTCAATTCACATTTACATGACAAACTACAAAATTAGAATTATTCTTTAGTCACGAATAGTCAATAAATGCTTATTTTACCTATTAATCCCTGTGGATACGATAATTTTACTACTTAAACGGCCGGTATACTTGTCGTGTTTGAGACCGTTGATAGAATAAAAGTGATTTAAAGTGATAACAAAAGTAATTTCAACGGAAATCTCAACAGCGCCACGCTAGGCAGAGACCCCCATGGAGTCTCAACGCCTGGCGAGATCTAATCACGCCCAGCGCCATACCAGTAACTCAACTCCTTGAGTCCCTATCTGATATCACGCCTAGCGCGGTTCTCCCACGCTCGGTGTGAGCCATCCAGGGACTTCCATTCTTAAGCTCGCACAGCGTAACCAACCTTGCGCCCGGCGTGCTTGAACAATGGAGTTCTCTGATGGATACATGCCCGATGCCAAGAACTAGGCCCGGTGCAATTTCAAACAGCAACCCTCATAACTTCAAAAATTTCACCCAAAACCTGCAAAATCAGCCAACTCAAACACATGCAATCCATCAAATGAACCACATTTTTAGCATACAACTCAAAGATCAACTCTTTTTCAACATGCAACCATCAACCACATAAAAATCCCCATTTTTCCCAATTTTCCCGAAACCCCGAAAATGTACAACTCTTCAAATTCGACCATCATTCTCCAAAAATCAAGCAACATTTGAGTTTCTAAGCTCATTACCAAACAATCTACATGAAATCTAGCTCCCTTTACCTCGGAGAAGAAGAATCTGAGCTTCTGGAAAAGAGGAGAAGAAGGAGAGAAAGGAAAGGGGAAGAAGAAGTATGTGCCCTCAGCTAGCTCCCGGCACCTCTATTCAGCACTTACAACACCAATGAGTTTGAGAATATGAACTAAGGCAAAGAGAGTGGGAAGGAGAAAGTGAGAAGAAAAGGAATGTTAAGAGGGAGGGGGAGAGGAGCGGGAGCGAGTCTCACAATATCAACATATATTGTATCTTTTATATAAGTAAAAGTAGGTTTTTAGTAACAAATTATGTCACCATATGATATATATCACTGTATGGTATTTTTTTGTAGTGTTAAGTTGGGCACGATCTGATGGAGGACCATCCTTGAAGACACATGTGGGCCCCATCACTAGGTCCATGGCTAGGAGAGTTGAAGAGGAGGAGGGTGTTCACACACCAAGGGACGTTTTCCTCATGATCATAGAGTATTAGTACTCTCCTAAGCCTCATTAGTATAGGGTTTATTTTATTTGCCAATTTTATCCTTGTATTTTGGGTATTTTAGTCATAGGATTTATTTTCCTTGTATTTCCCATTTTACCCTTGTATTTCGGGGTGCTTTAGATGATTAGGTTTTAATTTTGGGCTAGGGTGTGCATTAAAGGGGTGACACCTATTTTTTGGTGAGCTTTGGATCTATTTTTGGTGATAGAAAGGCTTAGGCCCAAGTGGAGGGCAAGGTTGCATGGTCTTATCATGCACCTAGTTGTAGCCAATCTAGACCCATAAATTCCATCCTTGGTCACCAAGTTGCATCTAGGGTTATTTGGCATTTCATTTGGAGTGCATTTGCCTTATGAATTTCGGCCATGCATGTCCCAAATGAAACCCTAGATGCCTCCCCTCCTATAAATACCCAACACCCCACCACTTGTAAATACTTTGGAATATATGAATTTGAGTGAGCCTTTTTGTGCCTCAAATCCTATCCTTAGTCACTAGGTTAGTTTCGGCTAGCTTCCTTCATTCTCCACCCTTGGAGAGTGAAACCCTAGAGTGGCCTCCATCCACACTTGGAGTGAGCCAACCTTGAGCATTCATACACCATTCACCATACACTTCCGCCACCCTACAACCATTTCACGCCTAGCTTCCCTTGTCACCATAAACCTCCCTTTTGTCTACCCTTTGGTGAGCCTAGATCATGGGCAAGGTGTCTCCCTTCATCACACTATCATCAACCATGGAAGGAGGGACTCCATCAAGTGGTATTTAGAGCCAAGGTTCATCAAGGGTAATATCTTGTCTTTCTTGTCTTCTTGGTTGTCTTTTTTTCTATTCGATCATTTTCTTCTCCTTGTCTTCTCTTGTGTGGCCGAATAGTTTTGGGTTCACACCTTGTTCCTTGTGAGCCTTCCTCCATTTTAGGTTTCCATTATTAGGTGTTGCCATGCTTTTTTTCATTTTTAGGTTTGAGTCTCATATGAATATGTTTTTTGATTTTTGAATCTTTTAAGTTTTGTCAAAGTTTTGTTTCCTATATTTTGTCAAAAAAAATTCCATGTATGTATGCCAAACACTTTCCATGAATGCATGAATCAAAAATATATGATAGTGGGCGTGACATATAGAAGCTTTCTAGGGGTCATTCATGCATGCTACTTAGTCCTAGCATGTTCTTTGTATTTTTTGAGTTTCCATGTGTGAAATGCTTCCTTGCACATGCATCTAACTTGCTGCTCACTTTTCCCTTGCATTCCACTTGCTATGGTCTTTATTTGATGCTTAGTAACCCTAAAAAAATCTAAGAGGTGTGCTGGAAATTTAGTACAAAACAACTTGTCTTAAATAGTACAAGACCAATTCCACTAAAAAGATTCTCTAAAACCCTCTAAGAACTTGCCACTTGTCTCCTTTCTCTTTCTCCTAAATTTGACCTAATTTTTCCACTCATAAGTGCAAAACCTAAGCAACAAATGGGCTGAACATTTAAAAAAAAATTGGACCCAAGGAATATAAAAAAAATTGACGTGAAAGAAAAGGAAGAAAAGAAAGAACAAAAAAAATTTGACCAAAAAAGGACTTGTTGCTAGACTTGTGGACTTGGACTTTTACCTATGCATTTGGGAGTTGGACTTAAGACCTTATTGACCTTATTGAACCTATTTTGAGACCTTAAGAGTGGCTGGACCGAAACACTTAAAGGACTTAAGCAAGTGGACTAAACACTAACCCATTCTAGTGCCATTCTAGGATTACTCTTTTGTGTGCTTCCTTTTTAATTGTGTCTTAATTTTAGTTTGTAATTTCTTTGTCCTCTTTTGTTTTGTCTCAATCAATTCTCTCTGAGTTTAGCCTTTCCTAATTGTGCTTTTTCAGTTTTTATTTCTTGGACTCTTGCTCTTTGGGTTGGTTTCATTTTGAATGTAGGTGAAGAACCTATCTAGCAAACTAGCAAACTTTTGGTGGATTTGAGTGGAGGAGTGAACCGAATCCAAACCTAGCCTTTGGAGGGATTTCAACCACACAAAAAGAGTGATTAAACACTTGGAGAGGACTAACAAGTTTGCTCTTTGTGAAGGAACCCAAGTGGAGGAGTTGAAGACCTAAAATTTTGTCTTTTCATATTTTTGCTTGATTTCTTTTGGGCCGCTTGTATTTGGGCCTTCTTTCTTTATTTTGGTTTGTAATTGGCCATTCTTAAACCTCTTCATTTTGGTTTAGCTTCGTGTAGTTGAAGGTGATTTGAAAACCTTCACCTAGGACTTCGACTAGACTATGCTTTAAGTGCTTTCCTTTTGCATGTTTTAAAGCTTTTGGTAGTATAATTGTTTAGGATTTTTATCTTTGTCTCCAATTTCGTTAGAAGGCTTGCTTTTGCCTACTAGGGGTAACGTGCACACACACACCTTTTTATTGTGCCAAATTGTTTTGTGAGAAAAGTGGAAAAGGCTTAGTAATTTCTACTTGATAAGGCTTGGTTATTAAGTGATTCTTTGTAGTCCACCTCCCTTTGAAAGTTCACTTTGTACACTTAGGCCTTTTCCTACCTATCTTGCACTTTGAAAACCTTTTGTGAAAACCTTTCATCACTCACTCTTTGTGAAAATCTTTTTCAAAACCTTTTAACAAACATTTGTGAAAACCTTTTTCCTTGATCAAAGATGAGTGATCATTCTAGTGTCCATGGTCATAATTCTCGTAGTACTAGTTCTAGTGTTAGGGATGAGCTTAGGCAACTCAAGGAGTACCTAAGAAAAAAAGAAGAAGAAAATATGAAAAGAGAAGAGGAATTAAGGCAAAAGGAAAAAGAGTTTGAAAGAAACAATGAGGAAATAAAAAGATTGCTTGCTAGGCTAGTTGTGGGAGGAGAGGCTAATGGTTCAAAACCAAGAGTCACTCCTCAACCCTCAAGAGGAAAGGGGCATATGTATTCAAGTGTTCATGAGGAGGAAGGGCATCATACCCAACCTCCAAGTGATATCTTCTTTAGTAGTCATCACAATGATGATTACTATCAAAGACCCCCAAGGCATCATAGACATAGGGAGTCTTCCAATAGGGAACCCAACATCACTCTTCCCCCATTTCATGGCAAAGACAATGTTAAAACTTATTTGGATTGGGAAATGAAAGTAGAACAACTATTTTCTTGCCATGGAGTGAGTGAAGAGAGAAAGGTTCCTTTGGCAACCCTTAGCTTCCAAGGGCATGCCATGTATTGGTGGACCTCCTTAGAAAAAGAAAGGAGAATAAACCATGAGCCTCCAATCCAATATTGGAATGAGCTCCGTAGTGCCTTGAGAAGGAGGCATATTCCTCCATACTATGACCGTGAGCTTATGGATAAGCTACAAAGATTGAAACAAGGGTCATCTAGTGTGGAAGAATATAGGCAATCTATGGAGTTACTCATGATGAGGGCTGGGATAAGGGAAGAAGAAAGGACCACCATGTCAAGATTCCAAAGTGGTCTTAACCTTGAAATAAGGGACAAAGTTGAGCTCTTACCATATAGAGATTTGAATGAGCTTGTTCAACTTTGTTCTAGAGTGGAGCACCAACTCAAAAGAAAAACTTTTAGAAAAGACTTCACTCCATCTTATTCCAAGAGTTCAAGAAGGAGGGCCCTTCTTCCAATCCTTTTCCTAAAGAAAAAGACAAAGAAACCTCTCAAAGGACATCTTCCAAAGACACTAAGACAAGTGACATCAAGTGCTTTAAGTGCCTTGGTCGAGGGCACATTGCCTCTCAATGCCCAACAAAGAAAACCATGATTTTAAAGGGCCAAGACCACTATAGTAGCCTTGATGAAGCTACTTCTTCTTCTTCAAGTGATGAAGAAGAAAACTTAAGAGTCCGAGGAAGAAATTCACCCTTGTGAAGGAAACTTGTTAATGGTTAGAAGGCTTCTTGGAAACCAATCTAGTACCCCAAATCAATCCCAAAGAGAGAACTTGTTTCACACAAGATGCAAGGTTTTAGAAAACACTTGTTCTCTTATTGTGGATAGTGGATCTAGTTGCAATTGTTGTAGCACTAGATTAGTGGATAAGCTAGCCTTAACTACTATATCTCACCCAAAACCTTACAAATTACAATGGATCAATGAGAAGGGAGGTATTGTAGTTAATCAACAAGTGAATATACCTATCTCCATTGGCAAATACCAAGATGAAATTTTATGTGACATAGTGCCATTGGATGCTAGTCATATTCTACTTGGGAGACCTTGGCAATTTGATAAAAAAACTATTCATGATGGCCTAACGAACAAAATAAGTTTCCATCACTTAGGTAAAAAGATTGTGTTGTGTCCTCTATCACCTTTTCAAGTGTGTGAGGACCAACTCAAGATGAAAATCAAAAGAGAGGAAGAAAAAAAAAAGTTGAAAGCCAAAGAAAGAAAAAAAAGACCTTTCCCTTAAGAATAAAGAAGGGGAAGAGGAGGTGCCAAGTTTAGAGGCAAGTGACCCCTCTAAAGAAGCTGTTCACAAAAGTGTTTTATCCCTTAAAAATGATATCAAAAACACATTTTTTATTGAACAACCTTTGTATCTTCTCTATTTCAAAGAGACACTTGCTGCCACTAGTCATGAGCTTGAGTCTCTACCTCATGAGGTTCAAAAACTTTTAAAGGAGTTTGATGATCTATTTCTTCAAGAAGTCCCAAGTGGACTTCCACCTTTAAGAGGAATAAAACATTAAATAGACCTCATACCGGGTTCTAGTCTTCCTAATAGGCCCGCCTATAGGACTAACCCACAAGAAACCAAAGAGATAGAAGCTCAAGTTGATGACTTGTTGAAGAAGGGTTGGGTTCAAAAGAGCCTTAGCCCTTGTGTTGTCCCCGTTCTTTTGGTGCCAAAGAAAGATGGTAAATGGAGGATGTGCACGGATTGTAGGGCCATCAATAACATTACAATAAAGTATAGGCACCCAATCCCTAGGTTAGATGATATGTTAGATGAATTGCATGGGGCCATCATATTTTCCAAGATTGACCTTAAAAGTGGTTATCACCAAATTCGAATCAAAGAAGGTGATGAGTGGAAAAGCGCTTTTAAGACTAAATTTGGTTTATATGAGTGGTTAGTGATGCCTTTTGGCCTCACTAATGCCCCTAGTACTTTCATGCGCCTAATGAATCATATTCTTAGGGATTGCATAGGTAAATTTGTGGTTGTCTACTTTGATGACATCCTTGTGTATAGTAAGACCTTAGATGAACATCTTGGACATCTAAGGCAAGTCTTAATAATTCTTAGAGTCAACCACCTCTATGCCAACCTTGAAAAATGTACTTTTTGTCAAGAACAAGTAAAATTTTTGGGCTTCATTGTTGGCAAGGAGGGAGTACAAGTTGACTCCGAGAAAATAAAGGCCATCTAAGAATGGCCCACCCCAAAGAGTGTTGGAGAAGTTAGAAGTTTTCATGGTTTAGCTAGCTTTTATAGAAGGTTTGTAAAAGATTTCTCCACACTTGCATCCCCTCTTAATGAGCTTGTTAAGAAGGATGTACCATTCCTTTGGGGTGAAGCCCAAGAAAAAGCATTCAAAACCCTAAAAGAGAAACTTACCAATGCACCCATTCTAGCTCTACCCGATTTTGAACAAACCTTTGAGCTAGAATGTGATGCATCCGGTTTAGGCATAGGTGTTGTGTTACTTCAAGGAGATCACCCCATTGCTTACTTTAGTGAAAAACTTCATGGGGCCACCTTGAATTATCCCACCTATGACAAGGAACTCTATGCCCTCATAAGAGCTCTACAAGTTTGGGAGCATTACTTGGTGACTAAGAAATTTGTTATTCACACCGATCATGAGTCACTCAAGTATCTTAGAGGGCAAGGAAAGTTGAATAAAAGGCATGCAAAGTGGGTGGAATACCTTGAACAATTACCCTACATCATCAAATATAAAAAGGGAAAGAACAATGTGGTAGCCAACGCTCTTTCAAGGAGGCACACCTTGCTCTCCACCTTAGGAACACAAATTCTTGGCTTTGATGATGTAAAGGAATTATATGAGCTTGATTTAGACTTCCAAGCCACTTATGCCAAATGTCTCCAAAAGCCTTTTGATGGATTCTATCTTCTTAAGGGGTATCTTTTTAGAATGGGCAAACTTTGCATACCCCAAGGATCCATTAGAAAACTTTTGGTCAAAGAGAGTCATGAAGGAGGTCTCATGGGCCATTTTGGGGTTGATAAAACCCTAAGTTTCTTAAAAGCTAAATTTTATTGGCCAGATATGAGAATAGATGTCCAAAGGCATTGCTCTAAATGCATTACTTGTTTAAAAGCTAAATCAAGAGTAATGCCTCATGGACTCTATACCCCCCTTCCTATAGCTAGCTCCCCTTGGGTAGATATTAGCATGGACTTTGTGCTTGGGCTTCCAAGGACTCAAAGGGGATTTGACTCCATCTTTGTGGTAGTGGACCGTTTTAGCAAAATGGCTCATTTTATACCATGCCACAAAGTGGATGATGCTAGCTATATAGCTAAACTTTTCTTTAGGGAAGTGGTCCGTTTGCATGGTCTACCCAAAACAATTGTGTCCGATAGGGATGCTAAGTTCCTTAGTCACTTTTGGAAATTTTTATGGGAAAAACTAGGAACTAAGCTCCTCTATTCTACTACTTGTCATCCTCAAACCGATGGTCAAACCGAAGTAGTAAATAGATCCTTATCCACTTTGTTGAGGGTACTCCTCAAAGGGAATAAGAAAACTTGGGATGATTGTCTCTCCCATTTAGAATTTGCATACAATAGAGTAGTCCATAAGACTACTAATCTTTCCCCTTTTGAAGTTGTTTATGGCTTTAACCCAATCACTCCTGTTGATCTTTTACCCCTCCCTAATACCCCTTCCTTGTTTTACAAAGAAGGGGTATCTAGGGCAGAATTCATTAAGAAATACCATGAAAAGATCAAGAGTCAAATTGAAAAATAAACTCAAAAATATGCCAAATACAACAACAAAGGAAGGAAGAAACTCACTTTTGAAGTTGGGGATTGGGTTTGGCTTCATTTGAGGAAGGATAGATTTCCTACTCAAAGGATGTCAAAACTAAACCCTAGGGGAGATGGACCATTCCAAGTCCTTCACAAAATAAATGATAATGCATATAAATTAGACCTTCCTTCTGAATATGGAACTAGGTCCATGGCTAGGAGAGTTGAAGAGGAGGAGGGTGTTTTCACACACCAAGGGACGTTTTCCTCATGATCATAGAGTATTAGTACTCTCCTAAGCCTCATTAGTATAGGGTTTATTTTATTTGCCAATTTTACCCTTGTATTTTGGGTATTTTAGTCATAGGATTTATTTTCCTTGTATTTCCCATTTTACCCTTGTATTTTGGGGTGCTTTAGATGATTAGGTTTTAATTTTGGGCTAGGGTGTGCATTAGAGGGGTGACGCCTATTTTTTGGTGAGCTTTGGATCTATTTTTGGTGATAGAAAGGGTTAGGCCCAAGTGGAGGGCCAAGGTTGCATGGTCTTATCATGCACCTAGTTGTAGCCAATCTAGACCCATAGATTCCATCCTTGGTCACCAAGTTGCATCTAGGGTTATTTGGCATTTCATTTGGAGTGCATTTGCCTTATGAATTTCGGTCATGCATGTCCCAAATGAAACCCTAGATGTCTCCCCTCGTATAAATACCCAACACCCCACCACTTGTAAATACTTTGAAATATATGAATTTGAGTGAGCCTTTTTGTGCCTCAAATCCTATCCTTAGTCACTAGGTTAGTTTCGGCTAGCTTCCTTCATTCTCCACCCTTGGAGAGTGAAACCCTAGAGTGGCCTCCATCCACACTTGGAGTGAGCCAACCTTGAGCATTCATACACCATTCACCATACACTTCCGCCACCCTACAACCATTTCACGCCTAGCTTCCCTTGTCACCATAAACCTCCCTTTTGTCTACCCTTTGGTGAGCCTAGATCATGGGCAAGGTGTCTCCCTTCATCACACTATCATCAACCATGGAAGGAGGGACTCCATCACGATCACTATACAAACTAAAAACCCATAATCACTAAATAAACTCATGCCAATTGATCTAAGTGTTAAGTGTAGGCAAGATAAATGAATCTAAATATTTGAATACTTGTTTGACTTCAACCCGATTTTGATAGGAAAAACTCACTTTGATCAAGTTCAAGTTTATATTTAAGGATGTTACTCTTTGACCTGTCCTTGTACATATATATACTTGTCCCACTTAAAAAAATTACATTGCACATGAACATATATTTAACTAAAACATATGCCTATTAATTTTTATATATTTTGTGAATTAAAATATAATTAATAACTTAATATATAAATTATTTTTAAAAAAAATGTGGGATTCCTATGAGTTTACTTGAACATGATAAGACTCAATCAAAGTTGAGGGGAATGAGAATGAGTTTAAAAATATAGATTTATCCCTTTTAAACTTGGACTCATCTGACCTTTTACGAGATAAATACAAAGAGATCAAAATTCGCTCTCAGCTCACCTCATTGTCATGTCTATTTGGGTGTTTCCTTTTTAAGAAGTTGTATATTTTATAATAAATTTTAACAAATGAGATACAAATGTGCATGTTTGTAAAGGTGTGTCAAATACAAATTTAGATACAACACAATGAAAATAATACATGAAAAATATTTAAGCTAATTTTATCACGCGCTTTGTATGATAGAAAATGAACATAAAAAGTAAAATGATGTGAAATTTATCACCAAGGTGTCTCATGATTGGTAAATATCTTATGCATGTGGTCAAGAATTTGTCTATGATATAAAAATGTATATGGAAAAACATTTGTCAAGAGAGTCAACCTTTCAAACAGATCTTAGTACTTTAAAAGATTGGGCATCTTTCGACTAAGGAATATTTTGGTTTACCAAAACAAATGTAAAATTTATTCCAACACCCTCCTTAAAATAGCTAGTTATATATCTTAATACGATTTATATTAAATTATTTTAATGTAATAATAATAATGATAATAATAATGACAACAACAATTATTATATGTGTTGATGATGGTGCATTAATGGTTAATAATGATAGTATCAATAACAATATCAATAATAATGATAATGATATATAATAATATCATTGGTTAGCAATTGTGACTTTGTGATATAAATAATGATAATGAAGATTATGTTGTATAGTGATGGGGAACAGATACAAGAGAGAAAATAATTATTAAATAATAAATAAATATGAAAATTTTTGTTTTTTTTAACATTTTGAAATTGATTAGCAAAAAGTTAATTTTCCGCCTTATTTTTTTTAGTCTCATAATTAATTTTAATTAAAAAATAAAATAATTATATATTTGTGACATGTTTTTAACAAATTAATTAATCTAAGAGAAAATGTTTTGATGTGTGCATGTTTGTTGAAACTATTCTCGCTCTCCAATGTATCAAACAGAAATAATCACTCTCAAAATTTTGACATGATGATAATGCAAACACTTCAATTCCTATATATATGTAGAATCCCGGTCCATGTTTTTTCACTCACAAATAACACCGAAGCAAAGTTCGTGCAAAGATGACAAGCTTTAGCATCCTCATGGTGATAGCCCTATCCTTCACTAGAGCACTCTCAGAACTATGCAACCCACAAGACAAGCAAACCCTACTCCAAATCAAGAAAGAGCTTGGCAACCCAACCCCCCTCTCCTCTTGGCACCCAACAACTGATTGCTGCAACCACAGATGGTCAGGTATCTCATGCGACACACGCACCAAAACATACCGCATCCACGAACTCCATCTCATCAACCTTAACCTCCCCAAACCCTACCCTATTCCCTCCTCCATCGGAAACCTTCCCTACTTGAACACCCTTAACTTTGACACCATCCCCAACCTCGTTGGCCCCATCCCCCCCTCCTTCGCCAAACTCACCTACCTCCATTATTTCTACATCACTCACACCAACGTCTCCGGCCAGATACCCCATTTCTTGTCCCGAATCAAAACCCTCGTCACCATCCAATTCTCCCACAACCAACTCTCTGGCACCCTCCCCACTTCCCTCTCTTCTCTCCCTAACCTCGCCGCGGTCTCCTTCGACCGCAACCGCATCTCCGGCGCCATCCCCGACTCCTACGCCTCCTTCTCCGGCGACTCCACGGTGTTGTCGCTCTCCCACAACCGCCTCACTGGGAGGATTCCGCCGAAGCTGGACATTGCGGTCAT
Organism: Cajanus cajan; assembly: GCF_000230855.2. Lineage (NCBI taxonomy): Eukaryota > Viridiplantae > Streptophyta > Magnoliopsida > Fabales > Fabaceae > Cajanus > Cajanus cajan. The sequence goes on from NC_138518.1 coordinate 65,141,893, forward strand.
GGACTTGTCTCATAATATGCTGGAGGGAGACGCGTCGTCGGTGCTGTCGAATAACAAAAACATGCAGGTTATGATTCTGGCGAAGAACATGCTTGCTTTTGATTTTGGGAAAGTTGTGTTGCCGGGGAAGTTGGAGACCTTGGATCTGAGGAACAACCGTATCTATGGGACGCTGCCTAAGGGACTCGCGGCGCTTAAGCATTTGAAGATGTTTAATGTTAGCTACAATAATCTGTGTGGTCAGATTCCACGTGGTCGCAACTTGCAGAGATTTGACGCGTCTTCCTACGCTCATAACAAGTGCTTGTGTGGCTCTCCTCTTCCCGCTTGCACTTGATCTCCACTTTGGACAAACTAGATAGGTATTATGGCTATGGATGCATGGATAATGTGTTTCTCCTTCCAGTTCCACTTACGTGGTTTTATGCTGTAATTAATCCAACGTTAACCTATGTTTTCATGATATAATAATAATACCTATTCTAATGTGGTGCAAACAGTGGCTCTTATCGCGTCTATAGTTTAGCGGATTAAACATAGATAATTTTTTTTTTATAGCTTATTAGGATTGAACTGGATGGCAAGTAGTTACAATTTTAACTAGAGAGGATCCCTGGTCTGTTCATAATTTAATTAGTAAGATTTATTTTTATTTTTATTTTTATTATATTCTTGTTTTAATATTTTTTGAATGAATGTAGTGTATGTACAGATCTTTCATTCTCATATAACTGCTATTTATTAACTTCTAGACGTATCCCGTGATGCGTAAAGACAAAACGTAATTGACTAAGCAACAGAAAAAGTCAGTATCCCATCGGAAAAAGACGCAACGCAAAGCAACTGAGTTTGATGGCTTCCCAAGGAAATCACGCTGGATTGATGTACCACTTGGTTTTAGTTTTAGATTGTACTTTTGAGATCGATAAATAAAAAATATAGATACATAGTTTTAGATTTTTTATAATTTTGTAATTATTTTTCGAAGTTAGAAATCAGTTGTGAAGTTTTACAAAATATTTTCTATATTTGGTACAATAGGAAAATTTAACTCGATACACATGAATAAAATGACATAGAATGATAATGCTACCCTACAACTTTTATAAAATATAAGTGATCATGTGCTTTACACTATAACTTCTTTTAAAAAAAAAATTGAATTGGAGGGAGTATAATGTAATTGTTCAGGTGTCAGGATATAGAAAATATTTTATGAAATTTCACATTTTATAAACAAATTTATAAAAATCTAATAGAAAATTTCTGAAAGAGTTCAAGGAAAAAAATGATATATTAACCCTTTAAAAAATGTTGCATGAATAGGATTCTTCACTAACTACCATCAATATGGTAAAAACAACACAATTCCACCTTTTGATATATCTCGAGTAGCTGAGATAACGGAAAATTGCATTTCGCATACAAGCCGATTAGTGGCTTATGACAAACAAATTAATGATCAAGATCACAAATTACTATACAACATGGATCTCCCAAATGAACAACCGAAAAAGGCTTACGATGAATAAATATTCAAGAATCAAGAGCACAAGATCGAGAAACTACTCTAATAATAACTTAATGAATGGTTCTAGGTTTATTATAGCTTTAGTAGGTATTTAAGATTTGGTGCGGGAAGCTCTTTAGAGGCTCTGTTGTTAATGCATACATCTTCACAGTTCAGGGAATCCTATCCTGATTCAACAAAACTCAAAAGGATTGGTGAAAAGCGTGTAGCAAGATATAAGAGACTCCCAATACTATGATGGACACCTAGGCTGATTACATGCACATGGAAATATCTTTTTAAAGTAGAACGATAGCGTTGATACAGATAATAAAATGTAACTTTTCAGGCAACATAAGATACGATATCAATCGTCAGAATTAGAATATGTGAGAATTCCACCATGTAGATATGGGGAGGGAAGACGTACTTCAAATTTCAAAAGGTTGTTGGAAATAATATCTCCACGAAGCTGTGTTCTACTTTATTTATAACTTGCAATAAAGAAAGAAAATTAGAATATAAGAGATATCATAAAGAATATCCTAGTATATGTGCTATTTAACTTTGATTTGTAAACATGCAGTCCACATTTTGAAAATAGCTCTTTGAAGTACAAATCAGATCTTGTAACGCTTAGGTCTTCATTAATATCAAGCACAAATATCCTGCACAGAACAAAGCATGTAAAGAATTATCCAAAACCATAAAAGCAAACCTCCACTTAAACTGAGGTGCACGGATGAATTAGTTCATCACATTAAAGAAAAATAATTTCTACTACATCTTTCAACCCAATATTATTATTTGGAGTTTACAACAGGATGGAATTGAGGGGGTCTATCTTCCCTCCTCCACTGTTTGGAAGCCACTATATATGATAGATAATTAATGCAGGAATTAAATCCTTCAGTATGACTAGAAAGACGGAAAACAACAAAGATGAAAGTACCAGATCTAGCAATATTGACAAACAATCCACCTGCCTTTTGGCCAACCTACAGTAATGTATATGACTAAATGTCAAAATGCCATCAAAATCAAAATAAAAGTATGAAAGTGATAAATTTGTATGACTTCAATTATAGTCTTCAAGAATATATAGTAATGACAGCCAAAATATCCCTGCATAATATTTGAAAGGCTGTTTCCGGATTTGTTTGGTTAGATTTTTTGCTTAAAAGTTACGTGAATCAAAAAATAAATTATGTATAGTTGAATTTGGTTTATGTATTATAAAATATGAACCAAACTAAATCAATATTGTGTTGTTTGATTCGACTCGATTTTTGTAATTTTAAAAAATTATTATTTAAAAATCAATTAAAATATATGATAGTATTATATTACGTTGTTTAAATACATACATCAAAAATAAATAAAATTATACATATATCGAAAAATTTTGGTCACTCAATATATTTAACATTAATTTTTATTTTAGTAAAATATTTATTTAATATAATTTTAATTATCATATCAAATAATTTTTTCACACACACATATACTACAAAGAGAAGAGCTCAATTTCATCATTAGAATTAGCATGCACCCAACCAAATTCATAAATCAACCATTTCTTGTCATGTGAAACAAGCATCTAAAAGCTCATCCAAGTCAATCTTCAATCATAACTTAATTCAACACTATAATTATAATTCTAGACAGAGAAACAACAATAACAATCCAACAATCAAAAATCAATAAGTTTTCCTTATCTCTAAATCAACTAGAATCAGGTAGATTCGGTAGAAGAAGAAAATGAGATCCTCCAAAAAAACTCCAAATAACACTCCAAAGAATTTTATTTGAAGCTCTCCAAGAATCTTCACACAACAGTTCAACTACTTTAGGAAATATTCTAGGACACTCTCTTGATGTCTTAGAAGAAGAAGGAAATTCTAGCTTTAAAATTTCTCTCTCTTACTTTTTTTTATACTTTTTTTTTTAAATAAACTTATGAAACTCAAATTTTAAAAAAATCTTATATACATTTTGGAATCAATCAATCTAACTTTTACTCGTAACAATTCTTAACAACAAAAAAATCTTAAGAATTTATAAATTTATAGAGTTTCTCAATAATTAAATCATAAATCACAACAATATATAAATTAATAAAATCAACAATAATTTACAAAATTCACATAGATAAATTAGTCTTCCATAAGAACAAACGTATCATTTTTGCGAAATATTGCTAAAAAAATATATCGTACTTGATGTTATTTGTTTATTCGTTACGGACGCATTAATTAAATGTACAAACATGTGGAGTGATGACATTTTTAAAATGAATATTACTATTTCTTTTTTACAGCTTAAAACAAATATTATTTTAAAATAAGTTTGTAAGAAGTGGTTTGATCATTTGAAGGAAATCATGTTTTGAGAAAATCTTATTGTAGCTGAGTGGAATTTTTCTAAAAAAAATGTGGTAAGATTTTTTTTTTTTTTTGGTAAACTAAAATACCATCTATATAACCAAAAGATAAAAATTAATCTTGTCAAATACTAAGATCTACTTAAAATGTTAACTTCTCCCAACAAATGAATTTCATATACACTCCGATTAAAGATTGAATTTAAAACCACATACTTAAAAGACAAAGTTATTTATTAATTTGGTAACACTTATTACTAAAAGATGGTAATTAAGATTTTAAAACATAAGTTAATGTGAATTGAAAACTACTATTACATGTTTCTTATTTCTCCTACTAAATGTTTCTGAATTCTTTAATGTCTAGTCTCTCAATTCTCTATTATAAGTATAAAAAATAATAATGTATTGATTTTATCCTTCTTTATTCAAACCTTATCATGCTATTTTTTATTAGTTATATTTTTTTTAAAATTGTGCTTTTAAATCTCATAAAATACTTTAAAAAATATTATATATCGTTATAATATAAATCCATTAAAATTTATATTACAAAATCTTGATAAAAAGTCCTTTTAAGAAAAAACTTAAAAGTCACTACATTCTTACAAAGTCTTTTAAGAAAATCTTAAAATTCATTACATTTAGAGAAAAAATTTAAATTTACAAGATATTTTTGTGCTAAAATAGTCTTATAAAATCTCAATTCAATACACTCTTAAATTTGATCAGTGTTACATATTAAAGTATTATTAACTATTGTAAAAAAAAATGATTGCTACATGCCTAAAAGTTAGTTTAATATTAAGAACAAAACCTTAAATATAATATATTACAATTTTAAGTTTTAAAATATAGTTACTTTTTTTAAATAATGAGATAAGAAAATTTTCTCTTAGATATATGGATAAAACCCTCTAGAAGTATTTCTAGAAGAGAGAAATAAAAATTAAAATTAAAATAAGTTTTTTCATAAGTTAGAATTGTCTTATGTATAAGTTATAAATGATTTTTTTAGATGAATTAATGAGAAAAAATTTCTACAAATTTGTTTGAATATGTCTAAGTAAACTTCTTTGAAAGTATTTATCGAGTATACTAGGAATAACGAAAAATGAAATAAGTTATTTTACAAACTAAAATTAGTTTATATATAAATTAAATTTGTAGAAGTTCTCTCTCTTCTATTAGTTTTTTATCACATGAGAATTAATTTTCTTCAAAAATTTGACAGATATCAAATAAATAAACATTTTTTCTGAATCTATATATTTATTTTATTAGAATATAATTTTTATTTTTTTAAATATATTATTTTTTTAGATAAAAAATTATGTATATGTCAAATAGTAGTGAGGGCAATTGCCCCACTATTCCAAACGTGCATCTGTTTTATATATATAATATAGGGGGTTATAATTATACCGGTGTAACTTTTACTAAGTATTATGTCGCTCTATAACTTTATATTAAATGTGAATTTTGAAAATCCAACCGTTAAATTGAAAGTTCATATCACTTTATACGTGTATATCAAATTTTGTTAAAATTGAACAACAACTGTAAGATAATCCAAGTGTTCACATTTTAGTGTATTTTGAAATGAATATATTACATCAATTTTGTTTTATAAAAATGAAGTATCAAATCATTTTGGATTAATATAAAGTTTTGTATATATAATCTATAAGAGATATGAACTTTCAATCTAATAGTTGGATTTACCAAATTCACATTTAATATAAAGTTACTGAGCGGTGTAATATTTTGCAAAAGTCACATTTAATATATATATATATATATATATATATATATATACACACACACACACACATATATATATATGAGGGGGTTATAATTACAATGGTATAAATTTTACTAAGTGTTACACCGCTCAATAACTTTATATTAAATGTGAATTTTATAAATTCAACCGTTAAATTGAAAATCTTTTACTCTTAAATCATATATACAAAATGTTATATTAATCGAAGATGATTTCTTATAAAACAAAATTAAATTTGTCGAAAAATTTATATTTTCGATGAGAAAATTTTTGTTGGAAAAGCTATATTATTGATAGAATATTTCAGACAAATTTATATTTCCCGAAAATGTAAGAACTGGTTTTAAATTTGATATGAAAATATTATGAAATAATTAGATAAGATTTTAAGTTAGTATTTTATTAATGGTTGATAATTAAAAAATAAAACATGGATAAATACATTTTTTGAATTTTATATGTTTAATTTAAGATAACTTACAAAATAACTCTTGTTAAAGTTATTCCGCTCAATAACTCATGGTGTGTGTCGAATTTCATCGATCCAATTAATTGTTAAATTAAAATTTATTAAATTTTACTAATAATTAATATAAAAAAATTAATTAGTTTTTGAATAAACTATTTGCTAATTAACAATATAATTGAAATATTAATTAGTTTAAATTATTTAACTAAAATCTTATTGACAATTTACTATATGATCTTAATATTTTTTGTATAACTAATATCTGGTTTTAAATTGATATGAAAATATTATATATAATTAAATAAGATTTTAAGTTAGTATTTTATTAATAGTTGATAATTAGAAGAAAAAAAATAAGGATAAATATATTTTTTGAATTTTATATGTTTGATTTAAGGTAAATAAATATATTAAATTAATTAATAATTTATTTAAAATATTAAAATTTAATTTATAAGTATGTAATAAATAAATATTTATAATTTTATAAATTATAATATCATTATAAATTATAAAATTAAATATACTATTATTATTATTATCATTATTATTATTCATAATATAAAATTATTTTATACTATTATTATAGTACAAATATGAGATTGTATTGAGGATGACTTAAATGAATTAATTTGTACAAGTTATACTGACAACATACATATACATTTCGGTAGCTTACTCATCAGAACTTCACAGTTAAACGTGCTTGACCTGGAATAGTACTGGAGTTGTTACATTAATAAATTTATTAAAATTAAAAAAAAAATTCGACGGAAAATTCTGTCAGAAATTTCTGATTGAAATTTCTGACAGATTTTTGATTTTTCTGTCAAACATTTTTTACGAATATTTCTGACGGATATTTCTGTCAGAAATTTCTGACAGAATTTTCCAACAGAATTTTTCGTCAGAAATTTCTGTCAGAAAAATTATTTCTGATAGATTTTTTTTTCGATGCCACTTTTTCTGACGGATTGAAATTCGTCGAAAATCTGTCGAAAAAGAAAAATCCGTCAAAATTTACCTATTTCCGTCGAAAATTAGCATTTTTCTTATAGTATGTATAAGTTAAATGATTTTTTTAGATGAATTAATGAGAAAAAATTTCTACAAATTTGTTTGAATATGTCTAAGTAAACTTCTTTGAAAGTATTTATCGAGTATACTAGGAATAAAGAAAAATAAAATAAATTATTTTACAAACTAAAATTAGTTTATACATAAATTAAATTTGTAAAAGTTCTCTCTCTTCTATTAGTTTTTTTTTCAAAATCTTATTTTTAACTCGTGCATATATAAATTAATCTTAGTTTATGAAAAAACTTATTTTAATTTTTGTTCCTATGTTTATCTTCTATAAATGTTTGAGAAAAAATACTTATCCAAACATAATCTATGCAAAACATAATTTTAACGAAAAATTTATTTTATTTTTCCTTCCTATTTTTTTCTCCTAAACCTATAAGTATTTATAAAGAAAATTATCTAACCAAACTCTAAACATGATAAATCATTAATTACTTTACAAATCATTTAACTAATTTTATCAATATGAGTTAGTGTTAAAATAAAATCCTTGAATTTTTATTTTTATTTTTATTTTTATATTTTTGTCATTTTTGGCAGACATACCATCAACTCACTAGCCCACTCCTAAGCTATACGGATCATAATTTTCAATCCAATAACATCACTGGGTACATGGGACTCTACAGCTGTTAGAGATCAATTATTTATCATAAATGCAATTTTCTCTAGTAACTAATGCATGAAAACAAACTTGTCCTTCCAGTTGTGTATATATAGGTTATGTACAATCCTAATTTTAATCCGTAGCAAAGCAATTAACTAGAGTAATTTAAAGATGACTAGGCCAGAAAGAGGACTTCTACCCCACCTTTATGGCATTGTCGTCATCATTTTATTCTTAGGTAAAACTCAATTTCATGATCAAAAACAGTAAGAAAGTTTCATTCTAATCCTTGTTGCTTAAAAATATGATGTGTTTCTCTGTACATATTAACGAAGGTTACATTAAGGAATATATGTTCCATTAACTTATTCGGTAGATACAAGATTAATCTTAAAATACTTGCGCTATCAATAATGACTTTATCAATTGAACCAACCATCCATTTTATGACACAAATTTGAGTTTGAGTGAATAGATCGATCAACCGCTACCCTCTGTGGCATGAGAAGCTAATTAATTCTTGTGATGCAAGTGTGTTCTTCTGTTAATCATATTTGTGAATCTATTTTATCCGCATATATGGCATACTAATATCATGGAGTACAAAATTATAAATAATAAAAATAAAAAATAAAAAAAGTTATTGATCTAGTACATTTTCCTTGTGAAATTACAAAATTGTATAATTCTTAATTAAATGAACATTATTGGAACAGGATCCAGTTACGAGAAAGCTATGGGAGAGGATGCTGCATTGATGAATATATCAGATGCATATTCAAATGACACCAAAAACGGGGGTTTAGATCTGTATTGCTGCTATGACAACCATATAGGCAAGTGCAATCCGAATACAACGGCGGATAACAATCATTGTAATACCATTTGCCTAAAGCAACCATGCACAAAAGGAGGTCATTGCAAAGCTTTTGGGCAAAATAAACAAATTGAAGTTTGTCATTGTTACTGCTAAATGAATCAATGTATCAACTTCAAATAATTGTTGCGCAGCTTGAACACAGTCGAGAATATGTTTTGATTCAATTACATAATGAAGTTATATTTTAACTTGTGCAATGATGCATTATAATCTTGTACTCATTTGGTCTTATATTATATATCATGTTTGAAGAAATAAAAAATATCTCAAAATAAGTGTCGTATTTCAGTGTAGTATTAATTATTTTTTTTCATTTATATCTTGATAATATTTTTTATAAAGTGATTTTGTGTTACATCGTTTCTAATATAAAAAATTAATCATAAGATTAATTTTGTAAAATTATTATTTATTTTCATCTATCTATTAATTTTTCTTGATTTGTGTAAAATAACATAAAATAATACTTATGGGACAATAAAAGTAATTGATTTTATTATGTACTTAGCAAAGGAAAAGATAACAAAATAAAAACTTGTTTCTCCATAACATAAATATTTATAGAAGGAAACAAGTTAAAATTAACTTAATTTTATAAATTATTAAATGCGTTTTTAGACTCTAAAATATTTTTATTCAGGTTTCTAGAAGAAAAAAATATATAATTTTAAAAAATTATAAAATTTATTTGATTTTTGTCTCTGGGAAATTAAAATCCTATCGTCACGGTCGAATATTGTTAAAAAAATAATAATTAAAAATGTATTTAAATCTTAATCATTAAATTGTAACCTTCTTTCAAAATGAAGTGAAATAAATATTTTATTTGTTATTTAGAATCAAACAAGGTATTAAGAGAATTTATAACACTCACATACTTTACTCGATCACTATAACATAGTTTTTAACAGCATTTAAAAAATGTTATCTAATTGCGTATAAATGTTACTAATTTACTTTAGTAACATATTATCAAATGTTGTGTATAGTTCATGTTACTAAAGATTTTTAATAATATTTTTACACAATTAGGCAACATTTTTTAAATGTTATCAAAGTAGCATTTTTGTAACATTTTAATGATGTTGCTAAGTTTTTGTTAACTTTATACAATAAATTTTAATTTAGATATTACTATCATTCATATTAATTTTTATGCCTCATAAACTCCTAGGAATTCTTTAAGAGAAGATTATTTTTGTTAACTTTATAAAATGAAGTTTAATTTAGATATTACTATCATTAATTATATATCAAATATCAAAGTTCATTTATCGTATAATTATATGATTATATATACTCTTTATTAGTCATTCATTTATTCGATGTGAGACTTTAATTATAAATAACAATTAGATACGAGAGAAATATATATTTTTTTACTTGATATGAGACATTGATTTTAGAAGCAAATTATAATAACATTTAAAAAAAATGTTACAAAATAAACTATGTAGCATTCTTTTTACTCGATATGGGATTTTGATTTTGAAAATAATTAAAAATAATAATATTGAAATAAAAAATAATGACATTTTTGAAAAAAAAAATGTTATAAAATAACCTATCTATTCATTCAATATATAGTAACATTTTAACAAATGTAAGAAAGAAAATGTTGCTAAAGAATTAAAATGTAGTAGTGGACCAATTGAATCTTAATAAGTAAAATAAGTTATATATCTTCAAATTATTAACATAACATATATATGACAACATATAAAGAGTATACTTCTCTTTGATCTCCAATTTTATTATGACCTTTATAATCCTATATTATATTTTAACATTCTCTTTTACTAATTAACTCTAGAGGATAAATATTAAAAAAAAATTAAAAAAAGTAACTAACAATTCTACCAATAATTATGAAAAAAGAAACACTTTGTATCTCTATTTTTTTTTAAAAAAATAAACATATATTTAAAAAGAATAGAATGAGTGGTTATTGTGTTAGCCCTACTACATTTTAATTCTTTAGTAATATTTTTTTTCTTACATTTATTAAAATGTTACTATATATTAAATAAATAGATTATTTTGTAACATTTTTAAAAAAATATTACTATAGATAGAGTAACATTTTTTATTTCAATACTATTCTTTCGAATTGTTTTTAAAATCAAAGTCTCATATCGAGTAAAAAAATGTCACAAGGTTATATTACAACATTTTGAAAAATGTTACTAAAGATAAGTAACATTTTTTATCTTAATATTATTCATTCTAATTGTTTCTAAAATATTCAAAGTCTCACATCGAGTAAAAAAAATATATTTCTCTCATCACTAATTGTTACCCATAATTAAAGTCTCGTATCGAATAAATGAATGATTCATAAAAGTATATACACTACAACAAAATTGATTATTACCGATAATTATTTAGTGGCAATAAATTAATTACCTTTATTTGATTATTTAATAAAAATATTAATGACTAATATATAATAGCCACTAAAAATGTATTTGTATTACACCAAAATTTATTATTAGCGACAATTATTTATTTGGAAAAACTTAAGTCCCACATCTAGAAATAAGATAATTAAAGAGTATATAAATGGATGATAACTCTCACCTTACAAGATTGTTTTGTAGGGTTAAGTTAGACCTATAACTTATTGTTCTAAGTTGATAAAATAATTAATTAGGAGATAAGACAATTAAAAAAATATATAAGTAAATGATAATCCTCATCTTACAAGTCTCACATCGAGTAGAAAGTAAAATATGTCACAAAAAGTTATACACTTTTTCCGACCATTATGAGGATTTTTACCGGCATTCAGAATAATTGTCGGTAAATATTTTAGTGACACTACATACAATGACTATTGTGGAAATGCCGCTAAAAGATTTTGTAGCAATTTTTATTACCACTACAAATCATATTAAATGCCACTAAAAATCTATTTTGTTGTAGTGATATAATCATATAGTTATACTTAAGATAAATGAACTTTGATATTTGATATATAATTAGTGATGACTAATTAAGAATGTCTTCAACCTGCTCTTAAAGAACTTCTAGAAATTTAGGAGATATAAAAATATAATAATTGATAACAATATCTAAATTAAAATTAATTATTATTTTATAAAGTTAATAAAAACTTAGCAACATCATTGAAATATTACAAGAATATCACTTTGATAATATTTAAAAAATATTGCCTAATTGTGTAAAAATATTATTAAAAATCTTTAGCAATATGAACTATATACAACATTTGATAATATATAGAAAAATAAATTAATAACATTTATATACAATTAAGTAATATTTTTTAAATGTTGCTAAAAATTGTTTGTGTTTTAGTGCAGTAATTGAAAATAGACATAACTAAAGATGAGATAGTTATAGAAATAAGAAAAAAGGGTGTCATAAGGAGTAGAAGAAAAATAAAGATAATTAATATACTTATATGTATATTTGAGGGTAAAATAATCTTACAAAAATTATATGTATATTTGAGGGTAAAATAATCTTACAAAAATAGATAGTAAAATGTGATTTTGAGTTTCGGTATATCTTTATCATTTAGTATAGATAACTATTTATTTGTTTTGTTATTAGTTTTTTTAAGCAAGGGCATGAAGTGCCTTTTTTCCCTAATAATAATAAATTGATTAATGCTTTATTTTCTTGCCTTCTATTTAACTTGTCTATTTTGAAAGAAAATATTATTTCTTTTTATTTTTTTATTTTAAATGATCAAGACAATGTTAATTAGTATATTTTTAGTTAATTAATGTCGTCTTAAAGTTTTAAGACATGTTAATTAGAATTCGATAATCTCATTAAATGTTTCTAATATCCCGTATTAAATGTTTCTGATATCCCGTATTAAATGTTTCTAAATTCTTTAAGGGTAAGGATCCTGGTTAAGAATTAATATGTAATATTTTTTTACTAAAAACTAAAATTAATTTATATGGGAAGATGTTAAAATTAGCTTTTAGATAAAAAAAATTATATTTTAATTTCTTAATAAGCGCTTTAAGAATACTTATTACTTTCTTTGGATTGATACATAAGAAAAAAAGTATATAAAAAAAAATTAACTTAAATATAAGAAAATTTTAACTACTTTACCTTATTTAATGTTATCATTTTAAAAATACCTCTTAAATTAAAAATGATTATTATTTTTAATAAATATTATTAAAGATAGTTTAGAAAGTAAAGTTTAATTTTCATATAAAACTAAAGAAATTTAACTAAAGTTTTTTAATACGTGTGAATTTAGATATTTTCCTCATAAATGAGTTTGAAGGGACATTTTTCTTTGTTTAAAGTCTAATTAATAAGTTTCTAAAAAATAGGAGTATTAATTAAACAACACTAAACATATCATATTAAATGTTATTTGAACTTAATAAATATGGAATTTATAAAAAAAAATTTAATAATCATGATATTAGTATAAAATTTATACTTTTAAAAATAGTGACTAATCTATATCATAGATCAAGAGGGCACACAAGGTAGATATTCCCCTCTCAACATATTCTATTTCATATTCAATTTTAATATTCAAACTCAAGACATTTTGATTAAAGAACACAAGTTAATATCACTTATTGTAACCAATGTTAATAAATATTTATATTTCTAATACAATAAATGTTTCTTAATTGAAGCACTTACGCGAGCTACTCTTAAATACACACTATATGACGCTTACATAACTTATGTGATTTAATTAATATTTTTTCATGTCCTTCTTTACAAAACTCAATTAAAAGTATTTTTGAATTCTTATATGAATGAATATAAAATATATTTTTTATAGTACTAATTTTTTTATAAGAAATACTCTTAATTAAGATCATTTCTCTTAATTTAACTAGTTAGTAGAGCAAGATTCTTATTAATGTTGAAAGTAATTTTGAGATAAATTTAATGTTATCAACTAAATTATCTAACTTGTGTTTTAGGCATAGTGAATTAGGGAATTGGTACTTCCTCTATTCCTTTTTAAGTGTCATTTTTTGAGAATTGTTGTTCCTATTTATAAGTTGTTTGCAAAATTCAAAATAACTAATTATTCTTTTGTTTATTATACTCTTACTCTTCACCTAATTTTTAATTAACTTATACATTTATCATGAAAACATAAATAAATAAAAAACTAAGAATTTAATTGTTATATACAATTAGTGTAGAAGTTTTTATATTTTCAACCAATAAGAAATTATTATTAATGACTTTTAAAGTAATTATTGTAAAAGTTAATAAAGTTATTACTATATAAATGGTTTTTTTATTGAATGAATGCAAAACTATTCTACATTGTGACTGCATAACTTTCTCAAAAACTAATATTCATTTATTTTAGATATAAATAAGAAAGGTGAAATTAAAAACTTCGTAACTGTTAAATTAAGAACAAGAAAATTTATTTGGTTTCTTTGTTCATACATAAAAAAAATAAAATAAATAGCATTAAAAAAGCACATAAACAGAGGTAGTATGTCTTATAGAAAGGATAGGAAGGAGTATATTTAATTGGACGAAATTAATTCTCCTAATCATTTGAAAAGAAAGTATTAAATGATTCTTATGTTTGGCAGTACTAAGTCATTATACAACAAGGTTATCATAAGGCTGAAAAATGGTGAGAAGGTTGAAGTACATAAGTTTGAAGGGGGGGAAAAAGTACAGGTTATCATAGGTTCAATAGTGATCATTGGGGGTTGGAATATCTATTCAGTCGTTGAAGTTCAAAATTTTATAATATTGAATTGTGTTGAGTTGAAAAGAGTAATGCACAGAAATTTCATTCTTATCCACTAGCATTGTTGGATTTTAATTTCTGGTTATAATTAGGATGTTAAAAGCAAATTATAACTTCGGCATTTAGTTGTAAATTGTCGCAGGTTATAATTAGGATGTTAAAAGCAAATTATAACCTCATCAAATTGAATAAGAGGGAAGAAAAAGATATACGTGTGAAATAATATAAAAATAAATAAAAATGAGAACAATATCACAAAATTGAATTAAAAAAAAAGGTACATTTAATTCCATATAGTTAAAAAGTTTTCCTCTTGGACACCGAAAAATACAATGCTGTCTATGGTAATGGTGAGGGACAAGACAATCTAAACCTGTAAACTCTAAACGTACTTTCCTCTGTATTTAGGCTTTGGATCCTTAATAAACTTGGAATCGCCAGCCTCTGTTAACTGAGCATCAGCTGGACTGAAAATTGCAGAATGAAGATTACCATCTTCTAACCATTTTACATGGTTCTCCTTAAATTCCATGTGTTTTGTCCTAGCCACCTCAGCAATTTCTTCCGTGTAAGGACCTGTCTTGACCATTGTCAGTAATACCCTACTGTAACGTGAACTAAGGATCTGCTCCGATGAAGAAATCAGTTGAAAACATGGATGTTCTGGGAAATGGGTTTCTGAAAATTCTTCTTCTCTCAATACAGGATAGAAGAACACAAGCCTGCCCCCCATTACAAGCATCTTGGCTGCAAGATCAAGCAAATCATGCACACACTCAACTAAACTGTAAGGAGCAGTTGATGGAATGTGATCAGTTCTTTTGTCATCAGGAACTATGTAAGGTTCCACAGCCCCTTTTAGCAGCTTCCGACCACCAGATTTTCGTCCCCCAGCTCGCACTCCATAAGGAGGATCACATATTATGGCATCAAATACCTTACAATCAGCAAGATGTCAATAATTTTTTTAAAAAAGAAACAAAAAAATAAAATAAAAAAATAAAAAGGGATGAGTAAATTTGCATCCAGCAATTTAGTTTTGTACTTCACATTGTAGTATTTCCTTTTAAACAAAATTAGAGATAATGCCCCCAGTTATCCTGCCAAATCCAAGGCAGAACTTGCCAGCCAACATATTTCAATAATTTTATCTAAAACCCTTTTTTTTCGTATCTAGAAATTATTATTCACCTCATATTAATGTCCTCTCCATTCAAATCCTTGGGAAGAGGATCTGTTGTTAAATAAATAAAAAAAGCTTTACACACTGCTAGTATTTAATAATAGAAAGTAGAACCAATAAGATTTGGCAGATAGCAGCATTTTGATCTCAGGATGGCATTATATGTATTCCGCCTAGTGGGACAAGGGCACAAGGCTTGGTTGTTGTTAAACAGTCATTTTGAATAGGATTCATAATCAAATACTAAGCCCCAAACAGATATGGCAGTCTTACATAGAGCAAGGTAAAAATCAGAAGGATTGGAATTGTTTGGATATCCAGTCCAAGACTAAGTCTATTGCTAACAATAGTACACAAGGAGCTATTCCAATCATCCATCAGTAATACTAATCTATCCCTTGCATAATATTTAAGTGAAAATAAAGAAAGTCAGAGTCAGCAACACAAGTGCTGAAAAGAAAGTAAGAAACTACAACATATTTTATGTTTTTAGTTGGATAGCAAAAACAGCAGTAAAATTGCTGATATTGGAAAATTTCTTGAATGACATACAGCGAGTTGGATGCTCTCCTTTCAAATAAAAAAAAAATAATAATAATTAAGAACAAAAGTAACAGGGTCAGATTTTCCTTTTCGAATAATCACCTCTTTCAGCATAGGACGCCAGGGAGGAAGGTTGTTGTCTGCCCTTAAAAGACCAACAGGCATTGGCAATCCATACTGCAAAATATACAGCTTCATAAGTTTATCATAAAAAGAGACAACTTATAAAGTATCCTTTATATAAGCAAATTCAGGTTACCATCAGTGGTTCTAAATTCCATCTATTCAAACACAGGGTTTCATACGAAACAATCTAACAGTGATAGTGTTTGGCACATTTACCTGCTTAAAATTACTCCAAACATTCCGGTCAGGACCACGTCCATCACGGACTACCCTAATGTCAATGTCAGCACCCTATACAATTTAGATCAGTTATTGTTAAAGAAAATATCCGGCATGCATACTGGTATGAACTTGCTTAGAAGTAAACAAATTGTAAAAAGAATATAAAGTAGGATAACTGGATAAGTTGCAAAAAAGGTCACCCAGAAGGAGAAGGGAGAAGCAGACCATGGTCATTGCTCCAAAATGAGCTGCTGCAACAAGAATACTTCCAGTTCCAACAAAAGGGTCATAAACTAGTTTCCCAGAAGTAGCTAGTGCTTGATTGGCCATTAGAAAAGCCATTTCTGCATCCATGGCTGTTGGCCCAAGATAATTACGGCTTTTCAACTGATATGTGGGTATAAGCTTCCTATCAGCCACACCAACCTCACGACCAAAGAAGATTCTCTTTTGTACAATTGGAGGAAGACCGTTGTTACCTCCATAATTATCAACTTCTATAAGCCAGAAGTTGTTTTCCGGATTTTTCAACTTTACTCGTCCCTGCAAACAAAGTGGCCAAACAATGATGGATAAGCAATACAATCTTGAGTGGCAATCATATGGGTTTAATAAATAATGAGAAATTTCATCAATTGTAATGCATTATGCATCTGACTCTACGCTGAAAAATAAAAGGACTCTTTGGCCTGGTCAAACAAAAACAAATGCTGAAGACAAGAGGCCCATATGGAAAAATAAAATAAGTAAAATAATACTCGAAGAATTAGAAAAGTTCAAAAAAACTTGATGAATTATAACATGAAAAAAAAATCCCGGTACATACAATTGAGAATTTAGTTGATATTAAAAAGCACCCAGTCTCAAAGGGATAACCAAGACATAAATCCGGAAACCCTTCACAGAACCTACAACGTAGTTTCTATCATGCTCGTCTAGATTAGACAACATTCCTATGAAATAGCAATGAACAGGCAATGATTCAAATTTCATTTCAAGAGATTTATAATCAACCTACCCAACAAACACTAAAAGGGCTCTACTAAACCACTTAACTAAAAGAGCAAGCAAACATAAAGGATCTGTTTGGATAAACTTCTCCAGAAACACTTTAGGAGAGAAGATTAGGAAGGAAAAATGAAACAAAATTTTCCATAAACTAAAATTAGCTTATATATAAGCTTTTGAAGAAGCTCTCCTAATAGTTCCTTCAAAATCTTATTATTAACTAATGCATAAGCTAATTTTAGTTTATGCAAAAGTTTATTTCAATTTTTCTAAAAGTGCTTTTGGATAAGTTTATCCAAACAGGTTCCAAGTCAATACGTTCCTGCATTCATGGTAGCATCTCAAACTTCACAACAACACTTTCCACAACCAAACCTATTCACAGAGAGAACTTGATCATAATTTCCACACCCACAAGATCAAAAGGGCATCCCACCTTGAAAGGGATATAAGAGAGCCCTTGAATAAGTTCCTTTTGCTCCTCCAGGCTGATGACCTTTCCAAAGCTATCAACAGTGATCTTGAAAGTGCTATCAGAATCCAAGTACGGCAACTTCCTCTCATCAGGGTAACTCAACACAGACTCTTTCAACTCCTCATAGCTACCCCCTTCTCCCCAAAGCTCATACATTCCCTTCACAAGTATACCTACAACATTTCCACCAAAAAAAAAAAAAAAGATTAAAAATTTAAACAAACCCACGAAACAAAATCGAAAAATAGTGGAAGGGCTAAGATAAAAAGACATGTGTAGTAATCATTACAACTAGACCAAAAGAAAAGGGCAATAAGTAATAACTGACTTCGGTTGGCGATTTTACGAGCAAGTTGCTCGGAAGGGAGATTGACGAAATGGAAAGGAGAATCAGAGTGGTAGTGAGGAGGTAGCTTCCATTGGAGTTGGGAGGGAACGACGCCGTTTTGGGGGTCCTCAGAGGATGCAAAGAGTTGCGCCAGAGATTCCACTTCGGGTTTTCTGTAATCCAACAACCTGTGGAAGAAAACGCACAAATACCACATGGTTTTCTGTCTTGGGAAACCTACGACACAGACAAGTTTGACAGTGAAGGGAGATGAAATCAGTGAGAAACAAGGTGCAGCTGCTAAACCCAGCACAAAACCCTCGAACCTCTCCAATTACTTTTCTTCTTTTTCCGTTTATGGACTTAATCACATCTAATGTATAAAATAAACTGTTCACGTTAATGTTTTTTACTATATAATTTAAGTAATTAAAATTAATAATATATTGTAAAACTAAAATAATGTATATTATAATAATATTAAATATGATATTAATATTTGTGGCCATTAATGCATTAGGAATATATTATCTAATTAGTAATTGAAAACAAAGTTTTGGAGTCCAAAACCTATTATAGTTACCATAAGTAGGATGAAAAAAATTGTTATTAGACAAAATCCTAAAGTCCAAAGTCGATTGTGAATTTATGAAAATTACAATGATTACATTAAAATTTAAATATATAATTATATGAATATTACTTCAACTTTCGATACTAAAATAAATTTAATATAATGTTAATTTATTTACTTTAATTAATTTAATTTAACACTCACTTAATTATTTAATTTAATGTTCAATTATATATTTTGATATGTCAACACATAAGCCATAAATTATATTCTTTTTAACTTTACTAATATTATTTTAGTTCACACCTAAGTTTTAATTTAACTAAACTTATTTTCAAAACTAGTCCATTGTAAATCATTTTAATCATTTTTCAAAACTAATTACAATTTATAACCACATCTATAATAACAAACGTAAACTTTAATTGATATTTTTTTTTTTTTTGCTAAAATGGTGGAGACAAAGTGCCCCTCAACCAAAAAAAAAATCATTTGTAGAGGGTTCAACAACTTAGACACATCACGTTTAACAGTTTCAAAAACAAAAACAGGAATAGATGTAAAACAGACATCACTATGAGCATAATGTAAGGCATATTGAGCAAAGGATATGGATATAATTATTTGCTCAATTTACTGCCACCTGGGAATTAAACTTAATAATCAACTTAGAATCCATGATGGTATGAATGTCTTATTCCATGAACAATGGCTCACAATTCAACCATATCAACAAAATCACAATTCATAATAATAGCATATCTAGGTATAAATTTCTCCTTTTCATCTTGAAACAAACCACCGTAAGTAGTCTTCCCTTCTAACATCTTGAAAGAAGCATCACAATTCAGTTTAATAGCCCAAACTCAGTGGCAACCAGAGATTTATATCATTAATCAAGCCATTTGAGATTTCATGTCCCTACATTGTTTCCATTTTCACTATTTGACCAATAACTCATTTGAGAGCTAAAGCTTTATACCAAATATCTAGATGAGATACATGCTTTTGTTGGAAAACAAGCTCATTCTTTCTCCACCAGATCCTTGTCAAGGGTGGCACCAAAGAGCTTACACCATCAAATATCATTGAGTTCTATTTGAAATGATATTTCTATAAATCCACGGGATCACATCCCAACTCCAAGAGATGGGCATGCGAGCTTCACCCCATGCAAGCTTCCAAACCTCAACAAATTTAACACAATCATGAAGGGCATGAACAACTATTTTTAAACCCATTCCATAACTAGGACAAGTGGCCTTACTAGCCATATGGTGCCTAACCTTGATATCATTTGTGGAAGAATGTTCTTTACAACACGCCAAAAAAGCAACCTTATTTGCTTAAGTCCCTATCATTTTCAAAAAAACATTTAACATTCATACTTGGAACCTCATTAACTAGACTCGTATGGGCAATTCTTGTGGAAAAATCCCTGTTTGTTGACAAGGCCTAGGTCACCATATCTTCACCCTTTGACCCCAACAACAACTCGACAAGCTCAATATGATCAATGATATTAAGGTTATATAAATCAAGCAAGAGAAACATGATCCCACTTACTATCATGATTAACAAAATTACACACAACTAGGCTTGTTTGGGTCCTAACATCCATATTTGCAAGATTACACAGGTTGTTATCAATCTCATCACAAATAGACCAAGGTAGGAGTGAAGCTTGCATAACTTACATAAGGAGGGCTTCCACTAATTTTGCAAGTGTAAGACAACCTACAAAAGATAAATTATTGGTTTCCTAATTACTAAGTCACTGGTTTTTCTAGTCAATAATAAATTGGAAAGATTACTTGGTATTCATTTACTGGTGAAAAGAGACATAAAGATATTTCCTTAAGTCATACGATCTTTGAAAGCCAAGTTTTTGAGCTACTTATTCTATTATCGGGTTACTAACATTATTAGAGAAATAGACTATAATTTTCTTTGAATTGACCTTTTTCCCCAACTACTCATAAAAAAGGTTCAAAATTTGATTAATGATGTTATCTTGATCAACACTTGCCTCCACAAATAATAAGATATCATATACAAAAAGCAAGGTAAGAGATACTAGGACCATCCCTTGAAATTCGGATGGGTTTCCAAAGCTTATGATCAACAACTATAATCAAATGGAAAAGGGGCTCAATACTGAGCATAAAAAACTATAATCCCTTGTTTTATTCCTTTAAATCAAGTGAAAGAGTCAAGCATTTCCCCATTCCATAAAACTCTCACATTAGTAGAGGAGATACATTGATACACCATGTGGACAAAATTGTTAGGTGGCCAAATATCTTGAAAGGTATTAGTGACAAATGCCCATTTCAACCTATCATAAGCTTTCTCCATATCATCTTTGACAACTAACCAACCTTTACCACTCCTTTTACTTTTCATAGTATGAATTATTTTTTAAGCAATGATGATATTATCACAACTATTATGGTTGGGTATGAAGTTACATTAGTAAGAATGTATTGAGGTCTTCATAAAAGTCTCAACCCCCGAACTAAATTTTTTGCAATGGCCTTATAGGAAACATTACAAAGAATAATGGGCCTAAACTGCTTCAATAACCTCATGGTCTACCTTAGGAATCATAGCAATGAGTTTCATTTGAAAACCCTATAATTGAATGACCCACAAAGCAATGCTTGGTCAAGTTATAGAAAGATTTACTCACTACTTCCCATTGACTTTTACAGAAGTTGACTTAAAACTCATCTACAAAAGGTGCCTTGTAATTTCCCATGAGAAACACACATGAAGAATCTCCTCATTAGAAACAAGGACCTTGAAAGAATCCAAAATAGAATTCGACAAAAAAGAAAAGGATCCTCAAAGACAAGAAGTAGTAAAAGGAGAAGAATCATTGAAGACAAGAACTGGTAAAAGAAGAGGAATTAGTAAAAAAAATATTATGATAGTAATTTGTGACTAACCTTTTCAACTTCTCAAAATCATTTATCCAACAACGATCCTTATTTTGAATGATATATATGAAATTCTACCTTCATTTAATCATTGTAACGGAAATACTTAGTGTTGCGATCTCCATAATAAGTTATCCATTTAGTATGAGATCTTTGGAACCATAACAGTTCCTCCTGTTTAAGGAAGTCCACATATTTTGCCCATATCTCTTATTGCAAAGTATATAAGAATTGAGAATTCCCCATCCAAATGACTATTGATCTTGTTTAAACATAAAAAGATCGAGTTTATGTTTAAAAATATCACCAAACGTTTCTTTATTCCACTTGCACAATGCTTCCTACAAGGATCACATACATTCATTCCAAGGAACATTCTAACTCCAAAATTCCTGAATAAATCTCTTAAAATCATCATGGGTTACAAATCGAAAAAGGGCTTTGTTTCCTATTCTTATAATATAAGTCATCCATTATCACCATCTTCGCTTTATGATCTAATTTAAAAGGAAGGAAGGTGTAAAGATATAACATTTTTAAACACCAACTGCCAAGGTAGAGTAAATATCAAGTTATCAAGCCTTTCTTCCAAATTTCCTCATTTCCAACAATTAAATCACATTCATGAAGAACCTCTTCAAAGTCATGCATACCTCTTCAAGAGGGGTTACTAGATCCACCCCTACGCTCATGAGTCTAAAAGACGGTATTGAAATCTCTAATAAATGCCCAAGGTTCGTCCACAATGACAATAATCCTCAAAATAGTGTCCCAAAGATTCTTTCTTTTCTAGTAATGAGGGCTAGCATAAATTGTAGTGAAAAGCCAGCTCGAGCCATTCCTCCACTTAACCCTCATGTACACACTGATGGTCATGATCAAATATAGCCACCTTCCACTTACAACCCTTCCATAAGCACCAAAGGCCACCTAAATGACCTTAAACCTCTTGAATAAAGAAACCATCATACCTAGTTTTCCCTCTCTCTCTCTCTCTCTCTCTCTCTCTATATATATATATATATATATATATATATATATAGCAAATACATTATTTGTGGGAGCCTTAAAGAGGCATATAAGTGAAACATTATAATCCTTACTTATATCCTTCATAAGCTAACTAAAACCATGAGCCCATGTACCACAACAATTCCAGACAACAAAAATCTATTTAAAATTGGGATAAGGGTTTTATTGTATTGCGACCATCCTCACTTTTAGCCAGATTGTCCATCAAAGAATTGTCCATCAAAGAATCGTCAATTATCATTTCATCTTTATCTACACCATTTATTTGCTTTGAACTCAAGTTCCCAAAAAAGTAATTTCCCCCTACAATCCTGGCCTTCATCTTCTCAATAAAGGATGAATCGATATTTTCATACCAGAGCTTCCCATTAACATTTTTGTCCATAATTCTCATAAAAGGAAGTATATTGATGTGCTTTTTTATGTCCTTGCATCTTTTCTTTGGTAGATTTTATCATTGTTAGCACAATTTTGACACTGACACTCTTAGTGGAGAGATTTAGTTGTTCCAAAGTAAGGTTCTTGATATGATCTTTGTATGATTTGATAAGCAAGTTAAAATACTTTTTTCACAAAATATATTTTTAATATTATTTTTACTGAAGTTTTAATTAGTTTACCCTTGTAAACTCATTTAGTAAAATTTAAGTTACTTTAGAATATACATGGTGCATTATTGTAATCAATATATTTTATTATTTGAATGATAGTAATCAATATATTTTATTATTTGAATGATAATTATTGATCACATAATAGTATGATAGTTAAACTATACAATCTTGTGTTTGTTATTCTTTCATTTTAAGCATATTAAGTTTATAAAGCTTAATTAATTTGTGTAATTAATTATTACTAAGAACTTTTTTTTTACTTTGATAATGATGTAAATTTTTTTTCATCGAATCATTTTCTATAAAAATAAAGAAATATCTCAGATCTTGACTCCATACTCAAGTTAATATCAAACCTTAATCTTTGATTAAAGAATATAAGTATTGATCCATTCAAACTAACAATTCTTGGTATAAATGTTATATAATCAACTTTTCTACCATTATAAAATAAATATAACAATAATTTTAATTTATAAATAAGATAAACTTTATTCACAAAAAAGTACTTTAAAATTTAAAATTAATAAAAATAACTTTATTATATATATTACTATATAAAATATATTTTAAATTAATAATCCGTGTATGACAAAGGTAACATACTAGTGTTTATAAAAGGACGAAAAGAAGTGATTTTTTAAAGTGTTTTTATAGGCAAAATAAAAATAAAATAAAATGACGTGATATTATGAGGGTGACCTAATGTATGTATCTGAAATGCTAGTGTTTCGCATAGCTTCTTATTCTTCTCTGTTTCTGCTTCGGCTCTGTTAGGTTTTCCTTCCGCGCGTTCATCCGCAAGACTCCTCCACCCTTCGGTATCTTCTACATCTCCGTTACCCGATTTCAATTGTTTTGCTCGATTTTCCTCCTCTTTCATATTCTCAAATCAATTGTTCTTCACCATTCGCCTGTTTCCGATTGAAAAAAAAAATGTTTTTTTCCCTTCTAATTGTCATAATTCACTTAGCAACATCGATTAGATGCTGGATATGACCATAGATTTAGTCAATTTCGTGTTTGGAAGCTGCGGGGCTTTTTTGAATTCCGGACCCTAAAATTCACAAATTTAACAAATGTTTCTGCTTGTATTAAGGGAGTACGTATGTTGAATTATTTAACAAAAGTTTTAATTTTTGTGCAATCGTAGGTCATCTGCTATGTCTTGCTTAACTTTTCTGCTTCTAATCGGTGGTAGGCTTTTCTTGTCTAAGTTGTGAACTATCTTTTTACTCCAAGGGTCGGTGTCTAGCTGATAAACTCTACATGAAAATTGTATGAAAAGTTCTTATCTGAAATCTTCACCCCCAATTTTGAAAGAGGATTAGTAATTGACTCTGAGTGACAAAGCCTTACTAAAGAACTCTAATTTGGAAAAGAACTATCTTGTTCTATCATTCATCTCTCCGCAAATACATGAATATATATACGAGTGATATCTCAAAATCTGTCATAAAAATATCTAAGAATGTCTTTAAAAATCTGTCCTAAGCATCTCTCAAGAAATTTGTACTAAAAATTCTTTTTGATACACCAATTGATTATGTACAAGATATGTCAAATAATCTCATTACCCCGCTCAAGTTGGAGCATGCATATTGCAAATGCCCAACGTGCATAACAAGGAAATAAACTGAGTAAGACCAAGTGCTTTGGTGAGTATATCAGCCAATTGCACAGTGATTGAGATGTAATTAGATCCAATGTTGCCTTTTAGAATCTCATTCTGAACAAAATGACCGTCAATTTTGATATGTCTGTATCCTTAAAATATCTTATGGTAAGAAACTGTTGTAGCATTTTATTGGATGACAGCTTTGTTTTCTTTGCTATTTTCTACTTCTAATCATAATATTATGATGTATTTTGGTTCATAAAAATTCCATTTAAATTCTTGGAAGTTACTTGGCTTTATTAACAGGGACTGGTTCTTCCACTTATTTGTAGTTGTGTGTATGTTGTCATGGCTTATCCTGCACAGTTAATTCTAACATTCTGTGCTAATGCTTGTCTTCCTGCATTTATGCAGCTTAAAATGTCTGATATGGATGAGTATCGTTGCTTTATTGGTGGCCTTGCATGGTCAACATCTGATAGAAAGTTAAAGGATACATTTGAAAAGTTTGGCAAGCTTGTTGAGGCAAAGGTGATCAGTATCGTATTATGACTATAATCATTGTTGTTCATCTCAATGAAGTTATTGCTGTCAGTATTGTATTTCATGTTTGTGCTTTGAAGTTGGTTTATGTTGTACACTTTGGTTGAGATCCACAATTTATTCTTTGTTTTTATTCTAGCAGGAAAATTGCAATACCTGCTGAACTAGTTTATTACCAAATCAAGTAAACAAATAAAAGAAATGTGTAATATGATTATGAATCTAAGCTTTATTTTTGTTTTGGAGATTGTTAATGTTCTTCCTCACCATATTTTTGAAACAGGTGGTTGTTGACAAGTTCTCTGGGCGTTCTCGAGGTTTTGGATTTGTCACATTTGATGACAAGAAAGCAATGGAAGATGCTATTGATGCTATGAATGGGATGGATTTAGATGGGCGAACTATTACTGTTGATAGAGCTCAGCCTCAACAAGGATCAAGTAGAGATGACGGGGGTGATCGCTACCGTGATCGTGGTCGTGATCGTGGCCGTGATCGAGATTATGGAGGTGGAGGTGGAGGTGGTCGAGGATCTAATGGTGGTGAATGCTTTAAGTGTGGAAAACCTGGTCATTTTGCTAGGGAATGCCCTGGTGAAGGGTCCAGGGGGGGAAGGTATGGTGGTAGGGAAAATAGATATGGTGGAAGCAGCGGTGGTGGTCACTATGGTCCGGATAGAAATGCAGATCGTTCTTCAGGGGGACGCAACAGGGATGCTGGTAGTCATGGAGATTCTGGAAATGATCGATATTACCGTGATCGTGCAGGACCGTATGAGCGACGGGGATCAGGAGGCTTTCGTTGATACAGTTTAATCCTTTTATTGAGGTATGCAACATGTAATGATTTCTCGGCTCTCCTTTTACCCTTTATGTTCATGGTTCTAATGAAGTTTAAATTGTGTTTTTTGCAGCTTTGAAATTGAAGAGGTCGCTTTTAATGCTTCAGCTTTCTTTTTCATTCGCACTTCACAATGCTCTGGACATCTGGGATTGTTGTTTGGATGGATCAATGATACCAGTATTTAGATATGCAATACTCAGCACATTTTGCAAACTCTTTATGTTCCTAAATGCTGATCTTTTGGTCTAGTGAAAACTTATGCATGCTTGACTTGCGGTCAAATTCGATGTTGTGCTCTATGCTATCTATAATTGCCGCTGGGTATCTTGTGAATTGTGACTTTCATGCATGGGGAGTTGCATTTGACATATTTGCTGCTGGATTACCGATTCAGTTTAAGACGTATTGGAAAGTTTTGTTGGTGTTGGATGTGTGGGTTTTGGAAAGACCAAGATGGCGATCCAAATGTGGAGTTTTGCTTCTTCTCATTGGGAGAAGGAAGTTTTAAAAGTAGAATGCCCATTTGGCTTTCCCGTCTCAGGATCTTTGAGTAAAAAGTAGTCAAGCGGGTAAATCATTGAATATTTATCTCGTACACCTACTTTCTTATTTCCTAGATTTCTGCTTTGGCCTGCGCTTTATTAATGTTATTGACCTTTTGGCAGGATTCTTGGCTAAATGTGGTCTTTTTGGATTCATCATTGGGTTCTTTTGTTGCTAATTGGACATGCATGGTTTTTAAAACTTAAAAAATCTTTTCAGCTGCAAATGGCCAGCCTACAATTGCACTCAAATATGCATAGCACTCTTGTTTTCTTCACGGGGCACTGATGGAAGGGGGTTCCATTTTCTATGATTGTGGCACATTGTTTGGAAGATCTTGATGAGTTGAGCAACTACGATCCATTGCATTTTTTACGTTGTTGCTCTATTTGGTGGAAGATTGCTCTCATCGAACTTTTTACCTGCCTGCATGTGATGTTTTGTTTGCTGAGATCTGGTTTGTCTTACCATAAAGAGATAGTGAAACCCGCGTATGGTCCCAAATTTGAATTCTCTTCAATCACAAGGGTTGGGCTCACTAATATCAGATTTGACATTGCCGCCTTACTTAATCTTCGCACTATGATTATGAAAGGAAATTGATTGTGTTTACCCCTAGAAATTTATAATTCAACTATCATATTCTGTGCTAAAAGTTTGTTGATGTTTCAATATCTGTTGTCATGTTAAATGCCAAACCCATATGTTTCTATATCTGTTGTCACGTTAATATCAGATTTGGTGTTTTTCCATGATTAATTGATTTTGTTGCGTGCTTTTAATCTTTCTGGGCTGTCGCACTCCGACGCACGATATGATTTAGTTCATAGAATGAACCTAATATTTATGTATTCATGCATCTGACCTTAAGCAGGAGCAGCTCTTAATCCGTATTTTTTTTTAGTGTGTGTGTGCCGAATATTTGATGTGACATTGTTAAGATTCAAAGGAAAACAATTTAATGGCTATACCACTGTCGATGACAATTTATGTTCTATAACCCATATTTCCAGTTTTTTAGACAAGTAAATTTCATGTTAGGGAGGGTTGCTATATTACCCTGAACCCCAAACCATATTTCCAGATTTTAGATGCTTATTAGTCAAAACTAATAGTTATTAGAAAATAACAAGTAGTATATGTTTTTTTTCTTCAATATTTAAAAAATAAAAATAAAAATATTAATAACTTGTAATTAGTCAAAATGAACTAATGCAAGAAATATTAACATTGAAACAAGACGGCAAAATGCAATGCAATTACTATGATTTTATACAATAATAAAAGTAAAACATTAGAAATGATTACGTATTTAGTCCTTGGAAATATTATTTGTTTCGATTTCAGTAATAAATTTTTTATTCATATAGTCTTTTACAATATAGTAAAATGCAAGTTTTTAATACCATATTAGGGTCTAAAATTATGATAATTTTGACAAATGAAGAGATAAAAGTGAATACAAATTTTATGGAACTAGATTTTAAATTCGTGATGCTTTAGGAAGAACATGTTAGAGGAGACGAGGTTCGTGAGGGAGAGGAAGGAGGTGAGGAGTTGAAGAAGAAGAGATATGCATCGAAGTTTTATGTGATGTAAATTTTTAAAAAATTTAAAAATTATTTAAATTTAAATTAAGATAAAATTTTTACGAATATATGTTAATTTAAATTAATTAAACAGAATTTCAAATAATTTTTAATTATTTTTTTAAAATTTGCATTCTTGACCTACAGATTAAGAATTTTCGATTTAATTGTTGATTCATTATAAAATATGAATCATTAAATATAATAAATTTAAGGAGAGTTAATCTTAAAATAAATAGACTATTTTATGAAATTTTATTCTATAACAACAAAATGTAAAGATGAAAAAAAAAAAAAAATATCATTCTTGCAAGGAATTCTTCTTATGAAAGTTTTTATATATAAATTATTAATCATTCATTATTACACATTTAGGTAGGATTTTGATGACAATGAGATAATCGATATAATAGGCTTAAAATAATGTTTTAATTATTTAACTTATTTACTTATTAATTTTCAGAATTTTGAGATGAACCCAAAATTGAATTAGACCTACCTTATGGACGACGTGTATTATTTTTCTAGATTTGGAAGTAATTAACTTAATTTTGCCATTATCAAGCCTCTTCTTTGTAAGGCCTATATATTGGAGTCAATTTGATATCCAAGATCAATTTTCATATAATATTTATTTTTGATTGTCTATAATTTTTAAAATACTGTAAATTATGTCGATGAATAAAACAACTTCTTTTTTCCATTTTGATGTACAACTCCCAAATTTATATTTGAGAAAATCAATGATAGGTATATACGCGTGTTTTGTTGAACTTATTTTTAAGAAATAATCATTTATCTTTTATTTAAGAGGACTTTCGAAAAAGAAAGAATACGATTATACACCTTAATTAATATATTCAAAATATACACATAACAGATAACACCTGTTTCGTTTTTTTTTCTTCTAAGAAATACAGATCATTATTATTATGAAATATGAATGTTGCTAAAGGATTAATCTTACGATCTAAGATGTACTTTTTCCATTTTCAGATACAGGTTGCCAGTTAAAGAAAAATGTTGTTTTTATATTAATTTTTATTAATTTTTAATTTTTTAATTTCATATTTAATTACAAAAATACTATCTTATATTTATTTTTTTTTTGTTTTCAAAAACCATATATATAGAAAAAATAAAATACTCTTTAGGTGAAATTATACTTTTAGTGTTCTATCTTACTTTTTATATTTATTTTGCTCCTTTATTTGTTAAAATATTCATTTTAATCTCTTATCTTTTATATTCGGATCAATTTGATTATTTTAAAAAAAATGACCACTTTCAATTTTGTAACACAATTTTGAATCAAATTTTGATTTATTTAAAAGATGAAACTTATAGCATTATATCCACCTAAATGAAAACTATAAAATTTAGTTAATGTTCCAATATAAAAGAATTATAATCATAGTGCAAATGTGAAAAGATATATCTCACGAACAATTAAAAAATAATATGATATTATAGTTTTTAAATTTTTTAATTATTTTTTGGATTGATGTTTATGTGATTCCCACCATATTTATAAACTTCTTTGTTTGGATTTTAATTACATTCAATAATTTTTATACAAGTGAATTTAATGAGATAAGTTTCAAGTCTTAAATTAATAAAAAAAAATCTAAAATTATGTCTCAAAATTAAAAATAATCATTATTTTAAAATGATCAAATTAATCTAAATTTAGAAGATAAAAGACTAAAATAAATATTTTAAAAGATAAATAATCAAAATAAATCTTAAAAATAAGATAAAAGATTAAAAAAAATAGCTAAATCATACTTTAAATTATAATTTAGCTATTTTTTTCATTGCTTTCAATTTTTTCTAATGACATTTTATAATTAAAAGGAAAAATAAAAAAAATATTTTCTCAAAGTAACGACCCTTAATTTGGCACGATTATTCGGATTTCCCTTGAAAGGAAAATAACACATGAATTGTTGTGGCCGACCAACCAAAAAAGCTTTTCCATCTTGAAAGTAGATCCCAAGTTCAATCTTTTCTTAGAGTAGTGGATGCAGTTCAAAGATCCATGCGATTACTCGAACTTTGTGATTAAAAAGTATTCACGACAGTATAAAGTACCATGCCAAAGCCACAAGGCATAGACCACTTTAATTTGACAATAAACAAACCATCAAAAGTAGAATTCTCTTCATGCAATTCCTTATGATTTAGAAACATTCCACTCAATGTTGACATGCATGCATGCACTATTGCATTTGTTAGTTTTCTTTTCAAGCTTTGTCATAAGGAAAGAAACATGACAAAGTTTTGTGGCGCCTCAAGTGTAATGCTAGAGTTACTAATTGAAAATGCAATTGAAAACATGTATTTGATAAGAGTTTAATTTATATGCAGAGCATAAAATATTTTTAAATGGACATATGATAAGATTTAACTATTTTATTTCATATCTTATTCATTAAAATCATGTCATGATAAAATAAATTCATATGCAATATTTGTGTAAAAGTATTATCATTTGGTAATAGGGAAAGTTAACTATAAGCATTATCGTAGTCAAATTTAAAATCTTTATTAAATGACGCTACAACAAATGATTTGATGATTGAGTAGAATATCTTAAACAGTGGATCGACAAAAGTAAATTCATATAATAAAAATACATAATTTATAAATGCATCATCAATTCATTTCTTCACCTATTCGACCAATTTTCATTTTTGTCAGATGCATCTTTAGTTATACTTTGTGACTT
Organism: Cajanus cajan; assembly: GCF_000230855.2. NCBI lineage: Eukaryota > Viridiplantae > Streptophyta > Magnoliopsida > Fabales > Fabaceae > Cajanus > Cajanus cajan. Next base: position 65,173,271 of record NC_138518.1, read on the forward strand.
TATCTAAATGGTCTAGTATTCAGTGTTAAAAATGAAAACAGTGCATGAATTAAGCTCTTCACTTATTAGTATTAGAGTTTGTGTGAATACAAGTTTAAAAATGCTTTCAATTTTTTTTTCAAAAAAAAAAAAAAATTCTTAAAATACCTTTTAACTTGTATTCAAACAAACTCTTAATTATATTATTTTTGCCTAAAGGACTTACGGCCTATTAGTATTAGTTTAGACCTTATTCAAGAATATTTTGACAATAATATTGCTTACCATATTCATACAGAACAGGATAGTTTGAAAATTCTATTATAATGTTTTACTCACAAGATTGATCCAATTAATCCAAAGAAGTTAAATTCAGGAATATCAAATTGATTTGTTCTTGGGATGTTTTAAACGTTAAATAGCAATTCCAAAGAATTTAAAATAATTTTCCGTTTTCCTTAATTTTACAGAAGGCATAATGTTCCACTTTATTGGTTTGGTCATGTGACCATTATACTGATTCACTTAATAGTTGATTCTAAATGTTCTTGCATTAAAATGACTCTTAATTATTGATAACCTTAGATTTTGCATAATAGAGAGAAACGAGGTACTTATATTGTGCATGCGCACATTTACGCCATCACAGTGAAATTATCCAGCAATTCGGCAACATAGTACAAAGTAGCATCATCATTCACAGAGATAGAGTCATGATATGATCAGTAATGAAACACCAAAGAGGGAAGAAGAAGAAAAGAAGGTTTCCAACTGAGGAGGCAGAGGCGTTGGTTTTGTTTCAGACCATTTCTTGGATGATAGAGTTGGGTCTCCATCAGGTTACTTTTGAATTGGATTGCAAAATAGTCATAGACAGGATTATTGGGAGTTGTATAGTTCAGCCTTAACTTGGGGTTATACTTAGATACTGCAAATACAAGCCTAATTTTTTTCAAAATTTTGAGTTAAATTATGTTAGGAGACAAACAAATTTTGTCGCTCACCTTTTAACTCAGCCATCAAAATTATATGTTATTCCCCATATTATTATGTATCTATTTATATTCAGGAACCCATTTACAATGAAATGAATTGATCTTTTCTTGTCTAAAAAAAAGAAGAAAAGAAGGTGAAGCCGCCTGTTGGACATGTGCTCATTTAAGAAAGCACTTGCAAAATCTATAATCATTTTGAGTCTATTTAAATTTAAACCTTTTGAGTTTTGTTAAAAATTTTCTACCGAATATAAAGAGCTTTTTCTGATAAAAAAATTATGAAAAGTATTTTTAACTTATATTCAAACAGTGTTTATGTTTTGTACTGAGTTCCCTGATGGATATATATAAGCTGAACACAGTCTACTACTGCATCTATTTTTAAAGTTTATATAAGAAAAAGGAAGGGAAAACAACTTAAGTTATTTGTGCAGTAATCACATTCAAAGTCTAGTTTAGCCAATTAATTTGATCAAAGCCAAAAGTAATAGCTATAGTCATCCAACCTCCAATCAGTACTCTGATTCCAAGTCCTTCTCAACCGAGTTTTACTTTTGGCAATTACTACTCTTACCCCTCTATATACTAACCAAGCCAAGATAGCCACAGCAACCACAACTACCACCCTGATCTTATAGTCCCTTACAAAAACAGCTGATAGCATTGGCACCATAGCACCAATAGAAAATCCAATTGTTGATGCTATGGAAGCATGAAAAGGGTTAAGAATTTTATCATCTTCCTCCACTTCCCCTTGTTTGTTATATTGGACTTTCATTTGAGCCACCTCTGTGTCTAACATAGTGTCCACAGATACAAACTCTTCAACTGGCATACTGCAAGCCCCTGCAACTAGTCCTGCAAAGCCAGCAAGAAGCATGGTTTTGATGTCTTCATTCAAAGCTTCAACAGCTACCATCACTAAGGTGACTGAGATCAACCCATTTCTGGCCCCCAAAACAGCTGCCAGAAGCCATTGTGACATTTGAGAGTTTTCAATATTGTTTTCTTCAATGTCTTGGCCAGGCTTTGCTTCTATATCATTAGAATTTATGGGAATCTCAATGTGGTTAATTGGCATTTCATTGCTACTAGTGCCAAGAGAAGACATAGTGTACAAAAATTGTAAGGTGCAGAGACAAAGGAAAAATGAGAAAAAGAATGCTTGTAGAGGACACAATCAACTCATGCAGGTCATTATATAGATAGAAGTAAGATTAAGTTAGTAATTAAGCTTGATGATAATGGACCTAAGTGGTGATTGTCTGGAGAGCACTATGAGAGGTGGCCACCTGTTTTAATAATTCCTGAAACTTTCAATTAACAATGTATCAACTTTTTCATGGACCTGTATGGATATTTGGTCTGATTCACTTTATTTTGGTAAGTAGTACGGTATATGTTTATATCATCAAGGAGCATCTAGTTTAGCTATTTCTCAATTTCTCATAATGATAGTGTTGGTCCTGAGTTCAAGTTTCTTACTGGGCTTAAACTTAAAATGTGATAACATTATTTGGTTAATATGAAATAATCTACTGTTACCGTAAGCAACATGCAGACTAATAAGAGATAGGTAGGTAGATCTAGTGGCGGTGTTATCTAGTTGGAGGTAATGTTTCATTCCACGTGCTTTGTTAGTGGCAGCCCCTCTATTGATTAATAAAAATATATAACGATTAATGAAACATAACTTTATGGATTTGAGGATCGAAGTATTTATGATTAAATAATTCAGGGGAGTGTGTATTCCACAAGAAAGCCACATGCCACTTTGAATATGGAAAAATAAAAAATCTAAAACTACTATCTTCTTTCCCCAGTTCCTTCTAATTTAGAATCTTTTTTAAAGTGGAACATGCATTATTGCTTGTTATTGTTAATTTTGCCATAGTGGGTTCTTCTTGGATGTACTTTTCTCTGCTTTTTTAGGACGTAGAGTGATCTTACAATTAAGTTGCCCATTCCGTTTCTCATATTTTAATTTTTTTGACGTCTTGAATTTCATTTTGTTAGGTACTCTCATGTTTGATTCCTTTCTTTTTTCTTTCACACAATCATATATATTTTCTGACAAGTTATTTTTGGAATGGTATCCTTGTTTACATTTCATCTATCGAACTGCATAACATAGATAATACTAACAGAAAATGCTTATCATCTTTGCAAGTTCATTTGTTCTGACTCTAAATGGGAGTCAAATAATAGGCATATAATGATAGTAATCTAGCAAAAGGGCAAGACGAATTTACACTACCATTCATGTTCCTGGCATATGTTTTCATGTTGCAAAGGTGCTAGCTTTGTCATGTACAGTTTAGTACAGATATACTGAAGAAAGGATTCAAGAGTGGTTCGCATTTTGACATATAAATTTTGTTTGTATTGTGCTCAACTAAGGAATCAACAACAAATTCTCTGGTCAAGGTGCAAAAACCTCATAGTACATAGGATATATACTTAACCTCCTCTGATCTAATGTATCCTTTATAATTAATGTTTTAAAACAAACATCTATGGCGGTCTCGCCTAACATTTAAACGAGACAAACGCAGGGGATAGTATTCCAGAAATAAGTGTATACTGAAAAACAAAAAAGTTTCACAGGCTAAATTTTTATTGATTTATTTTTTTATATTAATTTTTTTTATGCCAATAAAGCCATTTGTGTACTTATAAAAAAAAACTTTCGGTATACAAAATTTTTAAATATGAATCACAACTATGATGTTATTATTATGTATCAAGAGTTTATATACACATATTTCTACCTTAGTTAGTATGATATTGTTTAATTTAAACATACATTTTCATAAATTTGCATTTGATTACTGGCTAAAAATTCTTATTCTAAACATTTATGTTATTATAAATTCATATATTTTTTCTTTTATTTTAATAATATAAAACTTTATTTGTATTTACAATTCCACATTTAGATGGATACCACTCATCCCAAATATAGAAAAATTAGAAGAAAAAAAAATAATAGCCACTAAAGAAAGCTATAATAAGTCACTTTCAGGGAAATGTTTATTAATTTGCAGAAAGATAAATTTAACCGCCAAGTTTTGGCTGTTTTTGCTTCATGAAAGTGCGCAACATGTAGCTTTCGTGTGGATTACACACTCCCTTCAATTTATTAATTATTGAACACTATAATTGCCACTATCCCGTGGAGTGCACACTCCATCAAATATAATATGTACCCTCTTTCTCTCAAATCATTCAACGTTAATATCAACCCAAGTGTTCCATTTTCTGCTGGGATCTTCCGCTTATATCTATTGCTTCTACTGCTCAAGTTATTGATTTATCGAAGACAAAAAAATCAAAATTCAAAAATCAAAAATCAAAATTTACATTAGCCTCTGTACAGTGGATTCGTGGAACAATTATGATCAGTTGTAGATCCTCTCATAAGAAATTCATACACACGATATCATGTAATGAGCGACATGGATACAAATTATAAATAAAATTTCATAAATTTAGATAGAACTTTCACCTATTTGATTTTTGTATGTTTCTTCTCTCTTCACATGATTTTTCATTCTCATCCATATTGACTTTGATGGTAAGAAAAGCATTATATTTGTTCTGCATCGAATATTTATACATATTTCCAGTTTGATATAATATTATTCATAGACCTAAATCTTTATAATTAACTTTCGGTCATTATAAAAAAAACTTCCTTTATATATGTTTATTTTATAAACTCTATCTTTTTCTTTATTAATAATATAAAACTTTATTTGAATGTTAACTAATTTTAAATTAGATATTAATCATATCACTTAATATTATATGATGAAAATTAGGTAATCAATCTCTTCATACTTTCCTTAAATACTCCCATATAAACTGATGCTTCCCTATCTTTCCATATATTCAGTAATCTACTTCTAATAATTTTAAAGCATATATAGGAAATCTGTAAAGAAAAAAAAAGCATATATAGAAAGCCACGCCTATTTAATGCAGCAAAATCTCCGCACCTGAATTTAACTAAAAGGCAAAAGAGGTAAAATATGTTCTATAGCCAAATGATATATAGACAAAATCTCTATAGAAATCTTCTATAGCCTTATGTTGGCAAGCCAGATCGATGCATCCGTTAGGAAAAGCCACCAAATTGCTCGAAAACTTACGTCCGTGAAGCTGAGAGATACATTCGTCTGTGACTATACAATGAGTAGCTTCTTAACGCCAAAAACCACGTCCAAAATGCCATATCTAATTAGCAGGCACCATGTCTATAGTTTTAAAGCAAATACGTCACAAACAAATTTGTTTACTATACCTCTGAAGTCTGAACACATGTAATGTAACCTAAACGTACAGTCATTCATTTCTTAAGCTTCCTCATTATTATATCTTTCAAATTAATAAACCAAAACTAAAAGCATGATTGAACCATGGAAGATGAATAATATACATTATAACATATTAAGGTGGAATAATATCTGAGACTTGGATCCACTTTTTGGTGGTGATCAATTTTAAACGCGAACCATAAATATGTTTTTTTAAGAAGTCACTAACTTGTAGCTAGTGCGTCCTGATCACTATCTCATTTCCTTTATGAATATTAGGTCCATTAGCACCTCAGACTTCACGATCCCTCTCTATAAATATTCTTCATTAGAAGCGTGTGTTCTTCATCAAAAGCTCTTAATATCACATAATTTTCATTCTCCTTTTCTATCTCAGTGTTTTCCAACTTCATTCTACCTTAGTCATGGCCAACCTTGGAGCTAGAACTAATGGAACAACACCAAACCACATTGAGATCCCTATCCATGCAAATGGAGTGGATCTAAAAACAAGCCAAGGAGTGGAAGAGAGCAATGTTGACTACTCTCAAAGGGCTCAGTGGCTTAGAGCAGCAGTGTTGGGAGCCAACGATGGTTTGGTCTCTGTTGCCTCGTTGATGATGGGTGTTGGGGCTGTAAAGGAAGACATTGGTGTCATGCTTGTTGCTGGTTTTGCAGGACTAGTTGCTGGGGCTTGTAGCATGGCAATAGGAGAATTTGTTTCTGTGTACACTCAATATGACATAGAAAAGGCTCAGCTTAAGAGAGAGAGAGAATCTAATAACAATAGAGGAGTGGATGATGAAGAGGCTCAAAAGGAGAAGCTTCCAAACCCTTTTCAGGCTGCATTGGCATCAGCACTGGCATTTTCTGTTGGTGCTTTGGTTCCTCTTTTGGCAGCTGTGTTCATAAGGAGTCACAAGATTAGGATGGTGATTGTTGCTGTTGCTGTTAGCTTGGCATTGTTGGTGTTTGGAGGGGTGGGAGCAGTGCTTGGAAAAACACCAGTGGCTAGGTCTTGTTTCAGGGTGCTGATTGGAGGTTGGATGGCTATGGGAATAACATATGGCCTCACCAAGTTGATTGGCTCAGCTGAACTTTGAATGTTCTTCGTCATTTAACCGCATCTTATTAATTATTAGTAATGTTGTTTTCGTTGTTGTGCTGTGGTAATCATGCTAGTTTTACTCTTTAATAGATTGTGGCTGCTTTGTTTAAGTAAACAAGAGTGTGCTTTGGCACTACATCGCTGGCCCCTATGATTTTAGGGTTCATCGCTTTTTCTTTGTTATCTTCGTGCTTTATTTGGAGTGTTTACCATGTCTCTCTTAGTGTTCTGAATATAAGTGTAACGTGTCGAATTATCATAGTGCAAAGAAATGTATAATATATTTGTGCATCGATATCTTAATTCTCCATTTAAGTCCTAGCTATAATAGAATATATGCATCAATTTTCAATATAAACCAGCAAAATATTTGTGAACTGTTGTGCCTATGTAGCTGATCTAGCTAATGAAAAAAACTATAAATATCAATTATGATGAGGGTGCGTGAGTCGTTTTTTTTTATTAATTAGTTTCACTATGTTCTTAAAATTTTATTTCAATTAATTATTAAAACCCACTCAATTATGTGACACGCTTTTATTACTCTATTAGAAAGCATAAAGTTGAAGTCTAATTAGACTTTCTATTCATTCATACTAATTTGTTCTGTATCTATCTATTATATATAAAATCTGAACTATATTCTATTATATCGACATTATTATAAAATTTATATGTTGTCAGTATATTTATTTATATAACAAGTTCTTTAAATTTTTATTTTTTATTATATTCTTTTATTATATATTTTTTTTTTATTTTCTTTATATTATATCTTTTCACATTCTATTTAATCGAATTTTTATTTTTTTAATGTCTAATTTTTATTTCATCATAGTTGACATAAAAAAGGTATTACTTTTTTTTTATTTCCTTTTTTTTCTCTCTTATCATTTTTTTATTGTCTAATTTTTACTTCATAATGGTACTATTTTGAGAAATCAGTTACCCAGTAACCGATTTCTCACTTGGGCTTCAAAGTGGGTTATTTGGGTAAAAAATAACCAGCCCAGGTTATTTAAATAAATAAATAAAATTTGATATATTTAAAAAAAAGTCATTCTTTCTCTCCTCTCATTTCTCTATTGTTTAATTTTTATTTTATCATGGTACTACTTTTTTCTCTCTTCATTTTTTTACTCCTCTATCCTTTATATTATATATTTTATTTATATATAAAAGCTGAGTTACACTATATTACGTCGACATGTCATTATAAAACTAATTTTATATGTTATCATGTTAGCATATTTATCTATGTGACAAATTCTCTAAACTTCTATCTTTTGTCGTATTTTTCGTTCTATATATTATATCTCTCTCTACATTTTATTTAAACTAACTCTTATTTTTTTAATGTTACTTTTTATTTCATCATAATTGTCATAAAAAAGATACTACTTTTTTCTCTCTCTTTTTTTTTTTTTCTCTCCTCTCATTTCTCTACTGTCTAATTTTTATTTTATCATGGTACTACTTTTTTCTCTCTTCCTATTTTTTTTTCTCCTCTATCCTTTATATTATATATTTATGTTATATCTAATCTATCTCTTATCCTCTTTGTTTAATTTTCATTTCACATGAAAATTTTTGTCAAAAATAAAATGTACTACTTTTTCCTTTTATATATAAAAGTTGAGCTACACTCTATTACGTCGACACGTTATTACAAAACTAATTTTACATATTGTCATGTTAGCATATTTGTTTATGTGGGAAATTCTTTAAACTTCTATCTTGTATCATATTTTTCCTTTACTTTCTATATGTTACATCTCTTCACATTCTATTTAATCTAACTCTTATTTTTCTATTGTCTAATTTTATTTTTATATAAAAATCGAGTTACACTCTATTACATCAACATATCATCATAAAAATAATTTTACATGTTTTGATGTCAACATTTTTGTCTATGTGGCAAATTCTCTAAGGGCATCTCCAATAGAAGTAACTCATTTGAGTTGCTTCATGTATTGAAAAATGAAAAAAGTGATTCCTAGTGTGCCATGTCAGCATTAAACAACTCAAACACAAATTTACTCCAATGGTAAGAAACTTTAAGAAATTCAATTTTTAGAATTCTTTTTTCTAATCATTTAAGAACCAAATTTAAATTATTATTAAAAATGATAATTGCACTACAATGAAAGAAGATAAATTACGAGAAAAAATACACTAGATATTAAAAATAAAATAAAATAATAATAAATACATAAATATTATACGAAATTAATTTTCATCATTATTATTTTCGAAACGTTCCCAAAATCTGGTAAGGAACGGTTGTTTCAAGAAGCAACTCTCTCTCTTCTTCAAGCAACTCATGTTGTCACGTCAAAATCCTCTAATGGCAATAAATCAGGGCTTAAATTGTTTCATGGGACAAGCAACTCCCATCGGAGTTGCTCTAAGAGCATCTATAATGGGAGTTGCTTCATTCACTTTAAATGGGTCCTACTATGTTACATCACTCATAAGCAACTCATTACATTTTTACAATTTTTGCTCCAATAGAAGTTGTTTATAAGCACCTCCACTTTTTGATAAATTTAAAAAAATTTAATTATCATGAATAATATATAAATATGAATAAAAAATTAAAAAAACCACACAATTATTATAATGCGTTAAGAAATATTAAATATTAAAAACAAAAAAATTACATAATAAAAAGAAATGCGATAATAAAAAAAATTACGTAATAAATATGCACTAAATAAATACGCTGGTTGCGCGTAATGACGAAGAGCTCTCAAACTTTGACCCTAACATGTACGTTTCCTTCAAAAGTGTGTATATGGCTTGTGCATGCGTAGACTGGATTTGGAAGGAAAGAGATATTAAATTATTTTTTTATTCTTAAGCAACCGTGTCTTATATAATGAACGGTGCTTAAATTTTAACATGACAACCGTGTCTTCTATTTAATCTATCTCTCATCCTTTTTTGGTTAATTTTTATTTCACATGACAATGTGTTAAGTCTCAATTTTACCTCTTTTTGGATGAGACTTATTGAACAAATTCCACTCATCCTTTGAACCATTGCAATATAATTGTTCTCTTTTTGGTTCATTTTGTGTGCAGATATAACTAACCCAAATTCAGCTAACAATACCTTAATACACCTCATTTTTTGTGCAGGTATTGAGCTAGTGACTTGAGGATTGAAGATTCTTAGGATTGGAAACCTAAGAAGCTAAGGAGCAGAGAAGAGGTTCTGCGCCGGGCTCAATATAACCTGCGCTGGGCGTGACAAAAACAGAGTATTTCATCTCTGCCAGTTATATTGCGCCGGGCGCAAAAGGAATTAAGCCGGGCGCAAAAGGAATTAAGCCGGGCACAAAAGGAATTGCGCCGGGCTTGTGTTGAGACAGAGAGTGCTTGACTTCTCTAGAAGAACTTGCGCCGGGCGCGAAGAATTGTGCGCCGGGCGCGGAACCCTAATCTGATCTCTCAGGCTCGTATTTGAAGCCATTTTCGGGGATCTTTCTCTCCATTCTCACATTGGGCGCCTCCAGGAGCTGCGGAAGGGATTCCCAGGGCTTGGGATCGTCCGTGTGCGGATCTTTCATTCGGTTCTTCACTTCCTCTTCCATCTCTATTTTGTATTTGCCCTCTTTGTTGAGTGGTTTCACCCATTTTGTGGGGTTAGATGTAACCAACGTACTCTATTGTAATCTTTACGGTTTTAATGATATATATACATGTTGTTTTATTCTTTGTTGTGTTTATTTCTATTCTTAATGCTTGCTTTAGATTGATCACCCTTTGCATGATTTAAGGTTCCATTGAGTATTGGGAAATACCTTTGAAATTAGTTCTGGAACATATGCCTAGTGGAGATTGTATCTAGGGATAGAGCTTGACCATTAGTAGTCTTAAACCCTAGCCTGTAATGCGGGTGTAGGTATTGGGTACTCAAGGGATTGATATTCAATATCCGCACCTAGGCTCTTTCTCTAAGGGATTAGGTTTGAGTAAACTATTGGGTTGACTAAGCAATGAATTTAACAAGAGATTAAGGATACATTAGTGTTACGTTCGGTGAAATCTGACCCCCACAGCCTCACAATACCATTATCCCATTTCTACTCTTTCCCATTCTAAAACTAATCTTTTTATAGTTTTAACATTCCAATAGTCATGCTCTTCATCTCACATTTACATGACAAACTATAAATTGGAATTATTCTTTAGTCACGAATAGTCAATAAATGCTTATTTTACCTTCTAATCCCTGTGGATACGATATTTTTACTACTTGAACGGCCGGTATACTTGCCGTGTTTGAGACCGTTGATAGAATTAAACTGATTTACAATTATAACAAAAGTACTTCAACGGAAATCTCAACAAGTTTTTGGCGCCGTTGCCGGGGATTAGAATGGCGATTTAGTATTTATAGCTATTTGTGACTTATTCTTTTACTTTTATTTTCATTTTATGGTAGCAATGAATTGTTGAAGCTGACCTGGGCGCTCTAGTCCTCTACTTTCTCTTGTATGCTAGGTACTATGAACAAGATTGACCAATCCCTCTGAGCAATTGTTGAGCAATCATGAGATTGAGCACAAAGCAAGGAGGAACAAGAGCAACAGGAGGAGAAGGAGAGTAGAGCACTTCAAGTTGGCCACTGTCAGGCTCGGGACAGTAAACAAGCACTTCCTGGGAGGCAACCCAGAGATCTGAACTGTGTTTTAGATTTTTGTTGCATGTTGTTCTGTTTTATAAGTGTTGTTTTGTATTATGTGTTGTGTTTTGTGTTATATGTTTTGTGGTATATGTTGTTTGTGTTATGTGTTAGTTGTTAGAATCATGTTTGAATGGGTAAATATAGGGTACATTTTGTTTGGAATGTGAGGAATGAGGCAATTCTGTGTCTAGGTGGAAATAAGGCCTGATCCTAATTTAAAACCTGGGCAAATTGACCTTTTAAAGTGACTACGCGCCGGGCGTGACTCTTTTGCGCCCGGCCTAATACTCAATTTTTGGTCTCTGGAACCACCACGCCGGGCGCGTTTAACGCACGCTCGGCGCGATATCAGATTTTGAAACCTCGTTGATTTTTACTGATATTAAGCCCGGCGCATCTGTGTTAAGCCCGGCGCACCACATTCCTGACAGCCCATATTTATCTGTTTTCAATCATGTTTCTTTATGTTCTGTTGTATGTTGTATGTTTGTGTGCTTTATGTTGCATTGTTATAGTTCATTTCCGTGTGCATGCATGTTGTGCTTAATTTTGGTCTAAGGATATTCTCCATTTTTGCTATATTTGCTTGGTCATCACTGTGTATAATTTTTGTGCTCACCATGTTCTTTCATGAGTACACTCTGCAATCACTTCTGGTTACCAGGACTTTCAGGCGTATACTGGTTGGCCTGGGGACCAGGCTCCTAAGTTTGGGGGAGTGGAGCTGCTGAGGTTGATGGAGTTGATGATGGTGGAGCAGCTCTTGGAGATGATGATGACCAGACCCCATAGATGGAAGCAGATGGAGCCTACCTTAGTTTACCTTTGTCTATTGCAATTTATTCTTCTGTCTTTTATTTTCAGTATTTAACTGTTTTTATATATAGTCTTTTTGACGATTACTTTGTTGGTTCTTTTGTGAATAGTCTGCCTTAGCATGGTTTTTAATCTTGTTGATACTTGTTTTGCTTGTGGTCGATTCTGGATTATAGTTTGCTTGATGTCTATGTTGTGTGTACCTTAGACATTTTCAAGTCACATTAGATCTTTAGTTCATGACTAGTTGCATACGGGTTTCAATGTTGATCATAGAACTGAGCTGAGCTTGATAGTTTGTGGATGCATAGCCGGGTGAGGTTTGAGCCTAAAACACTTATGAGTGAACTACGCTTAAGTTGCATGATAGACTTTGCTTGAGTTTCCCTGGTGGTTTGCTTATGTTGTGCACTTATATGATCAAGGCATTCATACTCCTCTATTTTGTAACCATCTAAGCCAAAAAGCCATCTCCACTCTTCACTTGACCCATACCTTTCTAAGCCTAAACACCACACCTTCCACTTGTCCCAAACCATGAAAAATTAACCATAACCCTTGCTTTGGTTAAGAGAGCAAACTGATGACATCAAATAAGTTTGGGGGAGTTGAAGAATGGGGAATTTTGGGAAGAAGAAAGTATGTGGTCAGCCATTACAAAAAAAAAAAAAAAAAAAAAAAAAGAGAAAAACAAAGCAAAACAAAAACAAAAATATTAAGATGCAAAAATATAAATATGCATCTCATAAAGGCTAATGGCTTGGATCAGGTAAAGGGCATGTGCCAAATTGTTGTAATGGGGTATGGAGAGGGACATCATTGTAAAATCTTATTTGCTCTCTTAAGCTATAGCACCTTCAATCCTTGAAAAACCATAAAACTGCTACCGCTTGACCCTGCTTGACCCAGATTGCCCTAATAAAGACCTTGTGATAAGTGTCTCCATTTGTTTTACCACTGGTTTCATTTGGAAACGAAGAGCAAAGTTGAATTATGTGGCGTGAGTAGTAGACTAGAGAGAAACACTCACCCTGATACACTAGTGTTCATAGAGAGAAACATTTTTCTAGTGAGGATGCATACACAGATAGTCATTACTCTTCTCAGCTCTTTGATCTCTTTTGAAACCTTTGTTTGCACCTTGTCATGTTCTATTGCAATAATTGTGATTGGAAATTCATCTGAGGTTCATGCTTGCGAAAAGAAGATACAAATAAACTAGGATGTAGAAATTGACTCACTTGCATTGCTTGTTATCTGCTAGATTAATTACCTTTTGCTTGAGGACAAGCAAGGTTCTAAGTTTGGGGGAGTTGTTAAGTCTCAATTTTACCTCTTTTTGGATGAGACTTATTGAACAAATTCCACTCATCCTTTGAACCATTGCAATATAATTGTTCTCTTTTTGGTTCATTTTGTGTGCAGATATAACTAACCCAAATTCAGCTAACAATACCTTAATACACCTCATTTTTTGTCCAGGTATTGAGCTAGTGACTTGAGGATTGAAGACTCTTAGGATTGGAAACCTAAGAAGCTAAGGAGCAGAGAAGAGGTTCTGCGCCGGGCTCAATATAACCTGCGCTGGGCGTGACAAAAACAGAGTATTTCATCTCTGCCAGTTATATTGCGCCGGGCGCAAAAGGAATTAAGCCGGGCACAAAAGGAATTGCGCCGGGCTTGTGTTGAGACAGAGAGTGCTTGACTTTTCTGGAAGAACTTGCGCCGGGCGCGAAGAATTGTGCGCCGGGCGCGGAACCCTAATCTGATCTCTCAGGCTCGTATTTGAAGCCATTTTCGGGGATCTTTCTCTCCATTCTCACATTGGGCGCCTCCAGGAGCTGCGGAAGGGATTCCCAGGGCTTGGGATCGTCCGTGTGCGGATCTTTCCTTCGGTTCTTCACTTCCTCTTCCATCTCTATTTTGTATTTGCCCTCTTTGTTGAGTGGTTTCACCCATTTTGTGGGGTTAGATGTAACCAACGTACTCTATTATAATCTTTACGGTTTTAATGATATATATACATGTTGTTTTATTCTTTGTTGTGTTTGTTTCTATTCTTAATGCTTGCTTTAGATTGATCACCCTTTGCATGATTTAAGGTTCCATTGAGTATTGGGAAATACCTTTGAAATTAGTTCTGGAACATATGCCTAGTGGAGATTGTATCTAGGGATAGAGCTTGACCATTAGTAGTCTTAAACCCTAGCCCGTAATGCGGGTGTAGGTATTGGGTACTCAAGGGATTGATATTCAATATCCGCACCTAGGCTCTTTCTCTAAGGGATTAGGTTTGAGTAAACTATTGGGTTGACTAAGCAATGAATTTAACAAGAGATTAAGGATACATTAGTGTTACGTTCGGTGAAATCTGACCCCCACAGCCTCACAATACCATTATCCCATTTCTACTCTTTCCCATTCTAAAACTAATCTTTTTATAGTTTTAACATTCCAATAGTCATGCTCTTCATCTCACATTTACATGACAAATTATAAATTGGAATTATTCTTTAGTCACGAATAGTCAATAAATGCTTATTTTACCTTCTAATCCCTGTGGATACGATATTTTTACTACTTGAACGGCCGGTATACTTGCCGTGTTTGAGACCGTTGATAGAATTAAACTGATTTACAATTATAACAAAAGTACTTCAACGGAAATCTCAACACAATGTTTGTCAGAAATAACATGTACTACTTTTTCTTCCTTTTTTTTTTGCTTTCTCAACCCTCTAAATTACATATTTATATTTTATCTAATTTATTTTTTACCCTCTTTGTTTAATTTTTATTTCACATGATAATCTTTGTCAAAAATAGAATGTATTACTTTTTTCATCTTTTTTTTACTATTCCCAATTTGTCACACATAATATGAGATTCACAGTCACATGATAATCTTTGTAAAAAATATAAGGTACTATTTTTTTTCATTTTTTTTACTATTCTCAATTTTTCACACATTTTATCTATAATATTATTTTTATTGTCCTTCTATATTTGTATTAATTAACAAATAGCTTCAAATTATATTTAATTAGTAAATTAGTAATTATATAAATAATCATATTAATTAATAGTTAAGAGATTAAATTTAATTAAACTGTTCATTATAAAAAAATAAAATACAAAATATAAAACATTTTTTTTCAGTTAAACTATAATGTGTGATAATTTAAAATTATGGTTAATATGTAATTATATATGAATTAATGTTAATTATAAATTATCCGTTTCAAAAAAATAATAAATATTATAGTAATTAATATTAATATTGATGTTAATTATAAATCATTATTAAAAAAACTCTTTTGTCAAAATCTAATAATTATTATTAATTGACATTTATGTTCATTAATAATAAAAATAATAATTTTTTTTATTAATATTAATTTTAAACAACAGTTAAATGTTTTTTTGGCAGACCTCTCGACAATTAGATTTGTATATGAAAAGTTACATATTTAAAAATATTAAATATATGTATATTCTTTATTATTAATTTATTAATTTGATAAAGTATTAAAATAGATTGTTTTATAATTTAGTTATAAAAACTATTTACTTGGATACATTACCTTTAATTATGAACTTTTTAAAAGATTATTTACTTGAATCTTATATTTTTGAATTTGAATCTAAAATAAAAAATAAAAAATGAAATATTATATAAATATAAATATAAAAAATATTTAATAAATTTTTTTTCTTTACAAACAAGAATAAATTTATTTTTTTGTAAAAAATCAATAACAAATTCATATTACATAATTAAAAAAATTATATATATAACTTATATATTAACTAACAAAATAATATTTTTTAATCGTGTGGGTCTATGTCTAATTGGTTTTTAATATTAGAGGTGACAAAATTTCTCCGATTATATATTTGGATATTAACTTTCATCAACATTTACAATTTGGGTTAATCCAACTTTTAGGCCATATGACCTGCTATGTAAGTTGGACCTTAAATCTAAACTTATTAACTGAGTTGTTCCACTGAGTCAAGCATTGAAAATGAGTTTGACATTGATTGAGCCTAATATGTTGGTTCGGGTTAGATTGAATCACTTTATTTATTTTAATAATTATATATATAATTTTAGAAAATAAAAAAATAACAACAATGTGATATATTGAGCTTAATTTTTACCGGTTAGTTTAGTATGCCAATTAATTGAACTTTTTTATAAATAGTAGAAGTGCGTTTGAAATCTATTTGCATCAATACAAACAAAAATTCATACATTCTAATGCATTAAATTAAAAAGAAAGAATTCTTTTTTATTTTTCTCTGTTCAACGTGATTTTGTTGATTTTCAATCATTAAATAAACATGCAACATTACTATATTTTGTTCTCATAGAAATTTACCGGCTTGGTTAAAATGGACAAAACTCGATCATACAATTCGTTAAATTACATTAACATATCATATCAGCTAAAAGGTTTAATCAAAAAGATAAATTTAATTACAATATTCACAGTGCACATAAATCGGAACAAATATCTTATCCACAAAAAAAAATAGTTTAATCTCAAGAAAAGTATATATAATATAAATATTAAGAAATATCAAGAAAATGATAAACTGACTTAAGTATGAGAGTTATTTTGGTAAGTACTCCCTCCAACTAAAGAAGAAGAGAGAAATTGCATCATCAAAAGAGGGAATTAGACGGAAAGGGGATCTTGCCCAGCCATATCAGCATCTAAGCTATTCGTGATGAGAACATAAATGATCCTTGCTATAGGAAGGGCACGGTCAGAATGATAGAGAGAAAGTTAGTGAGAGAGAGAGAGAGAGGGGACAAGAGGGCGAGGAGTTTAGCCATGAAGCACGATCTCTACCTTCTTTGCTAAATTTTCATGGGAGTTTAAAGAGGTTGACTTGTGGAAAGTATTCCAAAGGTGGAATAGAGTGTGGGAGGTGTTCATTGCCAAAAATAAAGGAACGGGTCGGAACAATGTTTTGATTTCATAGACATCTAGAATGTTAGGCATGCAGCTCGAACATAATCTTGACAAAATATAATTGGGCAACACAAAATGAATGTTAATGTTCCAAAGTATAAGAAGGACGAATGGAAATCAATTGAAGGGAAGAGTGACAGAAAGGAGGAGGATATATGTAACAAGTCCCACATCGGGGAGGTCTCCTTACCAGGGAGGCCTTATAAGGCGGGAGGTTCTCCAACCTCTTGGGCCGGCTTTTGAGGGATAGTTCCCCTCCTTAGCCTTATGCTCAACACAGGCCCAAATTTAAGGTGGAAAATGAAAAACATAGTCTCTAAAGATGTAGAAGACGATGTGTGGATGGACAAGCTCGAGTCGTAGATGAGACGAGAGAGCTAAAAATGAGGTATTTAGGGGGTGACATGGTGCTCATCACTAGCGTGGATGAAACTACATTACAGAATACGAATTCTAATGAAGATGAAGGACTTTGGTCATTGTTCCGCTCAATTCAGAAATGGAGCCCAAGTATCTCCGCGGGAAACAGGTTAGCATGGGATGCACAGGGATACCAATTTACACATGGGGACAAGACTATTTTGGAAGTGTAGCAAGTATTTTTGGAACAATCATCTCACTAAATATTTTTAATATCTTGGGCCGGCTTTTGAGGGATGGTTCCCCTCCTTAGCCTTATGCTCAACACAGGCCCAAATTTAAGGTGGAAAATGAAAAACATAGTCTCTAAAGATGTAGAAGACGATGTGTGGATGGACAAGCTCGAGTCGTAGATGAGACGAGAGAGCTAAAAATGAGGTATTTAGGGGGTGACATGGTGCTCATCACTAGCGTGGATGAAACTACATTACAGAATACGAATTCTAATGAAGATGAAGGACTTTGGTCATTGTTCCGCTCAATTCAGAAATGGAGCCCAAGTATCTCCGCGGGAAACAGGTTAGCATGGGATGCACAGGGATACCAATTTACACATGGGGACAAGACTATTTTGGAAGTGTAGCAAGTATTTTTGGAACAATCATCTCACTAAATATTTTTAATATCATACATGCATTGTGACTAGGGATGGCAAAACGGGCCAGCCCGGCCTGTTTTGGCCCGCCACGCCATTGGCCCGCCAAAAACGGGCTGGGCCGGGCCAGCCCGCCAACGTAAAACGGGCTAGAGATGCTGGCCCGCCCCGTCTAAGGACGGGTTGGCGAGCTAGCCCGCATACAAAAATAAAAATGAAAAAAAATGAAAAAAAATATATTTTATGTTCAAATAATTTTTTTTTACTACAAATAAATAAATATAACCATATAAAATTAAAAATCATACATATTGTACATAATATATGTTCAACAAAAACAAATTACAAACTTAGAACAAAATCAAATAGAAATTAGTCCATTTACACCAAAATTAAAACCAAATTATAAACTTACACAACTAAATTTTTTGATAGTTCACAAAACAAGTTTAAATACAATTAATTAACTTTAAATTTTTATTTTAAGAATATTAGAAGCTCTTTTAGAAGAAGATGTCTCTACTTTTTTTTTCTTGATCATCTTCATCCTCATCTTCTACATCAAAATAAAATAAACATAAAAATAATTAAATTTAAAAAAATATATATGTGGGCCGGCCCGTTATTTGACCCAGCGGGTTGGCGGGCTTGGTGGGGCGGGCTTGCACGAGTTGGCAGATTGAAATAATGGGTCCGGCCCGCCAATTTTTGGCGGGCCAACAGGCCGACTCGCGGGCCATAACCCACTTTGCCATCCCTAATTGTGACGGACGGTCGACTGTTCTTCTGAAATTAAAGGCTTAAACCCCCTGTTTCTGGTAAGTGGTGAAAACCTGGCAGAAACAACTAAGAGTGAGAAAAAGTTGGACTAATTATTATTTCACTAAAACACAGAAAAGAGTTTTCCATACATTAATTTCCCTTCAATAGCTTCATTAAGAGCTTCTCTCTCAACGAGAAACATGGGAATTTGCTGATCTATTCTCATCTGCATTCCTTCAAAGTAATCTCCGATGGAATGGTAGAGGGGCTAGCAATCACCAATATCCGATGAAAATAAGTATCCATGCAGCCCAAGCAATTTCCATACATTATCTCTTGGTTGAATCCACCACACATTCTTCTGTTCAATGGCAAAATACACATTATTAATTGTAAATGGTACCAAAATATCTTGCTTTTCCTTTTGCTTAGATATTTACATAGAACGCTACCCACAAGCACATGCTACAAGTTTCTTTTTCCCTTTTTAAGGTTGTTTAGAAGGAATAGATTCAGATTCCTTTTGCAACTTGATTCATTGAAACAAGTCAGAAATGATGCTGCAGGACCATCAATTATTCGATGTGAAGTAAATTTCAAAGTATTTAGTCAACAACAATTATGCAATTAATTACAAAATATGCACGCATAATGTGAAAATATCTTGACCTCTGAGCATGAGGAAAAAAGGTGATTGGCCAATATAACAAACCTCAACCACCTTACAGTGGACCAAATTGAAAACACGATGTTTGGCATTTACCGACTGAATTAGGAGAGATTTTACCTATATTCGATAGGGTTCGACAGGGTTTGTTTGTGGAGATTGTTGAACACGATGAGGTTGAGAAAGCTTACTAGAAATGGAAAAATGTGTGTGCTCTAACATGAAGTCGAAGTGGGTCATCGGCATGCGAGGGAAAGGAGGAGGAGCAATGGTGGGGGAGAGCCTTGGGAAATAGAAAAATTAAAAAGGAAAAAAATGAAAAAATTTCAGCCAAATTCGTCTTTCATTTGATTCTTAATAATTGCTTTTACTTATTATTTCTTGTACCGACAATTATTTATTAGTTATTAGTTGTACAGAATATGTCGATCCACTGATATATATATATATATATATATATATATATATATATATATATATAGTATTGATAAAAAAATT
The DNA here is from genome assembly GCF_000230855.2 of Cajanus cajan. Lineage (NCBI taxonomy): Eukaryota > Viridiplantae > Streptophyta > Magnoliopsida > Fabales > Fabaceae > Cajanus > Cajanus cajan. The sequence continues at coordinate 65,193,113 of NC_138518.1, forward strand.
GTCATTTGTATGACATGACCTTGCATATATAGGATAGATTCTTAATCAAACGGTATGTCAGATTAGTTAATTTGCTGAAAACAAAATTTTCATCGATGAAGCGATCTCGCGCTGGTGGTGCTGGCATGGTGACAACTATATATGAAAGCTATTCCTTTGTCTTCACTATTAAAGAAATATATCAGAACCTTTCTCATGTTTAAAACTTTTGGGCATCTTTAATTCATTTTTTTTATTTTTACTTCTTGTCAGTTTAAAATGTAACCAGGAAGCTAGATTATATTTTCTTTTGTCTGATGTTATTTTGTTGTGGACAAATGATGTCGCCAATAACATGTTTTGTTTTTACTTAATTATTGGTGAAGGCGGAATCTATCTGTTTGTACATGAAAACAAAATGATTATTATATCATTTTATAATTTTTTTATTAATCTCTTTATTACTTTTTTATAGAAAATATTTTAAATATATATATATATATTAACTTGAAATACAAAACGTATTCAATACTTAATAGAAAGATTAACTAGTAGGAAGTGATATTAAAGAATTCAGACTTATTCAACGAAAATAGAAAAAATATAAATAGCAATATATTTTCTTTTATTTTATGTGATTAAAAAGAAAATAAAAATAAGAGAAACATGATTTTTAAATATAAGAATTAAATTTTTTTAATCTTGCCTTATATTTTTTCCCTGTAAAACAAGGGAAGGTTAATGTCTAATCTTTTTGTTCACCTATAAAAGACTGAGTCATCAACTGAGAGCACCATGCCTTCTGCACATAATTTCATTACAACATTAACTTAAATTACGTACTTGTTTTTTTTTTTTTTTAATCCAAAACCATAAAGGCAAACATATTAGCTAGCTGTTTTAGAATTTGTATTTTTATATCATTTATTGGTGAGAGATGAATCTCTTTTAATTTTCCAACAAGAAGTGTAACTATAGAATTGAGAACACAAAGCCAGCAGTAAGGTTCTTCTGACATGACAGTAATACTACTAACTAATTAACCATCTTATTAATAAAACACAATGCTATATGATTATTCATTATGTTATTCTAAAGCACTGGCACCCAGCAATTTGGTTAACCCAAAAGTGATGGACATGGCTATCCACCCCCCAAGAAGGAACCTTATACAGAACTTTACCGAATGAGTTTTCCCTAGGTGAGCCACCACCTTTCCAAACACCACCAAAGCCAAGCTAGCCATTACCACAACCACAATAACCCTCTTCTTGTAATCTGCTATGAAAGCAGCTGAAAGTAGAGGCACCATTGCACCTATAGAAAAGGACAATGCAGAAGCCAAAGTAGCATGAAATGGATTAGGCAATGTTTTTTTCTCCATCTCCATCTCCAAGTCTCTCTCCCCTCCCACACTCCTCATATTCATGTCTCTCTTCATTTGACCAACCTCCACATCTAATTGAGTGTACACAGCAACAAACTCTCCTATTGCCATGCCACAAGCCCCTGCAACTAACCCTGCAAAACCACTAAGTAGCATAGCCTTTGCATCTCTTTTAACAGCTCCTACACCCATCATCAATGAAGCAACCGAAACCAACCCATCATTGGCTCCTAAAACAGCTGCACGAAGCCACTGTGCCCTTCGTAAATAGTCAATGCTGTTGTTGTCTTCGGTGACTAGGATTTGGTTTTGATCAACTTTGTTTGCTGGACTTGAAAGCACTGCCTCTACGTGGTTATTGGGTGACACGGAACCATTGGGTGTACCGTTGGCCATTTTTGGTGACACAACAACCATGGAGGAAGAGAGAGAGAGAAAAAAAAATGAAGACGAGGCTTGAGCAGTTAAACACTTCTTAAGAATAACAGAGAGGTGATTCAGAGGGATAAATAGTGAAAGATTCGCTTGTTTACGCTTGTCTTGCATGGGCATTCGGCCAGACGAAAAAAAAATATGTATATCATTTGGATATTAAGAAAGGGCAAAAGTAATATATATATATATATATATATATATATATATATATATATATATATAGCTAATATGCTTTCTATTACACTTTTTTTTATTTAAATATATTTTAATCAGTCAAATTTTAAATTAATTTTTTTAATTATGTAATTTTAAGAAAATATATTTTAGGTATTTTTTTTAAAATGTTATTAATGAGCCTATCAAGTAAAATTAACTTATTATTAAATCTATTGTATAAAAAATCACTTAGTAAAAAACGAGACTTTTACATCACATCTTTCTCATCAGACTTAACAAAAACCGACGTAAAAAAGATGTGGCGACATTTTTGTAATTTTTGTGAACTTTTTTACGTAGGGTTCGACGTAAAATATACAATCTATGTCGGACACAACATACAACCGACGTAAATTTTACATTTTACGTCGGATCCTACCAGGTCTGACGTAAAAAAGTAGCGAAAGCGAATAAAAATAGTGCATGGGAGGTACACGCACGCACGCACTCAATCGGATCATCACTTTTCTAGATTCTTCTCTATATAAACCCTCTCTCTCTCCTTTGTTGCTAAATCATTTTTTCTATCTTCTACAGAGTGGGGTAAACTCTTCATTACTCGTTCACACATTGTTGCGACTCAGGTATGAATCGCTAACACCTTTTTGCTTCACATTGCTATTGTGACTATTTGTTCTATTCAGTCTTTATGTTATTCTATTTGTTTGAGTTGTTGGCTTTTTCTGCTGGGTTGTTCTATCAAGCAGAACATCCCGTTCTTCAAGCAGAACGGTTCGTTCTGCTTGTACTCATTATGTTTTTTTTGTTTACAACTTTTTTACGTCGGATCTTGGTAATGTTCGACGTAAATTTACGTCGAATTTTACAACCGACGTAAATTTACGTCTCTCGCTTTAACGTCTGACTTTTTTCTGACGTAAAAAGCTTAAAATAACTCACGTAAATTATCTATTTTGTACTAGTGATTCCTAGTATCTTTATTAATAAAAATATTATATTAATAAATTTAGTTAGTATTGTATAATTATCTCAACTTATTACTGTACTATCAATTATGTTATAGATTGTTCTAAAGAACTAAAATAAGATTTTTGTTATCATTATTAAAACTATAAAAATCAATTTTACATTTGACATCGAAAATAAATTTATTCTAAATTTAAAAGATTAAAAATAAGTATAAGCTAATTTTTTTTATTATTCGTTAAACTATCAATTTAAGATATGATTAATATATTTTTATAAGGCTTAGGATTTTTTTTTGTTTTAAATTAGCCTTTGCAATTGAGTTAGGTTTAGTTCATTTTAATAAGTAGATAATATATTTAAAATATTTAAAAGCATGCATCTTCATACCCAAAGGAAAATTGTTTAAAAACAACATATACTAAATATTTGTTTTTTTAGAGAAATATATATTAAATCTTGAACGTTTGCAAATAACGCATCCATACATAAATTTTTAACTGTTCGGTCATCTCCAAATAGATCATTTTGCATTTTAAATTCCATTTGTTGGGAGGAAAATTGATTTGAGGAAGAAAATTTTGAATTATAAAACTCAACCTTTTATTTTATTTCTATATTCTGTTTAATTAAACAACGTAAAATATATTTTTATTTGTATTTTTTTTTCTCTTTTATCCAAACTCATGATCACTCTCTTCAAGGACGAAATCAATCAATAATTTGTAAATTAAATATAGATAAACAAGTGTCAATAGCCTTCGCCAATATTATAAATTTATATATACTTAGACCATCTTGAATGGGCAAAAACATAAGGATCAAAATGTTTAGTGATAAATAAATATACCAAATTATGAATGGGAAAGGGGCAAAAAAAAAAAAGTCAAATTGTGTGCCTTTAGTATATTTATGAATTTAATTTATTGCTACGAAGGCCATAGTAATTTTTAGGTTAGAATATTACTCTAGAAGTAGTTCAAACTCGTACATTTGTTGGATAAAAAAACTCATATATTTGTCCCGTGTCACAACCCTAACTTTGAAATTAAAATACAACATTTTATGAAAGTACCTAATACACAATCTTTCAAGGTTTATTTGTTCAACCTAATTTGTAATTCTCAGTAACTGTCGCTCCTTTCTCTAATTACTTCATATTTGCCATTTTAGAATTTTTTTTTATTAATTTGTCATTTTAAAGTTATTAAACAGAAAAAAAAAATAATACGAGAGGTAATTAAAAACAACAATTTTAAATTTGAGGAACCAAAAATAAATTTATCTTAAATTTAAGGGACTAAAAACATATTTAATTTGTATTATAACAAAAAAATACTTTTATTTATTGATAATTTTTTTAAAATAATATTTAATATATAAATAATTATAATATATAAAAATCAAATTAGATAAGATATTAATTGAATTAGATAAAAAGTTAAAAAAAATTTACAAACTCTTTTGTTGAATAAAAATCTCTAAAAAATTCTCAAATAAGATAGAAATTCATGTTTAATATATAAAATTTGATTTATTCTTTTACATTAACTCTCTTAATAGAATTGATTTTTTTTTTGTAAGTAATAAAACAAAAACAAAACAAAATAAAATGGTAAGAGAGAGAGAAAATAATTTGTGGTAGATTCTTTTTTTTTTTTGTCTTTTTCTTTAAAATTTTGGGTCACTATTTTATTGATGCCAAATATATTTAATTGATATTTATTGATGTTGAGATATTTTCTTTCAACTATATATTTTTCATCCATAAAACACAAGCTCAAGTATTACTCAAAAGATTTGAACCTAATGTTAATAATAGTAATAAATAAATGATATTTAAATAAAAGGATATCAAGTTTCTTACCTCTCCCTTACATGTACCCACAAACACACTCTAACACATAAATAAACAAAATATTCATGCATAAAAATACAGAAACAATTACAACAAACATTAATGACTAATCCAACATGTTATGTTGTTGTCCAAGTGAGAATGAATGCAAATTCAAGTTTTGTGTATAAAAAAAAGTTAAAAAGAGAGATCTTGTAAAAAATAATCAATTATATTTTAGTCATGATTAATTGTGAGAAAGAGGGATGCTAGTAGTACACTTTTTAAAATATTTCTCTTTACACAATATATTCTTATAGGTTAAAATTTATTAAAAACTACAAAGTCAAGATAGAGAATGTTATTAAATAGGATATGGTCTTACTAGATATTTGTGTTTTCAATAAATTTCAATCAATTAAATGGAGAGTGTTTAAAAAAGTACGTTGCTATCACTTCTCATATTAATAATGTTAGTTAATATTCTGCATCATCACTTATGACAGTTAAAAAAAACACCAGGGACAAATACTTCCTCTGAATTTATATATAAGCAAAAAAAAACCTACAATTTTTGAACTTAAGTATAACTAACTTCTAACTAATTTAACTCTATTTAATGCTATTATTTTAAAAACATTCCTTAAATTAAATGTGATTACTATTTTCAATAACTATTATTAATGGTACTTTAAGAAATAAAATTTAGGTTTCATATAATTATATAAATTTAACTAATTTTCTTAATATGTGTACATTTAGATATTTTTCTTATACATGTAGGGGTGTTCATGGATTAGATTAATTCGGCAAACCCGACAATCAGAATCAAGCTAATTAAGTTGGTTTGAATATTTTTTGTTCGAGTCCAACCTGAACCAAACCAATTAAACCTAATGTTAATTGATTTGTGTATTGAATTTATATATTTAAAATTTGAACTAACTCAAATCAAATCAAATAATTTATATATTATTATTATTATTATTATTTTTATTTGGTTAACAATTAATATGTGTGTATCATTTTGATTACTTTGAAGACGTTTTTATGTTATAATATGTATATTTTTTCATTCTTTTTTCAAATACTTAAAAGAAATCAAGAAGAATTATAGTATAATATATTGAGTGTCACTTTTACATACTGTAGTGCATTTGAAATCTTTAAATAGATTAAGAAAAAAAACTAAGAAGATAAAATTATATTACAAATCTATCAATTTAGTTAATGTTAAAAAAATCTATTTACTTTGAGAAAAAAAATTATTTTTTAATTTAATTATTTTGAAAAAAATGAACAAATAAAAATTGGCAACCCATAAAACAAAATAGAAAGTAGACCGGAGTACATGCCTATTATTAAAATTAGTATGGAAAAGAGACACTTGATGTCTTTTAATTTTTTGAAATTAAATTTTTTTTTAAAAATAATTTAAGAGTGATTATAAATAATTATTCATTAAATAGAAAGCCTTTTTTTTTTCTCTTAAAAATATGATAACCCAATAAAAGAAAAGATAAAAAAAAACAGTTACATTAACTGTTTCTCCTTTTATAGATGACAAAAAGAAAGAGGTTGAGAATCATAAATTGGGCTAAAGCCCTGTTGCAAAACAGTGTAGATGGGGCTGGGGCCGAATTCTATAGACAGAGTTACTAAAAATTTACATAACTAAATTCAGTGAGAGAAGCAAATAGGAAAGCAAGCTAAACCCTACAAAGAAAAGATAAAAATTTAATTTCATTTTTTTTGCCATTGGTCCTTATTATTACCATCTAATTTCAAAATTATATATTTTCTTATCTGACTTTTAAAATTTTATGTATTTTTATCATCTTATTAATTGATCATTTGATGTCGTTAATTAATTATTGATATGTCATGTCAATTACGAACATGACATATTAATCATTGACAAAATACATTAATTATTAATGTATCACATTATTATTATATTATCATATGCATGTCACACTAACATTTTATGTCAATAGCTAACAATTCAACATGTTATTTATAATTAATATGTCACATTAATAATAAAATAAGAATGATAAAATATGTAAAATTTTGAATGATAAATTCCTAAATGTATAATTTCAAAAGTTGAGTGAATTTTTTTTTAAAAAATAAAATATAAAATATGAGTGATAAGAAGTATAATTATATGCTGGTGACCATGTTTAGAAATTGAGACCTAAGACAAAATTTCTATTCAAATTTTAATTTAATATATATTTTTTTTTTAGTGAAGCATGTGAGCATGTGATTTTACTATTAAAATTTCTCACCAAAACATCAATTTTTTTATAATTATCATAAATTTGTTCATTAAATTTATTCTCTAGTTGTTTCAATGTTTACTTTAGAATGGGGTGAGGTAGAATTCAAAATAGATGAAATATTTTTCTGAATTTTTTCAAATACATAATAAGGTTATACTTAAATAATTTATAAAAATATTTATATTCATATATTATGATTGTAGAATTTTACTAATCAAAATAGCAATAAATAACATATCATGATAAAACTCTCACCTAATAATTAAAATTAATAATAAAGAATTTATTAAAAATATAAACAAACTTTGAGACCTTAAGTAATTTAGTGTTCTAAGGCAAAGGCTTCGTTTACCTTGTGGCTTAGACGGCCATGATTACGCTAAAGCTAAATTTGATAAACTTGTCCTATAGCAGATATTTGATAACTCTTAAAGTAAAATAGGTTAAATAAATTTTTAGTTTTTTATAATATATTAATTTTCCGTCCATAAATTAGTTCTTAGGGTTAAATATTCTCTATTAAGTGGTGGTATATGTTAATAAGTAATAATTAATTTGATTATTAATCCTATTTTTTTATTTTTAATTTTTAATTTCTTACTGAATTTTACTCCCTATACCCCAAGTTTCGTGGGTGTTTCCTATGTAGCAAGCAAAGCAAGCCTTAAAAGGAAGGGAAAACGAGGATAGAGGTATCCCATGCATGTGAAACGCATGAAGACATTCCATAACCAAATGTGAACATATGACTGGATAATCGAAGATACTAGTCTCACAAATCTTAGTGGACCATATGAAAAGATTCCAGAATGAAGAAGAACCACGTGGGTAGTCCCATGTATGTTGAGCAGTGTTTTAAAACCCGGACCGACCCGGCCGGTCGGACCGGTTGGACCGGGAACCGGTGGTCCAGCCGGTCCGAATCTGGAGTTGGATCGGTTATGCAGTCGACCCGTTTCAAACCGGATTGAACCGGTCAATTTTCCGGTTCAACCGGTGAACCGGTGGGTCAAACCGGTTCGACCACTTTTTTTTTTTTTTTTTTTTAAATTTTTTAAGGGACCATAAATCACAAAAATAATGATGAAAATTGAATCTCTTAATGAAAAAGCAAAGAATCTTATTAAATATAACAATGACTACTTGTTCTAATATATTTGTTTACAATATATACAACTTAAATAACTTTTATAGTATATTATTAATTTTAAATTATATATTTAATAATTCAATATCCATGTAAATATTACATATATTATTTTGTGATATTAATTGCAAGCATATTATATATGTACATATTATTTATATTTTTAATTTGTATTAATATATCGTTTAACATGTAATTTTTTATGTATTTTTTTACAAAATAAAAATAAAAATAATTTTAAATAAGATACAAAAATTTAAATTTAAAATAAGATATGAATTTATTAAAATTTATAAGTATAAATATATTTAATATGAATATTTTTTAATAAAAATAAATAAAAATCGAGTCATGCGGTTCAACCAGTGACCCACCGGTTCAACCTTTGACCCACTGACCCAATACCTTAACCGGTTCGATGACCGGTCCGGTTTTTAAAACTATGATGTTGAGGCATCTCGCGTCGCCTGCGTGTGAAATCAAAATCCTCACAGTTCTGCCAATTACCAACCAAAACCATTTATATATTACTAATATTTGGATCAAATATTCTCTTCCCAAGGATGGTTCAGTGGTAGGGGTTGATCCACGCTTAAGCAAGATCAGGGGTTCAAATCCTACCTTGTGTATGCAGCCGCGTTAAATCTTGGGACCAGCTATCCCACCCTTTGAGGTGCCTCCAACATAGCGAGGAGATTAGTCTCCTACCTTGTGTATGCAGCCGCGTTAAATCTTGGGACCACCTATCCCATTCTTTGAGGTGCCTCCAACATAGCGAGGAGATTAGTCACTGCTGTCGGCGGTGGATACACTCCAGGGACAAACCAAAAAAAAAAATATTCTCTTCCCTCCTATGTCCACCCCACCTTTGTCATATTACAAAAAAATCTCTCCTTTTATACAGAACGTGTCTTTTAAGAATATAATTATAGAAAGAGATGATAAAATCTTTATTTTAAGATAACAACATGACACACAACCCTAAAGAATAAATAAAAATATTAACTTAAAATGTTCAAAATCACGTGGAATTAATAAAAAGAATCTTAGAAGACTTCTGCCAGCGCTAGCTCCTAAGATATTTATTAATATAAGGTACATTGGAATAATTTTTTCAAAAATATTTTTAAGATAAAAATAAAAATAAATTTCTTTATAAGATGAAACTAATTTTTGAATAAGTTAAAAATTAAAATTTTTAAAAAAGTTATATAAGAAAACTCTTACAAATTAATTTACTCAGTGACTTTAATTTTAACCTTTAACAAGCATGTTTCATGAAAGGTAATTCTTTTCACATCAGATAAAGCACTAAGAGTGGACAATGAGAACTTTCAGATTAATTTGAACATAAGAAGATGGGAGGGTAATTTCATCACTATAATAATTTGCACCTACATCCATGAAACGTGGCAATTATAAATAAAGGCCACGCCCCCTCATCAACCATGAGCCTTTCCTTCCTTCCATTATTTGTTTCTTCACTCATTTCATTAGAATCTGGTTCTGACCTCAAAATATCAGCTTTTGTAGTTCACACTATAGTTGGTTCTGTTCTGGTGTGCTTCCTACCCTGAATATATTATATACCCAACTCTCATTCTAGGTTCAATAGTTTTTATAGTCTAGTTTCATGAACTGTGATTGCCTCCTGTATGTTTCTGTTTATGTTTGATTTGATGCTATTATTGCTTAATGTATGAGGTTTCTGGTTTTATTTTCATAGTGTTGTTGTTGCTCTTGATTGTATATTGTAGTTTATTGTGTTATTTTTTGGCTTTTCGTCCTTGATTGATGTTTTTGTATTTCTTTCATTTCAATATCTTATCACGGAAACAGAGAAATTTAGCATGTTGCTCTGGTTTTGTCCTGAAAGAAGTTGAATTAGTTTTTTCTGGTAAATCTGTTTTTGTTTTCTTCTGCTTTGGAATCGAGACTTCAAAGCTTACTTTTTTCGGGAAAATATTTTTTTTTTCCTGTCTCGAGGATATTTAAATGAAAGTTGTTTGGGATTGTGACTCATTCATAACCGTGTGGACAAGAGAATACCAAAAAATTTGAGAATCATAAGACATGAAAGGCCTATAATACGACAAACACAAATCTTAAATTAATATAGAGTTAATGTTTTAAAAGCACGAGTCATTATGGATTGAGTGTGTTTCACGCATGGATAAAGTTGTTGCCTTTTAACAAAACAACCTCTTCGGTTTGATTAGTGAGAAAGTTTAAAAAGTAAAATGAAAAGAATACTAAATGCAGCTAGAAACGTCTAACATGGATTTGTGCAATTTTGGTTTCCAGCAAAATGTTTGATAAAGAGTGATGGATGAGTTTTAGCCTTTTTAGGTTCATGGTTTATTTGGTTTACACTTGTTGATAACTCACTTGTGTGTTCTGTATTTGTCAGATAATTCTCGTGCTGCAAATATCAAAATGGTTGGAAGTTTTGATGTTTTAGCTCTTGATTCTAGCACTAATGGAACAATGAAACTTTTGCCTGAGGATTTCAATTCCATGGCGTTTATACGAGATCATGTGCCACTCATAGTTGGAGACAGTGGCATTGGCAATGGGGAGGTTCAGAATGGCACAGAAAATGGGGAAAGAAAGATAGTACTAGGAAGACATATTCATACCACAGGCCATGAAGTCACGGAGCCTGATATAGATGATGAGGTTACTGGGGAAAGGGAAGCATATATGGCAAGTGTGTTGGCCAGATACAAAAAATCTCTTTCAGAAAGGACCAACTATCACTTAGGTTTGATACTATATTTGGTGTTTAATGTTTTTGTTGTGTACACAGCATGAGTTTGTTACTTTGTTCCATTAACTTAAAGAATAATCATTGTATTACAGGTTACCCTTATAATTTGGATTTCGAGTATGGTGCACTAGCTCAACTTCAGCACTTTTCCATCAACAACCTTGGAGATCCGTTTATTGAAAGCAATTATGGTGTCCACTCGAGGCAGTTTGAGGTTGGTGTTTTGGACTGGTTTGCGCGGTTGTGGGAACTGGAGAAAGATGAGTACTGGGGCTATATAACAAATTGTGGCACAGAAGGCAATCTCCATGGCATCCTAGTTGGGTTAGTTTCAGCTAGTTAACTAGTTTTGTGTAACTAACAAATTGTTAGTCTTCGATTTGTTAAAAAAGGTCTCAAGTTCTAATACTATAAGTAGAGAAAACCTAGTTGATAGGAGAGATATCACTGAAAGTGGTGCTACTCAAGATTTTCAATGAAAATTAATCATGAACGAAATTTATGGATAATTTATGTCAATAACATGATTATCCATAAAGTAGTTTTTATGTATGTTGTTTTTGAAACATGAATAATGGGGTGAAATGACTTTGCAGGAGAGAGGTCCTCCCAGATGGAATTTTATATGCCTCACAGGAGTCACATTATTCTGTTTTCAAAGCTGCACGTATGTACAGAATGGAATGTGTGAAGATTGACACTCTTTGTTCTGGTGAGATTGATTGTGATGATTTCAAGGCCAAGCTTCTTTGTCACAAGGACAAGCCAGCAATTGTCAATGTGAACATAGGTAAGTTTTTCCTCCTCTGTCTCTCTCTTTCTCTGTCTTATGCCTCTCTCCCAACTTAAAACTGAAGCTTTAAGCTCAGCAATAAAAAAGCATTTACTTTTAGTTTTAGTAAACTAAAAAGGCCACCTTGATAATGACTCAATATATAACATTCTTAATCAAAATAAAAATAAAAACGAAGTTTGTCTCGATTATTTGCTTTAGGGCTCACTCATTGTTGGATCCCAATTTACTCTATTTGATTCTGACTCTAACTTGCAGGTACAACTGTGAAAGGTGCTGTGGATGACCTTGATCTGGTTATAAAGAAACTTGGAGAAGCAGGATTTTCACATGACAGATTCTACATCCATTGTGATGGGGCTTTGTTTGGTCTCATGTTGCCTTTTGTCAAACGTGTAAGTGTTGAAATGTTTCTTTTTACCGTTCATTTTTTCGTTGCTACCCTCTCGTATTTTCTTACACAATTCAGGATTTGTTATCCTGCTTCTCTTCATGGTTGTCATTTTAACAAACAAATTTCAGTTTTACAAGCATAACCCTACAATTGAAGAGCATTTACGATATAAAGTCTAACTTTAAAGGCATCAAGTTATCGTATATTACAAATTTTACTATACATAATGTTAGAAACGAACATTTTTTTAATGCTTGTTCATCAACTAAATTTATATATCCCGATCTACCATTGATTATTTAAACTGCACTAGAAACTTTACAAAAACAAATGTACAAGAAACTGATTCAATATTCCAACTGTCATTTCAATGTTTTCTCAACCCTAATAAAATTTAAACATGTGACATCACTCAGAATAATTACTCATGTGATAGATATATGTAAACATGACCACGTTCTATATAATAAGTCTGTTAGTGTTTGCATATACCAAAAAAAATACTATATATTTTCTGTATAGAAACTCTTCTAGACTTGTTTGGATGCGTTTATGTATTGAACTGAGTTGATGATGATTTTGTAACGTGAAATGTGATCTCATGATGATCAGGCTCCAAGAATTTCATTCAAGAAGCCTATAGGCAGTGTGAGTGTTTCTGGTCACAAATTCGTGGGGTGCCCCATGCCCTGTGGGGTGCAGATAACACGAGTGGAGCACGTGAAGGCCCTTTCGAGGAACGTGGAGTATCTGGCTTCAAGGGACGCCACAATCATGGGAAGCAGAAACGGGCACGCCCCCATATTCCTGTGGTACAGTTTGAACATGAAAGGGTACAGAGGGTTTCAAAAAGAGGTGAACAAGTGTTTGAGGAATGCACACTACTTGAAAGGTCGTCTTGTGGATGCTGGCATTGGAGCAATGCTCAACGAGCTCAGTAGCACCGTTGTGTTCGAGAGACCTCACGATGAGGAGTTCGTGCACAAGTGGCAGCTTGCATGCCAAGGGAACATTGCCCATGTTGTGGTCATGCCCAATGTCACCATCCACAAACTTGATCATTTTCTTCAGGAGCTTCTGCAGAAGCGTGCTGTGTGGTTTAGGGATGGTAAGGCTAGACCTTATTGTATAGCTTCCGATGTGGGACTCGCAAATTGTCTCTGTCCTCTGCATAGGTGATTGTCATTTGTGTCATTATGTGTGTTTGTGGCAGTGCTGGCTTGGTCTGTATTTAGAATATATGGATATAAAAATTGCTGAAACAAAGGTTGCTTTAAAAATAAATAAGAAGAAAAGAGTGACACTAAAAGTAAATTTCTCTTTTTAATAAAAAATAAAGGAAGTGAGAAATAAAAAGGTTTGAGTTCCATACCTTACCCTCAATCAAAGAGAAATAGTGAACAAATTTCTTAAAAAAAAATAGTTTAATCAATTAAACTTTCATTTAATATATTAAAACTGTACTTTTTAAGTAAAACAAATGGAACCATTGTGTTAAAACACAGTAAGTTGTTGAGATCTTTGTTGACATTAATTTTTGTCTTTGTTATAAATTAATTTTATTTTATTAACGGACTTAAACACGGCAAGTTTATCGGTCGTTCAAGTAGTAAATTTAAATTGTATCTACAGGGGCTAGTAGGTAAAATAAACATTTAATGACTATTTGTGACTAAAGAATAATTCTAATTTTTCATAGATTGTCATGCAATTCAAATAAAGGTTATGACTATTAGAATTTCAAACTCATGATATAATTAGTGTGTGTGTGGAAGGGATAAGAAATGATATTGTGATTTTGTAAGATTGTGGGGTCAGATGTCATCGAACTTTACTCTGATGAATCTTTGTTCTCTTGTTACATTCATTGCCTAGTCAACCCATAAGTTTACTCAAACTTAATCCCTTAGAGCAAGAGCCTAGGTGCAGATAATAAATATCAATTCTTTGAGTATCCAATACATATACCTGCATTACGGGTTAGGGTTTAAGACTACTAATGGTCAAGCTCCATTCCTAGATACATTCCCACTAGGTATTTGTTTTAGAGCTAGTTCAAAAGGCTATTTTTCAATACCCAATGGACTCTATATCAAGCAAAAGAGAATCAAGCCAAAGCAAGCATTAAGAATAGAAACATACACAATAATGAACGAAACAACATATATATATATATATATATCATTAATAACGTGAAGATTACATAAGAGTTTCGTTGGTTACATCTAACCCCACAAAATAATGGGTAGAACCGCTCAAAATAATGAGGGTAAAACAAAAATAGAGATGGAAGAGAGATTGAAGAACCAAAGGAAAGACCCATACACGAACAATCTCAAGTACCGGGAATCCCTTCCATAGCTCCTAGAAGTCGCCCAATGTGTGAATGAGGGAATGAGTCTCGAAGATTTGATCAAATACAAGCTGGGGGAGACATGATAGGGTTTACACGCCTGACGCGTTATACTTCGCGCCTGGCGCAGGGTCTTCCAGAGAGGTAATTACTCTCTGTCTCGAATCACGCCCGGCGCGGATGTGCTTATGCCCGACGTAATGTCTTCCAAAGAGTTTTGAGTGCTCTCTGTTTTGAATTGCGCCCGGCGCGGATGCTCTTGCGCCCGGTGCAATACTGAAGTGCAGAGGTAATGCTCTCTGTTTCTCAAGCCTGGTGCGGGTAGTCTGTGCTCGATGTAGGTACTCTTCTCCTGCTCCTTAGCTCCTTAAATTTTCAATCCTACGGGTCTTCAACCTCAACTCTCTAACTCAATACCTATACAAAAAATGAGGTGTATCAAGATATTGTTAGATAAATTTTTGGGTTAGCTATAGCTACACAAAAATTGAATTAAAAATAGAACAATTATATTGCAAGAGTGCATGGAGTGAGTGAAATTGTTCAAAAATTCCTATCTAAACATATGTATAAATGAGACTTAACATAAGTACAATCCATTATTTTTATAATCGATTAAATCTTTTATTTAAATAACAAAGTAAAAGTTAATTTTAAAAATATATTTTGATTTTAATTTTAATTTTTAAATTTATTTTCTACTGTATTTTTATTTATTTATTACTTATTTTCACTTTTCAATTTTTATAAATTTCATTTCTTACCTATTTCTTTTCAACTTACCAAACATAATATTATCTTTTTTCTATATTTTTTTATTCCCTTAAACTAAACAACTAAATTTTTACTTTTTTTTTTCTTCATATTTTCGCTCATAATTCTTTATTATCTATTTCTCTCTACTGTAATTTTTTTAACCTATTTTTCTTCTTCTACCAAACGGATCCAAAAAGTGGTTTGACAAAATTAAAAGTGAAAAAACGATCACTTTTCTATTTTAATGATTTTACATGTTTATTCATTTAATGAAATATTAATATGAAAAAGACATTTCGTGTCTATACTACATTGAATTAAAAGAAAAAAAAATTATGAACAATTTTAAAATAAAAAGACATGTGCAGTTATTTATGAGAAATTTCATAATACAATAAATAAATAAAAAAAAGATACTGATGCAACAAAAAATAGTTTAGGAAGTCACAGAAAATATAAAAAAAAAGGTTAAAATGGTTCACATTAAAATAAACTAAAAACTATTATCTATGTACTCTTTATATAGTCATATATATAGATAAATTTGTTTTTTAAAAATATTTATACATTAGATCCTACTTATTGTTTTATTTTTGACTTATGAAATATCGAGATTGACTTTAGCTCACAAAATATAATTTGTGTTTGTAATAAATGATTTAAGTATCCTGTATTAATCTTTATGTTGTGATTCGTGAAGTCAGAATAAGAACAGTAAATTTTTTACAAATAAAGATATTATATGGGAAACAATTAATTCCATGGTCATTAGCTAAAGTTTCTTAAAGTATAAGGCTTATAACTGTAGCCGTTGAAAGTTTCACAAACCCATTAATATATGTTCGCTGTATTCATTGGTTTTAAGGCTTCAAAGTGGTACATAAATAAAAAATAATATGAAACATATTACTTTTTATATAATTTTATTAAAATATATAGTTTTACGTACTCTTCCAATAAATATTTTACTTTTAAGTATGATTTAATTGAAGATTTTACTAAGAAACAAATTATAAAAAAATATATTTATTATTAACTCCTACATATTAAATATAATATTTTATCTAGCACGAGAATATTTTTAAGAATTTTTTTCAAAGAAAACTTTTTTTAGAATTTTTTAATTTCTTATCTAAATCAATTTTTTTTATTTATCATAATTATTTATAAATTAAATTTTAATATTTTTAAAGTAAATTATCAATAAATAAAAATAATATTACGCTATATAATATAAATTATTTATCGAAATATTAAAATATAATTTATATATTTAAAAATACTTATTTATATAAATTTTAAATATAATTTATATATTTAAATATAATATATATATAATTTGCTATAAATTTTAATTACATATAACAAATATTTAACTTATGCATTGTATAGATTAAAATACTAGTTTTGTTAAAAAATGGAGAGCATAAGTTATTTTACAACTTTTTTAAATATAAAAATTATGGCCATTTTGAACGAAAAAATATTACAGTAATAAATATTTTTTATGTTACTATTTATTTATAAATTATATGGCAAATTTTGTAACTCTTATCATAATTACGAAAAAAAATATCTGAGATAATTTCTGATCAATTAACGATATCAAAAATCGTTGCAGCAACAGTACATAAAATACAAACTTGCAATAATCAGACAAATGTTTTAATAAAAGCATAATTAATTATCTTTATATTTTTAGAAGTTATAGAATAACTTTAAAAAACAGTTGAATCAAAATATTCTTGAGAAAAATTAGAGAAGTACATATTAAACTTAGAAGCGAAAATCCAAAATCCACAGCCGAATTGCAGAACAGATCTATTTAAGTTATTTTGGAGAAATAAAGAGATCAAAAGCAACAAATTTGTATATTTGAAGTATAAGAAGCCTCTCTACGTTATTATTATAGCTTTAGGCCTCAGTCTTTGCTTCTTCTGCTTTGGGCTTCTCTTCTTCTGCCTTGGCTTCTCCCTTTACTTCCTCTACCTTCGCTGCCTCTTCTGCTCTCTGCCAATGATAATAAACAGGTAAAGCACGTTTAGGCCAAGAAAATATTTTTATTTTTCTTCATAATTATAAAATATCACTTAATCTTTACTTTATTTTATATATATATATATATACAGGTAAATCATCATTTTTATTCTTTTCATTGTTTTCTATATACACATTTTAAAATAAGAATAAGTAAAAGAAATAGTGATTTTTTTTATAATTATATTATATAGAAAAAAATGTAGGTGCTAACTTATCTGTTTAAATTATAAAAAAATTAAAAGGTAGATAACAAAATTTTCGTGAAGGGTTTCTAAGCCACACAAATTAATCAGAAGAACAGAAAAGTTTTTTTTTTTTAAAAAGATTACATTGAATATCAAATATAATTTAAATATTGAGAATATTTTAAATGAATTTTTTTGGGGTACATAACCTTATATTGATAGTAATTATTTTGAGTTCTACTTAGTTAAAAATTAAGACAACATAAAAAAATCTTAACTAATAATTAATGTCCTTTAGAGTTTTTATTAACAAACAACTTGAAACAAATCAAAACTTTTAAACCGATGACTATTTTGAAGGGGAAGAATTAATAATTGTTGTTTTAGCTTTAAACAAATATTAATTAACCTATTACATACTCTTAATTTTAGTAAAATTAAATGCATTTGATTAAATACTAGGAGACAAAGATAGAAACTATGAAAATTTCTAAAGAACATCTATAGGGTAATGTTAAAGAAAAGAAAAGTAAAAGGTACTTAATTAAAATGAAAACCATTATCATTTTAAAAAAACAAACTTTGTATTAGCAAAAATATTAATAAACTATATTAAATATTTCTTTAGACGAGGAGGGTTATAATAACACCGGTGTAACTTTTACTAATAATATTACATCGTTCAATAACTTTATATTAAATATGAATTTATAAATTCAACCGTCAGATTAAAAAGTTTTTTACTCTTAGATCATATATAAAATTTTTTATATTAATCCAAGATGATTTGATACTTCATTTTTATAAAACAAAATTGATGTAATATATTCATTTCAAAGTATACTAAAATATGAACATTTTAATTACTTTCAAGTTGTTATTCAATTTTAATAAAATTTGATATAAACATATAAAGTAATATGAACTTTCAATATAACAGTTAGATTTACAAAATTCACATTTAATATAAAATTATTGAGAGGTGTAATACTTAGTAAAAGTTACACCGATGTTATTATAACCTTCCTCTTCTTAGACAATAACTTTAAATCACCCATTATATAGAAAAACCTTAAAACTGAAAGAAATGTTTTTTTTTTAATTTTCTAAAATGATAAATAATTCAAAATAAACTAAAAGTTGTAAAGTAAAATAGTGTGTTTTAAATAAAGCAAAAGGGTAATTTGAAGTTAAAATAGAGTACCTCGTTGAGGAAGGTGGCTAAGGACTTGTTATCGGAGTTGGGAGTTTCCTCTGTGTTGGTCTCAACATTCTCCTTTTGCTCAACCTTATCCTCCTCAGTCACATGAGGCTCAGGCAACTCAGGACTCTCGTTGGTCTTGGGGTTGCTACCACAGTTTCCCATGTTGAATAATTTGAAAAGGGAGAGTGAACCAAGTTTTTTTCTTTCTTGATCGTTCTCCCTCTATGTTAAGCAGGATTAGAAAGGCTAAAGGAATGTTTTCGGTAGTTGATTCTTGAAAGGGTTTATAAAGGGTCTGTGTTTGGATTTCTTGGATAATTAACTATTGGCTCGCAAAAATTTAAGGAGACCAATGGCTGCTATTTCTTTAATTCCTTGCTTACATTTAGCTAAAGATTGTAACCTTTGTTATTGTATCGAACTTAAAAAACCATGGGCTATGATTAGGGATGGCAATATGGGGGCGGGTAATAGTAAATTCGCTCCTATCCTGCTAGATAAAAATTAGCCCCATACTCATCTCATATCTGCGCGGGTATCCATTAAACGGGTATCCATGAATTTCTTGAATACCTGCGAATATCCATGGATATCCATGGATATTTATAAATTTTTTAAGAAATTAAAAAAAATTATATCACAAATAATTTTAAGTTTATATTTATTGTCATTGAAATATTAAAAATAAAAAATTTAATGTTAATTTTGAACTTGTATTTAACATTAATATTGTTAAATTAATAATAAAAATGTAAGATAATCAATAACTTAAAATACATCAATCTCACAAGTAAGTTAAAGTCTCATTACAAAGCTACAATAATTCAATCTCATAATTTCAAACGAAAGTAAACAACTTAAAATACATAAATTTTATTGGTCCAATCAAAGATAGAAAATTAATCAAATTACATCCAACATAATTCTATAACATGCTTAACACATGTTGGTAGCTTCATCAACCTCACTTTTGTAAGAAAAAAAGATGAGAGAGTGTAGCTTTAGGGTTATGTGGTACAAGGATAATTATGATATTTAAGAAATATTATTAAACGGGTACCCGCTGTTATGAATATCATCATACCCACTCCCGCCTCATTTATAAACGGGTAAAAAATTATCCGTCCCTATTATTCGCGGGTATCCAATTAACCTATCCATTTATTATCTGTAGCGGATTTTACTCGCAAATACTCGTGGGTGCGGGTATTTTTGCCATCCCTAGCTATGATTCTAGTCAACCAATCAATCCTTTGCTTTGATAAAATTAAAATATAAAATCATGTCTTTTTCACAAATAGGAGGACAAAAGAAGAAATAAAGTATTTATGTATGTAATGTGAATTTTAAGTATAATATATATATTTTTTAGTACAACATAGTTTGCACATAACATGCTCTTTAAGTAAGTGGTAATTAATTAGGAGATTGGGTCTTAATTAATGTCTTTATGTCGTATGTATAAAACATTTTTTAAAAAAAAATTAATCTTTTAAATAAATTTTGATATATTTGGAGGATATTAATTTTTGACTTTCAGCATATCATGACAAAAAAATAAAATATATATTTTTCTTTTGAATTTTTCAATGATTGTTATTAAAATATATAAAACACGCTTAGTCACCATTCACCAACACAAGCAAACTCTGGCTTTTCAATTTATACATGGGTTAAATTTTGTATCGGTAAAACTCCCGGTGGTGGATTGCAAAGCTGATTTAGCCCCACGAACCAATCAGCACATTTATGATCCTTCGAATTAAATTTTTTAAAAATATTAAAAATATTCTATCAACTTTGATTACTTAAGGTATTTAATTTAATCATTAAATAAATAAATTATTTGTGCTATTTAATCTATTGGAGTAATTGAACCACTGAGGTTATTTAATAGTCATCATCATTAGAGTAATATACATTAAGTTCGAAACTACTTGTTACTTTGTAATTCCTCTCTCTCTATATAAATATAAATATAAATAAAAGGCTTTTTTGGGGTCTAATTAATTGTAACAATTAATGCATGTTGGTGAAAATCATCTTGCCTATTCAAGCCCATATAATTTTATAAAATGTGTCTATAATATATATATATATATATACATATAAAAGAAAAATTCATTTACTCGAGTTATTTTATTCATTAACTCATATTTTATATTAAAATTCAACAATATAACTATTGAATTAAAAGTTTTTAAAGCATAAATTAAGTTTATAAATTTTTAAAATATTTAAAAATTATTTGATACTTTATTTTCATTATTTAAATAAATAGATAATCATAAAAATATTTTATACGTTGATTTGAATTAATTAATAGAAAATATTTTTTAATTTTTTTTAAAAATTTGTAAACTTAATTTATACATTAAAATTTTTTAATTCAATAATTATATTATTAAAATTTAATATAAAATATAAGTTATTCGGTGGAATAAATCTAAACAGATTTACTATTGATTAAAATAAGTAAATTCCAATTCATATATATATATATATATATATATATATATATATATAATTGTACAAACGAGATTAATTCTTCTTATATGCAAGAGGTAACTTCTATTGGAAAAAAAAAGTAGCTTCTAAACTTTATTGATCACCGAGATTCACAAATAATAAAGTTAATTTGCATTCTATAACTTATTATATTTTTGTAGTTAATTAGCTGAGCTAGCTAATTCATAGTTTGTTCATTCATTCTTTAGTTTAGGACATCACCTCGTGCAATCCGACAATATACCAATCTCAACTCACCGAGTTATTGCTGAAGAGACGATGTATAAAACCGAATCAAATACATTACAAATATTTGTGAGGTACATTCATGTTTAACTTTGTAAGTATAGACAAGTATTTTACTTTTATTTTTAGACTAATTATGATAGTAATTTTGTTTTATTTTTTAAAGTACTTGTATGACATGTTTGTATAGTACGTAGCATGTGGTTTGTCATCAAAATTTTGTTTTATCATTCTTTTACAAACATTCATGCATAGTCAATAGATATATATAGGATGATTCATTCATATATTTATTGTTAAGAGACATAATTGTTTATAAAATTTATTTAGAAGATTAAATGACCAACATGAAACATGCTTGCAATGTAAGGACAATGAAATTAACACTACAAAAAAATTGTCATATAGTGACACATATTCTACAGTGACACAATATATGTCACTCAAAACTACTTTTACATACACAATAAATATAATATATGTTGATATATTGTTAAAAAGTGTGGGTATAAACAATAGTGACACACAAAATATGTTGTTAAATCTCATTCAAAATCAACACTAAAATTGTGTATAGTTATATACCAAATAGATATATACTTACATATATTATACTTATAGTGACACTTTTTGTATGTCACTATATGTAACATTTAAAATTCTTGAAAATGTTAATCATATATATATATATATAATAGTGAGATAGTTGTTTTAGACTTATAACAATAGTTGTACAATTATTGTTCTCACCAATGTGGTATTTTGACACTTTTAACATTAGGTGCTCACCAATGTTAAAAATACACATACAACATTGATTATTTATAACCAATGTAATAGTTGGTAAAAAAAAAAAAAAAATACCACCTCTATTTTTTATGTCATTGCCACTTCTCCCACCCAACATTAAACCATGTATGAAACAATTTATCACAATAAACAATTAGTCCACAATGAACAATCAAAGCACAACCAACAATAATCAAAACATAGAAGAACACATATGGAGAGAATTGTGCAAATCAAACAAGCATGAATGAAAATACAGTGCCACAACTGCCACACCATCATCGTTAAAAAACATGGATATATATATAGAGAAGAGACTAGCGAGAGCAAGCGTTGGTGGCGAAGAGTGTCTGTGATGATATGAAAATAATGGAAGATGGGAGCATTAATGACGGTAAACTAGAGACTGAAATAGAGAGCAAGCTTTGTGAATGTCCAATTTTGTCTTCTTTTTCTTCATTTAACTAATTCACTTTGAGTCACCTTAACAAAAATATATAACCCAAAAATAGTAAATAAATAAATAAAATAAAAAGGTTCTCTAAATTCCATCAAGTTTGATTACAAATAAAAAATAATAACAAGCAAAAGATGACGATCAACGATATTTATATAAACAAACAAATTCCAAATCTCAAAAGACTTAAGTTGGGTGATCTTTGAGAATGAGGAGAATCAAACGTTGAATTTATATATTCTCATTTCTAAAATGCCAATATACCTATTCTTTTTCAAACGCACAAAAAGGAAGAAGAGAGGATAGATGTTGACAACATAGGGCTGGGTTAATGTGTCCCATATTAGGGATGATTTGCAAGTGTATCCTCTCACATTCAAGACAAATATTCCAAATCAATGAGTCAAAAGAAAGTTGAGAAAGGAAACTTACATTTTGTTTGATAAAAAAATTAAAAGTCATTAGCATTAAAGTTTAGTTTCAACTAGAAAACTTTTGTCTCATACCATAAGAGCCCTTAGCAAGGTTAGCTTTCAATGTTAAACATTTATTACTTTCTTAATTATATACGTTATGTTCATGATATTCTTCTTCACAAATACATATAATGCAATGTTAATGAAAAAACCTCATATATCCTCACTAGGTATATAAAAATGCAAAAAAATAAAAATAAAAAGGAAAATAAAATTTGCTCTTACCTTTGATCATAAGAACTATCGTGCAACACTGTCAAAGACGATTTCCAAAGGTGACATTGCCTTTTTTTCTTTCTCCTTTTTTACTTTCTCCACTCCTTCCCTTTTTTCTCTCTCATCGTCTCTTCAAATCCATCACTAAGTCATAATCTACCATAGATAGAACCCCTTTCAATGTTGTTTAACCTAAAATGAACCAAAATGTTGGCACGACAAACTACTATAAGTCTCAACTATCGTGTCTTCGTTACTGACTTCACTCTCTACTGTCACGCCAAGCTCTGCTCTCCACTATCTGATAAACAAGTAATTGTGACATCTATAAGAAACTATCGTTGCTTGTGTGTATCTATATGTTAAATAGATTCATATCTACGTATATTATATCTATAATGACATTTTTTATATGTCTATACATGTAACATATATTGTAATGCTTGTAAGATATGATACAAAAATGAAACAATGATTTCAATTTATTGGTTAAAATTAACGATATAAAGAAATATAGATAAGGACTTTATTATACTACTATTTGAATTATTTAAGTTTTTGATTCTTTTAATGCCCTAACTTGTCCATCGACCTTTATATAGTGTTTGATTGAAAGAAAATAAAAAAGTTAATAGAGGACATATTTTTATAAACTTTTATTATTTGAGTCAATTTTAAAGAAGAGAGTGGAAGTGGGTGTATAAAAAACTCATCCTCATTTGATTTTAACTTTCCTCCAATGTTGGGGAATTTGTAAGGCATTTAAAATATTTTCAGTATAAAATCTAAAATATTTTTACTTTAAGTTTTAAAATTTAAAACTACAAGGGTAAACATGTAAATTAGTTTTTAAATATCCCTTCTCTAATGAATCAAACAAGAAAAGAGATATCTCTTCTCCTTTATTCAAATCCTTCTCCCTTTCTTTAAACTAAATATATTTTCTAACTCCTTTATTTCTCAATCTCTCATCTATTAAAATCTCTCTTCTCCTATATATCTTTTAAACTAATTAAACAAACTTTTATAGTCTTCAAAACATGTTTGTTTCTTTTTAGTCCATTTATAAAAGTATATCATATGTAATTCCTATTTTTGTTTTATAAATGCGAGACAAAAAGAAGATAATTTTTTTAAAAAAAAAAATCTTATGGCAATTTACAGAAACTTTAATTTAATTACTACTTCCTTTATTTTTTATTATGTATAGGAAAAAATGCACATTGTTTTTCCAAATATAAACACATTTAATTTACTTTTGCTTCATTTATAAATAATCTTCTTAAAATAGTTCTTATTTAATGTATGACTTTTTGGTTACATTAACATTTATAATAAGAATAATTTAGAAAGAATATTATGAATTTAATAAATTTTAATAAAAATAACCAATTTTTTAATTTACATATATTTTTTTTATTTATAACAAAAAAAGAAGGGAGGTATTATAGAAACTTGATAATTTAATTACTGTGTTTAGTTGAAAGAAAACTCGATGCTAACTATATAAATAAGTGATGAGGTTAGCACTCTTACTTATTTATTCTCACTCTTTGTTAATAACATATTATAATAATAATAATAATAATAATAATAATAATAAAATATTATTATTATTATTACCCGTATTTAATTATTAAACATTTTTTTAAAATTAAATTTTGGTTAATATATATGAATCTATTAGCACTCTACGCACTAGAAACAAAAATCTATATATTAACACTCTAATGGAGTTATCCGCACCTTAATTATTAACAAATTTTAATCATAGTTTATTATATTAACTTTATTTATAGCAAATTATTCGTATAAATTAAGATAAAAGATTGGTTTGGTTCCCACTGCTTCGTAGTTGCATAGTTAATATTGGGAAGCTAATATCATAAAAAAAAATGACATATGAAGTTGTTAAGTAACAAAGTAAGCTGAATTGTTGTTATTAAATTCATTGGGTCATAACCTCATAAATAACCTTTCACAGATGGCTTTTTGAAGACGGAATATTCTTTGAGTTAGGCCATAGTTGGGTCGGGTGATAGAGAAATATTTAGTTATTTACTGGTGAAAGAATGATTGACTGAATAATTCAGTGGAAGTAGATGGTACTAAATGGAGGCTACTGTCTTCTCTTATTTGCATGATTATGATACCATGCATGCTTTTCTAATGCTAGAAGTCTGTGGCCAGTATGCACATATCATAATAACTGCAATTTAGGTATTTGTGTGTGTCAATCGGTGTTGCTGCACACTTCTCCTCAAGCAAATGTGAGTAATTGTATCACATGGTGGCTTCTTATTCAAATTTGTATGGGAGTATGTTGGAAGCTTTTTCGGTTCTTATTAATAATATTTGTGGCTATCTAATATTAGGTATCTAATACTGCTCTGGTTTGTTAATTGTGACATTGTATAAGCAATGCATGGAAGTTTAATCATACTCCGAAGAGCAAGCTGAACTTGGCAACTTGTACTATATGTGTTTACTTTTTTATATAACTCATTTTGCATACACATACATGTATTAACCTACCAACCTTCCTGATTCACCTTGCATGTTTTGTAAGTTGAGGTGGGTCAATAATAAAATAGGATTGATTGACCTATCAAATCAATTTTCTATTTTTTCTTATCTTCAATTTTCTAATTAAAGATTTTTAATTAAAGTTAATCACTTATACACTGCCAGTGTAAAGTTTTTTTACATTGATAACTAGTTATATCTCTTAATTATGTCATGTCACTGTAAACACATTTACTTTTAACAGTGACGTGACACAATTAAGAGATATAATTGATTGTCAGTATAAATTTTTTTTACACTGACAGTATTTAAGTAATTAACTCTTTTAATTAAAGACGCCGATCGACTTAAATTCAATTTCCAATATTTCTCGATGTGAACCCTCATTCACATTCTTATTTATATTTTTGTTTTTTTTATTTTATAATTTGTGTTATTTTTTATATCCAACCCCTTACACAAAATATATATATATATATATATATATATATATATATATATATATATATATTTGTGGTTGGGCATATATATTCGACCTACTTTAAAAAATTGGTCAACTTCTTCTCTTGTCTTAGTTTTTTTTTTTTTTTTACACCTTTAGTTTAAAGTGAAACTTCAGATTGAAAAAAGGTAAGAATAAGTGATGAATAACAACACAGTCAATTAAAATAAAAAATAAAAAATTTATATAGATGAGGTTAATTAGTTTAAGAGATTATAATAAGTGTGAAAATGAAAATGTAAACGTACTTCATTAATAAACTAAATTTAAAATTTAATAAAAAAATGGCTGTGAGAAAATAATAACAAGTTGTCAATGTCAGTATAAGCCAAATGGAGAATCGTTAAACCCACCCATAATTAAGATTAAGTTATATGGACAAAATTTTAATATTGTATATTAAGTGTTTTTGGTATTCTTTTTAATTAAAATTAGAGCTAGTCTTATAATCTTTGGTTTATATTCTTAAGTTTAAGAACTTAAAAATAAATTTTAATTGAAGATGCCCCAAGACATTCTTTCTGACACAGTCTTTATTATTATTAATTAAAATTTATTAAAAGTTAAAAAGTTAGAAGTGAAAAAACATTTTCTGTTGGTCAACTAGAGATGAAAACCTACTAGAAGTGAAATTTATTGAATAAGTGAGAATCACAAATTTTATGACTTCCCGATAATGTGTTTAAAAAGTACGTTAGAAATTGAGTTATGGATATTCTCTTAATGATCAACTAACCTATGTATAGTTGTAAACAACGTAATTAATAAGGATATTATCAGATAAAATTATATTTTATCAAGAGAAAATAAATTATTTTGTTAAGATATATGGATTAAACTACTTCGGTTGAATAGTAACAAATGCCCCCGAGTTTATATTGAGGACTAAGCTGAGTAAAATGAAATGCTTCTTCAAACTCAAACCAACAGCTAAAAGCAAAGATGAAATATACATGGAAATTAGTGCAAGAGTTGAAGCCTTCCCTGTTGATGGTGCTAGCGCAGGTTGCATATGCTTCTGCAAACGTGCTTTACAAGCTCGCCATAAATGATGGAATGAGCATTATGGTTGTCACTGCCTACCGTCACATTTTTGGAGCTGCTTTCTCTCTTTCTCTTGCTCTTATTTTCGAAAGGTGCATATCCACAACCCCGTAACTTCTTTTGTTTAATTTCTAAAATTTATATTTGTCATTTTTTTTAATTTATTTTTATATTTTTATGAAAGCAGAAAGAACATGCCAAAGTTGACATGGAGGGTGCTTTCGATGTCATTTTTTTGCGGCCTATTTGGGTATGCATGGTTGATGCAATTAAAACTCATTTTCTTTTAATATCTTTCTCTTTTCCCGTTTTGTTTGGCATGTCAATTGCTAAATTGAAATCAAAGTTATTAATTAAAGTGATTAGCAAAATTAATATTACATTACATGTAATAATATGAACAGAGGGAGTTTAGCGCAAAACCTTTATTTCATTGGCTTGGCTTGGGTATCAGCGACATTTGCTACATCCGTTTATAATCTCGTTCCTGTGATCACTTTTATCTTCTCCGTTTTGTGCGGGTACGTAGTTACCAGTCTCTACCATATCGCCGTATATTAATTTATGACTTTTTTTTTCCTATTATAGAAAGATTATTCATCAATAACTTGCATAATTGCATCAAGTACTTCTTTAATCTTTTTTGTAGCTTCGAGATGTTAAATTTGCGAACCGCAGCTGCGAGGGTTAAGGTTTTGGGATCGATAATAGGAATTAGTGGGTCAATGCTGCTCACGTTTTTCAAAGGGGGAGAAATAAACATTTGGACGTTTCACATTAATCTTTTGCACAAAAATCAAAATGGTCACATAGCAACACTGCATGCTGATCACTCTGGAAGAAAATGGCTAGGTGTTTTATGTGGTCTTGCAAGTGGCTTCAGTTTTTCATCATGGCTCATCATTCAGGTAGGCTTAATGTTGTTTTACTTTATCTCATGGTACATAACATATATAAATAATGTGTGAATTACGGTTTTGACTTTTGAAATTTTCTTTGATGGTTGATCACTATATGGTACAGACTAAGATGAGTAAAGAGTATCCAAGCCTAAGGCATCATTCAAGTACAGCGTTGATGACCTTAATGGCGGCAATACAAGCCACCGTCTTTGCCCTATGTGTAGAGAAGGATTGGAGTCAATGGAAGTTGGGTTGGAGTATTAGGCTTCTAACTGCAGCTTTTTCGGTATATATATGCTAATTTCATAATTAATATTGGATGGTGAATTAGTATAACCAATATATGATTAATTATTAAGAAACTCAAATGTTGTGGCAGGGAATTGTGGTCTCTGGATTAGTGGTTATTGTCACTACTTGGTGTGTACGGCTGAGAGGTCCATTGTATGCATCTGTTTTCAACCCTCTCTCACTTGTGATAGTGGCTATTTTTTCTCCCTTGGTGTTGGATGAAAACCTATATGTAGGAAGGTATATATACACTAGGACCATTTTATTTTATTTAAAAGTTGATATCAATGTATGATTACTGGCGAGAAATATTTTGTGCACCATTTAATTGACATGATTTTTTAAACCCTTGTGAAAGAAAAAAATGTGGGTAGCTAGCTTTATAGATTATCTGATTATCATGTTGAAATTATGATTTGGTTTTTTGAAAAATGTTCAGTTTAATTGGAGCGTTGCTAATTGTGTGTGGCTTGTACATGGTGCTGTGGGGTAAAAGCAAAGAAATGAGATTGGAGTCATCAGAAAAAGAGAATTTTGAAGCGACTGCGGCTGTTGTCATTACGACACTGGATCATGACAATAGTGACTACGGCAACAATAGCCACACAATAAGTAGCTAGTAACACCAATCACACTGTTACAATATGGTTTCACGATGAATCATCGTGGAGTGGACATGATTCACTGAACAGCAGGGACAATAACGTGAAAGAAGACATCTATATATGTATCTCATGATAGTCTCAGGACCTAAAGAATGTTGAAGTGGTAATTAATTGGGATGCGTTGACGATGGTACATGAATTAGGATGTCTACGTTTAATTACAACAAAACTCAAACAACTGCTCCTTCGTCTCAAATTAACAAATTATCTGTGTTTTAGAATTTGAAAACTTAAGTGAAAACTGCGAACTATATTATTTTATCCATATTTCATCAATAAGCAAATCCAATTCGAAAATTAGGTTCCTTGAAATGTTTTCTCTTAATAATTTTGGATACTCATCATCTCCCTTGATCTCTCAAGCGTTTAAAGTTAATCTTCAGCACACACTCAAATTCCTTAAAATAAATGTCTAACCACATGGTTTGAAAAGTGATCCAATTGCCACTATTTATTTTGAATACATATGCAAAAATCGTAGTCTTTTCTTTTGATTGAAATGGGTCAGAAGTACAATATTACCTCTTTTTTAATTATAAATAACTTAAGATCAAGAAAAGTAATTAATATAATTATTTTTAATTAATTTTTATCATAAATTCAAATTTTATTCTAATTATACATTTTAAATAGTTGTTATATTTAATATTGTTTTATAAGTGAATGCATAAAAAATAAAGTTAATAATAAATGAAGGATATGAAAGTAATTTAATCTTTAGTAACTTTAAAATATAATAACTGTTGTTTATAATTAAGGTTAAAAAATTTAATTTATTGTTTATAATTAAAAATTATGATAAGATAAATAATGAAAGGGATAAGAAAAGTACTTAAAACATAATGCATCTTCCATGTACTTGTCCTTAACCCTCACAGCGCTAGTTTGTAATTTTTGAATATCGAACATTTCGTTGACAGCTTAATCGATAATTTAGACGGAAGATAATATCAATCGTTTTGAACCTAATGACTTGAAATTTGAATCTGGAAGAACACAAGAAACTACGAGAACACATTAGTATTATGGCATGGGCTCGTTACTTCTTCTTACTATCATTGAACATGAAAAGGCTCCAAGTGTTACAGTAGAATATAAGCATTAAAGTAAATAAAATGGAGTGAATATAAGCATATATATAAATAATGATATGGTGAGGGAAGTTCAAGTGTTATTCTGACCCATAATGTAGTTACTCGATAAAATACTGCACATTTTTGCTTTAGGGGATCTACACTCATGTTTATTGATGAACAAATTGCAATAACTCTTACATTTTGTAGCTGCGAAAAGTTAAATGTGCGAACCGCGACTGGGAAAGCTAAGGTGTTGCGGCTCAATGCTGGTGTCATTTTTGAAAGGAGTAGAAATTAATATATTTGGAAGAATATTCACATTAATCTTTTACATAAAAATCATAATAGTCAGCAACTCAGCATGATGTCTCCAAAAGATGGATAGGTGTTTTGTGTGGCATTGCAAGTTGCTTCAGCTTTTCAATAAGGCTCATCATTCAGGAAAGTTTTTCGTTGTTTTTAAAATAAATTATACTATATATACTCTCAAAATTTCGTGAGATCAACAGATCAATCCTCTACTTTTATCACTCTTTCCCAACTTCCATTAATTATTTTAAAAGGTATAACACACACTCTTACAATTTACATTAACTCCCTTAATATAAAAGATATGTTGGTATAAATGTTAAAAAAATTGAAATTATTTTAGCAATTTCACGAAATCTTAGAAAGTGCTTGTTGAATTTACTCTTGTTTTCACCGGTGCACATGTTACATTTATCATATATGTGTATTTAGTGAGACTTGAGTTATAATCACTAAGGTTTGTTTAATGGTAGGATGGAGAATGGTTGAAATAGTTAGAAATATGAGAACTTATTAGGTTCAATCTTCATTATAATTACCATCTTTACAATCTTTCCTATCTTTGTAATAAAAAAAATAATAAAAAAAAGTGAAACTTGAGTTATAGGATATTTTTGTTGTTATATGCATGCAACAGGCTAATTAAGGTGAGTGAGGAATATCCAAGGCATCACCCAAGTGCAGCGCTGATGACATTAATGGCGGCAATAGAAGCCACAATCTTTGCCATTTGTGTTGAGAAAGGTTGGAGTCAATGGAGATTAGGTTCGAGTATTAGGCTTGTCATCGCAGTGTACTTTATGCGGTATGCTAATTTCATAATTAATGTTGAATGGTGAACTAATTATATTATACGGAATAGCAAAATAAAGATAATTCGTGCTTCGTAAATATTATGTGTGTGAAAATTATTAAACTCTAATGGGGTTACAGTTTATTAAAGAAAAAACTGTTTTAAATAAATAATTTTTATTTATTTAAATTGAAAAAATAAATTATTAAATTATATTGCACCAAAAGAGAATGTATGACTATTAAAATAAATAAAAGATATTTTTTAAAAAAATTATGTACATGTGTGTGTATATTTTTATAATTATCTATCAATTTGAATTAATGAAACGAAATATTAAAAATTACAGATTTGAACTATGTATTAAAAAAATTAATTCAACAATTACATCATTAAATTTTAATGTTTAACATGAGTTACTGAATGGAGTAAGCCTAAATAGATTTACTTTTGGAGTAAATAAATTCCTCCTTATATATGTATGTATATCTATCTTAACTTATTCTACTCAATGACTCATATTCTACATCAAAATTTAACAATTCAATCATTGTATTAAAAATTTTTAATATATAGATCAAATCTGCAAAAAAAAACTTAAAAGTTTGAAAACTATTTGATATTCCGCCGTTTCTTTAATTCAAATCAATGTATAAAATATTTTTATGATTATTCATCAATTTGAATTAATGAAATGAAATATCAAATAAGTTTTAATTTTTAAAACTTTACAGACTTTTAATTCAATGATTAGATCTTGAAATTTACATAAAACATAAGTTATTAAGTGTATTAAGTCTAGGTAGACTTACTCTTACTCTTGGAGTAAGTGGATCTTTTCTCTCTCTATATATAGAGAGAGGAGGGATCCACTTACTCAAAAAATAAGTCTACCTAGGGTTTGCAATGAATTAAAAAAATTTGATGCATAGATTAAGTTTGCAATTTAAAAAAAAGTTAAAAATCATTTGATACTTTGATATATAAATTCAATAAAATATATAAAATATTTTTATAATTATTCGTCAATTTGAATTAATAAAATGGGGTATCAAATAATTTTTAAATTTTTTAAAAATTTATAGACCGAATTTATATATTAAAAAATTTTAATTCAACAATTAAATCTTTAAAATTTGATATAAAATATGAATTATTGATTGATATAATTCTAGGTAGACTTGCTCTTAAAACTAAATGGATTTCTATCCCCACTCTATATATATAGGCATGATGTAGCTAGTTCATTTAAATTAAATATGGAACAATATCAGTGAGAGTAAATTGCAACAAATAAGTCTTTGACACTAAATATTTTATTTGCATAATTATTTGAAAAATAATATTCATACAATATTATTTATGTATCCATCCCTCAGACTCACATGATTTATTATATTTATTAATGATGGAAAGATACACAAAAAAACTATTATACACATTGTTGTATAAATAAATTGTTTTACATATATCATTACTCTCTTGTAATATCACTAGTGCAAATAGAACTTTTTACAACACAAATTTTATGTTAAATCTAATCTACATGTTATACAAAGTGATGTGGTTATAAAACTATAAATATACAAAACATTTTATGTTAGTTGTTTCACTCAACATAAAAAGTATTTTCTATATCCAAATGAATCAACACTTGTTATAAAATGTATTGGAATGTGCTAACTTTTAAGTTAATCGATCTTAACTATTATATGTTGAATGTAATAAAATTTTTCATAGAATATTTTTTAATTAACAAGATGTTTTCTACGGCTAAATCAAAACATAAAAAAAAAAAATAAATAAAGCTTTTTAATATATAAGCCGTGAGTGTCCAAATGAATTATGCATCGTTGACTTTGTTCCTCACGAGCCTGCGTTTTCATCTCCCTTGTACGGTAGAGTGCTTGGCTTTTTGAAACATGAATGTTCATTGTTCAGTGTAATTAGAGTTGTGTTAATTGTGTGTGGTCTGTATTAGAGCTGTGCTGTGGGGTAAGAGCAAAGAAATGAAAGCGGCAACTCTTGAGGTTATTGGAGTGCCTGAGGTTGTTATCGTGCCTATCACAGATAGTAAATAGTAAGAGCAACATTGAAATTAAACAAAGGCTCGTGATGAATCCTCCAAAAAAGAGCATCAACTGAATGACATTGGCAATAACGGGAAAGAATTGAATAGACATACAATGGACTCATGTATGGGTGGTTATGGATGGTAGAATTTACATCCTCTTCGGCCAACTTTTTTCTCAAGCCAATATCATGCAAAATCTCAACCTCTAATTCATCATTACATAGCTTCAAGTTGAAGAGAGAAGATAATGTATGGACTTGATTTGTGTTGGAAAGAAAAATTTGATGTAGGCTGCATTGGATCCTTCTTTTTAGATGATATAGGATTAAGATAGACTATAGATTTTAAAATAAAGAAAAGTAATGGAAAACAAAAAATAATTTGTAGATACTCTAAATGATATCCAACAATTGGAGAGAAAAAAAAGTATAATAAGTGATAAAATGTGGAAAAAAAAATAATAAAGAAAATGAACAGGGTTTCTGGGGACATACAAATGTAACTATCTTCCTGTTAGATAGCTCTTGAGCAATTTTGAAAATTTTACTTTTTTTTTTCTAAGTATGTTATCAATTTGAATATTTAAATCATCAAATCATATTTATTATAATATTTTAATTAATGCTATTGTTTATTTAATAAAATAAGTAGGAAAATCATTTATTTTTGAGTAGGAGAAAGAAAAATCCAACATACATAGCATTTACCTAAATTCAATTTGTCTTAAGACATCTGTATGTGTTAATTTAAAACTCTATTGTCATCCAAACAAGTGACATTAATTTATAATATAAAAAAAATTGAATTTTGAGTGTTAATGAATATATAAGGTTATATTTTTGTACTATGTTTATAATAATTTAAATTTAATTCATTTTATATTTAAATTAATTGTGTTAATTTTGGGAAAACATTTATCATGTGAATTACATGATTCATAATAATTACAATGACGACGTTCAAAATTTCATGTGACAATTATACAAAATGTTGAATTTTATATAATTCAGAAAATAATAAAAATATAAAATTATTTTAAATTAAAAATATTTTAATTTCATGTGCAAAAAAAGACATTAAAAATAATCGCATGGTCATATCACACCCTGCACAATTTTCCAACAATTGTATGATGGAATTTGCATGTATAACTGCTGCTTCTATACAAGAATTTTAGTCCACAATTTTCCTTTGCATGGTAGACTTAAAGTGTGTTTGCTTAAAGTATATTTGGATAAAAGTTGAATTTAATTTACTTATTTTTAGTTTAAAATAATAATTTTATTATTTTTGAAATTTTCATATTAAAAAGTGAAAACACACATTCTAATATTTGATACTAATATTTTGACACGGGATAGCGAAACACATCTATTCTGATAGGAACATGTCGTTTGGTCTCTTGGATTCCATATTGAGCTGCCATTGTTGTAGGTACAAATAATTTCCTAACTTTACGATTCTGTATACTTAATTTTATTAATCTCCTATATCTTTCGCTCTACTTTAGTCTTTCATCAATATATTTAAATTGTATTTCAATAGTTTCTTTAAAGAAATTTGTCAATAATTAAAATTACCTTATATTTTAATATAAATTATTTATTATATATATATATATCAAATTTTTATTTATTATAAATTTTATTATATTATAATTTATACATTCAATATATTATTTATTAAGAATTTTAACCATATTTCAGTTAAAAAAAATTAAAATTATATTCAAATAAACTTTTATATTGTATAATACACAAACTAAAATATCAACATTATGTTAGTGTGAGTAGAAAAAAGTTTAGATCTCTTAAAAACAAAGGAAAAGTAATTAGGAAGAAAATTTTCACTAACAATGATCAATCCCATTTTTTAACCAAAATTTAGTCATTTGCAAAGTTCAAATGCTTTGCAATTAATGGTGAGCTAGACCTTGCTCATCACTAATCCAATAGTTAGCCTAGGTTGATTCGAATATGTTCAAGTTTTGAAATTAGGTTAAATGTTGTTTTATAAGAGTTTGGATTATGATTTGAGTCATTCTAATCCAGTTTAGTTTCCTACAATTTCTTTAGAAAAATATAAATTTTTAAAAATTATATATTAAAAATATTCAAAAATAATATTTTGTTAATTTAACATGGTATTACAAAATAAAATATAGCTTAATTTAATTTTTATACTTATTTTATTCTACAAATTAATCATAAATATTATCAATATTATAATAGTGATATATTATGTTAAAACGTAGGGACAATCCTATCGATTTCGTCTCGTACATTATAAATTTTGATCAAAATATTGGATTATGTTCTAATAAATGACTTGAGCAAATTTTCTGATTCAGCAGAAGATAAAAATAAATTCATTAATTTCTTGTTAACCTTGTAACCATAATAAAATATTAGTTAATATTAAAATTAAAATATAATATAATAAACTTTTAAAATATACTAGTATAGTTTAACATGCATGGATAAGTTGCAAATTATCCTTCAGAAAGCAGGACCAACGATGAAACAACAGAAAAGATAGATATTGGTAGAATGCAATGTATACTCTCTTTTTACTCCCTCTCGTGTCTGACCTTTCTCTTTCTGTCTCAAACTCCATAACTTTTCGTGTTTTTTAATGTCTGTGGATGTGCTTTGCATACCAGTCTATTTATTTTTAGGTCAAGATTCCTCGTTTTCCAGTTTGCTTTATATATCAATTGGGAGATTATGTGTCTTCTTTAACAAGGAAATTATGCGATTATAAGTACTCCCACCATTTTTTAAAGATTAAATTATTCATTTACTATAATTAAGAAAAATTAGTTAATTTAATTAATAGTATTAAATTTATATTTTTAAATACTACTTTTAATATTAATTATTTTACTAACTACTTATTGAATTAAGCAAAATGACTTTAATTAAGAATATTTCTTGTACAACAATAAGTAATGCACAAAACATTTTAAATTGACTCTTTTATATATATATATAAAAACTGAATAATATTTTTTATTTGAATTTTATTAAAAATATCTGAAGGAGTATTGTGATGAGTAAATAAATAATTTAATGTACTGTTGATTGTCGAAGTTATCAGACTATCTTATGGTCACACTGATAAAAATAAAATAAAATAAAAGACTATCTTATGGTTTCACCTAATATATATATATATATATATATATATATATATATATATATATATATATATATATATAGCTTATAAATTGAACTTTTATTTTGTCTTTAACTTATAATAATTGATACTTTTATTAAGAGTGGAATTGCGAAAAAAACTATCTATAAACTGATTCATAGTACAATGAAATTATTATGAAACTGATATAGGTGAGTAAAAACATATCGATATGTAATGAAAAATAATTATCGTAGGATGAATATGTCAAAGATTTGATGATACGAACGATACTATCATTCTCGTTGAAGTGGATAAAGGTAAGGAAAAATATAACAAGACAATAACATCCATGGATAAGGGGGACTACAAACAATTAAATGAACGAATCTTGGGAGAGAGAGGGTTGCACGAAGTGATTTTTCTTTTTCTTTCTTTTACTGTTTCCAGCGTATCACGCATATTGCAAATAAAGGAATGTAGTTCACAAGTCTATAAATAGCAAATGATGAAGAAGGACTGTAGTTCGCACACATACTTCTCATTCTTTACCTTTTAATCGATGTCTTTTTATTAAGAAAAAAAACTTGTATTACTTAAATTAATATCAATAAGAGAATTTCATTTACAAGTATTAAAGTAGGAGAGGAGAAATTTATTATCATCCTTAAAAAAATTATATAACTATAATTGTTTGATGGGATTTCTTTAAACACATTTTTTTTTAATTTTATTTTATTTAACTAATATTAATATATTATTTAATCATTTTATTTTATTTAACATCTTATATATAATATGTGTCTTTTTTAATTTATTTTAGTATGTTATTCTTTTTATTTGCGAATGTTTTATTTAAAATTATGTTTCCAAAATAATGTCATGTTTAATCGGATTAATTCTTAAATTATATTATATAATATTAATTGTTCATACATTTAAGATTAAAAAAAATATTTGTATCTATAATATATAACTTCTATTTTTTTCTGTATGTGTGTGTATTAGTTCAACTGGTGTTGCAATTGATTTTCAAACTTCAAAATCTTGAATTTGAGTTTTGAATTTGATAAAAATATATTTTAAATTTTTTTAATGATAGAAGAGTATAAGGGTTTACTAAATGTAGAGATCGTGATAGTTATTATAAGGGATATTTCCTTTATATATTAGTATAGATAGTATAGATAAAGATTTGAAATACTTGGATAAAGACATGAGTTGTAGGTGAATGTTTTGACCTTAGAGATTTAAATGAATATGAATTCAAGCAAGTGAGTGATCCTTGTATTATTCTGTCATGATAAAACTCATTTATCTGAACTAGTCACTATAAAACTTGTTAAAATCCAATTTAAAATAAAATTAAAAAGTATGGTTGTATGGTTATTATATAGTATGGTTGCCATGATAAAGTACATTTATATGGTTTTATATTTTTTAATGTTGGATACAAACAAGATCCCACATAGATAAAAATAAGAGAAGAAATAACTATTTATAAAACACATATATTTCATTAAATGAGAGACCTTTTAAATAATAATCAAATGTAAAATCGTAAAGGTTTAAACCTAAAATAGACAATATCTCACCATTTTAAATTGTGTGTAAAATAAATTGATAAAAATAACAAAGTTATAAACCCCTCTTCTAGATACAAATATATCTCCTCAAAGTTTGGCATCAAAGTCGTGACAACTAATAGGTTATAACAAAAAGTCATAAAATGATATACAAGGACAAATTTTGGTGAATGAGAGGTTGGATTTCTTGTTTGAGAGAAAGATTATTAGGATATAAACAAAATCTCATATCGATAAAACAAAATAAGAAATAAAAATTTATAAAGCACATACACATGCCCCATTAAATAAGAAGCCTTTTGAGTGATAACAAAAAATAAATCTATGAGTACTTAGGCCTAAAACGTATAATATCTCACCATTGTAAAGTAGTATATAAAATAAATCGATAAAAATAAAAAAAAATTATAACCATTTCTTTTTTATATAAATATATCCCATCAAAGACAAATATCAACAATACAACATCATTTTATTGATCTATACGATGTGTGTTCCCACTCTTTTGTGTTTCTTGTTTCTTATTTAGAATAAAATAAATTGCAAATTTAAGTAGATAGATATCTTGGACATGCCATGACCTTTTTCTACAATAATTCAAGTTGTTTCTCCTTATAATCAGTTGGAATCTAAATATAATCAACCAAATTCTGGCTTTTAGTGGTTAAGGACTATCATCCTTAATATTCTTTCGTACCATCTTAGAGTGATCTATAATAGTCATTTTTTCCTTTCTCCCACCACTGTGAATCCATTTTCTTTTAGGTTTTGACCAACCATATAAATTTAAAGAGTAGTAAGAAAAAATTTGTATATAAATAAAATAAAACTTTTTTCCTATTATTTAGATAATAAAATGACTATAACTCTAGCAGATTGTAAAAAAATATATATATATAATTATGAGTATAACTTTTGCATCATTTATCCTAAATTTTATTTTTTATTGAATTTTTCTTTTGAAAAAATTAAGTATTCATTTAAATCAAATAAGATGAATTAAATAAATAAATAAATAAATTTGTATATTTAAAGGTGTTACAAATTACAAATAACATCACTCATTCAAATCAAAATTCAAATCCAAACTTTAAAAAGAAAGCATAAAAAATAACTAAAAAGTTGGCACTCCAAGGTTATATAAAAGTTTAAAACTAAACAAGTAGTATGATACCTAAAACAAGATAAAGACCAAAAACTCAAGTCTCGAATGTGACGGTTCTGTTAAAGTAAGGTGACCCAAAGACGAAAGTGATAAAAGCAAAATAAGCAATAACCCTCTCCTCTATAGCATCATTGTCCAACTGGACACGCTCCTATAACGTGAAAATGAATATCGGATAATATATATAAGTATAAAAATTTAAAAAAAATATATATTTAAATTAGAAATTAAAAAATAATAAATATAAAGACTAACAAAACTTATTTTAAATTACAGAAATTGAAAGATAAAATAAGTAAAACTATAAAGTTTAAAAATATTTTAACCTACATTATATTTGTAATATATATATATATATAGAGAGAGAGAATTATATGGTTTAGTATATTGTTTAGTGATTAAGTTAAATTTCTTCTTTCCTCAACTGTGATTCAATCCATGCTTTTCTTTTCTTTTTTCTTTTTTTTTTTGAAGCGTGATTCAATCCATGCTATGAATTTTAATTAAAAAAAACTAACTATTATCTGAGGGTGATTAAATTTCTCCATAACTTTTCGTGTTTTTTAATGTCTGTGGATGTGCTTTGCATACCAGTCTATTTATTTTTAGGTCAAGATTCCTCATTTTCCAGTTTGCTTTATATATCAATTGGGAGATTATGTGTCTTCTTTAACAAGGAAATTATGCGATTATAAGTACTCCCACCATTTTTTAAAGATTAAATTATTCATTTACTATAATTAAGAAAAATTAGTTAATTTAATTAATAGTATTAAATTTATATTTTTAAATACTACTTTTAATATTAATTATTTTACTAACTACTTATTGAATTAAGCAAAATGACTTTAATTAAGAATATTTCTTGTACAACAATAAGTAATGCACAAAACATTTTAAATTGACTCTTTTATATATATAAAAAAAAAACTGAATAATATTTTTTATTTGAATTTTATTAAAAATATCTGAAGGAGTATTGTGATGAGTAAATAAATAATTTAATGTACTGTTGATTATCGAAGTTATCAGACTATCTTATGGTCACACTGATAAAAATAAAATAAAATAAAAGACTATCTTATGGTTTCACCTAATATATATATATATATATATATAT
Organism: Cajanus cajan; assembly: GCF_000230855.2. Lineage (NCBI taxonomy): Eukaryota > Viridiplantae > Streptophyta > Magnoliopsida > Fabales > Fabaceae > Cajanus > Cajanus cajan. The sequence continues at coordinate 65,233,707 of NC_138518.1, forward strand.
ATATATATATATACATATATATATATATATATATATATATATATATATATATATATTAGCTTATAAATTGAACTTTTATTTTGTCTTTAACTTATAATAATTGATACTTTTATTAAGAGTGGAATTGCGAAAAAAACTATCTATAAACTGATTCATAGTACAATGAAATTATTATGAAACTGATATAGGTGAGTAAAAACATATCGGTATGTAACGAAAAATAATTATCGTAGGATGAATATGTCAAAGATTTGATGATACGAACGATACTATCATTCTCGTTGAAGTGGATAAAGGTAAGGAAAAATATAACAAGACAATAATTAACATCCATGGATAAGGGGGACTACAAACAATTAAATCTGTAGAAAACTAAGAGAGACGAGTGATACTAATGTTATGTGATCGTAGCAACTCACTGTATTTTTTATTGAATAAGATATGACTTTTAAATAGTCATTGTACAACGTACCAAATTAACAAGAAGATAACAAAATATCTTATCAAAACAAATCTTATCAAAAACTATCTTATCTAAACTGAAACAAATAAAACAGATAAACTAACTCGGATGTCTCTAAAATTTAAGATTATCTAACAAAACTCCCCCATAAGCTTAATTTTTTTTTCATTTTGATGCCTCTTCCACCAGAGCGCGATACTTCTCCGCGTATCATGGCCCCGCGAGCCACGCGACGTCTAGCACCCCCGGCGCCGCGGTGGTCGATGCTTCTTTTGGGATACAAAAATACCTGTTGTTCTTTGGTCCACCTCTAAACCCAGAAAATACTTCATGATGCCCAAATCGGTCATCTCAAACTCCCTCTTCATCACTTCTTTAAACTCCTCAACTAGCTCAGTTTTGCTTCCCATCTCACTTTTCTCAATTGATCCGATCTCCTCATCCATTGCTTTCTTCCATCTCTCATCAAGTACGGCCTCTTCAAATTTTATATCTTTTGTTCCTGTCAATAGACATACTACATGTAACTCGTCAGTGGAGTTGTAGATGTCTTGCAAGCTCCGAGTTCTAAGCTGCTCAGGTTCATCATCTTCCTCGGAATGCTCATTGGTCATATCCGAGCTTCTCCCTATTATCTCCGAGCTCGAGCTCCCCGAAGTCTCTTCAGAGTTACTCCAGCTCCACTCGCTTTCCTCATCTACCTGGACATCTCGACTTACCAGAATTTTGCCTGTAACGAGGTTGTACAATTTGTAGGCTTTTGCCTTTTCATCATACCCAATCAAGATATACTTCTTACTCCTATCATCAAGCTTCGTTCTGAGTTGAGTTGGAACATGACCGTAAGCAAGGCTTCCGAAGATCTTGAAGTGATGTATACTCGGTTTTTGTCCACTCCATGCTTCTTGAGGTGTCACATCATCCAATTTTGAATGTGGGTACCTGTTCTGTATATATATAGCACACTGCACTGCCTCTGCCCAAAACTTCTCAGGCATATTCTTCCCTTTAAGCATAGCTCGGACCATATCAAGAATAGTCTGATTCTTTCTTTTAGCTACTCCATTTTGTTGTGGTGAATATGGAGCTGTGAGAAAACATTTTATACCTTGCTCTTCACAGTATTCCATAAACTTTGCCGATGTGAATTCCCCACCCCTGTCCGACCTCAAAGCTTTAATTTGCTTGTTAGTCTCTTTCTCCACCATGACTTTAAACTTTTTAAAAGCTTCAAATGCCTTTGATTTTTCTTGCAAGAAATATACCCAGGTCTTTCGAGAGAAATCATCTATGAAAGAGATGAAATATTTCTTACCACTAAAGGATGCAGGAGAGATTGGTCCACACAAGTCAGTGTGTATCAGGCCAAGTTGCTCCTTTACTTTGTACTCGGACGAGTTCGGAAAACTTGTTCTTGTATGCTTTCCGAGTACACACGCTTCACAAAACTTCTTGTCAAACTCAACACCACGTAGTCCGTGCACCAACTCCTTCCTTGATAGCTCGGCCAAACCTCCAAAGTTCAAATGCCCAAAACGAAAATGCCACATCATGGCTTCATCTTTCACGTCCAGCTTTAAGCACTTATTTTGAATGATGTTCAGCTCCAGTCTATACATCTGATTCTTTTTCATCTCCACTCGGGCTATTAAACGATCATGTTTGTCCTTCAAATAAAGCACTCGATCCTTCATCAGAACCGAGTTGCCTTTCTCCATCATCTGCCCCATGCTTAAGATGTTGTTCTTAAGCTCGGGAACGTAGTAGACATTCCTTATTTCTCCAACTCGTCCATCCTTCTGCATAAACTTGATGGTTCCACGCCCTTTTACCGCCACCTTGGAATCATCCCCAAATGACACGAATCCAACCTTCACCTTGATGAGTTCGTTGAAGAAACTCTCTTCTCCACACATATGATTGCTCGCTCCAGTGTCCAAATACCAGACCGAGTTGTTTAAGCAACTCGAATCAAGCTCGGCTTTTGACTTCTCATCTGAGCTTGGAAGCTCAACTACTGATCTTTCCACGCAACTCAAGTTTAGCTCATCCTCGGAGGCACAACTCGGACGTAGCTTGGTCTCCGAGCTTTGCGTCATCATCAAAATTCCTGCTTCCTCGTCCTCTTCCTCTGTGAGAAGATTCTTCTCTTTCTCTTCACTTCGGCTTTTAGCTCGGCAATACTTTGCTATGTGACCGTATTTGCCACAATTGTAGCAATTTGCCGATCTGCATTCCTTTGCGTAGTGGCCGAGTTTGCCACACTTATAACATTCCACCTCCGACCTTGGCTGACTTCCTTGGCTATGATCACCTCGTCCTTGTCCACCTCCATGATCACCTCGTCCTCTACCTCGTCCTTGATCACCTCGTCCTTTGCCTCGTCCTTTGCCTCGTCCTTGATCACCTCGTCCTTGTCCACTTGATCTTCGGCCCTGGGTGTTCCGAGTTTCATTCAAATCAAGTTGCGCCTGTAATGCTTGATCAAGAGTACTCTTCATCTTCCTCCTCCTTTGTTCGTGGGCTTCGAGTGACCCAGCGAGCTCTTCCACTGAGAGAACTGACAAGTCCTTTGACTCCTCAATTACGCATGCAATACTCTCGAAATCATCTGTTAATGATCTCAATATTTTCTCCACAATTCTACTTGCTGGCATTGGCTCCCCATTCCTTCCGAGTTGGTTAGCCAACTTCTCCACCCGAGTTATGTACTCGGATACTTGTTCCTTATCCTCCATCTTCAAACACTCAAACTCTCCTCGGAGAGTTTGAAGTCGGATCTGTCTGACACGGTGGTTACCTCTGTGCGCAACCTCCAAGATTTTCCATGCTTCCTTTGAAGACGCAGCATTTGCAATCTTCTCGAAGCCTGATTCATCCACGACATTATACAAAAAATACAAAGCCGATTTGTCATTTACTCGTGTCTTTTCCAATGTGGCAATCTGAGCCACAGATTGGTCTTCTTCCTCCTCGGGTTCTCGGTACCCCTTCTCTACTATGTCCCATAGACTTTGGGAACCCAACAGGGTCTTCATCTGTAAACATCAATTATCATAATTGGTTTTCTTTGACAGTTGTGGTACGGTCATTCCATTAACAACCTTTGCCATTACTCTCTCCTCTTTTTTTCAAAACACACACAGGTGCACACTGTTTTCCTCTCACACTCGGCACTCAGAGCATAAAGCTCTGATACCAATTTGTAGAAAACTAAGAGAGACGAGTGACACTAATGTTATGTGATCGTAGCAACTCACTGTATTTTTTATTGAATAAGAGATGACCTTTAAATAGCCATTGTACAACGTACCAAATTAACAAGAAGATAACAAAATATCTTATCAAAACAAATCTTATCAAAAACTATCTTATCTAAACTGAAATAAATAAAACAGATAAACTAACTCGGATATCTCTAAAATTTAAGATTATCTAACAGAATCTTGGGAGAGAGAGGGTTGCACGAAGTGATTTTTCTTTTTCTTTCTTTTACTGTTTCCAGCGTATCACGCATATTGCAAATAAAGGAATGTAGTTCACAAGTCTATAAATAGCAAATGATGAAGAAGGACTGTAGTTCACACACATACTTCTCATTCTTTACTTTTTTATGGATGTCTTTTTATTAAGAAAAAAAAACACTTGTATTACTTAAATTAATATCAGTAAGAGAATTTCATTTACAAGAATTAAAGTAGGAGAGGAGAAATTTATTATCATCCTTAAAAAAATTATATAACTATAATTGTTTGATGGGATTTCTTTAAACTCATTTTTTTTAATTTTATTTTATTTAACTAATATTAATATATTATTTAATCATTTTATTTTATTTAACATCTTATATATAATATGTGTCTTTTTTAATTTATTTTAGTATGTTATTCTTTTTATTTTCGAATGTTTTATTTAAAATTATGTTTCCAAAATAATGTCATGATTAATCGGATTATTTCTTAAATTATATTATATAATATTATTTGTTCATACATTTAAGATTAAAAAAAATATTTGTATCTATAATATATAACTTCTGTTTTTTCTGTATGTGTGTGTATTAGTTCAACTGGTGTTGCAATTGATTTTCAAACTTCAAAATCTTGAATTTGAGTTTTGAATTTTATAAAAATATATTTTAAATTTTTTTAATGATAGAAGAGTATAAGGGTTTACTAAATGTAGAGATCGTGATAGTTACTATAAGGGATATTTCTTTTATATATTAGTATAGATAGTATAGATAAAGATTTGAAATACTTGGATAAAGACATGAGTTGTAGGTGAATGTTTTGACTTTAGAGATTTAAATGAATATGAATTCAAGCAAGTGAGTGATCCTTGCATTATTCTGTCATGATAAAACTCATTTATCTGAACTAGTTCACTATAAAACTTGTTAAAATCCAATTTAAAATAAAATTAAAAAGTATGGTTGTATGGTTATTATATAGTATGGTTGTCATGATAAAGTACATTTATATGGTTTTATATTTTTTAATGTTGGATACAAACAAGATCCCACATAGATAAAAATAAGAGAAGAAATAACCATTTATAAAACACATATATTTCATTAAATGAGAGACCTTTTAAATAATAATCAAATGTAAAATCGTAAAGGTTTAAACCCAAAATAGACAATATCTCACCATTTTAAAATTGTGTGTGAAATAAATTGATAAAAATAACAAAGTTATAAACCTCTCTTCTTGATACAAATATATCTCCTCAAAGACAAGTACCAATAACATAACCCATCTTTGGCATCAAAGTCGTGACAACTAATAGGTTATAACAAAAAGTCATAAAATGATATACAATGACAAATTTTGGTGAATGAGAGGTTGGATTTCTTGTTTGAGAGAAAGATTATTAAGATATAAACAAAGTCTCAAATCGATAAAACAAAACAAGAAATAATTTATAAAGCATACACATGCCCCATTAAATAAGAAGCCTTTTGAGTGATAACAAAAAATAAATCTATGAGTACTTAGGCCTAAAACGTATAATATCTCACCATTGTAAAGTAATATATAAAATAAATCAATAAAAATAAAAAAAATTATAACCATTTCTTTTTTATATAAATATATCCTATCAAAGACAAATATCAACAATACAACATCATTTTATTGATCTATACGATGTGTTCCCACTCTTTTATGTTTCTTGTTTCTTATTTAGAATAAAATAAATTGCAAATTTAAGTAGATAGATATCTTGGACATGTCATGACCTTTTTTCTACAATAATTCAAGTTGTTTCTCCTTAATCAGTTGGAATCTAAATATAATCAACCAAATTCTGACTTTTAGTGGTCAAGGACTATCATCCTTAATATTCTTCCGTCAACATGAAGAACTATACATCTTAGAGTGATCTATAATAGTCATTTTTTTTCCTTTCTCCCACCACTGTGAATCCATTTTCTTTTAGGTTTTGACCAACCATATAAATTTAAAGAGTAGTAAGAAAAAATTTGTATATAAATAAAATAAAACTTTTTTTCTATTATTTAGATAATAAAATGACTATAACTCTAGCAGATTGTAAAAAAAAATATATATAATTATGAGTATAACTTTTGCATCATTTATTCTAAATTTTATTTTTTATTGAATTTTTCTTTTGAAAAAATTAAGTATTCATTTAAATCAAATAAGATGAATTAAATAAATAAATAAATAAATTTGTATATTTAAAGGTGTTACAAATTACAAATAACATCACTCATTCAAATCAAAATTCAAATCCAAACTTTAAAAAGAAAGCATAAAAAATAACTAAAAAGTTGGCACTCCAAGGTTATATAAAAGTTTAAAACTAAACAAGTAGTATGATACCTAAAACAAGATAAAGACCAAAAACTCAAGTCTCGAATGTGACGGTTCTGTTAAAGTAAGGTGACCCAAAGACGAAAGTGATAAAAGCAAAATAAGCAATAACCCTCTCCTCTATAGCATCATTGTCCAACTGGACACGCTCCTATAACGTGAAAATGAATATCGGATAATATATATAAGTATAAAAATTTAAAAAAAATATATATTTAAATTAGAAATTAAAAAATAATAAATATAAAGACTAACAAAACTTATTTTAAATTACAGAAATTGAAAGATAAAATAAGTAAAACTATAAAGTTTAAAAATATTTTAACCTACATTATATTTGTAATATATATATATATAGAGAGAGAGAGAATTATATGGTTTAGTATATTGTTTAGTGATTAAGTTAAATTTCTTCTTTCCTCAACTATGATTCAATCCATGCTTTTTTTTTTTTTTTTTTTTCTTTTTTTTTTTGAAGCGTGATTCAATCCATGCTATGAATCATTTTATCATATTTTAATATAAAAAAATTAACTATTATCTGAGGGTGATTGTATAATATTACGGAGTGGTGGGTTAATTCAAACCTCATTTTCAAGTTTTTTAAGCGTAGAATTTACCGATCGAAAAACTAACAGCAACAACAGACAAGTTTATATTTAGTTATAGGATTATAAGATGATAAATAATCAAGTGTACAATACTTTGAAAAGCCTACACGATATACCCCTATTATTATATATATAATATAACATACCACTAAGGTACTAAGTCATGTATACTCTACTATATATATGGCATATATTATGTGGTCCGTCTATTATCACAAGTAACAACAAAAGCTTTAAGTCGAGATTATTTTCCCTAATAAAGCCATGTCTTCGACTAACTGGTGATTTCAATGACGTGTATTTCATGTCTACTTCTTCATTAAACATCAAGAAACTTTGGCATTGCTTTCACAATTGGAGTTGGCATTTTTAATGCAGTTACTATTGCCATTATTTATTGTCGTGGGCATGACAACAACTTCAGTTGCTTCATGTTCTTGGGTGATTTCTGACGAGACCGATGACTGATCTACCTTTTTCATTTCTTTGCTCTTGCCCCATAGAACCATGTACAACCCACTCACAATTAGCACGGCTCCAATTACACTATAACATGATACAAAAAAAAAAAAAAAAATCGTATCATTAGTCTCTTTTACGCCTAAACAAAACTTTTAAAATTAATAAAAATAATATGCTAACATAATATACAATGAATTCCTTGTGTGATTGTTTTGTCTCTATTTTATTTAGTGAACAAGGAGTTGACGTACCTTCCTACATATAAGTTTTCACCTAACATAAAAGAATCAGCCACAGCCACAAGCACAAGCATCACAGGGTTGAAAACAGACACAAACATTGGGCCTCTCATCCGTACACACCATGCAATGATAATAACCACCAATCCTGAGGCCACAATTCCCTGCATTATTTTCGTTTCATAACTAATAATTGGTTAGTTCAATATCCAAATCCAATCAAATTATATTATGAACTTAGTATATTAATTACCGTATAAACCACAGTTACAATCCTAATACTCGAACCCAACTTCCACTGGCTCCAATCCTTTTCAACATAAAGGGCAAAGGCCGTGGCTTGTATTGCAGCCATTAAGGACATCAATGCAGTACTTGAGTAATGACATGGATATTCTTTACTCATCTTAGACTGTCCCATTTAGTGATCAATAACATAAGGAATCACAAATCAAACCACACATTTCACAAATATATGCATGTAATGATAAAATAGGAGGAATAAGAGTACCTGAATGATTAGCCATAATGCAAAACTGAAGCAGCTTCCAAAACCACACAAAACACCCATAAATTTATGACCAGAGTCACTATGCAAAGTTACTACATGTTGCTCGTTGTGATGCAAAAGATCAGTGCGGAAGGTTGTAACGTTAATTTCTACCCCTTTGAAAAATGTCAGCACCATTGACCCTCCAATTCCTATTATCGTTCCCAACACCTTTGCCTTCCCTACTGCGGTTTGCATGTTTAACTTTTCTATGCTACAAAAATTCAAAAGAATTAATCCAATTAACCATGCAAGTTCAGTATTCTAGAATATTGTATAGTCTAACACTAATTCATGGTATTATTCGTTTTATAAAATTAACCAATAGTCCATGATCATATGTATGGCCACAAGTGTGGTATATATTCGAGTTTAGTTCATCTTATTGGCTAGTGTTATTAATGGTTATTAGTATAGATGTAAATATAGTGCGTCCTCCACTTCAAACTAAGGAAAAAGAAAGGTTTATCTATTAGAAGTCACATAACAACTTTTGGAGAACAACTTTTGGAGTTAGTGAACAATGGTTGAGTCACTAAACCCATCATGGATCGCTGATTGCAATTCATGCAATGATGGCCATGTGGTATATATGTCATCCACCCAAATCTATAGACAATATATAGCTATAGAAATATGTGGTCTATAAATTCTGTTAATATCGATAATATATTTGTTGTCTATCGAGTTTTCAATAAATATGTTTATGTATTTATAAAAATTCATATTTCTTTTCTTGTTTTTATTTTTCTTTAACATGTTATAATTCACGATGGTTTAATCATCGATTTTGATATCGCTTATTATGATATTATTTATTTTAAATTTAATCTTTCATAAATTTGTGTTTTTTTTGTCATTATTTAAAATTTTTTGTAGCAATAGAAATATTTGTGTATTTACACGTCCATATCACTGTCATGTTATGATAATATATGGGCTTTGATTCCATTTCAACAATATTTAAATATAAAAAAGCATATAATCGTGATGACCGGTGATTACGTACCCGCAGGAGATGGCCAATATAAAAGTGACTGCAGGAACGAGATTATAAACAGCAGTAGCGAATGTTGCTGACACCAAATCCAAGGCCTCAAGGAATAGGTTATGGAATAAACTTGCTCTGTTTAGATGATTACACAAACATATATGAATATGCAAAGTCTCTTTAATTAATTAGTATACAATTTAGCAATGCATAATTACATTCAAACGGGTGAAAACAGAAAGTTTATACGAACCATACCCAAATAGGCCACTAAAAAATGACAAGAAAAGCACCCTCCATGTCAGCTTTGGCCTGCTCTTTCTGTTTTAAATGTTAAAAAAAAAGAAAGAAGAAAGAAAGCACCATTTTCCATCATATGCATATAGCTGGCCTGGCTCAAAAGAACCTAGAATTATGTTCCTCCTTGTACAGTTATTAGAGTCATACTAAAAATTAATAACCAAATTAAGAAGTATTGGGGGTGAGAATGAACCTTTCGAAAATAAGAGAAAGAGAAAAAGTGAAAACTACTGCGAACATTAGGCGGTAGGCAGTGACAACCCTAATGCTCATTCCGTCATTGATGGCGAGCTTATAGAGCACATTCACCGAAGCATATGCAACTTGCACCAATGCCATCAATAGTACAGGCTTCAAGTCTTGCACTAGTTTCCGTACGTCATTCATGTTTACGTACAAGGTGTAGTATATTGGTTTGAGATTGAAGAAGAAAACTCAGAAAGATGTGGAGATATATATGGGGCTTTACCCCAAGTAGCGCATTTATATACATGTATATGAGCAGCCTAACAATATACTTGTACTGTATTAATCCAATGTTGAATGGTCAAATTACTTCCTTAATATGAGTCCCTCTCAAAAACAGAAATTAGGCTTAAAGTCCATGCATTTCATTAGTTACCAGCATACTTATTAATATGAGTGAAATTGAACTCAATTTCTTTAAGTAAAATATTGAATTTGAGCTTAAGAAAAAATACAGTTAAAAAATTATTACTTTTGCTTATAATTATTTATTAGTTTTGACAAAAAAAAATAATAATGATGACAAGAAATTTTTAATCAATTATCTAATTTTTTTTAGGTGAATCAACACTTGTCATAAAATGTGTTAATTTAGTCAACAATTGTAATTGGCTATATTTTTTTTTTATGATTGAGTATTAATTCACTTGATATAGAAAGACTTTTTTATGTAAGATGAAATAACATTTGACAAATCTTTTACTAACCCTTAGGAAGAGCACAAACTTTTCATGCTCTCCACCGTTTTCAACCTTCAAGATCCCATTTTTGGCCAACTCGATTTTCTGGTGACCTCTCTCCTTTGAGAGTGCTCCCAAGTGCTTCATCTTCTCTGATGACCTTTGTTGATGCTCTAAGGTGTTGCGAATGTTTTTTTCAACGAGTTCTCAAGTATGATTTTTGTGTGTATTTGTTTGTTTTTTTCTACAATATTATACATGTGTTGTGGTTAATTGAGTTCTTTCAGCTAGGATTGAATCTTGTATCTACATTGTGTTCTTACACATGGTTAAATGTAGTGGTTTGGTTGTCTAATGTTAATGCACATTACATGTTTGATAAAATTCATGTGCGAAAATAAGGCTTTTCGATGGCTATATGTTGCTAATTGAGGTTGTTTATTGGGGTTGATTGAGTGTTGATCCTTTGGTGGTTAATTTGGGGTTGGTTTGGGGTTAAGTTAGTTGCTTATTTTGGGGTTTTTTTTGGGTTGATTTGGCTCATATATAAGTTTGTGAATTGAGGTTAGGCTTTAGTATGCTTTAAATAGATCATATATCTCTAATCTTGTTGTAATTTTGAAAAACTTTGCTCTTTGTATTTGGGTTTGGGTATTCCTTGTACTTGTTATATATTAATTTTATTGTTCCAAAAAAAAAATCAAGTTTGTGAATTTGATGGTTGTATTGGACTTAATATGCTAGTGAGTAGGGTTGTTTTGGAGTTTTATATGTTGCTAATTGAGTGGTTATTTTATGATATTTATCTGAAAGGATATTTTATAAGAGTTATGACTTTATTATTTTTATAAGGTTATTTCACACACAACTTTATAATGATGAGATATTGTCCACTTTGAGCCTAAATTCTCATAATTTTATTTTTGCTAGTTATTATCCAAAAAGTCTCTCAACCATTAAAATATGAGTGCACTTTTGTCTTTGTCACATTACATTATATTTGTTTGAAGATATATTTTATAAGGATTATGACTTTGTTATTTTTATAAGATTATTTCACACACAACTTCAAAATGATGAGATATTGTCTATTTTGGGCCTACACCTTCTTGATTTTATTTTTGATTGTCACCCAAAATGTCTCTTAATCATTGAAGTATAAATGTATTTTATAAGTTATTATTTTTCTACTTATTTTATCGATATAGGACCTCGTTTATACCCCCAACAAATTAGCTATTGGGGTTGATCGAGTTTTCCTAAGGTTATTAATTTGGTTACTTAGTTTGGAAAAGATTTGGTTAATTTAATTACTTACTTTTAAGGTTGATTGGACTTTCCTACGAGGCCTAACTACCCAAAGTCTCTATCACTAGGTCAGGCTCAATGGTTCATACATGGGTCATTTGATTACAAAATGTTTATTTTTAATTATTAATATTGCCACTTGTTTTAAAATTAAGATAAATTAGAAAAGAAAAAATGGAGATCGTTAATTGAGAAAAAAATACTATTTGGAACTCAGTTAAAAAATACATATAAAACTGTTTATTGAAAATAAAATAAATAATTCAGATATGTCGATGACATAGTGAAAATGGGCAAGTAATATAAAATAAAAATGTAATCATTAGACAATTATAAATTGAGGAAAAGATGAAATTTTATTATTATTGAGATCAATGAAATAAGATAAAATTTTAATGGAAAAAGTCTTAAATAATATTATTATAAATTTGTAATATTGTTCAAAATAATAATTTTTTATAAAATTGTCAATGTTTAATATTTTTTCTTTTAATAAATTAATTATACAAGAATCAACATGTTTTTATTTTGTACTTAGATTTTCTAAATGAAGCTAGTCTCAAGCTAGAACATTGTAAATAGGAAGAAAAAACATAATTGGATAAATATAGCTATCAAAGTACACAATCCAATGGAACGCACCACATGTTGACTCATTCAAATTAAAAAGAAAAATAAAATTTATTGAACTTATTAAAAGGCATATTTTATAATCTTATATTTTAAATTTACAATTATGTTAATAATAAGATAAAAAAATTGTCAAAAATAAACATCAATCATAATCAATTTATAATATAAATAATATTAAAGGAGTGACCTAAAATATTACAACCTTTGTTCCTAAATATAAAACTAAATTACCAAATTCATTAAAATTAAAAAAAAAATTAATTAAATTGATAACAATATTTGTCCTATTTATATATTTCTTTACAAAATTACCCTTATACTACTTTTTTTTTTAATTAATATTCATACATCATCTAACCAATTAATTCGAGTGTGTTTCTTATGTTATTTCTCTCTTAATTAATACTTTTTTTTTACAACCAATTAAAGTGTTGCTCTTTAAAGAGTTTATAATTAAGTCATTTTACTAAATTAAGAGAACACACTTTAATTAAAAATATTTTAATCTAAAAATAATTAATAGATGAGATATTATGAATTCAATTTTATATAAAGGATATTCAAACAATCATTTTAAGTTGGATCATATAAATAGAAATAGAAATAATAATAAATAATATCAAATTAGCATTAATTATTAGAATTTATAATTATTGTGTATAAATTTTAATAAATGATATAAATATATAATTACATAAATTAATAATCATTTTGAAAAAAAAAATACATTAAGTGATCAATTTGTTAACCAACACCTCTAATCCGAGTGTGATGGTCATTTTTCTTTTAATAAAAAGAAACCAAATCTTTATAATTTATTTGGACTCAAACTCGTGTGAGTCAAGTTAACTTCTAAATTCCAACTCATTTTAATAGAATAGATAAATTTATATTTTCTAACATATATTAATCATATCCATAATGATAATAATAAAACATTTTTCATTTAATTTTCTTATAATTTATTTTATCTTAATTTTTAATTATTTCCCCTATATTTTTCAGCACATATGTCTATTATCTTCTTTATCAACTTTTTCATTTTTTTTTCTCTATCTTTTTCTTTTATAACAATCTTTCTCACTATCTTTTGCCCTTTCCTCCGATCCCTTCCAAAATGTGCCAGACATCTTACTTTTTCCTCGACAAAAAATCAATAAATACTTGATATCAACGTAATAAACTAATAATAAAATGAAGGCCTAAGTCCTATCCCTTCCCTTGAAGGATGGTATGGCGGCGGCAATAATTTAAGCCTTTCATCGTGCTTGTTGTCTTTTCTCTTTATTCAGGCCACCAAAAAGTAAAAAGAAGAAAAGAAATGGAGAAAGAGGGGAGAGGACCATGGGGTTTGACCGACAACGATGATGTGGATTCTTCATAGGTTCATTGTACTCCATACTAACTATTTCTTCCATACTAAAAGTTATTTGTATAAATGATTTGTTACTTATGTTTCTTAATTAAAAATTCAGATTCTAATTTAAATATGAAGTCATAATAAAAAAAAAATACCTTATTATATACTTATAAAATAAAACTCAATCTATTGAAAATGCATTATACATTTTTATTATAAAAAAAAACACTTTAATCGTGTTAACAATAAATTTATTGTTTTTTTAGCATTGATTCAAGGTAGGAATCAATTTATTGTTTTTCTTTTTTTTTGGCATTGATACAAGTTAGGAATCAAGTTATTGACTTTTGGCAAGAATGTTACGGGTCATGTGATTTTGTCTAACACCACAATCAATAATATTGTTGCAATAGACAATTTTAAAAATCAATCACTATATATTAAATATAAATATAAATGATTATATTATGTAAAAGTGTTTTTAAAATTATTTTTTAATTAGAGTATTTTTAGTGATTGTTTTTAAAAAAATTTAATCTAATTAATTCAATTTTTCTTATCTTGTTTATTTAACAATCAAATCAACCTTCAACCTCAATATTAACTACATATTTAACATGACCAGCTATTAAGAATGACAAAAGTACACGCGAATAAAATTTATTATGAATTTTAAATAGATAATTAAATAGATATATATTTAATAATAAGATAGAAACAAATAGTAATATACTTATACTTACAATATATTCATTTTAAAAATATTTTTAATTATATATAAAGTATTTTGATTTTTCTTTCAAGAAGAATATTTTTTCATGGTTTGGAGAATCAAGAATCCTCATTTATGATGGAGGATCCCATTTTTTCATCACTCATTTGCTTAAAGTGTTGGAGCACTATTAAATAATAAGATCCATGGTGACATAATTATTTGTTGGGATGTCTCATATTATTTTCTTATATTATGTTCTCTAAATATTATTATCATATTTAATATATATTTAAATATAAAGTGATATGATTATAATGTCTTATTATTTTTATTGTTAATTTTTTCATATATTATATTTATTAAAAAAATAAAATATATTTTTGATTCGTTTAAAATTTTTAAGTTTGATTCTAATTTTTTAATTTATTTTTGTCCTTCTAATTTGGAGATATATTACCTTTTATATAATACTTTATAATTAACGACAGTATGAAAGTATATTTATTTAAGATTTGTTAACGTTGTGATTTCTTTAATGTAATAAAAACATGTTATTTTTAATTAAAGGTTTAATATATCATTTGGTCTATGAATTTTTAAAAAGTTTTGATTAGGTCTCTAAACTAAAAAAAATTGTATTTGAGTTATTTATCTTTTTATTTTATTGTGATGTTGTCTTTAGGATTAAATGTTTATTTTTTGTGAAATGATGTTTTTTTTAATATTTTTATACCTATAGAGTGATCAACTTAGATTATTAATTCATATATCATGGTACATGTTTGGATTTTAATTTACCTATAAAAATTTTCATAATCTCTTTAATTATAACAATTCTAGAATAATATGAATTTTAACTACTAGGGTTTAAAACCTAATAGAAATGAATGGTAAAATTGAATGGTAATCTAATATGATTGTCAAAGTATAAGAAACAAAAAAAAATATATGATGTCAAATTAAATATCACAAGTTATAAAAAAAATATCTAATTGTAAGGACTAAATTATAGACAGATGAAAGATCAAATTATTATTAAAAAAAATAGTTAAAGACCTAATTAAAAATTCTCAAAAAATTCATAAACAAAATGATATATTAAGTCTTAATTAAATATATGTATCTAATTTTATATTATAAATGGTTATATTTCAAATTGTTTATATATAAGGGTCCATACTTATTATTTTCTTCGAAGTCTATGAAATGTCGAGACTAACTCTTATCGTTTTTAGATTTTGTATCACATTATATGTGTTATTTGTATCTTATTTAATTCATTATAGTATGTTAATTCTTATTTACAAATACTTTGTTTAAATTTTACTTTTCATTAAATAAAATAATTCTAAATTAATCTATATTATTTTCTTAAATAATATTGTACTATAATGGTTGTTTATTCATTTAAGATTATAAAAAAATTATGAGTTAATTATGTTTTTAACTATAGTTATCTTTTATCTAATTTTTTCTTTCAAGTTTCTTCCACATAAATGAAAAGGGAAAAACATAAGAGATTAATGATAAAAAACTATTCTTAATTTCATTTTGATGAGCAAGTCATTGCTATCGGTATTAATTAACAAATAATATGAACACGTTATAATAAAGATATGACTTCGTGGATAAGACATGATTTTGTAGATAGAGGTTTAGACTTTGGAGACTTAATTAAGTGAGTATATATTTGATTAAGTGGGTAATCCTTGTATTATTATGAGTATGGTAAAACTCATTTATCCCAACTAGTCATTACAAATCTTTATTTAAAATTCGACTTTAGAATAGAATTAAAATTTGAGCATATAAATATTATAATAAAATTTTGTATTATAGATTAGAGTATGATTGTATGGTTATGTTTCTTTTTATTGACATATATGGTATTTGTTTTCACTCCTTTATGTTTCTTGTTTTCCTTTGTGCGTGTGTAACTTATTTATCCTAACTAGTCATTACAATTCTTTGTTTAAAATTTGACCTTATAATAGAATTAAATTTTCAGCATATAAATATGATAATAAAATTTTGAATCATAGATTAGAGTATGATTGTATGGTTATCTTTTTTTTTTTTTTTATTGACTTATATGATATTTGTTTTCACTCCTTTATGTTTCTCATTTTCCTTCATGTGTGTGTGTGTAACTCATTAAAATAGATAGACGCTTTGATTCACATCCTATATTTTTAAGACTACAATGAATAGTTGATGCACAAAATAATATAGTAGCATTTAAAGGGCAAGAGTCCATCCATTATATCACTACCTAATCAACCAATGTCAATTATTCTCAAAGGTCTCGTGATCATTACTTTCACTCTTTCCCCAACCATACATGTTAATCCACTTTATTATGTATAGGAAAGGGGATTGTGTAAAAAAAAAAAAAAAAAACCTTTTCCCTCTTTTCTAAATAGTTGAGATAAAAATATTAGTAGGAGTGACTTGTGATACATTTATGTTTTCGTAAATAATAAACTAGTTTTCCTTTAACTTAACAAATTTTGATTTTTATAGGGTATTTTATTTAATTAGTTTCATATGTTAACTAGAATATTATATATATATATATATATATATATATATATATATATAATTGTTAATTAAAATATGGTGTTACATGTTAGATCTCGTTTCATGAAATAAAAATTCAATAACAAATTTGTTGCTAGATTGGTTGCAAACTTTTTTTAGAAAAAAAAATTGAATTGAACAACGATGAACTTAGCAACGAATTAGATTGTTACAAACATTTTATGGTTATTGATTCGATCGTTGATTAAATATAATGGCCAAATAGTTAGCCCATCGTTGATTTGGTCACTAGTTAGGAATTGACTTGATTTGATTGTTATTTTTTTTTAATATAGTCTAAAATGTGTTGAAGTTACAAGTGAGACTCGTGAAAGTATCATATTGAAGTTGTTGATGCCTTGTGTGTGTTCATGACCAAAAGGTCATTTGATTGATGGTTTAGAGGAGGGGGAGTCACTCCATATGCTTTTATTTTTCAAATCAAGATGAATGATTTTGTGCAAACTATGCATATGGAATGAAAATGCTATGACAAACATTGTCGACACAAGTGGACATTTCAAGAGAAAGAAGAGGATGCTTCATGGGTCAATTGGGTAACTTGATTTTCATTGAGTCATTGCTCCAAGTCTCAGTCTTTTTTCTTGTATAAAAGAGGGTAGACTAAGTTTTAATATTAAGATGCACCAATTCCTAATATATATGACTCAAATATATAATGTGTTGAATTTCAAGAATGTAAATTTATAAGTGTATATCCTTTGTATTAGAATAGTATAATGGACCTAGCTAGGGTTGTTTTTAATTAGAGAATTTTATTACATTTCATGGTTTACGGTGGAACTGCTTAATATCCCGTAAAATGAGTTGTATTTATTGAGACAAATATTTCAGCAAAAGGTATTTTAATATAATGATAAGTTATAATGAATAATCTTCGTTTAGAATTTTAAGTGATAACATTCTAAAGGAAAAACAAAATTCCCCATATTTTAAACGTTATTTTCAAAAACTAGGTATCAAATTATTTCACAAACTTCGAAGTTAATAAGAAATAAAAGAAAATATTTAATAGAAACAGGGGGCGTTACATCCTGGTCATCAAGAAAATAGTTAATCCAACCTGTCTTAACTAATATATATGAACTCCCTGTCCCCCTCAAATCACTCTTTATGCAACAGTCGAATCCTATCATGCAATATTCCTTAAAAATGTTGCATCAGTGTTGCACTTCAGCAAACCAGTTGGAGACTTAGACCAAACCACTTCAACATACTCCTCCAAAGATCAAGTTAGATTAGATTCGTTGCTATTAGCCAATTGCTAATCATCCAAAACTAATCGAGCTCTAGCAATGTTCCACCACTTAATTCCAACATTTAGAATTTCTTTTAATCTAAAGACTCCAGGGACATTACAATTATACTAGTGTTCTTATTATCCAATAAATCTCACAATTTAAAGACCATGTCTTTAAAACAACCAACCTCTACTAAGAGAGGAACCATCCAAGACCAAAGACCAATATGCGTCCAAATTGATATGCTGCTCGAGTAGATGAAAAAAACATCGAAATAATTCTCCAAAAGTTCCTTGCATAAAATAAACACGTGCTCGGCAGGATATATATATCCCTTTACTTTGATGTTAAATCAAAGATGGGAGACAATCTCTACAGAAACGCCAAGGAAACACTTTGACTTGATTGGGCTCACTTTCAAATTCCATTAAGTTCCAGTCACCATTCACCTTTAAATGATCGATATCTCCAAAAGAAAAATAAAAAAAATAACATATTTGTATTTGATCGAATAAAGCCCTTATGATTGTGATTTCATATCTCAATAAAATGGTATTTAAAAATTATATAAAACTGTAGTTCATTAGTGATAAAGTCGATAAAATTAATATTTCACTTTATAATATTAAAAATTAGTATTGATCCTAAAGTATAATAAAAAGTAATTTTAGAAGAAAAAATGTTTGGAATTTGAAAAACATACATCAAAGAAAAACGCATATATTGTATCAGATCATGTTACAAATAGATCATTCGTAACAAAATTAAAATGATTGATTAAAAAAATATATTTTTCAAAATTTCCAGATTATCATGTAAATGATTTCAAAGTTTCATGATTATAATTAAATCAAAATAACAATAATTGATTGTGAAAATAATTAACTAATTGTTTATAGAAAAAATTATTAACTACATTTTGATTGACTATAATCAAACCATATAAACAACTTTAACCGTATACAATTTATAAATAATTCAATATGACATGCAAAATAACAAGAATTAATTAGTTTCATACAAATAAATATTTAGAAGCAAGTTAATAATAATAACACCAATAAAGTCTAACTCACGTTAGTTAACAATATGCATAAAGTATTGTAACTCCTTTATACCAAATATGATTTTTGTGAATAATAATAATAATAATAATATAAATTAAAAAAAAAGTGTTAGAGAGATTATCATTTCTCTCAAACACGTGTAGAGGGAGGTAAGTGACCTATTTATAGAAAAAGTAAATATTACTTGTCTTATATAAGTAACCATGGTTTAGGGTTTAAGTAATCATGGTGTTTCATAATTAATGAGTCTCAGCCCAATATTCCGAACAAGGCTACCTTGGCTCAATAGGTGAGGTTCAAGCCAAAATGCTTAGTGTTAATCAAGGTAATTAACATCTATACAACTTGGTACAAGACTATTAAAATGCACCAAAGTATATATAAGAGAGAACTCACCTTAATTGGCCCAAATTAAATTGATTGTTTTACTCTATAATAAGCTAACACTATATATCTTTTACTGGCCTTGGACCCTATGCCAGATGATCCAACCAATCTGAAGTGCCTCTCATAGATATAACCAACGTCACTAATATAAGCTATGCATTTATTATTGTACCTTCACGGTAAAACTTTTTCTACGCCCCAAGAAATATAAAAAACCTACACTCTATTATGGCGAGAGGCGGCACATCCAACCACGACAACAACACCCTACCATGGAGGAGATGATGGCGTTGATCAGTGGCTTGAAAGAGGAGCGCGACCCAGAGAGAGAGAAGGAGAGGAAGTTTCCCGCACAAAAACAGAGTGGGCTCTGTGTTTTCGTCAGCTTAAGGTCTTGCACCGTTGGATCGAGCTGATTTTTGGACTGTAGGTTCCAGAAATGTGGTTCTTCATTCTGACCGTTCGGATTATTAACCGGAGGCCTGGTTTGGGAGAAAACAGCTTCATATCAGTAGGTGAAAGTGTTCCAGCACAAAACAGAGCTGGTACTGTGTTTTAATCGGTGTGAAGTCGTTCACCGTTGGATCGGGCTGATTTTTGAACTATAGGTTCAGGAAGTGAGGTTCTTCATTCTGACCGTTCGGATCGTCAATATGAGGTCTGGTTTGTCAAAGAACAGCTTCGTATCAGCAGGTGGAACCGTTTGACGGAAAAGAGGATCCTAGTCAACATCTAATGGACTTTCGTGCTCAGATGTTAATTCGTGGAGGAAGCATGGGAGTCTGCTGCGAGGGTTTTATGATACAAAGGTTTTTAACGAGGTAACATCAAATAATAAAAATCGTTATTTTCAAATTGATTGACTCGCAGGAAAACTCGTGATTGTCGACAAAAGTCCGGCTGGGCGAGTATAAATAACTCGAAGACCAAACTCGTGATTGTCGGCAAAAGTCCGGCTGGGCGGGTATAAATAACTCGAAGACCAAACTCGTGATTGTCGGCAAAATGCCGGCTGGGCGAGTATAAATAACTCGAAGACCAAACTCGTGATTGTCGGCAAAAGTCCGGCTGGGCGAGTATAAATAACTCGAAGACCAAACTCGTGATTATCGGCAAAAGTCCGGCTGGGCGAGTATAAATAACTCGAAGACATAGATTACGATACAAGCAGTTTCTTTAACTTAGCACATCTTATTCACCCTTGTTAATCAGAATTTTGACGATTCCAAACACACAAGTCGGAGTTTGGACGACCCGTGCATATAATTGCAGCTCAATGATGATCTGACAGTTCTATTCCATTATTTGAATTCTACTAGTTCATTTTAAATCTAAAGAAAGGTTCACTTATTGTTTTTGAGTCGGCGTTGGGCCGATTGCATGGTTAAATTGCACTAGAACTTGGAAAAATTTTCATTCACTATTTTGAGTCAGCGTTTGGCCGATTGCATGGTTAAATTTCGCTTGAACTTGGAAAAAAATTTCATTCATTATTTTGAGTCGGCATTGGGCCGATTGCATGGTTAAATTTCACTTGAAATCGGAAAAATTTTCATTCATTATTTTGAGTCGGCATTGGGCCGATTGCATGGTTAAATTTCACTTGAACTTGGAAAAATTTTCATTCATTATTTTGAGTCGGCAATGGGCCGATTGCATGGTTAAATTGCACTTGAACTTAGAAAAAATTTTCATTCATTTATCATCTTTGCAGTCGGAATTTGGCCGACTTATCCATTGATTTTGAAGTTAGAAAAAATGTCATTTATTTATCACTTTTACGGTCGGTATTTGGCCGATTGATCCGTTGGTTTTGAAGTTTGAAACTTAGAAAAAATTTCATCACTTTTGCAGCCGGTATTTGGCCGACTGATCCTTTGATTTTGAAGTTAGAAAAAATGTCATTTATTTATCACTTTTACGGTCGGTATTTGGCCGATTGATCCGTTGGTTTTGAAGTTTGAAACTTAGAAAAAATTTCATCACTTTTGCAGCCGGTATTTGGCCGATTGATCCATTGATTTTGAAGCTTGAAACTTTGAAGCAATCATTTTAATGTATTTATTATTTTCCTAGTTGGTATTTAGACGACTATTTTCACGTTCAACTTTTTACTTAGAAAAAATTAATTATTTTCCTAGTCGGTATTTGGACGACTAGATGAGTTGATATTCATTTTTAACTTTGAAAAAGTTTGGCGTTTTCCTAGTCGGTATTTGGACGACTAGATGATTTGATATTCATTTTTAACTTTGAAAAAGTTTGACATTTTCCTAGTCGGTATTTGGACAACTAGATGATTTGATATTCATTTTTAACTTAGAAAAATTTTGACATTTTCCTAGTCGGTATTTGGACGACTAGATGATTTGATATTCATTTTTAACTTGGAAAAATTTTGAATTCCTTTGAATTCCTTTAAGCAAAGGTTTAGAAAAAACACTCCTTTATCATTAAGTCACACTCGTCTCACCAAGGGAAAGAATAACAGCACACAAAGCGACGAAGCATGAAAGCTAAACTTGGTAAAAAAGACAAATTCTTGATACGCAAAAGTCAGTCAATTACACAGAGAATTGAAATTAGAAGGCTAAACAAATGCAAAAGGCAAGAAAGGTTTGTAAAGACAGATTCGATCTTCCTCGGGGGGATCTACGAGCTGCCCATCCACGATCTCTTTGAAATAGCCAAGGCCTCCAAGGTTGACATCGGCGTACAAAAACTTCACTTGAGCAGTGGCAGCATCAAACCCTTGAACAAACTTCTTTAGAGAATCCATTTTCGCCGCTTGAAGGTCGTTCTGAAGTTTCTCTACTTCAAGCTTCATCAAGGACAAATCTTTCTCAAGGGCATTAGCGGCATCGGCCGACTTGTCCCTTGCCAGGCGTGTCTCGGTCAGCTCACTCTCCAGTGCAACCTTCTCGGCTGCCAAAGCTTGCTTCTCATCCTCGAAGACGCGACGCCCTTCCAGCAACTTATCCCGCTCATTAACCACCCATTTAAAATTCGCCTTACATTTAAAATTCGCCTTCCCGGTAAAATTCCGATTAGACCCTCCACTCGTCTAATATCCGACTGGTCTTCCAGGCCACAAGCCCTCTCGCCTTATCGGCTCAGGGCTGGAAGGCAAGTGTACCTGCTCGGTAAAATTCCGATTAGACCCCCCACTCGTCTAACATCCGACTGGTCTTCCAGGCCACAAGCCCTCTCGCCTTATCGGCTCAGGGCTGGAAGGCAAGTGTACCTTCTCGGTAAAATTCCGATTAGACCCCCCACTCGCCTAATACCCGTCTGGACCGTCACAGTGTGCAACAACTCGGCTCTAACCCAATTACATGCACCCACGAGGGCATTCGCCGTTTTCCCGACAGGTCTCCTTGTAGCGGCCTTGTCGGTAAAATCCCGACTTGACTAACCACCACTCACCCCCAGGGCTTCGAGATAAGAACGGTTAAGGGGGATCTCGATAATCGCGGGGCCCACGAAGCCCATAACACAAAAGTATAAAACCCAAAACCCTAGGGCTAGGACGACAGATTACACTTTTGAATGTTCTGGCTTTGAGGCTTGACCTAGGCAGAAACCCTAGTCCATCCCTTGGCCGGAAAAATTATATATTTTCATTATTTCAAAATCACACTACTGAGTTGATCAACATTGGGGTGCCATTGCAAGTACTCAACTTCTCTCCACTAGAGCTCAGTGACATTTGAAGGAAATTCCACCGTCAATCACTAGTACAAAAATGACTTTTAAAATCGGGGTTTTAAAATCAGTCATAAGGTAGCTAATTTTAAAAGTAATGCGGTGACAATTTTGTAAATAATAGCATTACCTTTAAAATCGGCTACGTTATGACTGATTTTAAAAGTCTCTGACACTACTTTTAAAATCGGCTCTTGAAGAGCCGATTTTAAAAGTTCTACTTTTAAAATCGGTTATTGAACAACTAATTTTAAAAGTAGCATCAGAGACTTAAACTTCTATCTCCGCTCCCATTTCCCCTAGCTCCATTCTCTACTCTTTGGCTTCAATAGTTCATATATTCCTCTCTTTACTCTCTCGGGCTCTCATCTAAAGTGTGCAACTTCTTATTTTCTCGGAAGAATACAACATTAAGGTAACATTCTCTTCTCATATCTCTTATTTCGTTGTTGCTAGGCGAATTTTAAGTCTAAACAGACCGTTCTGCTTGCAAAATGGGTCATTCTAGGGCCGTTCCAATCTAAACTTTTAGGCATTTTTCTTGTTACGTTCTCCTTATCAGAAAATAGGGGTTCTAACTGATTTGTAACACGTAGGATGGATAGAATGATGCATTGATTTCTCCAGAATATTGTGGAAAGTAGCCAACAGAACTAAACTTGAGTTAGTGCTGTCACAATTCCCATTTCATACATAATACAATTTTAATAATTATGTTTATGATATTAGAGTGAATGTTATGACTGATTCATTTCTCCTTTGAAACATACATGTATCTATGTCGAACATCGCTGGTGTTCTTCCCCTTCCTCTTCCTGTTTTGACTTCTTGTTGGTATAGGAATTAATATTTTATGCATTTCTTCTTTCTTCTTCATTTACTAATTTATTTCTGGAATTGAACCGTTTGTGTATATTCACCTATGTTCCTTATCATATTCAGCAATATCTTTATTTTACTAGATTGTATTTTCGGATGCATGGTGGATCGGGAGGAAAGATGAAAACCCAAAAGAAGCCAAACTTGAATTTCCTAAGGAATTATATGAGAGGTTGGGAGTTTTAACAATATAATACTTGCCTGGCATAAGAAGTAACTTTTTTGTTTTTATTGTTTGGTCTGTGGAGAATATGAAGTCCATTCACGTAATGTCCTTCTATTTCAGGGACCCCAAGCTGAATATGACTTTAAAGGGGGTGCAAGTGCCGGTGCAACTTCTGTAGTTAATCACGATGTTCCCAGAACCAGAATTCAACGTGTAGAGCAAGAGTCACTGATGAGGTTTTTTCGCAAACCCACCACTTGGCAAGTGAACCAAGTTTCGAAGTAGTATTCAAATATCGTCCTCAGGGATTTGAGTGTTTAGTAATTCTTGCTCTAATGATTCAAATGATAATTTTGTTATAATTGCAAATGAGTGAAAACAAATTAGAACAACACAATAACTTAAAATAAACGTAGTAAGAACAATGATTAAGAAACAAGGATTGGTTCAGGAGCACTTGCTAACTCGTAGATCTTCTTATGATAAATGCGATTCTAATTCCATTATTTCCACGTTCATTAAGTAATTCAACAAGATTCCTCAAGGTTGAATCCTAAAGTCATTAAGCTCAAAACATGATTCCTCTATGTTTTAAGTTTAACACTTCGCATTAAGAACAATGACTTGAACAATGTGACTAACCAAATCAAGTCTATTCCTAGAACAAGAAATGATTAGGTGCAAGATTCAGTTCGGGTTTTCGAAAACGTTTTCCAACTGGATTCAAAAGCCAAAAATCATACAACGGGTGATCAAGCCGATATAAGCATTAAAGGAAGAATCAAGCACAAATAATGAGATCAAAATGCATATATTTAAGAAGAAGAGGAGTTAGTAGTTACATCCAACCAATCCTTAAGGAGTTTAGCCACACATGGCCATTACAAGATCTAAGAAGTAAAAGAAGAGATTACAAAGTTGGAGATGAAAACAAGGGGTTGGGCTTCGTTCCCAAATGACCCAGCTGCCCAAGTCTTCGTTCTTGCTCCGTTTCTCCCTTCAAGTGCTTCTCAATCTATTTTTTTCTCTGTGGTACATGATCCCCCTGTTTCTTCATTTTCCCCCTTTTATATGAGCTTCAAAACAGGGCCAAAAAGTGACTTTTACTCCCACGGCTATAGCTGTAGATCCACGGCTATGGCTGTGGAGAGTCCTTTAGGGTGAAGAAACCTCCAAAACTGCAGCTGTGGTTTCACAGCTATAGCTGTGGCAACTCCTTCATGGTTAAGTAATTTCTGACGCTTTAGCTATGGAACCACAGCTATGGCTGTGAGTTTCTGTAACTTTTCTTGATCTCCAATGCCTCACCGCTCTAGCTGAGGATCTACAGCTATGGCTGTAACTCTCTGGAGTCCCAATTTTGCACTGCAGGTTTCCCCAGCTATGGCTACAGAACCACAGCCATGGCTGCAACTTTCTGACTTCTAGAATTTCCTTCCAGATTTCTACAGCTATAGCCGCAGAACCAGAGCTATGGCTGCAGAAGTCTTTTCCTCAATTTTTGTTGCACTTAAGAGAGAAAATCAACATTAACTCTTCTACTACTCTTCTATCTTCTAATATAACTTTTAAAGAGTAAATTAGCATAAATATATTTACAATTCATCCAAAAAGAGTGTCAAAAGTTGAGTGAATATATGAATAAAAGACACTCAACAACTCCCCCAACTTAATCTTTTGTTGGTCCCCAACAAAATACCAATCAAAAACCAAAAGGATACTTCCCATCATGAGATTTCTTTTGTATCAACAATAAGGCAAACATTCAATCAATTCACTATCACAAACCATTTTCGACTCACTGAGGTGCCCACAATATCAATCATGCTTAGTCAAAAAGATTGCAAGGCAAATCATAACACGAGCATTACAAACCAATATTTGAACATACTCTCACAAATATGGCTCTCTAGGGTGAGTGTTTCTCTCAATTCCACTCATCATTTCTATGAACATAAACATTGATATCATCTTTCCATCATTACTCATTGGAAGAAACTTAAGGATCACAAGGACTTTTTTTAAGGTTTATACTGGGCTTGGCTAGCAAGAAAATATGGTTTTTCAGGTCCACAAGGTTCAAACTCAAGAGAGCAGAATGAAAATGAACCAAACAACTCCACCTTGTTCACTCTGAATATTCAACTCCAACCATGCCTCTCAGCCCAAATTCTTCCTTTGCATTACCACCTTTTTCCTCAAGATTAGCTGCCTAAATTTCAATAACCCCTTCCCTTTTGAGACTTTATGTATAAGTGCTTGCTTATTTTGCTTTTGCTTTTGATTTTTTTTTGTTTTTTTTGAGAGGGCTATTTTTTTTTATAAACTTTGTAGTAACTTGATTTCAATAATTTCCCTCAACCTTGCCATTTAAACAACTCCCCCAACTTAATCCCCAATTCATTTTCATTATACTCTCAAAAGTTTGGTTAGGGTGAAGATTTGGTATTTGGCAAAGGCTTAAAGTTGATTGAAGGTTAGGGCTCAAACAGGTTTCAAATAAAGGATTCAATCATGGCTAACTGTTTGGCTCTAGGCAGAAAAATTCAAGTATGCACAATGGAATGCCTTGATCCTGTCCAAAGCTTCTCAAAAGAGCAATAATTCAAGACTCAACCAATGAAAACACATATACCATGATGATGGCTCTCAAAAGTGGAAATATATATGATATATGCACTGTTTAGTCTCTCTCACTCACCAGCTTGGCTAAATGTTCAATTACTGATCTTTTCATGCCATGCTAATCAAATAACTCACAATTTCATGATCAAACAAAGTTGGATGAGTGCAACCTCAAAACAAGCAGCAAAACAAACCATTTTTAAGTGAATCAAAAGATGTGTTTTTCGCTTTTTCTTGATCTAAAAGTCATCTCATTTACTACCTTTCAAAAATGATTTTCAATTTTCCCTTTTTTTTTTTTTTGATGATTGTTAATTCACAAAAAGTATATGAACCACCAGATAGTCCAAACAATTAACAAAATAGAAACTAAAACAACTGGAATTTAAAATGACTGGAATTTTGAAATTACATAAATTTAAAGTGGAACTCCTCTTTCTCAGAACGAGGGTGACAACAACCCTCCATCCTCTCCTTTTCATCATTGCCTGCTCATGCTCCTGCTCCCCACCATGAAGTTGTTCGCCTTGATCTCCTTGATCTCCACCCCCTCCAAAAAATATAGGACTGTCCCCAGGCCACTTCAAATGGTGGTGGTGGGGTTGGTGCAGCTAGGATTTTATGAGTGGCTTTAGAGCTTCCGCTTGAACTGCCACCTCTTGAACAAACTATCTGAAAATTTTACAACCAATTCTTGCAACCAAGTTAGTCTACAAGTTGATCATACAAACAAAACACAATTCTTCATGGGGCATAAGGAATGATCAATAAACATTCTAACATGTGAAACACTAAAGTTATTTCCAAGCCACCAATGAACAAGCAAATATTTCCTACTAGCTCTAATGATCAATGATTTCACACTTTGGATAAAGAACACATATTCACTTAGGCATTTGATCAAGCAATTGATGGACATGATAAGGAGAAATAACATGCATGTGAATTCTTGCCATGCAAGGCTCAAAATTCTTCACAAAATGGAACATTTCAGTGACCACCTTTTTCAAGGCTTTGATTGTGTTCAAATCAAAAACTTTTCTCATTCAGGCATTTCTTCGAACACAAAATAGGCAGAAAATGTGAATGCTTATGCATGTGCCATATTGAAGACTCAAACACCCAAATTCATGCTTTGCAGGCCAAAAAGAGAATGAACCTAAACCACTCCTCTATTGATAAAAATAATCCACCAATGAATCATAAATCTTAGTCATAAAAGAAAAAGAGCTCACTCACGTTTCTCATGCAATGAAGAGAAGAAAAATGGAACCTTGATGCTCTTTGAAGCTTCACCTTGAAATCCATGTGAATAGGGTGCTCTTTGAAGCTTTTGAGTGAAATGATTTAAGGATAATGGAACCTTGGTGCCTAAAAATGGGAACTTTATAGAGGAAATGTGAGGGAAAGTTGAAGTGTGGAGAAGTTAATGGGTTTCATGAGTGGAAGAAGAAGAGAAACGAAGAGGTGGAGAGAAGGGTTCAGTTTTAAAACTGACCCAAAATGCTTAAAACCTCTCATTTATTTCAAATGTTTTGAGTCCCACGGTTTTAGAATTGGCGCCAGAGACTTGGCGCTATGGCTGCAGAATTGGCGCTGAAGCGGTGGGGTTGTCTCCCATGTGAGAGATCTTTTGCAGAAAAGTGGCGCTATGGCCATGGAAATCGCGCTTCAGCGCTGGGAATATACATAATCATAGGGTCATGGCAGGGAGTTAGCGCTTTGGCTGTGGGGCCAGCGCTGGAGCGTGGAGTGAGTCTAGGTTCCAACAAAAAATTCCAGGGAGTTGGCGCTAAGACCGTGAATGGGGCACTGCAGCTGTGGAATTTTTTCTACATGAGAGCCCTTGGCAGCAAGTTGGCGCTAAGGCCGTGATGCCAGCGCTGCAGCATCAAGACTCAGAATTTGATTTTCTAAGTTGAAGCTTACTATCAGTCAGGTCCCTAATGTTTTTCATGATTTGAGGGAATGGCAGAATATCTTAAAGCATATGAGTAAGCTATTACAACCAGGGTCACACATCATTCATTCCTTTTGAATTCTTTTTGTTGAACTCCCTAATTAAACCACTAACTCACAATTCTCAAAAATTGATTAGGCCAATGTGAGTCACCACTTCATTACAAACAGAGTGTGCAGCCAACATGATCAAGGAACTAAATATTTTACAAAATTCTGTAACCATTGAAACACATCAAACAAGCTTATAACCATATGACCCCAAACACCTACTTGAACCAAAAACTTGAAACTCTAACTCTTTCTATTATCTCACACTACTAAAACTGCACACACACAAATGTTTTAGAACAAAATATAGGCATTGTAGCAACATATCAACCATGAAGTAAACAGGGTCAGCAATTACAAAAACATCCTATCATAACACCACAAGCAGCATGAAATTAAACCTCCCTATGAACAAAGACATTTTACTCCATACTCCAAAATTATCAAAATCATCACAAACCCAACACATAAAACATTGCAGTACCACTAAAAAGCAACAAAATAACATCCCCAAATCTTCACACACAAAACACAAACAGAACCTCAACAAGATCAGCAATGTTAACACATTCCAAAACATGCCAATCATCAAGCACATTTATTCTGAAATCAAACAACTCTATACTACTCACTATTCAAACTAAAACTTAGAATCTAAAACAGAAATTAAAACAAGAACATGCTAATTTAGTGTCTTTAGCTTGACAATTCCAGATTACTCATGGCTCCTTCAAATGTGTATTGGCAGTGAATCTCTCAACCTCACCACCCAAATAATGCTTGAGCCTCTGACCATTAACTAGCCACGTCCTTCCAGAGGCAGGATCTTCAAGTTCAATTGCTCCATATGATTTGACAGATTTAATTGAGAAAGGACCTGACCACTTAGATTTGAGCTTCCCAGGGAAAAGTTTCAACCTGGAATTGAACAGTAATACTTATTGGCCAGGTTGGAAGTTCCTGTTCAGAATCTTCTTGTCATGGTATATCTTGGCTTTGTGCTTGTAAGACTTAGAAGACTCATAAGCTTGCAATCTCCTTTCTTCCCATTCATGCAATTGAAGATTTCTTTTCTCCCCTGCTGCCTTCAAATCATAATTTAAGGCCTTCAAAGCCCAAAATGCTTTATGTTCCAATTCCACTGGCAGATGACAAGCTTTACCAATGACCTTTTCCAATTCTTCGTTAGAGATAGGCAAAGCCTTCTCTAGTGGCGATGAGCTCTTGAAATCATTTTGAGTTTCCAAGTACGCATCATCTAATACATCAATTCTAAAGCAATCTTTGTTGCCTTTTGGAAACTTCGTTGTTTCAAATACATTGAAACTCACTTCCTCATCTTGGACCCTCACCTTCAACTTTCCTTCATCCATGTCAATGATAACTCGAGCTGTCTTCATAAAGGGTCTGCCCAATATCAAAGGAACTTCTACATCCTCTTCCATATCCATGACTACGAAATCAACCGGAAACATGAACTTATCAACCTTCACGATCATATCTTCCACTATACCATGTGGAAGCTTGATGGATCTATCTGCCAACTACAAGGTCATCCTTGTGGGTCGTACCTCTACATCTCCAATCTTCTTCAGCATAGATAATGGCATTAAATTGATACTGGCTCCAAGATCTAATAGTGCCTTACCTACTGAAATATTTCCAATAGACACGGGGAGAGTAAAACTACTCGGATCTCTGGATTTTTGAGGCAAAGATTTTTGTATGATGGCACTACACCCAGCCTCAAGCTCCACAGTTTCTTCTTCAAGAATTCTTCTCTTCTTAGTCAAGAGATCCTTCATGAACCGAGCATAAGTAGGCATTTGTTCCATGGCTTCAGTGAAGGGAATATTTATCTGGAGCTTCTTGATGATGTCCAGAAACCTTGCAAATTGTCTTTCCTTCTCTTTCTTAGATGGGGCATGAGGGTAAGGTAAGTCTTTAATAGGAACAGTGGAAATGAATTCCTTGCCCTTCTTTTTATTTTTCTCCTTCTTTACTCCATTCTTCTATTTTATTTTCTCACTATCTACACCCTCATTTTTATTGCTTCCTTCCTCATTCTTCTCAATCTCTTCCTCAACCTCCCTCAATTCAACATTTTCTTTCTTTTCATTTTTCTCACTTACCCCAACATCATTACCAACTACCTTCCCACTTCTTGTTGTTATGGCTTGGCAATACTCCTTGGGGTTGGTCTTGGTGTTGGCTGAAAATGGGCCTCCAAACATGTCAGCTAATTGTTTAGCTAGCTGACCCACCTGCACCTCCAAATTCTTGATGGAAGCTTCAGTGTTTTTCTGGTTGTTCATAGACACTTGCATGAACTGGTTCAGAGTCTCCTCCAATTTGCTGGTTCTTTCATGCATAGAAGGATAAGCAGGCTGATGTTGTTGTTGTTGTTGTGGTGGTCTATTGGATGGTCCAGCTTCATTCCTCCATCCATATCCTTGGTTGTTGTTGTTCCTCCAACCTTGATTTCCCTGCATATAATTATTAGTATTATAATTATGGGAATTAAAATTACCTCCTTCCGGTTGGTTACCCACATAGTTGACCTCTTCTTCATTTGAAGTTTCAGAACAGTGTCCATTGGGATGATCTCCCCCACAAAAATCACACTTTAAATAAGAATTTGATTGAGCTGGGGAAGAAGCAATGGCATGAAGCTGCTGTGGTATTTTGGCCATCTGCTTAGTCAGTGCTTCAATCTGTTGAGATAACAGCTTGTTCTGAGCAAGGATTGCATCATTAGTACTGAGATCAAGAACTCCTCTTTTATGAGATTGATGTCTCCCATGCTCTGCTTGGTGATCAGAAGATGCCAAAGATTCTATAATTTGAGTAGCTTCTTCTGGGCTCACAGTCATCATGGTACCACCAGCTGCTGCATCCAATAACATCTTCACCTTAGGCTTGATTCCATTAACAAAGAAATTGAGTTGAGCTATATCTTCAAACCCATGGTTAGGACATTTTCTGAGCAATGACTTAAATCTTTCCCAGGCTTCACAAAATGGTTCATCTGCACCTTGCCTGAAAGTAGTAATTTCTGACTTGGCCTTAATATACTTGGATGAAGGATAGAATCTATTCACAAACTTGTTTTCCACATTACCCCAGCTTGTCAAACTTTGATTTGGGTGAGATTGTAACCAAACTTTAGCTTTTCCTGTTAAAGAGAATGGAAACAACCTCAAATATACAGCTTCTTCATCACCTTCAGGAATTCCCATTGTTCCACATAGCTCATAGAAATTTGACAGGTGTGAGTATGGGTCCTCATGATCAAGGCCAGCAAATTGTTGTGAGCTAACCAAAGTAAGGAAGGCAGGCTTCATCTCCATGGCTCTAGAAGTATTTGGAGCTGCAATGCTAGAGAAATGCCTAAGACCATGTTATTGTGCATAATCACCTAGGGTCCTTCTAGGAGGCCTAGCTGGTCCATGTCCACCATTATGAGTGCCTGTTCCTTCTTCAGCCATTTTTGTTTCGAGATGTGGTTGATTTGATGAAGTAGAAGAACTTAGAAGATCTTGCTGTTGTGTTTGGAGTCTCTCTAACTGTCTAAGCCTTCTTGTTCTACTGTTGTTCCTCCTTGCCGTTCTTTCAATTTCAGGGTCAAAATGCAATTTTTCGGCTAGAGTTTTCTCTCGCATACACTTTTAAGAAGTCTGCACAGCAAGGTGAGTCCACAAAACACAACAAGACAAATATCTCTATATATTATAAATATTCACAAAATGAATTATTTACACAATTACAAAATCACAAGATTAAGAATTACTAAATAGCACCAAATCCCCGGCAACGGCGCCAGAAACTTGATGAGGTTTTTTCGCAAACCCACCACTTGGAAAGTGAACCAAGTTTCGAAGTAGTATTCAAATATCGTCCTCAGGGATTTGAGTGTTTAGTAATTCTTGCTCTAATGATTCAAATGAGAATTTTGTTATAATTGCAAATGAGTGAAAACAAATTAGAACAACACAATAAAATAAACGTAGTAAGAACAATGATTAAGAAACAAGGATTGGTTTAGGAGCACTTGCTAACTCGTAGATCTTCTTATGATAAATGCGATTCTAATTCCATTATTTCCACGTTCATTAAGTAATTCAATAAGATTCCTCAAGGTTGAATCCTAAAGTCATTAAGCTCAAAACATGATTCCTCTATGTTTTAAGTTTAACACTTCGCATTAAGAACAATGACTTGAACAATGTGACTAACCAAATCAAGTCTATTCCTAGAACAAGAAATGATTAGGTGCAAGATTCAGTTCGGGTTTTCGAAAACGTTTTCCAACTGGATTCAAAAGCCAAAAATCATACAACGGGTGATCAAGCCGATATAAGCATTAAGGGAAGAATCAATCACAAATAATGAGATCAAAATGCATATATTTAAGAAGAAAAGGAGTTAGTAGTTACATCCAACCAATCCTTAAGGAGTTTAGCCACACATGGCCATTACAAGATCTAAGAAGTAAAAGAAGAGATTACAAAGTTGGAGATGAAAACAAGGGGTTGGGCTTCGTTCCCAAATGACCCAGCTGCCCAAGTCTTCGTTCTTGCTCCGCTTCTCCCTTCAAGTGTTTCTCAATCTGTTTTTTTTCTCTGTGGTACATGATCCCCCTGTTTCTTCATTTTCCCCCTTTTATATGAGCTTCAAAACAGGGCCAAAAAGTGACTTTTACTCCCACGGCTATAGCTGTAGATCCACGGCTATGGCTGTGGAGAGTCCTTTAGGGTGAAGAAACCTCCAAAACTGCAGCTGTGGTTTCACAGCTATAGCTGTGGCAACTCCTTCATGGTTAAGTAATTTCTGACGCTTTAGCTATGGAACCACAGCTATGGCTGTGAGTTTCTGTAACTTTTCTTGATCTCCAATGCCTCACCGCTCTAGCTGAGGATCTACAGCTATGGCTGTAACTCTCTGGAGTCCCAATTTTGCATTGCAGGTTTCCACAGCTATGGCTGCAGAACCACAGCCATGGCTGCAACTTTCTGACTTCTAGAATTTCCTTCCAGATTTCTACAGCTATAGCTGCAGAACCAGAGCTATGGCTGCAGAAGTCTTTTCCTCAGTTTTTGCTGCACTTAAGATAGAAAATCAACATTAACTCTTCTACTACTCTTCTATCTTCTAATATAACTTTTAAAGAGTAAATTAGCATAAATATATTTACAATTCATCCAAAAAGAGTGCCAAAAGTTGAGTGAATATATGAATAAAAGACACTCAACAGTCACCAAAGACACCCACTGAAGATGATTTGTCACACAGTGAAGTCAATTTAGAAGATACAAAGGAATCGATCCCTGTTCGGCATTCAGCAAGAACTGCGCAAGAAAATCTTATAAGTATAAGCCTCTTCTATATCAGTTTACTCAATATGTGCTGCTTTCAAGCCACAAAGTTTTGAAAAATAAATTGTTATGTTTTGTGTAACAATGCATTATTTGCTTAAAAATTTCTTTTTTGACTCACCTTTATAGTTTTACTCATTTTGTAATTTAAGATGCATCATAATTTGTAAGTTACTTTAATTATATATATGGTTGACATTTACCAACTCTTGTCATTTGTATGTAATTTGGTCTATTAAAGTATATGAATTATTATCTGGTATTTTATTAATTTGCAGGTTTTGTTCAGGAATCCTCTTAAAATAAGTCAAATATTTAAAAAAAAATAACCACTTTTAACATCGGTCATGTCATGACTGATGCTAAAAGTTAGAATTTTAACATCGGTCATGCCATGACCGATTTTAAAAGTCCCACTTTTAACATCGGAACATCGATCAGCGACCGATGTTAAAAGTCCCACTTTTTAAAATCGGCTCTTTTAAAATCGGTCAGAGAACCGATTTTAAAAGTAAAAAATAACCGATTTTAAATGTTTTTTCCACTGGTGAACACACCTTACTATATCAATCAACGACAGTTTAACCTCAATCAAAGTCAATAAAACCATAGTTAAAGTCAACTCATGCACAAACATTGGCGTCATTTTTTTAGATTATGATAAATTCAATTTTCACTCTTTAACTTAGTCAACACAAGATGTCAAACCACTTGCCCAAGACAACTAATTAATGGCCTTACCCTAGGAGACCCTAGCCGGAGATGAACTCATTTGTATGAATTTCGTGAGCAAATATTTGAGCTCCGATGATATTAAGGAGGCTAAAATTCACCAAATATGTATTGGTCTAGTTTCATACATGGCGACCATATCGAAATAATACTCCTAAGAGGCACCGGATTTAAACCAAAAAGTGTCAAATAATGAAATCATTGTATTAGTTGCCAACAAAAATGGCACTATAGCAGCAATAAGCATAGGGATGAATACTATATAAAGCAGTAAGCAACGATAACATTATGGTTTTCATTTTTAAATTTTCTCAATCTCAATTCCTCTCGTATTGACTTGAATGTCAGTTCTTGCATGTGATAGCACATGTACCTATCAAAATTCGAAGAAGTCACGTGAAGCAAGACCACTTTCAAAGACAATATCGCAAAGGTTGGGTTGATGTTGAACAAAAACAAAGAAGAAAATGCAATAATGAAGGAAAATTTTGAAAACAAAAATAAAGAAACGAGAATATTAAACTTCACATTTAGAATAGAATTGAAATTTAAGTTGACTTGGTTAATTATCATCTTTTTTAGCAAATACATGTTTCAAATAGTTTGTTTTAAAAGTAATTATATTATTAATCACTAAGGTAACTTAATTATTTTTTTTAAGAAAGCTATCTTACCATGAATGATAATATTTTCTATAAATAAAATGGACCCACCACTTATAGGGAGAGGGTCCCACCCACACAACAGAAATTGTCTTAGTGCACCTCTAATGGGAGTGCTTATTGTGTATCTTATTTTTAAGTAGTAGTACTTACAAGAAATTCTCACTAAAATTAGCATACGTGGCAAGACAAGTTCTAAAAATTTTAACTTTGTTGCTTGGAGAAGCAACCGTGCTTAGCACTCTAAAATTTAAAATAGAGAGGTTTGATTGGTTGATGTTGATCCAAGGTGGAAGTGTACAGAGATATTGCAAAGTGTAGTGTGAAATGTCAAAAAGTGTAGTATGAGTGGTAAAAAAGTAGGGATGCTTATAAATAATTTTTATTAAAGAAAAAATTGTAAAAATATAATATGAGTTGCTTATGAATGACATGACACAGTGAGACCCATTTAAATTGGTTGAGAGTTGCTTATAAGCAACGGACATCGTAAATGCTCTTAGGTCATTGGATGCTTTAAGATATGTATTTTAATTATTGTGGTCCTGGATGGCTTCCACCCTCATCTGTCTGAATAAAGCTTAATTGCTCCATTATGTAGCATTTAAAAAACAAAAAAGGTTCACTTACGGACAAGAACTATGGCAAAGAGGAAGATCTAATTGAGAATTTTCCCTGATTCACCTAACTTATTTTAATTAGTTATATATTATAAAACCACAAAAATGTGCGTTCCTGTTGTAATATAATATGTTTGGACTATGGTGACGTGGAGATACGTACTTTGGAAACTGAATCCAGTCTCCCTATAAAAATTACACTCAAGGTTGAGCTTGCTTTCACAGCATTTTCTTCTTCTCCCAGTGCAGCATATACATCCATGAACATGAAAAAGGTGTTGCATACGTTGAAACCAGACATCTTAATGGTGTTTGTGCAGATTGCATTTTCTGCAGTGAATGTGGTATTCAAGCTGGCCATAAATGATGGAATGAGCATGAGGATAGCTTCTGCCTATCGCTTCGCATTTGCATCGGCTTTCACTGTCCCCGTTGCTCTTATCTTTGATAGGTCCATACTATTATTCATTCTTTTTTTTTTTTAAGGCTAAATTTCACATCTAAGTTCTTATAATATTAAATTTATAATTTTAATCATTAAATTTTAAATTTCAAAATTTTAGTCTTTCATATTTTATGAAAATCGTAATTTTAATTTTTTTAAATATTTTTTTTATTAATAGTTAAAACATTAATTGTGATATGATATTAAGTAGATGTCAAAAAAATTAATACTCAATAATATTTATACTTAAATTTTACTACTAGTTTTCATTTTTATTTTATAAAAATAGTAAGATGAGATGAAAATGTGATAAAATTAAAAATTAAAAGCATGACTTATTAACTTAAATTTTATTCAATATTAATTATTATGTTTATATATTTAGTGTTAAGTTAAATAATTTTATAATTTTATCAATTAACGTGTAAATATTTAATGAGGAAAGTAAAATTATAAATTTTATAAAATTAAGAGAACTAAAGTTACAAAATTACAAATAGAAAACCAAAATTGCATATTTAATATTGTAGAGAACCCGAATAGAATACTGTTATGATAATTTGTAATTTAATAATATTATGATGTATAAATTATTTTCTATAATTATAAATTAAAATTTTTATTATTAAGTATTATTTTAAATTTTTTTAGAACTATAAATACGTGGTATTTGTGGTATGTATCTAATAGTGTCACCTACGGAATTTGATTTGTGGAATATTTTGTTCATTCGTGTGAATTTTTATGTGAGAACGTAATAAAAGTAATATTTTTATATAATATTTGAAAAGCTTTTTCATTTAAAAACGATTTTTTAATTTTTTTCTCAATATTCCTTGCATTAATTTTAATGGACTATATATAGTTGGAATCTTGCATATTCGACCTGCGAATATTTTACTGTGTGAAACGTGCAGGTTGCACCACAGTCATGCATTGTCCGCTTTGGTGTTTAATTTTTAAAAAAAAAATAATAAAATAAGTAGTTATATATATATATATATATATATATATATATATATATATATATATATATATATATATATATCTGTCTAAATTATTTATTTTAAAAAATTTACTTTTAAAAGAATATTTTTTTTATCAACATCTTCAAAAATTACCTTTTTAAAAAACACTTTTTTTATAATTATTTTTAAAAATTTAAACGAAATGATCCGTATTTATATCCTGAATACATGATTCTTTGCTCTGATATATATATTTATACCCTTAATATTTAGAGAAATATAATGATGTATTTAAAAATAATTTTATTTGTTTACATATTTTAAAAATTAAAACAATTAAAAATATTGGATAAAATAATTAAATATTTTATTTAAAAATAAATTCATAAAAAAATCTTATCACAAAAGAGATTCAAGTCCTTCTTTTTTGAAAACAATAAAGATTCAAATTCCGATACGTATGGTGTATTAGAAGAGATGATTTAATAGGAATTGAAAAAGAAAAGAATAGATTTATTAAGAAATTAAATATATATATATATATATATATATATATATATATATATATTTAGGGGAGATAATTTAAATAAATTTGTAAAATAATTATACATGATAGCGTCTGTGTAGATTTAATTTTCCTCCCTTAGGTGAATCTATATAGAATTTTCAAAAATAAATATTTGAATAAGGCTTACTTTACACTATTGATATTATTGTTTAAATGAATAATTAATAAAAATAAATATAATTATTTAAATAATATATTTTTACATAAAAATCTATTATATTAAATATATATTTTCTTTATTTTTTACTTAATATCTCTCTATCAAATAATTACAATTTTACGCTATTTCTTGTATGTTATCCGATCAAATGAGTTTTTCCCTATTTTTTTTTCCATTCGGTTAAATTATTTCCCTTCCTCCTAACAAAAAATATATATATATAATAGTATTGATCTGAATTGTATTCTATAATATGAACTGACAGCATATATATAATAGTGCGTAGCTATTATTCCATTTTGTGGTGTCCTTAATTGGCTGTTGTCTATCGTGGGATATAATTGCTGAAATCTTGGTATCATGATAGTCAATGATTTCTCATAGTCATTCAATAGCAAGTATAGTAAAATATTGTGGTATATATCTCTTAACAGTTGACCCCTATCACCTTTTTTTCTTTTTTCTTTTTTTGTGTGTAAAGGGCTATAATTGTTTTCAAACTAGTATTATATAATTTATTAATTACTCGCGCTGTATATATAGATATTATTCTAGAAAATAATTACATAATTTTATTTATTTTGTCCTTAATATGTTTTTAAAAAAATAAGTATTTTGTAAGTTTTTTAAGAAACATTTTTTAAGATAAACCAAATTAAACAAACTAATAAATGATAATTAAAAAAACAAACTAATAAATTTGAAATAGATAAGTGAGCAGAAATTACAAACTAGATCATCCTATTTTCTAGAAGAGGCTAGAAAGGAAGATGATATCATAATGAGCAAGTTAGTGAATTTTATGCTTTTTCTGAATGTAATTAGCTAGGAATATTAGGATGGATTTTAAATATTTGAGGAAAAGGAGTCTGAAAACCAATATTCTTCTTATAGAGAAGGAAAATGAAAAGAGTTGTTTTAATTGATATATGATTATTAAATCACGTATTTATATTTAACTTGAATTATAAAATTAGTGTTTATTTTTCACCAAAATTTTTAATCAAAACAATTTTTGTGTAAAACTACTTTACTATATTAGTGCATCCCCATTAAACTATAAGAATATTCTCTTAGATATTTTTTACAAGCTCAACAAATTAATATTAGAAAGCTAATGCTAGCTAATATCTCTTCCTTGTTCTTAATTTACAATCAAATAAAGGATACTCCTAATTTTATTTTACTTTATTCATAAAAAAAGATCCGGGAATATCTCTGGCTCCTTTTTTTTTTCCTTATTCTTTTTTATCTTTACCTTTTCTTTCCTTTTCAATCTAATACTTTAATTGCCTTTTCTTATTAATTAGCATTCATTATTAGCAGAAATGCAATAAATTAAGTTATTGTCACATCTGTTCTACGTGGATTTGAATTTTGATTCAAAATCATACATACTTTTTCTTAATTAAACAAAACGTAAGCATATGTATCATTTTCAAAACTCGAGTAACATCATTCTCAACCAATTGTAAAGGAAGCGGTTGCTTCCTTGAACGTGATACTTGCGCATTAAGTGAAAGTGCTTTTGCATGCATGCCATCAGGAAGAAGAGACCAAAGATTACTTGGAGGGTTCTTATATTGGCTTTTCTGTGTGGATTGTTTGGGTATGCTACGTATATTCTCAATCACCTTTTTAACATCATATCATAATGATATATATTTCAGGCATATACATTTTGATATGGTCATTTAATTTTTCAGGGGAAGTTTATTCATAAACCTTTACCTGGAGGCCCTCGAATTGACGTCAGCTACATTTATGTCAGCCATGGTCAACCTTAATCCGGCCATTACCTTCATTCTGGCCATATCCTTTGGGTATATATATATATATTCATATATACCACTCCACTATATTTTCTTTTCTTATGCCTTCATTACTTTTAATTGAATAAAAAATTGTACTTAATGAACTTGAAAGTGCTATATAGGTTCGAGAAATTAAATTTAAAAGTAGCAGAAGGAAGGGCAAAGGTGATAGGCACCATAATTGGAATCAGTGGGGCAATGGTGATGACCTTCTTCAGAGGCATAGAAATTAATATATGGTCGTCCAAAATCAACCTTATGCATCCACATCAGAACCAAAATGGTCATGTGGCATTACACCATGCTGACTTTCGAAGTAAACTGTTGGGTATCTCATGTGCCATAGGAAGCTCCTGCTTTTTTTCTTCGTGGTTCATCATTCAGGTTACCTTGTTTCTTATGACCAATTAAACAATGCACACATGGATTGCATTTTTTTTAAAATTCAAACCCAACTAGACAGTTCTTTTTTTATAAAAATAGTTTTATAATCAAACTATTCTCTATAAAATATAATCAATTCAACTTTTTTAAAAGCCGACTTTTTAAAATTGAGTTAGTTTTCTGTTATTTATTTTATATTTATATATAAATCTATTTTTTTATTATTTTTTTTAAATTGAACTAAAGGGATCAGTTTGAATTGAGGTGATTTTACACATTGATCAATTAATTAACATGAAGTTTTATGATCAAACATTGCTCATGCAGGCTAAAATGAATGCAGAATACCCAAGTCCTCGCTCGAGCACAGCTTTGATGACTACAATGGCAGCAATACAGGCCACTGCTTTTACTCTTTGTGTCGAAAGAGATTGGAACCAATGGAAGCTGGGTTTCAATATCAGGCTTCTAACAGTGGTTTATTCGGTATATAATATATGCCCCTAATTTATTAAATATCACTATGTCTTAAACTTTGAAATTAGTTACATGCACAGATATACAAATGGGATTGCTGCCATACACTATAGCATCTAAACCAAACGCCTGAGATTGTTCACCTTTGGATGAACTAATTAGTTTTAAGATGTGCGTAATTTTGAAGCTAATAAATTAAAGAGTTAAATATGTTTTAGGTCTTTTAAATGAATAAATTTTAGTTTTCAACTCTAACACATCTTTTAATTTTATTTTTGTCTCTTTCAAATTTGAAAAATTGTTTTTTAATTCATATTAATTAAACAAGTGAAATTCAATTTTAATCTTTGTGAAAAGATGCAAAATTGGAATATATTACTAGTCATTCATTGATGCAATTAGTGTTACGATTAGTTTTCAAATTTTAAAACTTTTCAAGAAAGACTGATTTTCGACAAAATTAGTAGATATTTCTATTAATACCATGGTATAAAAAAAATATATCATGTGTGCATGATTGAGTATCACTTGAAATCAACACATATTTTTACTTAGATACATATATATTGGTAATTAATCCATATCATATAACATTAAGACCAAAATTGTTGATTTTAAATTTTAGAAAGATAAAAATTAAAGAAAGACTTTGAAGATTTTAATATAAAAATTTGTTTATTCTGTAGAGATAAACACATATTTAATCCTATATTTAAATAAAATAAAATAAAGATTGATGCACTGAAAGCTCATGTGTATATATGCTCAAAGGAAGTTTGTTTCATGTGAGTAATGCTTATGCAGGGAATTGTGGTCTCTGGAATAGCAGTTGTGATCATTGCCTGGTGCATAAAGAAGAGAGGTCCTCTATTTGCGTCTGTTTTCAATCCTCTGCAGATTTTGCTAGTGGATATTGCAGCTTATTTAACATTGGATGAGAAACTATATTTAGGAAGGTAAATATATATATATGCTATAAATCTTATCTTTATTAGTTTAGCCAAAACTGAATCATTTTTTTCTTCCATATATATTCATGAATTGATTTGATTTAATCTAATTTAGTTAAATTGTATAGTGTGCTTGGAGCAGTGATGATCGTGTGCGGTCTATACATGGTGCTTTGGGGTAATGCCCAAGAATTGAAAAAGAAGTCTCGGTTAGTGGCATTAGGAAACACCACAAGAGGAGAGTCAGAAAATGTTGAGGTTGTAAGCCCAGCCCTTAGATCACAATAACCATGAATGTTACTAACACTTAAAGACTATTTATAGAAAAGAATAAAGATCGGTGTACACTTCCATTTTAGTTAATGTCTAGATAAATTAATATTACGTGACTTAATCACAATAATGCCTACCCCATATTATTTGGCCTTTGTTACTTAATGGTGGCACCCGTGGGAACAATTTTTCAAGTTCTTGTTGAGATATTTCCAATTTGTATCTGCTATATCTAGTACTCGTTACACCAGGTATGGGGTCATTCTTGCCTTAGGATTGGGTTGAAATGTCTTTATCACTTATACTGGGCTGGGATATACCATGTTGTTTACTTTGTATATCTAGCCAACATATCGGTCCAAAACAATTAAGTTATTATTTAAAAGGATCCTCATTTTCTAATTATTATATTTAATAATTTTAGATATTCGTTATAGAATTAAATATTAATAATGCTTAATACAACTCAATTCAAGGTGGATACCAATTCTACCGAGCACTAAAGCAATTTTCTACAAATTTGAGTTTCATCAGTCTCAAAGAGACAATTTTTGAGCAGGTTTCTTAATTAGCGAAGTCCAAACAGACATGTTTTGAAATTTACCAATAGGTAGCCTAGTTTCTTAAGCATTCTCTTTTTATTTGATACAATGGTTTGGTATATCATTTTATATATATATATATATATATATATATATTATAGCCTTATCTAGCACAATCTATTCCACGCACATCATTCAAGCTAGCCCACACTAGCTTGGGACATTGTGGTATGTAAGAGTATTAATTATAACAAGCCAATTCACACAAGCAAAGTTAGGTTTGATTTGTAGAATTAATGATATTTAAAATTTATTAATCTAAATAAGTCAAATTAAAAGTATAAATTAAGCGTATTGTATATAAAGCCTAAATTTAACTTGTTTAGTTCATTTTTAGTTTTAAACTATTTTTTTTCTTCTAATATTACATCTCTTTTGAAAAAACTTGTAATTAACCTTATTATTTTATTATGCAATATTAAACACTTTCATAAGATAAGTAAAAATTAATTTAAAAAAAATAAAAATAAAAATTACATATAAATTTGTAATTTTACACATAATTATAATATACTGTACATTCTTTGAACTTAAATGTAACATTTTTAACATATATGGTTTTTAACTATTAAATTTAGAGAGAGAGAGAGATAAAAACTCATAAATAATTCACAGTTTTCAACTATTAAATTTAAAAATTAACTTATGTATATAGTTGATCCATAGCAAAACTTGAACTTGCTTATTTAATATTTAGTTAATTAATATTATATTGGCTAATAAGTTGAGTATAATTAATTAATACATCAATTGATGAATTCATTTATATCCTATTTAGTATTCAGATTTTTTTTTATGTACAATGATGATAATGACACTAATGCTCTATGATCTCGTGTATTCTTAAGTTCCATTATGCCATTCTAGCAACTTGCATACGAGTTAAGCTCCATTAATTATGCCAGCTGAGAGAAATTTTTTATTTTAGCTGATAGGACAGTATATTCTAGTAGCAAAATCAACAACTTTGGAGACCCTTTGAAACTTACTAACAGGCAACCTGTGTTTCTTAAGCTTTCTCCTTTTACACGATACAACCTGTACCGGGAGGATCACATCAACCACATGAAAGGGCACATGACACACCCTCTCTGTACAAGACACCCATACTTTGGCAGCCCTTTGCCTCTTGGCTCGGCCAACGACCAAGAC
Organism: Cajanus cajan; assembly: GCF_000230855.2. Lineage (NCBI taxonomy): Eukaryota > Viridiplantae > Streptophyta > Magnoliopsida > Fabales > Fabaceae > Cajanus > Cajanus cajan. Next base: position 65,277,968 of record NC_138518.1, read on the forward strand.
GACTAAATACTGCAGTTAGAACAACGATCATGATTAACAAGGATAAACACACGATTAAGGCATAATCGTTCATATTTAGCATTGTATTACCTAATTTGGTAAATGTCAGAACAGGCCCACCACACTTAGGGCCCATTACAACCAGCATAAATAAGTCACATAAAATGAGGTATGACACTGTTCATTAATTACTATCGATACTCGTACTTGTCCTGACTTGAGCGTCGGAGTGCCTTTTGCAGGTACCCTCCACGCACTGGAATATTTGCTTGGAACTCCCGTTCGGCCCTTAGAATATAAGAAGATTACTAGTGTGCCCCTCAGACAGGTACATTTTTGTCACATCCTTGGCCGAGTGGGTCACTCGGTTGGGAAGCCTTTTGAGAATGATCCGAAGGCACATCCTTGGCCGAGTGAGTACTCGAGAGGGAAGCCTTGTGAGCATAATCTGAAGGCACGTCCTTAGCCGAGTGAGTACTCGGGAGGGAAGCCTTGTGAGCGAAATCCAAAGGCACGTCCTTAGCCGAGTGGGTACTTGGGAGGGAAACCTTTTCAGGAAAGCCGAAGGTACATCCTTGGTCGAGTGACGACTCGAGAGGGAAACCTTTTCAGGAAAACTGAAGGTACATCCTTAGCCAAGTGACGACTCGGGAGGAAAACCTTTTTAGGAAATCCGAAGGTACATCCTTGGCCGAGTGACGACTCGGGAGGGAAACCTTTTCAAGAAAATAGAAGGTACATCCTTGTCACATCCTTGGCCGAGTGGGTCACTCGGTTGGGAAGCCTTTTGAGAATAATCTGAAGGCACATCCTTGGCCAAGTGAGTACTCGAGAGGGAAGCCTTGAGATAAAACCGAAGGTACATCCTTGGCCGAGTGACAACTCGGGAAGGAAACCTTTTCAGGAAAACCGAAGGTACATCCTTGGCCGAGTAACGACTCGGGAGGGAAGCCTTTTCAGGATAGTTGAAGGTACATCCTTGGCACATCCTTGGCCGAGTGGGTCACTCGGTTGGGAAGCCTTTTGAGAATGATCTAAAGGCATGTAGACCCCTAAAATTGTCCGGGTCGGAAATAAAACTCGAAGACCCTCAAAGATCGAAGGAAAGTCAGCCAGAAGGACTCCTAGAAGACCATAGGATGGCTATCTGTAGATTTAGAGGTCTTAGAGTAGCTTAAAATAAGGAAGTGGAGGGAATGAAGCCCAATACGGCCGTACTAAACTTAATACGGCCGTATTGAAGCTTCAATATGGCCGCAGTGAACTCAATACGGCGTATTGAAGTTTCTGAAACTTCAATACGGCCGTACTGAAATCAATACGGCCGTATTGAAGCTTCAATACAGCCGCAGTGAACTCAATACGGGCGCATTGAAATTTCTGAATTTCAATACGGCCGTATTGAACTCAATACGGCCGTATTGAAGTTCAAAAATTTCAATACGGCCGTATTGATTCCATAGCCCTTATTGCGCCTGTTCCCTATAAATATGGCGTCATTTTGACGTCATAGGACACTTTTACACACAGTTTTAACCCTCTTCTTGAGTATTCTGGGTTTTTTTGAGCAGTGCTCTGCCTAGAAATCACTCGGAGAGTTGATCCGACGAAGTTTTTGAGTTCTGAGCATTTTGCTTGAGTCTCGAACTAAGTCGAAGGGAAATCCATCGGATTTCCAAGTCAAATATTATTTTTTAGGAAGGAGTGAGCGGGCTTGTAAGAGCGAGGGAACGCCAAAAAGCTTCCCAGTTTTACTCGATATATAAAAAGCACGCTTCAAGAGGTTTCTTTTCTAAAAATCCCTTCTTTTACTGCTTTCTGTGTGCATATTAAACTGTCATCATGTAGATAGTTAATTTATAATTGCTTAGAATAAATAGGGGTAATTTAGTAATTTTGTACTATTATTTTTAGAAATAATCTGTCATAGGGAACCCGAAAGGGGCGTTGTGGGGTGCTAATACCTTCCCCACACGTAACCGACTCCCTTACCCAACTCTGGTTGTAATGGCCGAAGTTGATTTATAAAATCAATTGCCTTATCCCTTTTTCCAATGTTTTGAGTAAAACATTGGTGGCGACTCCACGAACCCTTTTACTACGAAAACCACTAATCCATGGAGGGTCCCGCTTGGGATTAACATGGATTGGTGAGACATTTAATAAATAAATTGGATAAGATCGACAAGGTCTCAGTTTGAGAACAAGTCGTTCTAATAATCCAATACATTTTCAAAACTAAAATAAAAGCGAGCTCGACCGTCTTCGCGACCGCCGAGGCCCGTTTGGGCCGGTGGCGACAGATGGCGACTTCACTGGGGAAGCTTCGAGAGTCAGTCCCATTTAGTGGCAGATTGTTTTTAACAAATAATAGTTAAAAATTACTTCGTTACCCCTTGCTTGTATGATAACATGATTTATTATATGGCTTTAAATAACTGTTGTATGTTTAAATTCCGCAATTGTTTGAAATACAAACTGTACACAAACCTTTGCACACAACAGTTCCCTCTATACCCGGGGGCATGAGTGATTAACCATAGGGAGTGGATGTTAGTACGGCCGGTTGTCGAATGGGTCTATAGGTGCCCGTAGACCGTTGTCGGAAAACATCACTCAAGGTGATAACCATGAACTTGAGTCCGACGGTGCGTTGGAGCTTTCCATCGACCTACGATGAGAGGAATTGGGTCCCTATAATGGGGGCACCTTGGGGGCCTTGGACTGGTGAGAACAGTTAGAACCACCTTGAATATGCACCATTTCTGCAGGATACCCCTACCTCGTGATTCGCTCGTGACTGTTCGTGGATGAGTGAATTGTGTGTGCATTTTTTATGTGACATTGTATGAGCATATATTTGCACCTTTTAAACATACAACATTCTTGTTTACAATAAAAAATAAGAATAAATAGAAATAAAGATTTTTTAGTACATGGTGTTAACATCTGCCTCCATTGCATTCATATAGGTAGTTTCCCTTTTCACCCAAAATATACAAAAATACAAAATACTCAAAAAGAAAAAATACGTATTTATCCAAACCAAGCAATATCATGCATCATCTTAGGAATATCCCGAAAACATGATAATGCTTAGTTGAATAAACACTATGCATGCATATTCATCGCCATTATCTCATATCATGCATTGTATTGTAGATTATGGAGAGGTCTAGGGAGGTGCAAAGGCCATTAAAGAAAGTGGACTTCCTATTATACCGTGCTGAGAGGTTGGATCACCTCTGTACCTTGATGTCAAGAGAGGCTCGCGTCGAGTTTGAGAAATCTTATGGGCGAGTTCTCGATTTGATGAGGATTTGTGTGGATCCAGCTTTTCTGAGGGCATTGGTTCACTTCTGGAGTCCCGATCTGCACTGTTTTGAGTTCCCCCAGTTTGACCTGGTTCCTACTCTAGAGGAGTACGAGCTCATGTTACGGTGGCCTAAATCAGCTGGGGTCTACCTTTTTCAGGGGAACCATGTGGCCGTAGAGAGAGTAGCCACTCAGGTCAAACTACCACTACGATCAGCTGCCTTAGTAGGGAACGGCAGTATCAAGGGTTGGAAGCTTGCTATGATCGAAGACCACCTTTCTTCCTTGGCTGGTGAGGGAGATTGGTTAGCTTTCAACAAGACTCTTGCGTTAGCCGTGTTTGGGACGATCCTATTCCCCTTTCACGCTAACACAGTGGACCATGCTGCGATGGACGCTTTCTTTGCTTGGGACGTGCATATGAAGAGTCCCGTGCCCGCTATTCTTGCCGACACCTTGCTATCTGTTCATCTATCTCAACAGAAGCAAGGGAAGATCATCCGATGCTGCACCTCCTTGTTATATGTGTGGGGCATCACACATTTCTACGCCTCTAGTCACATGGGGACTTTGCCCGATCCGTTGAGAAGCTTCTCAAAGATCCCCGTCTGCCGCCGATATGCTTCCGAGTGGAAGGATGAGATGGAACAGTGGAGTATCGAGCACTTCACGTGGGTTTGCCCTTGGTTCCGTCCGAGCCATGTATTGACAAGATGCGGCAGTTATTCGAGCATACCGTTGATGGGCCTCAGAGGTTGCATAACCTACTCACCTAAATTGGTTATGAGGCAACTAATGAGGACCCAAATCATTCCTACCATAGAGGAACTGGGAGGGTTGTGTTTCTCTTTCGATCCCGAGCATCAGAGAGATATGCACGCTGTTATAAGAGCGTGGGAGAGACCAACCTATGAGGGAGATCTCGAGCTTGAAAAGCCTCGGGTGTCCGTTTCCATTGATTACGAGAAATGGAGGAATGAGAGGGGGGTGTCACAACCATCCACCTCTTGTGCAACCACGACTACAAGGAGGGTGTTGCAAGAACAGGTCGACGCCTTGACCAAGAAACTGGAAATCATGGGAGCTCAGATGAGAGTTCTTGAAGAGAAAAACGAAGAATCCAGTTTCACCATTGATGGTCTTCAAAGGCAATGCAAGAAGAAGGACCATGAGATAGAGCGGCTCAAGGATGAGTGTGCTAACCTCAACGAGGAGACTACTCGGGCATCCAAAATGCCAAAGGTTGAACCGAGTAGTCAACTCCAAGAAGTCAATGTGAAGATAGCACGCCTTGAAGCCGAGCATGCAAAGCAGGCACAGTTGATCAAGGACATGCAAGATGATTTGTTTCTGACTCGATCCGACGCACAGCAATGGCGGGAAGTCGCTCAACGACAAGCCGCAAACCTTTCCGATTTCCGTAGAAAGGAAAGGGAAGGATTGGCACAAATGGCCAAACTCCAAGAGGAGAAGGATCGAGCCAAAGACGAGCTTAATGAGCTACAGGCCATGATCAACTACTATACTCAGAAAGCGAAGGAGGCTCAGAAAATCAGTGACGATATGAGCCAAGCGGTCCATACGCAGATTGAAGCAATGGGTCGTCATGTCGAGGAAGCCGAAGATGAATGGCAAAGAAATATGAACCCACCTGTGGGTTTTTACCGGCTTTTCTCTTATTGTAAAAAATTGCTTCAAAGCATTGTATAAAAGTTGAACACTTTCTTTAATGAATAAAATCGTATTTTTGAGATTTATTGCCTTTGCATCTCATTAGTCATTCATTTTGCATTTATCTCTCCAGGTAATTAATAATAAAGATTAATAAAAAGAAAGAATTAATCGATGCGTATGTTCAGAATGGATCGCACGCCATTTGTGATAAAATGCAAACCAACAACTGCGCAAAGCGAACACACGACGACGCCGTTGTTGGTAATCAAGACAGAAAAAGGGGAAGGTCCCACGCCGTTAAGGATTGTCGCTCCAAGACCTTTCCCTTACGAATCGAATAAGGCTGTGCCATGGATATACGACATCCATACTTCTGCCGACAGTGATATCTCCAATATCGCTGGACTTGGGGGCATGACTAGGAGTGGCAGGATCTACACTCCCGAAGATCTTCATGATAAAGCTCCCAAGAATAAAGAAAAAGGAAAAGATAAAACCGAGGAAAAAGAATCCGAGGAGGAGACTGATGAGCTGTTAAAATTCATCAGACAGAGCGAGTACTCCATTGTGGATCAACTTCACAAGACACCAGCGAAGATCACTTTGTTGTCGTTGATCCTAAGCTCCGAACCGCATCGGCAAGCTTTGTTGAAAGTCTTGAACGAGGCGTATCTATCACACACCATATCCCAAGACAAATTTGAGGGGATTGTTAGTCACATCACGGCTAATGATCACCTCACCTTCACAGATGAAGAGATCCCCACCGAGGGACCGCACCATAACAAGCCCTTGCACATCTCTGTAAAGTGCAAGGAGTATCACATCGCGAAGGTCTTGGTGGATAATGGATCTTCCTTGAACGTGATGCCAAAAAGAACGTTCGATCAGATGGCAATCAAGGGAGTCCAAATGCGCCCAAGCAACATGATCGTTCGAGCTTTCGACGGCTCTAAAAGAGAAGTGGTGGGAGAAGTCAGTCTTCCAATCCAAATCGGACCCACTATCTTTAACGTCGAATTTCAAATAATGGACATTACTCCTGCATACAGCTGTCTCCTCAGCCGACCTTGGATTCATGATGCGAAAGTTGTACCCTCTACGCTCCACCAGAAAGTCAAGTTCATCGTGGGTGACAAACTGGTGACCGTGCAAGCTGAAGATGACATACTCATCAGTAAGCCATCCAACATACCTTATGTGGATGCAGCAGAGGAAGCTTTGGAAACCGCCTTCCAAGCATTGGAAATCGCCAATGTTGAGATATTTCCCCGAGAAATGAAGAAGGTAGCTCATATGCTCACAAAGAACGGATACTTGCCAGGACAAGGATTAGGTAAGGACTCCCAAGGGATCCCGGAGCTACCTATTATCAAGGACAATCCGGGGAAACAAGGGTTAGGATACAACCCTAGCAAAGATCAAAGGACGAAGAGGAATCAAGATCCTTCTCGACGTTCTTTAAGCCAGATCTTTAAGAAGGCTGGTTCACAAACGTCAAGGCCAGCTGTCGTCATCAAGTGTTCTTTTCCTTCTAATAGGGATGTGTAAACCTGATGACTATTAGAGATCACTCCTCGGGGACAGCCCGACCCCCGAGCCTCGATAGGGCACATGTTTCCACTATGATTATAATAAAATCATTCATTATTATTTCTTATTGCTTCTTTTCTCGCTTGCAATAAAATTCTAGACCGCGTTATTTAACCCTGTTTGAATAAACATGAATGAGGTTAAAATCGTCTTAAAAAATAAACCCACATCATTTTGCGTGGAAGTGTGCACGACAACTTGGAGCACCTTTTCTTGGCTTCAATAAGTGCCATCATGGATAAAAAGAAATCCTAAAAAAAAAAAAAAAAAAAACTCGGCAGGAAACCCAAAAAGGGGGCTGCGCAAAATAAGAGTAAAAGACCCGCTAGGAATCCCACAAAAGGGTGACCTAGGCAAAAATTAGGGTTACAAAATAATAAACAAAAAGAAAAAGCCCGCTAAGACACCACAAATGGGTGTTTTAGGCAAAAGTAAGGGCCATCAAAAAGAAAAAGAATAATAATAAATCCATGATGGTACCATCAATCGAATTCAACAAGGGGGGCTCAAGAAAAGCTATCCAAGTTGTCAAAGCACAATCATTAATAACAAAGATGTGTTTAACTTCATAAGTGTTTAATCAAACTAACCTAAACACTTGAGCCTACCATTGGCCAGCCATTCTTTCAAAATCCATTTTTCGAAAATAAAATAATCCCCTCTAAAACACAAACTTTTGAAAACATATATCCTTTCCTTCTCTTCTCCCTTGTCCCAAAGATTTTTGAATAATCTAAGTGGAAACATGGAGATATAGTGGTCAATAGGAAGGTTGACACATCTTCTAAAGGAAGGGAGAATCATTTGGTTGATAACACCAAAAATCAAATACGCATCATTCCTCGGTTACAGAAATCGGCAAAGCACAGTCTGTCTGGAGGAATGGCAAGATCCAAACAAAGAACGCATCGATTAATTCTTTTGAAAAACTGAATCAAATAGAATTAGGTGCATCTCATTTGCATACATGCATACAGATGATAGGTGTACTAGAAGATCACTTATTCTCTGTTTATATTTAAAAAAAAAAAAAAAATCAAAAATCAAAAATCAAAAATCAAAAATCAAAAAATCAAAAATCAAGAATCAGAAAAATCCAATACGCCCGTATTGGTATTAATACGGTCGTATTGGAGTTAACGTTAAGTACAACGTTTCAACTCCAATACGGGCGTATTAAAATCCAGTACGCCCGTACTGAACCCCAATACGGTCGTATTGAATCCAATACGGTCCATATTGATTGTAAACTTTGTACATCAATGGAAAGGCCAATACGGCCGTATTGAATCCAATACGGGCCGTATTGGCGGAATTTTGCCTATAAATAAGACCTCCCCTCCCTCATTTTGCATACCTTTCTTCATTCTCCACATTCCTTGCTTGTGAGTGCATTCCTACAAAGATTATCAGAAATGGCAGAATCTTCTCGCAAAAGGCAGAGAGCCCCGGCCAGACGTGTAATGACAGATCGACACCGGGACCGGCTACAGCTTATAGAGACGTTCACCATCGAGCCGTCAAGGGTGCTCGACTTTGAGCTTCTCCGAGCAGTGGGCTTGGAGAATGATGTCAGGAGCTACTTCGACGCCATAGGATGGGGATTTGTCCTTAATCCACCATCCCAACTATATTTGACGGCCACGAAGGAGTTCTTGGCTACAGTCGGCGTCACGGAGTCGACTAACAGCTATGGGGAGGATGTTTGCGCGGTGGATTTCTGGATGAATGAAGGATACCGCTCGCTGACGTTGGACGAGTTCAACGTCCAGGCAGGGTTTTTCAGCCGCACTGATCAGCTGGCATTCCGAGATGCCATATGCGAGTGGCCTGATCAGTGGACTCCGGTTGAGATGTGGAGTTTGCTCACTGGCCGACGGGATTATCATTCAGGGGTGAAGGGCTCCCGGCTCCCGACTGCTCTTAGGATCTGTCACAAGATCCTCACCAGTACTATTCATGGCAGGTCCAAGAGTCCGGAGTCGATTACACGGCCGGATCTGCTGGCCTTATATTGCATGGCCACCGGCCGGAAGGCCAATCCTGGATATTTCTTCCTCGAGCACGTGAAGAAGCTTGGGGTACGAGAGGGAGGAGAGTCCAGACAGGGGTACATCTTGGTTGCCCCACTCCTCTCACAGCTGGCGGAGACATGGGGATGTCCCGATGGTGCAGAGCCAGGGGCATTGGCGCCGAAGCTGATTGGTGCCTCCACCCTGATTAACATGAAGATCATCGCTAGATCGCCAGGAGGGGGGGTTTGTGCGAGTAGATGGCCTCGAGACCTTCGACGACCTCCTCAACAACCTCGACTTTGAGGGAGGCGACGCCCCGCAGCCAGAGGCTAGCACATCACGGTCGGACAGGGGATACTTTGACGCCCGCTTCGACACACTGCAGCAAAGCATTGACACGCGATTCGATGCTTTTCAGCAGAGCATCGACACGCGATTCGATGCTTTTCAGCATAGTGTCGGTACATGGCAGCAGAGTACCGATACTCGACTAGACAGCTTGGTGCAGGGTTTCGACAACCTCTCAGTCTGGCTCCATAGCCACTACCCCACTCCTCCTCAGGATCCGCCGGCCGATGAGTGAAGACCGGATTGCTTCCTTTAATTTTTATGTATTTAGTTTGTTTGGGCTGTGTCCCATCTTTTGATTTCTTTTGATTTCTCTCGTACAAACTTATTTTCTATTTTATGAAAATTTCCACTGTTTGATTTTAAATTCTCTAGCAATTTAAATTCTGTACAACAAAAGCCAAAAACATAAAAAAGGCAAAATACAGAAAAAGCCAAATCAGAAGAAAAGGCAAAATACAGAAAAAGCCGAAAATGAAAAAAGGCAAGGATATAGAAAATCCAACAAACAGATTGCACAGAATAACTGAGCCTGGAGAGGCTTGCCGAAATAATACTCCCGCAGAATAACCGAGCCTGGAGAGGCTTGCCGAAACAATACTCATCAGTTTGTACAGAATAACTGAGCCTGGAGAGGCTTGCCGAAACAATACTCCTCAGTAAACAGAATAATTGAGCCTGGAGAGGCTCGCAGAAATAATACTCCCCAGAGGGAACCTCAATTCATGCTCTTGGATTCAAAATCCCCAGCAAGAGCTATCAAGCAAGATCGTCAAAATCTCCAATGGAAGTATGATCATCCAAGCAGTATATTCAAGTCAAAGGACTTTAAAACTTCTTCAGTGGAAGATAACTCTCCGACTCAAGCGTTGAGTGAGACTAAGCCTGCAGAGGCTTCCTAAATAATACTCTGGGATACACAAGATCCCCAAATCCCCAATCGCCTACTCAAGAGGCATCCCTACAAAAGGAGAAAAAAATAAAAAATCTCAATAAATATTCCCCAAGCGGAATGCGGCATCCAGCCAAGCACCGAACATCAAGATTATCTGCCTAACAGAAGAGGCCAGTCAAGAAATGAATGACAGAATTCCCTAGTGGATAATAGCCTACACAGAGGCTACAAAATCAGAAAATTGAAAAGAGTCACCCGAATAAGGACAACCGGGATACTCCACCAACGTCAAAGGACGTCAGCCAAACATAAGGCATCGCTCAACTCAAAGAGAGAGCATCTGTGTCCACACCCCAAGGATTCAGAAATTCCCCATGGGTACCAACAATGCAATGCAAGTTGGGGCACAGGAACCTATGAATGACTGCACATCCCCTAGACGGATCCCTGCGTTATCCAGCCCTCAGCGGCACAAAATCAGAAAAAAACTGTCGAAGCAGCATAGTGGACTGTGGAGACAAAAATCATCTCAAATCCCTGGAGAGGGTAAACTCGCATTGCCGAAGTGATCAGAAGACACGGACGCAGTCCCTGGAGAGGGTAAACTCATCTGCCGATGTTAAGACGCAGTCCCTGGAGAGGGTAAACTCACCTGCCGATGTTAAGACGCAGACCCTGGAGAGGGCAAACTCAACTGCCAAATGTTAAGCGGCAGAGCCTGGAGAGGCGGTACTCAATCATCAGGGTGATGTTAACACACTGGTGTCTAGCTTCCGGCTCGGGCGTCGAGTGAGGCTAGGTCTGGAGAGACGGTACTCAACCATCAGCGTCATCAGAGGTGCGTTGATGTCCAACTTCCGGCTCGGGCGGCGAGTGAGGTTGGGCCTGGAGAGGCAATACTCAATCATCAGTGATGTTAAAACACTGGTGTCTAGCTTCCGGCTCGGGCGTCGAGTGAGGCTAGGTCTGGAGAGACGGTACTCAATCACCAGCGTCGCCAGAGGCACGTCGGTGTTCAACTTCCGGCTCGGGCGTCGAGTGAAGTTGACCCTGGAGAGGGTAAACTCAGCTACCGAGGATGTCAGAAGCGCCGAGGTATGCACCCACCTGGAGAGGCTACTCAACAATTTTCCACCGGAAGACATTACAAGTCAGAAGGTCGGCACATCACCCGGACAATTGGGTCAACTCCTTTACTTGTCAGCCGGTACACCAAAAGGCCGTCCGACTAAGTAAAGGGGGGGCAGCTGTAGACCCCTAAAATTGTCCGGGTCGGAAATAAAACTCGAAGACCCTCAAAGATCGAAGGAAAGTCAGCCAGAAGGACTCCTAGAAGACCATAGGATGGCTATCTGTAGATTTAGAGGTCTTAGAGTAGCTTAAAATAAGGAAGTGGAGGGAATGAAGCCCAATACGGCCGTACTAAACTTAATACGGCCGTATTGAAGCTTCAATATGGCCGCAGTGAACTCAATACGGCGTATTGAAGTTTCTGAAACTTCAATACGGCCGTACTGAAATCAATACGGCCGTATTGAAGCTTCAATACAGCCGCAGTGAACTCAATACGGGCGCATTGAAATTTCTGAATTTCAATACGGCCGTATTGAACTCAATACGGCCGTATTGAAGTTCAAAAATTTCAATACGGCCGTATTGATTCCATAGCCCGTATTGCGCCTGTTCCCTATAAATATGGCGTCATTTTGACGTCATAGGACACTTTTACACACAGTTTTAACCCTCTTCTTGAGTATTCTGGGTTTTTTTGAGCAGTGCTCTGCCTAGAAATCACTCGGAGAGTTGATCCGACGAAGTTTTTGAGTTCTGAGCATTTTGCTTGAGTCTCGAACTAAGTCGAAGGGAAATCCATCGGATTTCCAAGTCAAAAATTATTTTTTAGGAAGGAGTGAGCGGGCTTGTAAGAGCGAGGGAACGCCAAAAAGCTTCCCAGTTTTACTCGATATATAAAAAGCACGCTTCAAGAGGTTTCTTTTCTAAAAATCCCTTCTTTTACTGCTTTCTGTGTGCATATTAAACTGTCATCATGTAGATAGTTAATTTATAATTGCTTAGAATAAATAGGGGTAATTTAGTAATTTTGTACTATTATTTTTAGAAATAATCTGTCATAGGGAACCCGAAAGGGGCGTTGTGGGGTGCTAATACCTTCCCCACACGTAACCGACTCCCTTACCCAACTCTGGTTGTAATGGCCGAAGTTGATTTATAAAATCAATTGCCTTATCCCTTTTTCCAATGTTTTGAGTAAAACATTGGTGGCGACTCCACGAACCCTTTTACTACGAAAACCACTAATCCATGGAGGGTCCCGCTTGGGATTAACATGGATTGGTGAGACATTTAATAAATAAATTGGATAAGATCGACAAGGTCTCAGTTTGAGAACAAGTCGTTCTAATAATCCAATACATTTTCAAAACTAAAATAAAAGCGAGCTCGACCGTCTTCGCGACCGCCGAGGCCCGTTTGGGCCGGTGGCGACAAGGCACATCCTTGGCCGAGTGAGTACTCGGGAGGGAAGCCTTGTGAGCATAATCTGAAGGCACGTCCTTAGCCGAGTGAGTACTCGGGAGGGAACCCTTGTGAGCGAAATCCGAAGGCACGTCCTTAGTCGAGTGGGTACTCGGGAGGGAAACCTTTTCAGGAAAGCCGAAGGTACATCCTTGGTCGAGTGAAGACTCGAGAGGGAAACCTTTTCAGGAAAACTGAAGATACATCCTTGGCCGAGTGACAACTCGGGAGGGAAACCTTTTCAAGAAAATAGAAGGTACATCCTTGTCACATCCTTGGCCGAGTGGGTCACTCGATTGGGAAGCCTTTTGAGAATAATCCGAAGGCACATCCTTGGCTGAGTGGGTCACTCAGTTGGGAAGCCTTTTGAGAATGATCCGAAGGCACATCCTTGGCCGAGTGAGTACTCGGGAGGGAAGCCTTGTGAGCAAAATCCGAAGGCACGTCCTTAGCCGAGTGGGTACTGTAGACACCCAATTTCGTCCGGGGGCAAACAAAATAGGACATCAGAGGACTCAAAAGCCAAAATCAACTTTTTTAGTGGCCCGAAACGGGCCGTTCCCAAGTCCGGAACGGGCCGTTCTCGAATCAGAACGGGCCGTTCTGAGGCTTCTCAAAGGCCTAAAAATTGTTGGTTGGAACGGGCCGTTCTAGACCAGAACGGGCCGTTCCAAACCAAAAAAATGGCCTAAAATCTGTAACCCAGAACGGGCCGTTCTGAACTTAGAACGGGCCGTTCTGGTTCCCCGGAACGGGCTGTTCCAGGGTGCAAAAATATAACTTAACGTTCGGTTCCGGAACGGGCCGTTCCGAATCTAGAACGGGCCGTTCCGGCCCACATCTGATGCCTATAAATAAGAAATCTCGGGCATAGTTCTGGGGACCTCCAAAATTTCGTCCAAAGCTCCATAGAGCTCGAAATTTCTCCCTTTTTTCTCTCTCTCTCTCTCCTATTGTACTTCTTGAATTTTGTGAGGCTTATTGTAGTGTGAAAGGTTTCCACAAAGCACCTAAAATCCCCATAGTTGAAGATCCAATAAAGCTTGTTACGAGGTATTACTCATCAATCTCTTGTTTTATCTTTCTCTTCTTTTATTTTACATTGTTATAATAAAAATAATCATGTAGATATTTTAGAGTCAATTGTTTAATTTAAATTTCAAGCATGTAAATAGTCATCAATAAAAGGGGATTTAGTATTTATATTATTATTATTTATAATGTTAAACTTCGTCATAGGGTACCGATTAAGGGCGTTGTAGGGGTGCTTAATACCTTCCCTACACGTAACCGACCCCGAACCCAATTCTGGTTATCAAGGCCATTATTGGACTTTTAAAAACCTTTTCTTTTTCCAATATTTTGAGTAAAATATTGGTGGCGACTCCATGAACCTATTTTCAAAACCATTAATTAAGGATTAGTCTGGTGTCTGGGCATTCCTTAATTGATGAGATCTTTAAAAGGATGTCTAAACCATAGGTCGCAAGATCGGAAATTTTCGGGTTGCGACAGGTACTCGGGAGGGAAACCTTTTCAAGAAAGCCGAAGGTACATCCTTGGTCGAGTGACGACTCAAGAGGGAAACCTTTTCAGGAAAACTGAAGGTACATCCTTGGCCGAGTGACGACTCGGGAGGAAAACCTTTTCAGGAAAGTCGAAGGAACATCCTTGGTCGAGTGACGACTCGGGAGGGAAACCTTTTCAAGAAAATAGAAGGTACATCCTTGTCACATCCTTGGCCGAGTGGGTCACTCGGTTGGGAAGCCTTTTGAGAATAATCCGAAGGCACATCCTTGGCTGAGTGAGTACTCGAGAGGGAAGCCTTTTGAGTTAATATTCGAGCAAACAATAAAGAAGAAAGTGATGAATGAGAGTGAATTGTACTTCATTGATTGGTGCCTCGTTAAAAACCTTGTCGGCCAAAACCCCTTTTCACATGTTTATAAGGGGAGAAAAAACCAATCAAGGAAAAGAGTGCACCTTTGTGTATACATCATTTCAAACATACATCAACTTCTCTATCTTTCCCATAGTTTCAACTTGAGCTTGGTTGTGGAAATTAGCTAGCTCTTCTATTTGCATATACTTATCAGCCTGCCTACGTAGATCATCCATGTCTGTAAGGGGCTTCTTGCAAATGCTGTTGACGAAAGACCCTGGTTTTAAAGCCGTAGTGAGATGGTGAAGTGCGACCGCTGGGTTAAGATCTTTAACTTCTAGCGCTGCCTTGTTGAACCGATCCATGAAGGTCCGGAGAGACTCCTTATTTTCTTGTCGAATGCTGACTAGCGACAGGCAAGTCAACTGGTGTGGCCGACTAGTGGCAAATTGGATGGTAAGCTGGGTAAGAAAAACATCAATGTGCTCGTCAGGGTCTGTCGTGCCATCATACTTGTCTATCGGCAGGGACTTCCAATTATCCAATAAAGATGATTGCATGATAGACGGAGTGAAAGGGTGTCGGCGTGAACCAATCGGTGCCAAGAGGTTTGTGGATCGGCCGACCGTTGGTATTCGAGACTTTTCTGGTGCGACAGCCGAAGCATGAGGGATCGAAGTGTGGATTTGGTGGGACTGGAAAGACCCTTGTGTGGGTTGGCTGAGTGGGATTTGACGAAGAGTCTTTGTTTTTTAGTGCTTCATTTTTTGCTTTCAGGGCCGAAAGTTCCCTAGCATCTTTCTCCCTTTCTTGTCTCATGACGGCTATCTCCTCATTTAGTTGATGAACGATCTCCGACAGATTCGTTTCATCAACAACTTCCACATGGTCTTCTTCGGATCGATTGTTGTCCATATTCGTCTTCCTAGTATTCAGCATAGTTCTAGCTTGTACCTTAGAGCTTTCGGTTCGGCCCCACGGTGGGCGCCAAAATGTACCTGTCTGAGGGACACACTAGTAATCTTCTTGTATTCTGAGGGCCGAACGGGAGCTCCAAGCGAATATTCCAGTGCGTGGAGGGTACCTGCAAAAGGCACTCTGACGCTCAAGTCAGGACAAGCACGAGTATCGATAGTAATTAATGAACAGTATCATACCTCATTTTACGTGACTTATTTATACTGGTTGTAATGGGCCCTAAGCGTGGTGGGCCTGTTCTGACATTTTCCAAATTAGGTAATACGATGCTAAATGACTGATTATGCCTTAATCGTGTGTTTATCCTTGTTAATCATGATCGTTGTTATAACTGCAGTATTTAGTCGTCTCGGTCGTTGGCCGAGCCAAGAGGCAAAGGGCTGCCAAAGTATGGGTGTCTTGTACAGAGAGGGTGTGTCATGTGCCCTTTCATGTGGTCGATGTGATCCTCCCAGTACACAACCTATAGGTGTCGGTAAAGATATAAAAAAAAAAAAAATATATATATATATATATATATATATATATATAAAAGGGAAATGATTCCTAATTAACGCTCCATATATATTTTAAAAATTTTCATCAACACCTCTCATTTTATTCGATTTTTCTTTTTATCACAATATATTACTTATTAAATTATATTTTTCTTTACTCTCTTTCACCAGGTATTAAATAAGTGTCCAAAAAATCATTTTTGAATATAAAATTTACAAAAGATCGAAAAAGGGAAGGAAGGGACACTAAATAAAAAACTCACACAAACTTGGTCACTTTGTACGTCTATCGTTGCTAAACTGCATATCTGCTTGATATAACAAAGGGACACAAAAATATCATCACGCAAGAATATCTTAATTTCTTAAATAGTTATACATGTACATAAAAAGGAGTTAATGAATCTGTTAGCCGTTTGGTTCCAATATTATATAACACAAGCTAATTAAAGTTAAATATTGTCAAAACAACAGAGGGTCAGAAGCGGTTACTTCTTGTCCTTCTTCATGCTGCATTGCTGCTTTGCCAATTCTTCTAAAAGCTAGGATTGTATTCTAGTCGTAGGGACAGGAATATGGATAATTTATACAAAATTGAAGCCGTGGGTAATGTGAAACCTATACTGTTAATGATAGTGGTCCAGACTCTATATGCAGTGGTGAATATCATGATAAAGTTGGTAGCAGATGATGGAATGAGTTTGAGTATTCTTGTTACCTACCGGTTCATCTTTGCTTCAGCCTTCATTGTTCCACTTGCTCTTATCTTTGAAAGGTATGTGTGTTTCTCTCTTTGAACAAGTTTCCCATTAAAGGGTTATTAGGAAATTAATAAAGATAGTTACTCGCTTTTCCTATGCACATAATTTCATTTAGTATAGCTGATCCACACATTATATATTATATTTTTTCAAATAGAAAAAAGCAATTTTATTAACTTAAATTTTCAATTATGAAAAATGATTGTATCTGCAATTTTTATTGGCATGTGTTTCACCAGGAAAAGTCTGCAATGTCTTACTGGGCAAGTTCTACTCCAAGGTCTTCTTTGTGGAGTATTTGGGTAATATTTCTAGTTCCCTAATTTATTTAAGATAGTCAATTTAAGCAAGTGTGAGATGATGATTTTAAATTTTTCAGGGGAGCCTTACTGCAAAATCTCTATGTTAAATCCTTGGCCTTGACATCCGCAGTTTATGTTACAGCCATGCTGAACCTCATCCCTGCTGTCACATACGTCTTGTCAGTTTTTGTTGGGTAGGCCCCATAACTTGTATCAATCACTGAATCACCATTAATTGTTAACATGTCTTACACCAAAAGGGGTGAGCAACGGGTGGGTTTGGTCGGGTTCGGGTGAAAAATGTCCAATCCATTGTAAACCGACTTTTAAAAAATGTGACCTATATCCGACTAACTGAGCTTTCGATTTGAGGCGGTTCGGGTTGAAACGGATTCGAATTTAAGCGGGTGGGTATAATCGGGTTTGAATTTTTTTGTAAACCAATTTATCTTAAGGAAGATGAAGCTTAAAACGATAAAAAATATTTTTAAAATAGTGTATAAAAATATAATGAAGGTGACAATAGATGGTATAAGTAGATTCGTAGTTGAAACATTTACAAACTAAAGAAACAAAAATAAAAGATAACAAAATTCATAGTTGTTACATGGAAAAGAAATATAAAGTTAGATTACAAAATCATAAGAAATCACAGTCACACAAAATGTACTCAAAATGGAGATAAGAAGATGGAAAAGAAAGATAAAGAAAGAAGCAAAAAGATAACTCTAAAAATGGACTAGTGTGTTGAGAAGTTGAATGAGGAAGGAGAAGACAAAATAAATATCTAAGTTATGAAAAAAAGGAAAAAAATAAGTTACAAATTGATGGCTATATTATACTTGAAATAAAGACTTTTAAGTTTGGACCATTGTTATTTAGTTATACAAAAGTAATAAAAATTTAAACTTATCTCATTTTCGGTTGAGTTCGGTTTTTGGCGGGTTTAAAAATTCAAAACCGAACCCGCCCAATATAACCCGTATAAAATCAAAATTTTAACCCGATTTACCCATAAGACCCGCCCGAACCCACCCAAAAATAATATTTTTTATCGGATTTTTCGGGTTCGGTTCGGGTGTCGGTTTAATGCTCACCCCTAACCAAAAGTAAAAACAAAAAAAAAATTGTTAATATGCTAAACGTCATTACTAATTACAAATGTTCTGATACAACCTTTTAAATACACTTTTATTATTGACTAAAAATATTTAGAAATCACAAAATCTTATAGATTTCATCTCTTACTGAGTTTCACTTATGATCTTATACTTTTTTAAGTAAATTTTAAAAACTTGTTTAGATATATGATAAAAGTATTTCTAAAAGTTTCTTTATAAAAAAATATTTTTTATTTTTTAATAAAAAAAACTCTTGAAAAATACTTGTGAATTTGCATCTAAACAAATTCCAAATTATGATATTAAAAAAATTGTCAAAAAGAATGTATTAGAAAATATTGAATATCATTCAATGCCATGCATGGTGGTGGTTTCATCCCCATATATATCCCTGCTTGTTGCAGATTTGAGAAGTCAAATCTTGGAACAGTAGGTGGGATGGCGAAGTTGGTGGGAACATTAACAGGAATTGCGGGTGCCATGATCCTAACTTTCTACAAAGGAAGAAGGCTATGCCTTTGGTCAACATACATTGACTTGTCGCACCATGCCACATCACCACCCACTGCCCCCACCGGTTCTCTTCTGTGGGGCTGCATTCTAGCTTTTGCAGCCACTCTCAGTTACTCCTTGTGGTTGATAGTCCAGGTTAATTAAACTCATAATACCCTTTAATAACTTTTTGGCAATTTTACGAAAATGTGTTACAATCTCATGCTACTGCCACATACTTCTGGTTCCATATATTACTCCTAGAATTTCTCTATTTTTATACATTTTTTGGCCTAAACTCACTCGGTATATATAATTGAAATTTTGTAACACCGTAAATTTGGATAAGCAGACAAAGATGAGCCAGAAGTTTCCGTGGCACTACTCAATTGCAGCTTTAACCTCTGTAACGGCCTCAATCCTATCCGTTATATTTGCACTTTGTACGGAGAGAGATTGGAGCCAGTGGAAACTTGGTTGGAACTTGAGGCTTCTAACAGCAGCTTCTGCGGTATTGCTTTTGGTGTTTTCTACATACATACTACTCTCTCCATTGCCACAAATAACCAAAACATGCAATGCATGGTTAAAATTTTAAAATGAAGTTAATTAATTATAAGATATAATTTGTTGCTCTATTTTTGTTTTGTAGGGTATCTTTGCCTCTGGAGTGTGCTATACCCTACTAGCATGGTGTGTGCGCAGGAAGGGACCTTTATTTGCGTCTGCTTTTAGTCCTCTAATGCTGGTGGTCGTGACCCTTGCCGGGCCATTGGTACTAGATGAGTGTCTCAACATTGGAAGGTGAATTAAGAAACCAAACCAACTATGCAATTATGAACCTTCAAGTTCCTCGTTTCAAGTGTGAATGCCCTAATTAACTATTATGGTTTATGTATGTTTGTATGTACTGTGCAGTTTAACAGGATCAGTGTTGATTGTGGGTGGATTGTACATGTTGTTGTGGGGTAAAAGCAAGGAAACACCAAGGGAGCTGAGTGAGATGGTGTCC
This sequence comes from Cajanus cajan, assembly GCF_000230855.2. NCBI lineage: Eukaryota > Viridiplantae > Streptophyta > Magnoliopsida > Fabales > Fabaceae > Cajanus > Cajanus cajan. The sequence continues at coordinate 65,297,388 of NC_138518.1, forward strand.
TCAAAAGGCTCTCCCCAATGTGATCCAATTCACATTATTAATAACCCATCTTTGGCATGCAGCCAAAGGAATCATGACAACAAGATTCTACCAACTGTTCCTTCTTGTACACCGTTAAGTGTCAACCATTCATAAGACGAAATTCAACAATTGAATCTGTTGTCCTGATAAGATATTTGAGTAATTAGTATACTATACATTTATATGTTGGATTGGGAATTTAAATAGAATAATTTATTTATTTAAAAAAATTTAAATTTTTTGAAATAAAATATCTTATTTAAACGGAAAATTTATAAAGATTTAAAATTCAAGCGTGAAATTTCTTGAAATAGTAAAATTTTAAATTCTTTTAAAACAGTAAGAATTTGAAATTTTTCATTTTTTTTTTCTTATTTCACTTATATGTTATCTTATCTCTTATCTCTTCATATTTTTAATTATTAAATATTTAAAAATATTTTTAAAATTATTAAATATTATTTAATATTAATTTTTAAAATTATTAAATATTTAAAAATTAGCCAATATTCATTTTTATAAAATTTAATTTAAGAATCTCAACATATAAATATATTTTTAAAATTAAATTTACCATGTGAGAATCAAATTATTATATCCAACTTAACAATTTAAAATTTGATAAATTTAAATTGACTTATCCAAACAAAATATTTTAAAAATAAAAGAAATTGAAATTAAAATAATTCAAATACCAAAAATTTTAAAATTTTTAAATTTATAAAATTTCTCATCCAAACACACCATTAATTACAACATAATAAAAATTCAATCCAACATACCACCGGTTTATTGGGGACCAGATACATGTATTGTTTATTTATTACTTTGTATTAATGGGATTGCCTTCTAGAAATTCACTTTTAAAAGTGAGTATATTTAAGTAATATTTACAATAGTTTTAGTACATGATCATATTTCACTTTAACCGGTGTCTCAACGAATATTGAATATGTAATTTCTTTGAAATATTTTTAAATTTTAGTTTTGGATTTATCTAACTAACACGATCAGCAGCTTCAGGGTTTACGTTATTAAGCCCAATTTAACCAGCAAAATGAAGCCCAAAACAGTCCAGGTTATCCAAGGTACTCACTGGGCTTACTACCCAATCTGTGGCCCATTACGTCATTCAGCCTACACCACACAAATCAAAGAATCTTCAACACTTTCTCACACACACCCCCCTCTAGGAATTCTAAAATATTAAAAGCTGAACCCACACACTCTTCATTGGCAAGTATCTCGTGATTGTGCTAAGATGTTATGGTCGTGACTTATTTGCATTCAAAGACTATAGTGTATCTGATCATGTAAACTTACTTTTCATAAATTGCTACCCTATTGATTCACTACTGATATGAAAATTAGAATGCATTTACAAGTAAACATTCTTTAATTAAGAACTAATTCTTCACTTATCAAAAGAAATATGTTTGTGTATGTGTCCAACCATTTGAAGATCTCACATGGTTTAAGAATAAAATTATAATAATGTAAAATAACTAAGAAGTAATTTTTGTCTTATAATTTGATCTTGTAAGATTAAATTAGATTCTTATTCCAGTTTTTTAAGATAGTATCAAAGTATAATATAGTATTATAAGACTTATCAGACCACCTGTTATCATACTATTATTGAATTACTCGCAGATGTCTAGTGATACAATTTTCAAATTTAAAATTTGAGATGTTCAATCTTGACATAAGAGAATGTGTTGAAGATTCTCATCGACTAAAAATAATATTATAATAGTATAAGTTTAATTTTGTAAGATCGAGTAAATTTCTAATCTAGTTTCTTAAGAAAATCTGCATTTGGGTTTTAAATTCTATAATCAACGGGTCCAAATTTCCTTTTATCAAGGTTCTTGCTTCTTTTAGCAACGTTACTGTTTCCTTTCTCAAATCTGTTTGATTGACAGATCATTAGGCAAGTATATTAAATCTGTTTTTTTCACTTTTTTGTTACCTGTGTCATCATAAACCAACGTATGAGCCATTGTAACTCTAGTGAATGCATGGTGTAAAAGGGTTTAGAGGTTTTGTTCCGATGACATTAGGATAACTTGTGTAGAGTGCATGTTTGGTAATTGGGTGGTGCTGGTGCTTATGATCACCACCGTGGTGATGGTTGTGCTTTAGAGGTTACGATTACTGCTAGCTGCTAGCTAGAACTTTAGTGTGGGCCCTGTTCATAAATGCTAACAACCATGGTGCTTCCGAATATCAGCTATGATTGTTAAGATGAGCAGAACAAGTTGTAGAAACAAGTAACTATCTAAGCAGACTTCTTAACTACTTTCTTTAAATGTCAAGTGGGGCACCTGCTCTCAAATTTAACCCACTGGATTATCATAATCTTGTCCAAGAACACCTGTTTTTATACCGCTACAAATTTATTCGAACCTATTAAGCTTAATTTTATAAATTGAAGTTCATTTTTAATTTAACCCTATATATTAAACGTCAACATTTATTTTACGCGAAAGTATTTTCTAGAGATTTTTTTTTCAACGAAAAGGTTTTTAAGAATTTGTTTAAATTCAATTTTTATTTTTTATAATTATTTATAAATTAAATATTAATTTTAAAATTAAATTATCAAAAAGTAAAATAAATTTTTGTAATAATATAAAAATTATTCATGAATCTAAAATATAATTTATATGTTTAAAAATATTTATATATACTAATTTTAATTATAATTTATATATTCAAACATAATATATATATATATATATATAATTTATTATAAATTTTAATTATATATAATAAACGTATATGTGTATTGCACATATTAAAATACTAATTTTATAAATAGTTATATTAATATTAGGTTTAATTGCATTGTGTGATCTCTAAATTTTCACTTTGTTGTAAATCTTGTTCCCAAATAATTATTATATACATGCATAGAGAGTGTATCAAGAGAGAAAAATGTCTTGTTACAAGAGATGAGAGGATTGAATAATAGTATTTGGATTAAAAGTAACTTATTTGATGATTGGATTAAATTTTTTGTTAAAGTATTTTGAATTACCATCTCATGGTAACTACCATACCACCACCACTCTCATTGTATGCATAATTACTACCTTCATCTTCAACAGTAACTATGGGAGTAGTGGTTGTGCCAATGACGAGAACAATAACAACGAAGATTATGACATGATAATGATAATGATAGTGATAAGCAATGGTTATGAAACAATGAAAAAGTTACAATGATGATAACAATGACAATAATAATGGTGATAAATATTTGTTAATAGTAATAATGGTGATGATGGTAGTAGTAATGATTATAAATGTCATTGTCTCCACCACCACCATTGTCAACACTCTCATTGTTATTGAGGTGATGGGTTAATGGTGGTTGTCACATGAGAAGGTTTAGTTCATAATACTTCTTCCATTCTTTTTTACTTCTTAGTTTCTTAGTAAATTTTTTTTTTATTTACTTGTCATTTTCAAAAGATATCATTAATTTTGTTTGTCAATTATACTTTTATATTTCACCTAACTTTTAATTAATTTACACATGACAACTAATATGCATTTAGAGGAGTGCTAGCAACATATTCTATAACACACTCCTCTTAGCACACACTTTTATTAGTTAAATTTTTTTAAAAACTACAAAGTCAGTCATTAAGAGTAGGTAGAGAAAGGGGGGAGGATCCACTTACTCTAAGAGTAGGTTTTGGTAGAGTTACTTAATTTAATAATTCATGTTCTACATTAAATTTCAGTGTGTCATTAAAAGTTCTTAATGCATAAATCAAGTTTATAAATTTTATAAAAAAAATAAAATTATTTGATACTTTATTTTATTAATTCAAATTGATCAATAATCATAAAGGTATTTTATACATTAATTAAAATTTATACAACAAAGTATCATATGATTTCTAAATTTTTAAAAAATTTATAGACTTGAACTATGTATTAAAAAATTCTAATTTAACAATTTAATTGTTAAATTTTTATGTAAAATATAAGTTATTGAGTAAAGTAAGTCAACCAAAACTTATCCTTGGAATAAATGAATCCCTCCAAAGAAAGAGAATGGATCCACTTACTTTAAGATTAAGTCTTCTAAGATTTTCTCTACTCAATAATTTATATTTTAAATTAAATTTTAACTATTCAATTATTACATTAAAAAAAAATTAATGCATAGAACAAGTTTACAAATTATTTAAAAAATTGAAAAATATTTGATACTTTATCTTATTAATTCAAATTGACAAACAAAAATATTTTATATATTGATTTAAATTTATATAACAAAATATAAAATAATTTTCAAATCTTTTAAAAATTTGTAAATTTAATTTATACATTAAAAAGTTTTAATTCAATCATTGAATCATTGACATTAATTAATATAAAATATGAATTATTGAATGGAGTAAATTTAGGTTTAAGATTTAGGATTTAACATTTGACGTACTATTTTTTTCCTTACAAATTTTTATACTATTTTTATGATTTGTATTATCATTTGACTCACTTTTATGATTTGTATTATCATTTGACTGGTTTTTATGATTTATATTGTCATAAAATACGCATCTCTGTTTTTATTTTTTTAAATTACAAAGGAGTTATACAAAAATATTATACCGGAGATTCGAAATTTCTATAGTACAATAATTAACAAAATGTCAACGGGTTGCTCAAGGCATGATTTTTCACGCAATCATTTAAAAACAAATGTTATCATAAAGAGACAATACAACACTTATCCGTGCCTTTGAATTTGATTCTCATTCTTTAAATGATGTCTATACACTTTTTAATTCATTTTTAGCAATTGTTCGCAAGAATAATGTTTTGCATCTCGTTTGTAAAAAAAGAAAAAAGATTGGTGAACACTTAATACTAATCTAATAAGAAAAGGAGATAGAAAGATATATAATATAATAAAAATTAAAATTAAAAAAAATATATTTATAATATAAAAGGTGCATGTTTATATATTATTCTTGGTTGTTGAAGGTATAACACGAGTGACATGTTAAGATTGAGATATGGATAGAATATAGTATATAGCAGCCATGCAGATGAAGACATTTATACCACGACAAATGATGTGTAACTAGCACTATTAAAATAAAATTCATCACCATCCACCATCTCTATTTTATATTCTTTTTTTTTCCTCCGTACTGTATTTTAGGTTGACTTGTCGTTATTTAAATTGGATTTTTTAATCGCCATATATGAGTCACAACTCACAACGTGTTAATAAAAAAAGAATGATGTTTATTAAATGAAAGTGGAACAGAAAATTTGTACCCCAACATATTTTATCTGCCAATTGAGAAAGGAAAACAAAAGTGTGCAAAGCACGTTGTGTGTGTATAAAATAAAACCAACGACTTGTTGGTTGTGTATATATATTTTGTAGTTTATGCATGTTATTTAAAAAAAAATTAAAAAAGTGATTATTATATATTGTTAGACTGTTAATTTTTTTTTTACGTAATTAACTATTTTTTATCAGTAATATAATAGACAGGAATGAGATCTTTATGGTTAACAAAGAGTCAATGATATACTAAATATCAACGGATCAAATACTATTTTTCACTTAGTAGTTATACTAATGTGGATAATATAAAAAATTTGTATATTATTATATTTTAATTAAATTAAAAAAATCCTATATTTTGATTCACGTATATTTAGTTTTATGATTTTAAAGGATAATGAGTATAAAAGAAATGGACACTAAATTTTTTGAGTTGTGCACTACTCTGATTTCATCATACTTGGTGAAAAACTAACAATTATTTTATATTTTTTAATTCTTTGAAAATTCATAAATTCAAATGTTTTTTAAATTTAAAATTTATAGTTGCCATTTAAGAAATTTTAATTAAATTTATCATTTTATGTTAACGTTAAACGTTATAGGAACGTGCTTTTTAGAAAAATAAAAACAATTTAACTCATTTAAGCTATAAAATAAAATTATTCTAAAACTTAAATTGGATCAAGTCCATTGAACCAATGAAATAGCCAATTAATCGGTCACAGGTCAAGGATTCATTGATGGTCTTAAGTTATTTTATTTTATAAGAAGGTATATTTTTTTTATTGGTTGTGATTATATGTTTAAGTCGGATATTTATATTTTTTAATTAAAAAATATAAGTATTAAGTGATTTGAATTAATGCGATCGTCTTGAGTTTTGTAAAATGAGTGTTTTAGTATGTTCTATTCGTATAATTATTGTGAGACCCTCCTTATTCTTTTCTTCTTCCGCTCCCACTTTCAATACTCTCTACTCTAAGGCTCTCACTCACTCTCTTGTTTTTGGCTGATTCAAGGAAGTGGTGCGGAGTAGCTGTGGTTTCTAGCTGAGTTTGCGGAACTTTCTTTCCTCCTCCTTTGGTTGTTCAAGTTCTTCTTCAACTCTCTTCTCCATTTCTCCTTCCCGAAAGCTCGGATCTTCGAACCGAGGTAAGGGAAGCTAGGTCTCGCTGATTTTTGGCTGTAAATGTGTTTTAGAACTCTCTTGTTGGCCGGTGTTGGTGATTCTTGGTTGAGATGGCTGAAAATAGAACTTTGGGGGTTTTTGGGTTTTGAAGGAAATTTGGGGATTCTTGATGACTAGTGGTTGCATGTTAAAAATGAGGCATTTTTATTGTTGTTTGATGAAAATGGGAACTTTTGGCTGGATTGCATGTGTATTTTCTGTTAAGTTTTGCAGGTTTTGGGCCATTTTCGAAACTTGGAGGAGTTGTTGTTGAACTTCGCGCTGGGCGCTGTTCTTCGCGCCGGGCGCGTGACCACCAGGAGGTTCTGTTTAGGCAAGCCGCCGGGCGCAAAGGTGTGTGCGCCGGGCGAGCTTGAGAATGGGAGCCTCTGGTTGGCCCTCGCCGAGCGGGACTTGAGCTGCGCCAGGCGCGATATCAATGGTGACCTATTTTGGATGTCCTGGTACTGCGCTAGGCGCGTGTTTGGACCCGCTGGGCGTGAGACTCCTTGGGAGTCTCTGCCAGGAGGGCGCTGGGCGCAATTCAAATTACGCTGGGCGCGAGACCAAGGGGAGGTCTCTGCCTTCCCCGCGCTGGGCGCGGGCCTAAGCACGCTGAGCGCATGAGACTCCATGGAGTCTCTGCCTGGCAAGCGCTGTGCGCAATTCTAAATTGCGCCAGGCGCGTGAGGGGGTCACGCCGAGCGCGAGAAGTCTTGCGCTGGGCGCGCTGGCCCCCTGGTGCCCTCTGGACGTGCCACGCCGGGCGCAACCATGGGTGCGCCGGGCGCGCATGAGGATGTTGAATTGAGGTGCTTTTAGCTGTTAAACCTTGCTGAAATTGCTGAGAGAGGTTGTTTTATGCTGAACTAAGCTGAAATAGATGTATAATGCTGTGCTGAGCTGGGCTGTTATTGATGATTTTAAATGTTGTATTATAATTGATGAATATTGTTGTGCTCTAGAATGATGAGCTGAGTTGTGAGTAGTAGGTTGTGTTGAATACTACTAGACGTGCTGTATGCTGATTTGCTGTGTTGTGCCGTGAAATGCTTAGTTGTATGCTGTGTTTGGCCACTATGGTGGTGTTGTTCTAGCCGCTATGTTGGTGCTGTCATTAGTCACTATCGTGGTGCTGTTATAGCCGCTAAGTCGGTGCTGATATTGCCGCTAAGCGGTGCTAATATTGCTGAATTGCTGTGGTGTAGTATAAGTTGTGTGGATGTGCTGATAGTTGTAACTGTTTTCTATCATATTGCTATATATGTATATTGATTTCTTTACACTAGCTTACCCTTTGTTGTTTCCATGATGTTTGGACTGTGATGATCATACTATGTATGGGAGCAGATCAGGGATAGGTTGGTGGCTGATGGTGAGTCCGTAGCGGGCAGGCGGAGTTGATCCTTTAGATCTTTTGTTGTTTAGCTACCCAGCAGTGTAGCCTTTGATGTATTTTGTACACTTTATAACTCTATCCAGACTTGGATCATGTATATGTATATATTCTAGACCTTATATGTATACACTTGTTCCTTTCTGTGTGGTGTTTCTAGTGTGTTGTGCCGTGTGTAGTGACTAGTCGGGTCGTTACAATTATTATATGTAATTAAAATTTATAATAAGTTATATATATATATATATATATATATATTATTTTAAAATATTTATATATATATATACTATTTTTAAATATATAAACTATATTTTACATACCTAATAAATAATTTCTATCATAATAAAAAAAATTATTTATTGATAATTTATTGTAAATTGTTATTTAATTCCTAAATAATAATGATAATAAAAATTAAATTAGATAAAAAAAATTTTAAAAAAAATCCTTATAAATTCTCTCATTAATTAAAAAAATTCCTAAAAATACTCATACAAGATAGAAGATCATATTTAATATATTAAATATCTATAATTCAAAATAACAAATATTGATAAATTTTATGTTAATATTAATAGATAAAAAATAGAAAAAATAATAGTGAGAAAAATAGAAAAAGAAAACTAAGAGATAAAAGAAAAAAAAAATAAAAGAGGGGAGATATATAGTTTCACAAAATCTATTTTACCAAACAATTCATCACATTATGTTTCACAAAAATCTATATGTTTCTTAAGAGATCGAATAATACTTTATAAAATATTACATATTGTAAATAAATGTTTAATCGTATAACTGAATTATAAAAATATAAAATTAAATAAATAAAGGACTTAGTTACAATTATTTTTAGTTTAGGGATATAATTAAAAAAATTAAGGATGAAATGTAATATATATATATATATATATATATATATATATATATATATATATATGTGTGTGTGTATATTATAAATTTTTCAAATTTAACATGTATTTTTGCTTTTAGAACATATATATTAGAAACAGTTGGTGAAATGGATTGGAAACTTATATATTAGTTAATACAATTGATCAATAACTCGGTGATTGAAATAATAACTCTATAATCTAATATTTAATAATCTACATATTGATAATGTGAAAACTTCCTACATATTTATCAATAAAAAAATGTTATATATAATAAATTTATTTACTTTTATAATAACTACTTAAAAATTTATATCTACTATAGTTTTAATTAATTAATTTAATAATATAAAACATTTTACATTTACTATATAAAAAATACTCATAATAAAATTAAACTGATAATTGGTTCCGGTTTCACTACTAATAATAATGGGGACTTCAAATTTAGAATTCCTTCTTCTTACTCACATAGAATTTCCTGTCTAGCTCAAACATTATATCATATTTTCAAATACATTTTATTTTCTACTTACGAAAAATGTTTTTCTTAAGTTACGTCAATAAATGCTTTAAGATATTAATTATATAGCATTTAAATTACTTTATTTAATCTTTTCAATTACTATTTTTTGATACCATCTTTTCAATTACTTAAAAGTTAAGAATTAATATAATAAATAATTTAAAACGATATTATTTTTGTAATATCCTAATATTTTTAGATAACAATATTCTCAACATTATTATTAAGTATATTGAAATTTTTAGTTATGATAATATATATACATATATATATATATATATATATAAAAGAGAATATTCTGAATTTATAATATTATATTATATATAAAATAATAATAATAATAATAATATTTCTTTTTTAATTTTAGTTATCCTATTTAAAATAAATAAATAAAAGACAAGTGATGTAATACGTATTACGTGTGTGTGTAAGTGTAGATAATGTGAATGGGGTACGTGTAATGTGTGTGCAGTGAATGATGGGAGAGAATGCTATACGTGTATAGGAATAGATAAAAATGTGTGTGCAGTGAATACGTGGCATGTGAAATAGGAATAGATAAAAAAGGAATATAAAGACAGTGAAATGATGAGTAAGATAAATATAAACGTGAGGTGGAGAAGCCAAGTACCGCAGTAGATAATGTATAATATGTAAATGTGTAGTGTAATTAATTGAAGAGCATAGAAGTTACGCAGGCCCTTACGTAATCCAAGGGGTATTACACCCCTATAAATAGGTGTTACCATTGAACCGTTCAAGCATTGTGAAAAAAAAAACAAGAACGTAGAAAGGGAAGTACGTGAAAAAGAAAGACCATGTGTTAGAAACAATTTTATATCTACTAAGGTAAGGGGATGAGAACTTTATCTCTTTAATTTCATATACTTTTATATTTATGTTATTTTTATCTAGTGAGATGTCTCTAACCTCATTTATTTGCTTAATCTATGATTATTTTTATCCATAATAATTGTTAAGGTATTTATATTTTTATATTGTTTAATTATATTATAATAATTATCATTGTCATTTAATTAATTGATACTCTTAATATATTTTATTTAAGTATATGCTATTTAATCAAAGCTTAAATAATGATAAATTCTCAAATTTATTTAGCGTGATTATTTTTATGATTAGTTATAATATAATTTTGTTAAAATGTCTTTGACTCGTTTTAAAGATAAATATTACACTATGGTCATAGAAGATAAAATTTGAATTAATTTGTAGTTGGAGGTTTAACCTTGGGGATTTAAATGAGTAAGAAATTGTGATTAAAAATTCTTGCGCTGGTTGATATTATTATGCTCATTTATCCTGACTAGTCACTGCAAGTGTAATTCAAATTTTATATATATTGTTTAATATTAACTATTGTTACGCATGATTATAAATATTTCTTTGAAAAATGTTCTCACTCCTTATGTTTCTTATGTAATATAATAATTAAATAAATAGAGATGGATGTTCCAGCGATCCCCGCTCTTTTTCCTTCAGTAATTTTTGCAGTCTTCTCTGGCACAACATGGGGTGTTGATGCTCTAGCCAACTCAGTAACTTTCAATGGAGTAGTTGTGTTTTCATTCACTTCCATATCAAGAAATTCCCACGGTGATAGATGGACCCATCGTTGTTACATTTTACTTACTCTCAGCAAATCACGTGAACCCTATCGTAAATTTGTTCCAACCACCCATGTAATTATTATAGAAGTAGAAAAATAAAAATATGATATGTATATAGGCATGTAATAATCTGTACTATATATATATATAAGAAAAGCAACTACGCGCGTAGTGGAAAATATTATGGTATGGTATGATGTATAATATTATTATTATATACGTGTTTTCTAACTATAAATATTATATATATATATATATATATATATATATATATATATGGATATTGCTGAGATTAATATTAATACGACTAGGCGTTATAATTTTCTACTAAAATAGACATACATTTATAAATTCTTTAAAAAATAAGTTAGAAATTACTTTAAATTTACTTTACATTGTAATATAATAAAATGTTATAATATTGTTACTTTATTAAGTTATCTTATTGAAATTAGAATTCAAACAAATTTATATAGGTTAAATTGTAATTTTAATCTCTTTATTTTTTGTCAATTTATAATTTTAGTCTCTTTATTTTAAAATAGAGATATTTAATCTCTTTATTTTTAAAAAATACAAAATGTTGGTTCTATTATCAATTTAATATTTATTAATTATTAAATTTTGACGTTATTTAATGATTTGGCAACACATAAGTGATGTAACATTTAGTGACATTTCATATTAAGATAAATATTAAAAATATAATATAAAGAATCTTTATTTATATCTATTTTAATGAATTATTGATATTTATTTTATTAATAAAAATCTTATTTGCAAGTTTTTTTTTTTTATTTCTAGGGGCCTTTATCTTATCCACGTCAGGTGCGTAGCACCAGGCGTGGGCGAGATAAAGAGTTTCCTACCTAGATGGCATCAAGTACTAGGTATGTAGCATCAAGCACCGATTTCTAAATGAAAATTTGTTTGGTTGATGAAATGTTAAATATCATGAGTAGAGTAGATTAATCTATTACATGGTTTAAGTTGTTTAACATTGAATATTATATGTATGTTGATATATAATGGTAATTAGAGATGATAGATGGTTGAGTGTTGAAAGTGAGTTGAGTTGTATGTTGTATGTTGGTGGTGTAGCTTTGTTGGATATGCTTTAAGCATAATGTTGTTGTGTAGTTGAGATGATGAATGCTAAGAATACTTTAGGCATGGTGTTGAAAATTTTGTTGATCAACTTAGGACTATATGAGAGGTTATTTTAATATCTCATCGTGAGAATATTGTGTTGTGGTGCTTCGAGAGTCCAATTTATTGAAAATCTTTCTTCGGAAGTTGAGTCTCCTTTAGAACCTTAGTTGGTACTGAATATGGGTAAGGTCAAACTACATGTGTATAAAGTAGTCAATTGAGTAAAGTATGAAGTCAAAAACTTAGTTCCTAATCGTGTATCGAAAAAGTGTAATATTTGGAAGATAATTGGTAGGTTAATCTCATAAGAGGCTTAGTTAAGCTAATTAATATCATGGTAGGCCCACACCCAAGTTGTTCTACCTTGACAATAGTATTAGACTTTTTTGTTTAAGTAAAAACATCTGAGAAACCAAGTTGTTGTATTGTGAATTATTATCTAATTTATTGATCTAGTAAGCCAAAAAGATTACCCTGTGTTGTTGGTTTGGTAGAGTCAAAATACTTAAACTGCTCACCTGGTGTTGTAGGATATCCTCTTAGTTAAAATGTGCAACGACGCATGTAGTTGTTATTTGTTATGTTGTATATACTATGTTGTTGGCATGAAAAATTTAAGTTATTGATGTAGCGATATTCTAATTGATATTGTGATATGATAGACTGGGTTGTTCATGTTGATATATATATATTGGTGGTGTTGTGATGTTATAAGCTGATAGTGTTGAAAATATAGTGAAGATGTGATGATATATTAATGTTGTTGATAACATGTGTTATGCATGCATGTCTGTGTGTGTATATATATATATATACATATATATATATATATATATGTATATATATATATATATGTATATATATATATATATGTATATATATATATATATGTATATATGTATGTATATATGTTATATCTTGAAACTCTAATTTATCATTTTGTTTTTTATGTAATTGGACTACAATAATTATATTTGGCATAGGAGTAGAGTAAGGATAAATGCAAGGTGTTGTTTGTGGAGACCATCTGATGGATGGTGAAATGATGTCTTTTTGGTACTACTATTGTACAGTATGTTATATAAGAGTTGTTTTACTGATAATTTAGGTTGTATAATTTACTTTTACTATATTATTGTATTTGTATTGCATATATTTGTATAATAACTTCATCTTTATATGCATATTATATAATACATATTTACGTATTTGTATGTATACAATTCTAAATTATTAATTATTTTTTCGTTATTAATTATCTATCATTAAGTGTAAAAATCATGATATTACAAAACAAATTTAATTTAAATTATTTAATCTATCAAATCAATTCATTAATTCCTTAAAGTTATAATGAGAATTACAAAACATAGAACTATCTTACATGAGAATGTGCTTAAAAAAATTAACAAGAAAGATTTTAGAGACTATTTTATTTTATTTATTTAATTCATTTTTTTATTTATTATAAATTTTAAAATATCTATTTATAGAAATTTTAAATATAATTTATATATTTAATTATATAATTGTTATTAAATTTAATTATATATAATGAATATTTAACTTATGCATTACTAAATCTAAAATACTAATTATATTATTAAGTCGACTCATGTGATTATTGTGATCGAAATCAATTTAATTAATAGTAAATGATTTTTCTTAAACCTTTAAGACGGGGAACATTTCCTGCTATGGAATTATTTAGGAATGACACATGTAATTATTATAATTTACAAGTATAATAAACATGGCCACCAGACAAAAAATCTTGTGCACTCTTACATTTTTCTAAATAACCTTAAAAAAAAAAAAAAAAAAAAAAAGGTTTGTCTTGTCCGAACTCCCCGCAATAATAATATTCCAACTACATCGCTTTTGCTTACCCTGAACTGGCGTAAACCAAAGCCCTGGCTTTGGTCCTTCGCTAGGGTTTGGGGATTCGCCATTTCCCATTTCGTCTCTTCTACGCTTTCTATCTTCACCCTCTTACTCACCCCTACAAATTCCAATGATCTTCTTCGCTCGCTTCTACACTTTTCAACTTCAAAGGTACTTCCTTTGTTCTCTTTATTTCTTTAAGCCTCCGTACAAGCTGTTCTAACTCTTTTTTTTCTTTTCTTTCTTTTAATTTTTTTTAGCCATGGTAACCCAATAGTTTTTTAAGATTGTCTGAATATATGGGTATCTGGGTTAGGGATCAAGGTTTGACTTTTATTTGAGTTTTTTTGCTAGTTTGTGAATTTGAAGGTGGTGATAATCATGTTATTGAAACTTGATACGTTTTGTGTGGTTCGCGTTTCAATTCCAGTATTGGAATTGGGTCGATGTGTTTGCTCGGATCGATGTTTTGATTGTCGTAAGGTTTTCAATTGGATATTAGGTGTTAATTGCTTTGAACTGTTGTGGATATTTTCAATTGCTTGGATTCAGTTATTTATTGGAAGCAAAACTGAAACAGGGAAATTCAATGCAGCTGTTTTTGAGTTGTTTCATGTGATCTCTGTGGTTCTGGTTCGGTTTATTGGGGATCTTGAGAGGATTTTGCTGAAGGCTGTGTCTCTGTAACAATGCCTGCTACGGATAATCAGGGGTCTTCTTCGTCGTTTTCCTCGTTCGGCCGTTCAATATTTGGTGTCAGGCAGGAGCAGGTTCATTCTGTGGAAGCAAGTCATGAACCTGATTCCTGTAATTTGGAGCTTGGATCATTCCAAAAGCGTGTTACAGATCGGTTTCAAGACCTTTCTGTGGCTAGTGATGAGGAATTTCTCTCGACTAATTGGATTCAGAAGCTCCTCAGTGCATTTATCAGTTGCCAAGAGGAATTTGGAGCCATTCTGTTGAATAACAAAGAGCTGGTCACAAAACCCCCACTGGATCGCATGATTTCTGAATTCTTTGAGCGTTCAGTGAAGGCACTTGACATTTGCAATGCAAGTCGAGACGGGATTGAGAAGATTCGCACATGGCAAAAGCATCTGGAAATTGTCTTCTGCGCCTTGGGTTCAAGTAAGAGAGCATTAACTGAAGGCCAGTTCCGGAGGGCGAGAAAGGCATTGATGGATTTAGCATTGGCAATGCTTGATGAGAAAGAGTCTGGATCAGTTTTTTCCCAGCGTAATAGGTCTTTTGGGAGACACAACTCTAGCAAGGATCATAACTCCACCGGGCATTCAAGATCGCATTCGTGGAGTGTCTCTCGATCCTGGTCTGCAGCCAAGCAATTACAATCCATAGCAAATAATCTTGCGCCACCGCGTGCTAATGAGATCGCTGCAACAAGTGGCCTTGCGATACCAGTTTATACAATGAGCTGTATTCTCCTGATGGTCTTGTGGACTCTTGTTGCAGCCATTCCTTGCCAGGATAGGGGTCTAAGCATTCATTTTTCATTCCCACGGCAGTTATCCTGGAGCACTCCAGTTAACCTGCTTCATGAACGGATCACAGAGGAGTCGAAGAAGCGAGAGCGCCGGAACTCGAATGGTTTGCTGAAGGAGATATATCAAGTTGAGGTAAGCACCCGCCGCTTGACTGACCTGATAGATTCAGCTCAGTTTCCGTTGGCAGATGATCAGAAAGCAGAAGTTGAACGCGATGTGATGGAGCTACTGCGTGCTTGTGAAGCTTTTAGAAATGGTTTGGATCCGTTGGAGCGTCAAGTGAGGGAGGTCTTCCGGAAGATAATGACATGTCGAACTGAGGGGCTTGATTACCTTGGCGCCTCAAGCTATACAGAACAGTGATAATGGTGGGTTGTTGATGAGCTATCAGATGTACAAATTTGCGGGACATGTATATTTTGCATCTTACCAGCTTTTTTTGAGGGGAGGAATGACTCAGCATGATAAGCAGATAAATGTTTTAGAACTCTTATAATGCATTGTATTAATCTCAGTACTTGTGTAAAAAAAAAAATTGGTCAGTTACGTGTTAAATATTTTTTAGTTTCTTTGCTTAATTTTATAAATTAGCGTTTCCCTTGCCCATGTATAACGCCTTGAAGTATATCTTTTTGTGGTGTTGAACAAAATAAGGAGCTTGGACAAGAGGCTAATGAAGGGGTTTGGATAGTTTGTAGGTTCAAATTTTATAATTACTATTGAACCCTTTTTCATTTTCTCAATCCAATCTTCTAGAATATAGAGTCAACCTACAATGAAAAGAAACGCAGAATGAAGAGAAATGGATGGGGAGTGAGCAGAATGACAGAATAAACGTGTCGTTTCTTTCTATGCGTTTGAACATACCAGCGTTAAATGTTTTACAATTGCTCCGTTTACACTGTTTTGTGCTGGGTTCTAATAGCAGCCCAAGACATTTTATAGGGTGTAACATTATTTTGACAAAATATTTGGTCGTTAGTTCATTTGTGTTTTACATTCGTTTATTTTGACAAAATATTTTATGTGTTCTAATATTCGTTTAGGGTGATTGATTTCTTCTAATCTTGTCTAGGCTCTAGAAAAATTTAATGAACTGCTATTTTTGTTTTATTGTACCAAGAGTACTTGCAGCGAAGAGCTGAGACTAATCCCTTTATTAAACCCATCGTACCAACAAAAACGCTGGTAGAACGTGGTACATTTAAGATCTCCCTAGGTATTATTAGAGGCTGCGATGTGACTGTGTAGTTCAGTTTTGCACATCTTCATTTTCCATTGTCCCTCCCTAGACCAATATTAAAAAAACTCAACCAATCCAAGGGCCATTAATTCTCATTTACATTGGAATACCGCTAAAATAATTTCCGTATTGACAACTTAAAGTATTTATAGTTTATTTTAACTCTGCAAGCACAACTTCATGATCCAGATGCACAGTGCACCATCAAAACGTATCTATAGTCAAAATGTTCACATATTTTGCATAAACCTGGTGCGAAGGATTTAGTTTGGATCTCTTGTATTTGTTACTTGAATCTATACAACAAGGTATATTTAATTTGTAAACTAATATTGAAATATGAACAGAAATGGCACAAGGAACGTAATGAATCTAGTAATCTGCACACAAAATAGTGAGCCTAGTAATCTGTAAACTACATGGATTCTATTTCTATCGCGGGTATGAGGAAGAGAGAACACAAATAAACCGTAGACAACAGCAAAATCGTTGATACCAAAACCGTTGACAAATTAAAGAACGGGGCTATGAAGTTACAATGACACTGGAAAAAGTTTTCTGAAGTAAAGGATGGAAGTTATCTAGAAAACTCTTTGAATATAATCTGTCAGTGTACAACATTTTTCTAGGTTCCTAAGCCTACAGAACTAACAGACTTTTATAACTTGAATAGACATGGTAAACCCATGATTCTGTTTTTTTATACATACATGCCTACACCCTGCCTACTGGCCAAAAGGCTGTGTATTCCCATCCATAACTGAGAAAAGAAAAAGAAAAAAACTATATAACTATAAAAGAAAGTAATTTACAGCGGCCAAGGTTCCATGCATATTTGCTGTTCTGCAAATTCCCCAAGTTCCTCACCCCAAATGTGGACACATTTTGGGAGAAATCAGATTCACCATTTTTTTTCCTACTGCGAGGAGCCAAGGATGCTGTTGGAAGTATACCAATTCATGGAGTTCTGACCCTTGATGGACTTTGAATTGACATCTCTAAACTGTTTTGATTACAATGCATGCCTTCAGTTTCAATCTTCTTGAAGTCTTGTCTCAACCTCACTGTCTATCTAAATCAGCAATGTTGCCTGAACTCCATGTAGATTCCTTCTTTACAATCTAAATTCTAAACAGCTCTGGGAAAGACCACATTATGAATTTTGCAAAAATGTCAGACTCCAAGAACTCAATATGAGCAGTCCGTCCTATAAGAGTGTTTAAGTTCCTGCCATAGGAAGAGGTGTTGAAGTTGATGTCACAGCGCATGACTACCCTATCTTCAGAGTGAGTTCGGATTTGATCCAAGCAATTATTCAGCATCTCCAGGAAGATTTTTCCTCTCTTAGAGAAATCTGAAGAAGCTGCTGGACATGGTTCTATTCTGGCAGAATGGTATGGAACATAGCCATCCTGACATGTAATGAGAAGGAATCATTATGATATACATTTTGAAATAATAATAATAATAAATAAATGAACTATATCCAGATTAAAGGTTATGCATAAGAAAAACCTTTGTTTCTAAGGTTACCTTGCATTGAACACTTAACAAGATCCTATCATTTGCACAGAACCCCTTTTATCATTTATCAACAGAAATATTTTGAAAGGATAAAAGACCCTTGGACAAGAGCAGAGAGAGTTACTAAATATTCATGATATCAATCTTAGCATGAATCCAAATCAATGTAAGCTTTCCAGCCTGTATATTTCTATGTAATTTGTTTTACACTTTTTCATACTTAAGTTATAATCTTTTTCTACATCTTCACCCTTTAGGAAATGATCCAGCATTTGAATGCAGGATATTTTAAAATAAGGCAAGGAAAAGTTCTAATGTTGGTCTTACAAACCATGATAATTCCCATCATAAGCATATAAGGCTTACCTGAGGGGAAGACAAAAGAAGCACATTCCGAAAGTTAGCAAGTGTGTTCTCCTGTGGACAATAAAAAGCAGTTAAGACTAATAGAGTATCACTTATGTGACCATGTATGTCCCTTTAAAACGTAGCAACCGAATTTGAACAAAACATCCATGTAGCCACTTCTCCAATAATTTTCAAAGCCCAAAAAACACATTATCACAATTACAGAAAGAGACCTTAGAAAGACAATTTATTTATAATCAATAGCAAAATATTATGCATTCAATACCTTAGAAAGATTATAGATGAAAGTATTCTCAAGATCAGGGTCATCTGTAAAGGTAAGTTGGTGAATGCATTGTGTGCCCTTAACCTTCTTCAATATCCACAGCCCTGAATTGAATAGAGAGTTCGAACTATACATATATCCCAAGTGTGGACCGGATATGGAGACATATGTATGTAAGTATCTTAGATATGGCTCCATGATGCTCTCTGGAATTATTTAAAAGATAGAAAGTAAATTATTTTCCCTAGTGTAAGTTTTGTGAATAATAGAATCCTCAAAAGCTGTGCATAGCTACCTGTTAAGGCTGTCCTGATAATGAGATTCCCAATAGAATGACCAACAAAACTTAGCTTGATTTCTTTCAAGCTTCCACTTCTTGAAGCTTTATCCATCTTCTTTTTCAGGAAAGAGATCACTTCCTGGGCAAGCCGTGATCCCATTTCTCTGAAATCTCCGGATGTTTTATCTTCATTTGCCTCTGACATTAGAAATTGTATCTTGGGGTCTATTAAAAGCCATTGGTTCCGAACAAGCCTTAAATCCAAATGATTTCCCTGTTATGATTGAGTGATGAGGGGTACACTTAGTCAAATCATCTATTATTGTAAAAAGATGGAAAACAAGACAAACTAACAACAGTAAACCAACAAACTGATCCAACCAACACAGTAGAGCAGGAACCCCATTAATAGAGTTTAACTTCTGGTAGTTATTGATTAGAAATATATATCTAATAGTAGGTCTTGTAATTTGGTGTTTTTTGCAGTTTGGGGACAAAGAATACTCTCTGTAGGAAACTATTGTCTCCAGAACAGCAAGCATATTGTTGTATTTGTGGAAAGATTCAAAGTTGTACAAAATTTGTAACAGTGAATGATCACAATTTCCAAATCTTTTAAGGACTAACCAAATAATTATACTGTATAATAGTTACTTCTTTGAACAAAAGTATAAACGATAGAGCAAAACAGTATGCTGCAATTTTTGATTGATGCTCTGTGATTAATATATATGACAGGTATGGCTTTTACATTTGTAGGGTTGAAGTCTACAATTAAAAAGTAGTAGTACTCTAGTTAATAAATTATATTTTATCAACAAGAGTGAGAGTTACCAACAGCCAAATCCTCAGAGGGAAAGCCCAAATTATTTTGTTTGCCCAAAGTTCCCAACTATAACTCAAACATGTTGTCCCCCTGACCATAGGTAATCTAAATCTTCAGTGGCTACATAACCTTAGTGTTCAAAAACATCACAAACTACAAATATTGACCCAATTTCAATGCTTTTTGTGCAAAAGATGTGAAATTAGGCACTGCATAGGACATTTTAAGACAGTAACAACATAGTTTTGAATTCTCCCATTTCCAGTTTTATCCCAGAACATAAATTGCTACTTCAGTTTTCAAAAACAAGTACTCTAGGTGGCAACTCCTAAGAGATTGAAAGCCAAAAGTAACAAAATATAAGGAGACAGAACCAAAAACAGATAAAGGAGATAAAAGCAACTGCAAGAATGTGAAACATGCCTGAAAACCATGAACAAAAACAACTATTCTCAAAACATGCTCATTTTGTTGTGGGCTAGTACCACACAACTTGTTGGTGGCTCTGGATCCATTTTCTAGGATAAGCCTCCCTCCATCCTCCAAAGGAATGAAGTTTGAGTTCACACTGGCAGAATGGTACACGTTTGTCAAGCGTTCTACAATAATAATAGGAACCAGCAGAGGATCACCAAATATATACATGTCTTGAAGTGACCGATTGTTGATCTGCATGGGATTCACATAAAACAAATTCAGTCATGTGAAACTATAAGATAGCAAAGCACTCCAGAAAAATACAATTACTTGCCCTCATTTGTGATATTCCTCGCCTGTGAAGTTCTGCACGCATTGTTGCAATATGAATAGGCTGAATAGAAGAAAAAGAGATATAACATATTTGAAGAAAATGACTCAGTAAAATAAAGGGGAAATCCATATGACAGCAGTACTAATCAATTTCAAATACAGCAGACAATAATGAATTTTATGAATATTGTATAATAGATTATTACATCATCAAGAAACCTCCTTGTACTTATTAAACTTCTATGCATGCCATGGGACAATGTCATCCTGTCTAATTCATTGCTCATATTTTGATAAGGCATTGCAACCTTTGAGTACACCATCCATATTGACCATTCAGTTCTCCGATCAATTGCCCAAGACTTGCGAAGAAATTCCAGTATTTTTGTTTTGTTTTCCCTGGGTAAAATGGTAAGATTGAAAAAGATGTCATTGACTTAACAATACTGCTGAGATGTAAAGCTCAAATAGTTCATCTTTTCTCACAACATAACATTCTAGGTTTGCATTCATGTTACATGTAGAAACCATAAAACACATGTACAACAAAAAGCAGCCTCATTCTGGACAAGCTAATCTCACTTAGCCTGGCATCCAAACTCAAGCTTGGCTAAAAACAGTAGGCAAAAAGATAAACTTCAAATAAAAAAAAGGCAAAATAGTTCTTCATTATGCTATAATGACCTGAATGGATGTACAACTGTAGAAGCATTAATTTACTAAAATAAGGGCTTCAAGGATCATAAAACTGCCAAACATAAATAATTATTTGGATATGAAATTACTTCAATTATATATCAGAACAAACCTGTGAAATTTCAGAAATATATTCCAGAGACATAAGAGCTGATTCCCTAAAGACTGGAAGGAGCTTAACAGATGATCATCCCAAGAAAAAGGTTCAATTGACTTCTCAGTGAGATTATTGATATAATGTGCAGATTTCTGTTTAGAGAAAGATCGAAGTACTAAATCAGTAAATAGTTCAAAACACAGAAGCTAAAATAAATAATGAAATGTTCAAATTGCCAGAATTAAAGATCTCAACACTGACTTGTGGCCTGTCAAACAGTTCAAGTGATGGATCACCATCAACACTTTTAACACATGTAGGTGGAGTAGAAGTAAACCATTCTGTAGCATCTGATTCAAAAGCAACTTCAGTCAAATCAATAGCTTTGCCAATGCCTGCACTTATTCTTCTCAAATCTTCAAGCAGGATATCATAGGAAGCCAATAATGCTTTGATGAGCATAACCTGATTTGAGTTATGATGACAATCAGAAGAAGAATAAGTTACAATAATAGTAAGCAAAGGGATTTCTCAACAAAATTAAGCTTATCAGATAATATAAACCACAATTTTGCATTATCAACTTAAAACACCATCAAACAAGAAAAAAAAAGTTATTATGTAACCTATACACAATACATCATACCTTGTTTGCTCCAACATAATCTTCAACATAAGCACCTTCCGAACCTCTGGAATCACTGATATAATTCAACTAATCATATCATTCAAAAGTTAAAACAATACATTATGTAAAACAAGTAAAAGAAACATAATTAAGTTATGGCTGTTAAAATTATAAGGTTTAGATAATATGAATGGGACGAGAGCATGGCAATACTAATGAATAATATGATATTAGATTTGATTTAACATATATAAAATCAGGCAGACAATCCTCAATGCCTATTTAAACAAATAATTATACTTAGTAATTACCAGCCCAAGCCCATTAATACATTAACACAGAACCCTAATTAACCAATTGAACAACTTTTATTACTCCTCGCGTAGAGAACTAACTGATTCTAATGATATATTCATGATATTCTAACAGTGATGATGCAACAGATACTATAGTATACATTTGAACTTCAAAAAACTGGAACTCTGACAAACCTGGATACCTTCTGTCGAGATGTGTGATAACTAGCTTTTAGTAGACTGATGTGAATGCTTGTATCAAGAAGGACAGCATGAAAAGCATCAAAATGAACAGGACAATATGAATGCAATCCCCAAAGGGCTTTAGGGGGGATTTTAAATTCATGAACTGAAGCAGCATATGCATCCAATGAACCTTGTAACTCAGGCCTATACAATGATGCAATAAGTTCAGAGTTCACAACCTCAAATTCACATGATCATAATAATAACATCTAACTCAAAATCAATCATTGTATGTTCACTTGTTTAGTACACCACTGCACCCAAAAGGGAAAGAGAATCATTAACTAACCCCGATTCAATTATAGGAGCATGCATGAGTTCAAACTTCAAGATAACAGCCGAGGATTGTCCCTGTGTATAGTTAATAGCCAAGAAAATTATGCCACAAGAAAAAAAAAGGTCAGAGGGGTGCACATCAAGAAAGTAGCAAGTGTAACAGCATTTTATTTTAATAAAAGATTATTACAAAGGATAGAAAATACAACCGGGAGGAGGGTTAAAAATCCTCCTAAAAAGAAAATGAAGAGAAAAATCAGAAAATAATCCTAAGTAGCTCAAAAACACAACAAATTTGTTCAATTTCTTTGCATAACAGAAGTAGAAATGTAGTTCAAATAACCATGAGCTCATGATGACAAATCCTATCCGGTAGTTAATGAAATAACAAGACATCCTTAAAAATATAGGTTTTCCTTCACCAACCTAATATCCCAGAGAATGACATGGCTTTCTTTTATTACAATTTATGATATAGAAGAAAATTTCCCCCTTTTGCAGTTATTTTATAAATCTCATTACTTCTGCCAGTGCCATCAGAATATTGAATGAAGAGGGAGGAGGGGGCAAGAAAAAGTGCCAATGGCATTATTAGATATCAATGTAAATTGTGAATATTCGGTGTCAGATGATATGCAGAGTTACAGCCATCAGCAACTTGGATCAGTGTGCGTGATAGGTACCCCTTTGCATACTGATTGACACATAATCATGATGTAATTACATTAAAACTCATTTGCTTCCTTGTATGTATGTGATCTTTGCAAAGTTCATTGTGGGTACATGTATTTTCATTGTTCTTTGTTCATAATTCATATTCATTATAATTTACATTGGGTGTGGTCCAGGGCCTTTCAACGTCTTTCTATAATTTTAAACTCAATTTGCATGATTTTGTCAAAAGAACAGATAGTCATTTTTGGGTTGTTCACAACACAGGACACTCCAAAAAGTCATGCTAACATCTGAGCATCATACACTGTGTTAAATTTTCCTGCCTTTGGCAAGCTCTTCTCTATCATGTTTTTGTGTCCTATACCTAGTTTATTTGTTTCAACAGAAAAGAACCCCCTCCATTGCCTTCACATGTATTAAAGGGTTATATAAAACAAACATAAAAATAGAGAGAAAAACTGACCTCACATTCACCAAAAGACAGGTAGAATGAGATCATGATAGAAAGAAATACATCCTGTCTTGCATATTTTATCCGGAATGGTGGTGTTGAAAAACTGTTGTCTGTATCATCAATTGTCCAGACTCTACATAAATTGTCAGAACCCACTTCAGGAGCTGCAGCTCAAAGAAAATGATGGATTCTAAGATTTTACTCTAGAGCTAAAACACTTAAACACAAATATAGTGCAATACAAACTAACTAACTAAAAGAACAAAAAAATATTCAGTACATCAAGCTTGCTAGTGTCAATGTCTCATGTATAGTGAAAGTGTACTGCAGTTGAAAATAGTAAGTTTAAATACTTTAAGAAAGCATTACATTTACAATAAAATCACTTTAATCAGAACTGCAAGGTTGAGTTATACTAATGCACAAAAATACCAGAAGGACTGGTCTGTTCAAAATTTGTTTTGCAAACAAGTATCCATTCAGTTGCTGAAAAACTTAATTCTGAATATGGTTAACAGCAAATAACAATTGGAAAGTCATTGTAGAGAAGGAAAAATGGTAGAATTCTGACAACAATTAAAACAAATTACGAGAAGTTCAAGCCCTATTTGGTTGTATAGTCTAAATTTATATATAAATATAGGCAGGCAATAGAAGAAAAACTTCAAAATGAGTTTGATTCCATATTATCTAAACTGAATTAGAGATAACAAACAACAATCCGATGTTCATTTGATACAAGTTTGTCTTCCGAAGTCATTAGAAATGAATGTTCATTTCTAAAATGCATTGTTCAGTCAACAAAGAATATTAATATTTTAACAGGCCCTGAATGACTCCTATTTCAAAGAAAATCACTACTCTTAGAATTTAATTTGACCCTAACTCAACCCCTAAGCTAGCTAAAATTAGAAATGTAAGTTCACTTCTAAAATGCATCATTCACTCAACAAAGAATTTATTAGATATCAAATTCCAATATTTGAACAGGCCCTGAATGACTCCTATTTCAAAGAAAATCACTACTCTTAGAGTTTGCATTTGACCCTAAGTCAACCCCAAAAGCTAGCTTATAGCGTGAGGCTTGCCCTCGTTTACATACACTATTTTGGTTATACCACTAATCAATATAAGATCTTCCACACTATCTCTCATGTTGGGGATTGAACACTTGAATATAAAGTTTACAAGAGTAACATTTGCAAATGATCCAATAAGGACCTAGTAATCAAAGGCTTAGTAGGTCCAATAATAACTACTAGGATAGACTCTAATACTATACTCAGCCCCCAAAAGCTAACTCATGGATTGAGGATTTTCCCTTACTTAAGTACATTACTTTGATTATATTATTAGTCGGATGTAGGATCTCAAACAACTAGCACATATTCAAGACAAATCATCCATACCTAGACAAAATAAGGTCATGGGAAAAAAGGCTGAAGTAACTACCACTTTTAGAACCAAAATCATTCTACAAACTTAATTGGTGCTAAACCAAAATCATTCTAGTATCCTCACTGGTTCTTCTAGTGACTTACTTTGACGTTTCCAAACTTAAGTTGCCTTCAAGTACCAACTGTGATTTCCATGTAAGAACGTGTTTTTGCACGGATCTGATACACACTTGTTGGCCAGCCACAGGATCACAATGAACCCGAAATTCAAGTCTTCAATAAAGAAAAGTAGTAAACTAGTCTAGTACAGCAAAAGTTATTGCACACTAAACTACCCTACAGAGAATAGCTGCCTTTAACCACTAACACTTCAAGAGATTAGGAATACTAGTCACCTTCATACTGAACAACCCGGGCCGGAATCCCGGGATAGGAGTCTTCACCCTTCTCCCATCTCATAGTAACCTTGATTTTGTACCATCTGCATTACAACAAAAAGAATAAAAGACCAACATTAAAAAAAAAAATGAAAAGTAAAGCATCATAAGGGAAAAAAAATGTTGCAACAAGTAGTCCTTACCCTTGTTCAAAGAGATCAAGATTATGAAACCTGTGAATGTAAATTGCAACCTCATGCACAGCATCGAGCACAGGCAAGTGGTTTGGCCTTGCAGGGCCAGGTTGTTGTTCAACATTGACCAACCTTTTGGTTGACCAATTCTTCTGATTCAGACCCACAAACCATCTGAGTCTCCGAAACATAAGTAGTAGTACTAGCAGGCGATACAGAAATCCTTAAAGCCCAAGTGACCATTCATCCCTTCATTGAAAGTGGAGCAAAACCCGCGAGTCCTGAACCTAAAAAGGAACCAACTTTCTCTCACCCACCTTCGTTTCAATGCAGACCAAACCCATTAATGCTATCTCATGCTTGAAAGCACCACACTTTAAGTCATCTGCAAAGTGGGTCTGGGGTGAAGCGATTGATTGGTTGGTTGGAGTAAGGAAAAAGTTGGGGACCAAGATGAAAGAAAAATAATAAAAGGTGAATCCCAATGAATGAGTCGAAAGCGTGTGGAAACAAGAAGAACAAAGACGCAACTTTGTTCATGATGAAGAGTAATAATTCACGATTTATATACCTGTTGGCACCCGAACATCATTTTCTTCGTCAACCCTTTTCGCAGTACCGCTATTAATGGTCTTTTTGATTTTTCTTTTTCTTTCTAAAAGAAAAAAAAACTAAAAGTAAAATTGAAAATGGTAACATGGGATGTCGTGTCGGTGAACTATGGGCCATGTAATTGTACGCTGTGAGCCTGTGATTGGTATCTTTGTATAATGTATAGGCAGTGTTGCACTCAAAACGTTGCTTCATTTCGGTTTTGATATACGAGGAACAATGATTTGAAGGTTCCTACGTTGGTTAAGATTACCATTTTTTAATTCATTACCAATGTTCTAGTGGTTTGTGATACTACTGATTTTGGTGGAAATGGAAATTGCAAACGAATAAACTCATTTTATAGTGGAATTTTTCTTATGTTATTGCGTGGGGTAGTAGAGTGATGATTGTTACGATAAGTGAGACTCAAACGAGTGACAATAATAATCATGAAGCATGGTCACTTATAAAATTATGTAGCATATTTGTTGGGTAAGTAGTACGTATCCATATCGTACACGTTGCGGTATTGTAACAAAAATATTTTTTTTGACTGCGTGACAAAAAAACAACCTTTCAACTTCCAAGTGTTATATGGATAATTCATAACGTTTTAAATTTAAATATTGTTTTTGTTATTATAATTTTGATTAATAAAAAAGTATTATACATAAAATTATGTATTCTGGTAGATATATTTATAGACATTATCCGAATATATATTGAGCTTGTTCCCCCAAATCTAATAAATAAAGATATTATTTTTATCATCATTCATGTTATTATGTGTCCTTGTTTATTTACGACATGAGAGAATTTTTGTTCTTCATTTTCTAAATTTGTTATTGTAGGTACCCTGTTGAATACAAAGTATAACTCATTTGAAATTGAATCATTTAAAGAGTTTCATTTTAAGGATGGACTTTCTTGAAAATTCTACTCATTAAATATGAATCCTTTTTATAATATTGGTTGGTGAGATTGAAACAGTTAAGATATGGTATCATTACCATACTTTAGTGTTATAATATTTATTGATGAATATTTTTATGATTTCGAAGAATCTAATTCCTTTTAAATTTAACTTATGTTTACTTTTATTTCTTTGTCATTTATACAATTTGATCATCTTTATATATAATTTTTTTTAAAAATATGTACGATTTTATGATTTATGTTAACGTGCTCTTATTTTAGATTTTTGAAAAAATTTGTATCCCGTACCCGATACACCAAACGTGTATGGCTGTATCTAATTAAGCAACGTAGGGTGGTAGTTGTGGGATGGTGATAGTCATTGCAGCAGAAGGGTAGTCGAATGTAAAAGGAGTAATAATGATTGAATTCATAATAGTGATCGAATTTAAAAGGCTTCAATATTTGAATTTTTTACTACAATATTATTTTTTTTTTTAAAAATACCAAAATAACACCAATACAAAATTATTTACAGAATTAGACATATTTACTCTTCATATGTTCAGAATTTGGTTTTCGATAACCGAATTCTGAGTATCATTATTTTTTTTTTAAGTCCAGAGTTCGGTTCCGGGGAACCGAATTCTGAGTACTTTTTAATTTTATTTTTTTTTCGTTTTAGACTCAGGAATGTGTAAATTTTGCAATTAGAACGAGTCGTTCTCAAAGGAGAACGGCCCATTCTAGAATAAAGTTTTAAGCATAACTTGAATTTTGAAACAGACCATTCCAAACAAGGAAAAAAATTGGATTCAGAACGGGTCATTCAGAACGGCCCGTTCTGAATCCAGTTTTTTTCTTTCCTCAGAAACGAAAACGTAAAAAAAAAAAATTGAACTATGAACAGTAAACAGGTCTAGTTCTATAAATAATTTTGTACAGGTGTTATTTTGATATCTTTTAAAAAAAATAATATTGTAGTAAAAAATTCTCAATATTTTCCCTTTTTTATTTTAATTTCATTGGATGATTTGGTGCACTTTGGAAAGATGTAGTAATACCAAACATAATTCGTTGCAAAATTTAATTTGTTAAATTAAATAAAGTAAATTTGTACTAAAAAGATTTTTTTTTTTGGGTGAATTTTGTTTCTAAAATGTGTTACACGTATACACCTAAATAATACAGGACTTACTCTATTTATTTATTTATTTATTAAGGGACGCACTTTCTCTTATTTTGAAATGAATGGGTCCTTAATATATACGGGAGTATTTTTTTTGTAAAAAAAATATTTTTTTAAAGAGTGTGTTTGGTCGAAGGTTGGTAAAATTTAGGCAAAAATACTAATTTGGTCCCTTATAATATTTTAAATTTTCAATTTAGTTTCACCTTAATTTTTTGTTTTAATTTGGTCTCCAATAAGTTAAATCACTACAATGTTGGACCTTCCGTCCAAAATTCTTAAACGGAGTTAATTGTTGGTCACGTGGATGTCACGTAGATACATAAGTGGCAAGGTGCCACGTAATGCATCTAGAATGACCCATTCTGAAACCAGAACGACCCGTTCTGGTTGCACTATTTGTGTGTTAATTTTGCATTTAGAACGGCCCGTTCTGGTTTCAGAACGAGCCGTTCTGGTCCCATAACACCAACCACAAACGGTCAATGATTATAGTTCACGCTCGTGATTCTAAATCACGATTGTGAATTGTTCAAGGAAAAAAGCCCAAGGTACAAAACATTTCAAACACTGGATTTGGTAATATTGTCAATGGGGGATTGATAACTTCAATTGCTAAATATTTGGGCTATACAGCATTTCTGGACCAATTGAAGGATATAGGAACTCCTAGAAGTATTAATTATAATACTTGTTATGCAATGCAGTATATCACTAAGGACATTAAGGACAATGGTGGCAGGTTTTATTTCATTGTTAGTCAAACTGGAATGAATCACTTACTACCAAATCGGTACTATACAGTCAAGGATGAAACGACTATAAAAGGTTTAAAGAATAATTCTGATATATATTTCAAAGAATAGTGTACCATATATATACATACAAGGGTCCTATAATTCCTCATCTATTAAAGGAATGACAGCTGCACAAATTACCTCACAGTTGTAATAATGCCTAAATTACAGCTAACACAATATTTGATTGCATAATATTTGCTAATAGAATATTTGACATATCTTAACACCCCCACTCAAGTTGTTGCATGGATATCACACATTCCCAACTTGAATAGAGACTCATTAAACACTCTGCTTGACACTCCTTTGGTGAGAACATTAGCCAGCTGCAATTCTGATCTTACAAAGGGAAAGGAAATTATTCCAGCTTCAAGCTTCTCTTTGATGAAATGTCTATCAATCTCCACATGCTTTGTTCTATCATGTTGCACAGGGTTGTGAGCAATTGCTATAGCCGACGTATTGTCACTATACAAACTCATAGTTTCATTTGGTTTAAAGCCCAAATCTGATAGCACATTTTTAATCCACAAAAGTTCACATACACCTAGTGCCATGCCTCTGAATTTTGCTTCAGCACTAGATCTTGCTACTACAGGTTGTTTTTACTCCTCCAAGTTACAAGATTCCCTCCTACAAAAGTAAAGTATCCAGAGGTAGATCTTCTATCATCTTTTGAACCTGCCCAATCTGCATCAGTGTACCCTTCTACCTTTAAGTTTCCATGATTTGAGAACAAAATTCCTTTTCCAGGAGTGGACTTCAAATATCTCAAAATCCTCTCAACAGCATCCATATGAAGCCTTCGTGGGTCATGCATAAATTGACTAACAACATTCACTGCATAGGTAATATCTAGACGTGTATGGGACAAATAAATTAATTTTCCTACCAGCCTTTAGTATCTCCCTCTTTCTATACTTGCTGAATTTGAGCATTGAAAGATTTTATGATTTTGTTCAATTGGTGTATCAACTGGTTTACTACCAAAGCAGTCCAGTTTCCGATAGTAAGTCAATAGTATATTTTCTTTGGCATAGAAAAATACCATGTTTTGATCTAGCTACTTCAATACCTAAAAAATATTTGAGGTTTTCCAAGTTGTTTCATCTCAAATTCAGATGCAAGGTATTTTTGTAAATTAACTAGAAATCTCATCTTGGTCATTTCCTGTAACAATCATGTCATCTACATATATAATCAAGGCTGTAATTTTTCCTTTTCCCCTCTTCAAAAATAAGGTGTGATCAGAGTTACTTGCTCTATAGCCAAAAGCCTTCATAGACTTAGTAAATCTTCCAAACCATGCTCTTGGGGATTGTTTTAATCCAAGAGCCTTCTTTAATTTGCAAACCTTCATTCCAATTGAATATGTCATGCCTGGTGGAGAATCCATATAAATTTCTTCTAGAATTTCTCCATGTAGGAAAGCATTTTTCACATCAAATTGTAGAAGAGGCCAATCTTGGTTTGCTGCTAGCGACAGAAGTATTCTCATAGTGTTGAGCTTGGCTATCGGTGTGAACGTCTCTTGGTAATCTACACCATAAGACTGAGTGTAACCTTTAGCCACAAGTTGTGCTTTATACCTCTCAATAGTTCCATAAGCTTTTATGCTTAATTGTAAATACCCATTTGCAGCCCACAGTTTTCTTTCCTCTTGGTAAAGACACAAGATCCCAAGTGTTGTTTTTTTCTAAATTTGTCATCTCATCAACCATTGCTTTGGTCCATCTAGGATCTGCCAAAGCTTCTTGTATATTACTAGGAATAGAAAGAAGATAATTGAGATACAAATGATGCATATGACTGGGATAACTTGTGAGATGACACATATTTACTAATGGGATATTTAACTTTGGCTTGGAGGTCTGGTTCATATTTAGCTTGAGGTTGACCATGGTTAGAACGGGGTGGAAGATTATATTGGACAGTAGTAGACTTAGTGTATGGTGTGTTGGTGGTCTCACGCAGACAAGGATCAATTTCATGATCAGTTTCATCTAAATTAGTATTATCAAGGGTAGGATCAAGAGAAACAATTTCATGATTAGTTTCATCTACATTAGTATTATCAGAGATAGGATCAGAAGGTACCTCTGAAGAGTCAAGCCGAACCTGTGGAGAAGATTTAGCCAATTGGTTATGATCAGAAGACACTGTATTATCCAAAAAAAGAAGTGTCCATATTTAGGATTGGCTCAATTCCTGCAAAATGATCCTCACACGATAATTTATCTTCACAATATAATTTTATATCTGAGATATCAAACATATTAACATCATGATTATGCACTTCACTTTCATTGCCTCCATGAAGTGTAGAATCATCATAAAAAAAATTTATGCTCATTAAATGTCACATTCATAGAGATATAAAATTTCTTTGATGGTGGATGGTAAGCACGGTAACCTTTTTGAGTTGATCCATACCCAACAAAAACACATTTAATAGCTCGTTCTTCAAGCTTTGTACGTTGATGTGGGTGTAAGTGAACATATATAACACATCCAAAAACATGAGGTGGTAAATAAACCATGGAAGGAAGGATACAATGATCAGACAACACATATAAAGGTCTTCAAAAGTTAAGCACACTAGAAGGGGTTCGATCAATCAAATAAACTGTAGAGCTCACAGCTTCACCCCATAAATGAGATGGGACATTACCATCTATCAAAAGTGATCTTGTCACCTCTAATATATGTCTATTTTTCCTCTCAGCCACTCCATTTTGTTGTGGTGAATAAGGACATGTAGTTTGATGCAAGATGCCTTTAGAGTTCATGAACTTTATTAATTCAGTCTTAAAATATTCCCCTCCATTGTCTGATTGAATGACCTTAATATATGTGTTAAATTGTGTAACTATCATATGATGGAAGGAATGAAACACATCACACACATCACTTTTATGTTTAAGCAAATACACCCAGGTTACCCGAGTACAATCATCAACAAAACTGATAAACCATTTTTTTCCATTATGTGTAGATTGTGGGGCAGGGCCCCAGACATCTGTGTGAATTAATGAAAAAGGAAAACTATTTTTTTATTGCTTAAAGGAAACACAGCACGATGACTTTTTGCCATTACACAAGTTTCACAAAGAAAATCATAAATATTGCATTTATGAAATAGTGATGGAAATAGTTTTTTTAGATAACCAAAAGAGGGATGTCCCAATCGTCTATGCCATAACCAAATTTCCTTTTTGTTTTTATCTTGTATGTGTTCATTCGCAAGACAAGCCAACGCTCCTTTATGGGTTTGTTGTGAGACATTTTCAAGATAATACAGTCCTTCACTCTCTCTACCACTGCCAATCTTCTCCTTGGAATAGATGTTCTGAAAAAGATAATGGGTTGGATAAAACAAGGCAACACAAGAATGTGATTTGGTTAATTTGCTGACAGAGAGAAGATTACAGTTCAATGTAGGAACAAATAAAACATCAGGAATCGATAAGGAGGGTGAAAGGGATATAGTACCTACACCTTCAATAGGAGATGAGACCCCATTGGCATTAATAATAACGGTTTTAGAACAATTAGGGGAAAAATTAGTAAATTTATGAGGATCACAAGTCATATGATCAGTAGCACCTGAATAAATTATCCAATCACTACCCCTAGTAACAACAGAAAGATTAAGAGCAGGGTTAGATATACCTGACTTGGTCACAAATCCGACAGTAGTAGAACTATGGCTCTTGGAAGTAGCTTCTTCCTTGGTATTGGGATAAGTTTTGCCTTTTCGATGCCAATCTGGATAGCCATGGAGTTTAAAACATGTCTCCATGACATGATTATCCTCATTGCAGTGGGTACACTTGCGGATTCCTTTCTTAGGAAACTTCTTAACAACAAAGGCAGTCCCCATAGTAGACTCACTATCAAGCATAGCCTTTTGGCGGTTTGCCTCGGCACAAACAGTTGCATAAATTGATTGAACATTTGGAAGGGGAGTGGTAGTGATGGCAAAAACTAGGAGAAGTGGAAGATGATCTTCTCCTCGGATTCACCAATGCTTGGACCTCTTCAATGGAGCTTGAAATCCGAATGTAAGACACTTGAAAGAGTGAAGATTTTCGGACTTAGGGTTCCTAGACTATGGATGGAAGCATCCAAGCTTAAGGAACAAAGGAAAGCTCACTTCAAAAGGTAGGAAACCTAGCTAGGGTTCCTAAAAAGTGATGGCTCTCTCTTGGTGACTTTTGGACGAAATTTGGCTGAAGTAAGCTCTCAAATTTCATATATGTCAAAAGTGAATACAAAGTGTGAAGGCATAGCTTAAGTATGCACGGAAATTGTGACACATAGGCGCCTAAACCAAAGCTTCACAAAATGGCGCCTAAAGTTTGAATTCAAATTTGAAATTTGAATTCAAACTTTGGTGCACATGTGTAAGTCCGAAAATTTAGGTACCAAGGTGCATTTAGGTTTGATTTGAGAGTTATTTAGGGTTAATTTGAGTGGCACATGTTCAGCCACCCATGGTGCTAAACATGTGACTCAAATGTAACTTAAATGACTTCCAAATTAAACCTAATTTAACCTAATTAGCCTACTTTAGTATTCCTTGTATTTTCCTATTCTAATGACCTAAATACATTGGTCCAACAAATATAATGGAAAGGAAAAATTACAAGAATGAAAATGAGCCCAATATTGGGTACCAAAAGCCCAAAGGCCCATGAAGCCCAAAACTAGGCCCAACAAGCCTAAAACCTAATAATGCTACTCTATGTGGTCCAAAATACAAGACCAAAATATAATCAAACTATGCTAACAAAATATAATAAAAATATTCATATCAAGATAGGCCAATGTTGAAACTTGGTTTGGGCCTTCCAAGCCCATAAGGCCCATTGGGCCTTGACTGGCCCAATCTTCCATGTCTAGCCCACTCCTCTTGGATCTTTGAGTGTGTCACCTCTTTCATTCCAAAGTATGATTCCATCAGGTAGCAAGGATACGACCACGAACTGCATCCAAATGTGTATCCAGGCCAGCCAAAAAGACATAAACTCGTTTAGAATTAATCATGTTGTTATACTTCTCAACATCTTTAGGACATTCCATGGTACAATTTATGATAGTATCATACTCCAGTCATAATCTTTGCAATTTTCCAAAAATATGTAATAACAAATCCTCCATTTTGCTGAGTAGAGATTACCTCACGATATAATTGATATGATCGGGACGCATCCTGGTTGACTGAGTATGTTTGCTGCACAGTGTCCTAGATGTCCTTTGTCGCATCTAAGCAAATAAAGAGGGATCTTATTTCTTTCGTCATGGAGTCCAGAAGCCAAGACTTGACAAGGCAGTTTTCATCTTCCCATGCTTCATATTCATCATATTTCTTGTCTTCTGCTGCAGCCTTTGTTTCAGAGATGTAACCCCAACGTTTTCTGCCTCTGGTCTTATTCTGTGCGTTCAACGACCACTCAACATAGTTGGTGCTGTCAAGCTATTCAAGGGTGAGCGCTTCGTGCATATGGGAAGCAGCGGAAGTCCCAGAATCATGTTTTTCCCATTTATTTTTATCGAAAGGAGCCATCATAAATATTCAAATGAAGCACCGATTCCTATATTGTAGAGGATGTCAGTGTTTAGCTCTTGATACCATATAAAAGGTTTAAAGAATAATTTTGATATATACTTCAAAGAATAGTGTACCATATATATACATACAAGGGTCCTATAATTCCTCATCTATTAAAGGAATGACAGCTGCACAAATTACCTCACAGTTGTAATAATGCCTAAATTACATCTAACACAATATTTGATTGCATAATATTTGCTAATAGAATATTTGACATATCTTAACAACGACATGGTTTTATTTCCCTCCTCAGTAATTTATTTGAACTTTTTTAGTATATGTTATGTTATGAATTTTTGTTTGTAGTCTCTGAACCATATTTCAGTCTTTGAATTTATGTTATGTTATGATTTTTTGTTTTCAATCTCTGAACTACATTACTACATTTTGTTGAATGTACGTTGGGAACAAGCCGTTTTGCTTGCACTCGATGTGTTTAAAATACTGCATCTGGAGACTGGAACGGCTCGTTCCAGATGCAAAATTAACACACAAATAGTGTACCCAAAACGGGTCGTTCTGGTTTCAGAATGAGCCGTTCCAGATGCATTAAAGAAGGAGGAGAAGGAGGAGGAGGACATGAGTCCTTGCCATCTATGCATCTACGTGGCATCTACGTGGCCAACAGTTAACTCCGTTTAAGAAATTTGGACGGAAAGTCTGACATTGCAATGATTTAACTTATTGAAAACCAAATTGAAACAAAAAATTAAGGTAAGACTAAATTGAAATTTTAAAATATTATAAGGGACTAAATTAATATTTTTGCCTAAAATTTATTGTTTTAAAAGAAATAGAAAGTAAACATCATGATATTTTCATGCTTAATAAAAATTTCAGAAAATAATATTACATTTTATAGATTTCTATAGCAAACGTTCCAAAGGGTGAATATCTTAATCATTAATTTCCATTTTCACTATATTTTAAAGACCTAATTCATATGAAATCAATATATATTAAGCAGATTGAGTTAGTTGGTTGAATAGAGTTTCTCTTCTTATAATACATAAATGATATTATCTTATATTAAGAATAATATATATATTATTTAAATAAATAAAAGATTAATATTTTCTTTAAAATTAAAAAGAGAAGTGTAAGTTATTTAAAAAGATTTAAAGTAGTTGAGAGCAATTTTCCCAATTCTTAATTAAGACGTTAAAGAGCTTAACCTTTACACGACATTAAGTAATTTTACTGTACATTACTTGGAAGTCAAAAGAAAATGACAAGACAATGAAAACCACCCTCTCAAGATTCTATGATTGAAAACCTATTATAAATGCTTAGCATTTTGTATTTTGAATTCGAAACCATGCCCCGGTGCAACCTGATTAACGTTCATCATGTTCCTCATTAAATTACTTTTATTTGATACATTTATTAATTTAACCAATTAAATTATGGAAATCATAACATAGAAATTTCAGTAATTTTTTAAAGCCCGAAATTCCAATACACGGGATTTTCTTACCAAAAGAGAGGATCCTTTAAAATGTTTTTCCCCTTTGTCGTACGTCGTAGGCAATGCACTTGGCAGTTGGCAACGGTACTTTTATATGATTTAAAATGTTTTTCCTTAGTACTTAATACTTATGGTTCATTACAAATCCAAACTAATTAATGGAGTATCTCTATCTCTAATTCTCTATCTTTATATAATAAATGTAAGGTACGCTTTAGTGTTTTAAGATAACTTTTTCTTCTAAATTTAAGGACATGTTAGTATATCACTTTTTTAATCAGTATTATATTGCCCTAATACTTTATACCTTTTTACTCGATGTACCTTAATGCTTATGTTATATACCAGTATTTTACAAACAAAAAATTTCAGTATTTTAATATATACAAATATACAGGATAATTTTTTATTTTATATAATATAATTTGTTGTTATAAAAATTATAATAAGTAAATACTTTTGAACATATTAATTATATTTTAAATTTATGTTAAATAATTATATTATGATATAAGAATATTTTTAATTATCAATAATTTTAAAAATATTAAAATTTAATTTAAAAAATTAAGAGATTTCTAAAGAACTTAAAAAAAAGGTGAATCTAATTGTTAGAACCATAAGAAAAAGACTTATGGTGTGTTTGGATGAGGAATTTTACAAATTTAAGAAATTTTAAATTCTTGGTATTTGAATTACTTTGATTTCAATTTCCATCATTCTTAAAATATTTTGTTTGGATAAGTCAATTCAAATTTCTCAAATTTTAAATTGTTGGGTTGGATATGATAATTTGATTCCACCATGGTAAATTTAATTTTAAAAATATTTATATGTTGAGATTCTTAAATTAAATTTTATAAAAAAAATATTAGCTAATTTTTAAATATTTAATAATTTTAAAAAATATATTAGATAATATTTAATAATTTAAAAAATTGAATATTCAATAATTAAAAATATGAAGAGATAAGAGATAAGATAAAAAAATATAAGTAAAATAAGAAGAAGAAAAATATGAGAAATTTCAAATTCTTACTTTTTTGGGAGAATTTGAAATTCTACTATTTCAAGGAATTTCACAAATTCTTTAATTTCAAATTCCTTATAAATTCTTCATTCAAACGAGGTATTTCACCTCAAAGAATTTGAAATTATTCAAATAAATGAATTACTTCATTTAAATTCTCTATCCAAACACACTATTAAATTTTAGAGAACGAAATTCATGACAAGTTGGTCACAACTATCATGACTATGGTTAAGAATATGGTACCTTCTTCGCAATGTAAATGCAAATCCTTATTGTTCCACATTATATAATCTCGAATATAAGGATAAAGGTGCAAATAAGAAGTATAAGGATTCGACAATTTTTGTACATTTATTATAACTCAAGGACTAAGCAGCAAAAATCATAACTATTTACTAACTTTGGATTCTCATGCAATAATATATGCATAAAAGAAGAAAAATTAAAAGAGAGTCTCTTCTTATATCGACTAAAAAAAACATAAAGTTTCTTATCGAGATTACAACAAGTCATATATATATATATATATATATATATATATATATATATGAGGGTTATAATAACACCAGTATAATTTTTATTGAGTATTATACCGCTCAATAACTCTATATTAAATGTGAATTTTGTGAACTCAATCGTTAGATTGAAAACTATTTACTCTTAGATCATATATACAAAATTTTATATTAATTCAAGATGAGTTAATACTTCATTCTTATAAAACAAAATTGACGTAATATATTCATTTTAAAATATACTAAAATATGAACATTTTGATTACCTTCAAGTTGTTGTTCAATTTTAACAAAATTTGATATATACATATAAAGTTGATATGAACTTTCAATCTAAGAGTTGGATTTACAAGATTCACATTTAATATAAAATTATTGAATGGTGTAATACTTGATAAAAGTTACACCGGTGTAATTATAACCCCTCATATATATATATATGTGTGTGTGTTCTAGAAACAAAAAGTAAAATCATAAGTTTTTGATCAAGCAATATTAAAACAACTTTCTTCGAAAAAAGTACCATCACTGGCATGGTTCAAAATCATGCTCTCCTTCTGACCTAATCATGTCTTACTCTAATAATAATATGATCATTGTAACATTATGAATTGAATTGAATAATTGTTTATTTAATTTCATTAAATAAATGATTTATGTTGATATCTTATTTTAATGTTTTTATGTTGATATCTTGTTTTAATGTTTTAAAACTCTAAGGATCAAGAAATTTTTATGAGTTTAATTATTTGAGAGTTGTTTTGTGTTGAGGTCATAGTTGACCAAGTTTAAGAGAAAATATATAAGGTTTCCTTAAGACTTGAACTTTACAAGTTCTATAACGTCTAGTTATATCTAATATTATATTTATATATATGTGTATATATAATATTTATAGATTGAAAACACAAGTATATTATTAATAATATTACACATGATAATAAAGAAAGATTTTTCGAACTCATTTACATATAACTAGCTTATAATTACATTACATAATATTCAAAAAAAAATATTTACAACAACGTGCGTAATTAAAACTACTCATTTTTCACACATCTATTACAATGTTTACATATTAGGTTGATATAAGTTTACTATAGGATTAACGTGGTTCGCCAGAGGTAGGAAAAAGATAACCACTATTGGTCTATCAATAACTATAGGGATTTCCTGAGTAGGAGAAAATGTAAAGGTTGACAGTGCTACTCCTTGAAAAGTAATCGAATTGGCGACGACATCCATACTCCAAGTGGTTCCTGAAAATACTACGGATATGATAGAAGAGAAAGGTCCCGGAAGTGCCGGTAGGTCCATCTATTTTTTTTATTTTAATTAATTAAATATTTAAACTATAAACATAAGGAGTGAGAACAATTATCCAAGAAATATCAACAATTACATAATATACATAGAAATATTTAATACTAATAAATATATATTAATTCTTTTTAATATAAAAATTTTAACTATATTTGTAGTGACTAGTCAAAATAAATGAGCATTTTAATAATAAATAAAAAGTTATTTCACCTTAAATTTTTACTCATTAAAATCTCCAAGGTAAACCTCCAACCACAAATTAATTCAAACTTTCATTCGAAGCATGGTATATATTTTATAATATGTTCCTCTATTCTATAATAAGTATTATTTTAAATTATTTTACACAAATCAAGAAAATTAATAAATAGATTAAAAAAATATTAATTTTATCAAATTAATTTTATGATTAATTTTTTTTATTAGAAACAATACAACACACTATCATTATTACTGTGTATAGAACTTTATATAGCTTATTTTGGATATTTTATATTGATTCAGGACTCATATGAATATTAAGAAAAATATAAACAAAAAAGAAATAACTAATATACTATATTAAAAAATTAATATAATACTTATTACGAGACAAAAGAGATTAATAAAAAAAAGTTCGTAGGATAAAATTATACCATGTATTACATAAGTATGTAATAATATTTCTGTGATATTACAGTTAAAAGGGTTCTTGAGCCATTATTTCATAAATTATTAATTTAAAGATGAAAACAAAATTTATTTTCTTTTCCCATATTTTCCCGTACTTTGAAATGTCTCGTGTTGGATTAGCTGGATAGACTCATAATTGGAGTTGCTTCAACCACAAAGATCATCGCCACCTTCCTAATTAAGTAAGTATCTTGCTTATCCAATCTTATTTTCATGCCCAATTTAATCATGATTCAATATCATAGCATGAGCTGACTTATCTATCTATATCTATACGCAATAAACAAACCATTAAAGGTAACTCTACTAGCATCCCCAACAAAGATCATCATCTTCTAATATTTCTTGCTTGCCCAACTATATCTTCATGAAACACAATACGCAAGCTGAACCATGGCTTACTTATAATTATGTGCCACTAGGTTAAATAAATGGTGTATTTGATTGGAAGGAAATAAAATAGAAAAAAAAAAGAGACAAATAATAACGTCTTTTCTTTGTTTGATTGGAGAGAAAATAAAAGATAAAAAATGACTTTTTAAAAACAATTTATTTTATTTTATTTCATTTTTTCTTCTATTTAAACATTTTTTTTTCTTCTCCTTCTTCACTCTCCTTCTTCACTTGTATTCCTCTCAACCCAAGTGTGAGCTGATCTGAGTTTGGGTGCCTTTGGGTGGATGTGACAATATCTATGGAACTTTTGCACAACTTTATAAAGATGGAATTCGAATTTGATAATTTTTATGTAAAGGGTGCTGATATGAGTTTTTGGCCATAAAGATTAAAGTGTAAGCTGAACCTCTCGGCATAGCTTGTTCCCATAAATAAAAAGTTGTCTTTGTTGAAAAAAACAAAATACCTTATGTCAAAATTAATTCAATTATTTATTATTTTAAGAATGAGAGTGGCGAGGATCAAATTCTAGCTATATATATACTAATACAAACTTTTTTATACCATGAATGTCATGCATGTTGTTAATTTATGATTTGAACAAAATTGATTGACATTTTCATCTTTCATGTACGAAAATGGTGATTTTTCCATATTTCGAAGGCTCCAATAAATTATCACTAACCCTAAAGTTTTTGGGGGCCAAAAGTACGTTATTTATATATTTTTAAATTGATTCGGATAATTTGGTTCATTTTGTGTCAAATCCAAATAAAAAATTACTTTTGGTACTATCTTTGGATTTATTATTTTTCAGTCTGCTGAGACCTAAATTTGCAACTACATTACCCAATCATATTTTTTTATTTGGGAAAAATATATATTCAATTGTTTTCAAATCATGATTTTAATAAATAATTACTTGTCTCGTCTTTTTTGTTCTCTTCCGCGTTCGTTATAACATCTTTAGAACCCAAAACATGCCAAGTATTTTTTGTTATTTCTTCACACTATTCAATTTTATCATCAAATTATGGGTAAACAATAGAATAAAGATGAAAAAAATAAATATTAGTGAAATATAATAATATTATCTTTATAATTAATTTGATGTCTTCTTGTGGATATAGAAGAGTAAGAAATCAATATTTAAAAAAATAGAAAAGAAAATAATATGCATGTGGTAATTAACTAAAAATAGCAGACATGCACTAAGAGATATTTGATACGCAAAATATCTTTATATTTTTGTAAATCTTAAAGTGAGAATCTTAATTTTCTATATTTATTAACTATTTTAAAAGAAAGAAATTTCCAAGAATATAGTTTCTAGGAACCACTTTTATCTTAATTTTTTACAAAAAATATTTTTGTAAGAGGAGTGAGAATTCAACTTTCTCGAATTAGGAAAAAAGTTTTATATATAAAGAGAGTACAATATCCCTTTTTAAAAGAAAAAAAATCTCTCTCCTATTTTTCTTTGTCCCTCTCTTTCTCTCTCTTTCTCTCACTCTCACCCCCCCTCGCTTTTCCTCTTTCTCTCTCTCACTCATTCCCCCTCTTTTTTCCTCTATCCTTCTCCCTTGCTTTGTCTCACTCTTACTCTCACTACCCCCTCTCTTTTCCTCTTTGCTTCTCCCTTTCTCTCTCTCTTCTTTTATTTCTCTTTTTCCTTCTTCGTCTCTCTTACTCTTACTCTCACTCTTCCTCTCCCCCTCCCTTCTCTCTTTCTCCCATATTTCTATTTCTCTCTTTCTTGTATCTCATTATTTTTTAATATTGTCAATTTTAATAATATTATTAAAATCTATTTTATTTTTACATTTTAATGATATTTATTAACACTTTTTTATTTAAATAAAATAAAATAATATATTTTTATTCTTCTTATAATATTTTTGCATTATTTTTCGCAATAATTTCTACAATATAAAGAAAGAGATATATGGTGATCGAGAAAAGAAAATAATAAGATTCATTAATTGATTTGATTCTTATTATAAATTCTACATTTTAATCTTTTTATGAATAATTGTTTTATGTTTTCACTACAAGGAAAATATGATGATTGTAGTTAAAATAAAAAATTACTTTTCTACTTGAATATTTAATGTAGGTAAAATTCAAATACTTATACTTATAATTATTTATTATAAATTGATAAGTGCTATGATTTCATTAAGTTTATGGAGCACTTATATCAATTTCCAATAATTTGAGATCTTGTTTTGAACTCAAAACATATCTACATTGGTAGGTGGTCACATCTTGTCTTTGAATCTTGTTTAGGTGACTTACAAGAATTTGGTTTCTATTTTGTAGTTTAGGAGAAAGTTAGGAAAGAAGGAAGGAAGCAAAGGACAAAGCGGTGAGTTCAAAGCAGAAAGAATTTTTGGTTAAGTCTTCACGCTAAGCCTTAGATCCACACTTAGCCTCAACTTGGCAGAAAGTCAAGGAAAAAACTTCAATCTTCAAGCTGAGTGTGGAAATTAGCATTGAACATCAGTGTTCCAGAAAGTTACTCCCTTCTAGACCAATCCCTTACATTTAGCGTGAATTGTGCTAACATATCATTACTCAGATAAGACAAAAACTCTTATAACCTAAAAGGGGGAATTTCGAGGATAGAGGAGGAGAACCTTTCTTGGAGTCTGTGTGGCGGCTGGAGAGCTCTAGAACCTTCAAGATCAAGATTCTTCCTTTCTTCATTATTTTGTAGAGTTCTACATGTCTATGTGTAGCTAATCTCACCCTTGTTGGGGTTTGATGTAACTAAACTCATTCTCATGTATAAACTTTAAGTGATCAATGTCAATTATTCAGTTTTATTGCTCTGTTTCCTATGCATAATGCTTGTTATGCCTTGATCTCCCTTAACTTGAACTTGAGGTTTTTAAGAGATTGGAAAATACTTTTAAACCTTTAAATGGAAATAAAGCAACTAATGGTGCTTATATATAGGAATACAGTAAATATCATTAGTCTTTCTTAAGCTCTGGTTTTGAAAGCTGGTTTCTTAGTTAAACTATGTAAGGAGTTGATAGGTTAATCTAGCAACTTAGAGGCCAACTTGTAAGGAATTAGTATTTTAGAGTGATTGATAATTTC
This sequence comes from Cajanus cajan, assembly GCF_000230855.2. Taxonomy (NCBI): domain Eukaryota; kingdom Viridiplantae; phylum Streptophyta; class Magnoliopsida; order Fabales; family Fabaceae; genus Cajanus; species Cajanus cajan. Next base: position 65,341,110 of record NC_138518.1, read on the forward strand.
TAATGACTATTGTGAGCTCATTGGTAAACATAAGAGGAAGATTTAGTGAAGTTAAATCCCAATATTTATTAATATTGTTTTAGAATCAAGTTTTGCACCAAGTGTTTACAAAAATACCCTAAAATAATTCTTATAACATTCACATTATTTGCTTACATTGTTTACTGCAACAAATCAAATTCTTATTACTTTTTGGTAGCTAGCTTAGTTAGTATAACGAGTGATTTTGTAAAATGTTGCATAAGTCCGTTGAAAAACGATACGCATATTTTCATTAAACTACTTATACGATTTGGTACACTTGTTAAAGGAAATAACATAAATAAAAATTTAAAAATTATTATTATATAATTTACATAATAGACAAATAAATCATCTATGGGTTAATATACAATAGACAATCATCTATAAATTTTTAACTTTAGTGACAATTTTTTTCTATTTCTACATGTCAATTTTTTTATAATGTTTAATTTTTATACCTTTATTCTGTAACAACGGAGGAAGACTATAACAAAAAGAAATACTTATGATCATGCATTGTTAATATAAATTTTTTAATTTACATTGTCAACCAATGAAAAACTACTATAAATTTTTTAAGTTAATATACATTTATAAAAGTCAATAAATTTGATATAAATGATAATGTGTGATTAAATAATTGTATAAACTATTTTACACAGTTGGTGTATAATTTTTTTTCTCTAATTAAAAAATGGTGTTGGAACTAAAAATTAAAGTAATCTATAGTATTCAATGACTAACACGCAAAGGTAAACATGGTGTGGTGAGTAGATAGTTAATTAAACCAAAATAATATAATGATGTGTGACGAAGTCTTGTAAAGCATTTGCGAGAAATAGATGAAGATGTTTGTGTCACGCGGAAAACTAACTCTCATTTGCACCAAAAACAGGTACCTCAGACACAGCGGAATTGCAGAGCAGTGTGCCACACACAACCAAGACAAAGGCCTGCAAATGGCAAGAGCCTATGCGGTAGAAACCGGTTACATGGCTTTTTCCGGAAAACTCTTCACAAACTTCTACAAGGAATGAATCGAAGAACAATTAATGATAATGACTGCAAAGGTTACATCCCCTCACGTGTTTTTTCCATCTCTTGTTGCAAAATGAAGGATACCGATTACGTGTTATGTAGAAATTGATCCAATCGATTAATATGTGATGGATCATGACTATCTAATAACTTCTTGTTAACGAAACAAGTAAAAAGTAATGTGATATACACATTATATATACAAATATAGTTTTCGTGCCGTGTTCATTAACAACTTGTTGTAACATTTTTGTATCTTAGGATCCAAAAATCATGTATCAACTTGCATGTGAATATCCCTATCTTTAGCAAGGTAAGTATGTTTTGTGCTACTACCTTCTAAAAAGATCAATCATATCCCCATGAAACATGCATGCGTAGTACATGCTCACTCCATTTCATCTGTTACAATAAGAATACTTTAAGTTTTGTTCTTTTTTTAAATAATTTTTTCATCATTTTCTTGCCCCTTTTTTCGTACCGTTTGTGTATATATAGAGCTTGCATGGGTTGCAAACCCTTCACCAGCTTCAGTGCCTGTGTCAGATTTAGGGGTTAGTAGAAAGAAACCTTAGACCCAACTAAAGGTTTCTTAACCTAGCAACTCCTAAACCTCGGTAGTCAAATTTTCCTCAAAAATTTAAAGAAGGCAAAGAAGGCATGGCTATTATGGACAGTCCCAATCATTTGGCTTTAGTTTTTGGCTTACTAGGTAATCACATAAGTGTCACAATCATTTTTATTTTTATTTTATCTCTTCCCATTATTTCTAACTAGTTCCATCTAGTATTCGAGTCTCAATTTACACAACAGTTGTTCAAGAAAATATTACTGCTTCATGATCTTTATTCCTCTCCTTGTGAATTTCTTTTTCTCTTAACTCCATCCCTATAATTCATGAACAACTTGTTCATTACCTCCAAATCCAATTAATTCCTAGCCTTTTTTTTCAACTTAATTATAGTAGAGTTATAATAAACTTATCTAATAGCAATGTCCCTCTAAGAGTAACTGACTAATCATTTTCTCCATTAACTATTTTAATTAATTAATCTCTTTATTTTGCAAAATCCAAGAACTTAACATATTCTCCTTTTATTGTCTAGGTAACGTGGTCTCCTTCATGGTGTTCTTGGCACCCGTGTAAGTATATGAATTCAGCGTAACTTCCACTTAATAAGTTCTCCTAATTAATTAGGATGCATTTTTCTTGTGACAAGCAGTTTTAATTATTATATTGTAATTACAAATTATGGTTTTCTTTTCTTAATTTGTAGGCCAACATTTTATCGAATTTACAAAAAGAAATCCACTGAAGCTTTTCAGTCACTGCCTTACCTGGTGGCACTATTCAGTTCCATGCTTTGGCTATACTATGCCTCACTCAAGCCATCCGAAACTACACTCCTCCTTACCATTAACTCATTGGGATGTGCCATTGAGATTGTTTACATAATCATGTTCACAATCTATGCCACCAATGATGCCAGGGTGACATATTTTTAACATATTTCTCCTAACACTGTACACTGTATTAGAGAGAGTGTATTATTGAAACCATGCGATAAAAGAAGGATGCCACTAATTTGTTACAAATTCACTAACACTGATTATCATTGCTGATCTTTAATTGCAGAATTTAACTGTTAAACTGTTTATGGTGATGAACGTGGGATCTTCCGCGTTGATTTTCATTGTCACTTACTTTTCTATGCATGGTTCCCTCCGCATCCAAGTCGTGGGATGGATTTGTGTAACTATTTCAGTTGGTGTTTTTGCAGCCCCTCTAAGCATTCTGGTGAGTCAAAATATATTCTAATTATATTTTTAGTGTATTTTGCACTCCCACGTCTTACTCCCACACTCTTCATCAATGCAGGCACAGGTTATTCGAACCAAGAATGTGGAGTTTATGCCCTTTTACTTGTCACTTTTCCTCACCCTGAGTGCCATAACATGGTTTTTCTATGGTCTCTTTCTTAAGGACATATGCATTGCTGTAAGTAAACACACATACAATAGTGATATACAAATTAATATCGAGTCTGTTTTTTCAAAAAAAAAATACTTCTGAAAAATAAATAAATAATTTTTTTATAAATTAAAACTAGTTTATGCAAGTAAAAAATAAAATAAATTTGTAAAAAAATTATATATGAAACATATTCTAAAAATTAACTTATGCATAAATTTATTTTATTTTTCTTATAAAAGTTTATTTATGCTACATAAAAGCAATAACATTGATGGGTTTTTCATTGTTTCTTGTTTGGGTCTTATATATGAGCAGATCCCAAATGTGCTGGGTTTCACTCTGGGACTACTTCAGATGCTGCTGTATGGCATTTACAGGAACAGAGGTAGTAACAATGGGACAGTTGTTATAAAGGAAGAGCATGCATTAGAGACAATGAAAAACGTTGTTGTAGTGAACCCGTTGGGAAACTGTGAGGTGTACCCAGTGCTAGTTATCCATGAAGGAATAGAAGGTGCCGAAGAGGAGGAGAAAGGCGTGAAAATTCCAGTGTGAAACCATATTATGCGGGGTGTTTGTTACAGACACAAACACTTCCAAGTAGTCATCTTTTAATATAACCAGTAACTGTCTTGTAATAATTATCTATCTTAATCCATCAAAATGCATGTATCCTAGTTCCATGAATTAGTACTTATCAAAAATAGGCAAAAATCTAACGTACTTATCCCTTCAACTCATTGTCTTTGACTTCATTAATGCATTGGAGTATTTTTTTTTATGACAATTGATTCATAGGATAGTTCGATCAATGTTAAACTCCATGAAAAACATAATTTAAGATTAAAATTTTTTATGAGGAAAGAAAATTAAACTTTGATAATGGGTTAGAAGTAATGATTTATCATATAAGTAAGTTTTTGGCCGAGAAGGCGACAAGTAATTAATGTATATTCAACGATCATATTCTTTTATGAAGAGATGTGTTAAGAATTATTCAGTTTTAGTCTAAAATTTTAAATACAATGTCACAAGATATACTCATGAAGCATACAATGAAGTTTTTTTTTTATAAAAAAAAATACATCTTGATGTCATTCAACCAATGTTTTAATAATGAATCAATAATCATTATAACACAATTTTTTTATGTAATATTTAAAAAAATATTATCTAATTGTGTAAGAATATTACTAATTTATTTTTGTTACATATTATTAAATGATGTATACAGTTTATGTTACTAAAGACTTTTAATAACATTTTTACACAATTAAACAACATTTTTCAAATGTTATCAAAGTAATATTTTTGTAACATTTTAATAATGTTGTTAAATTTTTGTTAACTTTATAAAATACTAATTAGTTTTAATATAAGTGTTGCTATCAAGTATTATATTTTATGTCTGCTAAACTTCTACAAGTTCTTTAAGAGAAGGTTGAAAATGTTTTTAATTAGTCATCACTAATTATATATCAAATATCAAAGTTTATTTATTTTAAGTATAACTATATGATTATATATATTTTTTATAGGTTATTCATTTACTCGATATGGGACTTCAGTTATGAGAAATAATTAGAAATGATGGAAATATTCCCTTTATATGATTTTTTTTATTTGATATGAGACTTTGATTTTAAAAATAATTAGAAAGAATAATATGGAGATAAAAAAATGTTACTTATCTATAGTAACATTTTTCAAAAAAATGTTGCAAAATAACTTATGTGACATTTTTTTATTCGATACAAGTCTTTGATTTTGCAAACAATTAAAAAGAATAATATTGAAATAAGAAATGTTACTTTAGTAACATTTTTCAAAAAAAAGTCACAAAATAACCTATTTATTCAATATAATAACATTTTAATAAATATAAGTAAAAAATATAATAGTGAATATCCATAATCATACAATGAATAATCCAAAATATATATTATGATTTCATTCGATCGACATTTTAATAAATCTAATATTTTAGCCAATAAAATTCTCTAACGTTTTCCCACTTGAGAAAAAAATAATAATAAAATAATTGAAAAGAAAAGAAGAAAATTTTAAAAACAAATTTAAAATCAAAGTCAACCCCAAAAAGTCTCATTAACTAAATAACAGTGGCCACTTTTATGTTTCCACTATAATGATAAATAATCACGATTAATGGCAACCAACAAGATTATAAAATAAAAAAAAAGAATAAAATAAAATAATATATATATATATATATATATATATATATATATATATATATATATATATGTGTGTGTGTGTGTGTTTCATGACAATGAGCATGGTACTTTATTTATAACTCATTTGTCAATTAAGATTTATTTGTGATTATATTATATATTTGATAGTTGATAGATCAATTCAACTCAACTCGCAACTCATCACAAGTTGAATTAAGATTTTCAACTCAATGAAAAATAAATCCAACCTAATCCAACTTGTTTTTCTTAGGATAAAGATAAGTTGAGTTGAATTGAAATAACAAAATTGATTATTATAAAATACATTAAAATAATTCTCATTTGTCATTGTAATATTTTCTATCAATAAAAAAATCACAATGGTCATTTAATTAAAACATTTTAATTTTTGAAATTATACAAACTGAAAACCGAAAACATTAAAATAAAGAGCCTTTTGAAAGTCTTGAATTTAAATTTAAATTCAAAATACTCTAAAAAAAATGTATTAAATCACATTTTAAAAAACCTATGAGACCTATTATTACATGCAAAGGAGAGGGACAAATCATCAGACTTACTTACACTTCAACAGGCCCACAAGACTCAACCTCATGCGCATGAGTCCTCGTGCCTTTGTTGGCCACTTTGAAAGCCTACAACACAAAATGATATATAAAAAAACAAAACAAGGTGTAGTTAAGCAATGTGAAACTCTTGCCTTTTGAAATACCCGTAAAATACTAGAGCCCGGTGATGTATATGATTCATAAATATGCATAAATAGTATGCACCATTTCATTGGTATCCATCTTTTGGTGAAATGAATTGGTTACAAGGTGAATGAAAATAAACTAAATTAGGAGTGAGCTAGGACGAGTCCTATTTCAATTATTGATATGCTTGATGATTTTTATCTGGTGACATTTTCTTTTGAAGAGGATAATAAGCACGCTTTATTTGAGGGTCCATATATGATAACTACTCATGGCCTGATTGTTCAAAGGCAGAGTCCAAACTTTTTAAGCAATGTTAAAAGTGTTAGACAGGTGGCGGTGTGGGTATGTATCCCACATTTACAAATTGAGTTATATAATGAAAAGTTTTTTGTGGCAAGTGAGTAGTGGATTAGCTCACGTCTATTCATTCTTGTGGAAGGTATGCAAGAGTATGAGTTGAGGCTTACCTGAACGCGAAATCGTCAATAGAAGTGCATGGATATGTTTTTTCTGCGAATATGAAGGATTGCCTTTAATTTGTTTCCACAGAGGAAAATACGGGCGTTAGACTCAGAGGTTTATGTTGTGGGGATGTCTAACGATATTGGTGGCCAAAAGGGTATTGTCATGCATGATTCAAGCCAAGCAATTGCAGTGTTATCTCCAAATCAAGAACAAACCAATAATGACCCAAGAGATAATAAAGAACAACAAAATTTTGAGCCATGGAGTATTGCAAAACGACCAAACAGAAAGAATCTTTGCAAAAACAAAATTTCAAAATGGTAGACGAGGGCCAATTAACGAAAATGGATATCGCCCATAATTCAAGTCACGCAATTGTGGAGTTATCTTTAAATAAAAAACAAACCAATAATGACATAGGAGATAAGGAAGAACCACAAAACGACTTGATATGAAGAATCTTTACAAACAAAATCACAAAACCGTTGTAGAACCAATTAATGAAAATGGAATTTCCATCCATGGATCACGATTTTTGGCTTTAGCTGCGGGGTCAGCGAAATTAAAATAGAATGAAATTGGTGAAAAGGCATAACATATACTAAAACTAGTAGTTAGTTTGTTTACTCGACCACAATGACAACAACAAAATAATAATTATTGCAAGCTTGTTAGTAATTTAAACATGTATGAAATGAAACATAATTAAATGTTTGATTTTCAGTTCGGAGAAAAAAAACGGATGTTCACTTCGAAACTTCCCCCCACATAATTCTTGGCTTTTTGACGAAAGTAGGGCTGCATGGAAAGTTATTTACGTAAATGGGGCTGTTTAGAAATTATTTACACCTTTAGGGCTGTTTACAACGGTGTCGCTATGGCCCATAGCGACACCACTGCCACGTGGCATTTTTTAAACTCCAGAGAAGCCATGAGAGCCATATTGAGGAAGTTGGTCCAGCCTATAGCGACACCAGTAGCTACAATGAAGTCGCTGTAGCCCACAGCGACTCATATTCGAAATTTAAAAAAAACTTAAATCCAAAAAATATAATTTATTTAAAAAGAAAATTTATAAAATAGTTATTAAAATTTATATGATAATGTAAAAATAAAAAAATTACAAAAAAAATATACTACATAATTTAAAATATTAAAATGTAAAATACAGTTGGTGTCGCTATGGGCTATAGCGCCACTGACACTATTATATATATATAAAAAATTTATTTATATTAAATAAAGAAAATAATAGAAAAATAAGTTTATAAAAAATAGTATAATTTATATGATAATATATAAATATAGAAATGTTTTAAAAAAAATAAGATAATAATTTAAAATAAAAAAATAAAAAATAAAAAAAGAAACACTGGTGTCGCTATGGGCTATAGCGCCACTGTGTCGCTATAGCCCACAGCGACACTATTATATACAGAAAAAATAAATATATTTATATTAAAAAAAGAAAATAATAGAAAAATAAATTTATAAAATAGTATAATTTATATGATAATATATAAATATAGAAATGTTTTAAAAAAAATAAGATAATAATTTAAAAAAAAAAAAAAAAGAAACAGTGGTGTCGCTATGGGCTATAGCGCCACTGTGTCGCTATAGCCCACAGCGACACTGGTGGTGGTGGTTGAGGCCATTTATTACAGTGGCCACGTGTCAATTTACCGTCTGAGAAACCAATGGGTAATTGACACGTGGCCTGGCACAGTAAAAAAAAAAAAATTCCTATATATAGATGGATTTACCCTGCTGGTCCCCCCCCTCCGCGTGAAGTTCATCAGGTGCGTGCAAGGTGAATTTCAAAAAAAAAATTTCTTTTTTTGTTGAATTTCGTTTAAATTTTTTTTATAAATATTGTTTAACTTATATATATTATAATTAATATTTCAGGTTAAATTGTATTATTTGGATTTCTGCAGAGTTCCAGAAATATCAAGTATTTGAGATATTTTTTATTTTATCAGTTTTGTAATTTAATTAAATATATTGATTTTTATAATTATTATAGTTTATTTAGTTATATTTGTCTGTAATTTATGTTTAATTTAAAAATAATGATATTTGTATTTATTTTATTTAGTTAAATTTCTGTGTAATTTAATTTAATTTTTTTATGAAATTATTGTGTGTAATTTGAGGTAGTTATATTTGTCTGTAATTGTTATTATTTTAAAAATAATATTTGAAATTTAAATTCAATTATTTTAATTCTGTTAAATTTATATTTATTTAGGAAAGAATTTAATTTAAATTTTTTGTTAAATTTGATTGTGAGTAATTTAATTAGTTATAATTCTGTGTAATTGTTTGTTATTTAAAAAATAATTATATTTAAAATATAAATTGATTTATTTTAATTCTGAATAATTTATATTTATTTAGAAAATAATTTAATTTAAATAATTTATTAAATTTAATTCTGTGTAATTTTATTTGTTATATTTCTGTGTAGTTTATTTTAAAATTAAAAGATAATGATTTTTAAAATATAAATTGATTTATTTTAAATCTGTTTAAATAATATTTATTCAGAAAAATAATTTAATTTAATTTGTTATTAAATTTAATTATGTGTAATTTGATTAGTTATAATTTTCTGTAATTTATTTATATTTTAAAAATCATTATATTTAAAATTTGATTTATTTATTTTAATTCTGTTGAATTGATATTTATTTAGAAAATATTTTAATTATATTTTTTTATTAAATATAATTCTGTGTAAATTTAATTAGTTATATTTCTGTGTAATTTATTTTAATTTTAAAAATAATGATATTTAAAATATAAATTGATTTATTTTAAATCTGTTTAAATAATATTTATTTAGAAAATAATTTAATTTAATTTGTTATTAAATTTAATTATGTGTAATTTGGTTTATTTGTATTTTATATAATGTATGAAATAATTAGTTGTTAAATTTTGTTATAAATGGCATCATCTTCTACATCTATGCGTGTGAGTTGTGGACCCGTTGAGGATGATTTATTGTCATTGCAATCCATACATGTTTCACAACATGTTTGGAATAGAGAAGAAGATAAGAGATTATTAGCAAGACGTGCTGCTCCAACACGCAATGGAATTGACGGAATTCCACATCAAATAGTTCCGTTATTAGACCAGGCTGGATTTGGATGGATTGCTCGGTTGAGTTATATCAAAGTGATCCCTGGTTTATTAACTGCTTTGGTAGAACGATGGAGACCAGAAACACACACATTTCACATGTCATTTGGAGAATGCACAGTTACTCTCCAAGATGTTGGTATGATTGTTGGTCTTCCAGTTGACGGTCAAGCACTGTTAAGTCGAGGCAGTGCTAATATATTTGAATCAGGTACTAAAATAACTATACTTTAAGTTTTTTTTGTTATAGTAATTGTGTTTTATAATATTAAAAATCGGTAAATAATTTATTTTGTTTTATGCAGCTCGTGATTTTTTAGGTGTTATTCCACCTGAGTCAGCAATGAAAGGTCATATAGGGTCAAGCTATCTTGGTTGGCTACATATTTTAATGAGATTGCAGATGATCTACAGGAGCTACATCAGTTGCTTCCTTATGCTCGAGCTTGGATACTACGGTTTATAGGAGGCGTTTTGTTTCCTGATAGATCTTCTAGCTATGTCTCATTGAGGTGGTTGGCGTTCTTAGGTGACTTTCAGACCATTAAGACGTATGCATGGGGTGCAGCTGTGCTTGGATGTTTGTATCGCAATTTATGCACCTCTACTGATTACAAAACGCCAAGTTGTGGTGGGTTTACACTTTTATTGCAGTTATGGGCATGGGAACGATTCCCAACCATTCTGTCTTCTCCATTCCCACCTATTCCTCCTGCTTGCCCTGTTGGTTTAAGGTATGATGAAATTCAAAATATTAACATTGTTAAAATTATTGAATAAATGTTACAGAAATTAATTGTTTACATTTTGATTTCAGGTGGTCCAACACAGCCACTAAAATAAGCATCAGCGATGATATTAAATTTTATCGCAAATTCTTTGATCGGTTGACCAGAAAATCTGTAAGTAAATAAAATTGAAGGGTTAACGGATTTCATTATGTAAGTTATTAGTATTTTAATATAAACTAATTACAATTTTTTATTTACAGATTATTTGGCAACCATATCCGCCTTTGGAACAGATGCCCGAGGACTGTACACAGGGGATTCGTATTTGGGGTTCTGTAATCCCGTTACTTTCTCTGTGTATTTGTGAATGGCATCAGCCTGATAGGGTCGTGAGGCAATTTGGTTACCAACAACCAGTTCCAAATCCTCCAATGACTCCTGCTCATGTGCATGCGTTGACCCTGCGGGGAAAGACTGATGACGATTGGACTACAATATTAAGTCCAGCACTTGAGCACTGGGCCAATCGATATGCATACCACTTTGCACCTACTTCTCCACAGGTTGGACTATTAGGTCCAAATTCTGAATACATGAGGTGGTATCGCAGAAAGGGGAAATTGTACATTGATCCTGATGAAGTTAAAGACTCGATTGTGGTATGTACATATTACAACTCATATTTTAATATAATATTTTGTTAAATTATAAAGTGGTAATCTAATTTTTTTATGTCTTGTATATGTAGGGAGACGTAACTGAATGCTTGGCATACTTGACATCTCCTCATGGCAGCCCAGAGTTTTCTATGGAAGCAGTCACAGAGCAGACTAATCGATTATTATCGATATCTGATGACTATAGGGCTAGATTCGTTGAGCCAGCTGAGGAAGCACCCCTTCCCCCTGGTTCATATGACGTGGGGACTTTCAATGTTCCTGCACAGTCAAGGGAGGCTGGAGGGTTACCTAGACGAAGAACGCCAGTTGAGGCGATGGATCAGATGTACCCTACAGTGCCAGACAGAGCAGCAGGGTTATATTATATTCCTTCTCAGGAGCCCACTTATCCATCGCAGTCCCAATACACATATTGGTACACTCCACCTCGCCCTCCAGGTTTTGAGACATCAGTTCCGATGACTACTACACATATCTGTGAGTCACTTGGTTTAGACTCATCACCGGAACCAACTATGTCATCAGAAATGATGGATCATATTTTTGGACATTCCCCTTTAATGACTCCACAGCCAAGTATGCCACAGGATGCCACACAATCGAGTCAGGAAGCACCTTTTCATATTCCGTATGATGATGATTATATCAGTCGTACTTATACATCAGGTCTACTCATATTTTATTATTTTGTTATTCTTTTCTTCTTATAATTATATCAATATTAATAATTTGTGTCAAATATGACGTTGCAGGTGTTGATTTGCGTCCACAATTTTATGCGGAGGCTAGTCATCACCCATCACCGCCAGAACAAAGACGTGTTCGAAGAAATCCTCAAAGGGCTGCAAGGGAAAGACGACGACGGTGTATTCTAACTCCTGCTACTGATAGAGGGCATCATCATCAGGAAGATGAGGAAGACGATGATGAGTAGATTTTGTATAATTATCAATAGACAATAGTAATTACATTATGTTATACAATGACCATCATGAATACACATTACTAATTACAATATGTTTAACAAATTCTAAACATCTTCAAAACTTATCGACTGATTGTTAGACTTAGATGGACAATTGCGCCTGTTGTGACCCTCTTGTTTGCATATGCTACATTTTGGTCGTCGTTGTGAGCTCTCAACCCAATCCATTTCGTTTCTAATTCTTGTGGATTTCGGTCTCCCTTTCCCGCGCACTGATGTTGGATCTGGGACAAGTATCCAATCCTCATTACTCGGAGGGATTAAATCTTCATTTCCGATTGGTTCCCACGGACCAGAGTAGGCTTTTAAAACATAATCACTGGTATAAACAGGATCTATAAACTGGTAGTAATCAATGCTAACAACACCACATGCAGCTATAACATGAGAACAAGGATAATGAAATGCTGTAAACTTTCCGCATTGACAGTATCGTTCCTTTAAATTTACTACCCATTTCTTCCCTCCTGTTTGTGTTACTGGATCAAAGGCCTCTTCAACCTCAAATTTTGAAGATTGAATGTCGTATCTACAAACTTGGTGGGAACAAGCCTCTTCTTGATTTTTTTGCAAAGCTTCAACTAACTTTGAAACGAAGACTTTCCCAGATGAAACATCTGCTAAAGCACGACTACCACGAACACTAAAATACTCAGCGCACCTGGTATACGTCGACCGAACTAATGCAGTGATAGGGAGATTTCTACAATCCTTTAACACCTTGTTAACACATTCAGACAAATTTGTTGTCATATGACCATATCTTCGACCATCTGCATCATATGCCATGCTCCATTTGTCTTTAGATATCGCTCCTATCCACCTTTCAACATCAGGGTTAGATTGACAAAACTTTTCCAAATTGCGATCAAAAATGTGCTTACACGGTGTATACCCTGCATACCAATTAAAAATAACGCACTATAAATTTGTTTAAAATGGTTGAAAAATTTAAAATAACAATACGTACCTAACTTCACAAGCTTTTGTTTAAGTTTGACATCCTTGAATCGAGTATTAAAATTACTTGCAATGTGCCTAATGCAGTACTTGTGATATGCATTTGGCGGTCTCCAACCAATTGCTTCATTGTCAATGGCCGATTTAATGCTACGATGTCGATCAGATATTAAACATATCCCTTCTTTGTTTGTAACATGTAACCGCAAATGAGACAAGAACCACGACCACGCAAGTAATGTTTCTCCTTCAACCACAGCAAATGCAAGAGGAAGAACGTTGTTATTACCATCTTGTGTTGTAGCAATCAACAATGTACCTCGATACTTGCCATACAGATGAGTGCCATCAATTTGTATCAACGGTTTACAAAAATTAAAGGCATCACAACACGGCTTGAATGTCCAAAATAATCTGTGAAATTGACGGTAACCACGATGACAACGATTACCAACAAAAAACTCATCATGACACAGATCATAAAATGACCCTGGAGCAATTTCTTTCATGTATTGCAGCCATCGAGGTAAATAAGCATACGATTCTTCCCAATCTCCAAAAACGTTAACAATTGCTTTTTGTTTCGCCATCCAAGCCTTTCTATAAGATATTTTGAACCCAGTTTGAGATGTTATTCTCTCTTGGATAAGGCTAATCTTTATTGATGGATCTTGGTTAACCATTCCTACATATTAAATATTAGTAAACACTAACATATTAAATATTAGTAAACACAAACATAAATTATTATTAATATAAACTATAAACTTTGCAGAACTTACCTTGTATAAATGTTGCAATTAACTCAGAATCTAACTTAGCATGATCTTGCGACAAAGACATGTTCAAACACGTATGACGTCCACCCCACTGAGTCACTTTCCAGTTATCAGATCTCTTTGACTCAATGGCTCTCATGTACCATCCACATCCATCATGTGCATTTGGACATCTAACAACCCATTTAGTCTTTTTCGACTCAACCACATAAAAACTTTGATGCATTCTCATTGCATTTTGCTTGATTGCATTTTTAACTGCATCTTTATTTTCAAACTCCAACCCCACATATAAATCTTGCCCAATTGACCAAGTACTACCCACATCCATCCCTGGAATATCTTCTTCATCAGGATGATTCCAATTTATGTTACTGTAGTGGAGTAAATTACCCCAAAATTGACTTCCACCTATTTTAATAATAATGAATTTAGTAAGTTCAATAAAATAAAATTCAACAATTTACTTTAAACAAATAACAAATTATTGACAAATTTATTTTTCAAATGATACCTTCAGTAGATGGATACATTGAAATTGGTTCAACCATTGGACTATTAACAAGAACATCCGGCTGCACCTCATCATCAGATGGTTCACAATTATCAATTTCATCTTCATTGGATTCATCAATGCTTTCATATGATTATGAAACATGATAGTCTTCATCTTCTTCGTCATCTTCATCTTCATCTCTTGTGATCAAAGGTGATCGTTCAATTGACAAATTTTCTAATGAAAAAGTAGAAGATTCTTGCATACCTATTTCAGCATATAATTCCATTATTAGCATCACATTCTGGCTTTGAAATGCTTTTATCATGCATTGTACATCATCATCGTCACTCAATTCCAATGAAGAATATATGTTGTTATCACCTTGTGAAACTAAAAATCTGTAGCTTACAGATAATATCACTTGATTTGAGTTAAGACTAAATTTGTTATGAATCCTTCTCTTTAATATATCCAAAGTGATACCTCGTTTAATATACATTCCTTTTCTTGGTTCATCAAATGTTACACCCTCAACACCTTCATACATCTTTCCAGTATAAATATAAGCAATCATTTGATCCATAATATCTACAACAACAAAAATTAATTAGTGCAAATATCTATAATTTATATTTAAACAAAAATAAAATTATACTTACCGAATCAGAAAGAAACGTAACTGGCTCAGAGTCTTAAATCAGACCAAAACGTAATTGATAAATATATATATGACTTCAACTGTGAAAAGAACGTAGCTGGGTGGGGGTATATATACTGATAATGTCACTATGGCCCATAGCGACACTGTGTCGCTATGGCCCATAGCGACACCATAAAAAAATTTAAAGGAAAAAAATATACATAGAAAAATAAAGAAATTACACAAAAATTAATTTTACAATTACAAATTATTATTCAACTGCTAATATAAAATAAACAAATTGTAAAATAAAATAAGTAAATAATTTAAAAAAAAAAAACAAATTAAATGGTGTCTCTGTGGCCTATAGCGACACAGTGTCGCTATAGGCCATAGCGCCACTTAAAAAAACATAAATAATAAAGGAAAAAAATATATATACACAAACCTAATTACAGAAAAATTAAGTTTACAATTACAATATTATTTAACTGCTAATATAAAATAAACAAATGGTAAAATAAAATAAGTAAATAATTTATAAAAAAAAACAAATTAAATAGTGTCGCTGTGGCCTATAGCGACACAGTGTCGCTATAGGCCATAGCGCCACTCAAAAAAATAAATAAATGCATTATTTAATTTGTCATAAAATAATAAACGAAAAAAAAATATATACATAAAACTAATAAGAGAAAAATTAACTTTATAATTACAAATTAACATTTTTAACTGGTATTATAAAAATAATTTTAAAATAAAAGAAAATAATAACTATAAAAAAAAAAATTAGTAGTGTCGCTATAGCCTATAGCGACACGGTGTCGCTATAGGCCATAGCGCCACTTGTAAAATAATTATATATATTTTTTATGATTACGTTTTTAAATAAATATTTTTTATTTTTATAAATATATAAGTTCACTTCATTATTTTTAAATTTAGAAATTATTTTACTTTTTTTTGTTTTTTTTCTTAAATGGTGTCGCTATGGGCTACACCATTTTTAATGGCGCACAAACTGTGTCGCCTCAGCCCATAGCGACACTGTTTTGGCTCATTCGAGCCCACCCCACACCAAAAAAAAAAAAAAATCACGTGGCATTGGTGTCGCTATGGCCCATAGCGACACTGTTGTAAACAGCCCTAAAGGCGTAAATAGTTTTCAAACAGCACTATTTACGTAAATAACTTCCCATACAACCCTACTTTGGTCAAAAAGCCCATAATTCTTTGTTTAGTTGTTTAGAAATGTGTTACTGACAAAACAAACATCCACTTAGAAGTTAGGGTTGATGCCACCCACGATTCAAGCCATGCAATTCTGGAGTTATCTCCAAATCAGAAACCAGCCGATATAATAGATAAGCGAGAATCACAGACTCAATAGATAATACATATTGAAACTAGAAGTTAATTTTTTTACTTATTTCGTAGGGGAAAGAAACTAATAGGAAGCATGATCATCTAGTATATTTTATCGGCACAAGTCCTGAAATCATGTTTATAGAATTTGCAACAACGTGGGTCTAGTGTCATATATACCACAAGAATAGTTACACGATACAAATAACATAAACTTCAAAATTGAATGTACTTGTAATAGTAAAACTTACAAAATCTGGTTGAAGAACTGAAAGGTATAAGGATGGATACCGAACAGAGCAAAGAAAATGGTTACATGATCAGAGAATTCTCGACAAGAAAGCCAGTTATCGGCATCCGTAGTCATCCCACCTAATTTGTTTCATGCAACACATTCGATTCTGCAGCCAGGCATGTTAGTGCTTCATGTAAGACATGTTCTCCAGCAGCAGACCCAACCCACAAGTATTTAATCACTATGCTAAATAGTAACCAGGCAAAATAGAATAAAAGCCTGAAGTATTTTTAACTCTTTCAACGCTTTCTTTCAGCACGCCACTTGTATACTGGTTTGGTGGTAGGGCAGACAATCTCATCTTCACTTAGTTTGCGCTTCTTACCGTTTTTCTGTTCATAGATGTAAAATGCTTTTTGAGAATTCTACATTTGTAAGACTCAAAAAAGGGTTCAACATATGCAATGCAAAAATATCAATACCTGCAACTCCTTCTGCATTGCCATATCCATGTAGATTTTCTCTAGCTGGCTGAATCTATTCCTCCTTGCTTCCAACTCTCGGTAAGACTGAGTTGTTTTCCTGTGGAAAGAAAATACCTCACTATCAATATTGGGCTAGAAATCAAGCAAGAAAAGAACAAATGGAGGTAATCATAGTAGATAGTACTATAAAGAAATAGATCAAAGTCAATACATCATAAAGCACGTAAAGTCAGCTTTGCGTGAGCAATTTTACAACAGATTCAACCCAGCATAGAAAATACTTCAATATGGCCAAATAGCAGAGAACTGACAGTAATCAATTTGACCATAATTGTTGGCCAAATAGCATGGAATTGACAGAAATCAATCTGACCATAATTGATATTAATTGGTCATACCATGTCATATCTTCACTTTTAAAAAATCACCATTTCCTCATTTCTGTAATTTCATGTCATATCACACCCTTATTGTACTATATATCTAGGCTTCCTAGATGCAAACATATGATATTTAACTTGTCACTCATGACCACATTCTCACACCTTGTGCTTGAATAGGAGTGATTGCTGTTGAATGTTCAGAGCAAAAGTAGTTTCATTTCTAAATTAAAATCCTGGAAAGAACATTATAGAAAGATATATGTTTTCTTTGCCAAAGAAATACCTAACAAGCTAAACAAATTTTCATAAGCAATTGTGTTAACAGTTTCCCGTACCCACAGACTGGGAAACAGATGGAAAAAAATGCCAAGATTCAGCCAATACACATTACTGCAAAAGATCTTGATACTGTTGGCAAAGTAAGGATATTTGCTAAAATCAAAAATCTTAAAGCACCTTAAAGAGAAAAAATAAATTATTTGGTGCAACAGATCCCTGAAAAGTTTCAGTGAAGACAAATCATATTTAATAAAATGTTTAATCTCCAAGACAATGAAGACATCAAACAAAACTTAAAGTAATTCTTTGAAGCCAAATGTAGGGCTGTACCTCTTAATGCTAGCAGGAATATCATCAGATGAAAGTGGAATGACACTTTTTGGATATTGTGCTTGTAACTCTTTAGCCTCTTCTCTACATATACATGGGCAATGATTAAAAAAGCTATCCATTAACAATAAATTTGAGGAACAAGGACAACATCTACAATTACACACACACAATATAACACTAAAAAGAGAAAGAAGAAAGGGAATGAGAGTAGAGGTGGAAAGGTAACATATCAATCAATAAACAGAAAATGGCACTATATCCCTGGAGAAAAGTAAGAGTTTACCCAACAGAATAGATCTTATAACATGACAACGGAAGCATTTGGAAAAGCTCCAATGAAGTTTATTTGGGTTTATTTTTATCATATAAACACTTGAGCTAAAAATTGAAGGAGTTAGGATATGACCATCTATCTTATAAGTTCTATTTAGCTTATTGAATTAAGTGATCATGACATACTCTCACATGCAGGGATATTAAACTTGAGAATTTAGGTAAACTTGTGGAGGACCGGTAAACTAGTGAGTGTTTATCTCATAGTAAAATAATAATAAAAATTTTACTCCGTGCATACCATATAACATGAATAAAAAAATATCATGCTGACTAGGAAAAAATTATCCAAAAGAATTAAATAAACAAAATAGTGAAAATAAACCATAATTCCATAAGATGCCAGGAACATAGTATCAAATTTAACACAAGCACAAAAGACAGGGAACATCGTGGAGAAGTGTTCACACTTTTGCTGAGAACAAAAGACAGGGTTGCAGGGGTGATCTCAAAGAGCAGCGGCAATAGGGCACGGCATATGCATTTGCCTTAAGAACGTTTTGGGAGAAATAACAGTTTGCAACTTTGTGATTCTAGGCCAAATGGAATTACAAAATTAAAGAGAGGGGGGGGGTTAAACTGCCTTCAATAAACACTTAATTAAGCTTTAACAACCATGCTCAGATGATAAGCTCTTATTGAATAAACACTTAATTAAGCTTTTCAGCCAAATGTACCCTATATCACTAATAAAATTTGCACACAAAAAAAGAATCCAAAGCAACCGCTTGAAACTGCATACTAAATTCCTATCATAAACATAATAACATATTCAACATAATGTATCATCTAAAAAACAAGTGGTAAGTTGTAGTCATTGGCTTAATATATGATTGAAAAATCACCCTTCAAATTTTGCATAACTAAAATAGTCAAAAGTTTCAAAACTAAGTACACCGATCAAATATAACATTAACATTTCAGAAAAATGAACCCACGCTGATCACAGAATAATAGCCCAGAAACCCATACCTATCCTCAGCAAAGAAAACATGCTTGTTCGATGGCTGATTGTCAATAGAGTGCAGGGAGGCAGTTAGCCTTTCAATTTTCTGCAAGCAACAAGTGAACCTACATTATCACAATATTCGCACAAAACCCCAATAAAGACAACATAGAAACTTAAAGCAAAGGTCCCACCTTTCTCTCACTCTGAAGCTTCTGAAGAATGTAGCCCATATCCTGGGTCTTCATCAGCATAAGCTCTTCCTCAGTGTACTTGTTTGCTTCACTCCTACACAATACAACAGAGTTAGACAATAACAAATAGCAGAAAATTGAAAAAAAGGACATAGAGAAATTCATCACTTACTCTGGTATATGAACTCCATCAACGGTTTTTGTTCTAACCATCTTGAAGTAAAACTCATCTTGATTTCTATTTGCTGCTTTTTCCCTAAGTTTCTGTCGAATAAACAAACAATTTAAAAAATAAAAAAAATAGAAAACGCTGATAATGAAGGAAGAGGAGAGTGTAAAATTATACCCGCAAAGTGTCCTCTTTCTTGTGGAATGCTTTAGCACGCTGGACATAGTCCTTGTGTTTTTCGAGAAGGCCGAATTTTTTCCTCGACGACCTAATGAATGAAAAAATAAGTAAAAACAAAATAAATTGAGGTTGCAATGAAGCGATTCGAACGGAGAGTGAATAGCGATTGAGAGAGAGAAGAGACTGACGGTTGAGAACGCTCTTTGTGAGCACGCCTGGGAATGGCGTTTCGAAGGGACGACATGTTTGGGTTGTGTCGACGACGGTGATGCGCTCTCTTTCTCTGCAAGCGGTGGCTAGCTTCTACGTTTGCGTTTTGCATAACAACGTCCCATCACGGACCTATTAGCCTCTATGGGTTAATCGGGCCGGCCCAATTACATAGCCACCTTAAATGGGCTACCATTTTATTCGATCAGCTCTGTTATTAAAAATAAAATAATTTTTTTCCCTGAAAACAAAGTATTCTCAAAGTCAGAATCTGAGACGAATTGTAATAATGTTAAATTGCAATTTTGGTGATATATAATTTTATAATTTTTAAAATACAAAATTTTAACTTTATTATCATTAATTAATTGTTAAATTTTAATATTGTATAATAATTTTTTATTAAGTGATATGATATTTAATAATATGATATTTAAAAGATAAAAATTAAAAAATAATATATAGAAAACTTTCGTTTATATTTATTCTTATGAATGATTATTATTTATTTTATTAGTAAAAAATTTATTTTCATGTTTTTTCCTTAGTCTTTTTTATTTCTAAATATTTCATCACTTAAATATGAATACATGTTAAAATTTAATGATGTCAATTTAAAAGAAAAGATCAAAATTATTTATTTTTAAAATTAGAGATTAAATATTTTTATTTCAAAATAAAGAAAATAAAATTATTTATTAATAAAAATAAAATGAATAATTTGATAGAAGAGAGAGAAAAGAAAAAGGAAATATGTGGAAGTTGATATTTTTAATATGTTTGATATGGTGAATTAGAGAGGGAGTGAAGGAAATAATTAGTGAGTTTCATGTATTTTTTTATCCTTCTTTAAATGAGAGTATTTTATGAGAATTTTAGCTTGTTTACTTTTTTTTATCCTTATTCACATAAATAATGGTAAAAATTTGTGGAGGGAGGGAGAGCGTGAAATGAGAGGAGGGACAAAGCATGAAATAAATTTTCAAAGTTGTTGCTTTATCCTATCCACCATATAATTGATTGTGCATTTAATTTGTAACAAAATGAAACAATATAACAAGTAAATGCAATTTAATTTATAATACATTTTTATTTTTATTTAATTCAATATGAATTTTCTAAAAAAAATTATTTTTTTCTTTATTTTTCTTCTTCTTTCATTCTATTAAATATACTCAATTTTTATTATGATATTTTTTTTCGTTCATTTCTTTCCTCTTTATATTACATTTAAAAAAGTTATGTTGACAAAGCAGATGAGAGAAATTAGATTCATAAGTTGTTTGCAAAGTTACTATGAGTGATAAATTTAAGAGCAACTCCGACGCTAGTTTTTAGATTGAAACAAATAATACAAGAAACTCAAAATAGTAAAATTTGTTCGCATGTTGAAATTGTGCATGTTTTGTCCCATTCGGAGAAGTGGAGTGCTGAAATTAGAACCCACCCTCTTCAGAATTTATTTTATGGGTTCACGGCATAAAATATAATATTAAAATATTTTATTAAAATATATTATTATTATGAATTAAAAAAAACTTCAAATATGAAGTTGTTTCACTGTTGAAGGTTGTTCCATTCGAATTTTATTGGCTGAATTGCTTATAGAAAAGTCTGTTAAATTTCACAAATTAGTCTATTTATTTATATAATATAATAAAAAATAATATATATATATATATATAAATTATTAAAAATATAAATAAATAAAATTATAAAATAAAAATAATTTATTAATATTTAAAATATTTTTTATTATAAATTTATAAATTTATGATTTGTGCATGAGTGTATATCAACATACATGATTACATATGAGTTGTTCTTTCAAAAAAAAATAATTCAATTTTTTTCCTATATTTTTTTTTAAATTTAAAATTTAATAATATTGAGTTAATTATATTTTAAAAATGATTTTGTTAATTTTTAAAAATTAAATTTATTAACCTAATTAATATTAATAATTCAAATTGACTAATAGATCAGATCAAACTTTTTAAAAAGTTAAATCAAATCTATAAAAAAAATTATAATAAATTATAGGTAGTTCATATATAATCCCAAAGTAGAATAAATTTTTCAATCTCAACAACTAATTTTGTCATGTTTGGTGGTGCTTTAACAATGAATAGTGGTGAAAATTATTCTAATCAATAAGTGTAAATACTAGTAGAATAAAAATTCCTTTTTTCCTTTTTTTCCTTCACGAATCAACTTGGATAACCTTATAATCAATGAAGATATAAGCTTGAGTGATTGCAAATTTGAAACAATTATTTACAAGGAATAAAAATAAACTACTCATTAGCACATGAATTTTATTTTAAAAGTTATTATTATTAATTTTTAATTTACATTATATTTTATGTATTTTAACATTTTAAAAAATAAATACATGTGAGTCCATTTGAAAAACTTTAATGAGATTTTAGAGTAAACCGTTTAAAGCAAAAAAAAAATGTGATGTAACATTAAAATAATGTAAAATATTACTTAAAAAAAATAGAAGAGAAACTTTACTAGAAGTGTCATATGTAGATCCTCTAAGATTGTTATAGGCAGGTCCATGCTTGCAAGTTACGTGTCGTGTTGTCTCAACAATGGGAAGTTAGAACGTGCAGTGTCTTTAGAGAGCCGACAAGTGGTGTAGACGTGCAACCACACTTCTTTGTCATGGGCCTTTTTCACTATAAAAAAAAAAAAAAAAAAAAAACTGACTACCAATGTGTAATATCATACAGTAGGTTCATTTTCCTTGGTGGTTGAAGTTACAGTGACATGTGCATTAAATATTGGGTCTCATCCCCACATAAAATATCACCAACCCCCTCTCCCGAGACCAAAAATAGTACCAAAAATAGTAATCGCGATTCAATAGATTCAGGGACTATCTATATTTGCCTCTTTCTGTGTGTATAATTTCATTTCACATTGATGTACCACATAAGTAATTATAATTAAAAACAAAAGAAAATTCACTTCCTGATCTTTTCAAAAGTGACAATTCTTTTATCCATAGAAGAAGTAGATAGGGAAAACATATGATTAATTTTAGAATATGATTTATGTCTTTTAAGAGAAAGATGGTTTTAACTTGATGAGTTCATTGTTAAACTAATTATCACAACAATCTTCAGAAAATTTTGGCTTTTTAAAGTGGGAAATGTTTTATGAACGCAAATGAAGAACAAAAAATTATTCCCTTTAATTTTGGAATATTTTTGTAGATACTGTATACAACAAAATAGTAGAATTTAAAAATAATTATATAATGTATCAATTTTTAATAATTGTGGGTAATTTGGATACCATTTGATGTCTAAATAATTAGGATAAATACACAAAAGTTTTGCACAAGCAAAACATCCTCAGCTAAAATTCGTGCAAAAATTTAAGGTTCATATTGACTGTTAATTCAATTTTCATTTTATAATAAATGAACATTTCATTATATTTAAACTCAAATTTTAACTATCCACCATTGTTCATCAATTCCTCTCTCACTGCTGTTCCTTATCTCTACCAAATAAGTTAGCATGACATCCAAATTGCATTGATTAACATAACACAAATTTTTATTTCAACTTTACCTACAAGGCCTAGTCTGGGAAAAACCACCCAAAACCATCGATCTTCCACAAACAGTGGATCAATAGAATACTTGGATTATTTGACTGCAGCTATTTTCTCTATACAATGTAGCTCCAAGAACCTGCAATGGCTATAATCTCTTAAACCTTTCTTCCCCTTATATCTACACCAAGCCACAAAGCCTAGCCTGTTGATGAGTGATGATAAACAGATCACAATGATGATGGTGCTGAATTTACTCTCCGAAGTTTTTTTTTTGGTTTAGACATCACCTCAATTGGAATGATGCACTCAACTAGCTGCAGGAAATGAAATTAAAGGATATAGAGATTAGATCTACAACCAGCATACCAAAAAGTATTAATATGGTTTGAACAATGTTAAAGGCTGGTGCAGATGAGGATTCACACTTGGTTATATCACTTATCAGTTATTACTTTTTGAGGCAATTTGTAGTACATAATTTTTGGATCTGTTCATGTACCAGATGAATGGGAAAGATGAAATCAATGACAAACAAGTGCTAACAAACATCAACTTTCTTAAAGTTGATTTTGTAATCAGAAACAATCAACCAATTCAGCTAGCAAAACAGGAGCATGAAGAAGACAAGGGACCATTTCATCATAAGAGATGATTTAAACAAACTGTAAGACTATATAATATGGCTATACAATACAATAAGAATTATGCAGATCCTTTCCCCAAGTATATACAGAAATACTATTAGTGATTTCCTAATTCAACCAAAATTATAAAATTTAGGCATTGCAGTAATGCAAACATGACAGTTCACCAAAAGTTCTAAAAAGATTTCCCAAGATATCATAAACTACAGGTTCAACTAAATTGGTGTGAATAAATGTTATCTAAGAATACATGAAAGTTTAGTCCAAGTGAGGTAGCACAATACAACAAGGATGATAGCCGGTCACTCAGTCAGGACATGACAATCTAGATAGCCTAATATTATGCTCTATATTGAATAATAAATTCATGGCCATTAATAATAGTGGGTTTTGTTATGTGAAACTTGTGGACGGTTAAGACTTAAAGTAGTATCTTTCTCCAAATTACATATTGTATGCACTTAACTAAGAAATCATGACGGGTATGATTCCCCACCCCCACAAAAAGAAAAAAAAAAACAGTAAGACCTGACTACTTTACTTCAATTACCCAATTTTCCTGATTAAACTGTGAATACTATAGTCTTAACAACACCAGTCTATCAGGGCTTGATGTTTGATAACATCATTAAGCTGGAATTTCCTACATTTTTCATTTTTAATCTCAAGTTTGAGCTTCTGTCTGCAAATTAAATCCACATTTATTAAAAATAAAACTATAATGGAATATGAAGACATGTCATTACATGACAGATTCAAGTATACCAGATCAAATATACAAGAACATGCAAATTAACTTGTCAAAAAAAGAGCAGATATATTACACACCTGTTTTTTCCTCTGCCTTCTCATATCAGCCTGTATTCAGAACCAAGATTTCAAAAACCAATAAAACAATCAGATTCCAGGCAAAAATGTAAAAATCTTTAACCAGGAATTAAAAAAAGAGTAGCAACGAAAGACGTGAATGAAATTGACTACCCACAGACAAAATTGCATTAACCAACCAAGGGAAGTTTTAAACTGTCATCAGTTAAATACCAGCAATGAGACAACTTTGCAGAATGCGAAATCATGCAATCCACAAGTGCACTCAGAAACTACCCATTTAATAGAGAGAATCTTTCCAACCACTCTTTGAATGAGACAAGGAGGAGTCCTAGCAACTCACTCTCTAACCCCAAAAATGCTATCAGAACACCAAATCATGCATTCCACAAGTTCACTCAAAGAATACTCATTTAGTGGAGAATCTTTCCAATCACTCTTTGAATAAGGCTAAGAGGTGTCCTAGCAACTAACTCTTTGACACAAAAAATGTTAATAACCCTCTTTCTTACACACATTCCTCTTATTCACTGAAATTTGTTAGAAATCACAAAAATTTATGGGTCTCACTCCATATTTAATGAATACTATATAATTTTCAACAAATTTTAGCCGATAAAAAGATTGTGGTACAAAGATATGTTAGAGAGTGTATTATCCACACTTCTCCAATACACTCTCCCAGCAATTACTTAAAATTTTTCAAAAATTACAAAATCACGAGTTAGACCAATCAAATAAGTAGAATCATCCATAAGTTCTAACTCAGTTGGCAGCGCCCCTGAGTGAGACTAATAAAATGAGTAGAACCATGGATAAGGTCTAACTTAATTGGCTGTGCAGAGTACATAAAAATATGATTTTGAATAAATTTTGAGCAACACCAAAACCTCTCTCGTGAACCAATTCTATGCTTTCAACCATTCCCAATTTCTCTATCTAAACACAACCCTGCCAACCAACACCGTTCTCTTGATTCTGAATTTAACCAGAGAAAAAGACATGAAACCACCAAAGCAAGAGTAGGAAAGTGACACCTCTTCATTCAACAAGCGCGCATTCTCTTGCTCCAGCTGGTGAACCAAAAACTCGAGCTCAGAAGTGTAAGCCTGTAGAGGGTGCAGAGCATAAGAAGAAAACCCAAAAAGGAAAAATCGAATCTTGACGCAAAACTAGAAGAGAAGGATCAAGGAACCTGCTTGCGTTCCCTGGACCTAGCGGCGGACTCTCTATTCTTGATCATCCTCCTCTGCTTCTGAAGAGTGGCCTTATCAACAGGCTCCTCAACGGCCCTTCGCTTCCCTTTGTGAACGGAAGGAGAGGGCGCGACGCCGTTGCCGAAAGGCTCGACGGAGGAGGAGGAGCCCTCGGGGAGGGGGAAGGGGAGGGAGGAAGGGCCGCCACCGCCGCCACCGCCTCGGACGTCTTCCTCCCTGACGGCGCCGGCCTTGGTGAGGAAATCCTCGAGGGTCATCTGGAGGGTGTCGTCGTTGGCGGCGGGGTGGGCGGCGGCGCCGCCGACGATCTCCTTCCAGACGTCGTCGACGGTCTTGGCGGCGGGGGTGATGGACTTGAGGAGGTCGTCCATGGAGGTGGGGTTGAGATCGGAGAGAAGGGAGCAAATGGGAGATATAGATGAGTCGCGTGGCAGATCCGGATTCGTCGAGACAACCTTCGACGACGCCATGCCGCGTTTCAAGCCTTCTTTTTTGCGCTTCTTTTTTCTCTTTCTACTGTTAACATTAACATTAACACTACTAACACACACACACACACACACCAACAACCTCGTTTTCTTTTTCTTTTTCTTTTTCTTTGTTTTTTTTTTTAATTGAGTTCTCAGCTTCACATCACATTAGTTTGTTTGAAGGTGGAGTGAGGAAAGGTATGGAAGCATCTCCATTCTCCAGACACCAACTCAACTTCCTCCGAGTCAGAACAATCATTAATGCAATGCTCATTTTTACTTTTTTGTTTTTTCTTCATTCGCATGAGATGACATGACACGACACGTGCCTCTCATGAATCAATCGCTTCTATGCTTTTACTACTACCTTGTTCATTTCTCCGATTTTACAATTCACGTTTCTTTATCTCTGTTTATCGTTCTTTCTGCGTGTTCTTCTTTTTATACATTTTCATTTGGTTATTGGATTTTCTTTTTAATTCAAAATAATACGATTCATTTTTCTGTCTAAAAATTAATGTTGAAAGGATGAAATACTTAAAAAAAAAAAAATGAGAACTTAAGTTTAATTTTTATTGTGATCATTTATAATTTTTTTTATTTTTATCAAAAAAAAATTATTATAAGTATTTCGTTGTAAAGAAATATTTGTGTAAAAAATTACAGTGGTAAGTATTTAAAAATAATAAATTTTCCTTTATTAATATAATTTTACATGATTGTTTAAGTACAAATTTATATGTATAATAAATTTATTAATTTTTATATTTTTTTGTTTTATAATAATTATATTTTTTATTTGTAAATGTTAATTATTAATTTAGTTGTTATAATAGTGAAAGATTTCAATTCACATCCTTTTTATCATTCCAATTCTATTTTTTCCCTCTTAAATCATGTTATAAACCAAATGATCGTAGTTTTAATATTTTAAAAATATCTAAAAAATAATGTTTTCACTTTTAAATGTAATATCAATTATTTTTAATTTTAATTTTTTTAATTATTCAACTACTACAATTAAAACTAATGTGTTTTATATCGAAAAGAGATTACGAAAACATTATTTGGTCATCTCTTCGACAACCTCAATTGTTAGAATGATTGAGAGGTGCCAACTTTGATCGAGATAAGGGACAATTTCATATGTCATGCATTTGTCTCAATCATCTTGGATGTCGAGATAAAGAAGATGGTCATACCACATAAACAATTAATACAAGTATCATGATTTTAGCATCATTGGCAACCGGAATGGTTGAATGATCTAAGAATATGTGGCCATGCAACTTTACCTACTTCAGGTTGTTTCAACATCCTCAACTGTTGAGAGAGTTGATCAACACAGTCATGAGGGGTACCTTCGTAGCATGAATTATGTGATTAATGAAAAGAACAAACAAATTTAAGGTATTAATCCATCATCAGTAGCTATATTACCTAATTGGTAATCATGAACCAAGGTTCACCAAATTCATATTCATTTTAATCAATATAAATAATTACATAAATCAAGATAAAATTACTATTCATTTTATTAATCAACTACATATTTGAGCTCATTCTGCCTAGAGTGTTGAA
Organism: Cajanus cajan; assembly: GCF_000230855.2. Taxonomy (NCBI): domain Eukaryota; kingdom Viridiplantae; phylum Streptophyta; class Magnoliopsida; order Fabales; family Fabaceae; genus Cajanus; species Cajanus cajan. The sequence continues at coordinate 65,369,381 of NC_138518.1, forward strand.
GTACCTTTTATAAGTATGTCACCCATCAAAGTTATTAGCTAGAAAAGAGTTTAGAGTTCGTCGATAAAGTTTTGTTAGTGTACCCTAAGACAAGTACATCTTGGCACCCACCATGGGGTTCGAAGTTAAAGGCTCTAAGTAATGAACTACCCTTTCATGATAATTACTACAAGGAAAAACACAACCATTGGAGACCCTCGTTTTGAGGAAGATCATGTGGAAGTTGTGGGCAAAATAAATTTATTATAAGTCATTCGCCAATTAAGAAAAAAGATGGAGATAATGCACCAACAACGCGAGAGAGATGCTAAAAAGTTGTCGACATTACAATAAGGGAATGCCCACTTGAAAAACCAAAATCCCCTCTTGGAGACCATCACATCTGACTTATGCTCAGCCTGAGGTATCCTCTTACCCTTCCTAGGGATACCATGATCCCACACCTCAAATCTCCTTAGCTACGCCAGTGCATACCATGCTTATGATACCAACCCTTAATTAGCACAACCATAACACCCTGATCGGGCCTCATTAACATCCTTTCATCCACACCATCATGCAAGTATCACTCCTTGACCATTGGAAATCTCTCCCTTTGCACAGATACAAGGACACCTTAGACCTCGATGAGCACATAGACATTTTCCTCACCTAGGTCACTCTAAGCACAACGAATGATGTAACTCTATGTCTATGTCATATCTTTCCCAATTCCTTAAAGGGACAAACACTAAGTTGGTTCACCCGTCTTTTGTCCAACTTAGTTGACTTGTTCAATGCCCTTACCTTTCAATTCACCATCTAGTTTGCCACTAATCGACCTCACCAACTAACTTCTTTAGTGTTGGTGAGTATCCGGTAAGACAAGAGAGAATTTCTCTATGTTTGCATGGACAAATTTAACAAATTAGTGTTAGAAATCAAAGATTTTAATCTCATTGTTGCCTTGCACCATCTCACCATGACCTTAAGACTCGGACCCTTCTTCAATAGCCTCTACAAGAAGTTACCACTCAACATGGATAATCTTTAGCGTTGAGCCAACAAATATATGCAAGTAGGTTTAGGTTCTTTGACCAAGTTCTCATGACAGAGGTCTTTTTGATACCTAAACATGCTAACACACCTCTAAGAGTTGATCCTTCTAAATCATGTCGCTACCATTGTAACAAGGGACACTCAACCAAAGAATACACAACCCTCAATGACAAGAATGAAAATTAAATCAAACAAAATAGCTGCAAAACTTCACCGACCAACCAACATCGACTTAAGAAAATGATTCATTTTTCTTTGTGAAAATGTAATGTTGAAAGGATGTTATAAATAATTATAAAATTTTCATTATGATGAAATGTTAGTGTAAAGAATTATTCGATGGTAAGCAATTAAAAGAATAAATAATAGGATTGTCTTTATTAATGTTTTCTTATACCATTATTTAATTACAAATTCATATGTCTAATAAATTTTTTTTTTTTTTTATATTCCTTTCATCCCATAATATTTATTTTTAATAAAAAATATTAATTGTCAGTTGTTATAATATTTGTTGTCGATTCAACTTTATATTTCTCCCTCAAACCACCTTATAACTCAAATGATCATGATTTTAATATTTAAAAATATCCCAAAAAATAATATTCTCACTTTTAATATAATATTAATTAAATCTTTCTTAATTTTTATTTTTATTAATTATTTAATCATTATTATTAAAATTATAGTAAATTATTTTGTTAAAATATATATATAAAAAAAGTGTATATTTATTGTATTTCTTAATTTGTTAATAAAAACCTTAAAATTTAATTATTAGGAAAGAAAGTTACTAATAATTAGAAGTATCCTAGTAATAAAGATAATTTATGATCAATTAATGATGTATGGATTTACGGAGGACCTATTAGACTAATAAACTTTAATTAAAAACTACATCATGTATGACTTTTAAAACAATAATGTATTTAATTGTAATGCATTTTTTAGTTTTATTTATTTATATAAAAATTGTAATTAATTTTTTAGTTTTATTTATTTATATAAATAATCTTTATATAAATGAAATGAAAATTGTTTGTTCCTTTTCTACCTGTGTACATTATTTTTCTTTCTCCTAACTTTGTATCTGTATAACTTTTATTATCATTTATATTGTTTTTTATAGATTACCTTTTATACATGTTTTCTGTTTTTTTTTATGAAGATATATAAGCATGGAAAAAAAAATATTTAATCTCCCAATTATATGTTTCAAATAATTGAGTCAATTCTTCTAAAAGAAAAAAGTTATAGTCACATCTAAACCCAACAATTACATTAAAAAAATAGTTAAATAAATCATTTTCGCTTCATGTGGGTCAAGGATTTTGTTAATATCGATAATCGAATTTCAACCATTAATTAAAAAATACAAATATTAAATTAATTGCTGTAACATTTTTTTAAAATCCTTTTTGCTTTATGTGCGTCAATGACTTTGCTTCTTTTGAAAACTCCGCATGAACTTTCCTCGTCACGTTGCTGCTATTTTGTTCGTTTCTTGCGAATTACTTTACCCTACGCACATTGATTGTTTTTGCCCTGTAAAACTCTACGTAAAACATGTGCTAAAATATATTAATTATTAAATATTTTGGAATCAATTTCTTTCCTCAATGAAGCAACATTGAAAAGCAAGAACTTAGTTTTAAAAAGTCGCATCTAATTGTAGTAACTAAATTACTAAAACATCAACTGAACACGGGCTTAATTACTGAGACCAAGTGTGATTATCTAGGACAAATATACATTAATTATCTCCAAATTTCAATGTAAAGTTTGATTCCTCAGATAAACTCGGTAGTTTGTTGGTGAAATCTTTTAAAAGTAGCCTTTAATAAGTTACGGTGTTTAATGCATCAAACACTAATTCACTCTAAGAGTGTGCTTTCGCATTCTAATTGAATATGAAATAAAGATTGATATTTAAAGCGTACTGGAATGAAAAGAAAGAACCATACAAAACACATTCAAAATCATTAAAAAGAACTAATTAAGCTTTATTAGAAGTGAAAGATCAGTCCTTATGAAACAATCCGTTGTAGTGAGTCCTCTTATGAATCATACACTAATATCGAAAAAATGATTAATATACTTAGAATTAATAAAATCATAACATTTGGATATATCCTGTATAACATATATGTATATATATATATATAGTCATCAATTGAACTAAAATATATATATATATATATATTAATTATAAGTATAGTACAATAATTTAATTGTAAAAATTAAAATCATAAGTTGTCAATCAAATAACTAATAATAATTATAACTCTCGTCAATAATAATACTAAACTACATGCCAACAACATGATTTCACAAAATAGGAGCCTTCCTCTAGTTAGCTTGCTCTGCTATCATGAAATATCATGATTATTCTGGTTTAATTGCTAGAAAAACATGTAAGGATAAGATAAATTTTAAAACATAATCATATAATATATATATATATATATATATATATATAGAGAAGTAAAGACAACTATACTATTAATACCAACATGTAAACCAATAATAAAACACTTCATGGTTCATAACAAATCAACAAGACAAATCACCTCAACATAACATCAACAACCTTACAACAGTAAGTAATTCAATTACATAAGAACATTATATTTCACCACATTAATGTTCAACAACATTCTCAACCAAGCATATGAACATCAATAAACAACACCACATCATATGCATACACTTTAAGTATTGCATTTTTGCGCATTCACCTACGAAGATTTGCTACATCAAGATGAGTAGTTTAAGTGATTTTGATCCTGTTGAACCAACCTAATTATTTTCACGCCTAACATACTTACTAGATTGACAACTAAATTAGGATAACAATCCATATCTTCTGATTTTCACGCCTAACATACTTACTAGATTGACAACTAAATTAGGATAACAATCCATATCTTCTGATTTCTCGAACGTCGCCACTTTCATTAGGAAAGTTCAATACTATCATCAAGTATAACATAATTTGAGTGTGGACTTACCATGACATTAGCATGCATTAAATAAGTCCCCCATGGATTATAGCTTAACTAACTATCCTCGCGATACCACTTACCTCTCTAGTAATTAGTTAAGGATCGTAACTCTTACCTTACTCCAACATTGACTAAGGATTTAGAGAAGACTCACTAATCCACTCTAAGAGTTTAACACATATTCAATGAGGGATTTTCAACAATTGGTTTCCTAGAGCACCACACTGATATCCTCAAAATAGGATATCCAACTTTCAAAAAACACCATCTCTTATAATCCTAAGTTAATCAACATGCCTAAATGCTTATAACATTCTCAACATCACACCTCAATAATTTATCAACACATCATGCATAAATGCCTATAACACTCTCAACATCACCACCTTAACAAGTCAACAAATCATGCTTAAATGCCTAAAGCATTATTAGTATCACACCTCAACAATATTCAATTATATGCATTATCCTAGGTCATTGGATATTGATCTAACAACGTTATTCAATTTATAACATACCAATGCTTCTCAACAATTTCAACCATACAATTATATTATCCCAGATCAATATACATAGAACAACATCATTCAATAGCATTCAACTATCAATAGTTAAACCATCAATATACATCATCACAAATCAATATATAAAGAATTGATAACATATATCAACATACACATGTAATAAATACAACTATCACATACGTGTTCAATTCATAATTTTCACTAATTCAATCATGCAATGACCAATTTAGGCAATAAATTAAATAACAAGCATTCATTTCACAGACTTCCCTTGCTCAATGTTCACTTCAACTACAATATGGATCAATCAAACCTCTATATTGTTCCACATAAATCCTAAAAGAGGTGCCTTACAAAAAATACATTCTCCTTTGGGAGCCAAATTACTCACTAAAGGGTTTTCAACTTTGGTTTCTCTAACTACCACAACTGATACCCATATGATGGGATATGAAAACTTTCAAAAATAACTTTTCTCTTCTCTAGTTTTTATGTATCTTAACAGAGACATATATCACAACACCACATGTCTAAACAACTTAATAACTCCAATCAAAATCAACTTACAATCAACTTTAAAACAACTTAGATCACCATTATACATCATCATTGATCAACATATAATACACTAGCCTCAATCATAATTAGACACCATGTAAAACAACAAACACAATAAGATATCGAAGAAGATTACAAGTTAAAAGGGAAATTAGGCGCCTCAACGTTTGCTTGGAGCAACTAGAATTCACTTGGAGCCCTCAACAGCTCGCTCGAAGCAACCAAAATTTGCTTGGAGCGTCCAACACCTCGCTCGGAGTGACTAAAATTGACTCAAAGTGACCTAAGTCAGATAGCATTTCTAAATGTTCTCACTTTGAGTGACCCCACGGACGCTTTGAGCGAGCAAGCCTAAAAAACATGCATGAGTTTGAGAAAATCCAACAATTGAAGAACAACTTCTAATCCTCTCAACCCACACAACAATACATGCATGCAAACTCAAAATCTTCTAGTTATTGCAACTTGCAACTCATGAATTTAAGAAAATGAGACATACAACAATAATACACCAATCAAATCATCAAATTTTTCCTTCTTTACTAAGGACACCAAGAACACCAAGATCACCAAGTCTAATCCTTTATCTCAATTTCAATGCTTATCAAAGCACAAATCAACATGATAAAAACATCATACACAACTTTAGAAAATCAAACAACTAGTTGCATTTACCTCCAAAATCCAAGAAAATATAAGAGAAGAGAAAAAAAAATGAACTCCACTTCAAGTATCAGTAATGCGGGCTTCTAATCACCATTCGCTACTCAACCACAAATCTTTATACCCTCAAAAGGTTAGGGAGGAGAAAGAAGAATCTCAAGATCTAGAGTTATTATCTATAACTTCTTTCTAAAATTTTAGAATTATATAAAGTTCATTCTTCTAAATTCGCTTTATATACCTCAACCCTCTTTTAACCAATTTTTTTATTCTTAAGCTATATCTTCTATTTGCGGTTATTGTAAGTCCAACCTCAACCTCACACAAGCTACAATAATAAAGTAATACAAAATAAAACATTTAATTATATATATCTCAAATATATATAATTAAGAAATAACATTAAAAACCGAAACTTCTTTACGTGACAGGTATTAATGAACAATTTATACATCTTAAAAGATGAATCGATGAAAGTGCATATCAATCAGTTGAAGGATGTTGCTATTTGTGACTTTGCATAACTTTACCTTTATCATCGCATAATTTCTTAACACCTCGCTCCTTGGTATTGTCAAAATGATGTTGAAGTGATATCAACTTTAGAGAAAGGTAATGCCAAGATTGGGCAAAAGAAGTAAACAACATATGGGGAAAGAACAGTAAAGCCATCACACATCAGTATGATTACCTTTGCCCATAAATAAAGTTCCGTTGAGAAGAAATGATGATTGGGCCTCAAAAATTTATGATTTGATCAAAATTTATGCTTTGAATCCTTTGATCATCCTTTAACATAAAACAATTATTGCAAGAGAAGGAGGATGAAGTATTTTCCTTATTGCAAATAAAAGCTAACCTCAGGATATACCCCACAGACCTCTCTCTCTCGACCCATGAAAACCGAAATATTATTTAGATTTAATTAATCAATGTTATGATTAAGAAATTAATAAATAACTTGTATTGAAAATCACGTTTTAAAAAATTGTAATGAAATTATATTAAAGATACTTTTTAATGAAATTTCACTTCTAACTTAAATGTTCAAAACATTGTTTGCCCCCAAAACAAAGTCCTAGACCCATTACATAGTATTTAGTTCTAACCTATCACAAAATTATATTATCTTTGTTATACAATATAGAATAATTATTTTTTCTTTTATATAAGACTCAATTCATATAATTTTATATATTAATTTTTTTAAGATTAAAATATTTTTAATTAAAACATGTTCTCTTAATTTGATAAAATGTATTAATTAATTTTTTTTTAAAAGTATGCACTCTAATTAATTATAAAAAAGATAAGTATTAATTAGGAGAGATAAGTAATATAAGATTGCACTCTAATTAGTTAAAAATATGTGATTATTAATTAGAAAAGAAAAGTAATGTAAAGGTAATTTTAGGAAAAAAAATGTATAAATAAGATAAATTTTTATTATTAACTAATTTAATTACTTTTTTTAATTTTAATGAATTAGACAATTAAATCTTATATATAACAATGAAGATAGCATATCTTAACTCACAGTGTACCATCAAATTAGATATTTATTAAAAATTATTCAATAGTTTAAGATCATCGTATGTCCATGGTTCAATCAATCAATATATAACATGTATTAAAAAAATTTAATTTACTAGAAGAAATTAATAACAATTAATTAGATACTACATAGAGACTAGTTAAAGATTATGAGGTCTAGGACCTCTAATAACTTATCATACTTCACTTTAAACTAATTTCTACAATGAAATATATAATATATAAAGAAAAATGTCTTCCAACAAAAAAGATTTGTACTTTTTATATAAAAAATTTAGGAACCAAACGAACCTAACGTATTCAAGGTTAAACAACACTGACTAAAGAGTTTAGTACAAATGGTTATTATGTTAAATTAAAATTAAATTATTTAAATAGTGTCTGAATTTGATTTGTGATAAAAATAATTTTTGTCTAAAATTTATTTATCTCTTGATCGAATCAAATTAATCTAAAATAAAATTTTAAAACATCTAGGCAAAAACAAAAAGAAAGTTATACAAAATCCTTATTTATTTTTCTTTTTGTAATCAATAAAAAATATCTTGACTTAAATACGAAATTAAGCTTTATATTTTACTCAATATAATACTTTTAGCATTGTCAATTCCTTTAAGTGTTAAAAATTCACAACAACTTTCATTCTATCAATAAGGATTTCATGATAGTCTTTTTCATTTGACTCTTTCACTCACGTATCCATTTAGATAGTCTTTTTTGTAACTCAACTCTTCATGAAAACACAAATAGTTAAGACTGAAATACATGAAAATCCAACCCAAAAAACTGATTCATAAAATTTCATAACTTAAATATCACCTTACATATTCGGCTTAACATGTACGTTTTTTGTTTTGCACCACCTTTCATGACAGCCACGTCATGACACTTCAATGATAAAAATAATAATAAGCGGTTCTTATTCTAAGAACTTCATTAAGAATTTCATTAGATACAAAGACTAGAAGATGGCATTAGAAGCAAGGGATGAGAAATTGCTTAATTCTGGTGATCAAAATTACGATACCCTTTTGTGCAATAGAGATAATATACTATAATTTATCAGTATTCAGATTAGTGCAGATTACAATTTTCCTTGTCCTCAATCCTCGTTACAGGAAAAAAGACATAAATTGCACCTGCTCAACTACACAACTATATAACAACTAACCCTAATCCTCATCAAAACCCCCATCATCCATGTCGACACCGCCCTCTCCATATTCATTGTCTTCGGCTTGTGCTTGATCATTATAAGCTGCAGTAGCATTGTCAGGCTGTGTATCATTATTATCTACCCTTTCGGCAGGTCCTACCACCTTAGATGGTTCATCCACCTTTGTTTGCATGGATGACAGACTTTCATCACTGAAGAATGAGGAATACGGTTGAGAAACCTGCACATAGAAATTGTTTAGTTAGTCTTCAGCTTCAAAGTAGGAGGTGCAGAATTTTTTGGGGGTCCATAATTAAATAACTAGGAATGGATTATGCATAGATTCAGGCTCACCAACAAATGAATATTTATGTAAACATTATAAATAATTAGGAACATGTACTTATAGAGCCTGCGATTTTTTTATTTATCAATTAGTCTCAATTAAAATTCTTATTTTAATGGAACAAATTCACTGCATTACTAATTACTAATAGTAGAAAGATAAATGACTTCTCAGCACATTTACTTTAAAAAAACAGTTCCTTTTCTCTGCACTTTCCACTAGCTTGTTCCATTGTCCACTCCTCCTTAATGTTGAGGCAGATCCAACCACCTATATAAACAACAAAAGAGATGGATCACATTCAGGCATATCGACCAAATCAAATTCTTGAAAGCATCACATCAACCTCAAAAAATACAGTACCAATATTGCTGACTTTGCTCTAGTGATCCCAACATTCATTCGCCGGATGTCCTCCACAAACCCTATACCTTTATCTTTGCTTGCCCTGACACATGAAAATATTGCAATGTCCTTTTCCCGTCCCTGAAAGAGAGAAGAGAGTTTTCTAATGAGCCAACCATGTAAGAATCATGCTACAGAGAACCCAAGTTATATCACAATCCTTAAAGTAACAAATCACTGAAATGAAAGAAATTTATAAAACATACAATGCAATTAGGTATCATTTATTTCTCCATTTTCTGAAGTTTTATAATTTAATCTTGAGAAACTACACAACAAGGCCTCGTCCATGGTGAAGTGCAACAGTTCATGTGGATGTATATTCGCAACCAGTGATTTAAATCATTCACAATCTTAGTTTTGCAATTATACTTGATGTCAGGTTAATTGTATTCCAGATGGTAAACAATCACAAAGTTATTCAATTATTTGCATAGTTTATTATTATTCAATTATTTGCATAGTTTATTATTAAATAAACAATATTAAAAGCAAAAATGAGAATGAAGGACATATTATTAACATTAAGCTAGTTTACCTGGCAACCATCAACAGTACATATATCCACTACTTTCTCAGCTGACATTCCAAAGGTCTCTTCAAAACGTTTTTGGAAGAGCTTGACTTGTTGACTATAGGGTGATATAATTGCAACTTGGTTACCAGATTTCAGTGTCGGATAAAGTGTAATCAGTTTTTGATACAAAAATAGAACAAAGTCAACTTCCTCAGCATTTATCCATGAACCACTCCCAGATGGCCGAGCCTCTTTTCCCTCATGTATGTCAAAGAAGCAGAATGGCCCAAAGCAGCGATAATCATGCCATGAACGTTTTGTCCGTAATTTGACATCATCCCCATCTTCCAGTGAGTCTTCATAAAACTCCTTAGATGGAAAACTTCTTATCTGTTTGATCATGACATGAGAAAAAACACTTCAAAAAATTGACAGGAAATTTAAATAGATGCAGAGAACACAAAAAAGAAGATAAAAGTAATAGAAAGGAGCAAAAAAATGGAATATTACATGAAAATCAAAGCCTAGAAAATACTTTAGAAACTGTGGAAGTGAGGCCAGGAATTTTTCTCTGCACATTGCATTTGTAACATGTAGGCTTCATTTTAAAACGTTTTTCTAGACAGATTCCACTTCTGAATATTAGGCAATGGCAATGTGTTGACATTCTTTATTCAAATCTTGGTTAATCAAGTATTTAAATTTAAGCTACTATAATTTTGAATTTCAAGGTGTTCTAAATCTCAATAAAACTAAATTTAATAAAGACCGAAAGACAGCCTATCATTTTAAGTGACTAGGGTGCCACACATGCACAGAGAGGAAGGGGCCTATAAATCACAGCCATATAGTTCTTTTGAAACTTGGTTATAAGCTAAATATTTTAAGCACAGATTAACAGATATTAAAAAAAATCTAATTACATCAACCATTAGACCAATTATTGCAGAGGAAGAAAGAAAAAATCAACTGCATCTGCAATATTACTTTGAATTGGCTAACATGAAAATAAAAAGAAAGAAAAGGATCTAAAACCAAACAAGCTTCTTAAAGGACAAGAAATCTGTTTGCTAAATCAATTTCAGTATCAAGGGTCTTGGTATCTGTTTGTATTAAATAATAATGAAAAACCTGGTATATTAAATATTAAAAAAAATACACTTTCTGACACCTGCCCGGTGCTGGAAGGCAGTAGAATAAGTGTTATAAACTTAGAATGGAAGCCTGGGTAAAAACACAGGTAGTAGGTCTAATTGTCCTATGGTTGCGAAATTTCTTGCGCATAAGTAGCTCCACCTGCACAAATGGTGTAACAAATGCCCTCTGCTAATTCCACTAGGAGACAGCAAAGGTATTGCTTGCTCAGTCTAGGCAGTCAAATCAAAAATGAGATGGGATTTCCATTCAATTAGCCAATGGGAATTCCATCAGAAATCTAATATACCGGTAACTGAAATTCTTAATCTAATCAGGATAATCTATCTCCGTATGGGGGAAAAGCTCTCCACTCATTTTTCAAAGAAAGCATGTCAAAATGGAGTGACTTTTTTTTATTGACATATTGCTGCAGAAGTCCTCAATTATAAGTGCGACAGGGCAGACAAGCCAGCAATAGAAGGTATGCCCCAGCTTTTTTACCCAACTAGACCTAGGACCAGCAATGCCAAGTGTTAAGTATCTAGTTAGTTTTGGAGGGAATTCTCTAATGTTTCAACCTCTTGATTCAGAGGTAATTCTTGAGTCTCAACCTCTTGATCATTTGGATACAGAAAGACCACATGTATTAAACAAATTAATTTTGCAAGATTCTGCTTAACATATGTACTAGAAATGGGTTAAGTAATGCCTTACTCAACATAGAACATCTTAACAATATGCACCAACCTCGGGATGCATTCGGTATTGAGTCTTCAACATTTTAACTGGATAACCTGCCTGCATCAATCTTTCAAATAAGCTTGTGCCATATCTTGAGTTCACGAAACACAAGAGACAAAAAAGGAAGTGTTAGCCATAAAAATGGTTTAACGTATTAAAATGATACAATCCAAGTGTTGGCCAAAAGAGTGATTTACCCATGATTCTTAGCAGTGTCTGATATTACAGTTGCTGGAAGTTGAGCTGGATCCCCAACCTTTAAAAAATAGCAAGAAAATGTAGCAGCTATAAGACAACATTTTCCCAAAATGATATTAAAAGTGTTTTGTCCAACAAGTTTCTTTTGGGACCATCATCCAACAAGTTTTTAGCAAGGTTCAATAATTGTTGTAAAAATAATATTTCCATTCAACAGGCCTTGTCTAACCAATTAATAAATCAATAGACAGAATTATAAATCTCATTCCTATATAACATGTCATATCTTTTGGATCAAGAGTTATAGTGAATAATGAATTTGCTTTCTCAACGGATGCTGTCAAAAGGTATATTTTCCCTTGAAATTTGTATTTTATAATTAAGACATTTCTGCAACTTAAATACTGTAAAAAAGTAAAATAGTAATGAAATGTACCAGAAAAACTTTTTTGCATTGATTGGCTAAAGGAACAAGAGTTGCAGGTTCCACCTGTCATAAAGAGTTGAAATAAAATAAGTAACATTCGTTTTACATTAGATATTGACAATCCTGAATCTTCTCATTACAAATAATAACAAGTAAACAATACTGTTGAAAACTACTCAATAGTAAATCTTTCTCAAGTTCCCATGATTGCCTAGTTTCATTGTAATTTAGGAAGTATCAGTCTAATTTAGGGAATAATTCTTGTTTCCTAAGAATCTCTTTATGAAGCTCCTCCTTGTGTATTGGGTTCTACATGTTTCATGTATGTTCTTTCTCCAAGTAAAGCTAAACTATTTGCCCAAATATTATCAAATGTGCCTTTCTTGGGTTTTCTTGAGTAGGGAGACTGGGGTTACTCTTCTAAAAGTAGATTCTTCAGTTCTGTTCTGTTGATGTCTAGTATGCTTGGATAACAACCAAGAATCAATTATACCTCTAAAATCATGGTGATAACTTGAAAAGTAGAAGCTAACTATTTGTTGCTGTACCTTCACCATGAAGATGAAGCTAACCCAAGCACACTAGTCGCCTTTCTTCTCTACAGAAGTGGACCAGATTCAAGATCTTAGGTCTTTCCACTTCTTTATCTAAGCAATCCTCAGCTTTTGAATCCTCACAAATCAACAACCTCATGACATAAAACCGGTCAAGTGTCTTGACCTAAAAGCTTAAGTTTTAGGGATAGTTTGTTCTATTGAGAAGTCCCACATTGCTTTTGATCTATATATATGTTGGACAACTTCACTTAATGTCAATTGATTTTAAGATGAAATCTAACATGGTATCAGAGCCTAGAGCTCATCTTCTTGGTTTGCCTATTCTGGTAGGCATCGCCTGGTTTGGTAGACATTTGTGGAAGGGTGTTGAGAAGTCCCACATCACCTACCTCAATTCTCCGGATGCGACTTACATATCTGTTAGACAACTTTGCTTAGTGGCAATTGGTTTTAAGATGAAATCTAACATGTTCATGACATTTATTCCATCTGCATACTACAATTCAAAATTAGTTGCTAGATATTTTTGTAAACAGCTGCAATATCTTTGGACCAAACTTTGCCGAGTTAGTTTATATTACAAGCAATCTAATCTAACAAGTGATTCAGCAACAAACTTAAGACAATTTCACACTTACAGCTTGTGCTGCTTCATCTATAATTACAACATCAAATCTGCGATTTAGTTTACTGAAAACATGGGAACCACTAAAGCTGAGAGTGGAGAAGACCTGCAAACACAAAGAAAATACTAAGAAAATCACATTGTTTTTTGCTTTTCCTTTTGCATTCAACACAAAGCGTGAAATATATACAATTGTGGCCTCATCCAAAATTGCAGTGCGGATACTGTCATCGTTACTTCCTGCAGGACCATTACTCTGTTTATTGGTGGCCGATTTGTTGGCACCAGCACGTTTTTGTTTCATCTGTACGTAAAATTTTAAGCATCAAAACTTGACCCAAATTAAATTTAAGTGCAGATTAAAAATACAAAATTGCGATGTAAACAGAAATTCTGTAAAAGTTTAGACTACCAATGATTAGTCAAAATTGGCAGCTTTGAACCAAGTTCAAGAAAAATGTATTATGCTCAATTTACTTTCTATAACAGAATTATTTTCCTCAAAGGTCTATAAATGGTCATCACCATATCTTTAGTGACTGATACACATCATAAATAAAACCAAGGCCGGTGAATAAGCTTTGGGCTTGAAATCTACATTCTAATGTGTTTGGTAACACAGTATAACTGGATGACCCAATAATAAGATATATGAAGCATGAACACAAATTAAAACCTTTTCAGTGATCAGAGATACTAGACATCAAATCAAAAGATTTAGATAAAGTTCCAGTCCTAGTGAAGAGTGATGAAACTTAAACATCTTCAAGTGCCAATGGATAAAAACAAACACTTGCTTTGCAGAGATCTAGGCCATCAAATCAGAATTTCAGGAATGGAATTATGCAAATAAGGTTCCAGAATATGGCAAGCAAAAAGGAGATTCCACAGTGAATTGATTAGTCTAAATACATAATCAACACTGCAGCTAGCCATGCTTTTCAATTTCAATTTCTTGTAATAAACAAGATGAAGAATAATATGCCTCAGTATATTTAGTGAGGCACAATCTGTACGATAGAAGCCTGTGTATTTGATTATAGAAATGGAAATAATCCCCAAAATATAGAAATCAGATTATCATATTCACAGAAACAGAACTCTCTGAGACTAGACTACCTCTTTGAGGGCCTAGATTCCCCTGACTCATCATCTCTCTATGTTTTTGTTATTGCCCTCTCTCCCTTTCATTTATTCTAAATGATTTCCCTCTAAACTCTGACCTGCCACATCAGTGATCTGTTAGGCTCAACTCTATTATCACAACTATTCTACATGCTCCACGATCTGCCCTTGTTTCCGTGGATTAGTCCACTGCATCCCTTATACCCCTAGGTACCTACATCTAAGCAACAGGATGTCTATCAGTCACTCTGGACATCAGTACAGACATTAGACAATTAGGCTGAAATAGGATGTCTAGCCTGGGGAAGGATGGGGAAAAGCTATAGTAATCTAAAATGAAATGAAATATAAATTCCTTCAAAGATGCCTGCAACACATGCACCTGCATAATTAACTCCAAAGAATCGATATTCTGTACAGGAACAAATTTTGAAGACTATTCATTTAAATTTGGATCACAGATTATATTAAGGCTCTTCATTAATTCAAGGAAAATGTTAGCCTCCCCTTAAAGCTGATTTTAAACATCAAAAAGTGGCAAGTTTTTATTGGAAAAGAAAGTATCTATTACATTTTTTTATAGTTCCAATGTATAAATGTTAATTTCAGTCCCAACTGTTGATTTCAATCAATAAATGTTTATTCCAAATAAAAACTTACTACTTTAAGATGCATAACATCAGCCTCAAGTGTTGATGTTAACAAAACCATCAATTTAATAGTTAAGCTTCCTTCCTGACCTGCCATGCATGATCATGGCATTATAACCAAATTTTGCAGAAGTAATGATAAGGAAAATTAAACAACAACGGTGGTAGCATAGCTAATTAAAACACAATTGGTCTAATCTTCTTCCACACACAAGTTCATCCAAGGAAACGGCCTTGATAGAGTGATGTGCTTTGAGACCAATCCGCACAACTTTAGGGCAATATGCACGGTCATTTTCATCGTGTACACCTGATAAAATCCGTAAACAATAATTAAAAATTAATATGCAATCATAATAGGATAGTATAGAAATAAGAAATTCTAAAGAGAAAACCAAAAATAAACAAGGAATGATAAAAAAGAAAGTCAAGAATTGTTCAGCCAAGTTCAATTGATGGCAAATGACATCTCCCTAGCAAAGGTGTCCCAATTGAAATCTTAACCCCCGCCCCAAACAGAAAACTAAGTATTAACCATGCATCACACTGCACTCAATGCCACAGTTTTTAATTTTATGTAAGAGATTCCAATTCTGCAGGCTTCAGAACATTTAACATTATAATTTAGTACAGAATTACTTTCAGATGACTAATTACCAAATTTTGCTGCTTTCTAAACAAATAGTCCTTGTCATTCTTTTACTCTGATAGCATCATCACATCATGCTAGGGAATGTAACACAAAAGAAAAACTTTTTTCCCAAATAAATGCATTAGAGAAACTTTATACCTCCATTGAGAACCCTCAACACAATCTCATCAAGGGCAGAATTTGATGGGGCGCATACTAGCACTCTTACACGATACTTACGACTTGAAGTTACAGCTTCAGGTTTCTGATAAAACCCATTATTAGTGAAGATATTATTTTGCAAAATCAACAATTTTAACCAACAAAAAAAAATACTTACTAGTTCATTTCCAGTGGTTGGGAAAAAACCATCATCACCATCTTTTGGCATCAAACTATCCCTTGGATTAATACCACTAAGCCATGGAGATGCTAGTCCCCAATGTCTTTGTCTACCAAAGGAAAGTGGAATAGAAAAGATGATAAAAAAATCTTTAAGCAAGATGAAATATGAAAAGTAATTTTACCAACAAAGCTAGTATAATAACCATCTTTGTTCTATTTTAATTGTTCTTGTGGCAGAGTGGTCACAATCCCAAATTCATTATTAAATAAGACTAAATGGCGGCAATATAATACAATATCAGACAAGGTGAAATTAATCAACAAGGTGATTGCAGAATATATAATTTAAAACTAACAGTTGCAAGGCACTTGTGCAACATCATCTAATCAAATTCAGTTATTCTTAAATTCCACAAAGACTAAGAATGAAAGAGGGAGCCAACATGCAAGGGATACTAAGGAGGCCAAAATCAACTTTATCAGTTTGGAAGTGCATTCTATTACGGACCTACATTCATACTCTCAACTATATAAAGCTGACCTATCTAGCCTAATACATTAAACATCTAGAATCATATCTTAATCAGGATATCTTAAGTTAATGAAAACCTACTTATGAATATTCTTAATCCAAATACTTTCTTTGGACCTTGGAGAATTCTAAAGTACAGTTAAGCCAGTTGTTTTTCTCCCTCCCTTATCTTCCTCCAACAACACAGATCAAATAAGTAATCACTCAGACCTCTTGCATCTTGCCTGTATAAGCCAGTGTCCTTAGCTTTGAACAATCCTCCAGCTTCTTATAATGCCAATATATAGTTAAACCAACTTAAGATAAGAGAAACCAAGAAAATGTGCCTTAATTACAAGTATTTACTTGATGTATATGCTATAGTATATAAATATCTGTTTTTATCCTTATTGTTGAACTTCTACTTAGATTCAAAACAATATTTAAATATGAACTGCAGGAAGATAGGCATAGACAGAGAGCAAACATGTATAACTAGAAAAGAAAGAAGAAACCAATAATGAAAAGAACAAAGAAAAGATTTTAAAAGATGTCCCATATGAGGAATACAAAGAAATATCATATCAGAATCACAGGAAAAAACCAGCACCCATGACATAAAGTTTTCTTGATTAAGTGATGCCTAGATATTCTCAAAGCAAAAACTTACTTCTCCTCAAGAGGCAATTGTGGTCCCTGCCTTAGCTCATAAGTCCTGATTCCAAGAAACAAATATCAATAAACATATGTATGAACAATGAAATGTTACACAAAAATGTGACCATAAATTGCTTGGTCGAAGAAAAAATTGTTTCAAAATATAACCTCTATTAACATAATGCTTTGATCAAGACAACAATCGAAACCAAAAACAGAATTTTTATCTTTTAGACATAGAAGACAGCAGAAATATATAAAAATAGTATACTTACTTTGAATGCATTCTTGTCGGAGTTGCATGCAAAATGGTACTCAGAATCCCAAGGATAGTCTGAGTCTTCCCAGTCCCTGGAGGCCCCTGAAAGGAGTTTGTTAGACTTAATTACAATTTATTAAAAAAAAAAAAGCAACTACTACTACACATTGATAAAAAAAACCAAATATACATCTACAGATATCTAGCAAGTGATGTCTGCTAGAAATTACAACAGCAACTACATTATCAAGAAAGGATGTAGCTTCAGCCAAAAAACTGAAAAGGACATAGTGGCATGATAGAAATGAACATCATAACCGGTTTTCCAGTAGTAATAACTTACAAACTCTGACCCAATGACCAAGATTTGTATGATAAGAAACACAAAGTAGCAAAGGATAAATTATATCCATTGCAAGAAGTCAAGAACTGAACCAGTTCATCCAGTCTAACTGGTTACTCTCTTACAGAACTTAAAAAATAAAAAAATAAAAAAATCCGATAAATTTCTCCCAAAATTGGAGAAAAACTGGCAGCAGGAGAGCTTCAAATTGGAAGTTCTTCGCAATAAATTCCTCCCAATTCACAACTATAACAAACAAGTCTTTGCACAAAACAATTCGGCATAAACTGATAAACATAACATCAAATATTACCTAAAAGAAAAGGCAAGCATGCAAAAACATTTAAATCAGAAGCAAAGCTAGACATAAAGACAAACCTGTATCAGGACAAAGGCTTTGGATGATAGACCAGCCTGCAACAGATATAAGTCACTGGAATAAATAAATGCTACACGAGCTTTATGTCTTATAAAGCAATAAAAACTTCAGATCGAGCTTCAGTTCTTCACTTATAAAGATTTTTTGGTCATTTTCTCTCTCCTCTTTGTTATTTGACTGGTAACTGATCATGGCATATCTTGCAGTATAGATTTTTCTTATAATTGTGCATGCTTGGATGAGCTTTAAACTAAAAAGACAAAAAAATTGTTTTTTTCCTAGCAAAACTTGTGGTTCTAGAAAAAGACCATACAAAAGCTAACTAACTTTAAGAGAGGAGAAGCTTTTCAAACACTTAAAAATACTTTTTGAAGATTGCATTCAAATGTAAAATAGCTTTTACTTTTTTCAAAGATCTTTCTATTGGGATTCACCAATAAAAAGACATTTTCTCACCACAAAAAAGTACTAAAGTGTTCATAAAAACAAAAGAAAATGATACAGAAGAAAGCATATATGAAGATGGGAAGAGATTGGAGAGCTTTAAGTTTTCTGTTTTACTGTTTATTTTAATTTATTTTAGGTAGCTTGCTTTGGAGGTTATTAGCTCGTGTATTTTTTTAAACTCCTATATCAAATCCAATAGAAATTAAGATGAGATTGAAGTTGTTGAAGTCTAAGCCTTTAAACATGTACATAATAAAAGAAAACAGGGGAAAACTAGGGACACGTTTAAAATGGGAAAAGTTGGAAATAAAAAAGTGAGAAACGGGACTCTTAATTACATGGATATGTTATGCATGATAATACGCTTGAAGTAATAAACTGAGTTTTAACTATATCATCCTTAACTAAATGTCAAATCCAAACTTGAAAATATGTCATCTTTAAGTAATTACCAGAACCCCATATTTATCCTTTCCAAACAATATATCAGTAGCTAACGAAACACAAAAAGAAAGAACATTGGATTGCTTCAAAGAAGAGCAAAAAGATAATTACTTTATCAAATTTCTAAACTAAAAAACTTACTGTTATGGCTTCATGTTGATACTGATTGAAAGTACTTTCAACGTATTCCTTCAAAGGTATTGGGATTTTCCAACCCTCAACTTCTGTGCCAAAATTCTCTCCAACTGCATTTAATATTAAATCCTTGTATGGGAGACAGCTTATAGTTCGTATAGCCACATACTCACGAGCAATGGTTGATAAGCTGCACATCTGCATACTTTTCACATTGGATCAAAGGGCAAACTAATTTATAAGAACTTTTTCTGTTAATAAAAAAATAATGAAAGTCTCTATTCCTTTTTTATAAATTAATAATACAATTCACTAGTCAAGGATGGAAGCCCACAAGTATAAAAAGCACACAATTGGTACCACTTCAATAAAATTCCTATGAAAATAACGTTTGATTGATTAACAGTAATAGATGGTGTATTCAACATTGTATACAGAGAAAGGAAGGAATTCAGACCAAAAAAGTGGAACTACACAAACACCAAAAATCTATCATTTCCATATAGAATTAAACACATGGTTAAATAGTAGGGAGATGAATTTCAAAACTTTTCAAGATTAAACTTTACACAACAATATTTCAAAAAAAATATGAACAAAAATGTTAAGGCAAAAGGGAGGTTTCCCTATTTTCAATGTCAAAGCATACCACAAATATAACAGTACTTACAAATAAGTTAATAACCTAACAATGGAGGACCAGTCAAATCCATGACCATTCTTATATAATAGCCAATCAAATATATCAACTGCAAGAGGGAAATAAATATAATAATATACTAGTGAGGGAGAGGCATTATGTGCCTCTATTATTTTAAAAATAAAAAAATAAAAATAAAAAAGGTGAATATTGATTAGTTAAAGATTTATGGAAAGTAATATATATATATATATATATATATATATATATATATATATATAAAATAAAAATAGTGGAAGAGAGATAGTGGCAGAGAGTAATTTGAAAGTTGTAAGAATAAAATTGTCCAAATAATTGTGTATGCCAAATGAGGCTATCACCTTTATATATATTATAGATTTCCTTAATTATAGAGCAGTCAATCTCTTCCGTCTTCCACCTCAAACTATACCTAATATGTGTAAAATGCATACATGTTATTAAAATATATAAATAATGTATCAAATGTAATATTTTTTCACGTAACTGAAACACATACAGGCATTTTCAATGGAAGGAACTGAGTCACTGACAAAAATAAAAAAAAAATATTATGAAATCAATATGTCTCCTTTTTGCCTTTTGTTTATTGATTTTAGTAAGTGAGACTCCTAAAATTATCATAATAGGACCTGACATGTAACATTTAAGTTTTCAGCTGATTGTACTTCTCAAGATAGAACTAAAGAATGCATTTACAAATATGAACAAAGTCACTTGTCAAAAAAACCAAAGAACAATGTCATAGAAAATTAAAAATATCTTTATTTGCAAATATGCAATTTCTAAAAGGAACATTTTTATTACTAACCAAAAATAATAACATTCAAGAAATTCCATAGTAATAAAAACATAAAAAATCATAGTTGATAGGTAACCTACATCTTTCCACGGGAAATATTTAATCTATAGGAGATATTTTCTTTAATAATTCCTAAAAGAACTGAGCTATCATCTTTCACCAGTCACCACTCTGCCAAGAATACAAGATAGAACATGTTACCTTCATAAAATACAATTGTCTCTGTGTCTCGCATATATGAGTATGCATATTTAACAGCCTGGGGCAAGATTGTACATTATCTGTATTAAAATGTGAAAATTCCCCAGCAAGATAGAGTCTAACTCGAAGAAGTCTTGTTTCAAAAAATTTCCGAACTTGTTCCACCAAAGCAAATGCATAAACAGTAGGCAATCTTTTACCATCCAAAATCTGTGCAGCGACAAAAATTGACGGGCAATCAATTTAAATATCCAAACAATTCAAATTCCAAAAAACACACAATCTCTCATCACTCGAAGCAGTACCTTATCTTTTGAAAGCAGTAAAAGATCATTTTGTGATATTGATTCTCCCTCCTTGATTTCACATGGAAATTCTATAAAGTGAAAGTCATCTGCCTCACTCCAACTTTTTACCACCCCCAATTTCCATTCAGTGACTGTAGTCAGGCAAAAAAAAAGTTCTTCAGCAACTATAAAAAGACATTTGCTCCCAATTTATAAGTTATCCTAACCAAAGTCAAAAACTAATCTCAAGAGATACGAAAATTTATTTAAGAAGTTGGTCTCTCCCTACAGATTTTTTTTTATGCACACGAAGCAGGAGATTAAAACCCCTCACTACATGCTTAAAAAACATGATTATATGCCAACCATTCCACGTCATATTAGTTGACCCTCCAAACTTTAAAACACGGAGAGCAGTACCTACTGTTTAAATTTAAGCCAGAAAGAGAGAACCCCGACAGAGAGTTAACACTCTTCAAGCTAGCTAATGCTACAATGCCATCAACAATTAACAAACATGACATTAAAAAGTGTAAAGACATCTCACAATGCTATTAACAAATAACAACTAATATGCTACTGCTAGAATAGTAATCCACATTAAGAAAAAGACGCAACATAGTTGAAATTAAAAATACCCTCTTCCTCCTCTTTCTCCTTAATGATCTGGGATTTGGCTTCTTCAAAAATGAGGGGTTCGTACGTGGCAATATAATCATCAACGTCTTTGTATTGGGTCTTGACCCTCACTAGCGTCGACTCCGCAGTACCTTTTTTCCGTTTCTGAAAACATCAAATTTGAAAGACTCATGAATTTTGGAATGCAAAAACAAACAAAAGGAGTAAGGAATGAAGTGAATTACCTTGGATTCCTTAACGAGAGCAAAGTAGTCCCAACTAAGAATAATCTGGTAGAAGCGGCGAATTACAGATTCCTCCTGAAGCTGTTCCTTCTCCACCGCCATAACAAGAGATGGAGGGAAAAGGAACCGAAGGAGAGAAAAGGCAGAGAAGGAAAAGCGAACCACTTAACTAGGGCCTTTAAAATGAACCAAAACCCATTGAGCCCAACTTAGGACCTGGCTGGCCCACGGGCTTGACAAATTGAGAAGAAAAAAAATCGGCCCACTAACTGACTCACTCTTGAGTCCCCACTCCCCAAGCGTGATCATGTCAGGCTGCCACGCGCCACCGTGCCACGGCCCAGAGTTTCTGTGATCATCTCATACTGCTCCTTCTTTCGTTTTACAATTATAAATTTTTAATAGCATCTTGCTTTGCTGTTACTGATAGCTGCTAAACAATTTGTACACCGTGTTTGGGCACGGGAAATAGCGCCAATTTAGAGGGGTAGGAAGTGCCAATTATGTCGACTAACATTATCAACCAATTATGTTACTGAACAATATTTATAATAATATAAAATAAAAAAAATTAAACTCTATACAGAAAAAGAGATAAAGGGGTACGATGGTAATTATTTAAAAATTATTAATTTTTACATAAAATTTTAACTATATAAAATGAAATTTTAAAATATCAATTTTTTTTATTAGTTACATAATTTTATTCTACCAAATAAATACAAATTTCACATTATTTCTTACTTATTTCTTATCAAACCATTTATCACGTATTCTTTCATATTCCTTTCAATTTCTTCCCCTCTCAAAACAAAACAATAATGAAAATATTGACACCTCTCCTAATTTTTTATGCTAAAGAAAGATTATTTCAATATTTTATTTTTTTAATTACCTTTTTATTCATATAATTTTATAAACTTTACCTTCTAATCTCTACAATTATTTTTTTCATTTCAGTCTTTATGCATATTATTTTTTATCTTTTAATTTTTATAGTTGCATAATTTTTTTCTTTTAATCCTTATTATTATTCAAATATTTTTTCTTAGTCAATATTTTAATAATAATTTTTATTTTAATATTTTAGTTAATAATTTACATGTCAAAATCATTATAATTATAAATAAGATAAAATAATGAATGTAAATTTTATAATATATATTGTATAAATTAATATACACACTATAATATATAATATGATATTATACATATTACAATATATAAATTAATAATATATAATATATATTGTTATATATATTATACATTAATATCTGATAGTATATATGTTATATTTATTATATTTTTTTTTATTATTTTTGTATAATATACATGTTATAATACAATATATGATATAGTAATGCATATAGAGAGAATAGGGAAGAACTTATTTTATCTCATTTTTTCCTTATCTAACCCCTCTTTAGGATAAAAAATACACTAGATTAATATGATAAAATAAAAATATAGGATAAAATTATCATATTTTGTTGATACAATAAACAATGAAATATAACATGATAGGATAATTATCTTATCTTATTTGTTAGACCAAAGGACATTATATGAGTCCTCAAAAATTAAATTTTAATGTTAATAAGTTAGATGTTTAAAAATAAATAAATAACTTGAGATCATATGCTTAAGATGGTAGTATTAGTTTTAGTCTCATACGCTTAAAGAACCTTAAAATGCATGATAAGTTCTTAGACTAAACACTTTATTTGTCTAAACAAATACGATGTATTAATTGAGATGTATGCATATGATGTGGTGTGATTTGATGTTGTTCATATACTTGCTTATTATATTATCAAATGGCACAGTTGTGGTGTAAGTTTGATTTGTTTGAGTGATTTACTTTTCAAACTTGTTGATGTCATGTTAAGTGTTGTATGATGTAAGCCATGAGGTGCATGTTGGGTGGTTTACACATTGTTGTTGATAATATATTTGTATTTCATCTATACTTATATATGTTGATTCTTTTGAAAATCCAACTTACTATTACATATTTTCTTAGTGGTTCTTAGTGGTTGAACAACGATATTCATATTTACATGAGACCGTGATAGGGTTAGGTCAGTGGAGTTGGTGGTTTGCAGGTCATGCTGGATGGTAGTGTAGTTGGAAGCTACCTTTGTATCAGTTTTGATAGTGATACTTGACCGACACTTAAGATTTTTATTTCATAGTTATGGATTATTGCATATGTGTGTATATATATATCTTTTATTTTTCCCTAGGCATTTTACGCTTTTATATATATTGGTACATATATCTAGGTAATGTAAATATATTAATCCTAAATATTTTTTTTGTTGTTTTTTCACTACTAGAAGTTATGTCGTTAAGTGTAGTGATCATGATAGTTGCTACACTTCTTTTTATTCCTCTTGTTTCCCATCATTTGCTATTGGATTTGATTCATATGAAGTACGAGTGTTTTTAATAAAATGATGTAGAACACATAATTATGTAGAACATCAAATCTTTTAGATCAACACAAAAAAGAGAAACAATTTGCTTTTAGATTGTTAGAAAATATTATTAGAGAAATGAAATGAAAGAAAATACTATGTCATAACATTAGCAATTGCCTTGAAAGCAAATTCTAGTGAACTTCTGGTGCAACCCAAAATTTGGTTTTGCCCCCTAAGGTTTACATAACATCGTGTCTGAACTTGTGCACTTAAGGTCAAAATATATTTGAGTTTCACAAATAATGTTCAGAACAACAGAAAGTATGAAGGGAAATCTAGAAAAATAGATAATATTCTTTATATATTAAGACTCACTCTATCACATCTTTATATAGTGTAAAGGGAATCAATTCGTTGATAAATATTTAAGAAATACTTTTAATACCAACGGTAACAAAACAATTAATACGCTAATGGTAACATTGAAATAATTAACACTTATATGTCATTATTTCCTCATGTTTCAATATAAATTGTATTGTGAGAATGTCATAAAATTTCTAAAATTAATACCTGTTGTTTAGTCCTTAGGATCGACAGTTGAAAAATATGAATTGTGTTGTTGTAACATCATGGAATCTTTTAAAATTAGTGTCTGTGTTTAATCCTTTGGTTTGACATTGGGTCTCTCCATTAATTACTTTTGTAATAGGGTGCATTTGCCCTTTAACATATATTTAGCACAATATTGTTAATAACACTACTCGACTCGTGAGTTATATTGTTTGTTGTATTCAAAATTTGTATACTGATATTTAACATGGTTTGGTGCATCCCTCGAGATGGTTTAATGAAGTCCTTTTTGGTTGCCATCCTCATATTGTGGTCTCTATCGAGTTTAACATTGTTCGGAGCTCCTTGGGCAACCCTGGTTTTGTTGGCTTTGGTAGTTTATTTAGAGATTGTGCTAGAATTTGGCTTTTTGAGTTCCCTAAATCACGTGGTTTCTCTTCTTGCTTAAATATATAACTCCTTACAATCTTACATGGTTTATAACTTGCTTAAGATAATGGATAATGTGCTCTAACTTGTGAATCTGACACCGAACTTGTCATTCATCTCATTTAAAATGTAGTTATTGTGACTCATCTCTATGAACGTGCGATCTCTCGAATTTGGACTCTATTTATGTGTTCTTGGAAAATCACCTCCGCCCATGTCTACAGGAAGCCAATGTTTATGTTGACTAGCTAGGAAAGCTTGGTGTAACTTTGAGTTCTTCAACTTATATCCACAATTAGTATCCTACTACTTTTCAACCTTTACTTATGGCAGATGCCTCTTATTCCACCTTCACTAAAATTATTTAGTTTCATTTGTTGCTTTGTATTTATTTCCCATTGATCGAAAATATATTTAGCATAATAAAGACCTCTAAAACAACATATCATTTTCATATTGTTCTATTTCATCCATACATAAAATGATTTTATGTTCTTAACCATTGTTTGATGATATAATATACCCCCTTCGTTCTAAATTATATATATAAAAAACTGATTTTATGCTTATTAAAAATGTTAGTTATCTATATTAAATTTTACTACTTCCATAATATGTTTCTTAAATTGTCCTTATTATAAATGACAAAAGAAGTTGTGCAACTGAAAAGTCATACATTAAGGAAGAGATATTTAGAGAGAATATCATTGAATAAGGTAAAAGTAGTTGAAATTTATTTATATTTAAGAATAAATAATGGTTTTTTTTTTGCCTATAATGTAGAAAAGAGGGAGTACTTGTGTATGAATGTTGAGGGAGGAAAGTAACATTTTCAAATCTCCAACTACAAATTTTCATTAATAAAAAATATAACATGTAAAAGACTTAAGGTACTCTATTATGTGATAAGCGAATTTCTATCACTTTTATCCCTAAATATGTGATGAAGGGTGGTTAAATTGGAAAGACATACAAGTATATATATGAGTCTATGGCTAAATGACAATGAGAATGCTCTTTAAAAGTTTGAACTCAATATTTTACATATACGATAGGAAAAAAAAAGATAAATATTAAACATGTAAAAATTAGTGTTTAAATTTAAGTTTATAAAATATTTTAAGTAAAGCATTATGTAAATAATGCATTCATGAGATATGTACATATATTGTGGTATATTTTTTAACAATTATTAATACATTGTCTTATTAGTTTAGTTTTCCTATTCTACATTTAGTAGATATGTAGGAAGATATGAAATGACTATAAAGATATTTGATATTTTGATGTTTTTGTATATTTTATAGAGCTAACTTTTGAAAAATAATTGTGATTTTTTTGTATGAGGGCATAACCAACCTTCATTAATAAGGCGAGAACCAATGTTAACTTATTTAAGTGTAGTAGGTTTGTTTTAGTAGCTTGTATGATTTGCACAAAAACTTAACCAAGTTTGTAAGCATGTTTAAAAACCTATTTTCTTATTAGCCCTATAAAAAGTCAGATAGGCCAATTAGCACAAGTAGTCTTATCTAGGGATGGCAACGGGACGGGGCGGGTACGGGTTTCATGATACCCGTCCCCGTCCCCGCAAGTTAAACTCATCCTCATCCCCGTCCCCATACCCGTCGGGTATAGATTTTCATCCCCATCCCCGTCCCCGTCGGGTATCGGGTATACCCGTACCCGTACCCGTACCCGTCAATTTTTTTATTTTTTATTTTTTGTAAAAAAAATGATATTTTTAAATTATTTTTTTTATTATATTATAATTATAATTAGGTTATTTCTTTATCTCATATTATAATAAACAATCACACATAAAAAAATATTAAATTTTTTTAATATAATTAAATTGAAAGTGAATATTAAATTAAAAATGAGAACGGGGGCGGGTACGGGTACGGGTACGGGGCGGGTAAGTACATACCTGTACCCGTACCCGTACCCAATTTAATATATCGGGTTTTACCCGTACCCGTACCCGTACCCGGTCAAACCGGGTATTTCCCGTCAAAGTCGGGACAGGTTCGGGTATTACCCATAAGTACGGGTATATTTGTCATCCCTAGTCTTATCAACCCAAATAGGTCTATGAGTAATTGTATATTTTTGGGGGAAAATATTTTTTTTTAATCTCTTTAAAATGTGTTGTATTCATTTTATTTTTTATTTTTAAAATTGAATTTCAATATTGTTAAAAAAAAATATCAATAGTTGAAAATGATTTTGTATTGAAATATAAATTATTTATTATAAGTTAAAAATATATTTGATATGCTAAAATATTTACTTATTATATAAAATTTAAAATCTTAAATATGCTTTTTTTTATATGTAAAATGAGCATATTTTGATTTTAGTTTCAATATTTTTTTTTAGTTTATAAGCATTATTTTTGGTCTTATAAAAAAGAAAATTTTGATTTTAGTCTTGTATAATACATATATATTTTTTATTTTTATACCCTAAAATCTAAAATCACAAATCACTATTTATATGTCCTAATGATCATTTAAATATATAACATTATTTTAAGGATTTATAATTTTTTTTTAGAAGTATTTTACTCTGACAAAGTATAATAGGTAATTATTATCACTTAACCTTTTATTATAAGTGATTAAAAACGATCATATAATAGGGACTAAAAAAGAGTAATTTTAAATTTTAAAGAAATATAAACAAAGAAATTTATACAATGGCAAAAATTAATATTGGCCCATTCTGCCATGACAAAACATATATAAGTCAAAATTTAATTATAATATAATTTATAAATTAAAAAATAGTTGCATATTAAAAAAAATAGTTATTCTTTTTCTATATAAATTATAATAATTATATTGAATGAAACCATTTTTTAAATTTATTTTTCAATAATAGTATTTCTTGAAGTTTTTTTTTTCATCCAGAATATTTTTTGTAATTTTTCTAAATTTTAATTATTATATAATTTTTATATTTAAAATGACAATTTATTATAAAAATTGTTTATATAAAATAAATATTTATCTCATATTATTGTCAAACTAAAATGCTATATAAAATATGTTTATCGAATATATTATATAAAATAAAATACCGGTTAAAAAGGAAATAAAGATATTCATTTATTTATAAATTTGAAAAGATAATGAATTATATATAACTAAATATTTATTATATGTAACTAAATTTTATAATAAATTATATATAACTAAATACTATATTTAAATATATAAATTATATAATATTAAAATTTATATCAATAAATATTTTTAAATATATAAATTATATTTTAAATTTATGATAAATAATTTATATTGTGATAAAATATTATTTTTAATTATTAATAATTTACCTTATAAAATAATAAAATAAATACAGTAAATAGAAATTAAAATAAATTAAAAAATAAAAATTTTCATAAAGCTTTCTGGTAAAGAAAAGCATAAAAATACTTTCGTCATGTTCATTTACTTGTAGAATGAGTTGTTGTGAAAGAAGTTTAAAAGATAATAAAATATTTCTTACCTTGTTGAAGAAGTTAATGGGATCCTACTAATTCAAAAACCTTAGCTAAGGATGTTTGGAGCACTCAACGTGTTAACGTGCCGCATCATTTATTTTTAATAATTAAAATGATAGATAAAAAATATCATCTCATAATAATTAAATGTCGATAACATATTTAAAATTTAAATAATAATAATTGAAAAGTATGATTTATTAATAAACTTTTATCTAATAAACTGTCTTTAAAATTTAAAATTGAAATAAAGTATTATTGATTAACTACTATTACAAAATGAACTACTTAATTAATTTTTTTGTAAAAAAATTTAAAATATGTAAAAAAAATTTGATGATTGTTACTTTTTTTTTATAAAGATAAAAAAATTATAAAAATGATGGCAATAAAAATTAAATTTAAGTTCATGTATTTTTAACTACTTCAATTCTTCCCCCACCCAATTGGATGGAGTGGGATTGAGATAGTCAAAAATACAAGAACCTAGATAGAGAGATTAAGGTAGTTAAAAACACGAGGACTTAGATTTAATTTTTATTAAATGAAAGATATTTGAGTAAATAGAAACATGAGAACCTAGATTCAACCGTCATTGTGACCATCTTTATAATTTTTTTATTTAAAAAAAATCATTAAAAAAAAACTACAGCAGAAAACGGAATCGAAAAATTATAATAAAAAAAAAAATGGAGAGCAATTAACCGACCTAGTATTTTGAAGAGTATAAAAAGAAGGATCTCTGAAGCAGTTGGAATTGATGATCGATCGAACGTTCTCTGAGTCACAGAAGCAAAGCATGGCTGCATACGAAATCAAGACGACCGAGAAGGCAGTAACGTTTTCCCAATCGGAGATCGAAGCAGCGAAGCAACTCATACAACTCAGCAGCGGAGATTCTGAAGAATTTGACCACTGCAGCAGCAACAACAGCTGCAGCTACAGCGTGGTGCAGGGGAGCAAACCCCATAACCCTGACTCTACCAGCGACGTTTCTTCGGTTGCACCAGCCACCCATCATGAAACCTTCTCAAGAACCCACAAAAGGTACCGCTACATCAAGGATTTGTACAGCGTTACAGCTCCTCTACCTACGGTGAAATCCAACAAGAAAATTAAGTGTAAGAACTAGCAACTCGTCTTATTGTATATTAACATGTTAACTATCTTATGTATAACTTTTAAGCTAACTAATAACCATCCAACTTTGCAAGCTCTCCAGTCTACGTATTAATTAGTTTTCCACTTTCTCTCTGCATGCTTCGTTTACGAGAAACCTCTGGAAATTTGAGGAAATGGAGCCACAAATTTTCAATATTTATTCTCACCCTTTTTTTCTTTCTTTCTAAGTAATAATAATAATAAAAACTGATTTTGGGTAGTGTTTTAGTCATTTCTTCATAGTATGATTCCAACAATAGAATTACAGAGGAGGGTTTACTGATTTAGTTAAGACCTAAGATTAACCTAGTTATGGGTATTGAACGGTCGAAATTGATTAGCGAATATTATTATCGTATATCCTTTTGCCATTTTGATTTTCAGGGGTAGGGTAATTGGTAATTGGGGTTGAAACCCCCAAATTGATTTTTGAATAGTTGAAGGGGGTGATGGGGACGATGAGCAATGTGTTAGAGTGCTTGGTAATTGAATTTGCTAGAGTAGATTTATTGGTCGATATGCTGGTTAGTGGTTACGATCGTTGTCGTGTAAGTGATCTAGTTATCTGACTAAGGATTGCACACGTTAAACGACAACGTTTATCAGCATAATGTTAGCTGACAATTGACATTTACCAAATCTCAATGTTATGGGTTCTGTACGAGAACGACATTGCGGTTACTCATTTAATACAAGAAAGTAGTGTGTTACCTTTCTTTTTTATGGTAACGAGTAATGACAACGAGATCCACCTTTGGCACTCAAAATGCATTATTTAAACTATCAACTATTAATTTGCTGATCCATATTCTTGTGCTAACGGAATCATAAATCAAATTAAAATCATAAGTACTTATGATGAAATCATTGGTGTTTGGCATTTTAATCTACACCTAACAAAAAAGACTCGTCCTAACTTGCCGGAACCAAGACAAACTGATGATCAAATCTTTATGACATCCATATACAGAGACTCGAAATCCTCTTCAAAATCACTTACTTATGATATGTCAATTTATCACTGATGCATTATCGTTATGCAAAATAATTAGTTGTTGAATAATTAGTTAATTGCAATGAAACTAGATGTAAATTGCTAAATCAGTACTAATGTCACTTACAAGTATTCGACCGGATAATATTTAATTTATTTCAATACTTGGTTCGAGTTTGTCATAATTTTTTTTTATAGTTTGAACTTAATTAAATTTAAATTTGCACACAATTCAGTTTTGCTCATTAACTCAAATTACACAAATCAAAAGTCTTTTTTTTTTGAATTCTATACATTTAAAAAAAAAAAGTAATTTATTAATAGATTTTACATAAAATAATTGTTCAAGTTTTTTTTTTTTAAGATAAAAAATGTTCGATTAGCTTTGTATTGCTAAAATTTATGAGAAAAAATAATTAAAACTGAAATTTGCATAAATAAAACTAATTCACCTTACACAAATAAGTAGAAGACTCAATCTATGACTACGAAATCCTAAGATGCACACATCTCATATTATTAACTTAAAACTAAGTTATTAAATTTTAATAAGTTAGAATTACATAGAAAGTCAATTATATAAATTATATATTTATAAGTTGAGTAAAATTATATACTTGAATTATACATAATTCAAATTCGGATCATTTATTTATCAAATTTATTTGTTATTTCAAATTCAGCTTATTTAATTTATTAACTAATTATCAAATGTAATTTTAAATTATTTTTAAATTGATTTAATTCATTATTATCCCTACTAATATGGTCGATCCAACGACATGTGAGGCTTAAAAAAAATTAAGAAAGAATTTTTTCCTTTAAATGAGAAAGATATATGTCCAATCTTTTTACAAGTATATAAGATTTTGATAATAAATGACTTTTTTATTTTAAAAAATTAATATCAAACAAATTTTTTTTTATCAATATAACTAAAATTTAAGTTTAACCTTCAAGTATGTCTAATCACAATTGCTTTTTTTTTTTTTTTAATTTATTTATTTGGGGGATTAATTTTGGAAAATAAGACGTCTAATTAGTGTCTTCAATTTTCTCTTGAAAATTCATATTTACACAATAAACATATTCAACAATTCATACAAATGACAGAAAAATATGAAGAAAATAAAGAAAAATATGAGATAAGACGTCGTGTTGAGATAAAAAAATGTATAAATTATATAATTTTATTATGCGAATATGATACGTTTTTTCTTTAACCTATTTCTTAAAAAGTTCTTTCATGAGACACATGCTATTAAATACTGGAATCAATTTTCTTCACTCTTATAATTTGAGAGCCAAGGTCCTATTTGTTTTTGTTTTTTTTGGAGGGGTGAGGGAGTCTTCTATATCATACATATATAACAATTCATATTCGAAATAGAATACAATATATGAATGATTATTTCGTATTTCTATATTTTATTTAATAAAAATATTTAAAAATTATTAATATTTATTAAATTAATTAGTGTTGCATTTAATTCTCAAACTTCAAAATTTTGAATTCAAATCTTATATTTATAAGTGATTAATTTTTAATATTATTTTTTATTATTTAAAAATTAAAAGATAAAATTGTTTAAAAAGATATATACATTAAATCAAGGTATCACCTTTATATATGTTATATATGAAAAAAAAAAATCAATATAGTAACAAGGTTTTGTTTCCAATTAACTTGCATACTATAATCGAAATATAAATTTTTTTAACCTTCTAAAGTAAGAAAGTGTACTTTAAAAGATAAAATATACTCATAATTATTAATTATAAAATTAAAAATTAAAATTTATGACAAATTAAATTTTTATAAAATAAAATTTAAAATTAATTATAATATTAACGATTGATTTCTCAATCAATGATTATTGTTGCAACACAAAAAAAAACTAATTTCAACACCAAAAAAAAATCAATGATCATTGTTGTAATTTTTAAAGTAAAATTTTCTCATTAAAAGAACTACATCCATTAAAAAAAGTATACTATAACCAACAGGTTTTCATACAAAATTGTGCCATATTCCCGACAATATTTATTTCAGAAAATTATAAGAAACCCGTGAACAATTAAATGAAAATTTCTCAACAAATGCTATGGATTTGAATTTATATGCCCCATTTGGGAAATATTGGAGATATTAATTAGTCTCTATTTTTATGATTCGTAATTTTAGTTCTTGAGATATGTAATTTTTTATTTTTAAAAATATAAAATTTTGATATGATACTTTTTATTCATTAAATTTTGATGTTGTTTGATAACTTGTCATCATTTAAACAACTTGATATTTAATGATATAATATGTCAGGATGAAATTAAAAATAACATATATCAAAGATCTTTATTATATTTATTTTAATAATTAATTAATATTTATTTTATTAATAAATTTTATTTATAAATTTTTTTTTTAATTTCCAAATGTTATTTTATTCAATGTCACTACCATAAAGTGTTATAACTAAAGCAGTGGTGACACACCGACCATTAAATAGAACAAGGATTTGTGGGTTTGTATTGTACGTAATTGAACTTGCGCATAAAAAATCAATTAGGCATACTTCCACCGTCCAAGGCCTAATTAAGTAAATTTCCTCACATATCATAAAAAAGTTATACAATATAAATTATAATACTCGTCATATTTTGACTATGGTTAGTTAACGTTTTTTCATAGATGATAACATGAATTTATCATTAAATAGATCATAATGTGTAAATGTATAATTTCTAATCAAATTAAAATTATTATATTAATTCTTTTTAATTCATAGATATAATTTATACAATGTTTCAAAATTTACAATTAAAGATTAATATATATTTGTGAGACTTGACTTTTGTTGACCAAACATTATTTTAACATAAATGATAATCGAATCTAAGAACATTAGAACGACTCTTGTATAGATTTTATAAATATTATATTAATTTAACTCATCTAAAAATAAATAAAGCATAAAATAAATTTTGAGAATAATATTTTTTTAAGTATAAAAAATATGTATTAAGTTTTTTTTTTTATTATTTCCACCACAGAATAATCAAGTTACCAGTCTCCAAATTAATAAATTAAAGACTCCACTACACTCAAGGCTGCTTTTAGTTTTTTTAAGTTTTGGACCAACTCAAAATATGATGTCTTGAATTATTATTGTCTTTCTATTTTTTATTGTGAATTAATTATTAAAATATCATAAGAATCCTTTCATTCTTTCATGTCATTACCATGTGGGAGAGATGCAAGTATTATAACTTCAAGATTTTTAGAATATGTTATTTTTTTTACTTAAAATATATACTAACATATTTGTCACTTATCAAGTTACGCTTCACTTATGGATGATAAAAATATCCGGCAAAGTTGTTTACTGTCTATGCTCAAACATTTATCTTTGTAAGGCCGAATTCTCAGTCATAAACCATCTAATCAATTTTGTTGTATGTAATAGTTGTATATTGCGTTTGATGGAGAAAAAATTATGGCTGAAAATATTCAAATAATTTAGTAACAGATATAGATTCTTTAAAAGGCATAAATATATTAATAAATATATAATTTAATCCTTACATGTGTTACATATTCTCAATTTGATTCTTATATACATAAAAAAAAATTATTAAACCTTAAACCTAAATTCTAAACCTTAAAAATTTATTAAATCAGTCTATATACTTATTAAATGCTACCCATTGACTAGTGAAAAAAAAATTAAAAAAATTAAACTTTAAAATCAATTATATAGAAATTGATTAATTTAACGATAATATTGACAATTTTATAATTATAACTTACACTTTTAAAATCAGTTAAAATTTAACTAATTTTATAAGTATCTTACAAAATCAGTTTTTTTAACTGATTTTGTAAATATCTTACTTAGTTGCCGTGAAACCCTGAACCTCATTTCTTACAAAATCTGATATAAAAATAACTGATTTTAAAAATAAATTATATTTTTCCAAATCACGTGAGTAAAAGGGTCAACTGTTAAACATTGGAAAACTGTTAATCATTTATGCCTTAATTGTCAATTGTTCCATCCCCACCTCTCTTCTCAGCTTCTCAGTATTTTCTTTGCAAGTTGGTTGTTTTTGGTTTCTACTCACTTAGCTGATTTGTTATATGTGATTCAATTAGGTATATTGTATACACATGTTATATATGTTTTTATTTATTTATTTATTTATAATATGTGATTTAATTAGCTGTGTTAATTCATTTTTTTAATAAATTTTATTTTGACTAGTAATGTTACTAAGTTAGTAACTTATGCAAGTAAATGCTTATTTTGTAATAGTCTCCCGTTTAAGTATATGGTATGAGACAATCCTTATTTAATTTTATTATAAACATAATACAACCTAAAAAGCATCAAGAACCTTCTCTTCCTAGTTATTATCTTTATATTGGTCTCACATATAATCCATGCACCCATTTTTAAGAGTCGAAAAGCAAAGCTAGAAAATGTAGCTGCCATCATATTGGGTGGAGCTGTCGGAACTTGACTCTTTCCTCTTACCAACACGAGCAAAGCCCGCTGTATGTTTCTTAATTGTATCATTTTCTTCTGAGATTTTATTTGATTATTGAAAGTGTTCAATTTCTATATATGCGATTATTCTAAGTGTTTAATTTCTATACATATATATATATATGTGATTATAGGAGGAAATACACATTTAATGGAGAGATGTAACGCAAATAAATAATAGGTAGCCACAACTTTTTTGCTTCGCTACTTGTATTGTGATATGGTGTGTTTGATTGGAGGGAAATGGAGGGTGTAGAGATTTTTTTAATTTTTGTTTTTGTTTTTATTCAATGTGTTAGAGGAGGAGTGAAGTGGATGATAATTTCTCTTTATCTAATTTTAGCTTTCTTTTAATATTGAAAAAAATTGAAAAGGAGAAAAAGAGTTTTAATTTTATTAATATGTTTAAATTATCCTTATTTATATTTTAAATTCAAAATTATAAGAATATAAAAGTATAAAAGTAAATTAATTTTTAATCTCTCTCTCTTTTATAAAAAATAATTACCTCTTTTTTCTTACATTAAAATCTATCATCTCTCATCTTTTCAATCAAATAAAATTTCTAATTTATTTCAAAGATTATTTTGGTCCACTTTAAAAACGTAAAAGACTAAATCAATTTTTTTTAAAAGATAAGAGACTAACCAAAATCTGAAAAGAAAAAGAAAAAATAGATAACAGGCTATATATATAATTTAACCTAAAAAAAAAAATTAAACCAAACCTAAACTTTTAATATATGTACTACTTTAGTAAAGGGATGATACCAAAGTAAAAGTGAATGTCATTTATAAATTGAGTAGTAGGGTTTAAAAAGAAGAAAAGAAATAATTTTGATAAATAGTTTAATCAAAATTTATTTAATAAAATTTAATTAAATGGGATTAGTTTTAAAATAAATTAAAAATGAATTTTTTTGAACCTTATCAAAATAAACCTGAAAGAACTAATAAAACGATTAAAGATAATTTATATAAAAATTAAGAAACTGCTTTACAAATTTATTTTAATAAAATTCTGAGCCAAGCTTATTAATTAATTAATTTATTATCTGTAGAAATGTCAAAGAATGTAACAGAATTGGAACTTACGACGACGTTACTACAATTTGAAACAGAACGCGTAGCATCTATTTGGTTTGATCGCAGTTGAAGCTCCTATAATCGGTGACAGTATCTCCGTTTTGTTAATGGCAACTTTGTACGGCAAACTGAGCAAGAGAAACATAGTCCAACAACTACTTTGTATCCGATGTTGTCATGCCTCAGTTTCTCAAAACCATATTTATAACTCGTCTCGGTTAGTGCAGCGATCTAACAAAAAGATATCTAATCTGATTCGAAGTGGTAGACTAAGTGAAGCTAGAGCACTATTCAATTCCATGAATCACCGAAATACCGTTACATGGAACTCCATGATAAGTGGGTACGTTCATCGGAGAGAAATTGCCAAGGCGCGCCAACTGTTCGACGAAATGCCCCAAAGGGACATCGTGTCCTGGAACCTCATTGTTTCGGGTTACTTTTCGTGTCATGGAAGCAGGTTTGTTGAGGAAGGAAGAAAGCTGTTTGATCTAATGCCCCAGAGAGATTGCGTCTCTTGGAACACAGTCATCAGTGGGTATGCTAAGAATGGCAGGATGGACCAGGCTCTGATGGTCTTCAACGCTATGCCGGAGCGCAATGTTGTGTCCTCCAACGCTGTGATCACTGGGTTCTTGCTGAATGGTGATGTGGAGTCTGCTGTTGGTTTTTTCAAGGCGATGCCTGAGCGTGATTCGGTCTCTCTTAGTGCCCTTATTTCGGGGCTTGTTAGAAATGGTGAATTGGACATGGCTGTTGGGATTCTGCGTGATTTTGGGAATGGGGGTGATGGAAAAGATGATTTAGTGTATGCTTATAACACACTGATTGCGGGTTATGGCCAAAGAGGCCAAGTGGAAGAAGCTCGGCGCCTTTTTGATGGGATTCCAGATGATCAAGGCGATGCTGATAGCGGTCAAAGGAAATTCAAGCGAAACGTGGTCTCGTGGAATTCGATGATGATGTGCTATGTGAAAGCAGGAGACATAGTTTCTGCCAGGGGACTCTTTGATAGGATGGGGGAGCGCGATACTTGTTCTTGGAACACTGTGATCAGTGGCTATGTTCAAATCTCCAACATGGAAGAGGCTTCAAAGCTTCTCAGGGAAATGCCTAGTCCTGATGTACTTTCATGGAATACAATAATATCTGGGTTTGCACAGAAGGGTGACTTGAATCTTGCAAAAAAATTCTTTGAGAGGATGCCCAACAAAAGCCTGATCTCATGGAACTCAATAATAGCTGGCTGCGAGAAGAATGAAGACTATAAGGGTGCTATTCAGCTCTTTTCTCAGATGCAAGTTGAGGGGGAGAGGCCAGATAGACACACATTATCTTCAATTCTCAGTGTGTGTACTGGGTTGGTGGATCTTTACCTTGGTAAGCAGATTCATCAGCTGGTCACAAAGACTGTTCTTCCAGATTCGCCGATAAATAATTCCCTTATTACCATGTACTCAAGATGTGGGGCAATAGTTGATGCATGCACTGTATTTAATGAGATAAAACTTTATAAAGATGTGGTTACTTGGAATGCGATGATTGGAGGCTATGCATCTCATGGCTTAGCTGAAGAAGCGCTCGAACTTTTCAAACTGATGAAAAGGCTTAAAATTCACCCTACCTACATAACCTTTATTTCGGTATTGAATGCATGTGCCCATGCAGGATTAGTTGAAGAAGGGAGGAGGCAATTCAAATCCATGGTTAATGACTGTGGTATTGAGCCACGGGTTGAGCACTTTGCCTCCCTTGTGGACATCTTGGGACGGCAGGGGCAGCTTCAGGAAGCTATGGATTTGATAAATACCATGCCACTTAAACCAGATAAGGCTGTGTGGGGTGCATTACTAGGGGCTTGTAGAGTGCATAATAATGTAGAATTGGCCCTAGTA
Source organism: Cajanus cajan (assembly GCF_000230855.2). Classification (NCBI taxonomy): domain Eukaryota; kingdom Viridiplantae; phylum Streptophyta; class Magnoliopsida; order Fabales; family Fabaceae; genus Cajanus; species Cajanus cajan. The sequence continues at coordinate 65,408,208 of NC_138518.1, forward strand.
GCAGCTGATGCTTTGATCAAACTTGAACCAGAAAGTTCAGCTCCGTATGTGTTGTTATATAATATGTATGCTAATTTAGGACAATGGGATGATGCTGAGAATGTGAGAGTGAAGATGGAATATAAGAATGTCAAGAAGCAAACAGGTTATAGTTGGGTTGATTCTTGATTTTTCTGATCCCCAATGAGAACTTTGCCGTTTTAGGACTTCAATCAGCAATAGATGTCAGATCATGCCATTGTTAGAAGCGTTAATATTGTGAGAGAGAAAAAATGATATTGACTGGTTAAGTAGATATTGATGTGAAATTGTAAGTGTTGGTTTGACATGGAAGAAATAATGTGTCTTCTGGCAAACATTAATCAGAGGTAAGAACGCTGTAGTTGTTTCTTATTCTTGGATGGGTATAACTTTGTGAATTTGTAGCTTACAGACAAATGTGATAAATCTAATAGCTCATTTCATGTTTTTCTTTTAACAGATCAATTTGCTGGTGTCAGTTGTACATGATTTCAATCATGGATGGCCGGAAGATTGGCATGTCACAATTTTTCAATTGCTCCTAAAATAATTACTCCCTCCGTTTTTTATTCATAGTCATTTAAGGTTTTGCATGAGACTTAAGAAAATGATTGATATTTTAGTTTTCAAAAATATTTATTACTTACTTTCCTATTCTACTATCTATTTTTTTATAGTATTTCTTTAGAAATATATTGCCCTTTTAAATACAACATTAACTTTACATAGGTGATTAGAGAAAAAATAGGTAGACATTAGAAATAAATAGACACATTGTTCAATAAATATACATTAATTATCGAGGGTAAAAATGAGAAAAAAAATTAATAAGTCATTAATTTTAGTAAAATGACAATGAAAAAAAACGACAAATTCTGACAAAACGATTATGAATAAAAACGGAGGGAGTATTTTTATGATGATGAGGGTGTGTGTTTGTGAGACCTTATGTGTCAAATCTTTCACAACATATGATACAAGATGTCAATCCCATGGCCATTCCTATCCTGGCTTTGTGCTTATTCTCAACTCAGATCATTGAGGCACAGGTTTGAACACAACATCAAATCAAGATGTCAATCCCATGCTTAACATCTTTTGGAATGACAATTTCTTCCTCAATTGCATTGCCAGTTAGAAAGAAAAGAATGTAGAAAGGGAAACATCATGCAAAATAGAGTTTTAGGGACTGACTTAATTATTTTTGCTAATGTAACATACAACAATCTATATTGATACTGAATCTAGAGTAGGATTTACTATTAACAATAATATTTGTTTTTGGAGTTTTCCAAATGTAGGTGTCACTCAATTCCTGTATGCAAAAAGTCTTTCTGCCATGAAATGGTCCTTGTGACTATTTGGCACTGAAAAAGTGTGTCGAAAATTTGACTTAACAAAGCTAAGTTTACTCGGAGTATTTCTTCCTGTATTTAGCCAGAGGCAGCTTTTACTAGAATTATTTCTAACGATAAACCAATATATAAGCTTAGTAATTTGATTCTTTGAAGCATCGAGATGATTACATTCATATTTACTTTGTGCATCAATAAGGTTGTCTTTCAGGGGCATTTGTTATTGTGATACTAAATTTTTCAATGTTAAGTTACCATTTTAGCACAAATTATTCAGCATAGTCTTATTTTTTTTCTCCATTTCAGTGAACTGATAATAGTTTGGTGCTTATTCTAAGGATCATTTTTCGCTCAATTTTTCCTTAAAGGAGATCAGACTTCAAATCTCAACCCTTCCATCAATTTAGTGATGTAGATTGTCATGGCATTGGACCAAGAATGGAGAGTACCTCTGGGCTCTGGCCATCACTAGAGAAAGCTCAGGTTGCCCCAAGAGCAGGAGGTTACGATGACAATATCTACAATCTGGATTTGCCTGCGTATGAGGTGATGGAATTTTATAAGGAAGGCAGTCAACAATTTTGCTAACAAGGTTCATTCTTTTAATAGAGAAAAAATGCAACTTGTGCTTAAAGTGGTTGTATCACGACCAAATACTATTATCCCTTTTCAATGAATTATGAGCCAATTTTAATAAGTCATTTTTATTTCTTGCAGTATATTTTATTTTTGTCAATTATCTATTATTTTTCCCTCAAAACTTGAATGATATTATTTAGTTTTTGCTACTAGCAAAAGGGTGAGTCAAGGGGATAACTTTTCCCCACATTTTTTTATTAATAGGAAATTTCCCCACTGTGACTTAGAAACGGGATTATATCAATTGAATGAGCGCCTCGATATCGGAGCATTTTGGTTTATCATTGTCTAATGCTTAGAAGTTAGAACTGTTGGTTTCGCCCTAATGCAGGGGAAATTATAAGTTTTCAGTTTTATCCTTAGGCAAATTTGGAAAGTAAATATATGATTTCAATGAGGAAGGCCTTTTCAAATTTGTCTAAAAAAAAGTTGTAGCCTTATTTAAAATAATAAATATTTATTGAAATGATTTCATAAACATAAGCAAAAAAGTGCACATTAAAAACCATGTCTTTTGCTATTTCTATTTTTTATTTTATATATATATATATATATATATATATATATATTTATGTGCGAGTGTATTTTATTCTTTAATCCTCGTCGAGTGAAAGGAATTTCTTTCCCAACACTAATGCACATCACGGATACTTCTGCCTCTGATGATCTGATCCAGCTGCACCATGGATTTCTAAGAGTGCTTGATGTGTGCTTAATCATGCAAGTCTCAACGCTGTTATTTCACTCACATTTACCTCATTCCTTCACCATATTTTAACCTCTCTCTTGTACCACTAGATCAACTTTTATATGAATTATAAAATATTCATACATTAGAGATATACTATGCAAACGGCTTGGTGAAACTAAAATCTTAAATCATAACAGTGTACAAGAAATAAGCTACTTGAACTCCAAACACGGCCACTACGGCTTAAAACAATTTCTTGTTCAGGGAGTGCATAGCATATTCTTTCAGTAATCAAACTTAAAAATTCAAATATACATTTATCCTCAACAGATGTTGCACCAACTTTATCTCAGGCACATTATTTCCTCATCTATAAATAGGAAAATTTATTTCAAAAGGGTTGATCATATCATACTTTAGATAAAACAACATGAAATTTTTAAAATTCCCATAATCGATTGGACACTTGATTACTTTTTGTAGCAAATGAATCCAACCAGAAGAGTAATAGATGGAAGAAAGTAAGATGAAAGAAAATACTGTTAAAAGAATCCCACACCTCTTAAAATGTGGCATTATTTTTGGGGTCAATCGTGAAGCATTCGTTAATTTAAAAACCTAACTCAAAATCCTAGTTGGCTGGGACCAAATCTCAGATTGGCTACAACCATCCTTAATTAATCAGATGGCCAGACAAATCCCTTTGACAATTCACTCTATATGAAAGCCTAGTTATTCAATGGGTTGAATTTATCTAGCAATACTAAAACAATTTCATCATATTATAATGCAATAGTTTCAAGCCTACAATAGCCGATGCTATTTTGAAGGTGCAATCTATGAGAATTCAAAGAATGCTATAATGCCTGTAATCATTCTGTCAAAATAACAGACATTATTCACTAACAACAGAAATAGCACTTCCATCACTTGTCCACTAAAAGATGAAATGGTGTTGTTTAACTCCATGTAGTCGCTTTGAGGTCCATTCATTGGTGCCATAGATATGTCTGACCCTTGGAATCAAAATGAGCCGAGAATTATCCACTGGTTACATGCCTGACAAAACCTGTGCTCAAGCTAACCCTTTCCCTATCATTTAAAGTGCAACAACCACTGAACCACCAAAACTTTTAAAGTTTATGCAATTGAACTACTTCTTAATATAAGAAAAATCCACATATTTCATTTCAACCAATCAGAGGGAAAAAAAAACCTTTCATAACAGGAGTCCTCCACAACAGGAAAAAGCATGAACTTAGTGTGTGTTATAAATGAAACAGAGCAAGTTAATAAAAAATTTGTTGCTGTATATTCCTTGTTTTCATTTTCAAAATTTAAAAAGAATACGTTGAAAACAAGCATTTTCAAAATTGGGCTTCATTTAGAAAATGTTCTCCTCGAAAACATTTCTTAAAATTTAAACAAACAAAACATTTTTTTTTTCTTTTGGGGCGACAGTAAGTTCGATTTAACCATAATGCACTTTAATACATATACAAGACAAGACCTTGACACAGGTCAATTTCGAGGCAAAACTCAAGAAATAGTCAAATCAAAATATTGGTCCTTGTACAATCATTGTATCTTATGCTTGCTGTGCCTGAAACCTAGTCGTCTGTTGATGATAATGCATTGATGCCAACCGGTAACATGCAGATAGCTGAACAATATACTATCAAGATTTATTGATTTTTTTTAATCAGTACGAAGGATTTCGTGGAGATAATGAGAATTAAACCTAACTTTTCATGCATCTACACCAACTCCACCACTAAGCTGATCCTAATATTTCTAGATTTACTGATTTTGATTTGATGTTAGGATTATTAACAAGAAAAAGAAAAGTTAAGGATAAATAAAATATATCAGTCTGATAATAAACATCCTCATGATAAGAGTTGAATGGACATTAATGATTTAGGTAGAACTCCCTAATTTGTCAACAGATTAATCTATAAACCAGACCTTTCAAGACTGGTAGGAACTAGGAAGAGAAGCAGAATATTTCCAATTACAGACTATCTTCAATTAATACAAAATGATTTTCAATAACCAAAACATCTCACTTACAGAATGAAAATAAGGCATAAATGGCACATCATGCTTGTCAAAAAAACTTTTCACTACAATGAAGATAAAGCATAAACGACTGTGCTACAGGAAACTACCAAGAAAGAAGCAATCCCCTAGCTTCATAACCAGGAAAGCAGTGCAAGGCTCATAATCCTTCATTGTTTTGAGGCGATGAACATGAAAAACAGATTGACTTAGCCTGTGTTACCTCAATGTCTGAGAGTTTTCCTCTGTGCACTAAAGAATAATTTGGCAAACTGAAATGTGAATACATTCACCTCTGTACTACTGAGCTGAGGTAGAACTAGAACCAACATTACCCAAACCCATCTTCTGCCCCAACAACGTAAGCTGCTCTACAAAGTCGACTCCAGTTAGAATTTCTGTTGTTCCATATATAATATGCTTGGCAGGCTGCTGATGTTGTGCAAGCTCCTGCAGACTGCCATATTCAACATAATTACCACCACCGATCATGAACACAATTGCTTCCTTAAATGGCCCTTTCAAATGACCGCTACTAGCTCCCGAACCAGACTTAGGAGCACGGGGATCAAACGAAAGGTATGAATCTGTTTCAGGGTTTGGCCTCCCTTCAATCAAGGCCTCAACCGTCCTTGCCAATGCTAGCTGCCTGTCATTCGATAAAAGATTTTTGACACCAGCTGTCACTGCACTAATTGACTGCCCATAGAGCTTCTCAGCCCAATCCACAATATTACTTCTGCTGGCAGAATTCGCTGATGCCAACGAAACATTCAACGACTTGATCTTTTTCACATACTGAAAAGCAGCAGTATCAACCTCAGACTCTCTCAGCGCTGCTTCCACAGCTTCCACTTCCGACTGATTAATGCTCTCAGACGAAATAAGATACATAATGGCAAACCTAAGCTTATCCATCTTCGTTCCCTTCCCTTTGAGCACACCAATCAGCTCACCCCTTTCAATGCCCCCTCTAACCATCATGTCATTCTCCTTCTTAGCATAAGAATCAAGGGACCTCTCCTTGATTTCCCCCAACAACACGGTTGCAATGTTGGTATGCTTATCAATCACCTGCTTCCTCTCAGTCAACTCAGGCAAAGAATTCACAGCATTCATCAAATGCTTCGTGTTACCAATCAAATCCGTCCCATCAAACTCCGCTCCATGAGTCCCCCCAGTCCTCTTGTTCACCTCATCCACATCCTTCTTATACTTATTCAACTGCGTCTCGATCTCCACCGCCACCTCCGGGAACTCCAGCAACCCATTCGCAACCCAAAACGAGTCAGAACTATCCAACTCATACGACCTCATCCCTCCTTTCTCCCCCTGCACACTCAGCCTATTCAGCTTCAACCCAAGCACATCATGAACAAGCGGCCGGTACCGAAAATCATGCTGAATCGCCACCGGCAACTCGAAATTCCGGTCGAAAATACACAACACAGGGCGCTGAAACGAGCTCACAAAGTTCCCACCTTCAGTGAACAAATTATTCTTAGACAACAAATGATCCCTAATGCGTTGATCCAACGCAGAGGCAACCATCTCCGCAGGGCCGCCACGTGGGCACCGGATAACCGGCACAACAGCAAGAGTAGCCAACACGCAAAACAACCCACCGACGATCTTCTCAACAAGCTCCTCAATTTCTCTGTCCCCAGCGGAAGGGTCATTGAGCTGAACATAACAAGACTTGTGGGCCAACGAGAATAGGTTATCCTCTAGGGTTACGAACTCGAGGTACTGGTCGTGGACCTTGGAAATCCGGTGAATCGAATCGGAATTTAGGGTTCCGGAGGCGAGGTCTTCGAGGAGGGGGCGAGGGATGGAGGTGGAGAAATTGAGGTGGAGGCTCTGGTAGAGGGATCGAGAAGCATCCGAAACGATGCGTTGCACGTTGGATTGGTTAGGTTGAACGAAATAGACAGCGGGAACGTCGTGAACGGGTTTGCGATCCTTGTCGATGAGGAAGTAGAGGGTGACGCCGTGCTTGCGAAGGTCCTTGACGTGGATCAAGGGGGAGAGGATGTTCTGGCAGAACTTGTCGTAGATGAGGATCTTGTACACTTCCTCGTTGGCCGTTCCCGTTGTTGCGTTTAGGGGCTGGTTCAGGTTCAGCATGCGCGCGATGCATTCTGAAATGAGAATGGATCGTTAGTGAGAGAGCGAATGGAAACGACGGTGCGTTTTGGGAAATGGAAAGAGCAGAGATCGGAGTTTACCTGTTTGTTTCTGACGGAGATTGAGAGACATGGCTGTGTTGCGGGAGCGAGGGGAATTGTAAGAATGAGTTTGGTGGAATTGGAGGGGAAAAGAGATCTGGATTCAGATATATTATATGCATTGGATCTTGCTCTTACATTTACTGCATTCATTTTTATTTTTATTTTTTTTTTATTTTACGAACAACTATATCCTGATACCAATTTTTTCGGAAACTTTTTTTTTTCTTTTAAAATATTGTCAAGGATTGAGATTCATTTTTTTTTTTCTAATGTGAGACTTTGCAAAGAAAATATTTGCAAAGAAAATATAGCTAAGATTTTTCTTTTATATGTAGATTAGCAATTTTTTTTATAAAAAAAACTTATCCAGAGAAAAAATTAATTAAGCATGCCTGCTCTTTGATTTACTACCCATTGAAATTTATTTTTATTAAAAGAAATAAATACTAAAATTTAGGTATATTTGTTTTAAACAAATTTCTAATAAAAGTGCTTTTTAAAAATAGAATAATCACCTTCTTGATTTTTGTTCTGTTTGTCTAAACTTTTATTTTTAAAATAAATAATTTTTTGCTTTATTTTAGAAGTAACTTTTTTTTTTAAGAATTGTTTTTTAAAATACTTATTTAAAAATATTTCTTTTTAAGTTTAAATAAACAAATTCTTTATATTGAAATAACATTTTTAATATTTTTTATTTTAGTTTTAGTGAACTCTCATTTTACACTTTAGTATTTAAATTTGTAAGATTGTGTTATAATAGTTTATAAAATTTGCAAAATGTTAAATATATCCTTAAATTTTAAATAGCTCTTGATTTTGATAACGATAAAATATGACTCAAAGGGAGAGAACATCTTTTTTTCTTCCTTCTTCTTTTTCCTTTCATTTTTCACTTAAACTTTATTCTTTACCATTTTCATAGTTAATCACTAGAAGGAGGTGAGGAAGTTTGAGCTCCGGGGTTAGGGACTTCGAGCTAGTAGTGTGCAGGGTTGTCTTCTCCTTCTCTTCTTCTACCTTGGAGTTCTCTGTTCTTTTCTTCTTCCTCTTCTTCATAGAGCATGGAATCGAGGTAAAGGAAACTGGAAATCTTGGATTTTGTTGATTTGTTGGGTTGTGGAATGAATTGAGAACTTAAAATTAGTAGGATTTATGAAAATTGTAGCTTTGGGGATGGATTTGAAGTTGTTTGCATGTTGAGGCTGAAATTTTGATGTTCTTAATGATCCCTTTGAAGTTTTGATACATGCATGTTGAAATTCTTGTGATTTATTTGGGTTGCATGAACGAATCTAGTAGAAATTATGAGTGTAGATCATGTTTACGAGAAAAATTGGTGAAATGTAAGTGAGAAACGAACGGGGAAGCCATGAAAGTACACAAAATTTTGCACTCAACACTACATCATTGGTTAATGCTGCAATTGTGAGAGAAAATGGAGTGGCAGAGATCTAGCGTTGCATCATTGATTTGAGCGTTGCAGCCATGCGAGAAAACTGAATTGGTAGAGATCCAGGGCTGAAGTGCTTAGTTGGGCGCTACAGCCTTAGAAAGAAATGAAGCTGGCAAAAATCCAACGTTAAAGCGCTGAATTGAGCATTGCAAAGTCGAGGGTAGATGACCAAATTTGGTCTTGAGATTTTCATGAAAGTTGTAGCATTGAATATTAGATTTTCAATAGTGTTGGAATCACCTAAAAATGAGGTTTAGAACTCTAGTTATAACCTTTTTAGTGAGCAAAGGTCAAATTGTCAACATTTAGGCAAATTGTTTCGATTTTTACAATTTTCAATATGATAGATAATGGAATTAGAACCCAAGTTCTTCATAAAAATTGTAGAAAATCTTCTTGTCTTTTGTATAGGATAAGGATGAACATGATAGGAGTAGTAGGAATCCCTATGCACTATTTTATGTGAAGGTTGTCATTTCACAATAAGTGATTTTGTTAAATTGTATTAGTTGTTGAAAGATAATTAAGTTGTAAGTTATTCTAGTTGCTTAAGTTGATTTATGATATTGTTTTATTAAGATGTTAATGTTGTAAAAATGTATGTTGTTTAAGTTGACATGATGTGAAGTTGAAAATTTAGTCGAGTAATATGTTGTGAAGTTGTGTTAGAATTTTATATGAATAATGTTGATGTGTTGTTGAGATGCATGTTGATCATAGTGTTGTAAATGAGTTGTGATGGTGGTGATATGAGTTGAAAAGTTGTGCATTGATTAAGTTGTTGTGTTAAAAATTATAATGAGTTGTTGAGTTGTGTTATTGAGTTGTGTTGACCATTTAAGAATAGAGGAGATATTTTCAAAAAATTATATATCTCATTGTGTTATTGTATTGTGGTGCTCCGAGAGTCCAATTTGTTGAAAAACTCTTCTTGGAAAGTTAACCCTTGAAGATGGACACTGTGTTGTTTCTCCTATAGGACTTTGTTGATATCGTGTGTGGACAAGATCGAGGTACATGTATATGAAGCAACCACAATATGGGTGTCAAGTCGAGTTATAGTGATTATAAGAAACCAACCGAGTAAAGAAAGAAGTTGGAAACTTAGTTCCTAACTGAGTATCGAAATGTTGTAGTATTTGGAGGATGGGTTAATCTCATAGGGGACTTGGTTAAGTTAACTAATTTCGTGGTAGGCCTGTACCCAGCTATTCTATCTTGACATTAGTATTATACTTCCTTATTTAAGTGACAACATCTAATAAGTTGAGTTTTTATGTTGTGAATTTATATCCAATTTGTTGTTGATCTAGCAAGTCCAAAAAAATCATCCTATATTACCGGTTCAGTAGGATGAAGTCACTTAAACTACTCATTTTGTGTTGTAGGAGATCTCCTAGTTGAAGTGCATGACAATGCATATAGTTGCTGTGTTGAGCATATGACGTGCTAAGATGATTGCACTGTTCATATGTTGCATTGAATTGTGTTGTTGCGTAGATTAAAAGTTGGATTATGTTGATTTTGTATTGTAAGCTATGATGTTTTGTTGTTGTGTTGTCAAAGATGCGACGATGATGTGATGTTCCTAGATTGTACTGTGTATATATATATACATGTATTATTTCTTTTTCTTAACTTACCCTTATATGTTTTTATATATTTTAGATTGCGATAATCATACATGGTATGAGAGTAGGACAATGATAGGGTTGAAGTGTTGCAGTAGAAGTCTTACAATGGTATAGGAGTTTGATAGTTTTAATGACTACCTATTAGTAGTAGATTTGTATAGATAGTTATAGTTGTTTGACTAACAACTTAATTTTATATATTTACATATGTAATATTATTATTATTATTATTATTATTATTATTATTATTATTATTATTATTATATATTGCACATATTAAAATATTAATTTCATTTTTATATGTATGTAATATTATACATATTTTATTATTTGTCTGTATATAATATTAAATTAATAGTTAAGTCGTTTAATGTAAGGATCATAACAATTTATTACAATAACTTATTATATTTATAATTAAAAAAAAATTCACAACATTATTAGATCTCTAGATATATAGTGTAAAGAACAAATCGACTCACACATCATCAAACTTCTTAAATCATAGAGAAAGTATATAAAGTTGAAACTCATCCTTCTTCTATTTAATGAGGATTAGAGCTATTTCTTGATTATTAGTTTCATAAATCAACTTGCGTGGACCATAGTCCCGACAATTTTGAAGACCAAATTTTAAGGCCATTAACTCTGCCAAAAAAAATGATCCTCTATCCCATAAACTTATATGAATATAAATAAAAGAAGAATACATAAAATGGTCTTAAAATTATTAAAAAAATTTAATTCACACGTATTATCAATGTAACTTTTTACATAAATATTTAGTAAAATTTATCATTTTATTATATTACCTTATTCATTAATATTAGATGATAATAAGGTAAATGTATGTTGAACATTTGTACAAAAATGTTTTGTGATGACCATGTATAAAATAAACTCAAATTTCAAATATTAGTCAACTCTCTCTCAATGTAAACTAGAATAATTATTTTTCTTAGAATAGTGAATTAAGCCTAATTCAACTCTAGTCGATGTGGGACTTTGGTTTTTTTCAATACATTCCCTCACCTCCAGCACTATTAGGCTTAGTACGTAGAAATGATCTAGGATTGGCGGGAATTGAATATACTCCACCCATTTTTAAGAATTTAGGATAACTCTGATATCATCTTAGAATAATGAATTAAGCCTAACTCAACCCTGCAAAACTGACTTGTAAAGTGAGAGTTGCTTTCCACTTATATACTATTTAATTGCCTAATCTCTAGTCAATGTGGGACTTGAATTTTTCCTAATAATTTTAAATAAAAATATTTGTAGGAACTATTATTCAACAGTTTGAAGAGTTTTTTTTAATCTTTTTTTTATAACGGTAACATTTTAATTTTAATTTTTTTTATCTCTTTGAATATATTATTTTTATTTTATTTTATAAATTAAATTTCAATATTTTTTTATTACTAGTTAAAACAATTACATCAGAATATAAATAATTTATCATACATATAAAATATAATTGATATATTTAAATATATTTATTTATTATCAGTTTTAATTATAACAGAATTTATATATTTAGAACTATAAATTTTAGTTATATAAAATATATATTGTGCATCGCTAAATACTATTTTAAAATATTAATCTAGCCCGTAAAATTACTAAATACTAGTCATTTAATTTTACTCTAAAGTGTTAGAAATGAAAATTGTTTTAATCATTTAAATAATAAATGTAAAAACTAAAATAATCTACAATTTATATATTTATAAAAACTAAAATAATATTTTTTATAATTAGAAACTAAATTGACTTATGTTAATAATTTAAATGAACAGCTTTAATATATGAAAAATGTTGTCAACACATTCTCATACACTCTTTTGAATATATACTTTTTTATTAATTAAAATTTATTAAAAATTACAAATTTCAATAAATTTCATCTCTTATTCACCTGCACTCATTATATTTTGTATTTTTTTAATAACTTTTAACCGATAAAAAAGTATGTGTTAAGAATATATTGCCAATACTCCTTTTTTTTTTTTTTTTTTACTGAAACCAATAGTCCTCTTAATACTTCAACATTACTATAAATAAATAAAAACATTTTATGTAATCTTTCTTTTAATAGGTTTATGTGTGTTGGCAGGCTTCGGGCCTTGCTTGTTTTCTAAGTAATTGATGCTTCTTGTTTCAATTATTAGATTAGACTCATTAGAGTGATTTTTATTTTTTTTTAACTTGAATACGTATAACACTGATTAATGTAGGTATTATTGTATATCTTCATAATCTGATGATAAAGTTAATATACTTTAGGATCAGTTTGAATAAGTTTTTCTAAAAATATTTGTAAGAGAAAAAAATAAAGAAAAAATAAAATAAAATAACTTTCTTTATAAATTAAATTTTTTTATACACAAGTTAAAAATAAGATTTTGAAGAAGTTAATTAAAAAAAATTATAAAACAAATTTTATATAAGTTAATTTTAGTTTATAGAAAAATTTATTTATATATTTGATTTTTTATTTTACTCTCCTATAAATATTTCTGGATAAGTTTAGCTACTCATGTCTTTATTAAATCCCTAAACATGTTACTTCATTATAATTTTTGAGTATTAGAGATCGATGAGGTACAGTAATTTTTTAAAATCTATAATCACATCTTCAACAAATTAAATACACCTAACATCTATGTTTCTCTGAACTTACTTAGATTCCTAGTCCTCGCTAAATGCCTTGACGAAACTCCCACACTTTTTAAGGCACAAAAGAAACTAAGATCAAGATAACATAAGAATCAAAATTAACAATTACTTAGCCTGACCCCAAAAAATTAAAAAGAAAACCTTCGTTATTCATTGGGTAGTCTTTTGAATCTTATGGTTATGTTGTGATGTTAGGAGTTAGGACAAATCCATGACGGTTGATTGAAATATAAAACAGACAATACCTCATTAATTTTAATTATATCAACAAATTTGAGGTTGTAACATCATATCCCATCTTTCAATTTGTCCTCTGACCTTCAAATTTCTTCCCCATGTTACTGGAAGAAACGAGAGCCAAGTGAGAAATTGATGAAAATTAAGGTATTTATACAGACGCTCACGTATTAATGGATGAGATGACCACCCCTCGTCAAACATTCAATCCTTTTAATCCACACTGCTCGTAAGTTAGAGATTGCTTTCTTGGACTTATCACTATAATACAATTCATTGAGACCTGTAAAATTGAGTTCAATATCATTGATCTAATGCCAAAACAGAAAGATTAATGAAAAAAAATGATTACCCTAAAGAAGAATAACTTCAATCATTTAAGTGGTTCACTTAGCACCTAAACCACTGCACAGCTAATATCATCTTACTCCAAAATGAAAAAAAATATGCATTCCTCTGAGTACTTAGGAAAACAATGTGTACAAACGATTGCAATTAAAATAATTACATCTCACTGTAGGAAGTACAAATGACCAAATAAAAAAGAGAGACACTCAACATTGGATAATAATAAATAAATAATCCATAGAAGTGAGGGTAGTAAAAATTTGGAATATTTCACCAGGGTATATTATAGACAAAATGCATAAAGGAGCGTAAAAAGAAAGCATTTGATAGCAATCTAGAATTTGATTCTGAAACTTACAAAAATCTTATGATTAAAGTGAAGAACAAAAAAGATGCAAGTAGTGCTATCTCACAAGCAGTTTTGATAGAAATATGAAAACATTGTCAATTTAAATTACAAAAAGTATAACTTGAAGTTACTTATAATGTTTATACGGTATACCCACCGATACAAGTGAGAAAAAAAAAAAACTATGAAGAAAAGGTAAAAAAAAAATAAAAAATTAAGACCCGGTGCACCATATACATGAATTAATTAATTCTTATTCCATGCACAAAGTACACCACTTACACAACATAGGATTGGGAGATAAATTAAAGCCCAAAAGGAATCAAGCTGAAAACCCAAAGTGGAAAGAGACCGGACAGAGAAATTTTCAAAAATAATTTAAACCTTACATCCAAGTATAACTTATGAAATCGGGAGAAGAAGTTAATGATCCTTAAAACACAATAACATCACAATTAATACACTAAATGCAAGTTTAGTTTAAAATTATTCTAAAAACCAATGTTTTAAAATAACTTAACTAGTAGTTTAATGAAGAATGATTTATTTGTAAAAAAATTAAGTCTATTTAATAAAATTTAATCCATGAGATAAGTAATTTTTTTTTGAAAGGCAAATTATCAAATAAAAATTGAAGAAACATGAAAATGAAAAAAGAATGACCTGAAGAGGAGGAGAGGGGAGGTTGAGAAGGCGAATCCTGGTGGCGAGGTGGGCCGAGAGGAGAAGCTCGACCCTGTCATTGAGGAAGGCGTCTCTTGTGAAGTCAGCGGCGTCGGCGTTAGAGTTAGACAAGTTCACGTCATCCACGCCGACGGTGGCCACCACCTCCTTCACGCTGTGGGGGCGCTGCCAGAACCCCGACACGCTCGCATTGCCTAAGGGGGTCCCGCGGTACAGGAGGGTCACCCTGGACTCGCCGCACCTCATCCCAACCCCGTTCGGGTTCACCACCGCAAACACCAACCGGATCATGAGGTAGAGATTGGGGGGGCCTGGGCCTGGGCCTGGGCCTGGGCCTGGGTGGTAGGATTGGGCCATGTATTGGAGGGCGGCTTGGCGAATGTGGAGGTGGGGCCTTTTGGGCTTAACGGCAAGTACGATGACTAGAAGTGCGGCGAGGAGTAAGAGAGCGCAGAAGGAGAAGAGGAGGAAGAGACAGCAACAGCACCCTTTGCAGCTTGAAGTGGTTGGGATTGGGTGTGGACGTGGGTAGTAGAGCTCATGATGCTGCCTTGCCGAGTTAACTCTTATGTTCATACTTCTTTTGCTTTCCATCAACCAAAATACAACTCAACTAACACTACCTAATATCATATACATACACTATTTAAAACTCTTTTCTTATTTCTTTCTCATCTATAAATCATACTTACCTTATGTATGCAGGCGTGTTAAATTTTGAAATCAGTTATCTTATTTTTTGAGATGCCTCCAACGTAACAAGGAGATTAGTCACAACTATCGGCGGTGAATATTCCAGGAACGAACAAAAAAAATAAGCATATATGCTTTTTATCAAAGGAATTTTTGTTATAACCGCATAGTATCTTCTTATACCAAAGCCTTTTTCTTCTTTCTAAATATTTAAAATCAGTTAAGTTGAAATGATTCCATATCAGTTAATTAAATATTATTTTGGAATAATTTTTAATATGTATTATTATTATTTAATTATGTCTCATCTTTGCGTGTATTTTGATACCTTTGTAAAGAATAAATATATTTAATGAAGTTCTTAAAAGAAAAGGTATTTAATGAAGAAATATTTTTTTAAAAATAAATAGAAGAAATTAAAATAAGTGTGAAATAAATGTATAAAATAATACATTGATAATGTTCTTTTTTGTAAATAAATACAAATACGGAAAATTACAATCACAAAGATCACACCCCTATAGCATCAGTTAAAAAGAGATATTTCAAATCAAGTTGTGAACTTTAGATATGTAAAATTAGAATTCAATCTCAATAGCTAAATAATCAACACATGTATTATTCTCGTAATATGTCTCATATTTGCACTTGCCAATTTCCACAAAACATTTCTTAGCATTGAACCAATGCCTATTATCACAGAGAAATTGTACTAACAGGATTACATAAGAAGAATTCAAGAAACACAAAACATCCTTATATTTTAAGCTTAATTACACTTTTGATTCTTCAAGTATTGTAATTGTGCAATTTTGATCCTCAAAATTTTAATTAAATAATTTTAGTCTCTAAAAAATTACAATTATGTAATTTTAGTCCTTTAATTTTTCATCGTAAAAACCCTTAAGCCATTTCCTAGTTAAATCACGAAGCAACCCACCAAACTTAGCAAGTCTAGGTTGACCCAAACAGCTACCATCCACATGTAGTGATACATGCACTTCAATTAAATGCACACACTTCACCCATACTTCACTAGTTTTATGGCGGGAAAAGCTCCCTCCCCATATGCATGGCAACTAGCATCAAACAATGAGTAAATTTGGATAGTTATAAATATTTTTTAGAATATCTATAATTTTTACTTGAAAAATAATTTTTTTATTACATTAAATAAATAAATAAAGATAATATAACACTTTTACTATATTAAAACTTCCCTTTTAACTAGTAAATATTAGTTTTTCACTTTATATGAGAATGATTTTGTGGAAAACTTATATAAAAAATTATCCATAGGAAACAATGTTTCCTTATAATATTATTTTTTAAATAACAAACTAAATATGAAAAATTAAGGGCCTATTTGATTTCATCATTTTCTATTTTTATTTTCAAAAAATAAAAAAATAAGTATGAAATGTGTTTACTTATAATTTTTAAAAATATTTTTTTTGAAAACATTTTCAAAAGAAGCCCAAAATTGAAAATAAAAAATGTCATTTTCACTATTTTCTACACTTTTGAAAACGTGGTGGCATGATAATAATTATTAATTTTTTTATGTACTTGTTTATAAGCTTATAGCCTTGGACACATAATTCCATAAACTAAATTGTTTTAAAACATTTAATTCAATCGATCTGCATCATATTTTTTTTTATAAAGAAATTTTGTTTGATGCTTACATACGTATTATATATCAATATTATAAGATTTATTAGATACAATTACTCTATAATTTTAATACATATGTTATTTATATTATTTAATTATTTTAATTAAATATGATTGATATTTAGTTTGATTAAATTTTGATTGTTTTATTTTAAGATAAGTAGTATTAATTATGTGTGTGTGTTTATAAAGACAAAATATATATTTCCTTTCCATATATAATTATTGTTTGTTAGATAATAAATTGTTCATTAGATAAAAAAAAAATATAAGGGATATTTATGCATTTTTAGAGTGAAATTCACTTATTATGAAAGGAGAATATTCAAATGAAAATAAATACAAGATAAAGTGAAAAAAAGTAAAATATTTATAAAAAAAATATTATTATAATTCATATATAGAAACAATGATTTTGATCGTAAATTTTATACCAAAAACATTTTATAAACTTTTATTGAAAATAGTCAAACCAAATATATTACCTAAATTTTAAAAATAAAAAATAAAAAATATTTTCTGAAAATAAAAAAAAATATTTTATGAAACTAAATACACCCTAACATTCTCAATTTTATATTTATGAAAAAGTAAAATAAAGTTGTTTACCAAATACTCCCTAACCCTAAGTAAGAAACGAATTGAATTCTCCACCTCAAATCTATCGACATGTCATTTTTTAATTCATCAAAATTAAGCTCACTACCAAGAGATTTATAGTAATTCATGTACCTTTTGGAACAATGGAATTAGATTCCATCAGCGTATGTGTGTATTATATTCTGAAGTGGTTTTCAAATAGCAATTTGGTTCCATGAATACTTGCTCACAAAAGTTGTCTCTATTCTCACTATTTTATAATTTTTTTTCTTTATTTTATTTTTTAAAAATAAAATGCGTCTCTTTAATTTTGACTAATATATACACATAGTGGACGAGTATGTATCTCTATCGAGTACATTGACCCAACATGAGTGGAGTCAATAAATAAAGAACTCTATTAATAGTCTTGATATTTCAAGTCGCAAAATTCTCTCTTTACCGAAAGTTAGTAAGAACGGTCACGTTAAAGAATTAAAAACCTTCAATCAAAGCAAAACTATAAAATTCGACTGAAATCAACTGTTCTTTCGTGTCGGTTCAAAACCTAATTCATATTGAAAATTTTAAGATATATATGCCTATAAATGTTTTTAATTACTTCCACCTAAAAAATTAATAATATTGAAAATCTAACATCAAAAGCCTATAATGCTGTAAATAACTTATCTATGGAATGGATTTGATGTAGCTGAAGAAAACTATTTTCAGACTACACAAGATGTTGGTTCATGTCTCTTTCATGTCATCCTCCGTCATGAATCGATCATTTTAAGCATAAGAAAAGTGACAAATACAACGCATATTTATCGTAACTTATGTTTAATTTAAATAACAGAGTTGTATGAATCAACTCCTAGCTACTTAGATACTGTTTCAATTATAGATTATTTGTTTTTGAAAAGGTTAAAAAAAATTATTGCTATGAGCAGATGCACAAAAAAATACCTCATAACAGAATAAGTACATTGCAATCATGTTCACCCTTTACATTATAGATTCAACTTAACATAATAAGATTTTTCTTCTAAGTTTAGAAGATAATTGGTCGAGTTGGTTAGAAAGATATTTTTTCATTTATTTCTATGATATGCATTCAGGCCTCAATCGTTCAGTCCCACGTGATTGACCTGTGAATTAAATAATCTGCATCCTCTTTCTTATTTCCCCCCTCCCCCCTCTTTTACTTTTTTTAAGTTTATCCTTTCCCTTTTTTTAATTTCTTTCCATTTCTATAATTTTGAGTATATAAATCACTTAAATATTAATTTTTGTGTGCTATTGTAATAAATTAATATATAATGTACAGAAAGAAAACAAATAGTTACTTTAGTCTGATGGTTACTTATATATTTAAAAATAATATTTATGTATATAATTTATTTTAAATTTTTAGTTGTATAATGAATATTTAATATATACATTTTACATGTTAAAATACTGGTCTTTATTAATTATGAGAATATCTTTTTATAATAATTTTTTTTAAAAATCTTAATTGAACGAGGTTTTGTTTGTCTGGATGCTAAACTGCTAATGGAGTAAGTGAATTAATTAAGTATGTTTATATTTTATTAAATCATATTTTATTAGAGAGAAAAATAGAAAAAAAATATAGAAATCAAAATTAAAACATGTTCATTTTATAAGGAATAAAAACAAATTTAATAGTTGTATATAATAAACATTTAATGTAATACCTGAAACTTAAACTTGGGAGCTCTTTCCTTTATTTGATCTAACCCAGATAACTACATTCTTGTAGTTGAGTAGCTGTGTGTATGATAAGAAGTTGTTTGGACTTAGAATTTAAGTTGGTGTAGAGTCTTCTAGCATTTGTATCTTCCTTCTCCTTTCGTTCTCTTCTTCTACCTTGTAATAGCTCAAAAAATTTTCCTCGTTCGTTCCGAGGTAAGGGATCTTGTATTGTTTTTGTATGTATACATGTTGATTGTGCATCTAGGAATCACTAATTATGTGTTGTATTTTTGAAATCATTGGTTGCTAAGTGGTAGGTTTTGAGGTTCTAGAAAACGTTGGAATTTTGAATGTGGTTAATCATTGATCTTTAGTTGCATGTTGTTTTTGATGGTGGAAATGTGATTTAAAGGTTATATAATTGTTATGTGTTGCAATGCTTGCTACTGGATTGTTTGTTTTTAGGGGTTTCAATTGAAATTAATTTTTACGTAAGTGCAAAAATTGATGTCGCACCGGATGTGCCTTCACCGCGCCAGATGCAGCTTAACCAAAGGGTTCTCCCTTCTTTGCGCTGGACGAATGATTGGTGGAATCGAGTATGAGAAGAGGGAATAACTTTGGGTTGGACTAGCATTGGGCGTGATCTGAAAGACGTTGAGTGTGAAAAGAGAGACTTGTTTTTGTTTGGGTTCACACCAAACGTTAAAGGGTGTGATGTTGGATGTGAGTCAGGCAGAGACCCTTTATCTAATTGGGTTGGCTGTGAGTTTTGCCACACCAGGCACGAGAGAGTGGGGCACTCTCTACTTCAATCACGTTAGGAGCTAGTGGTGTGACGCTTAGTGTGGACAAGATAGGAAGCTCTCTGTCTCGATGGCTTCAGGCACTAATTGAGAAGCGTTGGGAACGAAGGCTTATTGCAGAATTGTTGTCTTATGATGAAATATAGTTAAATGTTGATGATAAAGTTTTTTTATATGTTGATATATAGATATACATGGACGAATACCCATATTGTAAGTTGATATATGAATTGATGATGTTAAAATGCAAGTTTTATGTTGTTGATCAAGCTCAAGTATCATCCTAGTTGATTTTAATGATTATAAATAAGCCTCTTGAAAGATAAGAATGCAACTTGTAGTTTATTTTGTGTTTTGAGCCTCTTGATAAATAAGAGTGCAAGTTATATCTTATTTTGTGTGGTTTTAAACATTGTTGCTTGTGTGCTCTATGCTTGGTAAGTAACTTAACATTTTATCTCTATCTAGATATATGTTAAAAGTGATTTGTAAAGAGAAATTGTATGAAAAATTGAGATATTAAGTTTTTACTTAGTATAATCGATTATTTCAAGTAATAATTGATTATTTGTTCTGTTTTTCAGTTACCTGAGTAGCACTTGTTGTAATAATCGATTATTCAGCAAAATAATTAATTATTTCAAAATCAAGGTTCTGGAATAATTGATTATTGCTCAAAATAATCGATTAAAGTGTTCTTGGTTGATTTCTAGAATTGTTAAGAATAAAATAATT
Organism: Cajanus cajan; assembly: GCF_000230855.2. Classification (NCBI taxonomy): domain Eukaryota; kingdom Viridiplantae; phylum Streptophyta; class Magnoliopsida; order Fabales; family Fabaceae; genus Cajanus; species Cajanus cajan. The sequence continues at coordinate 65,428,805 of NC_138518.1, forward strand.
GATTATCTATATAAATAATTGATTATTTCAATCAGAAAACTTATATATATATATATATATATATATATATATATATATCATTTTTCACACCTTAAACAGACTTTTGAATCTTTGTGATATCTTTTACACTTTCTGAAATATATTTCTTTCTACAAGAAGAGGTTCTTTGACCTTTGTGGTAACCTTAAGAAAATTTTCAAGAATTGAGTTGATTATTATCTTCATGGAGTGAAATTTAAGCTACATGGTTGATTCACCTACTCTGATTTGTTTTGTATATCAGGTGAATTCGTTCCTTAATTCTTTGTGTTAATTGTTTTCTTAAGTAAGTTTCTTAAGAAAGGAGAATATTATAGTAGGTGTTTCTTGGGGTTTAAGAAGTGGTTTCTTTAATAGTGTAAAAATGTATTACATGTGATATTGTGATTGTAAAACTTTTGATATTAAATATTAATAGAAAATCTCAATCAGGTTGATTGGAAACTGAATGTAGGTCACAAGTGGATGTGGTCGAACAATATAAACTGGTTGTGCATTTTTCTTTCTTCATACACTTGAATTTACATTCTTGCATTTCTATTTTCATGCTTGTTGTTATGTGTTGTGAGACATGTACATTGCATTAAAAATTGAGTGAATTTAGACTTACATCAAATCTAAATTAAGTATCCTATATACAAGCTATAGATCAACACACTTCTTTGGAAATATTTAGAAAAGTTTTTCAAATCCAAGATAGCTACTCAAAAAATTTTGATAAACCAATTCATCCCTCCTCTTGGTTAGGTCATCTTTTCAAACATATGTTGCATAACTATTAAATTGTGAAGTTATGCACACATGGTTGAGATACATGTCTTAATTAAGATACATAGCTGCTATAAGTGAATTATATTGTTTTAAAGTTGATTTTTCCTTTAGGGTCTATGTGGAATGATATGGAGGTAGTCGAACCATATCCTAGTTCAATGACTAATCAAGTAAAGTACGAAAGTTGGAAACTTGGTCTCTAACTTAGCATCGGAGGGTTGTGGTATTTGAAGGATAGTTGGTGGACTAATCCCATAAGTGGCTTAGTATTGCAAGCTAATGTCATGGTAGACTTATACCCAAACTGTCTTACCTTGACATAGTACTATACATCCTAGTTTAAGTGACAACATTTGGTTGAAATAGGTCTAATGATGTGGTTCGGTAGGGCCAAATCACTTAAACTGCTCACTTTTATTGTAGGAGATCTCTTTAGTTGATATACGTGATGATGTATTAATTGTTAATATTTGTATGCTAAGATGTTGATTATAATAAAGTTGATAAATGTTGAGCAAGTTGTTAAGTTGTGAGTTATGTTATTGATGATATATTCTTTTGTTGCCTTTACAATATTATTGTGTGATATTTCTTTTGTAAGCTTACCCTTCTTTTTCTTGTGATTGAGACTATGGTCATACTTGGTATGCAAGCATGGTAGGATTAGATGGTTTGTTGGCATGATGGTTACGAGTCATGATGGAGGTGACTTGTTTTGTATGACTCTTCTAGTGGAGTCATGGTTTGGAGTCCTCAATTGACCGTCTAGAAAATATTTTGTAGTAGTTGAGACTCTAATGTATTTAGTATATGTACTGTATTATATATTGTGTATATTCCATACATTTTACTTTATGCATGTTTTAACTTTCGCTCTAATGTCAATTTTCAATATATATTTAGTATATGTACTGTATTATATATTGTGTATATTAAAGTCTATAACTTTAATATTTTTTTTGAATATCCATTTATTCGTGATAATATTAGTTATGACCTAATGTTAAGTTGATGACATAGAAATTAGTATTTGATAATATTTAACTAATTTTTTTTAAATTTTTTTTAAATTTCATTTTACTGCTATTTTATTAGATATTAATTATTATATTATTTATTTAACATTAAATTAAAACTTCTTAATGACTATATCAAATTTACAAATTTTTATAAAATTTGAAAATTATTTGATATTTTGTTACATTAATTCAAATTATTGTATATTCATAAAAATCTATTATAGTTTAATTTTAACTTATATAATAAAGTATTAAGTAATTTTTAAATTTTGTAAAAAATGTATAAACTTAATTTATTTATTAAAACTATTCATTTAATTGGAATTAAAATTTAAACTAAAAAAGTATTTTTAATGCATATAAATGATCGAATATAATAATTCTATCAAAGATTATGAATAAAATAAAAATTTCAACACCAAAAAAAAAATTATGAATAAAATAAGTGAATTTTTCCTCTAAAATTATATAATTAAAAAATAAAATTGTGAATTAGATATTGTAATTAGGAAAAAGCCAAATAGCTAAAAGGCCTGAACCAAAGACAAATACTTGAAGCACAAGCCAAATACAAGGTGGCAATGGTGACTGGTGGGTGAAGCAGAAGCACAGCACATGAAACGCCAAACCAAATTCAACATACCCCTTTAATACTTTTCAAGCCCCACCCTCACACTCACACATGACATAACAAGTTCATTTTTTTCTCCGATTAAATCCTTGTCCTCTTCCCCAAGCAATCAAACCTTCTTCCTCTTCCTGCTCCTCTGTATCAAACTAGGACACCCCTTTTGGCTTTTTCACTCTCTGCCTCCCAAAGTCTTTTCCTTTCTCTCTATGGCTGTCAATAAAGCTCCGTACAATGTACCCCATATCACTTCTTTAGCCTAATTCCCCAAATTGAGGAACTGGGTGGTTGGTGGTTGGTTTTTGTTGATGGCTCAGAATGTTTGACTTGTGTGTCCCACTAGTTTAATTCTGTTGTTTTACTACTTATTCTCTTTTAATCCTTCAGTTTTTTCTGCCTGTTATACCTGGCTTGCTACTCCTTGTTGCTATTCTCTCTAGGTTCTGGGAGGAATTATTTAACCTTGATTGCTAGAAGATTTTGTCGGGTTCAATTCATGACTAATTGGATTAGATTTGACACTGGGTTAATTTGTGGTTAACATGATATTTTCTTTATATTCTATCAGTCTCTGATTCAGATTGCTCCATTAGCCTTTTTCTTTTCGAATAAAAGAAATTGCTTCATGTGACCAGAACTGGAGACTGAAATCCTTTATTATTTGAGGGCACAATGGGTTAAGTGTACACATTGGGGGATGCTGTTCTTGATTGAAGTTCCATCATCACCAAGACGTTGTGTACATCAGTTTTGATCACTTTTTGAATTGGGAATTTGGACAGAAAGGCTTCAATTTGTCAATAATTGTGATAAGTGGGATATTTTAGCAACGATGATTTTTAACATAGTGATATTGTGAAGCATTGGAATGGTTATTCAAGAAAAGAGAAAGGAATTGCTCAGATAATTCAGACGTTTAACGTGAATCACAAATTAATTCCATCCCTGAAAAAGGATTTGTGTATTTTGATATGAGGAATGGAAGGAAGTGATCATTCATTAGTACCACAGTGGTTGAAAAGCAGTGGAAATGTCAGTAAGGTGGCTGGTATAAACAAACAATTCACATCATCACCGTACTCTGGTAATTGTTTATGCTTAGAGCTGAATACATGATAGGTAATATGTTCTTTTGTTTAAAAATAAAAGTAGTAAAGTAAGGAAGAAAAAATTGAGAGCCCATTTTTTCTTTTCTATCCTTTAGTTTAAAAGAAAAGAAATAGTATGGGGGCAGGAAGTAGCTTTAAGTGATTCATGATTTTAGCCAATTTTTCATTCATTCCGACAACCATGTTAGAAAACCGAGGGAGATTCGCTTGAATCTTTTAATGCTTGATAAGGCATAAGAAGGGAATTTTTATTGCGCTCTTATCTTCTTCCACATAAATAATAAATTTGTTCTCATGCAGATTTGTTTCTTTTTCTCCTACACATAGCAGTGATGTTATTTCCAAGTGGTATATTTTATGCCAAAAGTGAAATCTTGTACTTTGATTCTTCATGTATGATATTTTTAGTCACCAAATGTTTTGTCTGGCAAGATACTGTCATCCAGTATATATGGCATAATGGAAATAAACATTTAAGTTTTATTGTTTCAAATATCCTTCTTGTTTCAGATCATATTAGTTATTCTGGTCGTCAATCGAGTTCTAGTAGCAAAGGTCCTGGCCTCTCAAGGTCATATAGTAGTTCTGAGAGAAGCTGGCCAGATAGAGACTGGGAGAAAGATATTGACAGTTATGGCCTGACCTCAGCATCACATGATTTTCCTATGACCGTTGGAAGCAGTAGCAAGACTATGATGATGCATCAGTATAATGTTTCTGCAAGCACATCTTCTGTTACTCCTTGCACAACGAGTCTCAGTATGGCTGAGACATTGGCTCAGGGTCCACTTCGCTCTTTCTCACCACCACAAGTGTGTTTGATGTTGAATTCTATTTTAAGCTATGTATGTGTTTGAAAAATTTTCAGTACTCTTATGGTATATTTTTTTCCATACAGTTATCTGCTAGTACTCAAAAGTTTGAAGAGATGGCCCTTAAGCAATCTAGGTTATTAATCCCCGTAACACCATCCACACCAAGATTCCTGGTACGGTGTTTCTTCTACTTCTTTTTTCTTAAAATAATATAACTATGAAAGACATTCACTTTCAATTTATATTGATTTATTATTTTTGCACCTTGAGGGTTTTATGTGAAATTAAAAATTTCATGGTACTGCTATATGTTGCATCATGATTGATGTTCCTCCTGAGAATCTGCTAAACTAGCAACATGTCATATATTAAATGTATTTTTTTCTTTCCAATTTTCATCTAATGATGAATTATTTTAGAAATGTTAAAGAGACAAGCTTCTGTTTGTGGTGCTTACTTTTGAATGATTCTAGTTCTGATTTATTTAACTAATTTTTTTGCCATTTGCCTTTCTAGAAATAATTACTACTCTTATTACTTATTAGTAAACTGTGGACAGATGATGTCCTTCTCCTTCTCTCTCTAAGGGGAAGTATGTGAAATAGGCCACAATGGTTATTGACTTTTATATCATTATCTTCGATATTTTAATATTATGGAATTGTTAGTTGTAGTTTACATGACATAAAATCCTTAGATTTTCTTTGTATTTCATTCCTTTCAAGGCACAGAGAGAGTAAACAAATGAAAATGAACAGATAAGACTGTATAGTGTTAAGGCCGCCCTGCATTTCTTCACCCCTTTGGCCCTTCCCACCTTTCCCTTTCTCTTAGAAAGAAAAATGAAAGGAATCAATGATCCAACAATGATGGGACAAGGCTCCAAAGAAATTTGGTTACCAATCGGAGCTTAAAAAAACATGTTGGTGGACCAGTTGGATTGTAATTACTCTAAATTTCAGTATGCTTCAATGCATATGCTTAGAACAGCTGTCTGAGAAAATTAATCAATAAATAGCTTACCCATGAAAAGTTCAGGATAAACACCTGGATCAATTATGGGTAATAACAAATTTTCTATAGTTATTGTTTGCAGAGTTTGAACTTTTGTAATGATTAAAGGCAAACTGATGGGGATTATGGTGATGGTAACCCAATGGTTGTAAATATTTTTTGTTGTTTATTTTGCCAAAAGTTCAGTAACTTCAGGCACTAAATATGTTGCAGGTTGCTAATAGCTTAATATAAGGTTTTGCAGGAAATTAACACCTAACATTTAGTCAAATATAGTCATAATCTCATTAACATTGATAATTGATTATAAATGCATCTTTCTTATTTCACTTAAATATACATGGTTTTGAATATGATACCTCCTTTACTGGACAAGCCCCTGCATAAAACAAGGTCTGTCTAGTCTAGTAAAATGTAATTTTGAACCTTAGTTTTCTGTGTGCTTAATTTGTGCTTTACTCGATCCCTTTTCTGATTTGGATTGTATCATTTCCCCCCATTTATTTGTTTCTCTCTGTTGTACATGACCAAACAATAACAGTTGAATTCCTCGTGTTGTGCTTGATTGAGGACCCATACTTCTGCAAAAGAACTCCTTATCCACTGTATTTTCTAATCTCTGCTATGCTTGATGCATTGATACTCATATTTCTTGGAAGTAAACAACTCTTTAGACTAGTCTTGTACCAAAAACTACAAAATTAAGCAATTAAAACTTTCTTGGACAGGCATGAGTTTGTGGTCTGCTATGCTGTTTAAGTTAAATGCTGTAAAGAAAATTAGCATCACTAGCTAGCCGTTAATTATTGTGGGTAGTATGATATATACTTAACTTTGGAATACATATATCTTGTAGGTGGCTAGCTCATCAGAGAAATCAAAGGCCAAGATGGGGCAGCAGCAGTATCCCTTCTCCAATTCGCGTCGACCCAGTCATTCTTTACATGGTGCTCATCCAAACTTAGATATACAGAAAGTTGGTTCTGGTATTTCCCTTAATGTCAGTGTTTCACGAGAGTTGAATGGTGTCTCTTCAGTTGCAAAGGACAATTTAAATCCCAATGGTAGAGTAGTTCTCGGCCCAGTTGGTGCCACTAGATCCACTTCTATATCTTCTCCCTCTAGGAGCTTAAGTAACAGTCAAACCCCTTCGGCATGGATAACATTGGAGAAGAAACCCACTTTTCCTACCCAGAGCAGGAATGATTTCTTTAAGAATCTTTCAAGAAAGAGTTCCTTGGAAAAACCTTGTTCTGATGATGTGCCTATTGGCGTATCTAGTGCCTTGGAGAAGTCTGAACCCAGCACAAGGAGTGTCACTAGTTGTCCTTGTCCCATTCTGAAGTCTATAGATGCCTCTTCAGATGATACCTCTGCAGTTAACATGTTGAATGACTACAGCTCCATAATTACTGAGAATGGCAATGTTGCCAATGAATCTTTAAAACCTTCAAGCAGTGGAGATAAGCAACATAGCAACAACCCATTTCCTTATTCAGATGAGGAAGAGATTGCATTTTTGCGTTCACTTGGGTGGGAGGAAAGTGCTGGAGATGATGAAGGCCTCACCGAGGAAGAGATACAAGACTTCTATGAGAAGGTTGTTATTCTTTTGCTGTAATTCATTTGGAATGATGTTTGCAGTTGATGTATCTTTTAAATGATTGCTCTTATGATCTATGCATTTGTTTCCTCATGCAGTACATGAAATTGCAGCTGTGATCAAATATTCTCCAACACGTGGCTTCAAAAGCATGATTCATTACACAGCCACTTGACTCAAATTCTAGGGGATGTGGGGGAGCTCCATGAGTAAATTATGTTTATAATTTAGAAGTATGATATTGCTGGATTTGGGAAATGAAATTGATGAGACAAAACTTGTGCATTTACTATGTGTCTTGAGGTGCATGAGTGTTAAAATTAGGGAAAAGTGGTTGGAAAGTAGCTGTTAGATAAGGAGATTTTCCTTTTGGTTAATTAGAAAGGTCTATCAGAAAAAGGTAGAGGCAAAACATAGGCTCTTTACTAAGAACTAGAAAAATAATCATGTTGCATATAGTTTCCTGAGCATGAGGAGCAAATGAAGATACCAAAGATGATTTTCCTTTTGTCTAATAGGACCCTGCTAGTAGGATAGTATACAGTAATGCAAAGAAGAAGAAAAGGAGTATGAGAGAGTTCTTTGCTTTTCCTTTTCTGATCTTTTTCTTTGTTTTCCCTTATTATACTGAGTACTAATATTTGTCAAAGAGCTAAACTGCTACATAGAAATGTTTCCCATACTTCATTATCATTAGAAAAGGAAAGAGGGCAAGAAATTAGTTGATTCTGTTATTTCCCAGCCTTAGTCTCCTTTATATATTTGCATTTTTTCTTCTGAAATAGTCTTTGTGGCAATCCACTTATCCGTATCGGTAAGACTTTCATGGTGACGGTGCCTTATTATGTTTTCTTTATGTTTAACTACACATCGTGAACCAGAAATTGTTATGATTAAAATTATGAGTAATTTCCTATTCTGTAGATGCCAATTCTCATTCTTCCAATGAAAAATGGCCACGTCAATTCCCTATTCTTCCAATCAAAAGTGGCAACGTTAGCTAGACTAGTCAAATCATCTGGTATTGTGTTTGCTTCTCTCATGGTAGACCATGAGATTATACTACTCAAAGGGTTTGACACGAATGGTTAATGTGTTAAACTTAAGATAATAGTGTCTAAATTTGATTTTTGGTGGAAACAATTTTTGATAGATTTTATTTACCTTTTGATTGAGATAGATTAGTCTTAAATGAAACCACATATGTATTATCTCATGTAAATGCAGAAGTTGAGGAATAAGTGTTTGGACTTCGAACAACAAAAGTCAAGAAACCTTGTGACACTCTAGGAATCAGATTCTAAATCAATTTTCTTGTGTTCCTTTAACTGATGAAAAAGAATCTTACATTTTGGGTGTAAGTGTAACTTAAAAATTAATTTATATATAGAATTAGAATAGTCTCTTAAATACACTATTTTTTTTTTTTCAATATCATTGATGAGTGTGAGATTTCTAACACAATTCCATAAGTGGACTCATTGTCAACTCATATAATGAAATTAATTGTATTTATCTTTTAGAAATTATTATCCAACATAATTATATGATACTCCGAGAACTCAAACTTATTGTTTGTGGTAAACTGTCAAATAAAATAAATACATGTATAATTGAAAATGTTATTGTGTATGATAGTGGAGTAACTAAAAAACAGTACAATTCAGTTTTATATTTATTCTCTATAGTAGAAAGCATTTATAACCTAATTAAAGGAAAGAAAAATAAAATAAAATCTATTTAAATAATTTTGTTACTATAATTACAAAATATTGCTACCAACTACTATATGCATAATTACAACCATGATTTGCACCAACACTTCTCCTCCACGTAAAGCATAGAAATGACTCATACCAAACTTGACAAGTGAGTCATGAAAAACTTGACTCGCGATGACTTTATTAAGAATATTAGTTACTGTTTTGTAGTCTTAACATACGGAATTAGGACATTTTTTCTTTCAAACTTTTCATATATGACATTATTATCAATCTTCACATGTTTAAATCGATAGTGTAGTGTACTGGATTCTCTACAATATTTATTTGGGGTTTGATTATCAAAATATAATTACATAGTCCCCTCACAAGGAAAACCATGTTCATCTAAAAGTTGTTGCATCCTTAATAATTCTTGTATCGATTTAATCATTGCCATGTAAATATATTATGTGCTAGATAGTGAGGCAACCTTCAATATTTTTACTCTTCTAAGTAAAAAGATTACCTCCAACAAAAGTGAAGTAATCTATTGTTGAATGACACATTTTCCCTATAACACCCTAATTTGCATCATAAAAATAGTAACTTCCACGTGATTGTACATAGAAAATGAGGCCTTTTACAAGTTGACTTCAAATACTACAAAATCTTAACAACACCCATATGAAATTCACTTACCAACAACATAAGCCATATTTAATTGCACGTGTGATAAGAAAATCAGTTGACCAACTAGTCTTTAATATCTTCCTATGTTAGCAAGAACTTGATTGAGAAGTTCCTCTAAGCCATGGTTTTGCTCTATTGGTATATCAATAGGTTGAGTACCAAACATGCCAAACTCTTTCAATAAACCAAGAACATGTTTTTATTGTTAAAAGAATATCTCCCTTGGACATGATAACCTCGATGACCAAAAAATACTAGTCCCCAAGATATTTGATATCAAATTTAAATTGCAAGTTTTCAACTTATTCATCTCATCAATATCATCATTAGTAACAATTAGGGATGACAAATAAATTTGTAAATGTCGATTATGTCCGAAATCGTCTTGATTTTAATAAAGAATATTCAGTTTGATCGAGCACAACACAAGTACAAATAATATCTAATTTATTAAATTGGGTACGGGGACAAAAATAAATATATATTTACCCATTTCATATTCGTACTTGTCTTCGTCCCTATTCTTGTTTTAAATTTCTAAAACACCCTTAGACTTTTAGGATTACGGGACGAGGATGTGTTGTTTACTTTTATAGAATTTACTTGAGATTTATGTAAATTTTATTTTATTTTAAATTTATGTCAGATGAAACTTAATTAATGTAAGTTTTAAATTGCTACTATATGTTAGAATTTGTATTTTTTCATTTTTTTTGTCAAAAAAAGAATTTAATTAATTTATGAACAAGTACAAGTGTTAATGCATTTAACAAGTATACCAATTGACATGTATAATTATTTTGCTTATTTCACAAGCATACATCATCTAGATAATAAAATCCTTCTCTCTTAATACCATGCCCAATATTTTCCATGTTGGTGAGTTGTTGGTGAGATCCTGAAGAAGTGAAAAATCAAGATATATTAATACAAGACAATTTAATTGTTTAGTTAATTGAAGTAAAAAAAATAAATTATTGAGCGTGAATGGACAAACAACGTATATTCTAATTATAAAAAAGGAGTGAACATGATTGTGTCCTTGAGAACGATGTGGTGTATTTGTAGTCCATAAAAACGTCTGATCAATGGTCATGTGATCAGTATCACCTGAGTTAGTGATCCATCCAATGTATTTGCAAGAATCAACTTTAGTAAAAGCAAATTCAATATTACCTAGAGGACGAATATTAAAGTGAAGGTCAATAATAGAACCACCAAATGCAATTGTGACTAGTATTGGTGTTATTGGTATTACAATGCAGGAGTGAATATATATAACTCAACTTGACTCGATCCAACACTGATTTGAACATATTTAAACTTTGGAATTGAATCCAATACACATTTAAGACGGTTTGAGTTATATTTCGGTCATCCAACCCGGTTTAATACATAATATTTTCTTAAAAAGTCTAGATTTTATTAAATTATTATGTATTAATAATAAAAATTTATTTAGTTATTAATATTTTTTATAACATGATATTATATATATAAAGAAATTATTTATTTTAAAAATATATATTATTAAAAAATACCTTAATTTAAAGTTTTTACTTTTTTTCATTTACAACTTAACTATACATAATGTTAAAATTAATATAATGTGTCAAAGTTGGGCTGATTTGACCTTGTCCTATGTATTTTCGAACCTTGACTGGATTGTGTTTGAATTTTATAAAATGGTTTGATTAAAAAAATGCATTGGGTTTGGACAAAGATGGACTTGACCCAACTTAATCCATATTCACCCCTACTATAATGGATAATGAGGGGATAAGAGACATCATTACTACAACTTTATCATCCTTAATGAGAAAAAACTCTAACGATCTATTATCATTGATCTTAATCAAATTTGTTGAACAAAATTCACAAAAGTTGAAAAATTTTAATAAAAAAAAAAGATTGAGATAAGGAAAATGAGGAATAATAACACAATCCATAAGCATTGATAAGCCGAGGAGGGTTTGTCACAAAGAATTTGAATTTTTATAAGAACCAAGGGTTCCACATCAAATAGTAACTAATTTTTTCTCAATTAGCAAAGTTAATCTCATTAAAAAAAATCAAAAGTGTGTCCTACAAGCTAATGAGGTCCCTATATACCTCATACAAACACAAGACTCTGTAATCCTACTAAGGCCAATACAAACACACTAAATTAATTACAAATGTACAATTAGCTAATACAACACCCGATTAACACAATTAGGCTCACTAATTAAACATAACAATTGCAACACAAACCAATAATAATAGCAAATCCAAATCAAGCCCAACAAAGGCTCAACAAAAAATTAAAATTTTTACTAGCCAAAATATGAAAAAAGTTGACTCAAATTAACTTTAAGCTTCCTAGTCTTCTATAGTTTCCTCCTTTTTGAGAGAAATTCTTCCACAAATTTAAGCTCTTTATTCCTACTGCCCCTGCCTTACTATGACCCTTCGACTCCACTGCCCCTATCGAGCTATGCCCCCATTGCACTCACTACATTGTGCCTTCACCACACCTGTCACAATGCATTCCCATCTTTGCATTGCAACCTCAAGTCAGACTTGTCGTGGTGTCTAGATGGTTGCGACCTCTTCAATCTCAAGTTCATGGTCATGACATCTGGTTCTTCTCTTGTTCTCTAGTTCTTCCACTACGATGTGTTAATGGGTTTGCAGATTTTATGAGATTTTGTGTTTTTCTTGGTGTTTGTGAGTCTCAAATGTGTTTGAGAGTTTGTTTTTGTGTTTGTTCACTAGAGAGAGGGTTTGTTGGTTGACAACAAAATTTGTGGCAAGGATGGGTGATGATGTGGTGCAGCCTGTTAAAGGCAGGTAAAAAATTGGTTGTTTATAATTGATTTTGAATGATAATTTTAAAATTGATTCTCATGATTTTAAAAGTGAATACCTATTAAATCAACTATTGCAAAATTGAAAAGATAATCAATTTTAAAAGTATTTTTTTTTTTTTTGTACTAATGAGAAAAGGAACAACTTTACATATACAATGATTGAATAATCCTTATTTTTTTACGGCATTTTTTATTAAAGATATTTATGCCTTTTTATATACATGTTCATATAAGAGTAGTTAGCTTGTTAGAAAAATTAGTCGATTGTTATTAGTTTGTTTAGAGATAATTAATGTTAGCTCTAATAAGCTCTATATATGCATAAAGCATTTATACCTTATAATTATATCTTTTATTCAATCAATCAATTTTCTAAGATGGACTCACATAAAATAGTTGCCAATGATTTTTTTTTTATAGTATTTCTATTCTCTATTTTGAACTTTATCTGACCACTCACTTGGAATTACTTGCATTTTCTTTTAAAAAATTTAGATACTAACTTTTTTTTCTCTTCCACTAAACAATTTAAAAAATCATCTCGTTTTTTACTTTTTTTTTTCCCTTCTCAATCCTTTCTTAAGCCAGACATATATATCATTATACTATAATTGGATTATTGATGGTATGTGTATTGGAAAGAACTTATTAGACAAATTAAAGTCCACTTTGATATGATCAAAACTCCAATTCTTTAAACCTAAAAAATATTAATCTTGAACTATGACACAAACTAATAATAAGGAATTCATCAACTACCACGAATTAAATGAAGAGTCTCCATCGAAAAGGGAAATTTAAATCTAAGTAGCTAGGTTTACGATGACATGTGAAGTATCCATCACCACAGCTCACAAAGCTCGTGCATGCGTGGACTTATATGCCAGCAAGCGGCGCCGCAGCCATTTCTCTTGTTTTGCATCATCTATTCATTTATACTAAATTCTTCTAATATATAAATACAGAATTTTTACATTTTATATTATCGATTTTTATTATTAGTATGCTATTTAAGTTAAATATCATAATTAGTATGATAAAATATTTGTTATTTATTTTTAACTTGATAATTTAATACCAATGAGGGGATATATATAAGAGACGACATGTAAACGGATCGTTCTGGGGTTATTTAACTAGTAAAGAAACTATTGCTGCATTTCGTTTATATATATGTCGTCGGTTCAATACTTGTTACCACAGTTTTGAAGATCAAATACCTCATTCGAACTAGTATATTTTTTATTCATAAAAAAATTATATAGACAAAATAAAAATTAAATCTTAATCCTCACACATTACCTAATGTCCTCTCTAATCACTAGCCTAATCTAATAGTTCTGATTTGAACCGGTATTTATTTTGGTTTAAATAGTTCATTTATTAATCAATCAACCAAAAAATATACTAATTACAAGTCCTCATTCATTACCTAAGGTCTTTGGCACATACTTTAGGAAACAAAGATGCATGTTACCTTGATAACAAAACTAATTACAAATTCTTATACTAGAAAATAAAAAATATATGCATGTATATTCTGAAATAGCACACAACACATACACTCCTCAAATAGCGCACAGAAGAATCTCACAAGCTGTCGTCCTTCTTCAGTATTGTTCAAAAAAGAATTAAGTTTAATTTAATTTATTTTAAAGATAAATACAGATATGTTCAATAAAAACTATAGGTAGGAATAATTTATTTAATCAATTACTATAACTATTTTTTCATAGAAGAATAATTTAGTAATTTATATTAATTTTTTTTATATTTCAATTTATTATAATTTTTGTAACACTCATGTGTTTAAGAAGGTTGTTGTGAATTGTGTAATTAAGCAGTGATCAATAGGGTTAGTCAAAATTGGTTCAACTTTAAGGGGGTTTATATAGAGGTTTTCTTGAGTAGGGGAATTTTTTTTTTTCTCTTATACTTACAAAACCTTAGAGAGTAGAGATAATTCAGAATCCTTTCTCACCTTCTCCTAAAAATCTCCCTTGCTCTTCTTCTTTATAGCTGAACCAATTGGCTAGCTTGGAGATGCAAGGCTCTTGAAACTGATAAGATCTCTCCCTAAAGTCGTACAAAGTTTGTTATCTTCTCCTTCTCTCTTTTCGTCTCCAGATCATTAAGAGGTAAGAGAAGCTTGTGTTATACTTATGATTAATGCATGTGAATGATGTTGTTTGGAAATTGTATGATTGTCAAAATTTTGAGCTAAAATCATGTGGATGTTGTTGATAATGGTTGGGTTTCTTGATAGTTGTTTCATGAGTTGAAAAAGCATGATAATTCTTGGTTAAGATGATTGCATGTCGTTTTTATTGTTGGAAATGAGTTATGTATGTCTATATGTTGAATTTCGCATTACATGTGGTTAATTCTTAGATATATGTATGAATCTAGAGTTGAGAGTGGAAGGATTAAGTTGTTATTCTTGCTTCTATTCTTAAAGCTTATGCAGATTCTAGGTAAGCTTACTCAGAGCGAGAACTCATTCACTAAGAGCGAGAAGTCACTTGCTTAGAGCGAGGGGACTAGGGCTCAAGGGATAGTCCTTAACTTCACTTGCTTCGAGTGAATTTTGGAGCACTTTGAGCAAATTTGGTTCACTAAGAACGAGGGTGGCATCACTTTAAGTGGCCAAATCGAGACTCCTAGGGGTGTTCTCTATTTCGGCTTGCTCTAAGCAAATTTCGGGGCATATTGAGCAAGTTTCCATCGCTCAAAGCAAAACCTAGGGTGCTTGAAGCGCTTATTCCCCTCCTTTGCTTTTAAAAGTTGAAATACTTTGTGTGGTACTTGATGAAAGATTAAATATATTTCTTTGTCTGTTGATAGTTGAATGATGATTATAAGTTGCATGATGACTGATGTATGATTATGTCCATGTTGAAAGGTGTAAGTCAATTGATGTTTGATTTGTAAGATGCTAAGTTTAAGTCATATGATGATATGATTTGTTGACACCCATGAAGGTTGTAAGTTGATGTTGTGTGTGATGAAGTATATGATGTAAAGTAGTATGTTGATAAAATGTTATAGTTGTTAAAGTTGGAAGTCGTAAGTTAATATATACTAAAACACTACTACAAAAAGCGCATTTTACATCGCCATATTTACATCGGTTCACCAAAAACCAATGTAAAAAATATATGCGGTGGCAATCTTGTAAATAAATACAAAATATGAGCATATTTACATCGGTTGTTCCTAAAACCGATGTAAATATGAAGTATTCTACATCGGTTTCCTTTTAACCGATGTAGAAGGGATGAGCAATAGTGACTTTGGCGCCTCTCAACACTTTTTCCTTTCTCTCGTCTTCGACCAAACCCATCTTTAGCGCCTCCGCAAACCCTAACCCTCGACCCTTCCTTCTCTAACCTTCCGTGATTTCTTGAAATCAATGGCCAAAGGCACTGATTCTGACGAGTTCGTCTTGCTCTCTAGGGTTCGCTCTGGCCTCAAGCGTGAGTTTGCCTATGCCATGAAGGCCCAGTCCGAGATCTACGCTGGCTCCTTGGGCCAGACGCGGGCCAGCAAGAACCATCTTGACCCACCGCTTCAGCCCGTAAGCGCTCCAGGAAGGCCGAGGAGACCAAGCCCCCCGAGGATGCCGCCATGAGCGAGGAAGAGGCCAAGAGCGACGTCGTTGATCTTCAGAGCGATGATGAACCCAAGATTCATGCCGGAGAGTCTACGCCAATGTCGGTTTGTGAAGAAATTGAAGGAACTTCTTGCTACGGGGATTCTTGAGGGATTGCCAGTGAGGTACAAGAAGGGGACGAAGGTATTGTTTGTTTGGTTCTTTTGATTGTCTTGGTTTTAGATTTGAATTGGGAGTTTCTGCTTGATATGTGAGTTTCATGTGTTTGAGGATTTTTGTAGGCACGGAAGCCTGGAGAATCAGCGCTTCAAGGAGTGATTCGTGACTCTGGGGTTTTTTGCTTTTGTGAGATTTGTAAGGGGGTTGAAGTAAGTAAGTTGAGGATAGGTTACTTTTTTTTTGTGTTTTTAGAGTCTCAGATTATGGGTTTGTGTTTTTTTTTTAATTTGGTTTTTGGTGTAAGTAGGTTGTCACGCCCACTGTGTTTGAGCTGCATGCTAGGAGTGCAAACAAGCGTCCCCCTGGATGGGTTGGATGATTCTAAAGAGTACATTGCTACTAAAAGAGCTATGGAGGTTGTTGGGATCAGCTCTGATGAGCAGGTGCCACTCAGTAACATCCCTGTTGGAGAGTGTTTTCTTTCTCTTTTTATTGTTTTCATTAGAAAATTTTGCCATCCCTCTTCTCAGGATGCTATATTTCGAATAGTAGCAGCAGTGCTTCATTTAGGAAACATTGAATTTGTTAAAGGTGGGGAAGAGGAACTGGATTCCTCTCAGCCCAAGGATGAAAATTCCCATTACCACCTAAAAGTCGCAGCTGAGCTTTTGATGTAAGTGATGTTGTTTCTCTGGAAGTTTAATCTTCAAATCTAGTATGTATATGGTTACTTATTTATTTGTTTATGGTAGGTGTGATGAGAAGTCCCTTGAAGCCTCTTTCTGCAAACGTGTTATGGTGACTCGTGGTGACACCATAACAAAATCGCTTGATCCAACTTCTGCAGCTCTCAGTAGAGATGCATTGGCTAAAATAGTTTATTCAAGGCTTTTTGACTGGTAATTTCTGTGGTGTTTATGAAAATATAAATAATTTTATATATCCTTATGAAAGCTTATTTTAGTATGTATGAGTTTCTGTTATTCAATTGATGCGAACATCTGTTGATCCAGGATTGTGGACAAGACTAACAACTCTATTGGGCAAGATCCAGATTCAAATAACTTGATCGGGGTTCTAGATATATATGGATTTGAGAGTTTCAAGACAAACAGGTGCTTAGCCAGTACCCTTTGCTTTCCTGCTGTTTATATGAAGTGGGATTATTAATCAAGGAACTTATATGCTTTGTGTCTGAATTATGAAATAAAAGTTGATAAAGATGTAAAATTTTTATTTTATGCATTAGTTAATATTGTCCATAGTTTTTGCTTTGCTTGATGGATACCCAGGATAAATGGTGCAACAAAAACTTTTTAGCCAAAAATGCTTTGTAATTAATGACTATAGTGTAATTTCTTGGATTGACCTTTTTCTGTGCCTATGTTACTAATATTTTGAACTGTTCTCTGTAATGTTTAAATGGTCCTGCACAGCTTTGAGCAATTTTGTATCAATTTGACAAATGAGAAATTACAGCAACATTTCAACCAGGTTTGATTCTTTTATTTTCTGTCTTCTTGGAATTCATTATCTTGTAAACAATTTCTGTTGACTCAGTTAACATTTTATTATGCAGCATGTCTTCAAAATGGAGCAAGAGGAATATACAAAGGAAGAGATTGATTGGAGTTATATCGAGTTCGTTGATAATCAAGATGTTCTTGATCTCATAGAGAAGGTATAACATTTTCATGATGCTTGTTTTCTTTCTTAAAACCTCCCATCAAATAAAAACTTGGAGTAAGTTAATCGGTTATGAATAGTGATTATTCTATTATTTTTACAAATACCTAGATTTTTTGACAAAATGTAGCATGGCTAATCTTGGTCATTTTGCTTTAAATATACATCTATATATATGCATTATGTAGTGACGTGTGCATATGCATAGCCTTTGAGATTGTAAGATTGTCCTGCTTATTCTTTGTAGCATGTTTCCAAGATCAACGCATGAAACATTTGCTGAAAAGCTATATCAAACATTTAAAGACAACAAACGCTTCAGCAAGCCAATAGTTAACATTATTGAAAAATGTTTTTGGTTTAGTTAATAGTTTGCTAAGAAGTAAGAACACTTTGCCTACGTGAGATCTTATAATCTTCATCAATGGCGCAATTTTTATGTTCACTAAAAAATAAAAACTTCAGGGTCATTTAATGAAGAAATCTTGATTGTTGGTTGATATTTACCAAGAGATGAATGATTCTTTAGTGGATGAATACTCTTTGGTTGTGATTTTCATTTAATTTTACTTGAAATTTATATTGCAAGAAAATTTTTGTTTTATTCTTGATTCTTATTTATTTGCTATTTGGACTGGATGCAGGGCCAAAATGCATTTACTAGATCACGGGGTGGTCTTCCAGTTGGAGATGGAATATCTTTGAATTCTGGTGTGCATTCTGTTTCTGGTGTGAATCGTGTTGTGGGGGGTGGAGTTGAAAAGTTTGTTTCAGTTTTTTTCATTTTCTTTACAAAAACAACTTTATTCGGAAAAAAAAAATTGTTTGCTGAGGTTTTAGTGGCCACACTTATATTTGTTGCACTCTTGGATTTGACTAGTTAGAATATCCACTTGTGTTTTGATACTTATTTTTGGTTTGTTTCTTTAATGATATACATTTATTGATTTATATTTAATGTCTGTAAGCACTTGAGTTCAACTTTTTTTTTTGGCGTTCCAAACAATTGCAAAGCTTATGGTTATGCAATTGCAAAGCTTTTTTTTATTTTTTTATATGCAATCTACATCGGTTTAAGGTAGAACCGATGTAGATTTGAATGCAAATCTACATCGGTTTTTCTGAGAACCGATGTAGATTTCAACGCAAATCTACATCGGTTTTTCTGATAACCGATGTAGATTTGAACGCAAATCTACATCGGTTTTCTCACAACCGATGTAGATTTAAACGCAAATCTACATCTCTCTATTCTACATCGGTTTTATAACCGATGTAGATTACCTTTCAGAACCGATGTAGAACAGTGCTTTTGTAGTAGTGAAAGTTGTATTAAATTGTATAATGTGAGTGGTGTATTTCATGATGAGTTACGATGTTCAAATATAAGTTGAAAGATGTTTAAGTTGTAAAAATGTAAAGCTTTTAAGTTGTAAGTTAAAAGATAATTAAGTTGTAAAGTTGTATGTTGTTAAGTTCTAAAACTATTAAGTTGTTAGGCATGTGGTTGAGATACATGTCTATTTAAGATATACATTAAAACTAGAGGAGAGTTAAAATATTTTTAAAATTTAAATATTTCATTGTGTGAATATACATTGTAGTGTTTTGAGAGCCTGGTTGAACCCTTCAGTAAATAAGTTAGCTTCTGAATGGATAATTTATTTTCAGTTGACTCCTCTAGAATTTATGTGGTATTCGTATGGGAGTAAGGTCAAATCATACGTTTATGAATTGACTAATTGAGTAAAATATCAGATCGAATACTTAGTTCTAACCTAGTATCAAAGGGACGTAGTACTTGGAGGGTAGTCGGTGGACCAATATCATAGTCGACTTAGTGTTGTAAACTAATCTCGTAGTAGGCTCATACTCAAGTCATTCTACCCTAACAATAGTACTAGACTTCCTAGTTCAAGTAGCAAAACCTTAGAAATCAATCTAACTTATGTTAGTTGTTGTTTTTAGCTTTATGTTAGCCATTATTTCTAGCCAAGTGTTAACTGCTATTTTTGGTTTTATACTAGCCGTTGTGATTTGATAGGGTTTAGTCTTTTAAACTACTCACTTATGTTTTAGGAGATCTCCATAGTTGATATGCATAATAACACATCAGTTGTATAACTATGTTGTTATGTTGAATGTATGAAAGTGGATTGAAGTTGTACAAGTGGTTTCGTTGCTCTAAGTTGTTTGTGATGTGCTATTACTTATAAATTTTATACTGTCTAATATATAACTTACACTAGTTATATGTAAATATGTGTGTGTATTGAATGTTGTTCATGTTGAAGATGTACAAGTTGCTATTGATGAAAGTTGTGTCTAATGTTGTATGATGAAGTTTTTATGTTGTACATGTTGAAATGTCGAGAGTTGGATGGTGGGATGCTATGTGATGACTTGAATGTGGTTTACTTAAGTTGAATGTGTTGAGTGTTGTTGTGTGATGTGGTCTTTATATCATAAGCTTACCCTTTTTTTCTTGTGGTTGGAATTGGTATGATCATACTTGATATGAGAGTAAAACAAGATTAGTAAGTTGAGTTGTGTTGTTGATGGTAAGTTACATTGGAGGTGGCTCAGTTTTGTTTGTTGCTACTCTATGTAACTAGGTTTTGTATAAACACTTAACTGGTGATTAGATTTATTTTATATATAGTAACTACTTTTTTTTTATATATGTGTGTGTGCATGAAGAATTGTGATTTTTATTTCCTTCATATACAACTATGTACATGAGATTTATTTACTTGTTGCACGATAACCTACGTAGATGTATAATGTTTGCTTCCGCTAGTTGTCATTGAACTGTAGTAAGTATAGTAACCTATCAAGTCTTTATAATTTTATATTATATTAATTTGTCATTTTTTTTATTCTAGATCAATGTAAAGTTTTTATTGTTAATGAATATTATTGTATTTTATTAAAATTTAAACTTATGTATTATGATATATTTGATTTAAACTTTTATGTATACTTTAAATGTATATAAGAATCTATAAAATAATATTTTGTTTTAATTTTTAATATTATAAAATTATAATATCATATATTTGAATATTATATTTATTTAATTATATTATTTATGTATTATTTAATTATTATTATTTTATTAATTATAATTTGATCACAATTTAACCATAATCCAAGCATATTCCGCATTAAACATTGCGGTCTTCACTTATTCAATGAGCGATCTTAAAAACATTCTTTATCACTAACAATTAATGATAGGCATTTTTGCAAGTATTAGCTAGCTTCTGATGCTTTCTAAAATTGCAATATAATAGCCTCTACCGCAAACTGAAATAAATTAAATCTAATCCTCCATCAATCATATAAAAGATACCTGGTTTTGGAAGTGGTGACTAATATCTCAAAATTTTGATGATGTTACATTTTTTTACTATATGTGTGAAAGAAAAAACATGCTGAGTAGCCTTTTACTCAACTTAAAATGTTTTGCTTATTAAAAAAAAAAGAAAGTAAACGTTAGGGTGGGAAAGTACTAAAATTATTTATGGATGATTTTACCAGGTATAGTTCGATATGCAGCATAGTTAAATCGGTTTAATTAGACTTTAGCTAGCTGTGACGAAGAGGTTTTGCAATAAAACCCTTAAACGAAGTCAATATAGTTTGGCAACTTTTACACTAATCTTGAGAGACCATGGATGGTCCCAATCATGCAGCCAAAAGAAAATTGAAACCTATATAAACTTGAAAATCAAAATCTATACCTCTAAACTTTAAAATTTAATCTCACGACTCAATTTTATCTATTATGGAAAACAAAGCAATTTTTTTTTTATCCGTAAAAATTATGATGCCATAACAAAGTTCAAAAAATATTAGAAAAAGTAATGTTTAAGATTTACTTAAGTTGAAATTAAAATAGGTCAGAATTAAGTTTACCCCCATAACCTTGAAATCCTCATATTCATCATTAGTTGTTATATACAAAAAATCTTCCCTTGGTCGCTTTCTTCCACCATGTCATATTTTGTGTTCCAGTCATAGACCCCCAAATGCTGAATTCCCCTTCTTCTCTGGACACATAACCATTCCTGTCACTACCATCGTCACTTTCTTATCCCTCTCTTAAGTGTTTTCTTCATACCATAAAATACAACCATTGGATTGATCCAATGTCCCGGTTGATCTAAAGAGAAAGATTTGATTAATATTATCGGTTTTATTCAAGTTTTTAAAGTATAAATCCGATGATATCAGATCAGATATTGAATTTGAACATGCAGAATCTGAAATAATTTGAAGCTACTTAAAAAACACACAATATGTTGCGTAATTTTATAATTTTAAGTTGTGTATTCGATAACTTTATAATTCTTATATTGTATAATTCAATAATTTGTATTACGTTGTATTTCAAATTTCAAACACCTGATCTACTCATATATCCCATTTTTATTATATAATTGCTTTCACAATAATATTTGCGTTAATAACCATTTCCTAGTTATTACATATACATGCACGCTTAATTAGAATGTAATTAAGTAAGTTTAGTAAGAGTAATATAATTGGTCAAATTTTTTCGTTGTTACTAATTAGAATTAAAGACCGAATTTTATTTCTCTTGTATTTTATATCCTTTTACATAGGTTTGTATTAAAAATGAGACAAGCGTATGTAATTTTACTAAAAATTATCAAAGAAGTTAATGGTTACTTATGACCTTAAATAAAGACATGTCTTATTTTAATCTAATTTTTTTTTCTAAAATAAAATGTAATTAAGCACTCTCAAGGATTGAAATTCAACTTGAATTAGTTTTGATTCACGAGGAAAGCCAAGAAATCATTCATACGTTGGAATCAAATTAACAAAAATAATGAGAACAATTGCTTTCTTTAAGACTGGGAATAATGGTGATCCATGTGTCTCTGCAGTGTTCCAATGGTGACAGAATATCCCTTGTTTATCCTCGTGTGTGTGACGCTACATACAGTAATGAGATTTGCCATATTGCAAAAGACCATCATTTTTGTTTATTTATCTATAGTAAGAAAATATAATTATATTTTACCAATCAATTTCTATGTAAAGTGTTGTTTTTCAAAAAATTTCTATGTAAGTGTTATCTATAGACTATAGTAATGACATCAAGTGATTCATGTTCAAATCAATAATCAAATTTTATTTCTCGAGGTAGAAGTGTCAAATAATCTGTAATAAAAATCTTTAATTAATTATATCTTTCATTTTTTCTTTTCCACAATTTTCTCTCTCCATTTTGTTATATATTTTCCCTTCTTACACTACTACGTTTTGCTACATTTACTAAAATATTATTATAGATTGAGTAAATAGGTTACTTTACAATGTTTTCTATATAGTAACATTTTTTTTTATCTATATGTTATTTTTTTACTTATTTTCAAAATCAAAGTCTCACATATTGAATAAAAAAATGTCACATAAAGAGTATACTTTACTAAAATCTCAAATTGTTCTTCAAAATTAAAATTTCATGTCAAATAAATGAATGACACATAAAAAAAAATATAATTATTATATAGTGATACTAATTAAAGATAAATGAGCTTTGATGTTTAATATACATTATTTGCTAGTAACTAACTATAAGGATGTCTTCAACCTTAAAAACTTGTAGGAGTTTAGGAGTCATAAAGTATAAGTGATAACAATAGCTATATTAAAACTAATTATTATTTTATAAAGTTAATTAAAACTTAGCACTATCATTAAAATATTATAAAAATACAACTGCTAATATTTGAAAATTATTGCCTAATCATGTAAAAATGTTATTAAAATTTTTTAGCAAGATAGATAATATTCGACATTTGATAATATGTTACAAAAGTAAATTAACAACATTTATATATAATTAGATAACATTTTTTAAATATTGCCAAAACTTCTTTTTTATTGTAGTGTCATTACATCTCTTTTGTACAATTTTTTCCCTACCATTCTTTTTCTCTTTTTAGTGTATAGCATATATACTCCCAAATAAATGTGTGTGGAGAAAAAGATACCTCTATGTATAGGTTCTATGTGTAGATTCTTGTCTGGTCTATATGTGTGTGGAATATGAGTAACAATGAATTGAACCAACTCAAAAATAGTTTGAAACTCAATTTGATAGTTATCTTGTTGAACTTGGTTCATGAACTAAATGAATTAAACTTGAATTAGAGATTGAATTTGATAAATAACTGAGTTAAATTTGAGTTATATATAGTTTGAGTGTTTTAGTTCATGAATCGACTCGACATATAAATATATAATTTATATAATTAACTTTCTATTTAATTTTAGCTAATTAAAATTAGACATTAATTAGAAGTTAATAATAATAATATAATTAAACACTTTAGAATTTCCTGATTACAAATTGATTTTTCTATTATTTTATACCGTTAGGTGGAGTAGTTTTAATTTATATAGACTTTAGTTGTAATCATGTTTGTTTAGAGTCGTATCTTGTAGTTTTACAAAGTTAATAAGTTATGTTTTTTTATTTTTAAAAAAATAAACATTCATTTTATGAATATATTATTAGATTGAAATTTTAAAATGTATAAGATTCAAAAAAAAATTGAGTCTTGATTTATGTGATTCGAGCTAACGAACTAACAAGTTGAATTGAGCTATTAGCAAGCTTGAAACAAATCAAAACTGAAAAGAAAATAGTTCATGTTAAACTCGAATCGAGTGGTGAATTGAGCCAACTATTATTGATGCTCAGTTTGACTATTTTCAATCTTGATGTGGAGGAATTATATTAAAGTTTATATTATATATAATATATTAAAAACATTAATTACATTAATATAAAATATTTACACATAAGATAAATAAAATGTTACTTTTAATTACTAGAGTTAGTTTAGTGATTTGAATCCTATTACCGTCACTATAATTCCTATAAATCACAAAATAGATCATTTTTTAAAAATTAATATTACAAATATTAATAATTAGTTTCACAAATTATCAACGAATTTATACTAAAAATAAGTATTTGCATAAATCATAATTTCTAGTAATTATATTCCAAAAAGTTTTCTAAATTGGAATAAATTATTGTACTTACTATATTATTTTTTAGGAATAGTCAAAAAAATGTTGGAGAAGAATTTGTCATCAAATTGTTAGAAAGTATGTAAAGAAAATGTTACATTGCGGCGATGGTTATTGACATTGTTCTGAAAGTAAATCTCAACAAAACATCTCAATATTTGATTTGTTTCCTCAAAGTTTACATATCAATATACTTGATGTTAAGAAAATAAAACATTTGTTAGTGTGTCTCAAAACTTTAGTTGTCGATCCTGAGACAATGTTCATGAGCATGTAGAGTTACTAAAAGTCAATAATAAATGGTCTTAAATTTTCAAATAACAGTCAAATCAATGTGAAGGGAATGATATATAATAAAGTTCTTTGATTGCGAATGCATATTTATAATATATTTAAAATAAAAATGGATTATAGAAGGAAAAAAAATGTTAAAGTGGAAAATAAAATGATGCTAGGGGTATTTTATCTAAAAGGAAATATAAATATCTTCACAATAAAAAAGTTGTAGAAAAGAGAAATATAATGTCTAAAAGAAAGAAAAGAATAATGAAAATAAAAATAAAAAACTATTTTATCAAAAGTTTAAAAGAGTTGAAAGATACTTGTAAGGATTAGAGAAGAGAGAAGAGAGAAAAGAGAAAAAGAGGAAAGATAGAGATGTATTGCACAAGTTACAGAGTTATTACAGAGTATATATATGATATGTGTTTTTGTGTAAGTCTATGGGCCTAATGGGCTTTTAACTATAATCCCTTTACACTCCCCCTCAAACTTATGGGAGAACAAAAGTGAAGCCTAATAAGTTTGTACATACAGTTTGAGAAAGAAGGATAGGTGAGAGATTTTGTGAAGATGTCAGCTGTCTGCTCTAGTGAAGGTATATGTTGGACTGATATTTCTCTTTTATGCACTTTGTCTCTTACAAAATATAAGTCTAGTTCAAAGTGTTTAGTCTTTGAGTGAAGAATTGGGTTAGCAGCTAGAAGTACTGCACTAAGATTATCACAATATATCTTTGGAGTTCTTATATTTGGTACTTGAAGTTCATGTAGAAGATTCTTCAGCCAAGTAATTTTTGCAGTAACAGCAGCTAAACTTCTGTATTCTGCCTCTGTTGTGCTTCTTGAAACAGCTTGTTGTTTCCTAGATGACCAACTGACTAGATTACATCCTAGGAAGACACAAAATCCTGTTGTTGATTTTCTGTCATCAACATCAGCCTCCCAATCTACAGCACAGAAAGCAGAAATTTGTAGGTTGTTGGATTTTGACAGAACAATACCTGTGGTAGCAGTCCCATATAGGTATCTTAGAATTCTTTTCACTGCTTGCCAATGAGTGGCCTCTGGTTCTTGCATAAACTGACAAACTTTGTTAACGAAAAATGATATCTCTGGCCTAGTTATAGTGAGATATTGCAGGCTGCCCACAATTGACCTATATAAACTAGGATTTTCACAAGGATCTTTGTCATTATTGGTCAGTTTTAGGCTAGCTGTCATGGGAGTTTTAACAGGTTTAGTAGTGACCATGTTTGCTCTTTTTAACAGATCATTGATGTATTTAGTTTGAGTCAAAAGAAGAGAGTTATTAGACATTTGAGTAACTTGTATGCCCAGGAAATAATTTGGAAAGCCAAGATCCCTAACAGGAAACCTAGTTTATAAGTGAGTTACAACAGAATCTATCTCAGTTTGTGAGGAACCACTTATGATGAGGTCATCAACATAGATCAATATTAATATAATATTACTAGTAGTAATCCTGAAAAATAAAGAGCAATCAGATTTAGCAGAATTAAAACCAATTACAGAGAGTATCCTGAAGTTTTTGGAACCAAGCCCGAGAGGCCTGTTTTAAACCATATAGAGATTTTTGTAACTTACAGACCATATTCTTGTCTCCATTTGTAAATCCAGGAGGTTGTGTCATATATATAGTCTCCTGTAAATCTCCATTAAGAAAAGCATTAGCAATATCAATTTGTCTTAAACTCCAATTTAATGATAATGCAATAGTTAAAACAGTTCTTATAGTAACAAGTTTAACAACAGGACTAAACATTTCAGTAAAGTCCAAACCACTTTGTTGATTGAAGCCTTTAGCCACAAGCCGTGCTTTGTGCCTATTAATGGTGCCATCAGCATTTGTTTTGACTTTGAAGATCCACTTACAGCCAACCAAGTTAGCTCCTGCAGGTAGATTAGTCAGAACCCAAGTCTTATTGTGAATTAGAGCATTATATTCTTGATCCATAGCTTGTTTCCAGTTAGGAATGGCTAAAGCCTCTTTGATGGTTTTGGGTTCCTTGAAAGTATCATGCAACTTTTGAGTTGGAGTAGTGACTTCATAGCTTTTTGGTTTGAAAATGCCATGTTTGCTTCTAGTTATCATAGGATGATTATTGGTAATTGTTGGGGTAGGAGGCTGTGATGGTTATGTATGAGGTAAGTTTTGCTCATTTGTGGTGAGGTCATTACTACTTATGGAAGTTGGTGGTTCAGGATTTTGAGTGACAATATGTGCAGGATTATTTTCAGCAATTAGAGAAATATATGGAAGAGAATCATGTGAAAGAGATGGAGCAATGAGAGTAGAGGATTTTACGAAATCAAGATTACTAGCAAAAGGAAAAACAAATTCATTAAAAATGACATGTCTAGAAATATAAATTCTACCCGTTGAGGATAAACACATATAACCTTTATAAGAACTATTGTATCCAAGGAACACACATTCAGAAGTTTTAAAGTCAAACTTATTTTTGTTGTATGGCCTTAAAAAAGGGTAACACGTTGAACCAAAAACCTTCAAATCATTATAAGAGGGAGATTTTGAAAATAGTTTTTCTATAAGAGTTGAAAAAGCTAAAGTTGGTGTAGGCAATCTGTTAATAATATGGACAACAGTGTTAAAAGCCTCTCCCCAATATTTTAAAGGCATGGAAGCATGAGCAAGTATACTTAACCCCATTTTTGTTATATGTGTATGTTTTCTCTCAGCATTGCCATTTTGTTCATGAATGTAAGGACAACTAATATGATGTAGGATGCCATGTTCTTGCAAAAATTTCGTAAAAGCTATATATTCTTTGCCACCATCAGTTTGTATGCATTTGATTTTGTGATCTAATTGATTTTCTATCATGTTTTTAAAATGTATGAAACATGTTAATGCTTGAGACTTATGTTGTAACAAGTAAATCCAAGTATACTTAGAATAAGCATCAATAAAGTTCATATAATACATGCTTCCGTTAGAGGATGGAATGGGAGAAGGTCCCCACAAGTCACTGTAGATCATTTGTAAAGGAGCAGTAAAAGTAGTTGTAGAGGAAGAAAAGGACAATCTATGTATTTTACCATAACAACATGCCTTACAAACAGAAAAAGTTTTATTGTTTGGAACAACCAAATTACACTTAGACATAGCATGAGTAACACTTCTTACATTTGCATGTCCTAACCTGCCATGCCAAAGTCTATATAAGTCTTCCTTATTACTATGTTTAAACCACTAATTAGTGAGTTACATGTTGGCACAAACTTAGTATTCACAATGTTAAGATCATCAAAAGCATAGAGACCATTGCGGAAATAGCCCTTCATGAGAACATCTCTAGTTTCCTGGCATTTGATATTGCATGTATTAGGGTGAAATTCAAAAAACACCTTATTATCTCTAGCAAATTGAGACACACTAAGCAGGTTTTTGGAAACAGATGGCACATGCATTAACTGATTCAAAAATAAAGGCTTAGCTGACTTAGAAGGATAGAAATAAGAATTACCAATGTATTGTATGGAGGAAGAATCTCCATTTGCCATTTTCAGCTTGGCCTCACCTTTGTAGGGTGTCTTACCCATGAGGTTGGATGCATCAGGGGTGACATGGTTTGTTGCCCCGGTATCCGGGTACCAAGATGGATCATATAATGTTTCTGGAACAGCCATTAATGCTGACATATTTGGGTGGTCATCAAGATTAGCCTCAGCATTCATCACCTTGTTTTGAGACTCTAAGTAGGGACTTTGTTGTTGAAAAATTGGATTATCATTTTAAAAATTCAGATTAAATTTGTGATAACATTGGAGAGCTGTGTGACCAGGTTTTTGACAAACTTGACATTGCACCTTATGATAGCCACGACCATTGTTTCTGCCAAAACCTTTGCCACGACCTCTATGATCGCTTCTTCCACGAAAATTTTGGGGATTCTTGCTATAAAACCTAAATTCTTGATTCTTTCCAAATCGATTTTGAAATTGAGCCATATTTGCTTGAAGAGATTGCATTGCAAAACTATCAGATTCTTCTTTCTTTTGTCTCTCCAAGCGACTTTCAAGGGTAGCTAGGAGAGTTTCAATCTCGGTAACGATATAGGGGTCAGTGCGTGAAATAATGGAGGTAACAAGAGGGTTGTATTCACTTGAAAGCCCGTCAAGAATGATGGAGATGTGTTCAGATGGGTTAATTGGGGATCCAACAGAGGCTAGGGTATCCACAATTTTCTTGATTGATAAAAGATAATTGTTGAGAGAATCAGTTTTCCGAATACCTTTGAGTTGGGTTTTCAATTGACATACCTTTGCGCGAGTTTGAGATTCAAAGTATGTGTGGAGGGATTTCCAGATTTGGTGAGCATGGTTGCAACCCACCATGCGAACATGAAGAATAGGAGACATTGAAGCAAGAAGCCAGGTATATACGATTTGATCTTGTTGCTCCCAATTTGGCATAGTCATCAGAAATCTTACCAAGAGCCATAGCATCGTTATCTTTGAATTTGTTGGGCATGCCACCATGAGAAGAAAAATCGATGAATTGTTGTAACTTGAAGGATTTGATAGTGCCTGAAGCCTGCATCTTCCATGTGAGGAAGTTTTCATCATCAAGTTTGACTGAGATAGGTACGATTCTTTGGATTGCGGAAGCTGTTGAAGAGTTCATTGTTTGCCCCAAGATCTTACTGCTCTGATACCATGTAAGGATTAGAGAAGAGAGAAGAGAGAAAAGAGAAAGAGAGGAAAGAGAGAGATGTATTGCACACGGTTACAGAGTTATTACAGAGTATATATGATATGTGTTTTTGTGTAAGTCTATGGGCCTAATGGACTTTTAACTATATTCCCTTTACAATACTTAAATGGTAGAATTAGAGTATCTTCAATTAAGAGTGTTTACGATGTATCGATGATGCATATTAGCAACTTTGAAGTGTGATATATGACATATATTATTTAAAAATATATAAAGAATGACTCTTAAATCAATAATATTGCTTATGGATTTTAAAAAATATTTTTTTTTTTAATTTTGATTTTTTTCAACAAAAATGGATAACACAAACCAATCTTACAAATAAAAAAAATGGTCATGCATCATCAATGCTTTATTAACACTAATGAAAAAACCAGTCACCCACATCATCGTTATATATTTACCATAATTATATAATTTCTTTATTTTTAATATTTTTATATGCATTAAATTAATTTTATAAATTTTATTATTAATTTTTTATATGCTAAAGTACTATTTATTATACTTAATTTAATTAATATTTGATTATAATAATTACTGTATGTTTATTTTAATAGTATCTTAAAGTGGATAAGCCAATGCAAGACGTGCCTCTTTTTTTCCCCCCTTTCTAAATGATGTCTCTATTTATATTTTTATTTTACTTTGTTTGACTAATATATATGTATTAGAATATTTCTTGCACTATCTTCTTAATAAAATTTTATGAATTAGATATATTTTTAATTTCTCTAAAATGAAATGAAAGAGTTTTGATTATTTTAGTCTTTTATTTTTTTATTTCTATTTTACATCCTCTTAAAATTAGAATCATAATATTTGATTTTTTTAGAAGATGAACAAATTTTAATTTCATCATTCTAAAATCTAAAGTTAATATTTTTAATTTTTAACAATTATTTTAAGGTAAATAAATAATATATATTTTAATGACTTATAAAAAAATTAAAAGTATCATATTGACATAATATCACATATAAGTGTCAAGATGGTTACTTTACCTTTTGATAAACAAAATAAATAGTTAATTAGGAACTAAAAATAGTAATTCTAAATTTTAGAGGATGAAAAATGAATAATTGTTTTTATATGGATCAAAATTAAAACTTACTCTTTTTACTAAGAATAAAAACATAATCAAGTCAAATTTTATTTATAAATTTTTTTATCCATTTATAGCCATATACTTTATTTCTTTATATCATTGAAATTTAAAAATAATAACTTTGTAACTTCTGCAGTCTATAACTATAATAAACTTTCGGGTGTTGCGGATCTTTTCCACATTTAAAATTAAAGCAGAAATTAAACTAATACCATTCAAAACTCTAATTGTAGATAATGCGCCAAAGAAGAAGGGGAGAAAGTTCTCTTTCCATACAATGGAAAGAACAGAGCAAGAGTATGTGAGATACGATAGTTGACGTGATAAAAAGAGATAGAAAAATTATCATAAAAAAATGCTGTATGAATTCATTAAACAAATGACATAATAAATATATTCATTTCCTTACTGAAGGAGTTTACTACGAAAAAAAATGTTTTTATTTTTTGTTGATTATTAAACTATAACGTGGGAGGTAGTATACAACTAAACTATGAAGTAGGAGTTGAGAGATGTATGAGCTTTAAAATATGGTCTTCAGTTGACAAAATCAAGATCTGATCCCAAGGTTTTTTTCCTTCATATGGGATTTCGTACGGGGCTCATATTCCATGGTAATAGATGATGTCAGATTAAATCATATATTATAATCATCTGCATGTTAAACCTTGGAATATTTTTCCCCTCTTTCCCATTCATAAGAGAAATAAAATAATAATAATAAAAAAAAACTCAAATGAATCTCGTCAAATTGTTCGTAATAGCAGGCACATGTAGCACGAGTGCCCCCTTCAATCTTCAACACCAATGGCTTCTCTTTCCATGGTAAAAAGACATTATTGCTCATGCGAGTCACGCTCTATTACGCATGAAATAGAGATAAAATGAGAAGCATGCAATTCATGGTAGGAGTCACGATGTGCATGCCCTAGTATGCCCTAGTGTTAGTAATGAAAAAGGTTTTGTATTATTATCACGAGTGAGTAGTAGGGGCGAATTAGCACGATGGCATCAATTAATCAAGATGTTAGGCGGCTTAATTACGTGGTCTAAGAGGATAAAAAGCCTATGATTTTTTATGCTAATAATGTCAAACAATTGAAGTGATGTGATGCTTTTGGCTCACTTTTTTTCTTCTGTGCACTGGCTTGAGATTTTATATAAGACCTTGATTTGCTTCTTAATCACACAAGGGGCAATTAAAAAGGTCAATGACCCACCATCAACTTCACTTAGTATCAATGGCTAATTTTGTCTTTTTGGTAATGTGAGGGCTCACTTATCAAATATAGCAGGGTGCCCACTTGCCTATATGTTTATTAAATTAATTTTAAAATGAAAGCTTATAGAGTAATTAATTTAATTGGAGGTTCATTAAGAAGCCAACTAAAGTCAAATCATAGATGCGTCCTTGTGTGTCCAA
Organism: Cajanus cajan; assembly: GCF_000230855.2. Classification (NCBI taxonomy): domain Eukaryota; kingdom Viridiplantae; phylum Streptophyta; class Magnoliopsida; order Fabales; family Fabaceae; genus Cajanus; species Cajanus cajan. The sequence goes on from NC_138518.1 coordinate 65,461,157, forward strand.
GATAAGAAACGTCTTCGGGACGAGGGTATTGACTTTGGTGCCTTAAAAGTAGCGTATGTACTTTTTATATATATCTAGGAGAGGACAAAGGAAGAGATTCTTCAAAAGCTTAACCTCGTCCTCAATTCATGGGTAGGGGACGAGAAAAACCCTCAAAGATGGAAATTGATCTCTCTTTGAAGATTGATACTGATGATGAGCAAAAACAAGACATGGATGAGAGTGTGAAAGAGGATGAGGAGGAAGAGAAAATGACACAGATTCCAGATAATAATAATAAGGAAGAAGTCCCTGAGACCCCAACTGGTGAAATTGAAGACGATGCATCAGTGGTAGAAACATCTTTGCAAGATAACACAAAAACAAAAGAGGTAATTAGATTTTTCATTATATCAGTGAGCAGATTCAAAATTATTACCTCCTTAATTTGATTCTGCTGATTGAGAAAATTAACGGTTGAAACTGTATAATTTGACCAACTATTTTCTCTCTATATATTCTCATGTTTCCTATATCAATGTTTATTTATGTTCAGGCAGGAGTAACTTGAAACACAAGAATTCTTTTGATAACTTTTAATTGCTTGCGTATGATATTTATATGCTATACTTGTTTTTATAGAAGTAGTTAAAGGGTATGATTTTCCTACAGTTAAATGTCCTACAAATGGAGATGGAGAGCATGAAAGAGGAAAACAAAGTTCTGAGGAAAGTGGTGGAACAAACAATGAAAGACTACTATGATCTGCAAATGAAATTTTCAGCCATCCAGGAAAACAATAAAAGAAAGGTGAATCCGATTGTTTTCTTTAATATTGATGATCTTCATTGACTAACATCTATATTTTATACATATAATAATAAATAGATCCCATTTTTATAGGATCATGAAATCTCTCTCTCACTTCAAGACATTGCAACCAGCAGTGGTGAAGAGCCATCGAAAATTCTTGAGATCTTTAACAAAAAAATTATTCAAAGAGCTCCATCTCCTCCAAACACTGATGATAGTTTAAGTGAGAGTGAATTGGGTTTATCACTAAGGTTGCAACCAAGCACAAGTGAAAAAGAAAGTGATGTGGGAAATAATAAGGAAGAAAAGAAAGATGAACAATTGGCAAGTTTTGCATCATCAGTGCAGAACAAATTTCAGCGGACACATGAGTTGCCTGGTATTACAACACATGCTGCTTCCCCTCCTAACAGAAAGGCTAGGGTTTCGGTTAGAGCAAGATGTGAGGCTGCCACGGTGAGTTCAAAATCTATATATTAATTTGTAATAATATATCCATCAATCTAGTTAGCATTATTAATTATATGATAAATTAGATTCTTAAGAACAAGGTTTGAGCCTAACTCTCCAACATTAACATCTAATCATCTCTAGTGTTGTTCATGATAGATGAATGATGGGTGCCAATGGAGAAAATATGGGCAGAAAATTGCAAAAGGAAATCCATGTCCACGAGCTTATTATCGTTGCACTGTAGCTCCAGGGTGCCCCGTTAGGAAACAGGTAATTCTCAACTATATTTGCGCCCTTTAATTGGTTTGGCACCAGAAAATTAATTAATTCTCAAACTTTTCAATATAAAACACACATTTTAATGTAATTTTTCGTTAAAATTAATTTAAAAGTAATGTATACACTTCGATCGTATTACTTGTTATTTCTTTGTATCACTTTTGTTATCATAGCATATCATTATCTCCTTTTCCTCTCTAGCTAGGTGTTAACTAGAATTTTGCGTCCACACTAATATTTTCTTATTACATACCTCATAATTACATTTAATGTTTTAAAGTTAGTTTTATCAAAATGTACAATACTCAAAATTTAAAACAATTTAACAACATTATATGTTCCATTACAAATTATGAGGCTGAAATTTTTAGCATTGATATATAATACAAAAAAATATATAAATATATAAAAAATGATGCATGCATGTATATCGATTGATAAAAATTAATTTCAAGAATAAAATAAAATCAGGGAATTAGACAGACGTGGTAATATCCATTAAAAAAGTCTATATCAGATAATTAAACTGAATACATAAGTTATTGTAAACACTTTTAATATCAAAGTCGATTAATATTTCTACATATTAAAAAAATGACAATGTCCATATATATATATATATATATATATATATATTATATATATATATATATATATATATATATATATATATTGTCAAAAATTCATACCATCTAATTATTTCCTTGTTTTATTTTATGGGATTCTTTCTGGTACAGATTCAATTCTTATGTTTGTTAAATTTACATGTATAGGTGCAAAGATGTATAGATGACATGTCCATACTTATTACAACCTATGAAGGGACACATAACCATCCACTCCCTGTTGGTGCAACTGCTATGGCTTCTACAGCTTCTGCAGCAGCTTCCTTCATGTTGCTAGACTCAAGCAACCACATTTCAGATGGCACCTCAAGTTTCACTCAATTAGCACCCCTTCCTTACAACACCTTCCACCCCCTAAACCCTGCTTCAAACTTCAGGAGCATTAGCCCCAGTGACCCTTCCAAAGGGATTGTTCTTGATCTCACCAACAACCTCAGTGATCCACCACTACGTTTTTCAACTGGTGCTAGCTCCTCCAACCCTACAACTGAGCCTCGTTTTTCTTGGATGCCAAACAGATACCAAGGTGGTGGTGCCATTGCAATGAACAATTTTCATCACAAGGCTAGAGCAGTGGATCATGATAGAATTATTTGGAAAGCAGAAGAAAGCAATAATAAGGCAATAGATCACGACAATGTGTCCGCAATTGCCTCAGATCCTAAGTTTAGGGTTGCGGTTGCAGCAGCCATAACATCTCTCATGAATAAAGAGAGCCACACTACTCATCCTATAGGTACTTCGTTTGGTCCTAGGAGTGGATCACAAAATGGTAGCTAGCTAGCTAGCTCTAGTTACAGCAACTGAATGCATGGTAAGCCCCACTTGATTTTCCACCTTCATGATAAAGAGTAAGTTTGAAGACAAAAAAAGTGAATGTTATTATATACGACAATGTTTATACCACATTGTCCAAATGACTTAATTATCAGGCATTACATTTTATGTACCTTCATATAAATAATCTTACAGGGGGTGGTTTCTTCTGTTTTCCTTGTAATTTTTTGTTGTTGTCGTTGTCGATTGCTGTGGAGTTAAGATTTGGGTGATTAATTAATTAGTTGGATGGCATACACGTGAAGGACTTTTAGCTAATGCAGTTAGCCAAGGCTCAATTATTAAAGTATTAATGCAAAGCCTTTCTTAACTGTGTTTTAAGCCTTTTAATGTACTCTCATGTGGAATCAAGTTGCATAGTTAAAGAAATATATATTTGGTTCTCGTAAATTAGTTTCTTTTTTCTTTTTGAAGGGGGATCTGGGGTAGGGCTACTAGCTATATCTTCGTAGAAAATGAAATTGGTTATGTGTTTGATTAATTAATTGAACATAATTGCTACGTCAAGTTCAAGTGCATGTGTCCATTAATGTGCATGTATTGATACAAGTATAACAATATCTGTCACGAACTAGTTCTATATATTTAGAATACCAGGAGGAGTGTGAATAATAATGGTGGGTTTGATTTTTACTTTCAAAACTATTTTTAGTTTTCAAGAAAAAGAAGAAAGCAGACTCTAATAAACGAAGGGTGACAAAACATTTTCACAGTCAGTCCTTTTTTTTTATTTTTAAATACTTGTTTTAGAATTTCAAAACTTAATATTTTGAATGATAATTTTGAATTTTGAGGGCTGACAATTTTTCTTCCTATTACTATTTTTCGTAATTTATGTCTTAAAAGTGGTGTTTTAATTTGTTTTATGTATAAATATATTGTTTTTTGTATGGGATCCTTTTGAAAAATACATATAATTATAAACTTAGTTTTTATACTTAGCCCCTCCGACCATCTACGTTAGGCTTCATCCCTGGCTCTTTTTCCCCCTCCTTTTAGACAAAATTTTAAGCATTTATTATTTCTCTTTTATTAGTTTTTTTTATATATAAAATTTGTTATTATATTATTTTAAAACCACACACACACACATATATATATGTATATATATATTATTGCGTTTTGTAAAAAAAATGCATTTGCAATCAAATGAAATTATTAGTTTCCCCATTATATTGATTTGAGAATTAAAAATTATTTACTGATCTTTGTCAAATAGGGAATTGATTATTTTTAATTTTTATACTAACCAATATTTTCCTATACCTATTTTTATTTAAAAATAACAATTATTGTGTTATCAGTGTATAATATTCTCTTCCAATCATATTTTTTTTTATCTACAAACTTAAGCCTAAAACTTTAAAAAAAAAAATTGCGAGCTCAACTTCACTCTTGAAGTAACAACTTGTTTAATTTATCTTTTGTGTAAATGTATTTTTTACCATATGTTGTGGAATTTTTTCAAAAATAAAAAATTATAAATACAATGAATAGAACTATTATATATATATATATATATATATATATATATATATATATATATATATATATATATATATATATATATATATTTTGTTATACTTGAATAACCTTATTTAATGTTAATTGATTTTATGATAAAATCTAGCATGAGTCTATAGTCTATTCTAGTGGGCTTACCTGTTATGACAAGTATTTGTGAAAAGGGTTGTTAGAAAATCTTACATCTTTTGTCTTAAAGTGTAACTTACATATTTGTGAAGCAACCTTACTTAAAATTCTAATTTATTTTAAGATAGAATCTAAAATTGTAACAATTTTGAAACATTATATTATTTCAATTAATATTTTTTAAAATAATATTCTTATATTTTATTTCCCATATTTTATTTTTTACGCTTTATATATTAAATATGGTTTTATTATACTTTTTATCTCTGGGTTTTATTATTTTTATCATATTTTATATGAGGTATTTTCTTATATATTTTATATATTCATTTTTGCTCTACTTTATTGCATGATATGTTTATTCTATTTTTATTATAGTTGTTATGATATTTTATATTCCACTCTTTATTGTTTATTTTTATAATAGCAACAATAACATTAATTGACATTTTTAGAATTTTAAAGTCTAATTAATATATTTTTTCATCAATTTTCCACTTATTCTTTACAAAAACTAGAAAATGAAGTTGAGATAATAATAGATATTGAATAAAAAAAAAATCTAAATTTACATTTGTTAAATATTTAATGTGGATTAACCTTAAACAACTAAATATTGGGACCAAGAGAGTATTAGTTTCATTTTATATCATTCATATATTGTAAAATCTATTAACAAGACATGTACTTCCTATTTTCGAAAAGTATGAAACACCTACTTATCTCTACGAAAGTAAATATATTTATTGTTGCATTGACGATACAAGTTACATACGAAGGAAAAGTTATTTCTCAAAAATTAGGTGTAATGTTATTAAATAAAACTATTATTTAAACCATTTAATTCAAATTAAGGATATTTTTAAAATAATAAAGTTTAGAATTATGAGATTAATTACTTTAACTATTTTTATTGGTCTCATAATAATTAATGTGTTAAAAAAAACATAAGTCTTAAAATATGTGTTATTTTAATTTTTATTCATTTTATATCTCTAATAAATGTTGATGTTATGTTATATCATTTTCAACAAATAAGATTAATTCCTTCGAAATTGAACCATTGGAGTAAGATAAATAATTTTATAAAAATGAAAAATAATAATATATCACGTCAATTTCATAAAATTTTCATATTCTTTCATCTTTTTGTTAATATTTTTTTTGGTTTGTGTATAAAAATATAAAACATTTATTATGACATAGAGAGATTATGTAATTATTTTATCTTACTTATGAGATACAAAATGATAATTGTTGAAAGAGTAATTTTAAATAAAATAAATGTTACATCTGTTCTTGTATATCATACTCTTATTTATTTCATTGTTTGTGTCCCTTTTTATAAAATTAATTTTTTTATTTACCTTTTACATTAATTATTTTTAATACTCTTGATTTATTAATAATTTTATGGAAAAGAATAATAAATGTTGAAATTAATGAGACAAACTTTTTTCTTCTCTTGTTAAGATTGAAGAAGATTATAAAGAGAAACAAGTTTCAAACATTAATTAATTAATGAGTTAATGACTTGCAATTCAGTAATAATAATTCGAGATATTTATAGATCTATTAGGGTTATCATAACAGTAAGAGTATATGATCTTAAGTTCAAACATGTCATTGTCTTGTAATTCTTATATATCAAAATACAAATATGGAACATTTAAAACTAATTTAGAATGACTCGAAATGTATTCAAACTTGCACCCATCCCCATAATTTTTGCAGGTAAATTCTCGTTTCCACCCTTATTTCCATTATGGGACTTGTTACAAATTTACCCTCCTCATCGAGAGTATTTTATTGAGTACTCATAGAGTTGAGATATATTTTGTCATCCCAATCAAAAATATCAAATTTAATTATATTTTTAAACAACTTTAACATATACTACATATATATAATATTCATGACTTTTACACTACAACAAAAATTATTTTTAATAACAATTGTTTAATGGCAATAATCTAATTGCTACTATTTAATTATATAATAAAAATATTAATGGCTAATATATAATAGCCACTAAAAGTGTATTTATATTACACTAAAGTTTATTATTAGCGACAATTATTTATTGAAAAAAACTAGTCCCACATCGATTAGAGATAAGATAATTAAATAGTATATAAGTGAGTAATAACTATCACCTTATAAGTTGATTTATAGGGTTGAGTTAGACTCTTAATTCACTATAATAAATTAATATCAAATCACCCACTATTACCAAGTTCAATAGTGCTATAAAACAATTAGAGAGCAACTTTAACCTTATAAATCTCACATCTCTTAAGAGATAAGACAATTAAAAAAATATATAAATAGAAGACAACTATATAAGTTATGAATTTAGAAAAAAAAATTATAGGAATAAATTATTTAAAGTTTTACTAGCAAAAGATAAAAGTCACTAAATGGATGGAAAGGAGACAATTGAAAAAATAACTTTTAATAGCCTTTAAAATGGCTACTAAAAAATTTCCACTAAAAAAAATAAGTTTTCCCGACAATTTAGTAGGTCTTTACCAGCATTTTATATAAATGCCGGTAATAGTATTAGCGACATTGGATACACCGGCCATTATCTAAATGCTGGTAAAAAAAATAATGACCATTTATATGGTCGCTAAAGAATAAATTAATTGCCACAAAAACTTAATTTTGGTGTAGTGTTACAGAAATTTTACTACTTTTTTAATTAAAGAATATTATGTGGAACTTTTATTAAAATATGTATGTATGCAATTATTGTGAAAATAAGAACACTAAAATAAATAAATAAATTACATTTGAACCAAAAATATTAAAAATTAAATTTATGAATGCCAGTAATACTTTCTTTAATATTTTATTTATTTCAATTAATATTGAAATTTATAAATTTTTATTACATCTTACTTTTTTTATTTCACGAGTTTCTTTTATGATTTATAAATGAGAAATATTAAAATCTATAATCTTTAATCAATTTTAATCAATAATAAGAAAAGTCGTGTAGAGAATATTGTTAACACTCATTTTTAAATAATTATATAAATATTAACTAACTTTATTTTTTAATACTTATGTATAACTATATGGCCTAATTTTATAATTATTACACTCACTAAATAAAATTTATTTTGATTAGATATGTCATGCATGCACTGTAAATTTAAAATTCTGGCTATAGTAAATATATAAAAGTGGAATTCGTGGCTGGATTCCTCTTGTGTAAAAAGGATTGAAACTGTAGAAGTTCCACGAAAAAATAGATTAATCAAAATAAAAGACGGGTCTAATATAATACAATCCCTTTTTGCTTGACTTTGGGATCCACCAAGGACATCGTGCCAAAGAGGCAAAGAGACTCTGAAATCTGAATCATTGTTTTCTTTTCCTTTTCCTTTTCCTTCGTTCCTTCCTCCATCGCGGAAACATCCTTTACACCTAATACATCCAATTCCAGCCAATATGAATTAACCACTCAATTTCTTGTTTATCATGTCACAAATTTTAAAATTCAAATTCATTAACTTCTAATAGATTGAATATTTCATGTATTTGGCTTCTTAAAATATCCAAAACCTCTCAACATATGTTCCATCTCACTCTCAATAGGTCGAATATCCTTCACAACTATCCAATTTCTCAAAATGTCGAACATCTCTTCAATGTCTCACACACATCCAACTTCTCAAAAGGGCATGTTCAACTAGGACAAATATGCAACTGTTCCGGCATTGGAGACCGCCGCCGAAGAACCCTTAACGATACCGAGCTAAAAGAACTTAACAGCAATCTTGACCTAGAACATTCGATGAGAGTAACCTGCCGTCTTAGACCTAATCATTGCTATATATAACGGTGTAGCGTTATAGACATGAATCGCACTTATGATCTCATAAATCACGCCCCATTATGAACTCGTAACTCTCGGTATTTATTACCGTTCCCACGGATCGTGGGATCTTATTGATTGTCCGAGTGAACCAGTTAATCTCCCCATATTTAGGTCCCTCTTGTGTGATCGGCATTTTACCGACCTGCCTCTGGTCGGCCAATGGGAGACCACCACGGTATAGCAACTTATACCATATTCATAATCTGTACTCACTCACGTATCCAAAGTTCAACTTTTGTATCATATGTACTTTCAGTATAGAGACAATTTACTTTTGATTTTCATTTTTACATAAATTATTTTATTATTTATTTGTTTTTAATAATTATTTTTTATATGAGTAATTTCTTATTTTTTTCTTATCCAAATTGAAAAGTCAAATCCCGAGACCGTCCGCTGCAGATACCCTCACACATTTCTTCAAATGTCAAGGAAATTGTTTCTACGAGTTGCTCTAATAACTTGTTAACTTGAAATTTCAAAGTTCACAGTTTCTATTGAAATTTCATGTAATTTTTCAGAATTTTTATTTTTAATATAAATATTTCTATTAGACTTCTTTTGATCTCTTCAAATGATTTGAGAACACTCGTTAGTAATTCCTTAGTAATTATAAGTACTTAATAACAAAATACAAAATGATTTTCAGTTTTTTTAATGATAAAGAAATATAGTATATATTGTATTATAATTTTCTTTAACATATTAAAAACACAATAATTATTTAATACATTTAGCATGTGTAAAGCACATAACAAATATTTATTTTATATAGTCATAGTTTATAATAAAATTATTTTTTTATATATATATAAAAAGCATTCATTATATTATAAATTACTGGTGAAGCTTAAACGAAAATAGCCTCCACTGTTTGATTTGTGTTTGATGATAAAATAATCACTTTTAAAAATAAGAGTATATTCATTTATGTTTTGTTTATGGAAAATCGTTTTAAATCAGATAAATGATGATGTATTTTAAAAATTATAATATTTTTTAAGTTTTATCAAAAATAAAAATATAGAAAAACTAATTTAATATTTTTTCATAAACTAAGAAATTAAAATCCTATGTAAGACTAAGAGTATATTACAAAATTATATTTTAAACTTTAAATGCTGCAAAAAGAAATCCAATCACCCTCAAAAATAAGAAAATCTTCTTGTAATTTGCACATGAATTTTTAATATTTTATGAAGAAGGTGAAGAAAAAAGAATATGTAAGTATTGAAAATATAAAAGTATATATTACTTTTATTTGTTAAATCATGATAATTATTTTATTTTAATTAAAAGTTTCCAATTCGAATTTTAAGAATATAGTTAACATGGAAATTAGTAAAGAATTATTTGAAAAAAAATGAATTTATGTTCCCTAGTTTTATTTTTAGACTTAAACAATCTTTTAGAGAGAATTTTATCTGAGTCAATAATATTTGATATAATTGATGAAATTATTTTACTAATGAGAATTTTAACCTAAAACTTAATTCGAAGAAAATCAAGTATGAACGACACTTTTAAAAAGAGTTAAGCCGAACATACTTTTGAAAAGAAAAAACATGAGAAAGTATAAATATTTTTTAAAAAATGGTTTTATTAAAAAACTAATAAAATTATTTTTTTAACCTACAATATTTTTAATTGAAAGCGATAATATTACCAATGATAACAATAATAATAGTAATAGTTGTAACCATAATAATAATAAATATAATTTTAAGTAAATCTTTTAAAGTGACCTTATTATGAACTTGTTTGATTACTCATTTACACATATTTCAATGCACTCAAATGGAAAAGTATGAGTGTGGATGGATTAAGTTCAGCATACGTTTAGTTATTCTAAACGGTAAAGCAAACTTGCACTATTTAGTTGGAGTGTGATTCTAAGACATTGTCCTAACTTTTAAGGATGATAATTTAATTCCTTGGTAGATTATAAATGTATGAACCTCAAGCGTGTGATTCAGCGATAGGGGATTGATCCACGCTTAAACAAGGTCATGAGTTCGAATCTTGCCTTGTGTATACAATCGCGTTAAATCTTGGGACTAACTATCCCACCCTTTGAAGTGCCTCCAACGAAACGAGGAAAGGGACTAACTATCTCACCCTTTGAGGTGCCTCCAACGTAGCGAGGAGATTAGCTATGACTATAAATATATGAAAAAACGTTATTTGTCTTACTAAATCTATGACATTTATTATGAGTCACATTTTTCGTAAAAGCAATACTTGTGCAAATAAATTTGTGTAACATGAAACTACTTTAAAGGATTTTTTGTTGGTGGAATTTTACCATCTATTATTATTTTATTTTATTTGTGTTCAGGATAGAGAAGCTTCACCTTCTTATAAGTTTAGATAGTGTTTCATTTTGTTTCCCCGTGGATTTTGGTTTTGTACGTCCCATCCCCCTTTTGTATCTTCTCTTTGGTTGTTTAATTTAACGATATTGCCCTTTATTGTCTCAGGTTTCTATTTGCTACAATGCCAACCTAATCGGGATGGTCGCAAACTCAATGCCCCTTTACTAGAAAAATAAAATTATATTTTTTTTTTTGGTGAGAAAAAATAAAATTATATATATATATATATGTTAGTTATTTTTCACAGTTAATTGATGATGCATACGAATTATTACATTTTCTACACCAACTTTAATAATTCAATAAATACATAATTTTTCATAAAAATTAAATAAAGAATTTATCAATAGACTCATAATAATAAATTAAAAATATACGTAAAAGGAAACTAACCGTTAATTGATTTAATATAAAATACAATATTATCAACTACACTAAACATGAAATATAACTAAAATTTGTCTACCTTGATCATAATTTTCTTTTATTTACTATCGTATTGTGTCAAAATAAAATTAAAGAAACACTTAAATCTAAAAATTACCAGTAATATTTAACCATGTAGATGAGGCGGCAATCATTGTGGCGCATGTAATGAAAGTGGAAAGAAGGAAAGGCATAAATGTAGCAGTAGTAGTACTTGTAGTAAGCATATTATTTAATTTTATTATATTATAAATTATAAAATAAAAGAAAGCGCAAAGACCATAAAAATCAGGAAAGTATAATTAATGGTGGAAGAGGGAGGTGCTAAGCAGATTCGTGTGCAGTTCTGAGTAGCAACGCGTCCGTACAATGGACTGGAGGCGCAGCAAGACGAAGAAGAACCATGCTCAGCCTCAGCCTCAGCCTCAGCCTCGGTTGCAGCGCCTCAACGCCAAAAAGGGCATCGATTACCAACCTCCACCCTCTCCGCCTTCCCCTTCTTCCTCCGCCTCCGCCTCCTCCCTCTTCGACCACCAAACCAGCTTCCGCATCATGGGCGTCGACGGCGAATTCGACCGCATCTTCCAGACTTTGGGCCTCTCCGGCCCCGAAGACTTCTCCATCCCCACCGCCGACTGGGAGGCCCGCAAGGTCCGCGTCGCTTCCTCCACTCGGCCCGCTCCCGCTCCCGAGATCGTTTCCGTCCCCGCTCTCGACTCCCCTTGGTCTTCGGGGGAGCACGATGGAGGCAGGGGCGGTGTCGGCAGACTGAGGCACGGCGACCGGAGCGTGCTCTTCACTGATTCCGGTTCCTTCACTACTTCGCACGACGACGACAGTGACATCGGCGGCGAGAGGGCTTGTTCCGTTTCTAATGCCGCCGCCGCCGCCGCTGATGAGTTGGTTTCTCCGTTTGGCTCCTCCAACGGCTGGTTCCGCCTGACTTTCTCCTCCTGGCAGAAGGGTGACGTGTTGGGAAGCGGCTCGTTCGGAACGGTGTACGAAGGCTTCACTGAGTGAGTCTTTCCTTTTCCGTGCTTCGTTTTGGATTGAGTCTAGTTCTTGTAATTAACCTAGCTGTGAAATCTAACACTATTTAATGACCTCGTTCTGGTTAGTGGTTAGGTTAGGGTAGTTATTTGTCCGTCTTGTTTGGACTGACTTGCGCTTTGAAGAACATCCTCATTGGGTATTAACTTGTTTTCGTTACGGTTTCTGACATGAATTAAATCAAATCTTGTTCCGATTGCATTCAATTTCCACCTAATGCTTGAGTGCTAGTTAGATGGTATTATTATCTTGTAATAATTGCTGAGCTTATATACACATGTACAGATGTACTGGTTATAGCACAACTTATGCAAAATTCAAGTGCGAAGGAAAACTCTGCCCCTGCCTCCTTTGATGAATGTTTTTAAGGATGGGTGTGTTTAATTGTGTATCCAAGCTGTTTATTATGTAGGGTCATTCTAAGGCATGTACTTAGGTTGACATCTTCCGCAGGTGCCCTATAAGAAGAATGGATTTGGAAAGTTTCTCCCTATTGGACAATTTATGACTTGGGGCTTGTTTGGATAAGTTTTTTCACAAACACTTATATGAAAAAGGAAATAAGCTCTCTAAAAGTTGAAATTAGTGTATGGGTCTATTTGGGTAAAGTTCTGGGACAGAAAAACAAAAAACAAAAATGAAATAAGCTTCTCCTCATAAGCTAATTTGTAGAATCTCTCTCCTGTTAGCTTCTTCAAAATAAACTTATGCATAAGCTAGTTTTAGCTTATGGAGAAACTTATTTGGATTTTCTTTCCTATTTTTTTTTTCCTCCTAGAAGTGTTTTTGAAGAAGTTTAGGGTTTAGGGTTTAGGGTTTAGGACTCTCCACATAATTTAATTTGTAGAAGTTTTCTCACATTAGCTTCTCTACAAGCTAATTTTTAACTTATGAAGAAGCTAATTTTAGCTTATAGAAGTTCATTTCATTTTTCATTATTTATTAGAAGTTCTTATGAAGAAATTTATCCAAACTGACCCTTACAGAAAAAGATATAGTAATTAATCACAGGATGACATGTTTGGTTCAGTGTAGCTTTTTTTTCCCCCCTTCTTTTTCTAGATGCACTTATAATCAATTGTTCAGCTTTTAGAAATACTTTTTAAGTTTTAACTTTATATAGGATGTATCTGGATAAACTTTTTCAAAAACACTTTTAGGAGAACAAAATAAGAAAAAAAATGAAATAAGCTTCTCTATAAGCTAAACTTAGCTTATATGTAAGTTAAAAACAAGTTTTTGGAGAAGCCAATATGAGAAAGTTTTTACAAATTAACTTATGCATAAACTAATTTTAACTTACAGAGAAACTTATTCCATTTTTCTTTCCTTTTTTTTCTTCTAGAAGTGCTTTTGAAGAAGTTTATTAAACAGACCCATAATAGATTAGTCTGGTAGTGAGCCTAGTTACTTTTCTCTTTTTGCGGCTGTGAGCAGAAAATAATCAGTTAAATATGACTTTTTTATAGTTCGCATAAGAGAAACCACAACTATTATGATGGCTATGGTTTGTAAAACTTATTATCAAGCTCGTTTTAAAAGTGTTAGGTGGTCTATTCTTTTTTAGCTTTGTAATCTATCTTGTTTTTACAGGGTTAATATGCATTTTCTTTTCTTGCAGTGATGGATTCTTTTTTGCGGTAAAGGAGGTGTCTTTGCTCGATGAAGGTAGCCAGGGAAAACAGAGCATTTTCCAACTTCAGCAGGTCGGAGGACCTAGGCTTCTCACTAAATCTTATGATTTATCCATTAATTCTTACATGGTAGTATTCTTATATATGATTTCTGTGACCTCCCTTTCAGGAAATATATCTTTTGAGTAAGTTTGAACATGAAAACATAGTTCGATATTATGGCTCGGACAAGGTATGCTGTTATCTAGTAAGCAAGTCTCTTTTATTTTGCCACAATATGATATTCTAGAGAGAATAATTGCATTTCCAGGACCTAGATAACTGAAATAAGCATTTTGTAAATTTGAAAGCATTTATTTGGCTCCAAATCACTCTGTTCATTAAGCATCTCGGAAATTGTGGGAATTATAGCTAATTGTTTTGTACTTACTGTTATGTATGTGGAAGGAGGAAATGATGTCTTTGTGTTACAAAAAAGAGGGAATGAGATACCATGTGGTTATTGGAGGGAGATAAGTTGTTCATACTTTGGACAATTCTCATTATAGAATCAATAAATACTGTTCTTTGCAATCCTGCATTTAATGCAACAAAAAAGAAATTTTTCATCTACCAATCTGTTTAAAAAAATTGATGTCTTGTGCTCATAAATAATATTGGAAGTTCAGTTTAATGTCAATATCACTAAGCTTTTGAAGATCAAATTAGTGTTCTAAATTTTTTTTGATGACCAAATTTGGGATTTACTCAATTATTTTTTGTGTGATTGTGTTTGTTTAACAGAAATTGAGTTTATAATGTTTTTATTGCCTTCTATTTGTTATTTATATTTATATTTTGTATTTCACAGGACAATAGTAAACTATATATCTTCCTTGAGCTTATGTCAAAAGGATCATTAGCAAGTCTCTACCAAAAGTATCGTTTAAATGACTCTCAAGTTTCTGCTTACACAAGGCAGATTTTAAATGGCTTGAAATATCTTCATGATCATGATGTGGTTCACAGGTAACATGGATGAATTTCTATCATGATACTTGGCAATGACTGTATAATATCGGCTTATTTGGGTGAGTTCCGTGAGGAATTTAGGTGGTTTCGTTAATGATGTTAAAGTGATTTGTGGTAAAGGGTCAATATATTTTCGTTTCATTCTTAATGTATTAGGGAAATATATTCAAGAATGTTCTGTATAATAAAGTGGCTCTTCACAACTGCAGCCAGTGTGTGTGTTTGTGCATCTGTACATCTAACTAGAATTTTATACCAGCTTGAAACTGGATGACAATAGATATCTTTCAAAGTGTATGACTAATTGACTATGACATTTAGAAATTCAGCCTCTATAGTTTCTTTGGAGCTTATTAAGTACAGTGTCTTTTTGATCCAGTTCTGAAGTAGACTGGGGCGTGGAGCTTTGTTATCTAAGTCTGACATGCACCTGAAATGTAGAATAGTTAGAGAGATGATTTCCTTTAGAAATAACCTTGGATTTTGTTAAATGAAAAATTAAGAGCTGAACCTTACTGACGGCATCATTCAAGAATTTGATATTTTAAAAATGAAACAGGCATCTGTAAGAAGTGACCTATGAAGTTGAGTCATATAAATGATTCGGTAACTTAAAACCTAATTTTCATATAAGTTTTTGATTGAATCCTACCAATGATGCAACTTGAATATGACTTATGAATGGGAGAATCAGAATTAAGGTTTTAATACTTATCAGCAATCAAGGTTCCTATTTAGGAGGACCTATAATAAGAGAATATTTTGCAACTGAAGTCATGGAAATTTCTTTAACAAGTCAGTAATCTAGCAGTTGTATTATTTCTGTTCTTATATTGGAGGATGTGTTTTAGTTTTATTTGCACATGTATGTATATCAAGAAAATAGTTGAGAAACCAGAAATGGAGTATGATTCTCCGCCTGGGAAGATGAGTTTGCTTTAACAGATTTTTTTTGAGTAGTGGAAACTACATTACTTTCAATCATTGATTTTGACTTCTGAAATATCTTGACTTTGCATTGATTTGCTATGTTCTGATTGTTTAAATCTATATATTCAATTTTAAAGGGATATCAAGTGTTCTAATATACTGGTGGATGTACATGGGGCAGTCAAGCTTGCAGATTTTGGGTTGGCAAAGGTAACC
This sequence comes from Cajanus cajan, assembly GCF_000230855.2. Lineage (NCBI taxonomy): Eukaryota > Viridiplantae > Streptophyta > Magnoliopsida > Fabales > Fabaceae > Cajanus > Cajanus cajan. The sequence goes on from NC_138518.1 coordinate 65,477,328, forward strand.
TTTACTAAAACTCAATTTCTCTTTTCATCTACTTATCATATGCAATCCAAATACTGGGGGTAGCTGGTTGTAATTATATAAATTATATTTTTTTTTGTCTTTTTCCTTCTCAGGCAACAAAATTTAATGATGTTAAATCAAGCAAAGGCTCCCCATACTGGATGGCCCCTGAGGTTTGTCTCTGCTCTTATATCATTTGTTTGGAGTAATTCCTGCACAGGACAAACTAGAATGTGATCATATGGCAGTCTAATCCAGTTTTAGTCTGTAGTACATATTCCAAATGTTGCTGTAAGAACATAAAGTATATGCTTCCAAAATTCCATTGCTTTTCTTGTGCCAGAGTGCAGATTCAGAATCTCGAAACTGTAGTTTCTCCACCCATTTGTGATTTAGGAGAAATGTTTCAGTAAACGCTAATTTTTATACTAGTGAGCTTTTTATTGTGACTGGTTTAACTTTGGATTGTTGGTTAATAGGTTGTTAACTTAAAGAACCAAGGTTATGGGCTAGCAGCTGATATATGGAGCTTAGGGTGTACAGTTCTGGAGATGTTGACAAGGCAGCCTCCTTATTCTGATTTGGAAGGAGTACGTATTATGTAACACTTCTTATTATCATCTTTTCAGACTTTTCTTGTTCTAAAGTTTTTTTACTTTCCTATGTTCCCCTGATTATCAGAGACTAGATTTTACCTTCTGTTTTTAATTTTTCACCCCTTTGAATAAGAAATATTTAGGATTTTAGTTTAGTGGGTTACTCTTCTCTTTGAAATTGGATAACTGGGGATAGTGTATTCTGATGTCTTTTCTGTCTAAACAGATGCAAGCATTATTTCGGATTGGTAGGGGTCAACTTCCACCTATTCCTGAGTATTTATCCAAGGATGCCCAAGATTTCATTCTTCGATGCTTACAAGTTAACCCAAACAACCGCCCAACTGCAGCTCAGCTATCGGCTCATCCATTTCTAAGGAAAAAATTTCTACCTCCCTTAAGCTCTGCTTCTCCACATAGGAGCATCTATCGGTTATAGGAACTCTAAATCACCTCTTAATTTGGCACTAAGAAGTTGAAATTTATCCTCTATTTTCTGATCTTTCTCCATACACATCTTGGTTTACCTGGTGGAATGTCCAGGACAAGTTTAATGGGTTTGCAGATATCTGCTTGAGTTGGACCTAACTACTCTCGGCTGATTGTTTATCTCAATGTCCTCATCATAGCCCACCATGTTGAACCCATATTTCCATGGTCAAGGTAGGTTCATTGAAAGGGGTGAATGCATTATCAAGAGTTTCACAAGGCTAAGCTTTCACCTTTTTGCAATGCCTCTTCAATCCCAGTGTGAATCTTCGTATGGACTGGATTGGGGAAATGGATAATGAAGGAGAGGGACCTTTTCATTTCCAACTGGTTGCTCTTTATTCTATAAGGCAGAAGGCCCCACCAGGAGATTGCTATGGCCAAGTACAGTTGGCCATCTGGCGTGGAGTTGTCAGGTCCCATTGCTTTCACTTGATCCTGTCAGGAGCTCATGTTCATGTGATTATTCTTGCATATAACTGTACAGTCCCAAGAATGGCAAGCAGGTTGCTGATACTTGGTCTCAGGTAAATAGTTAGTTCAAGCAATGTGCTATTAGAGCAACAATGAAAGTTCAAAGTTTTGTAGTTTTTTCTTCCCCCCTCTTCTCTTATAATATAGTTAAACAGTATATAATTGCAGGACTTTTTTTCCTTCTTCCAGGAACTAGCATTTGTATCTATTTTCCATTGTAAAATGATGGCCCTTGCATAATATCTTTATAACAGGAAAATTGTTGTTTGCTAATCAAAAGTAATCAGTATGCTAAGCTTCACTAATCACTATGACTCATTTGCTGTAAAGAGGTGAAGCTGCGGTATGTGACAATTTATTCATGTACTTCAAAATTTCCGCACCTGATAACTTAGTATTTACCACTATCAAGTCTAAACCAGACATTTAGAAGTTGAAGACTTGAAGGAAAAATCAAGATTTTGTAAAAGTTCGGTGGTGTTCCTAGTGGGAACCATGGTAGTTACAAACACAATAGTTATTGATTGTGTTGACTTGCTGGTCATACTTGGTAGAGGAAGAGCGGAAGCCAAAACAAGCTAGTGCGATAATTTGACAAAATTGTGGAATTCAGATTTTGACATTTTGGCCACGATTAAGGACTCTACAATATATTTAATTGGTAATTGATAAATGATAATATTAATGTAGAAATAATTTCAGTAATTAAAAATTATGATGATATTTTTTTTATGGAAATAGCATATTTTTTTATTCATAAAAATTAAATAGATGAAGTTATATTAAAATTTGTACATATTTAAAAGATATAAATAGACAAATTTTACTTAATGTAATCATATCCTATTCAACATTGTAGAACCCATTTCATGTGAAAAATATCCTTTGTTGTTTTGACTTTAATCATGCTTCATTTTAATTTTCATTGTTTTAAACTACTTTGAGATTTGAACATGATTTTTTCTGATGGTAGACAGGCAGTTCTTGTCTTGACGAATAAAAAACGTGTATGAATAATCAAAGAAATAAGTGTGTCTTATACAATTCAAATGAATGTAATTTATGTTAAATAATTAAAGGTTAACCTAGTGTTTAGAAGAATAAGGAGGTAGGTAGTAGAAACATGTAGACTTAGATGAGATTTTTATTGTCACCATCTTTGTATTATTTTATTTAGAAAAAACAATTCAAAAGAATGTAACCTACTTTTTTCCCTTTTCAATTAAACAATATTTGTAACTTCTCTCTTTATTTCTTTAGTGTTATGAAAAGTGATACTATAAGGCTATTTCTAATGAAGATCTCTTTTTTATGTGCTAAAGAGAGTCTCACTTGTATATATTACTTATTATTTTTTTAATTTAAGCACTTTTATAAATATTAATCTCTCTAATTTAGCATTTCTCTTTTGATTCTTAGCATTTTTCTTTTGATTTTTAATGGTTCCCACAAAAAACATTACATTTTTACATATTATCAACAATTTATTTATTAAGTTATAAATTAAGAGATTTCTTTTATACTATTTTGCAAAATATTTTTTAATGATACAAAATTAAAAAAAATAACTAAATTAAATTTTATTTAAAATGATGAAATCAACTAACACTACATGATTATGACAATATAAAAATTATAGTTAAAAAAAGTACGTAATTAAAATAATAATTAATTTTGTAAATTATTGTGTCCAAAACAACATCTTCATATATGCTCCAAAAGTAGGAGTGTAAGTGGGTTGAATTGGATTAAGTCTTGATAAATCTATTATCCAATCTGATCAAAATTTAATGGTTAGGTTAGGTTGAGTTTGTGCATTAACTTTTTAAAATTCAACCCAATCCAACCCAATTCGATCGTAGACAGATTGAATTGAGTTAGATTAATCGAGTTAACATAATTAAGTTTATTTATTTTTATAAAAATTTAAATATTTCATAATAGATATAAAACATTTGATATCTAGTTGCAAATACAATGTTATCAATTGATAAATATAGATAATGATACAAACTAAATTTCAAAATAAATTTGTTTCTTTGCTACATTATTATTAGCTCAAACAACCATCATTAATACAAAATAAAATTTGCAATAAATATGTTGTATTGTTATAATGTTATCAACCCAAAAAAACATAATACATGTTACTAAGCACGAGTGACAGAAAATATTGTCTTGAACAAGTGATCACACTAATTTATTATTATTGTTGTTGTTGTTATTATTATTATTAGCATTATTATATATGATCGGATTGGGTTGGATCACGAATCAATAGCACAAAACTCATTATTTGACCCATATAATGTTATTATCCAACTCGTACAATGTCAAATTTTAATCAAGTTGAATTGGATCTGATCTGAACACTATAAAAGTCCAATTCAAACTAATTGGATTAATTTAAATCAATTAGGGTTCATGAGTTATCCGTACCCACTTATATCCTTATCCGTAAGGTCAAATTGAAGTTGATAATGATGTTGCCTATCACAAACAAGTGTTCTTCTTTGTAGATATGGTGCAAGGTTTGGATAATGATCAATATGTAAGTTGTTGAGACATTATTGTTCATAAGAATAATCAAAATTACTATCATATGTGTGTCATTCATCTTCCACAAACATGTTATGTAATATGATACATGCATATAATATATGATTGATTGTATTCATGTGTCAAGCACACATAGGGCCACATATAATTTACAAACTGAGATTAAAGCACTTCAAATGCATGTTTCACATCCTTTCTTGTTGTTTTCTGATATTGGGCAAACAATTTTCTTCTATCTTTTTGTGGCATTGGGATAGTCTTAACTAACATAGCCCATTTTGGAACAATACCCTATGTAATATCAGGTTCCATTCACCATATATTGCACCCTCGAGGCTTATCCCTCTAAAACCTCATTAAACATGGGAGATTCGTTGAGCACATTGATGTCATTGTTCGAACCTATAACCCCAATATATGCATGTCATATTCATAAGTCTTATGATACCACTACTTCAAGCATGATTGTGGGTTTTCCACAATCAGCATGACAATATTGATATTTCCTTGTTGTTGGACAAATTTTCCATTCCTAATGTTTACAATCTATGCTACCTAACATACTTGAAAAATGATGTCTCTCTCCCATTTGAAGTAGGCGTTGAATGTCGTTGTTGTTAAGTTTTCTTAAGTATTTTACTCCAAAGATTTGAAAAACACCACGGACAAACTTACTCAAGCATTTCATTATAGTATTTTCCTTAATTTACAGATAATTATCAATACTATCAGTAGATGATTCATATGCTAATATACAAATAGCAATAGTACATTTTTGCGATGAAGAAAAACCCTTTCTTATGGTTGCATCAACTCTCATTTGAAAATACTCATCATGATTGCTCAAAGCTTATACAATGTAAAGGAACATATCCGTTCACATTTAAAATCTTCGTTGAAAATTGTTCTTATGTGTATATTGTATTGTTGGAGAAGTAGTCATTGGACAACTAAGCATGCGCTTCTTCATGACTCTTTTTAATATGAATTCATCTTTACCTATGTGTAGTTGTTTGTTGCCTCTCCATTACTCATCTCATGCATAGTTCTTCAATGATTTTACCCTTAAAATTCTATTCATGAGATGAATCGCTAGATCCTATTCAAAGGGACACGATAAAAATGCCAATGTTGAGAGAATTTAAGCATAAGATAAGATTTGTTTGCACAATCGAAGAGTGTGAAAAATCTTCTTATATAAATATAGACTTATTTATGTGACGATTATTTTTCAATGGTTAATTTGACAAATGACTAATTTAATGACTAATATATATATATATATATATATATATATATATATATATATATCAAATCTTATAGTATTTTAAATTCATATTTTCTTGTAAAATTCATAAAATATTATAATTATATAATATCAATGTAATATTAAATATGATTTTTCCTTTTGAAATTTAGTCATTATCAATATGTTTTTTAATACTTATTTCATTGGTGAAAATATAAAAAGTTTAAGAATATATTAGAAAGTTATAATACCTCATTTTTCTTTATAAAATTAAACATATTTATCATATTTATTAAGTGTTAATTTTTTTACACCTTCTACCAAAACTTTAATCATTAAATAAAATGGAATGAGAAAATGTGTATATATATATATATATAAATTTATTATTGTGCAGAAAGATTAAACTAATCATCATTATGGGATGGAGAGAGAATGGAATCATGCGTTAAAACATAACTCTGTTCTGAAAACCTTTTTTTTCCTTTTGTGACAAGCATTATAAAAATCTTTCCAGAGTCAAGGGTAACATTTTTAAGACTCCATGTCTCCATTTAACGCCACAATGACAACATATATAGCTAAATCCCTGACGTTTCGTGAGGTGCTTTTCCACATTTATGAGATAGATTCATTCATATCAAAATTTCCAAATTCTACTGAATTTAGACGTCAATGAAAATGCCCTGTATCTCTCATCTCTCATTTTTCTAAAAAAAGATTATAAACAGTGAATAGTTAATTGACAAGTGTGGGTAATTTTTAGTGTAGAATTAAAAAAATTATTTTTATAAGTTATGATTGTAAAATTAGAAGAGTTAATCTTTCAGATTTTTAATATATTAAAATTTCCAAATATTCTTTAAGAGGGGAAAGAAAGATTTCTTTATGATGACAGTTATATTTTTAATTCTAAAATAAATAGTTTTAATGGTTACAGATTTTAATACTACTTGCATGTTATCCCAACACATGGAAAAGTTGGGCCAACCAAATAATACTTTACAGACTAAAATACTCTTGTTATTAGAATTTTTTTTTTTTTAAATGAGATATGAATACATTATAATATATTTTTTACTTTGCAATATTTAAGCTTTTTAATTTTTCGTAAAAAAAAAATAAAAAAGAAAAGATTGGTCCAGAGGAGTCCACAAAGATGGTACGATGGAAAGGGAATATGCCTGATTCTTCTCTTCTGGTTAACGTGAGAGAGCACGTGAAGGCGCACTTTGTGACACGTCAGCACGTTCAGAAGAGCGTGGCACGCAGTCGCTGGAGGAGCGCGTGCGTGGGAGGGTGGATGGGGGCGTAGCGTAGAAATGACTCCAACTGCGCGATTCTCAACTTTCTCTCTCTAAAACATGAGAAGAGTATGAGAGAGAAAGTTGCGTGCCTTTCCATTTTTCCTCTCGATTCCTTCGCCTTTGCTTTCGATCCTTTGCTAGAGAACCTTATTCCTTTCTCTATTTTGTTTATCCCTTTCTTTTCTTCCATTTTCACTCCCTACCTAACCGCCTGGTACGAACACAATCCCTCCACTCCCTCTTTAATTTCAGTTTTCGCTTCTTTTTCGGATTTTTAGGTTAATTCTCTTCTTCTTTCCGCAATTTTCGATTCGTCTATTTAACATTCTTAATTTTTGCTAACCTAATCTAACCTACTTTTTTAAAAAAATTAAACTGTTAATTGAAGAGCGGATACCTAATTGGTTGTGCTTTCTAGCTCCAACTTCCATTATCCATCGTTTTCTCTGTTTCCAAACAGATGGTCATTTTTGTTTTGTCGCCCCCTTTTTTTTTTTTTTTTTTTTTGGTTTTAAACAATTATATATTGGTGGGTTGATTGGATCTCAGATGGATGAGTAAAGTTTAGGGGCATGTGCTTGTTATCTTAGCTTCATGTTCCGGTTAATATTATATTAATGTTACTTTGTTAGTTGTCTTTGCTTGCTATTGCTTCTCACCGCGTTGTTTCCTTCTGACCCGACTTTGTATAAATCTCTTACTCTGTTTTCTTTCTTGCTGCTCTATTATTTATTGCCAGATGCACTTTGGTTTTGCGAACTAGTTCGTTGGCTTAATTACTCCGATTTTGAGCTGGTGAGTTTTTCCTTATCTTCATTGTGGTTTGATGCATAACATGCTTTTGTTTTCTGCAGTCCAGGAAGTGAGGCTCCTTTGTTGGCGCAATGGGGCTATTTCCAGCAATTGCCTTTCTGTTTTGTTTTATTTATGTGATTCAATTGCTGTGGGTGCTTAGTCCATTGTGGCTTGTACCTATTCTTCATCTTCAGTGTGTTGACTAGTTGGGTTAGGCATGTGTTCATTGCGTATTCAGTTTGATCTAGCAAATAAATTGCTGATGTTGTTTCCTGAAGTTCAATTACAAGCTTTGTTATCTTTTAATATAGTTTATTTCATTATTGTGTTGGTTTGACTCTCAACTTGTTTCTTCTATTCACCCTCTCATTTAAAATCTTTACTCTTGTTTCCCATTTATGAGATTATTGGACTTTTTGAACTCAATTTTGTAGTAAGAGGAATTTGGATTAGATGAGTTTTGTACGATGAATCTATGATGATGCCGCCTGATTGTTAGAGCTGATAATCTGGTCATATGATAATGTGCGAGTGGCACATGAATGCAAGTCTTATTTTAAACAGCCAAAATATTTAAGGGTGATTGACATGTGCTCTTCTTTGGGTTGTTTTTTTAATAGAAATAAACTTAGAATCATGGTCATGTGGGCCATGCATGAACCTCTCTGAACTGTTTTCAAAGCCCAATAATACTTCCAAAATAGGCAAATTAAATATGGTTTACTATAGTATTGCATGATTGCATCTTTGATTTAGATGTAAAAATGCTTTTTCCCTGGCTTATTCTAAGCTGATGCATCATCATCTATTTCTTTATTCTAAGCTGAGCTATTATACTAAAATAAATAAAGGATTGTCCTAGATCTAGTACAAATAGCCACAATTGTACTGTTAGTTTTTATTTTCATGTTGATGTATTTTGCCATGACCAAAGGAAATTCTTTTCATGTAATTTGCTGTTAAGAATTTAGGTCTTTTGTGCTGGTTTATGTGTAAATTGGCCTACATTTATTAAAGTAATTGTCTTGTCTACAACCTTTTCGACATTATTTATGGGAAGGTAACTGAGAAAGTTTATTGCCTTAGTATTTGAGAGCATAATATCATTATCTTCTACTTGACCAGACAACTTATGTTCATCTCTAGCTGCCTTACATTTGTCTGCAGCCATTATTTTGTGGGGTCATCCATTTAATGTTTTTTAATGGGCTAGCAAAGTTGCCCCTGTAATGTTATGAAAAAGAAGCCTTAACACAGAAAGATAATTTTTTCCCATTATATCTCTATTGGGGAAGGCAATCTTCCTTGTAGGATTATGTGATCTTGCACTTCTGTTTCACTTATGCACTCCAACTTGGTTTGGTGAGATCTCTAAGAGATCAGTGGTCAAGCTTGTGAAATTACTTACATGGCAATTCAGACAGATTTTTCAATCTAGATGGACAACCATTCAAATGGCAGGACAACTCATTTTGTGTAGGGAAAAATCTGTCTTCCACTAAATATCAAGAACCCCAACCCAAACCTTTTTGGCTGCTTCACATCTTTATTCCACTTTTATCTGATATTCTGACTACTATCAATTTTTTACACTGTTCTCCTCCAATCTGAGTTTCTGTCTCATTGCAATGGTTGTGCTGCAACTGACTGGTGAAATGACTTTGCCATTCATTTTTCCTGTCATGAGACTGGATTGATCTTGGTGGTGTTGCATGGTTTTTCATCAAGGTACTACCCCTGCATGAGTCGTGGACTTGTGTTTTTTTTTCCCCTTTTAATTTTTTTTTGTTGGGGGACGGGGGTTCATCGTGTGGCTCTGATACTCTGTTTAACAAATGGCAAGTTTTGTTTTTTTTTTCCTCAATAATATATCTCTGGTCAATTGTGGTTGCAGTGTTACTTTTGGGTGGATGCGGCCATTGCTAACCGCAATATTGGTCTGATTTGGTTTCAGTGGCCACTGCAACAGAGATATTGTGGCCCCTTTACATAGTGCAATCAGTGATTTGAAACCTTTTATCTGGTCCTAGTCCTGAAAAGAACTAGCAATTAGTCTTTAACCCTTGGAAGAGCATCCACATTGTTATAGTTGTGTTGTGTGTGTTTTTATAATATCTATTAAGGGGACATTTATTTCAGGGAATGATTTTTCATTCCTGGGAATAAAATCACCTAGAATGAAATTCCTGGAATTCTGTCATACACAGGTTTAGCTTTCTTATACAGTTTAAAAACCTATTTCAAGGAATATTACAAGAAAAAATTTTCCCTCTTCCCTCCTACTGTCCATTACTCATTTGGTAAGGTTTTAATTGTTCTGATGGGAATAAATTAAACCTACATGCTGCCATGGGTAAGATTTGGTGGGACTAATGCTAAAAAAATATGCAAGGGAATAAGTTTTAGGTGGGTTGTTTTTTCAAACTGTGAATTAAACACGGGAACATTGTATACCCCATCTCAACATTGCAAGGAATATAAAAATAATCCCTTAAGCAAATGCCACCTTAGTTTGATGTGCTGTAGAAAACTTGTAAGTGTCGTCATTGGAGCTTAATTAAATGTTGTGATTTTAGAGTTATTTTGTTTATTACTATTACTATTATTATTATTATTTGATGTTTTGTACATATGTATGTCTGTTTGTGCCATGTGAGTTTTAATGTTCTATATGTGTTAATTTTAAGCAGATATATATAGATAGACACTCATAATAAGTACCTATGTATACCAATCATTTCTTCATTGCATAACTGAGTATACTGGATATTTCAGCTACTGTTTTGGAATTGTTTCATGAGTGGTTCAAATGACTATGTATCCAAAAGATGACATATCTATTATGTATGTGTTTATATTTTTGAAATAGCTGATCAGTCAGTTGGATAAGTTGAGGGGTGGAAGGATGAATTTTAGGCAGTGACGCAGTGTACATGGTTTCTTCCTCCCCCCCTCCCCCGCTCAATGTATGCTGCTTAGGCACTGATTGAATTGGTTAGTGAGTAGAAATAAAAGAATGCTGGTGCAATAAATTTATGCACTGCACTTGGTCATAAGTGGTTTGCACAATGGATGTGAGGGTGAGATCACTTTTTATATTGAATTGAATTTTAGATTAAATTAGGGAACTAATTTAATTTGTAGGCATTGCAGGAGGATAGATTTTCCCTGTTATCTTGTACTGTTTCCCGTTCTAGTATATATGTGCATATATATATATATATATATATTTTTTTTTTTTTTAAATTGAAGACAGCTTATTACATGTTCTTACAATGGGTTTGGGTTCACTGCAGATAATGAATAAATACACGTTTTGTGGAATGTGTTGTACAATGTTCTTCGGTTTATTCTTGTTTGGCTTGTTAGCTTGACCTTCTATTCTGTCTGCACCTTCCCCTTGGTTTTTTCCTGGAGGATGAATATTGAATTGGTCATCATTTTTAACCCCTTGTTTCTGATCACTCACAAGCATTGTGGAATTTTACACACAACATTTGCAATGACTAAACTTTTATTTTATTTTATTTTGAATAAATTTTAAATCCAGTGTCTATTTTCTGTAAGCTTTTAAGTGAAAAATATATGAATGCATTTGTAGTTTGACAACCTAATAATGTCTGTAGATCCCTTAATGCAGAGCTTCCTTGATAACATTTTGGCAGTTTAAATTCCAGGTTCTGTTGGAATATCAGAAATGGCAAAAGGTAGCAGGGGAAGACACAGGATTGCTTCTCGTCAATACAGAGTGAATCCATACCCACTGGTTCCCTGCAAAAGGGACATTTGTGAGGACATGTGCCAAAAGAAATGTTCCAAGGCTTTGGAAAAGAAAGAGTTAGAGGACGTAACATGTTCTGTGTGCATGGAATATCCACACAATGCTGTTCTTCTTCTTTGTTCTTCTCATGACAAGGGTTGCCGTCCCTATATGTGTGGAACTAGCTTTCGTCATTCCAACTGCCTTGATCAGTATAAGAAAGCTTACACTAAAGTAATTTCATCTAATATGCAACCTATGCAAGGCACACCAGGTGTGCTACAGGATCCAAACTTGCTTCCTGAGAAATGTGAAGCTACCGAGCTTGCATGTCCTCTATGCAGGGGTCAGGTGAAAGGTTGGACTGTTGTGGAACCTGCCCGGGACTACCTGAATGCAAAGAAAAGAGGCTGCATGCAGGATGACTGCTCATTTGTTGGGAACTATAAGGAGTTGAAGAAGCATGTGCGGGCAGAGCATCCCTCGGCACGCCCACGGATGGTGGATCCTGCCCATGAACAGAAATGGAGATGGCTTGAGTGGGAGCGTGAAAGGGAAGATGTTATCAGCACAGTAACATCAACAATGCCTGGGGCAGTTGTTTTTGGAGATTATGTTATAGAAGGTCACCATAATGACTTTGATACAGATGAAGAGGAAGGTGCAGGCAATGCAGAAAGAAATGGAAGATTTCAGATGGGTATAGAGGCAATGAATCTCTTCCTCCTGTTTCATGCAGTTCGGCAAGGAAATGAGCTTAACAGCATTGGTAGACGGTTGAGGCCTGAGCTGACTCCCAACAGGGTAGCAGGTCAGAATGTGGCTGGTGTGCTGGATATCTCGGATGAAGACAATGATAATGATGGTAATGATGGTGGTGTATCTTTGGTTAGCCGTCTCCACCGCCATGGTGGTGGCAGAGTTTTATTGGGTCGTTCTGGTAGGAGGCGTAGATGTAGAGAAGCACGTGCAAGGATCGGTGATAGCTGAAGATTGCACATGAAACAGGAGGTTGGAAAAGGACAAGTTTCGTAGGCATATATCAGATTTTAGAAAATTTAGCACCATGTAGTGGTGGCTTAATAACTTTTGAAGGGTTTTCTTCCCCGAAACAGGAAAATCTAAAGATGGGCATTTTTATTTTTTAATCTTGTTGTAATTTCGTTTACATGTACATTCCTACCTTCCTCCTATTGCTTTTGCACATTCCAATGTGAATTCACTCGTGTAAACATTTGATTTTATGAAATCTTTGACAAAAAGTTGATTGTCATATGATGTTCCCGGAATTGAAGAAATGGCCGTTTCTGCTATCCACTGACTAGGAAGTCTGGCAAACCACTTCCTGACTTCCATAGTCAAGGTTTACATTTTCAATACTCCATGTCTCCATTTAACGCCACAATGACAACATAGCTAAAGGCCTGAAGTTTCGTGAGGTGCTTTCCCACATTTATGAGATAGATTCATTAATATCAAACTTTCCAAATTCTACTGAATTTATACGTCAAAGAAAATGCCGTGTATCTCTCATCTCTCATTTTTCTAAAAAAAAAACTAAAAAAAGAAAAATAGTGAACAATTAATTGACAAGTGTGGGTAATTTTAGTGTAGAATTAAAAAAAAAGAGGAAAATTATAATTTATAAGAGTAAAAAATTAGTATAAATTACTATTACCATGCTCAAATTGTGAATTTTTTGACAGCTGCTTAATTTATTACATTTCCCTCTGGATTTCCTCGCCTTTGCTTTCGATCATTTGATAGGTAACCCTATTCCTTTCTCTCTTTTGTTTATCCCTTCAAATTTCCTTCGTTTTCTTCCATTTTCACTCCCTCCCTAACCGCCTGGCTTATTCCAAGCTATTATCCAAAATAAATAATGCTAAACCCTATTCCAAGCTATTAGAAATGCTTTTTCCCTGGCTTATTCCAAGCTGATGCCTCATCATCTATTTCTTTATTCTCCCTCCTATACACAATGAGCTACTATCCAAAAATAAATAGTGTCCTAGATCTAGTGCAAATAGCTACAATTGTACTGTTAGTTTATATGTTCATGTTGATGTATTTTGCCATTGCCAAAGGAAATTCTTTTTATGTAGTTTGCGTTAAGAATTTTGGTCTTTCTTGCTGGTTTATGAGTAAATTGGCCTACAGTTAGTAGAGTAATCGTCTTTTCTATCACCTTTTCGGCATAAATTATGGGAAGGTAATTGTCGAGCATCCAAGGTCTCCAAGTTCTGGAGCTTGCCTATGGATTTTGGAAGACATTTGGTATAATTTTTCCAATTCATGGGTTTGTTTATTTCATAACTTATTTGCATATTTTGAGATCAAAACTGAAACTCCATATAAAAATATATTCATCATATAAATAAGATTGATTATTTTAATTATTTGAGAATATATTTACATCTGATAAATGATTTACAAAATTTCACAACTCAATATGGTAAAGGTGGATAAAAGGAACAAGTGTATGACTACAAGTCAGGAATCGATAAAATTAAAATAAAAAAAAAATTATTTATGTAATTTTAGTTTCTTTATTTTTAAAATTATACAATTTTAATTTCCTTTATCAATTGACTATTTTATGAGAACTAAATTCTATGATATTTACTGAGCTTACAAATAAACTAATTTAAATTATAAAGGAATTTATTTATTTTTCTGTCTTGTCCTGTAGTCCATGTGAACACAGGTTCATGATTTCTGGTTCTAGTTGTATATATTAAACCAGGGGAAGCCAAGGTTGTGGTTTATTTTTGCAGGTATTTAAAAATCCGATACCCAATAGAAGTGATTGAACGATTAGTGATCGTGACGATGGGGATAGATAGAGAGATACAACGGTGATAGCTAAGCTAAGCTAAGCTAGGTAATTACCACTGCATATTCAACTTTCGTTCACCAATGAAACTCTAATTTGAATTTTTTTCTCCGACCTTGGTAGCAGAGGATATGCTTAATAGGTTAAGCACGCGTTGCTTTTGCACCATTGCTCCACGCCCTTGGCTTTTTGTGGGGTTGGGCAACCCTGGCGACAAGTACAAAGGAACCAGGCACAATGTACCCTTTCTATTATTTTTACCCTTTTATCTTGCATTACTGGTTTGTTAGGAGTTAGTTTAAAGTTGCAAGTTTAGTTATCATCACTCAAATTGCATAGCAAGTGTTCTCTAGTGTAAAGGGGTCATAGTGTGTGAATTAGCAATTTCCTCATGTTTTTGTCTGAACGTATCAGGTTGGCTTTGACATGATTGATGCATTTGCTGAGTCGCAGGGGATTCCTATGGACACTGTCCATTCCAAAGCCATTTTTGGTAAAGGTTTGTCTTCTCTATTTTATATTCCTCTATCCATTTTTGTTGAGATTCATGAAATTTAGGCAAGGTGGTTTGTTACAGGTTTTGTTGGCGAAGTTCCTGTTTTCCTTGCAAAGCCTCAAACTTACATGAATCTGAGTGGGGAATCGGTGAGGAATTAAGATGTGCTGCATTTTCTTTTTTCTCTTATCCATCTAGATGTTTTACTTTAGTTTCTACAAGTTGTGCTGTCTTTATCTTTTCTGTCACTTGCTGCTGGAAAAAATGTCTTAACCTATGAGTTCCTTTGATTATACACTCAGCTGCTTAAGTCATTAATGAATAACCTACTTTGAGGGTGGCTTTTCTGGTACATTGAACTTTACTCTTATTGTTTGGCATTGTTTGAGGTTAAATTGTACCAATAACTGCAAACATTTAAAAATTGAAAGTTCATATGTTTTAATATTATGACTACTGATGGGAAAATCTTGAAGTTGACAATGTCTGCTAGGGGAATAACTGAGCATGTACAGTGGTTTTCAGTGCTGATATGGAGTAGATGATGTTTAACTTAAAAGTTTCTTCTCAATTTAAATATAAAGGTGTTTGGAGGAGCTTATATAGAGCTTATTTGAGTCTCAATAAGCTCTTTTTAGCTTATTTCTATCAGCTTCAAGCTGAAGCTTATCAAAATAAGCTCTTTCCTGCTTAATTCAGTAAGCTTCTCTGTTAAGCTTATTATTTAATCTCTCGTGTTATAATATTATTAAATAACTGCTTAATCTGTATATCCAAATGCACCTATAATATTTCTAGACTGATAAAGCCTAAGTATTGAAAACTAGGAAGTTGTAGCTAGTTGGTGGTGATTCTGGCAATCTTGAAATCAAATTGTCCTCTTGGCGGACCTTGATTATTTGATGACTGATTGCCATCCTTATAAATTATGGATCAATCATAGACTACTTTGGTTGTCAATTTAGAGCTTAAGAAGAGTCTATTTCTTTGTAGTATGTAGCAATCAAGAAAGATTTTAAATTTAAGAACGTTATTCTCCCATATTTATACATCATAATATTTATTTTTCTAGTGGATGTCACATTTATTAACTTGTTTTCATGTATTCATATTTACCAATGGTGTTTACAATTTTTCCTCAAGTCCCAATTCTGAATGTCTTACCCTGACATAATTATTTGGGTGCAATGTGTGTGTTCCTCATGTCCTTCATATCTTCAAATTGGTTATTTAGTTCTTACTCTTCATATTTATTGTAAAATGTATCTTCCTTGCTGCTCTTTGGCATCCATGTCCTCTTTTTTTATGTGCTGTGGAGAATCAACCTATAGGCTTCTTGCTATTATCATGTTTGTGGAATATAGATAACAATGCATGAAATAGGTTCTATTCTATATGTAAGGAATGTTGTTCTTTTACTCCTTTTTTACTCTTTATGAAATGTACCTATCTTGAGATATCGGTGGAGGTCTTTTATTCAGCGACTAAATCTGTATTATGTCTGTTTGGAATTTTTCAGATAAAATGAGTGATTGTAAATTATTTAGTATGTTGTGTTTAAGCTGTCAAGATTCCACAGTGGAAAGGAAATAATGCTTTGCCCAGATGTTGAATAGGTGAAACCTTTTGGACAAAGTGAGAGGGTAATGGGTGAGGAAACTATTTCTGCTAGGGGACTTTGAGCACTTCCAAAGATGATATTTTCTCCAAACACCTATATTACAAAGATTTCAGGTAGAAAAAGAACTTCTAAGATTAGTTGCAGCAGTAAATTATGGAGGGTTTAAAATATTAGAAGAATTGTTTAGGTTATTTTGAAGAATTGTCTTGGTGTGTTTTAGTGTCATGTTAGTATTAGATAATCCCTTTCATTGCAAATGTTTTGTGCAGGGGGTTTCCTGGGAGAGTGTTGGGGGAAGTTGTGATGGTTTCCTGCTTTCTCCCGTAGGTTTTTGTGGCTTCATATAGTGTATTTTACTTCCTGTGTTTCTTCACATATGTGGATTTACTTCTTTTTTTTATAAAATCTTTTCATACGTGGTAGAGTGAGGTTATATATATTGTGGAAAAAAATGAATTAAGAATTTTTTACAAATCTCCTTTGGATTTATAATTCTTTTGTCAAATAGAGGTCCTTACCGAATCCAGAGGAACAAGAAATTAATGGATAGTTCTATTATAAATAATTAAGGGTTCAAAAACAGTCATCATGGCTGATTGCTAACATCTTTCCTTTCTGCTTTTACTGGTTTAATTTGATTTGAAGTGCTGATTTTTTGTTGGGGTAAGGTAATTTACTAATATTGGTTCCATGGAAGGGTTTCTATCTTTAAGGTAGCATGCATCTGGTTTCTTTTTGCTCGTGCTGTTGATGTTTTGTTTACATATTAAACCTTGTGCTTATTATCAATTTGTCATTCTATGACTCTTAATTTTACTGCAGACAGGACCGCTGGCTGCTTATTACAAGCTACCTCTTACTCAGGTGCTTGTGGTGAGTTATTCCAACCTTTCCTTTATAGTATCTAATCAATGATAGGTGTGGTGTTCTTTATTTGACGGTATCTTTGGTTTCAGTTCCATGATGACATGAACTTGCCATGTGGGGTGCTTCGTCTTCACGACAAAGGGGGTCATGGTAGCCACAAAGGGTACAACACTAAATGATAATCAATAATTAGAAGAAAAATTAATATTGTCTCCGTTCTTAAGTTGTTTTATTTTTTTGACAATAACCAAAAGAAAATTGTTTTATAATTCAAGTACCTACTCTAGAGATATTATGGTGTTTATCACGCATCATTAAATTATGTAATTCACTAATTCCAGAACCCAATAAATATCTATGTTGAAATTTACATGGAGATGTTATTGGAGTCATAAGCCAATAACCATCACTTTGGAAGTCAATTCTACCATTTGTTGTAATGAAAAGATGCGGACAAACTAGGAAGGTGTAGTAAGCCAGATATTAATGACTTTTCAATCTCATAAAATTATATGGATATTTAAGAGTCCTTATTGGGTTGCATCTTGGTTTGTGGTTTGAGGAGGGGAAATCTCATTACTTATAAACTTTTTCCCCTCAATCATACTTTGGTAGGAACTAGATATAGATTGAAAAAAAAAACAAATATTTATCGAAGGATCCCCTTACAACCAGAGGAGGAACCCTCTGTTACAGTATATTAGCAGAAACTACAGAAAACAAATGACAGTGGAATGGAGCAAGCTCCTTACAACTTACAAGATGGAAAAAAATAACTAGGATAAAAAAGAAACGGTAACACCCAGTGACTGAGAAATGACTAGTTCCTCTTCTCAGACTAAAAAACAAACCCAACATGAGTCATGACCCTTAGGAAATTCTCTCATTCTCTCTATCTGGTTACACCTTGCACTAAATAATCATCCTCTTTCTCTTTCCCTGTTTTCTGCATCCCTCCTCCATTCTCTCCTTGACACTGGTCCATTCTATTATTCCCTTTCTCTTCTCCTCCCAGCCCCTCCTCAGTGTCACATTTTCCCTTCTCCTCTCATATCCCCTCAGCCCACTTTCCTTTTCTTACACCTTCTTACTCCTCCTTCTATATACTTGCATAATGGGCCTATCATACATATTTCAGATTGTGTTTCACATCTTATTCTGAACAGTTCATCCTTTTCATTTATTCTATCATGCAATTTTGTTTTGTTTTTCTTTCTCATAATGAAAGGTATCTTGTGCTTGTACTGCTGTAACATGTTGATTATATATTTGGCTGTCCCATTTAATTGTTTAATTGTTGCCTAATCAAGCATTTTGCAATCCTTTTTATGCACTTCAGATTAAGGTCTTTTCCTAAAGTATTGTATTACCATTTCAGGTTTTTTTTTTTTTTTTTTTTTTTTTTTTTTTTTTTTTCTGTTTTTTGGATTCTCATCCTTTGTACAAAATTATCATAAATCTGTTTTGCTAGGCTATCTGCATTACAGTGGGGAATAGACCAGAAAGAAGAGAAATCAGTTACTGATGAGTCAATCATGAAAGTTACTTATTTAACACATGCATTTGAATGTAGGGATAACAGTTGATACTGAAAAGTTTTGGTTTTGGTCCTAACAGTTAGGGTTGTTTGTGGTACTTACTGCTAGGTATTTTGGTCCCTCACCTTCCACTCTTCATACCAGCCTCCTGCAAGTTTTATGCCCATAACTAAATTCTCAAAGGCATGTTCCAGTTTATCTGGAATTTAAAAACAGTTTATCCTGACATTTATTGTTGCTATCCAATTGCTTATGGAAACTGTGGAAAATATCTTCTTTGTTCATTAAAAGTATTGAAAAAAATAATGATTGCAATGTTATATTATTTCAATTCTATTTCTGATTTCAGTGATTTGAGTTTTAATAAGCAAGCTTCAATGCATGGACCAATGAGTAGTTATCCTTAACTTCAATTGTGGTTATTTGGAATCTAAATGTTGGAAAATGCATACAGCGAGAGAATATTTCATATCAAGAACCTTGTTAATGAGAAATTTGTATCTGCTCTAAATAGTGGATGACTTATGGCTGTTTCAGTAAATGAACACTCCATTAGTAATTTTACTTTGTATAGAAACCTAATCATCTAGTCTTTCTTAGTTTTTCTTTATATATTCATAGTGGATGGATATATAGCTTCACCATTATTCGATACATTTTCACTTGCCATCTGTTGTAATATTTGTAATGCTTCACTATTTTAGGTAAAGGAAAATCAAATTTATGAAGTGACTGATGTAAAGAAGCCAGGGTTTATAATTCAATAATATTGTTTAAGGGATGAGTGGTGATGGAAAATGAGTTCATGAAATCTTTAGCTCTGAATTCTAATTTTTTAATGTCAAGTGCTTCTTTAGTACTGCTACTCGTCTTATACTTTGTCCTCTCTTTTCAATGAACCAGGCTAAAGAGTGTGATCTATCACTTCAGAGGAAATAGAGAATTTCCTAGGCTGAGAATTGGTTGGTACTTTTGTGGCAGATCCTTTGCTGTTCTCCTAGTTTTGATTATTACTGTCATTTATTTTCAATTTGCTTTGTCGTTAGGGATTGGGAGTCCTCCTGGGCAAATGGATCCTAAAGCATTTTTGCTTCAAAAGTTTAATGTAACTGCTAGACAACGAGTAAGTTCTTGGTTTACTGCTCAATATACTTTCGGTTCCTCGTGTAGTTTCAATTTGGTTTTCATGGTTCTTCAAAGTGCAATGGCGCTCCTCATGTTATCTACTCAGTGCAACCTGAATCCAATTATTATTGGCAATTTAAATAACGGAAAGTAATGAGTTGCTATTGTGGTGATGTGGTGCCAAGAGGGGATGATGTGTGGCCGTACTGTGACAAATGCCAAATACGATAGCAGTTACTTGCCACGTTAGTTCAATGTCATAAAACCATGCTAATAGTTTCCATTTAGGTGGCTTTCTAATGACTTAATATGAATATACTGATCCAGAAAAATTCACGGCAAATTTTTTACAATAGGGCCATAGTTATTAATACCATGCGATGTGAGTAGAGGCAGTAGAGCACTACCGTGAGGCGCACTATCCTACTTCTATAGTGTAGCAGATTTCATAAGCAATTACTATTACATGTTTTTACATCATGCTAATGCACCATATTGAAAATGGGGATGTTATAACTTATAAAGATCATCATGACATCATGTCAGTGTTGCTTCTTGTTTTCTTGTTGGACAGATTGATGAGGCTTTGCAAGAGGGGGTTGATGTCTTGAAGTTCCTTCTAACTAAAGGTTTGGTTGAGAGTGCAAAAAGATTCAACAAAGAACAAAAGTATAAGCACTTGAGAGTGCAGAATTTACCAGTTTGATAGGATTCTATGATGGCAAGTTGCATTATAGATATGATTAGTTCATCGCTTTTTAGGTTGCAATTTATTGTCTGAGCATGTTATGCATGTGTAAACTTAGCTATAGGAAATTGGCTGAATTTTGTAAACGTTCCATATATATACACAGCTTTTAAAATGATTTTTGGCCAACTTTTTTCAATCTTGATTTGTTTTAATTATTTTGGATACTGTCTATAATGTGCATTTGTGCATACTCAAGCGCAGACGGTGGGATAGCTGATCAGACGTTAATGTATTGGTAAATTGTTTATAGTGTGGACTTGGTGGAAGGGGCATCTTTTCAAAGTAGCATGTACGCCTTTTACCCCTAGGAAAATTGTTATTGCTAATTGTAATAGGAAATGCGCTATATGACATGAATCATGAAGTAGATAGGGAAAATGGGAAATGTGATATACAGTTGAACTAAAGGGGGATAATTCCTCAAAATTCAAGCCAAGATATTAGACTTGGAAGTCACTAGAAAGTACAGATTAGGGAACTTAAATTATTCTTAATGTTCCTTAGCTATGTATATGGCTTGATATGGAGGTTAGTTAGGTGTACAAGTACTTGGATAACGACAGAAGAATAAATAAATTAGAGGATTGAACCTCTATCATCATCATACTTGAGTTTTAAAGCCTTGGACCAGTGTTAAATAATTTAGTTGGTAAACCATCTCTCGTGTTACTCGATTTATTGTCTGTAACTAACATCTGATTCTATTTTGATTTGTTGGAAGCCATTTCAGGTTTGAACATTTTGTCTTGAACTTGAGTTTGATCTGTAGTTTCTATTTTTGATTCGATGCCATGCCGTACGTAGCTAATTCAAAATTTAAAATAACAAATATCATGGCTAAATTAGTCGAATTTACTACCTTATAAAATAAGAAAGTGTTTAATCAGTTAATTTTTAACAAGCTGAATATCCATCACTTATTAATTAATTTTTAATAAGAAAGCTTATTAATTTATTATATTTTGTAGAATGCGAACACCAACACTTATGCTGAATGCTGCTTGGTCCACGATGTTTCAATTCATTTTTGGGGTGAATGTGCGATCATATCTGTCGATTAACAAAGTAGTTCCTTCTTCCTCTATTAAGAATGTTTGACCCTGAGAACTTAAGTTTATACAACAAGTTGCCAAATTACGCAGCCTTTCAGGTATTTGGTTTCCTATGTCATGCTACCATAATTCCCGATAAAAGACCAAAAAATATCTTTGAAGGTCATTCCAACATTTTTGATAGGGTACCCCCTTGGTTACAAGGGTTATAAACTCTGATCTCGCCTCCAACCAATTTTTTGTCTCACGAGATGTTAAGTTTCAAACAGACTTTTCCCCCTTTGAACTTCTCTCCATAACAAACAACTTATTCAAATCCTTTTCAATCCATTGTATTTATTACCTTTGTCCATTTTAGACGTGACCCCTCAACATGATCAAACCCAATTAACTACACATTCTCCTCTAACCCTTCAACAATCCGCTTGAACACAGAACACTAATCTACCTACAAGACTAGTTATGTCATACCCCACAAACCATGTCTAACCATCTTTCATATGATTGACTTTCCCTACTTATAAGACCTTCATTTTCCATCTCACCGATCATTATGAGCCTCAATTTTATCATCAAGGTATGCAATTCCTTGATTGGTGTAAAGCCATGGCTGTTGTAATTGAGGCTTTAGAGACAAATAATGCATGGTTCGTTTTTCCTCTCCCTAAATGTAACATCCCATTTTTCATAATAAATTAATATAAAATTTTAATTAATTAATTTGGAGTAATATAATATTTTTGAGAGATATTTTAAAATAATAGTAGTTATTTTATTTGATTTATTTTTGAAAATAGTGAGGAGTAAATAAAATAGAATTTTACTAATGTGCTACACAAAATATAAGCTTAACATTTTATTTAAATGTGTTAAGGTTAGAGTTATCTCGCTTTATCAAATTAACTTGTGTGCCTTGTGATTAGAAGAAGAAGGAGAGTCAAAGACTACAAGAGAAAAGTTCAAAAACCTAAATCCAGATTTTAACATCAATCAAGATAAGGGAAAAGTGAGAATCTCGTTCTGAGTGTGAATTATCTATTGGATAGTGGGATTGACCCCAATTCCATTGTTTGTATATGTATGCATGAGGGATCAAACCTAATTTTTTTATTATTGCAATGTGCATATAGATGTGTCTATGATGTCTCTGATTTCTAAGCATGTTATTGTACTATAGTCATGCTCTTAATCTATGAATTTGTCCCTATTGAGTGCCTATGGGTTCCTTGGGAGGAAATCCTAAGGACAAGATACAAAACAAATTATTGATGAAATAATTGTATGTAGTAATTACTTGTAAAAAAATGAACTAATTAGATTATAGATACCTTTATTAACATGAATTCACAGTAGTAGTAGAACCAAACCCTTAGAGAGTGAAACGCAAATTATGCAAATTATGTTTTTACTAATACCACATCAAGTGCCACATTGGGGTCATCAGGCACGAGAGTATGAAATACTTGCGACGTAATGACCTAGGTTTGAGTGCAATAACATCGAGTGTGAAAGTTTCGAATTGCTTGTGGTACAAATGACATCGTGAGTGAATTTGGTCACACCAAATATGGGAGCTCTAGGGGACTCTCTATTGTGATCTCTCTTTGGGCATAAGAAGAATCACCCTGAGCGTGATCCTTCTAGAGGCTCGCAGCCTCGTTCGCACTGGGCACAAGGCACCCCACGTTGAACATTGTCTTGTCCCAACAGACTTTTATACTTGGAACTATGTTTTTTAATTAATTTAGTATTGTTAAACGAATTACATGATTTATTGAATGTGAGAGTGAGTAATCTATGAAATGTCAGGTGAATGAATAGTATGTAGTGTGCCTAAGAATAAGAATTGAGAATATATGAGAGACATTAAATGCTTATGATGTTGTTCATAAGTTATGAGACATGTGATGTGTGTAAATGAAATAAGTGAGCAAACCTAAGAATGACTTATTAGTAAAATGAAATGAGAAATATGTGTACTGTGAATATAGATTTTTCTTTTTTATCTTATTTGAATTAGAAATTTTGGATTTACTTTATTTAAAAACATTTCCACAAAGTGTTTTATACTTGTATAACAATTTATTTGATTTTAATTTTCGGATGTAAAATTTGAATGTGATATCTTTTGCTCATAGTTTTAGTTAATAAATAAAATTTTTTTGAAATTATTTTTTAGTTAATAAATTTTTTGAATATATATATATATATATATATATATATATATATATATATATATATTGAAATAAAAGATATCACATCAAACAAGCCTTTTGTTGTTGACATATAAAGTTGATGGTATCATTAAGTGGAATAAAGCCAAACTAGCTGATATTTTTATTAAAGCCCTACTTATATCTAAGTTCTTTCTGTTACTATCTAAGTTGTGAACTTTGAACATTTTTTTTTTTGCCCATCTTGAGGGGGAGTTTTACAACTGGTTAGTTTTTAGTTAACCCATTTTTTTATGGTTCCATCTCTTAGTTTTTTATGCTTGTATATAAGTTTGGAAACTTTGTACATTAAAAATGATTCAATTTCATTTTTACATCAATTTTGGACAAACTTTTCTCTCTTACTTTTCCTCTCGCTCGCACAAGGCCCTGTGTGGTAATAAAAGTGAGAAAACATAAAAATGTTGATACGATAGATAATATGATTTAATAAAATGAAAGAAAAAAATGATAGGTGTTGTCAATGGAGTTATTGAATGTTCGCTTATAATATCACTATTTTGACAAACAATGAACAAGCTTATAAAATAAATTCATTTTATAAGCCCAATAATAATAAAACATAAAACAAATTATATTGAAAACTTTTAAAGAATATATATAGTTAGCATTTCAAGAAAAAGGGAAAAAAATTACACCTAGAATCCACTATTGATCGAAAATATTAAATAGATATCTACTTAATAAGGACGAGATAAAGAGCAGGTAATAATTACTAAAATACTTAGATTTATAAATATTTTTTGAAATTACTAAAAATATTTTTAATTATATAAAAATTAATTTGACATAATTTATTCTTACTATATACACATATTATAGTTATTAATTTTTAATAAAAAATATATGTTCCGAATTTACTTATTTTTACACACGGACATTTTTTAAAAATATATTTTTATTTTTATTTTTATTTTTTAACAATTATTCACATGTACGTGTGGAAACTTTTATATATATAAATTATTAATACTTGCATTAAATGATGTGGATTACCGGAGTGCTATTGCCTACACTTGTCTAATTCTATTGTTATCTCTATATAAATTTATTATTAGTTAAAATTTATTAAAAATTATAAATTAGAAAAGAATCATTAAGTGAAAAGTGAGATTAAAAATTTTTGATTTCTAATTAATTTTAGAAAATAATAAAGAGCATTATAAACTACTAGAATTAATCTAGTAGTAATTAAAGAGTTAAAGCAACATGTATAGAATTTTAAGTTTAAACCTTTTTGTCATTATAATTCTAATATAGATAATATCAAGAGTATTAAAAAAAGTATATGAGAAAATTTTAATTATATATAACTAAAATTTATAATAAACTATATAGAAATAAATATTATATTTAAATATATAAGTTATGTATAAATTTTGTATAAATAAATAATTTTAAACATATAAATTATATTAAAATTATGATAAATAATAATTATTTTAATTATTGATTATTTATTTTAAAATATTAAAATTTAATTTATAAATAAATATGACAAATAAAAATTAAAATACATTAAAAAAATAAAATAATCTCTAAAAATTCTTTTCTCAAAATTTTTAAAAATATGATTGTTAAAAGTAGTTTCTAAAAATGCTACCGCATAAAATAATAAATTGATGATGTGTTTAATATATATACTGGAATTAATATGTATCATGGTTAATAACCCTTCAGTTTTTTTTTAGTACCGCCTTAAAATGAAAATTCAGGTGAAAATATTAATTATTTAAAAAAAAATCTCAAAACGTGTGGTTTAGCAATAGGGGTTATCCACGCTTAAGCAAGATGAAGGGTTCGACGGTGGATACTCCATGGAGGAGAAAAGAAAAAGTGTATCATGTGTGGCATCAGAGTATCTCGTACCCATTTCACATGACATTTTATTAAAAAAAATAAATAAAAGAATAATAGAAGAAATCATATGCTATCGCGAATTCATCGTATGCAACACAAGTCTACCTAGTTAGCATCAAACACAGACTTGTGTCACATGTGAAGAGTTCACACGGAACTTCCATTCTAATTTTTGCTTCACCCATAAAATTTATTGTAACCTTTGATTGCTCTTTTCTTTTAGTTAGTTGATATTTAAAAATTTTTCAATAAAAATTACATTGAGGACAACATAATTTTGAATTAAAATCTAATTCATATTATCCTTATCCTCTCACATTAAGATCTTATTTAAAGTGCTGGTGGCTTACATTTTACTGACATAAAGTATTATTAAATTGATGAACACACTTGTACGGTTCTACCACCACCATAAAGTAGTTAACCAACAGTAAATCTAGGACCGATGGTGAGGGTACCTTGGCTTCTCCACTGCCATGTTGCCACCAGTAAGAGTGACCTTATTCACCTTATTCATCAACCCATGCTCTTCAATCTTCATCTTTGTCAACAGATCCAATCCAACAAAAACTCCTCAACAGTTCCATTCAACATTATATAATATAATTTGTTGGGTATTTTGAGATATTTCAAAAAATTAATTTATTTATGAGATTATTTTGAATTTGAATTTAAATTTAAATTCAATTTAGTTTATTAATTATAAGTTTTAAAGTTTAATATAAGTTTTAATAAGATATAATAATTTAACTATTGTAGTTTTAATTATTATTAAATTTTCAAAGTTTTGAAATTAATTTTTTTTTAAAATTTTCAAACCACAAATGGTTAGATCTTTATACGTTGGGTATTGCTCTCCTTTTTATTGCTCACTCTCAATTCTTTTTATTCTCTTTTTTAATTAAAAACTTGTTAGTATATTGTATGTCACAAGAGCTTTATTCAGTTCATGATCAAGATATATAAACAATACAATCCACATTTTTCATGGACACCGAATAAAATTTGTGAAAGGTTGGCTGCCTGGGATGCGTCTCTAACCGATAGAGAGCATTTATGAATGAATCGTTGAAATATTAAAATATGTATTCAATCGTTACAAATGATAGTGCTTGAGTGTATCACTTAATTTAAATTGTTAATTCATGAATCATGAATATATTATTTAACATTTGATATGTTGCTTCATGTTAGAAATCGTCTAACTTATTGATTTATTATTTCATTTAATACATGACTTGTAAACACACTGTTTAAGTTAAAAGTTGCATTTTCTTAATGTGTAGTCTATATATAAAAAGTAAGAGGAGCCAAAGTAAAAAATAAATAAATAAATAAATAAATAAAAATAGATATTGTTGTGTTATAAAAAAAATGTAGTAATTGATGTGCTGTCTCAATTCCTTCCTGTCGAAGACAAGTAAACATTGGACTTAGGGGGCGGATTGATTTTAACTAAAAATATTAAAGTCTTATTCTTTAGGGAGCCAGTTGCCCCTCTATCCCTATATGTAATTTCGTCCCATGAACAGTGAATTACTAATTTAGTCGAGGATGTCAAATCATTCTCTAAAATTAACCAAATGAAAAAAAAAGTATAGAATTTATAAATGATCAATGAATATAGTCTTTTTGCTAAACGGTATCATTTAACATTGTCAAAAGTACTGAATTGTCACATTAATGTGTTGAGGTGAAAGCCAAGTAATAATCACACACATATGGTTTGTCACGTATCATGGATGAATTTGATGACCGAATTTTCTTTGATTTGGTGGTGGGTGATGTGGTTTTGATGATTGTTGCTTTTATGTTTGGTGTTGGTGCTAAACGCTAGTAGCCATTTTACCTTTTATTTATTCTAAAGACTAATTTGGCCAATTCCTACAATATCATGAACCAATAATATAAGATTCTATATATCTCTCTATTGCATCTATCATTTTTCCCCCTTCTGCCTCTTTTCTTTGCCAAGGTGTACATACTTCCAAGTATGAAAATAAATTCTACTAAAAATTGAAGTGAAAAATAGTCCAGGTTTATTTATGGAGCAAGTCGTATATATATATATATAACTTTTCAAAACTAGATTTTTGACTAAAGAAAATATCACACGAAGTGAATTTAATTCGTGCAAGCATAGAGAACGAAAATGTTGGCCTGCGGCACCTGCAAACGCAAAGAAAAATTGTCCTAACCCTTTTTAGTCTCGTCCAGGTTAAATTCCCAGTGCAAATCGACAATTATCTTCTCTCTTTCTCTCTCTCTCTCTTTTTTTTTTCCAAACTATTCCCCGATAATAGAAATTTTATCATTTTTTCGTTATGTTTTGAGAGACTAACCTCTTTTGCTGTTTCCAATTCCGTTGGTGACAATTATCTGTCCAGCATAATGGTCTAAATTGTACTTACTTTACTTAAAGAGGTAGGCCAAAACAAGTTTCCCACTTTTGTTTTATTTTCCACCTTAAAGCCATAGAGGAAGGGAAAGAAAACAAGGGAGATGAATGATTGAGATAGACGTTTTGAAGAGATATTCAAACTGCCATCACTTGCTCTCAAATGCATGGACCCCTCTTTTGTCTCCCTAACCCTATAGCTACGAAACTTGCCTACCCTATGCTATACCTCATGCATCCTCAGCCATAAATCCTCCTCTTCTAAGCATCGCTTAAGATTTATAAATTCCTTACATCCTCCTCTACCTCCCCCCACTCCTCTCCTTAATTTGTTTTCCACTAGATTGAGTATAGCCCTAGTTAACAACCCCAAGAATTTCAACCTACACCATCTTCTCACTTAGATGGATCCATCCCATGTTATATTACCAAACTCCTACCTAGCTCTTTTCCTTTGACCATAGGGGAAGAACTCTGAACCCAATCATTTTTCAAACTCACCGTCTTCAATCTGTCTTCTCTAAGCCAGCTAGCTCGCTAGACAATACCAACCAAACCCACCTGAACAACAGTGCCCCAAAGACCACATAATCACACATATATCCCAATTATTAACCACAGTACTACCTTTATATATAAACCCTAATTTTCTTTTTATCTTTAAAAATCAAACTCATTATCAGATAGTACACAACTATTCCAATCATTCACGCACGTTGTTGAATCAACTGAATTATTCATACCACACTCACTCAACCCTAAAATTTATAAACACTCAATTCACACGAATTCTCTTTCATCTTATTTCCATCTCATTTTTTAATCTTTGTCTCTCTTCACTTGTCATCACATCTAACCTTTTTTTATCTATATCTTTTTCTCTTTTTTTCCGCGTAATCCAATATCAGGAGTCTATATATACACATGTCTCTCACCAAACATAAAACACATCTTCTGCACTAAACACACACTCATCCATCCCAACTCCCAAGTCATCCCCAAACCCTAAACCAAACCAGAAGAAAAAGAGAAAGTGCAAGAGTGCAACATCCTCGTAACATCACACGTGCTATTCCTCACCCTTAGAAAGACCATACTATATATATAACATGTCCGCCGCCATGGCCGCCGCAGCCGCCGCCGCCATGTCGGGATACCACAACTCCTCGGAGAGACAAAACCTTGAGGAACCGCAAGCGCCATTCACAGCTGAAGAACAACGAGCGTGCGTGTCTCCTCCTCTGAGCAGGTACGAGTCGCAGAAGCGGCGCGACTGGAAGACGTTCGGGCAGTACCTCCGAAACCACCGGCCACCGCTGAGCCTCTCGCGGTGCAGCGGCGCTCACGTGCTGGAGTTCCTGCGGTACCTGGACCAGTTCGGAAAAACTAAGGTGCACGCGGACACGTGCGCGTACTTCGGGAACCCGCAGGCTCCGGCGCCGTGCACGTGTCCGCTGAAGCAGGCGTGGGGCAGCCTGGACGCGCTGATCGGGCGGCTGCGCGCGGCGTTCGAGGAGAACGGCGGCGCGGCGGAGATGAACCCGTTCGGGACGCGCGCGGTGAGGCTTTACCTGAGGGAGGTGAGGGACGCTCAGGCGAAGGCGAGAGGCATAGCGTATGAGAAGAAGAAACGAAGGAAGGGTCAACAGAACCAAGTGCAGCACCAAAGTGATGCCATGATGATGATGATGAATTATTCGAGTGTTCCTCACCACTTGTTGTTGTCTGATTCGAATGCCACGGCTTCTGCTTCTGATGGGGTTTCCTACTTCTCATCCCAGGATGGCTTTAATTGATGATTTTGTGATCATGTGCTCACTATTATTAGAAGCTTCTCAGGGTAATATCTGATTAATACCAGAGTTTTGTTATATATATGTGTGTGTGTGATTTGGTGGAAAGTTCAAGGATTTCCTTCCTACATTACAGAACTAGCAAAATATGTTAGAACAATGTTATTGTTGTGAAGTAACACCAACTTTGATGGTGTCTAATCATGTAGTTTAAGTGTGAATTTGATTAATAACAACAGTGTTATATATGCACCAGTTTATTCATTTAGAAATGCTATGCTGCTGATCCTTCCTCTAATTTTTACCTAAATTTATTTTTATAATTTTACATTTTAAAATGTAAATTGAGATATTCTAAAGTTACAATTAGTTTCAAGTTGTACAAAAAGCCGAGAAGGAATTATGAAAGCATTGTTTTTTGTCGGGTAGGTATAACTGAAGTTTCATGTAAGATCCACGAAGTTGAAGAGAGATCTACAAATGATTATGTATTGTCGCGAATAGATAGCAGGTTTTTCTTTTTAAAATATTTTCTTTACTTCAATTCAAAAATTTTCTTAAAAAAGGAGGAGTTCAATACTATTCAAACTAATAATTTATTGATAATGATTATAGTCTTTAGTAATTACTAACTATTTATTTGTTCTTTCATCAATAAAAAAATTACAATATCAATAATTACTATTGTTATCATTATAATCTTATAATTTAATTATATTTTTAGTCATTTATTTAATTTTTTATATTTATTTTGATATTTTATTTTTTTTATTTGGATTGATATTGTGATAATAATAATAATAATAATAATTTTATTTTATGATACAATTTTGAATCAATTTTTTATTAATTTGCGACATGAAACTTGAAACATTAGATTTAACTAAATGAAAATTAAGAAATTCAATTAATATTTGAATTCAAAAATATTATAGATATAGTGAAAATTGTATAAAAAATATGTCCCATGAACAATTAGAAATTTTTTTTATAAGCAAAATAAATTAATGGGAGTACAAGGGATACCCCAACTCATTACAAAATACAAAGTCACCTAAACAAAATCCAACGTAATCCTTACAAAAGGTAATCACCAGATTGTAATGTCTACCACCATCACAAAACTAGGACTATAAAATGTCATCTAATAATCAAAAAAGTTCAGTAATTAAAAAATTGTATGAAATTATATTTTAAAAAAATTTAAATTATTTTTAAACTTATTTTTATGTAATTTTTTTATCATGTTTGTAACCTTTTTTTTTATTTAGACTTCAATTGTGTTTAATAATGTTCATATAGGTGAATCTAATGAAATAAATTTTAAATCTTGAGTCAATAAAAAAGTCTAAAAAGTATAATTTAAACATATCTTCTAGAGAAAAAAAAAACTTAAAAGAAACTTCAAACTGCTATTTCTTTTCTTTAATAATGATTATTAATTCGTAACTGGTTATAATTTATAGTTTTGTAAATGAAATTCTATATCAAATCCAATGAGTTTAAAATAAATTTGTAAATAACTATTGTTTTTTGTGTCGATCTAGATATTAATTTGTTCCTATTAACTGACAAATAATTTTATATAAAAACTAATTCTTTTTAAACTGTTTGCATCGATGACAAAGTCTTTTAAATCGTTGTTATGACTTATCTCAGTTGGGAGATTTAGACACACTCTTTTCTTTTCTTATCAATTCAATTTTACGTCTCTCCTCCCAAAATACTTAATTAACCAGGCCACTTTACAGTGCCGGATTTAATTTTTTTTTTTAATACGGGATTTGATTCTTTTAAAGTCAAGAAATTCCACTTTAAAAAATAAAGGACTGTAATTATTATTAATTAAAAAAATTAACAATTAATATATTATAGTTAATTTTAAATTTTATTTTGTATGAATTTGATTTTATCATAATTCTTAATTTTTAATTTTATAATTAACAATTGTAAATACATTTTATCCTTCTAAAATATATCCTACTTTAAAAAACTCAAATTTCTATAGTTTAATATTACAGAGTGATTCTAAAAATTAGAGGGGTTTTTTTTTTGAAAAATTATTTCATCTATTCAATTTATTAGGAGGCAAATTAATGAAGTATTTCATATATAGAGATGTCAAACAGATTGAGCTGACTTGATCCAATCTAACCTACACGAGTCAATTATTATTTTATGATAGACTGGCTTGGTATATATTATTTTTGGACTGTTATTTTTTTGTCTAATTTGACCATGCAGGGCCATCGGGCCAAATTGACTTGATTAAAAAAAATACATTTTATAAAATTAAACCTATTTTTTATAATAAAAATTATAACATGATTAATTGATATTATATATTGTCATGAAACATTATTAGTTATTTTTATACAATTATGAAACACCCTATCACTACAAGTTAATTACAAAAGTTATTTTAGCAATATTTGCACATAAATTATGTTGATTTTGTTTGTCATTCTTTTCCTTAAAGTTGAAAGTCCAACTTGATTATTTTTTTAAATTATATTGTACTGTTTACAATTTAATGCTCAAATAACAATATGATAAATAATAAACAAAGGTTAGAAAGAAAATGTAGCACTATCAACAAATAATAAATTTTGTATTTTCTTTTAAAATTTTGATCATGCTATCATTGGTAGAGGCATTATCCAATGCAAGGGAAAATATTTTTCCATCTATCCTCCACTTCTTAAGAGCTCCAAGCAATCTTCCAAATAATACTAACCTAGTATGCGAACTACTCAATTTACAAAATGAAAGTAACTTACTATTTAACCTCCAATTTAAATCAACATAATAAACTGTCACAGTTATATAGCCTTAAATAATTACAAATACACATACATCATAAGTAAAACATATTGGCAAATGATAAACACACCTCCACTCTCGTATAAACACACCCCTTTTTTAAAAAAATATATAAAAAATATCTAAATTACCCTTAAAAAAAATAATATTCCTAAATTTACACCCCATTCCCCGCACCCCCGTTCCCCGCACTCCCTTCCCCTCACTCCTTTCCCCTCACCCCACACCCCCTTCCCCGCAATATATAATAAATAAGAGGAGCAATATATTGTTGAACTAAAACACAGTCCGCTTGACTGAAAATAATTTACCGGCAATATCTGCAACTTTAACATCGTAGACTTAGAAGGTTATAGTGATGATGTAATAGTAACTGTTTTTTTTAATACTATGTACCGTCAGATTGGATGCATATTGGCACCTTTTCTTTTGATTCTTCTGTAACCGTCCTGACAGAGAGACTGACTTTTCCGGGGAAGATACGGAAAGGAGAAACCATGGAAAAAATGTTACGGTCTCTAGGTTGTTGCCTGTTAGATAATGTTAAATCTGGAATCTGGATAGCTGGTAATTCCCAAGTTAACTTTTGCTCTAGGATTATCCTTGAAATGAATTATGTCACCAATTTATCTCAGTTATGTTTAATTAACTTCATTTATTTGACATGGTTAATTTTTCAGACCTGCAGCTTGTAAGATGCCCGGTTTGTGACCTCAATACGTGCGATGGTAATTTGAATACAATCCGAAGAGCCCTGCATATCCCTATCCCCTTTGTACTGAGATTGCTTGCCTTCTAATTTAGACAAGAAATATAATACTGCCGTGAATATACATCACTGATCACTGTGTTGTACAGGAAGGGGGGGTGTAGGGGTGCGGGGAAGGGAGGGTGTGGGGTGCGGAGAAGGAGGGTGCGGAGAACGGGAGTATGTGGAAGGGGGTTATAAATTTAGGAATTTTATTTTTTTTAAGGGTAATTTAGACATTTTATATATTTTTTTTTTAAAAAGGGATGTGTTTATAGGAGGTGTGTTTATCATCTGCCAAACATATTTTATTAGGAGTAATAGTTAAAACATTCTTTATTTTTTCAATTTAAAAACACGTTACTACAAACGGTGTAGCCCAACTCTAAATTATTGTAAGCATAAGCAAATACAAAATATATATATATATATATATATATATATATATATATATATGAAAGACTATTACTGTATTAGTATTATTATATTTTATTATATTATTTTATATCACATTACAATATTAATTTAAATTATTTTAATTATTAATTTAATAGACTAATTCATAAACTTGTAGACTAGTGAAAAAATAGTTTAATTCTATTTAAGTTATTTTTTCAAGATTCAATCTAACCTTATTTTTACTTGCTAATTTATTAAGTAGAAATTCTAATAAATTTTCTGATTCTCGTACCTTTCCTGTATTACCTCAGTATATCCAAAGTCTTATTGCAATGGAATTGACGTGATTTTGTGGTAAAAAATATTATATTAAATCATACACATAAACCATAAAAGGGATGTGCTTAGGGGTGGCCAAAATAGGCTAGTCTGATTCACCAATAACCTATCAAAAATGGGTCGTGTTGGGTTATCATTGAAAAATGGGTTAGAAATGTTGGTTCATCCTGTCAAAGGGCAAACGGGTGGGTCAGCGAGCTAGCTCGCATACCACTAAAAAATTATAAAAGAAAAATGTATCTTATGTTCAAATTAAAAAACTGCTACGAATAAATAAATATAATCACATAAAATTAAAAATGCATACATATTGTGCATAATATATGTTCAACAAAAATAAATTACAAATTTATAACAAAATTAAATAGAAATTAGTCCACTTAAAATAAAATCAAAATCAAGTTACAAACTTACAAATTACTAATAATCTAAATTTTCTAATAGTTCACAAATGAAACCCAATTACTTATGTGGGTTGGCAGGTTGTGACGGGCCAACTCACCATTTGGCCCCGCTAGTTGGCGGACTTGATGGCTTGACGGGTTGGAATGATGGGTCTGGCCTGTCAATTCTTAGCGAGCCAATGAGTCAATCCAC
Source organism: Cajanus cajan (assembly GCF_000230855.2). Lineage (NCBI taxonomy): Eukaryota > Viridiplantae > Streptophyta > Magnoliopsida > Fabales > Fabaceae > Cajanus > Cajanus cajan. The sequence goes on from NC_138518.1 coordinate 65,512,034, forward strand.
AGGTCACATCCCATTTTGCCAATGAGACAATGAGCCAATGCGCTAAAGGAACTCAAGTGGTTCTTACTTGCTATCGAGTGGTCATTTGTTCAAAGTGAATAAAATCAAGAAATTAAGTTATGTATGTTATATACATCAAGTTATAAATAAATTTATGAAGAGGAACTATTGCTTATTATTGAGTGATTATTTGTTTTTGATAAGTAGCAATTTGACTAAGTTTTTGTTCCCCAATAAAGTACAATATAATGGTAATTTTCTTTAAATATATTTTGTATATAATCTTTTTAACTTTGTATATATTTGATAAAATTAATTTATAATTTATAGATCAAGGACTAAAAATTTAAATTTGATAACTTATAAGTTAATTTATGAGTGGGTACGAATGGACTTAAATTGGATTTGTATTATTTTTTTACACGATCCAATTAAATTTAATAGAATCGTCTGGATTGAATGTCTCTAAATTTTTTTTAATAATTTGAGTCAAACCAATTCGACTATAGTTAGATTGGATTGAATCGGATCATCTGAATTATATATCATTTAAAAAAAATAAAAAATAAAAGTTTGAAAAAAAAATAAATTAAGGTTATATTCATTCCCATATTGTATGAATAGTTGTAGCATACCTATACTTAAACTCTAATTGTGATAAATTGAGAGGAAATAAAAGTATAGAACTATAAACATGTAGACTATCATATGATAATTGAAGTGTTATAATATTAAGAATGAATAGAAAGTTTGGTTGGCATCTTCAAATAATAATCCTTTTTTTACTAAGAAATTCTAAATCTTTATAAATTATAATGATTTATTTGTTAGATTGAATTGTATTAAATTTTCAACATCAAAATCTGTAAACTAATTGGAACTTGTTGAATTTGCATTTTTCAATTTGATTCCAACCATTCATCAGTTTTTCAAATTGATCTAGATTCGTGACTAATCCTAAGTTTACTAATAAAATTAAAATATTTAATAAAATTAGTTAATAAATTATCTAATTATTGTAAAATGACACATTTATTTGATAATAAGAAGATAAAAATGATTTCAAGTAAATTAATGATGATAAAAAAAGAGAAAGAAAAAAAAGCAAAGTTATAAAAATAAGTTATAAGTTACTTTAATTAAATTATAGAAATAAGTTATAAGTTTCTAAAATATACCACACAAACTTATTTTAGTCAAATAAGTTGATCAAAGAAAAATTATAAGCTCGTCAAGTGTCTCGCAATCTTAAACCTATTGTTTCCCTTGAAATTAAATTTGTATTCTTTACGCCGTCAAATTGATTATCTCATTTATTTAACTTGTACTTAGAGCATTATGATTTGATATATCTTTTATCCTTCCAAATTGAACTCAACATAACAATATTTATAACAATTCTCGTCGTCTATTCCACCAGCTGAGTTAGATGAACGATGAGAACTATAGTTAAAATTAATATTTAACAACTTCAAGTTGAAAAAAAAAATGTATTTTTAGATAATTACATTAAAATAATTATATGTATAAAAAAAAGTTTTAGAAAGGATAATGAATGCTTTTTAATGTATGACAAAAATTTTAAAAGAGTATTGAATTAATGAAAAAGATTATTCATTAAAAAAAAAAGACTTGAGTATCAAAAAACTTGAGTTTAACGTCAGGAATCTTGCTATCTCGAGCAAATCAGAACACTTCTAGACAGAAATATTTAAAATTGAGGGACAATTAACGTATTGTGTATTTATGAGCGGGTAACATTTAATTTCGAACAAGTTCTTAGTTTGTGGTGTTGAGAATTGGTCCCCATATGTTGAATGGTGGGGAGTATATCCAGTTTTACTGTTTTTGACCCTTTAGTTTATGGTATTTATGCAGCAGAATCAAAGTTTAATGGCATGCACTAATGACCCGCACAAATGAAGCAACAATCATATTTACGCACTCCCATATTATCGTTATTTTTCTCTTTATATGTCTCTCTTCTCATTACATTAATTTCTCGTCATATATTTCACTTCTCTTGTCTCTTCTTATTTCTCACTAGGTAAAATCTATACCAATCATTTTCCCTAATGGAAAGATTCCACTCATTCATGGATAAGGCAGTGAAACTCGTTAGAGCCAAGGCAGTGGGGGAAAAAGTGGGGCAAGCTGCCAAGCTTTCGCATTTAACTTTTTACCGAATAGTTTAGGTAAGCTATCATTTGCAGCAAAATTAATTGATAACCAATCTTGGTTAAGATCATTCTAGTTAAAATAGTTTTACATGAACATTATGTCTTTGCCAAATGATAATCACTATAAACGTTTTCATTCAATATAATTATTCTAATTGGTATATATCAAATATACACTAAGAGATCAGAACAAGTCAACACAGTTCATGGCTAGAGATAAACTTCTTTCGCCTCTGAATTTAATTATAAGATGCCTATCAATTTCAATTTTCAAGGGTTGCAAGGGTTTGTTGATACTGGGCGATATATTACGCACAATTATCTAATAAAAGAAAATTATATTCCGATTAAGTCCAATAAGATGCGCATCTAAGTAACAATTTCAGAACGCACAAAGGATTTACAGAACGCGTGAAAAAATCTCTTGAAAGTCGATATAACTATTTTCTATTTGTAATAAGGTATAAATACACTGCCTGAAATTTTATTTTATTTTATTTTTTCATTTTTGTTAATATATAAATAAAATGTGAATTATTTTGACAATATAATAGCGACCCTAAAAATCATATCAGATAATTTAATCATACATTGATGAATTATATGTTTTGATGTCCTGATACCAATTTGACAGCAGATAGAAGTAGCTTACAGACTTGAACGGGAGTCAATTTTAAATGCTCCAGCCTACGGAAGTACCTAATAGTTTTACAAGCAGCATTTAGCACTAGGCATGTCACACATCAAGCAAACGAGAATTTTGCTTGTTGCATTGCATCGAGACTAAAACATGAAAAGAGAAATAGTATAGGTAATAAAATCACACTCATGCCGAACCTAAAACAAATATGTAAGAACAAATAAATGAAATATGGTTCGGTCCCAACAAGAAAAAAGCAAGGATAGCACACGTTTCTGACTCACCCATACACATATATAGACACCTCAGCCTCGAAGATAATAAATCAGGGTACAAATTTAATGTCTTTGAAATATTCATGTTCAAGAGCGCTCCTGGCAGTAATTCTTTTGCTGGGGTCCAAGCAAAGCATGTTCTGGAATACAATATAAATGCACTACTAAGCACTGGAAAAAAAATCAATAATAATTTGGGGAGGACATAAAACATTTGCATATTAGTATCTAAAAAAGAACTTAATTGCAAAACATGGATTGATATAAAGGATAGAAAAATAATAAAGATGAAGTAAATTGTTACGGGATCTTTCGCTATGCTAAATAAAGTGTTTCAGAAGATTAGTCCTTAAGTATTGACCAAGAGATACTTGGTTTGCCGAAAAAAAAAAGGGACAGGCACGCGCTGTTAACAGATAATACCACCATACAGGTTTTAAGTAAAGCTACTTGGTACAATTGGAGGGAACAACTAAAATTAGAATCATGACTCATAAGTTCCTCATTTGGCATTTGGTAGAATCATGAGTATTACTAATTGGTACAATTTATTAATATCATTAACAAAAGCATGTGAGACTTGATATCCTCATTTGGCATGGTTATCCTTATCAAATTCCAAATAATGAAGAGTTTCTTAGCTATTGGGCTCATCTAGAAGAGAAAGATTTCCATCTAATACTCATTTTACTGTTACTGCTTCAAAATGCATTTTCTTTTGTTTTATCCCGTTTCTCAACAGAACAAAAAGTACTGTCTCCTTACTAATGATGAAAAAATATAACTTTCGGTAACAATATTACATTTATCACCATAATAGAGAAACATTTGACTTTCTTATTATTTAAAAAATATTATACAAGATGTTCCACTTACAGAAAGAAGATCAAGACCAGCTGGCTCAAGATTTGGAACCACAGTTTTCAGGTCCTGCAAAGTCCAAAATAATATTAAATTCTAAATTTTTATGTAAAGAAAAACCCAACTTTCAATTAAAGCAATGTAAAGACAAAACCCATTTAATTACCTTGGGCGGCCACTTGGGAAAGGCTGATTTAAAATCAGGCAATGATGTAACTCCAGGCCATATATCTTCATTTGGTGTACCCATGATTCTTCATACAAGGAACGATGTGTCAAAATATAAGCATGCATTATGTAGCTTTGTTTATTTATTTGTTACATGCCTGTTTGGAAATTGGAAGCAAAAAATATATGGGTTGCATTATATAGATTGCAATACTTACAATATGACAATTTCTGTACTATGAAGTCAAAAGCCACAAATTAATTGGTTGGCTAATGGCTAGAAATATGCAATGATAATTTAAAGGAAACTATGTTTGAAAAAGAGGATGTAGCAGGTACAAAAATTTTAAGCTATGGCTGAAAATCAATAATCACCTACATATTACCATATTATGGCTTCACCAATCACCCCTCAAGTAGTAGTATACTAGTAGTAGAGTATAGATGATACTATGCAAAAATGGTCCATGCCAGTCACGAGAAAAAAAAACAAAAAACGGATGGGAAAAAGTGTAGGAAAGACAAATGTGAATGTATTAGAAAGGAAGCTCTCATTATATATGAAATATCCTATCATGTATATAAATAGGTGGCCCCACATACAAGGCTCCCCTAGTGGGGTCTAAGGAGGGTATATGTATGTAACCTTATCGTTACTAGTGGAGACCGGAGAGGCTATTTCCAGGATTAGAAACTGTGACCTCAGGGTCACAAGGCAGCAACCTTACCATTGTGCCAAGGCTCACCCTGCCTATCAAGTATATATAGAACTGAAATTTTCTAATTATTTTATTTCCTTGACTGACATGGATGCTTGAGGCTTGTGCCCGATTTATCCTTCAACCACCTGCAACAGACCCAATCAAGCTGTGAATCATCCCATGAAATTATCTATAACTGAAACCTAGACGAGGGCCCCAATAGTATTCATAATCAACTTTAAAAGTTGAAACCTACAGTAACCTAGATTAGGGGTCTTCATTGGATTAGGTCAATCCAATAAAACCAACGAACCAAACTGAACTAATTTAATTGGTTCAGTTTTTTGACAAAATCAACTCCAACACAAAACAATATGATGAAACCTGATCTTCATTGGTTCAGCTTTTGGGTTCATATTCTCAGAACTTGTACCAACCCAAAATCAAACCAATTAATAATATATATATACACACACACATATATATATATATAGGAGAAACATCTAGTTAGAGGGCCTTTTTCATAGAGTGAGAGGAATTAATATTGACCCTTAGGTCTAATCATGAATGGTCAAGGGCTCAAGATTAAAAGGTAAAAGTCATGTGTTTTTTTTAAAACATCACATTTAAGTGACCAATGACATTAAATCTTGACCACCTATGTATGATTGTATGGTCCAAATTTATTCCTCCAACTCTCATTAAATTACCCTCTCACTAGATATATCCTCTATATATAATCTTTTCTAGAATTTGAGAAATTCCCCTACCTTTAGCAAATATATACTAAATGGTATTCTAAATTCAATGAGATTTTAAAAGTATATATAGGTTGCCAACCTGATATCCGAACCAACCCAGTGAAACCAAACCAAATTGTTCACTAGGTTGGTTTGGATTGAGTTTGTTGAAAAAAAAAAATTCAAAATCCAAACCAATTGATTTTGATTGGTTTAGATTTTTTCCTCTCTAGAACCAAACCAAACTGATTCATGTATATCCCTACCCTAGATCTTTGAAATAACAATTTTCCTTTGAAAGAACAGGAAACATCTAAGGGTCTTCATAGCAGTTTTTTAAAACACAAGTGATCTCTGAAATTTAGATGAAACTCTTTTAGCTGAAGTTAAACGTACAGATGGGCAAATAAAAATTTGAGGAACATTCTTAGGCCATCAATGACCAAAAGCAGGCATTTGGAAAAGCTTCTACAGAGCTTTATTTGGACTTATGAAAGTGGCTTATGACCTTATAAGCTCTTTTCAGCTCAATTTAATGAGCTTCACAGTCAAACTTGTGAATAAGCTTTCATTTGACTGAGCTTATTGAATATGTACATCATTAAGCTGTTTACCCAAACAAGCCATAAATATCCAAGCAAGACACTCCTTTTTACTTGGCCTAGACTAGTTTATAGATACTCATTTGGAGGGGAAGGGGGTGTTTTAAGATAGAGAGAAAAAAATTGAGTCAAACAGAGTCTGCAAGAATATGGGACAAAGCAGCCTAGTTGGTCAATAATTCAATTACTTGTCAAAACTGAAAAATGAAAACTAAGCACACTATCCTATGAGCCTATATATACACATGTATGACTGCATTTATATACAAGATAATAAGACAAGAAATGCAAAGTAAAGAATTATAAATCCCCTTTTTAGAGAAAGTTATAAAAAGAATCAAATAGTAACATGCATCCTACAAGGCTACAATCGATACAAGAGCTTTCCAATCCACATGCCACCAAAGAGATTCCCTGGAGACCAAAATTCACAGGCTGAAGAATACAAAGGCCATGTAAAGCACATTTTTTTATTGCTAGTCCACAAACATGCATTTTTGCTTAAAGATCAGAGCATTCGGTTCCAAAAATAAAAAGTGGCCAACAGACATCATATTCAGTTCAGCACATGATGGTAACACTTTACCCTCCTCAGAATGGCCAAAAGCTCAGTATTTAATTAAAAGTATTCCTCAATGGCATGCCCAGAACTCAGTAAATATGAGAGTATAGAAAGCAAATCACAAATATAACTAGCTAATGTACAATCTAACACAACTAATGCAAGCTGTGAAAGAGAATATGTTCAAACTAAAAACTATACACTTTGACCACAAGATACCCGACTAAATTCTAGGCTGATCCAAAGACCACACATCAAGTATATAGCAAATCCCTCAAAGGATTTCTGACATTTTTCCTCCCATATCCCCAAACTGGATAACAAAGAATTGACAGAAATTCAACTCCACAAAAACCAAATGGGTATCAAAACTTTGAGAAATGTTAATGTAAAATACAAGCATATGGGACATCACAAAACATGCATATTATTTGCATTGATCCATCAGATTATTACATCAATACTTAACATTCCAAAATATTAAATACTAAAAAAAGTATTTGCAACCTCCCAATCATTAAGATCCACATTAGTTGGAAGAAGCTAGAGACTGCTATGAGAATTTAGGTGGACATTTTTTGTCAAGTTCTCAGCCAACAGAATTTAATATGCCTTACAAAAAACAAAAAAAAATTATGGCAAAACAACAAAAAGGCTATTCACCTGAATATTTTAAACAACTCATCAATCTCAGAGTCCCCAGCAAAAAGAGGACGTTGATTTACCATCTCTGCAAATATGCATCCCACTGACCAAATATCAACTGGAGTAGAATAATGACGGGATCCAAGCAAAATTTCTGGAGCTCTGTACCACAGTGTTACCACCTACAAGAAACCACCAACACTATCACTCAGAAAAGAAAAAAAAAGATGATATGAAGTTTTCAATGTCCATCTACCATTATACCACAAGATTTATGTTTTAAAAGAATCTACTTCCATAAATCTATCAATTTAATAAAATTTTAATATTTTTTTCATTTGAAAAAAAATAAAGACTATACAATGTGGCTATATATATATATATATATATATATACACACACACACACACACATAAACACGTATATATATAGCCACATTGTATTTATATAGCAAAAGGAACAACGAACCTAACAAGTAGCAAGTTATGTGTTTCATAAATTTAAATTTTCAAATTTATAAGACAAGTAACAAGACAGATAATATGAAACAAACCAATAATCTTTCAGAGTTTCAAATGAGGCAATTTCTTTATGTTTAATTTGCAAAATTTTGAAGAAAATCCACTTCTTACGACTCAGATAACTATCACGTGTTATTTAAAGTAAAACAGTTGAAATTAAGAATCCATTATGCAATTTTCTAGTAAAAACAGATGGAATTAACAAGCCTCTAGTCTTCTCACATGACCAAACCACATAACACGATCTTCTATCATCTTCTCCTCAATTTAATAATAAAAAAAATACAGAATGTAGGACAAGAATAAGTAGAAGGCCAGCTGCAAAAACACATTAATGAATTTTAGATCAGGAGAAGAAATAACAAACTACCAATCTAGTCCCCAATATCTGTTTCATTGTTTTAGCATTATAGGGCAGTAACTAAAGTTTGGAGTTCAAAAACATTCAACCTTAAAATGTGCACAACTGATTTCTTTTCTAGTACATGGGCTCATTAATTTCAAATTTAATTGTCTCCATAGTCAGAAGCCAGTAAAAGGTTGCCCACAAACCTCATGTGTAAATGTTCTAACAGGAATTCCAAATGCCCTAGCCAATCCAAAATCTGCAAGCTTTAGTGCATTAGTGCTACGATCTATCAACAAATTCTGTGGTTTTAAGTCACGATGAAGAACTCTATGTGAATGACAGTAAGCAATGCCACAGAGAATTTGGTAAAGGAACATCTGCAGAAAACAACATTTAAAAATTTAATTTCTAAATTAACCGATCCTCTTTGCCAAAATTACCTCATCTTGTTTCGAAACCACAATAAAACATATTCAATTAATGATGCAAGATAAGGTGGAAATAACTAGTCATGATCAAACATACAAACAATGAAAAGGGAAGTTAACAAGAACTGTGGAAAGGAGCCAAAATCTAATGAATTAAAAAGGCTGCATGTCAGTACAACATCTTTATTGTCATACTGCAATGACTTGAACAAAGAAAACAAAGTTTTTCTACTGATTAACTACTTTATATAATATTTAACAAACACAATACCAAACTCCAAAAACAAATAAGAATCATTAACTTATTGACCTAGACCTAGTTTATTTTTTCCATAGAATAGAGATTTCCTCTTTAGCACCTTCAATTTTAATTAGAACTTAACAGCCCAAATCAATATGCTAAAGGTCAAACTTATTCAGTGCATCACTTGTCTTCAAAACAGGAAACTATTATGGACAAAGTCATACCAATTGACTGCTATCCACGTAACTGGTAATTCATCACAAAAATCATGAGACAAGCATAATATGTATGGACCTGCATTTTTGACAAGCTATAGTTATGTTGAAACCATATTTAATCATCATTGGCTCTCATATTTGCTTTATTTAATTTATGCAAAGACAAGTAAGAGGATGAGAGAACCAGGCATTTGGTGGCAAAGTTGTATTTCTGGATCTCTTATAATTATAAGTCTAGTTACAAAAAGTTCAAAAATCTACAAAGGAAAGAAGAGAAGAGAAGTCGCACTTTTACTTGTCGTAGATCTTTTGCAAATTCTGGAGATGAGTCCATGTGCTTCTTTAGATCCAAGTCAAGGTACTCAAAAACCAGATACAAACGCTTCTCACTGTGTACTACATCCTGCAACCTGACCTCCACACATATGCCAATGATAATAAGAAAGTGACTAAAAAGACAAATAACATTAGGACAATAATGTATGAACTATATGAATCAACATAATTAAATGAACTAAAGTCAACAGGTTTTCTTGGGCCATTCAATCCTAATTTTGAATTTTGATGCATACATAACACCCCACAAGCATGTCTTTAGTAGAACTTACAAAACAGTGCAGACAGAATCTGTCACTTGGGAGCATTATGCTGGGATAGTGAAAATCATAGGGACATTAAGTATGGGTTTTTATTGACATACACAGCTGCACTTGGAAATGAAAATGTTCACACATCATTGGTGCATCCAAATGTCACATACACAAACAATTCACAGAACAGCTATAGGGTTTGTAAGAAAATATATCAGACAGCTTTACCAGTTGACCTAAAATTACCATTTTGAACATATTTAGAGTAACGAAAACAGGTTGTCACAAGACGGACAAAACTGAAGAATATGAACAACACGATAATGGCAACATTTTCTATAATGCAACGTTGAAGTGATCAAGAAAATACACAGATTGTTCGATTAATAAACGCATAAACCATCAGCAACATCATCCAACAAGAGTTTAACCATGTCGAAATAATCACCGTGCCCTACCTAGCTTCTGTCATCTACTATTATTTAAATGCCTAAACATTGGTGTTCTATGCAGAATCAAATACCAAACAAAACGAAGACCGTGTTGAGACATTGAGGCTCACACTGAGCATTACGACCACATAATATTCTTGCTAGTTACACGAATTGCATAATTAACGAGCAACGCATTCCTGAGAAACAGTTAGCAGAAATACCTAACAATGTTCCTGTGCTGCATTTCTTTCAAGAGAGAAATCTCCCGAATGGCGGTGCTGGGAACGCCCTCGTCTTCCTGCTCGAGGCGAATCTTCTTCAATGCGATGGTCTCGTTGGTGACGCGGTCACGAGCCTTGTAAACGACGCCGTAGGTGCCTTCACCTATCTTCTCAACCTTCTCGTACTGCAAAAATCCACAAAACGCAGACATACATATACAGAGCGTAGAGGGAAAGAGTCGGCGGAAATATAAAAAGAGAAAGTGAAAGCGGAAGTTCAAAACGCAGCGCGTTTACATTTTACAAACCTGTTCCATCAGAGAAGCTCTCTAAGTTCAAACAATCAGCGAAGAGAAAAGAGGAAGAGATGAAGAAGAAGATCTGAGAAGTTAGGAGTGGAAGAAACAGTGAGAGAGTGGCGCGGCGGGAATAATGTGTGCACTGTGCAGTGCCTCTCTTGGTCTCAGCCTCCTTTCTGGCCAGAGACTGCGGTCTCTCTTTCTCACCCCTTACTTACTTTACGCGGTCTCAATTTCTTTCCTCACATCCCTGTTCCCAGTACTCTAACTTTTTTTTTTTTAAAGGAAAAAAAATGTTTTTTTTTTCTTTTAAAATTTCTCAAATTTATTTTTTTTCCTAAAATGTTTTTCGTCTAAATTTAATTCTTCAAATTATAACATGTGTTATTTTTTATTCAAATATTTAACTTTATTAGATTAGTGCTTGCATAACTAACAGAGTTACATGCGTAGCTAGAAGTGTTTAAAAAATTGAATTTACGGATAAAAATTTCTTCAGTTTTTATATTTTTCACTGTAAAAAAATTAGTTCAATTCAAATTAATTTGCATAATTAATAAAACACCTCAGATCAGTTTGTTCAATTATTTTTCTGTTTAATTCAATTTGGACGAATTGTTTTTGCAGTTCAGTTCTTATACAATTCAATTTATTTCAATACTTTTGAACATTCCTGATGACATAATTGTTCATATGGACTTTTTTTTGGTTGACGAAGATGGCACATGGCATCCACAAGGCAAATTTTCTTTTTTCTTTTTATCCTTAAAAAACCTTTATATCTTATTTTAGTCTTAATAAAATTTAAGTTTGATTTTAAACCCTATAAAATTTATTTTAGTTCATTGAAATTCAAAGCTTAGTTTTTCTTGAATTCAAAGTTTTATTCAACGACATTTTAATACATGAGAAAAAGAGGATGAGTGTTAATTAGAATGACACGTGAATCTAGTCAACTTTTGACTTTCCTAGTTTTTAGGCAATAAAGAGTAAAATAACTATTAGAATAAAAAAATAATTGATTTTGCTTTTTTCAGAAATTTGCTAATGATTATCAATAGCTGATTTTTCATGATTATGATTTCCTTATTGATGTATAAATGCACGTTATGTTATTATACAATAAAAATAATTCAATTTATTTCCTTCATTTTGGATACCGCTTTGTACATTTCTTTTCAAATGATCAACAAATTGCTCACCTGACAATTGTTGGAATATGTTTAAATATTTCTAATTAAAAAAAATTTAATTTTTTAGTCTTTAATTTAAAAGGAAAATTATTGAAATACAATATCCCACATTGTTATAATAAGATGAAGAATATGAATTTATAAAAACATACAAAGCTTCCATTGATATAAATCTTTTGAGTAATAATTAAAATAAGAGTTTAAATTTAAAATACATAATAGCATATTAATGTAGAGATGTTTGTGAATCTTTGATACATAATATGATATTGAAAAACCTATTATAAACTTTTCAAAGATTTTTCCTCCCATTTGAAGCCATAAAAGAAGATTATAATAATTTTGCATCATCAAACGATTCCATCATGCCCAAATAAAAATTCACAAATAAGGATAAATAACGAAAACAAAGACAGATAATTATTTATTTGTTCATGTCTTAAATAATAGGTTAAAAATCTATTTTAGTCTCTTATAATAATTGTTTGTTTCAATTTAGTCTCACTTTTATTTTTTATTTTAATTTGGTCCCAAATAAATTAATTAGTTTCAATTTGGTCTCTAATGAATTAATTGGTTTCAATGTGGGACTTCTGTCAAAAAAATTTTAACGATGTTAACTATTAGTCACGTGGATGCTACGTAAATGCACACGTGGATGCCAATTGGATGACTTTTTTTTAAAATACCTAAAACCAGAATGGCCCATTCTAGAACCAGAACGGCTCGTTCTGGGTGAACTTTAGGTGTGTTAATTTTGCATCCGAAACGGCCCGTTCCAGGTGCAAAATTAACACACTAAGAGTGCAACCAGAACGGCCCGTTCTGGTTCCAGAACAGGCCGTTCTGGTTCCAGGTGTTTTAAAAAAAAAAGTCATCCAAGTGGCATCCACGTGTGTATCTACGTGGCATCCACGTGGATTTGGTACAAAATATTTCAAACACTGAATTTGATAATATTGTCAATGAAAGTTGATAACTTCAATTATTAAACAGTTGGGCTATACAGTGTATCATTAAGGACAATGCAGTGTATCACTAAAGATAATGGTAGCAGATTTTATTTCATTGTTAGTCAAGCTGGAGTGAACCACTTACTACCAACAACAAGAACCTGTTCTTGAAGAGGTAGAACCTAAAGTAAAGGAAGAGGATAGACAAGACTAACATTTCACCACACAGCCACATGCAGGGACGGATCTAAGTTAATCATAGTAATAATTTTTTTCATTTTTTTATATATATAAAATATTAATAATTTTATAAAATATATATTATTAATTATATTTTAATTATGTTGTTATATTTAATATAATAAATACATTAATATTTTTTATATTTTATTATATTGTTTAATTATTTTTTATTTTGTGGTAAAATTATCTTCATTTTTAATGAAGAAAAAATACTTACTTCAAGAGTAAGTCTTGATAGATTTATTCTACTTAATAATTAATGTTCTATATCAAATTTTTAAAAATTTAATTGTTAAATTAAAAAACTTTTCATGTATAGATCAAATTTATAAAAAAATTTAAAAAATTAAAAATCATATGATACTTCGTTAAATTAATTCAAATTAACATATAAAATATTTTTGTTTTAAATGAGTATAAAAATTTAGAGGACATTAAAAGAAAACAAATTAATAATTCTATTATTTTCACTTAACTGGCGTTCTGAAACGGGCCGTTCTGAATCCGGAACGGACCGTTCTGGTTTCAGAACAGTCCGTTCTGATGTACTGGTGGTGGGTTAATTTTGCATCTGGAACGGCCCGTTTCAGATGCAAAATTAACACACCAATAGTGCATCCAGAACGGCCCGTTCTGATTTCAGAACGAGCGGTTATGGTTCCAGGTGTTTTCAAAAAAATTGGCATCCACGTGAAATCCACCTATACATCTACGTGGCACCCACGTGGCCAATAATTAACTCCGTTTAAATAATTTAGACTGAAGTCCCAAATTGAAACCAATTAATTTATTAGGGACCAAATTGAAACCAATTAATTTATTTGGGACCAAATTGAAACAAAAAATAAAAGTGAGACTAAATTGAAACAAACAATTATTATAAGAGACCAAAATAGGGTTTTAGCCTAAATAATATTTTCACCAAAATCATGACTCTTAAATCAATGAAAGTAATTTTGAATTACGTACTTAAGGAAAGAATTCATAGGAGATAAAAGGATTTGAAATATGCAAGTGTTGAATCTAATAAAAGAATTTGAATTATGGAAAAATTTGAGACAACAAAAAATTATTAAGATAAATTGCTTGGTATAACCAATAAGGTATGATTACTTTGGCACACAATTTTTTGAAACTATAATTTTTGGGGAAAAAATTCAGTAATTGGACCTAAAATATGTGAAGCTTCAATAATAGTCTTAGAGAATAGAAGATCTATGTAAGATCACTTTAGCATAAATGTTAGATGCATCATAGATATTAGAGCAAAAAAGTTTCGCGAGATAAGAAAGAAGTATGGAAAGTGTATATTTAGTCAAATAGGAGAATAATTGTGACAAAAATAAGAAGAAAGAGTCATTCCAATAAGGCACTCAAAATAATAACACTCAGATTTTTCCATTATGATTTTATTACAAAATGACTAATTATTCACAACAAAGATGTTGGTGGGAGACCTAATACAAGATGTTATAAGTGCGACCAATTAGGACACATGAAAAAAGTAACTGAATCTCATGAGCAATAAGAAGAAGTCAACATTGTTAAAAATCAACAAGAACAACAACAACAATATCATGTTTTACAAGTAATAAATCCACAAAGTTTAATTTTATTGACAATGATTATACAAATCATATGACTTATGACATAGAGTTATTTAAAGATCTCAACAAAACTAATATCTTTAAAGTCATAATGGAGAAATGAGCACACATTGCAATAAAAGGTATAAGAACATTTGCAATTAAAAATATTCAAGTTTGAAATCAATTAATTAATATTTGATGTTTTATACATTTATAATATTAATAATAATAAAAATTAAGTGTTGGTCAATTATTAGAGAAAAGCTACAAAGTCTTATTTGAAGAAAATAATTATGTAATTAAAGATACAAACAACAAACAAGTGATCAATGTTCAGATGAAGGAAGAGTCAACTATAAATGATGAAAAATATAAAGATGCATGTCTTTTTAAGAAGCTCAGTGTTCAAGAGGAGAATGAAAATGATGAATAACCACTACTTTTGAAGGAGAAAATCAAGTTAAATGCTAAGGCAGTCCCACTCAAAAAAAATTGTGATAAGCAAAATAAAAGAAAGAAAATAATTATAAAAGAAAAGGAAAGACAAATTTCAAAGTTGAAATTCAAATTGGATGGTAAAGACATTAAGTCAAGGAGGAGAAATTGGAATATGCTTGAATATCCTTAGTTTGAAAAATGGATAATTCAATTCTTAAGAAATTTGTTACATTTTAAATTTTTAGGATATTGTTTAAATAAAAATAAGGATGTTATTCTTATCATTTAGGTTTAGAATATCATTGGTTTCATTTTAAGATTAAGATAATGTAAATATTTAATTTTTTGTATTATAATTTTATTCTATAAATATAGAAAGGTCATGAATAAAATTAGATCAAATTCATTTGATAAAATAATATCTATGCAAAATACAAGTACAAAATAGTTGATCAACAAAGTTACCTACATTATAACTCATGTGTTTCGTATTTTTTCCTTTTTCGCGGTAAGTGATGCTCTTGACATCCCATGTGTATAGTTAGACACTTTAACTTTTTTCATGTTATTATCATCTTTACCATTTCTCACTGGACAATCACCTTCCCTAACACAAATAATAAAAAGGAAGTAATTCATTTTTCTATGATAAATTCAAATTTCAAATCCTTGTGCTTATGCAATGACCTATAACATTTAACAATTACCTTTTCTTTCACCGAATCAAATTCCATTCCAATACTAGGCTCAATGTTGGCTTCTTTAATGATTGGTCAACTTATTTAGTGACCTAAAACAAAATAAAAACATTAACTTGCATATGTCAAATAAATAAAAATAAAATAAAATATAGCTCAAGTATACATCTGAACTTGCATAATTTTTCAAGAAATTTCATTAGCAAAGCATTAAAAAAGCCACATAGCCTTCTGGTCTAACAATTATTGTATCAAGTCCTTGATATTCTAGTGGATATGACAATTTATATATATAAGAAAAAAAAGTAAGAAACAAATAAAAGGTAAAAATGGCAATCACTTCCACGATTTATAGTCTATTGCAACCCAAAGAAAAGAAAATAATATGATCGACAATGAAGTGAGCACCTCATTGTTAAAATATAGAAAAACAAAATGTTCATAAACAAACATACTTTGAAGTTACGTGACTGTTTAATGCGTTTGTATATTAGAATCATTAGATTAAAATTTGATCATGATTGAAAATTGGTATAACTCTTTTTTAGAGTTATATATATATATATATATATGAACAATTTTTTTTAATTAGATATGGGATCAAGTTTATTTTTGTTATATGAGATCTCATTCGTGACATATCTATTGAATTTTTTAATTTCTTTCTTTTTTAATAAGATATGGGATCAAATTTATTTTTGTTATATGAGATCTCATTCGCGCGCGACATATGTATTGAATTTTTTCTCTTCTTCTTTAAACACGTTTCTTATACAATTTAGAGTTTTTTTTATTACCCACTATATTTTAATTTAGTTAGATTTGGTGCGATTATTAAGGATGGTAAAGATTTTCTAATTTTTCACTCGTTGCAGGGTAAAGGAAGGTTAGGGTGAAAGACTTCATTTCTCCGAGAGTCCCACCACTAGAAAAGTCTTCGTAGAGATCACAATTAGGTGAGGTTACACATTTTAGTTTGTTAGTTTTGTGGCTCACTCTACCTTAGTTGTCTATTTATCGGGTCAAATGGGAGGTAAAGATGGGTTGAAATGTTGGCTTATCTAATTTTTTTTTATTAATCTTAAGTTTAAATAAATTATAATAGATTTATTATGTGAGTATTTGACTTATTTTAATATATGTAATTTGAGTTTTTTTTTATAATAAATTTGTTGAAAGAATTATTTTATAATTACATATCTATTTTATTATGTAATAAATTTGATATTTTTATTGAATAATAAATCAACCAAATTTATTGTAATTAATTTTTTATTATTATTTAGATACACTAGTTTATGTTAATTTATGTAAATCCTTTAAATATTGAGAAAAAAAATATTACAAGAGATAACTAAAATATATATGCAATTTTTCTTTCTTTTAATTATTTTGAAATATCCTGACTTACCAAATTATTTTTAGGTGTTGATGGGTCAAAACAACCAGTCCATTTTCACTTATTAGTATCTCACTCGACTCAATCCACTTTTTACGAATTGATGACGAGGGGTGTTTAAACGAATCGAATTAACCCGTTTTACTATCTCTACTTTTATGATTCATTAGTTTATTTTTAAATCAATTGTTATTTTTTTTATCTCTGCTTTTCGGTTCTTTTTATTTATCTGATTATCTCTACCTCTTCCCGTGTGTTTGGTCCTCAGAACGTGAATTTCCACGTTAATATTGGTGTGTGTTTGAAATTAAAATAAAAAAAGTGGATTTCTTAACATTTAATAAAAATAATAAAGAGTTGCTTCTCCAAAATTAATGTTAATTTGAATGTGATCCAAACATGTCCTGCAATCTATTGTAGCTTTCACGTTATGAACATGAATTTATGGTTGAATTCATGTATTGGACGTACGTTCAAACACACTTAAACAACCTCTCCACTCTAGGTTAGATATATACACCATGGATCACCATACTCCATTGTTGAAAGCCATCTCCGTCAGTGTAGCCTTTTCATCCCTGCATCAGATAAAACTCCAAACCATCCCAGAAACCACATACTATCATCTCATTGTGAACTAGAGAAAACACATACATCCAAACTAAACTTATCATGAATCACTACCACTTGAGCCCAACAAATACTTCTGGACCACAAATTGCCTACTTATGAGAACCTCAGGGGTGGGGAAGATCAACTGTGAGAGAGAAGGGATTATTATGCAAGGGCAAATAAAAAAAAAGTGAAAACAAAAGGAAAAAGTAAAAAATAAATGAAAAAAATGTCAACCATTGTTTTAAAGAGAAAAAAAAATATAATGCCCTTTTAGATAAACATATATATATATATATATATATATATATGTATTTATTTATTTTAGTAGAAAAAGTGTGCAATTACACTCAGTTTTAAGAATAAAATTTTTATATAAAAATACTTTTTTATCTTTATTAATTATTATCATATACAATTTTTATAAGGTTAAAATTGTAAAAAAATAAATAAATAAAATTCCGTGAGCCCGTTCTCGCTGTTGAGTAAGGCAAGTGCAATAATTCTTGATTCTAATTGCAAATATTAAAAATACGTACAGGTAAATTTTTTAATGCCAAATCAGGAAGTAAAATGTAGTCACGATAGTATTTTTTTTAACCAAAAATATCTCTAACCGATGATCTGCTACTCATTTTTTTCTAAATATAGAAATCACCGAAATGATCAATTCTATCTCTTCTAATAATTTTTTTTCTGTATGACTGTATGTATAATTAAAGAGTAAAGAATGGAACTTTTGTAATACTTAATAAATAACTCAACTATCTACTAATCTGATTTATTAGTTTTTCACAATATAGTAATATTGTAACCATAACTTATTGGTAAAGCTGCATGCGTCATGAAATGTAGAATGTAAAAATGGATAGTTCATCTATATTTTTGGTTTGTTTGAGGCTAAAATTAATTTTAGTGTACGTGATGGTCCAGATTCCATCAGATCCACCATAAATTTCTACAGCTAAGCCTACTAACTAGGTATTGTGTTTGGTGGTTGGAAGTAAGAACCCCACAACCTTTGAGATCATCCAAATATATATATAATATTTATTTATAAAGTCAGCTTGTGCTCTTGCAAGTTGCAATTGGTTTCTTTCCTTTAGAAAATAAATGCAACTGAACTGACTATATTGAGTGCACCTTATAGGATGAAGCAAACACGGTCTATAATATATAATGTAGCAATAATCCATGATCTAGCACTTAAGTAGTTTAGCTAGGTTAATCGACATTAAGTTGGGTCATCAGAATGTGCAAATCAGTTTTAGTTAAATCAATTGGTCGCATGAATTGAATATACAATCATAGGCATCCAATTAGTTCAATTTCAAGGACCGTGAAGCTGCCAGTGAGAGGATGAAATCTCCACGCGTCATGAACATGGTTGTCACAGGCATCGCCTAATAAAAATTATTTTAGTGCATATGATATGGGTTTAATGTTTAAACACTTGATTAGTTTAATCAGAATCTGGCAGTGACCACTGACCAGCAACTATAAAGAGTTGGCATTTTTAGAACCCTACAATTAGTCACAATTTAATATTTTATACTACATGATATAGTTATTATATATGAGTAGGAGTAAATTAGATGGCCTGCTTCACATGGTAGCTAGGATGCTGATGATTCTCATTGGGAATACCAAATCCTTGTTAGATAGAGTATTGATGGGACTGGAAGAATCCCAGTTCAATGTTATTCGTTTCTGTGCTCTATGATACTGATCGGCATGTCATGCACAAACTTGGAGTTAGCAAGTGTTTCTTGCCCATAATAATGATTTTACAAGAAAAGATACGACGCAAATTATGGGATGCACCGGTGTCAAAAAATTCAAAAAAAAATTTATCACCCTTATTTTGAAAATCCTATAAAAGACAGTAGTTTTATATAATAATAGTAATAATAAAAAAGAGAACATTTCGATCATAAACTTTAAAATAAAATAAAAAATCATAATAACAATTCTTAAATTATAATTAAAAAAATCTAGTTCTAAATTATAATTTTTTTATAAAATTATTATTATTATTATATTTATTACGATTATTTATTATTATTATTATCATCATAATTATTAATATAATATGGTTGAAATAGCGATAAAGATAATAGTAGGATGATAATAATCATGATAATCAATAAATTATATTAAATTAAGATTTTTTAATAATATATATATATATATATATATATATATATATATATATATATAATGCAGTAGGATGAATTTGAATTATTAATAGTTAATTAAAGTTAATTTAGATATATGGACTTTTAAAAAGAAAATGGATCTAGAACCTAATAGATGTTAAAGTTTATAAATCCTACTTTGCACACATTACACATATTTTCACTTTGCCTAAATAGCTAGAGTTAGAAGGAGGTGAAAGGAAAAAAAAATCACATTGTAGGAACTCTAGGTGAGTGCAATATGAATTAAATTAGAAAAAAAAAATAGTTTTTTTAAACTTAACAGAGAAAGGTTGCTACATTTTTTTTTAAAATCGATAAAAAAAATTTCTAATTTGAATTAAATTATATTTTGAACTAAATTGAACTTTTTTATTTTATGATAAACATAAGAAATTAAAAGTAGAATTTTACCCCTTTACAAGAATAGTACAATTTTTATAATTCGATTTATTCCAATTCAATTTTTTTTATACATAGAAATAGTTGAGTTTTTCTTACAAAAATAATTTAGTTTTATATAGCTTACCCCAGTTATTTATCAGTTCAAAATTTTTAATTAAGACCCTCAGTTAATAACCCCATTTGAATTCTCAAAGTTCAAAGAAGAAAAATAAGACTTAATACCCTCTTGAACAGATAATAATATCAACTTCCTTTGATACCCAAAGAATCTTATGTGACATTTTTTAAATAAGAGTCACTCTTACAAGGGGTGACTTTTATATCGGTTGAAGAAGACATTTCATATCGAATCTGTAATACATTATATATCCGTTCTATAATTGATGTAAGAAATAAATGAGTTTCTAAATCAATTACATTTTAATCAATCTAGAAATTTACCAGCTCTAACCTCCCCCACCCTGCCTATGCACCCCCAGCCACATCCTCTTCCCCCATAATTCCATTTGCAACCACCTCACCCTTACTTGCACTTCTTTCCTCCCCTTATTCACTCCCACTCCTCCACTCGTCTTCTCTTCCACCCTCGATTTGCACTTCACCCCTTCCTTGTATATATCATTACAAAAAATATTATATATAATTATTTATAAAATATATCATTATAAATATAAAATATATAAATATAAATTATAATATTAATGATAATTTTAAATAAAGTTTAATAATATATATCGATAATATCTACACTTTTTAATAATATAATAACATATATTATATCTATATTATAAAAAGAGTTTTTTATATTATTTATTTTAAAATTGATGTAAAATAGTTATTTGAAATTAATTATAAAAATATTGTTGCATCACTTTTTATATTATTTCACTTTGTTCTTTTTTTGGAAATAATTATATTTTTTATAAAAATATTTCAATTTTTATGGTTTAATAAGGGCTAAATTTTTATCAGTTTAGTTTAGTTTAATTTTTTTTAAAAAATTAAATCATTAGTAATAATCCATTTGAATTCTTAAAGGAATACAAAAAATAAGATTTAATACTCCTTTAAACATCAATTGATATATGATTCTCTTGAATAATCACCAAAAGAGTGGTATATGACATTCCTTAGATAGGGAATAGTGATAAATCATTTGAATTCCCAAAAGATATATGATAAAAGCAAAAAATATGGTGTTTAAGATTTTGAGTTCAAATCTTTCATTGGAACGGAAAATATAGGATATTTAAAAAAAGTTAATAGAATTAAATATATTTCCTTTTATGTTTTATTGTTTATATGATATGCTATAGGCTATATATGAATATGTTTATTTATATTTTTATACACATGTCATGTGTGTCTTTAGGGTGCTCACCGAAACTACTATCACAATATAAGAGGACTAACTTTCAAGTTTTAAATAACTTAAAAAAATATCGGATAATTTATTTTATTTTGGTTTTAAAAATCTCTGTGTGAGGATTCACACTTTGGTTTATTTAGACTTTTATCGATTTTTTTATTGAGGTTTTATTTTATTGTTTTATGTTTTTCATAAAGTGATATATGTATGTTAGTAATGCCCTATTAAGATGTTACATTTTGATATCAAAGCAGTTAGATTTAAACCAGATAATGGTTAGTCTAAATAAAATCACGAAGATGCATTGTTTTTCTTTTCTTTGGTTTGATGAATGATGAATTTTCTCATTAGTTGTTTGATGTTTTACTTCTTTAATGATTATGATATTTCTTCTCTTTGATTTGTGTTTGGAGTTGTAGTTTCTATCATGCTCACAACATGTTTGAGACTAATCTTTTTGAAGGTAGATTTGAGTTGATAAGATTTTTTTTTTCTTGTGTAAGGTCATGGTGATCAAATATTGATTTAAATATTTGTCATGTATGGTTAAACATAGAGATATTATTTTACTGGATAAGTATCATTTTTTTTTTTTTACTTTTATATATACTCATGATGGTTAAACTTTGTTAGTCGTTAGGTTCTACATTATGGTAGTTAAACTCTTGCCTTGCATGGTGCTTAAGTTTTGTTCACGATATTATTAGCCGATATATTGCTTTGCACTTGTATTTCTCATCTTAAGTTGATAGTATATTATGAATAATATACTTTCTAACTTG
The DNA here is from genome assembly GCF_000230855.2 of Cajanus cajan. Classification (NCBI taxonomy): domain Eukaryota; kingdom Viridiplantae; phylum Streptophyta; class Magnoliopsida; order Fabales; family Fabaceae; genus Cajanus; species Cajanus cajan. Next base: position 65,534,591 of record NC_138518.1, read on the forward strand.
TGTATATATAGTTTGCTAGAAATTAGTGAACAATTATTATTTACTTTTTCTTAAGCCAAGTAAATGTGCTGATGGGCCGAACTTTTCATCTTTATCAACTCATTATTCCTTTCCCCGTCCCAGATTTTATTTCTCTTAAGAGTTGAATCATGTATTCTAAGTAACATGATGGGATGAGAGACTCAGAGAGGAGGTGGGAAAAGCTTGACCTAACTACAAAGATTTGAAACCAGACATGATTTTGATGGAAAGAAGATAACGAATCAAATCCTATTATTCGGCAACATGGCAGCAGATATACTGCCATTTGAAATCGGCCAATTTGATGATATATGAGATGGTAATTCATATATAATATGATTAAATAATAAAATAAAAGCCACATGGGTAGAAATGTTCAAATGCACAATTCATGTATAGTTACTGTACGTCACAAAAGTTAATGGGGTGACTACTCATATGATTATTGTGTGGATTTGTATGGGAAATGAACAGTAGCTGTTATAGTTGGCGTAATAGTAGCTCTTCTGTAGCGCATATATATGATGTCAAAATCGAAACCCAGCATGACAAAAGGCCCTGAGAAGAGAAAGAAAGTTAGGGATGATCCAGTTAATTTTAACTGTGTATATAGTAGATTCTCGAAATGTCTCATCAGAAATAATTCGTAATGAAAATTAAACGCGAATTCTTCAAATTGTAAACAAGCTTAAAGCCACATAAACACGTTTCAAAACGTCATTGTAGAATGTAACAATCAAGGTCCTCAGTTTCTGATCGTGTATTAACAAGATGATTTAAGCGTATCTACTTTGAGCGTCTTCATATGATTAACCCAAATAATAGGCCAAGAGAACCCTTCTCAGGAAATAAAGTTTAGTTTAATATTAATAAATCTTAGATTAGGCTTCCTCGTTAAAATGATTAATCGTTGTCCTTCATCATCCGACATATTATGTATATATATATATATATATATATATATATATATATATATATATATATATATATATATATATATATATATATAGTTAATCATCCATACACTGCTAGTGTAAAGTTTTTTACACTGACAATCAATTATATCTTTTAAATTATTTTATTTTATTATTATTTAATTAAATAAGCAACTGACATGGTACTATTGAAAGATATAATTGGTTGCCAGTGTAAAAAAACTTTATATTGATAGTGTATAGGTAATTAACTCATATATATATATATATATATATATATGTATGTATGTATGTATGTATGTATATAAGCATTATAATAACATCAGTGCAACTTTTACTAAGTATTACACTGCTCAATAACTTTATATGTGTATATCAAATTTTGTTAAAATTAAACAACAATTTGAAGATAATCAAAGTGTTCATATTTAAGTATATTTTAAAATAAATATATTACTTCAATTTTGTTTTATAAGAATGAAATATCAAATCATCTTAAATTAATATAAAATTTTATACATATGATTTAAGAGTAATTTTTTTTAATTTAACAATTTAATTGATAAAATTCACATTTAATATAAAATTATTGAACACTATAATACTTAATAAAAATTATACTGATATTATTATAATCTTCCTCATATATATATATATAGGGGAATGCTAATGTACTCCCACCTATTTTTTAGTGGGAGTATGTTAGCAACCTACACCAAAATTTTAGGACAAAAAAATCACTCATTTATTTTGATTTGATTAATTTGTATAAAGGATATTATAGTAATTTAATTTAATTTTAAATGAAAATAAAATACTTTCTCTCTCTTATTAACTTCATTCTCCAATTCATTTATTTTTTCTAATTAATTAATTTTTATTTGTTCAGAGAAAAAGGGGAGAGACATCATGAGAGATGAGAGAGAAATGAGTTAAAGAAAGAATTTAATAAGAGAGAGATAAATATGTTAGAGAAAAAATTTAATAGGAAAGAGAAATGAGTAGGAGAAGAAATTTAATAGGAGAGATAAATGACTTAGAGTGAAGTTAATAAGAGAGAGAAAATATTTTATTTTCACTTAAAATTAAATTAAATTACTATAATATCCTTTATACAAATAAACCAAATCAAAAGAAATGTGTGGTTTTTTTGTCCTAAAATTTTAGTGTAGGTTGCTAACATACTCCCACTAAAAAATAGGTGGGAGTACATTAGCATTCCCCATATATATATATATAAAGAGGGTTCAAACGATACCGATGTAACTTTTACTAAGTGTTACAACGCTTAATAACTTTATATTAAATGTGAATTTTGAAAATCCAATCGTTAAATTGAAAGTTCATATCTCTTAGATCATATATGTCAAATTTTGTTAAAATTGAATAACAACTTGAAGGTAATCAAAGTATTCATATTTTAGTATATTTTGAAATGTATATATTACGTCAATTTTGTTTTATGAGAATGAAGTATCAAATCATCTTAGATTAATATAAAATTTGATATATATGATCTAAGAGATATGAAATTTCAATCTAACGGTTGAATTTTCAAAATTCACATTTAATATAAAGTTATTGAGTGGTGTAACACTTAGTAAAAGTTACACCAGTGTCATTTGAACCCTCCTATATATATATATATATATATATATATATATATATATATATTTATTTATTTATTTATTTATTTGGTCCCAACTAATTGCATCGACCCCACGGTCTTATCATAATCATTTTAGAAGTTTAATTATCCTTAAAAGTTCGAAAGCCATCCTTAAGCACCTCAAGCATATTCTTTGGCTCTTAATTAACTCTCTTCCTAATAAACCTGTCTAGTTAGATCTTTCATATATACTTTATTGTTGTGAGAACTATGACCTCAGAAAATGATAAAAAAAAATTTAGCCTGATTCCCATTAAAAGTGGCTTCTGAAATTATTGATTTGCATAGAAAGAACTAATCTTAACCACGAGAAAATGCGTATATACCATAAGGCTTGTGAGGTCAATTCATTTTGACTTTCAACGGAGTAAGTGGACCGAGATGTTCTCAACCACACGCACTCTTCTCTTCGATAATACGAGCAAAAATTCACTAATTTGTCTCAATTAATATTTGTTCCATCGTTTTAGTCATTAATGGAGATCTACTATTGCTACAAGATTTGTTTCATAACCATAACGTCTCTGAAATTAGTCGAGCAATCTGTATCTTGATTGAACAATGTGCATAAGTTGACATCTTTGATATTAAATTTGCAATTTCTACGAATTAAAGAAAATTGAAAGATAAAGTTTAACAAAAATAATTACGGACTATATAATGTTTGGTAAGCACTTTTTTTTATTGATAAAAAAATTACAATAACAAGGACAAAGTCTAAATCTTTATCTTTCTCTCACACACACATATATCTGATTATTTTAAAAATAAATCTATTTAGATTTATTTCGTTCAATAACTCATATTCTACATCAAATTTCAACGATCCAAACATTGAATTTTAATTTCTTAATGCATAAATAAAGTCTGTATTTTTTTTTTAAAATTTGAAAATTATTTGATACTTAATTTTATTTATTCATATGGATGAATAATTATAAAAGTATTTTATATGTTGATTTGAATTAATAAAACGAAGTATCAAATGATTTTTAAATTTTTTAAAAATTTATAAATTTGATCTATGCATAAAGAACTTTAAATTTAACGGTTAGATCGTTAAAATATAAAATATGAGTTATTAAAGTAAAATAAATTTAGATAAACTTAATTTTAGAACAAACAGATTCCTCATATATATATATATAACCAGAAAACCTAACCCAATTGATGAATATTAAAATACAGTCATAGACAAAGGAAACTATAAAATGGAAAATTGGATAGGAAAATATGATTTCGAATAATAATTGATGGCTTAGGCTAGAACAAGTATTTGAGATTTGTAGGGCATTTTTTAATAGATACTGTACTATCCGTACTGCGTAACCGAGCTCCGAGCTCGGCACCATAACGCAAGCCGACCTCGGACATGCACCGCGTGACATCAGCTCGGTACTTAAGCGAATCACAACTGATTCCCGAGGATCTCGCCCCGGACGAGGTCCGTTATCTAATCATATTACACCTCATCTCAGGCCCAAGGCCCAAAGCAACCCTAATTCACACCTAGGTACGTGCATTACTTATACGAGACTAATACTCACACAAACACTAACTTTAGCATCGGAGTCTCTTTTGCAGGTACCACCCCCATCTTGGAGCACCAGCATACCAGTGAAGGAGGCTCACCGATCTTACCTGGCGAATCACCTCTACGACAAATTTCCGGTAAGAACATTTGGCGCCCACCGTGGGGCCGATCAAGACAGCTCTTATCGGCCACCTGTATGATTTTCACCAGAAGCCATAGTAGACGCACAACAGACGACGCAAACCACGCAACCACCATGGATAACGAAGCAGTGTTGAGGAGACTAATCGATCAGGTCGAACAGATGCGGCAACAGCACGATGCTGACCTGTGCAATATGCGTGCTCAGCACGAAACCGACCTAGCGGCGATGAGAACCGCCAATGAAGCGGACCTAGCGGCATTACGCGCCGAGAACGAGCGCATTCGCGCCCAACTCCCTCGACGCCCCGCTGATCACTCTCCTCACGAGAGCAACATCCATGAAGACGAGGCACACTCGGCCTCTCAATCCTGGACCGCGACTAGGGCACCGACTTCACGACCCGCCACGCACCGATCTCATGTATCGACGCACAAGTCGGGCCCAGACGCCAGCAGAGCACCCACTCATGCCACAGAAGGCCAAGAAACCTTCCGTCGACATCCTTTTGTGGACGGCATCATGGAGACCCCACTCCCTCGTGGATGGAAACCTCTCCACCTCGACCGCTATGACGGCACGACGGACCCCGATGAGCACATTGATCTGTACACAACCCAGGTAAACCTCTACACTAACAGTGACGCCATCCTGTGTAGGGTTTTTCCAACCTCGCTCAAAGGATCCGCACTCCACTGGTACACCTAGCTACCCGCCGGATCCATCGACAGTTTCAGCACCCTGGTCCGGCGATTCATGGCGCAATACGCCACAAGCCGACCTCATCACACAACCTCGACTGCTTTGGCCAACCTCAGGCAGAATGACGATGAACCTCTACGAACCTTTATGGAACGCTTCTCCAGCATCTCGGTGCGGATTCAGAACTTGAACCCTGAGGTCGCCCTGCACTCCATGCTCATGGCTCTAAAAGTCGGCCCCTTCGTCGACAGCCTATGCCGAAACCCCCCCGTGATATGGACGAGCTCCGCGCTCGCGCGGCCGGGTACATCCAGATGGAGGAACACTTCGCTTTCCGTAACCAGGTTCGCGGAAAAGGTCCAGTAAAGTCAGAACAAGGGCATAAGGACAAAATAAAAGTCAACAATGACAACCAGTTCAAGAAGTCAACTAGGGCAAACAGAGGAGGGAGATACGACTTCTACACTCCCCTAAACGCACCTAGAGTCCACATCCTGGAGGAAGCCAGCAACAGCAACCTGCTCGCCCTTCCACCACCAGGCCACACTCCCAACAGCGCTGACAAGTTCAAGCACTGCCGGTACCACAGGAACCATGGTCACACCACGGAGGAGTGTCGCACACTCAAGGATCGTATCGAAGAACTGATTCAGGTAGGCCACCTCGGCCAGTACATCCAGCGATAGCAGGGTAACCGAGGCGGCTACGGTGGTCGGGGACGAGGTAGAGGCCGTGGGTCGGGAGCTCGTACTGACCCACACCCGGGCCCCCAACAAAATACTAGCGGCGCAGTGCAAGCCGAGATAAGCCAAGAGACAGAGTCGGCTCCCTTACGGGGAGTAATCAACACGATTGCGGGTGGCTTTGCGGGGGGAGGCGCCAGCAGCTCGGCCCGAAGAAGACACCTGCGAAGCATCAACTGCGTCCACTCTACCACCTCGACCCCATATCAAAGCTCACCGCTGATCTCTTTTTCTGACGAGGACTACGCTGACGTCAGCCCTAACCAAGATGACCCCATGGTCATCGTCGTAGAAATAGCCAACTGGGAGGTGCAGAAAGCACTCATCGACCAAGGGAGCTCGACCGACGTCCTGTACTGGCCAACGTTCCTAAAACTAGACATCCCCCACTCTCTCATACACCCTTACATTGAGCCCCTAGTCGGCTTCGCAGGAGAGCGAGTTCACACTCGAGGGTACTGTCGCCACCGGCCCGAAACGGGCTTTCGGCATTCGCGAAGGATGGTTGGACTCTTTTATTTGTTTAAATATATGGATTGCTATAATGACTTATTCTCAAACTGAGACCTTGTCAAACGAGCAATTTTATTAAAAGGTTCACCAATCCATGTTAATCCCAAGCGGGACCCTCCATAGATTAGCGGTTTTCATAAAAAGGAAGGGTTCGTGGAGTCGCCACCAATGTTTTACTCAAAACATTGGAAAAAGAAGTTTAAGGCAATCGATTCAAAAATCGACTTCGGCCATGACAACCAGAGTCGGGTAAGGGAGTCGGTTACGCGTGGGGAAGGTGTTAGCACCCCACAGCGCCCCTTTTGGGTTCCCTATGACAGATTATTTCTAAAAATAATAGTGCGAAATTACTAAATTACCCCTATTTATTCTAAACAATTATAACTTAACTATCTACATGATGACAGTTAAATATACACACAGAAAGCAGTAAAAGGAAGGACTTTAAAGATATAAACCTTTGAAGCGTGCTTTCTTATATATCTTGACAGAAATTGGGAAGCGTTTTGGCGTTCCCTCCCTCTACAAGACCGCTCGCTCCCTCCTAAAAAATAATTTTTGACTTGGAAATCCGATGGATTTCCCTTCGACTTAGTTTGAGACTCAAGCAAAATGCTCAGAACTCAAAAACTTCGTCGGATCAACTCTCCGAGTGATTTCTAGGCAGAGCACTGCTCAAAAAAACCCAGAATACTCAAGAAGAGGGTTAAAACTCAGTCCAAAAGTGTCAAATGACGTCCCATTGACGTCATATTTATAGGGATGAGGCTCAATACGGTTTATGAGGGTCAATACGGTCCGTATTGAAGTTTTGAACTATAATACGGCCGTATTGAATTCAATACGGCCGTATTGAATTCAATACGGCCGTATTGAAGTTCAAAAACCTCAATACGGCCGTATTGAAGTTCAGTGCAGCCGTATTGAGTTCAAAAACCTCAATACGGCCGTATTGAAGTTCAGTGCAGCCGTATTGAGTTCAATGCAGCCGTATTGAAGCTCAGAAACTTCAATACGGCCGTATTGAACTTCTGGGAGGCCGTATTGGGCTTCATTCCCTCCACTTTCTTATTTTTTGCTACTCTAAGACCTCTAAACCTACAGATTGTCATCCTAGGGTCTTCCAGGGTCTTCCAGGAGTCCTTCCGGGTGACTTTCCTTTGATCTTCGAGAGTCTTCGAGTCTTATTTCCGACCCGGACAATTTTAGGGGTCTACAGCTGCCCCCCTTTACTTAGTCGGACGGCCTTTTAGTGTACCGGCTGACAAGTAAAGGAGTTGACCCAATTGTCCGGGTGATGTGCCAACCTTCTGACTTGTAGCGTCTTCCGGTGGAAAATTGTTGAGTAGCCTCTCCAGGTTGTTGCATACCTTGGCGCTTCTGACAACCTCGGTAGCTAAGTTTACCCTCTCCAGGGTCAACTTCACTCGACGCCCGAGCCTGAAGTTGAACACCAACGTGCCTCTGACAACGCTGATGGTTGAGTACCGCCTCTCCAGGCCTAGCCTCACTCGACGCCCGAGCCGGAAGCTAGACACCAGTGTTAACATCACCGATGATTGAGTACTGCCTCTCCAGGCTCTGCTTCGGTTGTTTCTGACGACCTAGGCAGATAAGTTTACCCTCTCCAGGGTCAACTTCACTCTACGCCCGAGCTGGAAGTTGAACACCAACGTGCCTCTGACGACGCTGATGGTTGAGTACCGCCTCTCCAGGCCTAGCCTCACTCGACGCCCGAGCCGGAAGCTAGACACCAGTGTTAACATCACTGATGATTGAGTACCGCCTCTCCAGGCTCTGCTTCGGTTGTTTCTGACGACCTAGGCAGCTAAGTTTACCCTCTCCAGGGTCAACTTCACTCGACGCCCGAGCCGGAAGTTGAACACCAACATGCCTTTGACGACGCTGATGGTTGAGTACCGCCTCTCCAGGCCCTGCCTCTTAACATGAGGTAGTTGAGTATCGCCTCTCCAGGTCCTGCCTCTTAACATTCAGCAGTTGAGTATTGCCTCTCCAGGCCCTGCCTCTTAACATTCAGCAGTTGAGTATTGCCTCTCCAGGCCCTGCCTCTTAACATTCAGCAGTTGAGTACCGCCTCTCCAGGCCCTGCCTCTTAACATTCGGCAGTTGAGTATCGCCTCTCCAGGCCCTGCCTCTTAACATTCGGCAGTGTGAGTTTACCCTCTCCAGGGTTTTGAGATGATTTTTGTCTCCACAGTCCACGATGCTGCTTCAACGATTTTTCTGATTTTGTGCCGCTGAGGGCTGGATAACGCAGGGATCCGTCTAGGGGATGTGCAGTCATTCATAGGTTCCTGTGCCCCAACTTGCATTGCATTGTTGGTACCCATGGGGAATTTCTGACTCCTTGGGGTGTAGACACAGATGCTCTCTCTCTGAGTTGAGCGGTGCCTTATGTTTAGCTGACGTCCTTTGACGTTGTGGAGTATCCCGGTTATCTTTATTCGGGTGTCTCTCTTTGATTTTTCTGATTTTTGTAGCCTCTGTGTAGGCTATTATCCACTGAGGGTATTCTGGATGTTGATTTTGATTTTGTCTCCACAGTCCACGATGCTGCTTTGACGATTATTTTTGTGCCACTGAGGGCTGGATAACGCAGGGATCCGTCTAGGGGATGTGCAGTCATTCATAGGTTCCTGTGCCCCAACTTGCATTGCATTGTTGGTACCCATGGGGAATTTCTGACTCCTTGGGGTGTAGACACAAATGCTCTCTCTCTGAGTTGAGCGGTGCCTTATGATTGGCTGACGTCCTTTCGACGATGGTGGAGTATCCCGGTTATCCTTATTCGGGTGACTCTTTTTGTTTTTCTGGTTTTGTCGCCTCTGTGTAGGCTGTTATCCGCTGGGGGATTTTGTCATTGATTGTGATTAGCCTCTTCTGTTAGGCAGATCATCTTGACGCTTGATGTTTGGCCAAGAGCCGGATTCCACTTGGGGAATGATTATTGATCTTTTGATTTTTTTCCTTTTTGTAGGAATACCTCTTGAGTAGGCGACTGGGGATTTGGGGATCTTATGTATCCCAGAGTATTATTTAGGAAGCCTCTACAGGCTTAGCCTCACTCAACGCCTGAGTTGGAGAGCTATCTTCCACTGAGGAAGTTTTAAGTCCTTTGACTAGATATACTGCTTGGGTGATCGTGTTTCCATTGGGAATTTTGTCGATCTTGCTTTGATAGCTCTCGCTGGGGATTTGTTCCGTGAGCTTGAGTTGGGGTTTCTCTGGGGAGTATTATTTCTGCGAGCCTCTCCAGGCTCAATTATTCTGATGAGAGTATTATTTCGGCAAGCCTCTCCAGGCTCAATTATTCTGTATGAGTATTATTTCGGCAAGCCTCTCCAGGCTCAGTTATTCTGCATGAGTATTGTTTTTTGTTCAGCCCGAGAATGCGAGCTGAGACGTCTTTTGGAGAGTATTATTTCGGCAAGCCTCTCCAGGCTTAATTATTTTGTGGGAGTATTTTTTCAGCAAGCCTCTCCAGGCTCAATTATTTTGTGGGAGTATTATTTCGGCAAGCCTCTCCAGGCTCAGTTATTCTGTGGGAGTATTGTTTCGGCAAGCCTCTCCAGGCTCAGTTATTCTGCATGATGAATTGGTTTTTTTGTTCAGCCCAAGAATGCAAGCTGAGATGTCTTTTTGGAGAGTTTTATTTTGGCAAGCCTCTCCAGGCTCAGTTATTCTGTATAATTTGTTGGATTTTCTGTATTTTGCCTTTTTGTTGATTTTGGCTTTTTCTGTGTTTTTGCCTTTTTTTGTTGATTTTGGCTTTTTCTGTGTTTTTGCCTTTTTTGGTTGATTTCGGCTTTTTCTGTACAGAAATGTTTCTGAGGAGTATTATTTTGGCAAGCCTCTTCAGGCTCAGTTATTCTGAGAGAGTATTATTTCGGCGAGCCTCTCCAGGCTCAATTATTCTGAGAGTATTATTTCGGCGAGCCTCTCCAGGCTCAGTTATTCTGTATGGTGAGAGAGTATTGTTTCTGCAAGCCTCTCCAGGCTTAATTATTCTGAGGAAGTATTTTTTCAGCAAGCCTCTCCAGGCTCAATCATTCTGTACAAACTGAGGAGTATTGTTTGTATCCTTGCCTTTTTTCGTTTTCGGCTTTTGTTGACTGCTGTCATACACAAGCAATTTTCTATTTTTTCTATTTTATGCAATTGCCTCATGATGAGGTCTTTGAATGTGCAATTAATGTGCGTGATGCACAAAATGCAAGTTTAATTATTTTATTTTTGGAAAAAATGAATGGCTCCCCCTATCCTCTTCTTCTTGGAGGAATTTTGTCATTGATGTGAGGGAGGATTTCTGTTATTGCCAATACGGCCGTTATTCATTTCAGTATGCCCGTATTGAATTGAAAATTTGTTCATAACCCTAATTTTGGTACGGGCATACTGAACATGATACGGGCGTATTGTTTTTCTGAAGTTTATATATATTTTTTGTTTTTTTCAATAAACAGAGAATAAGTGATCTTCCATTACACCTATCATCTGTATGCATGTATGCAGTATGATGCACCTAATTCTATTTGATTCACTTTTCAAAAGAATTAACCGATGCGTTTCTGTGTTTGGATTTTTGCCATTCCTCTAGACGGGCTGTGTGCTGCCGATTTCTGTAACCGAGGAATGATGCATGTTATATTGAGATTTGGTGTCATCAACCAAATGATTTTCCTTTCCTTTAGAAGATGTGTCAACCCTCCTATTGACTACTATATCTCCATGTTTCCACTAGATTATTCAAAAATCGTTTGGGACAAGAGAGAAAAGAAGGAAAGGATATTTTTTCCGAAAGTTTGTGTTTTAGAGGGGATTATTTATTTTTTGAAAAATGGATTTTGTAAGAATGGCTTGGCCAATGGTAGGCTTAAGTGTTTAGGCTTGTTTGTTTAAACACTTATGAAGTTAAGCACGTCTTGGTTATTAACGTTTGTGATTGGACAACTTGGATAGCTTTTCTTGAGCCCCTTTGTTGAATTCAGTTGGTGGTACCATCATGGATTTATTCTGTTTTTGATTGCCCTAACTTTTGCCTAAAACACCCATTTGTGGAGTTTTAGCGGGCTTTTGTTTTTGTTCATTATTTTGTAACCCTAATTTTTGCCTAGGTCACCCTTTTGTGGGATTCCTAGCGGGTCTTTTGCTCTTATTTTTGCGCAGTCCCCTTTTTGGGTTTCCTGCCGAGCTTTTTGTTTTTTTAGGATTTTTGTCCTGAATGGATTTCTTTTTATCCATGACGGCACTTATTGAGGCCAAGGAAAGGTGCTCCAAGTTGTCGTGCACATTTCCACACAAAATGATGTGGGTTTATTGATTATTAAGACGATTTTAACCTCACTTATGTTCATTCAAACAGGGTTAAATAATGTGGTTTAGAGTTTTATTGCAAGCAAGAAAAGAAGCAATAAGAAAGAATGATTTTATTATAATCATAGTGGAAAACATGTGCCCTATCGAGGCTCGGGGGTCGGGCTGTCCCCAAGGAGTAATCTCTAATAGTCATTAGGTTTACACATCCCTATCGGAAGGAGGAGAACACTTGATGACGACGACCGGCCTTGACGCTTGTGAACCGGCCTTCCTAAAGATCTGGCTTAAAGAACGTCGAGAAGGATCTTGATTCCTCTTCGTTCTTTGATCTTTAACAGGGTTGTATCCTAACCCTTATTTTCCCCGGATTATCCTTGATGATGGGTAGCTCGAGAATTCCTTGGGAATCCTTGCCAAGTCCTTGTCCTGGCAAGTATCCATTCTTGGTGAGCATGGAGGCTACCTTCTTCATTTCTCGGGGAAACGTTTCGACATTGGCGATTTCCAATGCTTGGAAGGCGGTTTCTAAAGCTTCCTCCGCTGCATCCACGTAAGGTATGGTGGATGGTTTACTGATGAGTATATCATCTTCAGCTTGTACAGTCACCAGCTTGTCACCCACAATGAATTTGACTTTCTGGTGGAGCGTAGAAGGTACAGCTTTCGCATCATGAATCCAAGGTCGGCCGAGGAGACAGCTGTATGCGGGAGTAATGTCCATCACTTGGAATTCGACATTAAAGATAGTGGGTCCAATTTGGATTGGAAGATTGATCTCTCCCACCACTTCTCTTTTAGAACCATCGAAGGCTCGAACGATCATGTTGCTCGGGCGTATTTGGACTCCCTTGATTGCCAATTGCTTGAGCGTTTTTTTTGGCATCACATTCAAGGAAGATCCATTATCTACCAAGACTTTAGCGATGTGATACTCCTTGCACTTTACAGAGATGTGCAAGGGCTTGTTATGATTCGGTCCCCCAGCGGGGATTTCTTCATCGGTGAAGGTGAGGTGATCACTAGCCGTGATGTGACTAACAATCCCCTCAAACTTGTCTTGGGAGATAGTGTGCGACACATATGCCTCGTTCAAGACTTTCAACAGAGCTTGTCGATGCGGTTCGGAGCATAGGATCAACGACAACAGAGTGATCTTTGCTGGCGTCTTATGAAGTTGATCCACGATGGAGTACTCGCTCTGTCGGATATATTTTAACAGCTCGTCTGTCTCCTCCTCGGATTCTTTTTCCTCGGTTTTCTTTTCTTTTTTTTCTTTATTCTTGGGGGCTTTATCATGAAGATCTTCGGGAGTGTAGATCCTGCCACTCCTAGTCATGCCCCCAAGTCCAGCGATGTTAGAGATATCGCTGTCGGCAGAAAAATGGATGTCGTATTTCCACGGCACAGCCTTATTCGATTCGTAGGAAAAAGGCCTTGGAGTAGTGATCCTTAACGGTGTCGGACCTTCCCCTTTATTCGTCTTAATTACCAACAACGGAGTTGACGTGTGTTCGCTTGGCGCGGTTGTTGGCTTACACTTGATAACGAACGGCGTGCGATCCATTCTTTGAACATACGCATCGATTTAATCCTTTCTTTTTATTTACGTTTATTAATGAATTACTAGGAGGGATGTATGAAATGCAAACCTAGATCCCTCCATAATCTTTGATAAGAATGCATGATATGAGATGATGACGTTGAATATGCATGCATTGTGTTTATTCAACTAAGCATTATCATGTTTTTAGGATGTCCCTAAGATGATGCATGATATTGCTTGGTTTGGATAAATAACCCTTTTTTCCTTTTTTTGGGTATTTTGTTTTTTGTATTTTTTTGGGTGAAAAGGGAAACTACCTACATGAATGTGATGAAGGTAGATGTTAACACCATGCAATGGAAGATTCTTATTCCTATTTATTTTTATTTTAAAAGAATAGGAATGTTGTATGTTTAAAGAAATGCAATGTATGCTCAAACAATTTCACATAAAAATGCACAAACAATTCACTCATCCACGAACAGTCACGAGCGAATCACGAGGTAGGGGTATCCTGCAGAAAAGTGCATATTCAAGGTGGTTCTAACTGTTCTCACCGGTCTGAGGCCTCCAAGGTGCCCCCATTATAGGGACCCAATTCCTCTCGTCGTAAGCCGATGGAAAGCTCCAACGCACTGTCGGACTCGAGTTCATGGTTATCACCTTGAGTGATGCTTTCCGACAACGGTCTACGGGCACCTATAGACCCATTCGACAACCGGCCGTACTAACATCCACTCCCTATGGCTTACCACTCATGCCCCTGGGTATAGAGGGAACTGTTGTGTGCAAAGGTTTGTGTGCAATTTATATTTCAAACAATTGCGAGAATTTAAACATACAACAGTTATTAAAGCCAAATAGATAAACATGTTATCATACAAGCAAGGGGTAATGAAGTAATTTTAACTATTATTTGTTAAAAATAATCTGTCACTAAATGGGACTGACTCTCGAGGCTTCCCCAGCGGAGTCGCCATCTGTCGCCACCGGCCCGAAACGGGCTTTCGGCATTCGCGAAGGATGGTTGGACTCTTTTATTTGTTTAAATATATGGATTGCTAGAATGACTTATTCTCAAACTGAGACCTTGTCAAACGAGCAATTTTATTAAAAGGTTCACCAATCCATGTTAATCCCAAGCGGGACCCTCCATAGATTAGCGGTTTTCATAAAAAGGAAGGGTTCGTGGAGTCGCCACCAATGTTTTACTCAAAACATTGGAAAAAGAAGTTTAAGGCAATCGATTCAAAAATCGACTTCGGCCATGACAACCAGAGTCGGGTAAGGGAGTCGGTTACGCGTGGGGAAGGTGTTAGCACCCCACAGCGCCCCTTTTGGGTTCCCTATGACAGATTATTTCTAAAAATAATAGTGCGAAATTACTAAATTACCCCTATTTATTCTAAACAATTATAACTTAACTATCTACATGATGACAGTTAAATATACACATAGAAAGCAGTAAAAGGAAGGACTTTAAAGATATAAACCTTTGAAGCGTGCTTTCTTATATATCTTGACAGAAATTGGGAAGCGTTTTGGCGTTCCCTCCCTCTACAAGACCACTCGCTCCCTCCTAAAAAATAATTTTTGACTTGGAAATCCGATGGATTTCCCTTCGACTTAGTTTGAGACTCAAGCAAAATGCTCAGAACTCAAAAACTTCGTCGGATCAACTCTCCGAGTGATTTCTAGGCAGAGCACTGCTCAAAAAAACCCAGAATACTCAAGAAGAGGGTTAAAACTCAGTCCAAAAGTGTCAAATGACGTCCCATTGACGTCATATTTATAGGGATGAGGCTCAATACGGTTTATGAGGGTCAATACGGTCCGTATTGAAGTTTTGAACTACAATACGGCCGTATTGAATTCAATACGGCCGTATTGAAGTTCAAAAACCTCAATACGGCCGTATTGAAGTTCAGTGCAGCCGTATTGAGTTCAAAAACCTCAATACGGCCGTATTGAAGTTCAGTGCAGCCGTATTGAGTTCAATGCAGCCGTATTGAAGCTCAGAAACTTCAATACGGCCGTATTGAACTTCTGGGAGGCCGTATTGGGCTTCATTCCCTCCACTTTCTTATTCTTTGCTACTCTAAGACCTCTAAACCTACAGATTGTCATCCTAGGGTCTTCCAGGAGTCCTTCCGGGTGACTTTCCTTTGATCTTCGAGAGTCTTCGAGTCTTATTTCCGACCCGGACAATTTTAGGGGTCTACAGGTACGTGGACTTACTGACAACTTTCGGAACACCACCGGATACAAGGCGGGTCATGGTCCGATACCTCCTCGTGGAAGCCAACACTTCCTACAACATCATCATCGGAAGGCCCACCTTAAACCAACTCGGAGCGGTAGTGTCAACCCCACACCTCACCATGAAGTTCCCAGGCAAGGACGGTAAAATCATCTCCATCAAGGCTAATCAGAAAACGGCTCGGCAATGCTATGCCGAGAGTCTGAAGGTCTCCTCGTCCAGCAAGCAAAGCAAGGAGGATCCCCCCACCGTAGCTTCTTAAGTTTCATTTCTTTTTTAAGTATTGAACAAAGTTGTGCACTCTTTTCTCGCCCCAGTCTTTGACTGTGAGGGTTTTTAACGAGGCACACAGGCATAATAAATAAAATTACTCATTTTGCTCAATCCATACTCTTATCTTTCTGCTTACATAAAGGACGAAAACGAACCTTAAACGCGCAAATGCAAATTTCGAGGTCGAATACGAACCTCAACACTCTCGCTAAAGGTCGAGTTCGACCCTTAATTAAATAGTCCATCTAAATTCTAAGGTCGAATTCGAACCTCGGTTTATTAAGGTCAAGTCTGAACCTTCACGAAAATCTAAGGTCGAATTCGAACCTCGGATTATTAAGGTCAAGTCTGAACCTTCATGAAAATCTAAGGTCGAATTCGAACCTCGGTTTATTAAGGTCAAGTCTGAACCTTCACGAAAATCTAAGGTTGAATTCGAACCTCGATTTATTAAGGTCAAGTCTGAACCTTCACGAAAATCTAAGGTCGAATTCGAACCTCGGTTTATTAAGGTCAATTCTGAACCTTCACGAAAATCTAAGGTCGAATTCGAACCTCGGTTTATTAAGGTCAAGTCTGAACCTTCACGAAAATCTAAGGTCGAATTCGAACCTGGTTTATTAAGGTCAAGTCTGAACCTTCACGAAAATCTAAGGTCGAATTCGAACCTCGGATTATTAAGGTCAAGTCTGAACCTTCACAAAAATCTAAGGTCGAATTCGAACCTCGATTTATTAAGGTCAAGTCTGAACCTTCACGAAAATCTAAGGTCGAATTCGAACATCGGATTATTAAGGTCAAGTCTGAACCTTCACGAAAATCTAAGGTCGAATTCGAACCTCGGTTTATTAAGGTCAAGTCTGAACCTTCACGAAAATCTAAGGTCGAATTCGAACCTCGGTTTATTAAGGTCAAGTCTGAACCTTCACGAAAATCTAAGGTCGAATTCGAACCTCGGATTATTAAGGTAGGTCTGAACCTTCACGAAAATCTAAGGTCGAATACGAATCTGGGCACTCTCGTTAACGGTCGAGTTCGAACCTTAATCAAATCGTTTCACTCAAAATTTAGGTCCAGGACGAACCTCAGCTTAATCGTTTCAAATTGGAGGTCAAACTTGAACCTCCACGAAAACCTAAAGTCGAGTCCGAACCTCGCGCTATCAAGGTCAAATCCGCACCCTCATGAAAGTTTCAAAAAACAGACATCAGAATGCATACACAACGGAAATCGAGCACAAGCGCAACTCAATCTTTTTCCCTCAAAGTTGAGGTCGAGTTCGAACCCCAACACCCTCACCTATGATCGGATACAAAACCTAACATATTAATCTAACGACAAGTGCGAAATCTCAACGGGTCACTCAAACTTAGGCCGAATCCAAAGCATACCAGGGACATCAAACATATGTCTCAAAGCACGCACGTGTCAAAAATCAGACGAAGTCGCAGATGAAGAAAAACACATATATCCATAGAAGCAAAGTTTCCAAGGTTCAATACATCAAGTCAAGAAAAGGAAAACATAAAGCAAAAAAGAGAACAAGAACGGCCTAGGCTGAGGCATTTCCACTCGAACTGTCATCGACATCATCTTCCCTGACCAGCTTCCCAAAGCGGACGACCTTTTCCACATGCAAGGAGGAGAAGTCAAACCCGGGAGCCAGGAGACGTGCCTGACGAGCAGCCTTTTGAAAGCCCCTCTTGTGCTCCATCACAACGGAGCGTTCGACCTCCGCGAGCCTCTTCTCCGTGGCCGCTTTCCCCCGTCGCCAGCTCCACGAGCTCCGCCTTCAAGGTGGCAATCTTGTCCTCACGGCCACCAAGAATGACCTCGCTACGGAGGCGCTCCTCAGCCGCCGCCGCCAACTCTCCCTTAAGAGAGGTCACAACGTCCTCTAGAGCCCGCACTTGGCTGCGAGAAGACGTCACCTCATCCTCCAAAGAGCGATCGCGACCCCGAGAGAAGGCGACGAGCTCTTGCAACTCCCCCACCTGGGAAGCATAAGCCTCGTTGGATCGTAAAGCGATCTCAAGAGACTTCTGCACCCTTACAAGATCGCCCCGCACAGACTGAAGCTCCACCTCCTGCCGCCTCGCCTCACCAACAGCAACACTGAGAGCCTTGTTCTCCTCCCTCAGGATCTTATTTGCATCCTTCTAGGGTTGAAGTCGGCCCCTCAGCTTAGCCAGCTCCTCTTGCTGCTTGGCCAGGCCCTCCTGCTGCTTGACCCACCTCGGCTTACAGTGGCCTAGGATGCCCATAGCCCTCTGCAGCAGGACCTGAGCAGCATCGAAACTATCCTCGGGGCCGACCTCCTCTATCAGCCCCTGGTCCTCTGAGCTCAACGAACCCTGAGGGAAGAACTTCTCAGCGGTCACCCCCGCGCTCCACAGGGAGTCCAGGTCGGCCGAAGCGCTCACATGGTCTAGCCGCACCTTTGAGAGGCCCCCCGAAGCGATGGGCCAAGTATCGGCTCCGGGAAACCCCCTGTGATGAGCCAGACGGCAGTGCCAAAGCTGCAACGGGGGACAAGGGAACCTCCGACCTCGCCTGCGAAAACCAGCCCCATGTCAAAAAAAGGGATAAGATGACAAACAGGAAACCACGAAAGTCAGGGAATACAACTTACCTCAGCAGCAGGAGCAACCTGCTCGGTGGCCGGAACCGCCACCTCGATAGCCTAGGGGACCCGCCCAGCAGCCTGCGTCGTCGCCTCGGCGGTATCTCCCTCCTACGACAGACGGCCCCAGGTCAGAACACAGAAAAACACAATAAGTGACATTACAAAAGCAATAGTAACAGGGTTCTCACCACCTCGGCAGCCTGGGCGACCTGCTCAGTGGCCGGAATCACCACCTTGGCAGCCTGAACCACCTCCTCAAAAGCCACCTGAGGAGCCTCCTTGGGCGGTGGACTCTCAGTAAGGTCCACCGCACTCGCATCAGCTGCCGTGGAGGTCACCTCCTCGGCATCCGCAGGGGCAGAGGTCCCCCCGACCTCCTTCGCTCCCCTTTTCCTCTTTCGGCTGACCTTTAGAGGGGGAACATCCTCCTCTTAAGGCTCGGGGACCTCGAGATCTGTGACATTGTAGCGATGTTTGAGCTCGCGCCACAAATTCTTCCCCATGATACCTACAGACAAGAAGCAAAACACATCAGCAAAAGAAAGCTACACAAACCCCAAGCCACCGAAAAACAAAATACTCACTCTCCAAACCCTCTCCCTGTATGCCGAGTTCGCAAGCGACAGAACGAGCTTGCAATCCAGCGAGCGAGGAAGTGCAGCGAGATTGTCGATAGCAGCCACCTCCGAGGCCGTCAGTTTCTCCTGGCCTACCCTATGAAACCTAGACGGTTTGGGGCACCAGTAGAAAGGGAATTTCGGCAGCCCGCCGAAATAAAATGCCCCATCCTCCAAAGGGTCAACATTCACAAGAGCAACCCGGAAAACAAACCCCCATCCCTACTGCCATTCAAGGACAGAATGCCATATGGCGGAACGTCTAACTTCAACTGATAAAAATGAAGAAAGACGGGAAGGGATACCTCTATCCCTAAAACTGTACACAGGACTTGAAAAGCCCTTAAGAAACCCCAACTATTGGGGTGCAACTGGCAAGGAGCCGCGTTGACATGGTTCAAAAAATCACACTCAAACTGAGTGAGAGGAAGACAGACGCCTAAATCCCTAAAGAAACAATAGTACATATAGAAATGGGGAGAATCGGTAGACTTCCCCATGTACACACCCTCACCAGCCTGACAGGGTTCAAGCCGGATCATTCGGGAGATAGAAGGGTCGCAAACCCTGCACGACCTGGCGATCCTATTGACCTCAAGAAAGGTCCGAAAGACACTTTGGATGCCCCCCACCTCGCACTTGACCCAGTCATAGCCAGGAATGCCCGGCTCCGGGCCCCGGGGTGGATCCCTCTTTTCGGTGGCGACTTTCCCGGTAGCCACCGCCTTACCACGCGCCTTGCCCCGAGAAGGCGCAGAAGAACCGACACTACTTCCCCCAGCCATGAAAAAGACAAGAAAGACTTGAAGAAGGTTGGGGAAGAAGGAAAAAGAAGACTGTAGAAAGGAAGTACCTGGTACTCTCCCTCAGAAATTGACCCTAACAGTGACTGGGTTACCGGAAACGACGGCGGAAACGGAGAAAACGGAGACGGAAGATGAGCAGAAAAACGAGAGGAACAGCGTACGCAAGAAGCTGAAAAAGCGAAAAGTGAGCAAAGTGAGAGGCGAAGAGGGGCATATGAGAGAAAAGAAAGTTTTCTCCCAAAATTCAAAACGGTCATGCCATGTGTCAACCTAAGGGCACGCCTGACAACGCAATTAATCACAAATTCATCATTGTATAACCGTCATTTCCCATGACACGCCACTCGCACGTTTCCGGGAAATGAATAGTCGCGACACGTGTCACCACAACGAGCAAACGTACGCGAGAGGTCACCTCCTCCCAGCAAGCTCGGCCTTAACTCCCCGACCTACGGTTTTTGGAGCTCGGGGGGCTAGTGTACTATCCGAACCTTGATATGCCAAGGTCGAGTCCGAACCTTGAGATCACATTTTCTTAACTAAGGTCGAGTTTGAACCTTGATATGCCAAGGTCGAGTCCAAACCTTGAGATCACATTTTCTTAACCAAGGTCGAGTCCGAACCTTGATATGCCACGGTCGAGTCCAAACCTTGAGATCACATTTTCTTAACCAAGGTCGAGCTCGAACCTTCAAACAACAAATCTGGGAGCTCCTCAGAAGCCCCTTCGCTCTTACATCACTCGGTGCTTGGGGGGAAGTGTACTGGCCAGCCAAGTTACCGACTTGTCCTTCACCAATCTATTGACTCAATCAAAGGTTTACTAGCCTGACCAAGCAGTAAATTCATCATTGCCGAGTCCCTTAGCTCGGCCATGAAATATGGACATCAGAATGCGACATCGGAGTCTCTTTTGCAGGTAGCACCCCCATCTTGGAGCACCAACATACCAGTGAAGGAGGCTCACCGATCTTACCTGGCAAATCACCTCTATGGCAGATTTCCGGTAAGAACAGATACTAATAGTTGAATATCACTGGAAAAAAATTGATATATATATATATACTCCATTGTGATACAATATATATTATTAAACATCACTTTTATTTATATTTTATTATATTATATATATATATATATATAATATGTTAATATATTATTAAAAAATATAGATATAGAGTATATATAGTGATATATAAAATATGTAGTTAAATCTCATTCAAAATTAACATTAAAATTATGTGTAGGTATATGTCAAATAAATTTATACTTACATATATTGCATTTATAATAACACCTTTTGTATGTTATTATATGTGACATTTCTTGTAGTGAACTAAAAACGAACTAGTTAAAATTAATTTGTAAGAATTTTTTTGTAAGGACTAAAATTAAAAAATAAAGAAAACTTGAATTATAGGGAAAAAATAGGATACCCAAATTTTTTCATTTAATAGCTTTTGATTTAAAAGATTTTATTAAATATAGTAGTACTGTATTAAAGTATATATATATATATATATATATATATATATATATATATATATATATATATATATATATATATTATTCGTTCTTGGAAGTTGTTTAATTGAAAATTATTAATTTTTATAATAATTAATTTAAAAGTTGTACTAATTTCTAATTAATTTGACATACAAATCTTTATATTAACAATTAAATCAGTTTCACTCTAAAACTAACTAATAATTCATATCATACAACTTGATTTTAAAATATTGTATATATAGTAAACTTTTTAAGTAGATATCAATTTACAAATATTTAGTATTATTATATATAGATAAAAATATACATGATTATATAGAGATGTAGTGTGTATATATATAGTTGAAAGTTTACAAAGTTGATTTATATGATTTTGGTTAAGACCAATTAAGTTTAAATATGCTTTTGGTTATGTAATATATTATTTTTAAATTATTATAATTTTTTAAATGGTTATATATATATATATATATTTTACTTGCTATTTTATTAATATAACTTTTTTTTTCTCTTCTTATATATGTTCATATTATATGTGGACAATTCTTTTAATCCTTATAATTCTTTTAATTCTTTGGGTAATAGACTTAATTGAGTAGGTGTTTGTCATGTAAGTACTTATAATCAAAGAGAATGGAAGTTAAATTATTTTCCACATAAGTTATGATAAGTTAATTTCATAAAATATCCTAGCTAAAGAACTTATTGAAATAATTAAGTTTAAAAAACCTGAGAACATATTCATCCAAGCACTAACACAAATATTTTTGTTACGATAAACTCAAATAAGTTGTAAATAAACTTTTCTAAATGCACATCTAATCTTTTCCCACCCGCCTTCCATTCAAAACCCATTTTTCTTGCCAATTATTGAAGCTCCAATATTGTCTTTACATAAACTTTAAAACAAATGGATACTAATATTACGATCATATATAATTTGTTATACTAAAAAGAAAAATTATATATGACACCCACTACAACAAAATAGACTTTTACTGACATTTAATATGACTTTTAGTGGTAATAAAAATTGCTACAAAATTTTTTACTAGCATTTTCACAATAGTCATTGTATACATGCAGTGTCGCTAAAATATTTAATAGTAATTATTTTGAATACTGGTAAAAATTCTTATAATAGTAAAAAAATGTATAATTTTTTGAAGCATTTTTTACTTTCTAGTTAATATGAGACTTGTAAGATGAGTTCAAATATTCTTTAATTATCTTATTTTTAGTCAATATGAGACTTGTAAGATGATGGTTGTCTTCTACTTATATATTCTTTAATTTCTTTAGAATAGTAAATTATAGGTCTAACTCAACCTTATAAAACAAACTTGTAAGGTGAGAGTTAGCATCCATTTATATACTCTTTATTTATCTTATTTCTAGTCGATGTGGAACTTAAGTTTTTCACAATAAATAATTGTCGCTAATAGTAAATTTTAGTGTGATACAAATATATTTTTAGTGACTATTATATATTAATCATTAATATTTTTATTAAATAATAAAATAAAGACAATTAATTTATTGCCGTTAAATAATTGTCGCTAATAATAAATTTTGTTGTAATGACCTTTTATACATTCTTCCGGACTCTCTTAATATATTTTTTTCTTTTCTAAATAGAAAATTATTTAAAAATAATTTTATTTCTTACATAAATAACTAAATGTATATTTTTATGAAATATTTTAAATCAATTACCTTCTGCGGTTTATGAGTTTTGCATTGTTGGTTTAAATGCGTAAATCAAGTGCTTAAAATAGTATGCTAAAATCTCATTGAACATACCAGAACGATTGCATCAGAAACACGGATGTTGATAGAGAAAAGATGTAAATATTCATCTTCACAAATTTATATTTTAAATTTTGGTCGTTGTTATTGTGGTTTTTTTATTTTTTATTTTTATACATTAAGGCTGAGTTGAATCTTGATGCTGCTAATCTTACATATTTATGCAAATAATTGAAGAAACTGCCATTTTTCAATGCATTTACGGCTCTCTTATTCTCCGTAAAACCTATTTTTGAATTAAAGGAAAAAAAATTAAATTTTGCATTAAAATTAATTAAGCAGCTCATTGTTTTATATGCAAGAATGAAGAAAGATTAACATGGCAGCAATATATGTTCAAATAAAAAATTAAAAAAAAAAGGAGAGTCGGATTGAATAGTTGGAACGTATCTCCGATAAATGCGGCTACCTGTCGCCTCTTTTATTTCTCCTCAATTGTTCTAGAGAGGGTGACCATATTCTGTAATTTTCTTTTAACTGAGAGATAAAAGAGAAAGAAAGGAATACTTAATCAATACACCAATTATTAACAAAACGTATACTGACACATTTTTAACCTTTGATGATAGTGTTGGATAAATTAGTGTTATTCCTACACTCAAGACATAATTAATGACAAATAAGTTATTAATTAATACTATATTGATTACGACTTGTTTTTTCAACAAGTAATATTTTTTAGATCTCTCAATATTTTTGTTAAAAATAATTTTAATTTATACATCCTAAAAATAGTGATTTTAGTCTTTATATTAATTTTTTAATGCAATACATTTTGTTTGCTCACAAGTCAAAATGATGTATAAAGTCAAGCGAAAATCTACCACATTTAAGAAATACGAGGAAAAAATTACTTTTTAAAGTATATTAATAAAGATTAAAATCAATTTTAACGGAATCTTGAGGCACTTAAAAATATATTTACCTTCTAATTTATTAATTTACAGAAATAGATCATTAGTTTGTTATAACAAGTTAACAACTAATAAATAGACGTTAATTAATTAATTTCTCATCGGCGTGTGAGAAGTGTAATATAACCTAACGTGTACAAAAAATATTTTAGTTATACAGCACACCAACACTCATTTTGTTAGTCCTACCATTTTTGTTTTCTTGTTATTATTTAACAAATTGTTGCGTATGAAAGGGAGAGCTTGGAGCCATATTTTGTGTTAAAAGTCAGCGTCTGTGTTTTTCAATTCTCTTCTGTGTATATTTGGAGAAAGGAACAGTTAGTTTTCAACCTCCAAAACACCTGTTCATTTTCTTTTTCTTGCCTAGTAATCAGAATAAATCCCATTCCCTCAGGAGAAAGTTTTCATTCTCATTAGTCGACACAACCTCTTAATCAAAATTCAAACCTAGCTATCCCAACACACATACAAAAATTTCCTAGATTTGCATGTTTATTTTAAACTCTGCAAATTAGAGGCTACAAGCAATATATGTTCCATAACATGGCACTGCTTTTCTCCTAATTGAAGCCTTTTCACTAAGGAAAAAGCATGTGCAATATCCTTGGCACAATTATGGAGAATTATCAAGGTGATTTAAGCGATGTAATTCGTGCTAGTGGTGCATCATATGGCAGTTGCAGCACGGGAACTTCATCATCTGAAGCTGCTGCTCCCTTGACTCGTGATCATTACTGGCAGTTCTCTTCTGATCCCATGATTTTCTCTTCTGTTTTGGAAGACCCTAGTGGAAACTTTGGTGATCCATTCTCAAATACTAGAGATCCCTTTCTTCATGAGCTTCTTTTGCCTGGCTCTGCAGCCTACTTTAACAGCACAAGTTCTGCAGAAATCAGCAATTCTGGTAGTAGTAATTGCTGTGGTTTGGCACAAAAGATTCTTGAGGATGATATGAAGAGGCCTTGTAACAGCATATTGTCAAACATGATTCAGATCTCTCCCAATGAAAAGTTACCCATTTTGCCAGTGGTGGATGCTTCCTCAAGGGCACTCAAGCCTTCTGGTGTGGTTTCAGGTAATAACATGATTGATGCAACAAAAACCTCTAAAGATCATAGCTTGGTGGGCAACACAGAAGTGCAGATCTCATCTCCACGGAATCCAGGTCTTAAGAGAAGGTGAGGGATTAGTTAATTGATTAATTAAATAATAAACTAATAACTGAATTAAATGGAGAACTGCTTCCAAGAAGTGAGTTAAATTATTATACTACTATAAATTTACATTTGTCGATTAGTTTTATGTAGGCATCATAAATTTTCCAAATGTAATTAATCACATTCAGAGTCATTTTTGGGAACTACAATTTTTTGTATAAAACCGCGGTGATGGGGATAAAGTAGGGTTTGGCATGAGTGAGGTAATTCTTTTGTCTTATTTTGCAAATATGTTTGATTGACTGCATCTGGTCATAAGAACTAAGAGGGTTATAATTAGTTTCAAGTTGAAAACAGTTCATTGTGATCAAGACTAAACATGGTCCTTTATAGGGTTAATCCACCTGAAAAGTAGAGCTAGCTATAGCTAGGTGTCACCATAACAGTCACATACTGAGCTTTCAAGAAAGCTTATCGTAAACTACTTTTCTTCCGAACACACCTGAAATGTCCTGTTCCTTTGATCATAAGATGAAAACCATAACCCTTTTCTTGGCCACAATATTTCCACTATTTCAGTGGAAGAATTAACACCAAATCAGAAATTAAACACTTGGTTTAGTGGGAGTTATATATTAATATCTCTTTAATCATCACATATATATGTGCATATAATATATTCTATTTTTATAACTCATTTTTACAACTGTTTCTATATTTAAGAAGAGAGAAGTACAGTATAAAATATACTAATGTCTTAAAAAGATATAGAGAAAAAGATACGTCATAAAAAAAAGTGTATAGGAACTATGTAACTTCATGGAATGCGTGGAGCTATGTAAGTTATGATATTGTTGTGTAATTGCAGGAAGATCCAGGCAAAGAAGTCGATTTGTGTTCCTGCACCTGCAGCTACACCAAATAGCAGACAAAGTGGCGAGGTAGTTCCTTCTGATCTGTGGGCTTGGAGAAAATATGGCCAGAAACCCATTAAAGGTTCTCCGTATCCAAGGTAAGTTGGTATAGTGTGATCTTTCTCGGAAAGATAAGGTATTTTAATGAAGATTTTTCCTAACTTCTTTAAAGCAAGAAAGCACGTAAAGTGACAAAAGTACCATACCTATTAAGTTCTGTCCTATGTAAAATTAATGAGAAAAATAATATTTGTGTCTACATCTAAATTAAACTATTTGGTAAACTTAAATTCACTTAATTAAACTATTAAAATAATATATATATATATATTATTTTGTTCACTTAACACGTTTATTTACTTTTTGATATGAATTAGTATTAATTTTGTAAAATCAACATTTTTCCCCGTATATATCAGTCTAAGATTAAATTATAACATAAAAATGTCAGTACATTTTAATTAATTTTTTATAACATTAGCAAAATCATTTAATAAAATTATATGGGCAACTCCACAATCAAATATTGTTATTTTGTATATCTAAATTATGTTTCTTTTGAGTATTCATTTCCTTTTCCTCCAAATGAAAAATGACATCTCAACGAAAATTAGTTTATTTTAAGTTACGTATATTTTTTTTATAAATAAATATTAATTGTTAATTGTTAATGAGGAATTCGAATCCACATTTTGTTTATCACTCCAACACTATATCCCTATCAAATCACTGGGATCACTCATCACTCCAATAAGGTATCATATTTTTATTGGATGGCAATGAAGGAAACAAGAAAAAGAGCACTAGTTGTATGATATGATCCCTTGTGGTGTACTGGTGTTTTTTTCATTATTTCTTACCCAGTGCTTTGTCACAGTTTGAGGTTTAAGAACAACTAGGTAAAGTTATCCCTTCCCAAAAGCTCTTTTTGGCAAATTTTTATATTGGAAGAAATTTACTGTACTCACGTCAAGCAATTTATATTTATGGTACGTAACCTTATGTCATTGGTGCAGGTGATGGAATTCTTGGTCTTTCTCAATGTCATTTATGGATTCTTATGTTTGTCTCTCTCTCTTGTTACCTCATGTAGGGGTTACTATAGATGCAGCAGCTCAAAGGGTTGCCCTGCAAGAAAACAAGTTGAGAGGAGTAGAACTGACCCAAACATGTTGGTCATTACTTACACCTCAGAGCACAACCATCCATGGCCAACTCAGAGAAATGCTTTCGCTGGTTCATCTCGATCACAACCTTCCAAGAACAACAACATTGCTGCTTCAAAGAATTCAGATGAGGAAGAGAGCAACAGTGACAGCAATAATGTAAACAACAGTGGTTCTGTAAAGGAAGAGAAGCAACTTGAGATGGATGATGAAGAATTTAGTGATATTGGAGTCCCTTACGAGCCAATATCTAATGTGAATAACCAACAACAACCTGATCAGGACTTATTTGCAGAATTGGAAAAAGTAGAAGCTCACTCACTAAACCTATTGTCTCCACAAGGTTTTGATGATCAGCAAAGGGAATCCAACGTTTTAGATTCATTCCATTTCTTTGACTGAGTGGTGATAACAACACCAACTACCACCGCGTTTGAAGAATATAAGAGAAGATCGTATATATAATATATAAGACCTTGAGTGAGAAGCACCACCTCCCTCACAATAATCTTTTAATAGGTGCAACTCATCATCGGATTTCAAGTATGTCACGTGGGGGAGATTCGAGATCATAAACCCACTTTTCTTGTGTTCTAGTTTCTTCTTTTTCTTTCTTTTTACCTGTCATTTAGCATTACAGTCAGGGAGGTAAATTAGTGGGAAAAAAAATGGGATTCTATGTGTGGGAGTGCTGCTTGATTGGAAGCACACACAACGAGTCACACGTTCCTTTTGGAATTGGTGGATGGGACAGAAAGCTGAGGAACAGAAGATATTAACAGTTAAAACAATTTCTATAGACTTTATTGATTCAAAAGCTCACCGAGTAGATCAATGATTAAAGTATGAGAGGCTACTCCTTTCATCGTATAGTGGGAAAAATCATTTTAGCCCCCCACCCCCCATGTGGGTTATTCTTGAAGTGACAAGAGAAATTAAAATGGGCTCGGAGATTTTATCAGATTTCCCTCCCGGCCGGATGAAAATATAAATTTGTGTTATATAAAAAAGATAATAGGGTAAAATAAAGTATAGCAATGATAAATTTATTATATTCTTTCTCACACTTTAGATATATATGAGCACTAGTGTCCATATATACTAATACAAAAGAGGTATTTTACGTCGGTTATTTTGAGTTTTTTATGTCAGAAAAAATATTGACGTTAATGTGGGAGACGTAAATCTACGTCGACTTTGTAAAACTGACATAAATTTATGTCGGACATTACCAAGGTCCGACGTAAAAAAGTAGTGAAAAAATAAATAAATAAAAATATAACGAGTGCAGAACGACCCGTTCTGCTTCATAGAACAACTCAAAAGAAAAGGCCAACAACCCATACAAATAAAACAACCAAAAAATTGAATAAAATAGATAGCCACATTAGTAATGCGAAGCAAAAAGGTGTTAACGAAACCCTGATTCATACCTGATGAGCTGCAACACTATGCGAATGAGTAACAAAGAGTTCACCCCACTCTGTAGAAGACAAAAAAATGATTCAGTAACAAAGGAGAGGGAGAAGGTTTACAGAGGAAAAAAATGAAAAGTGATGAAGAGTGAATGCGCGCGGTGTGCCTCGCACTCTCTTATTCAATTTCGCGTCCTTTTTTTTAAGTCGGATCCTACCAGGTCCGACGTAAAAAAGTTCGCAAAAATTACAAAAATACCACCGTGTCTTTTTTACGTCGGATTTTAGTGTGTCCGACATTAAAGAGGTGACGTAATATACTAATTTTCCACTAGTGATAGGTCACTTTCAGACAAAGTATATCTATTATAATACGACATAAAACTTGACTCCTAATATGACATGCAAGGTTTGGTTCCTCAGTTTTCTGTTTCTCTTGCCATCCACTGACTTGTGTGTGTGTGTTTTTTTTTAATTTTTTTTTATGATTATTAGTTTTACAGTTTAATGCTATTTCTTTTAACAAAGATGATTCTATTGTGTCTTATAAGTCTGCAGTAGTTTTTGACAGCATAACAAATCCAGCAAAACGAGGTTGGCTTTTAACCATTTTGCATGTGCATGCTCGTCAACTTGTCAATGTAGCTTTACGATTATAATTCCTCTATCATTTTGTCAATGTAGCTTTGCAATTATAAATCCTCTATCATTTGTATATATTAATCTATAAATTTATACTAATACATATAAAGGAGATACTCTCTTTAATGATCACCTTTGATCTTTATATTTATTATATCATTATCACTACTAGAAGGATTGTATTCTAAGTTGGTTATTATTCTATTTCTACATCGGTTCTAAAGCCGACTTAGAGGAAGGCGACTTAGATGAATGAATATATCTACGTCAGTTACGCAAAAATTGACTTAGATGTATGTGTTCATCTAAGTCAGTTTTATGAAAATCGTCTTAGATATACACATGTGAATGACAATCCAGAATGCTAGCTCAACCACCTCTTTCACACATGAAAACAATTTTTCCCAAATGTCTTCACAAAGCTCTTCAAATTTTTCACGCAATATTGTGCTCCTATAAAAAAAACAAGCCATGAATATATAAACCTTAATGCCCAATCTATCTCCAAACGAGCCATGAATGAAGTACCTTTTCGTTCCCTCACGACTGCAAAAGGAAACACCTTTGGCATCACTTGTTTCTTTGACCCCGTTGTGTTCGGAACACCTGTAGCCACTGTCGCTTCAGTGAGAGGTTGTGTGCGAGAGGTTGAGAGTTCTCACAAGGCTGTCATTGAGAGGTTGTTGAGAGAGATGACGAGGTTAGACGTTGAGAGCGCAACTGAGAGAGATGATGAGGTTGAGACGTTGAGAGCAATTGAGGGAGAACTAAGAGAGACGACGAGGTTGAGGGTGGGAGATTGAAGGGCACGCATGAAATGAGAGAAAACGTGTGCGTGATAATTTTGGGTCTCCATCTAAGTCGATTTTACACAAAAATCGTCATAGATCAGTTATCATCTAAGTCAGTTTTACAATAAACCGTCGTAGATCACTTATCATCTAAGTCGATTTTACAATAAACTGTCGGTAAAATCCATCGGAAATATAAATTTTTTAACAGATTTGTATCCGTCGGTAATTTGCATTTTTCTTGTAGTGCAACCAGACACTTATTAAGGAAATTATTCAAACTTGTTGGCCTAATCTCGTATTTCTTTTTGAAGTTCACACTTAGTTTTCACTTGTCCAAAACTTCTTTAACAAATTGGGTTTTGATGGTTTGGAGGTTCAAGAGGTTAGGGGTCAAGCTAGAGGGATTTGGGCCTTAAGAAATAGGGTCTCCTTTCTCGTTTAGAACCATTGATTCACATCCTCAAGCTATCTTGATCAACATATCACTTAACAAACATGAATAGGCTTACACCAGGGTTTATGGTAGTCCATTTCCTTTGGAGAGATAGAAAATGTGGAATCATCTAACCATTATTCAAAATAATCATAGCTGCCCTTGGGCCCTACTTGGTGATTGTAACTACACATTACTCTCTTCCGATCAACAAAGGAGTATTTTTCATCACAAAAAGGCTGAAATCTTTTCTAAACATCTTTCTGATAATGACCTCATCACTCTCAATTAGATTAATGGGAATTTCACATGGCATCGTCATTAGCATGGGTGTGAAAGCATTCACAAACAATTGGATCATGGGCTCTACAACCTGGACTAGAGAGTGAATTAAGTTCCAAAGGCACTAGTTAAGGTCCTCCCTAGGAAACACTTTGACCATAGTTCTTTAATTCTATATTGTGGCAAGCCACCTCATATAAAAGAGGGAAAACCATTTCGGTTTGAAGTAGCATGGTGCACTCATGGCGATCACCACCATCTGGTTAACAGAGCTTGGAACTACAAGGGTAATGTGATTCAATCCCTAGAGCTTGTTAAAAATACGTCTCTTGTTTTTAATAAGGAGTCTTTTGGTAGTATTAGAAGAAATAAACAACATATTGAGGCTCAACTTAAAGGTATTGAGAAGGTTCTAGAGTTTGTTTATTCATCCCACCACACTCGATTCTATCAAGAGCTTCTCCATGAGTATGATTATTCTATTTTAAGATGAACCACATTGGTTCCAGAAATTAAGGTAAAACTGGATTAGATTAGGAAGTAAGAACACTACTTCTTCCACACCCAAGCCATTATTAATTGGAAGAAAAACAAAATTCAAGGTCTCTTTCTTCCTTCGGGTACTTGGTGTGAAGATGAAAAAGAGCTATAGGAAGTAGCCACTATGTTTTATAGAGAACTATTTGGGGTATAATTAGAATAAAACATCAATGCTATCATCCCAAAAAATTTAACAAATATACAACAAGAAGAAGATTATCAATAATTAATGAAATCCGTCACAAAGGAAGAAGTCCATAATGCTCTAATGGGAATGAAGAGCTATAAAGCCTTTGGAATTATTAATTATCCTTATCCTGAAAGGAGATAACCCAAAAATTCTGAATGAGTTTAGATTGATCAGCCTTTCTAACATACTCTTCAAGCTTGTATTGAAAGTTATAATGAATCAATTGAGGCCAGTATTATAAAAGATAGTGAGTCCTCTCTAAAGTAGTTTCATCCTTGGAAGGGGTACCACCGAAAATTCCATCCTACTCCAAGAAATTATTCATAGTATGAAAAGATCGAAGAGGAAAAAATCAGGCCTTATATTCAAGCTAGACTTGGAAAAAAGCACATGATAGCGTCGAATGGACCTTTGTTCACCAGGTTCTCAATGAATATGATTTTTCTAGTAACATTGTGAGTCTTATCATGTTAGGAATTTTATCTACATCTGTATCCATTTTATGGAATGGAAACTAGTTAAGACAAGGAGACCCATTGTCTCCCAACCTCTTTGTCCTTAGCATATAGGAGCTAGGATGTATGATTAAATTAGCTATGGATAGTAGAGCTTGTGAACCCTTCAAAATTTCTAGCAATAGTCCCACAATATCACACTTGTTCTTTGAGGATGATGTATTGCTTTTTACAAAAGGAAAACCATCCCAAGTGTACATGGTTTACAATATCCTCAAATGGTTGCTAGGTGTCAGAGCTAAAAATAAATATAAAAAAATCAAAAGCATTCGCTTCCAAGGGTGTCATGTGTCCAAGAAAACAAAAGATTAATGGAATCACTAATATTGTATTCACCAATGACTTGAAGAAGTACCTTGGCTTTTAGATGACATATGGTCGTGTAACCTATCACCACTTGGATGATGATTTAGAAAAAATAGGGAGCAGATTGACTTCATAGAAAGGAAGAACATTGAATAAACCCAAAATGGTGGCATTGGTGAATTGTGTTCTTTCTTCCATACCAACTTACAACCTATAGTTTTAATAGTCCCCTCAAGTGGTGTGTGACATGATTGATAACATTAGTGGATGATTCATATGGAGTGGAAGCATAGGGAACCATCTTCATCTTGTGAAAAATGATGTTATAACCACAAGCCACAAAATGGGTCTTTTGGTTGTTTGAGTGGCATGCCATCAAAATTTCACATTGTTGAGAAAATGGTTTAAAGTTTACTTCAAAAGAAAGCAAACTCTAGGTGCAAGTAATAAAGGCCAAATATCCTAGACAAAATGTATCTAACATGTTTGATCATAGGGGATCATACTTTCTAACCTCCTTCACATCCTATTTGAGTGTAAGGATACCAAGCAAATTTGAAGGAAATAAATTTGGAGCAGTTGAGTCCTTCCTAAAAAGGAATAGATTGGACACAATAGTGGAGCAGATTAGACACCTCACAAAAGCAATAAAACAAGCTTTTCATTTGTACGATATCCCTCAACATACCAAGCAAGCAGAACGATGGGTTTGTTATATGTTGGCACCAAAGGATCACATCTCTATTCATGTAGATGGGAGTGCTCTAGGGAATTCAGGGAAGGAAGGGTTCAAAGGACTCATATGGGATAGTGATGGAAGATGGATCTCTAGTTTCTATGGACACATTAGCTTAACTAATGATTTAGAGGTTGAGCTAGTGGCTATTCACCATGAGCTGAAATATATGCACCTAAGACAGAGGTTTTATTTGTTATTTGTATTTCAAACTCTACTTATGCTATCTTTCTCATGAAAAAAGAGGTGGACTCGTGGCACCAATATGCAAGTATCATGACAAGGATTAAGAACATATTGAATCAAGAGTGATTGCATAAAGGGAATCAATGTGTTGATTTCCTTTCAAAGCTTGGATACTATGAACTCATAGGCTTTGTTAATTTGGAAAGTCCTTCTCCTAACCTTCGGAAGCTTATTATAGCGGATGCCATAGGAACTAGCTTTGTTAGAAGTTAGGAAGTTTATCTTGTCTATTTTATTTTATTTTTTATCTTTACTTACATGTACCCGATAAGAACTATAAAGATAGAGAAAATAAATACTTTATAAGTGGGAGACAACTCTCACTCTATAAATAAATTTTGTAGGATTATATACCCCTTTAGTAAACCCCAAGCGTGTGGTTCAGCGGTAGGGGTTGATCCACGCTTAAGCAAGGTCAGGGGTTCGAATCCTGCCTTGTGTATGCAGCCGCGTTAAAATCTTGGGGCCAGCTATCCCACCCTTTGAGGTGCCTCCAACGTAGCGAGGAGATTAGTCACTGCTGTCGGCGGTGGATACTCCAGGAACGAACCTAAAAAATATACCCCTTTAGTAACAATTTCTTGGTCTCTACATTTATTGGATCATTATATGTTTCGGTTACTAAGAAAAAGAAAATTAAAAAATCAAGATTCTGTTAGTAACTACCATTTTTTAAAAAAAATCCACTACATTATCTTTTATTTTATTTTAATTTTTAAAAATATTTATTAGTTCTCCTAATCTATATATTATATAAAGGATATCCCCTTTTGGTCTTCACTTTATTTAAGGCATTTATACTTTTTTATAATATTTTAATCTATTTTTTACTAATATATCCTTTAAGGGTAAAATAGAAAGAAAAATAAATATATACAAAAAATTAATTATTTACTCTATCAATAATAACTACCCACTTACTTTGTAACCACCTTATTTGATCTTCATTTTTGTTTAAAATTATTTTACTTTTTTCTAATTATACATTATCTCACTTGATCAATATGTTACAAATTTTATTATTTTATTTTATATTATTTTTAAACAAGATGCATAGAGGTACGATCACACTAATCTTATGTTGTATATTATTGTATATAAAGGGGATATCTCTATTTAATTTTCACATTATTTATGCATTTATACTCCTTCATTATATTTTATATATTAATTTTTTTATTCTCAGCATCATATCTCTTAAAGGTAAAATAGAAGAAAAAAATATGTAAGAAAAATTAATTATTCATTATATCAATAATAATTACCCTCTTATTTTATAACCACAATCTTCGATTTTGTTTAACATTATTTTACTCTTTTTTTAATAATGTATTATCTCATTTACATTTTTTAACATATATTATTTTATTTATTTATTTTATTATTTTTAAACAAGTATAGAGTGTCTCTATTCCACTAATTATGATATAGGGGATAGTTTCTTAAATAACCGTATTTGGTTCCCATATTTGTTGGACCATTTTATTCTTTAGTTATTTTAAAAAAAGGAATTAAAAATAAAAATAAATTAATAACTACAATTCTCCTTTAATAATCATGCACTCTATTATCTTTTATTTTATTTAATTTTTTAAAATAAATATTAAGAAGTTCAAAATCTCTCTTTTCTCCCGGGCTCAACTACTTTTCCTAGAAAGGAATATATTACGAGGCGAAATATTTTGTAACAGCTAAGAGTCTATATAAAATGCTTATTGTACCATTTTTTTTTCATTACAGATATATGATATGAATCCATCCCATTTTGAGGTGAAAATAAGAGAGAGAAGCTACAGATTGTAATTTTGTCTGAACTCACTATTTTATGAATCCTGTTGATCACCAAATTCCACAAATGTTTTGAAGAGCCTATACCTAAATTTTTGTTGGGTGACTGTGCTCTTTTACCTTTTTAGACTAAATAAGTAGATGAATAACATTTTATGCTGCTTGTAGATTGCTACACGTACTACATTTTTTTCAAATAGTTACTTCCAATAATGTTTAGCAAATAAACATGCACACCAGAGTATAGTAAGACCTAATATCCCCACCACCCTTTGAAATCCAGCCTGCAATCGTTTTAGCTCTTGATCTTGAATGAATAGAGTCCACCAGGCCCAATTAGTAAATAGACCGAGGTCCAAACCCTACATGCCTCACCTAACTTAGATGCTCATTATTTTATTACAACACTGGCAATTGGCCAAGGATGGTCTGACCAAACCCATTTATTTTTTTTAATTAAAGTCTTAATTGTTTTTTATTCCTTCTACAGTGGTCTATGTATAATTTTAGTTTCTAATTATTTTTTTTTAAAAATAAGAAAGATTACAAAGATGATCGTAATGAAGATCGAATCTAAGTCTTCGTACTTCTAACTACTTCAATTTCTTTTTACTTAACTATTAGACTTATTAGACTAACATAGTGGTTCAATTGCTAATTGTTTAGTTCAAGCTTATAATCATTTGAATTTTTTTATTGTTGCAATCATGTCATGTCAAAATTTATTTGTCTAAAATTTTCAAAAGGAAATATCAATTAATTGAAGATCTCTATGAAGTGAATCAATTAAAGTATTTTGAATCTTTTTATAATCAAACCGAACGATTGTGTTTCATAAATAAAAATTCAGAAAAATCTTTTTTTTTTCTTTTGAAACTCAATTACATCAAATTTTTTTTAGCTCACGAACCTTTTAAATTGTTTTAAAATTCATTATAAATTCCAACTATTTCATTAAAAAGAGTACAAAAATAGTAAAAAAAAATTACATAATTCAATAAAAAGGAAACACATTAAACTTAAGAAAAAAATAATTAGCATGGTGGGATTATTTACGTAATCAGACAGATAAATGTATAATATTAAACAAAGATTTTGCAATAGTAAAAACTTTTAACAAGTACAGATTAATAAATTATACGCCTTGACATGATATAAAGAATATTTTGTAAAATTTTACTAATTGTAAATAAATTTTAGCTTCAAAAACTAAATTATAAAAATATAAAAATGAAAGATTTAATTACAATTTTTAATTTACTTATTTAATTGAATTTTTTTTAAAAAGAAATCACGATGTATTAAATCTATTTATATAAAATTAGCTAGGTATACTAATTCAAATCTATTTTTGTGTGGCTTTAGTTAAGTAATATCAGAATTTTAATGCCGACACTTTATCCATAGATTATCTAAACAGAAGTAATGATGAACACGAAAGTGTTTTGTTTTCGTCAAATATGGATGAGGTGCTTCCGGTCAAAACTGAAATACACTTTTGTATTGGAATGGAACCTACGTATCCCTAAGTTTTGACCAATTGAACCCAGTGACGCGTACAAGCGTGACTTTTCTGAGCAAATTATTACATAGTCAAGTATAGCAGCAAAAAGAAAACAACAACTTGAGAGTATATCAGAATTAGAGTTATAACTAAACCATAATGTCTGCATTAAAAGTAATTACATATTAGTGGTAGAACTCCGATTGTTACCGGGAAGCAACAATACGAGCAATATTTATGCTTGTTTACCTATGTTTTTTGTCGGCAAAGGAAATGAGCTGTCACGAAAAACCACTCGATGGAGACGTATAGGGATGGCAATATATATCCAAATCCAAACCCCATTTCAAAAACACAACATCGAATCAAAATATCAGAAACACGATGTCACTCTTAAGCATCCTCGTACTGGTAGTAGTTCTATCCTTCGCCGGAGCAGCATTCTCCGAACTATGCAACCCACAAGACAAGGAAGCCTTACTCCAAATCAAGAAAGAGCTTGGAAACCCAACCACGCTCTCCTCTTGGCTTCCAACCACCGATTGCTGCAACAAAACATGGCAAGGTGTCTCATGCGACACCGACACTCAAACATACCGCGTCAACGACCTTGATCTCTCCAACCTTAACCTCCCCAAACCCTACTCTATTCCCTCCTCCATTGGAAACCTTCCCTACTTGAATTTCCTTACCATTCGCAGCAACCCCAACATCGTCGGCGCAATTCCTCCGGCCATCGCCAATCTCACCAAACTCCGTTATCTCTATATTTCCCAGACCAACATCTCCGGCCAGATACCCGATTTCTTTTCACAAATCAAAACCCTCGTCACCCTCGACTTCTCCTACAACGCCCTCACCGGTTCCCTCCCTGCCTCCCTCTCTTCGCTGCCCAATCTCGTCGGAATCACCTTCGACGGCAACCAGATCTCCGGCGCCATCCCCGACTCGTACGGCTCGTTCTCGAGTCTGTTCACGTCGATGACGCTCTCCCGCAACCGCCTCAGCGGGAAGATTCCGGCGACGCTGGCGAAGCTGAACCTGGCGTTCGTGGACTTGTCTGGGAACACGCTGGAGGGTGACGCGTCGGTGTTGTTTGGGTCGAGTAAGAACACGCAGAAGATAATTCTGGCGAAGAATTTGTTTGCTTTTGATTTGGGGAAGGTGGGGTTGTCGGGGAACTTGAACGGGTTGGATGTTCGGAACAACCTTATCTATGGGACGCTGCCTAATGGGCTCACGGCGCTTAAGTATCTGAAGACATTTAATGTGAGCTACAATGCTCTCTGCGGTGAGATTCCACAGGGTGGCAAGCTGCAAAGATTTGATGCGTCTTCCTACGCTCATAACAAGTGCTTGTGTGGCTCTCCTCTTCCCGCTTGCACTTAAGTGCTTTGCAGTTTCGCTTTCATTAATAAGGATGAATAATGTGTGTGTCTTTCAACTCACACGTGGTTTTATATGTTCCAGTTGGTCCATATCTGCGTTGTGTTTGTGTTTTAATGCCAATAACAACGCTTAATTTAAAAAAATAAGTTTAAATATGTTTTTTTTCTTCTAATTTCTGTGTTTTGATTTTTGCCTTTATAGCAAATATTTTTATTTTTTTAATGTTAATAATATTATGGTCTTTTTTTTTAATTTTGTCTTTTTTGTGTTGATGTGGTATAAGGTTTTTAATTTTGTAAGAATTAAAAAAAAAGTGTGTTCACAATATATAACATAAGTGAAGGTATAAAAAAGACATGAAACATCGAGAAATGAATTAATATATTTATCACATCAATAAAAAATAGACAATGTTAAAAAAAGTTAATGACAAGGACTAAAATGATTAAAAAACTATAAATATAAGGATTTAAAAGATTTGTCTAAAAAATATAGGGACTAAAAAAGATCGAAAAATTTAAGTATAAAGACTAAAAATGTCTATTTTAACTTTAAGGAATAAAAGGTAAAGTAAGTGAAACTATAAGGACTAAAATAATATTTTAACTTTTATTTTTATTTTCATTCTTCTAAAATCTAAAGTCTTTATTTTAAGTTCCTAACAATAATTAAGATAAATAAATAACATTTAATTTAGGGTTTATTAAAAAATCAAGAAGTCACATGATATCATAAATAGTTATAAGTATAATTTGGGATGACCACTAAATCTTCAAATAAACACATTTTTTTATCCATAAAATGGTAGGTATGGAATTTTACCCCATGACTACTTAATAGAGGGTTAATAACATGTTGAGAATTTTCAGACCAAACACTATTATTCATGAAATGATTAGCTGAAACTCAATAATGTTTAATTTGACTCAAGATTTTACTTGTCAAATTGAGAGTCAACAAAGACCAACCAAAAGGAATTCACCTCTACTGCTTGAAATATCCTTGAGTGTGTATGTTTATCAAAGTAAGATTTTAATGATCGTAGAAGATTTTGAACTCGTGTAATAGAGAATGCAAGCTCGAACCGGATCTTGAACCATTTGTGTCAACCTACAATGACAATTCTCTAATAAAGACATAAATTGTGAAAATGATCACATAATAAAAGAAACTAAAAATAATAGTTTTAAATTTTATAAAAATAAAAAAATTAAATTAAATTACAAGGACCAAATTAAATAAAAACTTGTTCATTTTATAGATATTTAAAATATCTTTAAGCCTAAAAATAATAATATATACATTATTTCTTTAAATTGAGATACTTATTTTCTAGATAAAAATACACAATTAAAAAACGTAACTTAAAATTAATCAAATTAAATGAAAGTGTGCTAGATGAATATCCAAGCAAGTCAAAGACGGGACAAAAAGGTTAGGAAATCATGAATTGGTCAATGATAGTGGTTGATAGGGACGACATTTAGGCCCCATGGGGGCAAGTAATAGTAAATCCATCCCCACCCCGTTGGATGAAAATTTGCCCCATACCTGTCCCATATTTACGCGGGTATTCATAAATTTCTTGAGTACTCGCGGGTATCCATGAATATCCATGGATATTTATAAGAAATAATGATAAATCAATTGAATAGGTACAGGTATTGACATTAAAAAAGAAATAGCAATAAATCAATTCAATATTAACCAACCTAATTTAAATGTTATTAAATAGAAATCCAAAGGTAGGAAAACAGTAACCGATTAAGTAATGGGATTTAAAATTGAATGTGCGAAAGCCAAACTCACTTTCAATCTGATTGATTAACTTGCCTTTTTGGATCTACGTGAGAAGAAGAAAGAAAACGCATGAGAAGAAGAAAACAAAAACTACACAGCATCAAGAATGAAAATAGAGCGTGAGAAGAAAAAATTAAAGAAAAAATGAACCTGAAGTTATGTAGACCACGACAAGTGAAATTGTGCGGTGCCGATACGTGAGGAATGACGCCATGAAACCTTGCGTGTTGTGAAAATCTATGGTGGAAACTTTGAAAGTGTGATGACTAATGCGTGGGTTGTGCGTTTATCGAAAGAAAATAAGATGAGAGTGTAGTTTTAAAGTTATGTGATACAAGAATAATTAGAGTATTTAAGAAATGTTATTAAACGTGTACCCGCGGGATAAAAAATTACCTGTCCCCATTATCTGCGGGTACCCAATTAGCTTACACATTTATTATTCGTAGTAGATTTTACCCACAGATACTCGTAAGTAGGGGTATTTTTTCCATCTCTAGTGGTTGGCAATGTGCTTGGCACCCTCACTGCTCCAAGCCCACTCAATGATATGAAGCTAGCATGCAATCATCCAAGGGTATAGTCGATGAAAACCCCTCAGTAATGCGACCACTTAAGCTTCATCCGTAACTTTTTACACCTCTTGACACCCTTGACAGCCTAAGCCTCATGAGTAATCTTTTACATCCCTCGTTAGCCTTGACAACCTAAGCTTTATGAGTAAATTTTTACATCCTCCAACACCTTGACAACCTAAGCCTCACGGGTAACATTTTGTATCCCTTGGTACCCTCGGCCACCTAAGCATCATGAGTAACATTTTACACCCCCCTCAGTATCTTTAGCAAGCTAAGCCTCATGAGCAACCTTTAACACCCTTTCGACAACTTAAGCCCCATTAGTAGCCTTTTATACCACTCGACACATTGGTCACCTTAACCTTATTGGCATAGTGTTAGTCGAATGTGTCGACAACTTAAGCCCCATTAGTAGCCTTTTATACCATCACTTGACACACTGTCACCTTAACCTCATTGGCATAGTGTTAGCCGAATGTGTCAAATTAATATGGCTCAATGACATTGATTACATTACGAACAAGTAAAGGTAAAAGGTTAATCCTTAATTAAGACCATATTATCTAATTGATAATTGAAGACCAAAGTCCATTGACTTTAAAGTACTATGTGTGTGACATTATTTATGACAAATAAAATCGACTTTTTATGTCGATTTTAAACCCGTCATAAATCTCAATGACATAACAAGTTTTGTCTTTTAATGTCGATTATAAAAATAACTGACATAAAATGTCTTAACTTTCTATATCGATCATAAAAATAACCGACATAAAAATTCTTATGTTTTAGGTTAATAAGTGTTTCCCCATTGCATTTTTTTTTTCTTTCATTACATCTCTTCGTATTTTTTTGTTGTGCTACTTTTTCCTTCTCATTTTCACATCTTTTCGCATTTAATTTGTCGTCATGCTATTTATTTCTTATTGCATTTCTTCATGTTTTGCCATCACGCTCTTCTCTCTCATTGCATCTCTTCACGTTTCACTGTCATACTCTTTCTCTCTCATTGCATCCCTTCATGTTTTCCTTTTTCCCTATCGTTCTTGCATCTTCTTTTATAACCACTATATTTTATGTTACAACATCACCAAGTTTATATACTTCCAACCCACTACACCATCAATATTTGAATAATAACAACAACAAAAAAACATAAAAAATAAGTAAATAAAATAAAATAATTTATCTAAATGTGCGAGAAGGAGAACGAAAAAGAAAACAAAACAAAACCAAAAACAAGAGTCCAAAACATGAATTGCATTTTCAATTTAAAATTTTAAAGTACTTTTTATGTCAAGTGTTGTTTCATTTGTCATAGAAATTTCTTTTTATGTTGAGTTTCATTACACCCATCATATTATTAGAAAGGCTAGGGTCAACTACAAAGTTAACCCTTCCCAACACATTCTATGTCGGGTGTAATGACACTAGATATAGAAAGAATTTTCTATGACGGGTGAAACAACACTTAACATAAAATGTTTTATCATATTTATAATTTTGTCACTACATTACTTTCTATGTCATGTGGATTACACTTGACATAAAATGTCATTTTTGCACTAGTGAAGCCTAATATGGCTAGTATAAATAATGGCACATATTGAGGTGATAAACATCGTCAATGAATACTTGCATTTATTACATCGAGTGGTATCTTGAGTGTTAGAGCTCCTTTTGCAGGTACGTACCTACCCCTTAGTAATTTGGAGACAAATGTTAGGAGTAAGGAGATAGGAGAATATTACAAAAGTATCCATAAAAAGGTAGAGAAAGAATGTGTTTGATAAAAAAGTAAAGTTTATAAAATGTAGAAAGTGTCTAAATATTAGTACAAAAATAGTCTACGATGTCAAGCTATTAAATCGATTGTCCTGCAACCAATTTAATTAAGGCAACGAATTTAATAGATGACAGGATGTCATTTTTGAAAATATGATCATTAATTTTTAAATTTGTTATCTATCTAATTTAATATACTACATAATAAATTGGTTAAGCATTTAACCATTTAATATGTAGTTTATTAAATTGGTCAGGTAGCAACCAATTTAATAGGTGCTTTCAAAGACCCTTTGCCAATCAAAATATTTGAGTCCCTCATAAATCAAAGATTCAAAATATTCTAACACCCTTGAGGGCCAAGTTGAAGGAAAAGATAAAAGGGCAAGTTGTAGCTCCAAAACCCTAACACCCTCCATAACATTGAAACCCTCTAAAAAGGACAAGGAACCGCAAGTGGAAGCTCTGAAGCCCTATCCCTAATGTGGCTTTTATCACCTTAGACAAGGAAGGAATGATGAGACACAAGCTTTTTGGTTGTCGCCATCAATGCTAACATGGGCCTTTGCAACCTAGACCTATATCATTGTGAATTGCATATCTAAGGCCTTACTCCAAGTC
Organism: Cajanus cajan; assembly: GCF_000230855.2. NCBI lineage: Eukaryota > Viridiplantae > Streptophyta > Magnoliopsida > Fabales > Fabaceae > Cajanus > Cajanus cajan. Next base: position 65,577,348 of record NC_138518.1, read on the forward strand.
CATCAACACCGCTATGAGCTTTGATGGCGAGGCCCTCACCTGGCTCATCGTTGTTATTGCTTATGCGACGGTTGAGAAATGAATTGAAGGGTTAGCGATGAAGGTTAGTGTGGAGAAAAGACAAATACTAGAAAGAGGGATGAATAGTGTATATAAAAAATTTACACTTTTTTTTTGTAATGAAGTAGTAATGGTAGTCAGATAAAGCAAGAAGAGCAGTCAGATGGAACATTGAATATTTTTATATTAGTTCACCTCAACCACTAGACTACATCTAGTTCTTAATCCAATCAAATTGAGTTTCACTAACTTTAAACAAAGATACAAGTATTCTTTTAACAAGCTACTTTTGGCTCAACCCTAAGTATTCTTTGACTTCTCTTTTGAAGTAACTACCCAAGTATTCTTTTAACAACAAGCCTTTTCAGGCTTAACAACCAATTATTTTTTTATAGTTATACCTCTCTAAGTTCAAAACAAGTATTCTTTTACAAACAAGTCTCTCCAAGCTCAATCTTATAACAATGGTTATAAAGGTTACTCAAATGTTGTGTTCATCTCACTCAAACATTATACAACCAATTATAAAGCAATAAATTTATACAAGAAAGAATAGATTTTTAGAGAGTATTTTTATACAAATGTATATGTATCAATTACAATTAGTGTCTCTCTCTTTTTTGTACTTTGAATCTTCTTATGTAGTAGTTCGGAGAAGATGACTGTTGCAACACTTTAAGTCCAACTCATAAGTTTATTTTGTCTGTCTTCATCATCTTCCCTTATGGTGATAGATTATCGTTTGACACATTTAATACGAACATTAAATGCATTTCACCAAATAGTACCTCTTATATGATCAAAGAGGCTACTTATATCAACTTTCCATACCAAACAGAGTTTGTAGAAGCAATGCCAGCGCATAATAGTTATAATAGTGACTTTATATAATTTTTTCATGACTTCAGGGTTTTGGTTCTAGAGGAAAGCATGATTCCTTTTTTAATAGATTTGTGAGTTCCGAGACAATTTTTTGATTTGATCTATTAATAAGGAATGAAATATTCAAAGCAAACTCTGTCATTAGTCTCAATAAATGATAAATATTTAATGTATATGAAACTAAATTGTATGATTCATCTGATTAATAATTGCCTTATAAACGATCTTCATTTTACACTTCATCTGATAAAACTTTCAAAGATATGTTTCAAAGACGTTTTTGTAGACACTTCTTCTATATAAAAACGCTATGTTTGTTAGTATTAAAACTCTGAATTTAGGAGATTATCTTTTGACTTAACAGTTAGAGCAAACCAAATTCTACATTTTGCAACATGGATGGGTCTAAGTCTAAGTTTGGCATTCTAGGCTCAAGAAGTTCCAAGTTCTTCCTAATTTTAATTTTTGAGTTGTGTGCACGGGGAGTGGTACTACATGCAGAAGTAGTAGAAAAAGGAGTATGTTAACAAGGTTATTAAATTGGTTGTTTGTATGTGATTTTTAAAATTGGTTCGCAACTGATTTTAAAAGTTATATAACCAATTTTGTAGATCTAAAACAAGCGATTTTGTAAACCTTTTTTCTACTAGTGAAAAAAGAGAAAAAAAATTGAATACTAAATTAAGTATAAAAATCAAAATACTTTAAAATATTAAGGTATTTAAAAAAGAAGTTTATCTAAATCTACTCTACTCAATAACTCACTTTTTACATTAAATTTCAAAAATTAAACTGTTAAATTAAAATTCTTAATGCATATATTAAGTTTGTAAATTTTTGAAAAATTTGAAAACTATTTGATATTTTGTTTTATTAATTCAAATTAACGAATAATTATAAAAATATTTTATACATTGATTTGAATTAATCATACGAAGTATGAATTTTTAAATAGAGTAAATTTAGGTAGACTTACTCTCAAAGTAGATTCCTCACATATATATATATATATTGTTGCGGGTTGCATCAATTGTCTTGTGGCGGAGGCTAGGTGGGCCAAGTCACTGTCGAATCATGGCGCTTGGGCTGCTGTGCTCTTAAGTAAAAAAAGTTGCGCCCTGACTATAAGCTATAGCTTTTGGCCTAGTGGTAAGCGCTCGATCCAACAATTGGTATCAGAGCCAAGGTCATGAGTTCGATACCCAACGGGGCAATTGCTGAGGGGGAGATTGTTGCGGGTTGCATCAATTGTCTCGTGGCGGAGGCTAGGTAGGCCAAGTCACTGTCGAATCATGGCGCTATAGCTTTTGGCCTAGTGGTAAGCGCTCGATCCAACATATATAATATGTTATTATTTTTACTTTTGTATTACTATTTGCATAAATGTATTAAATCTTAAGTTAATTATAAAATTAAAAATACTTCAAAAATAAATTTATGAAAAAACATAGTTCGATATATTATAGTGTAAGAAATGAGAACTTGATTTTGAATAGAACTTAGTATTTACATATATATATATATATATATATATATATATATATTTGTTTTTTTTTGTTAAAATATTATTATTTAATAATTCAAAATTAATAATTAGAATATTTAATAAAATATATTAGAAACTTTTGGACTTTATTTTATATTATTTTACATTTTTTAATGAGACGTATTTCAAATAGAACCTAATTTTTAAGTAAACAAATAAATTAATATTTGTTGAGTTTCGCTAACCAGTATCTTGAGGACGTTAGTTAATGCATTAAAAGTGACAATGAATAACTTTTTTTTTTCACATTTATTTGAGTAATTTACACTCTACTACCGTAAGGTTTGCTATGTGACACAAAACCCATTACCTTAAGATTTGTTATCTGAAACAAAACTCCAAACTTACTTTGATATTATACCTCATCTTATTTGAAGTTGCTAATTAAACATTCAAGAAAGTTTTATTAAACACCTAAAATCTCTATATCAAAAGACTAATTTAATTTCATGCAGCTTTATTCGTTGTATTATGATTGTTGAATTTGGTGAGGAATTTACTTTCAAATCACTTGAACTTTTCATAACACTCAAAATAGTGTCACTAAGCTTGTACCATTTTGTGGTGTCATTAATGAAAAATTTATTTGTTTTTTATTTTTTTCCTTTCAAAAGAAAAAAGATTTTTTTTAAAATGAAAAAGAGAGAAAAGTTAAAATATGTTCTCCTAGAATATACTAAACTGTATTATATATTCTCATAAATTATAATGAAATAACATATTCTCTTACTAGATAGATCAACTTCTCTTTCTTTGCCTTTTTCTATTAGTATTTAGACTTTTTACTTTATATTGGTACTATAATATTTTAGTGGTTTGTATATGATATTCTCTTCATTAATTCCTATTTATAAGATTCAACTTAAAATAATTATTTGTTTTTTTATATAAGTCGACCTAATTCATATTATTTTATATATTAATTATTTTTAAATTAAAATATTTCTAATAAGTATGTTCTCTTAATTTAATAAAATACATTAATGATAATCTCTTTAAAGAACATCTATTCTAATTAGTTAGAAAAAAGATAATATTTATAAGGAGAAATAAATAATATAGGACATGCACAATTAGAAGATATATGCGTATAATTGATTAAGAAAAGGAAATAGTATAATGATAATTTTGGAAAGAATATATATAAATAAATAAAAAATTAAATTAACTATTTTCTTAATTTTGATAAATTAAGTAATTGAGTTATATATATAGGAACAGAGGTATGATAATATGACTTTAAAATCTAAATTCATTAGTATATTTACTAAAACATTTGAGAGGATAAAAAATTCATTTCAAATGACTAATTTTAATTACATTTCAACTTTCTATCCTCCTCCTCCTTTTATTTACATGTACTAACCATTGTAATTTATGTCAATCTTCATATTATGTGAAGCAGTGAAAAATGTTTATTACTAAAGCATATAATATAGTTTGTTTTAAGAAGACGCCACGGAACATATCAGTCTATTAATTACATACTTTAGATATATAGGAAAAAAAATTACCAAAAATTCATAACATGCGGCAAGAAAAAAATCAATAATATAAATGCTAATGATAGTAATGCTATTGAGCTAATATAAGTTTTTAACATACTAATATATATATATATATATATATATATATATATATATATATATATATATATATATATATTAATAAGGTAAAAAATATATAGAATAAATAGGGTGAATGTAAAATACATTTGTGATCATTAACCAATTTGTTAACTTTGATTTATTAAAATATATATTCTTTTAGTATCTGTTTAAAGTTATCTGTTATTGAATTGACTCAAGTATTATATTTTAATAAATGTAAAGTTTAGTGTCATTTAAATAAATTTTAAGGTGATGAGTTATAATTTACTCCATTTATTTTCTTTGATCAAATAATATTATTAGTTTTAGCTTCAATAAGTGTTGATGTAATAAGAAAAAGAGATACACAATGTATTGATAAAATGTTTTAAAAAATAATATATTAATTTTAGTTTATTTTATAAGAAACAAATGATAGAATACTTTTTACTATTAGTCATTTATTATAAAAAGAACAAGAGGAAGAATACTATCTAAATATCATTACTCCTTAACCAATATCATCTACCCTAATGTAAGTCTAGAGCATAGGGCTAAGGACGAGTAAAAATATTGAATCGTACTAAATTGGTGATGAATTAAACTGAACTACAAAATTCAATTATTTTCATAAAAAAATGAAACTAAACTATTTAAGAATCGAATTGAATAGAACTATAAAATCTAAAATATTTTTATAAAAAAGTAAAAATTAGAGCGGTAAAAAATTTTCCAACTGAATGAGCTAGCTTGATGGCTCAACGTGCCAACCTCTAAAAAAAAAAGTGGTTCAAAAGAGAATTAGGTCAAAGAAATTCAATCAAAAGCATCTAAAACAATTCGGTTCATAATATCAAACAATTTAGTTCGGTTCAAATTTTTAGTTCGATTTAGTGAAGAAAAAAAATAGTTTAATTTAGTTTGCATGAACTCTAAATTAGTTCAGTTTAGGTAGACTTTTTTTTTTAATTTATAATTTATAAATTCAATTTATCTTTTTTTTTTATCATACATATCCCTTTATAGAAAGAAATTATTAGCTAGATATATAGTATAAGGTGATTAAGTATTCATAGTCTTAATTTTATATATATATATATATATATATATATATATATATATATATATATATATATATTTAAATTTTTTAATTTATAAAAAAAAATTAATAACACTCCATAACATATCAATGTATGATGAACTAATTAGACAACATATTAATCTTGGACTATAGATAATTTAATAGATAATTTTTCTTTATATATGGACACCTCAGCCGGAACAAGTATTAAATTGAAGCATGAAAAATTAGTTTAATAACTAATCACCAACTATAGGACATCAAATTCCACGTATCATTAAAGATGTTAAATTGACAGGAGGACGCGAAAGATATCCTATACTCCTATATGATAATAAAGTACATAAACGAAAGTAACTCAGCACGTACGTTGAATTTATTTATATATTTAAGATGCTTGTTGATCAAGACGTCGAAGACTTTCTTCTTCATTAGTCTAATCGGTGATAATTAATCAGCGACTGGCGGCGGCTTTTTTGGAACCGATCAATTCCTTAATTCTTAGAGACTGCGTTGTCCTTTACATTGCATTCAATACTATCATGACTGCGCTACCTTAATTTATTGCAGCAATGTGCTTCCATTCCAAGAATTGATGACGGTAGTAATAAATTGCACTCTCATGAAAGGGACGCACTAACGTAGTTGAGTATAGCAGAAGGGATAGTCATTAGTCTCGCACAACGTTGGGAACTAAGATGAAAGTTCGACACAAAGAGACGTGGCGCGCGCGATGCCAATTCCCATGCAATATATATAAAACCGAATTCCCACCCAAAAGAACGAACCCCAGCGACGATGTCACGCTTAAGCATCATTATCGTAGTCATAGTTGCAGCCCTATCACTCACTCCAGCACTCTCTGATGAACTATGCAACCCGCGAGACAAGAAAGCGTTACTCCAATTCAAGAAAGACCTCGGCAACCCAACAACGCTCTCCTCGTGGCTCCCGAATACGGATTGCTGCAACCCCGAATGGGACGGTGTCTTATGCGACACAGACAACAAAACATACCGCGTCAACCAACTCTACCTCACTAACCTTAACCTCTCCAAACCATACCCTATTCCCTCCTCCGTTTCGCGCCTTCCCTACTTGAATCTACTCTACCTCACCACCACCCCCAACCTCCTCGGCCAAATCCCCTCCTCCATCGTTAATCTCACCAAACTCCACTATCTCTACATCACCCGCACCTCTCTCTCCGGCCAGATACCCCAATTCTTGTCGCACATGAAAACCATCGTCACCTTCGACTTATCCTACAACAACCTCTCCGGCACACTCCCTCCCTCCCTCTCCTCTCTCCCCAACCTCCAAGGACTCGCCTTCGACGGCAACCGGATCACCGGCCCAATCCCCGACTCCTACGGCTCCTTCTCCCACAAGTTCACGTCGCTGACGCTCTCCCGCAACCGCCTCACCGGCGAGATTCCGGCGACGCTGGCCGATCTGAACCTCACGTTCGTGGACTTGTCTCTGAACAAGCTCGAGGGTGACGCGTCGGTGTTGTTTGGGTCGGATAAGAACACGCAGGAGATAAATCTGGCGAAGAACTTGCTGGAATTTGATTTCGGGAACGTGAAGTTGTCGAAGGACTTGGAGAGCTTGGATATTAGGAACAACCGTGTGTATGGGACGCTGCCTAAGGGGCTCACGGCGCTTAAGTATCTGAGTAGGTTTAACGTGAGCTACAATAATCTGTGTGGTGAGATTCCACAGGGTGGCAACTTGCAAAGATTTGGCGCCTCTTCCTACGCTCATAACAAGTGCTTGTGTGGCTCTCCTCTTCCTTCCTGCACTTGATTACTTTACAGTTACACTCTGTGGGTAATATATATGGATATATATATATATATATATGCATGGTGATCTAATGTGTTTGTCTTTTAACTCACTAGAGGTTCTACTTTTATGTTCATTTAATCTTGTGTTAAAATGTCCATAATATAATACCTTTTCTAATTGGACGCATGTAGTGTTTATGGGAATGGATCATTCCCCTCAATAATACAACTATTATCACTTGGTGAGATTTTATGTCTTCAAGTTTTTTTTTTAAGCTCTATTATTGTTTCCTTCAAGAGAGATGTTTTAACGAGCATTCAAAAAAGTAAAAAGTATAACCTAATTTTAACTTTTAATTGCTAGGCACTCCAATGACATTCACAATAGAATAAAATAAAGCTAATTCAATATTAAAATATTAATTTATGCTTGCAATTAAGAAAGAGAAAAATAAAGATAAAAATAAATGTCCAAAAGTTCTTTTTGTTAATTTGTGGCTGTGTAGATATCTTTTCCACCTAATTATATATATATATGCTCTGCATACTTCCTTTAATACTCACTTTGTGTGACCTAATTTTACACCTTTTATTATTAAGAATCCGCAATAAATCGTTATTCACAGAGTATTACGTGCAAATTAAAATTCACATGAAAATTTGCGGAAAATGTATTTTTTGCAAATTTTTAATAAAAATTCGTAAAAAAATATGTACGTAGTGAAGGATTTTCTAGTAGAGTATATATTATAATAGTTTTTTAAAAAAATGGAGAAAAATAATGGAGATTGAAGAGAAATAGAACGTCAAATAAGTTGACTTAAGTTATGGTGGAAGCGCGCAAACCGTGGAATAAGCTTTAACAGCTACTCTGCAAGAAAGAATAAATAAGCATATAATATTTGAACGCACAATTCAATTTAAAATTTAAATTAATTAAAAATATTGCACTTAAGTTGACATACCTTGAATTTAGCTTCCATAACAGAAAAGTAGATAATTCTGAATGTTTTAACACAAAAAATATGAAATAAGCAACAATAAGAGGAAAACTAAAGAAAAAGAATGGAGAAAATAGAGACACAAACATAAGAAGTGAACTTGAGTGTTGTACTTAAAATCCACCAAAGACAAACATATCCTATCATAGCAATAACAATGAACATGAGTCTAAATATCAAATCTAAATGACTAATTAATAATTATTGATGTATTAAAAAATTTTAATTGTTTGAGTGAATCACATATAAAATTTATTTAATTAATAATTATCGATACGAGTTAGAAATATTTTTAAATTTTTTTATTAAAAATAAAAAGTATTTTTTGGTTAAAACAATTCTAAAAAAAATACTTTATATATATACAACATACTTTTAATAAATAAATAAATAAAGTTAGGAACCAATGCAACATACATTGCATAAATTAATTGCAAAACAAATATATTTACTACTTAGAATGTAGAAGAAAGAAACTTCGGATGGATTGCAAGCTCAATATCAACTCTAATTCTTTCTATGTAAGATTTATATTGGATTATATTGTATATCTTAATACAAATGACTACAATAGTAATAATAATGATATTAATAATAATAATAATTATTGGTATGTAATGTTAACAAAGGATAATATTGTAATAATATATATAATAACAATTATGGCATAATAATAATAACCTTAATGATTAGTGATGATAATGTTAAAGTAATATGGGATATGCTATACGGGTTATGCTCTCATGCATAATTCTTGAGATTATTTCCTCAATTAGAATATTTAATTTGGCGTATATTTTGTCCGTTTTAATTCTCCTTTATTGTAGAATAATACCAAATCATATCAAGGATATGAGAGAGATAATTTAGCCTGTATACTTGTATATAATTACCTATTGATCAATAGAATGGGAGACGATTCTTTTCTATAACTTTATTATAAAGTGACAATAATGATATGCTAACTCAATCTTATATCGATGGTGATAATGAAGGAGAAAAAACAAGGTAAAAAGATATAATTATAAAATAAATATAAATATAATTATTTTAATATTTTATGCTGTGGAAAATTTGTCTCATATAGTTAATTGAATAATAAAAGATTAGGTTTTTTATTTGTGTTATCTCATAATTTATTTAAAATAAAAAATAATAATTATATTGGTTGTGTTCACTAACGTGTTGCTGTACTCCATTTTCGTATTCCTCCTATATATGTAGAATCCCCGTCTAGTTTTTCACACTCACAAATAACATGGAACCAAGAAAGATCCTGACCCTCATAGTCACACTCGTAGCCCTATCCTTCACTCCAGCAGCACTCTCGGAACTATGCAACCCACAAGACAAACAAGCCCTCCTCCGAATCAAGAAAGAGCTTGGCAACCCAACCACCCTCTCCTCTTGCCACCCAACCACTCATTGCTGCAACATATGGCAAGGTGTCTCATGCGACACAGACACCAAAACATACCGCGTCACCGACCTCGACCTCTCCAACCTTAACCTCCCCAAACCCTACCCTATTCCCTTCTCCATCGCCAACCTTCCCTACTTTAACTTACTTTCCATAACACCACCCCCAACCTCGTTGGCCCAATCCCCCCCTCCCTCGCCAAACTCGCCTACCTCCATTTTTTCTACATCACCCACACCAACGTCTCCGGCCAGATACCCCATTTCTTGTCCCGAATCAAAACCCTCGTCACCATCCAATTCTCCTACAACCAACTCTCCGGCACCCTCCCTGCTTCCCTCTCTTTGCTCCCCAACCTCCTCCTAATCTCCTTCGCCGGCAACCGCATCTCCGGCGCCATCCCCGACTCCTACGCCTCCTTGTCGAGCAAGGTCGCGGCGATGGTGCTCTCCCGCAACCGTCTCACCGGGAGGATTCCGCCGAAGCTTGACATCGTGTTCCTGGACTTGTCTCATAATATGCTGGAGGGTGACGCGTCGGTGCTGTTTGGGGCGAATAAGAAAAAACACGCAGGAAATAAATCTGGCGAAGAATATGCTTGCTTTTGATTTTGGAAAAGCAGTGTCGCCGGAGAACTTGTAGGGGTTGGATCTTAGGAACAACCGTATCTATGGGACCCTGCCTAAGGGACTTACGGCGCTTAAGCATCTTAAGATGTTTAATGTTAGCTACACTAATCTGTGTAGTCAGATTCCACGTGGTCGCAACTTGCAAAGATTTGATGCGTCTTCCTTCGCTCATAACAAATGCTTGTGTGCCTCTCCTCTTCCCGCATGCACATGATCACTCACCTTACACTACTTTGGACGAACAAAATAGGTATTATACATGGATGCATGGATAATGTGCTTCTCCTTCCAGTTCCACTCACGTGCTTTTATGTCCTTATTAATCCACGTTTAACCTATGTTTTCATATTATAATAATAGTACCTATTCTAGTGTGGCGCAATCGCGTCTGTCGTTTAGTGGATTGATTTCAATTGCAGATGATCTCAGCCATTAAAAAACTACTACTATTAAACATTGATAATTTTTTATAGCCTATTAGTAATTTACTGGATGGCCTGTAGTTGAAATTTTAACCGCAGAGGACCCTTTTTCATAATTTAGAAAGATTTATTATTTTTATTATATTTTTATTTTAATATCTAAATCTATTTTTTTTTTAATGAATATAGTTCATGTACAGATCTTTCATTCTCATCTAAGTGCAAGCTATTAACTTCTAGACGTATCCCGTGATGAGTACAGACAAAAACGTAAATGAGTAAGCAACATATAACGGTGTATTTAGATCGAAGTTGAATGAAGGTAAACGAGTTAAACTTCGTTTTTTTGCTTTAGAATGTGGGAAATGCTGTCTGGGTTGTTTCAAACTTATTCCCATACATATACACCAAGTATCCAATCGGAAAAAAGACACTGTGCTTGATGTTTCCCAAGAAACTCACGCTATATTGCTAAACTACTTGGCTTTAGATTGTAATTTAGAGATCGATAAATGAGAAGTACAGATAACTACAGATTTAATATATATGTTGATATATGAATTTTTTTTACAAATTTTTAATGAAGTCTTTAAATTAAAAAAATTATAATTAAATCCTTAATCTTTTTATTTTTATAATTTAGTCCACAAAGTTATAGACTGATACATGTAGTTTTACAAAATATTATCTATATCATCATAGTTGAAAAGTCACATTACACAATTGTTATATGCCATCATTCATGTGTAATTTTTGTTTAATCCCTACATGCGAAGTTGCGAACATACGCGACAAGTCCCTAATTATATTATTGTATGGCAATTTGCTTCTAGTTACTCATTCAAATACCATGTAACATCCAATAAATCTCCTTCCAGAGTTTCTCATTGTCGTAGAACTTAAACGAACCACAATAGCAAAAGCTAGCAAATTGTCTCCTGCTAGTTGTTTGAGTAGAGGACGAAGCTTGAGACATGATCACAACCAAACGATGCTCGAAAATGAAGGAAAGGGAACAGAAACCAAACGGAGAAGTAAAGTGTAAAAGATGGTGAATGGGAAAGGAAATGAATAACAGCCATCAATATAGTACAAACAACACTATTCACCTTTCGATAGATCTCGGGTAGCTGAGACAACGGAAAATTGCATTTCAAATACTATCCGATTAATGTCTTATGGCAAACAAATTAATAATCAAGATCACAAATTACTATACAACATGGATCTCCCAATTGAAAAACAAAAAAAGGCTTACGATGAATAAATATTCAAGAATCAAGAGCACAAGATCGAGAAACTACTCTAATAATAACTTAATGAATGGTTCTAGGTCTATTAGTTTTAGTTGGTATTTTGGATTTGGTGCGGGGAGCCCTCTTTGGAGCCTCTGTAGTTAATGCATACATCTTCACAGCAAATAATCCTTCTGGGAATCCTTTCTGATCCTGATTCAACAAAACTCAAATGGATTGGCAAAAAGCGTGTAGCAAGATACAAGGGACTCCCAATAATACATGGACAAGGAAAATAAATAAAAAGGTACATACACATCTGCACATGGAAATATCCTTTTAAAGCAGAACGATAGCGTTGACACAGATAATTAAATGTAACTTTTCAGGCAACATAAGATACGATTCTTCATAATTAGAATATGTGAATTCCCGGGGATGTAGGGGACCATGCAGATATGGGGAGGGAAGAAATTTCAAAAGGATGTTGAAAATAATATCTCCAAGACGCTGAGTTCTATTTTATTTCTAACTTCTAATTAAGAAAATTAAAATGTAAGAGATATCATAAAGAAACCTAGTATATATGCTATTTACCTTTGATTTGTAAACATGCAATCCGCATCGAGAAAATAGCTCTTTGAAGTATAAATCAGATCTTGTAACGCTTCGGTCTTCATTATCAAGCACAAATCCTGCACAGAACAAAGCATGAAAGCAATGATCCAAAACCATAAAGTAAACCTCCACTTAAACTGAATGGAACACGGATAAATTAGTTCATCACAGTGAAGAAAATTAATTTCTACAACATCTTTCAACCCAATATTATTATTTGGAGTTTACAACAGGATGGGCTTGAGTGGGCTATCCTCTCTCCTCCACTGTTTGAAAGCTATGATAGAAAATGCAGGAAATAAATCCTTCAGTATGACTAGAAAGACAGAAAACAATAATGATGAAATTACCAGATCTAGCAATATTCTCCTTCAGGACAAACAATCCACCTGGTTTTAGGCCATCCTACAGTAATGTATATGACTAAATGTCAAAATGCCATCAAAATCAAAATAAATATATGAAAGTGATAAATTTGTATGACGACAATTCAAGTCATCAACAACAGTAATGACAGGAAAATCCCTGCACACTATTTGAATTACCACCAAAAAAATGAAAAAGACATTATCAACTTTCCAATCTATTGATGTAGGTATAAATTATAATAGCTTGAATCCAACAAAACCATCACAAGATTACAAATAAAATGAACTTAATATGGTTAATGTTAAACCAATGAAAGCTACAAAAGCATCAATCTTTAATAGTGGTAACTGGTAAGATAAATTACATACAAACTTTCAGATTATCAAATATTTCTGCATACTTAAATTACGAATAAAAGGTACAGTTTCTCCTGTGGCCAAATTCATTTATACATATAGTGAAGAGAATATGTTTTGATAGTATAGAAACAGAAAGACTCCTTCATATAGAATAGCTGTATATATAATACATATTTTTAGAAAAGGTGACCAATATCTTCCTATCTAATCTCAGTTACTGCAATAATGCAAGACTTGAAAATTACTAGCAAGTACCAAGGCAAATCACATATATGGCAAATGTGAATGAAAAAGAACGATGTTAATCATAGGTGAGCAGAAATAGTCGATAAACTAGATTACTTTATCAAGCATGATGCAACTACACGTCTTTTGAATTCTAAAGAAATGGTACATAAAGCTGAATCCTCAAATTACGAATAAAAGGTACAGTTTCTCCTATGGCCAAATTCATTTATACATATAGTGTAAGAGAATATGTTTTGATAGTATAGAAACAGAAAGACTTCTTCATATAGAATAGCTGTATATATAATACATATTTTTAGAAAAGGTGACCAATATCTTCCTATCTAATCTCAGTTACTGCAATAATGCAAGACTTGAAAATTACTAGCAAGTACCAAGGCAAATCACATATATGGGAAATGTGAATGAAAAAGAACGATATTAATCATAGGTGAGCAGAAATAGTCGACAAACTAGATTACTTTATCAAGCATGATGCAACTACACGTCTTTTGAATTCTAAAGAAATGGTACATAAAGCTGAATCCTCAAGTAAATACTTAATTATGTAGAATTCCCTAACAAAATTACTTATTTTAAATGTATTCATTGACTATTAAATACCCAATATGAAGAGAATATTGATTGGACGACTTACCTTTGCTCTCTTGAAAAATGAAACAAAATCATCATCTGTAAGATGACCAATACACCATTGAATCCATATTACGTCATATCTTCCAGTATCTGGTGTAAAATCCTAAAACAAGGGAAAGCAAGAGGTGCTCAATAACATTACTAAAGAATAGGCCAAAAGTGGTGCTAAAATTATTTAATACCAGACAAATATCTAAAGTGCCACATTAGCTTGAATTTTTCTACTTATCACTTATACAAATGGACAAAAAAATACATATCTTCTTATTTATTTTGGGAGCAGAGGTGGGGGTAGGTAGAGGGAGCAGCCATTAAATTTGTAATATGTGTTATAGAGGTCTATAAGAGCATTTAAACTAGTATGTAGCTACTTCAATGCCTACATCTTTATGAAGAATGTAAGTTTCCAAATAATTATGAAGAATGCCTACTTCAGTCAGAAAATATGGAGAAAAACACGAGAGAAAAAAAACTGGTGTTTTTTTTTAAAAAAATAATAATATAGAGAACCATTTAAGAGTCTAAACTATTGAAGTAACTTCTTAAAATTATAAGAAACGCTATTCTTCCTAATATTCAATAAAAAAAATGATTAGAAATGCCAGTTTCCAGGTAATTATTTACTTGTTAGATGTGAAAGGCCATAAAAATAAAACATACACCAAATATTGCCTGTGAAAACTTAGTGTCCCATAACAGCCAAAAAAATTATGGAAAAAAAAAAAAACTGGATTACTAAAAAAGTAAAATTATAGAGGTCCAGTTCATAAAAAGGTCTGAATTATTGAACATTTTTAATTATAAGAAAATCTAGTCTTTCTATTATTCAATCAAAAAATGATAAATAAAAAGATTAACATACATCAAAGCTCAAATAAAGACATCAAGAGATCCACACTTTTGTGAACTGTCAATGACTTCAAGTTTGAATACACATTATACTAAGCTTAACAAGAGCAGCAAGCAAAAATTTTGTGGCAGTATGCAATATATGCTGATCCTTGGAGTATTTGGTTGGAGCACCATTCTTGCATTTTTAAGAAAATTTCTTTGGATGACCAACTCCTTTGGGTAAGATTAGCCATTTGGCTTCTACATGGTGTAAAGCCCATGGTCTTTTGAGATGGCTATTGCCTACAGCAATGCTGAGAGATTAGACAGTTCTGCTCTATTAATGTTATTCTTTTTTATTCTCTACCTGTACCCTTTTTAATTTTGTAAGGAGGATTTCTTATCATCCCAGAAAAATAAAAGTAAAAATAAAGGAGAAAAGTGGAAAAATTACAAAGCCAGAATAAAAAGTCAAATATCAAATAATCAGCTATCCTGATTATTGGAATTGTGTGAATATTAGTTATTTTGTCTATTCTATTCATTTATTGTAATGGTTGGAGTGTTGCACTCATGTGACTTGTCCAACCCATCCCTAGACCCCAACAAGGTGGGATCTTTATAGCATCAGGTTGCACACCATTTTAATATGGCTAGTGTCTAATTCAACTCCATTTGTATAAGTAAGGCACATGTTAAGGATCAATCAGAAGAGGGGTAATCAATCTCCAAAATGTTATTCAAATTGATCAAATAGTGTTCACAATGACCAACTTCATTCTTATGTACTCTACAGGGAATATAGGGTGGTACCCTGTTTAGATGCCAATTCCACACCCTTTTCATACCCATATCACAATTCTCTAACCTACAAAAAGGTGAAGTACACACCTGAAGAGGAACACAATAAAAATTAACAGCCTTATGCATATCTGAATTTGTCGGACATCCCAGACCCAAAGTTTCACGTGCAGTCTCTAAAAAATGTGATACTGGCTCCAGAAGATCAACCTGAATTTTATAACAAACAAGAAAACAAAAGGCCATATATCAAGGATGAAGGAATTCCAGATTGAATTTTTAAAAAATAAAAATAGACAATGTAAGAGAGGCTAAAACACGTGACTACATGAGGGGCACATCAGATCACATCTCTAATGAGCCATAAGTAAGAAAAAATTAAATAAAACTAGAGGGGAAAAGATGAGAGAGAAGCAAAAAGAATAAAAGAGGTGCAGACATTGGCATTCAGTAAGGACGCCAATATCAGAATTCAGAAGCAATCAACCATACAAGGTAACTCTTCATTTTAGTAAAAGCTTGGAATTAAAAATGCATTTTTACATACTTGGTTAGAATTTAAATGGAATATTTTTTAGCATATCTTCATTGTTAGAACAAGGCCACGCCACGACACTAAAATGCTCAATCTGAACACAACCAGAATAGTTATATAGCTTCACCAAACAGGCTAACATAACCTATTTATAGTTATATAGCTTCACCAAACCCATGTAACTCAGTTCATGTAAAATATAAAAACTTATTTTAGATTCTTCACTATAACACGATCCCTGCTTCTTTTCCTAAACCTTAGTCCTTACCCTTTTGAATAGGATAATTACTTGATATCCCAGAAGCTGTTAAGCCTGGATTTGATACATGCATGGGACGAAGCCAATCTCGCTCCACAAATAAATTTGATACAACCTGAGCTGGTTAGACTTATACCAAGCAGTTAAGCCTGGATTTGATATCCCAGAAGCTGTAAAGCCTGGATTTGATACATGCATGGGACGAAGCCAATCTCACTCCACAAATAAATTTGATACAACCTGAGCTGGTTAGACTTATACCAAGCAGTACACTTCAAATATATAGAAATAGAAGCTTCTAACTACTATGGTTTATTCCCTACTTGTTTGAGCTCAGAACTAGGGTATGTGTTAACTAAAGAAGGCTTAAACTATAACAAGAGTAGTGCCACCAAAGCACAATGATATGGTAAAAACAGATTCAATCCAGCACTAAAAACAAATTGCTTGCAAATTTCATTATATTTTTCTCTACACTAACATCATATTAAACAGAGAAGTATAGTATAGCTTCATTATCCCACTACTTCTCCATTTAGTGTGTTTTGTAGTCTCTCAAACATACCAACATATAGTTAGCTTCCAAATATAAGCATAATCCCAGACAAGAAAAGTCCCCCAATATTTTTGGTATTGTAAACATAGAAACAACAGATGCTCCTTTGACTTTCCATTATAAATGTAGCACCAATAACAATTACTCAATAGAAGCATCATCAGTTACGAACTATAAAAACAAAAGACACATTATGAATGAGCAAGCCAACAGATTGACTCAGAAAGATGTATGTGAGGAAGGTAAATCTGACAAACCTCATTGAAGTATCTTATTAACAGATTTTTTGTGACTCTACCAATGCCAGAACCACAATCTGGAATTCAAGAGTTTGCTGATTAGATCTTCAGTGTATAAAAATTAAATAATTAAAGCAATTCTTGTATTACATTCACAGAAAGCAGGAACCTAATGTCATGTTTCCCAAAGACACTCTAGAAAATAATCTAAAACACAGCAGCCATCTTTCCCAAGGGGAAAAATCAAATAAAACCCCAGCTAAAATCCCATTCCATTTGAAAATCTATGAAACAGCATCATCAAGAAGCACATTGGTTCTCACATGTTGGCTTCAAGAGACGAACCAATTTCATCGAGAACTATGCTGGATCTCACAAGTGGGGTTCAATAAATGAACAGATATCATCAAGAACTGCATTAGATTTTGCTAGAGATCTCACATCAACTAAAGGTATGACCAAAATAGTGTATATAATTGGGAAACAATCTTGACATTACAAATTAGTTTTGTACTATTGAGTTAGGTTTTATTGAATTTATACATCTTAAAAATGTGAATTTGGGCCTAATTTAACTTTGGACATCCACTATGCGTATAGGCAAAATAGTATATAAGTGGGATACAACTATCACCGGTTTAGTATGGTGGAGTTAAGTTTCGATAGGATTTAGGATTTACACTTCGTAAAAAAGCTAATTTGTGTATCACTCAACTCTACAATACACACTATTTGGGCCATAGCACTAGCCAATATGAAATCTCTACTAGTTCTCACAAATGCAGCTAGTAAAATGAAGCAATGTCAGCAAAAACAACATTGGTTTTCAGAAGTGGGTGGGGTCCAATAACAAAGAGGCAAAGAGTGAGTACCAAGAGCAACGAGTGGTTGGCGTCTAGCATCAGCAGAAAAACGTTCTGATAAGAGAGTGTTCAAAAAATCCTCACTGCAACTTATGTCAGGCTCATTCACATTCGCAAACCCTCCCAACACCCCATCCACCGTTGCCGTAACACCCTGCTCTTGCAAACAATAAAAAAAGCAAACTTTAAAACAACATGTTAATTGCAACCTGGAAGTAACTAGAATCATAGACCACCCATCCAAATTTTCTGTCTTTGTTAGCAAAAGAGAAACCCATTAAGAAAGAGAGAGAGGGATACCTCCCAATAGGAGACGCCGTCGCGATACCACTGAGTCTTCTTGCTAGGGTCACCCACCTGTTCCCTCCACATTTCGCCGGCGGTGTCGAATTCGCGGCCATCGGAATCTAAGCCGGCGGCGTCCATGCAGCTTATTTTTCGGTTCGGGGCGAAAGAGAAGGAAGAAAATTGCGAAGCGACAGAGAGTTCCCGAGTGCGAAAAAGAGAAAAAGAAGGAACCCAATAACAACACAACATAGTCGAGCCCAAATTCTTGTGTCGCGCTATTCTTCTGCGTCAAAAAATAAAATAAATTAAAAACAAAAAATATAATACTTTTTAGGTTACAAAACAATATTTTGAATACAACACTGTGTAAATTATTTGTTTTAACAAAAATTTAATAATTCTTTAAAAAAAATTATAAAATTATTTCTAATTAATTAAGAATGTAGAATGACGTGACAGAAAAATAATATATATTATTTAATAATAATAAATATGTATAATTTTGATTCTTATTTAATATATATACATTATAATTTTTATTTGTATATTATGAAAACTTGTTATCTTAGTAATTAAGTGTCGTTGAAATTTATGACGAGAGGAGGAGATATTGTTGAATTCTATCCCTATCATTTTTTCTTAATTTTGCATTTCACATTATCACATTATCTATAGTGTTATGTGAATAAAATCTATTAAATTGAAAATGAAACATTGATAGAGATATAAAAACCACACAAGTATAATATTTATAGGACAACAATAACTCACTTTTTATGGTACAACGAAATATAGAAAAAAAAAACCTAAATTCTTTGGTAAAGTCTAATTATGAAAACAAAATAAAACAAAATGAGATGAAAAGTAGCAAAAGATTTTGTTATATTGTTTGAAAATATTAAGTTGAATATACATGCTTTCTAACCTCATATCCTTCAAACAATACACTGAATGTTGAACAAACAATAATTTATATATAATTAATAATTCCATGTAATTGTTGAAATGTTTGATTGTCATTAACTTTGTTTCACAAGTAAATAGTAGTATTATATTATTGAATTGTATAATAATGTTTAACTACTTTTGAAATAAAATTAATAATACCTATACATGTAATTTTTTTTCCTGTGAAAAAGATTACAAGTTTTCGTATATTTATTCTAACTCTTTTATTATTAGACCAATCCTAATACTTTATTTAGACAAGTAATTAACAAGTGTGCGTGAGCTTTACTTTATCTTTGATCATTAAGGGCTCCCTTATGAATTCTATCCAATAATACAAAAAATGCTAAAATTTAAATTCTATTATCTAGTATTTTTCTCTCAATCTACATTCTATTTCGATTGAAGGATTGCAACAAAAACAAGTCTGATTAATTTATTTATATTTTAATTATTTTTTTTTAGTGAAAATTCGAAAAGCGAAGAGAACTAATTAACGGGGGAAGGAAAGAAATGAAGCACCCATCCATTCCATTTTGTAAGCTGGTGATTAAGGAGGAATAAAAGCATAATGACGGATAAATTTCATCTCCTTTCTTAAGTAAGGAAGGTATTTAGTGCATCTTTAATGGAAGTAACTTATTTAAGATGTTTCATGCATTAAAAAATAAAAAAAGTGGTCCTTAGTATAACATGTCAGCATTAAACAACTCAAACACAAATTTACTCAAATAGTATGAAATTTTAATAAATTCAACTTTTAAAATATTTTTTAATCATTTATGAAGTAAATTTAAATTTTTATTGAAAAGAATAATTGTACTACAATGAAAGAAAATAAATTACGAGAAAAAATAAACAATAAGTAGATATTAAAAATAAAATAAAGCAATAGTAAATACATAAATATTATAAGAAAATTAATTTTCCTTATTATTATTTCTAAAACGTTCTCAACTATGTTCAATAAGATCTGCTTGAAATCTAGTATGGAACGATTGCTTGAGGAAACAACTTTCTCTCTTTTTCAAGCAACTCATGTTGTCACGTCAAAGTCCTTCAACGACAAAAAATTAGGACTTGAGTTACTTCATGGGACATGCAACTCCCATTAGAGTTGCTCTTATACACACTTTTTTTCTTCTTCTATATAATCAAATACAGGAAAATAACTTTTTTTTCCTTTCATTTCTATTTTTCTTTTACTTTGGTTGCTTTCATTTCCCCCCTTAAATCAACATATCCTTATTGATGATGATGTACACTTCACTCCAGCCAGGTTACCATAATATTTTTTCATTAAAAAAAACCTTATAGTATGTTTAGATGAGGGGTTTTATAAATTTAAGAAATTTTAAATTCTTGGTATTTAAATTACTTTGATTTCAATTTTTATCATTCTTAAAATATTTTATTTAGATAAGTCAATTCAAATTTCTTAAATTATTTGTTTGAATATGATAATTTAATTCCATCATGGTAAAATTAATTTTAAAAATATATTTATATATTGAAATTTTTAAATTAAATTTTATAAAAATAAATATTGGCTCATTTTTAAATATTTAATAATTTTAAAAATTAATATTAGATAATATTTAATAATTTTAAAAATATCTTTGAATATTCAATAATTAAAAACATGAAGAGATAAGGGACAAAATAAAATATATAAGTGAAATAAGAAAAAAAAAATATGAGTATTGGAAAAAATCCAAGTCCCACATCGACTACGATTTTGTAGGGTCAAGTTATGCTTAAATCCATTATTCTAAGATAGTATCATAATCATTTAAATCCACTTTTAATAGGTCACCTACCATTGATACATGTGCCATGAGCATGAAGGGGTGTATTGAGAAAAACTAAAGTCTCGTTAATCTTAGATCATTAAAAAGAGTCACCTACTATTTATCCACGTATCAAGCCCAATAGTGCTGGACGTGAGGGGGTGTATTAGGAAAAATTCAAGCCCTACATCAACTAAGGATTATGCAATTAAATAGTATATAAATAGAAAGCAACCATTACCTTACAAGCTAGTTTTATAGAATTGAGTTAAATTTAAATCCATTATTCTAAGAATGATAAATTTCAAATTCTTACTTTTTTTTTTTTTAAGAATTTGAAATTTTACTATTTCAATAAATTTCACAAATATTTAAATTTCAAATTCTTTATAAATTCTCTATCCAAACAAGACATTTCACTTCAAAAAATTTAAAATTCTTTAAATAAATAAATTACTTCATTTAAATTTTCCATCCAAATATACTTATTAATGTTTTTATATCATGTCCACCAGATTGAACTTAAAAGCTCATAATCATGAGTTACATTTAAATAAATCATATAGATATGAAATATATTAAGCAAAGATACCGTAAGAAAATGGATGTTAGTTAATTCGAGTTGTCACTTTATCATAGCACTTCATCTCAATCTCACATTATCCATTTTGATAACTTTAATCATGAATTTGACGGAAAAAAGAAAATTGTGACCATTAATTCGAAAAGTAGAGATTGTGTATTAACAATCGTACATGACCAAACTTAAAGGGTAAATTGTATTTCATCTGAGAGAGGGTTTGCAAAATCAATGATGGTTTACAACATATTTTATCATTGTACAATACAAAATCTTCAAGTTATCAGTTCAGCTAACAGTTCGACTTAAAACTAAATACAATTATAATATAGCGAATCAAATTATCAAAATAACAGCTCGCAAGTCAGAACAGAGACAACACTAGTTCTAAGAATTTATTCTGCAGAAAACACCCACTGATATGATGACTTATCAGGTTTGAACATGCACGTGTCCCTTAAATTTCTCCCCGTGAAATATTCTATGATTTACAGATACAAGGGTAGCCTTGTAGGCTCTTGCTATAGTGTTAAATATCATAGCAAAGCTTGGCTTCTCATTGTTTGATTGGTCTATGCACATTAATCCCAGTGATAGAACCTGTTTAACTTGATGAAAATTTGTTTCAGTTACTTCCATTCTCTCATCAATCTTCTGTTGCAAATCTTCTGGATTAAGGGTTCTCATGTACCTAATAAATCCAGCATGACCTTCATCAAACTCCTCTTTAACCTTTCTGTTTAGTATCATCTCTAGCAGGAATACTCCAACCCTATATATCTCTACAATATAAGAAAGAAAATACCAATTAGCAAACAAGCCATAAATTACAAGATAAAGTCAAAGACAACACAAGAGAAGAAATATTTATTTTGTGCTAATATTCTATTATTCTTACTTCTTCGATTGTTGTTTTGATCTACAACTTTGAACCTCGAAATTAACGGTTCCATATTGTCAGACAATAAAATACTACTTGTGTTGAGTTCATAGTCAACCTCAGGCCATTCCTCATGCAGATAACGCATGCATTCAATAACTCCCATTAACACTTTCAATCTATGATTCCATGGTGGACCCGACCCTGATAACCACATTTCAACATTTTCTTCTTTTGTCCATTCTGTTATAATGGCTCTGAATTTTCTGCTCCTACACCACCCCATAACTCTAACAAGGTTCTTGTGGTGTAACTTACACAAAACCTTACATTCTTCAACAAATTTACGATAACTATCCCTTGGTATATCATCAAAGTACATCTCAATTTTCACTTCAGTACCATCTCTCAAGATCCCTTTGTATATGTGAACAACATCACTCATCCCCATCAAATTCTCGTTTGAAAAATCAGCAGTTGCTGCCTTTAGAATTGCTGGTGTAAACCTCATACTTGTTTGAAGTTTTCTTGGTAAAATATCAGGCCTTTGGAAACAAAGCCATACCAAGCCAATCACCATCAAAATGACAAGGATGGGAAAGCCAACCAATAGAACAACAGCCTTTAGTGTAAACCTTTTGCGATCCAAGAGAGCACCAGAGTGAAGAAAACTAGAAGAGTTAAACCTTTTGAAGAAATGGGAATCAGACAGTTTACTCTCTGAAAAGCAGTTATAGGAGAGGTTCAGAAAAGTGAGGTTGATCAAGGGAGAGAAACTTTGAATTGGAATGTCCCCAGAAAATGCATTGGTACTTAGATCAAGAGACTGGATTTGGGTGCAATGGAGAACATCAATTGGAAAATCACCCTTCATGGAATTGTTGGACAAATCAATGGACATAATGGTCAAGGGGCAATACTTCCAAAAGAAACCAAAGGACAAATAAAGCGGTGCAATATTGGGGCGGTTTCTGAGATCAACTTTGGGGAATGACTCCACACAATTGGGGTTCTTTGATTCATTGCAGAGATGGCTTGCAACAATAGTGAATTTGAATATTTCATCAAGGTCCGTCATGGGTGAGGAACTGCAGTACCTAAGAGATGGGTTCTTGAGACAGTTGGATAAAATTGTAGAGTTAAAATCTGGAGGTTGATGTAAGTTTTTGAGATCTTCTATAACTGTTGCACATAGTGTTGTGGGGCATAACGATAAAATTATGGGAAGCAATAGGTACCAAGTTGAAGAAATGGTAGCCATGATCATGAATAAGTTAATTTTGAAGCATTTGATTTTGGGATAACAAGCACTCAAATTTGGATATGAAGTTCGCAAAAGGAAACTAATTTAAAGTTAGTGCCGCTTGTTTTCCGTTAACTGTTGTCGTCACTTTGAAATTCTTAAAAATAATCTATAATATACAAAGTGATATCTTTTTTAATAACTACTTTACTCTTCATAATTTTTTTTATCTTTTAAAAAAATTAAAAAAAATATTATTTTTTAAAATTTTAAAAATTTAAAATTAATAAATTAATTATAATACCAATTAAATCAATATATTTTTATTATTTTATTTTAATTTTAATTTTATTTTTAATAAAAGTATAAAATGGCTCGACCCCACTAATAATAATATTTATAATAATAATCTATAATAAGAGAGATTTTTTTTAATAACCGTCATATTCTTTACATTTTATTAATTATTATATTCTTTTATTTTAAAAATTAAAAAATAATATTTTTAATCAAATTCAAAAACTTAAAATTAATAGATTAATTATAATATCAAATAGACTAATATAATTTTATTACTTAATTTTAATTTTAATTTTAATTTTAAAATATCTTGATCTTAATAATAACAATAATTTTTATTTAAATTCTTCATTCTTTACTAAAAAGAATTTCATTAATTACTAGGGTTAACCTAGTAGTTGAGTTGGGAGGAATTAAGGTAGTTAGAAGCATGAGGACCTAAGTTCAATCTTTATTGTGACTATCTTTGTAATATTTCTTATCTTTACAAAAAAAAAAATTCATTCAAACAAGAGAAAATAAACTTGAAAATTTGTTTAATTTTAATTTTTAAAAAATATTTTCTGTGAAAACGTTTTTAAAAATAACTCAATTTTAAAAACATAAAAACGCACTTTCAATCGACAACGCCGACAGTACTAATATCACAACAATTATTGAATTTTTTCTCTCTTGTCAATTCTCTTTTTCTATTTTTTCTTAAATTGGTTCATAACTTTCTTGAAACTACTTTTTTTATATATAGAATTAAAACTACTATTTTATCTCTTTATTATAATCATAATTTAACTGAAGTTATGAACCGTTTTGTTACTATCTTTACAATCTTTTAGTTTTAGTTTATTCATTAAACATTTTGTTATTTCATATATTTGTTGTTACGTTATTATATATGTATATATATATATATAAGAAAGTGTGTATTACGTATAATTTAATTTAATTTTTTATACATATAATTCAATTCACTAAATATCTTATATATTATATACATTAATTCAATTAAAAATTAATATTTTAATGTAATTAATGTGAATAAAAGATATTTTATAATTTATTTTACATGATTATTTTATAGATTTTTAATTTCATATATAATATATTATTTAGTTTAATTTTTCTTGACAAAATATATTATTTGTTTATTATAATTAAATATTAATTTTCAAATATGTTCAATCGAATAATGATTGTTATTTTTAAAGATAAAGAGTATTGATTTTATATATATATATATATATATATATATATATATATATATATATATATATATATATTGTAAGTTTATTATTCAAAATTTGTTTATAAATTTTATGCCATAATCATTTTATGATTTTTTTTTATTAAAAATGATTAAGTTAAACACGTTTTCTAAATTTTAAAATTTGAAAATTAAAGTTATTTTTAAAAATAAAAATAAAAGATATTTTCTGAAATTAAATGCACCCTAAGATTCAATTGTAAATAAGATGTGAAATGGGTGAATCCAACCTAATTTAAGTCAATTTGTTATTAACTTGTAAAAAAATTAGGTAAATTAGGTTGAATTCGACTAGACCGTTCTATATTTAAGTTAAAATTTTCAACTTAATCTAATTAATAGTGAATTTTAGATTGAGTTGAACCATTAAAAAATTAAATATATTTTTAGTTTGTGTAAAGTAAATTTGTTTTAATTTTAGTCAATGTATAAAAAAAATTAAGTTTCTTATTATTCTAAAATTTAGAATTGTTGCTTTTGATTTATAAAATGAGCAAATTTTGATATCAGTACCTATAAAATATTTTTCTTTAATTTTTATCCCTCTTAAATTTAAAGTCACTATTTTTTGTGCTTAATATTTATTTTAAGGTAGATAAGCTAAATTTGTTTTAAGAATTTATATTAAAAAAAAAAAAAGTAGAGGTATCACATTAACATAATATCAAATATAGTCGTAAGTGCCATTGGAGATGATTATCTGACCATATGATAAATACTAAAGTATTTTAAAAATAATTACATAATATTAGGACTAAATTTTTTTTTTCAATTTTAGAGGATAAAAAACAAAAAAATATTATAAGAACCAAAATAAAAAGTAGTTCATTTAACATGAACTAAAAACATGTTTAAGCCAAATAAAAATTATAAAAATCAATAAATTGATAAATTAACTAAACACAATATCTATATATAAAAGTGATTCTCTATTTTTATGTACACAATTTTTGAATTATTTTATCCTTGAGTTTTTAATTAATAAAAAATAACAAATTAACTATTCTTATAAGTCTAACACTTAAATTCTAAGACTTTGAGGGTTGAAAATATAATACTAATTAATTCAATAAACATTATTGATTCTTAAATATTTTAAAACAAATATCAACACACGAAATGTCTCAATCTCACTAAGCATAATTATATGAATAATATGTTACTAAGTTGTCTAAATACTTTTTTTTGGAAATTATTATGTGAAATAAATATAGAGTAAAGTAACAAAATAATTAAAAATAAAATTTTCACAAAATATTATGTCAAAAAAAATTACTGTTTAACTAGATAATTTAAAAAAAAAAATAACATGATGGATTAATTTGACTTTAACTTATCATTTAACTTATTGAGTTGACAAATTATATAGACTTGAATATGAATTAAAGACTTGAATTATGTATTCGAACCTATTTTGGTAAGTTAATTATTTAACTTATGTGATGAGTTGAACTCATTTTAACATCCTTAATTATAATCAAAATTATTTTTGAAGAACTACAGGAATAAAGAGACTAAATGGCAAAAAAAGATTTGTGTGATTAGTATGCAAAAGGTGTATATTATTGTTCGTGTGGACTTTTGAAATAATTAGTCGTGATAATGGCTAATTAAACACCAAATAAATGAAATGATTTTTTCACTCTAACGGTTAACTCGACGAAGAGATTTTGTCTCCCAATTAAATTCTTACTTCACTACCAAGAGTTTCCTAACAATTATGGTATTGGGGATTATGTTATGTTACTCTTAATGGTGGTTAAAGTAAAAAAAGATTGTCAACAGCTGAATCAAAGGAGGAAAACTTGTAAATGAAAATTGTAAAAAGCAATAAGTAAACAAAAAGTAAGAGAAATTTCATTAACTTGGTCGTGGACATCTTTTTACATTTCGAATTTCAATATTTATAGGGCCATAAGTCTACAACTACTATTTGTTACATCTAAAATAATCACATATTCTTGATGGGATTTTGAGGTAAACATACAGAGTCACTGTAATATACAAAAAAGTATGAGTTGTGAAACCTCAAAATTTTTTAAATATTTATAATTCTGAATATTTTAGTAAAAACTTAAAATAAAAAAATTTAGGGATATTATAAACATAGTGTCGTTCGGATTTTAAGAATTATAAAAGATTGTAAATGGACTAGTAATAACACAAGAAAATAACACTTAACAAACATGTTGGGATTAAACTTTACCAATTTCAACCTTATGCACTTCTAAGTAGGCCTGAGCATGGGACGGGTTCGAACAGATTCGGGTAAAAAATATTTAGCCCAATTCAAACTGATCCAAAAAAAATAGCCCATTTTTGACCGTAACAGTATTTCGAGTTTATTGAATTTGGATTTTCGGGTCTCGAATTAACTAGATCGGATTAGTCGGATTGGGCCATAACCCGAGCTCACAACACGAAACAAACAACTCCCATTTGAGCTCAACACCCACGACAAACGAATCAATTATTACTCACAAAGAAAAATTCAATCTTGGACGAAAAACACAAAACTTCACTTCATCCAACAACACCCCCACAATCTCTAAGTTGCCCACCGATAATGTCTGATCAAACATTAAAGGAAAAAAATGTCATTGTCGGAACCGTTGCATTAACGTAAGATGGGCATTACATTGCCCATTTTCGAATATTAAGGAATTTGTTAAAAGGGAAAAAAAGTTTGGAAATTGTGGAAAACGATTGAGACCCATTTATGAGAAGAGAAATGTGGAGTACCTGAGAATGCATTGGATTGTGGAGAATTGGAGATGATGGCACAATGTGGAAAATAGGGGTTGCAGTAGCGGTATGGTTTCTAGTTTCTACGGGCGTGAGGAGAGGGTTTCGCGGCACTTAGGTTTCTACTTTATAACTTCTACTCTCGTGGTCGCGGTGCTAGCTAATAAATAATAATATACCTTTTAAATTTTAATTATTATGTGTCGGTCGGGTATGGATATCAACGGGTTCAAATATTTTAACCCGAACCCGACCAACAAAACCCATACCAAATCGAGTCAAACAACCCGTAAAATTGAAAAATCTGAAGAAAAAAAAAACCATCCAAACTAAAAAATGGACCAAGAAAAACTTCGGTTTCGGGCGGTTTGAAACCTTCTACTCACGCCTACTTGTAAGATATCCATATATGATTTATATCATTCAATGTTATTGAGTTTATTAAGATCATTTCAAATCAATTCCTTGCATTTAGAAATTCTAAAGAATCTGACTAAATAAATGATTCATTTATTTTATCAAATTAGAAATCTTGCATTAAGTTAGAGTTCAACTAACAAACCCAAATCTATTCCTAATCTTTAGAGTTGTTAGGTGATTTGATTCAAAACTAGATTTAGAAAATGTTTTCCAACCAAAATCCAAATCAAAGATTAAAGATGAGTGATCAAGTCACCTTAACATTAATAATAGAATAAAATTAAATTACTAACATTGAATAATAGATCATCATATATATGAATCTAAATGAGTATATATAAGAGTTTGATAGTTTACATTTAATCTCAACAAAAGACAAGGATTAATCACTCATGGTAGTGAGAATGAATCCTTAATACATAGGGAATGAGTAGAAGAAGAAAATAAAATTTGTAAAACCCCTGTTCCTAGCTAATTGGTAGCATTTTGTGAGCCCTCATATATTTGCCTTCTTCTGTTCTCTATCTCCCTTGTTTTCTTTTTCCTCTGCTTTTATATAGGTACAATAAAATAAAACAGAGCATGGAAGGGAAATCGCTTAGCCCTTTCCAAACAATTGAGGGATTTGAAGAATTCTTCATGGTAAAACAACTTAAATGGCCTAGCCCTTTTGAATCCGTTGATCTCCTAGGAGTTAGATTTGTCATCCTTCTCTAGACCCAAACCACTTAACCCTTTCCAAACGGCTGAGTGATTTTGAGTCTACTTTGAGGCCTTTAATATTCTTTGATACCTACAAGACAGAAATTCAAAACTTTATAAATAAAAGCCACATCAACTCTTTCGAAAATACCATTTTATACAACCTTTTGATTCTTCCTAAGTTTATATGGGTAAATAAAAAAAAAATCTTAATTTAAGCTAGATAACTGATAAAATGATTCAATATTTTAGATACAATAACCTCTTATCAACTCCTCACATTTTAGGTGAATGATATTCATGCATCAAAAGCCTCTTGTTTATCCCATGACAATTGTATCATCAATTTAACACCCTTGCCTAGAGGTTTAGAAACCCTTCATAATTTTTTATACCCAACTAACAATTTTAGTGCTAACAACCAATGATTTTTATGCTGTAATATCTCTCATTTTAGTCTATGGTGCAAAACCACATCATTTGTATATATATCTCTTATACATAATTAATGAGGTCGAAATACTCTGTATTTGTTTAAAGATGTTTAAAAATTATTAAATCAATTGATGTTGTGTTTAGTCCTTAAACCTTAAAATCTCATGATGAAATCTTAAATTTGTAATAATAATTAATTTTTAATATTATTTAAAAATTTAATGGTAAAACAGTCCAAAAAATTATATCCATGAAAATATGAAATCGCTTTTTATATATAAGTATAAAAGTATAAATATTAAATTAAAAATTTATTAAATATTTAAAATAATTATATTTTAACATAAAAAATTTCTATATATCTAAAAATGATATTAAAAAAAATATATGAGTGAACATAAAATTATTTAAATATATATTATCATTCATAATTATATATGCACACATATTTTTTTAACAAATATTTTTTTGTAAAATTAAAAATTTAGCATTCTTGTAAGACATGATTATTTTAAAAGTACAGTAAAATAAACAATGTGAAGATGGCAAATACTAAAATACGACTGTTTAATATTTATGTGTAATAGATAGTACTGTTTTTTTTTAATTAAATCTAAATGCTAGTAGCCTTTATTTATATTTGTTATACTGTAACACCATGTTTATAAAAATAAAAAAATAAAAAATGTTAAACAGAGGCTTTATAAGGCGAGTCCTAGCCTAGTTCGAACCACTTCAAAATTCAAAATTTGAAAAGAGCATAGAGAGGAGAAAATGGCGACAGTGTCTGGGAACATGAAGGGTTTCTACAAACAGAAGAAAAACACCATCACTAAAAAATCTTCCAAAAAGTCTCCGATTAACGCTGCCACTTTGGCCTCCGTTGCGGCCCAAACACCGGCCCTCATCTCCCACGCCGGAAACCCCGAATTAGAAGGTACATCTAATCGTTAGGGTTTTCAGTTTTCTCAATCCAATTCCATTTCATCCCTTTCTTAAAATGTGAAATTTCATATGCAGATGAACACAAAGAGAGCGAGGTGATGCTGCGGCAATTCGACATGAACATGGCATATGGGCCCTGCATCGGGATCACGCGTCTCGCACGCTGGGAGCGTGCTCAGAGGCTCGGTTTGAACCCTCCGCAAGAAATCGAGACCCTCTTAAAGGGTGGAAAAGTACAGCCCGAGTCCTTGTGGGATGGTTGCATTTAGGGTTCCTTTTGTTTAGAAATCGAAATCCTTAATCGATTATGGTGTATTTAGGTTTTGCTTAGGAAAATCAGCTTCTGGCTGTGTTCTTTATTTTGTGACTCTAAACCAAACATTTTGGATGCTGCTCTCATGAAAATGTTGATTTCTTGTTTGTGGTTGTTAGTTGTTGTTATGAAATCATGGTTTGCTCTGTTAACTGATTCATCCATTTCTTGAGTACTTATGAATTGTAAATGGATGCTTGTGTCTCTTCTCTGTGTAATTTTGGCTTTGTCTGATTAATGTCATAAGTTAAAAAAATTATTCATGGGCACCCGTGTCCTTATACACCCAGAGAGAAAAAGGGACACCAGTGTAGATGTCATGTGTAATATGATGCGATAAATCAGAGAGAGAGAGAAATGAAGAGTGTCAACTAGGTGTGTGTATATACTACATGAGTATTCATTCATGTTTCATTACTTTTGATATTCTATCCAACATGAACACAGTGTCTAACAGTTTTTCTGCAGAAGATTCTTTCATCTGATGTTTCAATGTTTTAGTCAAGTTACTAGTGTCATGACACTTTTTTATTTTGTCCTTTTGTTTTTCGTATGAATCATTCCTTAAACGGCTACGTTGTTGTTGTTTTTCAATTTGTATTGATGGCTATTGTGGATTGCGTATCCTTTCTTTTCTCTAGTGGGATGGGGGTGCGTAAATAAGTTTTCAGCCGTGTGAAGAGTTGGTGAAATTAGGCATTTATGATCATTGTGAAGTTTGTACTAAATTTGTTTTATCCGGAGGAGATTCCTAAGGTGTAACTGCAATGAATCACTGTCCTAGGGGCCATGTTAAACTCTATTTAGCCTAATGATTTGATTTAAATATGTTTTTAGGTTACATAAAGTTAGGAAGTTTTGATTTTAGTTTTTTTTTTAAAATTTCTCTGTTTTTTATCACTATAAAATTGGAACTATTGTTTATAGTTCTTGTTTTTTTTTTATGTGATCATATTTTAACTATTTTTTTATTTATTAAAAGAATAAATAATTATTTTATGTATTATCTATAATTGTTATTGATATCATATTGATATTTAATATTTTTAAATAATTTTATAGGCCTTTAAAATAGATAATATTTAGTTGTCTTAAAATGATCATTAGGGACTATAAATAATGAATATAGATTTCAAAGGGATTAAAGTTAAAAAATATTTTACAAATATCAAAATTAAAATTTACTCAATTTACAAAGATTAAAAATAATGTTTATAAATTTTAGAAGAATGAAAAATAAAGAAAAAAATTTATAGAGACCAAAATCAAAATGTATTTATAAAGAATAAAAATATATATATACTTAGTTTAAGACATTGTTTAAGACATGAAATGGATAAAAAAAAAAAGAAAGATGTTTTATTAATTTCTTTTTCCTTCCTCCTTCCTCCAATGGGGGCATACTCAACCTTCAATTCCCTTAAGGGTGAGTTATTTACAAAAGATAATATAATACTTAAGTAAGGTCTTAACTTAAGAGTCATAAATGCGAATTAACAATAATTTTTACTTTATCGTTCATCATTATTTATATTAATTATAATAAACTTAAATACTTATAGTAAATATCATCTTATTATTGATAAGACAATGTGCAAAAGATAGTTTATAATTAAAGTACTAGTCTCAAGATGTAAACTTCAGTTTTTAACCTTGTATATAAGCCTTATCCCTTACTCTTATGTATAGGTCTTGGTCTTGGTCTCACATATAATCTTCGACTTTAGTATTTATGTCAATAAATGAGTTTTTGGTATTTTAAAACCTATCTGGTAATTTGAAACTCATCAAGTATACATACTCTAAAGCCTTAAAGAACTTCATGACATAGAGGATTTTTTATCTCATGCTTGTATCTTTTAGGAATTCGTGTTCAAAATGTGTCTTTTCAATTCAAAAGTTCTTGCTAAACATCATCTTGCCATTTTTGAGTAGAAGACTATATCTTTTTTCACTTAATCATATTCTTTTAAGTGTCACTTTATTATAAATGTGTGAGAGGTTAGATCTTTTTATTTATCTTTTTTTTTATGATTTATTTTATAGTGGGTATACGAAAAGTTAAGTCTTTGACGACCGTTGATCATTAAAGGATTGAATGAATTAGTGTGACAAAATTCTTTATCAACAAAATCGTTATTATCTTGGTCTACTTCGTTTAGTGATATTGTTGTGAGATGATGAATTTAAACACTCCATTTTCCTTACCTCTGCGGGTAGTAGTCACAAGGGAATACAACCAACAACTAAGAGAAGTAAAGAATAACTTATTTGATAGTCAATTTAAAATAGAGGAGGATAGGCAACTTGAATGATTTTGGAGAAAATCACATATTAATGTTATTATGTAGTAAATATTATTAATTATCTTTATATTTTTATTATTACTTTTAACATAAATAAACTAAATATATGAGACACGTGTCATTTCTATTGTTTTAAATTGTATCATAGTTTGTGGTTGAATATCTATGTGTAATGCTTTTTTTTTTCTTTCTTTTTAAATGATATGTAATATTATGTTTTATATCTATCTCTCCTTATCATTTAATAAATATACGAATTAAATATATTTGTATTGTTGAATTTTTATCATTTTTTGCTTTTAATTTTTAAACACTTTTCTTTTATTAATTTTAATCAGTGAACTTTTATCAAATTTTATTTTAAGGTTATAAATTTTTTTTGACAAGACATTTTACATGAGGTTTTCTTAAACAGTAAAACCAATAAAAATCCATTTAAAATATAAAAATAAATTTTAACAAATATTGAGACCTAAGATCATATTTAATCTTGGATATAATAAATGAAGCAGAGATTTTACCAATTATTGAAATCAATAATCATATTACCTTTGGCTGATGGAAATGGATTCCGTACCTATGGTAAATTTTGATGAAGATCAAACAGATATCATTCTTAAGTACATATTTTGAATGGAAATATGAACCGTTCGATCTTCATCAATAGGATCCGATTGGTTGTCTGCACGAACGCGTTCAATTAACGACCTTAGGGAATCCGGGCAGAAACGACAACCATTTCTGCATACAAAAGGTTTCGAGAATTGAGAGGAAGAATCAGAGAGAGATGGTGAAAATCTCGGTTGGTGGATACGACGATGGGGAAGGACCCAGCAACCGCAACCAGAAGCGACGCAGGGAAGAGGAAGAAGAAGAAGACCACCAACCGCAACAAAGCTTTGAAATCGTAGACCACCCTTCAATTGCAACACAAGAACACGAAGATCACCCTGCTCCACCCAATGATGGTGGATCCAACGCTAACACAAACGCCTCTGCAGCAACTAATGGCAGGGATAGGTCCATTCCCATCTTCGTTTCCGACCCTGATGTCCTCGATTGCTGCATTTGCTATGAACCCTTGAATGCCCCTGTCTTCCAGGTTAATTTCCCTTCAAAACCCTCCTTTTCTTTTTTCTGATCTCCATGTTTTGTCTCTCAAGTTTGCATTTTTTTTTGGGTTTTTCTTGTGATGATTATATGGAATGTTCTTTTCTTTCATCTTTTTGGTAAACTGATTCTGGATGGGAAAGAGGGGTGAAAGGGGTTTTGTTAAGGGCTTGAGAATTTCAGTTGGGATTCTCATCGCTTGAGGGCTGTGGTTCAGTTTTGTGTAATCTTGAAATTTAGAGGTTAAAAGGGTTTTAAGTTGTTGATATTGGATTAAAGGTCCAGTATGTGGGTAGAGATTTGGGTTGGTGGTTACCCATGCGATTTGGTGAAGAAGTACGGTATTGAAAGAGGGTCATTGAACTTAATGGAATGCTTTAAGCACATAGCCATTCGTGTTGATTTGTAATAAACTCAAGAAGACTTTAGTTCATTGAAAATGTTTCATTTGGTTAATGTAACAAAGTAACCAACAGAAGGAGGGGAATTCCCTGGAAATTTATTGCAATCAGCTTGACTGATTATGCAATTTTCCTTTAGCCAAGGTTTTCCTAGCACACTATTTTGTTCCTTTTGTTGTGTGTTTCTTTTATGTGCTATCTGTTTTGTTGGTTGTTTCATGTAGCCAAATATCTAATTTGATAACTTTCCTCGTGATTGAATGACAATTCAGTGTGAGAATGGACATATTGCTTGCTCTAGTTGCTGTGTTAGACTCAGGAACAAGTGTCCCATGTGTTTAATGCCTATTGGATATAACCGTTGCCGAGCTATTGAGAAGGTGCTGGACTCTATCAAAATGTCATGCCCGAATGCAAATTATGGCTGCAAAGAGACATTTAGTTACAGCAGGAAAAACGACCACGAGAAGGAATGCATCTATCTACCATGTTTATGCCCACTTGCAGGTTGCGATTTTGTTGCCTCATCCAAGGAGTTATTCCTTCACTTCAGCCATAGACATGTGGGCTTTGGAACACAGTTTCAATATGATAAGTTTTTCACTGTCATCTTAAGTACCGACCAAAAAACAACTGTTCTTCAAGAGAAAAATGATGCTAATCTGTTTGTTGTTCACAATAACCATGAGCATCTTGGGAATGTAGTTCGCATTAGTTGCATTGGCCCCAAGTCCATGGCAGAGTTTCAGTATGAAGTTTTGGCTAGGTTTCGAGGAAGCACTCTAATATTGCAATCTTTTGCCAAGATCACTCAAGGCCAATTTGCTGATGCTCCTCCAAATGCGTTCCTTTTGATTCCGTCTGGTTTTTTTGGCTCTCGGCCACTGAAATTGGATATTCGCATAAAGTCACAACATTAACCTTGAAATGGAGATTGAAGCAGGCTGTATTTTCTCTCTATGTACTGTGTATTATGGTCTATTTCTGTATGTATACTCTTTGTTTAGAGTTTAGCATGTCAAATAGTTTATTCTATGTAGCACAGTTGACTTCTGTGAAGAATGTTGCAGTCATTAAGTAGGAAACTAAAGAACTGTTTTATGGATGCACCTTCTGTAAATATGAAGTATGCCTAAAACATATTATTACATATGAATTCTGTCCGTGTCTCTTGAAATACACATAATTTTTGTGTGGAAGTGTTAATAGGCTCTTTAATACATAGACGTATCTATGAGCCTACTTGATACAGGCTAAAAGGGTATGCTCTATATCTCATTACTCTGATCTATTTTGGTATTTTGTGCTTCACTATACCTGCCCTGTTAGTTATTAAGATGTCTTTCAGCCTGGAGTAGCTGTGTTTTCTGATCCCCACCCATTCGTTTAACTTTCTTTCTTTGTCTCACCCACCATTTTGGCCCCCCTTGTCCTATCTTCTTTCTCTTCGGGATTTGTTCATTTGTCAACATTCAGTGAAGCCAATTTGTGCTTCAGCTCAGGAAGGGTGGGGACTGAAAGCTTAGATGAAGTAGGTCATGACTCCTGATCAATAAAGAATTTCATTTTAAAATTGAGAAAGGGACTAATTCCTTTTATGTTCTTTTTCTTGGTTGTTATCTCGTTCTTCAGCAAAAAGAAGCTGAAGAAGGTTCAGTTTTTCCCATCACTTTGAGACTCCAAAACTGTTTTCTTCCAACTTCAAAGCGAAGAACCTTTCTTCAATCTAGCGTCAGATGAGAGGTGACATAATTTTGCTGCTATTTAGCCTATCTTGGCTTCTCTATAATACATTTGTACATGATTTTATTTTCCAAGTTTTGTGTAGCTGTTTGAAACTAGTTGATATATCGAAATATACCCATCTTTTTTTAGGTAAGGACGTGAAGTACAACAAATATTAACCAAGAAAACTTGATTAAGAACAAGGTGGGGCCTTGAACCTCGTTTCAACATCTAGTCCTACCAACCTCATACAATTCACAAGAAGCATCCATTTCATTATTAATGTCATTCAAGAGGAACAAAAAGTCTATTGTATATACATATATATAAAAAAGGAGACAGATTAATAAACATGTGCATACTTAAACGATCTAATAAAGTAGAAGGAAAAAAGTGCCTTAGGCTGATAAAAAATACACATACAAAAATACTATTGCGACTACAAAGATAGGATGAAGTCGGTTGGATATCAAAACCAAGAACATCAAAACAGAGACAATCCATCCCCATGGCATTGATGATGACTCTGACACAGCATCTCCATCATGCAATCCCGTAACTTTTGGTGAGGGAAGCATGAGACGTCCACCTTGGGCTACGAGGGTCAACACTAGAGGCAAAAACAAGAGGAACAAGTTCACGTTGGTGGTGGCTGTCTGCATGGTGTGGTTTAAGTACGAGGATACCCATAGCAAGAACACCACGATGCCAACTATAGCGAGTAGTGGCAGAGGAGGAGCAGATGACAAAGTGTCCCCTGTCCACGCACTATTCCATTGTGAATCCCTTCTCTCTTTCAATGTCGTAGCCATTCTTCTCTCAACTTTTCTTGTGTATGTATAAACTTGGATTTTATTCAGTGTAGTGCTTTTTGTTACACAATAGCGATATATATAGAGACACAAAGCTGTAACTGCCTCTGACAGTCTCCTATTCAATGTGCCAGAATAGGATATAGATACAGCTAGTGTTTAAATCTGAATTGAAGGAAATCTAATTGCTCAGGTACGACCGTATATAAAAAGTTGGGATCTTATCCATGTTGTCTCTCATAATATACATCGGGACATATCAATAATTCCTTTTTAAATCTAAATGATTTTACTAAAATAATCAGTCCAAAGTATTTTTCTATTTCATATATATATAGTTGTAAAATTTAATTAATAGTCTCATTAAACTCTGATATGGAGTTATATTAAATATTAGAAAGATAAACTTGAGGAAAAGAAACTTTGTCGTTCCAACATTTCATGGACGATAGTAAAGGTTTTTAAAAAAAAATATAGGTGATCATTTCATCTATGATATGCCTTATCTTTGTCATAGATTCCTAGGCAGGGAGGTGTCTATTTGATTAATGTTATCTCTAGCAGCAGAACTTTAATTTTTAATTTTCATTTTGATCCACCGAGTTGGGGTTTGCACGTGTTTGAAGGAGAATCGATGAACAGAGTACATTCCCGATTGTTTCATGCATGCAAATTAAAGCTTCATATGAAAGGTTGAGTATGACGTGTCTGATCCTAGTGCTGACACTTGGACAAGAACGCATCCAACTGACAATTGTAATTTGCTAATTTTAGTTTTGATGTATATCCTCGCCTTTTTTTTTCTTCTTATTTTTGAGAAGTATACTCATTTTATGCGTTTGATAAATATAAAATTAGAGAATGAGGAGGCAGTGTATTCGAAGGAAGCAAAGGAGAGTCATCTATTAGTAGCCACACTGATCGCAACCGTAAGTTTTGCAGCTGGGATTACCCTTCCAGGAGGTACCATACAAGAGGGGGATCATAAAGGTACCCCAATTTTGGGGCAAAGAGCCTCCTTCAAAGCATTCATTATATCAAACGCTCTAGCGATGGTTTTTGCAATTTCTGCAGCTTCTATACATCTTTCCATACCACTCACTAAATCCAAATTCAAGGATCATTTTTTAACTCAATATGCCCACGCGTTCACTTTAGTCGCGTTACTAGCCATGATTGTCGCATTCGCTACCGGCACGTATGTCGTATTGGGACCTTCCCCACTTGGTATTGCAATTATCACTGTTGCATTGTCCTTTTTCATTGTAGCCTACGGTATTGGATGCTTTTGGTGATAAATAGCTGAAATAGGCCGTTACATAAGGGCAAGGCTTTTCTCTCTCCCAAGTTATTAAAGAGTATGTAGTGGGTCATATTTAATGCCAGGCCGTTTAGACCTATGCCTTAAGTACCAGAGAAAATAATCTTATGTATAAACGTTGTAACAATTTTTCATTTATTCAATTCCACATATAACAAGTCTAGGCTATATATAATTCTTTATTAATGGTTAACGAAAATAGAAAGCATGAAAATTCAAGATTAAGATAACTAAAGTTAATTACTAACTTTTTTAATATTAGTTTCGTAAAATTAACTAGTAGGTTGATTAAAAACTTATAAGTTGTTGGAGTTAAAAAAATTGGAAGCTTATAAGTTTATTGATTGAACCGAAAGAAATTATAATAAGATGAATTGAGAAGTTGGTTGGTTAATGTAAAATGACATTTATTTATTAATAAGAAGATTGAGAGATTAATATCAACATAAAATTATTTAAAAATTAAAAAGAATAAAAAAATAATTTTAAGTAAATTAATAAAGATATCAAAATTAAGAGTAAAAAGAAAACTAAAAATTTATAAATTATAAGTTACTTCAACTAGTTCATAAAAATAAGTGATAAACTCTTAAAATAAGTTCACATATAGTAAACAAGTTTATTTTTGATCAAATAAATTTATAAGTTAGTCAAAGAAACTTATAAATTTTTATTATATCTTACCAAATATACTCTAAATTAACATTTAAATGATCTGTATATTATGCTTTAAAATAAATTTTTAATATTATAAATAATAATAAGATAAAAATGATCTTGATATCATAATATATATATATATATATATATATATATATATATATATATATATATATATATATATATATATAGGGAATGCTAATGTACTCCCACCTATTTTTTAGTGGGAGTATATTAGCAACCTACACCAATTTTTTAGGATAAAAAAATCACTCATTTATTTTGATTTGGTTAATTCGTACAAAGGATATTATAGTAATTTAATTTAATTTTAAATGAAAATAAAAATATTTTCTCTCTCTTATTAATTTTAAAGAAGAGTGATTTCTCCACCTTTAAATGATAAAAAGGAAGTAAATGGTGAAATATATATATATATATATATATATATATATATATATATATATATATATATATCATAAGAATAAAAATTTCTTTATTTGTTTAAAAGAGTTTCATTTCATGTTACCAATTTGATAAAAATCTTTTCTTTAATTCATCAAAAAGAATTACACCAAATAAAAATAATATTTAATTTATTCTTTTCTTTTCCATAAATGACACAAAAGTATAGAGAGAATAATAGTTTCTTCACCTTTGAATAAGAGAAGGGAAGTGACTTATCTTTATAACATAAGAATAAGAATTTCTTTGCTTATTTGGTTAAAAGAGTTTAATCTCATGTCATCAATTTGACCAAGTTATTTTTTTATTTTCATTTAAAATTAAATTAAATTACTATAATATCCTTTGTACGAATTAACCAAATCAAAATAAATGAGTGATTTTTTTGTCCTAAAATATTGGTGTAGGTTGCTAACATACTCCCACTAAAAAATAGGTGGGAGTACATTAGCATTCCCCATATATATATATATATATATATATATATATATATTATAATTCTTATATAAACAGTTTTTTTTATCATTTATTTTAGTCTTTGTTACTTCTCTAACAGTATTAAATTATCATAAAATAGAAAAATAATGTCTAAAATTTAAATTAGAAAATTACTTATATATGGACTAAAATGTACATGAACTGAAACAAAAAGTATAAGACTAAATGATTAAGTAATTTTTTTTTAAAAAATATAATAAGTTTAGTTCTTCCATTTATTTTACAATCTTGTACTTTAAAAAAAAATAGTTGTCTTTGAGAGTTTATAATAGATTTGACATATAAAAAAATTTAAAAAGCTATATATAAAATATTTAATGAAAAATTAATAAAATTTTAAAGATTTTGTTGAACGTGAAATTAACTAGGGTTTAAATGAAAATTTTGGCTAGTGGACTGTAAACAGAAAATGTATAAAACAATGACTTAAATATACTTTAAGTTTCTCAAATTTAAGATAAATTTGTTTTTGGTCCCTCAAATTTAAAATTGTTGTTTTTAATCTTTGTAATTTTCAAAAATCTTGTTTTAGTCCCTCAAGTCACCAATAACATATTTGAAAATGATAAATTAAGACGATTATGCAATATCAATTGAATTTAATGTGATATTTTCACTAATAGAGACATTAATAGGTATTTATCCTCAACAATGCCCTTTTAGATATGTATTGTAAGTGTGGTAGTTTTGAGGATGCAAAGTTCAT
Organism: Cajanus cajan; assembly: GCF_000230855.2. NCBI lineage: Eukaryota > Viridiplantae > Streptophyta > Magnoliopsida > Fabales > Fabaceae > Cajanus > Cajanus cajan. The sequence continues at coordinate 65,618,172 of NC_138518.1, forward strand.
TTTCAGTCGGATGGCAAAGAAGGATGTGATCTCTTGGAGCACTATGATTACTGGGTTAGGCCATAATGGTTTTAGTATGGAAGCGATCAATTTATTTGAGTCCATGAAAGTGCAGGGTCCAAAACCAAACCATATTACAGTTCTTGGAGTTCTGTTTGCGTGTAGTCATGCAGGGCTAGTAAATGAAGGTTGGAACTATTTCCGATCTATGAAGAACCTATATGGGGTAGATCTTGGAAGAGAACACTATGGTTGCATGCTTGATCTTCTTGGAAGAGCTGGAAAGCTTGATGACATGGTTAAGTTAATTCATGAAATGAATTGTGAGCCAGATGTTGTCACGTGGAGGACTTTGCTTGATGCTTGCAGGGCCCGTTAGAATGTGGATTTAGCCACGTATGCTGCTAAGGAGATTCTAAAGCTGGATCCTCAGGACACAGGAGCCTATGTGTTGTTATCTAATATTTATGCAATTTCAAAAAGGTGGAATGATGTTGCAAAAGTTCGGAGGGCTATGAAAACAAGGGGCATAAGGAAAGAACCTGGATGTAGCTGGATTGAAGTCAATAAGCAAATATGTGCTTTTATTTTGGGAGATAAATCACAGCCTCAAATAGATGAGATCAATAGACAATTGAACCAGTTTATTTGTAGACTAACTGGCGCTGGTTATGTTCCTGACACAAATTTTGTACTGCAAGATCTTGAAGGGGAACAGAGAGAAGACTCTCTTCGATACCACAGTGAGAAACTGGCAATTGTTTTTGGTATCATGAACTCTTCGAAGGAGAAAACTATTAGAATATGGAAGAACCTAAAGATCTGTGGCGATTGTCATATATTTGCAAAACTTATAGCAAAGTTAGAGCAGCGGCATATTGTAATTAGAGACCCTATTCGATATCTTCATTTTCGAGATGGGGTCTGCTCCTGTGGCAACTATTGCCTATTGGTAGCAAATGAGAGACACCAAGACCAAGACAGAATCTGACTACTTTTGGGCTCAAAGCAGCACACTTAAATCTACAATCAGCTGATATTTATAGGAGAATAAGTTTGCAGCAATAAAATTGTTGTTAGTTAATATGTCAGACAGGTTGAGTAAGATTATTCTTTCTATCAGCTGATATTTACTGGAGAATAACGTTTGCAGCAGTAGCACTGCAGTTAGTTGATATGTCAGTCAGGTTGAGTGACCTTATTCTTTCTCTTTTTCTTTATTTTCTTAAACTAATAGTTCAAACTATACTAAACACCTTGAACTATGGTTTTAAACTGCAAATTAATTGTTTCAGTTAAATCTAAGAGAAGTCAAGTGTCCAGCACTTCATCCAGTTTTCTGTGCCCCAGTCTCAGCTCTTTTTACCCCAGTAACTCTGTAACCTCTCCCATTTTCTACTCCCCAATATTTGGGCAAGATTCCTTCACCTATGTGCTTTGATTCACCTCACCTGCGACTATTATTCATCCTACCATCAACTCTTTGTATTGTGTTTAACAGAAAGAGATGCAAAGATGGTCTTGGTTGCATAATGGGATTTTTGCTAGGAAATTCACTCCTGCAACCCAAGAAAGTTTGTTGTATAACATGGGATCTGAAGATGACTCAAATGTGAGATTCTGGTGATGCTTTGGGGACGTTGCCTTGTGGAGCTTTTAATGGTGCCTGAAGCAAAACCTGATTGCTGCAGGTGCGTTGGTGAAGGGAAACGAGCATAAAGTGAGTTTGCTGGGTTGAAACATGCTCCTTGATTGCTGGTTTTAGCAAAAAAGATTGTTCAAAGGGTTTTGTTGACATAAAAAGGCTTCATGGGTATAAGTTTGGCAATGCCTATATTTTAAAAGGAGGCAATCTGTATTTTTAACCATGTCTTCATCTCTCCCTTGGTCTAAAAGAGATATATGTTTAAAAACAAAATACAGGATTAAAATAATGTTCGGCTTTTATTTGAGTTATTCCTTTGATTTTCCATATAACTTATTAGCCATGTATCATTTGGAAATGAATTTTTAATTGTCATACTGGTGGCTGTTTCCTTTTGATTTTCTCAAAGTTGAGAGAACAGTATGCTGTATAACCTCAGAGAAGGCTTAACTGCTGAGATACATTTACCCTACGTTGGATTTCAAGAAAAATAAATAAATAAAAGGAAATAAATAAAGTGGTAAGCTTTTCTACAAATGGAGAAGTCTTAAAGGGAATCTTGTGTGACCTGTACTCGGTGATACAGTTGAGTTCTTTTACTCTATTAGTTAGGATTTCAGATTAAATCTAATGTCTTTTATATTTTATATCCTTCTATATTAAAAAACTTATTCTAAGGAATCCATCAGCCAACACGTATAAAGGGAAGGAAAGTGATATTGGGATATGAGATTCTGTATCAAATCGCTAATAATCAGTTTGATTAATGAACCATTATTTGATGGCATTATACTTCTCAATCCTCATTGTCAGATTTTATTATTTCATTTATTTGTTTAATGGAAAAGAGAACACGCATGCGCATCTTAAAAGCTTTCCATCATAAGCTGTTGAGAACTTGAGACTCCTCATTGCAAGAATCTTTTTCCATCCATTCATTCGATAATAATTGAAAGACAACAGTGCTTATGCGAGCCACAGGCACCATCACCATTTGTTTATGTTATTTTATTAATATTCATTTTATTATTGATGGCAATTTATTAAAAACGATAATTTTTTTAAAAAAGAAGATCATCAAATCAGACACAAGATACCAAATTTTATGATTTTTAATAAATTTTAATAATTAATAAAAAAAATAATAAATATAATATAATTAACATTCATTTTACTTCCTTCATCCATTTTATTTGACATTTTAAAATATTTTATCAGTTCCAATTTGATTTTCGTTTTACAATATTAATATTTATTAAATATGTTTCTTTTTACTATTATATCTTTAATTATTATTAATTCGTTATTTAATTATTAGTGAAAATTTTAAAAGTTTAAAAACATATTAAAAAGTTATATAATTTATTTTTTAAATCCATACATATTAGTCATATTTCTTAAGTTTCGTGTCAAAACTTTAAATGTTAAATAAAATAAAATGAAAAGAATGTAGTTTTTTTTTATTTCTTTTTTGATCTTGGAGCATAGTTGTGCTATGTTTTTATTAACCCAAAAAAGCATAACAAAAAATAAAGTAATAATACTTTTGTCTTTTAAACAAGAAATAATTGAGCACTTTTTTTCTAATGAAAAGGAACATAGACATATTTTTAGATATATTAATTGTTAATTTTATTTTATACTCTTGATTTATGATGAAATCTATTAATGAAACATTTACTTATATGTTATGTAAGTGGATAAATTTATTGTCTATTAACAACACATGTTACAATCATTAATGAACAAAAATCTTTTAATTAGATGTAATGTCATTAAATATAATTATTATTTAAATCATTTAATTTAAAGGACATTGAAAATCTTAAAATACATTGAAAACATGAATTTTCTCCATGCTTTATATTCTGAAAGTCAATCCGTTCCTTAACTATCTTTAACACCTATATCTTACTATGTAGATTGTGATGAACTGAAATTATTTATCTCACACTCTCAGTCTTTCTAATAAAAATCATAGGGGGGTAAAATGGTTGAGTTGGGCCAAATTTAAATGAATCGATTATTTGATCCAATCAAAATTTAATGGAATAGGTTGGATCAGATTTGTATAATTTTTTTAAAAATTCAACCTAATATAATCACAAAGGGGTTAGTTTGGATAAATTGAGTCAATATGAATAAATTTATTTATTTTTTATAAAAATTTAAATATTTTAAAATGAATATAAATAATTTGATACATTGTTATAAATATAATGTTATCAACCTTTAAATCAAACAATAATACAAACTTTTAAAATAATTTTTTTAATTTTGTTAGAAAAGATGGCCTAACCAAGAGGAGGGTAAATTGGTTGCTTAAAATTTTTTTAGGCAGTTTTCTTGGTTTTGAATTTTTTAAATTTTTTTTCAAAGAAGTATATTGATCTATAGTTGTATATAGGATTTTAGGTTTAGATTCAAAACAAATTTTAATGTCATGCTTCATACCGCATAACATCAAGCATAAAATCAAAATTGTAAGAATGTAAAGTCAAATGTAGAGAGAGAAAAAAAATGCACAGTCAGTTTAAACCGGTTCAACCAAATCCATTTTTGATCTACATTCAATCTCCAATCAACTAAATTGGGATTTTCCACTAGTCTTTAATATTATGAGTTTTACAATCACAATACTACATGCAATACACTTCTACACTATTAAAGAAATCATTTCTTGCACCCCAAGAAATACCTACTTGTAGCATCTCACTACAAGATTCACCTTTCTTAAGAAACCTACTTAAGAAAACAATTAACACAAAGAATTAAGGAATGAATTCACTTGATGTACAAAACAAATCAAAGTAGGTAAATCAACCATGTAGCTTATCTTATCACTTCATGAATATGATGATCAATTCAATTCTTGAATTCTTTCTTGAGGTTATGACAAAGGTTACTAAACCTCTTCTTGTAAAGAAAAATGTTTCTCAAAAAATGTTTTCAAAAAATATATCACAAAGATTCAAGTCTTTCTGTTCTAAGTGTGAAAAATAAATTATTTACATGGATAATCGATTATTTTATTTTTAAAAGTTTTGGAAATCTACTAAGGATAGTTTAATTGATTATTTTAAGTAATAATTGATTATTCCAGACACTAGTCTTTGAAATAATCGATTATTTTGTTGATTAATCAATTATTACAGCAATTGCTCCTCATGTTATTGAAAAACAAAGCAAATAATCGATTATTTACTTAAAATAATTGAATATTTTAAGTGAAAATTTCATATGTTTAGAGATTTAAGACTAAGTTACTTACCAAGCACAACGCATACAAGCAACAAAATTCTAGCACACATAAACAACAAAGCTCTAAACACACAACCAATAAAGCTCTAAACACACAAGCAACAAAGCTCTAAGCATAAATAAGATACAATTTACACTTTTTTCTTTCAAGACACTCAAAACACAAAACAAAACTATAAGTTGCACTATTATCTTTTAAGAGGCTTATTTGTAGTCATCAAAACTAACTAATATCATGTCATTATCTTGAGATTGATCAACAAATTTGTTATATTATTATCAACTCAAAAAACCAACATTAAGTAATACAAAATAAAATTTAAAATAAATATATTATGCTATTAGAATGTTATCAACTTAAAAACACAAAATTCATTACTAAGTAAGATTGACAGTAAGTATTGTCCTAAGCAAATAATTATTCAAACATCATCATCATCATCATCATCATTATTATTATTATTATTATTATTATTATTATTATTATAATTATTAATAACATTATTATTATTATAATTATATATGACAGGGTTGGGTCAGGTCACGTCAGGATTCAAGAAAACAAAATTCATGGTCAGGTCACGTCATGAGTCAAGAAAACAAAACTCATTATCTCACACATACAATGTTAGATTTTAATCTGATTGGTGTAACGACCCACCCTAGGCCGTCACATCAATAACCAACTAAAATAAAATAATATAAAATAAAGAAAATAGAGCAAAAGCCAGCTACGCTAGAGTGTAATTATACAATAACATATAAATTGTTTCCGAAATATATAATATAATCTTCTATAGCAGAGTCATCATCCTTAGTAAAGTTATACAGTAATCCAAAAAGATAATATAATTACAATGTCATGAAAACATCAAAATAAGACACCCTAGGTGCTGGTCAAGCTCTAAACCTAGCCACTTCTCAAAGCAGCTATCCAAAAGACTCCTTGTTATCCCAAAGCCTCATACCTGATCTGCTCCCCCACATAGTGAGATCATCACAGTCCACATCATGGAAATATAAGGGTTAGCACATATAAAACCAATCATAGTACATCATAATAAAATATCATTAAACAAATATTTATCCACAGTATTTATCCAGACCAACAAGTCATTTTCAAGCTAAATATAGACCAACCCAAAATATAATGTATACACGTCCATGCCAATGTATACATATTTTATGATAATAAAATAATCCATAACCAATGTATACAATCCATACCATATGTATACATATTCCATATCCAAAACAAAGTCACACCACTGTATAATCCATGATGTAACCAACACATCCAAACCAAATGTTGGCCTCAACACCATCCAAACCAAGTGTTGATACGGTGAAACATGTCAGCAACCCATGTCCCATGCCTAACCTCTCATGGAAAATATACAGTTGGATTACGTCGTCACGTAACCCTGGTGGGGCCACCTCATCCATCGGTATGACTCGGCCTAGACCCATACCGGTAGCAAATAGAATACTTAGAGGAGTACTTCAGAATCCACCTAACATCTGAAGTGGTTTATTATATAACCTTTGGAAAAGTTCCACATTGGAATCCTCACCATGGGATTCCCAAATTCCATATTTTTCCAAAGATTATATCCTGATCTCACCAAGAGATCTAATCCATACCATAACCTTACTCCTTTAAGTCCTATTTACTTTTCCAAACCACATACACATAGCATATTCCATAATTAAACATAACCATAACCATGCCAATTTGTCAATATAATAATAATATAAATAATTAAATATCCAAAACAACCATCAATTGATCCAAATTATATTATGTTAAATGAAAATCTCCACATAAAATAGCATATTAAAATTATACTATTCCTATCATGCTCATACACACTAGATTAATTTTATAAGCACTACCCTTACTTGGATAAACCTGAACTGAAACTCGGGCAGAACCTTCTCCTCTTTCTTGCTTAAACAAGAACCGAAACTCGGGCAGAATCTCCACCTCTCTCCTTAAACAAGGATCGAAACTCGGGCAGAATCTCCACCTCTCCCTCCTCTTTTCTCTCCCCTGGCAGAACCTCCTCTACTGGATTCCTCTTTCTCTCTCCTCTTTTCTTTTCTCCTCCCCTCTTTTTCTTTCTCCCTCCCTCCTCTTTCTCTCTCTAGAATTCTCTTCTCTCCAGTTATATTTTTTTTCACCCCCTGCCTCCTATTTATAGGCTACCAGAGTCACCCGGAACGGCCCGTATTGAATTCGGAACGGCCCGTTCCGAATCTTTCAAATGTACGCAAATTTTTAAACTGGAACGGCCCGTTCCCAAAAAGCAGAACGGCCCGTTCTAAAATCAGAACGGCCCGTTCCGATACTCATCCAGAACGGCCCGTTCTCCCTCCAGAATGGCCCGTTCCAAAGTCAGAACGGCCCGTTCTCCCAGTTGGAACGGCCCGTTCTGGACCCGTTCTCACTAAAAAAAGTTAGTATAATTTTTAAGCTTGGAACGACCCGTTTTTCTTTTCGAACGGCCCGTTCCAAGTTACCAAAACACCCCTTAAATTTTTTTTAAAAATTGCGAAAATGCCATCTGTAATAAAATTACAAGAATACCCCTATACCTTTATAAAATTTACGAAAATGCCATTGATAATTAATAATAATAAAAAAAATGGGTATTACAATTCTCTCCAACAACAAAAATTTTCGTCCTCGAAAATTTACTTACTCTAAAAGAGATATGGGTATTGATCCTTCATCCTTTCCTCCAACTCCCAAGTAGCTTCATTAGTAATCTCATCCCAAATAACTTTCACCAAATTGATAGATTTACCTCGCAACTGTTTAACTTTCTTTTCTGCCACTGAAACTGGCTGTTTCTCAAAAGTTAAATTCTCCTTAACTTGTACTGCCTCTGATTCCAAGACATGACTTGGATCGTGAATATATTTCCTCAGTTGTGAAACATGGAACACATCATGCAGATTAGAAAGGGATGGAGGTAATGCAATCTGATATGCCACTGGTCCAATCCTCTTGAGAATTTGATACGGCCCAATAAACTTAGGATTCAACTTCTTAGCTTTGATAGCTCTTCCCACACCTGTGGTAGGAGTTACTTTCAAAAACACATGTTCTCCTTCTGAAAACTCCAAAGGTTTCCTCCTCTTGTCTGCATAAGACTTTTGCCGACTCTGAGCAGCTCTCATTCTTTCCTGAATTTGTTTCACCTTTTCAGTAGTCTGTAAGATTGGATAGTCCTCTCAGACTGCCCATCAGTTTGTGGGTGATAAGCAGAACTGAGCCTCAACTTAGTCCCTAACGCTTGATGCAAACTTTGCCAAAATCGGGATGTAAAACGAGGATCCCTATCAGAGATGATACTGGAGGGCACACCATGTAATCTAACAATCTCCTTAATATACAATTGAGTTAACTTTTCCAAGGACCACTTTATATTCATTGGAAGGAAATGAGCACACTTAGTTAATCTATCCACGATCACCCAAATAGAATCACAATTCTTAGCAGACCTTGGTAATCCAACAACAAAATCCATGGTTATACTATCCCATTTCCATTCTGGCACTTCCATCATTTGTAACAAACCTCCTGGTTTTTGATGTTCTACTTTAGCTTTTTGACACACAATGCAAGATGCAACATACTCAGCTATCTCCCTCTTCATACCATTCCACCAGAACATTTTCTTCAAATCTTGATACATTTTTGTCATACCCGGATGTACACTCAACTTACTTTTATGACCTTCCTCAAGTATCAACTTCTTCAACTCCTCATCTTGTGGAATACAAATTCTACCCTTGTACCTCAAGATTCCATCCATATCTTGTTCAAATCCTTCAGCTTTCTCAGAACCCAACAACTCTCTAACCTTATTCAATCTCGTATCCTGAACTTGTTTTTGTTTCACCATCTCCAAGAAATCACTAGTTATGGTAGTCATACCACAACTAATAAAATCTGGGGCAATCACAACATTAAGATTCATATCCCTGAATTTCTCTACCAACTCCATCTCTCTAACCATCATATAAGACATATGAAGAGATTTTCTACTCAAAGCATCTGCTACCACATTTGCTTTACCTGGATGGTACATTAACTGAAAGTCATAATCTTTCAAAAACTCAATCCACCTCCTTTGCCTCATATTTAACTCTTTCTGATCAAACAAATATTTCAAACTCTTATGATCACTAAACACATCAAACTTTGCTCCATAGAGATAATGTCTCCAAATCTTCAAAGCAAAAACCACCGTAGCCAACTCTAGATCATGCGTAGGATAATTTCGTTCATGAGTCTTTAACTGCCTAGATGCATAAGCCACAACCTGTCTATCTTGCATAAGAACACATCCTAAACCTTGATGAGATGCATCACAATAAACCGCAAAAGATTTATTAGGATCTGGCAGAATCAACACTGGAGACGAAGTCAACTTTTCCTTTAACTCTTGAAAAATCCTTTCACACTCCTCCGTCCATATAAAAGGATGATCCTTCCTGGTCAGCTGTGTCAAAGGCATAACTATTTTAGAAAATCCTTCTATGAATCTTCTATAATAGCCAGCCAATCCCACAAAACCTCTAATTTCAGTAACTGATTTTGGACGCTCCCACCTCAAAATCGCTTCCACCTTAGTAGGATCAACTGCAATTCCTTGTGCAGAAATCACATGACCCAAGAACTTAACTTCAGATAACCAAAACTCACATTTTGACAACTTTGCAAATAACTGTTTCTCCTTCAATACCTGCAAAACTATCCTCAGATGTTCTCTATGTTCCTCCATAGATCTAGAATAAACCAGAATATCATCAATAAACACCACCACAAACTTATCCAGAAAGGGTCTGAAAATCCTGTTCATATAATCCATGAAAATAGCTGGAGCATTCGTCACTCCAAAAGGCATGACAACATACTCATAATGGCCATACCGAGTCCTGAAAGCAGTCTTTGGTATGTCCTCCTCCTTTACCCGAATCTGGTGATATCCAGATCTCAAATCAATCTTGGAGAAAATAGTAGCTCCCCTTAACTGATCCATCAAATCATCTATTCTTGGCAATGGATATTTATTCTTGATTGTCAATTTATTTAACTGCCTGTAATCCACACATAACCTCACACCACCATCCTTCTTCTTTACCAATAACACTGGTGCTCCCCACGGAGATACACTAGGTCTGATCATCTGCTTCTCCAAAAGTTCTTCAACCTGCTTTTTCAATTCAGATAACTCCGCTGGTGCCATTCTATAAGGAGAAATGGACACTGGTCCCGCCCCTGGTATAAGATCAATACTAAACTCTAACTCTCGCTTTGGTGGTAATCCCGGAACATCATCCAGAAAAACCTCTGGAAATTCTCTAACAACATCAATACTATTCAACAACTTTTCATTCTCTACACTAATAAAAGATAAGATCATAAACCCAAGAGCTCCATCCTTCAACAATCCATCCACCTGTCTATTAGAAATAAATCTCTCCTGTTCATCGGTAGGAAAGATTAATTTCTTCTCTGAACAATCTATCAAAATCCTATTGGTAGAAAGCCAATCCATCCCTAAAATCACATCCAAATCGGATAGAGGTAAACAAAACAAATTCACTTTATAACAACGCCCTTCCACCTCCACTGGACATCTCAAACAAACCTCAGAAGTCAAAATAGACCCTGAAGCTGGGGTAGAAACAACTAGATCCACACACAAGGAACTCACAACTAAATTTAACCTTGCCACGCATTCATAAGAAATAAAAGAATGTGAAGCACCAGAATCAAATAAAATAGAAATATCATTACCATCAGCTTTGCCCTTTCCTTTTACCAGCTCAGATGTCGTTTCAGCTTCAGCACCTGTTAAAGCAAAGACACGACCTGCTGCAGTAGGCCGATCCACTTTCTGGTTCTCTCTAGCTGGAATATTTTTGACATTGCAATCTTTAGCCATGTGACCTACCTTGCCACATTTAAAACACGTATAGTTCTTTGTATGACAGTCCTTCATCATATGTGGGCCTCCACAGATATAACATCTAATACTCTGAACATCTCTTGTGGTAGTAGTCCCCATCGGTTTCTTATTAGCATTTCCAATTTGAAACTGAGATGGTCTCTTTTGAGGATGTTTCCCCCTCCCAAATCCAGATGATCCCTCTAGACCCTTTGCCACTCTATTTCCTCCTTCAAATCTCTCAACTGTTTTTGCCTTTTCAACTAGAACTGGGAACTCCATAATTTCCATAGGGACAATAGTCTTTTTCAGCTCAAATCTTAGACCCTCACTAAACTTCCTGCATCTCCAGGCTTCAGTGATAGCTTGAGAATAATACCTAGCCAAGTGTTCAAATTTGACCACATACTCTTGTACTGACATATTTCTTTGTTGCAATCTCAAAAATTCAGCTTCCTTAGCATATCTGGCGCTATCTGGAAAATATTTCTCTAGGAATACCTTTTTGAAATTTTCCCAATTTATCACCTCCCCTCTAGCTTCCATCATAGCTTGAGCACCTTTCCACCAGAAACTAGCCTCACCCACCAACATATAAACAGCATAAACTAGCTTCCTCTCCTCGGGGCATTGCATCACCATGAAAATTTTCTCCATCTCTTCAATCCATTGATCAGCAATTTCAGGTCCATCAACACCTGTAAATTGAGGAGGATTCCCTTTTCTGAACTCTGACAAGCCCCTATACTCATCAGGTATCTCAGTCCTAGCTGCTTCAGCTGCAGCCCGGTTGGTCTCCATCTGAGTCAACAAAGTATTCTGTTGTCCAATAGCAGCAGCAATTAACTCCATAGCCTGAGAAATCTGCCGCTCATCCACGCCTGAAGAAGGATTAGAATGGTTTCCCCTACCAACCATCCTAATAAAGATAAAAGATCAAGGAACCCATGAGTTTACACTAAAACACATAAGAAATTCCTTTAAAAAAAATCTATTTCCACTCAACAGAAACATAATAAGACCATTTCCCACAAACCCTAAAGAGACTCGACCAGCTCTGATACCAAAATTGTAACGACCCACCCTAGGCCGTCACATCAATAACCAACCAAAATAAAATAATATAAAATAAAGAAAATAGAGCAAAAGCCAGCTACGCTAGAGTGTAATTATACAATAACATATAAATTGTTTCCGAAATATATAATATAATCTTCTATAGCAGAGTCATCATCCTTAGTAAAGTTATACAGTAATCCAAAAAGATAATATAATTACAATGTCATGAAAACATCAAAATAAGACACCCTAGGTGCTGGTCAAGCTCTAAACCTAGCCACTTCTCAAAGCAGCTATCCAAAAGACTCCTTGTTATCCCAAAGCCTCATACCTGATCTGCTCCCCCACATAGTGAGATCATCACAGTCCACATCATGGAAATATAAGGGTTAGCACATATAAAACCAATCATAGTACATCATAATAAAATATCATTAAACAAATATTTATCCACAGTATTTATCCAGACCAACAAGTCATTTTCAAGCTAAATATAGACCAACCCAAAATATAATGTATACACGTCCATGCCAATGTATACATATTTTATGATAATAAAATAATCCATAACCAATGTATACAATCCATACCATATGTATACATATTCCATATCCAAAACAAAGTCACACCACTGTATAATCCATGATGTAACCAACACATCCAAACCAAATGTTGGCCTCAACACCATCCAAACCAAATGTTGATACGGTGAAACATGTCAGCAACCCATGTCCCACGCCTAACCTCTCATGGAAAATATACAGTTGGATTACGTCGTCACGTAACCCTGGTGGGGCCACCTCATCCATCGGTATGACTCGGCCTAGACCCATACCGGTAGCAAATAGAATACTTAGAGGAGTACTTCAGAATCCACCTAACATCTGAAGTGGTTTATTGTATAACCTTTGGAAAAGTTCCACATTGGAATCCTCACCATGGGATTCCCAAATTCCATATTTTTCCAAAGATTATATCCTGATCTCACCAAGAGATCTAATCCATACCATAACCTTACTCCTTTAAGTCCTATTTACTTTTCCAAACCACATACACATAGCATATTCCATAATTAAACATAACCATAACCATGCCAATTTGTCAATATAATAATAATATAAATAATTAAATATCCAAAACAACCATCAATTGATCCAAATTATATTATGTTAAATGAAAATCTCCACATAAAATAGCATATTAAAATTATACTATTCCTATCATGCTCATACACACTAGATTAATTTTATAAGCACTACCCTTACTTGGATAAACCTGAACTGAAACTCGGGCAGAACCTTTTCCTCTTTCTTGCTTAAACAAGAACTGAAACTCGGGCAGAATCTCCACCTCTCTCCTTAAACAAGGATCGAAACTCGGGCAAAATCTCCACCTCTCCCTCCTCTTTTCTCTCCCCTGGCAGAACCTCCTCTACTGGATTCCTCTTTCTCTCTCCTCTTTTCTTTTCTCCTCCCCTCTTTTTCTTTCTCTCTCCCTCCTCTTTCTCTCTCTAGAATTCTCTTCTCTCCAGTTATATTTTTTTTTCACCCCCTGCCTCCTATTTATAGGCTACCAGAGTCACCCGGAACGGCCCGTATTGAATTCGGAACGGCCCGTTCCGAATCTTTCAAATGTACGCAAATTTTTAAACTGGAACGGCCCGTTCCAAAATCAGAACGGCCCGTTCCCAAAAAGCAGAACGACCCGTTCTAAAATCAGAACGGCCCGTTCCGATACTCATCCAGAACGGCCCGTTCTCCTTCCGGAACGACCCGTTCTCCCTCCAGAATGGCCCGTTCCAAAGTCAGAACGGCCCGTTCTCCCAGTTGGAACGGCCCGTTCTGGACCCGTTCTCACTAAAAAAAGTTAGTATAATTTTTAAGCTTGGAACGGCCCGTTTTGCTTTTGGAACGGCCCGTTCCAAGTTACCAAAACACCCCTTAAATTTTTTTTGAAAATTGCGAAAATGCCATCTGTAATAAAATTACAAGAATACCCCTATACCTTTATAAAATTTACGAAAATGCCATTGATAATTAATAATAATAAAAAAAATGGGTATTACAATTGGACTGGGTCTGACCCAAATACTAAAGAATCCAATCTGAACTCATTGGATCAAGGACTAAAAAAGGATCTAAAAGAGTTAAAAAAGATATTTTGAAGAGCCTAATGAGTCCAACACTAAATACTCAAGATGTTATAGTGAGTTAGACTTTATTTGAATGATTAACTTAACTTTTGGGCTTAAAAGTTACTTAAGCCTATTTTCTTAATTTTGATATGATTTTTGTATTTTATTTTAATTAAATAAGTTCATATGATTTTTCATATTGTCTAAGTCATTTTTGAGTGATTTAGGCTTCCTAGTGGAAAATAAATGCTAGTGAGGATTTATGTCCTAGTGGAGACTTGATGGAAAGTTACTACTTGTAAGTGAGAAGTTGCTTATCTTAGCTTATAAATGGGATTCTCTTGTAAGCATCCAAGGCAAAATTGACGATTAATCAAATTGTGAGTTTTTCATTATGAGTGTTTAGGATAAGATCTTTATATTGTTGGTTGTACTGGTAGGTCATGATTTGGGTCATGTTTCTTTTTTATAACTTTGGTTCTACCGGCATATTGCAGTTAGGGTCAAGTTTTTCTTTGTTCCTTTGTTTGTTTTCAAGACAATCATGTCTTTAAAAATTGTATCACTTGATAATAGAGCTTTGGCTCTTAAACTTGGATTTTATCTATCCTTTATCTTCTTTAATCTAAAATATATATATATATATATATATATTATGCAATATTTTTAATCAAGGGTGAAGGAGAAAGAGAAATGGATATTGATCTCAAGTTGTTGATGAATAAGTTTCAATCACTATTCCAACTCTTAAATGCAAAATTTGATAATCTTGAATTCGCATCTAGCTTTAGAAGTCCAAGGCAACACACCTATAAAGAGGAGTATTCAAATAGACACTGTTGAAGGATAAAAACAAAAAAAGTCTAAGAAATCAAAAGAAACTAAAAATGAAATAGAGATGAGAGAAAATAAGTTGAAAGAAAAGAAAAAAAATAGAGAAAATAAGAAAAAGAATGCAAATTTTTATGTTCTAACCCTTTGTTTATAAGTAACAATTCTCTTTTGAAAGGATTTGAAAAAGTGCTTCCAAAGAAAGAATGCAAAGCATCAAATGAAAATGAATTTGAATTTTCAAAGATGCAAGTTTCTCAAAGGGTCAAAGAATTTGATTGTGAATTTAATTCTTCTTTTCAACCTAATCTTATAACTTCTTTTGTCTTGATGCCTAAAGAAGAATTGCACACAAAATATTCTATGGGCAAAGCAATTAAATGAGACATTGGATCCATATACAAAACAAGACGACAAACTTGATTCAAGGACATATCACATCGAAGTGAGAACTTAGCACGAGACTATGATGATGAAGGAGAATGCAACATGTGTGTTGCTTGAGGTTATCATAAGTGGAGGAGAACACGGTGTCAATTTGGTAGTTCGATGTGATAATGTCCCTAGTGAGCCTCTTGAAGAACGATGAGTTGTTGCAAAAGCACATATTCACACATATATCTAACTTATTTATTGTGCATGTATGTGTTAAAGTTAAATTTAATTTATGACAAAAAAATATATGAGGTGTGGTGAAGTGATGAAGAAAATAATTGCGATGCATCATTTAGATAATGGTGTAAGAAATTAATATTGGCAAATCTTCCTATAATGAGAAGAGTTGACTACTATGAATGAGAAAAGATAATGAGCATTATTGCTTTATATTTCGGAGATACTAGTGATTATATATTTTATTTGCTTTTGAGAAAATATGTTGATATATATGGCATTATATAAGAGATAAATACTAGCAATTAAGTGTCATTGGAGTATCTTAATTAAATGAAAAATCCTATAATGAATGTTAATGCCTTTGGTATTAATGGTGTGAGTTTTTTGAGTTTAACTCTTACAAACTATTATATGAGTCGGTGGAGGAAATGTGAATTGTTAACAATTTTTCTAGATATCACGATATGCTAGAGAGTTGTCATAAATTATATTGTAGATTTTCCATTGTATTAGAAAATACAATGATGATTAATTTGACCTTTGATCAAAATGAGACAAAATTCACTAGTGATTGTATCACTTGATGAGGTTTTAAGGCAATTGCACCAAGTCACTATAGTATACAAAAGAGGACAAGATATCAAATCCCAGGGGCTTGGAAGATATTTATAATTTTGAATATCCTAGTAAAAGCTTGAGATAAACATATTCAAGGATTTTATAAACATGGTGTTGTTTGAATTTCAAGAATGAAATTATAAAAGATTGTAAATAGAATAGTAGTAACACAGGAAGACAGTTTATAAAATTGTTGGGATTAAATTTTACCAATCTCACCCTTTTGAGCTCCTAAGATATCTATATATGATTTCTATCGTTCAATGTTATTGAGTTCATTAAGATCATTCCAAATCAATTCCTTGCATTTAGAAATTCTAAGGAGTCTAACTCAATATATGATTCCTCTATTTATCAAATTAAAAACATTGCATTAAGTTAGAGAACTTGTTTAACTAACAACCCCAAATCTATTCCTAGCCTTTAGAGTTGTTAAGTGACTTGATTTAAAACAAGATTTAGAAAGTGTTTTCCAACGAAAATCTAAATCAAAGATCAAAGATGAGTAATCAAGTCATTAAGAAGAGAACCAAAATCACTAACACTGAATAATAGATCATCATATATATGAATCAAAAGAGGTACATAAGAGTTTGATGGTTTACATTTAATCCCAACAAAAGTAAAGGATCAGTGACTCATGGTAGTGAGAACCAATCCATAATACATAGAAAATGAGTAGAAGAAGAAAACAAAATCAATAGAACCTCCATTCCTAGCTGGTTCGTAGACTTTCGTGAGCTTTATTATTTTTGCCTTCCTCTATTCTATAACTCCCCTATTTTCTTTCTCCTCGACTTTATATAGGTGTAGTCAAATAGAGCATGGGGAAAGAGAATAAATTGCTCAACCATTTCCAAATGACTGAGTGGTTTGGAGAATTCTTCATGGTGAAGCAACTCAAATGGTTGAGCCCTTGGGAGCCAAATTTTTCATCCTTCCCTGGACCCAAATTGCTCTTCCTTTTTCAAACGATTGAGCAATTTTGGGTTTTCTCCAATTCTTCCTTTGTACCTCTGAATCGCTTAACCCTTTAAAAATAGTTGAACAGTTTTGAGGCCTTTAATCTTCTTTGATACTTGCAAGACATAAACCCAAAAATTTACAAATAAAACAACACCAGCTCTTTGCAAAATACCACTTTATACAACCTTTTGATTCTTCCTAAGTTTATAGGGGTAAATGAAAAGAAAACATCTTAATTCAAGCTAGATAAGTGATAAAATAATTCAATACTTTAGGTACAATAACCACTTATTATCACTACACTTGGTTGTAGTGTAATTACTTTGAGATCAATTGAATAAATAATCATTTAGTTGAAGTTTTTTACTCTTTAGATGGTTAATTATGGGGCTAAGTGGTTGAAAGATATCACTTAGTAAATATTCTATTGGAAATAAAAAATAAAAAATAATGTGATAAAGCAATTGCTTAATTAAATATTAAAATTTATTGATCATGTGTAGTCAATAATAAATCTGACCGACCCTCTAATTTTAAATCCCTAGGAAAGATATTATTTATAAAACATCAAGAGTTATTTATAAATGTCGAGGGGAGTGAAATTTTATTAAAGTCACTTAAAACAAACAGTGATGATAATCCCGAGGGAAGATATTATTTATGAAACATCAAGAGTTATTTATAAATGTCGAGGGGAATGAATTTTTATTAAAATCACTTAAAATAAACAGTGATGATAACTGAATCTTTGTGATTGAGAATCTCATGAAGAAGATTCAATGAGAAAAACATGTCACTTGTTAGTTATGTTGGCATTAAAATTGATTTCAATCAATTTTAATTTTTCAATCTCTTCATATGGTGTGAAAAAGTGTTAAAATTGTACTAATGGGAGCTTAGTCTTTATAGTTAAACTTTATATGATTATGAGAAAGCTTGACCTTTTATAAAATTTTTAAATTATTTTCATATTCATTATGTGTGGTGTATGATTTAAAACACATATTTAATAAAATCACCTATATGAGTGTCAAGTGGGATTGTTTGCATGAGATCTTAATGAGATCTCTAGAATACTCATGAATACTGAACATGCACATGTCCTAAAAGTGTAACACAAAGATAACAACAAAGATTGTGAGATGTAATGTAATTGGTTAACTTCTAAAACGTGTCAAGTGTTTTGGGTATAATATCTTGCTACAGTCACTACAATGTGTTAAGTTTTATTAATTTAGGTTTGGTTCAATAGTTTTCTGCATCAAGTCTTATGCATTACATCCTATATAAGAACCCATAATTTCTTTTTAAAGTTTTTGAAAAATGTGGGCACGGGCGGGGGAGGGGGTTCTCGTATATTTTGTATAATTTAATTATAAATAATAATAAGAAATTATAATAAAATTATAAACACTTTTCAATATATATATATATATATATATATAAAGAAATTTGAATGTAAAAACTAAATAAAATACGCTCCGCCGCTGACTTAAAAATATATCTCAAAGGGTGGGATAGTTGGTCTCAACCCCTACCGCTGAACCACATGCTTGGGGTTATATGAAGTTTTTTTTTTTAACTCATAATTAAAAACAATAAATATATATAAAAAAATGACTATTTTAACTAAATAATATCATTTTAGTACTTAAAATATATATACTTTGTGAAATATTTAAAAGAATAAAAGTGTTACCAAAATCATAATAATTAGAAAAAAATATGTTTTCTTTTTTAAATTAAAATTATCAAGAAAGTATAATTTAATAGCTCATAATAATATCACTCTATATATACTAGTAGGAGAAATATATAGACATAATTGATTTTTGAAAAGTTTTGGTAAAAGATAGTTGTAGCAATTTTTTTAAAAAGATTTGAAAGTAGGTAATCATCAAAGTTAGAGAGAAATATTTTTTTTAATATATTTTTATTAGTGAGTAGTTTTAAAATTATAAAATGTGCGGTATAGATTTAAAGATTAGTAAAAATGAAAATTAAAAGATAATTACTAAATAAATAGGTATCACTTTTATTGATAAGTATAAATAAATTAGAATACTTAATATTTTAGTATATGTATTGGATAAGTTAAATGTTTATTTATATAAGTCTAACATATAATTTATATATTTAAAAATATTATTTATTATAAATTTTATTATAACATTATATATAATAAAAAAAATTTACAATAAATTAAATTAGAAAATATGATAAATAAAATTATAACAGAAAAATAAAACTTACAAAATTTATTTTAATTTTTAAACATTTTTACAATTCAATCGACAAAAGAAAAAAAAATAAAGTTAAAGATGTTAAGACCAACATTAAAAAAAAAAGTTAAAAACCTATTTTGGTCTCTTATAATAATTGTTTATTTCAATTTAGTCTCACTTTTATTTTTTGTCTCAATTTGGTCCCTAATAAATTAATTGGTTGCAATGTCGGACTTTCGTCCAAATTATTTAAACGGAGTTAACTGTTGGTCACGTGGATGCCACATAGATGCATAGGATGTCACGTGAATGCCAAATTTCTTGAAAATACCTAGGAACCAGAACGACCCGTTCTGAAACCAGAACAGGCCGTTCTGGGTGCACTCTTGGTGTGTTAATTTTGCATCTGAAACAAGTCGTTCCAGATGCAAAATTAACACACCACCAGTACATCAGAACGGTCCGTTCTGAAACCAGAACGGGACGTTCTTGACTTAGAACGGCCCATTCCAGAACGCCAAGTTAAGTAGGGACAATAGAATATTCTATATTAATTTTATTAAAAAATATAATAATTTTGAAAAATATTTTTTTATGGTAAAAATTTTAAAATTACTTATTTTTATAAAATACAGTTGTCTTATAAATAGAGTGATAATTTTTCCTTTTTCTCTTTCTGTCTGAAGAAATATTTAAATGTCACTTTATAATTTTTTACAACTTATTTAAAATTAGAGGAATAAAATGATAAAAATTAATAGGTTAAACATAATAAAATTATTAATTTGTTTTCTTTTAGTGTCCTCTAAATTTTTACACTCATTTAAAACAAAAATATTTTATATGTTAATTTGAATTAATTTAACGAAGTATCATTAGTGTCAATTTGGTAGTAAGTGGCTCACTCCAGTTTGACTAATAATGAAATAAAATCTGCTACCATTGTCTTTAGTGATACACTACATTGTCCTTAATGATACACTGTATAGCCCAACTGTTTAACAATTGAAGTTATCAATTTCTATTGACAATATTACCAAATCCAGTGTTTGAAATGTTTTGTACCTTGGGTCTTTTTCCTTCCACGATTCACAACCGTGAACTATAATCATTGATCGTTTGTGTTTAGCAGTCTGGAACCAGAACAGCCCGTTCTGAAACCAGAACGACCCGTTCTGGTTGCACTCTTAGTGTGTTAATTTTGCACTTGGAATGGACCGTTCCAGATGCAAAATTAACACACTAAGAGTGCACCCAGAACGACCCATTCTGGTTTTAGAACGGGCCATTCTGGTTCCAGGTATTTTCAAAAAATTTGGCATCCACGTAGCATTCACCTATGCATCTACGTGGCATCCACGTGGTCAATAATTAACTCTGTTTAAATAATTTAAACGGAAGTCCGACATTGCAACCAATTAATTTATTAGGGACCAAATTGAGTCCAAAAATAAAATTGGGACTAAATTGAAATAAACAATTGTTATAAGGGACTAAAATACTATTTTAGCCTAAAAAAAATGAGAGAGTATTTGTATTAGCGTTGACTTCCGTTAAACGAGGCAACGACAAAGTTATTACGTTCTGAAATTCGATAATAAAAAAAAAAAACAAACACGCACTCAATCAGAAAAGCTGGCAACTTGACGTCATGAGTTTATTTATTTATTTTGCTAAAATTTTAATTTGGTCCCTTATAATATTTGTTTGTTTTAATTTAATCTCATTTTAATTTTTGATTTCAATTTGATCCTTAATAATTTAAATTATTGCAATGTTGGACTTCCGTCCAAATTATTTAGACAGAATTAACTGTTGGCCACGCAGATGCATACGTGGATGTCAAATATTTTTAATGCATCTGGAGCCATAACAACCCGTTTTGGTTGCATATTTGGTGTGTTAATTTTGCATCTAGAACGAACAATACTTATTCATTTATTTGTAATATTAAAAATTTTACATATAATTTTTAAAAATATAAATATCTATTATAGTTATTTTTTACAAGTTTTTATATCTACAATTACGATTAAGGATGAAAATAAATTAGGTCTGATTATGTTATATTATAATTTAACAGAATTAAACCTAATTTTTATTAAAAATACATGTTATAAATATGATATATTTATCTGTCATAGACATTTTTTAAAATGTTTGGTTAGAAGTACAATCTTAAAAACCTACTTAATAATAATTTAACACTAATAAAAATATAAAAATAAATATGTTAAATCTTATAAAAATCAAGTTTAATTTATTTATCATATAAAGATGTTTTCAATATGTCATATAAATCTTTGATGTTTTTAATATGTCACGTAACCCTGGTGATCGCGGCCACTTCATCCATCGGTATGACTCGGCCTTGCCCTCATACCGGTAGCAAATAGAATACTTAGAGGAGTACTTCAAAATCCACCTAACATCTGATGTGGTTTATTATATAATCTTTGGAAAAGTTCTATATTGGAATCCTCACCATAGAACTCCCAAATTCCATATTTTTCCAAAGATTATATCTTGATCTCACCAAGAGATCTCCCAATCCATACCATAACCTTACTCCTTTAAGTCCTATTAGCTTTCCAAACCAAACACACATAGCATATTTCATAATTACATACAACTTTTCCATAACCATGCTAAATTACTCAATATAACAACATAAATAATTAAACACCCAAAACAACTATCCACTTAACCAAATCACCCTTTGTGAAATGACAATCTTCACATAAAACAACATATTAAGAGTTATACTACTCCTATCATGCTCATACTTATCTCATATGAAAGATAAGAAGATTTCCTACAACTCTTATGAAGACATCAAGTCCTAATTCCATCATCTACTTTGTTAAAAATTCTAAAAACCGCAACAACTATAACCAATGCTGGCAGCTTGACCCCTGTTCACTAAAACAGTCATATCTGGAATTCTAGACCTCCTTTTTGGGTGATTCCAATGCCATTTGGAAAGATAACATCCAAGGCTACAACTTTCATGAAGACTTAAAGATCAACATACTCACGCCCGGTGCACTAATATCCGCGCGACGCAAAACTCAAACAGAGACCTACATAGGTCTCAGCACCCGGCAGCAATTATCCTAGGCCCGGTGCAATTCCAAACAGAGACTCCCAATGAGTCTCCGCGTCCGGCGTGCTCAGATCACGCCTGACGCAATATCAGTAACCAAAACACAAGGACCACGTCTAATAGTGCGCCCGACATGGTTCCTCCCACGCCCGGCGTGATTCACCCAGGGATTCCCATTTCAAATTGCGCCCGGCGCGAATAGCCTCGCGCCCGGCGTGATTTGGCAATGGTGGTCCTTGATGAATTCACGCCCGACGCCAAGAACTGCGCCCGATGCATTTACAACCAGAAACCCTCGAAAACCTCAAAAATTCCTTCCTAACATGAACCTAGTCCAAAATACACAAGTTTGAACCATTACAAAGCATAAACACTATCCAAAAACAACATATTAAGCAATGAAATCAAGTCTTAACCACTAATTCGGGGAAATCATGGAGAAACCCCAACCAAAACCCTTTCCCCTCAATCCATCTTTAATCAGGCATAAATCATGGAATCAATGTGATATATCAAATCCATACATACTAGATTAGGTCTTATAAGTACTACCCTTACCTTAGAAACTTCAGAAATGCAAAATTTGGACAAAACCCTCAAATTCTAACTCAAACTTTAATCCCCCTTTTCAAGGCTTTAGAGGCCAAATCTCTTAAAACTCCAGTTGTGAAGATAGATCCTAGCTTGATAAACTTCCCAAATGTGTCCTCAGCTTCCTTTCAAACCAGAGCCTCTCTCTCTTCTTCCTCTCTTTAAAAACTGTCTTTGTCTGACAAATGAAATCCTCTAGTCCTAAGTCCCTATATATAGCTATTTTTCAAAATTTCCAAATTTCATCCTTAGCACCTATTCACCTCAAATATCCTATTCCTTGAAGTATTTCAACTCCCTAAGCTCTAAAACAATCTCAAATTCACTCAAAAAGAACAGATTTATCTTATGTTCCTATCCTTCAATCTCTTACCCATCCTATTCCTTTCCATGCAATACTCACAACTCACCATCATATGAAATGCAACATGTATTAACACACAAACAAACATCACTTTCAGATACATATGCTTGGAATAATGAGTTACATGCCATAATACTTCACTTAACTAAAGGAAGGTGATCAGTCTTCTTCCCTTTTAGTACCAATTCAGTATAATGGTGTACAATGCATTATTCACCACATTCATGATACACATGTCTATATAAATCTCTCATCTCATACTACAAAATCACTACTATATCCAAACAACTAATCAAAATTACATAAACATACAACATGCACAAGATAAGTATATTTCAAATCTACACCTCCATAATCCAATCCAAATCCATATAGACAACATATACATACTTACATACATACATATATATAATATAAAGTATATATATGAAGTATATATATCAAATAGCTCGCTATTTCTATGGCATTATAATTTTGGTTCCCCTTGTCCTATCTTCTTTCTCTTCGGGATTTGTTCATTTGTCAACATTCAGTGAAGCCAATTTGTGCTTCAGCTCAGGAAGGGTGGGGACTGAAAGCTTAGATGAAGTAGGTCATGACTCCTGATCAATAAAGAATTTCATTTTAAAATTGAGAAAGGGACTAATTCCTTTTATGTTCTTTTTCTTGGTTGTTATCTCGTTCTTCAGCAAAAAGAAGCTGAAGAAGGTTCAGTTTTTCCCATCACTTTGAGACTCCAAAACTGTTTTCTTCCAACTTCAAAGCGAAGAACCTTTCTTCAATCTAGCGTCAGATGAGAGGTGACATAATTTTGCTGCTATTTAGCCTATCTTGGCTTCTCTATAATACATTTGTACATGATTTTATTTTCCAAGTTTTGTGTAGCTGTTTGAAACTAGTTGATATATCGAAATATACCCATCTTTTTTTAGGTAAGGACGTGAAGTACAACAAATATTAACCAAGAAAACTTGATTAAGAACAAGGTGGGGCCTTGAACCTCGTTTCAACATCTAGTCCTACCAACCTCATACAATTCACAAGAAGCATCCATTTCATTATTAATGTCATTCAAGAGGAACAAAAAGTCTATTGTATATACATATATATAAAAAAGGAGACAGATTAATAAACATGTGCATACTTAAACGATCTAATAAAGTAGAAGGAAAAAAGTGCCTTAGGCTGATAAAAAATACACATACAAAAATACTATTGCGACTACAAAGATAGGATGAAGTCGGTTGGATATCAAAACCAAGAACATCAAAACAGAGACAATCCATCCCCATGGCATTGATGATGACTCTGACACAGCATCTCCATCATGCAATCCCGTAACTTTTGGTGAGGGAAGCATGAGACGTCCACCTTGGGCTACGAGGGTCAACACTAGAGGCAAAAACAAGAGGAACAAGTTCACGTTGGTGGTGGCTGTCTGCATGGTGTGGTTTAAGTACGAGGATACCCATAGCAAGAACACCACGATGCCAACTATAGCGAGTAGTGGCAGAGGAGGAGCAGATGACAAAGTGTCCCCTGTCCACGCACTATTCCATTGTGAATCCCTTCTCTCTTTCAATGTCGTAGCCATTCTTCTCTCAACTTTTCTTGTGTATGTATAAACTTGGATTTTATTCAGTGTAGTGCTTTTTGTTACACAATAGCGATATATATAGAGACACAAAGCTGTAACTGCCTCTGACAGTCTCCTATTCAATGTGCCAGAATAGGATATAGATACAGCTAGTGTTTAAATCTGAATTGAAGGAAATCTAATTGCTCAGGTACGACCGTATATAAAAAGTTGGGATCTTATCCATGTTGTCTCTCATAATATACATCGGGACATATCAATAATTCCTTTTTAAATCTAAATGATTTTACTATACATTGAATAATCAGTCCAAAGTATTTTTCTATTTCATATATATATATATATAGTTGTAAAATTTAATTAATAGTCTCATTAAACTCTGATATGGAGTTATATTAAATATTAGGAAGATAAACTTGAGGAAAAGAAACTTTGTCGTTCCAACATTTCATGGACGATAGTAAAGGTTTTAAAAAAAAAATATAGGTGATCATTTCATCTATGATATGCCTTATCTTTGTCATAGATTCCTAGGCAGGGAGGTGTCTATTTGATTAATGTTATCTCTAGCAGCAGAACTTTAATTTTTAATTTTCATTTTGAACCACCGAGTTGGGGTTTGCACGTGTTTGAAGGAGAATCGATGAACAGAGTACATTCCCGATTGTTTCATGCATGCAAATTAAAGCTTCATATGAAAGGTTGAGTATGACGTGTCTCATCCTAGTGCTGACACTTGGACAAGAACGCATCCAACTGACAATTGTAATTTGCTAATTTTAGTTTTGAGGTATATCCTTGCCTTTTTTTTCTTCTTATTTTTGAGAAGTATACTCATTTTATGCGTTTGATAAGTTCATACGAGTGTGATTATCTTTGCTCGATTTTGACGGGAACAAGTGTGACGTAGAGGTATAGCCTAATCGATTTCAGAAGGTCGGGGGTTAGACAATAAGCCTAACCCTTACCTACTATTTGCAGATAATGCGGCTGTATTTGACAAAGCTTCTGCAGAAAGAAGCTTATATCAAATTAATGTTGGACCTAAATCAGTATTCTAGAAGCTTTGAGCCGGTGGATTAAAGATTGAGGTCCGTACTTTTAGATGGAATAAAGAAATGGAATGAAACTTTTAAAACAAACAAGCAAAAGAAATATGCTATGTAGATCATTTACTTTTCTTCTTTTATTTCAACGCGGAACAACCATTCTTCTTTTAATAAATTTATGTCCGACATGAAAAAGAAAGGAATAAGTTAAATATGATTTTTTTTATTATGTACAATTCTTTTAAATGAATTAAAGAAAAGATCTTGGCTAAATTAGTGATATGGAATGAAATTTTTTTAAACAAATAAGGAAAGCATTCCTTATTCTCATGCTATGATGATGAGTTAGTTCCTTTCTCTCATTCACTACAAGAAAATGACGATTTTGCGACGGTTATATGGCCTACATTGCGACGGTTAGAACTGCCGCAAAGACAACATTGCGACGGTTTGGGAACCGTCGCAGAATTGTCCGTCACCAGGCAATTTTGCGACGGTTATCAGAACCGTTGCACAAACCGTCGCAAAATTGGAATTGCGACCGTTTCATCAACTGTCGCACCAAATGCCTCTATATTAACATTGCGACCCTTTCATCAACTGTCGCACCAACTGCCTCTAAATTAATATTACAACCCTTTTTTTACCCGTCGAAAATTATAATTTTTTTTATTTTAATAAATTTGTTAATGTAACAATCCTCATATTTGACCTTTCAAGGATTTTATTTCACGATATTTCACTGTTTAGCATGTTTTATCCTTACTTGTGCAATTTCTGGGAAACTTCCCAGAAGGTCACCCATCCCTGTACTACTCCAGGTCAAGCACGCTTAACTGTGAAGTTCTGATGAGTAAGCTACCGAAATGTATATGTATGTTGTCAGTATAACTTGTACAAATTAATTCATTTAAGTCATCCTCAAATATACAATCTCATATTTGTACTATAATAATAATATATAATAATTTTATATTACGAATAATAATAATAATAATAATAATAATAATAATATATTTAGTTATTCTTTATTTATATGTACTTACTTTTATAATTAACATCTACTTATTTCGATTTAAAATTATAATTTAAATTATTTAATTTTTTTAACTTATAACGATAATATAATTTATAAAATTATAAATATTTATTTATTACATACTTATAAATTAAATTTTAATATTTTAAATAAATTATTAATTAATTTAATATATTTATTTACCTTAAATCAAACATATAAAATTAAAAAAAAATGTATTTATCCTTGATTTATTTTCTAATTATCAACTATTAATAAAATACTAACTTAAAATCTTATCTAATTATATATAATATTCTCATATCAAATTTAAAACCAGATATTAGTTATACAAAAATATTAAGATCATATAGTAAATTGTCAATAAGATTTTAGTTAAATAATTTAAAATAATTAATGTTTCAATTATATTGTTAATTAGCAAATAATTTATTCCAAAACTAATTAAATTTTTTTATATTAATTATTAGTAAAATTTAATAATTTTTAAATTAATAATTAATTGGATCGATGAAATTCAACACACACGATGAGTTATTGAGTGGAATAACTTTACCAAGAGTTATTTTGTAAGTTATCTTAAATCAAACATATAAAATTCCAAAAATGTATTTATCCTTGTTTTATTTTTTAATTATCAACCATTAATAAAATACTAACTTAAAATCTTATCTAATTATATCATAATATTTTCATATCAAATTTAAAACCAGTTCTTACATTTTCGACAAATATAAATTTTTTTGAAATATTCCATCAATAATATAGCTTTTCCTACAAAACTTTTCTCATTGAAAATATAAATTTTCTGACAGATTTAATTTTGTTTTTATAAGAAATCATCTTCGATTAATATAACATTATATATATATGATTTAACAATAAAAAATTTTCAATTTAACGGTTAAATTTACAAAATTCACATTAATATAAAGTTATTGAGTGGTGTAACACTTAGTAAAATTTACACTGATGTAATTATAAACCCCCTCATATATATATATATATATATATATATATATATATATATATATATATATATTAAATGTGACTTTTACTAAGTATTACACCGCTCAATAACTTTATATTAAATGTGAATTTGGTAAATCCAACTGTTAGATTGAAAGTTCATATCTCTCATAGATTATATATACAAAACTTTATATTAACCCAAGATGATTTGATACTTCATTTTTATAAAACAAAATTGATGTAATATATTCATTTCAAAATACACTAAAATATAAACAATTTGATTACCTTCCAGTTGTTGTTCAATTTTAACAAAATTTGATATACACTTATAAAGTGATATGAACTTTCAATTTAAAGGTTGGATTTACAAAATACACACTTAATATAAAGTTATTGAGCAGTATAATACTTAATAAAAGTTACATTGGTATAATTATAACCCCCTATATTATATATATATATATATATATATATATATATATATATATATATATATATATATATATATATATATATATATATATATATATATATATATATATATATATATATATATATATATATATATATATAGGGACGGATGCACGTTTGGAATAGTGGGCACTTGCCCCACTACTATTTGACATATACATAATTTTTTATCTAAAAAAATAATATATTTTAAAAAATCAAAATTATATTCTAATAAAATAAAAATATAGATTCAGAAAAAATGTTTATTTATTTTATATCTATCAAATTTTTGAAAGAAATTAATTCTCATGTAATAAAAAAAAAATTCTTAATAATGAATTACTTTTTTAAAAAAGTTTAATTATAATATATATATATATATATATATATATATATATATATATGTGTGTGTGTGTGTGTGTGTGTGTGTGTGTGTGTGTCTTAATATTCACATATATAATGTAATATATTAAAATAAAAAGTTTTTTGATAAAATAAAATTTTTACCATGCATGTTTATCTTTGTATACGTTGATTGAAAAAATTAAAATAGTAAAATTGTATATATTGATTAAAAAATTCAAAATAAGAAAAATCAGAAGATTTATGTTCCATTTAGAATTGTTATTATAAGATATATTTTAAAATAAATTATCATCTAAAAATATATATTAGATATTAAAAACATATTTATATCATAAATAAATTAAGCTGGATTTTTATAAAATTTAACATATTTATTTTTATATTTTTAATAGTGTTAAAAAGATGGACATTTAAAATAAAATTTATAAAATTTAACATTGTAAATTATTCAATAATATGTGATGTGATAACTCAAAAATTAAGTTATAAAATGATAATTATATTTATTTATATACTCTAACACATCTTACATACAAGATAAATTCATAAGTTTGTTGAAAGATAAATTTATATTCTAGTCACGATTTTGAAATTATATAAAGAAAAAAAATCGTGTACCTCATGTTAAAGAAAGTATATATAAAATTGTTAATAAAATATAAGTTCATTAAGATAATATACATAATACTTCAAAAAAAAAACTTTTAAATTCTAATAAAAAAAAATGCTGAAAATTTTGCGACGGTTTATGAACTGTCGCAATGTTAAATTTGCGACGGTTTATGATTAACTGTCGCAATGTTAAACAAATTTTGCGACGGTTTACGATAAACCGTCGCAATGTTGAACAATTTTGCGACGGTTTATGATAAATCGTCGCAATGTTAAACAAATTTTGCGACGGTTTATCATAAACCGTCGCAATGTTAAACAAATTTTGCGACGGTTTTGAAAAACTGTCGTATGAAGGGTCGCAATATCAAAGCGACGACAGTTTCTAGATAACCGTCGCAATTTGTCCGTCGCAATTTATCATTTTTCTTGTAGTGATTCAAAGACAAAGAAATTATTTTTCTCAATACTTTTGGATTAGTTATGAAAAGAAAACAATAAATTAAATATAATTTTTATTCAGTACAATTTTTTTAGATGAATTAAAGAAAAGATCTTGACTAAATTGGTGGTATGGAATAAAACTCTTTTAAACCAAACAAGTAAAGAAGTCTTCATTCTTATACTATATTGATGAATCACTTCCTTTTTCTTGTTCAAAGGAAAATAAACCAATATTCTCTCAATACTTTTTATGTCAATTATGGAAAAGAAATAAATAAACTAAATATGACTTTTATTTGGTGTAATTCTTTTAGATGGATTAAAGAAAAGATCTTGGCATAATTGGTGGCATGAAATGATACTCTTTTAAACCAAACAAGTAAAGAAATCCTTATTCTTATGCTATTTTGATGAGTCACTTCCCTTCTCTCATTCAAAGGCGAAGAAATCATTATTTTCTCAATATTTTTGTGTCAGTTATGGAAAGAAAATAATAAATTAAATATAACTTTTATTCAGCATAATTCTTTTAGATGGATTAAAGAAAAAATCTTGAGCAAATTGGTGGCATGGAATGAAACTCTTTTAAATCAAACAAGTAAAAAAGTCTTTATTCTTACATTATGTTGATGAGTCACTTCCCTTCTCTTGTTCAAAGGCAAAGAAACCATTTTTCTCTGAATACTTTTGTGTCAATTATAAAAATAAAGGAATAATTTAAATATGACTTTCACTCAATGTAGTTCTTATAGATGGATTAAAGAAAATATCTTAGACAAATTGGTGGCATATAATGAAACTCTTTTAAACCAAATAAGTAAAAAAGTTTTTATTCTTATACTATGTTAATGAGCCTCATCCTTTCTCTTGTTCAAAGATGAAGAAATCACATTTCTCTTAATACTTTTGTGTCAATTACGAAAAAGAAAAGAATAAATTAAATTATTTTTATTGATCAATGTAGTTCTTTTAGATGGATTAAAGAACAGATCTTAGCCAAATTGATGACATGGAATGAAACTCTTTTAAACTAAACAAGGAAAGAAGTCCTTATTTTTATATTATGTAGATAAGTCACTTTCCTTTTTTCGTTCAAAGACAAATAAATCATTATTATCTCAATACTTCTATGTCAGTTATGGAAAAGAAAGAAATAAATTAAATATAAATTTTATTCAGTATAGTACTTTTAGATGGATTAAAAAAAATAACTTGGTCAAATTGATGACATGGGATTAAACTCTTTTAACCAAATAAGCAAAGAAATCCTTATTCTTATACTATAAAGATAACTCACTTCCCTTCTCTTATTTAAAGGCAAAGAAACTATTATTCTCTTTATACTTTTGTGTCAGTTATGAAAAAGAAAAGAATAAATTAAGTATTATTTTTACTTGATGTAATTCTTTTTGATGAATTAAAAAAAATATTTTTATCAAATTGATTGCATCTTCTAAACCAAACAAATAAGGAAGCTTTTATTCTTATGTTATATGTTTACCATTTACTTCCTTTTTTTATCATTCAAAGGTGGAAAAATCACTATTCTTTAAATACTTTTTTTTTGTGTGTCAATTATAAAAAAAAGTAAATTAAATATAAATTTTACTGAGTACAATTTTTTTTAGTTGTACAATAGTGAAACAGAATTATAGATACTAAGTAATGCACAATGGACAACACGATATGTTGTTAGCCAGATCTACTCTAATGTGGCAGAAAACGTTGTGCTTCTACAACAGCGTAAGCTTTGGGAGGATCATACATCCTGGGTGCCCCCAGAGCATCCAAATGTGAAGCTTAATATAGACGGTAGTTGGCGTCCTCTGACTCAGACGATGGGTACTGGCGGAGTAATATAAGGGATTGCGTGGGACGGTGAATTCTTGGATTCGCAAATTCTCACCGTAATGGTGATCCGCTTAGATCGGAACTTTTAGCCATGGATAAAGGTCTACCAATCTGTAGGGATGCGGGCTTCAGGAACATTCTCTGTGAGACAGACTGCATGGGGACTATTGAGGCTAGTTCTCTCTCTCGGGATCGCATTAGAGGATGGCATGAGCATGCTGATTTAGTTCTTATCCTTCAGGAGCTGCTATCTAGAGATTGGCAGGTTTCTCTTTTCCGCATTCCTCGGGAGATCAACAAAGTAGCACACATTTTAGCGAGATGGGGTGTTTCTGAATCAGGGGGCTATATAGAATGGCATAAGCCACCAACATTTGTGCTTGAGCCAGTAAGGCGGGATGGGTGTTCCCCCCTTGGGTCTTATTAGTCTCTCTCAGTTTTTTGTTTTTTAATTTTCCCAACCTACCAAAAAAAAAAATCTATCCTCTGTCTATTGAACTCAAAAAAGCAAAAAAAGAAAAATAAAAATAAAATAAAATAAAAAGTGATTGATAATTTTTTAGTAGTTTATTGTTCAGCACGCACAGTATCCTAGTTATACATGTTACCATACCTAATTCTCTTAGCATACACGCATCATCAGAGCTCTTATCACCACTATATATACTCTCATTCTCCTTCGAGTTCTTATCATCATCATTTTCCTTTCTCAGTCATCTTCATCATCGGCATATATACAGGCACACACTGCTGGTCTTCATCACTCACCATCAACACTGAAATGTGACATCAAGGGTAACATCAAACAGATTCAGTTTATTGTTCGGTAATTCTTAACTGCAGCTGTTATCATTACAAAAAAATTTATCTGACATATATCATTTAATGATATAATATATCTCATTACACTACTAGAAAAATGTCATTTTCTTACAAATTTTCTTGCAAAAAAATGTTCGCAAATTTTTTTTACAAATTTATTTGCAAAAAATAATTTATAGATATTTCTTATAAATTTTGCTACAATTTTAATAATTATAGAAATTTTTTTCCATAGTAAAAATTTGCAGAAAATATTGTAAGAATTTTATTTTGTTTTTTGCAGATTTTCTTGTAAAAATAAATTCGTAAGTAATGTTTACTAAATGGTAGAAAAATTTTGCAAGTAACTTTTTCTACGGATTTTCCTGCAAATTTTAATCCGAAGGAAAAATAAAAAAAATATATTTAAATTTATAAGTTTAATATTTTAAAAAAACTTCAAGTCCCACATCGATTGAAAATAAGGAAATTAAAGAATATATAAGTTGGGGCAACACTTACCTTACAAGTTGATTTATATGGTTGAGTGTTAGACTTATAATCTACAATCTTAAAATTTAAAAGATTATGTGTCACATGTTGGAGGCATGGAAACAAATGCTTCGGATGAATTCATTGTGAGCATTTGAAAGTTGAAAAATTATTGACAGAATTTATAGTAATTTCTTTAATTTTAAAATTCCCAAAAAAATATTATCCACGAAGATATTACTTGTAAATAAAATTTCACAGGAAAATTTGCAGAAATAACGTTTCTTGCGAATTTTTTTGAAAAATTCGCAGGAAAAGTCGTATGTAATAAGAGAAATTCTAGTAATGTTAATGTTGGACCTAAATCAGTGTTCTAGAAGCTTTGAGCCGGTGGATTAAAGATTGAGGTCCATACTTTTAGATGAAATGGAATGAAACTTTTAAATCAAACAAGAAAAAGAAGTATGCTATGTTGATCATTTACTTTTCTTCTTTTATTTCAACGCGAAACAAACATTCTTCTTTCAGTATTTTTATATCCGTTATGAAAAAGAAAGGAATAAGTTAAATATGATTTTTTTATTTAATATAGTTCTTTTAAATGAATTAAAGAATTTTTTTTAGCTAAATTAGAGATATGGAATAAAACTTTTTTAAACCATACAAGTAAAAAAATCCTTATATTTTATACTATGATAGAGGTACTTCCCATCTCTTGTTCAAAGGTGAATAAATTAGTATTCTCAATATTTTTGTGTTAGTTATAGAAAGAAAGCAATAAATTAAATATAATTTTTATTTAGTACAAATTTTTTTATAGATGAATTAAAGAAAAGATCTTAACTAAATTGGTGGCATGGAATGAAACTCTTTTAAACTAAACAAGTAAAGAAGTCTTCATTCTTCTACTATGTTGATGAGTCACTTCCTTTCTCTTGTTTAAAGGTGAATAAAACAATCTTCTCTCAATACTTTTTGTCAGTTATGAAAAAGAAAGAAATAAATTAAATATAAATTTTATTTAATGCAATTCTTTTAGCTGGTTTAAAGGAAAAATCTTGGCATATATAATTGGTAGCATAGAATGAAACTCTTTTAAACCAAACAAGCAAAGAAGTCCTTATTCTTATGCTATGTTGATGAGCCACTTCCCTTCTATCATTCAAAGGTGAAGAAACAATTATTCTCAATACTTTTATGTCAGTTATGAAAAGAAAACAATAAATTAAATATAACTTTTATTTAGCGTATTTTTTTAGATGGATTAAAGAAAAAATATTGACCAAATTGGTGGTATGGAATGAAACTCTTTTAAACCAAACAAGTAAAAGTCTTTATTCTTACATTATGTTGATGAGTCACTTCCCTTCTCACTTTCAAAGGCAAATAAACCATTTTTATCTCAATATTATTGTGTTAATTATAAAAATAAAGGAATAATTTAAATATGACTTTCACTTAATGCAGTTCTTTTAGATGAATTAAAAAAAATATCCTAGACAAATTGGTGGCATAGAATGAAACTCTTTTAAACCAAACAAGTAAAAAAGTCTTTATTCTTATGCTATGTTGATGACCCTCATCCTTTCTCTTGTTCAAAGATGAAGAAACCATTTTTCTCTTAATACTTTTGTGTCAATTATGAAAAAGAAAAGAATAAATTAAATATGACTTTTATTCAATGTAGTTCTTTTAGATGGATTAAAGAAAAGATCTTGGCTAAATTGATGACATGGAATGAAACTCTTTTAAACCAAACAAGCAAAGAAATCTTTATTCTTATGCTATGTAGATAAGTCACTTTTCTTTTCTCATTCAAAGGCAAATAAAATCATTCTTCTCTCAATACTTCCGTGTCAGTTATGAAAAAGAAAGAAATAAATTAAATATAAATTTTATCCAATATAGTACTTTTAGATGGATTTAAAAAGAAATAACTTGGTCAAATTGATGACATGAGATTAAACTCTTTTAACCAAATAAGCAAAGAATTTCTTATTCTTATGTTATAAAGATAAGTCACTTCCCTTCTCTTATTCAAAGGTGAAGAAACTATTATTCTCTCTATACTTTTGTGTCATTTATGGAAAAGAAAAGAATAAATTAAATATTATTTTTATTTGGTGTAATTCTTTTTGATGAATTAAAGAAATTTTTTTTTATCAAATTGGTAACATGAAATGAAACTCTTTTAAACAAATAAAGAAATTTTTATTCTTATGATATATATATATATATATATATATATATATATATATATATATATATTCATCATTTACTTCCTTTTTATCATTTAAAGGTGGAGAAATCACTCTTCTTTAAATACCTTTTTTTGTGTGTCAATTATATAAAAGAAGAATAAATTAAATTAAATTTTACTGAATACAATTTTTTTTAGTTGTACAATAGTGAAACATAATTATAGATACAAAGTCCGTAACAG